>NC_091245.1:268825000-271325000 GCF_042477335.2 Ovis canadensis
CTTAGTGTCCGTGTACCTTTTTAAGACTTGGTTTGACATGTGGACATTGTCTCCGAGGCCCCAAAGCTGTGGCCGCAGGAAGCTGCCCCTCCTGGTGCCCTCGGCTTTGTCTCCAGGGGCCGCCCGGGTCAGCACCGGCTAGGGTGCACATCTCCCTATGTCCGAGGGCAGGAGAGTGGAGGGCTCGGGGTCGTGACAGGGGAGGATGGAGCGGGCTGCTGGGCCCCAGGCATCTGTCTTTGGGGCTGACAGTGTGGACCAGCTGGGAGGCACCTCTGCACTGGGAGCCAGTTCAATAAATGATGCGCGCTGCCCCTCATCTTGGACTCCTCTCTGTGACCTCCCCACCCCTCCCCCCACCACCATGCCCAGATCCCAAACATGTCAAGGAGCAGCTCCACCTTCTCAGACAAAGTGAGATTCCACCTACTCCCACCTTCAGGGTTTGGCTTGTATGAGTCTTGCTCGTCTTACTTCTGCAAAGCTGCTCGGATGGCAGAGATGTAACCCCAAATCCAGTGTCTGCAGGTGAGGCCTCCCCCTCCTCCCCCTAGTCACACTGCACTCAGTGGCCCTGAGCTTCCCAGTGGGAGCCCATCCCTCTCCACTGCCCCACCCCAGCTTAGCCCACCTGTGCTCACCCGCAGAGCCCACCACAAACCTCTCCGTGCTGAAGCCTGGGGGACACAGGCCTGGGGCAGAGGGCTGCCTTATTATGTGGCCCTGGGCCGCATGGGCACCGCCTCCTTGGGCCAGATCTGGGCTCACGGGTGCTGTGGCAGTTGGGGGTCTGGAGGTGAGGCGAGGCCAAGTCCCTGCCACAGGCACCAGCATGACCGAGAGTCCGAGCAGCCCAGGGGGCTCTTCCTCGGTGCCCACCCCTCAGCAGGAGCCCCTCTGTGTCTGCCCCATGAGGAGGCTGCCCTGCTCCTCAGACGCCGGCCAGGCCTCCAGTGCTCGGGCCCTACAGGCACCCTGCCCCGCCCTCCCTGCAGTTCACTGGTGGAGGCTGGGTGCACAGCATAGAGGCACCCGGCTATACTGCAAGCCCAGCCGTTTAGGGCTGCAGCTCACTCACCAACTGGACACGGCCAGGTGCAGGCCACAATTCAGGGCCTGGAGGCGACAGGGATGAGGTGGGCATCAGCCTTCCTCTGGGGACCTCAGTCAGCGGTGTGTGGCCAGTGGACAGGGTGAGGAGTGCCTTAGAGAGCCAGAGCCAAGCGTGGGGTGGGGGGAATGTAGGAAGTGCTGTGTCAATGCTGGGGCTCGAGAAGCCGCAGGCCGAGGGGGAGCTGAGATGTGGCCCTGCAGTGAACTCAATGGAGGAGAACAGCAAGTTGAGGGGCAGCCAGGGCAGCAGGAGCTGGTTCAGGGGGGCAGGGGGCACAGGAAAGATGGGGTGGGGCTGGGCCAGGGCACTGGCTCTGGAGGAGGAACACAGTCTTCCCTTTGGATCCCGAGTGTGCTGTGGGAGAAAGAGGGTCCAGGCTGCTTGCGTGGAGCCCCTCACCCTGAGGCAAACAGCAGTAGCTGTAGAGACTGCAGCTGAGGGTGGGGGAGATGGGAGCTTAGTTGGGGACATGCCAGGGTTGAGATACGCCAGCCCCACCGTCCAGGCAGGAGAGGCAGGGAAGCAGCAGGCCAGGTGCCACAGGAGGAGCCCTGAGGGGCACCACACAGGACACGCCCTGGGCATCAAGAAGCGGGGTCTCACTTGTGCCACCCGGCCTGGGACCCAGTGTGAGGCCCAAACGAGATGCTGGTGTACCAGGCGTGTTGCGAACCCCAGCTGATGCCCGGCACCCGGAGGGGCAGGCCTGCCTGCAGAGCAGGCTCACACCTCCATGCTCACAGATACAACTGCTGTGGATGTTCCTGTACAAGTCTTTGTCGGAGGTAAATACCCAGGAGTGAAGTGACTGGGGCGCATGCCGTGTGTGTCTAAGAAACTGTTGAGCTGTCGTCTGACGTGGTTGGACCGTTGTTTGTTCTCTCCATGTTGCATGAAAGCTCCAGTTGCTCCATGTCCTCAGGAGCGTGAGGTGCGCTCGGGCTTCTTAATATTAGCCGTTTTATGGGGTGTGAAATGGCATTTCTTCGTGATTCTAGCATTTCCGTTATGGCACAATGTTGAGCATCTCTTCTCTCCTGAAGTGTTTATTCTAATCTTTTGCCTGTTTCTTACTATGACCTTATGAGATACATCATATGCTTTGTAAATATTTTCCTCCATCTTATGGCTTGTCTTTTCATTCTCTCAGTAATGTCTTTTGAAAAGCAAAAGCTTTTAATTTTGACGAAGTCCAAGTTATTGATTTGTTTACGGATTGGGCTTTTAATGTCATATCTAGTAATCTTTGACTAAACCAAGGTCACAAAGATTTTCTCATGTATTTTCTTCTAGACATTTTGTACTTTTATTTTCTTGTTGAATTGCCTTTGCTCCTTTATCAAAAATTAGTTTTCCCTATATGTGCAGCTTTATTTGGGGGCTCTCTAGTCTGTTCGCTAATCTATTTGTCTATCTCTATGCCAATGCCATGCTGTTTTGATGACTGTAGCCTTATCATGTCTTAGAGTTGTGGTGGTCCTCCAGCATTGTTCTTCTTTTCAAAGTTGTTTTGAGTATTTAAGTCCTTTTTCAATTTCTATATGAATTTTAGAGTCAGCTGATAAATTTACACACACCAAAAGTGTGCTCTGGCTTGATTAGGATGGTGTAGAATCTATTGCTTAATTTGAACATAATGGACAGGTTAACAATATCAGGTCATTTGACCTGTGAACAAGGTATATCTCTCCATCTATTTATGAGTTGTTTAATTTCTTTCAAAATGTTTCATAGTTCTCAGTGTACAGGTGTATCAAACTTCTGTCAGTCTTACCCTGAAATATTTCATATTTTCCATACTATTTTAAATATTTAACTTTAGTTTATAATTTTTCATTGCTAGTATATAGAAATACAGTGAATCTGTATATATATATATATATATATATATGTATATATAGTTTCTTAGAATCTGTGCAAACAATAGAAAAGATCAGTGAAGCTAAGAGCTTATTCTTTGAAAACATAAAGAAAATTGATAAACCTTTAGCCAAACTCATCCAGAAAAAGACGGGGGGTCCAAATCAATAAAATCATAAATTCAAAAGGAGAAGTTTCAAGCAATACCACAGAAATACAGAAGATCATAGGATTAATACAATAAGTTCAGTTAAGGAGCTCTGAAGTGAAGTGAAATCATTCAGCCGTGTCCGACTCTTTGCGACCCCATGGACAGTGGCCTGCACCAGGCTCCTCCGTCCATAGGATTTTCTAGGCAAGAGTACTGGAGTGGATTGCCATTTCTTTCTCCAGGGAATCTTACCGACCCAGGAATCAAACCCAGGTCTCCCACATTGATAGGCAGATGCTTTACTGTCTGAGCCACCAGGGGACCTAAGGAGCTCAGTCATGTCCTGCTCTTTGAGACCCCACGAACTGCAGCATGCCAAGCTTCCCTGTCCATCACCAACTCCCAGAGCTTGCTCAAATTTGTGTCCATCCAGACAGTGATGCCATCTCATCTTCTGTCATCCCCTTCAGTCTGCATAGAAGTTAAATAAGCAGGGTGACACTATACAGCTTTGAGGTACTCCTTTCCCAATTTGGAACCAGTACATTGTTTCATGTTCAGTTCTGTTGCTTCTTGACCTGTATAGATTTCTCAGGAGGCAGGTAAGGTGGTCTGGTATTCCCATCTCTTGAAGAATTTTCCACAGTTTGTTGTGATCCACATGGTCAAAGGCTTTAGCGTAATCAATGAAGCAGAGGGAGATGTTTTTCTGGAATTCTCTTGCTTTTTGTATTATCCAGCGGATGTTGGCAATTTGATCTCTGGTTCCTCTGCCTTTTCTAAATCCAGTTTGTGCATTTGGAAATTCTCAGTTCACATACTGTTGAAGCCTAGCTTGAAGGATTTTGAGCATTACTTTGCTAGCATATTAAACGAGTGCAATTGTGCATTAGTTTGCACATTCTTTGGCATTGCCCTTCTTTGGGATTGGAATAAAAACTGATCTTTTGCAGTCCTGTGGCCACTGCTGAGTTTACAAATTTGCTGACATATTGAGTGCAGCATTTTCACAGCATCATCTTTTAGGCTTTGAAATAGCTCAGCTGGAATTCCATCACCTCCACTAGCTTTGTTGGTACTGATGCTTCCTAAGGCCCACTTGACTTTGCACTCCAGGATGTCTGGCTTTAGGTGAGTGATCACACCATTGTGGTTATCTGGGTCATGAAGCTCTTTTTTATACAGTTCTTCTGTGTGTTCTTGCCACCTCTTCTTAATGTCTTCTGCTTCTGTTAGGTCCATACCATTTCTATCCTTTATTGTGTCCATCTTTGACCAACCTAGATAGTATATTCAAAAGCAGAGACATTACTTTGCCAACAAAGGTCCATCTAGTCAAGGCTATGGTTTTTCTAGTAGTCATGTATGGATGTGAGAGTTGGACTGTGAAGAAAGCTGAGCACCAAAGAATTGATGCTTTTGACCTGTGGTGTTGGAGAAGACTCTTGAAAGTCCCTTGAACTGCAAGGAGATCCAACCAGTCCATCCTAACAGAGATCAGTCCTGGGTGTTCTTTGGAAGCAATGATGCTATAGCTGAAACTCCAGTACTCTGGCCACCACATGCGAAGAGTTGACTCTTTGGAAAAGACTCTAATGCTGGAAGGGATTGGGGGCAGGAGGAAAAGGGGATGACAGAGGATGAGATGGCTGAATGGCATCACCGACTCGATGGACATGAGTTTGAGTGAACTCCGGGAGTTGGTGATGGACAGGGAGGCCTGGCGTGCTGTGATTCATGGGGTCGCAAAGAGTCGGACACGACTGAGTGACTGAACTGAACTCTGTGTATTCTTGCCACCTCTTCTTAATATCTTCTGCTTCTGTTAGGTCCATACCATTTCTGTCCTTTATCGAGCCCATCTTTGCATGAAATGTTCCCTTGGTGTCTCTAATTTTCTTGAAGAGATCTCTAGTCTTTCCCATTCTATTGTTTTCCTCTATTTCTTTGCATTGATCACTGAGGAAGGCTTTCTTATCTCTCCTTGCTATTCTTTGGAACTCTGCATTCAGATAGATATGGATTTCCTTTTCTCCTTTGCCTTTCACTTCTCTTCTTTCTCAGCTATTTGTAAGGTCTCCTCAGGCAACCATTTTGCCTCTTTGCATTTCTTTTTCTTGGGGAAGATTTTGATCACGGCCTCCTATACAATGTTACAAACCTCCATCCATATTTCTTCAGGCAATCCATCAGATCTAATCCCTTGAATCTCTTTGTCACTTCCACTGTATAATCATTAGGGATTTGATTTAGGTCATACCTGAATGGTCTAGTGGTTTTCCCTACTTTCTTCAATTTAAGTCTGAATTTAGCAATAAGGAGTTCATGATCTGAGCCACAGTCAGCTCCTGGTCTTGTTTTTGCTGATTGTATAGAGCTTCTCCATCTTTGGCTGCAAAGAATATAGTCAATCTGACTTCAGTATTGACCATCTGGTGATGTCCATGTGTAGAGTCATCTCTTGTGTTGTTGGAAGAGGGTATTTGCTATGACCAGTGCATTTTCTTGGCAAAACTCTGTTAGCCTTTGCCCTGCTTCATTTTGTACTCCAAGGCCAAAACTTGGAGGGATCTCTTGACCCTACTTTTGCGTTCCAGTCCCCTATGATGAAAAGGACATCTGTTTTAGCGTTAGTTCTAGTAGGTCTTCATAGAACCATTCAACTTCAGCTTCTTTGGCCTTAGTGGTTGGGGTATTGGATTACTGTGATAAAATTATATGTCAATAAAATGGACAACCTAGAAGAAATAAACAAATTTCTAAAAATACACAACCTCCCAAGACTGAACTAGGAGAAAGAGAAAATATGATCACACAAATAACCAATAATGAAATTTTTAATATTTATTTACTTATTTGAGTATTTAATTATTTTTTGTGGGGGCTTATTTGTGGCATGGGGGCTTAGTTGCTCTGCAGTATGTGGGATCTTAGTTCCCTGACTAGTGTCCGCTGCACTGCAAGGCAGATTCTTAGCCACTGGACTACCAGGTAAGTCCCACAATAATGAAATAGAATCAGGAAAACAAACAAACAACCGGCAAACAGAAGTCCAGGGCCAGATAGCTTCACAGGTGGTCCTCTACACATTAGAAAGTATCTCTCCTTCTCAAGTTATTTCCAAAAAAATTGCATAGGAAGGAATGCTTCTGAGCTCATTCTACAAGGCCAATGTTGTACTGATACCAAAACTAGACAAAGATATCACCAAAAAAGAAAATTACAGGCCAATCTCACTGATGAACATAGATGCAGAAATCCTCAACAAAACACTAGCAAACTAAATTCAAAAATACATGAGAAGAATCATACACAGTGATCAAGGGTACTTTATCCCAGGGATGCAGGGATGTCTTTATATCCACTAACAATTAATATGATATGCCACATTAGCAAACTAAAGAATAAAAATCATATGATCCTCTCAGTAGATCCAGAAAAAGGTTTTGACAAAATTCAACAATGATTTATGATTTAACCAACCCTCAGCACAGTGGGTATAGAGAGAACATATCTCAACATAATAAAAGCCATATATGTCAAACCCACAGCTACCATCATACTCAGATGCAAGCACTTCCTCTAAGATCAGGAACAAGACAAGGATGCCCAGTCTCATTACTTTTCTTCAACATAAAGTTGAAAGTCTTAGCCACAGCAATCAGATGAGAAAAAGAAAGAAAATGAATCCAAATTGGAAATAAAGAAGTAAAACTATTACTCCCTGCAGATGAAATGACACTATATATGGAAAATCTTAAAGGTGCCACCAAAAAACTACTAGAGGTCATCAGTGAAATCAGTAAAGTTTCAGGATACAAAATTAATATATAAGAATCAGTTATACTTTATATTCTAACAGCAAACTATCAGAAAATAAGAAAGCAATCCTATTTACAATTTACATCAAAAGGAATAAGAAGCATAGGAATAAATCTAAGGAGATAAAACACTTTTATTCAGGAAACTAAGAGACACTAATGAAAGAAACTTGGAAGACAGCACAAACGGATGGAGAGGCACACTGTGTTCATGGAGGGATTAATATGGTTAAGATGCCCATTCTACCGAGCAATCTACAGATTCAGTGCAACACCTAGCAAAATGCCAATGGCAATTTTCACAGAACTAAAATTACCCTAAAATTTGTTTGGAAACATGAAAGACCCCAAACAGCCAAAACAATCTTGAGAAAGAACAAAGCTGGAGGAACCAGGCGCCCTGATTTCAAACTATACTACAAAGCTACAGTAACCAAAAAAGTTTGATACCAGCACAAAAAGAGACACGTAGATCAGTGCAGCAGAATAGAGCCCAGAGACAAACTCACGCTTTTATGGGCAGTTAGGCTTTGTCATAGGAGGCAAGAGTATGCAGTGAAGAAAAGATAGCCTCTCCTATAAATGGTGTTGGGAAAACTGGATAGTTACATGCAAAAGAATCAAATTGAAGCACCTTTTCCTACACTATATATTTAAAAAAAATGGATTAAGGGGCTTCTCTGATGGCTCAGTTGGTAAAGAATCTGCCTGCAATGCAGGAGACCCCAGTTTGATTCTCGGGTCAGGAAGATCTGCAGGAGAAGGGATAGACTACCCACTCCAGTATGCTTGGGCTTCCCTTGTGGCTCAGCTGATAAAGAATCCACCTGCAATGCTGGAGACCTGGGTTTGATCCCTGGGTTGGAAAGACCCCCTGGAGAAGGGAAAGGCTACCCACTCCAGTATTGTGGCCTGGAGAATTCCATGGACTGTGTAAATTCCATGGATTAAAGACTGAAGTGTAAGACCTGAAAACGGAAAACTTCTACAAGAATACATAGTCAGAATGTTCCTTGACATAGGTCTTTAGCAGAAATTTTTTTTTGATATGTTTCCTCAGGCAAGGGTAACAAAAGCAAAAAGAAACAAATGAGGTCACATCAAACTAAAAAATTTTTGCACAGTGATGGAAGCTTATCAACAAAATGAAAAGGCTGCCTACTGACTGGGAGAAGATATTTGCAAACAATATATCCAATAAGGGGTTAATATTCCAAAATATACAAAGACTTTATACCTCTGAATAGCAAAAAAGCAAGCAGCATGGTTGAGAAGCAGGAAGAGGATCTGAATAGACATTTTTCCAGTGAGGACATGCAAATGGACAAGAGATGCAGGAAAAGATGCTCATCTCTGATCATCAGAGACACGCAGATCAAAAGCACAACCAGACACCACCTCACACTTGTCAGAATGCCTATCATAAAAAAGACAACAAATATCAGTGTGGGTGAGAATGTGAAGAAAAGGGACCCTCCTACATGTTGATGGGGCTGTCAGTTTGTGCAAATGCCACAGAGAAGTGCAGGGAAGGTCCTTTAAAAATTAGAATATGATCCAGGAATTCTACTCCTCCGTATTTATCTAAAGAAAAAGAACACTTAATTCGAAAAGGCACATGCACCCTTGTGTTTATTGCAGCATTATTTACAATAGTCAAGTTATGGAAGCAACTCAAGTGGTCACCAACAGATGAATGGATAAAGAGCGTGTGGTGTGTATGTGTGTGTGTGTGTGTGTGATGGAATATTACTCAGCCGTAAAAAAGAATGAAAACTTGCCATTGGCCACAGTATGGAAGGACCTTGGGGATATTTTGCTAAGTAAAAGAAGGCAGACAGAGAAAAACAAATATCATGTGATTTTGCTTATATGTGAAATCTAAAAAACAAATGACCAAACATAACAAGAGCGAAGCAGAGTTATAGACACAAAGAACAAGCAAGTGGTTTCCAGGGCTGGGGAGGTGGGCAGAGGAGAGAAAGAGTTGAGGGAGATTAAGAGGTACAAATTTCTGGTTGCAAAATAAATGGGTTGCAGTATGAAATGTAGGGGTTTCCCAAGGTGGCTCAGCAGTAAGCAATCTGCCTGCCAGTGCAGGAGACCCAGGTTTGATCCCTGGATCAAAAAGATCCCCTGGAGAAGGAAATGGCAACCCACTCCAGTATTCTTACCTGGAAAATCCCACAGACAGAGGAGCCTGGTGGGCTACAGTCCATGAGGTTGCAAAGAGTTGGACATGACTTAGTGACTAAATAACAACAATGAAATGTAGGGTGTTGGGAATATAGTCAATAACTATGTAGTATCTTTGTATGGTGACAGATTGTAACTAGGCTTATCATGGTGATCAGTTTGAAATATAGAAACATCGATCACTATTTTGTGTTAACAGGAATTAACATAGTGCTGTAGGTCAATTGTATTTCAAAAACAAACAGGCTCAAGGATAAGTGATCAGGTTGGTGGTTACCCAAGGTGAGCGGGGAAAGGGGATTGGATGAAGGTGGTCTAAAGGTACAAACAGTTATAAGACAAATAAGTACTAGAGATGTAATGGACAACATGAGAAGCATGTTAACCCTACTGTACATTATATAATGGAAGTTCTTTAAGAATAAATCCTAAGAGTTCTTATCACAAGGAAACTTGTTTTCTGTTCCTTTTTTTTTTTTTGCCTTCTGTACTTTTATTATCATCGTACTCTTTGCATCAAGTTGCATAACAATGATAGTAGGTTTCTTTTTAAAGCTTAGTATTAAATATTAAGTATCTTTCCCCACTTTAATTTTACACTACTCTGCCAAGAAAAAAAAATTAAAACTCAAGTTATCTGAAGCCTGGACACACTTCCAGGACTAGCCAGGCGGGGTCAAAGTTGGTGGCTTTGTCCTTCCTGCTTTGTGAGCAGGCCCAGGCCCTAGAAAGATGGGACCAGGTTATAACTGTTTTTGAAAAGTATGCTGCAAAAATGGATGGCCTGTTATAAGCCAGGTCACAAATCAGGTCAGAGGTGAGGGAGGGACAGTTTCTTCCAGAAACAGAATTTCTGAAGAGTCCCAGTCCATCGCTTTTCCCCAGAATGGTGGGAGGAGGCGTCAGAGCTCACGGTGAGCTTCACAGCCCAGTCTCTGGGAGGGGACAGCAGGTGCCTGGCCAAGGGGGCGGCCGGGGGGAGGGTGGCCACGCCTGCTCTCCCCTACCTTTCTCAGGGAGGAAATGGAGAGTTTATTGCCCAGTGAGTGTGAAGTGGGCTGAAGCTTGGTCGGTACAGAATTCTCTAAGAAACAGACAACTCAGACTCTTCCTCTCACTTAAGCAAAGAAGTTATTTTAAAAGTGCTTGGGAAGTTCTCTTGCACCCTTGGGGGGCGATTCAGAGGAGAGAGTCATCAGTACAGCCCCCTTCCAAGCTGTATCGGAACTCCTGAAGGTTGGAGACACCATAGAAGAGGGTGAAGGCAGCTTCCGCTACCAGGACATGGAGGATCTGATGAGACTGGAAGCATATGTCGAATTTTCCAGGGAAGAAGTGCTCGGGAACGCGTGTGGCATAGAGGCCGACTCTGGTGATGTACATCAGAGCCATGCGGAGGAACCAGCCGTCTGGCCCACCATGGTGGCCTTGATGAAGTCCTCTGTGATTGTGAACTGCGTGGTAGGCATGATGCCACTCAAGCTAAGCCCCGGGAACACTCCTGCTCTTGTCTGTCGGTGCTTGGGAGTGGTGAACCAGTCCCACTGTGCCACGATGATGGCAGAGATGCCCAGAACACAGACGACAGATGCAGATGAGCTGTGGCTGTGGGGAGCAGTGGAGGGAGTAGTAGAGCCAGGGTCCAAAGCTCCCCATAATCAGTAGGGCAATCCCTGCATAATCCAGTTCTGAGAAAGTCCGAGAGACTGTCCCTGAATGACAGCAGATGGTGTGAAAGAGCCAGGAGAAGCTGAGGCAGAGCACCGCTCCCAGGAGGAACATCCCAAACACCACCTTCTCCTGAAGGGGGAGCCATGAAGTACATGTTTGGTCTGAGTGTGGTCAGGATTCCCAGAAAGAGAAACAGCGCAAAACCAAGCAGGAGGGTCCAGATGTTGCCAGTCTCCGTGTAGATGCAGAAGATGCTCTTGAAGCAGGCCCAGGAGGAGGGCATGGGCGGCCAGTGGCCGTGCAGCGGGTAGTTGTTGTCCTTCAGCCAGTCCAGAGCGCATCATATGGGATGGCCCTCCAGCACACCTCCCAGACCTCGTGCACAAGCTCTCCTCCTTCTCCATGGCATGGTGGGCCTGCAGGGGCCCACACCTCCTCCCCCGCCTCCTGAGGCTCTGGGTATGCCTGCTCCTCTTCAGCTTTGGTTGGGTTCTGATTGCCCACTTGCCCGTCTTCTCTACCCGGGCTCCCAGCTCCGCCAGCTCCACTGTGTCAGCTGCCCTGTTGCCGGTAGGAGCCCTGCTGCCCTGGGCCACCAAGGGTCCCTTGTGAGACGACATCTGGCTGGTGCCTCAGAGCCCTCCTGCTTCAGCTTGGGGAAAGGGTGGGGTCTCTCAGCCCTAAGGGGCAGAGAGCTCCCTGTGGTGGGAGACAGGCGGGCAGAGGGCTTTACTGGGGGCTGTGCACCCAGCGCTACATCCTGCATTGCTGGAGACAGCCTGCGGCTGGGCCTTTTTTCTATTTCTTTAATTGTGTCTGTATGAGACATAAGAGATGTGGGTTCGATTCCTCAGTGGGGAAGATCCCCTGGAGGAAGGCATGGAAACTCACTCCAGTATTCTTGCCTGGAGAATCCCATAGACAGAGGAGCCTGGCGGGCTACAGTCCACAGGATTGCAAAGAGTCAGATACGACTGAGCGACGAGCACACACACACGCATGAGATGACGGTGGTCACTAAACTTACCGTGATGATCATTTCATGGTCACAGAAGTCAGGTCAGTCCACTGCACTGATCTGACCATGGTCATAAGCCAGACCATGCTGTGAACCTGGCTCTTGTTTGTTCGGAGAATCTGCTCTCTCCCTCTGGAATGTCCACAAATCACCCCAAAATATCCAGGCCCAAGCACCCTCACGTCCACGTCATTCTACATGCCACTGGCTCTTCTACGTACACTGTGAGGGCAGGACGTTCACCTTTCTGTAGTTCTAGCAAGGCGTTGGAGAAGACTCTTGAGAGTCCCTTGGACTGCAAGGAGATCCAACCAGTCCATTCTAAAGGAGATCAGCCCTGGGATTTCTTTGGAAGGAATGACGCTAAAGCTGAAACTCCAGTACTTTGGCCACCTCATGCGAAGAGCTGACTCATTGGAAAAGACTCTGATGCTGGGAGGGATTAGGGGCAGGAGGAGAAGGGGACGACAGAGGATGAGATGGCTGGATGGCATCACGGACTTGATGGACGTGAGTCTGAGTGAACTCCGGGAGTTGGTGATGGACAGGGAGGCCTGACATGCTGTGATTCATGGGGTCACAAAGAGTCAGACACGACTGAGCGACTGAACTGAACTGAGCAAGTGTGTTTCCCTTATTTCCTCAGATAGTTCTGTTGTTCTTCTACCCTCCTGGATCTCAAGGTCATATAAGTCTGAGGAAGGAAATATACTTGAAAACTCACGGGTGGTCCTTCACAGTGTGGAATAAGAGCAAGAAACCATGAGAAGTAGCTGGATATTAGCCAGCGAGAGTGAACAGGCCCCAAAACAGGATGGTGTTGGCTGAAGAATTGATTGGAGCACTGGGGGATCACACAGGGGCACTTGGAGGCAGAACAGAGGGGAAGAGCTGGAAGGGGAGTGGGCTGAGTGTGGGCGACAGTTCAGTTCCAGGAAACAGAAGTGTCAGGCCTCTCCCAGGGCGACACCCACTCCTGGCTGCAGTGGAGCCTGGGCTGGGTCACAGAAAGGGGCTTGATGTCCCCTGGTCCAGACTTGCTGTTGCATCAGAAAACTCAACAAAGCAGGAGACCAACAAGACCACGGGCTGCTGTGTCGGGTCTTCAGTGTGAGGAGTGAGTAAACCTCCCCTTGAATGGACCTGGAATTGCTCATGAGGTCAGCACTCATCTCTGCATGGCGCTCCTTCCTGGGACTCGAGTTTAGCGGCTGAATCCAGCTGCTTTAGGAGAACAGAGTGTGAAGTACTCCCTAGAAGTCTGCTGCGGAGCTGGGCTGTGGCCCAATTTTCCTATGAAAGTAATGAATTCAAACACAGGAGACGCTGTTGGGTATTAAAGGAAAGCAAGCGTTTTTGTAAGCTGTGAACACAAACTGGGCCTGCAGCCAGTGAGTCTTGGTCCTATTGGCTTGTTGTTACGTATCAGAGAAATAATTCCATATCAAACTGGAAATGTGTTAATGCACTTACATTACTCACATCACACTTCACACCTTCTTCTTGTGAATTCCCAAAATTGCCTGGATTTGTTCTGAAAGCAAGCAAGTGTCTCCACCCAGGGTGAGGAGCCTCACGCCCCTCACAGGGCAAGTCAGTGGAATAGGAGGCTCTCAGGTGGGGGCAGTTCTGGCGAGAGAGGGAGGCACCTGGCACTGGGTGAGGCCCCAAGAGGGACATGTCTTCACAGCTAGACAGAGAGACCACACATCCCCACGGCTGGACGGAGTGGCCTCATGTCCTCACGGCCGGACGGAGTGGCCTGGCTGCTCTGCTAGGAGCACCAGGGGACAGAGGCAGTGGAGGAAGGGAGAGGGTCCAATGTTCTGATGTTGCTGGTGATCCAGCTGTGATGCTCCAGGGACTATGGCCTGGGGGGATGACGCACTTCAGCCTTGGAGGAACTGTTGTTCCCAGAGGATTTGCGGGGTCACCCTGGAGGAGGAAGTTCACCCCCTGACTGCCCCCTCATGCAGCAGCAGCAGCAGGGATGGTTTCTCCAGCCAGTCCCTCTCCCAGAGCAGCCCTAAGAAGGCACCACAGGCCACCAGCCACTAGAGAGGCCCCGGCTGGTCAGAGGGGCGGGAGCCCTGGTGTCTGGACAGTCTCAGCTGGGCTCCGTCCCTCACCCATTTGTTTAAAATTCTCCCCATCCCTTTCTCACAGGCACCCTAGTGCCTCCCCACCAGTACCTCCTTCCCCGGCTGCCTCCCTCCCTGCTCCTCCCCCCCACCATCTACCCCTCACCATCTCCCCCCATCCCCTGCCTGCACCGTCTCCCCCGAGCAACTACCTCCTCACCGTCTCCCCCCGCCTGCACCGTCTCCCCCCACCATCTACCCCTCACCATCTCCGCCTGCCCCCCCGCCTGCACCGTCTCCCCCCGCTCCCCGCCCCCCCACCCCCACCCCCACCCCCCCACCCCGCCCTCACACCCCCACCACCTAAGGGTCCTGAGCTGCCACTTGGTGTTTCAGCTGAGCCCAGCTGGCACCCTCACCAACCAACCTGGCCAAGAACCAAAAGCAAAAACAGTGACAGAGAATCCAAAGAGGAGAGTCAGTGAAAGTGAATTTATTTCACCCCATGACGTTTACTCTGGGAGCCAAGAAAAGATATGCCAGGGTCCATTTGGTCCAGAAAGCAGGTTCTCAGCCATCTGGGCAGGGCCTCCAGGACTCTGAGGGTGCAGCTCAAATTATTCAAACCCTGATGCTCAAGTAATGTCCGTTTATTGATAAATATGCCTCCAAAAGTCCTGTGTGTGTGTGTGTGTGTGTGTGTGTGTGTGTGTGTAAGGTTTAAAGGAGGTCATTTAGAGAAAAGTCCCCATATTTTCTGATGGATAATCATGGTTTGCAAGAAAAAGAAATTTGCAAATTGCTCACTTGAGATGACAGTAGTTTATGTGTTCCTGGCTTTGGAATCACTGGTGAAATTTAAATAAAATGGTAAAATCATTGCTGTTTCCAAGCATTTAAAGTTCAGAAATAAAATCATTATAAATTTGGAAGCACCAAGTGAAGGTGAATCCAAGTGGAAGGCTAGCATCTAGTGATCAACCTAGTAGATGAAAACAACAGCTCCCACCTTGCCCACTTCCTGCAGCCCCCCAGGATCCATTCCATGGGAGAGAGGGGAGCACCCCTGCTTCCTGGTTAGGGGCACTGGCCTGGTGGGTCCTCCCCCAGCGAGCCTAGCAACCAGGCCCTGTAGCAGGGAGCTCCCTGCTCAGTGCCTTGCAGCCCCTTCAAAGGACGGAAGCAAGTCTGTGAGCAAAATACATTCTTGGTTTGGTTTCCAGAACTTTCCAAGCAGATGCTGAGTCTATTAACAATAAACACATCCCTTTAGTTTGGAAGGCGTGACTGGAAAATGCTGTAGAATTATTTTGGCTTAGAAATTTAGAATTTAATTTCAGCCCCAGATGTTAAGACATGTCTAGAGTTATTTTCCCCATGACATTAAAAAAAAATATATGTGCTTTCTATTACAAAATTGAAAATGCACAGAAATTTTGAAAAATTAAGCAGTGAAAGTCCAGGTACCATCATGCCAGCCTCTGTCTCTGTCTCTGAATGTCTCTCTCCCAATATTTGAAAGGGATTTGCAACACGCCAACCCTGCTCCCCAAATGTGTCACTATCAATTTCCTTTTCTCCTAAGCACAAGGGCATCCTGTTACAAAACCACAAGAGGGTCATCACAGCTCAGAAGCATATAAGCTTGTGCAGCCCTTGCTCCACATTCCCCTTCCAGGGTTACCCTGAGCATATCATGTGTAGCCACGTTTCTGGGTCCACTCATCACATAGTCTCATGTTTCCTCATCTCCTTCAGTTTGGAGCAGTTCTCTTGATGTTTCCTCCAGAGCAGTGGCTCTCTAATTTTTTTTATTTTTAGTTTCTATACTTTAAAATCCACTTCGTGATGTTCAATTCTGAGTTTTGACAAATGCATCATTGTGCAAGATTCAAACCAGAGCATCACTCCTGAAAAGTCCTTCCTGCTGCCTCTTCCAGTCCAGCTCCTCCCCTGCTCTCAGTGCACAGAACCTATGAATCTGCTCTACCTTATGGTTCTGTCTTTGCCAGAAAGTCATTTACAGAAACACAAAAGACCCTGAATAGCCAAAACAATCTTGAGAAAGAGAAATGGAGCTGGAGAAATCAGATTCCCTGACTTCAGACTATACTAGAAAGCTACATTCATCAAAACTGTATGGTACTGGCACAAAAACAGAAATAAAGATCAACAGAACAGGATAGGAAGTCCAGAGATAAATCCATGCACCTAGGGTCACATAATCTATGACAAAGAAGGCCAAAATATTTGATGGAGAAAAGATAGTCTCTTTTTAATAAGTGGTGCTGGGAAAATGATAGCTACTTGCAAACAACTGAAGCTGGAACACTCCTTAATGTCACACACAAAAATAAAATAAAGACCTAAATGTAGAACCTGATATTATAAAACTCTTAGAGGAAAATGTAGGCAGAACACTCTTTGACATAAATCATAGCAAAATCTTTTTTAATCCACTGCCTACAGTAAAGAAAATAAAAACAAAAATAAACAAATGGGACCTAATTAAACTTAAAAACTTTTGCACAGCAAAGGAAACCACAAACAAAACAAAAAGACAACCCATAGTTTGGGAGAAAATATTTGCAAATGAAGCAACCAACAAGGGATTAATCTCCAAAATATACAAACAGCTCATGTAGCTCAATATAAAAAAAAATAAACAACCCAATTAAAAAGTGTGCAGAAAGACTAAATAGACATTTCTCCACAGAAGACATTCAGATGGCCGATAAACACATGAAAAGGTGTTGAACATAGCTAATTATTAGAGAAATGCAAAGGCAAACCAAAACTACAATGACATATCACCTCACACCAGTCAGAATGGCCATCATCAAAAAAATCTACAGACTATACATGCTGAAGAGTGTGTAGAGAAAAGAGAACTCTCTTACGCTGAAGGTGGGAATGCATATTGGTACAGGCACTATGGAGGATGATATGGAGTTTCCTCAGAAAGCTAAAAATTGAGCTACCATATGATCTGGCAATCCCACTCCTGGGCATATACCCAGAGGAAACTCTAATTTGAAAAGATGCATGCACCCCAGTGTTCATTGCACCAATATTTACAATAGCCAGGACATGGAAACAACTTAATGGTCCATCAACAGAAGAATGGATGAAGATGTGATGTAGATATGCAATGGAATATTACTCAGACACTAAAAGAAGTGAAACTGTGCCATTTGCAGCAACATGGATGGACCTAGAGATAGTCATACTGAGTGAAGTAAGTCAGGCAGAGACAGACAAATACATATGACATCCTTATACATGGAATTTTTAAAAAAGGGTACAAATGGACTTATTTACAAAAGAGAAATAGAATTACAGATGTAGAAAACAAACATGGTTACCAGGGAATGGAGGGGGTGGGATAAACTGGGAGATTGGGATTGACGTATACATACTACTTTACATAAAATAGATAACTAGTAAGAACCTACTGTATAGCACAAGGAACTCAACTCAGTACTCTGTAATGACCTATATGGGAAAAGAATCTAAAAAAGAGTGGATATGTGTATATGGATAACTGATTCAGTTTGCTGTACACCTGAAACTAAAACCGCACTGTAAATCAACTATACTGCAATAGGAAAAAAGAAGGCCATCTGCAGGCAGAACTCAGAGATACTTTGGGTTTGGTTCCACGCTTACTTGCATGCTCAGTAGCTTCAGTCGTGTCTGACTCTTTGTGACCCCAAGGACTGTAGCCCTCCAGGCTCCTCCATCCATGGGATTCTCCAAGCAAGAATATTGCCATGCCTTCCTCCAGGGAATCTTCCTGACCCAGGAATCAAACCAGTGTCTCCTACACTGCAGGATTCTTTACCCACTGAGCCATCTGGGAAGCCCTGGGTTTCATTCCAGACCACAGCAATAAAGCAAAAATCATGGTGAAGTGAGACAGCAACTCTTTGGTTTCTTGGTGTATATAAAGTTAGATTTATACCATGCTGTAGTCTATTAAACTGTAGTGCAATTAGTGCTGTAGTGCAATTAAACCCAGCAGGACCCCAAAGGTCCTTTGTAGAAACAGGCCACTCACCATATCCCTTGCTTCTTGTTTAGAAAAGACTTAGCCCCCTAGACCTTCCTTGAGTTCCGAAGAGCAAATTTAATCAGAAGTGAGAAAATGCAGAAACAAAGGAAAACAGTCAAGCTAGACCAAAAAAAAAAAAAAAAGTAATCATTAAACTAAGTCAATATTACTCAGCCATTAAAAAGAATACATTTGAATAAGTTCTGATGAGATGGATGAAACTGGAGCTGATTATACAGAGTGAAGTAAGCCAGAAAGAAAAACACCAATACAGTATACTAACACATATATATGGAATTTAGAAAGACAGCAATGACGACCTTGTATGCAAGACAGCAAAAAAGACACAGATGTGTATAACGGACTTTTGGACTCTGAGGGAGAGGGAGAGGGTGGGATGATTTGGGAGAATGGCATTGTAACATGTATACTATCATATAAGAATCGAATTGCCAGTCTATGTCTGATGCAGGATACAGCCTGCTTGGGGCTGGTACATGGTGATGACCCAGAGAGATGTTATGGGGAGGGAGGTGGGAGGGGGGTTCATGTTTGGGAACGCATATACACCCGTGCTGGATTCATGTCAATGTATGGCAAAACCTATACAGTATTGTAAAGTAAAATAAAGTAAAAATAAATAAAAATAAAAAAATAAACTAAGTCAAGGGCCTTTAGCTCCTCCTCAAGGATTGTAGATAATCGTTGTTATTGTTGTTCAGTTGCTAGTCACGTCTGGCTCTATGTGACCCTGTGGATTGCAGCACGCCAGGCTTCCCTGTCGCTCACTGTCTCCTGGAGTTTGCCCAAGTTCATGTCCACTGAGTCAGTGATGCCTTCCAACCATCTAATCCTCTATTGCCCCCTTCTCCTTTGCCTTCCATCTTTCCCAGCACCAGGGTCTTTTCCAATGAGTCAGTTGGCTGTTTGCATCAGTATCGGAGCTTCATCTTCAACATCAGTCCCTCCAATGAGTATTCAGAGTTGATTCCTTTGGGATATAGAATACAGATAATATTCTCAGCCATATTCTTGAACTGTTTTGCAGATATTGAGACCCCCCTCACCACAGGTGGGAGAATTTAACTGTGTGCTGCCCACCAGCCTGCAGCCTTCAGATGGCTGGAACCAGAAGGCCGATGATGTTGACTCCCCCTTACTTCACAACCAGCCAATCAGAGGAACGGCCACAAGCTGATCACATACCCCAAGACCCTCTCCTCATAGGGCCTTTAAAAGCTTTCCCAGGAGCCATCAGGGAGTTTGGGTCTTTAGAGACTGAGCTGCCTGTCCTTGGAGCCTGACCCCACACCAGGCACCTCACACTTAATGTTCCCCTCTTCCGCACCACCACCCGGGGGCCGTAAGTGGGCCTCGTCGAGCAGCTGGTGAGCAGACCTGAGTTTGGTTCAATGACATGATCTCTAAAAAGCAGCCTACGTACTGTACATAGTATTCATCACTATGTATTAACAGTCCCTTGGATTGTAGCTCCCCTCTGTTTATGAAATTCTCCAGGCAAGAATACTGGAGCGGTTTGCCATTTTCTTCTCCAGGAGATCTTCCTGACCCAGCGATCGAACCCAGATCTCCTGCATTGCAGACAGATTCTTTACCGTCTGAGACACCAGGGAATTCCACAATCTGTATGAAATAAATACTTTATTGCTAAAAATGCAAACCATTATCTGATGGCACAATTTTTTTTTTAAAGCAGTGTCTGGGAAGTGGGGTGAAGACAAGTACAGTGAAGGGAGGTGTGGAGCCAAACAACATGTGACCTCGAAAGGTTTCCTTCTCAGCTTGAAACCACTGAGGTCCATCAGAGCTGCTGCACTTGTTCACAGTTTGATCTTTCGATTCGGACCAGTCTGTTCCAACATTCACCCCCTGAAGGACAGTGGGTCGTTTCTAGCCTTTGGTCATATAAATGAAGATGCTACAAGTATCCACATGTGGGTTTTGTGTGCAGTTAAGTTTTCACTTCTTTAGGGGAAATGCCCAGGACATGATTTGGGGCATATGGTAGGTATAGGTTCAATTTTTTAAAAAATTATGGGCGGATGTCTGGAGTGGCTGTACGGGTTCTCGCGACACTGCAGGGGACCCAGCACCCGGGTCAGCAGCTGCAGACTTTGTGTGCAGCATTCTAGAAGATTCTTAGCATAGCTTAAGGTTTAATTTGTAAACCCCTATTGACTATTGATGAATGTCTTTTCCTGTGCTCACTTGTCATCCATACATCTTCTTTTTACTGGGCTGTTTGTTTTCTTATTGTTGAGTGTGAAATCTTTTTCAGACATTGTATTTTCAAATTTTAGAATTTCCATTAGGTTCTTTTTAAAATTTGTCTTTCTCTGCTAAGAACTTCTGTCTTTCCATTCATTTCATTCCATTCATCCCAAGTGTTCGATTTTGATGGAAGAAAGAAGTAATCAGCGATGCTCCAAAAGTCTCTCAAGTGGAGCCAGCACCCACTGGGGGCTTGCACTTGTCCAGCGGGTATGGATGCACTCTGCCCCAAGACTTGCTGGAGTCCCGATCCCCCTGCTGTGTGGTGAATCCAGTGCCGGCTCAAGCTTCCAGAGCTTTTGCTCTTCTGTTTGAGTCTCCACAGCAAGGCTGCAACTCTGGGGCTGGTGTCAGGCTGGGGTAGTGGTTCATGCAGAATTCATCCTTTTTGGTGGTTCGTGTGGAATTCTGTAACTTTGACTCCAGGACAAGTATCTTGTGGAATAGTCCATATCCCAGATCTTATCAACCAAAATAATCGAGTGGCAGCACAAAAGAAAGGAGTTTACTTGGGGTTTTAAAAACTGCAGTCTAGGAGACCCAGATTCAGGTGACCTGGGAAGGGTGTTCAGGGAAGAGAGTCAGGGACCGCTGAAGACAAAAAGCCATGAGCCCTTTTTGTTCAAACTTGCCTGGCCTGACGCTGATAGGAGATGGAATACACTTGTCCTAAAGGGACCACGACACCACCCTTATGGCAGAAAGTGAAGAGGAGCTAAAAAGCCTCTTGATGAAAGTGAAAGAGGAGAATGAAAAAGTTGGCTTAAAGCTCAACATTCAGAAAATGAAGATCATGGCATCTGGTCCCACCACTTCATGGGAAATAGATGGGAAAACGGTGGAAACAGTGTCAGACTTTATTTTTGGGGGGTCCAAAATCACTGCAGATGGTGATTGCAGCCATGAAATTAAAAGATGCTTACACCTTGGAAGGAAAATTATGACCAACATAACATATTCAAAAGCAGAGACATCACTTTGCCAACAAAGGTCCGTCTAGTCAAGGCTATGGTTTTTCCAGTGATCATGTATGGATGTGAGAGTTGGACTGTGAAGAAAGCTGAGCACCAAAGAATTGATGCTTTTGAAGTGTGGTGTTGGAGAAGACTCCTGAGAGTCCCTTGGACTGCAAGGAGATCCAACCAGTCCATCCTAAAGGAGATCAGCCCTGGGTGTTCTTTGGAAGGAACGATGCTAAAGGTGAAACTCCAGTACTTTGGCCACCTCATGCAGAGGGTTGACTCATTGGAAAAGACCCTGATGCTGGGAGGAATTGGGGGCAGGAGGAGAAGGGGACGACCCAGGATGAGATGGCTGAATGGCATCACCGACTCGATGGACATGAGTCTGAGTGAACTCCAGGAGTTGGTGATGGACAGGGAGGCCTGGCGGGATGCGATTCATGGGGTCGCAAAGAGTTGGACACGACTGAGAGACTGGACTGAACTGAACTGAAAGGGACCATGAGTCATTTTAGGGCCGGGGCCCGGTAAGTAGAGAGACTGTCACCAGGTTCTGGAGATGTTCTGGGTGACTTTACTGAGTAATGGGTTCAGAGTCCATCCAGGCTGGGACTACATAATTCCCATCCTCAGAGGCCTCTGTCTCCATCTGAGAGACTCTTGGAGCATCACTGACTCCATTTCACTTTTCCTTTCACAACCTGATTGTTCCATACGGTTAAAATGCAGACATTGAAGCCAAAGATGACAAAAAGAACTCACATTCAAAACTTATCGTGTATTTTGGTCCCTGATGCAGTGGGGATGGTAGCTCAAGAGGACAGGGGAGGGGAGCGAGCTGGGTGGAGAGCTACTTCCGGAGTGGGTGGTGCAACCAGGTGCAGGTGGATGCTGGGCAGCAGGGCAGTCAGTGCAGCTCGGTGACCCTCCCCAGTCCCACACCCTGAGAACGCACATGATTAGCCTGACATTCTACCATGCAGCGTTTACATCACAGAATCAGGGAAATGCCCCCTTCAAGCTTGTCCCCCAGAGAACAGATTGTCAAGCAGGGACCTGTGTACTACTACCATGATTGTCCCCCTGGGCCACGCAGGCCCTCGCTGTGGGCATCCAATCACGCCAGGGGAGGTTGCCAGGCCACAGTGCCCTGGCCACCAGGGGGCACCCAGCAAGGCTCCTGGGAGAGTCACTGTCCAGGCTGCACTGGCAGTAGTTTACTTTTCTTGTAAAAAGTTTTTCAGTTCAGTTCAGTCACTCAGTCGTGTCCGACTCTTTGCCACCCCATGGACTGCAGCACACCAGTCTTCCCTGTCCATCACCAACTCCCAGAGCTTACTCAAACTCATGTCCATTGAGTCGGCGATGCAATTCAACCATCTCATCCTCTGCCGTCCCCTTCTCCTCCTGTCTTCAAACTTTCCCAGCATCATGAGTCAGTTCTTCGCATCAGGTGCCCAAAGTGTTGGAGTTCCAGCTTCAGCATCAATCCTTCCAACGAATATTCAGGACTGATTTCCTTTAGGATGGACTGGTTGGGTCTCCTTGCAGTTCAGGGGACTTTCAAGAGTCTTCTCCAATAGCACAGTTAAAAAGCATCAATTCTTTGGCGCTCATCTTTCTTTATAATCCAAATTTCACATCCATACATAACTACTGGAAAAACCATAGCTTTGACTAGACAGACCTTTGTTGGCAAAGTAATGTCTCTGTTTTCTAATATGTTATCTAGTTTGGTCATAGCTTTTCTTCCAAGGAGCAAGTGTCTTTTAATTTCCTGGCTGCAGTCACCATCTGCAGTGATTTTGGAGCCCCCAAAAATAAAGTGCCTCTCTGTTTCCATCGTTTCCCCATCCATTTGCCATGAAGTGATGGAACCGGATGCCATAATCTTAGTTTTCTGGATATTGAATTTTAAGTCAACTTTTTCACTCTCCTCTTTGACTTTCATCAAGAGGCTCTTTAGTTCTTCTTCGCTTTCATGAGGGTGGTGTCATCCACATAAAAAGTTTTTATGTGCCCTTTTTATGGCAAAATGTAGGGCTTCCCTGGTGACTCAGATGGTAGAGAATCTACCTGTAATGCAGGAGACCTGGGTTTGATCCCTGCGTTGGGAGATCCCTGGAGACAAGAATGGCAATCCACTCCAGTATTCTTGCCTGGAGGATCCCATGGACAGAGGAGCCTGGAGGGCTGCGGGCTACAGTCCATGGAGTCACAAAGAGTTGGATACGACCGAGTAGCTAACACTTTCACTTTCATATATAGCATAAAACTTGCCATCCTGGCCATTTTTAAGAGCACAGCTCAGCTGCATGAAGCACGTTCACCCAGCTGTGGACCACCTCCAGAGCCTTCTCATCTCCTGAACTGAAGCTCTGCCCACAAAACACTGACTCTCTGGCCCCTCCCCAGCCCCTGGCCCCCGACCCCACTTTCTGTCGCTATGGATCTGACTCCTTCAGGGACCTCGGGTAAGGGAATTGTGTTTGTCCTTTTGCATTTGGCTTATGTCACTGAGCACAGCGTCCTCAAAGTTCACCCAGGTGGCAGCACCTGTTGGCGTCCCTCCTTCCTGAGGCTGAGCAGGACTCCATTGTGTGGATCACGCTCTATCCATCCATCATCCACCAGTGAGCACTTGTCAGTTTACGTTACACCATCTTTTCTTGATAGTGTAACACAGGTACTTAGGGTTTCAAACGTTCGGGTGGAACAAAAGACATAGAATGAAAGTCTTCCCATTTTGCGGCCCTCCAGCCCTCAGAGCAAGACTAAGACTGAGGCGGAAACTGGCTCGCGTGTCCTGTCCTCCCAGCTCCTCTCCATGCCCATAAAGGCCCAACCCGCGTCCCTTGTGGACTCACCGAGGTCTATGTCCAGGTCCCTGTGCTGACATGGCTGACCTGGCGGGGATGCTGGTCCCCCCACAGGCTGAAGACTCAGGACTGTGGCCCCCCGGAGGAGAAGCTCGGAGTGGGCAGGGGCGGGCAGTGGAGGGCTCCCAGGGACGCGGCCCGTTCAGATGCTGCTCTCCAGGCCAGCTTTGGCAGCCGGTGCTTCCTGGAGGATTATCTGCTTCACCCTTTGTTTGTCTTGGATTGAGAGGATCCTTTCATTTCCTCTGCTGCTCTGCTTATTTCCTGTTCTCTTCTTAAAATTCTGTGTTTGTTTCTCTTTCTATTATTCTTGATGGAATTATCTAGTGTTTTTATCTATTTTATAGGGTTTTTTTTCCCCCTCAAAGATCTGCTTGTGGGTTTATGATTCTATTACTTTTCTATTTCAATTACTCCATGTTTACTTTTAGTAATTCTTTTCTTCTGGTTTTCTTCTGTTTTAAAATTTGTTTTCTTGCATATCACATTAAAAACCAATTGTATGTCCATTTGTTTTCACTTAAATATAGATATTTTTAAATATGCTTTTTATTTTTTTTGGCTTTGTAGCTTTTATTTAATTTTTTGTAATATCTTCACTTTTATTTTTATTTATTATTATTATTTTTTAATCTTTAATTCTTACATGCATTCCCAAACATGAACCCCTTCCCACCTCCCTCCCCATAACATCTCTCTGGGTCATCCCCATGCACCAGCCCCAAGCATGCTGTATCCTGCGTCAGACATAGACTGGCGATTCAATTCTTACATGATAGTATACATGTTAGAATGCCATTCTCCCAAATCATCCCACCCTCTCCCTCTCCCTCTGAGTCCAAAAGTCCGTTATACACATCTGTGTCTTTTTTGCTGTCTTGCATACAGGGTCGTCATTGCCATCTTCCTAAATTCCATATATATGTGTTAGTATACTGTATTGGTGTTTTTCTTTCTGGCTTACTTCACTCTGTATAATCGGCTCCAGTTTCATCCATCTCATCAGAACTGATTCAAATGAATTCTTTTTAACGGCTGAGTAATACTCCATTGTGTATATGTACCACAGCTTTCTTATCCATTCATCTGCTGATGGACATCTAGGTTGTTTCCATGTCCTGGCTATTATAAACAGTGCTGCGATGAACATTGGGGTACATGTGTCTCTTTCCATTCTGGTTTCCTTGGTGTGTATGCCCAGAAGTGGGATTGCTGGGTCATAAGGCAGTTCTATTTGCAATTTTTTAAGGAATCTCCACACTGTTCTCCATAGTGGCTGTACTAGTTTGCATTCCCACCAACAGTGTAGGAGGGTTCCCTTTTCTCCACACCCTCTCCAGCATTTATTGCTTGCAGATTTTTGGATCGCAGCCATTCTGACTGGTGTGAAGTGGTACCTCATTGTGGTTTTGATTTGCATTTCTCTGATAATGAGTGATGTTGAGCATCTTTTCATGTGTTTGTTAGCCATTCGTATGTCTTCTTTGGAGAAATGTCTATTTAGTTCTTTGGCCCATTTTTTGATTGGGTCGTTTATTTTTCTGGAATTGAGCTGCAGGAGTTTCTTGTATATTTTTGAGATTAGTTGTTTGTCAGTTGCTTCATTTGCTATTATTTTCTCCCATTCAGAAGGCTGTCTTTTCACCTTGCTTATAGTTTCCTTTGTTGTGCAGAAGCTTTTAATTTTAATTAGATCCCATTTGTTTAATTTTGCTTTTATTTCCAGAATTCTGGGAGGTGGATCATAGAGGATCCTGCTGTGATTTATGTCTGAGAGTGTTTTGCCTATGTTCTCCTCTAGGAGTTTTATAGTTTCTGATCTTACATTTAGATCGTTAATCCATTTTGAGTTTATTTTTGTGTGCGGTGTTAGAAAGTGATCTAGTTTCATTCTTTTACAAGTGGTTGACCAGTTTCCCCAGCACCACTTGTTAAAGAGATTGTCTTTACGCCATTGTATATTCTTGCCTCCTTTGTCAAAGATAAGGTGTCCATATGTGTGTGGATTTATCTCTGGGCTTTCTATTTTGTTCCATTGATCTATATGTCTGTCTTTGTGCCAGTACCATACTGTCTTGATGACTGTGGCTTTGTAGTAGAGCCTGAAGTCAGGCAAGTTGATTCCTCCAGTTCCATTCTTCTTTCTCAAGATTGCTTTGGCTATTCGAGGTTTTTTGTATTTCCATACAAATCTTGAAATTATTTGTTCTAGTTCTGTGAAAAATGTGGCTGGTAGCTTGATAGGGATTGCATTGAATTTGTAAATTGCTTTGGGTAGTATACTCATTTTCACTATATTGAGTCTTCCGATCCATGAACATGGTATATTTCTCCATCTATTAGTGTCCTCTTTGATTTCTTTCATCAGTGTTTTATAGTTTTCTATATATAGGTCTTTAGTTTCTTTAGGTAGATATATTCCTAAGTATTTTATTCTTTTCGTTGCAATGGTGAATGGAATTGTTTCCTTAATTTCTTTTTCTACTTTCTCATTATTCGTGTATAGGAATGCAAGGGATTTCTGTGTGTTGATTTTATATCCTGCAACTTTACTATATTTATTGATTAGCTCTAGTAATTTTCTGGTGGAGTCTTTAGGGTTTTCCATGTAGAGGATCATGTCATCTGCAAACAGTGAGAGTTTTATTTCTTCTTTTCCAATTTGGATTCCTTTTATTTCTTTTTCTGCTCTGATTGCTGTGGCCAAAACTTCCAGAACTATGTTGAATAGTAGCGGTGAAAGTGGACACCCTTGTCTTGTTCCTGACTATGCTTTTTAAATTTATATTTTATTTTTAACTGTATTTTATATTTTAACCATATCCCATAGGTTCTAGTGTTTTTACTTATATATTGTTTTCTAAATAGCCTATCTTTGAGGCTTTCTTTCATTTTAGAACCAGTGGCTATTGGAGAGTTTGAGAGGGTTTTCCTGGTAGTATTTTTTTCCTATTTCCATTATTAATGCCTAAAAATTTTTTTGCACTTCAACTAGAGAATGTGATCTCTCAATATACTGAGGTTTTCTTTGTCTCCTTAAACACCTGAAGGGGAAAACGTCCCCTTTGTGTTAGGGTGAGAAATTCTCAGATGAAGCCGTTAAGCACAAAGGCCTGGTGGACCCACTCAGGTAAGAGCACAGTGTCCTGTTGCCCTTGGTAACGACACCAGAGGGACCCACTGGGTCATGGCTTAGACTTTGCTGGTTTTCACCACTTGCCCCAACCAAGAGGAGGGACCTGAGTCTTCTGTTACTTCTGTGTCTCCTCTGCACCTGCTGCTTTTGTTTTCTGCATTTCAGCCTGTTCCGGCTCTGCATCTCCCCCTGGGGGTGCTCTCACCAGGTGGGCAGCTCCCTGACCAGGTGGGCAGCTCCCTGACCAGCGGGAGGTTCCCCGACCTGTGGGCGGCCCCCAGTCTCCCTGACGGGACCCGGCTACCGTCACCTGCTCTTCCTCTTGCATCTGTTGTCATGTCAGGTCCAACCTCCACCTGTACTGGCAGCTGTGCTTCCTATAGAAAGATGTCCCCCATACACCCTGAGGAATGTTCTTCTCTATCGAGAGGTGAACAGGATGAGGAAAGTCAGCAGGGACGGGGCCCACAGCCTGAGAAGGATCCACAGGGACAGCTGGGGCACCTGAAACCCAGATCTCAACCCAGGGCCTCAGCCCCACCCAACCTGGCACATCTGAGCATCCAGGTTAGCACACTCTCCATCCCCATCATGAGCTAGTGCCTGAAAGCAGTTCTGGAGACCCTTCCAGCCCCATGAGAATTATATTCACTCCTGGGGGTGCCTGAGAGAGAGAAGCAGCCACCTGGGAAGAAAGTCAGCTTAGTTCCCTGCCTGGGAAGGAGAACCTCCTGCCTTTGTGTCTAAGCACTAGCCTGCTGGCCCCACTGGGTCTCACCTAACCTTACCTGGCCTCACCTGTCCCCACTTGGCCCCAACTGTCCCCATCTGGCCTCATCTGATCCCATCTGGCCTCACCTATTCCCACCTGGCCCCCAACAGTCCCAGGCCTATGCCTGTCTGTTCTCACAACCCCCTGCTGCAGACCAATGGACGCTCTGAGGACAGGGCTTTGGGGGGATTTGGGTGATGGTTCCCAAGCCCTGAGCCTTCAGCTTTGGCCTGAGGCCACTCATGCAAGGAAAGTTCACACTGAGGAGTAGGGAAGGTCTTCTGGCTCATATAGGAGTTCACTTGAATTTTATGCCAGTGAAACAGCCTGTTTGTGTCCTGTCAAATTTATACTGTACATCTACTTTAATTATTAATGGAAGAGGGTGTATGGTCTAGAAGTAAAGAGTGTTCATGTTAAAAATAAAAATGAAATGCATCCTTTCCTGGGATGTCAGTGCTGGTCTTTGATGATAAGACTCCCTCCCAGGTGCCAAGGCTGTGCTGACTCACTTGTTGTTGTTGTTCAATCACTAGGTCATGTCCAACTCTTTGCAACCTCATGCTGTACCTGCTGTACACCAGGCTTCCCTGTCTTTCACCATCTCCCAGAGTTTGCTCAAACTCATGTCCATTGTGTCGGTGATGCCATCCAACCATCTCATCCTCTATCACCCCCTTTTCCTCCAGCGTTCAATCTTTCCCAGCATCAGGGTCTTTTCCAATAAGTTGGCTCTTCGCATCAGGTGGCCCAACTATTGGAGCTTCAGTTTCAACATCAGTCCTTCCAATGAATATTCAAGGTTGATTTCCTTTAGGATTGACTGGTTTGATCTCCTTGCACTCCAAGGGACTCTCAAGAGTCTTCTCCAACACCACAGTTCAAAAGCATCAATTCTTTAGCCTTCTTTATGGTCCAACTCTCACATCTGTACATGATTACTGGAAAAACCATAATTTTGACTATATGGACTTTTGGTGATAAAGAGATGTCCCTGCTTTTTAATATGCTGTCTAGGTTTTTCAAAGCTTTTCTTCCAAGATGTAAACTGACTTGCTAGGTACTTGCTAGTCTTTTTTTTGAAAGCTTGAAGGAAGGTAACCCTGACCTATTAATGCTCTTTGTTCTGAAAGATGTAAAACTGCTGAAACTTGTGCTCCTTGGAGCCATTCCTCAGACTTATCTGAGAGGCTGTCATCCAGGCTATCATTCTCAGTTTGGCTCATATAAAACTCTCTTTTTATTACTATTACAGATGACTTGGTTGTTTTTCCCCTGGGGACAAAGTCGATGGCAGGGGAAGCCCATGCTGCAATGTGAGGCCCACTCAGCTGTCCTGGCCTGAGGAGGCTCAGCTCAGGTGTGGCAGCAGGTGGGGCCCGGGTGTCAGGACACAAGTGTTTACTGAGCAGAACACATGTTTTCAATGCGCAGAGCACACGTGCACCCTGGGCAGAGGCCACACAGTCTCTTCCTGGAGACTGGACTTTAATGTGAAAACTGACATTGGTACCACCTAGGGGCCACATCTGTTCTAAAGGCTCCACACCCTCCTCAAGACCAGGGCCGGAGATGTGTGGGCCTCTCAGGAACTTACTTGACGTGAGGTGAGACCGGACCCATGTCCACATGGAGTCTCCCCACAGGCCTCAGTGTCACTTGGGGTTTGCCATGAAGGGGCTTTGTCCGTGGAGGAGCCTGTGAGTCTCAACCAGTCCCCCACCCAGCAGGGCCTCTGGAGAAGCACCGGGATCCAGCCCAAGTTCAACTCTGGAAATGACCAGTTGGGCAGTTTGGCCAGGGCTCCAGGGAGGGAGGGGGCAGAGGAGGCCGAGCAGCTGACAAGGCCAGTTCCCAAACAGCAGTGGTGGGCGGGGCTGGTGCCATGGCTGGGAGGCTGGCCCGGGAGGGGCAGAGGCACTGGGACATGGCCCCACCCCCGTCTGGGCAGGCCGGGTGCCCAGGCCTGCCGAACCCCCAGCTGCTAAGGAGAAGCCCCAGCTTGGGGGTTCTGAGGGAAAATCTGGGGCAGCGGGGGCCTGAGATGGGATTCTCAGCAAACCTGCTGAGTCAGGCCAATGCTGTGGTCTCACTGCCTCCAGGATCAGCCACGGCCGTCAGCCCACCTCCAGCTACTTCCTGCTTCCCTGTGACCTTGGGGTCTGGTCTTTAACACACACGGAGCTCCTCCTGCTGCACAAGGGGGTGGACTCTGGGGGCCTCTGCACCATCAGCCACAGGCCTTGTGTGTGAACCAGCTGGCTGAGCCCTCAGAGCAGACCCTATGTCCACCTATCCTGGCTCAGAGCAAGTTGACCTCCTTTCAGACACAGATGAACCATATACTGAGTCCAGACAAGCCCAAAAACAAGAGCCCACCTACCCACTTTACCGAGGGGGCCACCCAGCCCCCCGGCAGGACCACCAGGCCCAGGTGGGCTCTGATACCAGGTGGGTGGGCATCAGCCTGATGGCATCTGCCGCTCCCACCCTGAGCTTGGGCTGAGCCAGTGGCCCCACACAGGGTCAAGCTGTATCCCATCACCGAGACTTCTGAACTCTCTCTGCTGCCAGAAGACAGGGACCCCATGGTCCCAGTGAACAAGCAGGACAAGGGCCCCCCCACGCCCCCCCCCACCAGCCCACTCGTGGGAGGGCAGCTAGGTAGGTGGACATGGTTTCTGCTCTCCCCCTGAGGAGGACAAGCTTGCTCCCCATGTGGGTGGAACATTCTCTGCTCAGGGTCAGCCCAGGATGGGCTCCGCCCAGAGGAGTCTGCTCATGGCATGGGGCAGGGCCAGCGCGTGCTGGCCCCTCCAGCATCCAGCCTGCTTCTGGCTTCCTGTTAGGTCACCAGTATCCAGGAGGTGCTGTTTGGCTCCTGACCGGATATGTAACTCCCCTTGTGTTTCTGGTTAACTCAGGGAGACCCTGAACAGAGAATTTTACAAGTTCTTTAATCCCTGGATCATTTGTATTCCTTTTCCACAAGCCTTCTCGGCTCTGTTAGTTTCTATTTATGCCCTAAACAAGATCTATTCTATTTATTTAAAGCAAGATCCAGCCAGCATATAAAACTGGGCCTGACTTTGTCTGAAAATCTGGCAACCCCCCACCCTCATCCCCTTTCAGCTGTGCAGCTCACAGAGGAGCGTGGGTGCTGACCCCAGGAAGGGCGGCTCCCCAGCCCTGTCTCCTGGGTGTGCTTCTAATCTTCATTTAAACAAGGGCTGAAGAGCATGTGGAGAAAACATCACTTTACAAATAATCCAGTGAGAAGCAGACTGAAGACAGATTAGAGGGGGCAGCCAGACTGTTCCAGGGCCTCTCCTTGGATGCTTGGGACGCCCACCAGCCTCGGCTGCTAGACAGGTCTCAGAGCCAGCTTCCAGCAGCTTTCTCTCCCACAGAGGCTGAGGGCTAGTTTGACAAGTTCTAAGCCAGGCAGCCAGTTAACTGAGGACCTGGAGACCCCCTCTTCTCCTGGGTAACAAGGGATGGGGAAAGGGGCTGCACACATAGAAAGACAGATGCTCCAGCCAGAGACCTGCCCTGGTGCATGGTGGAGCCCAGAAAGGGGGTGCTTCCTGCATGCACCTCATGTCCCAGCACCAATCACACCTCAAGCTGTAGAGACAGTCTCCCTGGCCTCAGGTCCACCAGGGAGGAGGAGGGTGTTGAGAGGCCCACCTTCTGACACAAAGACCCCCAAGGAAAGCAGGACTTGGTGGGGAAGGAATTACAAGGAGAGTTTCCTAGTCTCACAGTCAACGGGCCTGGAATGGGAACAGATGTCAGGTGTGGAATCCCAAGCTCCACAGTGGGGATGGTGGGTCCAGAGCTGGCTGTTCTGCATCACATGTTCTCACATAAGTGAGATTTATTGTTTATTTCCTATTGTCTAAGCATATGCTCAGGATTCCCTGATAGCTCAGTTGGTAAAGAATCTGCCTGCAATGCAGGAGACCTCAATTCAATTGCTGGGTCAGGAAGATCTGCTGGAGAAGGGATAGGCTACCCACTCCAGTAATCTTGGGCTTCCCTTCTGGTTCAGCTGGTAAAGAATCCACCTGCAATGTGGGAGACCTGGGTTTGATCCCTGGGTTGGGAAGATTCCCTGGAAAAGGGAAAGACTTCCCACTCCAGTATTCTGGCCTGGAAAATTCCATGGACTGTATTGTCCATGGGGTTGCTTGCTCCTTGGAAGAAAAGCTCTGATCAACCTAGACAGAATATTAAAAAGCAGAGACATTACTTTGCTGGCAAAGATCCATCTAGTCAAAGCTGTGGTTTTTCCAGTAGTCATGTATGGATGAGAGTTGGACCATAAAGAAAGTTGAATGCCAAAAGAATTGATGCTTTTGAACTGTGATGTTGGAGAAGACTCTTGAGAGTCCCTTGGACTGCAAGGACATCAAACTATTCAATTCTAAATGAAATCAGTCCTGAATATTCATTAGGACTGATGCTGAAGCTGATGCTTATGGTCCAATACTTTGGGCACCTGATGAGAAGAACTGACTCATTGGAAAAGACCCTGATGCTGGGAAAGATTGAAGGCAGGAGGAGAAGGGGACGGCAGAGGATGAGATGGTTGGATTACATCACTGACTTGATGGACATGAGCTTGAGTAAGCTCCAGGAGTTGGTGATGGACAGGGAAGCCTGGTGTGCTTCAGTCCACAGGGTCACAAAGGGTCAGACACAACTGAGCTACTGAACTGAACTAAACTGAAGCATATGCTCACTTTAATAGTCATATATGAGGAGTTCGGCAGAACCTCTCCCCCAAGGAGGCAGTCAGAGCACCAGCCAGAATCTGCAAAGGAGCCACTGGAAGAAACATTCATTCCACAAAACCCGTGGAGACTCAGGGAGACAGCAGAGGCCATGGTTCTCAAGGTTGGGGCACAGTCGCACAGGCATGGGGCATGGAGAAGCCAAGCCTGTCTCCCCAGGCTCTGGGTGGACGAGGCAGCGTGGCAGCTGGTAAAAGGCAGCAGGTCCTGTGTCCCTGCCATGCACCACGGAAGAACCTACCATGTGGAGGGTGGCAGCCAAAAGGGGCACCCCACACTCCCACCCTAACTCCACCTCCGCAGGCCCTACTCCACAGGGAGCGTCCTGGCAGCTGGGGAAGTAAGTCAATGATTGAAAAAAAAAAAAAACAAATGGAAAATCTGGAATTGGAAAGTGTAATAACAGAACTGAAAAATTGACTAGAGGGACTCAATAGTAGATCTGAACTGACAGAAGAAAAAAAAATCAGTGAACTTGAAGGTAGATCAAAAGAGATGATTTAACTTCATGATTTAAAGAAAAAAAGGGGAGAGAAGAGTGACCAGAGCCTCCAGGAATTGTGGGGCATTGTTCATACACCTACGTGTGCATAATGAGATGCCAGAAGGAAAGACAGTGGGGGAAAAAAAAATCCACCAGAATAATGGCTGAAAGCTTCTCAAATTTAATGAAAAACAGCAATCTATGTATCCTGGAAACTTCACAATCTCTAATAGGATAAACACAGAGAGATGCACACCCAGACACATCACAGTCAAAATATTGAAGTCCAATATTTTGGACCTCAGTTTTAAAAATAATTTTATTTATTTACTTATTTTTGGCTGTGCAGTGGCTTTTCTCTGGTTGTGGAGAGTGGGGGCTACTCTCTAGTTGTGGCGTGCGGGCTTCTTAATGCAGCGGCTTCTCTTGTTGTGCAGCGTGAGCTCTAGGGCATTGGGCTTCAGTAGTTACAGTTCGTGGGCTCTAGAGCACAGGCTCAGTAGTTGTGGCTCATGGGCTCAGTTGCTTGGAGGTCTATGGGATCTTCCTGGATCAGGGATCAAACCCATGCCTGTGCTGGTGGGCAGATTCTTTACCACTGAGCCACCAGGGAAGCCCTCTCTCTCTTTTTTTTTTTTTTTTTTTAGGTCCCAGGCTTCTTTATTTAAGAACAAAGTGATGAGTGATGTGGGGATTAAAGTCAAGAGCATCATTGAACTTCACCTTCCCTCCAACCAGTTTCCCCAAACTCCCTGCCCCCACACCCATTGTGTTCCCAATTCCTTTCTTAGTGAATGAAAAACTTAATCCCAAAGCCCTAGTACAAACCCTAGGGTTCTCTCCCTAGCTCTCCCCTTCCTCTGCCCCCCATTCCTGGGGTGAGCAGGCACCTCAGTTTGAATGCGTAGGAGAACCCAGAGCGGTGACAGACACCGAGGGAAAGGCCTCACCCTCAGGGAATGGGACCGAAGAGTACAGTGTAATGAAGTGAGGGCCCCCGTAGCCTGGGGTGCCAAAAGGGGGCCCTGGCGCCAGAGGAAAGGATACGGGTCCCCCTGTGAAAGGAGACCCAGCAGCCTCAAAATCCTCGCGTTGGGAGTAGTCACTGCTTGATCGTTTGCCCTTCTGGCGACGGTTGCAGAACCACACTCGGACCACATCCTTCTCCAGCCCGAGCTGCTGGGCAATGTGGCTAATTTGCTGCAGCGTGGGCTTCGGGCACTGCAGGAACATGCTCTCCAGGTTGCCTCTCACTCGGTTCTCGATACTTGTCCGCTTTCTCTTTCGGGCCTGCACAAGGGTCTCTGCCTTGCCTATCTCCTGCAGATTCTCGTTGTTGTCAGCTTCCTCCACCTTCTGCAGCAGGGCCCGCAGCTTACACATGTTCTTGAAACTGAGCTGCAAAGCCTCAAAACGGCAGATAGTCGTTTGGCTGAACACCTTTCCAAAGAGAACCCCCAGGGTGAGCCCCACATCCTGGGTATATCCTAGGGTGATCCTCTTCTGCTTTAGGAGCTTGGCAAATTTTTCAAGGTCTTTCTGCTTTTTTTTTTTTTTTTTAAACAGGAAAATATTCTGATTTTTATTTTTGCACGTTATTCTCAAGTACACAATTACAATAATGTCACACATCCCTATATGATTTTCTTTTTATGTATTTTACTTTTTTTACAAAGTGTACAGAGGGAGGGACATACAATATTTAATAGGATATTTCTACAGAACAATAACTTATATTATGTCCTTGTAAAAATCTGTACCTCTTTAAAACATTTAACTGAAACATCCTTTTAGCTTTGCTAATCAAATTGTTTTAAGAATTAAAACTAGGTTGTAACTAATGTCAGTACATAACAGTGACTACGATTTCAGTTTCTCTTTATACAGACAAATACACTTTATCATATTCACTTGACCAAACCCTTAAATACCTTTTAAAGGTTTCAATATTGTGCTTTAAAAAGAAAAGAACAGTGTATGATTCCAGACCATGTAAGAGAAATATAAAGTGTGTAAATTGTTGTGTTCTTTATCTTTCAGTTTATTTAAAAAAATATAAATGACCAATTATATTTTCTGTATTAATTTTTACAGGATGTTTTAAAATTAACAAATTTCCACTTTCATTTAAGTGTTTTCTTTTACATTATTTGTGGGAAAAATAAAAATTAAGGGAGATTTTAAAGGTTCTCACAAAAAAACAGACAGAGCTTTCAACTGTACTGCGGGGCAATGAATCACAAAATTGTTAGTTACTTTAAAAAAAAAAAGCACATTACAGGGGGCAAAAGGGCACAGGCGTTTCTATGCCCTGGCTTTCACTGGCATTCAAGGATGGTGTTCATACCAGCCTAAAGCACTTGATTTAGAAATGGACTCAATCAATCTAGCACTTTAGAGGCTTGCCAAACACTATTAGATTTCTAACCCTAAAAATATAACTCTCGCAAAGAAGTATCAATGGCAAAGAGAAAGATGAAAGCTAAAAACCTAAGAGCACAAAGGGGATAGAGCACCATAATGAAGTGGCAAGGCAGCTAACAAGTGGGGAAAGAATTCCAGAATCTCCCACAATGTGCCAGATACTCGTGTGTCAACAGCCAGTGTACTAAGGATTTGCTCAGTTGCGTCCGACTCTGTGACCCCATGGAGTATAGCCCACCAGGCTCCTCCGTCCATGGGGTTCTCCAGGCAAGAGTACTGGAGTGGATTGCCATTTCCTTCTCCAATCAAGGTCTTTCTGAAGAGCTTTGATGTCCTGGGACTCCTCAGGGTTCGGCTCCAGCTTCTCCTTGTCCAGCTTCGTGGCACCTGCGGGGGCGGCATAGGGGTCCGGGGAGGCCCCCTCGGAGTTGCTCTCCACCCCGGCTCCCGCCTCGCCCTCGGGCTGAGGGGTCTCCAGGCCGCCTGGGGGCACCGGCCCCACTCCAACCTGTGGCACACAGTAGGCCATCCCTCTGCACAAGTCATAGGGCGGGGGGCACGGGGGAAGCCCCCACACCTCGGCGCTGGGCACAACCCCCGGACCAATCCCCGACCCACCAGGAGGCCCTTGGAAGCTCAACCAGGTCCGAGGATCAACCCAGCCCGGCTCTGGCCTTCCCGGCTCATCGCCTCCACTGCCCGGTGGGGGCGAGAAGGCAAAGTCAGAAGCCAGGTGTCCCGCCATGGGGAAGGAAGGCACCCCAAGCTGGGGGCCTAGGAACTCAATTTTTTTTTTTTTTTAAAGAAAATGCTTTAATTGTAAAACTAACTTGAGAGAAGGGGAGGCTACGTCTAAGGGGTAGGAACCTGACCTTAGAGCAAAGGTTCTGTCCCTAGTGCTGCTGCAGGCCATAGCCATCTGCAGGCCATGTACCCAGACAGGGCTAGAATGTCATAAGATGATGACACAAGTAGATTCTAGGAAAGAGAAGGTTGTCCAAGTGCCATGGTCATGGCTGGACTGGGTTGAGGTGAGTTCAAAGGCAGAAAGATTTGAGCAGTAAAAGAAAAGTGACCTGCCGCACACAGGGAACCCCAAGCATAGTAACAGCTGACCTCTCATCAGAATCAAAGATAGGCAGATGACATGTTCAAGTACTCAAAGCAAAAAGCTGTCAACTGAGGCTCTTATATCTAGCACAACTATCCTTCAGAATGGAGAAGGCAATGGCAACTCACTCCAGCACTCTTGTCTGGAAAATCCCATGGATGGAGGAGCCTGGTAGGCTGCAGTCCATGGGGTCGTGAAGAGTCGGACACGACTGAGCGACTTCACTTTCACCTTTCACTTTCATGCACTGGAAAAGGAAATGGCAAACCACTCTAGTGTTCTTGCCTGGAGAATCCCAGGGACGGCAGAGCCTAGTGGGCTGCCGTCTATGGGGTCGCACAGAGTCAGACACGACTGAAGCAACTTAGCAGCAGCAGCAGCATCCTTCAGAAATGAAAATAAATGAAGAAACTTTCGGGTAAACAAAAACGGAGAAGGTTTGTTATTAGTGGGCCTCCTGAATAAGATATATTACAGGAATTTCTTTGAGCTAGAAGCACAAGACCTCAGACCGCAATTCAAGTCCACACAAACTCATGAACCAAGAGCACCAGTATAGTTAGTATTTACTAACTATAGAGGCAGCACAATTACATATTTCTTTTTTTTCCTGACTTAAAAAACAATTGTAGAAAATAGTATCTATAAAATTGTATTATGGGGCCTATAATATACCTGACCTTTGTCACAAGGAGGGGGTAAGACTGATGCTATGTTGGAAACAACAGCAGATGAAACCTCAGATCCACAGGGGGAAATGAAACTTAAAAAATGATAAATATATGGGTTAATATAAAAGTCAATAAACATATTTGCTTCCTACATGTCCTCTGAAGGTGGGGGTCCTCCTCCCAGCCCCCTTCTCTACCCACTGGAAGCCACACCTGGACTTTGACTGTTTTATCTCCCGCCCTATATATTTTACCTCCTCCTTGCACAGTGTTTCATTTTGCACAGTTTTTAATGCTGATAAGTTTAATCGTGCTAAGTGCATTTTCTATTACAAGCGTTTTTTTTCACGTGGTTTTTGTGTGGCCACTGACTCTGTGACCCAAACATTTTTAGGGTCAAACAGCATTCTGGTCACATGTGTCTGCTCATTGCAAGTGGAATTGGGGTTATTTGCAGTTCTGTTTGCTTTTTACTGTTATAAAGGTCACTGCTGTTATAAAGGTCACCGCTGTAAACATTCTTCTGGGGTCTCCTCACACAAGTATTTGTATTTCACAGGAAACACTAGGATTTGGACAGCCCCCATGCACAGCAAGCGAGGACACTCATGGTAGAGGCAGCAGGCCTTGGCGGAGGTCACTGCAGCCCCACTGGGCTGCCCAAGAGAAGCCCCATCAGGGCACATCTGCCACTAGGATCTGCACTCTGACTGGGAGACCCTCCAGGGCACTGCATACTGATAGCTTATGGTGAACGGTGTCCGCTTCGTGATCTCTGAAGAAGATTTAGCTTCGAGACCAGGGGCCAGGCTTGATCACTCAAGAGCTTTTGTGTAGCAAAGTTTTATTAAAGTGAGAAAGCTTCTGACATAGACATCAGAAGGGGGACAGAGAATGCCCCATCCCTAGGCTTAGCAAGGGAACTATATGCTTTTTAACTGATTGTTACAATAAATCAAAAGAATGTCTCAAGGTTATAAGGATCTTACTAGACCTACTCCCATAATATACATTTTAAGATAACAGGATTAGTCAAGAGGTTTTCAGGAAGGAGAAACATGTCCTTAAGCAGGATACATTATTGTTATACAATTCTTACTAAGGAATGTAGAAAAAAAAGTTTGTGCTTTCCTCCTCCTTGAGAATTCCAGATCCCTCTCTCCTCCTTGAGAGCCCCAGACCCCTTTCTCCTTCTCAGGGACCCTGGACTTCTTATCAACCTGCCTAGGAATTGACTGTCTCAGTGCTGATGGGAGACCCTCCAAGGAGCTGTACACTAACTGGGACACCCTCCAGGGTGTGGCACGTGGACTGGGAGACCAGGAGCCAGTGAGGCTGGAGGATCCTCCCCCAGAGCTCCAGAGGGCACGCACCTCTAGGCTGTGAGAAAATGAACTTCTACGGCTTTAGGCCGCCCAGTGTGTATACTTCATTATAGCAATCCTAGGTAATGTAATCACACAGGAGAAAATGGAGCCGAATTTACAGCCAAAGGCCCTGATGGGACTCAAACCAGACCCCCGGGAAAGGAGCCGCAGCTGTCGGGCCAAGTCCCAGGGCAGCACTGCTGGCGCCCCAGGGACACAGCTGCTGGCCCTGGTCAGGCACAGGCATCTAGATGAGCACGATGCACATCCCTCCAGACCCTGGTTCTAGAACCATCTCTGCAGGTTTCAGAAGGAATCTGGCTCCCTGGGGACGTGGCTGGTCCAGGGCAGAGCACAGAGAGGGTGAGCTGGAGCCTGGTGCTCAGAGAAGCACAGACACAGGGCTGGTTCCACTGAGTCCTGCTGGCAGTCAGGAGGCCAGTGTGAGCAAATAAAGTCTCAGCAGTCACAGGCCGCAAGCTACAGAACAAGAGGAGAATCTGTGGGTACCCACAGCAATAAATGCAGGAAAAGTCAAGGGGTGCAGGAGGAAACTCTCCCTTAGAGCAGAAAGCAAACAACTGGAGATGGAACAAGGAAATTACAAAAACCACCATTAAAGAAGTCAGAGTCAGAGTTGTTTTCGTCAAGAATCATCAAAGGATGTTAAACACTTGTAGGTGAAGGTTTAATGAGAAATAAGAAATTTAATTTCTTAGAAATAAGAAAAGCATGTTTTCCAAGAACATGCCCAGAAGATGGTAACCTCTCAGTGGAAATCTTGGCTGATGTCCCTTCACCTGGGAGCTGATCAGCCGTGATGTTCCCAGCGGGACACGTGGACCTCAGGAGGCTCCTGACCCCATGTCCTAAGAAGGGCTCAGAATTCCTGCCAGGAACATACAGCTTGAAGCTGACCAGGAGGGAACATCAGGCAAACCCAAAGTGAGATGCATTTTACAAACTAAGTGTCCTGATTCCTCAAAAAAGTCAACTCAGGAAAGGCAAAGAAGAGGTTGAAAAGGTCTGACAGCCAGACTTAAGACGTCATCCCTGGCTGACCCAGGCAGTAGGTGTGTGTGTGTAAATATAAAATTTTCCTCTTTGCTGCAAAGCATGCTACCATGATGATTAAAAGCACTTGAATATGCTCTGTAGATTAGGCAGTGTTATCTGGTCAATGTTATTTCTGATGCTAATTATGATACTTGCTTGCCCTCGATTATCAGGAACATGCAGGCAAGACTGACTGACCTGACCCTACAGAGCCCTGGGGGTGAGTGTCTCTTGGAGGCAACAGCATTTGCCATTGTGGCTCCTGGGCCCATCCATCCGTGGGGGCTGCAGCTGCCCCATGGGGTGGACCTCGCCTCCCAGGTGTCCATAAAGGCTACTTCAGTGGTCAGGGCGTCCTCCCAAGCAGGTGCAGACGTGAGCCTCCAGTGCTGGGGATGGCGCGCTGGCCCCTGACGGGGTCCGAGCAGGGTGCTGCCAGGCCCTCTATGGACACTACTTGGCATGTGCAGGGGGCCAACGGGAGGGCTGGGAAAAGCTGTAGAGACACAACTCCTGGAAAAGAGGGCACCGCACCCGACCGGACTGCACCTGTGAAACCCCCCATGACACAGGATAAACAACTGCAGAAAATAATTCTAAAGTGTCAGGTTATGAACTCAGTGTAGGGGGAGATGACCCCGCTTGCAAGAGTGAAACAACCTAAGACAGAGCAGAATAAAGTGAAACAACAGACCCATCAGCGTACACTGAACAAGAGCTGCCCAGAACATGTGAGAAAAGACCCATGCCTGCCCTGACATTTCTGCCTGTGGTCGTCCCCTGGGCCCCCACACCCCGATGCAGATGCTCCACCTGCCCCCCACAACCAGGGCCTTGGCCTCGGGCTCAGGCCCTGGACGAGGCTGGGAGGGGGGCGTCTGCATGAGTCCCCGGTGGGCAGCAGAGGGCGCCCCAGGCCCAGCACACTCGCCCGTCCAGAGTGACCATGTATGATTCCTCCAAGCATCCCGCGTTGTCCTGAGTGTCCAGCGGGTTTGGTGGGAGGGAGGGAGTCCTGGCCCCTGCCCTCCTACCACGCCCAGGGAGAGGGCCTGGAGGGAGCAGAAGGGTCCACAGACAGAGACCCCCCAACTCCAGCCAGTGTCAGATGTGAGTGCCTGCTTCTGCATGTGTGGGGGACACTGGCGCCAGCCCATGGCCCACAGAGACCCTCGGTCCCGGTGCTGAAGCCTGGAGGTGTCAGCCTCATGGCTGGGGGCTCAGAAGGCCTCATCTCCCTCGGCCTCTCCCTGGAGGGGAACCCAGGCCCTGCACACACCCGTAGCCCAGCACAGGGCAGACTAGCGCTCCCCGTCTGCCCCACACCTGGGCCCACTGACACGTAGTGGGAAGTAGAGGCTTTAATGGTGCTTCTTTGGAATAATTTAAAACCATGGCCCCTGGAGGCCCCTTTCCCTGGAACATCAGTGTTCTGTTCTGTACACTGTCTCTGGGGTTTGGCTGGACGGCAGAGGACGAGCAGAGGCCAACCAGGCCCCACGTGTTCCAGAGAACCCCAGCTATTCACCCCAAGCACACATCTGTCCCCCTATGCACGCTCAGCACCACTCATCCCAGAGGTGAAGCAAATGTGGGAAAAATGGAGACGAAACGTGGACTCAGGCTCAGGAGGGTGGCCCACTAGACCACTGGACCAGTGTCCACGTTCTCCAGCCTCGTGGGGAGCTCGCCATCCAGACTCCAGGCCGGCGCCATGCCCCACCCCCACCCTGCTATCATTACCACCCCCGCCCCCCAGCTCCCACCCTGAGCGAGGCGGGATTTCTCTGGGCAATTTTTGGAGCTGATGTGGCTGGCCTGAGGTCACACAGCAGGGGACAGGGCTGGACCTCTCCAGCCCGACTGTCCCAGCTCCTGGGGTTTTGGACCTTGGGGTAAACTGGCTGGACACCAGCAGCTTCCTAGAGCTGTGGTTCGGTCAGGCTGAGGGTCGAAAGGGCTCAGTGGCCCTCTGCAGATGCTTTGGTTCTGGGACTATCAGGGCAGGAAGCAAGGAGAGGGGCTTGCTGGCCAGGGGCCACAGTGACCCAGGGCGGAGGTCATTCTGCGCCTGGCCAATGGAGGGGGCTCCCTCCTTCCTTGGGATCCTCTTTTGTGTACTGGACCATGGATATGGCGGCCTCGCCCTTCTGGAGCCTGGTTGCACCTCCAAGAGGCCAGGACAGGGCTGGCCACCCCACAGGGCCTTTGCCTTGGGACCCCTGGCCCAAATACCAGCAGGGCAGGAGTGACCTTTGTCTGCAGGAATGTTCTGGCAGCCGGGGCCCTAGCGGGTGGGCTCTGGGCCCATGGGAGACGGTGGTGGGCGGCCGGGTCCATCGCTGCCTGGGAAGCCCCTTCCCCCTGAGTCCTGGCTGGGCCTCCCACAGGCCCCCAAGTTCTGTCTAAACCTTGGCCGTCTCCAAGGCAGGCGGCCAAGCTTCTCCCGCAGCCTCAGAGCCCATTAGAGACATTTTATTGCCAGATGTTTTGCTTTTTCCACAGAACCAGAGGCCAGCTTGAGGTAGCCGGGGGAAGATTAACCCCTCCAGACCTGCAGCCGGGTCCTATGTCTCAGCCTGTCCTCCAGGTCCTATGTCTACCCTCCCAACCCACTCAGGGCAGGGCGGGGGGCACCCTCCCCAAAGACAAGAAGCACCCCAGCTGAAGCCCCTGGGAACTTTGTGAAACAGACGGCTATGGGTGCTCAACCAGCCTCGGACAGGGTCCCCCGTGGTCCCCCATGCCAGCCCACTCCCCCACTGTCACAGCCGTGCCACAGTGCGACCCAGGGGGGTGACCCTCAGCCACAGGTCCATCAGGTGGGCAGTGGTCCCAGCCCCACCCCCCAGGACGCGGGGGCAGCCCCCACACAGAGTCCATCGCAGACAGTCTGGAGGGTCCTTCCCTCTCCTCCCCCTCCCTTCCACAACCTCCCTCTCCCCTTCTCCTCTCTCTTTCCTTGCCTTTTCACTGTTTTTTCAAACACAACCACAGCCTCTATCTGATTCCAACCGACTAGAGGACCCGAATCTTGGCTCTTGAGCAACATGACAGAGTAAATCAGGCCAGGCCAACGCATGTCTCTGGGATGCCGGGCAGTCAGACTCATGGGTTTTCTCGGGGCAGCTGGGGTGGGAGGGGTGGGGCAGCCTGGTGACAGCCCCTCGGCACAGTTTCACAGGGAAGCACACAGCCCCATACTCACGATGAACAGGGCAGTACAGAGGGCCGTGAATGCAGGCGAGATGAGGCTGAGCCCCTCCTGCCCAGGGCCCCGTTGGCCAGAGGCTGGGTGTCCAGAGCCTCCCCAGACAAGTGGGGAGCCCTGCTGGGTCTGCACAAAGGGGCTGCTGTCCCTACCCCTGTGCCCCAACACCCCCCCAACTGCCCACCCTCCTCTTGTGCCTCTCACACCAGGCCTGCGTATCCAGTTCCATTCTCTGCAGCTGGTGGACCTCAGACAGTGAAGGGCCCCATAATTTTCTGAACAATCCCTATTGTTGATTTTTCTGGGGATGTTGCCACATTTTTTCAATTAAAACCCATCGTTTTTCTGTTGGTTTTACAAACATGTCTGTAGGATGTCTTCCTGGCAATGAAATGGCTCTAATTCACACTCCCTTGCGGGTGTGCCCCACCCACCCTGCAGGCTGAGGCCCTGGGGGCCTCCTGTCATCCAGAGTGGCCAGCACACATCGGCATCAGTGGGCTAGCACAAGCCCCTTGTCAGTTAGGACGTGAGTCACTCCTTGAGGGGTTCCGCCTGCAGGGCAGCATGACTCAAATACCCCATCTACCAGCGCTTCCTCCTGGGCAGGCAGCCTGGCCGTAACTGGTCCACACCTCTGAGCCCCAGGAGCCTAGAGGGAGAGGCTGCTCCACGCTGGGGGCGGGGACAGGAGCCCGGCCAGTCTGGTGCCCCCAGTTCCAACCTCTGCTCAGTCGCACCGCCATGGAAACCACATGTGTAGCTGCAGAAAACGTTTTCCTTGATGAATCATGTTCTAAGTTGGGAGGGAATTCACTCGATAGTTGAGGCGTTAAAAAGAAATCAAAAGGGTTTTGTTCAACAGATGCTAAGAGGGTTTGAGTCTTTGGTGTTTATAAATGAAGGCAGCTTTCCATCACCCACGCCCAGGAAGGAGCAGGACATTCTGGAAACACCCGCCATCATCGCTCAGGAAGCCAGGCTCCTAGGACACTCTTCACGTCACTCTAGAGCCCCCATCAACCCATCCTCTGGGCCCTTCTGGTCTAGAAAGTTCTAGCAGGAGGAATCTGAATTTTTGGAGACTGTCAAGGATGGCTTACCCTGGTGTGGGTCCAAGTGGCCCTGGGTGGGGCTGGATGGTGTACATTCAGTGGTGAGGGCTCAGCAGTGGGCAGCGGCCTGGGTCTGTGTCCGTGGGTTTCTCATCCACCATACGGCTGAGACACCCATCCTCACTTTCCCCACCTGGACAATGGGGGTAATCTCTGCCTACCTACCCCGAGTCAGAGGAAGCCTTGAACCAGGAGACATAGGAAAAAGCCCTTTCTGCCTTGAAAAATAGTGTTTGCAATTATAAATGTAGTTTTTCCCAGAAAGCACCATTTCAGACCAAAGAATCAGCATTCAGCAAAGTGGACTTTGCTCCCAAGAGCAGTGCCATCCGACCCATCAGCTGACCGTGGCCATGGGGACTCTCACCCCAGTATGGGACAGAGGAAGGCCCTCTGGATTCCATCCGTATGGTTGCTTCAGACCAGAAACCTCACTGCATGTGGCCTGGACCCTGGGCCTGCACAGAGGCAGGTGGAGGTAGAAGGTGGACAAGAGGGAGTCAGGTGGGGGCTCTGGAGCTGCACAGACCATCCAGGGAGGACTAGCCCTCACGAAGGTCCTGGGCACCGAGAGTAAGAGCCAGGCCTGAAACAGTTGCCTGTGTGTTCTGGACATTACACCAACAGCCTGCCCAGAGAACTACCAGTTGTTTGGTGGCTTGGGGCACAACATGGGGTCACCCGCTGGCCACCTTCACTGTGTGGACGCAGTGCTGTGAGCATGTGGAGAGGAGGTTCTGGGGGCTACATTGCCCATGGCAAGGCACGCTGCCTGTCTCATCCTCTGTAGGTGTGAACTTGTTCTAACAGCCGAGGAGCAAAGACCTTGAGGCCTGACGGGTGTCCTCACAGCCCACAAAGCATGTCCACATTCCCCACCTGCCCAGGCCAGATGGTGCTTCACCCGTCTGGGAACATCATGCATCTGGGGGTATCACCCATCTAGGGGCCATCACCCATCTGGAGGGCATCACCCATCTGAGGGCACCACCCATCTGGAAGCACTGCCCACCTCGGGGCATCACCCACGGGGAGCATCACCCATCTAGGGGTGTCACCCATGGGGAGCATCACCCATCTAGGGCCATCACCCATCTGGAGGGCATCACCATCTGAGGGCACCACCCATCTGAAAGCACTGCCCACCTGGGGGCATCACCCAAGGGGAGCATCACCCATCTGGGGGCGTCACCCACGGGGAGCATCACCCATCTGCGGGGCATCACCACTGATGCAAAACCCTCTCACCCTCCATTCATAAAGGTCCTGGGCTGTTGCTTTGCTGTCCTTCCTGGGGGTGATTCTGTGTCTATGGGGCCTGACCCCTGGCTGGGGCAAGCTGGTAGCCCCCCCACAAGATCCTGGAGAGGGTCCCACAGCTGGGGTAGGTGGGGAAACGTGCCCTGGGGATCCTGGCACGACCCGGGCCCTGACTGTGGCTGGAGGGGCTGCAGGAGGTCACCTCCATACTTGCTGCCTGAAAGGGTGGGAAGAGAGGGGAAGGAAGATAGCTGAGGAGAAAAGAAGAGTATTAAGCTCAGATGGTAAAGAATCCACCTGCAATGCAGGAGACCCCAGTTCAATTCCTGGTCGGGAAGATCTCCTGGAGAAAGGACAGGCTACCTACTCCAGTATTCTTGGGCTTCCCTGGTGGCTCAGCTGGTAAAGAATCCGCCTGCAATGCGGGAGACCTGGGTTTGATCCCTAGACTGGGAAGATCCCCTGGAGAAGGGAAAGGCTACCCACTCCAGTATTCTGGCCTGGAGAATTCCATGGACTGTGTGATCCATGGGGTCACAAATAGTTGGACACGATTGAGCAAAATCACTTCCCTAGAAAAAGGCCTGCCCTGAGCTGTGGTGAAGACGTCCGCAGGGTGGAGGGGGCGCTGTTGCTCCACGGAGGGGAGGGAGGGGGCGGGGAGGTCTGCTGCGCCGCCGCCCCCCACCACCCCCATCAGCACGGCCTGGGCAGCAGGCCCTTCCCGGCTGCACTGCGGCTGCGGACGCCAGCCGTTTCCTCCCAGCTTCCACCCACTCCATGGTTGGGTTTTAACCCCAACGACCGCCCTGGTGGACTTCCTCTTGCCTCACACCTACTTTTGAAGGCTTCTGGTGACTCAGGTGTCGGGGAGGCGCTGGAGTCCATTCGGAGGGTCTCCCGGAGGGCTCCTGTTAGGGCCCGGGGCCCAGTGCTCCAGGCCTGAGACCAGGGAGTGAGTCGCACGGCCTCTGGGCACCAAGGGGCACAGGACACTGCAGGCCGCACCCTGGGGCTAGTGACCCCTGCTTCCCCGAAGCAACCACCCAGCATGGGTGCGGAGCTCCTATCACCACCCTGCCCTTCCTGGGGACAGCCCTGTCTCCAAGCCTCCTGTCCCGAAACCTCCTAGCCCCTCTCCAGGGCCTTGACTCCCCCTTGGAGACCTCGGCCGCCTGAACAGGGTCACGGGGTGGTGGGTGGATCCCTTCAAACCTGCAGGAGCCCTGCTACCTGCCCCACCCCGCCCCTGGTCCCAGTGGATCTCGACCTGTCTGTCGCTCACCTCTCACGGATGCTGGATGCCAGGCACAGTTCGAGGGCGGGTTGGTGGGGGGGGTGGTGCTTGCATCCTTGGGGCCAAGTATGTCCCTGTAGCATCCCCCTCATGACCCTGGAGGTGGGGGATTCTGGTGCTCCCACCTGGCAGCCTCCCTTGTGGTCCTCATAGTGCTGTGGGGAAGGCCTGCGCCCTCAAGGCTCCTCTCAGACTTCACATGAGTGACACCCCAACCCTGGGGAGGGGTCAGCAAGGCCCCTGGGGGAGCGAGAGGAAGAGACAGCAGCACCCAGCTGCCTGTCCTCTTTCCTCTCAACAAGTGGGGGACCGCAGAGCCCTGAGCCCCAAACTTCCTCCCTTACACCCTGGCAGACAGTCCCTCAGGGCAGCTGTGCTGTCTGTCTGGCTCCTGGGAGCCCTGCAGGGATGGGGCAGGGGCCTGGCTGGGCCCTGGGGGTGGGGGTGTTGACGCTGCCAAGGCCGGTCCACCTCGTGTGTTCAGAACCACCCAGACTCACGGTTCCTGGTTTTGTACAATATGGTTCGATTTCTTCTCCAAACCTGCAAGAACCTAAGAGTTGCTATCTCTGCAGGTAAAACAGCTCAGACTTGGAGAGGCCATGGCAGGTAACAGCCTCGCATGAGGAGCTGAGGCCCTTTGTTTGACTTGGAAGCTGGGCGCCTGTGGCAGACCCCGAGGCACAGAGAGAAGGGCCCACAGCAGGGCTGGTGAGGCTCGGGGCAGGAGAAACCACCCTAGTCAGGCCACAAGTTTCAGAAAGTAGGTATGGGGAGACGCTGGAAGAGATGCTACAGCAGCCAAGGAGACGCACGGTCTCCAAAGTTCTCCCAAACTTCTTACGGTTACACGATTTCTGCATGTCTTAAACTATAAAACATTTCAGCTGGTATTAGACTAATGTTAACAGCGCCAGCTCTGGGGAAGATCTAGAATGTTCTCTGGGGCTGGGGTGGGTGTGGCCTCGCCCGGAGCCCACCCCCAGCAGGCCCCAGGGTGGGGCCTTCACACCTGTCCCCAGAAGCAGGGCCTCGGCTCCTCCCTGTGTCTCTGTCTACACACGCTCTCCGGTTTCTCCAGTGGCTCAGCTGGTAAAGAACCTGTCTGCCAGTGCAGGAGACTCAGGAGACGCGGGTTGGATCCCTGGGTCAGGAAGATCCCCTGGAGAAGGAAGTGGCAACTCGCTCTAGTATCCTTGCCTGGAAAATCCCACGGACAGAGGGCCTAGGGGTTACAATCTATGGTGTCACAAAGAGTCAGACACAACCGAGTACACGCACACACACAAATGTGTGTGTCATTATTGTTCTGTGCTTCCCTAGAGCAAAAGCGGAAGATCTTTTGTCAATATGTATGTGACTAAACCGTGAAGAGGTATTTATACGACAGCTCGAAAGTCAGACAGATCCACGGAGCTGAAACATTTAAACAAACAGCACCACTTTGTAGAAATTGGTTAGTGAGGGGGAGGTGAAGAGGCCGGTGGATCCCATGCAAAGACTGGAAACACCCAAAACATGTTTCAGGGAAATTCTTCTTGGGTTATGCACTCTTTTTCAGACTTCTTAAACTCAACAGGAGAATTGTAAGCAAATAAAAGTCCTCATAAACCAGGGAGGTAAATCCTCTAGCCGAGGGCTCCAGTGGGAGGGGAGAGGGAGTGACTCACCCAGAGCTGGGAGAGACGCCCCCCACCAGGCTCCTCCTCCACCCTCTCCTCCCTCCACCCCTCCCTCCCTCCTGGGCTGAAACTCCGGAACGAGAGCAGACAGGACTTCTCTCTGCCCGGCCAGCATCACGGTCACTGCAGCCCACCCTGCCCGCGGCCCTTGCTCCATGGTGGCACGAAGGCCGGTGACATGAGGCTGCCCCGAACTCTGCTGCCCCTGCTGCTGCAGGCCTGCTGGGCCTCTGCGCAGGACGACACCGTGGCCTCGAGGGCCATCGCCTTCCAGGGTGAGTGGACTTGCCGCGTCTGTTGGGCGAGGCCGGCCTGGACCAGACGCATCCGGTGTGAGGTCCAGGGGACCCCGGCCCCTGCCAGGATGCTCAAGCGCTTAGATGCGGCCCAGCTGGTGGGGGACCCTGGGGAGGAGGATGGGCCTCACCAGGTCTCAGCCCCTGTGTCCCCTGAGTGTCTGTCCTCAGCGGGCACTGCACCCCCTCTGCCTCCATCATCGGCTCCTTCTGATTCCTTCCTGGTGGTCAGTCAGGAAACACGGTCACCTGGTCCTACCCACCCTCTCCTGAAGGTCAAGCCCCTCCCTGGTAGTTTCAAATTCAACTTGGAAACACAATGAGAAACGTCTCCTTGCTCTTTCAGGAGTGTCGGGGCCTGACTGGGTATAAGGGGGTGACTGGCTGGGGAAGGGGCCAGGGGGGCTGGTGGGGGCTCCCCTGGGGAAGGGGGAGCGCAGGGCTGAGCCTCTCCTCCTGTCCCTGGCCCAGACTGCCCTGTGGACCTATTCTTTGTGCTGGACACCTCCGAGAGCGTGGCCTTGAGGCTGAAGCCCTATGGGGCCCTGGTGGACAAGGTCAAGTCCTTCACCAAGCGCTTCATTGACAACCTGAAGGACAGGTAGGATCTTGTCCTCTTCCTCCCGTCCACCATCCTCTTGGAGGGCGGGGGAGACAGGCTGGTGTCTCGCCTGCTGCAGCCAGTGGGCAGGGCTGGGCCTCAGTGTCCCCATCTGAGAAGGGCAGTGTTGGCCAGGCCACTCGAGTCCCTTCCCCTGGGGCTGTGTGGTTCAGATGGGCTAGAAAAAGACTGAGTTGAGATGGAGCCGGCTGTTTAGCCAGGAGGGCCAAGGGGGACAGTGCTACAGCCTGGGCTCCCCAAACGCAGTGTTGAACAGCTCCCCTCCCCCACCCTGAGCCCGCTTGGGAAGCTGGCCTGAGGCCCTGTGGGTCTGCCTGGTATCTAGAGGGGGCGCCCCTCACCAGCCACCTGGACACTGACGGCTGCCCAAGTAGATGGTCACAGCCCAAGTCCCAGACCCGAGGTCTCAGTGTCCCCCATGTCCAGTGTCCTGGTCAGAGGGGCCCCAGCCTGGAGTTGGCTTTGGGGGCAACATGCTCCATCCATCCATCCATCCATCCACTCACTCACACATGGGGAAGCCCCCGGCAGCGGGTGTGGCGGAGGATGGGACACGCCTGCAAGGAGGCGGGGCCGGGCCAGGGGGCGGGCTAAGCTCAGAACCAGGCTCCACCCCATCTCCCTCACTCTCACAGGCCCCGCCCCTCCTCCCACTCTGACCCACTGACCCGCTGACACAGGCCCCCAGCCTCCCACCCACCAGAGAGGCTGCAGGGAAGGAGGAACATCTGCCAAATGCAGGGCACGGTGGGGCCGAAACCCCAGACCTCCTGAAATGCCCGGGTTTATGAAGGCCAGGGAAGGCCCAGGTGTGGACAAGTTTCGTAGAGTGGGCACGGGGCAGCCAGGTGACCCAGCATCCCACTCTGGGGGGCTTTGGCCCTGTACCTCATTCACTCCAATTGTGAACTGGGGGCTCTTCCTGCCTTTGGGGCTGTTGGCGCCCCACGGAGGCCTCTGTCACCTGTCTGCTGATGGGCTGGACAGCAGGCCTCTGTCACCTGGCTACCCCCTGAGATCCTCGGCCAAAGTGACCAGGGCAGAGAGAAGAAGCTACTCAGATCCAGGGGTCCTATCCCCTCCCTCCCCCGTCCCCTGTCACTGGCTCCACTTCTCTCTATGCAGGGTCTGTCCCCCACTCCATGGCCCTGGGATAGGGTCTCGCTCACGGCTCCTCATCTGAGGCCTTGGAGATCAGGGGATGTGGTGGTCACTAGCTGGCTGGGCCCGCCCTCCTGGCCACCGCCATCTATCCGCCATGTGCCCCCGGCGCGGGGACCAGTGTCTCAGGGCTGCTCACGGGGCCACAGGCTCCTCCCTCTCGGCGTGAGAGGGGACCGGCCGTCTGTCCACCTGTGACCCTGCTGAGCAGGGGAGGAGAGCGGGCCGGGGTGTGTGGAGGCCCGCTCACCATCCCGGGCCCGCAGGTACTACCGCTGTGACCGCAACCTGGTGTGGAATGCGGGCGCGCTGCACTACAGCGACGAGGTGGAGATCATCCGCGGGCTCACGCGCATGCCTAGCGGCCGCGACGCTCTCAAGAGCAGCGTGGACGCGGTCAAGTACTTCGGCAAGGGCACCTACACCGACTGCGCCATCAAGAAGGGTCTGGAAGAGCTGCTCGTGGGGTCAGTGCCTGCCTCCCTGTGGCGCCGCCCCCCACCCCCCGATGCCCCGTAGCTCTGCCTGGGGAGCGCCCAGCGCTGCCTGGTCGCTGCCCGCTGGCCGGCGGACTTTGGTGCCTGAGGTCCCCAGAGCAAACCTATGCCCCAGGGGGTCATGCTGGTGACCACCGCCCAGCCTGCCCCCTCACTCTCCACCAATCTGTCCCTCCCTCCAGCTATCTGCTGTCTCCTCAACCACTGAAGGCAGAGGGGACCTGAAGTGTGATCCCACAGAACTTTATTTTCTGTTTTAATATCCTTTCCTATGTTGTTGAGTCACTCAGTAGTGCCCCCCTCTAGACCCCATGGACTGCAGCCCTGCCAGTCTCCTCTGTCCTTCACCACCTCCTGGAGCTTGCTCAAACTCATGTCCATTGAGTCAGTGATGCCATCCAACCATCTCATCCTCTGTCAACCCCTTCTACTCCTGCCCTCAACCTTTCCCAGGATCAGGGTCTTTTCCAGTGAGTCGGCTCTTCGCATCAGGTGGCTAAAATATTGGAGCTTCAGCTTCAACATCAGTCCTTCCAATAAATATTCAGGACTGATTTCCTTTCAGATAGACTGGTTTGATCTTGCAGTCCAAGGGACTCTCAAGAGTCTTCTCCAACACCACAGTTCAAAAGTATCAGTTCTTCGGCGCTCACCTTTTTTATGGTCCAACTCTTATCCCTTTCTGTAAGCCCACCTTGTGGCCGGATCAGCACAGAGAAACTGGAAACAGTGCTCTGAGAGCCACCCTTGGGTCTGCATCTCCCTCTGGGGTCTCTAGCCCCCTGCCCCTCACCTCCAGCCTCGGGGTCTCAGTGATGTGGTCCCAATGGGGCCCTGGGCTGGCTGGGCCAGGTGGTCTCACCTCCTCCACACCCTGCAGGGGCTCCCACCTGAAGGAGAATAAGTACCTGGTCGTGGTGACTGACGGGCACCCCCTGGAGGGCTACAAGGAGCCCTGCGGGGGCCTGGAGGACGCTGTGAACGAGGCCAAGCATCTGGGCATCAAAGTCTTCTCCGTGGCCATCACGCCCGACCACCTGGTGGGGCATCCCCCAGGGCCTGCAGTGGAGGGAGGGGGTACCCAGGGACTACACTGGGAGAGGGGTACGGACATAGCCCGAGGGACTGCGGCTCCGGGGGAGCAGAGGAGGGGAGGGCCTGGCGCTCTCACTGTCACTGACGTTCACCCTCGCTCTGGTTGCGTCCATGGCAGGAGCCACGTCTGAGCATCATTGCCACGGACCACACATACCGGCGCAACTTCACAGCAGCTGACTGGGGGCAGAGCCGCGACGCGGAGGAAGTCATCAGCCAGACCATCGAGACCATCACGGACATGATCGTGAGCGCTGCCTGCAGGCCCGCCCCAGCACCCCGCTGAGTCCAGGTGCCAGAAACCCTGTGCCCAGGAATGGAAGCTAATTTGACTTTTCTCTCTCACTTTTCAGAAAAATAATGTGGAGCAAGTGGTAAGTGCCTCCCCGCCCCCCTGCCCCCCGCCCTGGCATCACCAGCACCCGTTCCTCCACCAGCATCCTGAGCATGGGCGGCTGGCGTGGCCGTGCCCACGCTCCTGACATGCCCCTCTGTTCTCCCATCCCGCAGTGCTGCTCCTTCGAGTGCCAGGTGAGTGTGGCCCTTGCCAGCCCCCACCCCTGGGCCGCCCCAATAGTGCCCCCACTGACTGTTCTTTTTGTGTCTTGTAGCCTGCCAGAGGACCCCCTGGGCCTCGAGGCGACCCCGGGTACGAGGTAAGTGGCCACATCCTGCCGGTGCTTACCTTGATGAAGGGGGAAGCCTGGGAGAAATATCCTGCAGGCTGGCACCAGGTCTAGGGGTGCAGCTGGACCCCAGGCAGCTGCCCTCAGCACCCACCGCCCACCTGCTGTGCTGAGCAGGTGTGCCCCCCATGGGAGAGGGTCTGGGCGTGGTGCCCCACAGCCGACGTGGTGGCCATGCTGCCGTGGAGGGGGGTCCGCTGCCCCAGCCTCCTTCCCGTGGTAGAGGGCATGGCCTTCCTGGAGTGAGTGTCCCTGTGGCTCTGCTCCTGGAAGTGGGCCTGCCGTGGGATGGAGCAAACATGGGCCTGAGGCCGGACTGGAAAACAAAATTCGTTGCTAGTATTCACAACCTAGGAGCTCACTCATGAAATTCTAGATTTCTGGCTTTTCCTGGAAAGTGTCAAGTCCAGTGGCCATGGACCCACGTGGCCACCTCCCACAGGGGGCTTCCAGGCTGCGTCCACCCTGCCCTCCCACCCATCCCTGGGGGCCCAGCACGGCAGCAAGAACAGGCAGACAGAAAAGAGTCAGGGTTATTTTTGCTGGTGCCAGGCAGTCCCAGGGCTTGGCGGAGTTTGTGGCAGAAACCCTGGGCCTGGCCTCACACCCTGGGCCACAGGAAAGATGTCTGGAAACCACGTAGACGCTGGAGATGGGATGGAATAGCTTCACAGACCTGTTTTTGTTAGCAAGTAGGGGCTTCCTTTCACCAGCTTTTTAGAAATAAATGGAATCTGTCCTCTGACCATGATCTGCTCTCTGTTCTAGGGAGAAAGAGGGAAGCCTGGGCTCCCGGGAGAGAAAGGAGAAGCTGGAGACCCTGTGAGTGCCGGGTACCTGACTGAGGGGTTGGGACGCTGAGAAGCCAGAGGCCAGGGAGCCAGACTGTGGAAACTTCCAGAAGGATGACTGGTTTCATGAGCATCATGTGGCCTGATCCTCAGAGGACACGGCTCCTGTGGGTGATGAGGACTTGGGGGCAGACGGCACAGCTGGCCTTCCAGCACCCCCACTGGGGCAGACCCCGACGCCCCTCAGCCGCCCCCCACAGGCCCACCTGCTCCCAGAGGACAGGTGGCAGGGATCAGCCAGCAGGTGGCCTCTGCTTCAGCCATGGTGGTCTCCGCCCCGGGGGGACCCCGGTGTTTCTCCCTCCCTGGGGCTCCACTGAGAGCCCCCAGGGGTGGGGTTGGGCTTCCACAGCAGGGCGCTTCTTGGACACAGGTCAGTGGTCAGCAGGCCGGGTCTCTCTAGCTGACCAGGCCTGAGTAGGGTGGCGAGTGAGGGAGCTGGGTGGGGGTTTCCTGCTCCCAGGGCTGTCTAACACGACCCCCTCCTCTGCTGCAGGGAAGACCTGGGGACCTTGGACCCGTCGGCTACCAGGGCATGAAGGTGGGTCTCTCCTCCCCAACGCGGCCTTGCCCTGGGCCTCAGGGCATTAGGCCTCCGGCACCCCTCACAGCCCCTTCTTCTCCTCTGTTTGCTGTGTAGGGAGAAAAAGGGAGCCGAGGAGAGAAGGTGAGTGACCTGCGGCTTTGGGACGTGTCCCTGGGGCACGGAGTGGCCCCCCACTCTGGACAAGGACAATGCTGCCTGTTCCCGGCGTGGTGGGGCTGCAATGAGCTGGGGGTGCCTCACCCCACGATGGGGAGACCAAGCCCCTCACCCTCCCTTTCTATCTCCACAGGGCTCCAGGGGACCCAAAGGCTACAAGGTGAGATGCTGGAGGGGCACAGCCGGTGGAGACACTGTCCTGTGGGGGTGCAGTCTGACCTTCGTCTGACCTTTGATTTTTTCACTTCTCAGGGCGAGAAGGGAAAGCGTGGCATGGACGGCGTGGATGGCATGAAGGTCACCCTCAGCTCGGGGAGGGTGGAGGCGGGGCACATATTTCGGGGAAGGGATGGTGGGCCAAGCTGGCTATCCTCGAGGAGGTGGGTGGGTAGGGGTCTCCTGTGTGGCCACCCTGGGCAACTCTGAGGTAGCATGGAAGGCAGGATTCGCATTCTACCTCTAATTAGAATCTGTTGCTGATTCTTGCCAAGCCTCAGGTCCCAATGGACCCTAAGCTACCCAGCCAAGCTCAGAGCGTCTTCCACTGGGGAGAACTTCCTTGGGAAATGGTGGATGAGCCAGAGCTGAGAGGCTTGACCCCCAAACCCACCTTCCTCCTTACAGGGGGAGTCAGGGTACCCTGGCCTGCCAGGCTGCAAGGGCTCGCCCGGATTCGATGTAAGTCACTTTCTCTCACCCACATCTTAAGGCTATAAGCTCTCAGAAGTAAAATTGCCTCAGCCCTCCTGCTAACCATGCGAAGTCACGCATGCCTTGTGGCTTGGGGACCTGCCCTGCTGGCTTGTCGCTCGCCAGCAAGTGGCTGCCAGTGGCTGCCGTTTCAGACTGTGGTCTGACTCTGCGACCTTTCCCCAGGGTGTCCAAGGACCCCCCGGGCCCAAGGGCGATGCAGGTGCCTTCGGACTGAAAGGAGAGAAGGTCAGTGACTCGAGCCCACAGGGGTGGCCCGGCTGGGGCTTCATGACCTGCCTGGCATTGAGGAGAAATTCCTTCTGGAAGCAGGTTCTCGGCTTTAGTGTGGGGGCCAGGCCCCACTGCCCTTCCCGGGCTGGCAGGGATGGGCATGGGAACCTCTGCCCGGGAGAGCACTGGGTGCCCAGCCTTGGGTGTTTCTCCCCCCGCCCCCGCCACCTCCATTGCACTTCCTGCATCTGCCTGTCCATCCAAGGCCTCTCTGGGCACCTCAGGACCGTCCCTGCAGCCTGTAACCCTCCGGTCAGCCCAGGATCGACCTGCTCACGTGAAATGTAAACTCAAGAATAAGCAGGGAGATACTCAAACTGCAGCGGGCAGAGCAGTGAGGCCTGAGGATTTGCATTCTGCCTCTAATTCGAATCTGTTGCTGATATTTCTTTGGGTTTTCAGCAACAGGAAATGCTGGAAAAGTTGGAGGAGTAACACGGATTCTGTCCCAAATGCATTCTAGCAACATGGATGTCCTGGAGTGTGGTTGAGGTCTGAGGGTGCCAGCCCCCAGCCTGGTAACCCCAGGCTTCCACTCTCGAGGGCCCGGCTGGCCCCTGCCATGGGCAGTGTTTGAGCCCGGGAAGTGGGTTTGGTGCAGAGATGTGGGTGGCTAGGGTCGTCAGGGACCACGGCCTGAAGCCTGGGTGAGGAGGGTCAGTGTGGGGCCATGGGCCTCCAGGACAGCCGGGCACGACCTCCTGAAGGCTGACCCTCAGGTCTTTCCAGGGTGAGCCCGGAGCAGACGGGGAGCCTGGGAGGCCAGGGAGCACGGGGCCCCCCGGAGATGAGGTGAGCGTGCATGTTTCCCTGATGCAGTGGGGGTGCCCATGCCTGGGAGGGCCGCAGGGTCAGAGGAGACAGTCTGCGCTGTTGTTCTCAGGGTGAGCCCGGAGAGCCCGGTCCCCCAGGAGAGAAGGGAGAAGCCGGCGATGAGGTAGGTGCCCTCCTGCCCGCGACGCCCCAGACTCAGCAGAGATCCTGCTGCTGATGAACTCATGTCGATTCCTCTTACTCCAGGGAAATGCAGGACCAGACGGAGCCCCCGGAGAAAGGGTGAGCGGGTGCTCTGAGCCTCACCAGTCAGTGGCCCACGTGGCCCCAGGTGGACAGGGCAGGGCATGAGACGGAGAGACCACACGTCCTGGCATCTGCTGGGGGGACAGCCCCGAGCCCAGGCCCCAGGCTCCCACCCCACACCTCACCGCCTCTGCTCCCTCCACACAGGGCGGTCCTGGGGAAAGAGGACCTCGAGGGACCCCAGGTGCACGGGGCCCAAGAGGAGACCCGGTGAGTCACTGTCCCCAAGCTGGGACCCCCATGCCCTTGGCAGGGGGGTGCAGAGACCGGGCCAGACTGGGGTCAGGCCATCAGAATCAAGGACAGGCCACCATGACCCTCTGGCCCTGAGATGTGGGTGACCCATACATAGGACTCCCATGTCCCAAAGATCCCCCTCTCCTGCCCACTGCCTGTGTGGGACCTCACCCCCCCCCCACCCCCACTCAAGGCCCCAAGCTGCAGAGAAAGGTCAGCAACAGATTTGAATTAGAGGCAGAACACGAATCCTTAGGCCTCCCTGCTCCGCCCACCATGGTGTCAGCATCGTCTTGCTTGTTCTTGAGTTTACATTTCACAGAGGGGAGTGTGGCCAGTGCCCCCCGAACCCCTGCCGGGGGGTGGGGGGAATGAGCTGCCTCCAGGCCTCGGAAGGGGTATCGGCCCCTCATCATGGCCCTTAGAAAACACGAGTCCCCTGACGGCCAAGCACGTGCCACTTTGGAGGACTGAGGTGAGAAGGAAGCGAGGCCACGCGCAGCAGATGACAGACGCTGCTGGACCTCAGCCGGTGGCCCCCAGGGCAGCCGGCCTCCTCCGTCTCCTCCTCAGTGGCTTTTCCTCCCCAGGGTGAAGCTGGACCCCAAGGTGACCAGGGACGAGAAGGCCCCGTCGGTGTCCCCGGTGACCCGGTAGGAAGCCTGGCTGGCAGGGATGAGGGGCATGGTGCTGCCAGATGGGAGCAGCTCACAGATGCAGGGGGAGGTCTCTTCACTGCACACCCAGGTGCTTCCTTGTGGGGTGTGGCCTGGAGACCTGGGGTGTCTGGGGTTGGGGGGATGGTGGCCAGGGGGCTGGTACAGATTGGCAAGGTGGACCAGTGCTCACAGGGGGAGCCCTGTCCCTGGGTGGGCACTGCCAGGATGCAGCCCTGAGCAAAGATCCCTTATGCTGCCCCTCACGCTGCCCTCAGAGTGGGGAGGGTGCCTTGGTGTGGCTAGTGCTGGAAGAGGTCACTGAGGGTGGAAGCCGGGCAGTGAGCCATCAAGACCAATGGAGGCAGGGCTGGCAGCAGCAGAGGCGTGCTGGAGCCTGGGCCCTGGGGACCCCTCCAGCCTGGGGAGACGGGCGAGGTCTCAGAGGACTGAGCCCAGACAGGCACCACACTGGAGATGAACTGTGTAAACCTCCCTCAGGGTTTGGAGCCCCGGGGGTGAGATGCTGGCAGGAAGTTGACTTGGGAGTGTCAGTCCAAGGAACATTCCAGAATTCCTGGGCGTGACCTTCTAGAGGCCATGCTAGGGGAGGGGAAGACAGTGGAGGCCTAAGGAAGCAGTGGGCTGGGCGGGAGGAGCAGTCAGGGAATAGGCTGGAAGCTGTGAGCGGCTGGATGGGAGGGAGAGCTGAGCCTACTCCCCCAGGGAGCATCGTGCCCGAACGCCCTCCTCCCCCCCTTGCCCGCTGGTACTCTCAGCCTGTCTTCTCCAGACCCTGACTGGGTCCTGCCACAGGGCTCGCAAGTGGAGGGCATGTGGGGTGACAGAATGACACAGAGGCGAGGCAGGTTGGGTGGACTGTCACCACTGAGCAGGCCTCGGCCAGAGGGGCAAGGCAGGAGCCTGGCTGTCGGGTTTGTCGAAGCTGCCACACCACATTGATGGGTGGTCTTGGCCAGGCCATGCTGGGGCTCTGGTGGTATCCTGGCACTCCTGGTGGCCAGTGGGTCCTGGAAGAGGTCTGCAGAACCCACTTGAACTCCAGCCCACCCTGGGGAAGCACTGGAAGGGGGGCACACAGCCTGGTGCCACCCTCATGGGGCACGGGTGCTGGCAGTTTAGTTGGGAGACAGGCCATATGCACGTGAACACATAGCAAATGGACCAACGTGCGTGGTGAAGATGCATGGCAAGGGAGCTGGGTCCTGCGAGGCCCCGGACTGCACCTGCCACCTCCCATGGGGTGAGGGCTGCACCCGGAACCCACAAGCCCCTGAGGGCCCCTGAGATGCAGGGCACAGCCTGGGCTGGGCACCCTTGGCCTGCGATGGGGCCTCTTCCTTGGCGTCCTTGGAAGGCTCTGCTTCTTGCCCCTCATCATTTGCATGGACTGTGTAGATTGTCTGCAGTGCTTTGCTTTAGAGAAAAATACTGTCAAAAATATCGACATCCATCTGTTGTTCAGTCAGCTCATCCGTCCGTCCGTCCATGTGTTTATCCATCTTTATCTGTCCATCCACTCATCACCTGTGTACAGGTGTCAGTTCAGTCCATCTGACATATGTGTCCATTCCGTTCAGTCGCTTGGTTCTGTCTGACTCTGCAACCCCATGGACTGCAGCACACCAGGCTTCCCTGTCCATCACCAACTCCCGGAGCTTTCTCAAACTAATGTCCATCGAGTCGGTGATGCCATCCAACCATCTCATCCTCTGTCATCCCCTTCTCCTCCTGCCTTCACTCTTTCCCAACATCAGGGTCTTTTCCAGTGAGTCAGCTCTTCGACTCAGGTGGCCAAAGTATTGGAGCTTCATCTTCAGCATCGGTCCTTCCAATGAATATTCAGGACTAATTTCCTTGAGGATGGACTGGTTTGATGTTCTTGCAGTCCAAGGGACTCTTAAGAGTCATTTCTAACACCACAGTTCAAAAGCATCAATTCTTCAGAACTCACCTTTCTTTATAGTCCAGCTCTCACATCCATACACGACTACTGGAAAACCACAGCTTTGACTGGATGGACCTTTGTTGGCAAAGTAATGTTTCTGCTTTTGCATATGCTGTCTAGGTTGGTCATAGCTTTTCTTTCAAACATCAAGCGTCTTTTAATTTCGTGGCTGCAGTCACCATCTGCAGTGATTTTGGAGGCCAAAAGAATAAAGTCTCTCACTGTTTCCATTGTTTCCCCATCTATTTGCCATGATCTTAGTTTTCTGAATGTTGAGCTTTAAGCCAACTTTTTCACTCTCCTCTTTCACTTTCATCAAGAAGCTCTTTAGTTCTTTGCTTTCCACCATAGGGTGGTGTCATCTGCGTATCTGAGGTTATTGATATTTCTCCCAGCAATCTTGGTTCCAGCTTGTGCTTCATCCAGCCCGGCATTTTGCATGATGTACTCTGCATAGAAATTAAATAAACAGGGTGACAATATACAGCCTTGATGTTTTGGAACCAGTCTGTTGCTCCATGTCAGTTCTAACTGTTGCTTCTTGACCTGCATACAGATTTCTCAGGAGGCAGGTCTGAGATGGTCTGGTATTCCCATCTCTTTCAGAATTTCCCACAGTTTATTGTGATCCACACAGTCAAAGGCTTTGTTGCATAGTAAATAAAGCAGAAGTATGTTTTTCTGGAACTCTCTTGCTTTTTGTATGATCCAGAGGATGTTGGCAATTTGATCTCTGGTTCCTCTGCCTTTTCTCAGTCCAGCTTGAACATCTGGAAGTTCTCCGTTCATGTACTATTAAAGCCTGGCTAGGACAATTTTGAGCATTACTTTGCTAGTGTGTGAGATGAGTGCAATTGTGCAGTATTTTAAACATTCCTTGGCATTGCCTTTCTTTGGGATTGGAATGAAAACTGACCTTTTCTAGTCCTGTGGCCACTGCTGAGTTTTCCAAATTTGCTGGCATATTGAGTGCAACACTTTCACAGCATCATCTTTGAGGATTTGAAATACCTCAACTGGAATGCCATCACCTCCACTAGCTTTGTTGGTAGTGATGCTTCCTAAGGCCCACTTGACTTCACATTCCAGGATGTCTGGCTCTAGGTGAGTGATCACACCATCATGGTCATCTGGGTCATGAAGATCTTTTTTGTATAATTCTTCTGTGTATTCTTGCCACCTCTTCTTAATATCTTCTGCTTCTGTTAGGTCTATACCATTCCTGTCCTTTATTGTACCCATCTTTGCATGAAATGTTCCCTTGGTATCTCCAATTTTCTTGAAAAGATCTCTAGTCTTTCCCATTCTATTGTTTTCCTCTATTTCTTTGCATTGATCACTGAGGAAGGCTTTCTTATCTCTCCTTGCTATTCTTTGGAACTCTGCATTCAAATGGGTATATCTTTCTTTTTCTCCTTTGCCTTGAACTTCTCTTCTTTTCTCAGCTATTTGTAAGGCCTCCTCAGACAACCATTTTGCCTTTTTGCTTTTTTTTTAAAAATGTATACACGTGTGTGTATCTATCTATCTATCCATCCACCCATCTGTCTAGTCATCTGTCATATATCCATGGATGTATGTATCCATCCATCCATCTGTCTGCCCACCCACTTGCTCGTCCATCCATCCTGAAGAACTTCCAAGGCAATATCCAGAATGTAAATTCTTAGCAGCAAAATGTCTTAGCCCCAGTGTTGTGTGTATGAGTTGACATTTGCCAAATAATCCTACCTACCTGCCCATCTGGCCCCCACTCACACTCCCCCAAGAATGTAAAACAAGCTGCGCACACACCTCTGCCAACATGAGCTATGATGAGACTCTGGCTCCGCACATTTACTCGTCTCCTGGTTTGACTGTTGGTGTGTTTGTGGGCTGAGTGGTCTCTGCAGGGCTGTTTATGCAAGTGATCACTTCCCGCCAGGGTCTGTGTTCCCTGTGGTGGTGGGGGATGGGGGGCTGCACCCATGGTGCGGACGTTGTTCTCGTCTGTCCTGAGCTTGTCTGGGGGGCCTTGCAGTTGAGGTTGTCCTGCTTGTGCACAAACGTTCACAGATGCACTCACCCCTTCCAGTGTGGTTTTGCTCACCTCTGATTTGTCAGGAGCATAGACTTCAGCAGTGGAAGAGGGGTGGGCTTGCCCTGCATGGCTTTTTCAGTGAACAGCCAGCCCATTGTCACAACGCACACGAGTGCAGTCTGTCTCAATGATTGAAATGCAGTTCCATCAGGTTTAAAGTCCCTCATCTCTACGTGTCTCTTTCTGGAATGACTGTCACCCGCCCCTGCTCTTTCCGTGTCCACCCCATTCCCACAACTGATTCTTGTGGCCTCAGGCTGAGCAGGCCCTGTTGCCAGGCCACCTCCCCGGCTGTGGCCTTTCCTGGACGGTAACTGAGGAGCTGTGACCGCTCCCGGCCAGTGGTGCTGACACATTCTGCCCAGGCTCTTCCTGAGGCACTGTCAGGAAGTCATTAACTCTAAAGGCACAAACACTGGAAGCAGGACCCGGCACGGGGTCCTGGGTGCATCCCAACTGCGTCAGTTTCCAGAGTAATTGGTCGCTGCAGTAAAAGGAAGCTGCCGAGAGTGTGGGGCAAAGGGAGGCCCCTCCTAGGCCGCAGGAACCCTGGACACTGCTGGGAACGGCTGCCTCCTTTGGGAGGGGGCCCTGTGTCCCCCTAGCCTGTGACCAACTGCGGATGGTCCCCCCTGGACCTGTGGCTCCCAACCCAGGTGGCACTTGGTCACCTGCACATTCAACTTCCCGGCCCCCAGGTCTTCTGCTTCTGAGCTCGGCCCCACCCTCCTGACCCTGTTAGGGGTCCCACAAGCCCCTCCTGACTCCAGACCCAACAGGAGGTCGGCTCCGACACCAGGGTCCACGCGGAAGGTCCTGGGAAATGTGTTTTCCCAAATCGCAGGAAAAGGCCACTGAGAAACTGAGGATAGGGTCCCGTTCTCCCATCGTGCACCCAGCCACCAGGCCTCGCCCATCCCGTGTCCCCCTGCAGTGGGCACCCCCGTCCCCCCGCAGTGGGTGCCCCAGGAGCTCCACCCAGTTTGGTGTTTCCATGTCTCAGGTAGTTCCTTGAGTTCCCAGGATGCGCTACTGGGGACCAGGAGGCATCACCACACAGGGCCACTCCCATCCCTTTCCTGTCCCAAGATAGGTCAGGGGTCTGTGGAATCCTTGGGGGACCAAGAGCCTGGACGGAAAGGCAGGCGATGGCCCCCAGGGAGCGGCAGGATGGAGCAGCCAGCAAGGGTGGGGTGTGGGGCCGGGGGCCGCTGTGGGTCAGAAGGGGCCCATCGGGTGTGTCCTCTCTCTGCAGGGCGAGGCTGGCCCCATTGGGCCAAAAGGATACCGAGGTGATGAGGGACCCCCAGGGACCGAGGTGAGTAGCCCTCCCTGCCACTATCCCAGGAGGGACTAGCCTGACCCCCGTCCCCGCCCCTCACCCAGACTTCTTTGGGAGAACCCCCTGGGCTCCTACACATAAATGTTTCATTTCACTTCATGGAATGTGTGACTCTGATGACATTTAGAAAATGCAGAAAAATATTAGAAAGAAAGAGAATTGAAATCTAAGCCCCCTCCCCACCTCAGAGAGAAACAGCATCAACAGTTTGACTTATTTCTTTCCAAATTCCTTTTTTTCTTTCTTTGCATGTTATGCCTTATGCATTTGACTTGAGAAAGTTTTTTGTTGTTTTTCTCATTATGAACTCAGACCTTAACGATTTTTCAACTTTGCTGATGTGCTGGCGCTGGCCACGCCTGTGGCGTGTCTGCTGACTCCTCCACCCTCTCTGGTTGGGCTCTTGGGTGTGAATCCCCCACAGTGACCCCATGGGTCCCTGTCCCTGTTCTGGTCACCTCCTTCTTGGGTCACTCCCTGGGTGGACATGGGGCAGGTGTAGCTTCTAAGGCCCAAAGGTGGCGTGGCCTCCAGGATTTCGGGTCTAAAAACCTTTCTTTGAGTAATTTATGTGCTGCATGAAAACATGTTACCTTATTTAATTCTCTTTGCTCCAAGAGGCCTCGTGCCTCCAAGCCTGTGTGACTTGCTACCCAGAGACCACTTCATTTTCTCCTCCTTAGGGTCCCAGAGGAGCTCCAGGGCCTGCAGGCCCCCCTGGAGACCCCGGGCTGATGGGTGAGAGGGTGAGTGACACAGAAGGGTACATCCTGGGCGGGAGGTTGCCTGCGGCCCAGAGTCTGGAAGCAGCTGGCCTGGGCGAGTCCTGCAGTAGCTGGACTCCATCTGCTCTCCCAGGGTGAAGACGGCCCCCCCGGGAATGGCACCGAAGGCTTCCCCGGCTTTCCCGTGAGTACCCTGAGTCCTGCCTGATGCCCCCTTAAGCCAGTGGGGCACATGGCTCTCTGGCTGGGGCTGCCCCTCTGGTGTGACTGGTGTGACTGATGTGACTGTCCCGCCTTTCCCCAGGGCTATCCAGGCAGCAGAGGTCCTCCTGGGATAAACGTAAGTACATGCCATCTGCTCTGTTGGCCATGGGAGGTGCACACGGGCACACACGCTCGTGCAAGCACATCACTCCTACACCTGAGCACACGTGCAGACACACATAGGCCTGCTCATCGCCAAGGCCCCCGCCCATGACTCTGTCTCCCTAGGCCCTGCTAAGCCCCAGGTGCCCCTGCTGGCTGACACTCCCCTCGGGATCTGTTCTCTCCATGGCCCACCCCAGAGGCCTGCCCCCTAGAAGCCCAGAGCCACAGCACCCACCCCAACCCTGGGCCGGCTCCCCCTAACTATGTGCTCTCCGTCACCTGCAGGGCACCAAAGGCTACCCCGGCCTTAAGGGGGACGAGGGAGAAGCCGGGGACCCCGGAGAGGACGTGAGTGCAAAGCCCACCGCATTTGGCAACATCCCCGGTCAACCTCAGCCTCGAGGGCCCAGAGCCCACAGACCATGGGGGAGCGTGGCTCCAAGGGTGGCTGAGCCTTCTGAGGCTCAAGGGGGTGGTGGCCAGGCTCACAGCACTTGGTCTGGCCATGCGTAGCAAGCCTACAACACTGCACTGTTTCTTTCCAGAATAATGACATTGCTCCACGAGGCGCCAAAGGAGCAAAGGGCTACCGAGGTCCCGAAGGCCCCCAGGTGGGTCCATGGGCGAGCGGGCGCCCTCCCTGAGACTGTGGAGTCTGGGGTGGTGGGAACCTGGGAGCAAGGCTCTGGAGATGGGCTCCAGGAGGACTGGGGAGACATGCAGTTTCAGGGCCTGAGGGGCTGAGCATGAAGGGGTGGGCAGAAAGGGAGGGCAGGTCTCCAGGCGAGCTGTGAAGGCATGGCAGGGCCTCAGGTTGTGCCAGGGTGAGGCCGGGCACCTTGCCCATCAAGGTGGTGCCATTAGACCCACCAGGACACTCACCCGCAGAGGGTGAGCTCCCACTGACCACCAGGAAGGGACAGTCGGACAGTGGCCACCAGGTGGACGACAGTAGCAGGTTCCCCAGCCTTCAAGGTGCAGAAGCCTCGGCTCCCCCTAGGGCTGGGGGACCCTGCATGAAGGGGGTCAGCCAAGGGCTCCCGTCAGATCTGCGGCCCAGGAATCAGCATGGCCCCAGCGTCCATCCTGACAATCCTTCTCCCATCCTGTCTCTGACAGGGACCCCCAGGACACGTGGGACCTCCGGGGCCAGATGTAAGTATTGTGAATATCCTTGTGGACTGACCACTCTGGCCAAGGCTCCTGTCGGGGTGGGGAGCCTGACAGCAGCAGAGATGGCCACAGGGAGACATGCGGAGGCCATGGGGGCACGTGGAGGTCACAAAGGGGCACGTGGAGGCCACCGCAGGGACACAAGGGCCGCGGGGGAATGTGACAGTCATGGGGGTCACCTGGAGGCCACAGGGGGACACATGGAGGTCACAGAGGGGCACGTGGAGGTCACAGCAGGGACATGTGGAGGCCATGGGGGCACGTGGAGGCCACAGGTGGGAGACATGGAGGCCACAAGCCACCACGCAAGGGCCGTGGGGGCACGTGACAATCACAATGGGGATGTGTGCTGGTCATAAGGGAACATACAAAGCCATGAGGGGAACACGTGATGGCCACAGTGAGACACCTGTGGCCACACATCAGAGGCCACATCAGATGTCCATGCCCCGAAGGCAGGGGCCTCGCAGGTAGAGCAGGGCACGCCCTGGGAAGGGGTCACCCTGCACAGCCCAGCCCAGCCCCTCTGGGGTCCCAGCTGGAGTCCCAGGGGAGGGGGACCTGGAGGGCTGGCCTCACCCCCCGAGCCCTGGGAAGCCTCTCACCCACCAATTCCATCTCCTGGGAGTATCTCTTCCCTCATCCCCAGGAATGCGAGATTTTGGACATCATCATGAAAATGTGCTGTGAGTGTCTCCCCCTTGATGCCTGCCCTGAAGAGAAAGAGCGTCCTGCCAAATGCTGACTGGGGGGGTTGGGCAGGCAGGAGGGCAGGCATGGGCCCCTCCTGAGAGGAAGTTGCGGGGAGGGGTGAGGAGGGCCTTGCTGAGGGGTTGAGTCCCATGAGAAAGTCAGGAGGGGAGAAGGGGGAGCTGGCTGGGGGGTTAGTCTTGACACCATATGATTGCCTTTTCCTTCTCTTCCCAGCTTGCTGTGGTGAGTCTGACTCTTCACCTTGGGGGGTGGACTCACCCCTCCCCACTGGATTGGCCCTGGGTGCTGGCCTGCCGGTCCTCCCCTGGTCATTCACACAACCAGGGATGGGGGGGGCCAGAGTTCTCTTCATGACCCCCAGTGCTTGAGCCCCCACCCCTCTCTGCCCTGCTTTGGAGGGGTCCTGGGAGGGGCTCTGAGGCTTACCACACCCCTGCCACCTGCAGAGTGCAAGTGCGGGCCCATCGACATCCTCTTCGTGCTGGACAGCTCCGAGAGCATCGGCCTACAGAACTTCGAGATCGCCAAGGACTTCATCGTCAAGGTCATTGACCGACTGAGCAGGGACGAGCTAGTTAAGGTGAGGCGGCCACCCTGGCCTCGTTCAAGGATGAAGGTTCCCAGGGAAGCAGGGGTCTGTCCTGACACCAGAGTGGAAGGGCTGGGTGCTGGGGGCTGCAGGAGAGATGCCTTGTTTTTCAAAAGCCAAAGCCCCCAGCCCAGCAGAGCACAAGAGCCACCTGGGGGCCTGGGGGCCAGTCCAACCCGGGATGGGAGCGGGTGGAGGCACGACCTGAGCAGGGAGAAGCACCAGCACCCCGGGGATCCCTGAGGGTGCTCCTCATGGTGGCGGCTCTCTCGAGCAGTTTGAGCCTGGGCAGTCACATGCAGGCGTGGTGCAGTACAGCCACAACCAGATGCAGGAGCACGTGGACCTGAGGGACCCCAACATCAGGAATGCCCAGGACCTCAAGGAGTGAGTGTGGCTGCTTGGCACCTGACCCCTGACCCTGGCCCTGCCCTGGCCATGACCTTGACCCCTGGCCCCCTAACTCCTGGTTCCCACCCCAATGGTACTGTTGCCCTGCAGGGCCATCAAGAAGCTGCAGTGGATGGGCGGGGGCACCTTCACGGGCGAGGCCCTGCAGTACACCCGGAGCCGGCTGCTGCCGCCCACCCAGAACAACCGCATCGCCCTGGTCATCACCGACGGCCGCTCGGACACCCAGAGGGACACCACCCCACTCAGCGTGCTCTGCGGCCCTGACATCCAGGTGGGGCGGCCTCCATGCCACGCTGTCGCCCTCATACCCAAGGGCTTGGGGGACTGTCCCCACCAAGGGCCACACCAACGCTGTCCCTCTCCCCAGGTGGTCTCTGTGGGCATCAAGGATGTCTTTGGCTTGGCTGCGGGCTCCGACCAGCTCAATGTCATCTCCTGCCAAGGCCTGGCACCCCAGGGACGGCCGGGCATCTCACTGGTCAAGGAAAACTATGCCGAGCTACTGGACGACGGCTTCCTGAAGAACATCACCGCCCAGATCTGCATAGGTGAGCATGGCAGGCGGGCCTCATGGCTCTGCTCTCCGCTCTCCATTCGCTGTGACCTCCGGCTGTGGCAGCAGACGCCCATGGCCAGCAGCGTGTCCACTCCCCCCTGAGCTGCTCCCCATTCTTACTTTGGAGGCTGTGGCCTGACTCCCTTGTGGCTCGGCATCCACACAGGTGTTCCCCAAGTGTGGGCTGCACCGTGGTCCCCCACTGAACACATGTGCACTGGGGTCTGAGGTTTGGTGCACCTAAATGTGTGGGCAGGGGTAGGCCTTGGAGCCTGACATCCCTCAGAGGTTCCCACGTAAGGGACACATTTGCCATGTCCATCTGGGCTTGGCCCAGGATCAGAGCTGAGTCCACACTGCAGCTGCTGGTCAGCAACTGGAGAGTGCTTCAGGCTCAGACTCAGGGCCCCAACTGGCACAGTGGAGTCAGCATTATCTGGGGCCTCTGGCATGGGGCCTGTGCTGTAGAACACCCTTCCTCCACCCTGCGCTTGGTTTCCCTGCTCTCAGAAGGGCTGGTGCCTGGAGGACCCTTCTGTCACTCAAAGGCCCCCTCTGGAATAAGGGACATGCCTCCTGTAGGGTGGAGACAGTGGTGGCTGTGCCCTCCACCTCAGAAGTGCCAGGCATCCTCTGCTGGGGGGTTATAGGAGGAACAGTGGTCCCTGTGATTGCTGGGTCATGCTATGGGGTTTTCTCTTTTACAGACAAGAAATGTCCAGATTACACCTGCCCAAGTGAGTACTGGGGGGTGGATGGGGCACTCTCGGGGTGGGGGTGCTGGGTAAGAAGGTCTGGAGGCCGTAGGGAGCGGGGCAGGCCCCAGGGCCTGCGCTGCACACTCACAGCTGCTCCGCCTGCAGTCACCTTCTCCTCCCCGGCCGACGTCACCATCCTCCTGGACGGCTCCGCCAGCGTGGGCAGCCACAACTTTGACATCACCAAACGCTTTGCCAAGCGGCTGGCAGAGCGCTTCCTGACAGCGAGCAGGACAGACCCGGGCCAGGACGTGCGCGTGGCAGTGGTGCAGTACAGTGGCACGGGGCAGCAGCGGCCGGAGCGCGCGGCCCTGCAGTTCCTGCAGAACTACACTGTGCTGGCCAACACCGTGGACTCCATGGGCTTCTTCAACGACGCCACCGACATCATGGACGCCCTGGGCTACGTGACCCGCTTCTACCGCGAGGCCTCACCCGGTGCCGCTAAGAAGAGGCTGCTGCTCTTCTCGGATGGTAACTCGCAGGGCGCCACGCCAGCTGCCATCGAGAAGGCGGTGCAGGAGGCCCAGCGGGCGGGCGTGGAGATCTTCGCGGTGGTGGTGGGCCGCCAGGTGAACGAGCCCCACGTGCGTGTCCTGGTCACTGGCAAGGCGGCTGAGTATGACGTGGCCTTCGGTGAGCGCCACCTGTTCCGCGTGCCCAGCTACCAGGCGCTGCTGCAGGGCGTCTTCTACCAGACGGTGTCCAGGAAGGTGGCGCTGGACTAGTGGCCTGGCCCCTGCCACCGAGACAGAGGCAAGAGAGGACCCAACGTTCCTGACCAACCCAACTAGCTAGGATTTTTTAAAGGGAAAGCTTGAAAAGCCGTGATTCGATGCTCTATGCTTTGCCCACCCCCCAACCCCCAGAGCAGAGTATCAGTGCTGGGGATCTGCCGGCCCCCTCCTGCTGCCTGCCTGAACCTGCACCCGAAGTGCCCTCCTCTTGCTGCCTGTCCACGTCCCCTCACCCCAGTCAGAGCCCCGGCACCTGGTTCTCTGTCCTTTCTGGGATCAGCTGTTGCTGCCTTCCCTCCCTACCACCCCCCACCACCACCCAGAGCTTGGCTCCCCTCCAATCCTAGAGTCCTTCAGGAAACCCTCGCTCACCCCAAAGTCAGGTCTCCCAGGGAACTGGCACAGGAGCGTGAGCCCTGGAGAGCTGACCCCCCTCACGAGGCTCTTGTCACTCATGCCTGCCAGCAGAAACCACGACTCCTCCTTGATGGCAAAGCCCAGACCGCAAACCCCAGAGCGAAGGTGCTATCCTGCCCCACCCCACCCCAGGACCAGAGGCCTGGCCGCACCCCCTGGGGCACAGTGAGGCGTTTAATCAGAAACAAGCCGAAGTCCTTTCTCCTCAAGGAAGTAATTGGTTCTACATTTTATTGAAGATTTTCTTGGTTCTTTAGTTTTACTTTTACTCCTTTCTGTGTTTTTTCTCAACTGTGTTCATGTGGGTGACTTTTCCAAATAAAGGTTTTCACCCTCCTTTCTGTGGTCGTCATTCCGAGGAGCTTTGCAGCGACAGGAGGACTCAGAGGGGCTGAGGCATCCAGGGGCCTGAGCGGTGCCTCCACGGCCAGGCGCCACCCATCCACATCCCTCTTCCAGGTCTGGAGGAAAATCGGGAACTTGAAGGCCGTCCCTGGTACTTGGGGAGGAGCTGGGAGGACGAGCCTGACACCCTGACTGTAGAATCGGAAGCAGTGGGGGCTGCTGGGAGATAAGTCCCAGCAAATGGCCTGCATTCCAGCCCCCAAACCACCCCAGGATGTCTGCAGGGGCTGGGCAATCCAGCCTGGATTCAGAGCAGAGTGCAGAGAAGCCCCACCCCCCGCCCCGCAACCCCCACCCCTGTCTTCAGGAGAAGCCCCCCATCTGAGGAAGGGTTAAGGCAGGGAGAGGGCTGTGCGGGGAGGAAAGGGGAGATGTGTGGAGTGGGCTGCAGCTGAAGAAAGAGGAAGGAGTTTGGGCAAGAGTCGCCCAGGGGCCTCCACATGGGCATGACGGGAGTGGGGAAGGGACCCTGGCGAGCATCCTCGGGCGGGGGCCCTGGGGGTGATGGCGCCCCCCCAGCACCGCACAAGATGGGGCCATGATAGCAGAGCACCAGGCGATGGGGGTCCTGACTCTGGGGGGGCAGCACCCCTGTGGAACGGGGGGATTCAGGGATCTCCCGGGGGCTCGACCCTGACCAATGCCACACTCAGTTCCGTGGGAACCTGACCGCTGCTGACGGTAGGGGTCCACTACTCACTGTCACCAGGAGGAGCCCTGGTTAGAGGGGTGACCCCCTCCTCAGCACCCCCAGTGGTGTGACCATGAGCTGGTCACCTTCACCTCAGTGTACTCAGCCATAGCTGGGGTCATAACTCAGAGGCACCCGCCCAAGGGACAAACAGCGTGCACTTCTCTGTTTGGGGTCCAGGCAGCTGGAGGCTCTGTGTGTGGCCACAGCAGAGAGGCCAGAGGACTGACAGGAAAGGGCAGCTTTAGGGGGTGAGCCTGGTTGGGTAGGGGGTACCAGGGCTCCAGGAGTCTCTGCAGGACCCCTGCACCCCCACCTTCCACCTCCACAGTCCCCACTGCTTTGACTGCCTCCTAGGGATCCCAGGTCTGCACCTGGATCAGGGGCTTTGGCACAGGCCTGGGGGCTCTCCCCACCTGGGGAGACCTCCTCCTGATGGACAGTGAGAAATCAGAAACTTCGCCTTTAAGAAAGGATGAGCCTTAATCGCTGAATCACCTCTAACTGGACTCCCAGCTGGGACCAGGCTTTGGGATCCTCTTCCCGACACCTCCAGATTAGGACGAGGGTCTTCCTTCATTCTTTAAAACTACGGTGAGGGAACCTGGGGCCCAGCACGCCCATATGTTCTCCATGTGTGTAAAGGAAATGTCCCAGACCCTCGCTTGAAGTCCCGCAAACCAGGGTAAAACCGGTTCCTGTTCCTGTTCCTGTTTGTGGTTGGGCTCCCGTTCTTTCTAGGCTTTGGCTCATGGCTCCAATGCCTGCTCCCCTCCCTCTGTGCACAGTGGGAGCTACAGGGCACCCTGGGGTGCGGCCACCCTCTTTGCCCTGACCCATAGCTGTCGGGGGCGATGTCGGCCTCACTCCTCTGAGCCTCGGCTTCAGCTTCCTCCTCCTCCCAGGAAGCCTGGTCCCTGAAGTGGGGTCTGGAGGTGCTCAGAGGCCCCCTGCCAGTGCCCCCTGGAAGCTGCCCAGGATCCATCAGCCAACGGGAATGGATAGACAGGGCATACACAGCCTCCAGGTCCCTTCACTCTGGCCTAGCCCACAGTCTGTCCAAGTGTGGGGAGGGGTGGTCAGAGGGCCAGATGTTTGTGAAATCAACCTCGAGGCTGTGGCCTCAACAGGGTCCTCCCGGATGTCCCAGCTGGTTGGCAGAGGGGCCACAGCCTTGACTGCCTTGGGTTGCAGATGAGGTTGGGGTTGCAGATGAGGTTGCAGCCCCTTTCACTTTCAAACTACAGACACGTCCGTCATCTTGGTGAGTGTTCAAACACGGCCTTCAGAGGCGTTTAGCCCCGTCTGTTGGTCCTTGTTCTTTGTGGAGAGTCAGTCATCTCCACCCTCACTGCTGCATCCAGGATCTGGTCTTTGTGGTGAGGTTTTTTTTTTTTCTAAGAATGCACAAAAAGGAACACTTTTTCATCTGTGATCTTTCAGCACGGGGGGGTGCAGGTGGTGGCCATGGGTCAGATTGCTGCTGAGCAGCTCTCTGATGGAGACCCAGGCACCTCCACCCATGTCCAACTGTCCGGTGGTCACTGTCTAAAGGAAGTGATGCCCTCCTAGGGTGGTATTTAAAATTCAGTGACTCCTCTGTCTTTCGGCTCCTGGATGACGACATTTAACGGTTCCCAGAGACTGAGAGGTCCTCCTCCAGTGAAGCCTGGACAGCCGCTCCGCTTGGGGAGCAAGGTGACCCAGAACAAGATGTCACCAGGGGTCAGGAAGGCATGAGGCACAGAGCTGCACCATGAGACGCTGTGGGAAGTGGCACCTCCATGTTAGAACCCCTGGGTCACTTGCGCTTCCCACATAACCCATCACCCCATCCTGAGCCCTGTGTCCAGCTGCCTGGAGAAAGGACAGAGAACCACAACCCATCCACTCCAATAACTCCACATGTGACACCAGGGAGCAGGTGGCCGGGTAAGCCTCATGCCCATCGTGCTGCATGAAAGACTCAGGACTCACACGTGTGTGTGACACACGGTCCCATATGCAAAGCTCCAGGGCCGGAAAGCTGATGAGTGGTAATAAGCCAGGCAGTCTCAGCCTCTGCAGATGGGACTGGTGGGAAGGATAATGGAAGTGTTGTTTGTCTGGATGGTGTGGAGGTCACAGGGATATGCATTCGTCACGATTTTCAGAAATGTACATGTACAGATGCTTTAGATTAGGAAAGAGAAGCCAGAATCTCTGCCAGTGGCTCACCACCTCCATGGTCTCCACCAGCTTTCGACTCCTCCTTCCTCTCCCCCAGCACATGTCCACCCACCCCCTTGGAGGGGCTAGGAGCATCCCCCTTGGCAGCCACATGGCCCTTCTTACAGGCAGAGCAGGGTTCCTTTTATTCATACCAACCCTTCCCCTGAATGTGAGTCGGCTGGGATGCCTGCCAGAGTCTCTGCAGGGTGACCAAGGCCCCAGTCAGTCAACTCTGAGTGGAAAATTCTCCTGGAAGGATCAGGTCCAAAAGACATCAGAGAGAGTCTTCTAAACTGCCCATGGAGCCACAAGAGGGGACTCTGGCCTGCAACAGCTAGGATCTGAACCCCACCAAGAACCAATACATCTGAAAGAGGGCCCCAACCTCAGAAGAGATGGGTTAGCACCCCGGTTCCAGCATGTGAGTCTGAGCAGGACCAGCAGAGCTGTGCCCAGACCGCTAACCATGGGGCCCATGAGGTGCTCTATTTGTGTTATTTTAATCTGCTGAGCCAACAGAAGTTTGTTATGTGGCTGAACTGGTTCAAAAACCGTACACCCTATCTCCACCTCTTATCCCCGATCCTTCAAAAGTCTCGTAATTTAACAGATGGCGCCCTCGTCACACCCTTCCCTCCTGGAATTAGGCCCTCCAACCTCAGTGGGTGCAGGAGAAGGGGGCACCTTTCCCCCCCACCATCTTCCTTCTGCAAGTCTCTTGCCAGGGCTGCTGAGACCACCCACCCATCAGGTGCAGCCTGGCTGTCAGACCTGATCAGGGACAATATTTGCCGAGGACTGCCAAAGCCAAGTGCTTCCTCCCATCTCTGGTGCCCTCCTGGAGGTCTCCAACTCCCTCTGCAGTTTAGGTTCTCTCCATTAGGGACATCCGGGGTCATCTGAGTGGGCCCGATGTCGTCACAGGGTCACACTGTTTGTGGGGATTTGCTGCAGAGGCCAAGGGACACACTTTCTCCCTGAGACACAGAATCTCTTTCAGGATTGGCCTTGTGGCCCCGTCAGATGCCCTGAACTTTCTTCTCCAATCAAGCCTGAGAGGATCTCCCAGATGATCCAAAATGGCACCAGGGTCAACAAATAAGAAATGGATATCCTTGGTAAGAATAAAGTTTATAACTTGATTTTGCTCCTCAAATCCTGATGGTTACTCCACTTTGGCTTCTAACTTATTGGGATTCTTGGAAAACAGCTTGGACAAAGTGCTTGAGGGTCCTTGGTCTGGGGATGGGCCGAGACAGAGCTCCAAGCTCCCAGCTTTCTCCAGGGAGATGCACATCTGGAGTGAATTGTCTCACTGACTTGGGCATCCTGGAGTCCCAGACCCATCGTGTGGGAACCTAAGTGAGAAGGAGCTGCCAGTTACTTGTGGACCCACCAGTAACTTTACGGTCTGCATCTGAGAAACCCTGGAGGGTGGGAACAGGTGTGACAGAGAGGACAGGCCCCAGAATCAGGCCACGTCCACCTGGCCAGGCTCTAGGCTAGCACCATAGCCCTCCATTCCGCCCCCCACCCACAACCCCACACCCCTGCCTGACCCCACACCCCTCCTCCTTCCTGACCCCACCAGTGGGTCTCTCTGGCCCAGAGGAGCTGCTGGGCCATCCCTGAGGCATCCATCCTGCTTTCTGGAGAAGCTGTTGGCTGAAGACGAGACCATCTGGTTTACGTAGGAGGTGAGCACAAACTTGGCCAGCAAAGAAGAATGGGTCCTTGTGAGAATAAGCCCTCGATAGATCTTAGTTTTTTGAGGAAATGCTTATTAAGGATAAGTAATGATGCTGAAAATAAGGGGTCAAGAGACCGCAAGAGACTGTCAACCACCCAAGACCCCCACCCTCACTCCCAGCACTCACGTCTTGCTTCTCAAGGACCAGCTTAAATGCCTGCCCTTCTCATGCCTGATCTAAAGCAGATCCTCCTTGTCCTTTTTAAAATTGATGACAAGTTGAAATTATAGTGGAGCGATCCCAGTTCCAGGGAACAAAAATGGAGTCAGGCAGCCACCAAGGGTCTGCTCTCAGACACATCCCTGCCCCACCAACACTTTCAAATTTCTCGGAACCTCACCAGACCAAAAGCACTCCCAGCCATACTCAGGACAGCAGCTGCAGCTGCAACCTTGAGGTCTCAAGGTCGCCCCTTGAGACTGAGTGATCGTTTCAGACCCCAACCAATCCTCACTTAGCAAGCAGCACCTCTTGCCAGCTGCAATTATAATTCTTGATAAACAACTCATGTGACTCACTGTGGCCCCGTGGTTCTGTCTCTGCAGGCCTTCTCTCCCATTTTGTAATTCAGTGCAACATAGTTCAAGTGTTTCTTGAATCTGTGTCCAGGGATGCAGTCCTAACAAACCCCAAATAACCTTTTTTTAAAATTCAATCAGTTCTCCATTTCTGAAATTTTTAACAAAATCCTATTGTGCTTTTCACGCATGAAACATTTCAAACCTAGGACATTGCAAGGACAGTGCAATGGCCACCCTGTACTTCTAGGTTCACCTATGATCATCTTCCAGACCTGCTTAAATGACTTTATGGTTGAAATATTTTATAGTAAATTACAAGCATTATGATGTTTCACACAAATACTTCAATATTCATCTCAAAAAAAATAAGAATTGCTTTCTGCATGACATAGTACCATTAGCAAGTCAAATTCAAAATAGAACACCACACTAAAAATAGCTCATAAGCATCATCATATACCCAGGCCATATTTAAATTTCCATAATTTTCTGAAATTGTCTTTTACAAGTTGTTTGCCCCTTAAGCTCTGAACAAAGTTTAAGACTCCTTTCCAGTCCTGTCTGAGAATGGGTGGTAAAGCTACAGTGTTCTAAATTACTTGAAATGATATTTTTCCTTCTTCAGTTTAATAAGATATGCAGTTAGGGTTACTTTATCTTCGCTTGTTCTCTGTATTAGGAACTTTTACTTTGCAATTGAGTTGTTCAAATATTTGAAATATTGACCTAGCTCAAAAGTCAGAGGTCAAAGAGTACCCTGGAGAGGTCACGGTCCCCCTACCTCACTCCCATCAGCTCCCTGCAGGCTCCTATTTCTATTAGTTTCTAGTTAGTTCTTTTGGTATTTTGTTTTGTGACACAATTTCTACACAAAAGAGAGAACATGGAATCCACCCACCTGAACTCTAGTTTTCCCTTAACAACACAGGATGGAGGTTCATTTATATCAGTGTCGATCCCCTGCAGCAATTGGGTTTTCCATCTTGTGCATTCACCATGGTTCCAAGAAGTATCTCAAACATTTGGGTGGTTTCCAATCCCACGGCTGCAAAGAAACCCCCCCCCCCCCCGACACACACACACGTGTCATTTCCTGCTCATGAACGAGTGCGCATCCTTAGGACAGATCAAGGGAAGCACATTTGTCACTTAGTTAGATCCAGCCGAGTCCTTCCATAAGCTGTGTTGTTTTGTGTGTGTACTGAGCCTGGCGCCGCATCCCCACCATTGGCTCTGGCCAATCTGATGGCTGAAAGCCAGTGCTTCAGAAAATGGGTACACATTTCTCTCACTACAAATGATGCTGAGCACTTAATGTGATGAGGCCCCTTGACATCCATTTTTTCTTAGAAAGGCGTATTCCTGGCTCTTGCCCATTGATTCATTGATCTTGATTTTTTCTTCTCTGTTTTTGGAAAATCTTTTCCTATTAAGTAGATTAACCCATTAGCCCTTAGTAACAACTTGCAAGTGTTTTTTTAATCAACCATCATTGGTCTTTGCCATTTGGTAGGATGGGGTGGGGAGGAGGGTCAGGAGTGTTTAAAGTAATTGAATTTATTGATCATTTCCTCTGTTGATATTTAGAACAATTTTAAGACAGGATTTCCCCATGCCCAAGTTATAAAGCAATTCACATGTTTTCTTCTAGTACTTCTAGGGTTTCATGTTTTTTATTTGTATCTCTGATCCACTTGGAGTTTATTCTATAGTGGATAGGATAACAGAATCCAAGATGGCTATCCAGATTCCCCAATATCATTTATTAAAATGTCTATCTTTCGAAGTAAGGTGTCCATAGGTGTGTGGATTTATCTCTGGGCTTTCTATTTTGTTCCATTGATCTATATTTCTGTCTTTGTGCCAGTACCATACTGTCTTGATGACTGTGGCTTTGTAGTAGAGCCTGACTGAAGTCAGGCAGGTTGATTCCTCCAGTTCCATTCTTCTTTCTCAAGATTGCTTTGGCTATTCGAGGTTTTTTGTATTTCCATACAAATTGTGAAATTATTAGTTCTAGCTCTGTGAAAAATACCACTGGTAGCTTGATAGGGATTGCATTGAATCTGTAGATTGCTTTGGGTAGTATACTCATTTTCACTATATTGATTCTTCTAATCCATGAACATGGTATATTTCTCCATCTATTAGCATCCTCTTTGATTTCTTTCATCAGTGTTTTATAATTTTCTATATATAAGGCTTTAGTTTCTTTAGGTAGGTATATTCCTAAGTATTTTATTCTTTTCATTGCAAAGGTGAATGGAATTGTTTCCTTAATTTCTTTTTCTACTTTCTCATTATTAGTGTATAGGAGTGCACTTCCTTTTATATTTCTGTGTGTTGATTTTATATCCTGCAACTTTACTATATTCATTGATTAGCTCTAGTAATTTTCTGGTGGAGTCTTTAGGGTTTTCTATGTAGAGGATCATGTCATCTGCAAACAGTGAGAGTTTTACTTCTTGTTTTCCAATTTGGATTTCTTTTATTTCTTTTTCTGCTCTGATTACAGTGGCCAAAACTTCCAGAACTATGTTGAATAGTAGCGGTGAAAGTGGGCACTCTTGTCTTGTTCCTGACTTTAGGGGAAATGCTTTCAATTTTTCACTACTGAGGATAATGTTTGCTGTGGGTTTGTCATATATAGCTTTTATTATGTTTAGGTATGTTCCTTCTATTCTTGCTTTCTGGAGGGTTTTTATCATAAATGGATGTTGAATTTTGTCAAAGGCCTTCTCTGCATCTATTGAGATAATCATATGGCTTTTATTTTTCAATTTGTTACTGTGGTGAATTACATTGACTGATTTGCAGATATTGAAGAATCCTTGCATCCCTGGGATAAAGCCCACTTGGTCATGGTGTATGATCTTTTTAATGTGTTGTTGGATTCTGATTGCTAGAATTTTGTTAAGGATTTTTGCATCTATGTTCATCAGTGATATTGGTCTGTGGTTTTCTTTTTTTGTGGCATCTTTGTCAGGTTTTGGTATTAGGGTGATGGTGGCCTCATAGAAGGAGGCAAGAATATACAATGGATTAAAGACAATCTCTTTAACAAGTGGTACTGGGGAAACTGGTCAACCACTTGTAAAAGAATGAAACTAGATCACTTTCTAACACCATACACAAAAATAAGCTCAAAATGGATTAAAGATCTAAATGTAAGACCAGAAACTATAAAACTCCTAGAGGAGAACATAGGCAAAACACTCTCAGACATAAATCACAGCAGGATCCTCTATGATCCACCTCCCAGAATTCTGGAAATAAAAGCAAAAATAAACAAATGCGATCTAATTAAAATTAAAGCTTCTACACAACAAAGGAAACTATAAGCAAGGTGAAAAGACAGCCTTCTGAATGGGAGAAAATAATAGCAAATGAAGCAACTGACAAACAACTAATCTCAAAAATATACAAGCAACTCCTGCAGCTCAAGTCCAGAAAAATAAATGACCCAATCAAAAAATGGGCCAAAGAACTAAATAGACATTTTTCCAAAGAAGACATATGGATGGCTAACAAACACATGAAAAGATGCTCAACATCACTCATTATCAGAGAAATGCAAATCAAAACCACAATGAGGTACCACTTCACACCAGTCAGAATGGCAGCGATCCAAAAGTCTACAAGGAATAAATGCTGGAGAGGGTATGGAGAAAAGGGAACCCTCTTACACTGTTGGTGGGAATGCAAACTAGTACAGCCACTATGGAGAACAGTGTGGAGATTCCTTAAAAAATTGCAAATAGAACTACCTTATGACCCAGCAATCCCACTTCTGGGCATACACACCAAGGAAACCAGAATTGAATGAGACACATGTACCCCAATGTTCATCATAGCACTGTTTATAATAGCCAGGACATGGAAACAACCTAGATGTCCATCAGCAGATGAATGGATGAGAAAGCTGTGGTACATATACACAATGGAGTATTACTCAGCCATTAAAAAGAATACATTTGAATCACTTCTAATGAGGTGGATGAAATTGGAGCCTATTGTACAGAGTGAAGTAAGCCAGAAAGAAAAACACCAATACAGTATACTAACGCATATATATGGAATTTAGAAAGATGGTAATGATAACCCTCTATGCGAGACAGCAAAAGAGACAGAGATGTATAGAACGGACTTTTAGACTCTGTGGGAGAGGGAGAGGGTGGGATGATTTGGGAGAGTGGCATTGAAACATGTATACTATCAGGTAAGAAATGAATCGCCAGTCTATGTTCTATATAGGATACAGGATGCTTGGGGCTGGTGCACGGGGATGATCCAGAGAGATGATATGGGGTGAAAGGTGGGAGGGGGGTTCAGGATTGGGAACTCATGTACACCCGTGGTGGATTCATGTCAATGTATGGCAAAACCAATACAGTATTGTAAAGCAAAATAAAGTAAAATTTAAAAAATAAAGATAAAATAAAATAAAATGTCTATCTTTCCCCCAGTTTGAGGTGCTGCCTTTATCACGTTTAAATTCCACACATGTATGTGGGCCCACTTCTGGATCTTCCAATCTGTCTTACTGCTCAGACTATTTATGTACCAGTACTATGCTATAATAGTAATTATGGACACTCTATAGGATTTTTAACATCTATAGGGAAAGCCCCATTCCTCTCTCCATTGCTAATCATTTCCAGCATCTTCCTGACTCTTCTCATGTATTTTTTCATATGAGCTTTAGAGTCAGTTTTTAGGACTGTAGGAGAGGAAGAATCTTTTGGTATTTATAAATTAAGACAACCAGACATCATGATAACAAGTGTTCCTGTCCAAAGACATAGTCTGTATTTTCATTTGTTTGTCTAATTCAGTATGTTTCAAAGTAAAACTTACTTCATATAAGTTTTGCATGTATGCATGCATGCTAAATCACTCAGTCGTGTCTGATTCTTTGAGACCTTATGGACTGTAGCCCCGCTCCTCTGTCCATGGGATTCTCTAGGCAAGAACACTGGAATGGTTTGCTATTTCCTTCTCCTTAATTTTTGCATATTTATTGTTAATTCCTGGCTATATTATCTGTTTTTACTATTGTTTGGCCATTGTTTCTATGAAGACTACTGATTTCTCTATGTTAAGGTTGCACCCTGTTATGTTAGTGAATTCGCTTATTGTTTTAGTAGTTTCTCAGTCTTGATTTTATTGGAACTACAATCTACACTGGAGAATGAAAGTCATTTTACCTCTTGCTTTCCAGTTCCTATGTCTGTGTGTGAGTGTGTCTGTGTGTATGTCTACTTGTGTATGTCTGTGTGTGTTTGTGTGCAATTGCATTTGATGATGCTTCCAACAGGATTAAGTAGCCGGGGTAATGGTGATGGTTGGTCATGTTTCTGACTTTGGAGGCAATGCCTCAGTGCACCCCATTAAGATACTGTTCTTTTTCTATTTATCCATTAAAGATCATGAAATGAATTTTCTTTAGCATATATGGAGATGGTCATATAATTTTCTGTTTAGCTCCCTTTGAAACATGCAAGGATGGATGGTGGAGAGGAGTAGTTAGTTAATAAAAGATCATTTTTCTATGTGAATTTGTCTGCTTAGACATTCTGTATTGGCTTAGCTTTGGTAAGCAATAGAAAATTGTCTTTTCATCCAGGTTTTCAAGTGCTTTTGTAGTTGTTGTTGAGTCACTAAGTCGTGTCCAACTCTGTGACCCCATAGACAACAGGTTTCCCTGTCCTTCACTGTTTCCCAGTTTGCTCAAATTCTATCCATTGAGTCATCAATGCTATCTAACCATCTTATCTTCTGCCACCCCCTTCTCCTTTTGCCTTCAATCATTCCCAGAATCAGAATCTTTCCCACTGAGTCAGCTGTTCACATCACGTGGACAAATTATTGAAGCTTCAACTTTAGCGTCAGTCCTTCCAGTGAATATTCAGAGTTGATTTCCTTTAGGATTGATTGGTTTGATCTCCTTGCTGTCCAAGGGACACTCAAGAATCTTTTCCAGCACCACAGCTCAAAAGCATCAGTTCTTCAGTGCTCAGCCTTCTTTATGGTCCAACTCTCGCATCCCTATATAATGACTGGCCTAGAACTATTAGCAATTCCTTAAGATTTATTTAATTTGCTTGATGATCATTCCTCCTCATTTTAAGATATTTATTGTGTATATTTATGGTTTTGTTTTTTCTGGATTAAATTCATGAGCAATGTACCTATTTTGTTGGTAATTTTCAGAGAACTGAGTTTTTGCTTATTTCTTTTGTTTTTGTTTTCCAACTCAGTCCTTTTCAATAAGACTTTGCCTTATTAATGGCTACTTTCAGTTCATTGGGTAGTTCTTACATTAAATTTTTGAGTTGGACACAATTCATTTATTTTTCTTTTTTGTGTGTGTGTGTGTTATAAATATAAGGCTACAAGTTTGTCTCCGAGCACTACTTGAGCTGCTCTCCCTAGATTCTGATATGTTTTCATGATCACATTTCCTACCATTTCTGGAATTGGTTCACATTTACCCTTTGACATAAGAGTTTTTAGACAAAGTTTTTACATGTACAGGGGAAAAAAGCGTTTAACATTTCTGTTTTGAGCTCTAGCTTTATCATGTTGTCTACATTACTTCTGTCTGGAATTGAGCTTTTTATTGTGGCCTAATTTATGGTCCATTTTCATGACTATTCTATGTGCCCTGGAAAAGACAAGGTGCTTCTCCCCGGTCAAAGCACAGGTTTCAACAGCTCCATGAGGCCCACCAAGCCACTTGTTCAGGACTTACACCTGGTTCCTCGCTTCTGACCCCTTGGTCTGTATTGAACTGAGAGAAGAGCATTAGATCTCCTAAGAGCAGGATTTTTTTCTGTTTCTCCTATTACCTCCTGCAGTTTCTGCTTTGTGACGATAGTTGCTGTCATTTGTGGCATAAGTAGTCACGGCTACAACACAGTTGTCTGGAAGAGTAGAACACACTCTGATGTCTTCTTCTCATTTAATGCTTCTTGGCCCAAAATCTATCCTGTACAAATCAAAATCATGATCCCTGTATTCTTTTACTTAAATCAACTTTACTGAAACACATTTGCATACAGTGAAATGAGCTCATTTTAAGTGCATAGTTAGATAAGTTTTGACAAGTATATACTCCTGCATGGCCCCCACCAGAGTCAGGAACATTTGCAACACCTCCAATCTCAGTCATCCTCTGATGCCTTATCAGATGCTCGGATCCCCAGGCAGCACTTTCTTTCTGACACTATAGATTAGGTTTGTCTCTTTACAGGTGCATATTGTGGAATCATACAGTACATATCCTTCTTGTCTGACATTTTTCACTCCACATTACAGCGTTTTTGAGGTCCGTCTGTGTTGTCACCTGCCTCAAGAGTCTGTTCCTTTCTATTGCTGAGCTGAGCCAGTTTCCAATGTATGGTGTTTGTATTACCCTTGACACACTGATAGTAATTGTTTCCAGGTTTGGACCTCTGTAAATGACACTGCTATAAACTTTTCTGTACAGGTCTTGCTTTAAGCCAGTATTTTCATTTTTCTTGGGTAAACACCTAAGAGAGGAATTGCTGGATTGTATGGGAACTATCTGTTTAACTTTTTAACCAGCTGTTCTCCAAAGTCTTTGTACCATTTCATATTTCCATCAGAAATGTATACATCACAGCTACTGCCTCTTTGCCAACACTATTCTGCTGGGAGTGTAGTACTATCTCATTGTGGCTCTAATTTTCCCTTATGACTAATGAAGTTGAATACTTTTCATGTAATTATTGACTAATCACTCCATTGTGGGTGTCTGTTGCAATTTGTGCCCAGTTTTATTGGGTTGCAGTTTTGTGGTTCTGTGTACATGTAGCTGTACATTTAGTTCTTTTAATGGTCAGAGTAAAAGTCCTTCATTGACATACTTTGCAGATATTGTCTTCCACTCTATGACTTGCTTAGTCGTTATTTTCTCAATACTGCCTTTTTATCCTATGGACAGAGGAGCCTAGTGGGCTACAGTCTCACTAGGTTGCAAAGAGTTGGACATGACTGTAGCAACTTAGCACATGTCTTTTATAAACAGAAGATTTTAATTTTTATAACATCTAGTACCCAATTTTATTTTATAGTTATTGCTTTTTGTGTCCTAAAAAGTCTTTGACTAATCTCAAGTCATTAAGATACTCTTGTTTCACTTAAAATTACAGGCCTCTGATCTACCTCAAATTTTCTTTGTGTGTTTGCTCTGTGTGTGTGTGTGTGTGTGTGTGTGTGTGTGTGTGTGTGTGTGTAGAGGGTCTGTAAAAGGAGAGAACTCAGACAGGGAAAGATGTTGACCCACAAATCTGAATATCAACTCCAGATCCTTGGCTGACATCTGAACTGCATATGTTTAGGAGAGAGTGCAAGAGATCCAAAGAAAAGCAGAAGATAAAGAGAGCAAAGACTTAAGCTGGTGAGCAAAGAAAACTCTTTTCAACTAATGGTGCAGGAAAAACCAAAGATTCATTTTTTTTTTAACCTCCTAGAAGGTATATACATCGTGGACTTCCTGATATGATAAAGTAAAAAGGATAAAGTAATCAGAATCCAATCAAGGGGAAACATCTAACTACGCCAAGTTGAGAAATAGTCTGCAAAATAACTGGCCTATATTATTCAAAGATGTCATAGTCATGAAACACTGAGGGACAAAGGAACCGCTTCACATTAAAACAGACTAAAGACATGACAACTAAATGCAACATGTGATCCAGGGTTGGATCTTGTTACAGGAAAAAATACTATAAAAGATATTATTGGGACAATCATCAAAATTTGATTATGGTCTCTAGATTAGATGATGGCTTTGTATCAACATTAAATTTCCTAATTTTGATCATTGCACTCTGGTTATGTAAGAGGGTATGTTGTTCTTAGGAAAACACATGGAAATATTTAAGGATAAAAATAATACCAACTATACTCAATAATGGAATTAACTTTTATTTAGAAATTGTAATAAATAACTTTTGTGAATGTACCAATGATCACACAATTCAAATATTTTCAGCAAAGTTTTCATTCGAAATAAATTTACTAATACCACTTAATTTTCCAAGGCAAAGAGGACATGTAAAGGAATATCCCAACAAACATATTTCAGTGTGTATTTCTGAATCAGTTCAATTTCTATTGTTTTCAGAATATCCAAAGTAACCCAAGATGTTCCAAATGAAAGATGTGACCACAGAGCCAGTCTCACACAAGGTAAGGACTAAATTTCTCTTGGGAGAAAAAAGATAGATATTGCTAAACCACGCCCCTCGACAATGTTTGCACAAATGAGAGTCCTACTGACAGTACTCAGCCAAGACCATTTCTGCACACATTCATTGGCTATGGACATTTGTATGTAAGTCTTTGTGTGGACATACACTTTCATTTCTCTTGGGAAATATATTTGGTTAACTTTTAAAGAAACAGACACACTTTCCAAAGTGGTTGTAACATCTTGCACCCTTACCAATAATGTGCGAGAGTTCTAGGTGCTTCACATCCTCAACAACATTTGTTATAATCAATCTCTTAAATCAGAGCCATTTCAATGTATAGTGGTATCTCATTTTGTATTTCCCTTATGACTGATGATACTGAGAATCTTTCATGTGCTTATTTGTTAACATACATCTTCTTGAGTTGTGTCCATGTTTTGGCTATTGTAAATAATGCTGCAGTGAACATATCCTTTCTAATTAGCGCTTTTTTTGTGTGTGCTAAATTGCTGGGTCACATGCTAGTTCTAGTTGTAGTTTTCTGAGGAATCTACAGAGTTTTCTTTAGTGGCTGTACGAGTTTACGTTCCCATTAACAGTGTAGGAGATTTCACTTTCCTGCACATCTTCATCAACTCTTATTTGTTGTCTTTTTTAATAGCCATTCTGAGAGATGTGAGATGGTATCTCATTGTGATTTTCACTTGCATTCCCCTGATGATGGCTAGTGATGCTGAACACTTTTTCATGGGCCTGTTGGCCATCTGAATGTCTTCTTTGGGAAAAAAAAAAATCTATCCTGATCCTCTGCCCAGGTTTTTTAGCAGGTTGTTTGTGTTTGTTCATTAGCTATTGTGTTGTATGAGTTCTTTGTATATTTTGGATATTAACTCCTTATCATATATATAGTTTGGAAATATCTTCTCCCATTTTATAAAGTGTTTCTTTTCATTTTGTTGATAGCTTCTTTCACTGTGCAAAACCTTTTTTAGTTTGACATAGTCCCATTTGTCTCTCTTTGCTTTTGGTAGCCATATTATATATAAAACTGGGAATGATGGCAAAGAGACTACTGTCTACAGTTTCTTTTTAGACGTTTTATGGATTTAGGTCTTACATTTAAGTCTTTAATCTATTGTAAACTTGTTTCTATGCAAGGTGTGAGACAGTAGTCCAGTTTGAGTCTTTTGCATGTAGTTGTCCAGGGTTCCCAACACCATTTACTGAAGAAGTTGTCTTTTCTCCATTGTATACTCTTGCTTCCTTTGTTGTAGATTAATTGCTCATATAAGCATAGGCTCATTTTTGGACTCTCTATTCTTTTTCATTGAACTATGTGTCCTTTTGTGTGTGCCAGTTTTCAGAAAACAAAGATCATGGCATCTGGTCTCATCACTCCATGGGAAATAGATGGAGAAACAGTGGAAACAGTAACAGACTTTATTTTTGGGGGCTCCAAAATCACTGCAGATGGTGACTGCAGCCATGAAATTAAAAGACGCTTACTCCTTGGAAGAAAAGTTATGACCAACCTAGATAGCATGTTGAAAAGCAGAGACATTACTTTGCCAACAAAGGTCCGTCTAGTCAAGGCTATGGTTTTTCCAGTGGTCATGTATGGATGTGAGATTTGGACTGTGAAGAAAGCTGAGCGCTGAAGAGTTGATGCTTTTGAACTGTGGTGTTGGAGAAGACTCTTGGGAGTCCCTTGGACTGCAAGGAGATCCAACCAGTCCATTCTGAAGGAGATCAGCCCTGGGATTTCTTTGGAAGGAATGATGCTAAAGCTGAAACTCCAGTATTTTGGCCACCTCATGTGAAGAGTTGACTCATTGGAAAAGACTCTGATGCTGGGAGGGATTGAAGCAGGAGGAGAAGGGGACGACAGAGGATGAGATGGCTGGCTGGCATCACGGACTCGATGGACATGAGTCTGAGTGAACTCTGGGAGTTGGTGATGGACAGGGAGGCCTGGGAACCCCTGCATTTCATGGGGTTGCAAAGAGTCGGACATGACTGAGCAACTGAACTGAACTGAGTACTATAATGTTAATGACTGTAACTTTGTTGCACAGTTTGAAATATGGGAGTGTGATACCTCCAGCTTTGTTCTTTCTCAAGATTATTTGACTATTTACGGACTTTTGTGTTTCCATACAAATTTTAGAATATGCCTTTATTCTCTCAAAAATGTTATTGCCATATTGATAGGGATTGCACTGACCCTGTAGATCGCCTTGGGTATTTATGATCTTTTTAACAATATTAATTCTCCCAATTCAGAAACACAGTGTATTTTTCCATCTTTTTGTGTTTCATTGGTGTCTTATAGTTTTCTGAGTACAGGTGTTTTATCTCCTTAGTTATATTTATTCTTAGATATTTTATTCTATTTGATGAGATAAATGGGATTGTTTTCTCAATTTGTCTTTCTGACAGTCCATTGTCAATGTATGAAAGTACAACAGATTTCTGCATATTAATTTTGTATCCAGCAAATTTAATGGACCAGTCCATTCTGAAGGAGATCAGCCCTGGGATTTCTTTGGAAGGAATGATGCTAAAGCTGAAACTCCAGTATTTTGGCCACCTCATGTGAAGAGTTGTCATTGGAAAAGACTCTGATGCTGGGAGGGATTGGGGGCAGGAGGAGAAGGGGACAACTGAGGATGAGATGGCTGGATGGCATCACTGACTCCATGGACGTGAGTCTGAGTGAACTGGAATTTCAGCTTTAGCATCATTTCTTCCAAAGAAATCCCAGGGCTGATCTCCTTCAGAATGGACTGGTCCATTAAGTTTGCTGGATGCGAAATTAATATACAGAAATTCATTGATGAGCTCAAGTAGATTTTGGTGGTATCTTGAGGATTTTTCTGTATATAGTATGATGTTATCCACGAACAGTGGCAGAGTTAATTTTCCTCTCCAATTTGGATTCCTTTTCTTTCTTTTTCTTGTCTGATTGTGGTGGCGAGGACTTCCAGTAAGTGATCTTTTGGGATTAGAGTTTTTTTCACTCAGCATAACTCTCAAGAGATTCATCTAGGTGTTGTATGTAACAGTAGCCCATTCTTTTTCACTACTGAGTAGCATTACATAGTAGATATAAGTGACAGTTTGTTTAACCATTCACTGACTAAAGGACATCCAGATTGTTTCCTGTTTGGGGCTATTACAAGTAAAGCCGCTATATATTTTTGTATACAGGTTCTTTTGTGAGCATTAGTCTTAATTTCTCTGAGGAAAATGCCCAGGAGTGCTATTACTGAGTAGCAGTTGCATATTTCCCTCTCATAGATCAGAGTCTTGTGGTGAAGGGGCTTACATAACTCAGTGAAGCAATGAGCCAAGCCGTGCAGAGCCATCCAAGACGATGGGTCATAGTGAAGAGTTTTGACAAAACGTAGTTCACTGGAGAAGGAAAGGGAAACCCACTTCAGTATTCTTGTTTGGAGACCCCCCCACGACAGTATGAAAAGGTAAAAGATATGACACCGGAAGATGAGCGATCCCCCTTTGCCCAGGTCAGAAGGTGTCCAATATGCCACTGGGGAAGAGTAGTTCAGCTCAGTTGCTCAGTCGTGTCCAACTCTTTGCGACCCCATGAATCGCAGCATGCCAGGCCTCCCAATCCATCACCATCTCCAGGAGTTCACTCACACTCAGGTCCATCGAGTCCGTGATGCCATCCAGAGTAGAGTGCATTACTAATGGCACCAGAAAGAATGAAGCAACTGGGCCAAAGCAGAAATGATGCTCAGTTGTGGCTGTGCCTGGTGACAAAAGTAAAATCTGATGCTATAAAGAACAACATTGCATAGGAACCTGGAATGTTAGGTCCATAAATCAAGATAAACTAGATATGGTCAAGCAGGAGACAGCAAGATTGAATATCAACATCTTTAGGAATCAGCGAACTAAAATGGATGGGAATGGACAAATTTAATTCAGATGACCATTACTGTGGGCAAGAATCCCTTAGAAGAAATGGAGTAGCCCTCAAAGACCTCTGAACAACAACAACAAAATCTGCCATCAATATACTCTTCAGTGAAATTTTGTTGCATATCTTTTCCTTATTTCCTAATGGGATTGTTTGATTTTTTTATTGTTCTCTCCCCTTTCTCTTCTCTCTCCCCTCTCTTTAACAATTCTTCATATATTCTAGATCACTAGTCCTTTGTTTGATATATGGTTTGCAAACATTTTCTTTTATAGCTTACCTTTTCATCTTCTTAACAGGAGCTTTCACAGATCAAACATCTTCCATTTTGACAAAGTTCAATTTGTAAATTTTTTCCTACTATTAATAAATATTATGTTTTTGGTATCAAGTCTAAGAACTCTTTGCTTAGTGCTAGATCCTATTGCTCTAAATATTTTGTATTTCTATGTTTTAAATTTACTTCCACTATCCATTTTGAATTATTATTGGTATAAGGTGTGAGACTTAGGTTTGTGATGTGTTAGTCCCTCAGTCACATCTGACTCTGCAATCCCATAGACTGTAACCCACCAGCTTCCTCTGTCCATGAGATTTTCCAGGCAAGAAAATTGGAGTGGGTTGCCATTTCCTACACCAGGGAATTTTCCTGACCCAGAGACTGAACCAGGTCTCCTGCATTGCAGGCAGACTCTTTACCATCTGAGCCACCAAGGAAGGTGAAACTTAGGTGGAGTTTCATTTTTTAACTTTGTTGTCATTCAATCATTCAGTTGTATCTGACTCACTGTGACTCTACAGCACCACGAGGCTTCCCTGTCCTTCACTATCTCCTGGAATTTGCTCAAACTCATGTCCATTGAGTCAGTGATGTCAACCAACCATCTCATCTTCTGGCATCCCCTTCTCCTCCTGCCCTCAATCTTTCCTGGCATCAGGGTCTTTTTCAATGAATCAGATCTTTGCATCAGGTGGCCAAAGTATTAGAGCTCCAGCTTTAGCATCAGTCCTTCCAATGAATGTTCAGGATTGATTTCCTATAGGATTGACTGGTTGGATCTGCTGGCTGTCCAAGGGACTCTCAAGAGTCTTCTCCAGTGCCATGGTTCAAACAGCAGTTTTTCAGTGCTCAGCCTTCTTTATGGTCCAACTCTCACATCCATACATGACTACTAGAAAAAGCATAGCTTTGACTATATGGACCTTTGTCAGCAAAATGATGTCTCTGCTTTTTAATATGCTGTCTAGGTTGGTCATAGCTTTTCTTCCAAGGAGCAATGGTTTTTCATTTCATGGCTGCAGTCACTGTCTGCAGTGATTTCGGAGCTCAAGAATATGAAATCTGACACTTTTTTCACTTTTTCCCCATCTATATGCCATAAAGTGATGGGACCAGATGCCATGATCTTTGTTTTTGGAATGCTGAGTTTTAAGCCAACTTTTTCACTCTCCTCTTTCTCTCAAGAAGCTCTTTAGTTCCTCTTTACTTTCTGCCATTAAAATGGTATCATCTGTATATCTCAGGCTATTGATATTTCTCCTGGCAATTTTGATTCTAGCTTGTGGGTCATCCAGCCCAGCATCTCATGATGTACTTTGTATACAAGTTAAATAAGCAGAGTGACAATATACAGCCTTGACGTACTCTTTTCCCAATTTTGAATGAGTCCATTGTTCCATGTCCAGTTCTAATTGTTGCTTGTTGTCCTGCATACAGGCTTCTCAGGAGGCAGGTAAGATGGTTTGTTATTCACATCTCTTGAAGAATATTCCACAGTTTGTTGGGATCCACACATCAAAGGCTTTAGTGAAGTCGGTGAAGCAGAAGTATATGCTTTCTTTGGAATTCACTCGCTTTTTCTATGAGCCAGCGGATGTTAGCAATATGATCTCTGGTTCCTCTGCCTTTTCTAAATCTGGCTTGTACATCTGGAAGCTCTCGGTTCACGTACCACTGAAGCCTGTCTTGAAGGATTTTGAGCATAATCTTGCTAGCGTGTGAAATGAGCGCAACTGTGTGGTAGATTGAACATTCTTTGGCATTGCCTTTCTTTAGGATTAGAATGAAAACTGACCTTTTCAGTCATGGAAAACTGCTGAGTTTCCCAAATTTGCTGGCTTACTGAGTGCAGCACTTTCACAGCATCATCTTTTAGGATTTAAAATAGCTCAGCGGAATTCCATCACCTTCACTACCATTGTTTGTAGTAATGATTCCTAAGGTCCACTTGACTTTATACTTTAGGATGTCTGGCTCTAGGTGAGTGACCACACTACTGTGGATATCCCAGTCATTAAAACCTGTTTTGTATAGTTCTTCTGTGTATTCTTGCCACTTCTTCTTAATCTCTTCTGCTTCTGTTAGGTCCTTGCTGTTTCTGTCCTTTATTGTGCTTATTTTTGCATAAAATGTTCCCTTGGTATCTCCAATTTTCTTAGAAAGATCTCTAGTCTTTCCCATTCTATTATTTTTCTCTATAGAGAAGAGAAGACTATAAGAAGACTTTCTCATCTCTCCTTCCTATTCTCTGCATTCAGTTGGGTATAGCTTTCCTTTTCTCCTTTACCTTTCACTTCTCTTCTTTTCTCAGCTCTTTTTAAGGCCTCCTCAGACAACTACTTTGCCTTCTTGCATTTCTTTTTCTTGGGGATGGTTCTGGTCACCACCTCCTATAAAGTGTTATGAACCTCTGTTCATACTTCGTCAGACACTGTTTACCAGATCTAATCCCTTGACTCTGTTAATCACTTCTGTATAATCCTAAGGGATTTGATTTAGGTCACACCTGAAAGGCACAGTGGTTTTCCCTACTTTCTTCAGTTTAAGCCTGAATTTTGCAATAAGGAGCTGATGATCTGAGCCACAGTCAGCTCCAAGTCTTATTTTTACTGACTGTATAGAGTTTCCCTATCTTTAGCTGCAAAGAATATAGTCAAACTTATTTTGGTATCGACCATCTGGCGATGTCCACGTGTAGAGTCGTCTCTTGTGTTGTTGGAAGAGGGTGTTTGCTATGACCAGTGTGTTCTCTTGGCAAAACTCTGTTAGCCTTTGTTCTGCTTCATTTTGTACTCAAAGGCCAAACTTGCCTGTTATTCCAGGTATCTCTTGACTTATGGATGTCCAATTGCTCTAGGACTATTTGTTGAAATGGCAGACTTTCCTCCATTGAATTGCTTTTGCACCTTTCTGAAAAAAGTCTTTGAGCACTTGTTCAGCCCTATTTTCTTGCTCCTTGCTCTCTGGGATCCAGATGACATGAGTATCAACTATTTTGTCATAGTCCCGCAGGTCCCCGAGCTTCTTTGTGTGTGTGTGGCTCTCTTTTTTTGTCTTGGCATATTATCTCTCTGTTGCTCATGTTAGGTCATTTCTATGGTTTTACCTCTCCTCTGTTTCTTCCATTCTACTGTTGAACCCATCACTGAGCTTTTACTTTGATTACTGTAGTTTTCACTTCTAAAATTTCCATTTGCTTCTTCTTTACATCTTATATTACATCTTATATTGGGTGAGGCAATGTATTCAATTTCTTTGTTGAAGCTATTTTTCATTTGTTTCTAGAATTTTCATCATGACTGATTTAAATTTTGTCAGATAATTCTAACAACTCTGTCATCTCAGAATTCGTATGCATTGTTTGTCTTTTTCAACTTGACATCTTCCTAGTACTTGGTATAATTAGAGATGTCTGATTGAAATCTAGATTTTTGTGTTATAAGACAATAGATGTCATTTAAATCTTGTTCTAGTGGCCTTCTTTGACACTGTTCTTACAAGGGGAAGGGGCACTATCTTGCCATAGAGACAGAGGTCCAGGTTCCCCATAAAGGCCCCCATTGACACCCAAAGGGAGGTGGGTTCCTTGATGTGTCTCAGTGATGGAGGGAGTTCCAGCTGATACCACACTGAAGGTGGCCTCGTTACCACTGAGCCATGTGTGAGTCCTAACTCTCAGCAGGTGCCTATGACATCATCCCAGTGAGGAGGGGGAGGCATACTTCATTACTGCTGGGTAATGAAATGTGCCAGCTCCGCCATCCTGCTCTCTCAGATCTCTCATTTGTCTTCTCCTTTTTTTATCTTTGGCCACATTTCCATCTGTTGTTTGTGATAAGCCACTCTAGGTGTTCTGTCTTTCAGTCTTGCCCTCTGCTGACAACCCTCTTTTACCCCAGGAGTCATCACCATCGCTGAGACTAGGGCAGGAGGAAAAAGGTGAGAAAAGCTCTGCCTCTCTGAATCCTCATCTCCTTTCCCAGGGCTACTGACTCCCATCTCCTTTAGCCCTACCATTGACAGGATCAGTGGGCATGTTCCCCAATACTCTGACTTCTGTCTTCTCTCTCCACAGCTTCCAGTCAGGGTGGAGGCAGGTGCTGCTTTGCCAAAGGTAACTGATCTCTCTTCCTTCCAATAGTGAAGGCTCCTGCTGTTTGCTTCACATGTTAAAACCCCCTGTTCTTAATATTCTTTGTGTTTGAGGATAGCAATAAAGAAAACTGCTGTCACCAAACCAGATGTGGCTGAAAACGCTTCCAAAGTGTGAGTTAGTTGCTTTGATCTCTAGCTTATGGATGAGGAAACTGGGGACTTCTTCCAGAGTCACAAGCAGTGAGTTGAAGGGATTATGCATACAGTCTTCTCACTCATGTCATGCTTTTAATTCTTCAATATAGTAGGGACAGAACCAACATTCTCTGATCAAAAATGGAGACTATTATATTCAGTAGGAGATGTCTTGGAAGAAAGAACACTTTCTTGGAAAGAACTCCTTGACAAGCACTAGGGTAGAGGGGCAAACGAGTTGGCCCCCTCTCTTCTCACTGTGACCAAGGAGGACAGCAATGCTTCAGAAAAGAAAGCAGGTGATGCGGATGTTCACCACAAGAGAGAGGAGTTTATAAAGTCACCAGGGGAAATGTGGGAGGGAAGAAAAATGCTGGAGCTATGTAAGGGGGGAATACAGGGGAGAGCAAAGTGGACTTCAGAAGGTCAGGCACACCCCAGTGTTTTATTCAAATCCCCCTTCCATCACCCATGAAACACTTGGTACAGTCTACACAGCTCAGTGAAAACTTGATATGCCGAGATGTAAGGAGTCCTGCATCTGGTGGATGTGGTAGTTGTACAGCAGGTCTGGGGACAGTGTACTGACCCGTGTCCTGGGGCACAGAGATCAGGAAATGAGAGTCCCCATGGATTAGCAGAAATTCCCCAGCAAGAAGCTTTGGATTTTCACTTACCTGAGGTCAAGTCAGTTGTATCTGGAACTTGGCAGACTTCAAACTCAAATTTGCTAGCATCCAGGCTTTATCCCTTTGGCTGTTGTGCCTGAGGCACTAAGCTTGACACTTACGGGCACAGGATTAGGAGCTGACCACTTGGACTCAGATCTTGGCCGTTGGTGCCTCCATTTGCTCATCTCTGATGTGGGAGCAGTAACAAAAGCCACAGTTGAGTGCTGTCCTGAAGATTACAGTGATCCTTGTAAAGCACCTAGACAGCACCTGGGCATGGTAATTGTGACAGAAAGCATTTAAATCTGCAAATTCAATAAAAATATCTATCCCATGGCTGTGAGATGAAGGGACAGGGGGATTATAACTGCACCTCACACTCCAGAAGTGCTAAACACATACAAGCCCCCACCATACACCATCTTGTCTTTTGCAAGGTCATTCCTAGGTCAGATTCCCACTACTTTTGCTTTAGGGTTGCTTTTCTGTGGGTTCTGCCCTTGTGTTCTGCATCTGTGTTCATCTCTTGCCCGCTGGCTCTAAGCAGGTTTCCTCTCAAGACTCTGTTTGATCTCCACTTCTACCATATGGTCCCCACATGTGACAGGCGAGGCGTAGGAGTGGCTGTGATAGTGTTGTTCAGAATTCTCTCCCCGGAGGAGCACATGTGGAATGGCTGGGCTGAGGATGGCAAGCCTCAAACTGCTCGAAGAGACAGAGGGTGTGATATCAGCAAGACATATGACTGACTCCATGTGCCAGGCCACACCACACTGACTCAGAAACCATGTAGATCCAGTGCATAGGTTCACAGAGAACTGGAGCAGCACGTGGACTCCATGGACTTCCCTGTCTTCCAGGCCTTCAGAGCTGAGGTTCTCCACCGGCTACCAGATGTATAACGGCCAGGGTTGGGAGGAGGCTCTTAAAATCTGCGATGTCAGGCCTCGCCCTGTCCATGGACTAGAGCCTAGGCCCAGCCAGCTCTGGAAGGAGTCTAGTTGATTTTAACGAACAGCCTCTGACCTGGAGGAAAAGCGGCCTTAGCATTCCTCACATGCTCTGGAAGCTACAGAAACCAAATGAAACACTTAGTCCAAACACCACTTGGCGGAAGAAGAGAGCCACTCCCTTTCCCAGCATTCCTGCCATGGGGGATGAGCTCCCTGCCAGCTTTCCGGGGAACTGGGGCTGGAAACGCTGCTACTATATTCACTCTTCCTCACAGACCAGCTTCCCACATGAAAAGCCCTTGGACATTGCGGAGACAAGTGCATCAATGGAGACGAGCTTCAGGAGGGAGGCCTGGGATGCCTCGTAGACACCGATGGGAGTCTGAGGCCAGAGAGTGGTTTGGGAGCCCATGACTTCCCCAGGACCCTGCCCGTGTATCCAGGTCCCAACTTCCCAGCATACCTTAGGGGACCCCATGGGACCCCACGCTGGACCACTGTGCACACACATGCCTGCGTAACACTGAAGCCAGCTCCTCCAGTCCTGTCAGGAGGAGAGCCCATCCCAGAATCCCTTAGCAGCCTCGTCCTCATATCTCATTGGCCAGAGCCGCATCACGTGCATGTCTCTAAGCCAATCAGTTCCAGCTCCATAGAGGACGCGCCTCAGCCTCAGGGGCACCAGGTGACATGCTGAAGCCAAGTAGGCGACATTGAGATTCTGCTGAGAGATGTTTCTGAGCCTGTGTGGTCCTAAGTCTGGCCCCAGGGATGGCCTCCTGAACAAAATGGGACTCCCAAAGGAACAGGAAACTGTCGGTGTCGGATACCGAGCTTGTGGGCTTGAAGCACTCTCATTTCCTGGTGGTTTGTCCAGCAGTGATAGCCTTAATTTGAGGCTTCACAATGTACCAGACGCAGTTCTAACAGTTCAGTGTCCATTAAGTGGTATGACCACCCTCCTCCCCCAAAGCACCTACCTTGAGTGAAAAACTTGAACATGCCCACTGGACAGATGAGAAAACTGAGGGCAGAGCCCAGATCTGAAGTCTAGGTTGCCTAATTTAAACCTGTGGTGTTGCTGACTCCACTGATAGTGCCCTGTGGTCAGTCACATGGTCAGCATCTCTCACATGTCTGAACCTTGCTCCTCACTGGAGATTCACTTAGGAATGAAAACCACAAGCATAATTGTGTCAGCTTTTCTGTGGGCTGTTGCTGGACACTGTTCTAAGTGCTCTGATATAGCCACCTTATGAAATGACTCTTATTCTTTCCATATTTACCGGATGAGAAACATGAGTGCTGAACAGGTTAAAGGTACTTATCCAAACTGACATAGCTAAACAGTTGAGGATCCAAGATTTGAATCCAGAATGACTGAATTCAGAGCGCTTCACCATTATCTAGGGTGGGTTTCAGAATGGTTTCTAGGCTGGGTGTGTCATTCATTGGTGGTCAAATCAAGTCTTTCCTAATCTTCCAGTGTTTGGATGGACTCAAAGTGCTTTCTATACCAGGAACTTAAGAAAGGAAAGAGTACCCCCAAGTCTAAATGTAGGAGGTGTTCCTGACTGGAGCAGAGAACAAGGATCTCCATGACAGAGGTTTCTAATTTCCATCTTGATAACATGAATCAGGTGGTGTGGACAGACAACTGGGACTGCGAGACCTAAAGTCCACAAGAGAACATCTTCGCTGTATAGCCTTTTCTGATTGGCTTCTGCCGTTGCTGGTCTGCTTTGCTGCATTGACAGGCAACAAAACTGCTTTCTTTAAAATTCTTTGCTTAAAAGAGCACACAGGAAAATGTATCCCACTCATGCTGATATCAGAGGAAATGGGGACCCCAGGAGAAACATTTCAAGAAAGAGAAGATGATATATGTGGAATCTGAAATACAATACAAATGGGCTTATCAACAAAATAGAAAGAGACTCTCAGATGTGGAGAACAGACTTGTGGTTGCCAAGGGAGAGGGGAGAGTGAGAGGGATGGACTAGGAGTTTGGGATTACCAGGCGCAAACTATTATATACAGAATGGATAAACGACAAGATCCTACTGTATGGCACAGAGCACTATATTCAATATCCTGTGATAAACAATAATGGGAAAAAATATGAAAAAGAATGTATCAGTTCAGTTCAGTTCAGTTGCTCAGTCATGTCTGACTCTTTGAGACCCCATGAATCGTAACGCGCCAGGCCTCCCTGTCCATCACCATCTCCCGGAGTTCACTCAGACTCATGTCCATCAAGTCCGTGATGCCATCCAGCCATCTCATCCTCTGTGGTCCCCTTCTCCCTTCTCCTCCTGCCCCCAATCCCTCCCAGCATCAGAGTCTTTTCCAATGAGTCAACTCTTCACATGAGGTGGCCAAAGTACTGGAGTTTCAGCTTTAGCATCATTCCTTCCAAAGAAATCCCAGGGCTGATCTCCTTCAGAATGGACTGGTTGGATGTCCTTGCAGTCCAAGGGACTCTCAAGAGTCTCCTCCAACACCACAGTTCAAAAGCATCAATTCTTTGGCGCTCAGCCTTCTTCACAGTCCAACTCTCACATCCATACATGACCACTGGAAAAACCATAGCCTTGGCTAGATGGACCTTTGTTGGCAAGTAATGTCTCTGCTTTTGAATATACTATCTAGGTTGGTCATAACTTTTCTTCCAAGGAGTAAGTGTCTTTTAATTTCATGGCTGCAATCACCATCTGCAGTGATTTTGGAGCCCCCCAAAATAAAGTCTGCCACTGTTTCCTCTGTTTCTCCATCTATTTCCCATGAAGTGATGGGACTGGATGCCATGATCTTCATTTTCTGAATGTTGAGCTTTAGGCCAACTTTTTCACTCTCCACTTTCACTCTCATCAAGAGGCTTTTTAGTTCCTCTTCACTTTCTGCCATAATGGTGGTGTCATCTACATATCTGAGGTTATTGATATTTCTCCCGGCAATCTTGTATATGTATATATAAATGAATCACTTTGTTGTATAGTAGAAATTAACACAACATTGTAAATCAAGTAAACTTCAATAAACTAAAATTTAAAAAAAAAGAATGAATGAAAACACAGCTTGAGAAGTCTGGGCTCTACATGGGAAAGGCATCGTGTTTCCCTGATGTTTTGGTTCAGGGTGACTGTGTTTCATGAGACAAGGCATCACAATGCTAGACTGGTGGTTGTGGACAAGCTGTAAGAGCTTTGCTGAAAGGCTTGCTCCCTTGAGCTTTATACTGCAGTGTGAGTGCCCTAAGACCAGAAATAATTGTATGTGGGTGCTAAGGTGTGGGTCAAAGGTATATAATGCCCTAGTGTTTTCAAAAATTGAAACTTTACAGATAATGTCAATCGTAAGGAAATGGCAAAATAAGCTCTGGAACGTTCATACTGAAGGATATCAGGCAGTCATTAAAAAGAATTGGAGGCCATCATAGAAGTACAACTTAAAATTAAGGAAGCTCTACTGTACATCTGACTAAATGTCAGAAATCTAAAAAGATTGAAAATACCAAATGTTGGTCAGGATTTAAAACAACTGGAACTCTCATATACTGATGGAATGTAAAATTATTCTACTACTTGGGAAAACTAGCAGTTTCTGCTAAAGCTATATGTATACCTTCTTATAATACAAGTCCACCCAAGGTGAAATTAGAAACAATAGTATATATGCCCACCAAAATAACCTTACAACAACATTCATGTTGGCTTTGTTCATAACAAGTCAAAACCTGGGAGCACTAGTCCATCAACTGGATAATGAATAAATAAATTGTGGTATAATTCATTGATGAAATATTACACAGCATTAAAAAAAGACACATGACAATATAATGAACTTCACAGACATCATTTGAGCAAGAGAGTTCAGACACAACACAACGCATACTGTATGTCACTAAGTTGGGACCATCTCTTGTGACCCCATGACCATAGTCCATCAGGCTCCTATGTCCATAGGATTTCCCAGTCAGGAATACTGGAGTGGTTTGCCATTTCCTTCTACAGGGGATCTTCCCAACCCAGGGATCGAACCCAGGTCTCCTGCATTGCAGATGGTCTCTTGCATTGCAGGCATGCTATATGCTTTCAATTATGTTAAACAAGAACTGACAAAAACAATCTATCATACTAGAAATCAAAATAATGGTTATCCCTGGGAGGGAGTATTGACTGAGAAGAATCAATGGAAATGTCCTGTATCTTCATCTGAGTGGTGGTCACAAAGCGTAAATGTATATAAAATTCACTGGGTTATAACCTTAAGATTTGGGTACTTTGCATTAAAAAAATTATTTCTCAATAAAAAGGAAGACAAGAGAAGTTAACAGCAATTACCTTAGATATTGTTTTTATTGAATGTGTGTGTGTGTGTGTGTGTGTGTGTGTGTCAAGTTGCATGTAAGTCATTACTTTTGGGGAAAAAGTAAAAGTGTTTAAAACTCTAAAATTATGAGGTAATCCTGTTTGTGTTTACAAGGTAAGATGTCCATGACATACTGTCATGGAAAAAGCATGTAGCAGAATACGAAGTACAGGAGATTTCTGATTCAAATCCAGATGGGAAGGACTTTCATTCCCATGGGGACAAGAAGGAAAACCAAGACAAAATAAAAATTGTAATTTAATGTAAGAGTAAGAAGAGAGGAGGATAGAGGGAAGCCTTGGGAACTGGATTCCAGAAAGAATCTATCATGAGTAAGCAGAGACACATGGCAGCTCCCTACTTCCATGCAGAGGTCTGGATGAAGTCGGCCTGCCATGGATGAAGACCCTTCATGATAACAGAGGGCTGTGAGCTGGACTTCGGACAGCAATATGGACTGATGACACAAACTGGAGTCTAGGAGAGCCATAAGGCAAGGATAGAGGACTCAGCCTGAACAATTCTTCCCCACTCCAAGTTTTGCCATGAAAATGGCATTGGAGGAAGCGTTACTAAGCACAGAGAAATCAAAAAGTCCCATGCTTTCTTTTGTTTAGTGGCATTGAAACTACAAGCAACCCTTCCCAGCACAAACACTGACAAGATCCAGAAGACTATAGCTCAGATTTAGAGATTGGGCTAATTCACAGGTTAACTCAACCTGAAGAGAGACACAACTTCTCTACCTCAGCTAGGCACTAGGAGAAAGCTGAGAGACTAGTGCCTCACTTTTACAGCACTCAGAGGAAATGGACTGCAATCTCTAAGGAACAAATAGAGCAAAACAGAAGCACGTAACTCTTTATTATTCTCTTTTACACAATGTACAGAATAAAAATAACTGTAAGACATGCAAAAGCAGGGAAATGTGCCCTGTATTTAAGAGAAATTGCATTCTTTAGGAGAGAGCACTGATGGTTCAGTTACTAGAATAAGAATAAACCAAAACAATTATTTCATATCTGAGCTAACAGATGGTATAATTTAGGAAGTGAATGGAAAACTAAATTTAAAAAAAAAGAAGGCTGAAAAATAGACTGGAAGAGAAAACAATCAATGGGTGGACTAGATAATGTAGAAGACAGAATCAGTGAATGTGGGAAAAAAGGTCAATGGAAATTATCCAAATTGGACAAAAGAGAGAAAAACGTTTCATAAAACATCTGTGAAGTGCAAGATCCATATCAAGTCGTCTGAGATATAAGCATTTTGGAATCCAAGTACAAAAGGAAAGAGAGATCATAGAAGAAAAATATTTGAAGAATTCTTGGCTAAAATATTCCAATCTTATGAAAAAAAATCTACAAACTGCTGAAGGCCAAATATAAAGAAAAACATCTAAAAATCTGGCAGAGAAAGAAGATGCATTACATAGAACAATGACTTTTTAAAATGGCTGGTTTCATTGGAAACATTTGGAGGCAGAGGCAATGGGGCAACATGCTTACGATGCTGAGGAAAAAAAAAAAAACAACTTCAGCTAGAATTCTTTAACTAGCAAAATTACCCTTCAGAAAGGAAGGTGAGATAGAGATTTTTCAGATAAAGGAAAACTGAAACAAATCAACAAACAAACCTCTGTGCCAATTGAACCTCCACTACAAGAGATGCTAAAGGTCGGTTTGGGGACTGAAGGGAAATGATACTGAATATAAACATGAATTTACGGCAAGCGCTCAGCTGTAACACTGCTGATATTTGGGGCCAAATAATTCTCTGTTGTGATGCAGAACACCGGACCCCAGGTGTGACAAGCAAGAACGCCTACCATGGAATGAAGTCTGCAGAAGAAATGAAGAGCACCACAAAGGGTAAATGACAGGCTGAACGTGTCCCCCCTGCAAATTCAGGTACTGAAATTCTAACTCCCAGTATGACTGTATGAAGAGGTGAGGCCTTTGGGTGGGGCCCTTATAAATGGGTTTAGGGTCCTCTTGGCAGAGAGCCACCTGCCCCGTCTGTGACATGAGGACACAGTGAGAAGTCAGCCATCTGCACCAGAAAGGGCCGCCTCACCCCACAGTACATGGCCCCACACCACATGGTCCAAGTACACGATCTTGGACTTCTGGCCTCCAGAACTGTGAGAAATATATATATTCTATTGTTTACAAGCCACCTAATCCCTGGTACTTTGTTATAGCAGCCCAAGCTGATTGACAGTAACTATGTAAGTACATATAAAAGAATATTTTTCTGAATTTTTACTTTTTGAAAGTAAATTTAGTTAAAAACAATGATAACGATAGTAAATTTTGTGGTTTGTAGTTCAATTAGAAGTAAAATATAAGACAAAAATAGTACAAATTCAGAAGAGAATGAATAGAAATATATTGTTGCTGTTTTTATATTACAGTGAAATGATACATATTAATTTAAGGTAGACTGATAAATGTACATGAAATTTATAAAACAACCACTAAAAATATATAGTTAAAATCTAATAGAAAAAAAAAATCTAATAGAGGAGAAAGAGTGGAATACAAAAATTTATCAGAACCGTTACTTTAGAAAAAAGCAGGAAAGGAGAACAAAAATAAATAATAATAGGCAGTAATGCTGTGCTTTACACAGCACTGTATAAGGCAACTGTGTGTTGTGTCTGACTCTTTGCGACCCCATGGACTATATACCCCGCCAGGCTCCTCTGTCCATGGGGATTCTCCAGGTAAAATACTGGAGTGGGTTGCTGTGCCCTCCTCCAGGGGATCTTCCCAACCCAAGGATCAAATCCAAGTCTCCAGCATTGCAAGTGGATTCTTGACTGTCTGAGCCACCAGGACCTTATCAATAATTAGAGTAATGAAAATGGCCCAAATCCTCCAATTAGAAAGTTGAGATTAGTAAGCCAGATTTTTTAAAAATAAAAGCCAATTAATTATATCCTGTTTGTCAAAGATGTCATAGAGATATAAATAGCTTCAGATTTAAGCAATGAAAAAGTTATACCATGAAAACATGAAAGATAAAACTGAAGTGACTGTATTCATGAAAACCAGCGTAGATTTCAAGACAGGAAGTGTTGGTTGTGACAGAAAAGCACTTTATAGTGATAAAAGCATTATTTCATGAAGAAAATATAACAAATCTAAATGCATTTATACCTGAGATAAACCCATTATTATTGTTGGGGATTTAATTCTCTTCTCTTAGACAAAAAAAAATTAGTAAGGATATATAAAGCTTGAACAACTGTCAATTAACTTAACTTCATTGACTGTGTGGATCATGACAAACTGTGGAAAGCTCTTAGAGAGATGGGAATACCAGACCACCTTACCTGTCACCCGAGAAGCCTGTATGCAGGTCAAGAAGCAACAGTCAGAACCCTGCATGGAACAACTGATTGGTTGTTGTTGATCAAGAAAGGAGGCTGACAGGGCTGTCTGCTGTCACCCTGTTTGTTTAACCTGTACTCTGAGCACGTCATGAGAAATGACGGACTGGATGAGTTATGAGCTAAATCAAGATGGGCGGGAGAAACATCAACAACCTCAGATAATCTCATGATACCACTCTGATGGCAGAAAGTGAAGAGGAACTAAAAAGCTTGCTGATGAGGGTGAAGGAGGAGAGTGAAAGAGCTGGATTAAGACTAAAAAAAAAAATAAAACTGAGATCACAGTATCCAGCCCCATTACTGCATGGCAAGTATAAGGGGGAAGGGTGGAAGTATCCTCTTCAAAATCACTGCAGATAGTGACTGCAGCCATGAAATCAGAAATCAGAAGATGATTGCTTCTTGGCTGGAAAGCGATGGCAAACCTAGACAGTGTGTTGAGAAGCAGAGACATTACTCTGGACATTACAAAGGTCCATGTAGTCAAGGCTATGGTCTTCCCAGTGGTCATGTACAGTTTCGAGAGCTGGACCGTAAAGAAGGAAGAATGCCAAAGAATTGATGCTTTTGAACTGTGCTGCTGGATAACACTCCTGAAAGTCCCTTGGACAGCAAGGAGATCAAAACAGTCAATCTTCCTGAATATTCACTGGAAGGACTGATGCTGAAGCTGAAGCTCCATTATTTTGGTCATCTGATGAGAATGGAATACTCATTGGGAAAGTCCCTGATGCTGGGAAAGACTGAGGGCAGAAGGAGAAGAAAGCATCAGAGGATGAGATGGCTGGACGTCTTCACCAGTGCAACGAACATGAACTTGGGCAAACCTCAGGAGATGGTGAGGGACAGGGACGCCTGGCATACTGCAGTCCATGGGGTCACAAAGAGTCGGACACGACTGGGCAGCTGAGCAAAAATAACAGTTGAAAATTTTTTAAACTATACCTAATGTTTGAAAACTACATATTATTTTCAAGTTCACATTGAATATACTCCAAAATAAGCTATATAAATTGAGCCATAAAATAATGTCAATAAAAGTAATAGCATTGAGATAATATAGGATATGGAGTTGGTTAGAAATCAATAACAAATATATCTGACTCAGCAGCTTTAACACATTGGAGGCATACTTTGGCAGAGGTAATGACTCCCAGGAATGCTGAGAACATAATATTTGATGGGTCTTTGATTGTGGAAGGTGAGCTTCATCCCACACCTCCTACTCCCAGAGGTCAACTGGAAGGAAAGATGCAACTGGGAAAGACCTGCATTTCTGCACAAGGAAAAAGAGCAACAAAATGTTAGTAAACCAGACAGCAATACACAAAGAAAAGGTAATCCATCATGAACAAGTGAGGCTGTCAACACCCGATGCCCACGTGGATGTGAGGGGCTGGCCGTGCACAGACCAGTCATGATACGATGCAATAAACAAGGCTGCAATGAACAAATCCCGTGTCCTGAAGCACCCTCTAGATTGGGTATTTGTAACACACGCTATTGAATTTTTCCTTCCTGTTGTGACCTTGCATATTCAGCCCTTAATATGGAGTGTTTGGCACATGGCCTCCAAGCCAGATGTGACCCCAGTGAGGTTATCACAGAGCTCAGGGAACATTTTCAAAGTGTGAGGCAAGATCTGGCATCTCTTACAAACATCTTCATTTCCGGGCAATCTGCTGGATGGAGGCTATCTGACCTGCTGGGGTTTTCACGAGAAGAGATTGGGTCTCTTCCTCTGCGCTGGCCCATGGCTTTCTTAGCTCTGTTGGCAGCAGCCTCAGGTGGGTTGCAACACCAGCAGGATGGAGAGTGGGCGCCTGAAGCACGTACATCACAGAGTGAGTTGTTGTATTTTACATCAATTAACTTGTCTTTCCAGAGCCCTTCAGTGCGTATGCTTTGTAGTAAAGGAAATAAATTCAAAGTGTTTTTAAAATCCACATGTGTATTACCCTACTTTTAAGCAATTATGAAGTAGACACGCTTTGTTCATTCAGGGACCTTTATCCAGCTGGAGACGGCCCCAGTGTTGGAGAAAACAAACCAGCCTCTGACCAGAGCACAGCAAGTGCCGAAACCTCACTCGTGCTCTGCCTTCTCCAGAGCTTGCGTAGAGGCTTCTGAGGAACATTACTTGCTCCTCATTAAACTCATAGAGTGAGCCAGGGACTGGAGCTGGCTCTCCTTCTTCCATAAATCTTCTTCCCACTCAAACAGGAGGTGGTAGCCAAGAACAGCACCCCCATCTGTTTGGGGATACCCAGAGAAGCCAGGGTGCCTTCGGGTCTTTGGATGCCCTGAGGATGAGGGACCAGAAATGTTCCCTCCTCCCGCCTCTCGCCCGTCTCCTGCTCTGAATGGTATAGCACTTGGAGTGTTGTTTATGGCACCTAGGTCCCTGGCCTCAGCTACCTGTCCAGCTGCTGTGGGCCCTAAACACCTCCATAGGCCATTTAAGGAACACAGTTCAGATGGCAGCAGTTTGCCCAAGAGCACAGCTGTCAGTGGCAGTCTGGATTCCAGCCCAAGTCTGCCCAGTTCCAAAGTCTGTTCTCTTCCGAAGAGCGTCCCATGCCATGCTCCTTGGCACCACACCATTGATGGGATAAGAGAAGAAGGTAGAATCCCTGCCAAGACACAGAAGGACCTATGTTTAGGTGTGGCTTCTGTCAGATGCGGTCTCTACGAGTTGAACCCCACACTGTTTGTGAGAGAATGTATCAGCTTAGTCTACAGGGAATAGAGTTGTATAAAATTGAAAGAAGGCTTCAAGCTCCTGAACTTCTGCAGAAAGGAAGCAGGCCAAGAACACCCAGCTGCAAATGCTGGTCATTCCCTGCGGAAGACAGGGGTGACTTGGGGGCCATCCTGGCTCAGAGAAGAGAGAGGGTAATTTCTCAAGAGACATGGATCAGCATGAGATGGATGCCCAGCTGAACTTGAGACCCCTGTGAACCATGAACTGCTGTGTGCCCCTGTGTTATCCCTGTTTGCACAGGAGCATCCACAGAGATGGTCCTGTTGGCATGTTGAGTGTGCAGAAGAGTTTGTCCCTTTCCCATAAGCCTGGGGCTTTCCCCCAGGAACCCAAGGGTCTCAGTCATACCTGAACTTGATTAGGGAATAGAGCCTCGACTTTGAACGTGTGCCGGAGAGCACGAGAGAATGAAGCTGTCTGGGGAGGAAGTGCGTCTGTCTGCTCGGGGGAGGAACACAGTAACTTCTGTCTAGAGACAGATGGTGGCAGTTTTTACTCTTCTCCGTTCAGAGATGACCATTTATGACCTTTCTCCTGAATCTATGTGAGCCTGTGACCCCATCCACTAACAACACAGTGGGAGGGACATGACAGCATCTCTGAGCCTGGACTTTTATGAAAGACGGTGCCACTGCCCCCTGGAGCAGGATGCTGGCTCCCGGAGCTCTGAGCCCCAGGTGGGCTTCCAGCTTGAAGTGGCCGTCTTGTAAGAAGGCCGTACTTGTGTGCTCTCCTCAACACTTCTGGTTAGGCTTGTTCTTGGGGCCCACATCCCAGAGACCAGGCGTGTGAGTGAAGAAGCTTTCAGCTGATTCCTGCCCTCAGCATTTCAAGTCACAGAGGACTCAGACATCTGGAGCTGAACAAGCTGTTCCTGCTGAATTCTGTCTGAATTACTGACCTGCAGAATCTGGTAGCATATACAACAACACGTTTCATCATGTTTTGCTAATCAGCGGTAGGAAACCATGACAAAAAATGAGAAACCTTTCTATCTAAAGGTCCTCACCAAAAGAAATATTAAATGACATCAGTCAGTCAGTCAGTTCAGTCACTCAGTCGTGTCCGACTCTTTGCAACACCATGAATCACAGCTCGCCAGGCCTCCCTGTCCATCACCATCTCCCGGAGTTCACTCAGACTCACGTCCATCGAGTCCGTGATGCCATCCAGCCATCTCATCCTCTGTCGTCCCCTTCTCCTCCTGCCCCCAAACCCTCCCAGCATCAGGGTCTTTTCCAGTGAGTCAACTCTTCGCATGAGGTGGCCAAAGTACTGGAGCTTCAGCTTTAGCATCATTTCTTCCAAAGAAATCCCAGGGCTGATCTCCTTCAGAATGGACTGGTTGGATCTCCTTGCAGTCCAAGGGACTCTCAAGAGTCTTTTCCAACACCACAGTTCAAATACTTCAACCAAAAATAAAGTGGATTTGAAGAAATGGCATAGGTTATAAGAAAAAGGGTTTACAGTGGCATCTACAGTAAATTACTTTTTTTAAAGTGTAATTTTTAAAAAAGATTAAAATAGACAATAATAATAAGATAGGGCAGAGTTCAGTGAATAGTTAGAGCATGCTAAGGTTTCATATGCTGGAGAAGGATAGAAATCCTGAGTAATTTTAGTTTCTTAGAAATTTTCTAATGTATAATAAAGATTTAAGATAACCTTGGAAAGAATAGAAATATAAATTTTAGCTTCCAAACTATCAGAGAAATATCAGAAGTCAAGAAAGAGGGAAAGAAGCCCTAATAAATAGAAAATCCAAAATAAGATGTTAGGAAAAAAGCTTACATGTGTCAGTAATTACTGTAACTGTAAATAGATGAAACTCATATTTTAAAGGATAAAGACTAATGGACTATATGAAAATAAAATAATATTCAATTAATGCTGCTTACGTGAGACATACCTGAAATGAACCACACTGACAGGCCATAAAAATAAAGAGAAAGAAAAATATACACTAGATAAACACTAACTAAACAGAAAGTCTATATTAATATTAGACAAAACACCATTTTAAAAGCTGTTTCTAGGGGTGAAGAAGGACAGAGCAGCCCTACCCTCTCCGGCTCCCGAGTAACCACAGTCCTCAACCTGTTTGCTTATCATTAGCAAGCAGCTGGGATGAGGCCTTCTTGTGGCCTCTGGAAAACACACCCTCCATGGTGGGCACCTTTGTCTTGCTCCTGACTGCAGTGGAAGTGCTCTGGCTTCACTAGTGAGTTCCATATCAGCTATGAAATTTTGGTAAATATCTTCCCTCAGGTTAAGAACATTTCCTTCTCTTCCTACTTGCTGATACTCAGAGTGACTCTTGAATGTTATTAAGTGCTCTTTTTGTACCTGTTATCAGGGTGGTGTGGATTTCCTCTTTAATCAATTCCTGTTGTGGTATCAATGAGTTTTACAGTGTTAAACAGGACCATTATTTCTTCTTTAAAGGTCATTGCCTTTTGGAATCAGGGAAGAGTACATAAAGGCTTGGTTGTATTCACAGTGTTTTATTCTTTAAAGAAAGCAAATGTGACAAAATGCCACCTTATGTTAAGCTTAAGTGGTGGCTCCATGGGTGTTGATAACATTGTTTCTATATTTTGTTTGACATATTCCACCACTTTTTAAATGCAAAGAATGAATATGTTTGGATTTTACAGAAAACCAGATTGTTTCAAAGAAAGGCTCAAGAAAATTTCCTGGGACACAGAGGAAAACATGAAGTGAACAAGTACAAGAGAAAAACTAAGATATGTGGAGAATAAATATGAAATACACCCTTACCTCACACTATACATAAAAATAAACACACATACGCATTTGGACAGTTAGGGACTGGGTTTATCTGACAGAGAAATAAGTAAGAAGTAGAAACTCAAGAACAAGGAAGACATAAAAGGAAACTGTGGTGAGAAGTAAAAATTTAGCAAGAGGTGAGTTGGGTTTAATAATGCGCTGTTTACTTGGTTATAAAATTTAAGTCAAGTAAATTTTTTAAAGAAATTATGTGTCTAAACTTCAAATTTACTATGATCAGTTCAGTTCAGTTTAGTTGCTCAGTCGTATCCGACTCTTTGCGACCCCATGAACGGCAGTATGCCAGGCTTCCCTGTCCATCACCAACTCCTGGAATTCACTCAGATTCATGTCTATTGAGTTGGTGATGCCATCCAGCCAACTCATTCTCCGTCATCCCCTTCTCCTCCTGCCCCCAATCCCTCCCAGCATCAGGGTCTTTTCCAATGAGTCAGCTCTTCACATGAGGTGGCCAAAGTACTGGAGTTTCAGCTTTAGCATCATTCCTTCCAATGAACACCCAGGACTGATCTCCTTTAGGATGGACTGGATGGATCTCCTTGCAGTCTCTCAAGAGCCTTCTCCAACACCATAGTTCAGCTTTCTTCACAGTCCAACTCTCACATCCATACATGACCACTGGAAAAACCATAGCCTTGACTAGACGGACCTTTGTTGGCAAAGTAATGTCTCTGCTTTTGAATATGCTATCTAGGTTGGTCATAACTTTCCTTCCAAGGAATAAGCGTCTTTTAATTTCATGGCTGCAATCACCATCTGTGGTGATTTTGGAGCCAAGAAAAATAAAGTCTGACACTTTTTCCACTGTTTCCCCATCTATTTCCCATGAAGTGATGGGACCAGATGCCATGATCTTCGTTTTCTGAATGTTGAGCTTTAAGCCAACTTTTTCACTTTCATCAAGAGGCTTTTTAGCTCCTCTTCACTTTCTGCCATAAGGGTGGTGTCATCTGCATATATGAGGTTATTGATATTTCTCCTGGCAATTTTGATTATTATCTTGATCTTATTATGATCACTAGTTTTTAAAATTTGTGTATAAAATATCAGATCATTTCAACAAAAACTAGGAGATGGGGTGTAATTTCTAGATTTCTTATTTTTCACACCTGAGTTCAAAATATTTGTGCATCCCTTTCTGTGCCCTCTTTATACTTATTAGGCATTTTCCCACGACCATTTGGATTTGCTTCTGGAGTGGCGCCTAGTTCATCCCGAGAAAAGCAGCAGTTGCTCATGTCACATCCTTGGGTTCTGAGGGCCGAGCACCGTCGTGGTGGCCCGTCCTGTTTCCCATCACGTCTCCATCTAGTGAGTCCCACCAATTGCCTGGGCACCAGGCTCCTGAGTGGGACCACTAGAGAGATGAGATTCGACTGGGAGCACAGTCCTTGGAGGAAGGTGGCCAGAGGAAAGGGAACTTATTTAAGTGGAGGATGAGAAGTCCCATCACCTCAGAGAGCACACAGGTGGGGCAGCTTTGCAGAAAAGGAAGGCAGGCTGGATGCCCAAGAGGGAAGTGGCTACAATCTGAAGCCCTCAGTGGCCAGAGGTCCCATCCAAGATCCAGTCTCTGGAGAAGGGAGGATGGAGAGGAGGGCAGGAGAAGATCCGTCCTTGTTCCTCACGGCTTCAGTCCGGGAGGAACACGGTCCACTCCCTTTAGCTGGTAGCTGTAGGCCCTGTGCTTGCTCCAGCTCCTGCCCAGAATGATTTCAAAGTACCTGACCCAGTGGCAGACCCGATGGCCGAGGCGCCTAACTCCAGGCGTGTGCCTTCAGCACCCTGCCACACCCCCGTCTCCACCATATGCCACCTCCCAGCTTGCCTTCCTCCGAGAGTGAAGTAGTCTGGGAGATGGGGAATGTGGTCCTGGCCAGCAGAGCAGACCCTCTCCACAGCGTGGGGTGGGGTGGCGTGGGGTGGGGGTACTTTGCTCAGCCCAACAGAACTGCCCCAGTTGTGCTGGCCTCTCCCCTCAGAGCCTCTGCCCGAGGAGAAGAGCGACCCCTCCTTTCACAAGAAGGCACGGACCCAGCCTCTGCCAACAGAGATGTGGCCACTCCAACCCTGGCAGCGGCCCAGCTTGGGCTGGGGAGAGTGTGGCACGGGGGGTGGGAGGGGGCTGGAGCCTGGGAGACCTGTGGCTGCATCACCTGAGCAGGTGAGAGAGTGGGCCGTGTGCACCTGGGGGCCAATCCCAGGGCAGGCCCCAGGGGGCCTTCTGAGTGCTGGTGTGGCCGTCTCTGCTCCCTCCTGGTGGAAAACCATGAGTGGGGTTGAAGGTCACGCTGCAGCCCAGCCAGCCAGTTCACAGCTCCCTGCTGAGGAAGGGGGCCAGATGCCACCCCACATCGAGAAAGGGCAGTGGCCCGCTCTCCCTAGGGGCTCCCACTGCCGGGGGCAGGGGCTCTTGCTCTGTGGGGGCCATCTGCCCCGGAGAGGCATCAACCTCAAGGCCAGTTCAGGGTTGCTGCCACAGGAATGCGCTTCCTTTCAGGAAGGAGAAGGGCCCTACTGGCAGAGGAGGGTAACAGCCCAGAGAAGCCATGCTGGCCCTAGGCCTGGTGGACACAGAGCCCAGCCTGGGCCTGTCCCCACCCCTCACCCCACACCCTGCTCCACCAAAGTTACTGTTAAATGCAGTGACACTGTGTGTGTGCTAAGTCGCTTCAGTCATGTCCGACTCTGTGCGACCTAATAGACGGCAGCCCACCAGGCTCCCCCATCCCTGGGATTCTCCAGGCAAGAACACTGGAGTGGGTTGCCATTTCCTTCTCCAATGCATGAAAGTGAAAAGTGAAAGTGAAGTCGCTCAGTCGTGTCCGACTCTTAGCGACCCCACGGACTGTAGCCCACCAGGCTCCTCTGTCCATGGGATTTTCCAGGCCAGAATTCTGGAGTGGGGTGCCATTTCCTCCTTCAGGGGATCTTCCCGACCCAGGGATCAAACCCGCGGCATCTCCTACATCTTCTGGCTCGCAAGAGAATTCTTCATCGCTGAGCCACCTGGAAAGCCCAGATAGAGGTGCATTCACAGGAAACCTGTAGAGTGACAGGCACAAAACATGGAGACTGGGTCTCAAAGATGCCACGTTGACAGCAGAAGCCAGACTCTATTTAAGGTAAGTTCAAGCCCCGCGGGTCTGCGGGAATCAGGACATGGCCACCGGGGCGTGGTAGCTGGAGGCCCAGTGCTCTGCTCCGCATCAGGGCACAGTGCACTCGCGCCCCTCCCAGGAACTGGCTGCTGGGTGTGCGCAGTGAGTGCACTTTTCCATGTGTGCCACACGACACTCTCCACACTCATTTCTGGTTAAAAAAAACCAGCGGCTGTGGCTGAAGGTCACGCCCTGGCCCAGTGAACTAATTCACAGGCGCCCTTTGGAATCTGCAGAGGGAAATGGCAACCCACTCCAGTATCCTTGCCTGGAGAATCCCATGGATAGAGGAGCCTGGCGGGCTGCGGTCCATGGGGTCGCAAAGGGTCGGACACAGCTGAGCAACAAACACACATTTGGAATCTGGCTTCCGAATGCACATCTGTGGCTCAGGTGAGTGGCACGACGTTCCGGTTAGGTGCCTGCCACGGTGACCATAGCAGGCACACCGACCCTCCAGAGAGCCTGCTTGCTTCCGGGCACTGCAGTTCTCAGCATTTTCTCAGCTGAGATGACCCCACATGCACCCGAGGAGGCCGCCACTGTTCTAAGCCCTGTTTCAGGGAGAAAGAAACTGAGGCACGTGGAGGTTGAGCTGCAGCCCCAGCAGGACCAAACGCCACTGTCTACTGCTATGCTGAGGCCGGTAGGGCTCACGACGCAGGTGGCCACAGGAGCTGCGGTGAGAAGACGGCCTGCGGGGTTCAGGCAGAAGTGACAGCAAGCCTGGGCACCACTCCATGCGTTTTGACCCCATGAAACAGAAAGCAGAGTGGAAGGTGCACAAAATCACAAGCCAAAGTCACTTCCTTGTTCCTTCTCTGGCAGCTGCTTCAATGGCACGGAGGCCCCTGTCATCCTTTGCAGTCTGGGGTGTCTGGGGTCTGCATCAGTCAGAGGGGCTGGGAAACAAATAGCCACAGAACATCAGAAGCTGGAAACAGAGGTTTCATTTTTGTCTCATTTGCTCACTGCAAGTCTGGGGCCCCAGCCTAAGTCAGGCTCACTCGGAAGTCCTCCTGGGCATGTCGCGTTTCCTGCTGTAGAGGGAAAGATACAATGACTCGAGCAGGGCTTTGGGTCACTTTGTGACCTCGCCCTGCTGCTGTGTGTCAGAGGACACCTAGGGACAGCCCCAAGGTCAACCAGGGGCAGGATGGAGCGGGGCTTGCCCACTCACCATCAGAGCTGCTGCACTGGCCTCTTGCTGCCCATCAGGGGGCAGATGTGCCCCTGGTCAAGGCTATTGGGCCCATGTAAGGCATCCCGTGGCATGGAGGGGAGATGGGAGATGCTTGCCCACCTGCCTGCACGAGGCCCCCGCTGGGAGATGGGCTCTACAGGGCTGAGGGCTGGCTCCGCCTGCCTCCCCCGTCCCCTACTCCGGCTCACCTCGGGAGGAGCCTGGGCCTCTGTGAATCATCGCTTCTCTGGAACATGTCAGCTGACTCTAAACAAACAGGCTGAGGAGAACACATCTGCAGGAGCATTTCTTCTGAATTAGAAGAAAGGAAATGGGGCCCCAAGCGGAGTGCTGCCAAGTCCCGGCCGGGGTGCACCGAGGGGACTTGGGACATCAGGATTGGGAAGCTCCTTCTCACCACCAGCCACCATCCAGGGTCCCTCATCACCTGCCAGAGCCCCACGGGGCGGGGAAGGTGGGGGCTCCCAGCAGGAGCTGGGCATGCCCCACCCCCACGCCTCCCCCACGAGATTCCAGCAGAGTGTCCTGCTCCGGCCTCACAGTCTCATCCAGATGGAGTGTCTGGCGATGAGGGCCTCCTGACTTCCTGGAAGCCGCCCCATTGGCTTTGGAGGTGCAGACGCAGATCAGACCGACACGGGCTCTTGGCGGGTCACCCGCAACGTGGGCCCAGCTGGTGGGCTCAGATCCAGGATTTGCTGGGAAACACAGGCCCTTAGCAGAGGGCGCAGATCCCTTTCCTAGACGACTCAGCATCCATTCCTGGAGTAAAGCATCCTCCCCGTGGGCCTCTGACTGCAGGAGCCTACAGTATGCCGTCTGTGTCCCTGCAGGTAACAGGCTCCCACACTATCCCCAGGTGGGGAGAGGATGCCCTTCCAGGGCAAGCTGTGACCTTCCCCAAACCGCTAGCTGTCAGGTGCCCTGGGAAGATCGCAAGTGGCCTCCAGAGGCCAAGGCAGCAGGCGGGGCTGGGAGGCAGGGCAGGGACAGGGAAAAGTGGCAAATCTGGGCAGACAGGAGCGACCCCGAGGCCCACTGGCCGGGCATTTCCAGGACTTGATGATGCCTGAAGGCGTCACCTGACTTGGTGGCCATGGGAAGAACAGTGGCAGTGCAGACCAAGGGGATGAGCCTCCGAGTGCCGGTCTGAGCATCCACAGCCTGACAACAGCCCTGGGGCGGGGGCTCTGCCACTGCCTCCTCCGAGGACAGAAACCAAGGCAAGGGGTGGCAGGCACACACAGGTGCGCTCCCCTGCCTGGGTGGTCCCACCCTCACCCCTCACCAGGATGTCCACCCCACGGGTGTGGGGACTCTGGATGACCAGTTGGGAGAGGACTGGGCAGTTGGATCCAACATCTTCCGAGTCCAAACCCCAAATTCTTCTGCCACCATCGCTGCGATCTTCAGGTACCTCCAAGGACTTGAGGGTCACCAACAAGCCAGTAACAAGGATACATTTATTGTGTTGTGTGACCGGACAAGGGTTCCATGGCTCGTTGTTGAGCCAGAAGACCCACGTGGGGACCCACCTGTCCCTGCTTGAGGGCAAGCAGGTCCCACTACAGCCGTGTCACCGCCTCCCCCAGTGACTCTGCTTCAGTGGTTCTCTCTGTCCCATCTCTCTGTCTTAAGGACACACATGCACACGCACACACATGCACACGCACACACATGCACACGCACACACACCGTGTGCATGACCACAAACAGGTGAGCAACAGGCCAAGACCGCCCAACCCATACACAGAACATGCTCCCAACTCCTCACTGAGCTGAGCATGAAGTGCCCAATGGGGCTAGCAAGTCCACCTCAGGGAAAACCCAGATCCCTTGGAGGAGGCAGCTCTCTAGCTGGGGTCCAAGGTGGGGGCCACCGGCCAGCAGCTGCCCTGGAAGCCTATAAACATCTAGGTTCTCAGTCTCCTGCTGGTGAACCATGATTCTTCCAAAGCCCTTCTCCTGTATGTAAGCATAGTGACAACACAGTTGGGCCGTGTCCCACAGCTAGTGTTTCTTTTTCTGTTTTGATGACATTTTAATCATCCCAATTAGTGAAAATTGAAGACAAGCACCACTTTGCCCTCCCACCAGAGCACTCTGAAAAGTAGATGGGCAGCTTCCCGTTCCACCTGCAGCTCTGGGCTCAGCCCCAGGCCCTCCATACATCCTGAAGCTCACCCACACTTGCTCTGGGGCCAGGGACACCCTTCCCTTCCTGGTTGATACCCCCGGGGGCTGTCAGCTTGGCCCCACTGGGTTCTGCCTCTCTCAGTGGCCCCCACTTCCTTCACATGTCTGTCCTGCCCTCTGCAGACTGAAGCCAGTCATGGTAAGAAGCCAAGAGGGACTCCCTCCCAGCTGTGGTCCTTGTTTTCGACAGTGCTCTCTCTACTGTTTTATTTTTTAAAACAGCAATATATATTTATTGAAATGAAAAAGATTTGTATTATATTGATACATGGGAGGAAAGCAAGTTACAAACAGGTACCTGCAGAGGATCCCACTTTAAAAAACAATACATGAATATGCAGATGTATGGGAAATACTGTGGAAAGCTATACAGAAAAATATTACAAGTGGATAGGATTGTCAGTGGGGTGGGGTTATGGGTAATTTATAATTTATTTTTTATACTTTTGTAGTACTCTTGCCTGGAAAATCCCATGGATGAAGGAGCCTGGTAGGCTGCAGTCCATGGGGTCGCCAAGAGTCAGACACGACTGAGTGACTTCACTTTCAATTTTCACTTTCATGCATTGGAGAAGGAAATGGCAACCCACTCTGGTGTTCTTGCCTGGAGAATCCCAGGGACGGGGGAGCCTGGTGGGCTGCTGCCTATGGGATCACACAGAGTCGGACACAACTGAAGTGACTTAGCAGCAGCAGCAGCAGCAGGTTCACATTTTCTCAGGGGACATGTGCAATTTCTTTTTCACTTTTCTTTCTTTTTAAAACTAAGAGTACAGCAGTTTTTTTGAGATATAATTTACACACCATAAAGCTCACCATTTTAAAGTGTACAATTCAATGGTTTGGGGTATATTCACAGAGATGGGCACATTGCCATGATCTAATTCCCAGATATTTTCATTTAAAATGAAACCTTCTACCCATCAGCAGTCATTCCCACTCCCCACCCCCAGGGCCTGGCAACTATTAATCTACTTTCCGTCTGTGTAGATTTTATTATGGACATTTCATGTACATGGAATCATACAGCATGTGATGTCATGTGAATGGAGTCATTGACTTAGTTTCATGTTTTCACGCCTCATCCATGTTGTAGCATGAATCAGTACTTCATCCCTTCTTAATAAGGCTGAGTAAACTCCCACTGTGTGGCTGGACCACCTTTTGTCTATCCAGTCATCAACTGGCTGGCATAGAGTATTTCCATCTGGGGGCTATTGTGAGTAACGCTGTGATGAATGTTTGAATGTGTGTTGTTTTCAGTTCTCTCAGATGTATCCAAGGAGTAGAATTGCTGTCATATGGTCACTAAGCGCAGGCGGCTGCACCCGGCACACTAAGCGCAGGCAGCTGCGCCCGTGTAAGTGCGGCCGACAGGAGCTACCCCACGTCCGAGGTCAAGGGCAGTGGCCGAGAGTGCCAGGCTGCAACGGCGCAGGAACAGCCAAGAGAAGCTACCCCAAGTCCAAGGTCAGGGGCGACGGCCAGGAGGAGCCACCCCACGTCCAAGGAGCAGTGGCTGCACAGGCACAGGAGGGCCTAGAGGAGCCATCCCACGTTGAAGGTCAGGAAGGGCGGCGGTGAGGAGATACCCCTCATCCAAAGTAAGGAGCAGTGGCTGCGCTTTGCTGGAGTAGCTGTGAAGAGATACCCCACGCCCAAGGTAAGAGAAACCCAAGTAAGATGGTAGGTGTTGCAAGAGGGCGTCAGAGGGCAGACACACTGAAACCATACTCACAGAAAACTAGTCAATCTAATCACACTAGGACCACAGCCTTGTCTAACTCAATGAAACCAAGCCATGCCTGCGGGGCAACCCAAGATGGGCGGGTGATGGTGGAGAGGTCTGACAGAATGTGGTCCACTGGAGAAAGGAATGGCAAACCACTTCAGTATTCTTGCCTTGAGAACCCCATGAACAGTATGACAAGGCCAAATGATAGGATACTGAAAGAGGAACTCCCCAGGTCAGTAGGTGCCCAATATGCTACTGGAGATCAGTGGAGAAATAACTCCAGAAAGAATGAAGTGATGGAGCCAAAGCAAAAACAATAGCCAGCTGTGGATGTGACTGGTGATAGAAGCAAGGTCCAATGCTGTAAAGAGCAATATTGCATAGGAACCTGGAATGTCAGGTCCATGAATCAAGGCAAATTGGAAGTGGTCAAACAAGAGATGGCAAGAGTGAACGTCGACATTCTAGGAATCAGAGAACTCAAATGGACTGGAATGGGTGAATTTAACTCAGATGACCATTATATCTACGACTGCGGGCAAGAATCCCTCAGAAGAAATGGAGTAGCCATCATGGTCAACAAGAGTCTGAAATGCAGTACTTGGATGCAATCTCAAAAACGACAGAATGATCTCTGTTCGTCTCCAAGGCAAACCATTCAATATCACAGTAATTCAAGTCTATGCCCCAACCAGTAATGCTGAAGAAGCTGAAGTTGAACGGTTCTATGAAGACCTACAAGACCTTTTAGAACTAACACCCAAAATAGATGTCCTTTTCATTATAGGGGACTGGAATGCAAAAGTAGGAAGTCAAGAAATACCTGGAATAACAGGCAAATTTGGCCTTGGAATGCAGAATGAAGCAGGCCAAAGACTAATAGAGTTTTGCCAAGAAAATGCACTGGTCATAGAAAACACCCTCTTTCAACAACACAAGAGAAGACTCTACACATGGACATCACCAGATGGTCAACACCAAAATCAGACTGATTATATTCTTTGCAGCCAAAGATGGAGAAGTTCTATACAGCCAACAAAAACAAGACCAGGAGCTGACTGTGGCTCAGATCATGAACTCCTTATTACCAAATTCAGACTCAAATTGAAGAAAGTAGGGAAAACTGCTAGACCATTCAGGTATGACCTAAATCAAATCCCTTATGATTATACAGTGGAAGTGAGAAATAGATTTAAGGGCCTAGATCTGATAGATAAAGTGCCTGATGAACTATGGAATGAGGTTGATGACATTGTACAGGAGACAGGGATCATGACCATCCCCATGGAAAAGAAATGCAAAAAAGCAAAATGGCTGTCTGGGGAGGCCTTACAAATAGCTGTGAAAAGAAGAGAGGCGAAAAGCAAAGGAGAAAAGGAAAGATATAAGCATCTGAATGCAGAGTTCCAGAGAATAGCAAGAAGAGATAAGAAAGCCTTCTTCAGCAATCAATGCAAAGAAATAAAGGAAAACAACACAATGGGAAAGACTAGAGATCTCTTCAAGAAAATTAGAGATACCAAGGGAACATTTCATGCAAAGATGGGTTCGATAAAGGACAGAAATGGTCTGGACCTAACAGAAGCAGAAGACATTAAGAAGAGGTGGCAAGAATACACAGAAGAACAGTACAAAAAAGATCTTCACGACCCGGATAATCACAATGGTGTGATCACTCACCTAGAGCCAGACATCCTGGAATGTGAAGTCAACTGGGCCTTAGAAAGCATCACTACCAACAAAGCTAGTGGAGGTTATGGCATTCCAGTTGAGCTATTTCAAATCCTGAAAGATGATGCTGTGAAAGTGCTGTACTCAATATGCCAGCAAATTTGGAAAACTCATCAGTGGCCACAGGACTGGAAAAGGTCAGTTTTCATTCCAATTCCAAAGAAAGGCAATGCCAAAGAATGCTCAAACTACCACACAATTGCACTCATCTCACATGCTAGTAAGGTAATGCTCAAAATTCTCCCAGCCAGGCTTTAGCAATATGTGAACCATGAACTTCCTGATGTTCAAGCTGGTTTTAGAAAAGGCAGAGGAACCAGAGATCAAACTGCCAACATCCGCTGGATCATGGAAAAAGCAAGAGAGTTCCAGAAAAACATCTATTTCTGCTTTAGTGACTATGCCAAAGCCTTTGACTGTGTGGATCACAAGAAACTGTGGAAAATTCTGAAACAGATGGGAATACCAGACCACCTGACCTGCCTCTTGAGAAATCTGTATGCAGGCCAGGAAGCAACAGTTAGAACTGGACATGGAACAACAGACTGGTTCCGAATAGGAAAAGGAGTACGTCAAGGCTGTATATTGTCACCCTGCTTATTTAACTTGTATGCAGAGTACATCATGAGAAACGCTGGACTGGAAGAAACACAAGCTGGAATCAAGATTGCCAGGAGAAATATAAATCACCTCAGATATACAGATGACACCACCCTTATGGCAGAAACTGAAGAGGAGCTAAAAAGCCTCTTGATGAAAGTGAAAGAGGAGAGCGAAAAAGTTGGCTTAAAGCTCAACATTCAGAAAACTAAGATCATGGCATCCAGTCCCATCACTTCATGGGTAGTAGATGGGGAAACAGTGGAAACAGCATCAGACTTTATTTTGGGGGGCTCCAAAATCACTGCAGATGGTGACTGCAGCCATGAAATTGGAAGACGCTTCCTCCTTGGAAGAAAAGTTATGACCAACCTAGATAGCATATTGAAAAGCAGAGACATTACTTTGCCAACTAAGGTCCATCTAGTCAAGGCTATGGTTTTTCCAGTGGTCATGTATGGATGTGAGAGTTGGACTGTGAAGAAGGCTGAGCGCCAAAGAACTGATGCTTTTGAACTATTGTGTTGGAGAAGACTCTGGAGAGTCCCTTGGACTGCAAGGACATCCAACCAGTCCATCCGAAAGAAGATCAGTCCTGGGATTTCTTTGGAAGGAATGATGCTAAAGCTGAAAGTCCAGTACTTTGGCCACCTCATGTGAAGAGTTGACTCATTGGAAAAGACTCTGATGCTGGGAGGGATTGGGAGCAGGAGGAGAAGGGGACCACAGAGGATGAGATGGCTGGATGGCATCACTGACTCGATGGACGTGAGTCTGAGTGAACTCTGGGAGTTGGTGATGGACAGGGAGGCCTGGCGGGATGCGATTCATGGGGTCGCAAAGAGTCGGACACGACTGAGCGACTGAACTGAACTGATGGTCACTCTGTTTACTTTTTTGAAGAATTGCAAAACTGTTTTCCAAGGTCTGATACACCGTTTAACACTTTCACCAGCAGTGTATGCAGCTTCCAACTGCTCAACATCCTCCCAACACTTAATAATATCCATCTCTTTTATTCCAGCCTCAGTGGATGTGAAATGGCATCTCTGGGAGGTTTTGATTTAGGTTTCCCTAAGGACTAATAATATTGATTTTTTCCTGTACTATTAGCCATTTGTATATCTTCTTTGGAGAAATGTCTATTCAAGTTCTTTAGTCCACTCTTTAGTTGGGCTATATGTCTTTTCATTACTGAGTTTTAAAAGTTCTTTATACATTTTGGATATGAGTTCCTTATCACATATATGATTTGATTTCCCTATGAACTTTAGATCACCCCATCAATTTCCATTAAAAAGAAAAGCCAGATGGGATTTTAATATGGACTTTGATGAATCTGTAATCAGTTTCAGGAGTATTGACCTCTTAACAATATATGTCTTTCAGTCATGTACATGGGGTCTTTCCACTTACTTGCATAGTCTTTAATTTCTTTCACCAATATTTTGTAAATTTTGGTATATAAGCCATTCACTTTTTAAAAAAATTTACTTCCAAGTATTTCATTCTTTTTGATGCTATTGTAAGTGAAATTATCTTTTTAACTTCATTTCAAATTGTTCATTGCTAATGTATAGAAATGCAGTTGATTTTTATATTAATTTTGTATCTTGTCACCTTGCTAAACTCATTTATTAATTCTAATAGTTTCTTGTGTTTCTTCAGAATTTTCTATAAGCAAAGTCCTACCAATTGCAAATAGAGAAATTTTACTTATTCCATATACCATCCACAGAAATTAACCACAAATATGATGATATAGGCAGGTTGAAAGTAAAAGGATGGATTAAGATATATCATGCAAATATTAATCAAAAGAAAGAGTGACAACATGAATATCAGATAAAGTAGACTTCAGACCAAAGAAAATAACCACCAGAGAGGAACGCTATGATGAAATGTACATCTCTCAAGAAGACCTCACAACCCTAAGTGTTTACATATCAAACAGCAGAGCTGCAAAATACATAAAGCAAAACACTGAAAGGAGAAAGACAAATACACAGCTGTTGGTTAATCCAACACCCCAGCCATGAAATTAAAAGACGCTTACTCCTTGGAAGAAAAGTTATGACCAAACACCAAAAATTTAAAAGCACACAAATCTATTTTTGTGGGAGATCAGAGGTCCTAAGTAAGTCTCCCTAAATTAAGATGGGCAGGTAAACAGGTACAGACTCACAACAGGGCACTCTGAGCAGTACAGAGGCATGAGCCCTTGGTTGTCAAACAGAATGGATGGGAGTCAAATGCTGTGCTGAGCAATGGGCACCAGACACCAGAGCTCATGCTATACCAAGTTCTGGGCAAAATGAATGTGTATGATGGAAATCAGACAGTGGTTACTTGGAGGTAGGGTTAAGGAGTAGAGAAGAGGTACGTTAGCTGGGGTTCAGCTGGGGGGCAATGTGTGGGCAATAATGGGAAACTTATGGAGATGTATGCTCCAAATGTGCTCTTTTTCATTGGAAATTAGATCTCAGTCTAAAAATAGGCAGAAACATCTACAAAATTCCACTCCTCTGGAAACCAGTAACTCTCTTTAGGAATATTTACCAATGAATTATTCTGAAATGTAAACATTTACTCAAACTCTGGAGGCAACGTAAACGTCCACCATCACAGGAAGACTCTCAGCACAAGGAAACGGTCCATGTGAGGAGCAGTGAGGACCCCAGCGCTCCGATGGGTGCGGCCTCGCCCAGTGAGGGCCCGGCCCGAGGCACCAACCACATGGCCCATGTTTGTAAACGGTGGGGACCCCATCAGTGTGGGGCCGCCAGCCATGATCTGGGGGCAGAACAGGAGGCCTGGGGGGACTTTGCTGCCATAGCCAGGTGCGGGTGGCCTGGCAATGGCTCTGCCCTGGGCTGGGTGAGGCCAGGCTCCAAGGTGGTGGAGGTGGGTTTGAGAAAGTCTCTTGGTGGAAGGAAGCTGGCCTCCTGCACACAGAGGCAGGAAGATCTGTGGAACAGAAGTGGTAGAAGGAAAGGCAAGGTCCAGACCACACGAGGACAGACAGCGGCACTGCATGCTAGTGGGACTCACCAGGTGTGGTCATCCTAGACCTAGGATTTGAGCCGGGGTAGGAGGGGTGGAGGACAATGCCCAAAGGGAATCTGGGGGATGGAGAGGAGAGTCTGCTGGAGTTTTGTTCTGAGGACCGTGGGCAGCTTGTGGGGGTGCTTGGGCGGTAGCTCCTAAGAAGCACTCTGCTTGGAACTGCTGACACCAAACAAGCTGAACTGGGTACCCCAGCACCAGAGCCCCACCAGCCCTCCCTCTTCAAGCTGCAGAGCCCCCTCCGCCAGCCGATGCGGGGCAGAGGGGCGCTTCCCTCGGCTCTGCAGCAGCCTCTCAGTTCCAGCCTCTGTACTCTTGCAGGGAAGGCCAGGGCCCTTAAAGAAAGGAGCTCAGATAACCAGGTTCTGGCACCCACTCCTCTGGTTTTCCAGACCACACTCCACCCCGGGTACCATCCTACGAGCTTTCAACTTCTGCGGAAAGCTGCGGTTTGGTGGAGACAGCCTCTTGGCCTGGACCCGGCCCCAGATGGCTCCCATCTCGCCCCTAACAGCCCCAGGCAGTCCTCCCACGCTTGGCCTGTGGCTTCTTGAAGGAATGAAGCCAAGTTTCAGCTCTGGGACTGAGGTTTTCTGAGGATTTTGGTGGTTTGCCCAGGAGGAAAGGAGGCTGGCCGTAGAGAGGACTGTGGCGGCCGATGGAGAGGGAGAAGGAAACAAGAGCGTCGCTTGGAGGAAGAGCAGAGAACGGGGCAAGAAGCCAGAGAGGAGGGGGTTGTGTAGGGTACAGAGAGAGGCCCCGGAGCGCCTCGGGCCCTGGAGCCCATGGTCCAGAGAGGTCCACAAACCCTGAGGGGAGGCCCTGACAGAAAGAAGCACGGGAAGGCCCATGAGGGGTCATTCCCAGAGACAGGCTGGGCCCATCCACAGGGGAAGAGCTGAGGAGAGCCCACTGCCAGCGCTGGGACCCTGAGCCCAGATAGCAGCACTGCCTCTGGGCAGAGGGGCCTTCAGTCCACGGGAGATGGACAGGGTATTCCTGCCAGCTAAACAAATCCCAGACACCTCCTTCTTCTGGGCGGGGAGAGTGCAGGGGCTGTACCTGCCCTGCCCCCAAAAACAGGTTTTGGGGGTTCTCCAAAGGGTTCAGAGAGGCGACCCAACTCCCCACGAACAGAACACCTACGACATCCAGAAAATCACCAGCTGAAAGATGACCTTGAGTCAAGAAGTTAACTCCCATTGTCAATGTACAATAATTATTTTCTCCGCAGACTTCTTTCTTTGTTGCACATTCCCTCCTTCAACAACTTCCAGGTGAGCATCCTTCCCACTGACTGTCAGGTGAGCTGAAAGTGGACCAAACTCTAGCCAGTCGGGAGGAGCCGGGGCTCAAGGCCAAGGAGGCCTGACTGCAAATGTCTGCAAAGATACCTTGCCCCGGATGTGATGTATGGATCAAAGACTTTGTGCTGAAAGAAAATAGAGGGAGTACAACTGAGGAGGGCTTTCCTGGTGGCTCAGAGGGTAAAGAATCCACCTGCACTGTGGGAGACCCAGTCCAGTCCCTGGGTCGGGAAGATCCCCTGGAGAAGGGAATGGCAACCCACTCCAGTATTCTTGCCTGGAGAATTCCATGGACAGAGGAGCCTGGCAGGCTATAGTCCATGGGGTCACAAAGAGTCCCATACGACTGAGCAACTAACACTTTCACTTTTTCACAGCTCAGGACAATAGTGCACACAGCAGGGAAAGGTGTGACCAGGGTCGGTCCACAGACCTCACAGGGTGGTGGGGCTTAGTGCTCCCGGCCTGTCGGGCAGCCCAGCAGTGTGGCCCATGGACAGTACCCCACAGACCGTGGCCAAACAGGCCACCTGTGACTGAGGGGGCTCCATCAAGGCTGAGCCTTGCCCCAAAATGTACCCTTCATGTCCCAAGAGGAGAGGAGTAAAACTAACCTTCAGAAATGAAGTTGAAATAAGGACATTCTTAGATAAAGGAAAACAAAAACAATTCCCTACCAGCAAACATACACTGAAAGAATAACTAAAAAGATCAGTTCTTCAGACATAAGGGAAAACCTAGGAAGGAAGAATAAAAAAAAATTGGTAAATATCTGGGAAGTGTAATAGACTCTTCTCATCTACTTGAGTTCTTTAAAATATGTTTGATAGTTAAAAGTTAATATCATCTCATGGAATTTTCAGCCTATGTTGGTGTGTTACAGAAGGCAACTGCAACATAAAGGATGGAGAGTACAGGAACCTGCATGGTGGGAGGATTTCTACAAAATATTTGAAATGGTAACTATTTATTCTAAGTAGACCATGAAACTTGAAGTGTGCATGTTTTAATTGCCAGGAAATGCCCAAAATAAACAAAGATATATAATCAACAATGCACTAGACAAAATAGAATACTAAAGAACAGTCAAAGGACCAAAATGAAGTCAATAACAGGGAAACTGAAAAAATTTATAAAGGGGTAAAAAAAGTAAATAATAAAGTGGTGGGACTGAACCGAAACAGATCAAGGATTACATTAAATGTAAGTGATCTAAATTAAGAGCTATGGACTTGGGGGGTGAATTTTTTTAAATCACCCACCTATATACTATTATAAGAAACTCATTTCAAATATAATATTTGTAGGTTAGAGTTTAAGGGAAGGAAAAAGACAAACCACACAAACAGAAATCTTAATATGGGATGCCTATATTGATGACAAATAAAGTGAACTTCAGAGAACAAATTCATAAATTAACTTCAGAAAAAAATGTCATAGATAAAAAGGGAAGTTGATAGAGAAGTGTCAACTCACCAAGAAGATCCCATAATGCTGAAAGTATATATCCCTAACAACAGCTTCAAAATACATGAAGCAAAGTTCGTGAGGACAGAAGTAGAAGAAGAAATGCAGAATTATAGTTGTAGATTTCAACACTTCTCTCTGAAAATAAATAGGACAGAAAATCAGCAAGGATAAAGAACTGAATATCACTGCCAACCAGTGGGATCTAACTGTTTTTTATTAGATATTTCATGCAACTAGAGCAAAACACAAATATTTTTCAAGTGCACATGAAATATTTACCAAGATAAATGATAGCCAGAGTCATTAAAATCTTTTACAAAGTTAAGATAATTGAATCATACTAAGCATGGTCTCTAACTATAAAGGAATAAAATTAGGCCAGAAAGATAAGAAATATCTCCAAATTATTAAAAATTAAATTACATACTTCTAAATAATCTATAGACAAAGTCTCAAGGGAAATTAAATATGATATTTAATTAAAAGAAAATATATGATAATCTGTGTTGTGCAGCTAAAGCAGCACTTAGAGGGAAATTTATAACACTGAACATACATATTAGCAAAGAAGAAAGATCTTAAAACAATAATCCAAAATTTCACCCCAAGAAACTATTTTAAAAGAGCAAAATAAGTTCAAATCAAGTAGAAAGAAAAAATAAAGATAAGAGAAAGAATCAATGAAATTTAAAGCAAGGCACAATGGGAAAAAATCAATGGAAACAAAAACTGGTTCTTTTTAAAATTAATTTTATTAGAGTATAGTTGCTTTACAGTGTTGTGTTAGTTTCTGCTGTACAGCAAAGTGAATCAGCTATACTGATACACGTATCACCTCTCTTTTGGATTTCCTTCCCCTTTAGGTCACCACAGAGCACTGAGCAGAGTTCCCTGTGCTCTGCAATGGGTGCTCGATGGCTATCTATTTATACATAGCAGTGTATATACGTCAGTCCCGATTTCCCAATTCCTCCTACCCTTCCATCCCCACCTTGGTATCCATACATTTGTTCTCTATGTCTGTGTATCTATTTCTGCAAAAACTGGTTCTTTGAGACAGTTGAGATCAATAAAATGTTGTTAAAATTGACTGAAAAAAAAGAGGAGATATAAATTACCAATATCAGAAATGAAAGAATAGATATCGAATTACAGATCGTGTAGATGTTAAACGGAAACTAGGCAACTACTACAAACAACTCTGTACACATAAAATCAATAACTTAGATGAAAGGAATCAGCTTCTCAAAAACTGCAAACTACTTACCCAAGATGAAACAGATGATCTAAATAGCTGTATAACTCTTAAAGAAATTTAATTTGTAGTTAAAACCTTTTCAAAAAGAAATATCTGGGGCCAGATGGTTTCACTGGTATATTCTACCAAACAGTTAAAGGAGAAATATCATCAGTTTTACCTAATCTCTTCCTGAAAATAGAAGAGAAGACTTCAAAACATTTCATGAGGTTGCCCTAATGTCTTGAGTATTACCCTAATGTCAAACTAAATAATGAAAGCACACAGACAAAAAGAAAACTACACAGCAGTATTTCCCATGAACAAAGATGCAAAAATTATCAACACACTGTTAGCAAATAAAATACAACAATATATCAAAGAATAATAAGTTATGACTATGTGCAGTTTATTCCAGGAGTGCAAATGTCCTTCAACAGGTAAATGGATAAACTGTGGTACATCCATAAAAGAGAATAATGTTCAAGAATAAAAAGGAAGAAACCATTGATACATGCAACAACTTGGATGGATCACAAATGTATTATGGAGAAAAGTCAACCTCAGAAGATTACTGTGTAGTTCCATTTATATGTGTGTGTGTGAAAGTCACTCAGTCATGTCCGACTCGTTACAACTTTGTGGACTATAGCCCGCCAGGCTTCTCTGTCCATGGAATTCTCCAGGCCAGAATACCGGAGTCGGTAGCCATTCACTTTTCCAGGGGATCTTCCAAATTCAGGGATTGAACCCAGGTCTCCCACATTGCAGGCAAATTCTTTACCAGCTTTGATACCAGGGAAGCCCAAGAATACTGGAGTGGGTTGCCCACCCCTTCTTCAGCGGCATTTCCCAATCCAGAAATCGAACTGGGTCTCCTACATTGCAGGCAAACTTTTTTTTACCAACTGAGCTACCAGGGAAGGCCTTTTATATAATATTTTTAGATACCAAAATTATATAAAGACCAAAAGTGTGTTTGCCAGGAGCTGAGATTTGAGAGAGTATGACTGTAATGGGATAGTATGGTGGAGTTTCTTTGGGATGATGAAAAAAACTCTACACCCTGATTGCAGTCATGGTTACACAAATCTAAAATCTATGAACTCAATACTGAGAAAGAGAGGAAATTGGTGAAATTCAAACAAGGTGTCTAATTAACAGCTTGGTACCAATGTTAGTTTTCCGGTTTTGACATGCTTTGATTTGATAATGTTGTGTAGGATAAGAACTGGTGCTTTTGAATTGTGGTGCTGGAGAAGACTCTTGAGGATCCCTCGGACAGCAAGGAGATCAAACCAGTCAATCCTAAAGGAAATCAACTCTGAATATTCATTGGAAGGACTGACGCCAAAGCTCCAAAACTTATGCTCCAATACTTTGGCCACCTGATGTGAAGAGCCGACTCACTGGAAAAGACTCTGATGCTGGGAAAGATGGAGGGCAGGAGGAGAAAGGTGTGACAGAAGATAAGATGGTTGGATGGCATTACCAACTCAATAGACATGAGTTTGAGTAAACTCCAGGAGAAAATGAAGGACAGTGAAGTCTGGTGTGCTGCAGTGTGTGGGGTCATGACTTAGTAACTGAACAACAACAATTAGGTAACTCTCTACTGTATCCGCAACTTTTCTGTGAATCGAAAATTATTTCTAAATAAACAAGGTTTTTTTAAAGGGAGGTAAATTATTAGAACAAGCACTTCACAAGAGAACAACTACAACTGGCCTGTGAGTCTGTGAAACTGTACTCAACCTCATCAATCATAGGGAGATGCAAATTTAAACTGCATTTAGATGGCACGTCACATCCACAATAACAGTTAAAATGAACAAGACTGACAGAGTGGATGTGAGGATGTGAAGGAACTGGAACTCTTGTCACTGGTGGGAACGTAAACAGTGCAGTCGCTTTGGGAAACTGGCAGTTTTAGACAGTCGAGCACTTACCGCTTGACCTGGCCATTCCAGTCTGCATATTTACCCATGAGAAATGCAAAGATGCATCCTGACAAAGGCTTGAGCAGATTTATTTATAACAGCCCCAAGTGGAAACAACTGGTTGACAAACTAGAAATGTCTATGAACAGGTAAATGAATAAACTGTGATATATCCTATGAAATGCAATGAAATACTCAGCAGTTAAATTTGAATGCATCTTAAAAATACGTAGAAGCTGAACAAGCACATATTGTCTTATCCATGAATATGGAATTAACAGAAAACTAATCTAATTACAAAAAATCAGTGATTATATGGGGGTGGGCATGGCTTTATTGCAAAAGGATATGAGGGACTCTATGGGCATGTCCTCTGTCTTGATTGTGTTACAGTTATATAAAAGTTATATAAAATTGGCAAAATGCATCAGACTGTACACTTAAAATGGGTGCACCCTATTGTATATATGCCTATACATACAATACCTATTCTGTCTCAATGTATTTGATTCTTAAAAGCTCCTCCTATATTTCTCAATGCCCCCCATTGGGCGATAAACCCCACTGAGAAAAACTGCTCTCCAATGACTATTACTATGGACCCCTTGGGATTCTCTTATGACTGTACAACTTGCCCAAGGGTCTCTCCATAGCAAGAATGGTTGGAGAGCTATTGCCACAGCAGAGACTTGCCATTCACCCACCACCCACTCCTTATTCTCTCTTGTAACTGGCCCCCTTGTCCTCTTTCTGCACATGGCTCAGCTCCAAGCTCAGTCCAGATCGGGGAGGGCAATCAGGTCCTGGTCACCAGGCTCTGCCTGAACAGGCTCGCATGACCTACATATGGCAAGGAATCCTCCAGGGCTTCCAGAAGGGCTTCCTGCTCCAAGGAGATGTCCTCAGAGACATTCTCAAACCAGCAGCAAGTCCTTCCTCACTGCCTCGGCCCCAAGACCAGGAGCTGGGGCGCTCAGTGCCTCCACCCCAGCCATGCTGGCCAGCAGCCCAAGGAAGCGCCTTTCTGAGCCTCCTTGAGCGACTCCCTTTCCCAAAAATGGGAAAGAGTCTTGCACAACCAGACATCTGTGAGTCAAAATGCAGAGGAAGTACAGACAAAGCTGCGGGAAAGTCAGAAGCGCACAGCAGAGCAAGGAGATGAGCAGAGGAGCCAGCTCCACCCCCTTGAATTGAGCCCAATGTGTCCTGTGCTGTTTATTTGGGGAGAAAGCTGAACCCTGGGATTTCACAGTTTATTACAAAGTTTAACTGTCTGTTCCAAAAACATTTCATCAAATCTGTTCCTCGCACAATCCTCTATTGCTTCCTCCCAGGGGGGTGGGAATTTATTTTTCACTCTTCCTATAGATCTCTTATTCACAGTGTTCTAGTCTTATTTTTAGGTATGTAGGTTTTTCAACCAGAAAAATGTTTAATTCAATATTCACACTTGCAAACTCCCTATCCTTGTGGAGGAAAGGTTAGTTTTGCCTGGCCCACTGCAGTTTTTAATAGGTCACATGGATGGTTGCATTAGTTTTGAAAAAACAGGTGATGGCGAAGGACCCAAATCGTCCCAGAATCAGGAGGCTGGGGACAGACCCCCTCCCCTCGTCTGGGCAGAATGTGCTCTCAGGACCTGGTGCTTCAGCAGGGGCCTTGCCTCCCTCAAGGTTAACCTAACAACATCTGCTCAGTGGGTGACCTGGAAAAGAGGGTGTGAGGTCCAGCCTCCAGGTCAGGATGAAGGGCAGTGCTCTCAGGGTGGACAGAAAAGTGAGTTCCAGGGTCACCACACCCGCAGGCTCTCAGAACACAGCTGGCAGGACAGAGCTCTCTGACCCCTCGCTCCATGAAACAGGGCAGGGTCCCTGGGTCACAAACAGCACCCTGCCCTGGACGGCCAGCAGCATCCGTTCCCAGGGCTGCACCGGTCCCGTGGAGGTCCAGCCCTGTCACCACACAACCCCACAGCCCAGCCCCTCAGGCGGGCACAGGGACTAGGGAGGACACAGCTCAAGGCCCAGCTCAGAGGACTGCGGAGGGTCCTTCTGGTCAGCCTTCACATCAGGCAGCCCCAGGCTTGCAAACTGGAAGGCCCAGGGAGGGAGTGGCCCGTGAGAAGGGGACATCACCTCTGCTGTGGCTGCGGGTGGGGAGCTAAGGGGGACCAAGCAGGTGACAGGCAGAGGAGGTGGCTAAGCAAGCCATCCTGGTCTCAGCACCAGCAGGAGACTCCTGGGTTCCGAAGGCCGGACAGCTGGACCTCAGCTGTGCCTAAGGAGGTGGGACGGGGTCAGAGGGTGAGAGGAGGGGCTGTGGGGGCCGCCATCATCTGCACTCCATTTTACACAGAAGCCCCTCCTCAGCTGACATATTGTGTGTAGTCACCAGCCATATAACAGGTAGGACACAGCCCTCTGGCTGAAGTGGGGGAGGCCCCGGGCCCCTAAATTCCTACCCCAGGTTGGAGAGGCCCTGTGTGCGCTGTGGAGGTGGCCTGGAAGACCCTGGGGCCAGGCGGTGGTCCGGAGGGCTGTGAGCCAGGGGAGGGAAGGGGTCCCAGATGGCAGGGGGGAGGGGAGGAGATGCAGGGCGAAGGGGGAGGAGATGCGGGGGGAGGGGACGGAGTGGAGGGGGGCGGTGCAGGCAGTCAACCGCCTCCTGGCGCAGGAGACTCACGGAGACGGTGCATCCTTAGCCCATCCCCTTGCTTGCAGCCCCGGCCCCAGGAAAGACAGTTGCATCGCCCTGGGCCCTAAGAGTTCCCTCCCCTATCGCCCCCACCCCGATAGAGACCTCCTGCACCGGCACAGGGAGGCAGGGACCACGTGAGAGGGACGCATGGCCCTGAACCCTCACAGGCCGTGCTGGGGCGAACCCCAGCAAGGAGAGCGGCACTCGGGACCGGACGTGCAGGACAGGCGGCGGGGCTCCATCCTTGCCTCACTGAAGGTCCTCAGGGACAGCCCACTGCTGCGCAGCCGCTCCCTGAGTCACGCGGAAGCCACATCTGGAACCCCTCAGGCCTGCCAGACGGCTGGCGTGCAGGCTTCCCGCGGAGAGCCAACTGCCCTCCCAGCACCGGGACTGATGGGGTGATCCTCACACCCTGCTCACCGCCCCTCCCCCACCCCTCCCTCTCTTCTTCTTCTTCCCCTGAAAAATGGAGCTCAGGGTTCTGCCTCCTGCTTTCCGGTGCTACAAGGAGAAATGGATCTGCCAGGGCATGGCCGGGAGGAGGGGCTGGGAGGAGGCTGACTCCCTTCCAGATGTGGAGACAAAAGGAACAGCCAGAGGCTCAGGATCCGCTGACCACTTGGGACAGCCCATCTGGTGGGTCCCGCTGGCATTGGGGAGGGCCTCACAGGGAGCTGTGGGAACTCTAGACAGCACCCCCAACCTGCCCCACACCCACCAGCTGCCCCCACTCCCCCCGACCCCCACCCTCGCTCAGGCAGAGTGGAGGCTGGTTACCTGTGTCCAGGAGTCAAGGCCCAGGAACCAGCCGAGTCCCCCTGAGGCCAGATGAAAGGAGCCCAGCTCCCAGTTGGGGCGTTGTCATCTCACAGAGCATGTAGAGGAGGGTGAGGCTGCTGCTAACCCCACACCTGCCCTCCCCTTCCTCCTGGGTGTTCAGGCAGCATCATGCCCCTGAAAGACAACACATGCCAGCCTCTCTTGCAGCTAGTGCCCCGTGGGCTGCCAGTGGAAGTATGACATCCATAGAAGTCACCGGAAAGAGGCTGGATTTTTCAGAAAGAGTTCCCTTAGGTCCTTCCCTGATGTTCCTTGCTGCCATCCTGAGATGCAGATGTGAGAGCAGCAACTCCAGCAGTCCTTATGAACCTTGAAGTAGCTGTGATTGAGGGTGACAGAGCAGGGAGGCGAGATCTGTTTCTTCCCTGATGGTGCTGTGGAGCAGCCAAACTATGTGAGAGAATAAACACTGCGATCTGGTCAGTGCCAGGAACTGACTTTAGGAAACATGCTGAGTCCAGTTCTGGGCTCTGCCGGGATGCTCCGTGTCAGGAGAACGAGGGTGCAGGGCAGTGAAGGGGGGTGGGGTGTGATGTCCCACCTGCTCCTTACATACCATCTCTCCATGAGGCTCCTTAAATGTCTGCCCCAACATCAAGGAATCCTGAAGCCAGCAGATCACAAGACTCACTGGGAGTCTTGTGCAACACAGATTCTCCAGCCACACCCAATGCTCCAACAGGGCCTGTTTGCTCAGAGAATATCCCCACTCCTCTGATGACCAGCACGGTGGTTCTCAGCTGGTCTGGGGACCCTAGGGGATCCTGGGTCATTTCAGAGAGGCTGTGAGGCCAAATTTGCTTTGAGGACAATGTTTCCCCTCTTCATTCTCATTCTTTCATAAAAATATAAAGCACAAAAATCCACTGATTTGCTTTCAGATCCCACATGCAACAAACCCTTAAGAAATGACCTTCCATTAGGTTATAGTCATATCAAGAATACCCACAATTTCCTAGGAAGAGTCTCGAAATACGCTTCCCTCTAACTCCATGTCTTATGAGGCCAGATTTCTGTCATAGATTTTACCAAAAAACAACCTATCAGGACAGTTTGAAGGCAGAAGCAGATCAGAGAATCAGGCTTTTCCCCCCAAACGTTGTAGTCTTGTGCAAATGAGCCCATGCCACTCCTTCCATGAAGCTTTCTTTTTCTTTTTTGAAAATATAGTTTTTAATTAAAAGCTGGGAGAAATATCAATAACCTCAGATATGCAGATGACACCACCCTTATGGCAGAAAGTGAAGAGGAACTAAAAAGTCTCTTGATGAAAGTGAAAAGGAGAGTGAAAAAGTTGGCTTAAAGCTCAACATTCAGAAAACTAAGATCATGGCATCTGGTCCCACCTCTTCATGGGAAATAGATGGGGAAACAGTGGAAACAATGTCAGACTTTGTTTTTCTGGGCTCCAAAATCACCACAGATGGTGATTGCAGCCATGAAATTAAAAGACGCTTACTCCTTGGAAGGAAAGTTATGACCAACCTAGATAGCATATTCAAAAGCAGAGACATTACTTTGGCAACAAAGGTCCATCTAGTCAAGGCTATGGTTTTTCCTGTGGTCATGTATGGATGTGAGAGTTGGACTGTGAAGTAAGCTGAGCACCGAAGACTTGATGCTTTTGAACTGTGGTGTTGGAGAAGACTCTTGAGAGTCCCTTGGACTGCAAGGAGATCCATCCAGTCCATCCTAAAGGAGATCAGTCCTGGGTGTTCATTGGAAGGACTGATGCTGAAGCTGAAACCCCAATACTTTGGCCACCTTGTGCGAAGAGTTACTCATTGGAAAAGACCCTGATGCTGGGAAGGATTCGGGGCAGGAGGAGAAGGAGACGACAGAGGATGAGATGGCTGGATGGCATCACTGACTCAATGGACATGAGTTTGGGTAAACTCCAGGAGTTGGTGATGGACAGGGAGGCCTGGCGTGCTGCAATTCATGGGGTTGCAAAGAGTTGGACATGACTGAGCAACTGAACTGAACTGAATTAAAAGCTTGCTATTTATGTTAACATGACATGGGTTTATCCTTGCTAATCTGAAATGAATCAATAAATGGATATTTCTAAATATCTGTTTTAATTTCTAACATAATAAATATCAACAGAAATGAAGCTCTCTGCAATCCCCATATCTGTCAGAGAGGAAGAGGCTTGTGATACCAGATGGAGCTGTGGTTGACATGGCTAGGAGCAGAGCAGGGGTCACCTGTGTCCAGGACCCCTGCAGGTGGGAGTCACTGGACACGAGGCGTCCAGGATGAGCAGTTTCCAGATCTGGCTCTGCATCTTCTTCCAAAAGAAAATGCCGGCCCTTCTCTCCCAAAGCTTCGTGAAGAGGTGGCAAGAATACACAGAAGAACTATACAAAAAAGATCTTCATTACCCAGTTAACCATGATGGTGTGATCACCCACCCAAAGCCAGACATCCTGGAGTGTGAAGTCAAGTGGGCCTTAGGAAGCATCACTACCAACAAAGCTAGTGGAGGTGGTGGAATTCCAACTGAGCTATTTCAAATCCTCAAAGATGATGCTGTGAAAGTGCTGCACTCAATATGCCAGCAAATTTGGAAAACTCAGCAGTGGCCACAGGACTGGAAAAGGTCAGCTTTCATTCCAATTCCAAAGAAAGGTAATGCCAAAGAATGTTCAAACTATCACACAGTTGCACTTATCTCACCCTTATTTCAACAAAGTAATGCTGAAAATTCTCCAGGCTAGCCTTCAGCTGAAACTCCAGTACTTTGACCACCTCATGTGAAGAGTTGACTCATTGGAAAAGACCCTGATGCTGGGAGGGACTGGGGGCAGGAGGAGAAGGGGACGTCAGAGGATGAGTTGGCTGGATGGCATTACCGACTCGATGGACATGAGTTTGAATGAACTCCGGGAGTTGGTGATGGACAGGGAGGCCTGGCGTGCTGCAATTCATGGGGTCGCAAAGAGTCAGACATGACTGAGCAACTGAACTGAACTGAGCCTTCAACAGTACATAAACCGAGAATTTCCTGATGTTCAAGCTGGATTTAGAAGAGGCAGAGGAACCAGAGATCAAATTGCCAACATCTGTTGGATCATACAAAAAGCAAAAAAATTCCCGGAAAACATCTGCTTCATTGACTATGCTAAAGCCTTTGACTGCATGGATCACAACAAACTGTGGAAAATTCTTACCAGCCACCTTACCTGCCTCCTGAGAAATCTGTATGCAGGTCAAGAAGCAACAGTTAGAACCAGACATGGAGGTGGACTGGTTCCAAATGGACTGGTTCCAAATTGGGAAAGGAGTACATCAAGGCTGTATATTGTCAGCTCGCTTATTTAAGTTATATGCAGAGTACATCATGTGAAATGCCAGACTGGATGAAGCACAAGCTGGAATCAAGATTGCAGGGAGAAATATCAATAACCTCAGATATGCAGATGACACCCCCTCTTATGTCAGAAAGCAAAGAGGAGCTAAAGAGGCTCTTAATGAAAGTGAACAAAGAGAGTGAAAAAGCTGGCTTAAAACTCAACATTCAAAAAATGAATATCATGGCATCCAGTCCATCACTTTATGGCAAATAGATGGAGAAACAATGGAAACAGTGGCGAACTTTCTTTTCTTGGACTGCAAAATCACTGCAGATGGTGATTACAGCCACGAAATTTAAAGACGCTTCCCCCTTAGAAGAAAAGCTATGACCAACCTAGACAGCATTAAAAAGCAGAGACATTACTTTGCCAACAAATGTCCATACAGTCAAAGCTACGGTTTTTCCAGTAGTCATGTATGGATGTAAGAGTTGGACCATAAAGAAAGCTGAGCACAGAAGAATTGATGCTTTTGAACTGTGGTGTTGGAGAAGACTCTTGAGAGTCCCTTGAACTGCAAGGAGATCTAACCAGTCCATCCTAAAGGAAATCAGTCCTGAATATTCATTGGAAGGACTGATGCTGAAGCTGAAGCTCCAATACTTGTGCCACCTGATGGAAGAATTGACTGTTTAGAAAAGACCCTGATGCTGGGAAAGATTGAAGGTGGGAGGAGAAGGGGTCAACAGAGGATGAGACGGTTGGATGGCATCACCAGCTCAATGGCCATGAGTTTGAGTAAGCTCCGGAAGTTGGTGATGGACAGGGAAGCCTGATGTGCTGCAGTCCATGGGGTCGCAGAGAGTCAGACACGACTGAGCGACTGAACTAAACTGAACTTTCAATGTCTACTTTTCCTGGTGGGATTGACTGGGATCACATTAAATCTAAAGACTGATTTGGGAAAAAATCTGAAGTTTAAAAATACTGAGTCTCCCAATCCATGAATATGGTCTCTTTGTCTACTTTTTAAGTCTTCTTTTTTTTGTCAGCTATGTTTTTTTCTGGTTTTCAACGTAATGATCTTGCATCTATTTTCTTAGATTTATCCCTAAGTATCATGTATTCTTTGATGCTATAGTAAATGATAAGGTTTTAAAGTTTTTCATTGTTTGAGGATTTCTGTAGTGATCTGATGGCTAAGAATCCATCCGCCAATGCAAGGAATACAGGTTCTTTCCTTGTTCCAGGAAGATTCCACGTGCTGCGGGGCAACTAAGCCCGCACGCCACAACTACTGAGCTCTGGAGCTTGTGCTCTGCAATGAGAGAAGACTCTGCAGTGAGAAGCCTGAGTACCACAGCTAGGGAGTGGCCCCACTGGCCTCAGCTGGAGAAAGCCTGCACACAGCAACAAAGACCCAACACAGCCAAAATTAAATAAATTTTAAAAATTTAGAAATTTTCATTGTTTGAATACAGAAACCCAGCTGAATTCACAGATCAATGTGGCATCCTGCTGGAGAGTGTGGATTCAGGGTCTGCAGCATCAGCACTGCTCCACAGAGCCGCAGGACGGGGAAAAGGATTCCAGAGGTGGCAGCCAAGGCCCAGCCCCCTGGGACCCTTGTCCCTGACAGGAGGAAGCATTTTCCCTCAATCACCCTGTTGCCCTGGAGCCAGTCTGTTCCCAGGGTTTGTCTCTTCTGGAGTCTTCTCCCCGCCCACCTCACCCACACCCCACCCCGCCTCCTGAGAGTGAGATTCCACTTGGGGAACTGGAACCTCGCCTGAGAGTTTCTCTAATTACTGCATCTTGAGCTCAAGAGAAGCCGCATCTCCTGAGGTACTGAGCGCAGCGGGCCATGTCCAGAGCCTGGGGTACAGGGGTGCAGTGGCCAGAACTCTCAGGCCAGCTGTGGGAAGCTGAGCACCAGAACAGGCAACTAACGCTTTAGCAGCTCAACAGAAAGGTTTACTGCTGTTTCTGCCACAATTCAGAGCAAGTTGATCCACAAGACCCTTCCATCGCTGGCTCTGTTCCCACTAGAGCCTTGAAGTCAGTCCCTGGAGCCCTCTGCACCCAGGAAGATGAAAGGGAAGAGGAGTGTGGAGGGTCGCTCGAGGTGGCTCACAGGCCAGGCTGGGAAGCGGCACCCACCACGCCCTCTTGCAATCGCCCAGCCACTCAGCCCCCTGGCCAGGAAGGAGGGGCTTGCAGCTGTGTGCGCAGAGTGGGGTGAACATGCGATGTGCCTGGGTTCAAGTCCCAGACTTGCCTCGGGTCCCCTGTGGAGCCCAGCACAAGCTGCCTCTCTGGGTTGGGGTCCCTGTCCACAAGGGAGGTGCTCTGCCGCTCCTCACCTCCCCTTCAACCCTCTGGGGGGCCAGACACTCTGAGGCCCTCGTGGTCCTCAGGGCGGCAGGGAGGCCACAGCTCGTGTCAGGATGCAGAGCTCTAGGCCCCTCTGTGTGGTTTCCGGGGGCCGCAGAGAGCCACCCACACGCCTGCCTTGTGAACACGCTCACCTGACCCAGCTGCAGGAGCTCAGAAAGCCCACGGCCTGTCGGAAGGTAGCCGTGCCACCCTGCCTGCCCCGGCCGTTCCCCAGCCCATGAGCCTTTCCACACACTTCATCTCGGCCTCGTTTTCACACAGATTATTGTTTAAGATATCAGTGACCACCTCAGGGCTGTGCTGTGGCAGGGTAGAATTCTAGACAGAACATTGGCAGAAATGGGAAACAAAGAAAGAAAATGCCACTCTGAAACTAAAAAGCCGAGTCCACGTGGCAATAGATGAAAAACTTTTAAAAAAGAAAAAACACTATAAGCAATCACTTCTCTCGTCTGTTCTTCATTAAATTAACCGAATCTGTTGGCACTTCATTGTTTTGTGAACAAAAATACCGCATCAGTGTCCACGTAGAAACAGCCTCACTTTGACTCTTGCCAACCTCACTCAGTGTTAACTTTTGAAAGAAAGTACTTATTAACTTTCCACTGACTCTAAGGAGGTCAAACCTGAGACTTCCTTTTACTGACGGAGAGTCTCCAGTTCAGCCTTTACTAGAAGGCGCTCCCTGCGGGGTTTCTGCAGCTGGCGTCCTGTGACTCACGCTGTCCCTCCGCCCTGTCCCCCGAAGAGAGAACCTCACATCTGGGCCACGGAACGTCTTTCCCTCCCTCACCGCTTAGTCATCCCCCAAGTCGTTTGGCAGTTGTCTGGAGCCCCCTCGAAATGTTTCCATTTATGGTGAGATTTGGTCTCCTAGTTTGGACACAGATGGGAAAGCTTAAGTGAACAGACAGCATCGCTGAGCTTCAAGGCGAGAGCCGGGGGGCTGGTGGCAGATGGGGCTCCATAGGGAGTGGGGACAGACCAGGCCTGGCCTGGGGGTGGCAGGGGAAAGGATCCGCACCCACCTGCGGAAGGCACATGGCAGACTCTGTCACACAGAGCACGCCTGCAGGGTCAGCAGAGCTGCCATGGGGCCTCAAGGCATGGGTGTATCGCCTGGGGGGTTCTGGGCTCACTTCGTGTCCCATGGTCCCAGGAGACCATCAGTCTCACCAGGGCAGGAACCACCATGCCCAGTTGGGGGAGGGGCAGAGGGTGAAAGGTTGGGGGCCCCCAGGCTGCCCACTGCCTCAGCCCCGAGCACACCCTTGAATGGGGCTGGGGTCTCATGATGGTTCCAGACATCTGGAGACCAGGGGAAAGAATTGCCTACCCTGGAAACCAGCCTCCAAGCCCTGGCACATTCTTTATGCCCAGAAACCTGTTCCCACCTCTTCTGTCCAAGGCCCCCAGGCCCTCTGTGCCACCCAGCCCTGGCCCCCATCACTCTTCTCCAAGACTGCAAGGGCATGTGGGGTCGGGGTGGCCAGGAGGGGACCCCAACCATAGACAAGTCTTTGCTAAGCTAAAGCGCAGCCAGGCTTCAAAGTAATAGTCTCGCCCTTTACATTACATTAAAGATTAAACAGGAAAGTACTCAGTCTTTGTGTCTTAGTCTTGTCACTGTGACCAGCCTGCCATGAGCGCCGGGCGGTCCTCCCCATCATGCCGGGTCCTCAGGGGAGGGAAGGACAGCTGAACTGTCTGTCCACAAGCTTTACCCCACGCCTCCCGGCAAAACACTGACTCCTGTGCACAGAGCCACTGCCCCTTCCTAGAAAGAACACAGCTTTCCCATTTTTGGCTGAGCTTTCCTCGCTCACCAGTGAGAGGTCTGACCCGTCAGCACAGCCTGGATAGTTGTCTGTGTGCCCAGAACACATCCGGATGAAAGCAGGTAGGGCTCATTTCTGCAGGCATCCCATGACCCCAAAGGCAGGTGACGTAGCCCTGCCACTCACATCTGCAGCTCCAAAGGCCCCATGGGGATCTGCTCACCTTCACTGTCAAAATACAGTGCCATGCCTCTCCCACAGAGAATGAAGACATGGTGAAAGTTCTCTTCAGCTCAGTCGAGAGAACGAGGGAGAGTGTAGGGCTGGTTCAGCTGGCCTTGGAAGAGCAAGGATGGTCCATCTATCAGGACAGGCTCTCTGAAATGAGCTGAGTTACATCCTAGAAATCAAATCATAACCTTTAGAGTTATTACAATGGAAATCCTGACAGTCAAGTTTTTAAAATCTTTTTAGAAATTCAAGTGCCCAGCTTAAGCTTTGATTGCAGAGACAAAGCATCCACTTGGAAGCCCGCTGTCTTGAATAAAAGCATTGCAAGCCACAGATGAGATATATAAAGCCAGGTCGCCTCCCCCCACCACCCTGCCACCACCGCCGACTAAGGCTCCTTTGTCTTAGAGGCCTTGCTTGTGTTCAATAACTAACTGATCATTTGAGCCTCTTGGTTCCCATTCTTATGTTTTAAATTCACCTATTGGCTCACTATTGTGAGCCCAAGGAGACCTAGACCCCACCCTTGACTCCAGTGAAAGCAGAACCCATCCTCACACATGCTGTCTCTACTCACAGCCTTGCTACATAGTCCCAGGTGGACTGTCATTTTCAGGTCCTGAATGTAATAAGCCTTTACTTTTCCCAAGTTTCCTGATACTTATTGCTGAAGGACTTCTTGCAATTATAATGAAAAACACAAGGACAACTCCAGCCACAACACGGTTTACTGATACAGTGTGCGTGCGTGCTCAGTCACTTCAGCCGTGTCCGACTCTTTGAGATCCCATGGGCTACAGGCCGCCAAGCTCCTCTGTCCATGGGATTCTCCAGGCAAGGATACTGAAATGGGTGCCACATTCTCCTTCAGGAGATCTTCCCAGGGATCAAACCAGCGTCTCCTGTGTCTAATGCATTGAAAACAGATTGTTTACCCACTGACTGATACAGTGAAGCAGGCACAAAGTGGTTGTCCTTGTGTGGAAGCAAAGTCAAAATGGAGTCAGTGTTGCTCTACATGAGCCAGGAGCCACTGCAAAAGTGCAGCTCATGCATGTCTCAGCCTAAATGGAATCTGACCTTCTGACCACCTACCGCCCCAACAAAGGCATCCTGACAGAAACTCATGTGCTCACTGTTCCCTTACCTAGAAATACCTCACGATTCCTTCAGGACAAATGATTCCTGACTACGTCAGTCACAGTTCTCACTGGGTAATTTTAATGACCTCGTGGCTTTGTGCCTTATAAACCCCTGACTCTGGCTTTTCCCCAAAACACCTTTTTGGTTTTACCTAAATCTGGGCCAATCCCAAAGAAAGGCAATGCCAAAGAATGCTCAAACTACTGCACAATTGCACTCATCTCATACGCTAGGAAAGTAATGCTTAAAATTCTCTAAGCCAGGCTTCAGCAATATGTGAACCATGAACTTCCAGATGTTCAAGTTGATTTTAGAAAAAGCAGAGGAACCAAAGATCAAATTGCCAACATCCACTGGATCATCAAAAAAACAAGATAGTTCCAGAATAACATCTATTTCTGCTTTATTGACTATGCCAAAGCCTTTGACTGTGTGGATCACAATAAGCTGTGGAAAATTCTGAAACAGATGGGAATACCAGACCACCTGACCTGCCTCTTGAGAAACCTATATGCAGGTCAGGAAGTAACAGAATTAAACATGGAACAACAGACTGGCTCCGAAGAGGAAAAGGAGTACATCAAGGCCGTATATTGTCACCCTGCTTATTTAACTTCTATGCAGAGTACATCATGAGAAACACTGGGCTGGAAGAAGCACAAGCTGGAATCAAGATTGTTGGGAGAAATATCAATAACCTCAGATATGCAGATAATACCACCTTTATAGCAGAAAGTGCAGAGGAACTAAAAAGTCTTTTGATGAAAGTGAAAGAGGAGAGTGAAAAAGCTGGCTTAAAGCTCAACATTCAGAAAATGAAGATCATGGCACCTGGTCCCATCACTTCATGGGAAATAGATGGGGAAACAGTGGAAACAATGTCAGACTTTATTTTGGGGAGCTCCAAAATCACTGCAGATGGTGATTGCAGCCATGAAATTAAAAGACACTTTCTCCTTGGAAGGAAAGTTATGACCAACCTAGATAGCATATTAAAAAGCAGAGACACTACTTTCCCAACAAAGGTCCACCTAGTCAAGGCTATGGTTTTTCCAGTGGTCATGTATGGATGTGAGAGTTGGACTGTGAAGAAAGCTGAGCACTAAAGAATTAATGCTTTTGAACTGTGGTGCTGGGGAAGACTCTTGAGAGTCCCTTGGACAGCAAGGAGATCCAACCAGTCCATTCTGAAGGAGATCAGTCCTGGGTGTTGATCGGAAGCACTGATGTTGAAGCTGAAACTCCAATACTTTGGCATGTGAAGAGTTGACTCATTGGAAAAGATCCTGATGCTGGGAGGGATTGGGAGCAGGAGGAGAAGGGGATGATAGAGGATGAGGTGGCTGGATGGTATCACCGACTTGATGGACATGAGTTTGGGTAAACTCCAGGAGATGGTGATGGACAGGCCTGGTGTGCTGCGATTCATAGAGTCGTAAAGAGTTGAACTGGGCTTCCCAGGTGGCACTAGTGGTAAAGAACCTGCGTGCCAACGCAGGAGACACAGGAGACTCGGGTTGGATATCTGGGTCGGGAAGATCCCCTGGAGAAAGGAATGGGAACCCACTCCACTATTCTTGCCTGGAGAATCCCATGGACAGAAGAACCTGGCAGGTTACAGTCCATAGGATCAGAAAGAGTCAAGCGACTGAGCATGCACATGTGTCTCCAGAATTGCAATTTTTAGGAGCCCCAAATAAACCTCTTTTTTCTTTGCAACTTAGATATCAATTATTGTTCAACACTTTCTACCAAATGCAGATTATTTGCACCTTTCTAGGAAAAAACCCATGAGCCAATGTGAAACGTCACAGAATTTGAACCTTTAGTGAATTGTGATGTCAAGTACACATGCCCAAGGACACAGACTTAAATAACCATGCAGTGAGCTGGCTAGACAATACACCAGGATGGCACCAAGAAGACACAGCACTCATCTTCTTGCTTTATTTCCAAGTTTTAAGTAACCAGAGGCTACAAGTAAGAATGTTAAACCATCAACACTTGCCTGACCCTCCCCCTCCATCCTTCAGTGTACTTATGTAGCTCTCATTTCTGTTCTTTTTCTCATATGTGGCATTTCAAACATATCGGAATATTGTTGTTATTCACAGTATTTGCTTTGCAGAGTTGCATATACTATATTTTAAATTTTGAAATATTAACATTAATCTTTCATATTTCTAAAGGGAGTACATGATGGCAATCAATTAAAAGTCAAGTTCACACCCTGACTCCAGCCCTCAGAGCACTCTGGGAAACACACCAGGGTGCAAAGGGGCAGACAGAAAGCCAGAGCACCTCATGCGGGGGTTCTCTGAAGGTCAAAGGAGTCATGTGGGTGAGGCTTTTGTAAAAAGTCTTACCTAGAAATTCATTTTTAGATGATCCCAAGGGAGAGGAAACACCTAACTTTCCCTGACAAGGCAGCCACATGGCTTGAAAGAGCCCTTCCCTTCGAGCCCTGGACTCACTACTCACTGGGCAAGTCGCTCCCCACCCACCCAGGCTCCTTTTCCCACTTGTCACAGGCCTTGCAGTTCTAGGAAGACATGGAGAAAGTTATTTTATTTTGGAGGAGAAGGGCAACCAGGTAATGCCATGCGGGACCCGCCTTTTCCTTTCCCATTCCCTTTTTCCACCCTCCAAACTGCCGTTGTTAAGCTCAGAGTTTCCAACCACTGCTTCACTTAGCCTTGTTTCTTCAGGAAGGAGGTGCCCATAGTGAAAAAGAATTACCATGAGAATCCACTCAGCCAAAACTCACAGTAGAAAATGGGTCACAGGGTGACCACAGTGAGTCATTCTGGATGGGTTACAGAACACACATACCCGCCCCCGGCTGCCTGGGTCCGCTGGGAATTTCCAGTGGAAAGTCTTTGCTTCTGACCCAAGAAGGATGGGATGACCTGTCCCAGTGGGAACACTTACAGATACCAGTGCAACTCTATTCAATTTAGAATAAATGCGTATTGGGCTTTCCTGGACCTACATTTGCCGAATCCTGTGCATTATCTCAAAGGGGGAAGACACATACATTTGGAAAGAGCAGGAAGAGGTTTCACATAGGAATCACTTTTAGGTCCCAAAAGGTGGTTGAGATTCGGATAAATGGAGATCATGAGAAAGACATTTTAAACATTAGGAAGAACATGAGGCCCGCCTGCTCCCTCCCTGCTGCTGACCCCCTCCCTGGAGGCTAGAGAGTGTCTGCTTTGACAGAGCAAGTCACCAGCTCTCAGGTCCAGGTTGCTCTTGGGCAAACAGCATCCCTTCATAGTCTCCCTTTTATGTCAACGTCCCCCTCCCTCCTGACTCTCTAATTCTGTCCTGGTTCCCAGAAGCCCCAGGCTCAGTCTCAGAGCTGTGCCTGACTCTCGCTCTTCCTTAAACCAGCCATGGAGATGTCAGCAGAGATCCTGCCTCCATGAGGACCTCTCACCTTCACCTTGCCTTCCCTTCCCCATCCCTCTTTATGTCCTCTATATGATCCCTATTTTGCTTCCCATAAGACATTTTTCTCCAAACCAGACAAGGATTTCCCTCTCAGCTGTAAAGACCTCCTGTCTGTATATGGACTCTGGTTCTGGCTTTCCAGAAAGGTACATTGTCTGAGATCTGGGTTTCAAATGTGGAGCACTAGGGGTTAAACTAGATCGCTCCACAAGCAACTGAAAAACGCAAGTGGGGTCTGGTCAATAAGCAGCTCAGATAGTAAAGCGTCTGTCTATAATGCAGGTTCAATCCCTGGGTAGGGAAGATCCCCTGGAGAAGGAAATGGCAACCCACTCCATTATTCTTGCCTGGAAAATCCCATGGACCGAGGAGCCTGGTAGACCATGGGGTCGCAGAGTCAGACATGACTGAGCGACTTCACCTTCACTTTAGACATGACTGCCCTCACACACATACACACACACACATACATACAAATACATACAAACACACACACAATTTAAGTAGTCAAATTGTAGCAAGTTCTAACAACGAGAATTAGGGTGACATCCTATCTCTTGCCTTCCTTCAGTCCCCTCTTCACCCACTCATTTCAAGCACTGCTGGCAAAAGAGGAAAATGAAAATTTGCAGAAAGGAGGAGCCAAGCAGAGCCAACATTTTAAGGATATGAATCCCTCATTGGTTTGTTGGAACAACCAAGCACCCAGGAATCATCCTAAATCTTTGGATAAGGGGTTGAACTCTTCAAGGCTACACCCTAGACTCTGAAGATGCCACCATCAACCTTCTGCTGGTCCTTTTCCTGGTGTTTTGCTCAAAGCACTGTGAAATTAACATCCTTTCTCACTGTTTTTTTAATTATGGGCCTCAAAGCCCAAAACAGCCATCATTCACAGTGGGTCCCAGGACCACCAAGAAGTGGGCCAGGTATCTGGCCTGAGATTAGTGTGCACAGCTGAGGGGAGCAGCCCACCCCACCAACCACTCAGGGGGAGATAGACCCTAAATACACTCAGGAAGAGGCAGGACAGGCAGGCCTTCCACCTTGAAGGGAGCCCTGATAGCCTCACCAGGGATGCCAAAGAAGGAGGCCCCCACAGGAAGTCGCAAAGTCGTGTGGGCCCTGGTCAGGTGGGCTCCACCTGCAACGGGATCGCAGAGTCCCAGGAAGGCGGTCCCAATCCTGCCTGAAGACACATGGACTTGAGCCTGGAACCCGAAGGAAACCGAAAGTAATGTCTCTGCTAGTGGGATGTTACTGGGTCATAAAAAGGAATAATGTATTGATAACTGATAGATATGGATGAACCTTGAAAACAAGCTCAGTGGAAGAATCCAGATGCTGAAACTCCCATACTGTAGGATTCAATGTGTATGACTTGTCCAGGAGAACAAAGTGTAGAGATGGGAAGCAAGGGCCTGGGGGGAGGGAGAGATGAGGAAAGGAGCACTGCTTAACAGGGTGCAAGGCTTCCTTTCAGGGTAATGAGCATATTCTGGAGCAGGTAGAACTGTTGGCTTTTAAACACTATGTACCAAGTGCCACTGTATATTGTCACCCTGCTTATTTAACTTCTATGCAGAGTACATCATGAGAAACACTGGGCTGGAAGAAGCACAAGCTGGAATCAAGATTGTTGGGAGAAATATCAATAACTTCAGATATGCAGATGACACCATCCTTATGACAGAAAGTGAAGAGGAACTAAAAAGCCTCTTCATGAAAGAGAAACAGGAGAGTGAAAAAGTTGGCTTAAAGCTCAACATTCAGAAAACTAAGATCATGGCATCTAGTCCCATCACTTCATGGGAAATAGATGGGGAAATAGTGGAAACAGTGGCAGACTTTATTTTGGGGGGCTCCAAAATCACTGCAGATGGTGATTGCAGCCATGAAATTAAAAGACACTTACTCCTTGGAAGAAAAGTTATGACCAACGTAGATAGCCTATTGAAAAAGCAGAGACATTACTTTGGCAACAAAGGTCCATCTAGTCAAGGCTATGGTTTTTCCAGTGGTCATGTATGGATGTGAGAGTTGGACTGTGAAGAAAGCTGAGCACCGAAGAGTTGATGCTTTTGAACTGTGGTGTTGCAGAAGACTCTTGAGAGTCCCTTGGGCTGCAAGGAGATCCAACCAGTCCATTCTGAAGGAGATCAGCTCTGGGATTTCTTTGGAGGGAATGATGCTGAAGCTGAAACCCCAGTACTTTGGCCACCTCATGCAAAGAGTTGAGTCATTGGAAAAGACTTTGATGCTGGGAGGGATTGGGGGCAGGAGGAAAAGGGGACAACAGAGGATGAGATGGCTGGATGGCATCACTGACTCTATGGACATGAGTGTGAGTGAACTCCGGGAGTTGGTGATGGACAGGGAGGCCTGGTGTGCTGCGATTCATGGGGTTGCAAAGAGTCGGACACGACTGAGCAACTGAACTGAACTGAACTGAACCAAGCGCCACTAAATCGTACACTTTCAAATGGTTAAAATAATTAAATTTATGTGAAAGGAAGAAAGCAAGGCTAAGCCTGAAGTCTCTGAAGTGAGTTCCTTGAGGCCAGGCACTGTGTCTGATGAGTGCTTCCTTGGAAGGCGTCCGTGATGGTGCTGAGGGTCATGCAAAAGCAATGGAAATGCATGCTGAGGCCCCAGGAGGGAGGTGAGAGTCAGGCGAGGAGCCACCTGACAGGTAGACAAGAGCCCAGTGACTCTCCCAAGGGACCAGCTGGCAGCAGGGTGAAGACTCACCCATTGGCACCTGCCTGGCATGCCACATGTGCAGGGCCCATTCCTCTGGGGCTGGTTTAGAAGAGGACTTGTCCCACCCATCCAGTCCATCCTAAAGGAGATCAGTCCTGGGTGTTCATTGGTAGGACTGATGTTGAAGCCAAAACACAAATACTTTGGCCACCTGATGCGAAGAGTTGACTCATTTGAAAAGACCCTGATGCTGGGAAAGATTGAGGACAGGAGGAAAAGGGGACAACAGAGGGTGAGATGGCTGGATGGCATCACCGACTCAATGGACATGGGTTTGGGTGGACCCTGGGAGTTGGTGATGGACAGGGAGGCCTGGTGTGCTGCAGTTCATGGGTTCGCAAAGAGTCGGACACAACGGAGCGACTGAACTGAACTGTCCCACCCACGGCACACCACAGGAAGGGCGGTGGCAGCACCTGGCACCGCGTCTACTCTGGAAAGACCTGACTTGCAGAGGGGCTGTGTCAGGTCCTGTGGGGTGACTTACAGCTCCACTGGCCTGTCTCCTTTGGCACTCTGCCTTTTCTTTAAGTTCATAGCTTCCTCCTTTCTGATCTCCTGACTCCTACTGTCTAATTGCTAATAACAATCTTTCCCCTCCTATTTATAACCACTTAATGCAGCCAGTGTCTCCCTCTGGCTGGGTGGTTCTCTTTAATCCACTCAGCAGTCGAGTGCTCATAGTCAGAGCAGTGTGCCTCTCCTGACACATGTGGTGGCGCCCCTCCTGGCACTGAGGCAGAGGGGCAGCCGTGTCCGCGTGGAAAAGCCACCCTGCCCTCCCACTTCCCGTGTATGAGTGTGCCGGGTGGGGTTGGGCGGGGGTGGCCGCGGCAGGACAGAGCGCACTGTTATAGGAGCCTGGGCTGCCTGGTTCTCCTTGCTCCATGCACACAGACTTTTTTGAAGTCAATTTGGGTTTTAGTGGAAACTTTATTTTCGTATTTTTCCCTCTTGTTTCTCTGGTAACATCAAAAACAAATAACTCACAGCTGTGTCACCTGGCTCCCAGCTACATTTTTCCAGCAGACACCTAGGGCTGGAAACTCAGCAAGACTTGGACTTCAGAAATCCAGACGAACTCTCACTTAACTCCTTCTCCTCCATTTCACTCCTCACCAAAGAGCCAGCTGGACAAATGTCTTCTTCCAGGTCACCAGGGAGAAAGGGCTATGGCTACTCTTTCTACCGCCTTGGAGCAGCCTTCGCCCCAGACTGGGGCAGGCTGGGGTGGGGTGAGGGGCAGAAACTGGGGTGGGCGGGGAACTCTGCTCCTGGATCTTCCAGCCCTGCTCATGATATAAAAACAAAAAAGCTCACAGCACTTGCTTTTTCTCCTTCTATCAACCAGAGCTTTTGACAGTGGAATAGGCTTTCTATGGGATTCCCTGGTGGCTCAGATGGTTAAGAATCTGCCTGCAATGCAGGAGACTCGGGTTCTATCCCTGGGTAGGGAAGATCCCTGGAGGAGGAAATGGCAATCCACTCTTTGCCAGGAGAATTCCATGGACAGAGGAGCCTGGTGAGCTACAGTCCATGGGCTCGCAAAGAGCTGGGCATGACTGAAGTGACTGAGTATGCACGCAAATAGGCTGTCTATGTCCTGAAACTGAGGATTCCTTTTCTCTAGAGATCATAGAATTTGCTTGCTAGAAAACTGTTGTCCCTTTATTCCAACTATTTTATTATTTCATTGTAAAATGAAGCAGCTAAGGAGCAAAGAGAAGGCTACACAGTGAATAAGTGGCAAAGCCAGAAAGAGAAGTCCTCATTCCTGGGCCCCTCCCACCGTCTGGCTGGTCCCCACCAAGGAAGGCTGCCACATAGAAAGCTTGAACGCCCCCAGGCTCTGGGAACCAGCTGCTTCACCAACTCGGTTTTTGCTGACTTGTTCTATTTTTGTTCTAAATAAGGAATTTCTACACATTTTTGAATCTCAAATGTGTACTCTGATAATACAGAAACTTTCCTAGCACATACTAGCATACCAACCAATTTCCCCTTCTCTTCATTAGTTCACCAAATGGCTATTCAATGCCTGCTCAGAACAAAGCCCCATGGGAATTCCCTGGTGGTCTAGTGGTTAGGACTTGGTGCTTTCATTGCCATGGCCTGGGTTCAATCCCTGGGCAGGAAGTTCAGATCCTGCGAGCCACTCATAGTGTGGCCAAAAATAATAATAAGAGCAAGGCTTTGTGCAATGAGAATGCAAGGGTGGAGGAGACCAGGCCTCCTCTCTCAAGAGTTCAAGGGGCTCCTGGCCCTCTGCAGGGCAGCTGACAGATTGGCTGATGCAGGCCACACTGGCCCCAAGGGTGTGGAAATTTGCTCCCCATCCACAGTAGTTTACAGGGTCAGAATATTTGTTGCTTGGACTTCTCAGCAACATAATTTAATACTTAACGTTCAAGGGAAACAAAAATCTTAAACTAGTTCTAAAAACTCCAAGTGTCTGGAAGTTCTTCGTGCAGGCACCCTTCCCAGCCCACTCTCACCAGGTCAACTTTGGCAGTCGCTCAGTCCAGGCCTAAGCAGGAGACTCTCAATTTATCTTATTCTTATTTGCTAAATGTGATATTATTGAGCACCTACCATACATTCAGTGAGAATTATACAAAGATCAATGCAATGTAATTTTACGGCACTTTACTGCTGACAGCAAAGTTTGGGGAAATTTTTCAAGCAAAATAGTTATTCAAAAAGCAACATCTAACTCTCCCAACTAGAAGCCCTTTAAAAATATCTGTGCTAGAAATTCCCCACCCCCACTTTAAAATATGTTGAGGCTAAAAGCCAAGGGAGAGACTGGCTACCACCCAGAAGCCTCACAGACTTTGTGCAAATGATAAGCTGGTGGGGACTCACTGAGGCCATCTGAGGCTTCCCTCCCGTGAGGGACAACCTCCCCACTCCCACCCCTACTCCCCGACCACCCCTGCTCAGGACCCAGGGCCGAGGAGGGCAGACTTGTGACAGGTCTCTGCTGAGAGATGGTACATTTGGGTCAGGTCAGCATCTGGGAGACTTCAGAACTGTCCCTGCCCTGTTGCCCTCAGTGGCCCTGAGACTCCATGCCCTCCTAGAACCGTCTGCAGCTTCTGCAGCCATGGCCCTTCTCACTGGACGCTGGCTCTAAAATGCATGTGGAAACACAGGGTAAACCCTTCTCCTCTCATCTGGCTATGGAGGGATGCTGACAGAAATATATTTCAGTCTCAGACAGGGCCCATCTGAATTCTAACATGACTGTAAGCAATCAAACACTTAGACATTTCCTGCAAAAACAGTGAGCAAAGGAAATTGCTGGACTTAATAAAAATGCTACCATTCGCGAAAAAGAGGAGGTGCTTGTTAGTGGCCTTCAAGAAGGAGGTACTAAGGAGATATGCAGAAGAATCTGGAAGAACATCTGTGAAAGATGGAGGGGCCGGGGCTGGCCGGGGCAGTGGGGGTGAAGGCGGGGTGCGTGGGCAGGTGGACTGGGTCTGCCAAGCAGGCGAGAAAGGCTCAGGCCTAGCCAAGGGTTCTGCAGCCCAGCTCTCCCCTTCATGGAGTCTCTGCATCACAGGAACCACTTGTTCCCACAAGCCAAGTGGTTGGACTAGAGTATTCCAGAGCACTATGGAGTCTGAGTGGAGAAGGCAATGGCACTCCACTCCAGTACTTTTGCCTGGAAAATCCCATGGATGGAGGAGCCTGGTAGGCTGCAGTCCATGGGGTCGCTGAGGGTCAGATACGACTGAGCGACTTCACTTTCACTTTTCACTTTCATGCATTGGAGAAGGGAATGGCAACCCACTTCAGTGTTCTTGCCTGGAGAATCCCAGGGACGGGGGAGCCTGGTGGGCTGCCGTCTATGGGGTCGCACAGAGTCAGACACGACTGAAGCGACTTAGCAGCAGCAGCAGCAGCAGCATGGGGTCTAAGAATGCACCAGGGGGCTTTCTGTCAGCCCTGTGCCCCCAGTGCGCCCTCCATGGCCGCCTGCCCTGCCCTGCCCTGGCCCAGGCAGCAGCTCCTCTGTGCTTCCCATGGGCCTCGCTTCCAGGGGACACTCAGAGGAGGGGGTCAGCGGGGCAAACCATAGCCCCACCATGCAGCAGGCCTCAGGGCCACGACAGATCCTCGTCCTCTCCCTCCTCCTCCACCATTCTGGGTACCCTCACGCTGGGCAGCCTTCGCCTCGCAGGTCCCCATGGCACTCCCAAGGTTGTGACTCAAACCTTCCATCTGGATGAGTCTGAGCCCTTGTCCATGCATCCATTCACAGCTAGGACAGGGAAAGGAATTGCCCAGAGGCACCCCAGCAAATCACAGGTGTCCTTTTCAGCCTCCATGTGGGAAAGTGGTCCTGCCTTCTGGTGAAGAGGGCCAGTTACCCTGGCAAGCTGGCGGCTCCTCATCTCGTCTCCTGGGCCCTGGATGTAAGGTGCCCAGTGTGCCCTGTTGGCCCAATGGGACACTTTGGGGACTAGACCTTCTGCCTTGTAGGGTCCAGAGTTGAGCTGCAGGGATAGGAAGCCATAGACTCTCCATTGGGCCAATGAGAGGGATGGTTGGGGACTACTCCTGCTTACAGCCTTCAGCTCCTGAGGCCATATATCCTTCCTGTTGGGCACATGGAGCATTGCTGATTTAGCTGACACTGCATCCTGAATGCAGGCACTCATCACCTCCTCACTGATGCTTCAGCTTGCCCTTCGAGAGCTGTTCCAGCCTGCAGGGAGGCCACCTGACCCTAGACAGTGCAGTGCACAACCTGACCATTGGGTCCCACGGCCTGAGTGTGGGCTGAGGCCCTGTGAGCAGGTTGAACTGTACCTGAAATATCTCTTCATCAGGTTCTTCCAGGATGGATGTAACCCAGTGTGATTGACTTGCCACCAAGTATTCAATAAATCTCTTTGAGGAATAACAGGGCAGTGCTGTTCTCTGTAGCTGGCAGTTCAGACATTCAAAGTTAGGTGAATCTTCCTGGGAAGTGAGTGTCCAAAATGGACTCAGTTGGGTCCACTTAGGCAAAAATTGTGGCTATAAGATAAAGGAAGTTCTCTAGCAGAAGGGAAAATTATACCAGATGGAAACTCAAATCTACAAAAATAATGAGTACTATGGGCAAATATAAGAGAATTTCTTTTATTTTAAAATTACTTTATAATTGACTTTTTAAAGCAAAAATATTCAGCAGATGAATGGATAAGAAAGCTGTGGTACATATACACAATGGAGTATTACTCAGCCGTTAAAAAGAATTCATTTGAATCAGTTCTGATGAGATGGATGAAACTGGAGCCGATTATACAGAGTGAAGTAAGCCAGAAAGAAAAACACCAATACAGTATACTAACACATATATATGGAATTTAGGAAGATGGCAATGACGACCCTGTATGCAAGTCAGGAAAAAAGACACAGATGGGTATAACGGACTTTTGGTCTCAGAGGGAGAGGGAGAGGGTGGGATGATTTGGGAGAATGGGAATTCTAACATGTATACTATCATGTAAGAATTGAATCGCCAGTCCATGTCTGACGTAGGGTGCAGCATGCTTGGGGCTGGTACATGGGGATGACCCAGAGAGATGTTGTGGGGAGGGAGGTGGGAGGGGGGGTCATGTTTGGGAACGCATGTAAGAATTAAAGATTTTAAAATTTTAAAAAAAAAATAAAATTAAAAAAAAAAGAAAAAAAAATAAAGCAAAAATATTTACAATGTACTTTGAGGTTTATAACATATGTATTTGTAAAATGTGTAACAGCAATAGACTGAAGGATAGGAGAGAGACACAGAAGTTCATGGTTGTAAGTTTATTATAATACCTGTGACTATTTATGCTTTATTGGCTATGCCAAAGCCTTTGACTGTGTGGATCACAAGAAACTGTGGAAAATTCTGAAACAGATGGGAATAGCAGACCACCTGACCTGCCTTTAGAGAAATCTGTATGCAGGTCAGGAAGCAACAGTTAGAACTGGACATGGAACAACAGACTGGTTCCAAATATGAAAAGGAGTATGTCAAGGCTGTATATTGTCACCCTGCTTATTTAATTTATATGCAGAGTACGTCCTGAGAAACGCTGGACTGGAAGAAACATAAGCTGGAGTCAAGACTGCCAGGAGAAATATCAATAACCTTAGATATGCAGATGACACCACCCTTATGGCAGAAAGTGAAGAGGAGCTAAAAAGCCTCTTCATGAAAGTGAAACAGGAGAGTGAAAAAGTTGGCTTAAAGCTCAACATTCAGAAAACTAAAGTCATGGCATCTGGTCCCATCACTTCATGGGAAATAGATGGGGAAATAGTGGAAACAGTGGCAGACTTTATTTTGGGGGGCTCCAAAATCACTGCAGATGTTGACTGCAGCCATGAAATTAAAAGACACTTACTCCTTGGAAGGAAAGTTATGATGAACCTAGATAGCATATTCAAAAGCAGAGACATTACTTTGCCAACTAAGGTCCATCTAGTCAAGGCTATGGTTTTCCAGTAGTCATGTATGGATGTGAGAGTTGGACTGTGAAGAAGGCTGAGCGCAGAAGAATTGATGCTTTTGAGCTGTGGTGTTGGAGAAGACTCTTGAGAGTCCCTTGGACTGCAAGGAGATCCAACCAGTCCATTCTGAAGATCAGCCCTGGGATTTCTTTGGAGGGAATGATGCTGAAGCTGAAGCTCCAGTACTTTGGCCACCTCATGTGAAGAGTTGAGTCATTGGAAAAGACTCTGATGCTGGGAGGGGTTGGGGGCAGGAGGAAAAGGGGATGACAGAGGATGAGATGGCTGGATGGCATCACTGACTCGATGGATGTGAGTCTGAGTGAACTCCAGGAGTTGGTGATGGACAGGGAGGCCTGACGTGCTGCGATTCATGGGGTTGCAAAGAGTCGGACACGACTGAGTGACTGAACTGAACTGAACTGAACTGAACTGTGACACAAGATAATTGAAAGAAAAAAAGATGCATATTTTAAGCCATAACACAACCATAGGGAATAAAATATATACCAGTAAACAAATAGAGGATTTAAAGTAGAATATTAATACTTGATCAAAAATAAGGCAAAGGGAAAAAAGAAGAAAGAAAAAAGGGACAAATAAAAAAATAATTAGCAAATTGGTAAATTTAACCTTAAACATATTGAAAATTACATTAAATATAAATGGTCTAAACACTCCTACCAAAAGGCAGAGATATTGGAGTCCACAGAAATGAAAGCTACAATAATATTTAAAGAAACATATTTTAAATTCAAAGATGAAAAAGTAGGTCAAATAGAAAGATTAAAAAAAGATATCCCATACAAATACTAATCATAGGAAATCAAACAAAGTAGCCTCAGGACAAGTAATATTATGAGGAATAAAGAAGTGTTACTTAATCATAAGGCTCTCGATAATCAAGAAAATTTATCTAAAATAGATACTCATCTAATAAAAAAATCTTCAAAATACATAAATTTAAAACTTACAGAATTAAAAAGAGAAATAGACAAGCCCACAATTACAGTGAAAATTTCAACACTCCTCTTGATAATTGATAGAACACAGGGGGAAAAATAGACAATCAACTGGTTCATAAAATGAGTCTCAACAAATTTAAAAGCAGTAAAAATCATACAATATATTCTCTGACCAAAATGTAGTAAATCTAGATATCAGTAATAAAAGCTATCTGGAAAATCCCCAAAAGTTCTGAAATTAAACAGTACTCTTCTAAACAATACCTCAGCCAAAGAAGATAACAAAAGAATATTAGAAAATATTTAGTAATGAGTGAAAATTTCAATCCAAAATATCAAAATAGGTGATAGAGATAAGTAATGTTTAGAAAAAAGTACAAAACAGCTTTTTGTGTGCTTTTATTAGAAAGTGAAGAGGACCTAAAAAGCCTCTTGATGAAAGTGAAAGAGGAGAGTGAAAAAGTGGGCTTAAAGCTCAACATTCAGAAAACTAAGATCATGGCATCTGATCCCATCACTTCATGGGAAATAGATGGGGAAAAGTGGAAATACTGTCAGACTTTATTTCGGGGGGCTCCAAAATCACTGCAGATGGTGACTGCAGTCATGAAAGTAAAAGATGCTTACTCCTTGGAAGGAAAGTTATGATGAACCTAGATAGCATATTGAAAAGCAGAGACATTACTTTGCCAACAAAGGTCCATCTAGTCAAGGCTATGGTTTTTCCTGTGGTCATGTATGGATGTGAGAGTTGGACTGTGAAGAAAGCTGAGCACCGAAGAATTGATGCTTTTGAACTGTGGTGTTGGGGAAGATTCTTGAGAGCCCCTTGGACTGCAAGGAGATCCAACCAATCCATTCTGAAGGAGATCAGTCCTGGGTGTTCATTGGAAGGACTGATGCTAAAGCTGAAACTCCAATACTTTGGCCACCTCATGAGAAGTGTTGACTCATTGGAAAAGACCCTGACACTGGGAGGGATTGAGGGCAGGAGGAGAAGGGGACGACAGAGGATGAGATGGCTGGATGGCATCACCGACTCGATGGACATGAGTTTGAGTGAACTCCAGGAGTTGGTGATGGACAGGAAGGCCTGGCGTACTGCGATTCATGAGGTCTCAAAGAGTCGGACATGCCTGAGCGACTGAAATGAACTGAACTGAACTGATTAGAAAAGAAAAAAATCTAAAATCAAAGATCTAGATTTCCTTATGGAGAAGCTCAAAAAGAAAAAATTAAATAAAAAATAATTAGAAAGAAAAAGTTAGCTCTCAGTGGAACTGAAAACATACCAGGGCTTCCCCTGTGGCTCAGTGGTGAAGAGTTCACCTGCCAAGGCAGCAGACATGGGTTCAGTCCCTGGTCGGGGAAGATCCCACATGCCAAGTGGCAACTCAGCATGTGCACCATGATTATTGAGCCTGGGCTCTAGAGCCCTGGAACCACAACTGTTGCTTGAGCACATGTGCCACAACTACTGCAGTCTGCATACTCTAGAGAAACCACTGCAATGAGCAGCCCACACACCACAGCTAGAGAGCAGCCCCCTCTCATCACAACTATAGAAAGCCTATGCACAGCAACGAAGACTCAGCGCAGCCAAAAATGAATTTTTAAAGAAATATACCAAAAATCAGAGGAAGATTAATGAAACCAAAGCTGGTTTAGTGAAAATATCAAGAAAATTGATAAATGTTCAGATAAACTGGTCAAAAGAAAAAACACAAATTGACAATATCAGGAGCAAAACAGCAATCCAGCAGTGCAGATCGCGCAGGTAGGAAAAGGATAAGGGACTGTTATAAAGATCTTTACTCCTTCCCAAACTGACAACTTAGGGAAATGGAAAAATTTATTGAAAATCACAGATTACCAAACCGAATCAAGGGGAAAAAATTCAAAATCTACAGACCAGGGTCCCTCATGAGGATAGATGAAAAAGTTCTTAACAAAATCAAACCCAGCAATATATTTTTTAATGCATCATGATCAAATGGCATATTTCCCATAAATGCTAGATTCATCTAACAATCAAAAATCAACCAATGCAGTTCACTATATTATTAATAGAATAATTCTTTCAAGAATACTATGATTATTTCAATAGACAAAGGGAAACATTTGCCAAAATTTATCAGTTATTTGTAATTAAAAACTCTCAGAAATCAAGAATACCAGGAAATTTCCTCAACCTAATAACAGACAACAACAAAAATCTCATAGCTAATTTCAATATAATGTGAAAGGTTGAATGCCTTCCTCTTAATTAATAAGGCAAGAGTGAACTTGCTATGTTAAGATCAGCCAAAGTAGACTCACCATCTTTGTTCAGTGTTGTATTCAAAGGTCTAGCCTTGTCCTAACCCTGGTCTTTTTTCCAAGAAAATAAAATTCATCACTGTTTCCACTTTTTTCCCCATATATTTGCCATAAAGTGATGGTATGGAACAGATGATCTTAGTGTTTGAATGCTGAGTTTTAAGCCAGACTTTTCACTTTCCCCTTTTAGTTTATTTATTCATTTTTGGTTGTGCTGGGTCTTTGCTGCTGGTGAGGTCTTCCCCTAGTTGCAGAAAGCAGAGGCTACTCTCCAGTTGCAGTGTGAGGGCTTCTCATTGTGGTGGTGTCTCTTGTTGCAGAGCGCAGGCTCTAAGGCACACGATCTCAATAGCTATGGAGCAGGGGCTTAGCTGCCCTGAAGCATGTGGAAGCTTCCTGGCCCAGGGGTCAAACCCGTGCTCCTTGCATTGGCAGATGGATTCTTAACCACTGGATCACCAGGGAAGTCCCAAGCATGTTTTTGAAGAAATCAACAAGATTTCTCTAAAATTTATATGGAAATGCAGAGGACCTAGAATAGTAAAAGCAATCATAAAAAAGAACTAAGTTGGAAGACTTTACCTTACCTGATTTAAAAAAATTCATTGAAAAACTGCAATAATCAGGAAAGAATGGTATTGATATATTGCTCCATACATAGAAAAGACTATAAAGCCTAAAAATAGACCTACTCGTATATGGCCAAATAGTTTTTGACCAAAATGTCAGGATAATCCAATAAGGAAAAAATAATCTTTCAACAAATGGTGGTGGAATAACTTTTTATCATGATAGAAAAAAAGGTATACCTTGAACCTTACCTCACACCGTACACAAAAATTAACTCAAAAGTTTCACTGACTGAAACATAAAGCTAAAACTATACAATTTCTAAAAGAGAAAATAGAAAAAAGTATTTTTCAGCCTTGTGCTAAGCAACAATTTCTTAAACAAGACGCAAAAAGATGAACCATAAAATATAAAAAGTGTTAAATTGGACTTTATGAAAATAAAAATATTTTTCTCTTCCCAAGGCTCCATTAAATATTTTAAAAGAAATTTTTAAAAAATGCCACAGCCTGGAAACAAGTATTGATATTTGTAGTGCATATATCTGATAAAAGAGGTGTATGACAAATATGTAAAGAATTTTTACAACTCAGGAATAAGGAAGCAAATATTTCAATTAAAAAATGAATGAAGAAAAAAAAATGAATGAAGGATTTGAATAGACACTTTTTCAAAAAAAAAGCATGTACAAATGATCTATAAGCACATTAAAAGATGCTCAGTATCATCTGTCATCTCAGTTCAGCTCAGTTCAGTTCTTTGCGATTTTTTGTGACTGCAGCATGTGGACTGCAGCCCATCAGGCCTCCCTGTCCATCACCAATGCCCAGGGCTTACTCAAACTCATGTCCATTGAGTTGGTGATGCCATCCAACCGTCTCATCCTCTGTAGTCCCATTCTCCTCCCACCTTCGATCTTTCCCAGCATCAGGGTCTTTTCTAAAGAGTCAGTTCCTCACAGCAGGTGGCCCAAGTATTGGAGCTTCAGCTTCAGAATCAGTCCTTCCAATGACTATTCAGGACTGATTTCCTTTAGGATGGACTGGTTGGATCTCCTTGCAGTTCAAAGGACTCTCAAGGGTCTTCTCCAGCACCACAGTTTAAGAGCATCAATTCTTTGGCATTCAGCTTTCTTTATGGTCCAACTCTCACATCCTTACATGACTACTGGAAAAACCATAGCTTTGACTATAAGGACCTTTGTTGGCAAAGTAATGTCTCTGCTTTTTAATATGCTGTCTAGGTTGGTCATAGCTTTTCTTCCAAGGGAGAAGCATCTTTTAATTTCATGGCTACAGTCACCATCTGCAGTGATTTTGCAGTCCAAGAAAAGAAAGTCTGTCACTATTTCCATTGCTTCCCCATCTATTTGCCATGAAATGATAGGACCAGATGCCATGATTGTTGTTTGTTGAACGCTGAGTTTTAAGCCAACTTTTCACTCTCCTCTTTCGCATTCATCAAGAGGCTCTGTAGTTCCTCTTCACTTTCTGCCATAAGGGTAGGGTCATCTGCATATCTGAGGTTATTGATATTTCTCTCTGCAATCTTGATTCCAGCTTGTGCTTCATCCAGCCTGGCATTTCTGTTGATGTACTCTGCATATAAGTTAAATAAGCAAGCTGACAATACACAGCCTTGACGTACTTCTTTCCCAATTTGGAACCAGTCTGTTGGTCCATGTCCAGTTCTAACTGTTGCTTCTTGACATGTATACAGATTTCTCAGGAGGCAAGTAAGGTGGTCTGGTATTCCCATCTCTTGAAGAATTTCCACAGTTTGTTGTGATCCATGCAGTGAAAGGCTTTAGCATAGTCAATGAAGCAAAAGTAGATGTTTTTCTGGAATTCTTTTGCTTTTTCTATGATCCAGTGGATATTGGATTTGATCCCTAGTTCCTCTGCCTTTTCTAAATCCAGTATGAACATCTGGAATTTCTCAGTTCACAAACTGTTGAAGCCTGCTGCTGCTGTTTCTAAGTCGTTTCAGTCATATCTAACTCTGTGTGACCCTGTAGATGGCAGCCCACCAGGCTCCCTCATTCCTGGGATTCTCCAGGTAAGAACACTGGAGCGGGTTGCCATTTCCTTCTCCAATGCATGAAAGTGAAAACTGAAAGTGAAGTAGCTCAGTCATGTCTGACTCCTAGCGACCCCATGGACTGCAACCTACCAGGCTCCTCCACCCATGGGATTTGCCAGGCAAGAGTACTGGAGTGGGTTGCCATTGCCTTCTCTGGTTGAAGCCTAGCTTGGAGAATTTTCAGTATGATTTTGCTAGTGTGTGAGATGAGTGCTGTTGTGTGATATTTTGAACATTCTTTGGACTTGGCTTTCTTTGGGATTAGAATGAAAACTGACCTTTACCCGTCCTATGGTCACTGCTGAGTTTTACAAATTTTCTGGCATATTGAGTGCAGCACTTTCACAGCATAATCTTTTTAGGATTTGAAATAGCTCAGCTGGAATTCCACCACCTCCACTAGATTTGTTCATCGTGATATTTTTTAGGAAATGCAAATTAAGTCTCAATAAGATAGCACTTAAACTCACATACTAGAGCTACTAAAATTTGAAAGACTGCCAATGTTACATATTGGCAAAGATGTGAAATAACTAGTAGGAATACAAAATGGTGCAACTATTTTGGAAATTTACAGTTTTTTTTCAAGTGAAACATATGCTTACCTGTGATCTGTTAATTGCACTCCTATATATGTACCCGAGAACAATGAAAATATATAGTGACACAAATATTTACATATGGTTTATATTTTTATATATTTTGTTTATAGTAGTTTTATTTATGAATAGCTAAAAACCTGGACCCAAATGTCCACCAGCAGGAGATTGGATAGTCTGATTATGGCACATCCACACCGTGAATAGTGCGTGTGCAGCAACAGAAAGAAACTGACACGTGGGTACAACATGGGTGGATCCCAGCAGGGTTATGCTGCGTGAAGAAGGAGTACGATGTTATCCATGTGAAACTCAGGAGAAAGGTAAACATAATCTACAGTGACAGAAATTTCAGTAATGTTTGTAGGAGGGTGGGGGATGCATTAAACACAGAAGGGGCAATGGAAGTGTTCTCAAGCTTGGCTGCAGGGCTGTTTACCAGGGTATATACATTGGTCAAAACTCAACAAAGTTTACCCTTAAAATTGGTTCAATTGGGGGATACAAATTATATCCCAATAAATTTTGTTTGTCATAGACTTTTCCTTTTTTAAAAAAAATTTCTTTCAGCCACACCATACTGCTTCACACTCACCACACCACACTCAGTTCCATGACTGAGTTCCATTGAACCCAGGCCATGGCCGCGAAAGCCCAGAATCCTAGTCACTAGGCAACCAGGGAACTCCTTATCTATTCATTTACTTACTTAGTTACTGGAGTTATGGACTTTTCTTTTGCCATCTTCGTGTATTTATTGACAGGGATGGTGAAAAAAGGCTTTTTTTCCCCCCAGTTAATAGCTGCACACCACGTGCTAATTTGCTCAAGCAATGAAACACCACCTGGAACAGCAGCTGCAGGTGAGGCCACCTCCTCGGAAGGTCCACGGTCATGCTCCAGTGGCCAGCTGTCTTCTGCAGAAGCTGGCTGCAAGAGCTGCAGGAGGATGTGGGGGAATTGTCACCCCTGCATCTTTCAAGTCCTTGGGACTGGCTCTAATCTCTGCATTTCCCCAGGGATATGGCCTTGCTTTAGATTTACTATTTTCCACTTGATGGCTTCTAGTTGGCCTTTGTCAACATAATAGCCCTCACTCTACAGATCAGAAAACCAGTGTGGGAGTGTTGCCAGCTGCTAAGTATGTCTATTCCAATTATGCTTTCTGGAACTAGGGGAATAACCACAAGGGCACATTGACACCCCATGAGACAGACCTGAGCTAAAACCTATTGATCACCTGACCTCCTTAAGCCCATCCTCTGATTAGGGGGCCACAGTGATGTTTTCGTCTCCTGAAATCTGTGTCAGTCAGTTCAGTTGCTCAGTCGTGTCCAACTCTTTGCGACCCCATGGACTGCAGCACACCAGGCTTTCCTGTCCATCACCAATTCCCAGAGCTTGCTGAAACTCACGATTCCATTGAGTAATGATGCCATCCAACCATCTCATCCTCTGTTGTCCCCTTCTCCTCCTGCCTTCAATCTTTCCCAGCATCAGGGTCTTTTCCAATGAGTCAGTTCTTTGCATCAGGTGGCCAAAATATTGAAATCAGTGTCAGTTCAGAGCTATTGTCCAGCAACCCTCAAAATGTCTGATTATTTACTCTTCCCCAAAACACAGTTCAGTTCAGTCATTCAGTCATGTCTGACTCTTTACGACCCCATGAATTGCAGCACGCCAAACCTCCCTGTCCATCACCAACTCCCGGAGTTCACTCAGAATCATGTCCATCGAGTCAGTGATGCCATCCAGCCATCTCATCCTGTCATCCCCTTCTCCTCCTGCCCTCAATCCCTCCCAGCATCAGTCTTTTCCAATGAGTCAACTCTTCGTATGAGGTGGCCAAAGTACTGGAGTTTCAGCTTTATCATCAGTCCTTCCAATGAACACCCAGGACTGATCTCCTTTAGAATGGACTAGTTGGATCTCCTTGCAGTCCAAGGGACTCTCAAGAGTCTTCTCCAACACCACAGTTCAAAAGCATCAATTCTTCGGCGCTCAGCTTTCTTCACATTACCCCTGGTTAAAGGCTTCCCTGGTGGCTTAGACGGTAAAGCGTCTGCCTACAATGTGGGAGACTCAGGTTCGATCCCTGGGTCAGGAAGATCCCCTGGAGAAGGAAATGGCAACCCACTCCAGTACTTTCGCCTGGAAAATCCCATGGACTGAGAAGCCTGGTAGGCTACAGTCCATGGGATCGCAAAGAGTCAAACACGACTGAGACACTTCACTTTCACTTAAAGGCTGTATAGGTCCTTTTCAAGAAAGACTGGGAGAAAGATTAGCAGTGTGTGTGCCAGGGTCCTTCTTTAAGGGGACTTGGCTTCCTCTTTATCCAAGGAGTTCTGGGTCTGTAAACTAGCTCAAATCTGGGAACTGACTGAGGGGCCATGACTCTTCTTATGATCTGAGTTACACTTCTGTTCAATTGACCTAGGACTTTCCTGCTTATACAGGGCAAGTAAGAATGTAGTAGATTTCCTGTGTTTCTCTTCAGGGACATCACAATTAACAGGCTGGTGCTGTCAGTCTACGAGAGTCAGACCATTCTGCCACCTCTTTTGACTCTGCTGCTCGTTATGGCTACCATGCACTCCCCCTCCCCTTGCCTTTGGCAGCTGAGTGCTACCACTAGGCCCCTGACACCCCAGCACCCATATACTCCAGTGCATTCAGGGTTTCCAGTGAAGTGGCTGTCGCTCCTACTGTAAGGTCTGGGCTAGACAGAAGCACTGTCATGGAGCCCCTGAAGGATGCCAGGCTCCCCTCTCAAGTTTATTGCTTACTGTAGTAGGGAAAGTGAGTCTTTTGGACCCTCCCAGGATGAATGTGTAGGTCTTAATGGAAAATCCACTATCACATTCCAGTCCCATGAAGCCTTTGAGTCATTTCCTCTACTTGAAACCAAGAGAACTCAGGCATTTCTGAGTTGCAGACAGTGGACCATCTTTTGGCCCACATTTCAGCCAACCAGCCAGACATACAGCTCTCCCTCACCCCTGGGGCCGTAACATTCAATGCAAAATCTCTGCCTCATGGACCCAGATCCATAAATTTGATCTGATCCAATTTGATCCTCCTTCCATCATCATCTCAGTCCCTTAGGTCCATTCTCACACCAGTTCCAGGATTTCTGCTTGTATGAATCAGAACACTCAAGTCCTTCTTTTGGAGTCCCACTTCCTCTTGGCTCACACTTTGCTCCTCACTTTTAGGGGCCTGTGGGGACTTGAGTCTGGTTATGGGTCTAGAAGCAAAGGAGAGCAGTGGGTCCTGAGGACAGTCAACTTTGCCTTGTGGAGCGACTGCCTCAGGAAAGCCACTAAGGTTTCCCCAGAAAATGCAGGGTCAACCCCTCAGATGAGATGGGAAGGCTAACCACTACCATGGATGAAGACTCCACGGAGGAGGCCATTTTTGCTGAGGCTGATAAAGAGGACTCATCATAATTGAGGGGGCTTAACGTCCACAGCTTCGTCAGGTCTTCCCACACATCCCCATTACACCCTTTAAGATCCTTTTCCTTCACAGTCAATTCCCTCACGTTAACAGTAGGTACCCTGTGACGTCAGGAGCAGACTTCAGCTTGGGCTGTAATTCAGGCAATTGCATGGATGCATTTGATTTTGAGCAATGTCATCCCTTATATCCTTCAGAGAAATTCTAGAAGCTCTATGATCAGCATGCACAGCTGGAGCTGGGAATTTGAACTCCTGAGCTCATCTTTTTCTTTCATCACTTTGTCCGGTGATATTAGGAGTAACCAACCAATGTCTTTATATTCCTTAGTTTTCCAAATGTTTGAAAGGATCATATACAGGGTCACCCAGCTCTTTGCCTTTCCTAAGTGGTTGACTGGGAACATCCACTACAGGACTCTATGTGTCTCTATAAACAGTTCACGCTGTGGACTATCAGTGCTCTCTTGACTACTGAAAATAGTCTTTAATATCTTTAAATCAAATCAGATTAGACAGCTAGTTCCAGAAACCCCAGAACTAACTCCCCTGGGACCTAGGATACAGTTATTAGTCTGGAAAATGCCCTTTTTTCCATCCCTGTCAATAAAGACCACCAGGAGCAGTTTGCTTTCATCTGGCAAGGCCAGCAATACACCCTCCCCAACCTGCCTCAGGCATATCATCTCTCCAGCCCTACATCATAACTTAGTTCACAGGCGTTTTGAGCATCTTTACCTTCTACAAGCTATCACATTGATCCATCACATTGATGTTACTATGCTGATTAGACTTAGTGAGCAAGAAGTAGCAACTACTCCAGACTTACTGGTGAGACGTTTGTGTGTCAGAGGGTGAGAAATAAATCCAACTAAAATTCAGGGGCCTTCCATCTTGGTGAAATGTCTAGGGTCCAGTGGAGTGGGACATGCTGAGGTAACCCTCTAAGGTGAAGGAAAAGTTGCTGTGCCTGGCACTTCCTAGAATCCAGAAAGAAGCATGATGCCATGGGTCCCTTAGCATTTTGGAGGCATATTATTCCTCATTGGGCTGTTACTCCAGCTCATCTACCAAGTGGCCTAAACAACTACTGATTTCAAGCAGGGCCAGAAAAATAGAAGGTTCCTTGCAGGTCCAGGCTGTAGGATGCTGCTCTGCTGTGGGCCATGGTTCCAGCAGATCTAACAACACCTGAAGTGTCGGTGTTTGGAGCTTTGGCCGATGGTGCAGGTAATCACAGGGCAGGCCTCTAGGATTTGGGAGCAAGAACCCACCATTCCATGCAGACAACTATTCTCTTTCTGGGAAACAGCTCTTGGCCTGCTACAGGGCCTTAGCTGAAATGAATATAGCTGTGGGTCACCGAGTTGCTGTGAGACCTGTGCCACCCATCGTGAAGTAGGTGTCATCTGATCCACCAGCCGCAAAGCTGGGTATGCACAGCAGCACTCCATGGTCCTGTGGAAGCTCAGCCTGTGCAAGGGGCTGAACAGGCCTGAGGGCACAGGGAAGTCTCGAGGAGAAGCAGCCCAGAGCCCTGGCTCCATTCCTGCTCCTCTGCCTCCTCCCCACAGCATGCACCTGCAGCCTCATGTGGAACTTAACTCCCAGGATCAATGGTGGGAGAAGACAGACTCAAGCCTGGTTTACAGATGGTTCCGTAGGTGATGCAGGCAGTGCCCACAGTGGATGACTCCAGAACCCCAGCCCCTCCCTGGGACATCCCTGGAATACCTGATCAAGGGAAACCCCCCAGGGGGCAGGACTTTGGGCAATGCACCTGGTTGTGCACTTTGCTTGGAAGAAGCGGCTGGCTATGTGGTTATGCACTGACTTACAGCTGCAGCCCATGGTTTGGCTGGGCGGTCAGGGACTCAGAAAGACCATGATTAGAAAGCTGGTGACAAAGAAATTTGGGAAGAGGAAAATGGAAAGACCCTTCTAAATTGGGGGACAGTGTGAAGACATTATGTCTTGTAGAATGCTCCCCAAATGGTGACATCAGTAGAGAGGGATTTTAATAGTTAAGTGGGAAGATGACCCATCCTGTGGGTACCATGAGGCCTCTTTCCCAGCCAGCCCTGTCATTGCCCAATGGGCTGTTGAGCAAGGCAACGTGGTGACAGGAATGAAGGGATGCATGCCCCCCCTCATCCGGGCTTACCTGACCACTGTTACTGCTGAGCGTCCAGCCTGCCAGCAGTGGAAACCCACAGAGACCCAACGTGGCACCACTTCCAGGGTGAGCAGGCAGCCACCCCTGGGAGCAGGTTGATTACATTGGGCCACTTGATCATAGAAGGGGCAGCATTTTGTCCTTACAGGAAGAGACACCATGGATTCAGATTTGCTATAATGCTTCTGCCAAAACAACCACCGTGGACTTGCATAATGCCTTTCTATCACGTACTCCACACAGCATCGCTTCTGATCAAGGAACTCGATTCACAGCAAATAAAAAAAGTGTGGCAACAGGTCCATGCTCAAGGTGTAATTCACCCTCTCTAGTTGAGTAGACATCCACTTTCTCTCACCCTCAGAACTACCCTCTCCCACCCTAGAATCTCCTGGTTCTGGGGCTTTTGGACCAGGACTTGCAGCATTGGTTTCCCAGTCCTCAGGCCTTGGGCTTTGACTGAGTACACCACCAGCTGTAGTAGGCCTCCAGCTTGCAGAGGGCAGCTTGTGGGGCTTCTCAGCCTCGGTAATCACTTGAGCCAACTCCTGTAACAAATTCCTTCTTATACATGTGTGCGTGCTAAGTTGCTTCAGTTGTGTCTGGCTCTTTGTGACCCTATATTGACTGTAGCCCACCAGGCTCCTCTGTCCATGGGATTCTCCAGGCAAGAATATTGGAATGGGTTGTCATGTCCTCCTCCAGGGGAGCCTCCCAACCCAATGATCGAACCTATGTCTCTTAGTCTCCTGCATTGGCAGGCAAATTCTTTATACCACCAGAGCCACATGGGAAGCCCCTTCTCCTGTGTATCTGTATATAAATAGGTCCTTATACAAGTATCTACAGGAGACACATATATCCTATACAGCTATAGATCTGTGTGTACCCTATAGATGTAAGGCTATATACGGTTTCTCTGGAGAACACTGACTGAGCCTCTTGCTGGGTCCCACAGCTGGAGATGCAGAGCCAGGGATGGCCAAGACCTCAGCATCTTTCCAGACTCTCCGGGACCAGGTTGTGCATCCTGTAGATTCCTTTCCATGGCTCAGCCCTGTCAGCCACCACAGACCACCCCACCTGACCCACAGGGGTTCATGGTCAACAGTCTTGGGTGGTTTCTCTGTTCTGCTGGCTCCCCATCGGATGCACCTCCAGCTCTTCTGACTCCAACTAACACAGAAGGAGGGAAAACGGGCCTCTTTCGTATTTCAAAATCTTAGTCCCTGAGCAGGCTAGAGGGATCTCAGGTTGGGCAGAAGATTCTGGAAAGATCTTGCTCCCAGATCAAGCCTGGCACAGGTGACTTTGGGAGAAGAATTGACGAGAGCCCCTGGCTGGGCAGGTGTACAGACCCAGCAGCAAGACCACCTGAGCTGTATCCTCTTGGGTCTGCACCCAGCACAGAGTCAGAGCAGAATAGGCATCTGTGGTCCCAAGGGGCTCCACTAGAGGAAAAGAGGTGACCGCTGAGGCCTGGGGGCTGGGCAGAGCACGTCCCTGGCTCCTATGAGCATAGGCCCTGCTGTCTGCCCACTGCCCATGCCTCTGCCCTGAGGGGCCTCCTGGGGTTCCGTGGAGAGGGTCAGAAGATTTTCTGTGACAGAGATGTAATAGCCAGGGGCCCAGGGACGCAGAGGCCAGGTGGACGCTGAGCTAGGCTGAGCTGTAAGGAAATGAAACTCATGGTCCTGGCCCCACTGCACATAGCTGCAGAGCACACAGGCACCCAGAGGACCAGGACACAGCTGGGTGGGACCAGCTGGGGAGGCAGCCCCTGGAGCCGCAGCCCCATGCTTTCAGGAGGGACCTGGCCCACCCCACTGCCAACTCATCGGCCAAACCAAGGACCCAGCCAGGTGTCCTGGATGTGGGTCAGGAGCGCTAATGCAGCCACTGCAGAATGGGACCCTGTCAGGTCACCAGCCTCCCAGAGCCTGGCCCTCTCGCTGACCCATGGTGGATGGGAGCACCAGCCCCTGTGGGTCTGAGGGTCTGGGAGGCTATGAGGAGCTGCTCCCAGACACCAGCCCCCACACACGGCAGGCTCTGTGCTGGCAGGACCATAATTAGAAACAGACCCATATGTGACTCAGAGGGAGCTGGCGCCACCCTCCCCCACCAGCTCACACAGGCCTTTTAACCAGGGTTCACTTCCTGTGAGCCCCCGCCTCTGTCTGGCTGACATGTGTAGGCCACACAGCTGATGTCATCCACCCGGGATATTCTAGTAGGCTCTGCTCCCATGCACGTCCACTCCAACCCTGGGAGAGAGATCACCAAGTTCCTCATCCCTCCCAAGAACACCTCGTTACATATGTACACATGCATACATGCACACACATTCCTTTACATGTGTGTGCACAAACATATACATATACACAGACATACTTACACATTCCCTTATGTGTGCACATACACATACACTTATAGGCATATACACATATGCCCTTACATACGTGTGCATGCACACATTCCCTTACATGTGTGCATACATATACATGCACATACATACATTCCCTTCCATGCATGTACACAAACGAATATACACACATGCATGTACATGCATTTCCTTGCATGTGTGCACACAGATGCACATATATGTATGCTTACCTGCATGCACACAGACACATTTACATACATGTACACAGGGGCATATACATATACACCTACACAGAGATGTGTACACATCCACATATGTCTGTATACATAAGCATGCACACAGGCATGCACAGACACATATGCAAATAAGCATGCACACAAACATACACATGCCCATTTAATATGGATACACACATACATGAGCACTTACATGTGTGTACTACACATACATATATAGTTCAGACAGGCACATACACCTACATACACACACACACATTCTACCAGCTCCTCACCCCTGCAGGGACATGGAATCCCAGCTCACTGAAATGACCACTCAGGACTCCCAAGGCACTGCCCCAGCCTCTCCAGGGGCTCTGCTTTGGAAAAACACAGATCTGCCATGGGATGAGAGGGACACCCAGTCCCTCCTACCAGCCCATGACCCTCTCTCATACCCTGCTGGAAAACAGCCTTCATTCTCACAGCAAATCAGCCCTGCTCTGTGGATGTGCACCACAGGAGTTATGTGTACCATGGAGGAGTGAGTGCACCGTGGGGTAGGTACACGACAGGGAGGTGTGCACGTTGGTTGTGTGTACCATGGGGTTTGTGAGTACATCGGGTGTGTGCACCATGAGGGTGTGTGCACCATGGGGGGTGTGTACCATATGGTGTGTGGGTACATGGGGTGTATGTATACCATGGGTGTGTGTGCACCATAAGGTTGTGTGCACCATGGGGGTGTGTGCACCATGGGGCTGTGTGCCCATGGGGTATGTATGCACTGTGAGGGTGTGTCCACATGGAGTGTGTGTGGACATGGGGGATGTGTGTACCTTGGGGTACACCATGGTACGTACACTATGGGGGTGTATATGCACCATGAGGGTGTGTGTACATGGGATATCTGTGCACATGGGGTGTGTGCACCATGATGATGTGTGCACATGGGGTATGTGTGCACATCAGGGGTGTGTGCACCACGTGGTACATGCACCAAGGGGACTACCAGGATACATGCCACTTGCTCCCAGACCTGCCCCTCAGCCTGAACTCCTTCTGTACCCCATCCTTGTGTTACCTGCTCTTGTTCCCTGGAGGATGGTCCAGATAAACTGCCCTGGCCACACTCACCTGACCTCTGACTTCCCAGCTCTAGAACCCACTACTATGTGAGTGGGGAATAGCCATGAGCTTCTTTTTTTTTTTTTTAACCTAAGGTGTAATTGACATAATTAATAATAGTTTCAGAAGTATAATGTAATGACTCAATAACTGTATACATTGAAGAATGATCAGCACAGTAAGCCCAGTGTACCTCCATTACTACACACACTCATAAATTTTTTCTTGTGATGAGAACTTTTCAAGATCCACTCTCTTAGCTACTTTCACATATACAACATCTTTTTATTAAGTATATGATATGCCCATGACGTATTCATTTTATAACTGGAAGTGTGTGTCTTTTGACCCCTTCATTTATTTTACCCACCCCCTACCACCCACCTGAGGCAACCACCATCCTATTTTCTATATCCATAGTTCAGGTTCTTAGCTTGGATTTTTGGTTTGGTTATTTTAGATTACGCATGTAAGTGAAATCACATAGCATTTGGTTTTCTCCATCTAACTTATCTCAGCAAAATGCCCTCTAGGTCCATCAGCATTGTCACAAATGGCAAGATTTCGTTCCTTTTTATGACTGAGTAATATTCTGTTGCCCGCATATACCAATCTTCTTCATTCTGTTGCATGGATACCCAGCATCTTCTTCACTTCTATTCACCCATCAGTGGGCACTTAGGTTGCTTCTACATCCTGGCTACTGTGAATAAGGTTAGAATGAACATGGGGGTACATATGTCTTTTTGTGGTAACGTTTTCTTTTCCTTTGCGTAAATACCCAGAAGTGGAATTGCTGTATCACGTGGTAGTTCTATTTTTAGTTTTTTGAGGAATCTCCATACAGTTCTCCATAGAGGCTGCACCAATTTACATTCCCATCAACAATGTAGGAAGGGTCTCTTCTCTCCCCATCCTCACCAGCACTTCTTGTTACTTGTCTTTTTGATGATGGCCATTCTGATGGGTGTGAGGTGATACCTCACTGTGGTTTTGACATCCATTTTCCCGATGATGAGCAGTGCTGAGCACCCTTTATGCACCTGAGCCTGTGTGTCCTCTTTGGAAGAAACATAAGCTTCTCCCTGGACACTGGGAGCATATTCAGCAGGCACCACATGGGCCAGTGGGATCTGCCAGTGGTCTAGTGGGGTCCGCCACTTGAGTCCAGTGGGATCAGAAAAGCAGTTAAACATTCAGGGCAGGTGCCAAGAGTCTGCCAGCTTTGCAAGGACTTGGCAGACAGGGCCCCAGGAAGTGTATTCATTTTCTACAAACTGCGGCTTGAACACACCCACCCATAGCCCGCCATCCATGGGTGTAAACTGCAGGAGCCCTGCTGGTCCTCACATGCCAGTGGCAAGGACAGATGAGCTGGGGTGGAATCAGGTGGGGCTCTGAGGACCCCCTTCCAGGGTCATCCAGGTCCTCGGCTGAATCCAGTTTCCTGCGGCTGCAGGACTAGGTGTTCAGGCCACTGTCAGCTGGAGCCGCCCTGAGCTCCTGCCACAAGTCCCTCCATCTCTGCTTCAGAGAGCTCCCTCAGGTCCAGTCCCTCCCAGGGTTCCCTTGCCTGCCTCCATCCAGAGAAAACTCAGCTCCGGAAGGACCACCGGTCAGGTCAGGCCCCCCAGACGGTCTCCCCATCCTAAGGTCAGCTGACTGGCAACCTCAGTTATACTACAAACCTGCCATGGTGCTTAGGCCTGGCTGAGGGGTCATCGCAGAATCCTGTGCCAAGGGACAGAGCTGGACTCTGAGCTGGGCACCAGGACGGGCAGATCTCCTGGGCAGCAAGGTCAGGGTCCCGGAGATGGGGAATAAGGGTGGGGTCAAGGGGGTGGGAATGAGCCAGTGCAGCCACCACACCTCAGACATGTAAAGCAATATCAGGGATGGCAGGATGGGGGAGGAGACCCAAAGGCCCAGTGATTTTATCTTCAGCTCATCCAGACACGGGGGGCCTGTTCTGCAGAAAACATGGGCGTTTCACTGTTTCCACAGTTACTCACAAACAGCCCAAATTCCTTCCTGATAAATTTGCTGTGACACACTCACCTGGATCCGACCATCTTCGGAACATTTTCTTAGAGTGACTAATGAAGCTCAGCTGCCCGGGTTCTGGAAAGTGCGTCGTTACAGGAGACACTGTGGCCAAGCTGGCTGGCCCAGGGAAGGGCTGTGGCTGCATCTCCCCTCAAAAGGGCGACGTCCCCACCCAAGCCCCACAGCAGACCCCCAACCCTAGGGACTGAGATATGGGCACAGAGCGGGGAGTAAGGGGAGGGAGCCCTGTCTCTGGGTTTCTGCTGCGGGGGAGCAGGTGGGCTGGCCAGTCACCCTGTCTGTGGCACTTGCCCTGCCCAGGGCGCCTGGGCCAATGGCAGCTGGCTTGGAGCTGCACACGCCTTCCAGCCCCAGGTGGCAGGACGCCCAAGCCAGCAAGAGACATGTGTGAGCCCTGGCATCTAGGACAGCCATGGAGACAGCCACTGCTGGCCACCAGCACCACATCTGGAACGGGGTCCAGAGTGGACAGTGGCCCCGCCCAAGAGGGCTGGGCAGGTAGGTGCACCCTGACGTCTGGGGCAGGCGGATCTAACCTGACCAGCATCCAGGACTGACTGCTGAGGTTGGTGGAATTTCTCACTGGTGGTATGTGGTCCGGTGATGTCCTTTCACCTTCGTAGCCATTTCCTTCTTCTCGAGTGGAGCCCTTCACGTGGAAACAGGAGAACCTCAACTGACGGCCAGGGTGCCTGCTCCGTCTCACTGACCACTTCTCAGGATGTGTCCTCCTGTTTCACAGGTGGGGAGACTGAGGCAACGTGGGGCCTAGCAGTTGGCCTCAAGCTACACAACAAGTGGGGCTCCAGGATCCTGGCTCCTCATTAGTGCCATGTGTGGGCAGAGGTCTGCCCACCATGGAGTGACCAGAGTCTGAGGCCCAGGGGGATTGGTCCCTCCATCATGCCACAGCCACGCTACCCAGAGGGTGACCATGAGCATCTACCTTGGGCAGTGCAAGTGCCCATGTGCAGGAGGGCAGCCTCCAGGGCCAGGCTGAGTGGGTGGGACAGGAGAGCATGAAGATGGGGACCTCAGGGGCTTCATGTCAGAAACAGCTTTCCACATACACAAGCCTGACCCCCACCCGGGCAACCACTTGCTTGCACCAGCCACAGCTCGACCACTGTGCTGATGGCTTGGCCACCATGACAGGGACCCTAGGAGGCCAAGGTCAGTCCTAAAGCTGGAAGGCAAGGCCAGGCTGCAGCCCATCCTCCTGGAGGGAGTGACCCAGGCCCCTACCACTCCCTTAGGACCCACCACTGCATCCCTCAGGTACCTGGGCCCTCCAAGGCCCCACCCTCCCTTCTGACTGCTGACCCAGAGGACTTTGTTCTTGGGTCAGACAACTTTTCCAAGACCCTTCCTGTGGGCCCAGCCTTGATGGTAGAGCTGGGTGGGCAGTGGAGGCTATTTCTTTGGGCCTCCATGTCGCCCAGCCAGCCATTCAGACCAGCGGGGAGAGAGAGATCAGTAGGACCTGGGATCTGGCAAGACCAAGCACTTCCTCCAGGAAGACCACTTAGAACAGGGGAGCCGGGACACCAAACAGTCCAAGAGAGAGGCAGACTAGCAGGGCCCAGGCACAGGGCAGGGTGGTGGGGTAACCAAATAAGGGGGCTCAGAGCTGATAGTGGGCTCCAGGAAGAGCTGGCCAAGGTGAGGCTTTGACACAGGCCTGGCTCAGACCAGTCCTGTAGGCCAGGCCTATGCAGTCCTGTAGGCCAGGTGGGATATGGCAGCTATAGCTGGAGGAATGCCCTAGCAGGGCCTCCAGCCCCACCAGACCCTTCAGACCCTCAGCCGCTTCCCCAAGTTTGGAAAGGCGCCCAAGGCTGGTCAGCTGCTTCCCCACCAAGTTCCCGGGTGGGTGAGGATTAGCCCTCTGCAAGAGGGTTGTCCACTCCTGCCAGAGAAACAGTGTCTCCAGCACCCCTCCCACCTTTTCGGCTGTGTCCATGCACGCGTGGAGGACTAAGTGTATGGAATAACCGAGTGGAGGGAGAGGCTGTAGGGACACAGCGCTGGTCTTTCTCAACCTCATCCACATAACGAGGAAAGGCCTGATCGATGGGGCTGACCATCCCCTGGGGCCCTGCAAGGGGAGGTCGGTGGCAGCTGCAGCCTGAGCCTTTCCCAGCCAGTGAGGCCCTGGTCTGAGGGAAACATGATAGGGCTCGTGTGGCATTTCAGAAAAGCCCACACCCGCAATCACCCTGAGCCCTGGAACCAGGACTCTCTTGAAGTCCCTTCCAACTTGCAAATCCATCCCAGTCGCCGCCCACAGAGCCGCCCACCCGCAATGTAGGTCTGCAGGAATTCACAACTCGGCTTCTTCGTTCTGTCTTAAGGCTGTTAATCCTCAGACAAGCTGGTTCTGTTTAGGGCTTGATTTGTCAGACAATTGAGAATTTTCTTCCTGCCAAAAAAGGGTTCCATCAAAGGGCAGGGACCCTTCTCTGTGGCTGATGTCTCCTCCTGAGAGTCAGCCATGGACAAGGGAGGGGCCAGAAGGCCTCCAGAGTGGACTCACATCGGGGGAGGGGTCTGCAAGCAGCAGGAGAACGTTCATCCCCAGGAAACCCTGCAGGGCTCCCGGTTGATGCTGTTACACCACCAGCCTTCCTAATTTCTCAGAGTGGCAGCACACGTGGGGGTGGGCATGAGTCCCTGAGTCCCGACTCCATGGAGGACTCCGGGGGCTGTGAAGTGGGTGTCCCTCCAGGTGGACCCTGAGGTTCTCTCCAGGCAGGGGACTCTCCATTTATGATTCTCAGGCTGCGCTCTGTGCCCAGGGGGCCCTTCTGCTCCTGAGCCTCCATGTTGGTAGTAGACGTCTGAGCAGCAGCAGCCTGACTGACTCAGTGTCCAGGCTCTGGGTCTAAGTCTCCCCAGGTGAGTTGTGGCCCCAGACCTCACACTCCAGCCCTGGGGAGGACCCAGGTCCCCTCCCAAGCCCTGTGGTGTCCTCTCCCCTCTAACCACATCATCTGCTTCTGCACACTCCCGCAAGCCCAGGGGCACCAGGACACAGCTGGGCGGGGAGCAGGGAGTGAGCGGGCACCATGGAGGGGGACTGCCATCCGGGTAAGTGCTGACCCCACAGCAGATGCAGCAGAGAAACAGCAGGAGGAGCAGAGTGAGCCTAGGCAGGAAGCTGTCACCACGCCAGCGGGAGAATGGGGAACACGTGGGAGGAACCCTCCCAGGCTCGCTGCCAGTGTGAGTGCCATTTCTAATAATGTGACAACAGGGCTCGTCAGGACAGATGCTGGGTGTTGCTAGAAGCACTCTTAGTTTCTCTCCTCCTTTTCATATGGGACACTCAGATGTGTTTCCTGGGTTCCGCTGGACCGTTTTCCCATGACTGTGCCAACCAGCACACATGTGCACCCAGTGGTGACCTGGGGAAGACACCTGAGGGGCCAAGCCACAGACCAGCATTGTCCTGACCCTGGTATGCTGCAGAATCCCTTACACGTGTGAGATGGCTCCCTGCCAAGAGTGCTAGGAAGAGCCCCAAGACAGAGGAGAAGCCACAGCTCAGGCTACCCCGAGGCCTGGTCAGCATCACAAGGCACAGCTGGGACTCTGCAGTCATGCCCATTGTGACTGGTCACTTGTGTGCCTTGGCCCCAGCATCCTGACCACCGTCATCACGGACCAGCCAGAGGCAGTGATCTCCCAGCAGATGGGCCAGCACAGGACTGCTCATCATCTCAGGAAGAGAGACGGGCCCAGCTTCACGGGCAGTCAGGCTCAGACACACCAGCCCCAAAGTCGAAAACAGACAATTGAAAGACAAATCACCAAGACAAAAAGCTGATTGCTTGAAAAGATCAGTACATTTGATAAAACTCTACCTATACTGATTTTTAAAAAGAGGGACATCACAAATTATCAACATCAGAATGAAAAAGAAAACACCACTATAGATCCAAAAGACACTAGACGGACAATAAGGAACAATAAGGAAACGTGATGATGAGAGACTAGAGAAGCATCGGCAGAGTTCCACCAAGCTGTCAACACAGTAAGAATCACATTTAGAAGACCCTGGGCTCGCAGGTTTCAGATTTGTTTTATCCCTGGTTCTTAAGCAATAATGTAGAGAGTTCTTCTCTCTCTACTTCATTTCAAAAAAAGAAAGAAGAAAAAAAAATAACAATGACCATCATTATACCATTTAATTTAGACAACTTACATGAAACTAATTCATTGACAGACACAAATTTTTCTAAACTAACTCAAGAAGAAATAGTCTTATATTTATTAAGGAAATTGAATTCTCTATCTGAGAGGGATTCACTGAAGAATTCTATCAACCATTTAAGAAAGAAGTGGCATCAATCCCATATAAACTCTTCTAAAATACAGAGGAAAGGGAACACTTCACAACTCACTTTATGAGGCCAGCATTACCCTGATACCAAAACCAGACAAAGGTATTAAAAGGAAAGCACAGAGCAACATCTCTGGTGAATATAGAGCCTTAGAAACTGAACCTACCAACTTCCAAAACCATGACCAAGTGGAATTTAACCCAAAATGCAATTTTGAGTTAAGATTTTTTAAAAATCAGACAATATAACAGAATAACAGTGATGTACATATTTGATCTCTTCAATAAACACAGAAAATATATTTGGCAAAATAGGGTATGTGTTTATGAAAACACTCTAAGAAAACTGGGAACTGAAGGCTCAAATTGTAAAGAATCCACCTGCAATGCCAGAGATCTGGTTCAACCCCTAGGTCAGGAAGATCCCCTGGAGAAGGAATGGCTACCCACTCCAGTATGGTTGCCTGGAGAATTCCATGGACAGAGGAGCTTGGCAGGTTACAGTCCAGGGTGGCCCTAAGAGTCAGACATGAGTGAGTGACTAACACTTTCACTTTTCTCAACCTAATAAAGAACATCGTCAACAGTAACCAAAATTCAGTTCAGCTCAGTCATATCCAACTATTTGTGATTCCATGAACTGCATCAGGCCTCCCTGTCCATCATCAACTCCCAGAGTCCACCCAAACCCATGTCCATTGAGTCGGTGATGCCATCCAACCATCTCATCCTTTGTCATCCCCTTCTCCTCCTGCCCTCAATCTTTCCCAGCATCAGGGTATTTTCAAATGAGTCAGCTCTTTGCATCAGGTGGCCAAAGTATTTGCGTTTCAGCTTCAGCATCAGTCCTTCCAACGATTATTCAGGACTGATTTCCTTTAGAATGGACTGGTTGGATCTCCTTGCAGTCCAAGGGACTCTCAAGAGTCTTCTCCAACACCACAGTTCAAAAGCATCAATTCTTCAGTGCTCAGCTTTCTTTATAGTCCAACTCTCACATCTGTACATGACTATGGAAAAACCATAGCCTTGACTAGATGGGCCTTTGTTGACAAAAGTAATGTCTTTGCTTTTTAATATGCTGTCTAGGTGGGTCATAACTTTCCTTCCAAGGAGTAAGCGTCTTTTAATTTTCATGGCTGCAATCACCATCTGCAGTGATTTCAGAGCCCAGAAAAATAGTCAGCTACCATTTCCACTGTTTCCCCATCTATTTGCCATGAAGCGATGGGACCGGATGCCATGATCTTAGTTTTCTGAGTGTTGAGCTTTAAGCCAACTTTTTCACTCTCCTCTTTCACTTTCATCAAGAGGCTTTTTAGTTCTTCTTCACTTTCTGCCATAACCAAAATTACTCCTCAGCTAATATCATATTTAATATGAAAACAGAAGGCTGTCTCTAAACTCGGGAACACAGTAAGAGTGTGCCCTCTCACTGCTGCTATGGGACATTGGACGGGAGGTATCACTAGTGCACAAAGGTGAGAAAGGGAAATAAAAGAAATCTAGATGGGAAAGAATTAAGACTGTCTATTCACAGATGACCTGACTATGTACTTAGAAAATTTTATGAAATCTACCAAAAAAAAAAAAAAGCTGCAAGAACAAATGAGTGAATTTAGCAAGGCACACAGTCTATATACAAAAGTAAATTATAAGGCAGGACTTCAGAAATGATGGAGTGAGCACCTCTGAATTCACACCTTCTTACAAGCAATGAGGTAACTGACAAAAGTAGCCAAATTAACTTTTTCTGAGCTCTGGAGATTAACCAAAGGATTACAACAATCTGAAGAGCTTATTCAAGAAAAACTACTGTACTTTGGAAAGAATAAACTACCAAAACATGCTGTGACATGAACGAACCTCAAAAAGCATTGTGCCAAATGAAAGAAGCCAGACACAAGTGTCCACGTATTATATGACTCCATTGTTTGTTTGCACTGCGAAGCATATAGGATCTAGTTCTCTGACCAGGGATCTGAATTCAGGGATCCCACTGAATTGGGAGCACAGAGTCTTAATCATTGGACCACCAGGGAAGTCCCTATAGGATTCCTTTTATATGAAACACTCAGAAAAGGCAAATCCATACAGATGAGTAGACTAGCGGTTTCCTGGAGCTGAGGTGGGAAAGGGTTGACTGTAAATGAGCCTGAGGGCTCTTGCTGGAGTGATGAAAAAGTTCTAAAACTGATTTGTGTTGATTATTACACCACTTGGCAAATTTATTGAAAAATCATTGAATTGCACACCTGAATAGGATGAATTTTGTTATATAAAATGCACCTCAATAAATCTGTTTTTTGTTTAAGCTACGCATGGTCTTTGCTATTATCTCAGTTCAACACCTAGAATTCTGGAACTTCAAAAGAACGGAAGCCTTGGTAAATATGCCACACTCTCAACTGGGTCACTTAGACAGTTATGTTCTAAAAGTACGAAAGAAGTGGTGATAATATACCATTCTTCACAAAGGCATAAATCTAGATTTGAATTACATCAATTCCCAATTAGAAAAAGGTAATCTGTCCCTAAACTAACTTCCCACTAAAATAAAATTAAATCCTATAAAAAGAAATATCATATTAAGAAAAAACTCTACAATCTTTCACAAATAATGTCCAGCATTTAATAAAAAATCACCAGGTTAGTCAAGAGACAGGACTATATGGGGAAAGAAAAAACAGGTCCACAAGTGGCTCTGGTTTCAGAGTTACTGTATCTTAACTTTAAATGTGACTAATAGCTCATATTATTAATGTTGAGATATTACTTTTTCCCATAAAGTGGAAGGCGAGATAGCCAACTGAATAAGAGAACTGTAATCCAGAAATTGAAGATAAAATGGAAATTCCAAAAATTAAAAAAATAATAATTAATAGTAAGAACTCAATGGATGGAATTAACTGATTAGACACAGTGGAAGAGAAGACAAAATCACTGGAAAGTTGAAAATGATCAATAGGAAGTGGTCAAGACTGAAGGACAAATGAGAAATGGAAAATACAGAAAAGAGCATAAGAGATAAATGCAAATGATGAAAATACTTAATATACGTGAAACTTAAGGCTCAGATGGAGGAAAAAAAGACAGAATAGGGCAGAGGCAGTATGTGAAGAGATAACAGCCAAGAATTTTCTAAAACTGATAAAAGGTATATGCTACAAGTTCAAATAAAGAATCTACATATGCCAACCAAGATAAATGCAAAGAATAGCACTCCTAGGTATGTCACAGGAAAACAGCTAAGAACCCAAGACAGAACTTCGTAGAAGCAATCAGAGAAGAAAGGCACAGTATCTTCAAAGGAACCACAGAAAGACAGACTTCCCGCAAGTCTGGAAGCCTGAAGTCGATGCCTGTCTTCTCTGTCATCTAGCTGAGATGGAATTCTGCCTAGGAAACAGCCTTCAAAACTGAAGGCTAAATAAAACGTTGCAGAGACAAGTGAGAACTGAAAAGATGTATTACCACCAGACGTACGCTAAACTAAATATCAAGAGAATGGCGATGGGCAGTGTCTGAAGTGTCCCCTGTGGAACTTGGCAGTGACTCTCCAAAGTCAGGCCTTGCAGGGTGGGCTGTGAGGAAGGTCTGTTTGCTATTCTATTTCCTGTTGCACCTTTTGAATTTTGCACAATGAACAGGTATTATCTGCTCCAAAATAAATAAATAATGTTATAAACATTCAGTGTCAAACATTAGTCAAAATTTTTTAATTGAAAAGGCCATGGAAATTAAACACAACTGATAAGGACACTCCTGCACATGGGCACACTCCCATCACACATTTCACGTGCATCATGGAGGGATGGAGGCTTCACAGTAGAAAAGTCCCAGCCTCTCAGGCCCCCTGCCCTCTCTCTCCATCCAGTCTGAGTGTGAGTGAGGAACACGTGGTTAGCACTCCAACATGAGTATACCCATCATGAGTGTCTTTCATCTTCACTCACATGGCAAGGCCTTTGAGAACAGAGGCTGTAACTTTCTAAGATACAAGCTCCTGAAATGGTCAGCACTTGCCTGGGGAGAGAGCATGACGGGGTCAAATGGGATGGAGGCAGCATGGGAGAGGACCTCAGTTGTGGTGGGAGCATAGACTAACCATGGTCACAGAACCTTTGCACCTCTTCCCACACCTCCATTCTTGAGTCAAAGTAGTCCTGCGTCTTGCTTTGACCAAAAAAATGTGGCAAAGTGATGCAGTGCTTTTGAACTGTGGTGTTAGAGAAGACTCTTCAGAGTCCCTTGGACTGCAAGGAGACCCAGCCAGTTCATCCTAGGTGTTCATTGGAAGGACTGATATTGAAGCTGAAACACAAATACTTTGGCCACCTGATGTGAAGGGCTGACTCGTTTGAAAATACCCTGATGCTGGGAAAGATTGAAGGGCAGGAGGAGAAGGGGACGACAGAGGATGAGATGGTTGGATGGCATCACCGACTCGATGGACATAGGTTTGGGTGGACTCCAGGAGTTGGTGATGGACAGGGAGGCCTGGTGTGCTGCGGTTCATGGGGTCGAAAAGAGTCAGACATGACTGAGCGACTGAACTGAACTGAACTGATGCAGTGTGATTTCTGAGCCCAGGTCTCAAGAATCTCTGCAGCTTCTGCTCTCATTCTGTTGCAACCCTACCATTACATCAACAGGTCTGAGTTTCTAGAGAGGCCACAGCATGGAAAGTCAAGACCCTGGCCACCAGACAACTCCACAGGACTTCTAAGTGATCCCATCCTGGATCCAAAGGTGGTGGTACTGGTGGTGGGGATGATGGTGGTAGTGAAGGTCACAGTGGTGACGGGGCTGGTGGTGATGGTGGTAGTGAAGGTGTTGGCTGGTAGTCATGGCAGGAATGATGGTGGGGGGTGATGGTGGTCACGGTGGTGGTATCACCCCTCTGGACCTCCTAAGTCATCGTAAAAAGACTAAACTTTGTTTCACATGGTTTTTGTATAATTTTTTGTGTCCCAGTTCTTTGAAAATCTGTGATGCCTTTGGAATTGTTCATTCCTTTGAGAATACCATGAAACTTCTGGGTCCTCTTTCCTGGAAGATGTGCATGGGACAGTTTTGCTCATACTTTGGGGGTCTGGTGACCTGGCCCCTGAGGCAGACTCGCAGTGAGAAGCCCTGTGGTGTGGCTGCCTGGCCATCCCACACCCCAACCGTCCAGGCCAGCCCTTGCATCCCAGAGTGGCCTTCCCGAACCAGCAGAAGTTGAGTTGCATGACATTCTGGGCCCTTTCAGTTCAGGACAGTACGGCTGGTCAGGAGGAGGCATAAATATTTTGAGGCATTTTGTAAACTAATTCCATGCAGTTTGCAAGTACCCAGAGGTGGCGGAAGGGAAAAACCACTGCTGCTGGGGAGATTAGATGTTCAAGACCTAGAACTTTCTTCCCCCACCTACCCTCCCTGTGAGCACTAGTCTCTTGACTTTGAGGCTCTCACAACACAGGATCCATTAGTCAGATGTGTGAAGGGAGTGCTCAAGATGCTATCGTCAGTCTGGCTTCACTTCCTAAGACATGACCAGACATGCAGGAGAAGTAAAGACCCCTCAGGAGCATCACGTGGCTGGGTCAAGTCCACTGGGCACTCACAGCACCTTTCCACTCACCCACCAGCAAGTCCCCTGACCTTCCTGCCACCCCATGCCCTGGCCCCACTCGGGCCCCTCACCAGGGCTCACCGTTGTTCTGGCTCCCCCCAGAAAGGTGTACAGTGGTCCATGCTGAGCTGTCACAGGGCCCACGGGTTGTCATGAATACAAGTGCCCCACTGCCCAGCCCCACTAAGATGGTCCAGACCAGTGAGTGGCTTTGGCTTAAAACCATGAAAGCTGAGGCTCTCCCACTGACTTGGGATCCAAACTGACACACTGACTCTCCGCATCGCTGCTAACGGCAGGTCTTGTTTCTGCATGTCTCCCAGGAGAGCAGGAGTTAACTCTGTCAGCCCTGAGAGCAAGCAAAGGAAAATGTGAGTCCTCACTCATCTTTTGAACACATTTCTGAGGCTGTGAGAGCCCCGCCCGCCACCCAGAATGGTCCCACAAGAGGCCCTGAACATGAGAAAGCCACAGAGGGCTTATCCATACGGAACCACTTAAGGCCTCGCTGGGCCTGAGAACGTGTGGGCAGAGGAGGAAATGGGCAGCAGGGCCCACAGCCAAGCACCGCTCCTTCCCCCACTGCGAGCACAGATGCATCTCCTGGAGTCACTGGTCCCAGTCCTCGGAGTGTCTGCGCTGCCGAGACCTGCGACTAGGCTGTCCACACCCTTCGTGCTGCTTGTCTCCATACCCTTCCCCGCAGGTTAGAGCGGCCCCGGCACCTGGCTTCCTCCTGGAAACTCTCGGGGCCGAGAGCCCCCAGCCTCTGACCGAGCCAGGCGGCCATCCCAGTGCAGACAGCTGCCCAGGGCCAAGGGCCGACCTGAGTGCCCCCATACCCTTCTGCATCTCAGAATTCTGAGGGAACAGTGGTGCAGGAGCAAGGGGGCAGCATGACCAGAGCTCCCCAGGGGGAGCAACCCCCACCCCCACCCACTGTCAGCCCGCAAATGGAACTGACGAGTGGGGAGCAGGCATTGCCCAGCTGCAATTCTAGGACATCAGGACAGCCGCCTCCCACGTCCCAGCTCTGACAAGGGGAGGCTCCTTGGGCTCAAGGATCACAGAGGCTGAATAAAGCCACAGCAGGAGGTCCTTCCAGGGGGTGTCTGGTTTCACTGCTGTGGTCTGAGATCTGTCCCACATCTCGCAGATCCCCCCACCCCCACAGCCAAGGTGGGCTGGACGCAGCGGGCAACCCTGAGGGTCTCAGTCCTGTGAATCTCCATGGAATCGCCAGGCCCTGCAATGCCTGCACTTCCAAAGTTCAGGGATTCAATGATTCAGCAGCCATTCTCCGTGCTGAAGCCGGGCACGGCCCTGCAGGTGGAGGGGCTCAGACCACCCTCACCTCCAAGGCTGAGGTTCTATTTCCAGGAAGGTTATGTCCACTCTCAGACCTGTTTCCTTGGCAGGAGGGCATGGACAGCGGGTATCAGAAGCTGCACAGAGGTAGTGCCCAGCAGGGAGCTCCCCCTCGAGAAGTAGGAAGCTGCTGAGTGACTGACAATGTCATGACTGCCTGGACAGGCAAACAGAGCAGCAAGCACAGCTGGCCTTGAGCTGATGGCTCCCTCCATGGAGGAAGCGGGGGACCCAGTGTCCCAGAAGGCTGCAAGTGCCCAGCACCCCTGACGACGGGCCCCCCAGGGCAGAGAGCTGCAAGGCCGGGCTGCTCCCCATGCTCGGGAGTCAGGAAGAATTTCTCTAAAGATGAGTATTGTCCACAGACACACAACCTCACTCCAGAGCCCAGGGCCTGCCCACAGCCCAAGGGGCGCCTGCCCACTGACACCTCCAACACCGCAGGTCCAAGTGCAGGGCCAATAGCCCAGGCCTGCTGCACAGACATTCCTGCTCCCTGACACCCTCAATTTCTGCCTTATTGACTATGCCAAAGCCTCTGAGTGTATGGATCACAATAAACTGTGGAAAATTTTTAAAGAGATGGGAATACCAGACCACCTGACCTGCCTCTTGAGAAACCTGTATGCAGGTCAGGAAGCAACAGTTAGAACTGGACATGGAACAACAGACTGGTTCCAAATAGGAAAAGAAGTAAGTCAAGGCTGTATATTGTCAACCTGCTTATTTAACTTATATGCAGAGTACATCATGTGAAATGCCAGGCTGGATGAAGCATAAGCTGGAATCAAGATTACCAGGAGAAATATCAATAAGCTCAGATATGCAGATGACATCACCCTTATGGCAGAAAGTGAAGAACTGAAGAGCCTCTTGATGAAAGCAAAAGAGGAGAGTGAAAAAGTTGGCTTAAATCTCAACATCCAGAAAACTAGATCATGACATCCAGTCCCATCACTTCATGGCAAATAGATGGGGAAACAGTGGAAACAGTGGGGGGCTTTATTTTGGGGGGGCTTCAAAATCACTACAGATGGTGACTGCAGCCATGAAATTAAAAGACACTTACTCCTTGGAAGGAAAGTTATAACCAAACTAGACAGCATATTAAAAAGCAGAGACATTTCTTTGCCAACAAAGGTCCATCTAGTCAAGGCTATGATTTTTCCAGTAGTCATGCATGGATGTGAGAGTTGGACTATAAAGAAACCTGAGCACCGAAGAATTGATGCTTTTGAAGTGTGGTGTTGGAAGACTCTTGAGAGTCCCTTGGACTGCAAGGAGATCCAACCAGTCCATCCTAAAAGAGATTAGTCCTGGGTGTTCATCGGAAGGATTGATGCTGAAGCTGAAACTCCAGTACTTTGGCCACCTGATGCGAAGAGCTGACTCACTGGAAAAGACCCTGATGCTGGGAGGGATTGGGGGCAGGAGGAGAAGGGGACGACAGAGGATGAGATGGCTGGATGGCATCACTGACTTGATGGACGTGAGTTTGAGTGGACTCCGGGAGTTGGTGATGGACAGGGAGGCCTGGCATGCTGCGGTTCATGGGGTCGCAAAGAGTCAGACAACGACTGAGCGATTGAACTGAACTGATGCCCTCAAAGCTGCCCTCCGTCTGAGTCACCCAACACATGGGGTTGAATGATATGCCTAAGAGTGGAAGGTGCTGCCTCCAGAACCCAAGAGGCCTGCCAGGCCCGTGCTTCTTCCTTGGGAGGGGACACAAGGCACAGCAACTGGTCTTTCACTTTGGGAACATCTGGGCATGCCCTGGCCACCAGCCCCTACAACTGGCATGAAGGGCAGCTCCCTGTACTTCACAGGGCTCCTCTCCCACCTCCAGGGCACACATGTCTTAAGGCCCCCTGCCCACTAGCCTCCTGGCCCATCCTGACCAGTGTGAGATGACCTCAGTGTGAGGGGCCTGTCCTGTCCGGGGGGGATGTCCAGCATTAGGACAGAGGGGAGAGTTGGCACCACCCTGAGGCCAAACCATAAATGAGCAGTGTTGTGCCCCCACATGACTGCAAACTGTTTCTGAGCCTCTTTTGGTAACTGGCATGGAAAAGAACATGATCATTGACCAACAGCTTCACTAACCCAAGACAAGGGTGTTACACCTGGCACAAGCTGGGGCCTGTCTGTTCCTCCCTCCACCTTCTACCAGGCAGGCTTCAGTGCTTCCCTCCTGCTCACCATGGGCCAGCACTTTCTCCAGGCCTCTGTGAGTCATCCCAGAATTGAGTCTGTCCTGTGACCTGAAGACTGCTGGGAGATTAAATCCTGCTTCCAAGACGGTACCTCCGAGTCCAGCTTTCCTGCTTCTCTAATCTTCTGTCCTGGCTTCTGGGTAGTGTACGCACACTAAGTTGCTTCAGTCGTGTCCAACTGTTTGTGACTCTGTGGACTGTGGCCCACCAGGCTCCACTGTCTGAGGAATTCTCCAGGCAAGAATACTGGAATGGGTTGCCACTTCCTTCTCCCGACCCAGGGATCGGCCTGTGTCTCTTGCATCCCCTGCATTAGCAGACGAGTTCTTTCACCACTAGCGTCACCTGGGAAACCCTTCTGGGTCAAGGACCCACAGATCCAGCCCAGGACTACAGTCAGCACCTGCAGGCTCCCTCGCCACTCCTCTGACACTTGGCCTCTTTCCTTCTGACCAGGCCTGCACGTTCCCACCCAGGTTCAGCGTCTCAGCGTCACTCGGCCAGGGCCTGACAGTCACAGACCAGAATGGCCAAGCAGACACCTTCCGCTGCCTGGCCTGCTTCAAGGGTGCTGGTGAGGTGCCCTGTCCCTGAGCCAAGGACCTCACCCTCAATCCCATCTGCATCCCTCCTCCAGAAGGAGCATTGGTCCTAGGGAGTGGCAATCCCCACCACAGCCCTACCTGGGACCTCTTCTCACTCTGCTCAGGCAGGGACATCACAGAGACCCCAGGGCCCAGTCCCAAGAGTAGCTCTGGGGTTCTCACAGGGTAACGGTCTGCCAGTCCCCTAGACCCTCCTCTCCACCCAGAGAGCCTGAGGCTCCCGCTATCCTGGCCACCCTTGCCCTTCCAGGCCGGCCCTTCACCTTTGGGTGGCGGGGACCCCAGTGCAAGACACACATTGTGATCCATGGGTCACAGAGCTGCGTGTCCCTGAGCAAAGAAGGAGACCGCAGCCTGCCGGTTCTGAGCAAGGGGGACTCGGGAAGGGGACGCCTGGAGGGAGGACTCTGCAGCCTCCCACGGCCACTCCGCCGAGGGCCTAGTGAGTGGTGAGTAAGGTGTCCCAGGCCCGGTAGCAGACACTCCAGGTCGCCAGGAAATGGAGGAGTGTGCAGCAAGCAGCGAGGTGGGCAGGTGTCCAGCTGGAGCAGCATCCAAGAACAGGGAAGGGTCCTGACTTAGCAGGGACCGCAGAGGGGCCTCTCTTCCGCACCCCTGCCCCCGGGGGTGCCTTCCCCCCCCCCATCCGCACCCCTGTCCCCTTGGGTCGCCTCCCGGCCCCGCCCTGCCGCCATCCACGTGGCCGCAGCGCCCCCCGGTGGCCGCCGTCGCGCCGCGGAGGGGCAGGGGCGCGGAGCAGTGGCGCGCGGGGGACGGGACGGGGCGGGGCGGGGGCGGGGTCTGGCGGCGGCCCTTCCCGCCGCCCCTCCCTCTGCCCACTCGGCGCGGTCTTGCGCGGTCAGGACCCGGAGCCTCTTCGCTCCGGACGAGTCCAACGAGGGCGTCCGAAGCGCGGTGAGGTAAGGCCACTGGCAGCGCAGTGCCGCGCGGCGCGGGGACGCGGGGAGTTGGGTCTTGCCCGGTGGGGTCCGCCCCCGCCGCGGTGCTCCCACTTGCACCGCCGGCCTCGCCTGGAGCCCCCGGGTCCGCTCCTGGGGCGCCTCGCGCGGGGACCCTTCCGGCTGCCCCCTTCTCTCCTGGGTAGAGCCGGGTCCCCGTTCGGGGCGCCGTGCGGGGGCTCCTGCGCCTGCCATCCATGCCCGGTCCCCCATCTGCAGCCAGACCCCTGGCCGTTCCTGGGAGGTTCTGTCCTGTGTCTCGTGCCTGGGGACATCTCCAGAGTTTGAGGAGGCGAACTCACTCCCATGGGATGACCCCCCCCCCCCCAACACGAAACTGGGCACGAAGTGTCCAAGGGTGCTGGCCCCCCTCCTCGGCTCAGCTGAGAGGGAGCGGTTGTCCCTCCTCCCCAGAAAGACTCATCCCTAGAATGAGCTCCCAGGGGCCAGCTTCCCTGCAGTGGGCCTCAGGGGAGGAGGGGTCCCTGACATTCCGATGGAGAGCAGGGGAAGGGGGTCACAGTCACACCCCACCTTCGCAGGAGCCAGCAGGAGCCCAGCCTGCCAGAGTCCTCTGAGGCTGGAGCATCTGCCCCCCAACCCGAGAGTCTGCTGAGGGAGACTGAGGGGAGCGCGGGGGGGGGGGGGGGGGGGGGGTGGCGGGGCGAGCGGGTGCTGACTATGCTGGGCGGCTCCCCCGTATGGGCCGGCCTCACACCCGCCCCAGATCCTCGGGATCCTCCCCAGCAGAGCTGGGGACAGGGCCTAGCACCCACTGGGGTGGTGGGGGAGGTCTGCCGCTGGGAATACCTGCTGATACCAGTAAGGACGACCGAAAACAGCAGGATGCCACCCCTGTGTTCCTGCCATCCTGCCCAGGGCCCCCAAACAGCCTCCCAGGCACCTAGGGAGGAAGCTGACGGCTCCCACACCCCTAGGCCACCCAGCTGTCGCCAAGGAAAGGCTCTTCACTTGCAGATTGACACCCAAAAAGGAGGCTTGAGGCCCACACATTTCCCTGGGTTTAGTTTCTAGTAAAGGAGCTCTGGCTTGGAGGCCCTCTTACAGCAGGGTTTATTCCCTGCCTGCCTCTGTCTGCCTCACCAGGGCCAGGAGGCCTGATGGGAATTTGGGGCTCCTTGGAAGGAGGGAAGTGGTCTGCCTCCTCTTGTCGCTTGGTGGCAGGAGGTGGGTTGGGGAGAGGGCCTGGGCCCCTGGGGCATAGGTGACTGGAGGGGCTAGACGCAAGGGGCAGAGATGTGTCCATTCGGCCAGACGTGGGTCTCAATGGACCTCTGAAATACTCTGGCCACTGCAAAGCTGCTACCCTGGGCTGATGAAACTGACCTGGGGGCAGGGCTGTGAAGACCACAGCAGGTTGAGGGCAGTTGTTGGGCCCGCCCAAGGTGGAAGCCACAGGCAAGGCAACATATAGGAGACCAGGCTCTGGCCACTAGGTCACCTGGTCGGGCAGGACACATCCACAGCTAGTGGACTCTGCGTCGCCAGCCAGCACAAGTGGCTCTGTGGTGCAGTGGACCTGCCTGAAGTACCTTGGGTCAGTCGAGCTCCCTGGAATGGGCCAGTGCCTGGGAGAAGAAGCAGGACTCAGGGGTCTTCCCAGGCCTCAGCAGAGGGTGTGGGCCAAGCCTGCCTTCCTCTCATCTGTAGGACAGGGTCTCCAGGTACAGAGTGGAGGGAGACTGAGTTTGCTGCCATGAATGCTTTATGATACCTGGAAAACTTGATTCTCATGATTATTTTAAGAAAAACCCAAATAGTTTGATTCTTTTATTTTAAACCCCACCCCACATTCCACTGGATTGGTCCCTCCTGTGACTCCTTTCAAACATTTGTGCAGAGCCGGGGGACCATGGTGTGGGGCACATCTGCAGAGAAGCGGGGCTCATGGGATTCTGCTCACTGAACAGGACCTGGAGGCCAGCCCCTACCATGAGTACTTGCTGGGGTTGGGCCAGATCACAAAGTAACAGGGCAGTTAATGCAAATGGAATTGTTTTCTTAATTTACCTTTTGTGTTGTTCATTGTTGGTGTATAGAAATGCAAATGATTTTTGTGTATTAACTTTGTATCCTGCTATTTAGATTAATTCATCTATGTAACAGTTTCTTTCTGTGGACTCTTCAGGATTTTGTACATGGAAGACCATATCATCTATGAACAGAGATAATTTTACATCTATCTTTTATTTCTCTTTCTTGCCTAATTGTTCTGGCTAGGACTTCCGATACTATGTTGAATAGAAGTGGTAAAAATGGGCATCTTGTTTTGTTCCTGACCTTAAAAAAACTTCTAGTTTCTCATGATTGAGTTTGATATTTGCTGTGGGATTTTCATAAATGGCTTTTATTGTGCTGAGACAGTTTCCATCTAGTCCTACTTTGTTGAGTTTTTGAATCATGAAAGGATATTGAATTTGATCAAAAGATTTTTCTGCATCAATTGAGATGCTCATGTGGGTTTTTCCTTCATTCTGTTAATGTGGTGTGTTACATTAATTGATTTTCATATGTTGAACCATCTTTGCATTCTGGGAATAAATCCCACTTGATCATGATGTCTAAACCTTTTCTATCCTGTTGAACCACTGGGGAAGTCCCTGTTGAATTCTATTTCCTAATATTTTGTTGAGGATTTTAGGCTGTAGTTTTCTTTTCTTGTAGTGTTTATCTGGTTTTGCTATCAGTGGTAATATTGTTCAGTTGCTAAGTTGTGTCCAACTCTTTGTGACCCCTTGGACTGCAGCACACCAGGCTTCCTTGTCCTTCACTGTCTCCCAGAGTTTGCACAAATTCATATTCTATGAGTCAATGATGCCATCTGTAATGCTGACTTCACAGAATGAGTTTGGAGGTATTCCCTCTTCCTCAATTTTTTTTTGATAAGTTTGAGATTGATATTAATTCCACTTTAAATGCTTCATCAGTTCAGTTCAGTTCAGTCTCTCAGTCGTGTCCAACTCTTTGCGACCCCATGAATTGCAGCATGCCAGGCCTCCCTGTCCAACATCAACTCCCGGAGTTTACCCAAACTCATGTTCAAGTCAGTGATGGCATCCAGCCATCTCATCCTCTGTCATCCCCTTCTCCTCCTGCCCTCAGTCCCTCCCAGCATCAGAGCCTTTTCCAGTGAGTCAACTCTTTGCATGAGATGGCCAAAGTATTTAGCATCAGTCCTTCCAATGAATACCCAAGACTGATCTCCTTCAGAATGGAGTGTTTGGATCTCCTTGCAGTCCAAAGGACTCTCAAGAGCCTTCTCCAACACCACAGTTCAAAAGCATCAATTCTTCGGTGCTCAGCTTTCTTCACAGTCCAACTCTAACATCCATACATGACCACTGAAAAAGCCATAGCCTTGACTAGACGGACCTTTGTTGGCAAAGTAATGTCTCTGCTTTTGAATATGCTGTCTAGGTTGGTCATAATGTTCCTTCCAAGGAGTAAGCACCTTGTAATTTCATGGCTGCAGTCAAGCCATCAGGTCCAGGGCTTTTCTTTGTCAGATCTTCAATTACTGATTCAAACTCCTTACTAATAATACTCAGATTTTTCTTCATGATTTTCTCTTTATAGGTTTTGTGTTTCTAGGAATTTGTCCATTTCATCTAGGTTATCTAATTTGTTGATGTGCAACTGATTATAGTACTCTCTTATAATTCTTCTTATTTCTGTAGAATAAGTAGTAATTTCCCACTTTCATTTATGATTTTAGTGATTTGAGTATTCTCTCTTTTTTTCTTAGTCCATCTAGCTAAAGGTTTGTCAGTGTTATTGAACTTTTTGAAGAATCGACTTTTGGTTTCATTGATTTTTTTCTTTTGTCTATTATCCATTTCATTTCTCTCTGCTCTAATGTTTATTATTTCACTCCTTCTGCTAGATGTATGTTTAGTTTGTTTTTTTTTTCTAGTTCCTTAAATTATAAAGTTAGGTTATTGATTTGAGATCTTTCTTGTTTTATGTAAACACTTATAGCTGTAAATTCTCTCCTTCATACTGCTTTTACTGTGTTTCATGTATTTAGTATGTCTTGTTTTCATTTTTATCAGTCTGTGAGTATTTTCTGATTTCCCTAGCGATTATTTGTTAATCTTTTGGTTGTTTAAGAGTGAGTTGTTTAATCCCACAATTCTGTGAATTTTCTAGTTTTCCTTCTGTTGTTGACTTCTAAAGTCATCCCATTGTAATCAGAGAAGATACTTTTCATGATATTTTCTTTTTAAATTTTTTGAGGCTTCCTTTGTTGTTACACTTTTCCCTATCATTGCAAGCCTTACCCTCTCTGGTTGAGTTGACTTCCAGGGGAGTTAAAAGACTGCCACCTCCCCCACCCTTTTATTTTTCTCTTTTTCTCATTTTGGAAGTCAGACATTGAAGACTATAACATTGGAAAGCAATTGCATATACAGGGGAAATTAGACTGGCACTACACATATCTAGGGGAAAGTACAGGCTCAGGAAGGATATAAGAAGACCTTACCTTTACTCTTCGGGACTTCCCAAGTCCCAAGTGGTCAAGAACCTGCCTGTAAATGCAGGAGACATAAGAGATGCAGGTTTGATCCCTGAGTCAAGAAGATCCTCTGGAGAAGGAGATGTCAACCCACTCCAGTATTCTTGCCTGGAGAATTCCATAGGCAGAGTAGCCTGGCGAGCTACAGTCCATGGGGTCACAAAGAGTCGGACACAACTGAAGTGACTTAGCATGTACACACGCACCTTTACTGTTCAGGCTGATCCTTGGCACAGAGACAGCCTACAACATAAATAAAACAAAAACAATCAAAAATAGCAAACCTTAGGGAAGGAGAAGAATCTGATTTCCAGAGTTACCATATTAGACTCAAATGTCTAGTTTTTAACAAGAATCAAAAGGCAAGTAAATGAACAGGAAAATATGGCCCATTCAATGGAAAAAATGTAAACCATCCCTGAGAAAGACATCATGGTGGATCTACTAGACAAAGACTTTAACACAACTATCTTAAAGATGCTCAAGGAGCTAAAGAAGATCTGAAGAAAGTAAAAAATAATGTGTTAATAAAATAGAAATATCAATAAATAGAAAACCTGGTAGAATCAAAAAAGATCTAACAGAGCAGAAGAGCACAATGATTTTATTTATTAGAGGGCTTCAAATGCCAATTTGAGCAAAGAAAAGATCAGTGACATTGAAGATAAGACAATGGAAATTATGAGTCTGAGGAGCATAAAGAAAAAAAAGATTAAAGAAAAGTGAATAGAACCTAAAGGACCTGCATACAGTTTTGGGAGTCACAGAAGGAGAAGAGAGAGAAAAGGGCAGATGAAACATTTGAAGAAACTTCCCAGATTTGATGAATGACATGAATATAAACATCAAGACAAATAAGATGAACTTAAAGAGACTCACACATTACACATTATAATCAAACTGTCAAAAGACAAAAACAAAGAGAAAAATGTTATATCAGCAAGAAAGAAGTGGCTCATCAGATCCAAAGGAACTTCAATAACATTACCAGATGTCTCATCAGAAACTCTGGAAACTAGAGGCAGTGGGTTAATATATTCAAAATGCTAAAAGAAAAGAATCTGTCACCCAAAAGTTCTATATCCAGCAAAACTGTCCCCCAAAATTGAGGGCAAAATTTAAAAATTGCCAGATAAACAAAAGCTGAAGGAGTTCATTACTAGATCTGCCCTATAAGAAATGCTCAAGAGAGTCCTGCAGGTGAAATGAAAGGACAGTAGACAGTAACTTGAAGTCATATGAAGATATAAAGATCTCAGTAAAGGTAAATACATGAGCAATTTTATAAAGCTGTTATTATAACAATAATATTATAACAATGGCATACAACTCACTTATTTTCTACATGATTTGAGAGACTAATACGTGTTTTAAAAAAACAGTAATTAATCTAATGTATACCCAGGAGTGGAATTGCTGGGTCATGTGGTAGATCTATCTTTAGTTCTTTTGAGAAGCCTCCATACTGTTTTCCACAGTAGGTGCACCAACTGATTACACAGTGGAATCCACCAATTCCTTTCAAAAGTGCATGAGGGTTTCCTTTTCTTCACATCGTCATCAACAGTTGTTTTTTGTATTCTCTCTGATGATAACCATTCTGACATGTGTGAGGTGATATCTTATTGTGATTTTGATTAGCAACTCCCTGATGATTAGCAGTATTGAGAATTTTTTCCTGTACCTGTTGGCCATCTGCCTTTCCTCTTTGAAAAAATATCTATTCAGTTTTCCTGCCTATTTTTTAATTGGGTTGTTTGTGTTTTTGACGTTGAGTTGTACGAGCTGTTTATATATGTTGGATCAGTTCAGTTCAGTCGCTCAGTCGTGTCCGACTCTGCGACCCCATGAACTGCAGCACGCCAGCCCTCCCTGTCCATCAGCAACTCCCGGAGTTCACTCAGACTCACGTCCATCGAGTCCGTGATGCCATCCAGCCATCTCATGCTCTGTCGTCCCCTTCTCCTCCTGCCCCCAATCCCTCCCAGCATCAGAGCCTTTTCCAATGAGTCAACTCTTCGCATGAGGTGGCCAAAGTACTGGAGTTTCAGCTTTAGCATCATTCCTTCCAAAGAAATCCCAGGGCTGATCTCCTTCAGAATGGACTGGTTGGATCTCCGTTGGATAGTAACCCCTTATTTGGAGAAGGAAATAGCAACCCACTCCAGTATTCTTGCCTGGGAAATCCCATGGACAGAGGATCCTGGCAGGCTACAGTTCATGGGGTCACAAAGAGTTGGACACAACTGAGTGACTAACGCACACACACACAACTCATTACTGGTCGTATCATTTGCAAATATCTTTTCTCATTCAGCAGATTGTCTTTTCATTTTGTCAGTGGTTTCCTCTGCTGTGCAAAAGCTTTTACGTGTAATTAGATTTCATTTATTTAATTCTTGTTTTATTTCTTTTGTTTTTGGAGACAGAGGGAAAAAAAATAGTGCTGTGATTTATGTCAGAGTGTTTTGCCCTGGTTTCCTTTGGGAATTTTATGATATCCAGTCTACATTTAGATCTTCAATCCATTTTGAGTTTATTTTTATATATAGTGTTACAGAATGTTCTAATTTCCTCTTTCACATTTAGCTGACCAGTTTTCCAAGCACCAATTATTGAAGAGACTGTCTTTTCTTCATTGTCTATTCTTGCCTCCTTGGTCATAGATTAATGACCGTAAGTGCATGGGTTTATGCACTGGGCTCTCTGTTCTTTCCTGTTGATCTATATGTCTGTTTTTGTGCCAGTACTATATTTTTTTGATTACTGTATCTTTGTGGTATAGTCTCCAGCTCTGTTCTTCTTGAAACTGGTATTATTGTAACTTTATTTTGTAACTCCACATTTTGTTTTCTACGTAATTTAAGGGACCAATGCATTAAAAATAATATTTGCTTGGTTTTTGGAGCAGTTTTTTGTGTGTATGTTGTTTAACTTAAACTGGCTTCCCAGGTGGCACAGTGGTAAAGAATCTGCCTGATAATGCAGGAGACACAAGAGACACAAGTTCTGTCCCTAGGTGGGAAAGATCCCCTGGAGTAGGAAATGGCAACCCACTCCAATATTCTTGCCTGGAAAATTCCATGGATGGAGCATCCTGGGGGCCTACTAGACTATGGGGTCACAAAGAGTCGGACATGACTGGGCAGGCAGCACAAAGTTAAACTGGCATAAATTCCAATTATATTGTTATAATTTTATAATGTTGAGTTAATCCCATAGTAATCATAAAGAAAGTACCTAAAAACACAAGAAGAAATGAGGAAGGGATGTAAATGTTTTACTACAACAATCAGCTACACAGAAAGGAAGACAGTAATGCAGAAAATGAGGAACAAAAAACTATAAGGTATATAGAAAACAAATCGCAAAACTACAGAAGTAATTCTCTCCTTATCAATAGTTATTTGAATTGTAAATGGATTATACTGTCCAAGCAAAAGACAGATACTGGATGAATGGACTTTAAAAAACACCATCCAGCTAAATACTGTCTACAAAAGATTCACTTTAGATCCAAAGACACAACTGGGTTGAAAGTGAAAGGATGGAAAATGCTATTCCATGCGAATAGGAACCAAAAGAGAGCAGGGGCAGCTATACCAACACCAGGTAAAGTGAACTTTAAATCAAAAAGAGTTATAAGAGGCAAAGAAGGATATTATATATTAATAAAAAGTTTAAGACAACAGAAAACAACATATTATAGTTGTAAATATATACACAATAGCAGGCTATCAAAATGCTTAAGCCTTAAAAATGTTAAATCTTGATCAAGCATTGGGAAGATGGTTGCCTGGCTCTTGGTCTGTTTCCACTCTGCCCATGTTGCTTTGTTGTAATAAAGGTGATATGTGAGAGCCCAGTTATCACGACTGTGGACTCAAAACCATGCTGCCTGGATCTGGAGCTCAGCTACTAGCTGAGCACCTTGGTCAAGTTACCTATCTTGGTCTCAGTTTCCTCATCTGTGAAATGGAGGTTATATTGGCACTAATATCCAAGGGCTGTTGTGAAGGTTAAAAATCTGCAGTGTACCATCTGGTGCAGAGTAATCATGGGCATTCCATGCCACTTCATCTTTTCTGTTTTCTTCAAAGACTTTTCAGTCCATGCTCTACACACAGTTATTTTCTCCTCCTGGATTTTATTTGGGTGCCCTGCATGAGGTAGGATTACTTTTAGTCATATTGTGAGCCCTTTTCCCAGCCTTCTTTCACTGCTCTGAAAGCAGCCATCTCATCTTTTCAGCTCTTATATGGTTTTATGCCACTTGCTGTGTGGTCTTCTGGCCATTTCCAGCTCCAAAACAATAAATACTTCATTACTGTGATTGTATTCCATTATTGCACTTGATAGCATAAATTTTATCAACCTTCATTTTTTATTTTTCTCACCTACTCTTATTTATTCCTTCAGATGAACCTAGGATTTATTTTGTCAACAAATAATGGCAAAAAAGAAAATTTATTGGAAATTTTAGTCAAAATTACATTCAATTATAGATTTGGTTAGAAATAACTGATATTCTGAAATAACTGATATTCTTAAGTATTGTGTCTCTCATCTAAAAACAAGGTTTTTCTCTCCAACTGTGTTCTTTGGAAATTTTTTGAGTTTTTTCCATAAGTCATGCACATCCTTAAGTTCTTGTTAAGTTTATTCCTTGGATTTATTTTGGTTTTCTTGCTAGTGTAAATAGTATTTTTTCCATTACCTTTTCTAGTTGGTCGTTCCTGATAGAAGAAAACCTGTAGATTTTTGTGTATTTTCCTTATAACTGCCTCATTGAAACCACTTTCTCTCTCCCCTAAACTTTGTTCTGTTTATCTTATTGAGTTTTCTAGGTAGATAGTACCATCTTTAATAAGGAGTTCCCATCTCATCCTTTACAAGATTTATACTTGTTTCTTTTTACTGTCTTATTGCACTGGCTTCCGATACAACGGTGAGTAATAGAGTGAGATCAACAAACTTTGTCTTTTTTAATTTTTGTACTCTAATGGTCATTCTTCAAGTGCAGGAGTTTTAAATCCAGAGTCAGTTCCATAGATGGGTCCACTGAAGTAATAAGGAATATGATTTTTGTACACGAGTAATCTGTGTATTTGTGTCGGGTAAAATTGTCCACATTCTTAAAGGAGTCTGTGACCCATGGAGACAAAAACATCTATGTCAGTTTTGTGTAAAATTTGATTGTTGTTCAGTTGCTAACTTGGGTCTGACTCTTCATGACCCACTGGAATGTAGCACACCAGGTTTCCCTGCCCTTCACTGTCTCTTGAAGTTTGCTCAAACTCATGTCCATTGAGTGGGTGATGCCATCCAACCATCTCATCCCCTGTTGTCCCCTTCTCCTCCTGCCTTCAGTCTTTCCCAGCACCAGGGTCTTTTCCAGTGAGTCATCTCTCTGCATCAGGTGGCCAAAGTATTGGACCTTTAGCATCAGTCCTTCCAATGAATATTCAGGGTTGATTTCCTTTAGGATTGACTGGTTTGGTCTCCTTGCAGTCCCAGGGACTGTCAAGAATCTTTTCTAGCACCACAATTCAAAAGCATCAATTCTTTGGCATTCAGCCTTCTTTATGGTCCAATTCTCACATCTGTACATGACTACTAGAGAAACCATATCTTTGACTAGATGGACCTTTATCAGCAAAGTGATGTCTCTACTTTTTAATACATTGTTTAGGTTTGTCATAACTTTTCTTGATTTGAAATTTATATACTTTATGGTGTTAATCCAACTCCTAAATCTCTTATGGGGTTTTGCCTTGTCTGATTTTTTTAATCATAAATGGATGTTTGGTGGCTTTAATAGAGCTGTTACATACATACCTTATTTTAATGTACTTCACATTATTGCACCTTGCAGATATTTTGGTTTTTACAGATCAGCAGCTTGTGGTAACCCTGCATTGAGCAAGTTTATCAGAGCCATTTATTCAGCTCTATTTGCTCACTTTGTGTCTCTGTCACATTTGGGGAATTCTTGAAATATTTCAGACTTTTTCATTATTACCTTGTTATGGTGATCTGTGATCAGCAGTCTTTAATATTACTAATACAACTCTCTGAAGGCTCAGATGATGATTAGCATTTTTTATTGATAAAATATTTTTAATTAAGCTATGTATATTGTTTTTAAGGCATACACCATTTCACACAATAGACTACATTATAGTGTGAACATAACTTTTCTATGCACTAGAAAACCAAAAAACTCCCTAAACTCCCTTTATTATATTTGCTCTATTATGGTGGTCTGGAACCAAATCCACAATACCTCTCTATTGTTTGCAGAAACTCCTTGCAGAATATTTTTTAGGAATGGTGTGGAGGTGGCATAGATCTGAGCCCATTTACATCTGAGGTGCTTATCCATTTTTTACTCTTTATTTGTTTTTAATTGAAGTATAATTGATTCACAGTATTGTGTTAATTTCTGCTGTACAGCAAAATGATTCAGATATACATGTATATGCATTCTTTTTATGTTCTTTTCCATTGTGACTTATCTGAGGATATCTAATTTACTTCCTTATGCTATATAGCAGGTCCTTGGGTTTTTATCCTTTCTAAATGTTAGTTTGCACATACTTACCCCAAACTCCCTGTCCATCCTCTCTCCCCCTTGGCAACCACACATCTGTTCTCTATGTCTGTGAGACTGTTTCTGTTTGGTAGATAAGTTCATTTATGCCATATTTTAGATTTCATATCATGTCACTTATGTCATATGGTATTTATCTTTGTCTGACTTAACTTCACTTAGTTTGATTATCTCTAGTTACATTCATGTTGCTGCAAATGACGTTATTTTGTTCTTTTTTTGGCTGAGTAGCATTGTGGAGAAGGCAGTGGCACCCAACTCCAGTACTCTTGCCTGGAAAATCCCATGGATGGAGGAGCCTGGTGGGCTGCAGTCCACGGGGTCACTGAGGGTCAGATATGACTGAGCGACTTCACTTTCACTTTTCACTTTCATTCATTGGAGGAGGAGATGGCAACCCACTCCAGTGTTCTTGCCTGTGGAATCCCAGGGACAGAGGAGCCTGGTGGGCTGCCGTCTATGGCGTCGCACAGAGTCGGATATGACTGAAGCGACTTAGCAGCAGCATTCCATTGTGTGTATTAAATATGCACTGCCTCTTCTTTATCCACTCCTCCGTCAGTGGACATGTAGCTTGTTTCCACGTCCTGGCTATTGTAAGGAGTGCCTCTATGGACATATGGGTGCATGCATCTTTTTTAATTAGAGTTTTGTCTGGATATATGCCCAGAATTGGGATTTCTGGATCATATGGGAATTCTATTTTTAGTTTTCTGAGATGTTTATTCTTGTATATGAAAGATAAGGTAGCTGGGTAGACATCCTTGGGTCATTCTATTTTCCTGTCAAAATTCTGAATTATTGTCTCATCTTCAGTCTACAATGTTGTAGAAGAAGAGTTTGATGCCTCTATTAGTGATTTATTGCTGTATAATAAAGTATTCAAAAACAGTGATTTAAAACAATGTGCTAAGTCACTTCAGTCATGTCTGACTCTTTGTAACCCTATGGACTGTAGTCCGCCAGGCTCCTCTGTCCATGGGCTTCTCCAGGCAAGAATACTGGAGTGGGTTGCCATGCTCTCCTCCAGGGGAATCTTTCTGACCCAGGAATCTAACGTACATCTCTTATGTCTCCTGCTTTGGCAGGTAGGTTCTTTACCACTAGCGCCACCTGAGCATTTACTATCTCGTAATTTATTCAGGTTAGGAATTCAAGGGAGGCTTTGCTGGGTGCTTCCAGCTCAGGGTCCCTTGCAAGGTGCAGGCAGGATATTGGCTCTGCCACGGTCATCTGAAGTCTTGGCTGGGATGGAGGCTCTGCCTCCAAGATGGCTCACTCACCGCTGTCAGCTGGAGGCCTCATCACCTCCCCTCATGAGCTGCTGCAAAGGCTGTTGGCACGTCTTCATGTCATGACAGACGGCCTCCTCCTTAGCAAGCAGTTTAAGAGAGGACCAGGCAGAAGCCACCATGCCTTTTATGTCCCACGTGTGGAAGGCACACAACACCCTCCAAGTTATTCTGTCGGCCACAGTGGTCAGTGATAATTTGGGACTGAGAGGACTCCAAGGGGGATACCTTGGAGATTGCCTCCCATAGGGCAAAGTGATTTTTCCCTTTGGGTATTTCTGTATTTTGTTGTTGCTTTTGTGTTTTTCCACTGGGTAGATACTTTTAGAAGTTTTCATTACATTTGAGAATAATATTTTCTACCAGTACACTTTATTATGTGGGCCTCTTATTATTATGTGTGTTAATGCATGGTGTGTGTGGTGTATGATGTGTGAGTGTGTGGTGTGTGTGGTATAGGTGGTGTGGAGTGTGTTGTGATACGTATAATGTGTGTGTGGTGTGTGTATGATATGTGTGGTATGATGTATGTGTGTGATGTGTGGGGGGATATGGAGTGTGTGTGTGGTATGTATACTGTGTGTGTGGTGTGTGGATGATGTGTGGTGTATGATGTGTGTGTTTGTGGAATGTGTGTGGTGTGTGTGGTGTGGAGTGTGTGTGTGATATGTATAATGTGTGTGTGGTATGTGTATAATGTGTGTGTGTGAGATGTCTATGTATGTGGTGTGTGTGGTGTGGAGTGTTTGTGTGATGTGTATAATGTGTGTGAGATATGTGTATGATGTATGTGATGTGTGTGTGAGATGTCTGTGTGATGTGTATAATGTGTGTGAGATATGTGTATGATGTATGTGATGTGTATGTGAGATGTCTGTGTGTGGTGTGGAGTGTGTGTGTGATATGTATAATGTGTGCATGGTGTGTGTATGTATGATGTATGTGAGATGTGTATGTGAGATGTGTATGTGAGATGTCTGTGTGTGTGGTATGGAGTGTGTGTGTGACGTGTATAATGTGTGTGTGATATGTGTATGATGTATGTGATTTGTGTGTGAGATGTCTGTGGTGTGTGTGGTGTGTATAATGTGTGTGTGGTATATGTATGATGTGTGTGATGTCTGTGTGTGTGTGTGATATGTATAATGTATGTGTAGTGTGTGATGTGTATAATGTGTGTGGTGTGTGGTATGATGTGTGTGTGTAATGTCTGTGTGTGTGATATGTGTGGTGTGGAGTGTGTGTGTGTGATGTGTATAATGTGTGTGTGATATGTATGTGATGTGTGTGTGAGATGTCTCTGTGTGTGGTGTATGTGTGGTATGTATAATCTGTGTGTGGTATGTGTGTGATGTGTGTGTGATGTCTGTGTGTGTGATGTCTGTGTGATATGTATAATATATGTGTGCCATGTGGTGTGTATAATGTGTGTGGTGCGTGGTATGATGTGTGTATGATGTGTGAGTGTATGATGTATATGTGATGTCTGTGTGTGTGGTGTGGAGTGTGTGTGTGTGATATGTATGGTGTGTGTTTAATGTGTGTGGTGTTTGTGTGATGTGTATAATGTATGTGTGGTGTGTGTATGTGTGAGTGTGTGATGTGTATAATATGTGTGGTGTGTGGTTTGATGTGTGTATGATGTGTGGTGTGTGTATGATGTGTGAGTATATGATGTATGTGGGTGTGATATCTGTGTATGTGGTGTGTGTGGTGTGTGTATGTGTGTGTGATGTGTATAATGTGTGTGGTGTGTGTATGATGTGTGGCGTGTGATGCCTGTGCACATGGAGAAAACTGCTGATCTGGGTGAGTCTCCCGTCGGTCCCCTCCTTCACACAGGACATGGTGGGCCTCCTGGCGCCCTCCCTGGGGTCCCTCCTCCATGGGCCTCAGGGTGAGGGGTAGTAGAAGACAAAGCTTTGCCTACATCCCACGCTCAGCCCTCACCGGCCCCCTAAGGTCCAGTGACGGCCATCACCAGTGGTTGGAGGCTTCGGGGTTCTTCAGAACCCCTGGCCTCCGCCTCACTCCACCTTCTCAGTCAACACAATCGAGTGTCCTCTGTAAACTAGATTCCTCTGGGCAGGGAGTTCCCTTCCTCTGGGTACTTCCCTCTGTCTGGGCACAGCCATCACCTCCTGCAGGAAACCCTCCTGGACTTCCTGATGCTCCCATGGAGCTTGCTTTAATCTCTGCACCCAGGCTGCGCAGGGCAGGGGGGAACCATGAAGGTCCCACTCAGAGTGGACCCAAGGCCTGCAGTCTGTGCTCCCACTCAGTTATTGTGGTCCCCACCCAGGCAAGGGAACAAGGCGCACCCTGAGCTGAGGTGCTTCCTGACCTCCATGTGTCCCCCCGGCATCATCTGGGGAGGGGGCTGGGGGCCGGTCATGTGAGGGTGGGGCACGGTCTGCAGCGCCACTCTCCCCTTTTGCAGGATGTCGAGGCGCAAGGGTGCTGCCAAGATGCTCCGCAGCCCCTGCTCCGCCCTCCTGCTCTGGGGGCTCCTGGGGGCCGTCCATGCTCAGCAGCAGGAGGTCATCAGCCCCGGCACCTCTGACAGGAATAGCTGCCCAGGTACGACTGGTGTGGGTGTGGTGGGGCGGGGCCGAGTGGGGCAGGGATGGGGCGGGGCCTAGGGTGATGGGGCGGGGCCTAGGTGGAGGGGCGGGGCCTAGGTGGAGGGCCGGGGCCGGCTGTGGGGAGACCTAGTAGGCAGACCCCAGGACCACCGGCTCAGGCCCCGAGGTGACGCCTGTGCATCCCCAGAGAAGGCCGACTGCCCGATCCACGTGTACTTCGTGCTGGACACATCGGAGAGCATCACCATGCAGTCCCCCACTGACAGCCTGCTCTACCACATGCAGCAGTTCGTGCTGCAGTTCATCAGCCAGCTGCAGGATGAGCTCTACCTGGACCAGGTGGCCCTGAGCTGGCGCTACGGTGGCCTGCACTTCTCCGATCTGGTAGAGGTGTTCAGCCCGCCAGGCAGCGACCGGGCCTCCTTCACCAAGAGCCTGCAGAGCATCAGCTCCTTCCGTCGGGGCACCTTCACCGATTGCATGCTGGCCAACATGACCCAGGAGGTCCGGCGGCACGTGGGCAAGGGTGTGGTCAACTTCGCGGTGGTCATCACCGACGGTCACGTGACCGGCAGCCCGTGTGGGGGCATCAAGCTGCAGGCAGAGCGGGCCCGCGAGGAGGGCATCCGGCTGTTCGCGGTGCCGCCCAACCTGAAGCTGAACGAGCAGGGCCTGCGGGACATCGCCAACACACCGCACGAGCTCTACCGGAACAACTACGCGACCATGCGGCCGGACTCCACTGAGATTGACCAGGACACCATCAACCGCATCATCAAGGTCATGGTGAGTGGCGGGCTGGGGCAGGGCAGCTGGAGGCAGTACACGCTCCAGGTCTGTCTACCCGCTGTGAAGTGACTGAAGGGTGTGGGCCGGGGGTGGGGAAGGGTCTGATGTCTGCCCTGATGTCCTGGGTCCCCGCCCAGATGAGGAGCTGGTGCCACCTCCAGTTCCCCACTCACCAGGGTTTCTCTCTGTGTCTTTTCCGCAGAAACATGAAGCCTATGGAGAGGTGAGAGTGTCTCCATCCCAGGCCCGCAGCTGCCAGGGCCTCTGACTCAGAAGAGATGACCACTTCTCCTTCCCACACTCCACTCCCAGGAGCTAGGACAATGACAGGGCTGAGGGAGCATGACCCCTCTGCTCCCTGTGCAGCATCAGGGTCACCTGCAATCCCTGTGGATGAGGCTGGAGGTTGAAGGTTGCCCCTGGGCTGACAGGCACTATCCACCTAAATCAGGCCAGGAGGAGAAGGCAGGTGGCCAGCTGTGTGCCCAGTGTGGGACCCTCGTCCCTGTGCTTCCCCAGCACCATCTCACAGCCCTGGCTCCTACAAGCCTGCCCTTTCCCAGGACAGCTGCTCAAAACACAGAGATTTAACATGCAAGAACAGTGGAGACTGGCCAGCAGCAACTTAATCCTTCCTATTGCCAGTCATTGCTTAACCCAGCCTTGGTTTCCCAAATGTGACTAGAGCACTCATGTGGACCCCCAAACCTGTCCCTGGTGAGCACAGAGGCCTCCTGGACACCTCTCAAGTCTGTTCCATCACACAGCCCCGCTCTCAGGATGGCCCAGCGTCCAGGGGGCCCAGGCTACGCCCCACCCTCCCTCCCTCCCTCCCTCCTGGTACTTGTGACCCTGGCCTCACACACTGCCCCTTGCTTCTGATTTCAGTGCTACAAAGTCAGCTGTCTGGAGATCCCTGGGCCCCCTGGCCCCAAGGGCTACCGCGGACAGAAGGTAAGATGCCCAGACCACCGGTGGGATCGATGTCACAGGAAAGCCCCTGACCTCTCCCCAGCTCCATATCTTAGGGTCACTGCACCTTGGATGGACTCACCACTTCACACCCTGGAAGATCTAAAATTCAGTTTTTATCAACTTCCTTTCCTATGGCATTTTCAGAAAAGTAGGAATACTTATAAATTAAGATTTGCCCATAAAATACTCCTCTAAAGTAAGCAAGCATGCCCATGTATGTAAAGAAGCATGAGCTACATTACTGTTAGTAACATGATGAAAATTCATACAGGGCACCCATGCTTGTCATTTATTAAATAAGTGGTTTTTAAGAGGTCAGGTTGGCCCTGCATTTTCTTAACAGCAGAGGTGTATAAAATGAAATTCTTCCAAAATTACTACCTGAGTATTAGAAATGCCAGTGGCTCATGTCAGAAAGCTGCTTCTTTCCAGATTCCGGGGTGAGGTATCTAGGTGCTTGTCTGCCAGGCCGCTGGTCACATGTTCCCGCTGCCTCCCTGGTGACTCCAGTCCCAGATTCAGGGGTGAATTTACCTCCAGAGGCAGCTTTGGCCACCCATGGCAGGGCTGTGACTCTGGTCCTTGGTGGGGAGGGGGTGTCTCTGGAAGCTGCTGCAGGGATCACTGTGGTTAGTGTGGGGGCAGAAGGAACCCCAAAACCAGGCACAGCTGTTCAGAAGCCTCTGCCCACCCACTAGTTCCTGTCTGTTGGTCTCGCTCTTCCTGGATCCCGAAGACCTTCTGCTCCTTACTCCTCCCTCCTCTGACCACCTCTCACTTCTGCCCATCTCTGCCCTGAAACTGGAAGCATCTTAATAAGTAGATGCATTTGCTTAATACAGCCCCACATTGTACAGTTAAACCTTGAATTCTGAGGAGCCGGCCTGTCTTGAGGTGTTATTTAGCTGCCCCCACAGAATCCAGAGGAGCTGGCGTCGCGGCATGAGATACGGGCAGGAGCAGCCAGGTGCAGAATTGGAGTCCTGTAGATCTGTGTGGGCACCTCCACCCCAGGGCCGCTCCAGCCCCACCACAGGGCGGCTTCTCGGAGAGCTGGCAGTCAGAGCTCAAGAGAACAGCTCAGATAGGCCTGCTCTGACAGGATCCAGGACTCTAGGGGTCCCGAGGTGGCGCTGTAATCGTCACCTGGCCACCCAACCCCAGGACCACAGTCTTACCACCTCCTGGGAGCTCCGCTGGCCCAATGCCTCCCTTATTCCTTCCTCTGTCATCTGCTTTCAGGGCGCCAAGGGCAACATGGGCGAGCCTGGAGAGCCTGGACAGAAGGGGCGACAGGTAAGTGCCTTCCCCACCCCGGCCCGTCCAGAGGCCCCTGTCCCCAAGGCTGGGGTTGCATCCACCACCCTCTGTTCCTCCACAGGGAGATCCAGGCATCGAAGGCCCCATTGGATTCCCTGGACCCAAGGTAAGTTACTGCTGACTCTGTCTTGGGGGCGGAGACATGGGGACAAGCCAAGGGCTTCCTGCCTCCAGGAGGGGCCAGCCACGGGGTCAGGCTGTGCCCAGCGCAGCCCATCATCCCCGCCCCTGCCCCACAGAAGCGTCACGTTGTCCCTGATGGCACCTGTCCACCAGAGCCTGCCGACACACCCCCTTCTCCTCCCTGGACCTGGTGGGTGGGTCACAGCACTCCGACCGCCTGTGGTAATGCTTCTTTTCTTTCCTTCTGACCTCAGGGTGTTCCTGGTTTCAAAGGCGAGAAGGTGAGATTCCACTCTGGGCATCTGACCTCACCCAGCCTGACTCCCTCAGCTGCATCCTTCAGTGAGCCCAGGGCCCTTCCTGGGACACGAGACCCCACGTCATGCCAGCCGTGACCTCCAGGGCCTCTCTGGCCTCGTGTTTGGTCTGAGGCAGACTCGGCCCGGAGGCAGTGGTATCTGTGATGCGGGAGATCAGCACTAACTGGCCTCTTCCTTCTGCACAGGGCGAGTTTGGAGCCGATGGGCGGAAGGTAAGCAGAGCAGCAGGCGAGGGCAGGGTGCCCACCTTCCCACTGCTCAGAAGGAAGTACCAGGGAGCTAATGGGGTCCCTCCCGTCTCTCCTCCAGGGTGCCCCCGGCCTGGCGGGCAAGAACGGGACAGATGGGCAGAAGGTGAGTACACCATCCCTGGGAGGGGCAGCAGTGCCCATGGAATGAGCATGATCCCTTTCAGACTCTCAGGTCCTTCAGGGGGTGGGCTTCTGGGCCCATCCGCCCACTGCCCACACCTGTGGCTTGGGCAGCCCCTGGTCATGCCTCCTCAATGGACACAGGACAAACAGGGACCTGCATGAGGGGAATGGACATTTGCTGCAGAAAAGCAGGTACTGGCCAGGCAGGAGCTTCCCAGCCTGGCCTGCAGACCTCATGTCTGGCCTGGTTGGGGGTTCACAGACCTGCACGGGTACACACACACACACATGTCACAGGAGACTATGCATGCACGCACACATGCACACACATGGAGGAGACACCACAGACCCCCACGCTCCCGGCCACGCCCCAGGGATGCCCTCCCACCTCCGTGGAAGTGCCACCCTGACAGCCATTCACACAGATGTCCCACAAGGGGTGCCCAGTGTGCCCAGACCTGGCGCCTCTGACCCCTGACATCAGGGCTCGTGTCCCCAAATCCAGCCCTGACGCGTCTTCTGCTCCCCTCTTCTCCTTCAGGGCAAGCTGGGGCGCATTGGACCTCCTGGCTGCAAGGGAGACCCCGGGGATCGGGTGAGTGCAGCCTCGTCAGTCCACCAGCTGTAGCGGGAAGCCAGGTGGCAGGGGCCACAGCGGGGCTCCTCCCCAAGCACCTGTCCTGGACCCCTGCCAGGGTTCAGCCAGGGTTGGGGTCACAACGTGACAAGTGACCTCAGGGCTCCTGAGTCAGATGGAGGGGAGCCTCTCTACAGTCCCAAGGCGCATCCCCCCCACGTTGGCAGCTTGTCTGATTGGCCCACCCAGGCCCAAGGGGTCCCGGCATCCAGTCCAGAGATGGGGTGCTGGTCACCCTCCCCCTGGTCGGCTGGCCCTGAGCTCACAGGGAAAATTCAAGCATGGCCTTGGGCAGGAGCCCAACACAACCCTCTCCCTTCTCTCAGGGCCCTGATGGCTACGTGGGGGAAGCCGGCAGCCCTGGGGAGCGAGGAGACCAAGGCTCAAAGGTAGACGGCCTGGCCACGGCTTGGGCGGGCCAGAGCAGATGGGGCCACCACCCTCCCAGGGCCTTCTCCATGCCCACAGCACCCGGTCTAGACACCCAACAAGAGGCACTATCCCTGCAAACCAGGCCGGGGGCCATGGGGTACCCACACATGGGGGTCATGTGGTGCCTACAATGGGGGCCATGAGGTGCCCACACATGGGGGTCATGGGGTGCCCACACATGGGGGTCGTGGGGTGCCCACACATGGGGGTCATGGGGTGCCCACATGAGGGCAGGGCTTGCTCCATGGACACAGGAGAAGAATCGCAAGCCCCCAGCCCCACCGGGGTCCTGTCCTGCTCCTGGGTCTAAGGAACAAGAGGCTAATTTCTTGATTTCTCCAAACACTTCCAGGGGGACCCTGGCCGCCCAGGACGCAGAGGCCCCCCAGGGGAGAATGGGGCAAAAGGAAGCAAGGCAAGTGTTCCCGGGGGCCCTGCGCTGAGACCCGTGCTACCCACATCGGGGGAAGGAGTGGTGAGGGAGGGAGGGAAGTGGCCGTGCAGGCCAGCCTGGACCCTGAGCACCCCCCCACCCCACCTCTCTGGCCCTGCTGCTGGGTGACCAGGGTATACTGCACCCGAGGCAAATGTGGTCCCTCTGGAGGCAGCGGGCATGAGTCCACTTGGGGCTGGGCCCTGCCCCTGGCCACTGACACATGTGGCCAGGCCATCACTAATTGAGCCATCTCCTCCCCACAGGGCTATCAAGGCAACAATGGAGCCCCAGGAAGTCCTGGCCTGAAAGGAGCCAAGGGTGGGCCTGGGCCCCGAGGACCCAAAGGCGAGCCTGTGAGTTCACACCTGCCCAGCCCCGGGGTGCCCATCCCCCTGGCCCCTCCCTCCTGCTGAACCACCCCAGCACACTCCCTGCTCCGGGCATCTCTGAGCCCAACATCCTCTGGTGTCTCTAAATGTGCCCCTTGTCCCCGTGCCACAGACACCAAGCAGGGCCACCAAAGAGTGGCCTGCAGGGCCCAACCATGCCCCTGCCAGACACTTGGTGCCTGTGAAGTGGCCCTGTGTCCCCATCTCACCCCCCAGCAGAACACCCCTGAGGGCTAAACCTAGACCCAGAGACACACGGGGCCGATCTCCAGGCTAACCCTCAGAGAGGTCGCAGCTTGAGGCCTGGCCTAATCCAGCAGGGACCTGAGTGACCACGCAGAGAGCTGGTCCAAGCTGGTGTCAGTCATGTCACCTGAACCCCCAGCCCGCATCATTCACAAGACTGTTTTCTGCAGGGGCGCAGGGGAGACCCTGGAACCAAGGGCAGCCCAGGCAGTGACGGCCCCAAGGGTGAGAAGGTGAGTGCCTGTGTTAGGGGAGCCTGGGGCATTGTCAGCCATGTCTGTGTCTGCACTGGGGTCTCACTGGGTTGAGGGGCCAACGGGGCCCCCGTAACAAGGGATGACCAACACCCCCTCCACAGTCCACCTCAGAGAACGAAGGTGACCCCCAGGGCTTGACCATCAAGGGGTGCTTCCTGCAGGGTCTGGGAGAGCAGGAGGCACTCCCTGCTGAGGGGCCTGGGCAGGGCCAGTTCCACGCACGCCATGCACAGTTGCGCAGGCTGCACACTGCTCCACCCCCAGCCTCCCCTCCCCTCCCCCACACACGTATTCCTATAGCTGGCGCAGGAGGTCTTGGGATGAAAGCCGAGGGCAGCCAGCTCCCTGTGAAATGTGAGTGAAGGGCTCCAAGGAGGGCTTTCTCCTCTAGACATGAGCGGTGGCTCCTGCCCAGGCTGCACGAGGCTGAGTGGACAGGCCTGCTGTTTCAGCGTCACCCTCCACAGTGTGTGGCCTCCTCCTCCGGGGAGTTAATGATCCCCTCTCCTACCTCTCTCGCATGCAAACCAAACTAACCTGGCCCTTCTTCTCACAGGGGGACCCTGGTCCTGAGGGGCCCCGGGGCCTGGCTGGAGAGGTTGGCAACAAAGGAGCCAAGGCAAGTGGTCATGGCTGGGTGGTCACAGAGGCCACGTGTCCTCCTGCTGGAGGGGCTGTACCAGGAACCCCTGCCCTCCACCCTTCAGACTCAGCCTGAGGGCCCCTGTGGTCAGGGCTGAGGGCCTCTCGGAGGGCAGCACAGCCCCATCTTGCTCACGTCCACAGTGAGTCTCTGAAGCGCCTCGTCCCTCTTCCTTCCAGGGAGATCGTGGTATGCCTGGACCCAGAGGTCCCCAAGGGACTGTCGGAGAGCCTGGGAAACAGGTCAGCAGCAGAACGCTGAGGAGGGCCCCTGGCTCCAGGACCCAGGCCCCTCGCTGCCCTTTGACCTCATCGTCCCCCTTCCCCACCCTGCAGTCCACTTGGGTCCTTCTGTCCTTGGGCAGAAAGGACACTGTCCCCACAAACCGGGGCAGTGGGACAGGGGGCATCTCACACCCTCATCCTGCCCTGGGGGGTCCAGCTTTACCAGATGGGAGGCGGTGTGGGGCCTGGGAGCTGGACATGGCTCGTGGAGAGTAGAGACGTTCAGGATGCCCTGCCCCATGGGGCAGCAGTGTCACCTGGGGGTCAGAGCAGGATGAGGTCAGTCCCCCTCTGTGCCGACTCCCTGCCTCCTTTCTGTTCTCAGGGATCTCGGGGAGACCCTGGTGATGCTGGTCCCCGCGGAGACTCCGGACAGCCTGGCCCCAAGGTATGCCCCCTCCCCACCCTCCAGGATGGGGCGGGAGCCTGACCAAGTCTTCCAGGAATCTACCTGGAAGACTGGTGTGGGAGGACATCAGGGGCCGAGCAGCAACCCCCCCGCCCCGCCACCTCCCCCATTTTCTCACCCTTGGGGGTAGTACGTCCTCCCAAAGCAGGCCCTGCCCATGAGGCCCCTCCCCACCAGCCCCAGGCCAGTCTAGCTGGCTCAGTCTCCACATTTTCCCACTGGACCTGCCCTGACTGGCCTCCTGTGTCCCCCAGGGAGACCCTGGCAGGCCTGGATTCAGCTATCCCGGACCCCGAGGAGCACCTGTAAGTCCTGGCACCTGATGTGGGACAGGTACCGGGGGAGGGCCATGACCAGGGAAGGTTCTTGCTAGTTCCTGCTGGGCCCAGGATGAGGGGATAAGGGCCCGGAGCACCAGCAAGAGAAGAGGCAGGCCTCCTGGAGCCTCAGACCTTCTTCCACAGCCTGCGTGGCTCACCATGAGGGTTGGGATGGGGCTGCAGGGCCTGCCAGCCCTCGGCCCTTGCTGAGTGACCCCTGTGCTTGCCTCCCAGGGAGAGAAGGGCGAGCCGGGCCCCCCTGGCCCCGAGGTACGTACTGTGGTGCATGGGGCCGTCTGTGCGTCTGGCCTCCTCTGAGCTCTGGGGGTGGGAGCTGGCCATGCCCTGAATCTGTGCGGGGTTGCATCTCTGCCAGCACTGCTGAGTCCGGGTTCCTCCTGAAAAAGCTGGCAGTCTGCTGAGGCTGGGGCAGGGGAGCAGTGCTGGGCCACAGAGCTCTCTGCCCTATTAACAAGGGTGTTCTGTGTCACAGGGGGGCAGAGGTGACTTTGGCTTCAAAGGAGAACCTGGGAGGAAAGGCCAGAAGGGAGAGCCTGTGAGTACCTCTGCGCCCAGGGCAGAGCCGTGTGCGGGGACCACCCAGGGCATTGCCAGAGCCCACTTGCCCTTTTCCTTCTCAGGCAGATCCTGGTCCCCCTGGTGAGCCTGGCCCACGAGGGCAGAGAGGAGCCCCAGGACCCGAGGTAGGTCAGTCGCCATGCCTTTGGCCCTGAGGCCCAGCCCCTGGGTCAGCCTGACCAACAGGCACCCAAACTATGTGACCACATGCGGAACGCAGCCCTCGCAGCCTCGGCCATGAGAAGTGTCACCTCTCACTGTCACCCTTCCTCCTCCAGGGAGAGCCTGGCCCCCCGGGAGACCCCGGCCTCACGGTAGGTATCAGCTAGGGTTGGACTCGGGGTCCTCCTTCATCTTAAAATCCTAAGAAAGGGAGCTCAGGGCAGGAGGTGGACAGGGTCGGCAGGCTCCCAGGAAGCACTTCCGGTCCCTCCCCATGGTTCACGCTCTGCCGGGCCCACCCGGCTGTGTTCCAGGAATGCGACGTCATGACCTACGTGCGGGAGACCTGCGGGTGCTGTGGTGAGTCTCGGCCCCCAGGCGGCTACACCAGAGCACTTGTGTCCCTTGGGGCTCCTGTCCAGGGGTCAAGGTCACCTGCCCTAGTCCTGCCCTCCGGGTTGTGTTCACTGTTTCCCATGGTGCACTTGGGTGCACGCCCCTGGCGTCTAAGCGTGTCTCCATGGGCCGGGGGTCAGCGCAGCGACCCTCCCGCCCCTCGGTTCGCCCAGCCCCGCCCTCCTGCGTGGTTCCCGCTGACCCCGCCCCACCGCTCTCCTGGCTCCCGGCAGACTGTGAGAAGCGCTGTGGCGCCTTGGACGTGGTGTTCGTCATCGACAGTTCCGAGAGCATCGGCTACACCAACTTCACCCTGGAGAAGAACTTCGTCATCAACGTGGTCAACAGGCTGGGGGCCATCGCCAAGGACCCCAAGTCGGAGACGGGTCAGCTGCGCCGCAGTGGGCTGGGGCCCGGGAGCGCCCGGCCGCAGCCTTGAGCAGGGGGGCCGGCGCACAGGGTGCCTGGGATCAAGATGGAAGCCCACGGGAGGGGTCTTGGAGGGGACCTAGCTCCACCAAGGCTGACCTCACGCCCGCGCCCGCTGCAGGGACCCGCGTGGGCGTCGTGCAGTACAGCCACGAGGGCACCTTCGAAGCTATCCAGCTGGACGACGAGCGCATCGACTCGCTGTCCAGCTTCAAGGAGGCCGTCAAGAACCTTGAGTGGATCGCTGGCGGCACCTGGACACCCTCGGCCCTCAAGTTCGCCTATAATAAGCTTATCAAGGAGAGCCGGCGCCAGAAGACCCGCGTGTTCGCGGTGGTCATTACAGACGGCCGCCACGACCCCCGGGACGACGACCTCAACCTGCGGGCGCTGTGTAACCACGAAGTGACGGTGACGGCCATCGGCATCGGGGACATGTTCCACGAGAAGCACGAGAGCGAGAACCTGTACTCCATTGCCTGCGACAAGCCGCAGCAGGTGCGCAACATGACGCTCTTCTCCGACCTGGTGGCCGAGAAGTTCATCGATGACATGGAGGACGTGTTGTGCCCGGGTGAGTCCGGGGTGGCGGGGGCGGGGGGTGCGGGGAGAGGGGAGGGAGAGGTGGGGCTGCACGGGGAAGGAGGGGGGAGGCGGGCAGAGAGGAGGAGTGGGGGAGGGGGGAAGAGAGGAGGCGGGAAGAGAGGAGGCGGGGAGAGAGGAGGGGCTCCTGGCCCTGTAGGACCTGAAGGAGTCACCAGGACCCCTGCTTCTTTTCCTCTCTCCTAGATCCCCAGATCGTGTGCCCAGATCTTCCCTGCCAAACAGGTAACGTGGGCGCCGCTGACCCCCAGACAAGTCAGCAGCCAGGGCCGTAGGGAGGGCTGTTCAGGGACCTCAAGAAATGCTGATGCGGCCACCCCCAGGAGAAGCCTCAGGTTCCAGACCTGTGGTAGCCCAGCCTCCAGGATCCCAGCACTTCCAAGGAGGGGGTGGGGGTGCTCAGCCACCCTCCACCTCATGCATGTGGGGAAGGGGAGCTACCCACTGGGCACTGTGCTGGGCTCTCCAGCTACTGGTCTCAAACCCACAGGTGCCCAGAGGAACAGAAACCCCAGGGCTGCCTGGGGCTGAAGCCCCATACATGAAATGGCTGGTCTTAAACCCTCCAGGAGGTGAACACATCCACAGCCCAGGGGCAGCTGGGCGAGGCGGAGGGGCCTCTCCCCCTGACAGCCCCATGCTGCTGCTGCCCGGCATCGCCGGTCTGATCTTCCGTCCGGAAGCAGACGTTTAGGGGGCCATGCCCCCCGCCCGATGTGTTTGCACTAGTGTGAGAGGCTGGGGACCCACAGAGGCTGCTCCAGGGGGTCCCTCAGGCGGGGGATGGGGCCAGGATGGCATCGTCCAGCCCTGCTGGGCATCGAGCTGCTGCCTGCAGGTCTATACTGCAGTGACTGGGCCACGGAGGTGCCCAGGGACACCAGGAGCTGAGCCCCAACGGCTTGCCCTGCCCTCGCCAGCCAGGTCGTAGAGCCAGCTGGATCCTTGTGCTGAGTTGTGGGTGCTGGGCCTGTCCTAGAATTGGGGCCTCCAGGGCTGACTCTGGGAGGTAGGGGCTGCCACAGCAGGCAGGGGCCAGATTGGGCTGGGCTGCTGGTGGGTCCAGTGTTGACGGGAACATGAGGCCTGCGTCCACATCCATGTCTGCCATGAAGTTGGCGCTGGGGCAGGCTCCTTCCAGGCGTCAGATGGACCCCTGGGTAGGTTCAAAGGCTCCAAGGCAGCCTGAGGGGAGGGAGTGCATTGACTTGGGGACAAGGGTCCCTGCTTTTATTCTGACAGAGAACTTCCAAGGAAGTGCTCTTGAGGTTGTACCAGTGACCACGCCATGGCTGATGGCGAGCAGTGGGGGCATCTCAAAGACAGCCTGGGCCTGGGGGCCCCAGAGTCAGCTGGAGACAGTGGTGTGTGGTGCCCAGAGCCACCCAACCCCCAGAGGCTGACCCAGTAGCGCCAGTCCCCATCTCTTCTGGGGCTAAAGGGGCTGGTGTCCCCACAGAGACCCACACAACCCATGGTCTGTGCCCCTGCCGCCCTCAGGATGCCCAAGTCCTCCCAGGGTAGGAGCCCTGTGGTCAGGTGGCCTCTTGAGGGCAGAAACCTGAGCCCAGCCCTGGTGCCAGGGCCCAGCGGTCATCTTGCTGGGGAAGTTTCGAGTCTCACCACGGGCAGGGTCTCTGTAGCTGCTTCTCACAAGCGGAGGCTGGTCCCCCTGTTCCTAGTTACTAAGAGTCTGTCATGAACATGTGTGGGATTTTGTCAGATGCTTTTTCTGCACCTATGATATGATTGGGTGGTGTTTTTTCTTTAGCTTGTCAACATCATGGGCTACAGTCTTTGCATTTTGAATGTTGACCCAGCCTTACAGACCTGACATAAATCCCACTTTGTCATGATGTGTAATATACATACGTGTGTATATATATATATATATACACACACTGTTGGGCTTCCCTGGTGGCTCAGCGAGTAAAGAATCCACTTCGAATACAGGAGACACAGGTTTAACCCCTGGGTTGGGAAGATCCCCTGGAGGAGGGTATGGCAACCCACTCCAGTATTCTTGCCTGAAAAAAATCCCATAGACAGAGGAGCCTGGCAGGCTACAATCCAAAGAGTTGGACATGACTGAACAACTGGACACACATAGATATACACTGTTGGATTCAGTTGCTAGTGCTTTGTTGAAGATCTTTGCATCTGTGCTCCTGAGAGATGAACAGAGCTGTGTGACCTTTCTTGTGTTGTCTTTGGTTTTGATATTAGAGGGATACTGGTCTCCGTCTTGGTGATCTCACTTCTCCTGAGCCTCCAGGACCTGACAGTGAAAGGGAACAGACCCCTGAGAGACCCCTTCTCTCTTCTCCTAACTCTTCCTTTTACTAAACTCACAACCTCATTCTCCTTTTTTTTTTTTTAATTTCCACCTTGTCCTCTTTTTTTTTTTAATATTTATTTGGCTGCATTGGGTCTTGGTTGTGGCATGCTAGGTCTTTGTTACAGCATTTGAACTCTTCATTGTGCATGTGTGATCTAGTTCCCTGACCAGGGAGTGAATCTGGGCCCCTTACACTGGGACTGTGGCATCTTAGCCACCACCAGGGAAGTCCCTCATTTCCTTTCAAATGATTTGAAATTTCCAAGTAAATTAGATACTGTGCCCAGAGAGGAAGAGAGCAGATGTAACTACAGAATGTGCTTCTTGACACGAGTGGACTCCATCCAGCATGCTGAGGGCTGAGCAGACAAGGTGCAGGGGGATGCTGCCCATGCTAGTGCAGCCCTGACCTTCTGGGCCAAGTGGCCCTGTCCACCCAGAGACTCAGCCACTTCTGGGCTTGGACTGACCTGGGTGGCAACTCAGCTGGGGTGGAACCACGAAGCCGCCATCAAAGAGAAACAACGCTGGACACCAGTCAAGGCAGCAAAGGCAGGTTTTCCTCCACGAGAGCTGCTGTAGGAGGGAGGAGAGCCAGGAGGCCTGAGCCTTGCTCCCCACACCAAGGCCAGGGCTCTGGAAGGCTGAGGCCCGAAGGAACGGCACAGAGCAGGGGTGAGGCCATGGGCCGGGCCACCTGGACGAGCTAACTGGACATACCGAGGCCCCCCAAGGACAGGAGGCTTTGGGCCCATTGGGCCCAGAGAGTAGGCCCTGACCTCCCCAGGGACAGGGTAGGTGGAGAGCGAGAGGCTCACCAAGCGATTATTCCTCAGTCCTTGGAGGAATAGGAGACCGAGCTCTGGCTCTGGGCCTAGAGATTTACATCTAAAGGGCAGGGAAGATTTGTCTAAAGAAATTGCTCCAGAGGGGCTCCAGGGGTCACCTGCCTAGCACCCAGTGGGGCTGAAACAGGCAGGAAATTCTCCTGGTGGTGCTGAGGCCATCCCAGGGCAGGCCCTGAGTTGTCAGCAGCCACCAGGCCGGGTCCTTTTCAGCTGTCCGTGCTCAGAGTCTTGCGGTTCTCGAGCTCTTGCTCCATCTCCTCGGGGCTCCCTGAAGCCCCACTTACTTGGCCTTGGCCCTCAGGGCCAACAGATGGGGAGCTGCAGCCTCCCTGGCTCCTCATCTAACCCCTGGCTGAGCCTTTGGCCCCTCCTCGTCTCCGAGGAGAGAAGCGGCCAGAGGCGTGCTCATACCCACCACATCCCTGAAAGGCCTCTCTGGAATCCCCCGCAGATGGACCGTGGCCTGGCGGCGAGCCCCCGGTCACCTTCCTCCGCACGGAAGAGGGCCCGGATGTCTCCTTCCCCAGGACCATCCCCCTGATCCAACAGTTGCTAAACGCCACGGAGCTCACGCAGGACCCAGCTGCCTACTCCAAGCTGGTGGCTGTGCTGGTCTACACCGCGGAGCGGGCCAAGTTCGCCACAGGAAACGAGCGGCAGGACTGGATGGACCTGTTCATTGACACCTTTAAACTGGTGCACAGGGACATCGTGGGGGACCCCGAGACCGCGCTGGCGCTGTGCTAAAGCCGCAGGGTGCAGCCCCACCTGGCTGCATGAGCTCCCGGGGACTGCCTGCGTTACACTGCCAGGCTTGAGACAGCAAGAAGCTGTTCTCTCAGTCTGGAGGCCAGAAGTCCAAAGTCAAGGTGTCCTGGGCCACACACCCCCTGGACCTCTAAGAGAGGGTCCTTCCTGCCTCTCCAGTTCCCCTCTCTGCCTCTGTGGTCATGAGACTTCTCCCTTTCCCCTCTGCCTCCTCCTACAAGGACTCTTGTGGTCGCACTTAGGGCTAGATAACCCAGGATAGTCCCCCACGCCCCCATTTCAAGGGAATTGTTCATTGAATTCCATCTGCAAAGTCCTTTTTTGCCATATAAGGTCACGGTCACAGAATCCAGGATTAGGACCTCTTGGGGGCCATTATCTGGCCAGAAAGAAAGAGAGACCAGCAGAGCCTCACAGACGACCCAGCTCCCGGCTCTACCGCTGGCCTCTGCCCAGGGCCCCTAGGCTCTTGTCCCCTGGCTGAGACATGGAGGAAACCCCCTGCCCATACCACCAGTCCCTACATCTCAGACTCTGCCGGCCAGGGACACAGAGGGAGCTTGCTGGGCACTTTCAGTCCAGCTCGAAGCTGCTCTTCATCTGCACCACCACCAAGATAAGCTGCATCATTAATAAGCTCCTTAAAAAAAAAGAAAAAAAAATCTACTGAAACCCTCGCTCCTCCACGGGGAGCAGCACTCCAAGGACACACCCAAGCGTGTCCTTCAGGTGCTGTGAGCTCATCTCAGATATTCTATAAAAGCTGAAAAGCAAGGTACCTGAGTGTGTGCTGTGGTCAGCAACTTGCTGGGGTGAATTGGTTGCTCGCCGGACTTTGAGGGTGACCCATGTGGCACAGGAGGGTGGGGGTCACCTGGTGCCTACAGGACCCAAAGAGGACCTTGCCCCCCTCATGGTTGCTGCCAAGGGTCAGACGCCTGGGTCAGCATACCTGGGCTATGACCAGAGTCCTTTCCTGCCCAGGTCAGGAGGGGTGATCAAGGGCTGAGGAGCTAGACCCAATTGGGGAGGACCAGCCTGGTCCATGCCGAGCCCCCACGGCGGTTAGAGTTGCGACCTCTGCAGTGGCTTAGGGGAGGGGCTTGGCTGCACATTCCCGGCCTATGGACAGGGACTGAGCCTGTGGTCCCTCCTGTGTGTGGAGTGGGTTTTCAGCCTGTGTAGTGGCATGCCCCCTAGGTCAAGCCTCAACCTGGCAGCAATCTTGCCTGCACACTGTCCAGCATGTCCAGGCTGGTGACTGCCCAGATGAGGGCAAGGGTGTCCTGGCCACACCTGTGCCCACTGGCCTATCAAAGCCTCATCTAGTTGAGGGGCCCCTCTCTCTAACGTTCCCAAGGCTGGAGAGATCTGGCCAGAGGCGGGTCATTGAGTCTGAGGATCTTCTTGAGCTCTTTTTACACAGTCACACCCTCATTCCCCATGGACTGTGATCCTTCGGGGGTGTATCCAATTCTTGGGTCAAAAAAAGGGGCTTTATGGACCCCTCCCATGAGGGCCAGGAGGCTGCTGGGCAGAGATGGTGCTGGTAGAGTGAAAAGGGACCCCTCAGTCTCAGGGTTGGGGACATTTCCTGGTGGCAGCACAACCAAAAGAGACGGTGTCGGTCTGAGGGAGACGGGGTGGGAGTCTGCACCAACGTCCTGGGCGCTGTCAGGTTGGGGAGTTCCCAACGGAGCGGCCTTGGGTCTCGGTGCTCCTGTGGGCGGGGTGAGCCTAAAGAGGCGAGCGCGGGGCGTGGCCCGGCAGGCGCTCCAGGGCCCGGGCCGCCGGGCCTCACGTGGGTCGCCCGCGCACCACCCCTTCTCGCTCCTAGAGCTGTACGTGGCCCAGTGCACACAGCGGCCGGTGGACATCGTCTTCTTGCTGGACGGCTCTGAGCGGCTGGGCGAGCAGAACTTCCACAAGGTGCGGCGCTTCGTGGAGGAGGTGTCCCGACGGCTGACCCTGGCACGCAGGGAAGACGACCCGCTCAACGCGCGTGTGGCATTGCTGCAGTTCGGGGGCCCGCGTGAGCAGCAAGTGGCCTTTCCGCTGACCTCCAACCTGACCGTCATTCAGGAGGCGCTGGCGAGCGCGCGCTACCTCAACTCCTTCTCTCACGTGGGCGCGGGCATCGTGCAGGCCATCAACCAGGTGGTGCAAGGCGCTCGGGCTGGGGCACGCCGCCACGCGGAGCTGTCCTTCGTGTTCCTCACCGACGGAGTCACAGGCAACGACAGCCTGGACGAGGCGGTACACTCCATGCGCAAGCAGAACGTGGTGCCCACCGTGGTGGCCGTGGGTAGCGACGTGGACACGGACGTGCTCTCCAAGATCAGCCTGGGCGACCCGGCCGCCGTCTTCCGCGAGAAAGACTATGACAGCCTGGCCCAGCCCGGCTTCTTCGACAGGTTCATCCGCTGGATCTGCTAGCGCCCCCCTCCCCCAGCCCGCACCCCCACCAGGCCCCGGGCCCCAGCCCCATGACTCCTGCCCCACAGGCTCTGTCCTCTTGTCCATGGTGCTACTCTGACCCCACTGAGAGGTCCAGCCGCTGAGGACTGAGTCTCCACGTATGGGTATAAAGTCAGGAGCGAAGGACCCTGGCCCACCCAGCTCCTACTGGGAATCCCATAGCTTTGGGCACCCCAGCCCTCCTCCCCTCTTCATCATCTGCCCTGGCCCCGCCCTCTATGCCCTCCCAGGAACCCAGAGGCTTCCTGGGGTGCACTTCTCCAGTGGACCTCCCTCAGCCCAGCCTCATTCACAGACTCATCCTTCCCCCCAACCCCTCCCCCGCAAAGGCTCTCTGCCAGCCCCAGCAGACCCCCTGCCGCTTTTGGGTCTCTAGGGGTCACCTTCCCCATCAGACTGAGCTGTGATAGCAGGCCCCATACCTCCCTGTGTGCACACACCCCAGTCCAATAAAGGCTTTGACCCCTCTTGCTCCCCAGCTTCCAAGTGACTGTACCAATAGGGATTCACGTAACCCCCAGGACTGATCATATCGCTGGGGCCCCTGGATTGTTCTGTGCACCGAGATGTTGCTGGGCCTGGCCCCGTGTCCTTCCGTGTTCTGGGCTGAAGTGTGTCTCTCTTCCTCGAACTCCCAACATTCAAGTTCTTCCAGACACTGCACTCCCAAGGGACAGGATGGCCTCAGCCATGGAATTCACCTCTCTAGTTGACTCTGGGCTGCAAACAACGTACTTGGTTGATGAAATCTCACTCTGTCCCCGGACCAGGGCCAGAGTGCTTTAGGGACACTTGTTGGTGTTTGCACGACGATATTTGTGGATAGAGATAGATGGTGGAGAGATGATGAAGAGGTGATAGAGATAGAGGGTAGATAGATAAGTGATAGAAAAAGATGATGGGTAGGTAGGTTGATTGATTGATGGGTATATTGATGATTTTAACAGAGTGATAGACGATAGATACAGATAGGAGAAATGAGACAGAGGCGGGTTTTTTCTGGCAGCCTCGGTGACTTTGTGTTCAGATACCCAGGTATTTTAAGTTCACCCTCTGGGAAGTGCCCTCTTAAACCCGGGCTGTTTATCATCTGCAGGGCCTGGCCTAGCAAAGGTCTCCAACATGGGGTCTTAAACACAGTCTGGAGGCCAGCGGTTGACCAGGTGTCCAGGTGTCTGCAGGGCCACCATCCCCCCCAAGGCTCTTGGGAGGGATCCTTCCAGGTCCTCCAGCTCCTGTCGCCCCTCGACCTGCAGCATCCCTTAGACCTTCACACATGTTCTCCCGGCCCGTCTGTGTCCACGATTCCCTTTCGCACACGGACGTAGTCATGTTGGATTAGAGCCCATTCCACCCAGGATGACCTCATCTCAGCTAATCACAGATGCCATGACTCTACTTCCAAATAAGGTCAAATTCTGAGGTGGGGGCTAGGACTTGGACATGGGAGTTTGGGGAAGGGAGACACAGTTCGGCTCAGGACATGGGGAGGGGGCATGAGACTGACTCACTCCGCCTCTCCTCATCTGCCTGTGCAGCCTGCAGCTAGAGGGCAGGATATCCCACCAAGTACCTTCCCTTCCTTCTCCCCTCTCTCCCCCTAGAGAACTCGACAAAATGCTAGCAGGGGACAGAGAAGAGTGCCCCAGGTCTCAGAGCGCAGTGCTGGTGCCTGTGAACTTCCAGGGGTCATGGCAGGGTGGAGGGGAGGGGATGGCAGGGGTCCCTCCCTCCAGGTCTCCAGAGTTCTGCCCACTGGGCCTGCACAGGTCCCCTCTGCAGAGGGAAGGACACTCTCTCTCTCTCTCTCTCTCTCTCTCTCTCTCTGTGATGCTGGTGAGTGGGGGGCCAGGTTCCTTCCAGGGCACAGGCCACCCTAGACAGCTGCAGTGTGCTCGCCACACTGGCATCCCCCAGGTTCTTCCCTGAGGGCCCCAACCTCCCCAGAGGCCAAGGGCACAGCTCCCTCTCAGGGCTGTTCTCTGAGCCCCCACGTGCCCAGCTCTCAGCCCTTGGGGGACCCCCAGACTCACTCTCTGCCACATACACGTGCTGAAATAATGGTTTCCTACAAGGCCCTTTACTCCACACACACAGGACACCCTCAGACCTCTAGCAAGGCCGGGTTTGCAGGGCCTTCCCGCTCTGCCTGCTCACCCCCACCCAACCCTACTCAGTGTGGATCCTCTCCCCTGAAAGCAGTGGACATGAGTGAAGGAGACCCAGCAAAGATGAACCCAAATGGGCTCACTTGGGGCAAAGGTCACAAAAGGAAGCCCACAGAGTTGCCACAGGACCCACAGGACAGAGGGGCGCCAGCCACTCCTCCAACCTCCAGGCAGGCATCACCAGCATGAACTGTCCACGAGCTGGGACTCCAGTTCCTCATGGGAGCCCAGTGACTCCCAGGCGACAAAAGTGTGCACAAAGGCATGGGTCCACCTACCTAGAAATGGCGTCCTTATTCCAGGACCAAAACACAGTGTTTGAGGAGGACCCTCAGCCTGAGTGGATGTCACACCTGTCAACTCCACTTCCCACAGGAAGGACAGTCGACCCAGAGAGTCTAGACCCTCGAAGTGTCCATGAGGGTCCTGACCAGCCACTCCCCTGTCTCTAGAAGGCACATCCCCTCACTGGTGTCCCCACACAGACATCCCTCGTGAATAACCCCACACTAAGGCCCCCCACCAGTACCCCTCAGCAACAGCCCGGCACAAACATCTCCTCACCAAGGACCCTCACCAATGTCACCATTCAAACGTCCCCACACCAATGTCCCACATGAATGTCCACTCACTAACATCCCCTCAGTAATGTCCCCTCAGTAACAACCCCTCACTAACGTCCCCTCAGTAATAACCCCTCACTAACATCCTCTCAGTAATGCCCCCTCAGTAATGTCCCCTCACTAATATCCGCTTAGTAACAACCCCTCACTAATGTCTCCTCAGTAATGTCCCCTCACTAATGTCCCCTCAGTAACACCCTTCACTAGTCTCCTCACTAGTTTCCCATACTAACAGTTCCTAGTGTTCCCTCAAAAACGTCCCCTCAGTAACATTCCCTCACCACCATTTCTCACTAATGTCATCTCACTAATACACTTCAAGAGACACCTGGAGTAACAGGCAAATTTGGCCTGGGAGTACAAAATGAAGCAGGGCAAAAGCTAAAAGAGTTTTGCCAAGAGAACACACTGGTCATAGCAAACACCCTCTTCCAACAACACAAGAGACAACTTTACACATGGACATCACCAGATGGTCAATACTGAAATCAGGTTGACTGTATTCTTTGCAGCTAAAGATGGGGAAGCTCTATACAGTCAGCAAAAACAAGACTGGGAGCTGACGGTGGCTCAGATCATGAACTCCTTATTGCAAAATTCAGGCTTAAATTGAAAAAGTAGAGAAAACCACTAGACCATTCAGGTATGCCCTAAATCAAATCCCTTATGATTATACAGTGGAAGTGCGAAATAGATGCAAGGGATTAGATCTGACAGACAAGTGCCTGAAGAACTATGGATGAAGGTTTGGAACACTGTACAGGAGGCCGTGATCAAAACCATTGCCAAGAAAAAAAAGCAAAAAGGCAAAAAGGTTGTCTGAGAAGGCCTTACAAATAGCTGAGAAAACAAGAGAAAAGAAAGGCAAAGGAGAAAAGGAAAAATAAATCCATCTGAGTGCAGAGTTCCAAAGAATAGCAAGGAGAGATAAGAAAGCCTTCCTCAGTGATCAATGCAAAGAAATAGAGGAAAACAACAGAACAGGAAAGACTAGAGATCGCTTCAAGAAAATTAGAGATACCAAGGGAATATTTCATGCAAAGATGGGCACAATAAAGAACAAAAACAGTGTGGACCTATCAAAAGCAGAAGATACTAAGAAGAGGTGCCAAGAATACATAGAAGAACTATACAAAAAGGATCTTAATGAACCCGATAACCACTATGGTGTGATCACTCACTTAGAGCCAGATATCCTGGAATGTGAAGTCAAATGGGCCTTAGGAAGAAGCCATCACTACAAACAAAGCTAGTGGAGGAGATGGAATTCCAGTTGCGCTATTTCAAATCCTAAAAGATGATGCTGTGAAAGTGCTGCACTCAATATGCCAACAAACTTGGAAAACTCAGCAGTGGCCACAGGACTGGAAAAGGTCAGTTTTCATCCCAATCCCAAAGAAAGGTAAGGCCAAAGAATGTTCAAACTACTGCACAATTGCACTCATCTCAAACGCTAGCAAAGTAATGCTCAAAATTCTCCAAGCTAGGCTTCAACGTTACATGAACTGAGAATTTCCAGATGTTCAAGCTGGATTTAGAAAGGCAGAGGAACCAGAGATCAAATTGCCAACATCTGTTGGATCATAGAAAAAGCAAGAGAATTTCTCAGAAAGAAAAACATCTACTTCTGCTTTATTGACTACGCCAAAGCCTTTGTGTGAATCACAACAAACTAGAAAATTCTTCAAGAGATGGGAATACTAGACCATCTTGTGTGCCTCCTGATAAATCTGTATTCAGGTCAAGAAGCAACAGTTAGAACTGGACATGGAACAACAGACTAGTTCCAAATTGGGAAAGGAGTACATCAAAGCTGTATATTGTCACCCTGCTTATTTAGCTTCTATGCAGTGTACATCATGCAAAATGCCAGACTGGATGAAACACAAGCTGGAATGAAGATTGCCAGGGAAAATATCAGCAACCTCAGATAAGCAGATGGCACCACCCTTATGGTAGAAAGCTAGGAGGAACTGAAGAGCCTCTTGAGGAAAGTGAAAGAGGAGAGTGAAAAACCTGGCTTGAAACTCAACATTCAAAAAACAAAGATCATGGCATCCGGTCCCATCACTTCATGGCAAATAGATGGGGAAACAATGGAAACATGACAGACTTTCTTTTGAGGGGCTCCAAAATCACTGCAGATGGTGACTGCAGCCATGAAATTAAAAGACACTTGCTCCTTGGAAGAAAAGCTATAACCAACCTAGACAGCATATTAAAAAGCAGAGGTATCACTTTGCCGACAAAAGTTAATCTAGTCAAAGCTACAGTTTTTCCAGTAGTTATGTATGAATGTGAGAGTTGAACCATAAAGAATTCTGAGTGCCAAAGAATTGATGTTTTTGAACTATGGTGTTGGAAGATTCTTGAGAGTCCCTTGGACTGCAAGGAGATCCAACCAGTCCATCCTAAAGGAAATCAGTCCTGAATATTCATTGGAAGGACTGATGCTGAAGCTGAAGCTCCAATACTTTGGCTACCTGATGCAAAGAATTGACTCATTAGAAAAGACCCTGATGCTGGCAAAGACTGAAGGCAGGAGGAGAAAGGGAGGACAGAGGATGAGATGGTTGGATGGCATCACCAACTCAATAGGCATGAGTTTGAGCAAGCTCCGGGAGTTGGTGATGGACAGGGAAGCTTGGTGTGCTGCAGTCCATGGGGATCACAAAGAATCAGACACAACTGAGCAACTGAACTGAACTGAACTGAATATGCTTCCAGTTCCATCCCTCACAGACGTTCCTTCAAGAGTTTCCTCACCAGTGACCCCACACTAACATCTGGCTCTGTCTCATATCGCGTCACCCTCATCCACACACTGATGTCCCCTCAGCCAAGCCTCCCCACCAACACCTCCTCACAGTGTCTCTCAGGAGCATCCTTCACCAAAGTCTACAAACCAACATCCTTTCACCAACATCCCCACAAGAACACCTCTCACTAATGTCCCCTCAGTAACACCCTCTCACATTCATCCCTCACAAACCACCCATCACCAGTGTCCCTCACTAAGGTGTCCTCAGCAGATCCCTACACTAACAGCCCTCACACACTTCACCATGTGCCCTCAGGGACACCCCACATGAACATTCTCACTAACCTCTCTTCCCAAAGTCACGTCTCCAACATCCCCGCAGTAAAGGCCCCTACATCTCATCACTAAGTTCCCCTTACTAATGTCCCTCAGCCACTTTCTTCCCCAGAGTCCCCTCAGGAACACCCCCTCACTACCATAACTTCACCAGCGTCTACACCTCTGTCCTCTCCCTGATGCTTCCTCACAACAGGCCTCTGTGACGGCCGCATGTCCACCGCTGCTCACAAGCTCCCTCAGCCTCTGCACTGCTGTCCCCTCAGTCCCACAGCTCAATGGCAGCCACTTGGGCTTGAGGGTTAGGTGCCACCTGAGCCCCTGCTGGGTGCCCACCATGCAGTGGGGTCAGCTGAGCCAAGGCTGTGGGAAAGGAGGGGGAGGCCCTGTGTTTCTAAGCTGACCTCACCCTCACAGCCCCCACCATCTGGAGAGACCCCACATGCCTCACCTCCCAGCCCCTCAACATGGGAGGAAATGGCAAAGGCAGCCAAGGGGTGACCCCCAGAGACACAGAGAATCAGGACCAGTGGGCTGGGGGTAGTTAGGGGCAGAGGCCGGTGCACCAGCAGATGAAAGCGCCCACATCTCCAGGAGGGCTGACAAAAGGAACGGTTGTGAGCATCTATTGATACCCCTGCCTCAGAGAAGCAAACAGGAGCAGATGAAGGGGTTCTGATGGAGCCACAGCGACTCGGGGAGCACAGGACCCTCGGATGTGCCGTTGCAGAGTGGCTTTAAAAACCCACTTGCAGTTCTTCTGAATGCCCCTTGAAAGGAACCCACTCCCACCCCACTCGGCCTGCAGGACCCCTCCCCACCCGCTGTGCTGCCCCGTGCAGGCAGGCCCCAGGTGAGCCTCTGAGGCCGCTGGGCACTGGCCCCTTTCCTGTCCCCACACTCCACACTGCATCCCAGCTCACCTTCTTTCCTGAGTTCACCCCTTGGGGACCCTCCCGGAATGTTCTTTGCATTTGCACACAAACACGCATATGTGCGTCCATACACAGACAAGCACACCCACCACAGCCTGCTCGCACACTGCCCTTGCTGGTTTGACTTGTAGGAGCTTTTCTGTTGGTCGATAGTAACTTCAAATAGGTTCCTGACATTTGCTCTGGTTATCATGTCTTTTACCAAAACAGGTTTTTAATTTCCCTGTAAAGTATACTGGGCTCTCTGCCTTGCTCCAGGAGGACAGACCCTCTACATCATTTTCTCTCAATATTCTGCATGGTTACCTAACAAGTGCACGCATGCTTTTTGGTTTTCCCATGTGCATAGCCCGTCTGGAAGGAATTTCAGGGTGTGGTGATGTTTTGAAATTACTTTTAATGGGAATGTCCTGGAAGCCAGAGGCTGCTATAGTAGGAGCAGCTGAGGTGGGGAGACCCCGCCCCTGGGAAGGAGCTGGAGGTTGATGGATATTTAGGACTGGACAGACTAGATAAACAGGCTACACATGTGAACAGACCACAGAAAAGAAAATCCATCGTTACTATGACAAGACAGTCACCCTCAGATGTAACAGAAGTTAGAGGTGTGTTGGAAAGTGTATCTGTCAGCTCCTGCTACATAACAACCAGCCACAATGTCTCATGGTGGGGCAGTTGGTATTTACTTCATTCCTGAATCACCCACAGTCACCTGCGGTATCTCTGCCTAAGACTCCAGGGGCTACCTCAGCTAATGCCCTGGGGCTGTGGGTCAGTGGGGATACTTAGGCCATGACTGTGGCTGCTCGGGGAACCCTGTTCTCAGGTGGAGGTAAATGGTTCCCAGACAGGCAACAGGTGAGAGTCTCTTCTGACCTGCTTGTTACCATGCTCACCTCCTCTGCCCCTATCCCAGCATCAGAGAGCTGAGGACACACTCTGCTGTCAGCAGTGAGAACCGGGGCTCCTCCAAACTGCCACAGGGCCGTGAGGGAACCGGGGTGCTGCGGCTCAGCAGGGCACCACCCTAGGACGGCCTTGTGCAGGACACACACGGGGCTGAGAGGAGCAGCAGATGCTGAGGGCACACATGACCCCGTTGACCCGAACATCAGCTCACAGGGAAAACTGAACCTCTGTGTGGGAATCACGGGCAGGGTTGTGGTCACCATGGAGCCGGGCCCGGGGGGTGGGAGTCAGGAGGATTCTGTGATGGGGAGATGGCCGCTCAGGACACGCACCTTCCTGAATGTGTCTCATATTTCACAATGAAATGGTAAAGGAAATACAGGGAAAGGACAAGTGAATAAAATATACATTACATAGAGTCTCTCTAACCCACTCCAGTCTTCTTGCCTGGAGAATCCCATGGATGGAGGGGCCTGGTGGGCTACATTCCATGGGGTTGCAAAGAGTTGAACATGACTGAGCAATTGAGCTCAGGAGTCTCTCTAAACGCTGATGTGAAAGACCTCGGGGCTAACACGTTAACTAGAAACAAAAATCAGCATTGATCTGCTCTGTATAAGTAGTGTCAAGGAATGAAGAACATAAATTCACATGTGTTTGTGTTTGCATAAATAAACACTAAATGGGCACAAAGAGGGAATTCAGCGATTTCCTGACGAGGATGGGAAGGCGCTGGTGGGGACGAGGGGGCGGGGCCTCTCTGCAGAATCTCTAAGCAGCCCTGGGTTTAGAACCAGGTGACCTGACACACTGCCTATTTTGAAAGACCTCAGCCTGCAGACCCCTGGCAGTGCTCAGTCCTACAGCAGCTCTGACCCTCACCATCTGCAGCTCCAAGCCTCATGGATGCTGCCCTCCTGGGGTACCCCCGCAGGGCCCATAGGTCACACCTCTTGCCCTCCTCCACCTCCAACTCCCAACACCCCGAGGACCCTGTGGCCCAACCTCCAGTGGGCCATCATCGTCATCGTCAGCTCAGCTCCTAGACCAGAGCTGGCCCAGGTGGGTCTGAGAGGGTAACAGGCAGGAAGGCCAGAGGTCCCCAAGAGGCAGGAGGAAATAAGTGGCAAACATCCTGCCTGGAACTAACCAGTGTGTTTTTTTCTTATGGGAAATGTTTATCTTAAGCTATGTTAAGGAAGCTATGTATTTGCTTTAGAATTTGCCTTTCTTCAAAATGGTTCCTCCTGAGACTAACTTTTTTTCTTTTTTCAAAACTTGGGCTGATAATGGTTCAACAAACCAGTATTCCCTGTCAATTGTTTTATGGTTGGGGGTTGACACACCTCATGTCATCCTATCTATTGTGGGAGTTGAGCCTGGTGAAACTCCCTCAGCCTTGAGTTGTCTCTCTTATCTGATTAATCGTTTTCTAACAGATATAAAACACCTTGCTAGAAACTAGCAAGGGGGCTCTCTTTTCCTGTCCCCTTCTGATGTCTAGGGGCTTCCCTAGTAGCTCAGTCGGTAAAGAATCTGTTTGCAATGCAGGAGACCCAGGTTCAACCCCTGGGTCAGGAAGATGCCCTGGAGAAGGAAATGGCAACCCACTCCAGTACTATTGCCTGGAGAATTCCATGAACAGAGGAGCCTGGCAGGCTACAGTCCATGGGATGGCAAAAAGTCAGACACAACTGTGCAACTACCTTTCACTTTCACTTTTCACTTTCTGATGTCTATATCAGAAGTTTTCCCTGTCTCTATTATGCTTTAAAAGAAACTCTGCTACACAAAAAGCCCCAAGTCGTCAAGCCTCATCTCTGACCCTGGATGGAAATCCTCTCCTCTGGAGGTCACAAATCCCGGCATAACACACAGCTCACAGAAACAACCTTTCAGGTCTTGTCCTGTTGCCTCCAGCCCCGGGAATGGGGTAGGGGGGCAGGGGGGCTTGGGCTTTCTACCACTTCCCATTCCTCCCTCACCACCCAGGCCCTGCAGAGACCCTCCTGGGACCCCCACCACTGGGCTTGGGCCACTGAGCTTCCACCAAGAGAAGTCAGTGCCCAGTGCCTTGGACTCTCCCTTCTGGGACCCCAGGTCTGACACTGCACCCTCTTCTCCCAGAACCCGGGACATGGCCCACACATCACTTTCATGTCCCCGGCCACTTGCTGCTCTCATCTTCTCCTGTCCTGGGAGGAGCTGGTCCGGCCACCCCTCACCTTGGTGGATCCCCCGCCATTCCCCTGTCCATGAGGCAGCATAGCCCTTATCCCTCCATGAGATCTGAGGGTCCTACTAAGGGGGCTCTGGCCCCCAGGACCCCGGGTACTCTGTGACCCTGTGTCACCTCGTGCTCCACCCCCATTCCCTCCCACTTGTCCCTCCCCTCGTCCCCACCAGCGCCTTCCCATCCGTGTTTGGCACCTCTGTGTTTGGCGCCTCACGAGGTCCCATTTCTGCCACTCAGCTCAGACCTCCCCCAAGCCCCTCACTGGGATCCCACGTGCACTCCACATGGACCCCACAGGCACCAGTGTGTCATCACTTTACTGGCACTGCCAACCCCAGCCATGCCCACTCCTCACAGCCCCCTATCCTTGCCCCTCATATCCCCCCATCTGGGGCCCCAGGACGTGTCTGGAGCAGCTGCAAGGGGGAGTGGAGTCTGTCGATTCCCTGCTCAGCCGTCACTCCTGCCGGGCCTCCAGCCGGTCCAGCACCAGTGCTGCCTGTGTCTGGGCATCTTGCAGGAGGCTGGAGATGCGCTGGCGGACCTAAGAGACACAGGAGCACTTCATCACCACTCACCTGCCACCCACCCCACGGGCCCAGCCTCCCTGCTGGTTTCCTGGGCTGTCCACTCTGGGTGGCCCCGAGCCTCTGACCTGGGGAACTCCAGATCCTCACAGGTCTCTCAGTGGGGGTGGGAGGGTCCCTCTGTCTTTCCTGACGTTTGGGGCCAGCAAGGCCCAGTCCCCACCCTCCCCACTGCTGAAGGCGGGGCTGTGTCCTCCAGGCCCAAAGGGGCAGCGCTCAAGTGGCTAGTATGTTATCTCATGCCCTAGGGTGGACAGGGCCTTCCCTGATGACAAGCTCAGCTTGGCTAGAGAGGCAAGTCGGGACAAGTCGGAAGCCCTAGTGCTCCCATTCCCAGTCAGGAAATCACTTTTTAACAATCATCACAAAATCACAAATACAGGGTGGTGGCCAGGGCTGGGAATGGGGGTTGCTGTGGGACCTCCTCTGGAGTGGCAAGAATGTTCCAGCACTCGATAGAAGTAGTAGTCTCACGACCATAGATGTGCCAACTGCCTCTGACTTGTATAATTTAACATAGCGAGTTGCACGTTCTGTGAATTCTCCTCCAAAAAGAGTGACAATGAAATTGTCACAAATGCTGAAGTGGGACAATTGCACAGGCCAGCAACTGCTCTCTGAGACCACGTGTTGCCGGTGCTGCAGCCCAGCCCATCCAGGGGACCCGGCCCTGGCCAGAGCCCCCAGGAGGGAGTAAGGGGGCGCCAGCAGGCACCCAGGCCACTTGCCCTGACAGAGACCCTGAAAGAAGGCCCCAGCTGTCCCCTGAGGCCTGCGTTCTGCAAGACAGGCCTTGTCCACCTGTAGCAGCTGGAGGACTGTCTCGTCAGACAGACACATCCCTCCCTCAAGGACATACTAGCCAGGTGCCCCCGGGCCCCACATGCGGGAACCAAGGCAACCTCCAGGCCTCTCAGTAGGCCCGGCCTGTGCCCCCGCTCACCTGGTCCTTAAACGCGTCATCAGTGACATCCTTCAGGTTGATGAGCACATTGAAATATGCACCAGACACACCTGTCTCCAGGGCCTTGGCTGCCACCTGCAATGGCCGCGAGGTAGAACCAGCCAGCCGTGATCGGGCAGGCTGCGGGGCCTCCCCCTGCCCACTTCAGCCCAGGACATAAACTGGGGGTCTCACGCCTCAACCCTGAAGACGGCAATCTGACCGGTCACTAGAGCCCTCGGGAGCCCAGAGTCACTGGACAGAAGCTTGGCCCTCTCCAAGGTGGGTCCCAGGGCCCTTGTGCCACCCAGTACTCAGAGGCCCACCCTCAGCTGACCACCCGGCAGTCCACACCCTGCTGACCTCGGCACTCCAACTCTGCGACCCAGTGATGCCTCAGGCACAGCCCAGGCTGGAGACGTGCTTAGCCCAGGCTGAGTGCATGCTCAATCACTCAGTGTCCAACTCTTTGTGACCCCATGGACTGTAGCCTGCCAGGCTCTTCTGTCCGTGGGATGATCCCAGGCAAGAATACTGGAGTGGGTTGCCATTTCCTTCTCCAGGGGCTCTTCCCGACCCAGGGATGGAACCTGCAGCTCCTGCATTGGCAGGCGGATTCTTTACCACTGAGCCACCTGGGAAGCCCAGAGCTGGCCGCACGGGACCTTTAACAATGAGCACAGCATGTTGGCAGTTTACAGGCCCTGAGGGGCCACAGAGATGGGCAGCACATGCTGGGCCAGGAAGACCCAGAATGCAGGAACCATGGCCTCTGTGCTCAGACAGCTTCTAGAACCTTCCCAACAACTCACAGGCAGCCACCTCCCAGGAAAGGAGTATACAGTCCTTAGGGCCTGAAGACCAGACACTGAAAACAGGTGTCTCTCTGTAAAGACCATGTGGCTGGGGGCCTTGGATCGGGCTGTAGACAAACAGCACTGGGTGTGATGGCCCTTGTCCCCAGGCCTCCATGCAGAGGCTACAGACAGGGTGCGAATGCATGTCTGCGAGCGCCTGGGGTTTCTGGGAGAGGGGCCAATCGGGAGGAGGGCGGCTGGGGCCAGAGGGCACAGTCAGAGGTGGACTCTGGAGCACACTCGAGTGTCTGCCTCTGCGCTGTGACCTTGAACAAGATCTTAGTAGAGCCGGCCCTGAAGGCTGAGACGGACCGAGACCCCCTGCCAGCACTCATGTCTGCTGGCTCAGTGAGCAGCTGTGACACCCACTGACCCTTCACTCTGCACCGGCAGCAGGGCCTGCCACGTACCTGCAGGTCTGACCTGCAGGCCAGGTTCACGCACAGGGCCAGCTCTCGCAACACCGGCCACAGCGAGGCCACCGTCTCTGCCAGCGCCAAGGGCACAGCCACCGCCTGCCTCAGCCCCTCCTGCAGAGCGGCCTCACGTCTGGAAGCAAGGCCATTGGCAGTCAGAGCCTGGGGTGCCCAGACACCCCCAGTCCCTACCCGATGACTCCTTGAGGAGCCCACGGAACCAGGCTGGGGACCACAGGGAAATCGTTGTTCAGCCACAGCACACCCGGCGGGGACTGACCAGTACCAGGGATGTTCGCTGCACTCACCTGTCCTTGTCCTCAGGTGTGTTCTTGGGCAGCTTTGTTGCTTTCTGCCAGAGCAAGCACAGAAACACAGCAGGGTGAGGGACTGTGACAAGGGGACTGGGAGCCTGGGGAGGGCGGGGGCCTAACACAGCGCCCACCACCTCCAAGTTTGCTTCCGTGAATCACAGATCAAGAGCCACCTCTGAGGGACTGGGAGGGGGCCAGAGGGGAATGAGGGCTCCAGCACCAGTCTTCCCCACCCACTCCAGGCGAGGCAACTGTGCAACCCCAGAGACCAGCATAAAGGTTCAGGCCGTGTCCCCCCACCCCCGAGGGCGACACACAGCCCAGGCCTCCTTCCAGGAAGTATGAAACTGCTCCTCCCACTGCCCTGCCCATGTGGGATGCACCAAGAGGTGCACGTGACCTCCAGGTCGGATGGCCGTGTTGTCAGGGGACCTCGGGAGGACCACTCCAGGCACCACCCACGCAAGCTCTGCAGGGGCCACCAGGCGGCATCCTTCATACAGGAAACGCACTCACCCCAGGGCGAAAGTCTCCCCCGAGTCACTCACACAGCCATCCACTGAGGCCCAGCAACGGAGGCCAGCTGTCCACCCAGGGCCCAGGTGCAGACTAGACTTGGCCCAAACCCCCCAGCAGGGCTGGCCCAAGGCCTCTGCCCCAGGCGTGCCCAGAACACTGTCCACCCTCACATTAGGTCTTGCCCCAAGGTGGCTTTGGGCACTGTTGTCCGCCGGGAGCTCACACCTTCCCCAGCAGGCCCTCCTCCCCCGTGGGGTCCAACCACCCCCCTTCCCTCCTCTCCTGTGTCCCCTGCTGGCTCTGTTCTCCCACACCCCTGGGACTTCTTGACCTTGAACTCACACCTTGACCTTCCTGCGAGTCCCCTGACCTCCACCCAGGTCTGACAGACACCCCTCCCTCCAGGCCCTCCTGAACAAGGGAGGTCTGGATCTAGCCTCCCAGCTCCCATGGCCCTTTACTTCTGTTGCTGAGCTGTCTTCTCTGATCGCTAACACTGTGACTGACTGTGTTACATGTAAAGATTTCTGTTCCCACTCTTTCGGGACCAGAGCTCTTCTCTTCCTCCAGGATCTGCAGGTCTGGGTGTCGGCCCATCAGCAGGGCGCAGGGAGCTGGGCAGAGGGACACTGAGCCTGGCTGACCCTCAGGGCAGGTGTTCTCCTCTCCCCCGACCCCCAGCCCTGCAGAGACTCTGACCTGGGGTCACACCTGCACTAAACCTGCTGGGCTCAACCCAAGAGCAGCCAGACCACTGTCCCCTCCCTCCAGGCCCCCTGGTCTCCAGACGTCTGTGCTAGTGGCAGTCTCCCCCTCACCTCCATGACCCTGGCCCACCTTTCTCTCCTCTGGAGACCCCCATCACTGTCTACTGACCCCACTCTCCCTCAGGTCCTGCTCCGTAGGGCCAGTGGTGATGGCCCGCCTGCACACGCACCAGGTAGGCCTCGAAGGCCTGGGCATCGGCGTCCACCATCGCAGTCAGCTCAGCCACGGCGGCGTGGAAGGGCGGGATCAGGCGGCGCATGGTCACGTCCAGATGCTCAAACTGGCGCCGCCCATAGGTCATCAGGCCGGCCATGGAGGCCAGGGCGGCGCCCTGGGGAGAGCGTGCTGATCATGGGACCAGCCCCGGGCCGGGTGCCCCCATCCCCGCCGCCCACCTCCTCGCCCCAGGCCCCACTCACCATGGCTGCACTGGCTGCTGCCACGGAGCCACCCCCTGGGGCTGCTGAGCGGGCGCCCACAGCCCGGATGAAAGCACGCAGGGGCTGGTCCACAAGGCTTTGCTCAGGCCCGTCCTGGGGGACCAGGTACCTGCAGGGCAGGGGCGGTCAGGGAAGCCAGGGTTGGGGTGGGCTGGGGTCTATGTCAGAGGGTCCTGGGTCATTACTTCTAGGCTAGGAAGGTGGGACTTGGGGGGTCCCTGGCTCAGACCAGCACAGGGGAGGGGATATGGACTCTGTTTGCAGAGCAGCCACCCCGAAAGCAGCTGTGACCAGCCAGGAGCTGTGTGAGGAGCGAGTGGGACCTGTTGGGGCCTCACTGGGCCCCCCAACAAGCCCCCAGCCCTACACTTAGTGACAGAGCAGAGCTCTGGACGACCGAGGGGGTCTCTGCACAGGAGTGGGGGTCGGGGGCTGCTCACTCGATGATCCGCTCCTTGGGGTTGAAGGGGGACAGGGAGTCCAGGCCCAGCCGGTTCACCACCTGGAAGAAGGCCTGGTGAGTGGGGTTCCCTTGAGCCCAGGTCCCACCCCTGCCACCTGTGGGGGTGCTCCCTGGCCCTGGTGTGGAGCTTGCAGGGACACAGCTGCCACACACACACACCCACACCCACCAGCAGCCCTGCAGACAGAAGCTTTTCAAGGCAGGTGACCTGCCGGGCCCTGGACTCCACCCACTGCACTGCCCAGGGGAGACCCAGGCCCAGTGTGACCCGTCCTCCCCACACGCGAGCATGTGGGCCAAGACAACTGCCTCTTGGACAGGGTTCCAGCTCCTGGGAGTCAGTGGCTCTGGCTCTCAAAGGCCCAGAGCTGCGTGAGCACCCCAGCTATGACCCTCGATATGTGATGAAAAGTGAAGTTTATCCAACTTCAAAAAAAAGTTGGAAATAAGCTTTTGGTGAAATGAATTCCCCACATCAGAGAGGAATTCTTTTCACCTAAAGATGCTTTTAGGACACATCATGGCGCTGATGCTGGCAACACAGTCCCAGCCCCTCTGAGCCACATGGGGACAGAAAGCGACAAGTACGGGACAAGTTGAGAGCCAGGGATGGCCTGAGGTCTCCCGGAGGATGCAGGAACGAGGCGGGAACATACCAGAGGGCACCTGAGAGCAGCCCACCCGCTGCAGAAAACCTCAGAGAGAGGAACAGGACTGTCAGAATGGATTTTAGCGCCCAAAAGCCTGGCAGGAAGTAAAGGAAACCATCCACTGCCAGAAAGCTCTCCCTACCCTGGAGCTGGGTCCACCCAGAGACGCCTGAGCCATCTCTCAGAAGCAGGGCTCAGACGGGAGGCCCCTGGAAGACAGCACCTCCAAGGATGTATTTGGGGAGAGCCACCCTTCACAGGAAATAATCAAGATCCTTTCCAGTCTGAGGCTTAGTTTGGTGAAGCCGCCAGATGGTGAAGCCCCAAAAATATCTTTCCTGGGAATTGTAACCTGAGAGGGAGAGAGGCCACGGTTCACAGAGAATTCTCTTCTGTGTGGCCCCAAAGCCCGAACAAGAGGCTCATCTACAGGGCCCAAGCAGCAACACAAGTTTAAACCAGTGACCAAGAATTCAGGAAGATCCCCTGGAGCAGGAAATGGCAACCCACTCCAATCTTCTTGCCTGGAGAATCCCATGAACAGAGAAGACTGGCGGGCTACAGTCCAGGGGGTCGCACAGAGTCGGACATGACTGAGCAGCTAGGGATGACCAAGAATCACCACAGAAGAAAGCCAGGCACGCAGTCAGAACTCCCAAAGCACCTGCAGAAGCATCACTACGTGTGTCAGCAGGCACGATGCTTTGGAAAGCCAGACCTTCAAAGGCTGCAGATCTCAGAACTTTCAGATAAAGAATATAAAATACTATGGTTTCAAGAAGAAATAGAGAGCATCAAACATGTTAATAAACGATAAATAGATGTGGGAGAGGTGAAAGTGGAAAAAGGATGGAGGAGGGAGACTCTTGAGGCTGGATTTCAAGAGGCACAAAGTATTTACATGTCTTGAACTGTTGCCCCCGGGAGTGCTTATTAACAGCAACAGGAAAAACAGGAACACCACAGTGATAACCCTGGGTTGGGGAGACCAGTCCAACAAGGGGACCCAAGTAACGAACGCCCTGAGGGCGACACCCCATCACTTCTGTGCTGCTCTTGCCAGAAACACACAAGCACACCCAGCCCTGAGAAAGGTCAGACCAGCACCCAGCAAGCAGTGCTCACAGCCCATCATGGTCAAGGAAGGACAGGGAGAACTGGGGCCCTGGTCCAGATTAAGGGCCGTAAAAGACAGGGCACGTGGACCCGCTCCTGGTCTGGGCCGGAGCCAGGAGAGGGAGACACTGACATGATTTGATTACAGTCTGCAGATTAGAGCAGATTGTACTGTGCTGAATTTCCTGATTTTGATCATTGCACTGTGGTTGTATAATAGAATGTCCTTGATCTAGACAAATACACTCTGAATAAATGAGGCATAAAGGACAGTGTCTTAAACCTACTCTGAAATGGTCCAGAAACAAATGTGATTGTGCGTGAATGCAGAGAAACAGAGATACAGAAAATGGTGCAAAATACAACAATAGGTGAATCGGGAGGGAATAAAGCAGCTCCTGATACTATGTGCGCACCTCTTCTGTGAGCAAGAATTACATCAAAATAAAAAGTGACATAGAACTTTGTAATGGCCAGAAAGAGAACAAACCAAGCTATAAAGTACATAAGTGATTAAGAAGTGAGGCCTGAGAAAACCACAGCAAATACAGAGGGGGGAAAACGGAGAGAAAGTGTAGAAAAAAACAGGATATATGGAAGAAGAAAATGCTACCATGGAGTGACTATGTCTGCAAAGTGAAAGAACCAAACACTGAATCAAAAGTATTAAAGAAAATATTCCTGAAACTGAACAAGAATGAATCAGTAAATAACACAGAACCCTGTTCTAAAGAAAAACTGATGCAGAATAATCAACACCAAGACATATATGGCAGAGTTACTGAATTTCAAGGATAAAGACAGTTCTTCAAGCTTTGGGGAGAAAGAACAGGTCAGCAGGGGTGTGGATTACCAGACGGCCTTAGACTCCCCCACCATACACACAGCAACATTTATTCCAAAGGTGGCAAGGATGTGCCTGTGACATTCTCAGGAGAAAAACAAGTGACTAGAGGTTTTGGTTCTCCTTTATTGTTGTTGTTTAGTTACTAAGTTGTGTCTCTGTAATCCCATGGACCTCTAGGACCCACCAGGCTCCTCTGTCTACGGGATTCTCCAGGCAAGAATATTGGAGTGGGTTGCCATTCCCTTATTGCAGGGGATCTTTCTGACCCAGAGATCAAACCCGCATCTGTGAGTCTCCTGCATTGTCACATGGGTTATTTACCACTGAGCCACCAGGGAAGCTCTTTGGTTGTCCTACTGTTTCGAAAGAATGGAGTCACACAAAGACATTCCCAAACACACTAGAACCTACAGAATAAAGCCCCCTTGAGCCTTTCTTCGAAAACCTGCTTGATTGTGAAATCTAGGCAACAGAGAAAGGACAGAGATGCACAGTGACCTCACTTAAGTACAGAACCAAGCTTAAATATCTATGTATATTTAATTCATGTGGATATGGTTACAGAAGGTAAATGGTATACTTCAGACAATGTAAAAATATCAACGAAGCAATTTAAATCTGGACCAGCAATGACAGCTCAAACAGTGCACTGATTTTCTTGTCTTTCTTCACCATGAGTCAAGAGACAGTCTAACACTGATTAAGAGCTAAAGGAGTAAGTATACTATGCAAACTTATAAAGGTAACCACCGAGAACAAATGAATTCAGCGAGGTAGCAGGATGCAAAGTCAACCCACAAAGATCAGTGCATTTCTGAACACTGACAATGAACACTGAAGAACAAATTACAAAAACAATTCCGTTTTCAGTAGCATAAAAAAAAATTAAATACTTAAGAATTAATTAACTTCACCAAGGAGGTGAAAGACTGCAATGAGAACTACAAAACATGCTGAAAGGAGCTAAAGACACTGAAGAGGACACAGCCCAAGTCCAGGGCGAGAAGATGGTGCCGTGACATGGAGCACCACCTGGTGACCGGCAGGGGCAGTATGAGTGGTACCTTTCTGACAGTACCTTTCAGAGAAACGGGAAACCCCATCCTGGACGGTGGTGATGGGCACACAACTTTATAAACATCCTTAACACCACTGACCAGCACGCTTAAATATGGCTAAGATAGGAAATTTTATGTCATGTATGTTTTACCATAATTTTAAAAGTTGAAAAAATATTTAAAAGAACCAACTCCCTTAAAAAAAAATGACACAGCTCTAAAAAACCGGGAACTAGAGAAGGGAGATGGAGAAGGCAATGGCAACCCTCTCCAGTACTCTCGCCTGGAAAATCCCATGGACGGAGGAGCCTGGTAGGCTGCAGTCCATGGGGTCACTAAGAGTCGGACACGACTAAGTGACTTCACTTTCACTTTTCCTTTCATGCATCGGAGAAGGAAATGGCAACCCACTCCAGTGTTCTTGCCTGGAGAATCATAGGGACGGGGGAGCCTGTTGGGCTGCCTCTATGGGGTTGCACAGAGTCAGACATGACTAAGGAGACTTAGCAGCAGCGGCAGCAGAGAAGGGAGAAAAGATGAGGATAAACATCGAGAGTTACTTTCTCATGTGCACAGCAAGCAGCCTGCAGATCGCAGACCTCAAGCTTCACAGACAGTGAGTTTTGGACATATTTTGTAGCAATGCTGCTTCAAACAATTCTATGGGCCCCCTTTTTCCAACAGCATTTGCTCACTGTGTGCCTCTGTGTCAGATTTTGGTAATTCTCACAATATTTCAAACCCTCCACCAGCATTAAAATCCCAACTCTCTGAAAGCTCGGATGAAAGTTAGCTTTTTTTTTTTTTTTAATAAAGTACTTTTAAGTATGTGCACAGTTTTTTTAGACACAATGATATTGCACACTTAACAGACTATAGTCTAGTATGAACATAACTTTTATGTACACCAGGAAACCAGAAAATCATGTGAGTGGCTTTATTGGGATATTCGACTTATTTGCAATGGCCTGGAACTGAATATCTTTGTGGTGCTTGCACTGATAAAAATTGACAAATCACATTGATACATTTAGATAGATTTTAACTTAATAAATCAAAAATGGAGATGAATATATTAAGTTATGGGCTTTCCCGATGACTCAGCAGTAAAGACTCTACTGCAGTGCAAAAGACCTAGGAGATGCGGTTCAATCCCTGGGTTGGGAAGATCCCCTGGAGAAGGGCATGGCAACCCACTCCAGCATTCTTGCCTGGAGAATGCCCAAGGACAGAGGAGCCTGGCTGGCTACCGTCCATGGGGTCGCAGAGTTGCACACACAGAGTTGCATACACACATTATATTGCCTCCATATAACCGGAAGAAAACCACATCCTCTCTGCCTAAAAACAGGACAAAAGCAAGCCCAAGCATATCTGCTGTATTTAGTAAATACAAAAGGATAAACCCAACAACCAAAAGACAAAAACTCTCAGAGAAATCCAGTCATGTGCTCATTTTAAGAAATATCTTCAAAACAGAACCACCCTGAGGCCAGAGAAAGAGGATGGCAAAAGCTGGCTACAGCCAGAGCTGGCTAGAGGGACCCAGGACTGCAGGAACCATGTGGTGAATAGCCCACGGAGGCTAGACTCACACCCCCAAATCTGGACGGGTCAGGACCAGAGGAGGGGCAAGTCCCTCCATCCGACCGAGCCCAGGCACCCCCTCTCACAGAAGTTTCACAAAACTGAATATATTTTAGGTCATAGAGAAACCCCCAACAGTGCCCACCAAGTGAAAAATGTGATCTCAACTTGCAGGCACAGACAATAAAACAAAGGAGAAGCAGGAGGCCACATGGACAGGAACCCAGGCCTGGGAGCAGGTGCCTGCTCTCTCTCAGGATCCCCAGCCCCCCAGCCCCAGCCCCACCCTCACAGGCCCTGCCCACCAGCCTGAGCCGATGCTCCTCCTCCAGGAGGAACAGGTTCTCCTGCTCGCAGTAGAAGGCGGCCGCGTCCAGCAGGGCCTTCAGAGGCACCAGGCCCACCAGCTGCGAGCCCACCACCGGGAGGCTCAGCTCCTGCGGAGGGCGGAGGGCAGAGGGCGGAGGTCGGAGATCGAGGCATCAGTGCCCAGGCAGCTGGGCTTGGGAATATGGGGAGGACCTGCCCCGCTCACCTGGGCTTCTCTGCAGGTCTCCTCGAAGACGGTGTGCAGCCCTGTGACCTCAAAGTCCAGGAGGTTCATGGACACCTGAGCCAAGTTCTTCTCATCCAGGTACCAGCCGATGCCCTGCACCTTGCTCAGGCGTCCTGGCTGTGGAGGACAAGGCTTACCCAGCCCGGCCCTGCCTCTCCTGGCACCCCACACTGACAGTCCCCCCCCCACCCGCATCCCCTCAACTGGCCTAGGGTCTCCCTTCTGCCCCAGACACGGGGACAAGGGGGGCCGTGGCCTGAACACTGTGCCGTGCAGCTGGTCTCCTCCTTGCCTTGCTCTCCCAGCCTCTCATCTGAGCATGGGAGGGGCCTGCCCACCACCGGAAGTAGAGCCCCCAACGGCGGCTCACCCCACACAGGGTCCAGGCTCAGACCAGGCCCTGCTGCCTGGCCAGCATTCCACCCACGTCCTTGTCTTGGGCCTGGCTCCTTCCTCCCATCCCACCCCTGCCCCAGAGGCCAGCTCGCAGCCCTTGCTCTTTGGGGCACTCACTCCCTCTCAGGGGGGACCTCTGACTTCTGACCTCAGCAGAGCACAGAGCAGGACTGGGGAGCTGCCATGCTTTTATGCTGTGCTTGCCGACAGCTGAGCATTCGAGAGAGAAGCCGGGCCCAGGCCTCTGGGGGTGGAGGCTGACAGAGGAGGAGCAGGGCCTCCTTCACCAGGTGTGTCTTTGTCTACCTGTGTCCAGTGCAAAGTTTCTGCAGAAGTGGTGCTCAAACTAGGTGGGAGTTCCTATGGCAGACTTGGTGGATTGGGGTACCTGGGGATACCTGGGACTCAGCAACGCCTGTTTTCCTATCAGCATGGAAAAGCTGCAGTATGTTGGCCATAGCTGTAGACCTGCTGCTTCCATGGAAAATGTCCTTAAAGACTTGCTCCTGAACCTCAAACCCTGGAACCCTGACCCTGCCAGTCCCACATGGCATGGACACCAAGGTGGGTGGGTCCACCCACCCACCCGCCATGTGTTGGGGGTCCACACATGGTGCCCAGCCTTGACCCTCTCTGGGAGCCCCTCGAGATGCAACAGGGATGGGCCAGGCCTCATGGGACTGCAGGCGCTGCCCACCTGGTCCTTCCCACGACCCTGCTCACGGAGATTGAGGGCAATGCGGTGCGCCTGCTCCTTGGTGCTGAGCAGGTTGATGTTGAATGCCAGGAGGAACTTCCGCGCCCCTGTGGCGGTGGCCCCCCAGCTAGGAACGAAGGAGCTGGGCCCGAAGTCGGGTGCCCACTCGGCCTGCTTGAGCTGTGGGGAGACCGGCGGGTGAGGGAAGCTGGGAGGAGGGCCCAGCCCAGACCGCCCCCTGCTGAGGGGCACGGCACCTTCTCAGGGAGGGCCTCGTACTCCCCGGCCCGGATGGCCGGCAGGGACTGGCGGCTGGTCGTCCGTGCGGCCTCGCCGTAGAGGTACACTGCAAAGGGACCTGACGAGTCAGGCCCCTGGCGGCGGGCATTGTGGGACCCCGTTCCTGCAGCTCCGTCTTGCTGGCAGCCCCCATCTCTGTGCCCCGTCAGGTGAGTATGGGTGGTCGCTGGTGGGCACTCTGTATAGGCAGGACCCCTCCTCTGCCCACCCAGGGGCAGGGCAGGCCCCACTCCCACTGCCCAGGCTCTGATGCCCCAGAAAAACCCACAAGAGTTGGGAGCAGGCATGCGGGGCTGAAAGGATATTCATGTTTCTCTCCAAAGGGCATTTTTGCTGAACAAAACATGGAATGTGGAGGAGAGAAAACAAACCTCACTGCCAGCTTCTGATGCCTGCACGAGGCAGGACCCATCCCCAAGTCGGCCCATTGGCTCACAGGCAGGGGCCGGACGTGCAGCTGGCCTCTCAGGTGTTCACCTGTTGCGTGTGCTGGGCTTCCCTTGATTTAATTCCCCAAAGAGACTGTTAAGGGCTTTCTGTCTGTCCACCTTGCTCAAGCCCTTCATGGAGCCGCTACTCAAGCCCACTGCCAAGCAAGGGTGACAGTCTGCCAGCTCCCTGACGGCTGGGACCCTGTCCTCACAGGTTCTCATCATAGGAGAAGGGGGACCTACTCCTGCCTGTCAAAAACCTGCATGGTAGAGTTTTCTCCCTTAAAATCTGCATTTTTTAGGATGTAAGAGCAGAGACCCTCACAGGGTGCCTGCTGTTGCCGCTGTTGAGCTGAGGTGAGGAGGGGCCACCCGCCCTGGGCTCTCACCTGGCACACCCAGCTCCTCTGCCAGCCGCTGGCCAAAGGCCTGGGCACACAGCACACACTCGTCCATGGTGACACCCCTCACCGGGATGAAGGGGCACACGTCCAGGGCGCCCATCCGGGGGTGCTCCCCTACACAGAGATGGGGCTGAGGAAGGGGACCTAGGTGTGGAACCCCGCCCTCCAGCCCCTTCTGCGCACATTCAGACTGACCACAGGGCTCCAGAGAGGCAGGCTGAGCACTGCGGCCTGTCGATGGCAAACCCCTCCCCCTCCCTAGCGACCAACTGCGCTCGCAGGGAGGGGATTCCTGCACCCCGCTGCCCTACAGGGTTACCTCAGAAGCTGAGTCCCACTGCAGGCCAGCAGCCCACGGCCAGATGGCAGCCCCACGTCCCCTCCCCCCAGGTGGCCCCCCAGATGGCAGCCCCACGTCCCCTCCCCTCAGGCAGTCCCCCAGATGGCAGCCCCATGTCCCCTCCCCCCAGGGAGCCCCCCAGATGGCAACCCCACGTCCCTCCCCCCAGGCGGTCCCCTAGATGGCAGTCCCACATCATCCCCCCACAACCAGGCAGCTTCTCTGAGATAAGCCTCGGTTGCCCTTCACCAGTTGGAATCACTCATGAATTCCCTCCCCCTCTGTGAGAGGCCAGAGACCTTGCCCTTTTGACCAGTTCCCCGTGTGTCCATTGGCCTTTGACACTGCTGCCCAAAGAATGTGTTTGGTTTGTGGGCTGTTGACAGATAGGGCTCTGTCGGCCATACCCAGGGCCCGTGCAGAGTGCAAGCACCTTGCTACCGGCCACTCTTGGGCCCCTGAAATGTAAACGGGGTCCAAGGAGCATCCGGCTAGCCTGTTGGCCCCTTGCCCTCTGCAAGTCCTGAGCGCGAGGCAGGCCGCCCTCCCCCGCCCTCACCTCTGTGTCGGCTCATGTCGATGAGCCGGTGGGCAGCACGGGCGGCATTCAGGGCCCCCTCCACCACGTCCTCAGGGCGCCCCACGAAGGTGTAGACGGTGCGGTTGGTGGAGGGGCCAGCGTCCACGTCCAGCAGCGTGCAGCCTGGGGTCTGCGCCACCGCTCGAGCGATGGCGTCAATCACCTGGGTGTGAAGCCGGGCCTACGCCTCTGTCTCCCCACGAGGAGTGGGGCACTGGAGCTGCCGGGGCCCAGTCTGTCCTGCCCCCACCCGGACACAGGGCCAGGAGCTGGTGCGGGGCATCTGGGAGCAGCGACAGGCAACCCCATGGGGAGAAACTGAGGCAGGGAGCAGAACTGGGTGGGGGGCTGCCGGGGCCCCTAGACGGTGACTACAGGCCAAGGTCACAGAGGGTCGGGGCTCTGGCCCCCAGGCAGCCCAGAAACTGCTGAGGCAGCTGGAAGGCTACCCAGCGCGCCGTGACTCAGTTTCCTGCAGATGACCTGGGGGTAAGGGTGGGTGGTGGAGGGGAGGCCATGCCCCGCACAAGGACCCTCAAACAGCTGTGTGGATCAGCCTTCTGGGGCTCCATCAGCACCCGAGAGGCCAAACCACCTGCCCAGACCTGGACCAGGACCCCTCACTGGTTGCCCACCCACTGCTCCTTCCTCACCCTTTCCAGAAAAAACAGTCTCCAGGCCCCACCCCAAGCCAAGCCCTCCTGGTCCCAAGCCCCCTGCACTGTCCTGGCTGCCCCCAGGCCCTCACCTCCTGATTGTTCCCCTCTGAGAAGTTGGGGACACATTCCACCAGCCGGGACATGATCCAAACCTGACCCAGACGCTCCTTTCACCAGCAGAGGTGGGAAGGAGGCTGGCGGGGCCTTTATTCCCCAATCAGGGCCCTCCCTGAGCCAGGCTTCTTATTAACTGGGAAGATGGGGGAGGGGCAGAGCCAGGACCCTGCGAGGCAGCCAGCAGAGGAGGAGGTGGAGGGGAGGACCGAGACCTCTGCCCAGCTGAGTGTGGACTCCCCTGAAAGAAGTACTGGACTCCTGGGGAAAAGTCCTCAGCAGGCTACAGCCTCAGGTCACCCCAGGCTCCAGGCCCAGATGGGCCCAGGGCCCCCTGGTGACCCTCTGGGCGACCCTCCTGGTCGCTGTTTCTTTGTGGAACAACTGAGACTCAGGGCCACAGAGGGACAAGAGGGACCGTGTGTGAGGCCCTGGGCCTGGCTCTCAGCAGAGGTCAGCACAGCTGGCTGGCAGGAGGGGGGGTATTGGTGGGGGGGTGGGGCGGAGTGCAGGCCCATGGCACTGGGAAGGGGCAGACAGGTGAGGCCCAGCTCCCACCCCACTGAGGCCAGAAAATCCCCACAAGGGGCCATGTACCCCCAGGTCAGCAGCACAGGGCCCTGAGCAGAGAGGGCCAGCTCAGGTCAATGCCATCTTGAAGTCCTTCATGATTTGTGAACTGGGGGTGGTGCTGTTTCCCTTCTGCAAAGGCCCACCCATCACATGGTCACCCTGGCAGCACACAGACCCCCGCAGGCCCCTCCCAAGAGCAGCCCACACCATCCGTGTTTCTCCTGGCATTGGGTGCCCCACATGGCCTTTTGAGTGATCAGGTCCAAGGCCGCTTCACTCTTCTCACAGTCACCACGGGGCCAGGAGGGGAGATACCCAGGTCTTTCAGGCCCCCAGCTGTCTGGGCAGTTGGAAGCCCACCCCTCTAGCAGCTGCTCACGGGAACTGGAAGAGGGAGAAGGGGCGGGGGAGCCCAAAGACCCTGCAGGCTGGGGGCAGGCCCGTCCTGTGCAGCTGCAGCTCCCGGCTGACTGTGGGTGAGTGTGGGTGACTAGCCGTCGCACATGGAGCCCCAGCACCACCTGGCCCTCACCCCAGCACGGCCTGGAGCCAGGGTCTTTACAGAGGTGACGAGGTTAAAATGCAGCCACTAAGGTGGGTCCTAATCCTGTAGGACTGGTGTCCTTGTGAGAAGGAGATGAGACCAGAGACGCACGGGGAGGATGACACTTGAGGACACCGGGCGGGAGACACCAGGAGACAGCTGTCTGCATGCCGAGGAGGCAGGCCGCGGAGGAACCAGCCCTGTGGCACCCCCATCTCAGGCTTCACCTCCAGAATTGTGAGATGATAAATGTCTACTGTTCAAGCCGCCCCGTTGGTGGTGTTCGTTACAGCACCCGAGCTGTCTGAGGCAGGGTCTGAGGAGCCGGGGCATCTGGGACATGCCAGGCTGTGGGGAACAAGGGACGGGCATCCTGGCACCTTCATCCTCCTACCTACGGCAGAGGAGGAGCCCAGGAGGGGCCGGTCGCAGGGTCCCAGAGGGCCACCTGCCCTCTCTAGGCCTCAGGAGAGATGGCGGGGTGGTGTGAAAGTTGCGGGGCAGAGGGCTGTGTCTCCTATGGAAATGGGTCTGGCCCAGGGCTTGGCCACAGCTGGGAATGCAAGAGGCACAGAGGGGACCCAGTGTGATGCCAAGACCAGTTCTGGGGGCAGTTTTGAAACATTGAAAATGCTGGTAGTTGCTAAAAATATCTCCTGAGGAGGGGACCCTGGAAAGCTCCACTATTTACAGGGAAAGCGATCTCATCAGTCAGTGCCCCGATGCTGATTTCTGTGACCACCCCGCAGCCAAAGGGACCAGGGCTCGTGAGTCCAGAACCCGGCAGGAAGAGCCCAGCCCACACCGGCTCCCCTCCAGGGGCTCCGGCTGCCGGGAATCATCTCGCAGGTAAACTGCCAACCCTGGACCGGCCTCACTGACAGGGACGCCCACCCGGCTGCATGCGGGCACCTGCTTTAAAGTTCCGCTGCTGTCTTGCTGTCCCTGGCTTTGAACAAGGGCCTGTGTCTTCACGTTGCCACGGACTCTGCAGCTGCCCTGTCCGCGGCTGAACCCTGGCCCCAGGCCCTGCCCTCCAGGGAGACGCCCATGGGAACCCGCCGCCGGCCCTCAAAGAGCAGCGGTAAAGGAGGAACAGCAAACAGACGACTTTAATAGACCAGGGCTCACCGCGCAGGTGTGGGCGGTGGGGCGGGCGCCAGGGTGCGCGCCGGCCGGGGGGCGGGACAGCGCGGGCAGTGGCCCACCCGGCCCTGGCGCCCTCGGCGCGCCGGCCGGGGAGCGGACGAGGAGGAGCGTGGCGCCCGAGGTTGCAACACGCTTTTATTGCAGGGAGGCGCGGGGCGCGGGTTCACCAGGCGAAGAGCGGGCGGCTGTCCTCCTTGGAGAGCTCGCACAAGCAGTTGAGTAGCAGCAGCGAGTCGCCCAGAAACTTGGGGGGCACGACGTCGATGACCAGCTTCCGCAGGGCAGCCGGGCTGCTGTGCAGCGGGTTGGCACGCAGGTCCGGCCGCTGCTTCAGAATGCCGTAGGTGTTGATAAGGAACTCGCTGAACACAGGGTGCACGTCGCGGTTGTAGCCCAGCCTCTCCAGGCGCGCCGTCAGCGTCAGGTAGCGGTGTGTCAGCTCCCGCAGCTTCTTCTCGTCCACCGAGCCGTCCAAGGACTTGATGGACGTCTGCGGGCACAGGCGCGAGTAGGCGGCAGGGCCAGGGACCCGCGGGGACGGGGAGGCCAGGCGCAGGCTCGGGGCGAGATCCCGGTGCCCTCCCAGCACGGCTGTGTCGATGGGGACACTGAGGCCCAGGGGCAGGCCCCCACCAGGGGGCCAGTTTCCCTCCAGCGCAGAGCGACTGACAGAAGAGCAGGCAGCTCCACCCCCGGAGCCCGGAAAAGGTGCCTTGCCAGTCGGGCAGAGACGCACAGGGCTCCCCGCCCCAGGCCACTCCTGAGGCTGTCCCAGACTACAAAAGACAAGGTAAAGGGACTCGTGGGGCAGCTTATCTATTCCCCACTCAGACACCACTCAGCCTTGCCCAGGCCTGCGGCTGTGGGCACTGCAGCGGACTGGGGGCCAGGGGCAAGGATAGGACCTTGGGCTAGAAGGGTCCTAGGGCAGGTCGGGGACCCGGCCAGGGGAAGGCCTCCGGCCAGGGAGGCGTACCTGTTTGATCTTCTCAGGGATGTTGGACACAGTGAAGCCGTAGAGCCGGGTCACCCCTGGGAAGACATAGGCCAGGATGCGCCGGTCCAGCTGGAAGGCAATCTCCCCGACAATGCGACCATCCTTCTCGGTGCCAGTGAAGCTCTGGATCTCTGGGGGGCAGGGTTGGGCGGGGCTGGTGAGAAGGGCAGCCAGTATCTGGGAGGGTAGGAGGATCAAGGGGTTCAGAGGGTCCAGGGCTGCCCACATTCCTCCTGCCTGTGCTCCAGGGTCCATTTCAGGGAGAGGGCTGACCCAGATGTTGCCACTGTGGGTCTGAGGTGAAGCCTGGGGACCCCAGCAAGGCCTTCCTGCAGGGCCCAGTGGTGACCGGAGGGGGCACCCTTCTCCCTGTTCTCCACTGCTCCCTGGCAGCCCCGATCCCAGGCCCTGCCTCAGTTCCCTGAGGTGGATGTTTCACAGCCCAGGGTTGGCTTCTGGTCCCCTTGTCACCAGCACCAGCTCAGCACCTGGTCTGGGGTGACGCCCCTCGGACCTCTCAGCCCCATGACCAGGTGAACTCAGAATGGGCTAGGCATGTCCCCACCTGAAGGTAGGGTCCTGGTTAACTCAAGAACACATATGTAGCCCGTGTGGGTCCAGCCTGCATAGCTACGTGAAATAGTGAGACGCTCTGCCTCAGCAGCCTGTGTGTATTGCAGGCTGGTCTAATGCTTATTTCATAATAAGACTTGAGGGTTGCTGGGTTCACGGGAGATTCTAATTATTTCCCCCAATATCACCCCAGCACATCAACCACCCTAACCTCCAAAATTGCTTCCAAATTGCCCCTCCCCACAGCAGCCTCTGATGGCAGCACATCTTCCACCCGATGCCATGATCCCACCACTGCCCTTCGAAACTACCGTGCTCTCTGAAGATCACACTGACGGTCGTTACCACCAGGTGCACCTGACTTTGAGGGAGCATGGAGTGAGGAAGGGCCCGCTTCACGGTGCCTGGCGTGCCCCACTGACCAGGATGCACTCTGTGGGGAGAGCGGGCACTTGCACAGGCCCCCACGTGTCCCAAACTCTGCTCCTCCCCACAGGAGACACTTAATAACAGGCCCATTTCTAAAGCTTTTTCTAAAGCCCTGCAACTTTCTAACCCAACAGTGATCCAAACCCCTCCCAAGAGTGTTGGATGGTGAAGCCCTGCAGGGTCCATCCAGCAGGCAGATGGTGCACAGACGGGCTGGGTGCTCTGCCATGGCGAGCTGGCCCCAGGTCCTGTTACCCACAGACACCTGTGCCTACCAAGGGCTCAGGACCGCCACCACATAGAGGTTGGTCTGACTCCCCACCCTGCTGGAGGGGCCGCTCTGAGACCTCCACAAGGGCTTCTGTGCAGCTGTGCGCACTGGACTGCAGGACCAACCCGACCTGTGACTGTGGGCAGCTGCTCTCCCTCCCTCAGCCCCATCCTGGGACTGCCCACATAGCACCCATCCCAGAATCCTGGCTAGTCACTCTGGGAAGGAACAGAATGGCAGTCAACACATGCTTATCAAGGCCAGGCGTGGGTAGCTCCTCCTCCTCTGTGGGCACTGGGATAGGTGAGGGGGCCCGTGTCCTCCTGCTCCCTTGGCCGCGCCAGTGGACGTGCTGAGCAGGGAAAATGGGGTTGAACTTAGCACGGTCCAGGTCTGTCACAGCTGAGACTCTGTGGCCAAATCCAAGGTCATAAGGTTATGTCTATGTTTTCTTCTAACAGTTTTATGGTTTTAGCTCTTTTAGGTCTTTTAAAAAATCTCTGATGCATTTTGAGTTAATTTTCATATGTGATATGAAGTCCAGCTTCAGCTGTTTGCATGTGGAGATCCACTTTCCTGGCACTATTTGTTGAAAAGACTCTTCTCTCTCCATTGAATTGTCTTGGGATCCTTGCCAGACATCAGACTTGTAAATACATGGGTTTATCTCTGACTCTTGATTCTATTTCATGGACTTGTATGCCTGTCCTTACACCAGTACCAGGCTGCTGATTACTGTACCTTTACAGTAAATTTTGAAATTGGGAAGCATGAGTCCTCCAATTTTATTCTCCTTTTTCAAGACTGTTTTGCTTATTCTGAGTCCCATGCATCGCCATACAAATTTTAGGATCAGTATGTCAATTTCTTCTAAGAAGTCAGGTGAAACTTTGATAGGGATTCCATTGAAATTTATAGATTGATTTGGGGAGGTTTGCCATCTTGATAATATTAGGTCCTTCAAGCCATGACCAGAAGACTTTTTACATTTACTGAGGTCTTCTTTCATTTCTTTCAATGTTTTGCAGTTTTCAGTGTTGTTTAGTCGTGTCCAACTTTTTGTGACTCCATAGACCATAGCCCGCCAGGCTCCTCTGTCCATGGGATTTCCCAGGCGAGAATACTGGAATCGGTTGCCATTTCCTTCTCCAGGGCATCTTCCCGACCCAGGGATCAAACCCATGTCTTTTACACTGGCAGGCGGGTTCTTTACCACCAAACCGCCTGGGAAGCCCTGGTTTTCTGTGCACTCCTGCCAAAATCACTTGGCGACACTGCAGAAGCGACCCAGGAATTCCAGCTGAGGACCAGATACACCACACAGAAGCATGGTAGGGCAAACAGGCCCGTGGAGGAGCAGGAAACAGTCTCCCCTTCCGTATTAATAGTTATCTCATTAGGAGCCGGCCCCTCTCCTGCCTCCCCTCCTCTAAAGGATAGATTAGGTGGAAGGAACGAGCAACCTCTAGATCTGAGAGGATCTAGAAAGCATTTCTAGTCCAACCTGGGCCCTTCAAGATCTGACCAAAAAGCTATTCCTCATAGAAAAAAGTCAGTAAGATTGATAAACCCCTAGCCAGATTAATTACAGAAAAAGAGGAAGAAAAAATTACCACTATCAGAAATAAGAGATGGTATCACCATCGATTTTATAGATAGAAGTAGAACCTATCTGTGTGTATGTCTGTGTCTGTGTGTGTCTCTGTGTGTTTACTAAAAGGAATTGGCTCACGCAATTATGAATATTGACATAATTCTGCGATGGTGAGTCAGCAAGCTGGAGGCTCAGAAGAGCTGATGATGTAGTCCCAGGCTGAGTTCAAGGTCTGAGAAACAAGGGAACCCATGGTGTGGCTCCAGTTTAAAGGCTTGAGACCCAAGAAGAGCTGAGATTCCAGTTGTGATCCAATGGCAGTCAGGCAGGAGGAATTTTCTCTTACTTGGGAGAGAGTCAGCCTTTCTATCCTGCTCAGGCCTGCAACTGATTGTATGAGGCCTACCCGCATTCAGGAGGCCAGTCTGCTTTATTCAGTCTATTGAGTTAAATAGTAAACTCATCTAAAAACATTCTCATAGACATACCCTGAATAATGTTTGACCAAATATCTGGGCACCTAATGGCCCAGTCAAGTTGATCATCATGGGATAAATATACAAAATCAATTGTGTTAGTATATATTAGACACAAATAATCAGAAATTCATATTGATAAAAAGTACTATTCATTATAGGATCAAAAACATGAAATACTAACGGGTAAATTCAACAAAAATGTGCAAGACCTGCACCTAGAAGCTATAAAATATTACTGAAATGTATTTTTAAAGAACTGAACAGATGGAGAGATGTACAGGCGTACCTTGGACATATTGCTGGTTTCAGTTCCAGACCACCACAATAAAGCAAATACCACATGAAAGCAAGTCGAGTAATTAAAAAAAAAGAGGATAACCAAAAAAAAAAAAAGAAAAAGACAGCGAGTCACGTGAATTGTTGTTTCTTAGTGCACGTAAAAGTTAGGTTTACACTGCAGTGTGGTCTATAATGTACAAAGCATTATGTCCAAAAAAAAGGTACATACCTTAATTTTTAAATACTTTATTGCTAAAAATTGTTAGCCATCCTCTAAGCCTTCAGTGAGACATAACCTTTTTGCTGGTGGAGGGTCCTGCCTCAGTATTGACAGATTCTGACTGATCGGGCAGTGGTTGCTGAAAGTTGGGGTTGGTGTGGCAATTTCTTTAAAAAGGTAACAATGATGTTTGCCATATTGACTGACTCTTCCTTTCAGGAATAATTTCTCTGTAGCATGAAATGCTATTTCAGAGCATTTTACCCACGATAGAACATCTTTCAAAATTAAAGTTAGCCCCTGTCAAACCCTGCCACTGCTTTCTCAGCTAAGTTTGCGTACTGTTCTAAATCTCTGTCGTCGTTTCAGCATCTTCCCCAGGAGTAGATTCCACCTCAGGAAACCACTTTCTTAGCTCAACCATAGGAAGCAGCTCCTCCTGTGTGAAGCCTTTATCTGCAGTGGCAGCAGCTTGCTCACATCTCAGGCTCCTCTTGTAACTACAGTTCTCTCGCTGTTCCCACCACATCTGCAGCCACACCCCCAGTGCAGTCTTGAATCCCTCCAAGTCATCCATGAGGGCTGGAATCAACTTCTTCCAGACTCCTGTTAATGTCCATATTCTGACCTCTTCCTGTGAATCATGAATGTCCGTAGTGGCATCTAGAATGGTGAATCCTTTCCAGAAAGTTCCAGCTCAGAGGAACCACTACCTATGGCAGCTATGGCCTTATGAAGTATGCGCTGTGCTGTGCTGTGGTCAGTGGCTCAGTCATGTCCAACTCTTTGTGACCCCATGGACTGTAGCCTGCCAGGCTCCTCTGTCCATGGAATTCTCCAGGCAAGAATACTGGAGTGGGTCGCCATGCCCCCTTCCAGGGCATCTTCCCAACCCAGGGATTGAACCCAGGTATCCCACATTGCAGGCAGATTCTTTACCATTTGAGCCACCAGGGAAGCCCCTATGAAGTATATTTCTTCAGTAATAAAACTTGAAAGTCAAATGTACTCCTTGATACATGGGCAGAATGGATGTGCCTTAGCAGCATGTAAACAACTTTAATCTCCGTGTCCATCTGCATCAGAGACCTTGGGTAACGAGGTGTATCATCGATGAGCAGGAATATTTTGAAAGGTATCTTTTTCCTGAGCAGTATGTCTCAATAGTGGGCTTAAAGTATTCAGTGAACCATTCTGCAAATAGATATGCTGTCATCCAGGCTTTGTTGTCCATTTACAGAACACACGCAGAGTAGATGTAGCATAATTCTTTTAGATTTATGCTATGACTTACTGACTATGTGGATCACAATAAACTGTGGAAAATTCTGAAAGAGATGGGAATACCAGACCACCTGACCTGCCTCTTGAGAAACCTGTATGCAGGTTAGAAAGCAACAGTTAGAACTGGACATGGAACAACAGACTGGTTCCAAATAGGAAAAGGAGTATATCAAGGCTGTATATTGTCACCCTGCTTATTTAACTTATATGCGGAGTCCATCATGAGAAATGCTGGGCTGGAAGAAGCACAAGCTGGAATCAAGATTGGCGGGAGAAATATCAATAACCTCAGATATGCAGATGACACCACCCTTATGGCAGAAAATGAAGAGGAACTAAAAAGCTTCCTGATGAAAGAGAAAGAGGAGAGTGAAAAAGTTGGCTTAAAGCTCAACATTCAGAAAACGAAGATCATGGTATCTGGTCCCATCACTCATGGGAGATACACGGGGAAACAGTGGAAACAGTGTCAGACTTTATTTTTCTGGGCTCCAAAATCACTGCAGATGGTGATTGCAGCCATGAAATTAAAAGATGCTTACTCCTTGGAAGGAAAGTTATGACCAACCTAGATAGCATATTCAAAAGCAGAGACATTACTTTGCCAACAAAGGTCCGTCTAGTCAAGACTATGGTTTTTCCAGTAGTCATGTATGGATGTGAGAGTTGGACTGTGAAGTAAGCTGAGTGCTGAAGAATTGATGTTTTTGAACTGTGGTGTTGGAGAAGACTCTTGAGAGTCCCTTGAACTGCAAGGACATCCAACCAGTCCATTCTGAAGGAGATCAGTCCTGGGTGTTCATTGGAAGGACTGATGCTGAAGCTGAAACTCCAATACTTTGGCCACCTCATGCGAAGAGTTGACTCATTGGAAAAGACTCTGATGCTGGAAGGGGTTAGGGGCAGGAGGAGAAGGGGACAACAGAGGATGATATGGCTGGATGGCATCACCGACTCGATGGACATGAGTTTGAGTGAACTCCAGGAGTTGGTGATGGACAGGGAGGCCAGGCGTGCTGCGATTCATGGGGTGGCAAAGAGTCAGACATGACTGAGCGACTGAACTGAACTGAATTCTTTTAGATGATAAATGAGTACTGTGTTCAACTTCAAGTCACCAGCTGCATTAGCCCCTAAAAAGAGAATCAGTCTGTCCTTTGACGCTTTGAAGCCAGGCACTTACTTCTACTCTCTGGCTATAAAGTTCTAGATAGAATCTTCTTCCAACAAAAGGCTGTTTCATCTACATTGAAAATCTGTCCTTTAGTGTAGCCACCTTAATGAATTATCTGAGCTGGATCTTCTGGACAACTTGCTGCAGCTTCTACACCAGCCCTTGATGCTTCACTTTGCATTTTGATGTTATAAAATGGCTTCTCTCCTTAAACCTCATGAACCAACCTCTGCTGGCTTCAAACTTCTCTTCTGCAGTTTCTGCAACTCTCTCAGCCTTCACAGAGCTGAAGAGGGTTGAGATCTTGCTCTGGAGGAGGCTTTGCCTTAAGGGAATGGCATGGCTGGTTTGATCTACCCAGACCACTGAAACTTTCTATATATCTACAATAAAGCTGTTGTGCTTCCTTATCATTTATGTGCTCACTGTAGCACTTTTCATTTCCTTCAAGAACTTTCCTTCGCATTCGCAGCTTGACTGTTTGGCACAAGAGGCCCAGCTTTCAACCCACTTTGGCTTTCAGCATGCCTTCCTCACTGAGCTTAATCATTTCTATGTTTTGATTTAAAGTGAGAGATGTGTAACTCTTCCTTTCACTTGAACACTTAGAGGCCACTGAAGGGTTATTAACTTACCTAATTTCAATACTGTTGTGTTTCAGAGACAAGGGAGGCCCCAGCAGAGGGAGAGGGGTAGAGGGGGCCTGGTCAGTGGAACAGTCAGAACACCCACAACACTTACGCATTAAGTTTTCTGTCTTGCATGGGCATAGTCCTTGGTGTCCCAACGCAATTACGATAGTAACATTAAGGACCACTGAACAAAGATCACAACAAAGATGATCATTTTGTAGTCAATGAAGCAGATGTTTTTCTGGAATTCCCTTGCTTTTTCTATGATCCAACAGATGTTGGCAAATTGATCTCTGGTTTCTCTGCCTTATATAAATCCAGCTTGTACCTCTAGAAGTTCATGGTTCACATACTGCTGAAGCCTAGCTTGAGGGATTTTGAACATAGCAAATAGAAGGGGAAAAATTGAAAGCAGTGACAGATTTTTTTTTTCTTGGGCTCCAAAATCACTGCAGATTGTGACTGCAGCCATAAAATGAAAAGAAGCTTGCTCCTTGGAAGAAAAGCTATGACAAACCTAGACAGCATATTAAAAAGCAGAGACATCAATTTGTCAACAAAGGTCCATATGATCAAAGTTATGGTTTTTCCAGTATTCATGTATGGATGTGACAGTTGGACCATAAAGAAGGCTGAAAGCCAAAGAATTGATGCTTTTGAACTGTGGTGTTGGAGAAGACTCTTGAGAGACCTTTGGATGGCAAGGAGATCAAACCAGTCAATCCTAAAGGAAATCAACCCTGAGTATTCACTGGAAGGACTGATGTTGACACTGAAGCTCCAAATCTCTGGTAATCTGATGCACAGAGCTGACTCACTAGACAAGACCCTGATGCTAGGAAAGACTGAAGGCAAAAGGAAAAGGGGGCAGCATGAGGTGGTTAGATAGAATCACCAACACAATGGACAAGAATTTGAACAAACTCCTGGAGATATTTCCCCCAGCAATCTTGATTCCAGTTTGTGATTTACCCTGCCCAGCATTCCACATGATGTACTCTGCATGTAGAACCAGACATGGAACAATAGACTGGTTCCAAATTGGTTAAGGAGTATGTCAAGGCTGTACATTGTCACCCAGCTTATTTAACTTCTATGCAGAGTACATCATGAGAAATGCCGGGCTGGATGAAGCACAAGCTATAATCAAGATTGCAATAACCTCAGATATGCAGATGACACTACCCTTATGGCAGAAAGCAAAGAGGAACTGAAGAGCCTCTTGATGAAAGTGAAAGAGGAGAGTGAAAAACCTGGCTTAAAACTCAATATTCTAAAAACAAACATCATGGCATTTGGTCCCATCACTTCATGGCAAGTAGATGGGAAACAATGGAAACAGTGAGAGACTTTGTTTTCCTGGGCTCCAAAATCACTGCAGATGGTGACTGCAGCCATGGAATTAAAAGACGCTTGCTCCTTGGAAGAAAAGCTATGACTAACCTAGACAGCATATTAAAAAGCAGAGATATTACTTTGCTGACAAAGATCTGGCTAGTCAAAGCTTTGTTTTTTCCAGTAGTCATGTATGGATGTGAGACCTGGACCATAAAGAAAGGTGAGCATTGAAAAATTAATGCTTTTGAACTGTGGTGTTGGAGAAGACTCTTGAGCGTCCGTTGGACTGCAAAGAGATCCAACCGTTCAATCCTAAAGGAAATCAGTCCTGAATATTCACTGGAAGGACTGGTGCTGAAGCTCCACTTGAAAAGAAAGAACTTGGCCACTTGATGAGAAGAACTGACTGGTTGGAAAAGACCCTGATGCTGGGAAAGAGTGAAGGCAGGAGGAGAAGGGGACAACAGAGGATGAGATGGTTGGATTACAGACTCAACTGACATGAGTTTGAGCAAGCTCCAGGAGTTGGTGACGGACAGGGAAGCCTGGCATGCTGCAGTCCATGGGATCCCGAAGAGTCAGACATGACTGAGCCACTGAGCTGAACTGAACTGAGCTCTGCATGTAAGTTAAATAAGCAGGGTGACAACATACAGCCTGGACATAGTCCTTTCCCAATTTTGAACCAGTCAGTTGTTCCACGTCCAGTTCTAACTGTTGCTTCCTGTCCTACATTCAGGTTTCTCAGGAGACAGGTAAGGTAAGGTATTCCCATGTCCACAGTTTACTTTCCAGAATTTTCCACAGTTTATTGTGATCCACATAGTCAAAGGCTTTAGTGTAGTCAATGAAGCAGAATCACAGCCTTGTCATGGCAAAGAGGCCTGTATAACTCAATGAAGCTATGAGCCATGCCTTGTAGGGCCACCCAAGATGGGTGGGTCATACTGAAAAGTTCTGAGAGAATGTAGTCCACTGGAGGAGGGAAGGATACCCCCTCCCCCTTCATGGATCATATCTGCAAAACATGTACCAAAAAAGTCTGGTATCCAGAATACACAACTCAATCATAAGAAGATAAGCTACTCACTTATTTAAATGGTCAAAAGATGTGTACAGACAGGGCTCCAGGTCCCAGGAGCATGGGCACACTCTCCTTCTCCGGCTGCTGGCTGGATGCAGAAGCTGGGCCCTCCCCAGCGGCCAACCCCCCACTCCTGCCTGCTGCTCACCCTCCTCACCATTCAGGTAGTAGCTCCTCCTGGTTCGGTCCCCGGAGGGCAGGCTGCTCTCTGAGAAGCACACCTTTTTGGGCCGGCCCACTTCCCGGGTCTCCAGCAGGGTCTTCTCCACCAGCGGGTCCTGCAAGGGGCTCAGAAGTGGGGACAGCTTTCGGTCGGAGCCTCGGGAGGCACGCAGTTCTGGGGAGCTGAGAAAAGCCTTGAAAGGCACCTGGGAGGACGTCACGCAGCCCGGAGAGGCGTCATCCTCGCTGGAGAGGGGGGCATGTGAGCACAGCAGGTCTTCCAGGGAGGACCCCTGCAGCTGGGAGGGTGCATCAGGGCCACTGGTGAACCTTCCAAAGTCTGGAACTGGGGCAGGGAAGGAGGAACAAGCTGTGAGGCGGAGGCTCCTGGAGCACCTGCGTCTTGCAGAGACCCTGCCCCCAGCTCTGACATCTGCCCCCACTTCCCCTCTGGAGGAGGCGATGGATCCTAGGACACCAGCAGCCCCGGGTTCAGAGGCACAGCACACGTATGGCCTCCAACACTCCCACTGTGTGTCCACACACTGTGACAGTGACCTACATGTGTCTTAAATTTTATATAAATGGTATCGTCCAGCTCCTTTTATTATGAAACTTCTTTTTTTGAGATTTATCCATGATGAGTGTGTCATTGGGTAGCTCTATGGTTCATTGAACCATTTCCTGGCACACGTGCATACATGGGCACACATCTGCACATACATGCACACACACACATGGATTTTTTTCATCCACCCCCCCACCCTGCTGCACATGGGACTGTTTCCAGGATTCCTTGTAAAAGCAGAGTGGTGGTCAGCGTCCCTCATGTGTGTCCCCTGCCAGACACACGGCCCAGGAACCATCAGGAAGTCACAGCAGTGAGGCAGCAAGGGCCCCCGGTGCTTGTTCTTCCTCTGGCTCAGTCCCAGAAGCCTGGGCCCCTTTGTTCAGGACTCCCATATTCCCAGGGGAGGTAGGCCATCCCAGCCATGGGCAGGGGCCGGGAAAACTCTACTCGTGGGCTTGGGGAAGTGCCATATCTGTGACCTAATTTTAAAGGGATTGTTGTGCGGTCAGGTGTGTTTGCACTTCACTTTTAGTTTCTATTTAGTGAACTGAAATTCCCTTCTGTTATTCCCAAGGCTTAACAAAGTTGTGTGAAACATAAAACAATTTTTTAAATCCTCAGTCAAAACTTCCCTGGTGCCTCAGAGGTTAAAGCGTCTGCCTGCAATGTGGAAGACCTGGGTTCGATTCCTGGGTCGGGAAGATCCCCTGGAGAAGGAAGTGGCAACCCACTCCAGTATTCTTGCCTGGAGAATCCCATGGACGGAGGAGCCTGGTAGGCTGCAGTCCATGGGGTCGCAAAGAGTCGGACACAACTGAGCGACTTCACATACACATACATACACACATAATCAAAACTTTCAAACCATATTAAACTATAAATGAGTCAGAGTCAATAGAAAACCCCATCTCCTCAAAATTAAAAGCATTCTCAGGACTTCCCCAATGGTCCAGTGGTTAAGAACTCACCTTGCAATGCAAGGGTTGTGGGTTCAGTCCCTAGTCAGTGAACTAAGATCCCACATACTGCAGAACAACTCAGTCCACTCCACAACTAGAAAGCCCAAGTGCCACAACTAAGACCAAAAAATATATACATATTAGAAAAAAAATTATCTTCAGTAATAATCAGATCAAGGAGAAAATAGAAATAGAAAGAATGATTATTGAGAAATAATGAAAATCAGAACACTAGGTATATTGCCATCAATACATTTAAAACTGTATCTAAAGTGAAATTAGCAACTTAAATCCTTTAATTACTTCTAAAACATAATCAAAAAATTAAACATTCATATAGGGATGAACTCTTGAAGAAAGCAAAAGTCAGAGAATAATAAAAATAGCAGCAGAAATAAACTTGAAACAGTTCTACAAAAAGTCCAATAAGATAGTGAAACTGTGGAAAGCTACTTTAGAGAAACAGAAAACAAAAGAATAAAATTGAAAATGAGAAAAGCCAGATAAGAATGACCAGGAAGACAATGTTTAAATCATAAAAGATTATATCCAACTGAATATTACTTGAAAACTTTAATAAAGGAGAGATCACTTGGGAAGCTATTTTCCATGACTCAATAAGAAGTAGAAAACCTGCACAGATGAATAAGCAAAAAAGAAAAACCTAGAAGTTATAGAATTATGGGCAAAGAGCTGAAGGCCTGGGTGGTTGGTGGATGAGTTCTTTCAAGTCCCCAAACAATTCACAACCCCTGCATCATATGAATGAGGCTGGAACACTGAAAAAATTAAACGATGCTTGATTATCAAGCTTATAAATTGTCACAACTCTGATATCAAATCCCTGAAAAGACAACTCACAGAAAGAAAACTGCAGCCCAGATTCACATAGGAATTAGAGAAAACAGAGTCCAGAGATCCTGAGTGAAGCCCCAGCCAAACAGATCCCACAGCAAACAGCTCAGGCCCAGAACCAGGAGTCTCTCAATGACACAGTGGAACAAGACCCCACAGGCCAGTGGGGGTGCAGCTGAGGGCACTTCGGCCAGAAAAGAAGTGAGGTCATAAAATCTTAACAAAATGAGCCCTTCTTTAATTTTGTTGTCATTGTTGTTCTTTAAAAATAAGGACTAGAAGGCTTTTCCCCAGCACCCAGCCTACACCCCCCACCCTCAATACCTGGACAGACAGGGCTGTCCACTGCCGACCACCCTCCAGAAGGATGAGCGGGGAGGCTGTCAAGGCCAAAAGTCCTGGGATTCCTGAGGAAGAAAGACAGAAACGAGCGTATGAGCTGCCGTTGTTGTTCAGTTGCTAAGACGTGTCCAACTCTTTGTGACCCCATGGGCTGTAGCCCGCCAGGCTCCTCTGTCTGTGAGAATTCTCCAGGCAAGAATATTGGAGTGGGTTGCCATTCCCTTCTCCAGGGGATCATCCTGAACCAGGGATTGAGCCCTGTCTCTTGCTTGGCAGGTGGATTCTTTACCACTGAGCCAGCAGGGAAGCCCATCTGAGCTGCCAACCCCATTTAAAAGTCTGTAAACAGCAGCTACAGAACTGAGAAAACAGGGGAGAAAGAACTGGAAAACTCAGCAGAACAAAATAGCTCAGGGAGGGACTGGATAGTGAATTCCCTGGTGGTCTAGTGGTTCAGGCTCCATGCTCTCACTGCCCAGGGCCTGGGTTTAACCCCTGGTCGGAGAACTAAGAACCAGCATGCCTGGTGGCCAAAAGTAAAAATAAAAATATAAAGTAAGCAAAATATGATAAGGGGCCTGGATATAGGCTAAATATTTACAAATCAACAGATTTCCAAAACACAGTAACACAGATAACTGAAAACACAGTGGAAAAAGAAATCCCATCTATGATTGCAATTAGTAACACAAAGTGCCCCAGGAATAAACCAATTAATGTGAAAGATTTATGCGAGAAATGGCTAAAGAGACTTGAAGAAACAGTCAGAGCAGCTTAATAGAGGTGCAGGGGACTATCTCACCCTCTGGGCAAATGTAAGAAAAAGAGATGTGAAAATAATTACCCTGCCTTCTGAGCCAGTGATTCTACCTTTAGGGAAACATACCCTAAGGCAATAACTCTGAATAGAAAATGCTTTTGCTGTGGTATTTACTTCAGGGTGGGCTTCCCTGGTGGCTCAGACGTTAAAGCATCTGCCTGCAATGTGGGAGACCTGGGTTCGATCCCTGGGTTGGGAAGATCCCCTGGAGAAGGAAATGGCAACCCACTCCAGTATTCTTGCCTGGTGAATCCCATGGACAGAGGAGCCTGGTGGGCTAGAGTCCACGGGGTCGCAGAGGCGGACACAACTGAGCGACTTCACTTCACTTCACTTACTTCAGAGCTGGAGAAGGAAATGACAACCCACTCCATTATTCTTGCCTGGAGAATTCCATGGACAGAGGAGCCTTACGGGTTATGGTCCATGGGGTTACAAGAGTCAGAAGCGACTGAGCAACTAACACTTACTTCAGGGTAAGAGAAAAGAACTGTCATTTCAAACATAAGGAGAGTTCATTAAATTCCGGTTCATCTGATTCTGGACTATTACACAGCTATTTAGAATGTATTTATGACAATACAGAAGCAGCTGTCTCGTGATGGTAAAGGGAAGAGGCAGAGAGAACACTCAGAAACTACTTAACATCACTGGACACTCCATGCAGGACAAGGCGTCCGGGCAACCGTGGAGGCTCTGAGACGCCAGGGGCTCAGGCACAAGGGTGATCTGGAGGAAACTGGCCTGGGAGGGGAGGGCCTGGGATGGCCCCCACCCCACCCTGTCCCTCAGAACATGTGCACCATATGCAAAGTGGCCCCCTCCCATGGGTGACACCAGCTGTGGGAAAGGTGCAGCAGGAGAGGCCACAGCCCTTTGGAGAGGGTCCCAGTGTCCATGTCAACACTTGAGCTGCACGTGGCCTTTGACCCAAGGATTCCTGGACAGCCCCCGTGAGCAGGGGTACCTGTGAAGCCCCCATGGCTGCTGGGAGATGGAGGAGCACTCCTGTCATGGGGACCAGACTTAAGGGCTGGTGGTGAACCCACAGGGAACAGTGAGCAAGCCCTCCAGGAGATGGCCAATGGTCAAGGACGGAAGATGGACGGCTGGGGAGTCAGTGTAGAATGGCTCCACCCTGTCCACGTAAACTGAGGATCCTGGGATACACATGCAAACAGCCACCAAAACTTCAGAGAGAAGCCAGAGTCGATGTGGACAGCGGATGTTGCTGGGAGGGGGGCCAGGAGCCTGCAGTAGTCACGCTCACCCCAAGTGATCTTGCTTAGTGAGAACAACAGATTTTTAAAGCACATCCTGTGCAACTTCCTTGGTGGCTTGGTGGTAAAGAATCCAAGTGCCAATGCAGGGACACGAGTTCCATCCCTGGTCCAGAGAGATCCCACACGCCGCGGAGCAACTAAGCCTGTGCCACAACTACTTGAAGCCTGCGCTCCAGAGCCCAAGAGTCGCTGAGCCTGTGCACCCTGGCCTGTGCCGCACAACAACAGAAGCGACTGCAGTGAGAGGCCTGCAGCCAAAATTAATAAATAAATAAACCACACCCAGTTTCTAAAGCAAACACTGAGCCGCTGCTGTGCACAGTTCCCCGTCCATCTGAAACCTCGAGCTCTGCTGGGGAACTCCTGCTGGTTCTCCAACTCCAGCCCCAAGGCCAACGTTACGCCCTGGGGACAGAGGTGTCTCTGAAGACAGCGGGGGCCCATCAGCCCACACCCTGCAAAAGGGGCTCCAAAGCCTTTCTTTGGAAGGCTTGAGGCCTTGGGCAGGCCAGGGGCTGGGGCTCCTCCTAAGACTCTCATCCAGGAGGATCTGGGCTTACCCATTGGGTGGGGTGCTGGCCATGCCCCAGAGACGGCCTGATTTGTACCCTGATGGGGAACAGTGCAGCCTGAGCAAGGGCCTGCACCTCACCCAAAGCCCACATTCCAGCCTGGCCAGTCCGCCGATCACACAGACAGCTCTGTGCCCTGAGGGTTCAGTTCAGTTGCTCAGTCATGTTCAACTCCTTGTGACCCCATGGACTGTAGCACACCAGGCCTCCCTGTCCATCATCAGCTCCCAGAGTTTACTCAAACTCTTGTCCATCGAGTCAGTGATGCCATCCAACTATCTCATCCTCTGTTATCCCCTTCTCCTCCTGCCTTCAATCTTTCCTAGCATCAGGGTCTTTTCAAATGAGTCAGCTCTTCGTGTCAGGTGGCCAAAGTGTTGGAGTTTCAGCTTCAACATCAGTCCTTCCAGTGAATATTCAGGACTGATCTCCTTTAGGATGGACTGATTGGATCTCCTTGCAGTCCAAGGGACTCTCAAGAGTCTCCTCCAACACCACAGTTCAAAAGCATCAGTTCTTCAGCACTCAGCTTTCTTTATAGTCCAACTCTCACATCCATACATGACTACTGGAAAAACCGTAGCTTTGACTAGATGGACCTTTGTTGGCAAAGCAATGTCTCTGCTTTTTAATATGCTGTCTAGGTTGGTCATAATTTTTCTTCCAAGGAGCAAGCATCTTTTAATTTCGTGGCTACAGTCACCATCTGCAGTGATTTTGGAGCCCTCAAAAATAAAGTCTGTCACTGTTTCCACTGTTTCCCCATCTATTTGCCATGAAGTGATGGGACCAATGCCACGGTCTTAGTTTTCTGAATGTTGAGTTTTAAGCCAACTTTTTGACTCTCCTCTTTCACTTTCATCAAGAGGCTCTCTAGTTCTTCTTCACTTTCTGCCATAAGGGTGGTGTCATCTGCAAATCTGAGGTTATTGATATTTCTCCCAGCAATCTTGATTCCAGCTTGTGCTTCAGCAAAGCTCAATTCTTAGGACAAAGGACAACAGAGCAGGCCAAGGTACATGACTGTTGGCAATGGTCACAGCGCAGACAAAGCCTTGGGGACAAGTGCCTCAGGCAGCCACTGCCAGGCAGGCATTCCTCGTAGGCTGAGGAGGTGGCATGGACCCTCTGCAGGGTGTCATGTCAAGGACACAGCACCGAGAGGCAGGCCCCCCTCTACCCATGGTCACCTGGGGACACTGTGTGTCTTGGCCACAAGCTGAGGACAGGGCCCCAGGCTCCTCCAGCTGCTCCCCCCTCTACCCGCCATCCCCCACCATGAGGACCCTGCTTGTCTGAGCTCCCTCCTCAAGGCCCCCCTTGAGGCTGAAGGTGTAGAGATGCCATGAGGGACCCTCGCACCCCAGGACATGCTCGCTTACAGGGTCTGCTTGCTCAGGGTAGGAGGTGACCACGCCCAACATTCAGGAGGTGACCACATCCACAGCGGGTCCCAGAGCAGCCGAGCATCCCCCTGGGAACCAGCAGCAGCTCTGAAAGAAGCTTCAACAGAGGAAAACAACTCACTCCAGGTGAACAACTTATCCTGAGAAGACAGCTGGTCTGCGTGTACGGGCATTGCCAGGGTGGGCACAGGCATTGCCAGGGCGAGGGCTGGGGTACAGACTCCACCTGGCCTGCTGCACAGTGAGTGATCATCACCTCCAGGAACACGGAGCTTATCTGGTCACAGGGCCCATGGTCCATATCCCAGCCACTCAGACTAAGGTCACGGCGCCAACCGTGCCCTAAGTCACACTTCCCACATACAAAAACTTTCAAGCAGAGCCAGCTACCTTCATAGAAAGTGTCTCGGCCTCTGAAGGGGCTCCCACGGGGTGAGCTGGGTGACCGCACCATGCTTACTTCCTGTCTGTGACCCACAGGTCTCTCTCCTAGGCAGGGTCCTTCCCTCTCCGGGCACAGCCATCAGCCAGTACCGTGGGCACAGCTGCCCTGGCCGAGGGCTGAGCACGCCCGGCTGGCCAGCCTCCAGGAGAGCAGAGTCGCACACGGCCTGGCTCCGCCATCCCCTGGGCTGGCCTCAGTGGACCTGCTTTAAGCCTCTGTGGCAGCACCTCGGCGGCCACCATGGACGGAGCCCCACTAGCCCAAGCGGGTCACCCGCCTGCCCACCCACCTCCCAGAGCCGGCTCACCTGTGCTCCCCGGGGAGCAGGCCTCGGGGTAGGCGGGCGCCTTGGGGAAAAGGAAGTCACGGCCCCCGCGCCCACAGCTCTCTTGGCAGCTCTCGCTCAGCAGTCGCTTCAGCATCTGGTTCTCCTTCATGAGACGCACCTGCTTCTTGAGGTCAGCGTTCTCGCTCATGAGCCTGTTCATCAGCTCGCTGCCCTCAGCCATGGCCAGTCCTCTATCACGTGTGGGCCCGCGGCCCCATGGAGATGGAAAATCAGAGCCCGTGGGCGCTCCAGAAACATCAAGAGCCCCGAGTTCCACTGGCCTTCCGCAGCCTTGTGATGTCGCCCTTAAAGCGGCAGCGTCTCGGCCACGGTGAGCAGAGGGGCGGGGACAGGAGGTGGGGCTGGGGCACCTCACGGCGTGGACTCCCCAGCAAGGGAATAGCACAGGCCGAGGCCGAGGCCGGAATGTTCCGGGAACAGCCAGAAATCTGGGCTGCAGGAGTATCCGCAGGCCTGGGGGAGGGGAGCTCTGCCTACATTGAGTGACTCAAAGACCCCCTTCCCTGCCCCACCCCAACTGCAGGCCACCTGCAGGGTCCTGGAGGCATGCAGGCCGGCCCGGAGCTGGGGCTGTCTGATCTGCAGATGTGGATGACATACCCCCAGGATGCACGCCTGAGGAAGAGGAGGCCACGGGCACAAGGGAGACAGGCCAGGGAGTGCCCCTCTACGGCCCCCACAGCCCATGGAGCTCTGGCGGGCTCTTGAGGGCTGCCAGTCGGAGGCCACCTGCTGACTGCACTCCCCTGGTCCTCAGGGTCCCAGCAGCACGTCTGCATCCCCACACTAAATGCCAGCACTGAGCATCTGGGACACTGACCGGTATGGCACCTGAGGGCCCCCAGCCAGGGCACAGGGCCGTCTGAACAACCCCACGCAGAGTCCTGCCCAGGTTCCAGTCCTCAAGCAGTGTGACCTCCGTGAGCCCCGCCCCCAGCTATATACCTGGGAGGCACACCAAGTCAGCAGTTTCCTGGCCCCATGGGCAGCAGAGAGGCCTGCTCCTCCTGAGGATGAGCCCCAACAGGAGCACTGAGTCCTCTCTCCCCTCCTGCCGATGTCTAGGGCCCCCCTGGCAGCGAGGGCTGGGGTGGGGTGGGAGGAGCCCCCGGCAGAACACAGCTTTGACTCCTCCCAGACTAATAACTTAGTGCAAGGTCACTGTAGGAAGACAGAGCCCTGGGAGGGGCTTGCGGAAAAGTGATACTAAATCCCAACTGTCCCTCTCACATCCTGAGACACAGCAGATGGCACAGTGGAAACGTGGACGGCGCCTATTGAGGAAGGCTGGAGGCAGTGCCCTACCAGGCTCGAGAATCAGGCAGGGGGGCATGAGTAGCTCCACTCTGTTGGCCCCTCCCCTCACATTTAAAATGCCATTTTCTTTCCCACCCCAAGAAAACCTTCTCAGCCATGGACCTGGGAACATCCTGCCAGTTTCCTGGTCATAATGCAGTTCCCTTCTATCACATTCAGCTTGCTAATATTTTAAGTATTTTCTTTATTCATGGAGGAAATTGATCTGTATCTCCTTTTTTTGTCCTGTTTACTATCAAGGTTGTATTGATCTTATACAATGAGTTGCAAAGGGTTCCCTCCTCTCTTTGCTGTGTGCTGTGTTAGATTGCTATTTCTCTCCTAAATGTTTGATAAATTCACCAGCAAGGTCATGAGAGCCTAGTTTTCTTCCGGGAAAGTTTCTGATGTAATTTTTTTAAGTACCAATAAAGTCACTTAACATTTCCACTTCATCTCATTCCCATCTAGACAACAGTTGTGGCTTCTGAGGAATTTGTCCACATCATCTACACTGTGGAATACAGGCATCACACAGTTCATATTTCCTTGCTACCCTCTCTGAAGCCTCACACCTCTGAGCACAAATAGGCACAGCCAAGGCAGAAAAGCCAAATGTAAAAGTGCAGCAACAGTGCCAGTGGGTTTGGCAGGAGCACCTACAGGAAGCAGAGCGGTGGGACCAACATGCGCCAGGGAGAAGGGTGCAGGCTTACTTCCGCAGGATCTGTACTGATGTACCATTTGTAGTCTCAATACAAGTTCTTAACTTGGTCAGACTAGAGGCCTGTTAACTTTTCTCAAAGCATCACCTTTTGGTTTCATTAATCTTCTTGAATGTTTTCTGCAGCATCTGACATCTACTCTTCTGTCAAGTATTCCCTTCCTTCTACTTATTTGGTTTTAAGATTCTTAAGATGGAAACCTAATTTTCAGCACTAAACATGTAAGCCTGTAAATATGTCTCTAAATGCTGCATTAGTGACAACCCACAAACTTTGATGTTATGTTTTTTTGTTCAGTTTGAAATATTTTCTAATTACCCTCGTGCTTTTAATTATAGATGATTTATTTTTTATGTCTTTATTTTTGGCTGTGCTGGGTCTTTGATGCTACACAAGAGCTCTCTAGTTGGGGGCTGCTCTGTTCATTGCAGTGTGTGAGCTTCTCACTGAGGTGGCTTCTCTTGATGTGGAGCACCAGCTCTAGGTGCACAGGCTTCAGAAGCTGTGGCACTCAAGCTTAGTTGCCCAGTGGCATGTGGGATCTTCCCAGACCAGGGATCGAACCCATGTCCCCTGCATTGCAAGGTAGATTCTTAACCACTGAACCACTAGGAAAGCGTGACTATAGATGATTTAGAAGTATATTGTTTCATTTCCATTTATTTGGGATTTTCTAAGACTTTTTATTACTGATTTCTAACTTAACTCCATAGCAGTCACAGTACACTCTGCAGTTTCAATCCTTTTGAATTTCTTGACACTTGTCTCCTGACACAGCACATGGCCTATCTTAGTGAATAAGCACTGGAAAGAATGCTATGTTATATAAATGCGGTTACTCAAGCTGGTTGGAGGTTTTGTCTACAGTTGCTGAGACAAGTACTGCAATCTCCCACTTTTATCGTGTATTTGTCTAATTGTCTCTGTAGTCCCACCAGCTTTTGCTTCATGTACTTTGAAGCTCTATTATTAGGTGCATATAAGATTGCTAAGCCTTCTTGTTGAATTGACATTTTTATCATTTGTAAATGTCTCTATTTCTGATACTATTCCTTTTCCTGAAATCTACTGATACCAATATAGCACTTTTTCTTATTTGTATTTTCATTACACATTTTTTCTAAGCTTTCACCTTTATCCTGCATCTTTATATTAAAAATTTCTTATGGAGTCTCCCCCGGTGGTTCAGTGGTTAAGAATCCACCTTGCAACGCAGTGGACACGGGATCAATCCTGGTTAGGGAACCAAGATCTTACCTGCCACAGAGCAACTAAGCCCACACACTACAAACTAGAGAGCCCATGTGCTGCAACTATTGAGCCTGCCAGCAGCAACAAAGGTCCCGCATGCCACAACTAAGACCCAATGAAGCCAAATGAATACATTTCACACACAAAAAAGAAATTTCTAATGGACAACATAGATGTGTCATGCTTTTCATCCAACATGACAATCCTTGCCTTTTAACCAGAATGTTTAGCCCTTTACAGTTAGTACAATTATTTGTATTGGTGGTGTATGTCTTGCTAGTGTTTTGGGGCTGCCATAACAAAACACCACAGTCTGGGTGACTTAACAGAAATTAATTTTCTCAGGGTTCTGGAAGCTAGAGGTCCAGTTCAGTTCAGTTCAGTTGCTCAGTCATGTCCGACTCTTTGCGACCCCATGAATCACAGCACACCAGGCCTCCCTGTCCATCAAGACAAGGGTATTAGCAGGGCTGGACCCTCCTACGGCAATTGCATGCAGACAACTGCCCACTGGGTCCTCATGTGGGCTTTCCTCAGCGTGTGCTCTGGTGTGTCTCTCTCTTAAGGACACCAGTCCTTCTGAATCAGGGGCTCACCCTTACAACCATATTTAACCTTATCTTCTTAAAGGCCCCATCTCCAGCATCATACAGCATCATATGAATGGTACTGTGCCCAGTCTCTCAGTTGTGTCGACTCCTGCAACCCCATGGACTGTAACCCACCAGACTCCTGTGCCCATGGAATCTTACAGGTAAGGATACTGGAGGGGTGTGCCATTTTCCACTCCAGGGGCTCTTCCTTACCCAAGGATCAAACCAGAGTCTTGTATCTTCTGCGTGGGCAGGCAGATTCTTTACCACTAGTGCTGAGAACCCTATCATATGCACAGAGAGGGCCGCAATTCAGTGCATAAGAGTGGGGTTCAGGTCTATCATCTTATTTGTTTTCTATGTGTCCCATCTGTTCTTTTTCTCATCTTCTTTTGAGCTGTTTTACCTACCTTCTTCGTTTACTGACTGTACCTCTTTCATTTTTAGTGGCTTACTATAGGGTTGACAGCAGGTTTCTTTTACTCATCCCAGTCTACCTTTAAGCAATAAACCACTTCACATACAGGTGGGAATCTCTATCCACCTTTAACATCCTATTATTGTTGTCACGTGTTTTACTTCTCCTTATGTCAGAAACACCATTTGGGGAGGTCTTCTATCCTTACCACACAGCACCTGGTGCTCTTCATTCTCTGGAGATCAGTTTCCATCCAGCATCTCTTTCCTCCACCAAACAACCTGCTGCTGCTGCTGCTAAGTCGCTTCAGTCGTGTCTGACTCTGTGCGACCCCATAGACTCCCCTGTCCCTGACACTTCTCAAAGGCAAGGCTGCTGGACAACTCCTTCAGGGTTTGTTCATCTGGAAAAGGTCTACTCTGCTTTCATTTCTATTTTCTTTGAATACAGAGTTTAAGGGTTTTTTTCTTTTCCTTTTGACATTTTGAAGAAGTCATTTCACTGTGCTCTCCTCCTGAGAAGTCATTTTTCATTCTTGTCTTTGCTGATACATAAAATGCCTGGTTTTTGTTTCTTGGTGCTGCTGGGTCTTTGTTGCTTTTCAGGCTTTTCTCTAGTTGTGGTGAGCCAGGACTACTCTCTGGTTGCAGTGGTGCACAAGCTTCTCATTGCGGTGGTCTCTCTTACTATGGAGCATGGGCTCTAGGGTATGTGGGCTCAGTGGGTGTGACTTGCAGGCTCTAGAGTGTGGGCTTCAGCAGTTGCAGCTTCTGGGCTCTAGAGCACAGGCTCAATAGTTGTGGTGCACGGGCTTAGCTGCTCTGCAGCATGTGGGATCTTCCTGTATCAGTGATCAAACCTGTGTCTCCTGCATTGGAAGGTAGATTCTTTACCACTGAGATACCAGGGAAGCCTAACTTGCCTGTTTTGCTTGCTTTTAAGCTGTATTCATCCTTAGTTTTCATCATCAATTACCATGAGCCTTGAAGTGGGTTTTGCTTGGGCTTTTTGGTCTGTGAGTATCCTGCTACATGTGAGTTGAGCTTCATGAATGTGAGCTTATATGTATCATATTTGGGGAAATTTCAGCCACAGTTACTTAAGTATTTTGCTGCCTGCCTCCTGCCCTTCCTCCCCATTTCCTAGGACTCAGATTACACAGGGTGGACCACTCACTATTATCCAATAGGCCACTGAAGCTCTGCTCATTTTTTAATGTCTTCTGGCCACCTTCAAGGCGTTTCAGTGCCTGTCTACTCCTGGAAGACCCGAAGGCAGGCCCTGATCCTCAATCTTCCCGAGAAATGGGGGGTGTCAGGGAACACAGGGCCGAAGGCTCGCTCTGTCCTGCACCCATGAATATCCTAGCTGTGGGGCAGGCACCCAAGTCTGCCTGAAGCCGCCAAAGCAGCTGCTCTGCAGTGATGGCAATGTAGGTCTCAGTCAGCCCCCGTGTGGTACTTTCCCATGGGGAAGCCTGAAGTCATGTACCAATAATAGGCTCATAGAAACTAATGGGTGAATCATTTTCACTAAAAACAAGTAACTCTGAAGTTACCAGTATCACCCTAACCTTGAGTGAAGAAAGGAGGGTCTGTAGAACAGCAGCAGAAATTCCAAGTGAAAAACGCAACCTTGAGGTGCGTTTTTCCAAGTGAAAAACGCAACCAATGTCAGGACTGCCTGCCCCAGGGCACCTAGGAAGTTTCCTGAGCTCTCCAGAGCTGCGTCTCTAGCTGCCAACATGGACATTTCCAAGGGCAGTTCCTGTGATCCTGCTGCGACCCAGACGCCTTATGGAGAAGAGAAGAACTCAGCTGCCCCTCCCCACAAGCAGGGAGAAAGCCGAGCCAGGAGCTTGGAGGCTGACACCACCAAGCAAGTCAAGCAACGTCCCTCCCAGTCCCCTTTGACTTTCTGGCCTGCATGTCCCCTTGTCTTATGCTTCTAACATTTTTTTTTTAAAACAACGAGAGTCATAAATAAAACTTTTTACTGCAGATGGAGAGATGAAACTAAATCAAGCCAGCCAATTAACCTGTAAGTAGTTGCTGCGAACTGAGAGAATGAGGAAGCCACCATTGATGGCATCAGTTTTTAGACATTTTTATTACTAGAAAAAAATTCAGATCTATGTATCAACATTGGTTATGCTCAGTAAGGAAAGTACTTTCTTGGAGGCACATTTTTATTATGCATTAAGCACTTTTGGTTAGAGAATCCCTCAAAGGGTCAGATCTGGTTTATGTCCTGGTGAACATTCAGATTTTGCTCCCAATAACCAAAAGAAAAGCAATGTGAATCAAGACCCATTAATCCTTCACCCAGGATAGAGAACTTGATTTTTAATCAGGCTAAGGCAAGTATTTCTCCCTCAGATAACTAGAGTGCCTCCTGCGTATCTTGTGCAGTTCTTTTTTCCCTGAGACTGAGGGGTGGTGGTCCAATGTCCACCATGGGGCGTGAAGGACCAGAGTCCATGATTGCTCCCAGGACAAGACAAGAGCACTACGTGCCTCTGCCTAGGGGCTGGATCTGGGCACTAAGGTAATTGGTGAGATAGGTGGCTTCCAATAATGTTTCAGTACAAAGGTGGAGTTCATTTCTTTTCGGGATGCTTAGTGTTTTGTCCAGTGACCCAGTCATGCCTGGCAGTATCCACTGCCAGGAGCAAACTGGTAAACCATCATCTGCTGCTGGAACAAGAGCAAAGTGGACAGATCCCAAAGGGTCCAGCACAGCACCTTCAGCAACATAAACACTCATTTAAAAGTGCCTGCAGAGAGTGTTGACCTTCAACCAGCACAGCTAGACAACACTAGGTGCCAGTGGGGCAGTTGGTAGAGCAGCAGGACCTGCCTGCCTACCTGTGCCCAGGCCCTACAAGGCTTGAAGCAGGAGGACCACCACCTGGGGTAGTTGTGGGGAGGGGGAATGGGGCAGCTCAGTAAAAGGCTCCTCGCAGGCGAGCCCCAGACAAACATCAGGGACAGCACTGGGGGTCCCAGGCCCGGCAGGAGCAAGGCCACAGGGTGCAAGCCTCTGAGAGACCTTCAGGGTTCCCGGCAGGAATGGTGGGAGCAGGGGGGCATCCAGGCATCTCTAGCTGTCTGAGGGAGAGCACTTGGCTGGGGCAGCGTGGCTGAGGCTGCCATCAGAAGGGGAGGTGGTACCTCTATGGGTCACTCCAGCCCTGGGGTGGGCGAGAAGCAGGTGGGGCCCGGGGGGTGACACAAGGCCTGGTTCTGGCCCTCATCAAAACTCTATGTCTTCATAGCCACATTCCTAGGAACCCTGCGCATGTGAGCTGCCCATCCTCGTAGGTCAGAAGCAATTCCAGGACTCAGACTTTCCAACCTGAGCCCGAAGTCCATGCATGCCAAACCAGAGGCATTTAGAAGCCAGAGGAGAACTGAGAGGCAGCACCCTGGAGGAGGCATGAGGGTCGTCCCCATGTGGGGCCACTCACGACCCCTCACCCCGAGTTAGCTCAGGTTTCTGCTTTCCTCATTAGGAGACAACTCTAATCTCTGGAGGCAGCCATGCTGGCGCCCCACAAGCTGGCTGAATCTCGACCTGGGGCAGGGCCAGCGTACAGCATCTGGCTCTCCTCTGAGCAGCCCTGGACACTCATCAAATCTGGTCCCAATCCCGGAGAGCCCAACCGGCCTCGGTGAACAGCAAGGCCCAGCCTCTCCTGCTGGGGTGCTGAGACTAGCAGGTCCCTCAGCCAGAGAGAGTTAGGGAGAGCCAGTCCTCCACGGCAAGATGCATACGAGGCGTAGTCGCTGGTCTCCCGAACTCAGCGGTTGGTCAGGAAAGCTCCCAGCCCTACCCACAGCGAGGCCAGGTACCGCTCCAGGCGGTTCCACGAAAGCAACGCACTGTATCCAGCGTCAACCCGTCAACCCGTCGCTCCCCTCACCAGTGCTCCTCTAGCCAGAAACTGCTCCAGCAGCTGGAAATCGAGTCTGAAGGCCCCAGCCCCGCAGCAGGCCCCACCCCACCCCGCCCAAACCTCCCCTGGAACTCGGGAGACCAGCACCCCCCTACCCGCCCAGGCACCCGCAGGCGTGCTCTCAAGGGTGGCCAGCGAGGGCGCTCTCAGGGTGCAGACGGGAGAAGCGCCCGAGGGCCCAGACGGGGAAGACGTTTCTGTAGCTAGTGTAGCTGATGGCGCAGGACTTGTTGAAGACGCCACTGATGTTCTCCTGAAAGGACACAAGGGTTAACACAGTGGCTCCACTAGGTGAACAGCTCCCTGAACCCAACCCTGACCTCAGCAGGGGGCCTACCACCACCCCCGCCCCCCCCACCTCTAGGACCCCAGGCCCTGCAGCAAACCTCAGCCTGGGCCACCAGTCCCTCGCAGGCTCATCTGGACTCAGCTGAGGGAGGTCAGCCTCCCCTAACCCCATGCCCTCCTACCCTTCCTTTTCAGCGAGGAGCCACTGGTTCAGCCCAAGGTGTCTTAGCCGTGAGCTTCTCTCCTCCAGCCCTTCCCTGACACCACCAGCCCTAACACCAGCAAGTGCTTCGTGTGCACCAGCCCAGGCCATTAGGACCTGCCACCATCACAGAGCTGCTTCCAACCCTAGTGATGCTTGCGAGGCCCAAACCCCCCAGGGGAAACCCCGCCCACAGGCCATGAGGGGCATGGGGCCCTGTTGGGGGAGCCACACGTACCTGGGGCCAGTCCCCATTCGGCAGCTGCTTTTCAAGCAGGTAGCTGACTCCTCTCTCCAGGGCCGCCACGTCAGGGTGCCTGGGGGAGAGGGGCATTGAACACTCCCGCTGCCCCCCTGCATGAGACCCCCCTCCGGCAGGGTCCTCAGGCTCACACAGCCAAGCAAAAGGACAAGGATGAGAAACGCTGCCAGATGATGGACACCCTGAACCTCCAGGCCCGCTGGGAACAGTTAGTCCTCCAGACATCCCAAGGAGCGGGAATGCCACTGGGATGGAGACGAAGGGGCAGGAGGGCAGCCCACCTGTGGCCAAGAGAGCTGTCCCTGCCATGAGCAGTGCTTTCCTGTCCACCTGGCCACTGGTCCTCAGGGCCTAACCTCGCTTGCTGCCACATGAGGCACCAGGAGGCGCGATGGCTCAGGTCAGGGTGCAGCCTGTCTGCCCCTGCCCACACCCTTGGCCTTCCTCTGACGGGTTTAGGGAGGTTTCCCAGTGGCCCCAAATCCAACAGGGGGCACAGACTGGGGCACCACATACATGTCCATGTGCATGACTCTGCATGTGCGTGTCGTGTGCACATGCCTGAGTACGTTTGTGACGCAGAGCTGCTGCAGGTGCTGCCACACAGTCATGCCCTGACAGCCCTGTGCCCTGGCTGACCTTGTTCAGAGGCCTTTTGCAGGACCCACCCCTGGCCCTGTGAACCTGTCACCTAGGAAGGTGGCCCATAGGTCTCCCCCTCCCTCCGCTGCCGTGCCCATCCTGGCTGCCGGCTCACTGTCCTTCCTCCACCTGACCCCGCAGCTCCGGGACAGGCCTCAAGCCCCCACCTGACGGCCATCAGCCCCATCAGGGCCCAGCACGTGTTGTGGATCTGGGAGTGGGCACTCTGCACGTAGCGACGCTGCTCGCAGGACTCGAAGTCTTCCCCCCAGCCTCCATCTGCCATCTGTCGGGACAGCAGGAAATCACAGGCCCGGGAGATCTCTGCACAGGCAACCCTGCAGAGACAGAAGACGCACAGCCATCACTCTGGGCAGGATCCCTGTCCCTCCTCACCCTAGCCAGGCTTCCTTGGGTAATGGAGACAGGGGTGTGGGCCCCCTGCACTCAGTACACCAGAGGGGAGGTGAAAGGGACAGAGGTACCAGCATCACAGGATTTGGGGAGATGACCAGACAGCTGCAGATGGGCTCCCGCACGTGACACAACCCAGCCTGGCCAGCCTCCTGGCCTGTGGCTGCTCCTGCTCCAGCCCAGGTGTGGGACTTGGGTGGGGCAGGTGAGCTGGGGGAGGGCAGAGGGCCGAAGGCTTCCTGCCCCACACCCGCAAGGAGGCTCTGCAGAGCAGCGAGGCACAGGACCTCACATTTTTCTGGAAAACTGATCTCTCACTGTTTAAAAGCATGTAAAAAACAACCCCAAAGTCAAACATCAGAGGAAGAAACCCCCCAGCAGAGTATTATGCTGAGAAGACCCCCTCCCACCACATGGCAAATGCCTGCACTCACCCATTATGGTAGGTGTGCCCCATGCAGGCGAAGGCTTCCAGCCCAAACCAGGCACCGTACGTGAAGCACACACCCCAGGAGCTGGAGGAAGACAAGGGGGAACAGCCCGGTCCCTGAGTTCTCAGCAGGGCACCAGACAACAGGCTGCAGGCACCTCCAGCACCTTCTGGAGTGCAGGGAGGGGCTGCATCTGTTTCCAAGGAAAACATCCATAAGCCTTCAACACGGAGACAGACCCGCCCAACCTGGCCTCCACAGACGGCTCCAGAAGCCAGATCCAAGCCCAGAGGAAGTGGGTGAGGAGCCATCAGGCCACCAAGTACTTCCAACGCCCTTGGCTACACTGCCCAGCAAAACACTGAGCAGTGACTGTGGGGGAAGGCCCAGGAGCATGTCCAGAGACTTCTGGGCAGCACAGTGACCCCTTCCCACCCCTGCGCCTGGCATCTGCACCCACAGGCAGCACTCACCCTTCCCAGGAGCCATCAGGCCTCTGTTTCTGCCGACAGAACTGCAAGCCCCGCTCGAGGGTCTCCCTGCAACACAGTGGGATGTCGCGCTGTCCATTCCAGCAAAGCAGCAGTGCACCTGCTGCCCTACCCTACATGCTGCCGCCTCAGAGGCATGAACATCACTCAGTCAGTTCAGTCGCTCGGTCGTGTCCAACTCTTTGCGACCCCATGGACTGCAGCACTCCAGGCTGCTTTCAACCACCAGCTCCCAGAGTTTGCTCAAACTCATGTCCATCAAGTTGGTGATGCCATCCAACCATGTCATCCTCTGTCATCCCCTTCTCCTCCTGCCTTCAATCTTTCCCAGCATCAGGGTCTTTTCCAACGAGTCAGTTCTCATCAAGTGGCCAAAGTACTGGAGTTTCAGCTTCAGCATCACTCCTTCCAGTGAATATTCAGGACTGATTTCCTTTAGGATTCAATGGTTGGATCTCTTTGCAGTCCAAGAGACTCTTAAGAATCTTCTCCAACACCACAGTTCAAAAGCATTAATTTTTCAGTGCTCAGCTTTCTTTATGGTCCAGCTCTCACATCCATACATGACGACTGGAAAAATCATAGCTTTGACTAGATGGACATTTGCTAGCAAAGTAATGTCTCTGCTTTTTGATATGCTGTCTAGGTTGGTCATGCCTTTTCTTCCAAGAAGCAAGCATCTTTTAATCCCATGGCTGCAGTCACCATCTGCAGTGGTTTTGAAGCCCAGTGTTTCACATGACATACTCTGCATATAAATTAAATGAGTAAGCTGACAATATATAGCCTTGACACACTCCCTTCCCAATTTGGAACCAGTCCATTGTTCCATGTCTGGTTCTAACTGTTGCTTCTTGACCTGCATACAGATTTCTCAGGAGGCAGGTCAGGTGGTCTGGTATTCTCATCTCTTGAAGAATTTTCCAGTTTGTTGTGATCCACACAGTCAAAGGCTTTGGCATAATCAATAAAACAGAAGTAAATGTTTTTCTGGAACTCTCTTGCTTTTTCAATGATCCAACAATGTTGGCAATTTGATCTCTGCTTCCTCTGCCTTTTCTAAATCCACCTTGAACATCTGGAAGTTCATGATTCATGTACTATTGAAGCCTGGCTTGGAGACTTTTGAGCATTACTTTGCTAGCATGTGAGATGCGTGCAATTGTGCAGTAGTTTGAGCATTCTTTGGCATTGCCTTCCTTTGAGATTGGAATGAAAACTGACCTTTTCCAGTCCTGTGTCCACTGCTCAGTTTTTCAAATTTGCTGGCATACTGAGTGCAGCACTTTCACAGCATCATCTTTTAGGATTTGAAATAGCTTAGCTGGAATTCCATCACCTACACTAGCTTTGTTCGTAGTGATGCTTCCTAAGGCCCACTTGACTTTGCATTCTAGGATGTCTGGCTCTAGCTGAGTGATCACACCATTGTGGTTTTCTGGGTCATTAAGATCTTTTTATATAGTTCTTCTGTATACTCCAGACACCTCTTCTTAATATCTTCAGCTTCTGTTAGGTCCATACCATTTCTGTTCTTTATTGTGCCCAATATGAGCATGATCTCCCTTAAAATACATAAAATAAGTATAAGCATGATCTTCCTTAAAATATGTAATGGCAAATGGTTCATAGAGGAGATATGAAAGAACAGCGATCACAGGTCACAGGAGGAGAGTGAAGAGGCAGATAAAGGAACAAATGAAGGAGAGAAAATCTCAGGGACAAGCCCATAAGAGAAGCAGGTACAAAGGGGATCAGTGTCACCAAAAACAGGGTCAGTGATATAGATAGGTTTAAGTTACACAAATGAAATTTTGTAAATAAACATAAAGTGAGAGAGAAAATGATACATTCAGAGGGCAGAGAAGGTCCATCACAGGCCTAACTGATACTTCTGAAGCAGACCGGGTTCTCTGAAAAGGCTAGAGGTGAAGGTATACATACAACCTCAGGATGACTCACCCCCCACAATGCTCACTTGCCCCCAGGCACTCAGCCCATGTCATCCTTGAGTGGTGGCCCATAACCTGCATGTAGCCCACTGACCCTGCAAGTTGACAGTCACTGCCTCCAGCTCCCCTTGACTGATGGATGGACTGCCTGGCGCTACTGGACCCACCCTTGCTGGTTCTCATGCAGCCACTGTACAGAAGCCCCTGTGTCAGGAACTCAAGGGTGGCTCCAGCCAGTGGTCAGCAAGGACATGGGGCCTGGAGCCAACAACCCACAGGGGATGGAAACAGGCCAACAACCGCACGCATTTGGGGCAGACCCCAGTTGAGGCTCAGGTGAGGCCCCCGCACTGCCAGCATCCTGACGGCCACCTAGGGAAATCCAGAGCAGGGGCCCCGGCTCAGCCGTGCCCAGACTCCTGACCCACAGAAACTATGAGGTGATAAACGTGTGTTGCTTTGGGTGACCAAGTCTGTCATAATACTGTCACCCAGCAAGAGGCACTAGTACAAAGGATGAAGGAACAAATAAATAACTTCAGCAATGAAAAGAGTGATATGACTCTAGTTTTAGCAGAAATTAAAAAGTGAAAAAAAGAAAAACATATACATTTGGAAACTTAGACAAAACGTACAAATTACTCAGAATATTAACTTATCAAAACTGCCTCAAGAATAAAGGGCCTGAATAGTCCTACAACTACTAAAGATAAGCATAAAAAAACAAACTTTGCCCAGAAAAAGAACTCCAGGTCTAGACATTTTATAAGTGAATTCTACTGAATCACCAAGAACAATCATTCTAATCTTACACAAACTCTTCTAGGGAATAGAAAGAGGAAGGAAGGTTTTCCCTGGTTCATTCTGGGAGCTCAATGTAAGCTTCTCAATCAGCCAGATAAGAGTGATGTGGTAAAGTAAAAACTTCAGACTGTTCATTAATGGACACAGATGGCAAGCTTCCAAATGTCATTCTTAATGGAGAAATATTAGAAGCATTGTCCTTCAAAATCAGGAAAGATGCCACTATTACCAGTTCTGCTAAGCAAAATACTAAAGGTCTCAGCCAGGGCAATGAAACAAGAAAATGGATTACACGCCTATAGATTGAAAGGAAAAATATGTCATTTATAAGCTTTCTCTAAGAGAAAACCCAAAAGAATCTATAAGCAATTATTCAGAACAGAAAGAGTTGTCTAGATGGATTCACTGGTGAATTCTACCAAACATTTGAGGAAGAAATTATACCACCTCTACAATCTCTTCCAAAGACCAGAACAGGGAATTCTGCCTTATTCACTTGATGAGCACAGCATACTAAAAACAGATAAGGACATTATAAGAAAGGAAAACTATAGATCAGTATCTCTCAGTAGCACAGGCATTAAAAAATCCTCAATAAAATATTAGCAAATCCAATCTAATCATGTATGAAAAGAATTACATATCACAAGTGAGATTTATCCCAGGCATGAAACAACTGGTTCAACACTGAAAAATCTAATAATGCAATCTATCAAATCAACAGGCTAAAGAAGAAGAGAAATCACATGACCAAACAAACAGCTATAGAAGAAATATTTACCAAAATCTAACAGTTACTCATGATAAAAAAAAAAAAAAAAACTTTCAGCAAGCTAGGGACAGAAAGGAAGTTCCTCAACTTGATAAAGGGCAGCCAAAAAAACCTACAGCTAATATCATAATAGTGGTGAGAAACTAGATGCTTTCCTGCCAAATCAGGAACAAGAATGTCTACTCTCAGCACTGATATTCAACTCCATATGGAAGTCCTAGCTAAAGCAACAGGACAAGAAAAGGAAATAAAAGGGATACTATATTGGGGATGAAGAAATAAAACTGTCTTTGGTCACAGATTACCTGATTATTCACCTAGAGAATCCCAAAGACTCAACCAAAAAACTCCTGGAACTACTAAATAATTATACCGAGGTTGCAGGATACAAGATTAATATACAATAGACAATTGTTTTCCTACCACAATGAACAATTCAATTCTGAAATTAAAATCACAATACCCATTATGTTAGCACCAAAAAATTTTTAATGCAAAGAGTGAATCTGAATGTAAACTGTGGACCTGGGATGACAATAATGTGTTGATACTGGTTCATCAATTGTAAATTAAAAAAAGATGTACCAAATTAATGTAGGATATTAATAACAGGGAAACAAGGTGGGAGGGAAGTGGCTAAACAGGAACCCTCTATGCAATCTCTGTAAACCTAAGACTGCTACATAAGACAAAGTGTATTAAAAACTTCATAAAGTTTAGGAAACTGTCTAGCTAGAAGATCAATATCAAAATCAATTGCAGATGATCCTGGAAAGATGGCAGGGCAGGCAGCACAGGGGTCCCTCTCCCACCAGGACGACAGCTGCACTGGCAGAATGTGTCCAACATGACTATTCTGGAAGCCGACAACTGTTGAAGGACTGGAGGGTAACTGTTCTCAGCTCTTATCACAGAAGCACTACCCATCCCCTACCCCAGGGCCCAGCGGGCAGCCGTGCATGTGCCTTGGAGCATCTGCAGGACCCAGGGTAGGCTTCCCTGGTGGGTCAGACAGTAAAAGAGTCTGCCTGTGATGCGGGAGACCTGGGTTCAATCCCTGGGTTGGGAAGATCTCCTAAAGGAGGGCATAACAACCCACTCCAGTATCCCTTCCTGGAGAATCCCCATGGATAGAGGAGCCTGGCAGACTACAGTCCATGGGGTTGCACAGAGTTGGACATGACTGAGCAACTAAGCACAGCACAGCACAAGAGAGTTTTCTCCTGTGTGGGAGGACTTACTGCAACTTCTTATTTCTCAAACTTTGGTCATAGACTATCGGAGAATTATGATTAACATTATAATTGGTTAAATTTTTAAAAAGAAAGACTATTGTGTATTGATAGTTTGGGTTAGCAGTTCACAAACTTTATCTATGAATCATCTGGGATGTTATATAAATGCAGGCTCTAGCTTAGCAGGTCTAGGACAGGCCCAAGTGGATGGGCCCATTTCAAAGAGTGCCCAGAGACTGGGATGTGTGTCCTACACCATGACTAGGGACATAACACTTGAAAGGGCCTAGGCGCAATGTGCTACCTGTGCCAGTGCCTCTCCTCCTAGCGGGCCTGGATTTCCTGGCTGTTTGACAAGCCCACCTTAAAAAGTGCTGGCGGAGCCCCACTGAGGTGCAGCCCAACTTGTCTGACCTTTAACCTATTCCTGTTTTCTCGCCACTTCAATATCCTTTTTCTTTATGGTGAAGGACCTCATTCTTTGACCTAGCAAAGATACAGGTACCTGTGTTTTTAGGGTTTTTTTTTTTAAGAAGTTTTATTGATGTATAATTGACATATGATATATTACTTGAAGTATATAATTTAGTAAGTTCTACTACATGTATACACTTGAGAAAGCATCGTCATACTCAGGACAATGGACAAACCATCCCCCTAATGTGTCCTTATGCTCCTGATGCTCCCTCCACCCTCTGGAAACCAATGATCTGCTTCCATTACAAAGATCAATCTGTCTTTTCTAGAGTTCTAAAGAAAAAGAATCATAAGCATGTAAAAGAAAATAAAATTTATATATTATCTATACCTATATCTATATAGAGAAAGTGTATACCTTCAATTTTATCCATAATTTATAGATTTGTTATAGATTCATTTATCTATATGCAAAAGAATGCTCAAACTACTGCACAATTGCACTCATCTCACATGCTAGTAAAGTAATGCTCAAAATTTTCCAAGCCAGGCTTCAGCAATACGTGAACCGTGAATTCCCTGATGTTCAAGCTGGTTTTAGAAAAGGCAGAGGAACCAGAGATCAAATTGCCAACATCCGCTGGATCATGGAAAAAGCAAGAGAGTTCCAGAAAAACATCTATTTCTGCTTTATTGACTATGCCAAAGCCTTTGACTGTGTGGATCACAATAAACTGGAAAATTCTGAAAGAGATGGGAATACCAGACCACCTAACCTGCCTCTTGAAAAATCTGTATGCAGGTCAGGAAGCAACAGTTAGAACTAGACATGGAACAATAGACTGGTTCCAAATAGGAAAAGGAGTACGTCAAGGCTGTATATTGTCACCCTGCTTATTTAACTTATATGCAGAGTACATCATGAGAAGCGCTGGACTGAAAGAAACACAAGCTGGAATCAAGATTGCCCAGAGAAATATCAATAACCTCAGATATGCAGATGACACCACCCTTATGGCAGAAAGTGAAGAGGAACTACAAAGCCTCTTGATGAAAGTGAAAGAGGAGAGCGAAAAAGTTGGCTTAAAGCTCAACATTCAGAAAACGAAGATCATGGCATCTGGTCCCATCACTTCATGGGAAACAGATGGGGAAACAGTAGAAACAGTATCAGACTTTATTTTTTTAGGCTCCAAAATCACTGCAGATGGTGACTGCAGCCATGAAATCCAAGCTTACTCCTTGGAAGAAAAGTTATGGCCAACCTAGATAGCATATTCAAAAGCAGAGACATTACTTTGCCAACTAAGGTCAGTCTAGCCAAGGCTATGGTTTTTCCTGTGGTCATGTATGGATGTGAGAGTTGGACTGTGAAGAAGGCTGAGTGCTGAAGAATTGATGCTTTTGAACTGTGGTGTTGGAGAAGACTCTTGAGAGTCCCTTGGACTGCAAGGAGATCCAACCAGTCCATTCTGAAGGAGATCAGCCCTGGGATTTCTTTGGAAGGAATGATGCTAAAGCTGAAGCTCCAATACTTTGGCCACCTCATGCGAAGAGTTGACTCATTGGAAAAGACTCTGATGCTGGGAGGGATTGGGGGCAGGAGGAGAAGGGGATGACTGAGGATGAGATGGCTGGATGGCATCATGGACTCAATGGACGTGAGTCTGAGTGAACTCCAGGAGATGGTGATGGACAGGGAGGCCTGGCGTGCTGTGATTCATGGGGTCACAAAGAGTTGGACACGACTGAGCAACTGAACTGACTAACTGAACTGATATAGGTAATAGTTATTACTTACACTTGGTAAGTAAGTTATTACTTATACATATAAGTAATAGTTTCATAAAGTACAAAATAGAATGCATGCATGGCATATACTGAAAACAAGAAACATATGTCCATTTATAAAACTTTTCTTTCAGTTAGTTCCATGGTTTTACATGCAAAGCTACAGGCAGTAATGTACACTGTATTTCTTCTAAGGAACGACTGAACATGTTTGAAAATCACCTTTCTCATAGGACAGCAAATTGAATGACAAAGGGCTGTGCACCAGTCAAACAGGCCAGCACAGCCACACCACCCTGCACACACAGTTGTAACTCCTCAAAGCCAGGTGCAACCACTCTCTGATAGGCCCCTGCTTTGCTGCCTTGTCTTTTCAGATTTCAGCCAGGGAGCAATCTTATAACTACTTGCAAGGCTGGGAATTCTGGTGGAGTTTTCAAAGACAGTCACAGCTGATAGTTGAAGCTGCCACCAGTTCAGAAGTTTTTCTCCCATCTTTCAAATCTTTATTCTGCCTACTCAACTCAGAGAGCAACCCCCTTCAGCAGCTATGTGGGCATCCTGCATCCCTGCCTGTTCGGTCCTTCCCACTCTAGCAGAGAACACCAGGATGAACCCGTAGACACAAAGGAATCTCATAATGTAATTTTCAAAAAGCATATGGTTTAACTGTATTATGTAGAAAGAGTTCACAATCATTTGCTGTAGTTCACAGGCAACTATGCTATCCTCTAAGAGTGACAACTGGCTTCCCAGGTGGTGAAGTGGTAAAGAATACGCCTGCCAATGCCGGAGATGCAAGAGACATGGGCTTGTCCCGTGCATCGGGATGATCCCTTGGAAGAGGAAATGGTGTTGCTGCTCCAGTATTCTCATCTGGAAAAACCCATGGACAGAGGAGCCTGGCAGGCTATCCTGCCAGGATAAAAAAAAAGAGTCGAACATGACTAAGCAACTGAGCACACACACACACTTGAGAGTGACAACTGCCTTGCATCCTTTCTAGATAAGCTTTGTAAGTTTTTGAAATTGAGAAAATAACATTTGAACTAATAAAGCTGAAACTACAGCATTTAAAAAAGAGGCTTTTCAAAGAAAATACAAACTGCCTATAGCAAGTTCCCTTGCCAAAACTGATTTGCAAAAGAGCTAAGCTTGTTCCTTTGTTTACAAAACTACAAGAAATAATACGGATGAAAAAAGTGGACTATATAGAAGAAGTTGGATATATGTTTTCAGTAGAAGGCATGAGGGATAAATATGCATTTTCATTCAAGGAAACAAGAAAGTAATTTTGTTCTAAGGTAAAATGACTATTCCAGAATAAAAAAGGAAAAAGGACAAAACCTGAATGGATGTAAAAATCTATAGGTTTATAGCTTCTATAGGTTTATAGAAGGGGAATTATAAGAAAGGAATTTTATGTTTAGTCAAGTCAACTAAGATTAGAATGGATTTTATGCTAGTTTTTTAAAAAGGAAGAATTTTAATATCAAAATCACTGATACAAGATTAGGATTTGTTTTTCTTTGTTAAAAGGATATTTTTCTTAGATTGTTGGTCTGATCTTAATAAGAAAGATTTTTGTTGACCTTTAATAATAATATGCCTAGGAAACTAAAATTCAATGATTTGTCTTTATCAGGTCTTTGATTACTTAAGAAAACTGAGTCTTCTCTACTAAAAGAAAGAAAAAAAAATTTTTTCACTACTATCTAACTTTCATTATGTGTTAAATTTCATGGGAAATACTGTCAAATAAGAAGTGAGGCTGAACTTTTTTTTAGGAAATATTTATATGGAAATTGTTAATATAAATATTCCAAAAACACAGGCTTTCTTGGTGGCTCAGCAGTAAACAATCAGCCTGCAATGCAGGAGACACAGGTTCGATCCCTGAGTTGGGAAAATCCCCTGGAGAAGGAAAAGGCAACCCACTCCAGTATTCTTGGCTGAGAAATCCCATGGACAGAGGAGCCTGGCAGGCTATGGTCCATGGGGTCACAAAAGAGTCACACGTGACTTAGCAACTAAACAACAATCAGAAATCATGAAATTCCCCAAAATCTGGTATGTCTTGATATAATGTCATCAGTCATAATACCAATTATTGTCATTTAACAAACAGTTATTATTATTTTAAAATAGTTATTATTTGTTTTACTTTGCGGCTTTTGCAAAAATATTCCTGCAAAAGTGCTTCATCTTCAAAGAGATTCGTGGAAAAAACTCTAACAAGTCCTCTAGAATGAAGGTTTCTGATAAGTTTAGGGTCAAACCACAGAATTGGGTAAAAATTTCTAGAACTCTGACGGAAAACTGGTGAATTCATAAAACTGATAACAAAAGATCAAGATCAACAAGCATTAATCACTGGAGACCAAATGAACTGATGAAGGTAATTATAATTTTTATAACTTAATTTAAAACTTAATTGCTAATTCTTTATTTCATTTTCTAAATTTAAAGAACCCCTTTTCTTCTCTTTTTGGAGAAGGAAATGGCAACCCATTCCAAGTATTCTTGCCTGGAGAATCCCATGGACGAAGGAGCTTGGTGGGCTACAGTCCACGGGTCGCAAAGAGTCAGACACAACTGAGCGACTTCACTCACTTCACTTTCTTCTCTTTTAAGCTATCTTTAAACAACAATTTGGTAAACAGTTATCTTTTTCTCCCAATCCGGTCCCCCCAGATCAAATTCTGAAATTCCTATTAAACATTCTAATTTTTCATTAACAATACATATTTGTGAAAGTTCAATACAAATCTGTTCCAGTAACAGGCCATAACTGGACAATTCCTTGGCTTGGCCTCTTAGCCTAAAGAGAAGCTGAAGGTCTAATCTGAGATTCCTCGTGAAAAGCTTCAGCAAAACAGATTTTTTAAAAATTACATGGTCAGTCACTATTCCAGTTACACTTACATAAATAATCAGGACAAATTTATTGAAAGTGGACTTGGGTATCTTTGACAGAAACGGAGGTTACTATGGATAGAAAAACTATTCTTCAATAATACACAATTATGTACATTAGATGGGAATACCACACCACCTGACCTGCCCCTTGAGAAATCTGTATGCAGGTCAGGAAGCAACAGTTAGAACTGGACATGGAACAACAAACAGACTGGTTCCAAATTGGGAAAGGAGTACATCAAGGCTGTATATTGTCACCCTGCTTATTTAACTTATATGCAGAGTACATCATGAGAAACGCTGGGCTGGATGAACCACAAGCTGGAATCAACATTGCCAGGAAAAATATCAATAACCTCAGATATGCAGATGACACCACCCTTATGGCAGAAAGTGAAGAAGAACTAAAGAGCCTCTTGATGAGAATGAAAGAGGAGAGTGAAAAAGTTGGCTTAAAGCTCAACATTCAGAAAACTAAGATCATGGCATCCGGTCCCATCACTTCATGGCAAATAGATGGGGAAACAGTGGAAACAGTGGCTGACTTTATTTTCTTGGGCTCCAAAATCACTGTCGATGGTAACTGCAGCCATAATATTAAAAGATGCTTGCCCCTTGGAAGAAAAGTTATGACCAACCTAGACAGCTTATTAAAAAGCAGAGACATTACTTTGTCAACAAAGGTCCATCTAGTCAAGGTTATGGTTTTTCCAGTAGTCGTGTATGGATGTGAGAGTTGGACTATAAAGAAAGCTGAGTGCCAAAGAATTGATGCTTTTGAACTGTGGTGTTGGAAAAGACTCTTGAGAGTCCCTTGGACTGCAAGGAGATCCAATCAGTCCATCCTAAAGGAGATCAGTCCTGGGTATTCATTGGAGGGACTGATGTTGAAGCTGAAACTCCAATAACTTGGCCACCTCATGCGAAGAACTGACTCATTGGAAAAGACCCTGATGCTGGGAATGATTGAGGGCAGGAGGAAAAGGGGACGACAGAGGATGAAATGGTTGGATGGCATCACCAACTCAATGGACATGAGTTTGGGTAAACTCCAGGAGTTGGTGATGGACAGGGAGGCCTGGCGTGCTGCAGTCCATGGGGTCGCAAGGAGTTGGACAGGACTGAGCGACTGAACTGAACCGAACTGATGTACATTAGATACTAGTATCATTAATTGTCTTTGAAGTTTGTTTTCTAAGTGTACGCTGGACTGAATCCTGAATTCTTCTGATTTCTTCCTGTATGTGGATAGAACTCTTCAAACTAACACTTCCAATTTTCTTCCATCTTCTGAGTTCACTACAAACTGAATGCTGCCCTTTTCTCAAACTTTGCAAGCAAAAGCTGGACAACGTGATACAAACTTCAACAGCTCATGCAAGGACAGTCTTCATGCCTATTGCTATGTGGCCACTCAGAAATATCACCAGAGACTCACACTGAGAACCAGGACTATCTTATCTGATTGCCACACCTGTCCTCACTTCATCTGACAATGCTTTGAACCCAACACCTAGAAATTGTCTTAACTGGCTGCTCCCCAAACTCAGAAACTGAAATTATAATCTGCTTTAACTATTACTCATTGCTTTCTTTTGTTTCCCCAGGAATGCCTCTCACTGAATTACCAGATGGCTCAGATCATATAAAGGACTGATTTAGGTGGAAGCAAATGTGCAATACTGCCTCCTGAAGTAAAGCCCCCTATGTGCCTTTCCTACTGAGGAATGCTGAGGACATGCAGTTGCTGACACACTATATGTTACATAAACAATGTTTAAAGTTTTTGAAGGTTGAGTCAGAAAGCTAATACCTGAATCTGAGGATAACCCATCTGATTTACTTAACTGATTAAATTTTGGCTCTGGGAAATTTTTCAGTCTTGACTGTTGTTCTTTTTATAATTATCACATTAAACTCTCAATGGTTTTAAATGTCTATCCGCAGCCACTCACATGCCAAATGCCGGCCATCAGAATGAGACAATGGGGTGAAATCTGCAGTAACCACATGAATGATGAACATCATGACTACATGGCCCTCCCATTGGTCAATTCAACTAATGAGAAAAGAGACACCAACGGTAGAGACAAAGAGTAATGCGGCACTGGCTGGTGATCCTCCCAGCCAGCCAAGAGAGTGACCGAAAAACCTGAGTGCAGCCTTGAAAATTCCCCAAGCAGACAAAACCAGCTTAATCATACACACAAAGGCTAATTTAGCTTAGTTTGTAGGTCCAACTTGATCTGGGTCATTTCTTGTTTACACCTCTGGAAATCATAAAGAAAACTTCTCAAACTTGATACAAAGTAAACACTGAAAATTTTAGTACTGAAAACCAATCATTGTGAAGAATAAACGTTCTGTTTTCTCACAATATAAGCTGCTTTATAACAATATATACCCAACTCTCATTCAGAGTTTTGGTTTGAGCACTCTTGGTTTGCAGACTGTTTTTTTGGTGTGTGCATGATAAATTGTTACTAATTACTGCTTCCATGATTCATTGGTTTCCCTTTAGCTATTTAACAAAATAAAAACCTGTGACAAAATCCTGAACAAAATACTTACCAAGTCCAACAATCTAGAAAAAGGAAAGCACATAATGACCAAGAATCATGAAACAATAGAATCATTCAAGGATGAAGGAAAATCTACAAACATTGCATAGAAGCCCCATAACACAGCAAGTCCACATCCACATCCTCAAGAAATGGGAACCTCTATGCCCCAAAAGACAAGTCTAAGGGGGTTCACAGCAGGATGGTTCATCATAACCCACTGAGAGGCCCCCAAAGATCCAGGACAGCACATGCATAAACAAAGCATGGGATCTGTATTCGACAGCGGAGACAGACGTGGGGTTCCACCTGGGATCACAGTGGAAAGGAGAACAGGAGGGGAGCTTCTGGTACCGTGTTTGCTTGATACGGTCACACGGGTGTGTGGGTGAATACTTCATTATTCACCCAAGGGCTACATGTAGGGTTTGTGCACTTCTCTGAACACGTGCCGAACTTTACCAGGAAAGGTGTACGTAAAAATTCTATTATTTGAATACAGGTGGAGCATTCCTCACTTTATTGGGCTTTGTTTTATGAACTTTGCAGATACTATGTTTTTTTTTACAAACTGAAGGTTCAAGGCAACCTTGCGTCGAACAAGCCTATCAGGGCCATTCTCCAACAGTATTTGCTCACTTCATGTCTCTCCCATTTTGGTAATTCTCACAATATTTCAAACTTTCTCATTACCATTATATATCAGTTGTGGTGATCTATAATCAGTAATCTTTGATGTTACTATTACAAAAACAATTCGACTCGCTGAAGGCTAAGATGATGGTTAATATTTTTTAGCGACGAAATGTTTTAAAATAAGATTGTACATTGTTTTCTTAGATATAATTATATTGAACACTTAAAAGATTATAATATACCATAAACATAAGTTTCAAATGCCCTGGGAAACCAAAAAATTCATGTGACCCACATTATACTGACATTTGCAGTGGCTGGAATTGAACCTGTGGTATCTCCCAGATACACCTTTATGTGTCCTCTTTTAACGTTATTAAGAAGATGCAAAGAATAGCTTTTCTGGTATAACTGTGCTGCTCTGACCCCCAGTACACACATTTGATATACTTTAGGGCGTACAGCTGGATCCAGAAGCATCTGAACCTCTTCCATTTTTAAATGAGTCTCATTCCAGAGCCCCCTTTCCGAGATGGGCCCCCCCGCCCCAGCACCCAAGCGAGCTCTCAATGACATCAAGGTTGTCTGAGTTCTTGGCACCAAGTTAATGGCACCTGTGCTGCGTGGCCAAGCACCCCTTACCTGATCTCCCTGGCCCTGTGGTCTGGGAACTGCTTGTGGAAAGTCTTCAGTGCCTGCATCACTGCTGAGGTGCACTCCACATACGTGTAGTCAATCATGATGTCCCCTGGAAAACGGAAGGAAAGACTGAGGCAATCCAGGCCACACCATGACACAGGAGAGTGCCATAACACGGTGCCTGACCGTCCTCCAGAGGAAAGGAGGCGACGCCACCGGCGACCAGCCTGGGGACATGGCCACTAGTGGGAGGGTGGCCCCAATGCAGGTGGCCAGGCTGGTAGGAGGGTGGAAGAGCAGCGCGCACCCTAAAAAGGCCTGCATGGGAGCCCGCCTGCCAGCTACAGGAGCCCAGCAAACAGAGACCCAGAGGAGGGCACAGGGTGCACACGGACCACACCTGAGAGGACACGGGTGAGCAGTCCCACCATCACCTCCCTTCACGGGCTCCCTGAGGAGTGCTCAGGAGACAGGCCGGCCCTCATGGAACACAGAGCAGAGCAGGAGTGGCCCAGGCTCAGACCCGAGAGCCCCAGTGAGTCCCACCCACCTCCGAGAGGCAGACTGCAGCTTTTCTATCTACCACCAGGGTCAACACACCCTTGGAAGGTGAGGAGCCCAGACAGTTCTGGTGTTTGGGGGCTCCTCAGAGCATCTGCCCACATGCACCTCACCCCCAAGCAGGAAAAGAGCCCCAGGCGCTGGCAGGAGGGCCCACCTTAGACACGTGGGGGCCCTGAGTCCATGGCCACATGACAGGTCGACTACTCACCGAAGACCTCGGAGGGGTTCAGAAGCTCCAGAAGGTGTCCCCCACGCTTGGTCTCGTAGGTGGCAAACCCTCCGTCGGGGTTTCTCATGCTCAGCAACTAAAACCAGCGAGAGAAGGTCCTGAGAATCCACGCAGGGCAAGGAGCCGAGGAGCAGCCCAGACCTTGGGTGCCCAGAACAGTGGGCACTTTGTCAACCAGGCACCCTGGGACCACCTGGGATCCCTTCCCAGCACACACATGCTTATCACTTATAAATCACATACGCGCCACCAAACGAGCCATCTCCATGTAAAACCTGGACAAGACCTGGATATGTTAAGAGGATCTGTGGTTGGGTGGCCAAGACTCGGCATGCCCAGCACCCTCAGGGATGGGAGCCCCACACCCAGCAGCCTCACCACAGCCACAGCGTCGAAAAGCCGCTCTTGTGGGACATGATTGGTAACAAAGGGACACTTTTCCTGCAGGAGGAGGATGGACTTCAAGGCCTCAGCCGTGCAGTCGGCCACGATCCAGCCACAGTCCAGTGTGCTGAAGCTGAAACCACCCTGTAAAGTGCAGGGCTGTAAGGGTGGAGGCCACGGCACCTTGCCCGCCCTCGCAGGGCTGATGCCTGGCCATCATGGGGAAGTGCAGCCCCAGCCCCAGGCCACACACATGCAGACAGGCCTCCAGCTTCCAGCACAGGGACTACAGCCTCTACCAGGCAGGCCCCACCTCAGGAAGGGCAAAAGCAGCCGCTGTGAGGTGGCGGCAGTGGCCGTGTCGACGCCCCACACGCTGCAGGAACGACCCAGCCAGCCCTGCCCTCCTCCCTCCCGTTCACATCTGACAGCTTGTTTAACATCTGCACATACTGCTTAGTGCACGTATGTGTGATGTGATGCAGTGAAACCCCCTCAGCTCAGCTACTGGGTTTGTGCATGACTCCATGGTCAGGAATATCATGGGTGTCCCAGTGGAACCCCACCCTGTGCGTCTATCAGAGCAGGAAGCCCCAGAGGCTGGGAGCAACTCCTCCTCACAGGCAAGGTCCAGCTAAACAGGGCCGGTGGTGCGGGGCATGGTACCTTGCTCATCTGGCGGTAGTACTTCTGGTAGTCAGGGAGATTGTCTGGCACCTGGGAAGCACACAGGGAAAGCAGGGGGGGAACGCATCACTGCCCTACTGGACACACGCAGACAGGGGCAGGAGGGGCCAGCACAGTGGGAGGTGCAGAGACCCAGGGCTGCCGCCCTCTCGGTCACCAGCACCGGAGGAACCCACCCCCAGGCAGCACCCCCTGGCCCACTCCCCCCATCTGCAATCGGGCACACTCTGAGCAGGAGATGGCAGAGGGAAGGAGGGAGCCCTACCTGTGGGAGGCACGGGCCGGGCTTGGCCTCACCTGTGAGATCCGGAGATACTCATGTGCCTTCTGCAGGCATGACCAAAACTCTGGCCTGTGTTGTGCACCTGCCTGGAAAAGAGAAAAGGGGCTGAGATGCTCGACAGCATATGTCTGCACCGTGGCTGGTCCCTGGACGCTACTGGTGACACCCAGCCACTCCCGGGAGCCAGAGCAAACCCCCCAAGTCTCAATGGGCTTGGGTTCTGCCACCAAGTCAGCAGGACGTGGTGAAGCAATGAAGCAGGCTTCTCCACCGCACCCCGCCCCAGCCCACCACACACACCTGTCTGTCTAAGGCAGGCTGCTACATGGCCCACACCTCTTCTTAGGGCTCCCCATCCTGCCAACCTCATTCTTCATTCCCACCAGCATGAAAACATGCTCCTATTTCTCTCCAGCATGTACTCAGAAGTATCCACAATGAGCTGTTTGAGCACTGAGAGGGCCTGGAGCCCACGGTCCCTTCCTAAAGACCCCACCACCTCATCACCTCAGGAACCGCCCCCCAAGGCTCCCTGTCCCTGGAGCCTTCAAACACCACCACCCCCCACCCCGCAACCCAGAGTTGCCAGGCAAGAGGCTCAGAGCCCAGCTGAAGGGAAGGTCAGGGCCAGCAGGCACCATGTCTGCTGGATGCAGGGGTGGACACACAGGAAGGGCAGCTGGAGAATGAGGGACAATGCCATATACCTCCAGCAAAGCCTGGATGGCGAACGCGGTGTCCCAGATCTGTGAGCCATTGGTGCCCTGTGGAGAAAGGATAACGTTACAGCTGCCTCTCCCGCACTCCACCCCAACTTCCTGGATCCCACAGGTGCCCAAAGGCTCAAAGAGGGTGCAGGGGCCTCTACAAGATTCTGAAGAGGTGGGAGCCCAGTTGATCCCTGACCCCAGGCTCTGGGCTCTGCACTCTGACACCCACAGGAGCCTGAGCAGGTGGTCCAGCAGACAGACATGGGTCAGGTAGCCCCACCTGCCTTCGTCAGAATATCAGCCAGGGCAGGGCTTCTCAGGGCACTTCCAGGATTTGGATGCTATGGCCTCCACTGCCCGCCCATCCAGCAGCATGGAGCCCAGACAGATTGGTGGCCCTCAGCGGCCCCAGACATCATGGCCTTGCCAGACAATGTGTGGAAAGAAAGGACACGACCAAGACAGCCCCAGGCCACAAAAACCTGATCTGATCAAGCCCTGATCAGATCAGGGCACAGAGCAGGCAGAAGGCGGACACCCTCGGGACAAATGGCCCAGGAGAGGAGGACACCCGGAGACTGTAGGACGAAGGTGACATTAAGGGTCAGCCTCCTGGGTCAAATCGTGATACCAGGGAACCCACAGCACAGCCCCACTGCAGGCTGCCATGAGATCCAGGGGACGGCATGGCAGTTCTGTCAGAACCAGAAGCTCCAGGGCTGGAGGCTCATCACCTTCCTCAGCTTCGAGGGTTTTGGGGTACTTCACGTAAGACTGGCAGTGTGGGGCCCAGGCAACTAGAATAGGGGCTTGAATGCTGGAAGAAGGGCCAGGAAGCTGGAAGAGAGGCTTGAGCACCCTTAGCAAGGGCGCCTGGGCAGGTGGTCTGTGCTGGGCAGGGTCAGGCTCACGTGCACCCATCCCAAAGGGTCCAGCACTTAGTGTGACCCAAGGACATTGCTGGGGGCGCCCTGTTCCACACTGAGTGACAGCAGAGCAAAGCCCGAGAGCTCCTGGCTGGCTGCCTCTGGGGCCCCTACTGCCAGGACAGGACCGGGTCAGCCCAGGCCGCCCTGTGACCCGCAGCCCCACCCCCAGGGCCATGCATAGGACACAAGTGGGGGGAACATCATCTATAGCATCCAAACACTGGAAACCAGCAAAGAGCACAAACAGCCCACCCACCGGGAGCACGTCTCAGGACCCCGAAGAGGGGCTCAGCGCCAGGAGGCTGGGGAGGGTAGGGGCTCTCCTCTGACTGTCCTGACCCCGCCAGCCAGACCCCGTGTGCAAGCTGCAATATCAGCGTCCAGCAGCAGTCGGCTAGTGCCAAGAACCCCCTGCGGCCTTCGTCCCCTCTGAGCTGCGGCTGAGTGACCTCAGTGTACAGACCACTCCCACAGGGTGGCTGCCAGCCCTTGGTTCTCCCACCACCCCAGGGACCCGTCAACATTCCTGCCAGACGGCACCCACCCAGGAGGGCCCAGCACCACCCCTCAGACACAGGCTCTCAAGCCAACAGGCTATGTGGGGAGGAGAGACCAGGGATGCGAACAAACCCAAGACAGGGACGGTGGCAAGGACGCAGCTTCAGCCTCACTGCCCTCACCTGCATCTTCATGCCGTCGAGGCCCAGCCTACAGGGAGGGGGAGAATGACCTGGGTCAGGGAGCACAGGCAGTGCCAGACATCAGGGGCCCAGAGTCCACATCCGAAGAGTATCCCGCCCAAGCAGCATGGGACACGCAAGGATGGCTTCCCCCATACCCAGCATGGAGGGTCCATGGGGGAAGAGGCCCCCCTGGAACGCAGACTGAGGGACACACAGGCTGTGCCCACCCACCCCCAGACAGGCCAGCACTCGGCTCTTGGCTTCACCTCCCACACACTCACCAGAGGTAATCAGGAATCCTGGACACGTGCTCCTGGAAGACAGCAGAAGCCGGCCCGTCTACATGCCAGCGCACGAGCATATTGATGGTTTTCGAGATCTGCAGGAGACAGCCTGGTCAGGGCCCTGCCCCACACCCACCGGGTTCCTGGGCTTGAGGGCTGCGGCACCAGCACAGCCTTGTTCCAGGCCAGGCCACTGCTCTGACCACTTTCCCAAGCACTCTCTGCTTCCAGGCCCTGAGATAAAAAATCCAGGCTGCAGCAAGGGGCCAAGGCAGGTGTGCCTGGAGCAAGGGGGCACTGCAGCAGGGAAAAGACAGGGTGACCCACAGAAGGGACGCAAGCTAGCCAGCGAGTGAGCAGGACTGCCACGAGGTGACAGACAAGGTGGAGACCCTGCATGGGTGCCTGGGGTGTGGGGTGTCCTGAGCTGTTCGAGATAACTTGGGACCGAGGGCAGAGCTGTCTGGGGGGCATGGGAGAGACTTGGAAGTGAGATGAACGAGCCAGGGCCTGTTGCTCAAAGCAGAAGTTCTAGAGACACAACCCTTCTACCCCAAGAGATGACAAATCAAGGTCTAACTTGTTTATGCAGCACTAAGAGCCCACACAGAAACCCCTAGTGTTGAAAGGGAAACACTCGGCCTTTCAGCGGAGCAGTGGTGGTTTACGGTCCCAGGTAACATGTGGCCCAGCAAACACCTGCCAGCAGGGTCAAGGATGTGGGTCACACGGTGGACCCGTGGGCTTACCTAGCATGGAGGTCACAGCCTGCCCCCTGGTTCACATAACTCTGCCTCTTGTACCTGTTGCCCTAAGGCTGCTGGCCATCAACTGACCCTGTGATGGCTGCTTGGGCGCACACGAGAGGCAAAACCAGGTCAGGAGCCCAGAGGCTCAGTGAAGCGAGAGTCTGGAGCCAGCAGGCTCATCAGGAGTCAGGAATGGAAACAAGCACAGGGGCCCTCCAAAGGAGAAGAAGGAGGCCAGCGGTGGGTCATTGGGGTGGGGTGGGGGGAAGGGAGGAGGGGGTGGGGAAGAGGGGAATGGGAGCAGCGTTCCAGACACACCAGGGTAGGGAACAGTGCGGGCCAGGCCAAGGGTCCTGGGGGATCAGAGGCCACATCCCAAGGAGACATCTCACCTTGGGGGGGGACCCCACTCCCAGCCCCACAGACACAGGCCCAGACACCCGGGGCGAGCGCACTGACCGGGCCAATGCTGATGCACTTGGTGAAGCGGTCATCGGCAGCGATGTGCTCATACAGCTTCTGGGTGGCCCGTTGCCGCAGGCTGGTACTGTGGTGGCACTCGTACAAGTTGAGGATGGCTGCAGGGCGTGGCAGGGGGTCGTCAATGGCAGCAGACATGGGAGGAGCGCTGGCTCCATCATAGCAGGCAGCCTCTGCCCCCACCTGCTTATCTGGGCGGCTGTGCCCCGCACCCTCACTTCCCACCCCAGCATCCTGCAGTGAGGGAACGAGTGAATGGACAAGCTGGAGATGAGCAGGGACGAGCAGATGGGCGGGGGGTGGGGAGCAGACAGGTGTGCGGGCGGGGGGTGGGGGGACGAGCAGAAGGGGCGGGGAGCAGGGGGCGGGGGAGATGAGCGGAAGAGCTAAGGGGAACATGCCTCTTGCTCACACAGCACCATCAGGAGGCGCTCGGCTCTGAGTGGGCAGAAGGATCCACGGGAGCCAGGCCGGGACGGGGCTCTGGGGACCGCCCCTTCTGTTCCACAGAGGAGACACCCCCGGCCCCTCAAGGCCCTAGGCTCCAAATCCTCTGTCCAAGAGCCCGAGTGTCAGGCGGGTCTGCACGACATGAGCTGTGCAAGGCCGGCTCCCGTCGTCCCCACAGGACCCCAAAACAGGATGGTGAGAAGGGCAGAAGGAGACCCTTTGAGGGGCAGTGTCCCTTCCTATCACTTCAGGTGTCCCCCGACTCCGGGGTCTCAGCCAGCCTGGGAAGGGAGTACCAGGGGGATACCCACCGTACACTACGTGGAGCAGCCAGCTGTGCGGCGTGTACAGATCGTCCGGGGCCACGCTGTTCCTGTGCGCCGCCCAGTCGATGCAGCTGTAGTCCTCCAGGTAGAGCTCCTGCAGGCAGGCGGCACCTCAGCCTGGACCTGCTGGGCCCTGGGCCCCCTGCCCCCGTCCCTGCTCCGCCCCCGGGCAGACCCTGATGAGCACAGCCTCCCCAAGTCCATCCCAGGGCGCTTCCCAAGGCTCACTGGACCGAGAGAACAGCATAACCCCCCACCCCCACCCCCCACCCCCCGGGCAGTCATTCAGGGACGTGGGGCGGGGCTACACTCTGGGGCAGGCATGTGCGGTCAGGCTCACCTGGCGGAGACTCTGGACCAGCGGGCCCTCCTCGGCACTCAGCCGGGTGCTATAGCAGTAGGCCATGGGCAGGTACACCTGCCGACAGTGGCACCAGATCGTGGAGGGATGTGCTGGCATCCAGTCAGGAAACAGCCTGGGGGCAGAGTATGTCAGTGGGCCCCCAGCAACTGTTTCAGCCTTTGGACACCGGAGGCAGGGCTGTCTCCAGCCAAGTGGGCACAGCCCTCAGCGCTTCACCAAGCTCCTGAGGGGTGCAGTCCACAGTAGCCAACAACCCCTCCAATGCCTCCTAATGCCAGGAGACGCGGCCCCTAATGGGTCAGGGAGCCTGTGAGTTCCCGGCTGTGACCAACATGTCACAGAAACAGAAACCCTTAACCACGGAGATGCCGAGTGAGGGGTCTACAGAGATGCTCTAGACTATCTTTGCAGCTTTTCTGGGGACTGAAAACTATTTCAAAATTTAAAGTTCTTACCTAAAAACCTTTAGGACTGCCATGTCTCCTCAAATCTAACCAACTCTGACCATTGCCCCTGCTGTGCTTTGCCCAGACACCCAGCCTGATGTGGGCACAGCTCTGCAGCCCGCCAGGCAGCTGAGCACCTGGGCAGTCTCCTCCACCCTCCCCTTTCAGCCTCAGACCACGTGTGCGAGGGGTCTCTGACAGCTGCCGCCCCAGGGACCTCACCTCCTGGGGGTGATACCGAGGTGCTTATATGTATATAGATGTGTTCTGGACACATCCACAGCTTTCATGAGATAGTCACAAAATGCTTACAATAGACAGCTAATAGGCTTCACACAATATGGAATGAATGTTGATTTTACTGAGTTTTTAAACAGCATTACAGTTCTGCTGAAAGGAAAATTCTCATCTTTCAAATATACACACTGAACTGTTCACAAGGAAAATAGGATGTCTGGGATCAACTTTAACATTCACCACCGGCAAACTAGAAAGCGGGCAGTAAGACAGCATGCACACCCCAACCCTGGCTGGGGAGGGCTGCATGGCTGTCACCTTCGTTCAGTTTCGACAGGTGCTCAAGAGTGTCTATAACAACACAATTACAGCCACTTGTGCAGCAAAGCCAGTGCTTCATTCCCTACCCCAGTGGCTCTGGAAGCAGTCAGGCAGGACCAACCCACCTGCTGAGGACCCAATCCCACTGTACCTCCCTCCCTCCTGCCCAACTGGGAACCCCCTTCTCTCCTCTGTCAGCCAAGCACGGGTTCTGCCAGGAGCCTAACACCACCCCACACCACTGAATGGACAGTCCCATATCTGACTAACAGGCAGCGAGTGGCCCAGGCAGTGTCACTCCACTTGCTAAGACACTGGTGACTCGCCCACCAAACTGACTGTAGTGGGGCACATACCACATTTCTGGAAACAGTGTATTGAGGCCTTCCCAGCTGTATACGTTCAGGACAGCCAACCAAAACTTCCCCCAGGAGGGGATGAACACGGCACCACCTGGAGGCAGAGCACAGACCCCATTACCGGCCTCTGGCTAAAGAGGAGACCCTGAGGAACAGAGCCCCCTCAGCCAACAGGCTGCTGAGGGTCTTCTCCCCCTTGTGCCGAGCAGGTTCCAGAGCCCTCAGACCACCCACACCATGACCATCAGCTGGAACAGACAGCTTCCCCAGAACAAGCGTGTCTCCCCTGCCCCCAGGAACACAAAGCAGTGCAGGCGAAGCCCTGAGCCAGGAAAGGGCTTCAAGGTGCCGACAGGAAGGCCCTCTGGTGTGTGAGCGCAAAGCTGGAAGCATGAACAGCGTGAGGCATGTCTGTGAGGGGCAGGCAGGTGGGCAGGCGGGCCAGGGCAGCAGTGGGTGATCTCTGAGCAGCAGGAGCGGAAGGGCCTCCCAGGGCGAGGGGAGAGTAGCCACCACTAGGAATGCTGCCAGGCACACAGTAGAGCAGCGGCGGGGCGAGCAGAACTCCACCAGCTCCACTCCACACGTGCGGCCCTGTTGCCCTCTGGGAAGGCACACTCCCGCAAGCAATGCGCCAGCGTGTCCTTCGTGAGTCCATGCCGATTTGTGGAACAGAACTGTGAAACACGGCAACCTTAATTTGTGCTCTGAAATTTTACTGGCAAGGGCAGACAGCTTCCTCCTACTCCCGCTTTGATGCCTTCCTTGCACCTGTCTATTAATAGTTCCCATTTGTGAGCCCTCCTTACACTGGTAACACGACCTCTTTACTGCCAGTGTGTTCTGTGCAGGGGGTACCTTTCTTGTGAAGAAGGTTCCGGGCTCGCACCAGGTCAGGATCGTCAGGCCCCACACCCAGAATTCTCAAAGACACATAGTTAAGCGCAGTTCCAAATACTGTGGACTTGCCCTCAATGTGCCTACGGCAGAAGGAGGCAGATGAGAAAATGATATCTTTCATTACTTAAGAAATTAAGCAATGCTTTCATTAAGTTTCCTCAGCAAATCAAGAATGACATAACTACACAAGAAACATCCACAACAGGCAGACTCCAGTAAGAGCTCCTGCACCTCTGTTCCAAACTGCTCCCCAAGCCTGCCCGCCTCCTCTGTCCACTTCTCACACTGAATCGACAGGACCAGTGTCGTGTGGCAGTGACTCAGCTAAGACTCTACATCACTGAGGCCCACAGGGCACACTCCAGAGTCAGCCAGCAAGTGGGAAAGGGTACTGGCGAGATCCTGTCTGCCCCAGGGCCCACAGGCCAGAGGGCTGGGATCCCAAGCTCGAGACGCCCACGACTCCATCCAGGAGGTGAGCAGAGCTGAGCTGTCCTCCTAGGATTCTATAATGGAGGCTGCCAGTATGGAGTCAGCAAGCCCAGGAGGGGCCCATGCCCCAGCTGCTGGATAAGAAGCACCAGGGAAACCTGGACCCGCCTGCATGGAGCCCCCAGCCCAATTCCCTCCTGCCAGGCTCTTTCCCCGCGCACTCCCAGCCCACAGCTATGGTAACTCCCCACCAACAGGCACATCTCTCACATAAGAACTCATGTGCACAGGCACACATACACATGCCATGACCCAGGGTCAGGCAGACTCACAGGCCCCAGCCGCCGTCGGGGAGCTGCACAGACCGCAGGTACCGTATAATTTCTTCTTGGTATCCGGCCGGCAGAGGGATGTGCGCCACATGGCACGTGATCAGGAGGCCTGTGGGGCAGAACAGATATTCCTTGGCAGGGACTCAGCACTTCTAAGCCCAAGCCTGAGACCCTGGGAACCCCACACAACAGGGAGCTCTCTGCTCGGCCCCTTCTTGTGCAAACAAGCCTGGGAAGGCTATTCCTCCCCACCCCGTCAGGGACTTGGGAACCGGGGCCCCAGGAGCAGTGGCAACAGCACACGTGACACACACTGCGTGGGGTGCAGAACCCACCAGCCACTCCAGGGTCCCACGCTACTGACATGCCAGCTGGGAAAGAAACCCCAAATGGACCATCCCTGGATGGGGCAATGTTTACTTGCTTATATTTACATATTCCCATTTTATTAAATGTTTTAATTGCACATGTCACTTTGAGAGATGGACAACAATAAATAATATCCACAAAGAACCTTCTGTTCTCAGCCTGCCCCTCCTGAGCATGGTGTTCAAAGGCTCCCCACCTCCTCCCCCTCCACTCTACCCTTAGCCTTGACTTCATCAGCCACATGCTCATGGCACTGAGCCCGTGGGGTCTCAGGCAGGCCCCAGCAGCAACGTGTTGTGGAATGGATCCCTGACTCTGGCCAGAGGCATGAGAAGCCCCAGCAGACACAGCCACACAGACACCACAGAGGTTCATAGAAAAAAGTCCATCTCCTTTTGTAACAAGTATGATGCTCTCAAGACAGTGAAACACACAAGCAGGAAGCAGTGCCTGTGGCTTCCTCATCTTACAGTCAAGGAAACTGAGGCACAGCCCCTAACTGGTGGGGCCGGGGCTGAAGCCCAGGAGGTCTAACCCCAGAGTCAATGATCACCTCAGTGATGCTCAGTGCAGCACCAGCCACACAGAGTCATGGCCTCCAGGAGTGTTCTCCAAACTAAAGCAGAAAAAGACCAAATTTCAGCCAGCCATGGAAGAACCCTGAGACAGTACCCCAAAACAGGCCAGTGTTAACCTGAGAAAGATGGTCTGTCCAGAGTCCAGAGGGAGAGAGGAAAGCCCCACCCTACAGCCTGCAGGGGGTCGAGGGGGTGGGGGTGAGAAGAGGGGGGCAGCAGGCCGAGCCCAGAGCTGCAGCAGCAAGCACAAACCAATGCAGCATCCCCATGACCTGTCACCTACTGAGTGCCTGGTGCTATGCACATATGACCAAACCCAGTTCCCATCGTCCCCACGTCACAGACGAGTCAGCCAAGGCATGGTGCAGTCCTGCCACCTTGCCCAGGGTCACACCGAGCCAGTACAGTCACTGCCTCCCTACAAAGACCCCTGGGAAAAGCCTCAACAGGCTCCAGATGGGACCAAGGGAAGAAAGCCCAATGACTTGCCCTCAAGGACAGGCCCATGGGTCCGTGGACAGGAATACAAAGCTGAACAGTCCAGGAGACAACAGGGCTTGGAGTCAAAGCAGACATGGGAGCTTGATGGACTCCTAGAAATTCATAAAAGGAATGTCCCATACTGCTTTAGAGAAATGTTCCCAGGATGCAGCACAGTCTGATCTAGTCAAACCGGTTGAGGACCCGGGAGATGCAACTGCAGTTCTACAGCTCACCAACCTCCACCTACAGCTCCCAGCTGAGCTCTCTTGGCCAAGCCTTCCAGTGAGTTCAGACGTGCAAGCTGCCTACAGAGGACTTAAAGATCCCCACCTACCACCCTGCCCACCTCTGCACCTTTCCACAGGCCAGGCCCTCCATGGATGCCCCTGCTCTGCACAGGGACTCCAGAGCCTCCCTGCACCTCCCAAAGTACCCCTGCTTCCTTTTTCAGAACACTAGCTATCTGAGCCTTCGCTCCCATCCCCCAGCAACAACACCAGGACAACTCAGGCACAAGGCAACCCTCCCCAGACCTTTCCTATGTAAGCTCCTGGTTTTTCACCTGTTCATTCACTCACACCACAGATGTTCAATAAAGGCCTGAACCGGATCAAGCCAGGATCTCAAGGATGTCTTACCCACAAGCCACAACAGCACCTTCCTACCTGGCAGGAGGAAGAGTGGGCCACCGTAATCACCCGCCCAATGCCCATCCTCAGCCTGCAGTGCAGCGTAAAATGTCACCCCATTCAGAGCCCCCTTGCGGGCTGTGTGCGCTTTTGGCAAGTCCTTAAAGAAACTCTTCTGCAAAGAAGAAAAAAAGAGATGAGAGCTGAAGGATCTGCAGCTAGGCCAGAGGAGCCCTCAGCATTTAGACAGCAAGTCAAAGTAACAAACCTGAATTACTTTGAGTTTCAGCTGTTTCAAAGCCTAAAATTCTGATGATGGTATTGCCAATCTCCCTCACAGTTCTGTGTTCCAGTCACATATTTTCAAATTTATTCACAACTTCTCCAAGACATCTTAAATAAAGCAGGTGCCCAAGAGTGTGGGACTCAGACCTAGAACTCACACCTCTCTCGGTCAGGGGCCACGGGATGGCACAGTGACAGGGAGACCTCATTTATATGTCATACTCTGTAATTGAATTTCTTGTGAAATTTGCTGGATCAAAAACTTCTTTTTCTGAATAAAAACAAAGTTAGAGCTGTTTTTTACACCCAGCTTAGTGATACAGGGATTGAAGCAAAGGGGCTTCATGTTTACCCAGTTAACTCCTGTAGGAACCAGCTTTGGTGACATGCAACACAAGTACACATTACACATCCATTCTTTTTAAGAAAGAAAAAAATACCCTTTACATCTAGCTGTTTAAAGTTCCCTGCTGGTTCCTGGTGCTCCTTACTAAGAAGGGAGGGATGCAAGTTTCTGATGGTGTCCCAGACACTGCATGGGACTAGCAGAATCAACACTTACTGTATCCAGTCCCAAGAGGTGAGCTTCCAGGCCAGACTGCTCTCGGCCAGGATCTTCTTCTTGAAAGTAGGTCCATGTCTGCCTCCCATCCTTATTGCTGAGCCGCCAGCGACTGAGGTCTGTGGCAGGCTCTGTCTTATAGGGTCCCCCTCTCCGACGCAGACACCTAGAAAAGATCATGCTCAAGTGACCTGCTCTGACCTGGTCAGAGGCCAGAGACGCAACGAACTTACTCTTTCACCCCAACAACCTACCAGCAGACTTGCAAAATAAAAACCCTCTAGAGGCGCTTCTGCACCTACACATCGCGCCATTATTTCTCCGGGAGAGGAGACACCTGCCACCGGACGGCCGCCCACGGCCTCGCCCCCACCCCGACCCCCGGCCCCACCCGGCTCACCCCAGCCCAGCCCCAGAAGGCCCTCGGGCGACGCCTCCGAAGGAGAGCTTGTCCCTCACCGCCCCCCAAGGCTGGTGCCGCAGGTCTCCACAGACGCCGGGCTGGACCGGAGGGTGCAGCAGCCTGGCTGGAAGCCCTCGACCCGATGAGACCCCTTCCTCGGCGCCCCCGACCACGCTCTCCCTTCTTGGGGGGCGCGGGGACTCACGTGCCCTCCGTCATGACCGCTGCCGCGCTCCTGATTCCCGGCAACCTGGGCCCAGCACCTGGACTAGCCGGCGAAGTCTTTCGTCTCTGCGGACTGGCGTGCGCGGTGGCCAGATGCCCACGCAGCCAATCAGAGCACAGGGAGGGTGGGCCTGAGGCGTGCCCGGCTACCTCAGTGGTGGAGCGCGACCCTCGGAGCAGTGGGGGCGGAGCCGAAGTACAGGGACAGAGGTGGATCTGGGGGCGGGGCGAGGAAGTGAGTGGGCGGGGCTGCGTCGGTGGGTGGGGGCGCGTCGGTGAGCGCGGCTTCGTGAGCGGGGCTTGGTGAGCGGGCGAGTCCCGGAGGGACGCGCCTGCCTGTCACGCCTGCAGCCACATTCTGTCAGCCTCGGAGCTATCTGTGGAGCAAAGCGCCTGGACGAAGCCACCAAGGAGCGCCTAAGACTGACCCTTGAGAAGGGTCCCACCCAAGACCAGAAGACAAAGGGCTTGGAGAGCGGCGAGTGCCTTTGAGGAAGTGCCCGAGGTCGGAGGCTGTAGGTGAGTGAGTGAGGGGAGACGTGGCCGCGGGATTCCGCGGAGGGCTCGACGCGGGCGGGGGTTGGGGGCGGGGGAGGCGTCCGAAGGAGAAAGGTTGCTGGAGAGCTCCTGAGAGGAATTCACAGGAGAGAGATGATGGTAGGGCGGCTGACAGGAGGGGAGATGACACTTGAAGGGAGATGACACCAGAGAGACTGACAGGAGGAGAGACGGCAGGAGAGGGGAAAGGACAGGAGAGGAGAGACGAGAGGAGAGGGAAAATGACAGGAGAAGGGAGACGACAGAAGAGGGGAAAGGACATGAGGAGACGACAGAAGGGGACAGATGACAGGCTGGTGCTGGCTGCAAGGGGCAGTGCATCTTTCAGGATGCTTTGCTGTGGGGCTTTCAAGGTACAGATGCCAAGCACTTATTTGCCCAGGGAGGAAGCCACACTGAGAGAGCTTGGGTCACTCAGAAGGGAGCCTAACAGTTTTGCAGTTCCAGTGTAAGTAAATGTGGAAGGCCTGGACTGTAAAAGGAAGGGAGAGAAAAGTGGAGAACATGCTGAAAGGACTGGGAATGGGATGGTTGGCGGTAAAATGGTCTCAGGGTGTGCAGCAGGAGCCAGGGGCTCCATGGAGTTGGAGGAAATTGTGCAGACACTGAGGTCCCAAAGGCAACTCTTCAGGAACTCACAGACAGCCCCACCGTTTCTTCATCTTCCTGACAGAAGCTCTGACCATCATGTCAGTTTCTCCAGTCAAGTGAGTTTTTCTGTACCCATCCCTTGAGTCCTATCCCGATGCCGTGAATCATGAATCTCAGCAAGCCAGAGAAGGGCGGGGGGGACTTGCAAAAGAAAACACATGTACATTTCCCCTAATGGAATATCAGGCTAGTAGACAGTCAGTAAAGACACTTGCCTCCTCCTATCCCAGTTCAGAAACCAATGAAGAAGACATAGCAGTAAGAGGAATGGATATCAAATTACCAGCCTTGCTACAGAGAAAAAACTATAGTTTGGAAGGCATGGCTTAGATTGACAAGATGGCCAGCTACTTCCACCTCTAAATCATACACATCTACCTCTCAGCCTCTGGCCGAGGGGGACTACTGTATCCTCCACAGAGCTGCCCCACGAAGCACCATGGAGCCAAGTGCCTATGAAAAGATGCCTGTCAGCCTATTGATCCCAGAAAGTGTACCAGAAGAGCCTGAAATTCTGTTCTGTACCCCCGAATTCTCTAATTCACACTTCCTAGGAGTGGGGAAAAAGCTGGAAGTTTTTCTCCAGGGATGTACTTCCATGTGGAAACACAAAGCATGGGAATAAGGACTCCAGCCTATGTGGACATCTCAAACTCATTTCAATTGGTGTGGACTTTGAGTGTTGGTATTTTACTGGACTGGATTTTTATGAGCAATACATAATCCTTTTTTAAAAATTTCTAAGATAGAAAGGAAAAACCTATAAAATCTATCTGAGAATCACAGATAAGAGTTTCCAGGGACAGTCACGAGAAAACATAATGCTTCTCTTTACTTGCACCCTACCAATTCCATCTTGTTTAATAAGTAGGACACAGAAGACTGAGAGTTTTGGCTTGGACAACTGGGCATATAGTACTGTCACTTCTAAAGTAGAGAAGGCTTAGGGAAAGCTTTCAACTTAGATTAGGGACATGTTAGGACAGAGATGCCCATTAGACATTCAAAGTGGACAGGTTGAATAGGCTGGCATTCAAGAGAGAGGACAAGACTAGAAACACAAATTGGGGAGTAGTCTGTTTTCAGTTGATATTTGGAAACATAAGAATGGATGAAATCAACTAGGGCATACATATTTCAGAGAAGAATTTCCAGGATCAGTCTGAGGGCAGCAACAATTTCCAATCTAGAGGAGGAGGAATGGTCAAAGAGAGGAGAAAAACTAGGGAAATGTGGACTCAGGGAGCCGGAAGAGATGGTGATCTGTGCAAAGATTATAAAATTAGGTCTGAGAATTGGTGACTAGATGTACCAAACAATTTACTGGTGACTGACTGACAAGAGCAATCTCAGATGTGAGAAGAAAAGCCCAGTGGCAGTTAAAAAGGGGTGGGGGTCGGGGGGGGAGTGGGAATTTCCAGTATCAGACTGAGCACAGGCATTAAGTACCATTTCCTACTTAAACCCTACTTACATAAAGTAATAGGAGATAAAAATGCATAGTAAAAGTATTGGAGAGGAAGCACCAATAAACAAGTTCAGTTCAGTCACTCAGTCGTGTCCAACTCTTTGCAACCACATGAACCACAGCACGCCAGACCTCCCTGTCCATCACCAACTCCTGGAGTTCACCCAAACCCATGTCCATTGATTTGGTGATGCCATCCAACCATCTCATCCTCTGTCGTACCCTTCTCCTCCTGCCCTCAATCTTTCCCAGCATCAGGGTATTTTCAAATGATTCAGCTCTTCATATCAGGTGGCCAAAGTATTAGAGTTTCACCTTCAACATCAGTCCTTCCAATGAACACCGAGGAATGATTTCCTTTAGGATGGACTGGTTGGATCTCCTTGCAGTCCAAGGGACTCTCAAGAGTCTTCTCCAACACCACAGTTCAAAAGCATCAATTCTTTGGCGCTCAACTTTCTTTATAGTCCAACTCTCACATCCAAACATGACCACTGGAAAAACCATAGCCTTGACTAGACGGACCTTTGTTGACAAAGTAATGTCTCTGCTTTTGAATATGCTATCTAGGTTGGTCATAACTTTCCTTCCAAGGAGTAAGCGTCTTTTAATTTCATGGCTGCAATCATCATCTGCAGTGATTTTGGAGCCTAGAAAAATAAAAATAAAGTCAGCCACTGTTTCCCCATCTATTTGCCATGAAGTGATGGGACCAGATGCCATGATCTTCATTTTCTGAATGTTGAGCTTTAAGCCACCTTTTTCACTCTCCTCTTTTACTTTCATCAAGAGGCTCTTTGGTTCTTCTTCACTTTCTGCCATAAGGGTGGTATCATCTGCATATCTGAGGTGATTGATATTTCTCCTGGCAATCTTGATTCCAGCTGTGCTTCCTCCAGCCCAGCATTTCTCATGATGTACTCTGCATAGAAGTTCAATAAGCAGGGTGACAATATACAGCCTTGATGTATTCCTTTTCCTATTTGGAACCAGTCTGTTGTTCCATGTCCAGTTCTAACTGTTGCTTCCTCACCTGCATACAGGTTTCTCAAGAGGCAGGTCAGGTGGTCTGGTATTCCCATCTCTTTCAGAATTTTCCAGTTTATTGTGATCCACACAGTCAAAGGCTTTGGTCAATAAAGCAGAAATAGATGTTTTTCTGGAACTCTCTTGCTTTTTCCATGATCCAGGGGATGTTGGCAACTGGATCTCTGGTTCCTCTGCCTTTTCTCAGCCCATCTTGAACATCTGGAAGTTCATAGTTCACGTCTTGCTGAAGCCTGACTTGGATAATTTTAAGCACTACTTTACTAGCATGTGAGATGAGTGCAATTGTGCAGTAGTTTGAGCATTCTTTGGCATTGCCTTTCTTTGGGATTGGAATAAAAAATGACCTTTTCAAGTCCTGTGGCCACTGCTGAGTTTTCCAAATTTGCTGGCATATTGAGTGCAGCACTTTCAAAGCATCATCTTTCAGGATTTGAAATAGCTCAACTGGAATTCCGTTACCACTAGCTTTGTTCGTAGTGATGCTTCCTAAGGCCCACTTGATTTCACATTCCAGGATGTCTGGCTGTAGGTGAGTGATCACACCATCATGATTATCTGGGTTGTGAAGATCTTTTTTGTACGGTTCTTCTGTGTATTCTTGTCACCTCCTCTTAATATCGTCTGCTTCTGTTAGGTCCCTACCATTACTGTACTTTATTGAGCCCATCTTTGCATAAAGTGTTCCCTTGGTATCTCTAATTTTCTTGAAGAGATCTCTAGTCTTTCCCATTCTGTTCTTTTCCTCTATTTCTTTGCATGGATTGCTGAAGAAGGCTTCCTTATCTCTCCTTGCTATTCTTTGGAACTCTGCACTCAAATGGGTGTATCTTTCCTTTTCTCCTTTGCTTTTCACTTCCCTTCTTTCCACAGCTATTTGTAAGGCCTCTTCAGACAGCCATTTTGCTTTTTTGCATTTCTTTTTCTTGGGGATGGTCTTGATTCCTGTCTCCTGTACAATGTCATGAACCTCTGTCCATAGTTCATCAGGGACTCTGTCTATCAGATCTAGTCCCTTAAATCTATTTCTCACTTCCACTGTATAGTCATAAGGGATTTGATTTAGGTCATACCTGAATTGTCTAGTGGTTTTCTCCACTTTCTTCAATTTAAGACTGAATTTTGCAATAAGGAGTTCATGATCTGAGCCACAGTCGGCTCCCGGTCTTGTTTTTGCTGACTGTATAGAGCTTCTCCATCTTTGGCTGCAAAGAATATAATCAATCTGAATTTGGTGTCAACCATCTGGTGATGTCCATGTGTAGAGTCTTCTCTTGTGTTGTTGGAAGAGGGTGTTTGCTATGACCAGTGTGTTCTCTTGGCAGAACTCTATTAGCCTTTGCCCTGCTGCATTCTGTACTCCAAGGCCAAATTTGCCTGTTACTCCAGGTGTTTCTTGACTTCCTACTTTTGCATTCCAGTCCCCTATAATGAAAAGGACATCTTTTTTGGGTGTTAGTTCTAGGTCTTGTAGGTCTTCACAGAACTATTCAACTTCAGCTTCTTCAGCATTACTGGTCGGGGCATAGACTTGGATTACTCTGATATTGAATGGTTTGCCTTGGAAACGAAGAGAGATCATTCTGTTGTTTTTGAGAATGCATCCAAGCACTGCATTTCGGACTCTTTTGCTGACCATGATGGCTACTCCATTTCTTCTAAGGGATTCCTGCCCACAGTAGTAGATATATAATGGTCATCTGAGTTAAATTCACCCATTCCAATCCATCTTAGTTTGTTGATTCCTAGAATGTCGATGTTCATTCTTGCCATCTCATTTGACCACTTCCAATTTGCCTTGATTCATGGACCTAACATTCCAGGTTCCTATGCAATATTGCTCTTTACAGCATCAAACTTTGCTTCTATCACCAGTCCCATCCACAACTGGTTGTTGTTTTTCCTTTGGCTCCATCCCTTCTATTTTTTCTGGAGTTTTTTCTCCACTGATCTCCAGTAGCATATTGGGCACCTACCGACCTGGGGAGTTCATCTTTCAGTGTCCTATCTTTTTGCCTGTTCATACTGTTCATGGCATTCTCAAGGCAAGAATACTGAAGTGGTTTGCCATTCCCTTCTCCAGTGGACCACATAAAGAGAGGTCAACAAAATCAGAGAGGCTGGGAAAATAAGGAGTAAAAACTGACTTGGGCTTCCCTGGTGGCTGAGACAGTAAAGAATCCAGCTGCAATGCAAGAGACCTGGATTCGATCCCTGGGTTAGGAAGATTCCCTAGAAAAGGGAATGGCTACCCACTCCAGTATTCTTGCCTGGAGAATCCCATGGACTGAAGAGCCTAGCAGATTACATGGGGGTCACAAAGAGTTGAACATAACTGAGAGACTACCACTTTCACTTTCAATAACTGACCTAGCAAGGCAGAGAAAACTGAAACCCACGTGTGGAGGTAAAGTCTTTCAGAAAAAAAGACCATTTTTGCCAATGAACTGGTGGTGCAAAAATTAGAACTGGTGGAAAGTTTAAATAAGAAGCAATGTGACAGTAGATCCTTTCTCCTACCTGGGTGGAAGCCTGCTGCAGTTGAGTCAGAGCAGGTGTGAACTCAGGCACAAGGCATAGCTGAGGGTCACTGAAAGCAGGGTGTTGAACAGAAGTCTCCACTCATATGGGAGTTTCACTTCTCCCACTAGCCATATAGCTTCCGGCAGTAGGAGGATTTCTCTGAAGCAAATGGTGCTCCCACAAAAGACCTGCAAACATTAACAACTGGGATCCAGTGGAAAAGCAGAGAAGCCTATTAGTTGACATAGAGCTTCCAGCAAGCTCCTCAGAGTTCCATCAACGAGCCAGACATTCAAGGACGACCTCTAACATGAAAGGCAACAAAAGACACAGAAAAAGGAAATTTTGAGAAATGGAGATAATTGAAAGTTGTGGAAGACTTTGACAGAAACATGTCCTCAGAGATAGGATGTCGCATCCATGAAACAAGAATCATCTGTTGGACTTCCCTGGTGGTACAGTGAATAAGAATCCGCCTGCCAATGCAGGGGACGCAGGGTCAATCCCTGGTCTGGGAAGATTCCGCCAGTCACAGAGCAACTAATCCTGTGCACCACAATTACTGAGTTGGTGTGCCCTAGAACCTATGCTCTGCAAGAAGGGAACCCACTGCAATATGAAGCTCATGCACTGCAATGAAGAGTAGCCCCCTGCTCACCTCAACTAGTGCAGTCAAAAATGAATGAATTACAAAAAATAATCATCTGACATATTCTAACCCTCCCTGCCTTATTTTTCTGTGCTTATCATCAATTAGCATGCAAAATGTTTTACATATTTGTCTTGTTTATTGCCTGTCTCCCTACGAAAATACAAGCCCTCTGTGAGGGATGAAATTTGTTTCACTTGTTGCTATATCCCCAGCACCTGGAGTAATGCCTGGCATATAGTAAATACTCCAAAATTATACACTAAATAAATGAGTGAGTGAGCACAAGTCTCTAATAAGAAACATTAAGAAAAAAAATTCTCAGGAATTAAAAATATGGCAGCAATTTAAAATTTTTTAACTTCTTAAAATTGAAGTATAGTTAATATACAATATTATATAAAGGTGTACAATATAGTGATTCATAATATGGCAGCAGTTTTAAAGTCACTAGAACAGAGAAATAGAGAAATTTTAGGATAGTAAGATAAAAAGATGAAGATACTAAAAAATTAAAAAGAAAATTGGAGCATCAATACAGGTGGTCAAACATCTGAATAGGAGGAGTTCCTAAGGGAAGTAGTGGAGGGGAAGAATGCATTAAATAATTTCCCCAAATTCCCAGAATTGTGGAGAATTTTCTGGATTGAAAAAGCATGGGAGAATGTTTTCTAAAGGAGCCTCCAAAATCTCCCATCTCACATACCCTTCTACTATGTGGTCTTACCACTCATCCTCATTGAGAAATAGGACCTATGACCCATCCCTTGAATCTATAACCAGTTGCCTTTAACCAGTAGAGATCCTGTACAGATTCCAAAGCTGGGCTTCCATTTTGCTTACTAGGACACTTGCACTTAAGCCCTGAGATGCCATGTGAGAAGTCCTATCTGAGGCCACCTTGCTGTGAGGAAGCCAAGCCTCATGGTGAGGTCACATATAGCTACTCAGGTTGAAAACCCCAGCTGAGCCGCTAGTCAATAGTGCAACATCACCTGCCAGCTATATGAGTGAGTTGTCTGGGACATCCAGCTTAGTCAAGACTTTGGATAACCACAGTCCCAGCCAATGCATGGAGTATCTGACTTCAACTGCATGAGAGATCCCAAGAGAAAGCTGCCCAGCTTTAAGCTGCCTAAATTTAACCTATGGTTGGGATAGTTTGTTACACAGCAAAGAGTACTGGAAAGAACTACTCTGTGCCCAGCACAATAAATTTGGCAGGGAATAGAGGAGGGAGACCAACACATCGACCATGTTGTTGAGAAATTTGAGACCACCAGGGATAGAGATAATCTTTAAAACTTTGAGCAACAACAAAACATAGGGGAACGATTTCCAATGTAAAATTATATTTCCATTCAAATGATGAATCTAATGTAAGGGTAGAATTAAAGACATTTTAGATATGCAAACTCAGAAGGCTCTAAAAGATGAGCTCCATCAAAATGAGAAGGCAAACCAAGTCAGATATTATGACTCAGAATCCAGGAAATGTCCAACGTGTGGCACAAAGATGGGAGTTTTCCAAAGGGTCATTTCCAAAAGAAGATGGAAGTAGCATACTACCTGATGCACAGGAGTGTTGATAGAAGCTTTACATTTAGTGACGAGAGGTTTGGGTGAAGTAGAACCAGGAACACAGACAATCAAGCAAATGAAAAAACAAGACAACTGACTCCTGGGACAACAGCTGTACCTAGTGGAAATGGAAAAATAAACCAATAGAGGGCTCAATAGCAAACAGTATTAATACACCCATAGTGAATTCTGAATGCAGATTTCAGCTAACATTATCTTAAACTGTTTTGGGAGACTAGTGGCAGAGGAAATGTAGTATGCATGTGTGGATGATACTCATTGCAGAGAGGATAGTACAAGAGCTAACTCATTTCCTACTGTAGAAAATCAATAGATAATTTCTAAAATCAAGATTTAGGAAATAGCATTACTTAAGTCTTTATTGAAAACATGAAGTTAATCCCTAAAGAAATCCCTAAGAGTCGATTAGTGTTTGTTCTAGGGGATGCAAAGTTTGGCTGGTAGATTCAGATTTGGTAGGATGAGGAAGTTCTATTCCTACTGCTTCTCATTTCTCAGTGAAATAAGAAGCAAGTCATCATCTAGAAATGTATATTTGAAGAGAATGAGAAGATATGAAATAGGGGGTGTGAGATATAGTAGGGAGATGCTGAGTGCCAATTAAAGACTGATGATCATACTCAACATCACCAAGTCTCTTAATACACCTTTCTGTATATGTCTCAACTTTATCCCTTCTCTTTACACCAACTGCTAGCAGACTCATCTTTCACCTAGACATTTGCAGCAACCCCCTTTTGAAATTCACGGCTTGTTTTCCTAATGTTCCCCACAGGCAATTTTTAAAACAAAATGTGACCAAGTCACTTCTCTGCCTAATATCCTCCAACAGCTGATTCCCACAGTACTTACAGTAAAGCAGCAAGGGTTGCTGTGACCTGGCCTATCTTCTCACTTGGCAATACTACCGAACTGGCACCTCCAGGTTTTCCTCATATCCTTTCAGGTATACTCCTATACTCCTTTCACGAATTCTGCTCTCTCCTCCACCCAGTCCCGTGTCCCTCTGCTCCCAATCCAGACACATGCTCTATGCCTCATAGATATGTACATATACTGTTGGCTCAGTACATCTGTTGTCTCTCTTGAGGTGTGAGCTGGTGGGGTCCCTGCACCTTATTCATCCCTGCATGACTGATTTTGGCACATGAGGGACTACAACTTTTGCTGAGACAATGAATGACCACTGTTACACACCGAAATATAACAGCAAGGGTTGGTGGATGACAGAAGAGATTATGAAAACAGATAAAGAGTATCAAAAACATTACACAGGAAGGAAACAGACTTTCATTGTGAAAACCGAGGAAGATTTCATTAGATATTCCAAAGGTTTATTTGCATGATTAATAATCACATTTCCAACATGCATCAAGCATCTGAGAATAACATTATTTTGAATAGAATAAAACCTTCTGGACCCTCTCTCAGTTCCAGCGGCTCAAATGTCCACCATGTCCAACAGTGCAGAGAGATGGAGCTCAGAGACAATGTCCTCCTCCCTTGAACTCTGGATCAGCCTTTCTAGGTGCTTCAGCCGTTCAGTCAGAGATGTGCCTGTTGCCTCTGACAACTGCAGTTGCCTTCCTGTCCTTTCATTCTATTTGAACAAATAAAGAAACTAACAGTAGTTTTGGTATATCCATAAGCCAAGATATATTTTCTTTAAAGGCACTAGATCTAGCTCACGTTAGAAACCTCTTCTGGGGGCTGCTGGGCTAAACAAACTCCTCTCTTGGCATCTATCATACATCCTTCCAGCCCCTTCCAACACACACACACACATATAGCTGGTATCATCTGCACATGGAATGTTTTCTCTTCTGATTCTACCATGAACAACGTCTAGTAATTTTTATTAAATATCATTGTCAAGAACTAGGAACTATTCCATTATATATATTGTAACTGCTAAAGCAGACTCTCATCTTTGGATATTTAGTTTCCACTTTTATATAATTAACACTACAGTGAACAAAAATACATTAACTTTTGTCATATACAGTAATTTCTTTAGGGCAGAATTGCTAAGTTAATCAGTACAAATATTTTTAAGGTATCTGCCAAACTAGTGACTGGAAACAGTATGTCATCTTACACTGTTGGGTGAAGCCCTGGACTTCTGTGAGCATGCCTTCCTCATTCATTAATTCTCTTCATGGAAAGTCAATCCCAGAAAGGGGGCCTAGGTGATGCTGAAGCTTGGACGGTATGTGCTCCATGAACCAAGCCACGGTTGTCAACTTGACTATTCTCAACATTTTACTACATGTCAGTATGTGTTTATGGGTTTTGTTCTGTTCTTAAGCACATTTCAATTCCATTCTTCCCTCATTTCATATGCAGAAATTCAGAATTAGCTGGGCCACTATAACACTGACAGATGAAGTGTAAGAAAAGTTCTGATTTAAGCTAATAAAGAGACCTTGCTTTTTTCCCATTCTGTCAGTCGTTAGGTCTAACACAAAAGCCAAATGTATTCTCTTCTCACCTGAGGGCTTGCAGTCATAGATGTTTTCATCACAGGTTCAATAGTCTGAGGCAGAGACACCAGATTCTGAGGAAGGTAGAGGGGAAGGGACATTGAATCTCTAAGTGCTCCTGAGTCCTCCGACAACCACTGCTGAAGCTGATCTTCAAACCTGAAACATTTGCACATTAGGAAGAAAAAAATTATCTATTAGGAAGAAAAAAATTATTAGGAAGAAACAAACTACCACTCACTTTTCTCCTATGTATGCTTTAAAGTTTTTAAAGCTTTGCTTCTTCCTAAAGGTGGAATTAAGTTATAACATCAACTGAGAAGCAGAAAAATGTACAAGTTAGTATCTTCTCTTTAATTTATAAACTTGATTTCTATTTAATGAAAAAAGGTGGCATTTATCCAAAACAACTTTTTTTTTTTAACATTACTTGTAATTCTCTCATTTATCTTATTTGGCTTATTTTGCTATTATGTGTCTATAATTAATTAGTATCTTTTTGGATTATCCAAATGTATGAATTGCTGCTTAGGGTTTAAGACTAACCCAAAGTAACATCCTACTGCAAGGAGATCCAACCAGTCCATCCTAAAGGAGATCAGTCCTGGGTGTTCATTGGAAGGACTGATGTTGAAGCTGAAACTCCAATACTTTGGCCACTTGATGTAAAGAGCTGACTCATTTGAAAAGACCCTGATGCTAGGAAAGACTGAGGGCAGGAGGAGAAGGGGATGACAGAAGATGAGATGGTTGGATGGCATCACCGACTTGATGGACATGGGTTTGGGTGGACTCCGGGAGTCGATGATGGACAGGGTGACCTGGCATGCTGCAGTTCATGAGGTTGCAAGGAGTCAGACACGACTCAGCAACTGAACTGAACTGAACATCCCACCACCACCTAACACACTCCAGAGCTGTCCACTCTATATACTTAGTCTTTTTAAGAGAAACAATCTGATCCAAACTGTTTAAATGATACATTATCTAGAAAAACCTACTTTAAGAATCGTAACACATTCATTCACTCTCCTAACACATTTTATCAAGCTTCTACCAAACACTAGGCACCATTCTGGGTACTAAGTATACAAGACTGAGACAGAGCAGACAAGGCCGGCTGTAGGCAGCTTACACTTAAGTGGGGGGAGACAGACAAGGGAAACGTCTGAAGGCTAGAAAGACAAAGCAGAGACATGGGCACAGGGCGGACTGGTAAGATGGGTAAGGAGGTCCTTGCTGAGTAGACATGAGCAGAGACTGGAAGTGAGTACAAGGTAAGCCAAGGGGATGTTGGCTGGCAGAAGACTGGCAAAGAGGACTGGAAAAGTGAGAATCAGTTTTTGAGGAATTCATGTCCTAGGGGAGCAGAAACAGAGGTGGTGACTAGAGAGGGAAATGGGACCAAGACAGGGAGAAATGGCAGCATGTTTTCACGTTTGTGCACTGACAGGAGAGCGAAGGACTCTCACTGGACGAGTGTCCTTGAATGGGTGGGAAATGAGAGTCCAACCAAAGGGAGGGACTGACCTTGCCTCCAGGACAGAAGCTGCTGGAGGGAACAGTGCAAGAGGAGGCAAGGGGATGACAGTGCAAACTCCTGTCTTGCAGGTTTTCTTTCTTGGTAAAATCATAAACAAGGGTGGTGGGGGAGGCAGAGGAGGGTCGGCTCCAGCTCCTGCCCACCTGCAGTGTGGGGATGCACCCACATCCTCAGTCAGGCTGGCCAGATAGACAGAGCAGGTGCCGGCCACACTCCACAGAGGCTTATTAGCCAGCCACACTCAGTTCCCAGTAGGAAACTCAAGACCTTCAGTGAGACACAATCAACGAAACTGATTTCAAGTAATAAAGCAGTGTAAGGCACACTATCAAGGGCAGTGCCTCTGTCCTCACACTTCACACATCTGACTTGCCTTCTTTTTCAAACAGTCTCATCATTGAGATCCTTGCTAACCCAGCAAGAAGAGGCCTAAAGGACACAAGGAACCTCAGGGAGCAGGCCTCACCTCTTGCTCTCCTCTTTCTCCAGCAGCAGGTTGCTAGACAGACACTGGGCCAGGAGCTCCTGGGCCGAGGCTCCATGCATCAGATCCTCCGAGCTGGGAATCCGCCCCTCTTGGTTGCGCTCCACACCTCTCTTCCCTTTGTGGCGCACGTGAAGTAATGGAGTAGGAAGCTTGTTTCCAGAAGGATGAAAAGATCTTATCCCCAAACTGTAAGTACATGTTTTGAAATGCTTACAGTCAACAAAGAGAGGGAGGAAAGAGTTCCTCTGGCATCAGGTAGAGTGGGGGTGCTTTGGGGTCGGGCACGGGTGCCGAGGGCAGGCAGCCTCTGTCTTGCAGGAACTTCCCCTCTCCTGGGCAGCTGGGCTCCCAAAGCTTCTCTACTGGAAGTTTTGCTTCCCATTCCAGGGTTAGCAGCAGATTCTGTTTTCCCCTAATATTGGCAAGGTTCTTACTTTTGCATTTAGCTCCTAAATCCATCTGGGATATTTTTTTTTTTTTTTTTTTTTTGCTGTGACTCGAGGCCTGTGGGATCCTAGTTTCCCAATTAGGCATTGAACCCACGACTGTAGGCAGTGAAAGTGCTGAGTCCTGACTGCTGGAATGCCAGGGAATTTCCCTGGAAGTAATGATTATAGCAGCGGGAGGTGAGGGTCTAATGCTTTTTCTAAACAGATGCCAGTGTCTGTCCTCTCCTCATTAATTTCCCTCATTTGGCATGGTACTTTTATCACATATGGTTCTTTCATTTTTTCCATTGTGATCCATTTGTCTACTATAACTTTATGTTTTGGTATCAGGTAGAACAGACCTTCCTTGTTATTCAAAATTTTCTCAGCAATTGCTATAAATTTTCTCATTCTGAAGAATTTTAGAATTAACTTGTTAAGACCAGGGGTAAACATGCTTTTGGGCTTTTGATTAGAAATGCCCTGGACATGGGTAAGCCTATGGCTGATTCATGTTGCTGTTTGGTAGAAACCAACACAATACTGTAAAGCAATTATCCTTCAATTAAAAAAAATTTTTTTTTTTAAAAGAAACGCCTCGACTTTACAGTTTCAGAACTGACATCTTTCTAGTATTGCATCCTCCAGTTAACAAGGCATTTACTTAAGGTTTTCTTTGTATCTTCAGGGCCCTGAGAATCCCCTTCATAAGGGTTTAGCACCTCTCCTGGTCAGTTTGTGTCCATACGTTCTAGATTTGTTGCCATTGTGAATGAGAGTTTTTGTAGGTTGCAGGTTGATCTGTCTGATCACCGTGGTAAATGCTGAATGGTTCTAACGGCGTGACTGTTGATGATCTTGAACTGACAATTTTACCCTCTGGAAACGACAGTTCCTCCTCTCTTTCTTTCAATATTTATGCCACCGTGTCTGTGTGTTAAACTGGGCAGGGTCTTCAGGAGAACAGTGAACAACAGTGATGTCAGGGACAGTTCAAGGCTGGTTCTAACTTCAGTGTTTCTCATGTTTTACCAAGAAGCATGGAGGCTTTGGGCTAGTTTTATGGTAGGTAGCCATATCAGGCTAAGGAATTTTATCCAAGTTTAGTAAGGAATTTTATTGGGAATGGGTATCCTTTTTTCTTGGGGAGGGGAAGAAGGAATGGCTATAAATGTTAAGGAAAGCATTTCAACACCTAGTGAAATGATCACTTATTTTTCTGAAATGGCAGCAAACTACATGAATAGATTTCTATTGTTCATATTGTTTAGCACGGTATAAAGTGAGCTTGTGAGTTTTTTATATACTACAAAACTACAAATGCTAACATTTTACTTAGTATTTTTTGGATCAGGTTTGTAACTGAGATCAGAAGTCAGCCTTCTGTCTGTACTCTCCTGGCTATGTTACGACTTCAGGGTCAGGTTCGTCCAGTAAATAAAACAAGATGTTGCTTTTCTCTGCTCTACAACAGTTTCTACTACATGGGAATGATCTGCCCCCCATTATTTGTTAGAATCTTCCCACAATGGGCTGGATTTCGTGTATGTGTCCGAAGTTGCTTCAGCTGTGTCTGACTCTTTGCACCCCTATGGACTGTAGCCTGCCAGGCTCCTCTGTCCATGGGATCCTCCAGGCAAGAATACTGGAGTGGGTTGCCATGCCCTCTTCCAGGGGATCTTCCCCACCCAGAGAACTTGCATCTCTTAAGTCTTCTGCATTGGCAGATGGGTTCTTTACCACGAGTCACCTAGATTTCGTGTATAGGATGTGAATTTCTGTAGTATACTCTGGAAGAGAATACAGTTTACTCTCTTGGCTGAGGGATGACAGAAACATACACTGAACACAGATCTCACCGGCCCTGACTCAACTGTAGCTCCTTCTGCGTCTGCATTCTGGCTTGTTCCCACAACAAAGGAACGTCGTATTTTTTCAAATGGTTTTTAAAAAAATACACGCATATCTGACCATCTTCACTCAGTGCCTCTGAGAAAACAATACAAAAGAAAAGATTATCAAGAGAGCAACAGGTGACCACCTGATGATGTTTGCTTAAATTTACTGACTAAAGGACAAGCCCTTCTGATTAACAAGTCACACAATCATGTGACTTCCATGCTTGAGCTAAATATGCTCCATGTGTCCATAGGTCATTCAAGGTCCAGAGAGGCTCATGTCCAGACCTCTATGCCCAGTGTGTCTATGCCCAGGTCTCTCTAAAGCCAAACTCAGGGGCCCATTTCAGGGAGATGGGTGCAGGCTCTACCGAACCTTCTCAGTTTTTCCCAAAGTCATCCGGAAGTCATTGGCTTGAAGAGATATAGTCCTAGGGCAAGGATGGGTGGGGACCCACAGGAAAGACACAAATGTCAAGTAGACATCTTTCTTTGCTGAAACTGGACCAGGAAAGTCTCCTGAGGAGCTAGCCCCTCAGCACCGAGCACTAAGTACCTGATGTGACGGGAAGTCTTGGGGGTGTCCAGTCCCTTAGCTTGTGGTTGATGCACAAGGCGATGACATCATCCCATGGGATCTCAGCAACTGAGGGCCCAGCCCCCCGTCCCGGGGAGGGGCGCCTGTTCTTCCACCTGCTGTATGTGGTGCAGAGCAGGCTATCCACCTGCGACTGCAGGACAGGCTGCGTCTGGCGAGAGCTGGGAATCTGGGAGGCATATTGGATGACCATGGAACACACAGGGAGCCAGGGAGCTGGAGAGAAAGCACCAAGGAGTTAACAGGGTTTGGTAGAAATCTACATGCAATGTTCTTCACTCTGTATTTTTTTCCTAGAAGGCAACTGAGTAGCTGAGAAGTCAGTCTTCAACTCTGAATACAACAGAACCATAGTTGTTAGAGAAAGTCCATTTCCCTCCCTGTGTCCAGGTAAGGGATGCAGTTACCCAGGCCACAGTTCACAACAAAGGGTCCACACTAGGGGGAGCTGACCACACAGGTCTGTGGACGCACCCCGGAATTTGTATTTGACCAAGCACTCAAGGAGATCTGGTCCCAGAGGTGTGGCCTTCTCTCAGGGAGGCCCGACCTAGCTCACCACAGAGGATTTACGCAGTGAAGTTTGTTTCCCTTTGGGTTCCTTCAGCAGCAAACATGTGTTAGACCTATTGGAGATCACACCTCAAATTTCAGAAGGATGCCTGAGGCCTCTGCTTCACATGGTCCAGAGGAAAATGGCCCTACCAAGACCCCGTGAGCACAAACAGCCTCCTTCCCTCCTATCAGCATCAGCAAGGGAAGGGACAGCTTGTTGCAGCACAGCAGCCCATAGCATCTGTGTCAGGACAGCCCAGAAGCCGCACTTGGGCTTGGGCACAGCCAGAGCCACAGAATAAGCTTCTCTAACAGAGAAGAAACTCTGGTGTTACAAGAGCACCGAGCACCATGGCCCAAGCAGAGCCAATAGCATGGAGACAGGACTGCACTGTCTCCATGCTCCCAGACGCCATGGTGCAGGTAAGATGGGACCTGCTATTAACTGAGAAGCCCTCGGCCTGGATTCAGCACTCCTCCTGACACCCGCTCCTGGGGCTGAGCGGACACCCACAGACCACTCAGCTGGCGGTAGAAGGCCAACAGCTCCCGCTCCAGAAGACCCCAAATCGTCCTGACATCTGAACCCAAAGGCAAGTGCGGGTGGAAGCCATGGGGGGCCAGGGAGCACAGTGGTGCCCAACGCCTGCTAGTGTCCCTACAGCAAAAAGGATCTGGGGAATGCACCCCCCCACCACACTCCTTCCAGCCAGTCCCCTCAGCACGAGCACATACCCCCTGGAGGCGGAAGATCCATCTGTGGAAGCTGGAAGCCAAGGATGGCTTGCCTCAGCCAGGCCAGGTGCTCCGGGGCGTTCCAGTGAAGGTGAGGAAGCAGCTGGCTGCCCCCTGCCTCAGCAAACTCGGCAACGGGCCAGGACAGGTCACAGAGCTGCTCGGAGGACACTACAGAGGCCAGGAAGCTCAGCACACTGTTGAACAGCTCAATGATGGCACTTGGCTCCTGTGAGGCCAGGCCGCCCAGCCTCCGCTCTCTTCTGTCATGGAAAAACCGGCTGCTAAACTCCCGGCTAACCCCATCTTCCACGTACTGAATGAGGGTCTGGCAGCAAAGGTCAAGGGCACAGGGGCAGTGGGAGACCAGCCACTGCACAGCCTGTGAAACCTGAGAAGCAAAGACAGTGGGGAGAGTTCTGGTTCAACAATCTACGCTGTTCTTCAGGAGGAGGTTCCTGAAGGCACCCCTCCCACAGCTGCCACAGCAGATGCCACCGGAACAGCAGCTTCTCACCATGCCAGAGGGGAGCAGAAGCTTCCACTGCAGCTGAATCTGGTCTCCCTGGAGACCAACACAGCAGGGACCCTGAGAAGGGCTCCCATTCCCATCACCCCTGCCACCCAGAAGGGCTGGAAGCCCAAGGGAAGCACCATGCACACCCTCTCCACCTCACACTGAAAATAAAACTACATCTTCAGTTCTTAGAAGGACTAACAGCTTCACTCCATGCCTGGATGCTTTATCTTTCTTCCTGTAGTTATTTTTAAGTCCCAACACTTCTTTCCCTAAATGTAATTATCAGCACAGACTTTTTAAGGAAACTCTTAAAACGTTATTTCTTCATATTCCAAGGACAACCACCCTACAAAAATAATCATACATCTGACACTCAGATACAAGACATGAAGTGTCACAGTTTAAATCTGTAACAACAAAACCTCTGAAAAAAATTTACAAAATTTAACTTGTTGCCAATAGCAGGCAAAATTTATCTTTTATATTGATATCTGCTTATAATTTTAGAAAGTTTCCTGTCAAAACGTAAAATTAAAATGTAAGGCGTAATATACACTAAATTCAAGATAGAGTGAAAGGGAAAAAAATATCTTGTTAGACCTTTAAAAATGATGAAACCTTACCTTACTCGTGCCTTTTAAGTCATTAATGGAATCAGGGATCTCAATAACAGTATAATCTGAAATGAGCTTAGCTGAAACCAAATCCTGGAGCATCAGACCTTTAAGACAGACAGACACCAGTCAGCCATCTCCTGGTGGAGACATGCACACGAGCTGAGACGCCGCGCCACCCTGACCCCGAGCCCTGTGCCAGGCACTGCAGGGGCTGCTGTCACACATGGCAGCACCACACCGCCAGCACTTTCTCAGACTCCAGGCTCTACCCACTGATTAAACATGCCAGCTCAGAAGTGGAACTGCCTTCACAAACCCTCTTCCACGTCCTTTTCCACGGCGTCCCCTCCTGGGCTGGGCGCAAGAACCACCAGTGGAAGCGCAGGTTGGAAGGGCTTGGCCTGCAGGAGCTGCTTGGTCTGCAGCAGGGCCGACAGCCAGTACACGTCCTCCTCTGCTGCGTCCTCACTCTTCACTCTGGGAGGGAGCAGCAGCATGAGCCCACTGGCTCCCAGGAGCTCCTTCTGTGTCTCCACGGCATCGAGGGCACCATCACTAAGAGCGCCGTGGGCCACCTGGAACGGCACCCAGACCATCAAGATGGACGCACTGATGGACAGATCAACAGTGAGCATCAGCCCCAGAGAAAGCACAGCCAATTGCTCACTGCACTCCAGGTTGGCCTCCCTCTGGGAGGCCGAGAACTAGTACAAGAAACTGTGGGGAAACAATGAATCCAGCCTCTGGTGAGAACTGTGTTTGAGCAGTTTAATCGTAACAATTATTTCAAACAGGTGTAAAAACAAATAAGCCTTTAATGACAGAAAAAAGGAAAGGCAAGCCAGCAGCAGAAAAGGGATTCCTACCCATTTCTAAAAAGCAGTGCAGAGACAGGTAAAGGAACCAGAGGATGCCACACTGAAGGGCTGCAGACACGGTGAGCAGGGACCAGGCTGTCTGGGCCTGCAAAAGCCCTGGGAGCCCAGGCCCGCGGCACCAGAGCCAGGCCAAGGCGCCAGGCCAGGAGGACAAGTCACACATGAGACAGCGGCCCACAGGTCATCCACCCCACTGCCTCTAAGCACAAGCTGTCCTCCTGGGCCCTGGGCCAGCATCCTGTCCTGAGGATCCCAACACGGGGGCATTGCAGGCACAGAGGAGGGGACCAGGCAGTGGGCACCCCCCACCTTACCCTCCAGAGCACCAGAAGCTGCACAAGGAGGAGACACGATGAGTCCTTTCCCAGGAAGCCAAACAACCTAAGGAATCGATCCCCAGATCCCCCAAAAGAAGGCTGGCTTGCCATTTCAGTTACCCTCCACCCCACCCCAAACACAGGCCTATGACCAGCCTTTTAGGGCCTCACTCAGGTATAGGCAGGCTCAGATAAGGTGTCTGAGGAGAGCCTTCAACATATGAGAAAAACTAGAGTAACAGAATAGAAACTCTAAGAAAATGGATACCACATGGAACAGAGGAAAACTTACACAAAAACCCTAATTTCCTTTGAAGATGCATCCAGAAATAGTCATAAGATGATATGAGAAAGTAAAATAAGGGTAAGAAAAAGGAAATCAATAATACAACATGTTATTAAAAACTCAAAGATAGCTCCTAGAAAATAATATTAAAAAACAAGATGGAAAATGGGATAGAAAGGATGAAGAGGCTCAGAAGATCAACTGATAAGGTCAAACATCGGTCTAATCAGAGTTTAAGAGAGAAGAATAAAAGAGTAGGAAAGCAGATGTCATCAAGATGCAAAAACATCAGTCTCCAGTCCACAAGGACACACCAAGGGTCCCATCAAGGACCTTCCCAGATGATGAGGGAAGGAAGTGGGCACCCAAGTGAAACAAGGCCAGGCCAGAGAAAGGAACGGGAACAGTTTCAGACATATCAACAGCAATGCTGGATGGTCAGTGACCGTGGAATAAAACTAGAAAGAAAGTAACTTTCATCCCATAATTCTACATACCAAGCTAAACTATGAAGCAAATGTGAGGGTAAACACATTTTCAGACAGGCTAGAGCTCCAAAAATTCTCCTCCCATTGCATTCTTCCTTTGGAAGAAAATGGAAAACATGCTCCATCAAACAAGAGACTAAACCAAGAAAAAATTTTGCTGCTGCTCCTGCCAATGGCAGTACCAAGTGCTGGATAGGTCAGGCACTGTTCTAAGAATTCTGTCTGTATAGCACACGTCACCTCATGGGCCCCCATGCATGGCGCCAGCGCTGTCTCAAGCAAGAGTATACCAACCCACAGTCAGTACCTGGGCCGAGGAACCAAGGTCAGGGTTAGAAGTGGAGGAGTAGGACTGAATTCCTGGTATGGAGGCCCCAGAGGCAGCCACACCCTGGGACACGTTTCCAGCCCAAATGGGAGCAGGAGAATGGCACCCTCTTAAGTAAGATAATGTAGCAAAGACTACGTACAGAAAAAATAAATGTAGTCACAGAACATTTGCTGGTTCTGGAGCACACACATGTGACCTCAGTTTCTGAGATATTATAAAGTGACCACATAACCACCAGGAAGATGGGGAAAGCTGAGAGCAAGTGGGGTGTTAAGAGTTCATGCCTCACCTAGTGGGGTGAGTGCACAGCCCCAAGATAGCCCACATAATCCCACCTCCTAGCACTAAAGTCCTGGCATTATCACATGCCCTGAAGATGGGCTGAGCCTAGTGACATGCTTCTAACAGACAAAGTCAGACAAACATGATGGAAAGCCACCATGAAGGTTAGGTTAAAAAGATAATGCCAGCTTACTCAGCTCACGGGAGCTGGCTGATGCCCTATTGTGAGTTGCCTCATGTAGGCCCACGTGGCATGGACTACAAGGAAGTAAATCCTGCCAACAACCATGAAAAGTGGGCTTTCAGAGAGACCAGAGCCCAGACCTCTACCTGCTGAGAAATCATGCCCCAGAGGACCTAAGCCACACCTGGACTTCTACCACACAGAAACTGTGAGTAACAAACATTCGTTACTTACATATGACACATGTGGTTTGTGTTTTTAGTTTGCTTGTTTTGGTTCAGCCACGTGGCATGCAGGGTCCTAGTTCCCCAACCAGGGATCAAACCCAGGCCCCCTGTGGTAGAAACACGGAGTCCTATACACTGGACCACCAGGGAATTCCCAAAGCTGCCACATTTGGAGGTAACATGTTATATAATAATAGATCAAATACACCTGTTTTAATAGTTAGTCAGCAGAGAAGATCTAAAAGTGGATAGAGAAACAGCAGTATAAATATGGAAACATGACAGAAATCAAACCTTGGAAAGAAGGGCTAGGAGATGGCGCAGGGGCTGCAATTCATCATCATAAGTTATGCCATGCTATCCGACTCTTTAACTGCATGCAAGTTATTACTTTGACTTAAATCGAAAGACTAAAGGCAAGAAGAACAAACTAATTGTCCAGTAGGTGAAGTATGACTTTATTATCCTAGAAAGAGGGGAAGAACATGTCCCAGATTCTGGGTTTCTGTTACCTCTGAATGGTGAAAGCATAGAGGGCTCTTACCATCTTTGTATTTCCTCTATATTTCCTATACTTTTAAAGTTTTATAAATGTATTACTTTCATGATTAAGAAAAATATTAAACAGTATTAAAATGGAAAGAAACAAACAAAAATCCTATAGTCACACTACAATTTGAAGCAGTTCCAAGGACAGAAGGAATGTGGACTAGAGTGTCGCATGCAGATGCCCAGGGTGTGCCATGAAGGAGACAGTCAGGAAGAGGAGAAGCCTGGAGTGAGACCTTCGGGTCAGGACACGGTCGGGAGGGCAACTTTCGCCTGCTCTGAGCATGCAGCCAGTCATGGATCCCACACTGTGGACCGCACCAGACCCAGGCCAGAGAGCTGGCCAGAGCAGCAGCTGCCAACGCCAGGGCTGCTCAGCACTGAGGCCCACACTTCCTGCCCTGCACTGCTATTTTCTAAGTAAATAAAATATGCATCTGGTTTTACTTCTGAACACACACAGTAAAACCTAAAATTCATTAATGCAGGTTTGAAGCTAATGAGAAAACAGGTTCTCATTAAATAAGACTCTCTGTGGGAACCAATTAAGCTCAGTATTGTACAAACACCTATAATGAACAAAAAGTAGAACTTATAATCAAAAGCTGAGGATAACCTGCATGTAAAATAAAAACAACTAACCTGAAATGCCTAACACTGAACCTATATGAAAACTGCATAAGACTAAAAACCATTATTCTGGAAGACTTGATATATCAAGAAGCTATTTAATAAAGATGTCAGCAGTTGGCAGACCATATGAAACGCAATAAACACTGCATTTCTGTGTAATGCTGTCATAACTCTCTTGGGTTAATTACCAGAGGTCCATGGAGTTCACGGCTTCTGAATTGTATGCAGAACACATAAGGAGATACAGGTACCTTTTACGATGGTTCTAGTTTTCACCAATTTCTTAAAGAGAGGTCCATGAACCAAGAGGAGACTTACTGCATCCTGAGAATCTAGCTTGGTCTCTCACACCAAGGGGGTGTACATGGGTCCTCAAGACACAAGGAAGAACGATACAACACTTGCTCCTGAGCCTCCCATGTTGTTTCAGAGCCACTGCAGGGGAGTTATATGATTCCCGTGATGTCTGGGAGTGAGCGTAAATAAGAAAGTTACAGAAGTAAGTACACTAAGTGACTATCACTCACCTTGATGCACACGCTGACAGAAATTGTCTGATCCCCTTTGCTGCTGAGAGTGTTAAAAAGAGTGAGTGTCTGAATCCCACCAACATCAACGTATATGTCATCCACTGAGCCATCACCGCCCATGAACTTGACTTTTAACCAATGTGATAGAACTCTGTGAATGAAAGAAAATAACACTTGAAGGAAAGTCTAACTCTAAATGTGAACCACAAAGAGAAATATCACACAGATAGAGATCCATACACATCAAATCTTACTATGAAACTGATCTGAACAAAGCAGGCTATGATTTTTAAGTGGAGTTAGGAACTCTACTGGGTTATATATTTGGGTAGGAGCAGAGAGCACTCATTCTGATGTGATGTATGATTCGGAAGCCCTAAGAAAAGATGTTGAACGATCGAAAAGGTCCTTAGAGTTTACCGTACAACCCAGCAATTCCACTCCTAGGTTTAAACCCAAGAGAACTGCAAACATATGTCCACACAGACACCTATACATCAATGTTCACAGAAGCATTATTCATAACCAAAAAGTGGGAACAACAATTAATGAACAGAGAAATAAAATGTGGTATATTCATGCAACCAAATATTCTTCAGCCACAAAATGAAGGACTAATACGTGCTACAACATAAATGAACCTAGAAAACATTATGCTAAGTGCTAGATGGCAGTCACAGAAGACAGCATATCTTCAGGTTCTATTTGTATGAAATGACCAGAACAGGCAAATTTACAGGGACAGAAAACAGATGAGTGGTTGCTAGGGGCTGCAGGAAAGGAGTGATGGACTGCTAATGGGCATGCATTTCTTTCCAGGAGAAAAAATGCTCTCCAGCCCTGGGCCATATCATAAGGTTAATGGCAAACTCCAAGAGCGTTTATGCCAAGGGGGACCTTCCCAGCCTGCTGCTGCCAGTGCCCCCATCCCTGTGGTGAGCCCCTGCCAGCCCACACCTCCACAAGAAGCCTCCAACACTAGCAGGAAGGGATAAGCCCACATCTTTCTACTGCACCATCTTGAACCAGAAGTCCAAAGAAATATTTTTTAATCCTAAAACTTTCATGGAATCACAGAAGACCACCAAATAGGAGAAAGAAGGTTGGAAGTGTCATACTTCCTGATTTCAAATTGCATTACAAAACTATAGTAACTAAAACTGTATGGTACTGGCATAAAAAAGAGCTACACAGACTAACAGAAGTGAGAGCCTGGAAATAAAACCTGCATAAATGGTCTTCTAATATTTAACAACAGAGCCCAGAATGTTCAATTGAGAAAGAATAGTCTCTTTTAAAAATGGTACTGGCAAAACTGGATAATAAAAAGAACAAAATTGGACCTCTGTCCTGCACAAATAAAAGTTATCTTGAAATGGAATAAAGACTTAAACATAAGAACTAAAATCATAAAACTCCTAGAATAGGGAAAACCTCCCAGACACTGGTACTGTCAATGATTTCTTTGGATGTGAGCCCCAAAACACAAGGAACAAAAGTAAAAAACTGGGGCAATATCAAACTACAAAGCTTCTTTGCAGTAAAAGAAACAAAAGCAGTAGGCAACTAATGAAATGAAGTATTTTCAGACCCTATATCTAATAATGAGTTAATATTCTAAATATATATGGAACTCCTACAACTCAACAGCAAAACACAAATGATCCAATTAGAAAATAAGTAGATTTGAATAGACATTTTGTTTAAAAAAGACGTGTGCTGTGCTGTGCTGAGTCACTCAGTCACATCCAACTCTTTGCAATCCCATGGACTGTAGCCCACCAGGCTCCTCTATCCATGGGGATTCTCCAGGCAAGAATACTGGAGCGGGTTGCCATTTTCTCCTCCAGGGGATCTTCCTGACCCAGGGATCGAACCCAGGTCTCCCACATTGCAGGCGGACTCTTTACCATCTGAGCCAGCAGGGAAGCCCATACAAATAGCCAAAAAGTGCATGAAAAGATGCTCAACCTGGCTACCATTAGGGAAGTCAAAATTAAATCACAAAGAGAGATCACCTTACATCATTTAGAGTGGCTATTACGAAAAAGGAAGGCTATTACTAGAGAAAGAAATGGCAACCCACTCCAGTATTCTTGCCTGGAAAATTCCATGGACAGAGGAGCCTGATGGGCTACAGTCCATAGAGTCGCAAAGAGTCAGGCACAACTGAACAACTAACACTACTATGAAAAAGATGAAATAAATAATGTTGCTGAGGATGTGCAGAAAAGTAAACCTCTGTGAACCACTGATGAGAATGTATATAAATTGGTACGGCCACTATGTGAAATAGTATGAAGTTCCTGATAAAAGTAAAAGTAGAACCATCACCTGAAAAAAAAAATGTTCTGCAATTAGATAGTTGTGGTTATACAACTCTGTGAATACCCTAAAACCAGTGAAATGTACACTTTCAATGGGAGAAATTTATGATATGCAAATTACATCTTTAAAAGCTGTTAAAAAAGAAAAGTAATATGTTCTGTAGCTGCTTTAAAAGTATGGTCTCTGGAAGCAACTTGGTTACAGGAAATAATGCCATGTCAACTTTCTGGATTTCTTTTGAAAACTGCCAAGTTTTTTTCCTAAGGAGAAAAATGGAACTACAGCAAACAAACTATATTGTCTTCCCCAAGAGTCTAAAATGAAACGGGCTCTACTAATATACCTTAGCACAGCTTTAAGTCACCATCAAGTCTTAAATACTTCTGGACAAAGACCATTGCCAACTGTACAAGATTAAAATGTGAATGACCTCAAGTGTCAACTTCAAATCACAAACAAAACAGCCTGCAAAGCTAAGCATCAAAATGAAAGCAGGCATCAGTGTCCTGGGCAGGAAAGGAACGCACAGGGCTGACAACCAACCACCCTCACACACACACCCAGCTGCCCGAGGCTCAGGGAGGAGTCACTCCTGGCCCCTCACTCAGCCCCCAGCCTCACAGAAGGAACCTTCCTTTACCTGCTGGGACTCCCTGGGGACTGTTCTTCTCCATCAGGCAACACCAGCACCAGCTTCCAAAACACACGCTCCTGCCGTCTTGGGAGGTGCTCAGCCACGAGGGACGGCAGGTCCAGGGGTGCCCATGCCGCATCACTGGAAGGGATAGAACGCCACAGCCAAGTCACCTGCAAGCCCCCAGCAGGAGCAGCAGGCAGGGCGGGCAGGGGTGACCAACCTTAGCAGCTGCTGGTGGAAGTGCTGGACCTTCATCTGGTGCGCCACCATGTCCCTGAGCCACCTTAACCTGTGAAGGAGGAACCACATGAAGGGGTCCTACGTGAGGCGTGCTCAGCGCCCACAGAGGAGGCGGACAAGCATCCAGCGACGTTCTGAGTGCAAGGTGACTGGGTAGGAAGTGTCTCCCAGTGGGGAATACTCAGCAGACAGAGAACTTTTTCTGATGAAGAAATAGCTTAGTCAAAGGACTTGTTCATTTCACAACTATCAAGCAGTTATCTACTGTGTGCCAGTCATGGCAGATCAGCAGTGAATAGACAAAACTCCTGCCCTTAGAGAACACATGCTCTCACAGGAGAGAGGGGCTCCTGTAGGTAGACGGTGTGTATGGACATACACAGGGTGCTCAGAGATGACCTGGGAGCACAGGCCAGCAGGAAACAGGGGGAGCCAGCATGAGGATTTCCAGGGCACAGGCCAGGCCACGTCAGGAGGGCCACGGCATGCACACAGAAGTGGCACAGGGAGGGCAGTGGGCTAGCCAGGGGGCAGATGTGGGCCACCGTGGACAGACTCAGAGAGGAGCCCAGGGACCTCAGGAGGATGTGAGGTGACCTGACTGCTGTGGGGATGAGAACACCAGGCTGTAGGCGCCAAAGGCCAAAACCGGCAGACAGGTGGGATGTGAGAAAGGGCTGGTGGTGGAGGCAGTGAGGGGTGAGCTGTAGGGCGGTGGGTCTGAGTCCGGAGGTGACCCAGGGCAGGGAGGTCAGACTAGTCCCTGTGAGACAGAGGAGGCACTCAGTGCAGCGGGCCAGGACAGCAGCTTCCAAACTTCAGCTGGGGACACCAGAAGGAAGCCTTCACTGGTGACGCATGGAGGGAATTGTCAGCGTGCAGGATGGACAGAGATTAAAGGGAAAGAGGCAGAGAAAAAGGGGCAGGGGGCTGGGATGGAGACGGAAGGGTACGGACACAGAGAGGGCCGTCCTGATGCAGGTAAAGCAGCCTCGACTCCAGGAGGCAGCGGGGCCAAGGCTGCCATGGGTCACAGAGAACCCTGAATGCCCAGACCACACACAGCGTATCAGAGACAGGCTTGCGCAGCCACCACCCTGCTTCCAGATGCAGGCCCGGGACTGGGGACCTGAGCAGCTGCACAGTTTGTCAGCAGCGTGGACCTGGTTCTCAGAGAGAGCACCTCGTGGCAGCCTGGGAAGGACAAGGCATGCCCTAAGGCCCTAGCACAGGGGGCTGCTGCTGCCCCTCCACGTGGCCCTCCTAGGCCCCTCCCTGGGAGGTCCTCTCCAGAGGCAACAATGGCGTGGTCTGAAGAGAGAGGGCACGCCCTGCGGGGCCAGGATTGCACAGCTGAAGCCAGAACCGGGGCAGGGATCCAGGCACCCGTGGAGTAGCCAGGAGGAGAGGCAGGGAGGGCCATGCGGGGGGACACAGAGAGGCAGCCTGTGAGAGGCAAGACGAGAAAGCAGAGGAAGAGCTGCTAAAACACTGCTTGCTGCAGCAGACCCAGGATGGCAGAAGGTGCGCGGTGGGGGTGAGGGTGAGGCCAGCATGGACCTCTGGCTCCACTAACGAGAATGGCCGTGATGCATCCTTGAGTTAGGGAGGTGAGGAGAAAGCACAGAATTCCAGGTAATTCGACTAGCAGGACCAGGAGTGTCTTAAGGGGAAAAGGTAAGTGAAAACACAGCAGGCAGAGCAAGCTGCACTTCAAAAACGCAACTCTCCATCTGTCTTCACCGCCTCTGGCCTCACCTGTCTGCCCTGTACACACACACGATAATGCACGCTCCTAAGGCCAGCTGGGCCAGGAGGCACTTGGGAGGCCCTGGTGCTGACCTGGTACAGGAGATGCCCACTCTCCCTGCATGGCCCAGGTCCAGGAGGCCCTTCGCCAGGTTCTTCTCCGCAATGGGGCACTCCGCGCTGGGCACCAGCGCCCTCAGTCGGTCGTTCACATCCACACAGCAGGGCGCCGCAGGGAAGGCCCGCATCTGGCGTCTTAGCTTCTTACGAGCTGCGACAGCTTCTCTCCACCTGGAGGACAAACATCACTAGGTGTTGTAAAGGTCGGCCACAGGGCAAATGCAGAACACCTCCAGCGTTAACAGGAGAAACATCTTCTGCCAACATGTTTAGGTCTATTTCAGCAACAGATCTCAAACTGAGAAATTAAACACAACTAAAGCTCAGGTGCAGGGATGCATGACAGAGAATGAGCGGTGGTGGGCAATGAAACTACTGAACCTAGGACTGAATGCTGGGGACGTCCCTGGTGGTTAGGAATCTGCCTTCCAATGCAGGGGACACAGGTTTGATCCCTGGTCAGGATCTAAAATTCCACATGTCGGGAGGCAACGAAGCCCCTGTGCCACCACTAGAGAGAAGTCCACATACCACAAAGAAGATCTGATGCAGCCAAATACAAAAATAAATATTAAAAAAAAGAGTGAATGCTAAACAATGTTTGGAGGTCCATTTGCTGATATGGATACAAACACAGATACATGTACCCTTTGACCCAGCAAACACCACTGACAGGAATCTCCCTTCAGACACTGCAGGCATGTGTGTGAAATGTCTGTACAAGGGTGGCCACTGCAGCGCTCTCTGTCATACTAGAGAGGAGAGGCCATGCTGAAGCCCAGCAGGGGCCAGGTGCTGTCCAGCGTGCTGACAACGCAGAGGGGCCACTGCGCTACTGCGGTCAGGCCTCCACCTCCTGTCAGAGGGCATCAAGGCACATCCAGCACAGAGCGGTGAGCGTGCTCCCACCTGTGCCAACCACCACACAAAGCTCAGAGGTCCTCCTGGAATGGAGACTCATTTCTCACTAAATCTCCTTTTATACAGTTGTAGCTGTCAAGCACCCTATTACTTTTTTAAATGTTATTATGAAATGAATCACCCTTCATACAAAACCCACGTACCCCCATTTTAAAGACTAATGATAAGTCAAACACCCACATCATTCCATGCAGTTAAGAAGCAGTGGCCGTGAGCACCCACGGGCACTGCTCAGTCACTCACCCTCTTGTTCCCAAAGGTAACCACTGTGTCAGCTTTATGTTTGCTATTTTCTTGCCTTTCTTTAGGGTTGTACTACTATACATAAATCTAAAACAACCTATTGAGTTGGAATAGACAGTTTAGATGTTGTACACATTTCCCTAAGAACTGTTTTTCTTTTCACTAAAAATTATGTTTTACAAATTCACCTATACAGGGTGTACACGGCTATCACTTGGCTTGTTCATGGCCATCTCCCCATGTCCAGCACATTGGGTAAACAGCAGAAGGCTACCTATGTGTATCTGTTGAAATACAGAACAGTTCCCCCATCCCAATCTAAGTCTTTACTTAGTTTATACCCTTTAGGAAGGAACATGTTACATGTGTGTATTATCAACTGTGAAAGTATAATCTTGGTAAAAGATACTCTGTGTGCACTGACTCTATCTGTAAGGACAGGGGACTCACCGTTGGAGATACTTGCAGAAGCACTGGAGCTCCTGCAGGGTCTCTTTTGCGGTCTGGAAAATTTCCTCCCCAAGAAACAAGTCCACCAGATGGGCAAAGACATCCTCAGAGCAGCGGGCCACACGAACCCTCTGGTCTGTCTCCATTGCACTCCTAGGGAACAGGGCGACCGATCAGCATAAGAGACACTGCACCCAAGGGCCCACACAGGGCCTGCCTGGAAGTATACAAGTCCACGTCCTTAACTCTAAAATGAAATCATGTCGTCACCATAAGAAAAGCTTGAAGATTTTATTTCATATAAGGCACAGACATCTGAAAAGATAGATGGAAAAAGAACTAAAGTGGTACAGGGTATAAGGTTGTAGATCCAACATGGCCCTTATAAACAGTCAAGAAATAAGCCTTTATTTTATAGTTAGAAATTTAATTTTTAAATGGTCATTGAAACAAGTAAACTATCTTCTCATCAACGATACCTGATGAGAAGTTTATTATCAAAGTCAAAGAAGCTCAAACAGGCAAGACCCACTTCCAACAGCTATCCTCTATCATGGGTAGAGACATCCTGGGGTTGAACTCTAGTTCAAGTCTCCTGGAACTACAGAGAACAGCAGTTGCCCTGCATGTCAATGAGTCCTAGGTGTTGCTATCTCCTAATAACCCTTCCTGGGAATAACAACAGACAAATACCCATCATTTGTGAGGTCTCTTGTTATAGGAAGCAGTGACATAGACTCCCAATTAATAAAAATGGAAAGAAACATGCAATAACACACTCTGCCTCCTAGCTGCGTCTCCATCTGCACCAGAGGCTGCAGGCCTGTCCCAGTGGAAATGAAACACAAAGACAGATTTCCCAGCACAATGGAACCTCTCTTTCCTGAAGCGTGGCATTGAAGTTCTTAAGTGAGATAACGCAAAAGAATCTTTCGACATATGAAACAAGGGAAAGGATCTTCTACTTAAGAAAAATGAACAGTGTAGAGAAGACTATCAGCAAATTCTTTTGCTAACAGACACATCCCCAAGCCCAGGGCAAGGTCTACAGGAAGATGAGAGTAGTGAGGGCCTCTCTGGCAGTAACAGACACAAGCACAGGGAGGGCCTGTTAGTGTCTAGTCAACCAGCAGATACACTCCACGTGCAGATGAAAGCCAGCCAGCCTGAGCTAACCCCCCTCCTGCCCACCCATGCGCCTTACACTGCAGGACACCAGAGTTTCACTTACTTCAACTCCTGGGAACAGGTTTCTCTCACACATTCTGTCACCACAACTTCTGTCAGCTCTGCGGCCAGGTCCTGGCTCAGCTGAGTCAACACTGATTCTCTCTCTTGTTTCAACCTAAAGGAAAAAGAGAAAGAGCACAAGAAATACGAGTCACCACACTCTGTGACCTTGGCAAGAGGGGATTTGAGTTATGCTGAGTCGGCAGACCTGACCCCTCTGGTCCCAGTAGAAGGTCACACAGCCACCCCATTCCCATTCCCCTGACCATCACCCACGCCCTGGGCCACAGTGTACAGAGGTGCGGGGTGAGCTGTGAGTCCAACTAGTGCAGCGGGCAAAAGCAAGAGAATCCGAGGCTGCAGAAGGCTCTCTCCTGCAGCCATGCTGCCCCATGCACAGCAGGGATGAAACACTCACCTCTCCTCTTCAGCCCGCCGCCTCTCTTCCTCCTTCCGCTCCCTTTCCTGGGTGACTTCTTCAGTTGCAATATGCCTCAGGATGCCTGTGGTTGTAGCTGCTAACAGCTCCTCCATAGCAGCATTGGAAACACTAGACAGAGCAAAGTGGATACTGTTCTAAATAAATAATACAAGCCACATAAACCATATTACTAGACTTCTAACACTGGCAAGGAAAAAAGTATCTACTTGGTTTCTATTAAGTTGATGCAAAAGTAACTGCAGTTTTGCATTGTTGAAATTTACAGTTCGATATTGGAATATTCTTAAATGGGGTTGTTATAAATCATTTTAATGTGCATTTCTTGTTTTATGGTTTTTGCTAATGACTTACTACTTGCTGTCTATTTTATATTCACTTTAGACTATAAAAATGATATTAAAACAAAAAGAAATTTGAGCGGTATTTTTTTGTTTTTTTTGTTTTGTTTTTTTAATTTATTTTTTGGCCATGCCGTATGGAGCTTAGTTCCCTGACCAGGGATCAAACCCGCACCCCCTGCAGTGGAAGGACAGAGTCTTAACCACTGGACCGCCACGGAAGTCCCCTGAGCAACTTTTTATCCTCATTCTAAGGAAGACAGAAACAAATGGAAAGACATCCATGTTCACAGACTGGACGACTTAATACCGTTAACATGTTAATACCACCCAAAGCAATCTATAGATTCACTGCAATCACCAACAAAATCCCAATATAATTTTTTGCAGAAATAGAAAAACCCATCCTAAAATTCTTATGAAATTTAAAGGGTCTGCAAATAGGGAAACAGTCTTGAAAAAGAGAAACAAAGCTGAAGGACTCACACTTTGTGACTTCAAAACTTGTAACAACTTACAACAAAGTTATAGTAATCAAATAAAAGCAGTATGGTATCATAAAAACAGACATTCAGACCAGTGAAATATAGAGCCCAGAAAAAAATCCTCACATATATGGTCAACTAATTTTGAACAGGGATAGCAAGATCATTCAAAGAGGAAAGTACATTCTTTTCAACAGTAGGGCTAGGAAAACTGGATACCCACATACAAAAGAACAATCTTGGATCCTTATCTTACACAATATATAAAAATAAAGTGGATCAAAAACAAACTTAAGAGCTAAAATTATAAAACTCTTAGAAGAAAACATAGGGCAAAATCGTCACAACACTGGATTTGACAGTGATTTCTTGAATATGATAACAAAAGCACAGGCAACAAAAGGAAAAAATAAACTGAACTATATAGAAATTAAAAATTTTTGTGCATCAGAGGATGCACACTCAAAAGAGTGAAACGACAATCCATAGATTGGGGGAAAATATTTGCAAATCAAATACTAAATAATTATTAATATCCAGAATATGAAAGAATTCCTACAACTCAACAACAAAAAAGTTCAAAAACGAGCAAAGGACTTAAGTACACATTTCTACAAAGAAGACACACAAATGGCCAATAATTACATGAAAAGATGCTCAATATGATTAGTCATTGCTGCTGCTGCTGCTAAGTCACTTCAGTCGTGTCTGACTCTGTGCGACCCCATAGACGGCAGCCCATCAGGCTCCCCCGTCCCTGGGATTCTCCAGGCACTGGAGTGGGTTGCCATTTCCTTCTCCAATGCATGAAAGTGAAAATTGAAAGTGAAGTTGCTCAGCTGTGTCCGACTCTTAGCGACCCCATGGACTGCAGCCTACCAGGCTCCTCCGTCCATGGGATTTTCCAGGCAAGAGTACTGGAGTGGGGTCCCATTGCCTTCTCCGGATTAGTCATTAGAGAAATGTAAATCAAAACCACGAGTTACTACTTCACACATTATAATGGTTATTACTTTAAAAAGAAACAAAAGGATAGCAGGGCTTAAAAGGATGTAGAGAAACTGGAACCCCTGTGCACTACCAGTGGGAATGCAAAAATGGTGCTGCTCCCACGAAAAATAGTTTGATGATTTCTCAAAAAAATTTAAAATAGCTCACATGATCCAATAATTCTACTCCTAAGCACGTGCCCACAGGAACTGAAAGCAGGGGCTCAAACAGTTACTTGTGCCCCAATATTCAGAGCAGCATCAGTCACAATAGCCAGAAGGTAGAAATAACAACTTATTAAATAGCACCAGTGAATAAATGTGAATAAATAAAATGTGGCATGAATATATATGTGTGTGTGTGTATATTTAATGGAATATTATTCAGAAATAGAACTGGAAGTATACAGTGGTGATGAATATACTACATTGTTAATAAAGGTAATGCCATTGAATTGTGCACTTAAAATGGTTAAAATGGTAAATTGTTATGTATATTTACCATAATAAAAAATTAAGTGCATGGAAATCATATTTATTTTTAACTCCATCAAATAGAAAGTATGTATCTAATTCTGGTATATTAAAAAAATGAACAAATCTATGAAAAAAACTGATCCTTTTATGTAACCTACATTTATACAGGTGAAATAATATCCTTTCTTATCAGTGTGTTGCTTTATATGTACTAGAATTTTGAAAAGAAGTTTGAAATCCTTAAGACAGCCTAACTTACTAATGAATCAGATTTTAATTAACTATTAACTACAAAAGCTACTTAGGAGTTTAGAAAGATTTTGATTATTAAATTTATCGAGACTAGATTCTTAAAGTATTACACAAAATCATATTTATAAAATTTGTAAATGTAGTCTGAAATGTCTAAGGAAATTTTATCGTGCTATATAATGCAAATGGTAACAAATGTTTAAGGGAATTTAATCTCCCAAATTTATAAACTGAGACTTAATCTAAGACCAAGTGTTTTTATTTTTTAACAGAGAATGAACTACTTACTACTAGATTTTTTACTACTCGATTTTTAATCATGCTTGAAATTTAAAAAACAGGTTTCTAATTTACAACTTTAATAAACCTAATGCTGCTCAAAACTCACACACACAGAGAAACCACCTGCAAACAACACACACAGGTCAGGAACGTGAGGGACACACCCGCCTAGTGAGCAGGACCAACATTTGAGCCTGCACAAAGGGGTAGCTGTGCTCACTTGTTGAGAGGAAGTGTCTGGAGGGACAGTAAGCGGCCCGGAGAGCAGACAGCCTCAGAATAGGAGACGCACCACACTTACCCCAGGGCTGTGGTTGCGAAGGCTGCCCCGGCGGCACCGACTTCCTCAAAGTCACTCTGAAGAACCTCCTGGATAAGCTCATCCACCACTTGGGCCAGGTCCTAAGGGGAGGGCAGAAGGGTCAGGAGTGCTGGCCAAAGCAACACCACCTCATCCACACCCAGCTTATCCCCAAGCGATCCACCTCTATAGCCGAAGGTACTGGAGATGTTCCATGAGCCACACAGACGTCACAGGACGTCCCACCCGGGTCAGAAATTCCTGCAAGACCTCATCACTGGAAGCTCTTTGAAGGTGTCTAAATGACCCTCACACAAGGCCTGGTCGTGTGCACCTGGTGCGGTTTCCTGCTAATAAACAGGAGCCTTCTGGACATGAGAGGACAAGCCCGCTTCCTGCTGGACAACAGCAGTTCAGACAGCCCCAGTGCCGCCCCCGTGCCGACACAGCTTCAGCTGCTGTGGTCCCTCCTCACTACCCTTCAGGCCTCCTTGTTCCCCAGGGAGGGTGGTGCCCAGTGCCTGCCCAAGCAACGTGGTGGCAAGATAAAATCTCATAACCTGTGTGGAGTGCTCGGACCTGAGGCCATCCATCAGGGGCACACTGACCCCAGGGACACAGACAACGGTCAGACTGGACATCAGACACAGCTGGATGTTTGCCCACAATAATGGGAGGATGCCTTACCGCATCTGAGTAAACAGGCACGGGCTTCGGCGGGAGGAGCTCTGACTGCATGGGGGGCTGCACAGGGGGCTGCAAGAGGCTGGGCGCAACGCTCGGGGGCAGCACCGGGCGATGTGGTGGAGAAGCCGACACAGGCAGGGGCTGCAGGAGGAGAGCCGGCAGGGGCTCGGCCGCCTCTGCACCACACTCCTCTCCTCTCCCCGCACCTAGAGGAACAGGCGAAGGTGGGCATCAGGGATAGGCCCAGGCCACCTTCCTGAGCAGACCACCTTCCTGAGCAGACCACCATGGGATGCCTCCTGAGCCATGATCGGGTGCCAGGAGTGCTTTACCAGTAGGAACCCAGCGTCTGTGGGGCCAGGAAGCTGTTCAGGCAGCACCACGCTAGTGTCTGCCCGGCCCCAGGGTGAGGTGCCCTCCCGAGACCACGGCCTCACTCACCTGCCATGTCCAAGCCAGGTCTCTGCACGCCCGAAGGCGGCTCTGCAGCCAGGCTATCCCCGATGTATTTGTTCTGGGCACTGAAGCTGCACACGGGGGTGTGACGGGGTATGGGGGGCAACGGCCCTCCATTCACAATCTCCCCAACCGACACCGTCAGCTTCCTGGTGATGAACACCGACTTCCTGGCCTTGGACAAGCCCTCGGGTTCCAGGAACGAGGATCGGTTCAGCTCGACACAGCTATCAGACCACAAAAAACCCATGGAGAGGCATCACACAGGCAAGAGGCCGCCCTCACCTCTGCAGACCCCTCAGTCGCCATGCTGCCAGTCCCATGGAAACGGGGGAGGCGGCCACAGTCCAGCTCACAGCACCCACCACTGCCAGCATCTCCATGTGATGCAGGAGTCACTGGGCCTAGTTGTCTGCATCCCCAGGTAGAGTGACACCTGACTACAAGCGCCCAGCTCATCCCCTAAGAGCAGATCTGCAAGGCAGCAGATGTGGCCTGTGATGAGAAGTCAGAGGAGATGGGGTCAAGGAAATCCCAGATCCAGACACAACAGGCTGTGAGCCATGTTCTAAAGGAGGGTCCTCAAGTTCCACCGCGTTCTCAAATCTCTGACTGCAGCAGAGGAGAGGCCATCTTTAGGGACAGAACAAGGAGGCCCCAACCTCAACCTCGACCATCAGGTTAAGTCACTTGTGAAAAGTCAGGAAGAGGTGGCTCTGCCAGCTGTTCCAGGCCTTGCCCTAGTGCCTGCACCCCAGGGAGGCAGCCCATGGAATGTGCCTTCTCTAGGGCCTGGCAAGGCACAGGCACTTCCTGGCCTTCCCAGTACTAAAAGGGAAAAGAGGAGAGGGGTCCCACGCCTCTGCCTCGGTGCTTACCCGTCAGAGACAGTGAGGCCATGGCAGTTGAGGAAGTCCGTGGCCTCCTCGCCGTCTCTGAACAGCAGCATGCGCACCACACCATCCAGGGGGAAGACGGTGGAGCGCTGCGTGCTTGCCGTGTACGCCACATTGAGCGCTCGGAGAGCATCCTTGCGGATCTGAAACAAGAAGCCAAGTCACCGAGTCACAGCAGGTCAGGGGCCCATGACCCCAGAGTGCTCAGTTCAGTTCAGTTCAGTCGCTCAGTCATGTCCGACTCTTTGCGACCCCATGAACCGCAGCACCCTGTCCATCACCAACTCCTGGAGTTCACCCAAGCTCATGTCCATTGAGTCGGTGATGCCATCCAACCATCTCATCCTCTGTCGTCCCCTTCTCTTCCTGCCCTCAATCTTTCCCAGCATCAGGGTCTTTTCAAATGAGTCAGCTCTTCGCATCAGGTGGCCAAAGTATTGGCATTTCAGCTTCAGCATCAGTCCTTCCAATGAATATTCAGGACTGATTTCCTTTAGGATGGACTGGCTGGATCTCCTAGCAGTCCAAGGGACTCTCAGTCCCTTTGGAAAGTACCCTGGACTCAGCTTAGTGCTCACTAGCTGTCTGCTCATCAGAAGATGCCCAGAGATGATGCAAAGCAAACAGCTTCACACATGGAACTGGTTGGGCCATGAAGACTTTATTAGAAAAACTAAAAAACAAACCACCCACCAGCAGTTGCCTCCTCTACTCAACAGAAAGCTGTGTAGCTACTAAAACTCACCACGGAGATGATGGAATGCCATGGAGTGTGTGACATGAAACTGAGTAAAAGCTGTTTCACAGCGTCACACTGAGTGCTTTACAAACGCAGAGGGAAACACGAAGAGGCTGCCATGTCAGCTGGTCCCAGGGCTCCAGTAACCCTCCCCTTCTTCTTCCGTGTCCTTTAACTGACTCAACCCGGGTTGACAGTGTTACTTCAAGGTTGGCGTTGTCCATGCCAGGGTCCAGCAATGAACAGACAAGAGCCCTGTCCTCACAGAGCTGACATGGCAGGACAGACCGACACTGAACAGTACGTGTGTACAAAATGCAGAGTGCATTCAACAGTGATAGTGGGACAGGAAGGGCAGCCGAGGAGGAGGACAGGGAGCACAGGCGGGTGGGGTGGTGAGGGTGGGCCCTGCCGAGAAGGACCTGGAAGAGGGGAGCTCTGTATGGTTCAGTGAGGACAGCAGCTGCAAAGGCCCTGAGGCAGGAGCATGCTGTGGCTGCAGGGCAGGAAGGTGCTGCTGTAAGTGGGGAAAACAGGACCCTGTGGCTACTGCTGGTGAAACACTTTGTTTTTCTAAAGAAAAAATGCTTAGAATTCTTAGTTTAAAATTATTAAAGTGGATACAAATGGTCAACATTCTCGTAACATCAAATACTCATTGTAAAAATACTATCAGTTGTATTTATCAACTGCATGGAGTTTCCCAAGTGCACGTTGTTAGAAATCCTTTCATTTGTTCCAGAATTTCTGTTCTCTTGGAAACTGTCAGATCTGACAATGAGCAAACCTGCAGATTCTTTGCCTGCAATGTGATGGTGGGGTTAGCCACTGTTTACAGGAGGACTTGTGACCAAAGAAGGAAAATGAGCTGGAGTCACAAAACCAGCCAGGCAGGTTCCCAAGAAGCCTGGTGCAGCCTCCTCCCTACCCCACCAGCCCAGGGGCTCCTGGTGAGGACCCTGGGGTGCAAGGGCTGCTGTGAGGTGGCAGGGCCACTGCTTTATCTTCCCCGGGTGCTTCAGGGGCGTTAGACCTGACTGTGGGAGTCTGAGATCAGGATGACACTCTGCACAAAGCCCAAGGTAAGAGACTGGTCTTGCCCAGTCTTTGTAACCCCAGTGCAACAAAGACCAGGCACTTCAGGTATTTACTGAAATGAATTTAGCATCAGCAGGCTCACTTCAAAACTGAAGCCAGACAACACTTGTTAAGTTCTAGCTTAGAGGTCTGTGCATGTGGTTTGCTTTCTGGCTTCTTTGTTCCCGTGGAAAATGATAGTGCTGCAGTCAAGCGAGATTGTTCTGAAGAGACCTCTCTCATCTGAACCAGAAGAGTGTTTCCCAGTGCATGGCCTTTTCCTTCCAGGACAGTGACAGTACTCACCTGATTAAAGTAACAGTGCAGAAGACAAGCGTTCAGGTAAGAAGCTGATTGGACCAGTTTAAAAAATCGCACAAAGTTATTACTGTTCAATGCAGCAAAGGCTTGAACAGCAAATTTCACCTCAGGGGAGTTTCTAACGGCAGGGTGGAACTGCTGCACTTCTCTGTTAATCAGAGGAGATAGAAGTGATTAGAACGCGATCTTCCATGAGACAAAATGTCCACAAAAACAGAGCTGACAATAAAATAAGATCTCAACTATACTGAAGTAGAAGGTCTTGGTGGTCACAGTGCCAGTGTGCTCATGGCTCATCTGCATCAAGGCCACCCTGACTTGGGCTGGATTGGCAACACAGGTATTCTTTAAAAAGATGATGAATAAACAGACTCGAGCAATAATTTAAGAATTGATTATTAAATCAAAGAGTTATCTTAATGCCAACTGACTGCCAGCTACCAGTGTTTGATGATGACGCTTAAGAAACAAAGTTTAACTTTGTTTTGTTTGGAAATAAACTGATTTGGGAATTCCCTGGCAGTCCAATGGTTAGGACTCTACAATTTCACTGACGAAGGCCTGGATTCAATCTCTGATCTGGAACTACGATTCTACAAGCTGTGCAGCAAGGGCAGGGGGAAAAACTACTGATTTGACTGAATCGTTCAAGATAGGATACAAACGCTTATCATATATGAAAAGACTACACGGCCATTTTCCCTGACTAGTTTATCCCTAAGGCTTAATTTTAAAACTTAAAATCAATCACACACTTAAGATATTCTGTAACCAGGTTCTCAGGGAAAACACTAAGCTGAAAACAAGTTTCAACTTAAGGAAATCCAGTTTACCAACAACAGGAATGGAGGGCCTGGGGACTCTGGTATTCCTCACAGAAATGTCTACAGGTGTGCAAGGTTTAAAATTCATTCTTGATATCCCACCCTTAGCACTTCGGTTTCACACCATTTTCAGCTAAGATCTTTGAAGAGGTTTGAGTGCACGTGTGCACTACTCTGATAAGGGACTCCCTCGCTGAGTGCATCCTCTCCAGCTGACGAGGAGAACTGGTCCTCAGGAAGTGTCTGGGGCCCACTCAGGATGCTCAGGTGCTCGTGGGCAGCCCCAGCCTCTCCCTCAGTAGCTCGGCTCCAGGGGCTGCACACTGAGCCCAGCTTTCTCACTAACACCGACACTAGAGTGTCCTCGGTGCCGCCACCACCAATCCTGAAAGCTCTCTTCCTGGTTACAGCCTGCCTTTCCCGACAGCTTAGGCTGACTTCCGAGTTGGAAAGCTCACCTTAGGATGTCCCCCTTGTTGAGATTGAGCAGGACGTTGTAGCCTTGGAACTCCGCCTCACTGGCGCAGAACACGCCCTTGTTCCTCAGGTCCTGGTACATCTCCTTCAGACTCTGGAGGCACTTGGTCATGTTCTCGTTGTTGATCTTGGCGTCAAATGAGGACATGGGCTCCTCACACATGAAGTGAGCACAGTGGATGTGAAACCGGGTGCACTTCTCAATCAGAGACACCGTCACTGGGTCGCACAAGTGCTGCTGCGTGATGTCCTGGACACAAGGGAGGCGGAACAATCACACACACGCCACACACGAGAGCACACATACATCTTACGCACACACAGGTCTCAACACATCTCCAAACGTGAGGATCAACTATTAGAAAAATCACCATTACCTGAATTTCTCAGACTGCAATTTGAAACAAGCATCAAGCACATTTTAACAGGACTTTGTAATGATTTTAAGCAACAGTGCATTTCTTTTGTTACAGATGAAATGTAACTGAGTAAAATGACAAGAGCTCTCATTTTCCCTCTAGACTTCGAGCGTGCTTTCCAGTCTCTCTAGCTTCCCCGCCGGAAGTGGCCGATACCTTCCGTACGCCCCGCGTGCGGTTCCACAGGAAGTCGTACCAGTCCCGCAGGCCGCCCCCCGTCTGGTCCATAATCCGGGTCACCAGATAGTCCATGGTCCTGCTGAGCACCGCCGAGGGGCGCAGCTCGTGCGGCAGGGGCTCCTCCTGGTCGGCTGAGGAGCGGCTGTACTCCTTCACGGCGGCTGCGTGGTCCACCTGGGAGTGGGGAGCAGGGACAAGCAGCTGGGTGGCAGGGGCCTGGCCAGCCTCCCCGCTGCTGTGCCCAAAGGTGGGGAAGACCCCCCCACACACACAGACACACACACACACACACACACACACACACACACAGGGAGCAGGGACGAGCAGCTGGGTGGTAGGGGCCCGGCCAGCCTCCCTGCTGCTGTGCCCAAAGGTGGGGAAGACCCCACACACACACAGACAGACACACACACACAGACAGACAGACAGACAGACACACACACACACACACACACACACACACACACACAGGAAGCAGGGACGAGCAGCTGGGTGGCAGGGGCCCGGCCAGCCTCCCTGCTGCTGTGACAAAGGTGGGGAAGACCCCCCCACACACACAGACACAGACACAGACACACACACAGGGAGCAGGGACGAGCAGCTGGGTGGCAGGGGCCAGGCCAGCCTCCCTGCTGCTGTGCCCAAAGGTGGGGAAGATCTCACACACACACACACACACACACGGAGTAGGGATGAGCAGCTAGGTGGGGAAGACCGCCCCTCCCCCTGACACATACACACACAAGACCGCCCCTCCCCGACACACACACACACACACACACACACATGGAATAGGGACAAGCAGCTGGGTGGCAGGTGCCTGGCCAGCCTCCCCGCTGCTGTGCCCAAAGGTGGGGAAGACCCCCCCACCCCCCCATCACACCCACATAAAAGCAAGGTCAATACTATAGAAGACAATATTTTAGAACACAAAGTAAGGTAACAATTAAAAGGCAAAATAAAGAAATTTGTTTTTGGCAAACGTGACAAGGAGTAAACAGGCTACCACATCAAAATGCAGAAAAACTTAAGTGAAGACACACCTGCTGGGGTGTGACAGGTGAAGGACTTGATAAAGATTTTAAAAGGTCTCAGCCATGCTCATGTACCAGATTGTCTATACGGACCAGAAACGGAGCTGGCAGTGAGGAGGCAAGAGAGGAGCAGCAGGGTCTGGGGAAGTCCCTCCGGAGGCCAGAGCTGCAAGAGGCTGGAGGCCTGCAGCTGACGGTGGCAGCAGGAAAGCCACGAGTCCCTGCCCTGGGCACCTGCCTTGACAAGTGCCACCTTGCTGAGGACCCTGAGACAGGTGAAGGCAGCCGTAAAACCCCCAGCCAGGAAAGGAGAAACCCGAAGGAAAATTAACAGAGAGAAAACGAATCTACGATGGTGCAGACTTCTGGGAAACAACTTGGAACATGCATCTACTCATGTTCAGGAACCTTAAGAAACGTCACACCTCTGGCACAGCCCTTCATTCCTGGAATCTATCAGAGGGAGGGAAGCTGAATACCTCAGAACCATTGCACACAGCATGCCCAACAGAGTTAGGAACAGTGGAAAGTCAGAAACAGCCTGATGATTGCAGAAAGGGGAGTTCTGAAAGAGTTACATAATCAAGTAGTGTGCCTACATGTAAAGTTTTAAATGCTTTTAAAGAGTTTACCATGCAAAAGAACATGCTCATGACAGAATTTTAAGTGGAAAAGATTCATACAAAATACCTAGAGCATAACCTCAAACACAGAAAAACATAAACATAAAAAGGAATAAGCAAAAGCAAATAAGCTTTTTTGTGAAAAGCAAAAAGAAATGGAAAGTTTTTTTTTAATTTCTGAAACACAGATTTGTATGTACTTCTATAACTTAGGGAACCATGTGGCAGTCACCTTACATAAGACTGCTTCATACATACCTCATGATACAAATAATGGAATAAATACAATTGTTAATAGCATATCCCCCCCACATTCTAGCAAAGCAACCCCCAAATCAAATACGTATGGAAAGCATGAAACCAGCCTTCCCTCCCCAGCACACCCCGCTCCACCCCGATGACTAGACATGGACAGCGGCCTGGAGAGCAGCCCATGGGGATGTGAGGCTCTACCTGGTCAGTGCCTGGGACCACTTCAAACACACTCAACTGGCTCCGGGTCTCCCGCATGTACCGTTCCTTCTCAGGACACATATCCAGGCACGTCCCAACAAAAGTTCTTGCTTTGTCCAGGTCAGTCCTTTTCACCCGAGCTAAGCAGAATCAGGTAAAAAGTAAAAATGTACCAGACAGTTACTGGGAAGCCAGAGAAGTGCATTTTCACAACAGTAAGAGGAGAAATAAAAATAAAAATTCTCTTACAAAGGAAAAAAAATCTAAAAAACACTACTGGGCCTCAGAGAAAGGAAAGCACTGCCTATCACACCAGGTGACAAGCCATCAAGACCATGAGACCCTCCAGGCCTTCTCTCTCCGGGTGGGTCTCCAACAGTCACAGATCGTCAGGGCACAGCAAGCGGTGGCGGGGAGGGGGTCTTTATGGCTCCTGCAATGACCTTAATGATGAACAATCAAGCGGCAATGTTTTGTTCTAAGAATCAATCTCTTAAAAGAAAATATTCAAAATATGCCAGTATTCCAAAACCCTCAGTATTTCATCATGTTTTTTAACAGGAATCACATTAATGGAAGTTAGCTGGATCCTGACCTGAATAAACGACTATTACCCACAGAACTACACAGTTACCAAAGTATCTATTAAATGAAATGAAATGCAACCACCTCATAATTCAAAACATTCACATCTTATTTTATTTTTAAAAATTCCAATATCTATTAATGATTCTTTTAGGAATACAAAAATCGCATGTCAATGGCATAACCTATGGTAGCAGCTTTTATTACTGTGTTAAGGAAAACACGTGTTTATTCCTGTACTGCTGCCGCTAAGTCGCTTCAGTCGTGTCCGACTCTGTGCGACCCCACAGACGGCAGCCCACCAGGCTCCCCCGTCCTTCAGATTCTCCAGGCAAGAACACTGGAGTGGGTTGCCATTCCCTTCTCCAATGCATAAAAAGTTGAAAGTGAAGTTGCTCAGTTGTGTCCGACCCTTAGCGACCCCATGCACTGCAGCCTTCCAGGCTCCTCCGTCCATGGGATTTTCCAGGCAAGAGTACTGGAGTGGGGTGCCATTGCCTTCTCCAGCTTCTACAAAATCCTGCAGGTAAAATTTAATTCTGAAAAAAACTCTGCAAAGAGCATGTGTGCTGTTTTATTTTTGGTCACTGTACGTAGCTTTTAGTGTTAACAGGATATCTGATTTTTGAATAGGCTTTAAATACATTCACATGATTTAACATTCCAAAGGTACAACATCCCAAATGGGACCCCACAACGCTGCTCCCTGCTTCCTGACCAGCTATGTGAGTGATCCTTCCTCACCTCCATGACTTTACACACACAAGCCAAGTACACTCACATGTATATGGACACACACACTCCCCTTTCTGTACACTTCCCACACCTTGCTTCTTCCACTTCACAATAAACATTCATTTTTCCATCAAGAAACACCAGTCTTCTTTCAGGCTGTTTAGAATCCCACCGTGTGGACAGTCACTTTCCAATCTTTATCATCACAAAAAACCTTGTAAACATATCACACACGCGTGGGGCACTTTGTAAGTCACACTCCTGGGTGTGGAATGCTGGGTCAAAAGCACTGTTCCCCTGAGCCTGGAGACACTGCCGACTCGCTCCTCTGAGCAGCCTGCCCAGGGATGGGGCGGTATGAGACCTCTCATCTCTCTCTGCGACATGACGGGCAGAGAGCAGCTGGATCTTTCCCCTTTCCATCCACACGTTTAAGACGGAACTCTTTTTTTTTTTTTTTCCTTTTTGGCCATGCTGCACAGCTTGCAGGATCTGAGTTCCTTGACCAGGGATATAATCCAAAGCCAAAGCTGAATCCTAATCACTGGACTACCAGGGAATTTCCAAGTGTCAACTCTTGACACTTCCTTTTCCGAACCTCTAAGACCCCACTCATTTTTCTACTGGAGTTGGTCTTTTTCTTATTGACTCTACAGGACTTTCTGTACCTGGAAATCAGCCCTTTGTCTGTCATGAGTTACAGACTTTTCCCCTGGCTTGACATCTTTTGTAGTTTTATTTGTGGTGATTTCTGTTAAATGTAAAGTTTTCATCTTTAATGTCTTCTCAATGTCTAAAACATTGCCCTTTAAATTATTTAATCCTGCATATATCAATGGTGTTGGCGTTCTTCCAAAAATGATTACATTACAAACACACCTGCGCAGCGTCCACATCTACACTCACAGCCTCAGCAGACCAGAAAGCAACAGGGATCACAGGTACACATCACAGGCCCCAAGGCCCAACAGCAGCGAAGCCCCCCAGACCAGGGTCACCCCTTCCCTCACAGCTCCCGAGAAGACCGCCTCTGCCGAGAACAGCCCCTTACCCTGCCGCATGACCCTGTCCCTCTGGTCAAGCAGGCGGTACTTCTCCTCAGACGTCTCAGCCACGGTACCTATCAGGGGACTGAGGGATGACACACACGGCCCGAGGCCCTCAGAGCCCTCGGAGCTCTCATCAAAAGGGTCTTCCTCAAACTGATGGGCCTTCAGGAGACTTGGCTTCTTCACAGGAGAACTAGAAGGAAGACAACATGCTAAGACTTTGTATCCATCACGTGTCTGGATCTATTCCACATCCAAACACTTCTTTTATCGTCCTGGACCCCTAGCTCCTCCAAAGTTGGACAGCAGCCAGCACAGAGGGGAGGCGGCCACACCACCACCAGTGATGAGCATGAAGGTTCACATCACCCACAGGTTCTCCTCTTTAAACCGCTATACAGTCCATGGAATTCTCCAGGCCAGCATACAGGAGTGGGTAGCCTTTTCCTTCTCCAGGGGATCTTCGCAGTCGAAGGATCGAACCCAGGTCTTCCTCAACACACGTGGATTCTTTACCAGCTGAGCCACAAGGGAAGCCCAAGAATACTGGAGTGGGTAGCCTATCCCTTCTCCAGCAGATCTTCCTGATCAGGAATCAAACCAAGGTCTCCTGCATTGCAGGTGGGATTCTTTACCGACTGAACTATCGGGAAGCCCTGAAATGAATTACTTGTAGATTTCTACCTCAAAGACATGAAACTAAGAGGGAAATAAAAGCACTTCAACACCATGAGGAAATACCATGCCTACATGTTTTCAAACACAGCTTCCCTTCAGTAGAAGGACGTACTGAAAAGAACAGGGCATTCTGTGAGCTTCCTCATTTTCTACCTGGTTTTCAACATTCTGTGAATTTGAATGTCAAAGAGGATGTAAAGACAGGAAAAAACAAAAGCAAATCAGCAACTACACTGTTAACTGCAAAATGTGAGGAAAACTATCCACTGGCCAAAATACGTGAAGCAGGATTAAACAGAAGCCGGCCTGCTGTGAAACGGAAGGTGGGGGCCACACGGGGGGGAGGAGGAAGGAGCCTTGGGGAACAGACATTCCACACAGGGACGCGGAGGTCTCCGAAGCGCACACTGTGCGCTAGACCTGGCCTGCGACTCTGCACAGGGTTGCGCAGTTACAGCCACGGCTACAAGTGGCGATTAGGAACATGGCGTGCAGCCAATTACACATTTTAAGGAGAAGAGCGATTGTCTGTACGCATATACATCACACAGATGGCATGACAGCAACTGCACAGGCCGCAGGGCTGAGGGAGAGGAGGGGCCCAGGGCAGTCCCCACCCCCACCCCCGCCCCCCAGGTCCTCTCCACATCCCTCAACCCCCATCCAGGTGTCAGCAATCACCCGCTTCCCTTCCATGCTATCTCACAACGGCTACGAAGTCCCTTGAGGTCAGTGACAGGAGAAGCCCAAGAACCCACTTGCCCTGTTAGAACAGTGGCATTTGGAAGGACCAGCCACACCTTTTACTCAGGAGGCCGCCAGTCGCAGTCCTCACCCCAGGCTTGCCGAGCGGGGAGTGCTGAAAGGGCGTGTCTTCGGTGCTCTGGCCAGCTTCCCCATCACCTGGCTGCTTCTCCTTGAGGGAGAAGGGCTTCTTGTTGGGACCTGAGGATGCAAAAATCAGGACAGAATTAATGACACCATAAGTCACTCAACTTGGGGGCGTCTTCTTGAGAAAGTTATAGTTGTGGCAGGATGTTGTTAGAACGGAGCCCAAGGAAGTTAGACAGCCCCAGTTCCACTTCACCCCACATTGGGGATCAGGCTCACACTCAGCACTCAAAGGCCTTGCACAAAGCAGGAGAGACTGCAGAGAACAACTGAAAACTCACTTAATTTTTTCTTGTGCCAGAAGATGGTCATATCTTTATGCAAATCTTTCCCTTTCTTCCTGGCCAGGGCTGCAGATGCCTGGAAAACAGTCCACAACATAAAGGACGATGGCATCAGGAGACCAAGGAAACAAGATCAAGCTTTCACATGCATTAGTGGAATTCTGTTCAACAGAGCTACACCTCCACAGCTATGCGTTCTGACCACATCGCCTGCCTCCAGCCACGGCAGCCACGGTCCCCATCTCCCTTACCTGTCTTATAGCATGTATCTGGACTTCTCCTTATTGAAATTAATGACTCTACTGTGATAGAATCCGTAAACTTGGCCCTATTGGCATTTGCTGAGATAATTCTCACCATATGATTTTCTGAAGAACAATGGAAAGATGGCCAAGTAACACTTAAACCCAAAGGAAACCTATAGAATGACACACACGGGGTACACTTTGTCATAAAACATATATACACAAAACCAACTGTATGTTAGCATACCTGTAAATATACCTATGAAAATGTCTAGGAAAACATACACCACACTAGATAATTGTGCTGGCTCTAATAGGAGAGAAAGGGGTAAGGAGTGGACCTCAACCTTCTGTAGATCAATGAACTGCTGACAATGATAATTTATATATTTTCTATATAAGTATTTTTTAAGGTTCAGCTAGAAGAAAAAGGACATTGCAATAGACAGAAATAACCTTAAAAACATGAGGGCTGCGGTATGACCTGGCAGCTACACTCCCAAGTATACACCAACAGGAGTGAAAGCAGGGTCCTGAATAGAGACCTGCCCTGGCTTCACGGCAGCGTTATTCACAAGACCCAAGAGGTCCGCGGACAGGGGGACAGATAAACGAACTGTGGGACAACCATACCTGGGATAAAGGAAAGAAATACAACCACGTGAATGAACCCTGAAGACGTTATGCTAACTGAAAGCCAGACACAAGAAGATAAATATCGTACAATTCCACTTATATGAATTATCTAGAACAGATGAATTCATAGAGCTAGATAGTAGACGTGAGGTCACCAGGGGCCGGAGGAAGGAAGGAATGAGGAGTTATTGCTTAGTGGTTACAGAATTTCTGTTTGGGAGGATTATAAAGTTCTGGAACTAGATAATGTGATGGTTGTACAACACTTGTGAATGTAAGTAATGCTGCTGAATTGAAAAAAAAGAATCAGTAGAAAGGAATGAACAGCAAAAGCCCTAAACTGTGCCTATCTGGGCACAGAACCCCTACTCTCAGGAACTGAAACAAAGGGTACAATCAAAAATAAATGGACAGAAATGTCCACAAACGGAAAGTTGGCCAAGTAGGTAAATAGGATGGAACGTCATGTAGCTCTTAACAGCCTCATTCTAATCGAGACTGTTCGTTGATTTCAGAAGCTACTAAAAATGACCACATAAGAGGTTACCAAACAGGATATGCAGTGCAACGTCATTTGTGTAAAAACAAAGACGTTATCCAAAATATTCATAGGTGGTATCTTAGAGGATAGAACTATGGGTGATTTTGTGTCCCCTGCCATAGGACTTTCTGGGTTTTTCCTTGATGTTGACAGGTAACACCTCCATCATTTAAAAAAGAATGAAAACATGCTTTCTAAATACCTATAGAATATAATTTTCCCAAGAATATTCAGAAAAAAATAACAAGATATAAAACTACACAATGTGAGCAGCTCATGTAAGCATATACCCTACAAACCAATGTGGTATGCGTGTAGGTATACATACACATATTAAAGTCAAGGCATAGGAACAATTAACAGCAGTTCTCTCTGAAAGATGGGATTACAAGATTTTACCTTTCCTGTATTGTTCTGAATGTTTATGGTGATCATGTACTACCAGCAAATAAAATAAAAGTCAAAAACAAAACAAGAAAACTCAACTCTGAAAAAATGCTGTGTGGTTACAACACATTCCCATGTGCTTCAGAGACATTGGACTTCACAGGAATCACTCACCTAAAACTTCTAGAACACTGCATTCAGTTGGAACCACAAATTTTTCACAAATAAACCTAATTTATGAAAAAAATAGTGCTATTCCAGTTTCTCCAAATTAAGACATTAGAGTACTTTTCTAAATTCTAACAAGTAACTGATAGATTTTTAAAAACAAGTTTTAAAGTGACAAAGTTCACTCTACCTTTGCCACTTTTAAGCCTACTTTTTTTCCTCACACACGTAAACTACATTGTTGGAGTACTCACATGATCAAAAAAATACACCACTGCCAGCTTCTTGCTGCGCCTGGTATATATGCGCTGCACTTTAGCAATTTTGCCAAAGTGGTTCTCCAGGGTGGTTCTGTTATTGAGATAGTCAGGGATGTTCTTGCACTGGATCGCTGTGACTTCAGCAGGAGACAAGCCCCCAAGACTGTCTGTGCTCTCACTCCTCTTGCTCTGACGGCCAGGAGTTCCTCTTAGAGAATCTAGGGGATCAATGAACAGCCACAAAAATGCATCAGAAGCAATGTTTTCCAATTACTAGGGCATCAACTAGGAAAGAGCAAAAATTTTTATGGCTGTTGAGACCTGCTCCACGATCCTATATGTTAGGATCCCTAATGTTTGTAGGGGGTTAACTAGACTATTAGAGTTTTGCCAAGAGAACGCACTGGTCATAGCAAACACCCTCTTCCAACAACACAAGAGAAGACTCTACACATGGACATCACCAGATGGTCAACACCGAAATCAGACTGATCATATTCTTTGCAGCCAAAGATGGAGAAGTTCTATACAATCAACAAAAACAAGACCACAGGAGCTGACTGTGGCTCAGATCATGAACTCCTTATTATCAAATACAGACTCAAATTGAAGAAAGTAGGGAAAACTGCTAGACCATTCAGGTATGACCTAAATCAAATCCCTTATGATTATACAGTGGAAGTGACAAACAGATTTAAGGGCCTAGATCTGATAGATAGAGTGCCTGATGAACTATGGAATGAGGTTCGTGACACTGTACAGGAGACAGGGATCAAGACCATCCCTATGGAAAAGAAATGCAAAAAAGCAAAATGGCAGTCTGGGGAGGCCTTACAAATAGCTGTGAAAAGAAGAGAGGCGAAAAGCAAAGGAGAAAAGGAAAGATACAAGCATCTGAATGCAGAGTTCCAGAGAACAGCAAGAAGAGATAAGAAAGACTTCTTCAGCGATCAATGCAAAGAAATAGAGGAAAAGAACAGAATGGGAAAGACTAGAGATCTCTTCAAGAAAATCAGAGATACCAAGGGAACATTTCATGCAAAGATGGGCTCGATAAAGGACAGAAATGGTATGGACCTAACAGAAGCAGAAGATAGTAAGAAGAGGTGGCAAGAATACACAGAACTGTACAAAAAAGATCTTAACGATCCAGATAATCATGATGGTGTGATCACTAATCTAGAGCCAGACATCCTGGAATGTGAAGTCAAGTGGGCCTTAGAAAGCATCGCTACAAACAAACTAGTGGAGGTGATGGAATTCCAGTTGAGCTGTTTCAAATCCTCAAAGATGATGCTGTGAAAGTGCTGCATTCAATATGCCAGCACATTTGGAAAACTCAGCAGTGGCCACAGGACTGGAAAAGGTCAGTTTTCGTTCCAATTCCAAAGAAAGGCAGTGCCAAAGAATGCTCAAACTACCGCACAATTGCACTCATCTCACATGCTAGTAAAGTAATGCTCAAAATTCTCCAAGCCAGGCTTCAGCAATACGTGAACCGTGAACTTCCTGATGTTCAAGCTGGTTTTAGAAAAGGCAGAGGAACCAGAGATCAAACTGCCAACATCCGCTGGATCATGGAAAAAGCAAGAGAGTTCCAGAAAAACATCTATTTCTGCTTTATTGACTATGCCAAAGCCTTTGACTGTGTTGATCACAAGAAACTGTGGAAAATTCTGAAAAAGATGGGAATACCAGACCACCTAACCTGCCTCTTGAGAAATCTGTATGCGGGTCAGGAAGCAGCAGTTAGAACTGGACATGGAACCACAGACTGGTTCCAAATAGGAAAAGGAGTACGTCAAGGCTGTATATTGTCACTCTGCTTATTTAACTTATATGCAGAGTACATCATGAGAAACGCTGGACTGGAAGAAACACAAGCTGGAATCAAGATTGCTGGGAGAAATATCAATAACCTCAGATATGCAGATGACACCACACTTATGGCACAAAGTGAAGAGGAACTAAAGAGCCTCTTGATGAAAGTGAAAGTGGAGAGTGAAAAAGTTGGCCTAAAGCTCAACATTCAGAAAACTAAGATCATGGCATCTGGTCCCATCACTTCTTGGGAAATAGATGGGGAAACAGTGAAAACAGTGTCAGACTTTATTTTGGGGGGCTCCAAAATCACTGCAGATGGTGACTGCAGCCATGAAATCAAAAGACACTTACTCCTTGGAAGAAAAGTTATGACCAACCTAGATAGCATATTGAAAAGCAGAGACATTACTTTGCCGACTAAGGTCCATCTAGTCAAGGCTATGGTTTTTCCTGTGGTCATGTATGGATGTGAGAATTGGACTGTGAAGGAGGCTGAGCGCAGAAGAATTGATGCTTTTGAACTGTGGTGTTGGAGAAGACTCTTGAGAGTCCCTTGGACTGCAAGGACATCCAACCAGTCCATTCTGAAGGAGATCAGCCCTGGGATTTCTTTGGAAGGAATGATGCTAAAGCTGAAACTCTAGTACTTTGGCCACCTCATGCGAAGAGTTGACTCATTGGAAAAGACTCTGATGCTGGGAGGGATTGGGGGCAGGGAGGAGAAGGGGACGACAGAGGATGAGATGGCTGGATGGCAACACTGACTCGATGGATGTGAGTCTGAGTGAACTCCGGGAGTTGGTGACGGACAGGGAGGCCTGGCGTGCTGCGATTCATGGGGTGGCAAAGAGTCGGACACGACTGAGCGACTGAATTGAACTGAACTGAACTAGGAGATTCAACCTAACACTCGGGGAAATTTACAAAGAACCTGCCAGCAGGATATACTGTATTTTGTACTTTCTAGAACGTACCTTCTTTTTTATCTCTGCTCTCAGTTTCTTCCTCTTTATTCACACCTGGAAGCCGGGAAGGTGCCGGGACAGACTGACTCCCTCCTGGGATGACCAAGTGGTCATTTTCCCCAGACTCGACACAGCCAGTTTCCTTTTTAGATTCCTTGTTACCCAGACGACCTACTTCTTTATTGCTTTTGAAGACATCCTGTATTGTCCGCCCAAACAAAGTGCCTCCTCGGGGTCGATTCAAGCGAACAGGTCGTTTATCTGGAGGATGATCACCCCTTGACAGAGGGTCCAAGTCTTCAGCTGCATCATGACCGTGCCTCCTTGGGGACCGATCCTGGTCCTCCTTTCTCTTCAGTCCTTTCATGAGGCTGGGAAGTGGCTCCATCTGGGAAACAGCTTCTTCACTTCCTTGTCTGACACCTGTTTTGCCAACTGGGAAGGGTTCACCCAAGGATCCTGAAGACATGGGGAAGGCAGTGAAGGTGCCACTAGAACTTCCAAACAGTGATTTGGGGCCTCGCTTCTCTTCCTCCACATTCTGACTTGGCAAAGCAGGGGTAAAGGCAGATGATGAATTATTATTACCTGGTTTTGAAAAGGTAAAATTTGAATTGGTGGCTGAACTACTTGTCCCCTGAGAAAAAGGAAATGGGGCCAGTCCCCCAGGTCCACTACTGATTGGATTGGAAAACGTAAAAAATCCAGAAGTAACTTGGCTCTTAGTTTTCTCTGGCTCAGATTCAGCCCCTAGTATTGGTCTGAACATTGAGTTTTCCAGAGGTTTAAAGCCAAATTCTGTTTTCCCAAAGCCAGAGCTTGCTTTTTCTCCAGTTTCTGGGGCAAAAGTAGAAGTAGTTGGGAATGCTCCAAGGTTGGGGGACTTAAAACTGAATCCAGGGTTTCCAGGCACACGTGAACTCGAAGGCCCAGAGGCAGCTACAAAGGCTGGACTGTGTTCAAGTCCAGAAAAGAGTCCAACATTTGAGGTTTGAGAGAATCCTAATGTTTGCACTGAAGAATGACTTTGTCCAGAAGATGCTGGAAAACTGGACACCTGTGAAAATCCTGAGCTTTTTCCGGATAACGTATTGCTTTGTCCAAAAAGAGAGGGCTGACCAAACCGAAATTGTGGCTTAGCTTGAAATGTTCCTATGGAGCTACTGGAAGATGTTGGAAAAACACCAGGCTGCTGCCCACCGAAAGGATTAGTTGGATTCATCTTCTGAGCGAGTTACTAGAAGGCAATAAATAATACATGTAGAAAAGTAGTCCTCTTCCTTAAATGGTCTGTTCAACTAGGGAGCTCCCCCCATCTCCACAATAAGCTGAAAAACAAAAATTCAGACAATCACAACTACGTGGTGCTGGAAGGCACCAAATTAGAATTTTTAATCACATGCCAGGCAAAGCAAAGGACTAATTCTTATTTTCTGAGAGCCAAATGGTGGTACCCCACCTTACTGGAGGGAGTGCAGAGTAGAAGATGGTACAAATAAATTACTTTGTTATGGGGGGTTGGCTCAGATAGTTAAGCGTCTGCCTACAACGTAGGAGAGCCGGGTTCGATCCCTGGGTGGGGGAGATCCTCTGGAGAAGGAAATGACAACCCACTCCAGTACTCCTGCCTGGAAAATCCCATGGGAGGAGCCTGGTAGACTACAGTCCACGGGGTCGCAAAGAGTCGGACACGACTGAGCGACTTTACTTCACTTATGGGGGTTTAAAGCATGATCCTTTAAGACTTAAAAAAAAAATCAAAACATCTTACTGAATCAGTAAATTTATGGAAAACCTAAAATAGCAATAAGAAAGTGTATGCCAGTTGCACTTTCCAAGACAGGAGTTTCTGACGTCTTTCAATCTCCACGGCGAGAATTACAATGTAACACTGTTAAAAAGCTAGTGTTTCAATGTTTCCTCCCATCTAATTTTTTCTCCCAGTAACCAGAGCACCAAATACTTTTTCCAAACATGGAAATAATTTGCGTTTTAACACAGTGGCGGCTACCCCCAAGGATCTAGCTCGAAGTACACAGTGCTCTTGAAAGACAGGCAGCCCCGCCAGATCGCGGGTGCAGCGCAACCCAAATCTCGGGCGGGCCAGTGGGTGGGCTCGGCGCCCGCCGCGCACCGCTCCCCACATCCTGCCTGCTGTGTGCCCCCGCCGACGCCCCTGCGCCCCGGGACCCGCCATGTCCCATCCCCGCGCCCCTGGCCGCGCGCCCACCGTGTTCACCCAGCCCCGCTCGGTTAGCAACACGGCCGGGGCGGCGGGGAAGAGGACGGCCTCCGCCCTCCAGGGCCCCGCGCAGTGCTCACCGTCTAGCTCAGGGACACAGCCGCCCACCATCCCTTCGTGCTAGAGACGCACGCAGGGCCCGTCGCCGCCTAGGCCAGTGCTGCCCGCGGCCCGCGAACAGAAAACACCGCGGACCCACTTCCGGTCGGTCCCGCGCCGCCCAGCACCGCCCGGGCCTGGCCGCGCGCGGGTTCCGCTCTCCGGCCGGGCGGCGGCGGTGGGGCTTCCGGGGCGCGGCGTCCACACCCCCGTCCGCCCGCTTCTGCTCAGTAAGAGCCTCTTCCCCAGAGTGGGGCGGCGCGCGCTGGGCCCGCCATGCACCCTTACACCGCTGGGCCCTCCCCTCTCGCCCGTTCTCTAGTGTGTGTCACCGGCCGTCCGGCGCGCCGCACTCCACCGTCTGTCCAGGCCCCCCGTGCTGCGTCTTCCTCTCGGTAAAGCGCACGTTCCATGACAGTTTTCAACGAATTCCACCGAACGGGGTGACGTGAGCGTGCGTGCGCGTGCGTTGCTACAGAACTTCCGCGGGCTTTACGATTCATCGGCCCGAAGTCGAGATGAGCCTGGCGCTGCGCAATCTGCAGCGGGCGGTGCCCCTGCGGCGCGCGCTGCTGCGCCAGAGGCTGCAGGCAGTGCGCGGGGCCCTGGGCGTGCGGGCCTTCGACGTGGGCGTTGTCTGCGTCGACAACCGGAAGATCCAGCAGATGAACAGGATCTACCGAGAGCAAGACACCCCGACTGACGTGCTCTCCTTCCCCTTTCACGAGGTAAAGGCTGCCCTCCTGTTCTCGTCCGGCCTACCTTCCGCTGTGAATTCCGTTAATTACACCACAGACAGGATTGTCAGTGTTGCTCGGAAAATTTCAAATACACACGAAAGTAAGGAGTAAGATGTGACCGTCGCTACTGATCTGAGCCTATCGCTGAAAGAGGGAGGGTGATCCCCGCCCTCCTAGTAACAGTGAATTAAAGAGAAAGCGCTTCTGCAGTTTTAAGTGTGATTCAATAATGGATATGTACCGGTTGAAAATTTTAAATAACTGAAAATAAAAGGTTAGACTTGGGCAAATATTTTAAACAAATATGTACTGTCTATCAGGTTATGAGGATTTCCCTGTGGCTCAAACGGTAAAAAAAAAATCTGCCTGCTATGCAAGAGACCAGGGTTCCATCCCTGGGTCGGGAAGATCCCCTGGAGGAGGGTATGGCAACCCTCCAGTATTCTTGCCTGAAGAATCCCATGGACAGAGGAGCCTGGCAGGCTACAGTCCATGGGGTCAAAAAGAGTTGGACACGACTGAGCAACTAACACACGCATCAGGTTATTACCTATGTTATGTGAATGACTCATTCGAGACTTCCTGCATTGTTGCTGCTGCTGCTAAGTCGCTTCAGTCGTGTCCGACTCTGTGCGACCCCATAGACGGCAGCCCACCAGGCTCCCCCGTCCCTGGGATTCTCCAGGCAAGAACACTGGAGTGGGTTGCCATTTCCTTCTCCAGTGCATGAAAGTGAAAAGTGGAAGGGAAGTCGCTCAGTCGTATCCAAGTCTTAGCGACCCCATGGACTGCAGCCTACCAGGCTCCTCCATCCGTGGAATTTTCCAGGCAAGAGTACTGGAGTGGGGTGCCATTGCCTTCTCCGTCCTGCATTGTTAGTGGCCACATAAATTGGGGCAGCCCTTTTGGAAAGCAGTCTGGCAGTTTACCTAAAGTAAGTCTTGATAACTGTTTAATCCACTAGGATCACACCTAAGGAAATAAATTGAAAAAGGAAAGAGAATTAAATGTTCAACGTGTTCAATATAAAAATATATTAAAGTGTCCATTTATTCTCCATAAAAAGAAATAAAAATATTTGACTGACTTAGTGTGAACAGTCCTCAGCTGAATGGACTGGTCTTTATGTGGGAACATGTGATCAGTATCAAAACTGGGAAGAACAGAAATGTAAACTTGTATCAATGAGGTGATTTAGCTCCACGGATGTTTTGGAGCTGAGTGGTTGTGTATTAGGAAGGATGAAAGAATTATTTTGATAGTGTGGGAACATCTTAAGTCAGTCGTGTGTAGTGTCCCTGCCACAGCCCCTGATTTGTCTGCCTTGGAAGTAGCAACACAGGGTCTTTCAGGGTGGAAACCTGTGGGCCTGTGGCCAGTTAGTGTTCTGAGGTCATGTTCTGCAAGTGTGTATTTCCTCATTTTCAGAATCTGAAAGCAGGTGAAATCCCCCAGCCCGACTTTCCAGATGACTATAATTTAGGAGACATTTTCCTGGGCGTGGAGTTTATCTTCCAGCAGTGCAAGGAAGATGAAGATTACTATGACATCCTGACTGTAAGTGGGATGCTGAAATGACAAATCCTTATGGGCAAAGCAGAGGCCCATGTCCTTCATCCAGGCCATGAGAAGAGGTTGTGGAGGTGACGCGGACATCCACACCATAATCCTTGTGTAGGACAAGGGTTCCTGGGGAAACCAGCAGGCAGGGGCCACGCCCTCTCACCACACCTCAGAGAGGAGAGCCTGGGGCATGGGTCTGTGCCCTCGAGGCAGCATTGGGTGAGGGGAGGGGCCAGGAAGCATCCTGGGAGGAGGGAGCCCCGGGAGTGGCCTGATTCTTAGCTTGGCCTCTGGAGATGAGCTGGCTGCTAGCTCAGACAGGCTGAAGGAGCTTCTTACTGAACTACTAGAAGCGGGCGGGATTCCGGCCTCCAGGACCTTCAGATCTGTCTCCTCCCCTGATGCCATGAAGGATGGCAGGATAGCAGGAGTGTTCTGGAAAGTGGGGTGTGACTGAATCATGTTTCAGTGTCCCCATGGATTCAATGGAGGTGTCTCCCTTTGTCCGCACCCTAAAGTATCATCTTTGGGGAATCCTAGTGCTTCCAAGACTTGAACTTCCCAGCAAGACGCCCTGTGCTCAGGCGTCAGGGTTGCTGAGGAGGGTGTGCTTTCTCCCTGCAAGTGGTGAGAACCGCAGCGTAGACAGCACTGCTTAGAACTGGTCTCAACTCCAGGATCTCCGTGACTAGCATCTGTGTGCCCTGGGGGGCTCTGGGCTAGGGTCACCTGTGGACACTGTCCACTCCCCAACACTTTCTGAGAAGTCTCTTAGTGGGTCTTAGAAGACCCACAGTGGAGGACCAGCCCGCACTCCTAGGATCCTGTTCCCTGGCACTGGGCCAGGCCAACCCACTCTCCTCCCAGCTGGCAGCCACCTGCATGGCAACGCTGGGTACCTCCCCTTCCCTTGTCCTGGTTCTCCATGTCTCCACAGCTCCCCCCACCCCAGAGGAGATCCTGATCTTCACACCCCACTACAGGGGCCTGATCTACTCCTGCTAACCAGACCCCACCCCTGTGCCCTCACCACCTGCCCGCAGCCCTGCCTGGGTCCAGAGGAGGCTTCCTCACCTCCCACTGGGCAGCCACTAGCCCTCCCTGATTTTTTCCTTCTCCTCCATTACCACCACCAGCACCACCACTCCAGCTCATGGCTGGATCCTGACCACCCTCTGAGGCAGCTTCTTAATTGTTCTGACAGGTGACTGCCACCCACGGGCTCTGTCACCTCCTGGGCTTCACACACAGCACGGAGGCCGAATGGCAGAAGGTAGGAGCCCTGCCCTGTCTGCAGCACACATGGGCACACATTGCGTTGCAGCCCAGGCTCCAGAAACCAGGCTGTGCAACCTGCCCCCTGCTGTCCAGTGTGAAAACCAAATGGAGAAATGCAGCGAAATGAGGAGTTGGTAGGGCCCACTTTATAAAAGAGATGGTGTTTGTTTTAAATACTGGGCTCCCTAAATGCTCGTAACTGCATTATTCATTCAGTACTGAAAAGTCCGAGGAGAGACGCTGCTGCGCATTTCATGAAATCCCCAAATGACTTAACATTAAAATCTTTATGAGAGTTATTGTGATGATATTTGTCAGTTGGAAACAGGATTTAGGACATTAGAGTGTCTGATCCAGACCTATTATGTGGTGGTTTGTTTCCTCGAAGACTACCAATATTTACTCAGTTTATAAAGGTCTGTATTATAGAACCATAATTGCATTTTATTAACTCAAATTATGTTCATAATCATACAGGCTCTCTGAACTGCATAGAAAAACGTTTTTTGAAAATTAACAAAATGGTTCTGGTACAGTTGGCCTCCTGGCCTCCTGAGGCTCCTGGGTCCACGCTGGCCACACCCTGGCTCTGTCCCCAACCCCTAACCCTGCTCTAGCCCCCTTATCCCCCTCCTCAGCTCCGCTGCCCTCCGCACCAGCAGCATCACAGGGAAGCTCCAGGGCGGTTTCCCACCAGCCCACCCTTCCCCCCAGGAGGGACTGTCCTCACACACCCACTCCTAGGCTTTGGAGCAAGTCACCCAGTCTGACCCCTTCTTCTAACCCCAAGATAGGCCCTCCCCTCCTCTTCATACCCAAGACCACCAGCTCAGCCCTGGCCCCCCACCCCCTGCCCCTGCTGGCTCCAAGGCTCACACCAGGAGCTCCTCTGTCCTGAGGCTGCCCGCCTCGGGCTGTGTGGGAGGCCATGGGCCTCAGGGAGAGAGCCCCAGGGCCAGGGGAAGCCAGGCCTCTGGGCCAGTCCAGAGCTGGTTTCCACCCCTTTCTTTCAGATGTACCAGAAGGAGAAGCAGGTTCTCCAGGAGCTGAACAAGCACATGGGGACCAGGCTGCAGCCCCTGAGCAGAGGCCTCTTCTGATGGAGGTGATACACCATGGCTGGAAGGTGGCCCCAGAGATCAGGGCGCCCCCACACTGAGGGTCTCGGTGGCCACTGCTGCCCTGTGGGGCAACTTCCAGTCCTTCGTTTAGGACACAGTTGGTGTGCTGTTTCCAGTGTTGTAAATAAAATAGTTCTCAGCTCTCAGATCGTACAGAGGTGGGGCGTGGGAGCCACCCCTGCCCCGAGGCTCTGCCTTTGGCATAGGAGCATCTCTCCCATCTCAGGACAGATCAAGGAACCCAGGTGAGTGTGCCCTCCCTTGAACTCCTGCTGGATTCAGGCCTACCCAGCCCCCACCGGAGCAGGATAGCTGCGAGGCCAGCCGACCCACCCCAACCCCGGGGGACCCTCAGCTCTTCTTTCGCCATCAGCCGCCCCTGCTCGCTCGTAGGTCATTCCTGAGCCCTCTGCCATGGCACCCGCATAGCAGAGCTCCGACTGCCACATCCCGTCCTCCCGTCGGACAGCGCCCTCCTGTCAGTCCTGTTCAGTCCTGCCTTCTGAACAGCAAAGTAAACCCGGGGGTCACCCAGAGCCTTCCCCAGAGCTGTGCCTACGCTCTGACCTCACAAGTGGGGCAGATGTGGAGGGGGCGGGCACTGAGCCAACTCAGGGCCTGGTCGCCTCGACCTCAGGCCCCAGCAACTGACTATAGTGCTACAGACTCTCCATAGAACTCCAGACGAGTCAGGGCAACAAAACACTGCCTCTTGGAGATTCTAAAACTCAGAAAACTATGATTCTAAGAATTTGGTTTCTCCCGTAAGTTGATTTTAGAAACATGAAAACTCAGTTCCTGTTGGATTTGCATCCTGAGCTTGGACTCCACTGGCTTCTGGGGACACAGGTCTGTCATTTTCCTGAGCTGCTGGCTGCATGACCTGCTTGTAATCATTAAGCTTGTTCTCAGTTTAGAGTTTAGCATGGCAAAGATCAAAGTTAAGCCCCCAGAGCTCTCTGCTTTCTGGGCCTTTTTAAGGGACTGAAGGGTCCTGAGACCCACTGGTCCTGCCAGCAAGTGTTTGGAGGCTCTTCACCTGCCACTAGAGCCAGCCCCTCAAGACCTCTGGTCGTGTCTGGACACAGGCAGCTTGCTTCTGTGTTCAAGTCTGAGCAGACTTGCTGGGGCTGGAGGAGGGTCCAGATTTACAGGGTGATGCAGTGAGAAGCTTTCCAGAGTTGGATGGTGTGTCCCTCCTGCCCGCCCACCCTGGCAGCCCATAGCAGTGGCCCCTGGGTCCTGCTACCTAGTACCGGGTTCCGAGGGACCTGGGTGTGCCTTGACCCTCCACATGGACAGCGTCCATGCGTACAGCACAGCCATCCTGTGTTTCTCTCACCAGCCAGATGGGCAACTGCTCATGTCTTATTGCCCATCTTCTACTGGTTTTCCCCTTTTTCTTATTAATTGGTTGTTTTAGTATGTGGTTGTTAACAGCCCTTGAATTTTAGTACAGAATGTGAGCAAGTGTCCTGACCTGAATCTGAGAGAAGGCCACCGCATGGTCCGTCAGCATCCAGGCCATCTGCTGGCCACAGGGCATCTTGGTTCTGTCTCATTCCACTGGTTGCCCCCACCCCCTGCCCTCCTCACCCAGACACATGCTGCCTGGACCCAGTTCAGTTCAGTTCAGTTGCTCAGTCATGTCTGACTCTTTGGGACCCCATGGACTGCAGCACGCCAGACCTCCCTGTCCATCACCAACTCCCAGAGCTTGCTCACACTCATGTCCATCGAGTTGGTGATGCCATCCAACCATCTCATCCTCTGTGGTCCGCTTCTCCTCCTGCCTTCAATCTTTCCCAGCATCAAGGTCTTTTCCAGTGAGTCATTTCTTCCCATCAGATGGCCAAAGTATTGGAGCTTCAGCATCAGTCCTTCCAATGAATATTCAGGACTGATTTCTTTCAGGATTAACTGGTTTGATCTCCTTACTGTCCAAGGGACTCTCAAGAGTCTTCTCCAACACCACAGTTCAAAAACGTCAATTCTTCGGTGCTCAGCCTTCTTTATGGTCCAGCTCTCACATCCATACATGCCTGGTTCCAGAGCTCCCTTGCAAATCCACCGTCGCCTAAGCAGAGCCCCTGCTCCAGGTGTTGCCTGGGTTCTTAGCCCTTTACTGTCCTGGGTGTGTCCTTAGAGTTACGCCAGGTCCACAGGGCACAGGCAGTGCCTCCTGCTTCATGGTCCTTGACATCTTGGTGAGGGGAGCCCCACCAGCACCCCCTCCAGGGCACTTGGCACAACCATTAAAATTTCCTCTCCTCACAACACCTCTACCACTAACTGGCAAGGAGCCAGTGCAGCCCCCACAAGTGAAGGGCTCAGGCCCACAAGTTCAGTTCAGTCGCTCAGTCGTGTCCGACTCTTTGTGACCTCATGGGCTGCAACACTCCAGGCTTCCCTGTCCATCACCCATCCCTGGAGCTTGTTCAAACTCGTGTCCATCGAGTCAGTGATGCCATTCAATCATCTCATCCTCTGTCGAACCCTTCTCCTGCCTTCAATCTTTCCTAGCATCAGAGTCTTTTCCAATGAGACAGTTCTTTGAATCAGGTGGCCAAGGTTTTGGAGCTTCAGCTTCAGCATCAGTCCTTCCTAATTTCCTTTAGGACTGGCTGGTTTGATCTCCTTGCCGTCCAGGGGACTCTCGAGAGTCATCTTCAACACCACAGTTCAAAAGCATCAGTTCTTTGGTGCTCAGCTTTCTTTGTAGTCCAACTCTCATATCCATACGTGACTACAGGAAAAACCATGGCTTTGACTGTCTAGACCGACCTTTGTCAGCAAAGTAACATCTCTGTTTTTAACATGCTGTCTAGGTTTGTCATAGCTTTTCTTCCAAGGAGCAAGTGTCTTTTAATTTCACAGCTGCAGTTACTGTCTGCAGTGATTTTGGAGCCCAAGAAAATAAAGTCAGCCACTATTTTCCATTGTTTCCCCATCTATTTGCCATGAAGTGATGGGACCAGACGCCATGATCTTAGTTTTTTGAATGTTTAGTTTTAAGCCAACTTTTTCACTCCTCTTTCACTTTCATCAAGAGGCTCTTCTTCTTTGCTTTCTGCCATAAGGCTGGTGCCATCTGCGTATCTGAGGTTATTGACATTTCTCCCATGGACATCTCCCAGGTCCCTCGAGTTGATGATGCCATCCAGCCATCTTATCCTGGTCTCCCTACCGAGGCTATTAACCCTCTCAAGACTTCCCTGGTGGTCCAGCAGCTAGGACTCTGAGCTGCCAATGCAGGGAGCCCAGGTTTGATCCCTGGTCAGGGAACTGGATCCTGCATGTTGCAACTAGAACTTGGTGCAGCCAAATAAAAATAAATATTTTTTTTTAAATGCCTCCCACTCTAGACCAAGATACTCATTGTCCAACTTCACCAGAAATCAGAGTTTCCCATAACCCTCCCCATCCCCTGGGCTCAGTAATTTGCTAGAATGGTCACAGAACTCAGGGAACACTGCTTTATTGTAAAGGACACAAATGACAACCTGCTGAAGATGTGCACAGGGTGAGGTCTGGGAGGGTCTGGAACATAGGAGCGTCTGTCCCCTTGGAGCAGGGTGTGCACCACATCCCAGATGTTCACCAGTCCAATCTTCTAGTGGTTTTATGGAGGTTCTGTTAGGCATTGATGGATTCAGTCATTGGCCACTGGTGATTGACTCAACTTCCAGCCTCCACTCCCTCAGGTTGTGGGTGGGGCTTAAGTTCCAACCTCCAATCAGAGGGGGCTCCTCGGACAACCAGCCCCCATCCTCCTGAAGCCCTCCAGGGGCCCAGAGTCACCTCATTAGCGTACTGTCAGGATTACAAAGGTTTTAGGAGCTGTGTGCCAGGAAGCAGGACAAAACCAAATACACATTTCTTACTATGCCGCAGTATCACACCACGCAAAGCCCCCACCTCTGGACCCCAGCACCACCTCCCTGGCAGCCCCACTCCACTTCCAGGGCCTCCTGAGACTTCTTCAGCTGCCCCGGACTGGCCAACTCACGAGGGTGCTCTCACCCCATGTCCTCACGTTGACCTCCCTTCCCACAGGCCCTCCCAGTGGTGGCCTTGCCACGCTCTCACAGCACTGGACTCTCCCAGACACAGGAACATATTTCCTTCATCCTGGTTGACCCGCTAAGGCCAGGTGTGCGGTGACAGAAAACGTCCATGTTAATCTTCACGCCGCCCCCCGCCCCAGCTCCTGACATGGGGATCCTGAAACCTTCGTAAATTCCCACGTGATGATGAGGTAACTGGGTGGCTCCTGGATGGGTCCGGTTGCTGGGAAGACCAAGCCAGGACTAGCGCCTTGGAACTTCCCTGGAGTAGGGAGGGGGTGGAGATGGCGTGACCGGTGGTCAGGCCCACGTGAGGAAGCCTCCACACCATCCCAGCCTAAGGTGCAGGGGGTCCAGGTCGGCAGACACATCCAGGCTGGGAGGCAACGCACCCCACTCCTCAGGGACACAGGTGAGGCCTGGATTTGTGACTGGCGGCTGAAGTGGGGACAGTCCTAGGAAACTGAGCCCTTGACCTGAGGGATCTGACCCCGTCTCCAGGCAGGTGGCATCAGAATTGAGCTGAATTGCAGGACACCCGACGAGGACCACAGGGACCTGCTTGCGGGCAAACCCCACACACATTTGGTGACAGACGTGAAACGTCCTATGTGACAATAGGGGAGACTCACAAGAGAGGAAGACACCTGAGGGAAGGGCTGGGTCTTCCCTGACTCCAAAGGCAAACAAAACAGATTGTCCAATTTCCCAGGCCAACCAAAGATGACAAGCTGCTGTCAAACCTCTTCCCTCTATAGAGTTAACAATTCTGTTGAGAAGTAAAACCAAACTGAAAAGCCGTGTTAGAAAATGTCAACACGAATGGGAACCCCCTCATGGTCCAGTAATGAGGACTCAGCACTTTGACTGCTGAGGGCTCGGGTTAGATTCCTGGTTGGGGAGCTGAGATCCCACAAACTGTGGTGAAATTTTTATTAAAAGGAAACGTCAACATGAAAATGTGGAAATTGGGTCAGACCTTTAATTGCCCATTGAACAAGATATACAGACGTCGGGACATGCTGCACCCAGGCCCGTGGCACTCTCGACACTGGGGAGCTGCCTGGGGTGCAGTCAGCCCAGCAGGGGAGCCTGTGTGTAGCTGGAGGGCAATTCCAAGGTCATCTCTTCCTCTGAGGAGCCTTCTGGCGGCTGTGCGGTTCCAAGGACACAGACCCGAGCAGAGCTCCTGCTCATGTGGAACTTGAGGAAAGAAAGGGGCCAATGCAAACATGCATAATGCTTACGAAGGGCATTTACGTGGAAATTATATTAAAGCATCCAGGAAGCGCAATTCCACCAGAAAAATATAAAAGAGCGAAAAATGGAGTAGAGGTGTCGTGTCCCATTGGGAGAACCCAGACTGGCTCAGATGGAGGAGAGTCCCCCTCAACCAGCTTTAGTGCTTAACTTCAGGAGGAGAAACTGCTCAAGCCAGCCTGTGGCCCTGCCCTTACCCAGACGCCCTGCCCTCACCCAGATGCTGTGCCCAGACACCCTGCCCTCACCCAGATGCCCTGCCCAGACACCCTGCCCTCACCTGGACACGCTGCCCTCACCCAGACACCCTGCCCTCACCCAGGCATGCCAGGCACACATCCTGCCTCAGCGCCTTCCCCGGGCACCACATGTGTGACTGTGTTCATGGCATTTATGTGGCTGAACCTATCGACCTTTTCTCTCCTGGCTCCTGAGCCCCGTTTCCTGGTCAAATCCCTGTGTCCCCTCGTGATCCTCACAGCCCCATGTCCAGGGGCCTCAGCTGCCCCACCCCTGGGCAGAACAAGGCCTGCTGCTTACCTGAGCCTGCCGTGAGGTCACGGGCCTGGCGCCTGTGCAGGCAGGACCCCGCTGGACGCCAGCCTGAGGGGAAGGAGGGTGTCGCTGCTGCCCTGGCCTGGCTCAAAGACACCACGCTCAGGTGTGTCTCACCACCAGGCCTCGGCGGGGCCCTCAGAGCTGGGCTTATCCTGGGGCTCTCCCAGGGCCACCCCTGCTGGCTGGACAAATGACCCCTGCCTCAGGCTGCTCCCCTGGGAGAATGGCACGTGGTCCACACTCAGCCATGGCAACCAGGACCAAGACTGCCGTGGTTACCTCCCCAGCCTGCCCCTGTCCCTCAGGAGCTGGTAAGGCCTTTGCAGACTCCCACTGCAGCCACCAGCCCGACAGAGGGCAAGGAGGGGTGACCCAGGCCCTGGGGTTCCTCCTGCTTTGCAGGCCCAGGAGACCAGGCTGGAGCCCAGCCCAGACTTACGTGCTAAGGGCGGCTGCAGACGGGCCAGTCATGTGCTGCACGGTGCTGGGCAGGAAGCTGGCAGCAGGTGGGAGAGCAGTGGCTGAGACCACCAGGGGCCACACGGAGTAACCCAGAGGGGAGCCAGGCGCAGGCATGGCCGGCAGCAGGGCTGGAGGTGCATAGCGGTGGTGGTGGCGGACGGAGGGCGGCCTCTGGATGGCCGGGTGGGCACGCCGTGCGTCCTCAGCAGGACACACAGCAGAGTGTTTCAGCGAGGATGCCAGCTGCTCCCCAGCCCCCTCCCTCCACACAGGCCCTGACTCAGGATGCAGTCAGGGTCAGGAGTGGTGGGCAGGGGCGGACCAGGCTCCCACAGAGCTCATGCAGCTCAGGGGGCAGCTGTCTGGGCCTGGACGGCACAACCTGTCCTTCCCTGGAGTTGCCCTGGGGAGCACCGGCGGCTTCAGGCAGGAAACAGAAACCCGGAGCCAGAAACACATGAGTTTCTGGAGGCAAAGCCACCAGGTCCTCTGGTCTTGGCCTGGACGTGAAGCCTACCTGTGGGGTGAGGTGCAGGGGGGTGGGCGCGAGTGCTGGCGGGGGCAGGGCTCTGAGCATCAAGGCCTGCATGAGGAGCTGGTGCGTCTGCGCGTTCTGCATCAGCATCATCTCCACCACCTCTGTGTGTGGGGGGCATGGAGGGCTGGTCACTCACGGTGGGGGCCGCGACCCTGCCACTCCTGGAATGGAGCACTGCCTGTGGGTCTGCAGGTCCCATGCAGCGCCTCCTGCTACTGGACTCCTCACGTACACGTGGCCTAAGTTTCCATATGGAAACTTAGTTCCTCGACCAGAGATCAAACCCACACCCTCTGCAGCGGAAGGGTGGAGTTTTAGCCACTGAACTGCCAGGGAATTCCCATTCCCCACAGTTTTAAAAATTAATTAATCATTCATTAAATTAATTTTTTTAAGAAAAGCATCTGGAGATGGGGCAATTATCTTGGATTATCTTGGATTATCTAGGTGGTCCTGATGTTGTGAGAAAATAACTATCACCCTACACTTGAATATCCAGCAACAACACTCATGTTTAAGAACAGGAGGACATCAGAAGAAAGTGAATGCTGAGAGAGCTTAGGAGACTGTCCTGCAAGGACTAACTAACCCTGCCACTAACCACCACCCTTACTAACTGACCACCACCCCCACTAACTGACCACACCATGTGCAGGCGAAGATGAGAGAAACCGGACCTGTCACATGCAGCAGTTTTAAGCACACACGTGCCGCCTTTCAGCTGCTGCAGTCCTAGGTATGTACCCAGGAGAAATAAACACTCAGACTCAAATGTGAATGTCCAGGGAATTTTGTGGTGATAACCCAAAACAAAACAACCCCAGCTCCATCATCAGGTGAAAGGATCACGAATGTGTCCATCCACGGGAAGGACTGTCACTTGGCAACTTCAAGGAGCCATGGTTTGCTGCGCCCAATAAGAGTGATGAGTCTGAGAGCAGTGCTGCTAAGTGAAGGAATTCACACAAAAAGAGAGTGCACACTGGCTGATTCTACTCAGACCAGAATATAGGAGACACAGATCAATGCCAGTGTCAACGCAGGCAGGCAGGTGGGAGGCAGGGCCTGAGGTGGTGCCCATGCTCACCACCTTGATTAGTGATGGGTTCACAGGTGTGCACAGGTGTCAACACTGTCAGATTGTACACTTTAACCACATGCAATTTAGTCTATGTCACCTCAGTAGAGCGGTTCTGAAATAAAAGTATTTCAAAAGTTATTTAAAGAGAAAAAGCAATTTAACCAACGATTTGAGAAGCTAATCACTGAACGAGTTGGGACTGTGAGCCCAGTTCTTTCCATTCTGAGTCCAGGCCCTTCCCTCAGGGATATCCATCAGTAAGGATTTTTCAAAGTAAAATTATTTTCATGTTGGTAAATGCATAGCTTCCACTGAGTAGCCAAAAAAAAAAGGCCCTAAATCACAGGTCTCCAACTGGTTTCATGGAAGACAATTTTTCCACAGGCTGGAGTGAAGGGGGATGGTTTCGGGATGATTCTAGTACTACATTTATTTTACATTTTATTCCATTATTATTACATTGTGATATATAACGAAAGAATTATTCAACTGACCATAATGCAGAATCAGATCATCGGGCATTAGATTCTCACAAGGAGCACACAGGCTAGATCCTTCGAGTACGCGGTTCACAGTAGGGTCACCACTAATCTGAGACTCTAATGCCGTTGCTGATACGACAGGAGGCACAGTGCAGGCGGTAATGCGAGTAACGGGCAGCAGCGTAAATACAGACGACGCTCTGCTCACCAGCCTGCCGCTCACCTCCTGCTCTGCAGCCTGCTTCCTAACAGACTACGGACCAGGGCTCGTCCCCGGCCCAAGGGTTAAGGGCCCCTGCCCTACATGACTACCCTGCTTACAAAAGTACTTCTTTCGGCAGAGAATTTCATAAACCCGTGACAACATCCCAAAGATGGGAAATGGAGTGGCCACAGGACTGGCAAAGGTCAGTTTTCATTCCAATTCCAAAGAAAAGCCATGCCAAAGAATGTTCAAACTACTGCACAATTGCACTCATCTGACATGCTAGCAAAGTAATGCTCAAAATTCTCTAAGCAAGGCTTCAACAGTACATGAACTGTGAACTTCCTGGTGTTCAGGCTGCATTTTTAAAAGGCAGAGGAACCAGAGATCAAATTGCTAACATTGCTGGATCATCAAAAAAGCAAGAGAGTTCCAGAAAAACATCTACTTCTGCTTTATTGACTATGCCAAGGCCTTTGACTCTGTGAATCACAACAAAATGTGGAAAATTCTTAAAGAGATGGGAATACCAGACCACCTGACCTGCCTTCTGAGAAATCTGTATGCAAATCAAGAAGCAATTTTAGAACCGGACATGGAACAACAGACTGGTTCCAAACCGGGAAAGAAGTATGTCAAGCTATATATTGTCACCCTTCTTATTTAACTTCTATGCAGAGTACATCAGTGAAATGACAGGCTGGATGAAGCAAAAGCTGAAATCAAGATTGCCAGGAGAAATATCAATAACCTCAGATACGCAGATGACACACCACCCTCGTGGCAGAAAGCAAAGCGGAACTGAAGAGCCCCTTGTTGAAGGTGAAAAAGGAGTGAAAAACCTGGCTTACAACTCAACACTCAAAAAACAAAGATCATGGCATCCAGTCCCATCGCTTCATGCAAATAGAGGGAGAAGCAATGGAAACAGTGATAGACTTTATTTCCTTGGACTCCGAAATCACTCGGACGGGGACTGCAGCCATGAAATTAAAAGATGCTTGCTCCTTGAAAGAAAAACTATGACCAGCCAGACAGCATATTAAAAAGCAGAGATATTACTTTGCCAACAAAGGTCTGTATGATCAAAGCTATCGTTTTTCCAGTAGTCATGTATGGATGTGAGACTTGGACCATAAAGAAGGCTGAGCACTGAAGAATTGGTGCTTTTGAACTGTGGTGTTGGAGAAGACTTTTGAGAGTCTCTTGGACTTCAAGGAGATCAAACCAGTCAATGCTAAAGGAAATCAGTCCTGAATATTCATTAGAAGGACTGATGCTAAAGTTGAAGCTCCAATACTTTGGCCACCTGATGCAAAGAACTGATTCATTGGAAAAGACCCTGATGCTGGGAAAGATTAAGGCAAGAGAAGAAAGGGATGACAGTGGATGAGATGGCTGGATGGCATCACCGACTCAATGGACATGAGTTTATGCAAACTCTGGGAGACGGTGAAGGACAGGGAAACCTGGTGTGCTGCAATCCATGGGGTCGCAAAGAGTTGGACACGACTAAGTGACCAAACAACAACATGACAACATTCACTGTGGACACTTACCTTCCTTGATGCTTCCCGACCGCTGGGTGGGGAAGGCCGGGGGAGGGGGGATCTGTGCAATGAGTGGCTGCTGAGGCAGCTGCTGGATGATGGTGGCAGGAGGTGGTGGGGCCTGGAAGAGCCAGACAATCCATTATCTGAATGGACCAGCCCTGGGAATAGTGATCTACAGCACCACCCACCACCCGCCATCCAGACTTCCGCCATCCATCCATCCATCCATCCATCCATGGGAGATTTTAGGCAAGAAACCCTAGAGATTAAACAAGTGTCCAAATAGATAAATACTTGCATCTGGATATCACTTAAGACAGAGCATGTTATGGACTGAATGTTTATTCCCCGCTCAAATTCATATGTTGAAACCCTAAGCTCCAAAGTGACTGCATTTGGAGATGGGGCCTGTGAGGAGGTGATAAAGGTGAAGAGAGCATAAGGATAGGGCTCTAGGTTGATAGGCCTGGTGCCCTTGATAAGACGAAGAGACACCAGACTCTCTCTGCCCCATGAGACACCATGAGAAGGCTGCCAATCCCTAGCCAGGAGGCCATGCTCAGGGAATCAGGTTGGCTGGCACCTCCATCTAAGACATCCAGCTTCCAGGCAGTGATAAGGTAAATGTCTGACATTTAAGTGCAAAGACTGTGGTATTAATATTTTATAATGGAGCTCAAGCTGACTGAAACATGGTGTTTTCTACTGTTTCCCACATTTTCTTGTGTCAATGGGCTAAGCTCATCTCTGCATCCATACTTCTGCTTTAATAGAGGCATCCAAGCAGCTTGGTGTGGAAACACCCTCTGGCTTCTCTCCTGAGTTAACACAAATACACCACAGCTCAGAGCATGCACTAGGGTTGATTACCACTTTAATCCTCTTCTGGATGCACCGGGGCCTGCCCTGTCCCCTCTCCCTCGGTTCACAGAAAGGATGGCAGAGACAGGGCTGGCAAACATCCTGCAAAGGGCCGGATGGGGTACTGTTCCCGCTCTGTGGCCACACAGCTTCAGTTGTCACTGTTCACCTTGGCTGCTGCAGCTGGAAGGCAGCCCCTGACTGGTAAGCCGACAGAGCTGATCCGGTGAAGCTTGACTTATGAACCCAGAGGTGCACATGTCGTACCCTCTTTGCGTGTTACCAGCCCCCTCGGCTAGCAGGTTGCTCACACACAGGCGGCAGCAGCTTTGGTGTCGTCACAGCCCACCACCCGGTGCAGACTGGAGAGGCAGCCAGAGTGGCCAATGGCAGCTCCACCCCAGAGTCTCTGGAAAACCCATCCCAACCACCCTGGGTCCTGCTTGCCCTGTGGTGTCACTGGAGTCCAGGCTGAGACACCCAAGCAAGACTGAGGTAAGGAGTTGCGGGAAGTGTGAGCACGCTGAGGACTGGGTGAGCCTCCTGCACCTACACCCCTCTCCCACCATTCCTGGCAGAGATTCCAGGGGCAGAAAGTTGGGGAAGACACAGACAGTGCCGGGGCCAGGGCTCTGGGAGCTCCGCTGGATGGATCCCTCTCCCTTCCCTCCGCACAGGCAGCCAGGTCCCCCCAGGAGATAAACGTCCTCCAGGTCACGACCTGGCCCGCTGGCACCATCAGTCTCCCTGGCCGACCCATCCAGAACCTTCTCAGCTTGGCCTTAGCTACCTCCAGCCTTGTCATCTCCTCCTCGCAAGGCCACAGCCCGCTGGGGCCACCTCCTGCCTGTCATCTACTCACGCTCCCAACCCCTGAGGCCACAGCCAGCCGGGACCAGCTGCTGCCCTTCCTTCCTCTGGGCACCACCCGCCCCGATACAATCCCTTCTACTTAAGGAAGAGTGGCTTTCTGTTGCCATATGCAGGGGTGAGCCTCTCAGGAGTGGGTGCACATTCACCTTTCAGTGCACCTTAAAATTCTGTCTGGAGACTAGGGGCCCAAGCTTCCTCTGGTAATTAGGAAGTTTTGGAAAAGAGCTGACACACTTCTTCCCCAAATTCAGGCCCAGCCAATGCGGAATCCCCCCATACTTCCACTCTTGCTGCAGAGGTTAGCACCTGGGGCTGAGCTGGGACCCCAGCCTCTACCTATAATGAGGAGATAACCACCCCCGCCCCCCACCGCCACACACACAGCCAGTGCTTAGGGCACCTGTGAGGCCTGATGATACGGGACATGTTTGTCCCAACAGGGCTGGACACGGACTGCAGCCACTGTGGCCGCTGAGCCGATGGCCCCTTGAGCGCACTTCCCTAAGCTGCTGTGGGCGCAGGTGTGGAGTGACTGACATCTCTGCTCAGGCGGGAGGTCTCTGGGGGCACGGCACCCTCCCCATTGGTTCTGCCCCCCAGGTTCACTCAAGGCAGACGTACCGGGTGTTGGATGATCCATGGTGGGTCTAGGGCAGGTGGGGCTGGGGAGACAGTGGGGTGGACGCCCACGGGAGGCGCCTCTGGGGGCAGCACTGACCCATGGGCTCCTCCGTGCAGTCCCCTGTGGTGACAAACCCGGGAAGCCTCTTCCAGGAGGCGCTGTTCCTGCAATGCCAAAGCAGAGCCATGGCCGCTCAATGGGGGCATGTCCCGGCCCCTCACTCTGCCAGGCAGGGCAGTGCCAGCACACAGGTGTGTGACCCTGGTCAGAAGCAGCCAGCCCCCATACCGCCAACCACTGCCCTGTGCCTGGCCCCCTCTTGCCCCCACCAGGGTCCAGCATGCATCTGAGCTGGGACTGCAGCCAGACTCTGGAGGCAAAGCCCTTCACGTGGTGCACACAGGAGAAATTAACCAAAGATGACTTTTCTCCAGCCATTAGTGAAAGTGAAAGTCACTCAGTCGTGTCTGACTCTTTGCGACCCCATGGACTATACCATCCAGGGAATCCTCCAGACCAGAATACTGGAGTGGGTAGCCTTTCCCTTCTCCAGGGGATCTTCTCAACCCAGGGATCAAATCCACGTCTCCCTCATTGCAGGCGTATTCTTTACCAAGTGAGACACAAGGGAAGCCCAAGAATACTGGAGTGGGTAACCTATCTCTTTTCCAGCGGATCTTCCTGACCCGGAATTGAACCGGGGTCTCCTGCATTGCAGGCGGATTCTTTACTGACTTAGCTATGAGGGAAGCTGGTAGAGGATACTCTGTCTCTCCAGCACGCTTCCAGTGCAGAGCAGTAAGTTTATCACAGCTGCCATGTGGACCCAAACACCCTCCTCCCCCAACGTTGTCATTCCCTGCTACAAGTGTGTCTGTTTGGACAAAGCCCTGGGCATCTTGGAATCCCACTTCCCAGAACCGGACCCTTCACAGGGCATTTCGCTTCTGATCATACGCAGCCAGAGCAGGACTTCTCAGTGAGTAGCCCCTGTGAGAGCCCAGCCTACAGGAAGCGGGTGAGTCCTCTCTCCTGTGGAGTCCATGGTCCACCAGTTGCCCACCGCCACGTCACAAACATCAGAAGCAGAGTGGGTGCAGGACCCCCACCACAACCCCACCTTCACCCCCATCCCCTACCCGCCACCCCACCCCAGTGCTTGTTCTGAGCGCCAGCCGCAGCTTCAGCTGCACAGAGCTCTGGTGAAGACGCCCCATGTCCACAAGGCCTACCCAGAGTCTCTGCAGAAGGTCCTTCCTCGTCCTCAGAGCACTCCGCAGGGCAGCCTCTGGCCCGTCCTCATCTCCTGGAAGGAAGCGCAGGCTTCAGGGCTCAGCACCACATCCCAGCCTTTCGTGCCTCCAGGACCTGCCTGTCTCAGAGGAAGAGGGAGGTGCCTGCGGTGGAGCTCAGGGGCCACCCCATAGGGTTTATGTGGGCAACAGTAGGGGGCGTTCAGGAAGCTGAGTCTTCGAGTTGGGGTCAGGAGTCCCCACTCCACACCCAGGAGTCTCTACTCCTCCCGCCGGGAGTCCCCACTCTTCCCTCAAGGAGTCCCCACTCCACCCCCAGGATTCCTGACTCCCCCTCAGGAGTCACCACTCCCCCTCCCCCAGGAGCCCCCACTTCCCCCCAGGAGTCTCTACTCCCCCAGGAGTCCCCATTCCCCCCCAAGGAGTCCCCACTCTCCCCCAGGAGTCTCCACTCCCCCAGGAGTCCCAACTCCCTCCCTAGGTGTCTCCACTCCCCCAGGAGTCCCCACTGTCCTCCAGGATTCTCCTCTCCCCCAGGAGTCCCCACTCCTCCCCCAGGAGTCCCCACTGCCCCCCAGGAGTCCCCTTCCCCCCACTCCCAGGTGTCCCCACTCCCGGCCCATTTGTAGTGCTCCATATCTGTGTTATGGAAGAGAAAATGGCAACCCACTCCGGTATTCATGCCTGGAAAACCCCATGGACAGAGGAGCCTGGTGGGCTATAGTCCATGGGGTCGCAAAGAGTTGGATACGACTGAGCGACTGAGCACAGCACATGCCTGTGCTTGCCCTTGGTCATGTGAACTGATTTGGGGTTTTCTATCTGGATTTTGGCCCTGGGCTCTGTTTGTTGCCCTCGGGCACTGCCTGGAACTTCGCAGCACAAGGAGCTTCACCATGTGGTGAAGGACAAGCAGTGTCTCCCCAGCACCTTGCCCAGATGTCCCTGAGCCCAGAACCCTATGCCAGGGAAGGTGGCCCTTCCCCTGATTCCTGTGGCCTGAGCATCTGACCGCCAGCCAGGTTGGGGGTGTGATGTCTGGTCTGGGCATCTGAGAATGGGCAGGTGGATGTGGATGGCTGGGGCCCCCTAACCCCCCCTACCCCAGAGCAAGCTTGGGGCAACATGGTCTGAGGCAGGTGAGGGCGATTCCTATCTGATCAAGGCAGTGGGGCTGGTTCTCTACCCTCTCTGCCTCCCTCTTCTCATCTGCAGATGGAGTGATGAACGTGCCTTCCTGGGTGTGCAGACAGAGGTGATACGATATGACGGTGCATGTGTGTGTTTGTGTTAAAGACATAATCAAGGCCTTTCTGCTCTGCAAGTGAAGTTTAGAGGACACTCTGGCCATACCTGGAGGTGGGTCTGGGGCCCACACAGCGCCAAGCAGCCCCGGCTCTTACCTGGCACATCATGGGGGTCCTCAGAGGCCCCCTCCACATCCTCACGCTCTTGCTCCAGTTTCTGTGAGGAGAGAGAGGGACGAGCATGCGGGCTCCAGGCACAGGCTCCTCCGTATGAGGGGCCGGGCTAGGAACAAGTGCCTAGATGACTGACTGGTGCCAGGTGGGGCCCTGTGGTCATACTTTCCATATGATGCACACATGCTCCACCTTGAAACCTATGAGCCCCTTCAGGCAGCTTTCTGAAGAGTTTGACCACGACAGCTCTGTATCCTGACTGCCCTGATGCCCCAGCTGAGCCCAGGGCTGAGCAGTTATAATCCAGACCAGTCCTGGGGTGACCCCTGCTGCCCTCTCTGGGCAGCCCAGGGAGGTGGAAGGCAAGCGTGGTGGGCAGAAGAACAGAACAGGCAAGTGAGGGTTTGGAGGGGGCACCGAAAGGACCATGCAGACCCTCAGAGGAGGAGACCAGCCTGAGAGTGTGCACAGACTGCGTGCCCTGTACCCAGCTGAGAGGCCACACCAGGCTGGCTCTGTCTTTCCTAAAATTTGGAAGCTGGGAGGCTGCGAGAGAGCTCTGGGGGCCCTGGAAATGCTCCATCCTGTGGGTGCAGGCCTGCCTCCCAGCTGCAGAAACTTCCAGAAGACCCTACTTGTTTCTGTTCAAACACAAAGAAGAACCAAGAAACCACAGCTCTTTACTACAAGGCTAGAACCATGCAGAACTGCTTTGCTTGGGAAGTGGGCGTGACAGGTATAATCTTACCTGTCAAAGCTGTGTTCTGTAACAAGCTGTTAAAAGCACAAGTGCCCAGCTGTCTTACCTTCTCGAGGAGTTTCAGGGTCAGTCGGGTCAGCTGATCTGCCACTGAGGAGTCCAGCATCCTGGGGCCACAGGAGGGGACACTGCAGGCCCGTCCCCTCCCTGCTCGGTTCCCTCTGGAAGGATTGCTCAGCTAGAGAGAAGCAGCCCCATCCTGGGGTCACTGAAGGACTCCCTTGCTGGACATGACGTATATCCCAGAGACTGCTCTCCACGGTCAGATGGCTGGCCTCAGGAGGGCGTGTAGGAGGTGGCCCTGCACCATGGATGCAGAGTGTCCAGAGTCAACAGGCCGGCATCACCGCAACAGTTGCCTAGGCACTGCAGACGCAAGGAGGCCCCCGGTTGCCAGGTTTCTGTTGAGAGTCCTTCCCAGGCCTGCCCCTGTCCCCATGAGGGTTACCTATAAACACTGCTGATCCCCAGGTGTGGCTGGGCTGGGCTCCTCAGGAAGGGGAGATGGGCAGAAGCTAGGGCCAGAGGGGCAGAGCACGGGGGAGGGGCATGGGTCCCTGGGGAGGACAGTCCTGACCTCCCAGAACAGAGCCCAGAGGGGTGAGGTGGGGCAGTGCACCACAGGGGTCTGTCACCCCAACTCCCAGTTGATCATGGCCTTCAGAAGGCCAGCAAGCCCCGAGCCCCTCTTAGGGATCCTCCCCACCAGATAGACCCCTAGAGGTCACGGTGTGACCACCCCACCCCTCCACCGCAGACTTCAGGAAACTCTAGGTGGCAAAGAGGTGACACCAGGGAGCCTGCCAATGAGGCGCCTAGGGGCTTCTTGGTGGGGGCTTGAGGTGGGCCCACCCCATAGGCACCCAGCCGGCATCTCACAGGACATGGGGCCTCCCAAGGCATCACCTGTCAGCGCTGATGTGACTCTAGCAGGGGGACTGCCCATGTGGGACCTCAGCTCAGAGAGGGGTGGGGGGTCCTGGTGGCTGGGGGTCAGGGGTACCTGGGAGCAGGACCGCCCCTGCCAGGTCAGCCCTTGATGGGTGACCTACCTGCTGGGTGGGGAGGGAGTGCATGTCCACAGGGCTGGCGTGGGGCGGGGGTGAGTCCAGCAAGGGAGGGCAAGGCACCCCGTTGTCTCCAGTTCAGGTTCACAAATGAGTCAGCCTGAAGAATGAAGCCGACATAGCAGACTTGAAGGTGGACCCAGTGCCAGCAGTCCTGGCTGGGTAAGTGCCGGGTCAGCATGCTTACAGCCCCGCTCAGAGCAGCCGACTCAAAAACTTGGCCTGGCAGCCAAACTGCCCATACGCTTCAGTATTTATGGCTTCATATGCGTCATGACCCTAAGATTCAAACAGGAGGTCTGAGGTACACAAAGATGAGTTAACTTAGCCAAGCAACTTGAGGTGCCTGGGAGGTCGCCATAACACATCCCAGTGGGTTTCAGTTTGTTAGTCTAAAAAGCTTCCTTTTTAGGTTTATAGAAAAATTGAGAAGAGAATTTCCATATACATGAGTTCCCTATTATTAACATCTTAAGTTAGTATGACACATTTGTTACAGTAAATGAGTCTATACCAATACAGTAGCATTAACTAAAGCCCATAATTCATTTGATTTCCTTATTATGCTGTCTGCTGTTCCTTTTCTGTTCCAGGATCCTATCCAGGACACCTTATGACATTTAGTCACCATGTCCTCTTGGGTTCCCCTTGCTTTTGATGATGTTGATAGTTTTGAGGAATATTGTTTTGATCCAGTGCCACCTGCCAATGCAGGAGACTCAGGAGATGTGGCTTTGATCCTTGGGTCAGGAAGATCCCCTGGAATAGGAAATGGCAACCCACTCCACCACTCTTGCCTGGGAAATCCCATGGACAGAGGATCCTGGCAGGTTACAGTCCGTGGAGCCACAAAGAGTCGGAAGCGACTGAGCGCATGACTACAGTATTTTCTATTACGGTATACTGTACCAGTGTCTACTATATCTGGAATCTTTGTAAGGGGTCCGTCCACTATTGGGATTTGCTCGATAATGTCTTATGACTGCACTGGGGTTACGGTTGTTGGGAGGAAGACCACAGAGGAGACAGCCCTTCTAATCACATCCCATCCAGAGTGCATGCCATCAACACGACCCACACAGATGATGTTGACCTCAGTTACGTGGTACAGGTGTGTCCGTCAGGTATCCCACGGCACAGGTACTATTTTTCTCTTTCCACACTGTCCTCTGCAGGAGGAAGTAGCTATTACTATGTACAGCCCATTCATAAGGAGTGGGGGTTATGTTTCCCTCCATGAGGGTGTATATCTACATATTTGGACAGTGTTTTAATTGTTAAAAATAAACTAAGATTCAGATCCAGCATTTACAGAACATCTAGAATAGCCACGGAAATGATTTTGGAGTTCTTAGGAACACAGTTTGAAAATCACTGGCCAAGGCAGCATGGGCAAATGGTGCCCATGCTGTGGTTTGTTGTTTAGTTGCTAAATCGTGTCCAACTCTTTGAGACCCCGTGGACTGCAGCACACCAGGCTTCCTGGTCTTCATCATCTCCCGGAGCTTGCTCAAATTCATGTCCATTGAGCCGATGATGCTATCTAACCATCTCATCCTCTGCCACTCTCTTTTCCGTTTGCCTTCAATCTTTCCCAGCATCAGGGTCTTTTCCAATGAGCTGGCTCTTCGTATCATGTGACCAAAGTACTGGAGCTTTAACTTCAGCATCAGTCATTCCAATGGACATTCAGTGTTGATTTCCTTTAGGATTGACTGGTTGGATCTCCTTGTAGTCCAAGAGACCGTCAAATCTGTCACCGTTTCCACCTTTTGCCCTTCTATTTGCCATGAAGTGATGGAACTGGATGCCATGATCTTAGTTCTTTCGTGTTGAGTTTCAAGCCAGCTTTTAAACTCTCTTTTACCTTAATTAAGAGGCTCTTTAGTTCCTCTTCGCTTTCTGTCAGAGTGGAATCATCTGCAAATTCGAGGTTGTTGATATTTCTCCTGACAATCTCGATTCTAGCTTGTGCTTTATCCAGCCCAGAATTTTGCATGATGTACTCTGCATGTAAGTTAAGTAAGTAGGATGACAATATACAGCCTTAACATACTTCTTTCCCAATTTGGAACCAGTCCGTTGTTCCATGTCTGGTTCTAACTGTTGCTTCTTGACCTGCATACAGGTTTCTGCGATCTGGTATTCCCATCTGTTTAAGAATTTTCCACAATTTATTGTGATTCACTGGTCAAAGGCTTTAGCGTAGTCAATGAAGCAGTAGATGTTTTGATGAATCACCTTGCTTTTTCTGTGATCCAACGAATGTTGTCAATTTGGTCTCTGGTTCCTCTGCCTTTCCTTTTTTTCCTTTGCCTTTTCTACATCCATTTCCTTCTGCAGGGATCTTCTCAACCCAGGGATTGAACCCGTGTTTCCTGTGTTTCTTGCATTGGAGGGGGATTCTTTACTCCTTGAGCCGTTGGGGAAGCTGTATACGCATGGTCCTCTGCCTTTTCTAAATCCAGCTTGAATATCTCTAAGTTCTCAGTTCACATACTCGGTTCAAAACTTAGCTTGAAGGATTTTGAGCATTACCTTGTGAGCTTGTGAAATGAGCACAATTGTCCAGAAGCTTGAACATTCTTTGGTATGACCTTTCTTTGGGATTTGAATGAAAACTGACCTTTTCCAGTCCTGTGGTCACTGCTGTTTTCCAAATTTGTTTACATACAGAGTGTAGCACTTTGACAGCATCATCTTTTAGGATATGAAATAGTTCAGCTGGAATTCCATCACCTCCACTAGCTTTGTTTGTAATGATGCTTCCTAAGGCCCATTTGACTTCATGTTCCAGGATGTCTGGCTCTAGGTCAATGACCACATCATGGTGGTTATCCAGGTCATTAAGAGCTTTTTTGTATAGTTCTGTGTATTCTTGACACCTCTTCTTAGCCTCTCTGCTTCTGTTAGATCCTTACTTTTTCTTTTATTGTGCCAATCCTTGCATGAAATGTTCCCTGGTATCTCCAATTTTCTTGAAGAGATCTGTAGTCTTTCCCATTCTGTTATCTTTCTCTACTTCTTTGCATTGTTCATTGAAGACCTTTTCATCTCTCCTATTCTCTGAAACTCTGCATTCAGTTGGGTATATTTTTCCCTTTCTTCCTTGCCTTTCACTTCTCTTCTTTGCTTGGCTATTTGTAAAACCTACTCAGACAACCACTTTGCCTTCTTGCATTTTTCTTTGGGATGGATTTTGTGATCACCTCTGCTACAATGTTACAAACCTTCCTCCACAGTTCTTTAGGCACTCTACCAGATCTAACCCCTTGAATTCTATTTGTCACCTCCACTGTATGATCATAAGGGATTTGATTATGTCATGCCTCAATGGCCTAGTGATTTTCCCTACTTTCTTCAATTTAAGCCTGAATTCTACAATAATGAACTGATGATCTGAGCCAGTTAGGTCCTGGTCTTGGTTTTGCTGACTGTACTGAGCTTCTCCATCTTTGACTGCAAAGAAGATAATCAATCTGATGTACTGCAACATGTAGAGGTTGATTCAGGTGTGGATCTGAGTCCCTGAATGCTCTTGGGAAAGCTGATCCTGTGGTTTGCTAGTGTAACCTGCTGACCCCTGGTCTTAGGAGTCCAGAGCCTCACGTCTGTGAGCCAAGACTGGAAATTCCACTCACCACACAAAAAGGGCTGTGGTCTGACTCAGGAGGTGGTTGAGTATCCAAGGCTCCCTGAAGATTTGTGAGTTGTGGTTAAAAGGTGAGCTCATGTCAGCAGAGTTACAGCAGCATACTAGTGGAGGAGCATAGCCATTGTCAGTCTCAGGGAGCAGCTGGGGAGCACACGGCCTGCACACACACCCTGCTCCAGTGAAGGAAACCCAGAGACCACAGTGTTTGTTGGACATGCCTGCAGTCACCCATCCCAATCTTCTTTGACATGCCACCTTCTCTCTAGTTGCTGCACTGTCTTCCTACTCATATAAGGCAGACAGGCATAGCTGCTTAGGGGTTTCCTGTGTCTCTTCCTGAGTTCCTGAGTTTGTGGGAACATTCACCCAGGCACAGTTAAGCTACAGTTACAAGAGGTGCAGACCACATGCTTTGGATCAGTGTTAATTAGTCAGAGCTTATCAGCTCCCAATAACCTTAGTTACTGTAACAGCATTTGATTGTTAATCAAAACCGTGGGCTAGGAATAAAAACCTAGCATTGTTTCCTCATCTGGACAAACAGGTTCAAGTGGAGTCTGAAGCTAAGAAACAAACAATGGTTTCATGAGACTCCAGTTGACACAGATCATGAATTCACAACCCACATCACATTCGTTTTCTTTAAAAATTGTTTTAATAAGACTATCTTTTAGAGCAGTTTTAGGTTCACAGAAACTTGAACAAGAAGTACAGCATATTCCTTTTTAATAACCATTTACAAAGTATTTGGAATGATTTACCCTTTTACCCAAATATTTTCAGGCCTTAAAACTTTTCTCTGTAAGAAGAGACTTTCTGCCTTTCACTGAAACAGCTCTCTCCCTCTGGTGATCTAGAACCAAGTACAACTGCTGTAACATTTGAAATTGCATCTTTGCAGGCCCCTTGGAAAAGGAAATGGCAATCCACTCCAGTGTTCTTGCCTGGAAAATCCCATGAATAGAGAAGCCTGGTGGGCTACAGTCTATGGGGTCGCAGAGCTGGACACAACTTAGCGACTCAACAAGGCCTCTTAGCATGGAGGCCCTATGAAACCCTTTTCACGCTGGGTTCCAGGGACTGCCCTAACAGGAATACACTTGAATTCCAGGCATGGGTTTGCCTTTCCTGCCCTTAGAGCCTCAGCCTGACCCTCAGTTTCCCAGTGCACAGAATCCCTCCTAAGACTCTGACGCAGGGCAATGCTTCATGTCAGAGGTGCCAGAATGGACCCATGATGTGGGGTCCCCTGGTCAAACCGTGAACTGCACTAATCAGAAGGTGCAAGTTGGGCACGACGCACTGAAACAGTCTTCGACATAGCACTGTGTGCCCACTGGGAAGAATCCAGGAGTGGCAGCACCGCCAGTGGCTTCTTGTCCCTGCAGCTCTGGGATCCTTGGGCTGAGGGTCCTGGCGTCAATTCCTACTGAACTAATTGTGGCCGCCCTTGGCACTCCGGTTCCGTGGGTACAGGCCCCAGCGGGACCCAAGGGAGGGATGGCTAGGAATGAAATCAAGTGATTTTGCCGGCTGTCTGTTATCGTGACACACACAGGGCCAGGACCCTTAGAGATGAACGTTTGGGGCCTGCAACCCCGGGGTCCGGCCACGGACACCTGGAACACGACTTCAGGGACAGCCCAGAGCTGGCGCATCCAAGCAATGGGGCCCGGCCTCCTGGACTTGTCCCTGGGCTCTTGCAAAGCTCGACCCAAGTGGGCACCGGCGCAGACTCCTCCCGTACGGCCCAAACCTCCGGGGAACGCGAACCAGCAGCCGCACCAGTGCGAGCCGGAGGCCCCCCAAATTCACAGGCGCTTCAAACCTACCAACCGCTGAGGGCGCCGAAGCCGCCGCGCCCCGCTCATTGGTCCCGCCCGAAGAGGCGGGAGCGGACATTCCCCAATCCGAGAGGAAAGAGTTGGGGCTGAGCTCCGCTGAGCCGCACCTCCTTAGACGCACAGCCCTGAGCGCGCCGGCGCGAGTGCAGGACCGCGGCCCCTGATTGGCCACCAGCCGGGGTGCACGCCTCGGGGCGGGGCCGGACGTGGGGCGGGCCCACGTCTGCGTGACAGTTGTCGTGGGGGGAGGGTGAGCCCAGGAGAGGGGGAGGGAGTGTAAATAGAGCGAAGGCGGCGCCGCATCGGCTCAGCCACCTCCTGGCGACTGGCTAAGGGCGCCAGAGGAAAATGGAAGATGATGAGCAAGAGCAGCGGCGCAGAAAAGTGGAAGCTGGGAGAGCGAAGGTAAATGGCAGCGCCTCCTCCCCGTGCTGTCCCGGCGTGGGGTCCATAGGGCGGGCTCCAGTGCTCGCCACCGCCCCCTGCCAGGAGCGGACGCAGCCAGGCGGGGGCCGCCGCCGCCGCTGCCGCACTCTTGCCCTTTCTGCCGACTCGGCTGGAGGCCACCCCCTGGCCGCCGCCATCTTGAATCCGCCGCCCTCGGCCAGTTCCCGCCCCCATCGCAGCCGCAGCCAATCAGCGGCTGGGGACGCGCAGCGCCTCGCGGGGAGGGCGGGCGCGGGGTACGCCGGGACTGGCGGGGCTGCGCTTGCGCAGGGGCAGGGGCGGAGTTAAGGAAGACGAGTTCCCCCGACCCCGTCCCCCAGGGAGCCCAGCCCCTGCAGGTACCCGGGCCCAGGGGAGCTGCCTTTTTAGCTGGCGAGGCGGCTTTACTGACAGGCTGTGGTGTCGTCGGGACGCGGTGTCTCTGACTCCTGCCCGTTCCCGAAGCCCGAGGTGCGGGGCTGGCGCTGTCGCCACAACTCTGCACCTGCGCACCTCCCAGTCCCTGCCCGGATTCCTGGAGGGCTTGGAGGCCAGGCCTCCCATCAGTTGGGCATCACAGTCTTCCCCTAGGGCTCAGCTCAGCTTCCATCCGATTAAAACTACGTGCAGATGTTCGTTTACACGGAGTCCTGGTTTTTTCTGTAAAAATTTTCTTTCGGAGTAGTGTTCCTGAGCACAAACTTGTTTACACTAAGGAATGCCTCACCTCCTTCCTGGTGTCCGGCTTCCGACGCACCTGCGCCTCTTGGGGCCCAGGTAGACGGTTCCGGCAGGTGAGGGTGGAGGGCTCTGCCCAGATCCCTCCTCCTCCCCCCATCCCCGCGCCGGGCCTGGAGCTCCAGACGCTCGGACGAACCCACCGGGAGGTGTCCCGTCCCCAGGGTGCAGTGCCCCGGGAGCTCTGTAGTTCCTTGAGTCGGTTTTGACCATCCACGCAGGCGCCATCCTGTACTCACGGTTTTGGGTAATTTGCGGAGGTTGAGCCGTGTGCAGTTCAGACGCGCCCCTGAGAAGGTGGAGAAAACCTGGATCAGGGTTGGGGTTAGCCGCCCCGCCCCACCGCATTCTGGCCGTCTGCGGGCAAAACCTGTGAAGTTGCTGTTTGAGGTTAGACGTGGTCAAACATTGGGAATTCACATGGATCAGTGATAGTTCCTTCCCATGAGGAAATCGCAGGGTCAGTCTATTTGAGACCATTCAGGACACACGGTGAGGGTGTGAGATTCTGATGGGAAGGGCAGGGTGGCAGGCAGAGGACAGAGCGGCCTCTGCAAGCTTACCATGCAGGTCAGACTTCTGACTGGGGTTTGAAGAGTGAGGCGGGAGTGTGTTTTCTTCCCTTTGCATGTGCTTGGCACATGGGAAGGAGATGCAACTGAGTCAGAGTTTAATATCGTTTTCCCTGAGCTCCATGTTTTCTAAATATGTTTAAATGAGGAGGAGATTTTAACCTTGGGGGAAAAAACAAATGTCTCTCCTTGGGCGACCGCAGGCGAGGGACCAGGTCTGTGATGCAGGAAGGGAACTCAGTGACATGAGATTTGATGGAGATGGGGCTAGTTGTGAAGGCAGTGTCTGGTCTTGACAGACGGTTTTTCTCACTTAAATTCCTTTTGTCATTTTCCCACGCCCATGAGACTGTGAGCCTTTGTTATCATTCACACAAATGTGTTACATGCATTTGCTTTCATGACCGCAGTTGTTGTGTGAAGGACCTTGCCCTCCTGTGAAAAGCTGATGTTAGTATCATACCTTTTGAATAAGGTGTTATGAGAAACAGTAGTGAGCAATCTAAAACCCTTAGATTCGACGGACTGAACACTGCCAGGTGTGCCTTCTGATAGGGAGATTCTGTGGCGGTCCCTGGTGCTTTGGTGAGCTGTGTCATGAAAACTAGAACATCTGATTCCATAAAGGAGGATGTTAGATTGACCTGGCTTAATTAATTTTTTGCTATTTCTGTACCTTGTCTCAGAATCTATGGCAAGGAAGTTTTGGCTACACTATATATTTCCCTGATTGGGGGAAAATGGGGCAAAAGGGGAGAGATTTAGCTTTTATATAATTTTAAACTGTAACCGTGCCTTGATTAAGCTATCAGTTTTTAAAATAGATGCATCTCTAAATTTTTGAATTTTTTTGTAAACTGTTACGGGCTAGAGAAGCTATTCTGCCAGCCAGCCTTATTGCTTTCCTTTGTCTGTGGGCATCATTAACCATCCTCACTGTTAAGTTCTTCAGTGTGACTCTGAATCCCAGTGCCTCGATGTTGATGGCGGCAGTGTTTGTGGGGCAGGGACCCAGGTGACGTGTGTCTGGCCAGGTGTGGCCACGTGGGCTGCGCGGGCCCCAGAGCCTCATGCTCCCCGCAAGCTCTCTCACCTTGTGGTTCTGTTGCTTCTTCCTTGCTTACCTTTGTCTCTGCTACTTTTCTACATTTCTGCGCAGCTTGCTCACTTCAGACAGAGAAAAACAAAAGGTGACTGTACGCATTCGAAGAAAACGCCGGCGAAGAGGAAGGGCACGACTGTCAATGCGCCTGTCGCGGAGGAGAGTCCGGTAGCTGCGCCCGGAGACGGTGGGCCCCTGGGCGGCCTGGACATTGGCAAGAACCCGACCTGCAGTGACACCCCTGATGGTGCTGAAGCCGCTCAGGTGCATTTAGTCAGCTTTGTGTTTTCACGTTTTTCTTATCTTCTAGTTCTTGTTAGCCTAATGTACTGAAAGTAGTGTTGGGTCTGTTTTTGTCTATCCAAAGTTAGGGAAAGAGGGTTTTACTCTATCTTACAGATGGGGAGTATATTTTTGTAGTTTTACTTACAGTTAAAAGTTTTCTCTTCATCACATGATTTTGAGAAATGTTGAATGGACTGTTTGAAGGCGAGTGTCTGTGTTGGTGATGCTGTGGTAACGGAAACTTGCCAAGTGTGGCCTCCTCACGTGTGGCTGTGCAGCAGCCCCTTTGACACTTAAACCGTAACGTCCTTTCATGTGCTCTCAAATCCGCCTCGTTCTTGGTTGTAGCCTTCCCCGTCTTTCTGAACGTGGAATGAGGAGGCAAGGGGTGAAGGTGTCCCAGAAATGTTGTCTTGTCTGCTTCTTGAGGCCCTGTGGCTGCAGGGACAGGTGTGGACCTGCGTGTGCAGGGTGCGTGGCCTCGCTGCACATGTCGAGGGCTGGGGGCTCTCCTTGGGGCCTCCTCTGGCCTGTATTATAAGCAAGGGGCCTTGAACCAGGAGAATCTGTTGCTTATGTGTGGCAGGGGCAGGGCAGGGGTTTGCTAGAATGAGCAGAACATTGGTGGCCCAGGGCAGACTGACTGAAAACCATGTTGTGTTTGCACTGCCTTATTGAAAAAAAATGGGATGATTACCAGCATAGTTTATGATATTCTGCCTACAAACCTAGAATGCTGCTTTTGGCAAATGGGAAGGCCTGGTCATGGTGCTCCGACTTTGCCTGGGAGCTGCTGCGGAACTCTGGTGCCTGCGCCTCTGGGCCAGCCTGTGCCCGGCTGACTCGCCCTCCAGTGCCTGTGCTCTCAGAGACCTGAGACTGGGCCTCAGTTATTGTTCATGCTGTCTTCTTGTTGCTTCTCTGGGGTGGAGCTGTGGTTCTCAGTAGCCTTGTATCGTAGCTAAGTACCTGAACGCCATGCTGAGGGGGCCAAGCACTTACTCTCAGTGGCTTTTCTCTGTATGTTTCCTGCCTAGGCTCTTTGAGGAGAAAGGCTCATAGTGTAAGTTAGCATTTATTATTTCGTATCTTTACTTTCAGATTAGACAAGTCTTTATTTTTTTTAACTTAAAAGTTTTGTATTTTTCAGCTGTTTGTTTTAAAATAATGTTAGAGCTGCAAAAAGTTTGTAAAAAATGGCAGAGTTCCTGGATATCCCTCACCTAGATTCCTGAAACATTTGATATCTATATAATCACAGTGTAAATGATTATGCAGTTTCAGTAAACATTGAAACAATACTGTGAGCTGATTGCTAGAGCTTTTTCTAATTTTTCCCATTTTTTTCTGGTCTGGGATTCTATATTGCAGTTTAGTGCCTTGTCACCTTAGTCTCCTCCAATCTGGACAGTTTCTCAGTCTTCCTTTGTGTTTTATAAGTTGGACATTTGTGGGCGAGAGTCGGACACGACTGAAGCAACCTAGTAGCAGCAGCAGCAGCTAGTTATGTGGTAGGATCCCTGTCAGTTTGGCTCTGTTTGATGTTTTCTCCTGATTGAAGTCAGGTAGTACATTTTAGCAGGAACACTGTGGAGGTGATGATGTTGCCTGCCAAGGGTATCTGAGAAGAAGCACGGGTGGTATGTCTCACTACTGGGGGGGCCTGCCAGATTTCTTCTGATAGAAAAGTTTTTCTTTTTCCCTTTGTAGTTAATAAGTGTATAGTGTGGAGGTACTTAGAGACCCTGTAAACAATCTGTCAGTTTTAGCTTTCATTGAGGACTCTCACCTGCAGGAACTACTGCGGTGTTGGCTGGATGATGACTTTGTTTCCATCATTCCACCTACATATGTTAATTGGTGTTTTACTCTAAGGAGGAACTGTTGTTCCTCCCCAACTTATTTATTTATTCAATCATTTATATCAGTATGGACTGCTAGATACTTACTCTATTATGGGTTTTAATCCATCGTATCAGTGTTTATTTTGTTGCTGAAACGTACATTTGGCCATTGGGAGTGCCTTTGGATTGGCATCTGTGACCTTTCAACATGTGCTCATTGTTTGCTGGCACCTACTTCCATACTTTCTGCACCAAGGCTTTCCAGGCTTATTTGGTTCTTTCCTTTCTACAGCCCCAAACAGTCATTTCTTCTAGGAGCCCTGGTTCCTTTTGCTGGAGAATGGCTTTAGAAGCCAAGATCTGTGTGCTCAGTGCGCTTATTACTAGCAGGGTGTAGTTGCTTCTGGGCTGTTTCAAAAGAGAGCAGGAAAATGTAAGTAAATGTATATTCAAACACATCTGTACATATTTCTTTATTTGTATGTATAGTAAAAATCCTAAATTAATAGTAATATCTTCAATTTTAATCCAACAGTACAAATTTTATTCTAGCTTCCCCCCTTTTTTTACTTTTAGCTCCTTTTACCCATGGTGAGAAACCTGACATCCTTATTTACAATATCTTTATTTACTCAGTCTTAAAATACACTTAAATAAGCTTCAGAATTGCCAATTCTCATGCTTGTGAAAAACAAATTTGTTAACTGAAGTGGAATATTTAAAGTGGAATATCTCCACTTTTTTAATGTTTGCTTTACACCATTTCACTTTTATAAAAGGCCAAATTAATACCTGTTTTTTGCTAACTGAAAGAAATCCAGAGAGTGTTTTCACTTTTATGAAGAAATGCAATTGATTCTTTACTTTTAGGCCATTTTGGCTTACGAGAACTTTCTTAGGAAGGCTCAACTTTTGGTCTTGGGGGAACCTGTGGTTCTTTTTTGTCTTTATTGTTCCTAGTTATTTGTTAGAAGTAAAGAAAGTGAAAGTTGCTCAGTCCTGTCCATCTCTTTGTGACCCCATGGACTAGAGTCCATGGAATTCTCCAGGCCAGAATACTGGAGTGGGTGGATTTTCCCTTCTCCCCTTCTTGGGATATATGTACTGGAAATATTTTTCCTGGTCTTGCTTACCTAGCTTTGTTCTTAATGGTGTCTTGTGATAGGCAAATATTCTTCACTTTGGTGTTGATCTCATCATTTCTTTCTGTGTTAAGTGATTTCTGTGTCCTGTCCAAAAGATCTCTCCTGTCCTTTGGCTGTGAAGACAATCTCCTGTGTCTGCTTGAGGATTTCTGGCCTGGTTTCTGTGTTTTAATTCTGTGATCTGTCTCGTTACTTTCTGTGTTTGGAGCACCTTGACTTGTAGAAGAATAGTTTATAGTCTTGCTGGTTTTGAGTGTTTTATAAATAGAATAACCCAGTATGCTAGCTTCACATTTGCTGGGCTGTTTAAAATTTTTGGCCATGTCAAATGGCATAGTGGGATCTCAGGTCCCCTACCAGGATTTGATGGAGCAGGAAATGGCAACCTACTTCAGTACTCCTGCCTGGAAAATTCCATGGAGTCCATGGGGTCGCAAAGAATTGGGCATGACTGAGTGACTTCACTTTCTTTCTTTCTATAGTTCCTTTTGGAGAAGGAAATGGCAACCCACTCCAGTGTTCTTGCCTAGAGAATCCCATGGACAGAGGGGCCTGGTGGGCTACAGTCTATGGGGTTGCAAAGAGTTGGACACTACTGAGCAACACAGACACACACACACACCAGGATTTGAACCAGTGTGCCCTGTTGGGGAAGCTCAGAGTCCTAACCGCTGTACTGCCAGAGAAGCCCCTCCCTGAATTGTCACCTTGAAAGCAGGACACAAAGATGGTCTCTCTAGTCACGTAGAAAACTGGAGGAGAGAGGAGTTCATTGCCCCTTGCCCTTTTAGTGGTTCCTCTGCATCCTCATTATTTAAAGCATTGTTGGCATGCTTGGGAATAATTGAATTGACAGATTCATCCTTATGATGATGAAATAGCATTGTGTTAGAGGAGAAGCAGGTTGCTCAGATCCATCTTGCATCCTATGTAAATGCAGGGGTCTGGCAGTAATTGCAAGATAAAATGTTTTACTCTAGTAAAAAAAAAAAAAGATTCTTTTCACTGTTCTTTGGAAGGCCTGTATGAAAGATAAAATTATGCCAGCCTTCTCAAGTAGTTATAACTGCCCAGAAATGAAACTGCTAACTGCAGTTGGGTCCAGCAGACTCTGACACTCTGACAGCAGTGAGTGACGTGTTGTCGGGTCTGGCAGCCCATATGGACGTGGTGGGAAGCCACCAGTGAGTTGACAAGGAGAATGCACTGAGCCTTCTTGCAGATAAAAGCCCCAGATTATTATAAATTTAAGTGTCAAAACTATTGGGGGGAAATTTGTTGGAAAACTTTAAATTCAATTTTGAGGTGATTTAGGAAAACGAAATTCTACTTTACAGGTTTTTAAGGAAAAGGTTTATCAAAAAAGGAAAATCTTGAAGATGAAATATTTGAATTTGTCTCAGATTAAGAGCTTAGAAAATGTTCATGAATGTGAAAGGCCAGGATTTGTGGAGAAACTAAAATTTAGTGATTTAAACGTTAAGCGCACAGTGAAATAACTTAAAGAAACAGGATTCATTAAAAATCATGCAGCATCATCATGAGGGAAACAAGTTACAAAAAATGTTTAGAGTTGAGACTGGTTAGGAGGAGACTGTAGATGGACCTAGCAGGCCTGGAGTGGGGCCGAGGTGGAGGGATCGGGGGCAGAGGGGCCGGGGCCACCCAGGTGCCACTGTGGACACCCCTCCTGGCCCTTCCCCGCCAGCTGCAGGAGCCCAGCAGAGAGAGGACGCCGCCGAAGCTGGATGGCCACTGTGCAGAGCAGCCCGGGGTCATGACGAAGGTGAGCTTTCCCTGGGTTCACTGTTAAGGTGGGTCCTTGTCTCCTCCCATGCATGGGAACCAGAGGCAGAGCTCCCTGCATGGAAGGCCTCACTTCACGCCCTCCTCACTTGTCGGGTGGGTGTCGGGCGGCGGTGGGGGGTGGGGAGCCGCCTTTCTGCCCTGCGGGTTTCTGTCATTGACCAGTGTGCTTCCCAGGCCTGGCCCACACTGAGACGCTGCAGGGGTCGGGCGTGCAGGCTGGGGGTCAGTGTTACTGTCCCAGCTCCTCCCAGAGTGCTTGGTGTGACTTCCGTGGATATTGAATTGATTCCTTTTTCAAATCAATTCAGTTTTGTTAGCATTTGCAAGAAAAATTATTAGATATTGACCAATATCAAAGTGTTGTCTTGAAAGTCTTATATTTTATCTGTTTTTTTTTTTAATTGAAGTATAGTTGTTGTACATTATTATGGTAGTTTCAGGTGTAAAGCATGGTGATTCAGTAGTTTTATAGATTATACTCCATTAGAAGTTAATACAAAATAATGGTATTTTAGACACTCAATTCTGGCTGGACTCAGTTCACACTACTTGTAGCAGTGAGCAAGTTTGGTTTTTAATCTGCATTATTGCAGGAGAAATCTAGATCATAGGGCTTGGAAAAATGGTCTCTGATGGAGTCTGTGAGACCCAGTCTTAAATACACATTTCATACTTGTTTAAGCTGTGACTTGTAGCATCTTGGTGGAAAAATACACAGAGCTTACATATAGCCCACCAGATAAGTACACCATGTGCAGCAGGTGACCCCCTGCTGGTCAGAGGTGGGACAGTGCTGGCCTTGATCCCTACTGTCCACCCCAAGTGAGCACTCACTTGCTGATTCTGCCGTGGAGCTCTGTGTCAGTGGACCTGGTCTCTTTTCTCCTTCACCTTTAGCATCTCTGCAGACGTCAGTTTAAGATGTATGTCTGGTGAATAGCATAGGGTTGATTTTTAACTGAGCCTGACAATCTGTCTTCTTATTTGGCAGTGAATTCCATTGTATCTAATGTCATCACTGCTGTGCCTATACTTACACCAGACATTTAATTTGGGTTTTCTGTTTGTCTTGCCTGTTTTTTTCCTTTCTTTTCACCTGTTTTGCCTTCTTTGAATTATTATTTATCATGGGATTTACAAAGAAATTATCCTTTTATGCATTTTGAAGTAATAGTACACAGTTTCTGTTCTTTTAATGGTGAGATTATGAAATACAGTATGTATACTTAGTTTGTCTAAGTATAAATTTAATCACATTCACTTTCCTCTTGCATAATTATTTAAACTCTGTTTATACGTCCCTTAACCTCTATTTTTGTCATGGTCTTTTTAAAAATTGTATTAGGTTGGTACAAAAGCAATTGTGGTTTCAGGCTATAAATTTTAAATCATTACAACTAGGCTCAAACACTTCTTTATTAATCAAAGTAGGAACTGCTGTAATCAGCACGTTTTTGCCAATGAGAAATAAGATTGCTCATTCCTATGGTGTAAAAATCCATGCTTCAGGATTCAGTGAACCTTTGGAAAGCATTTTCTGCCTCCTGCTGGTTATGGAAGCATTTTCCCTGCAAAAATTGTTGAGATGCTTGAAGAACTGATAGTCTTCTGGCGAGAGGTCAGGTGATTATGGTGGCTGAATCAACATCATAGCCCGATTCATTCCACTTTTAAAGTTGATCACACGTTGTTGTGGAAAAGAATTGGGGCCATTTTGTTGCCAGTGCTGGCTACAAGCCTTGTAGTTTTTGGTGCACCTCATCGACTTGCTGAGCATAATTCTCAGGTGTAATGGTTTTGCTGGGATTCAGAAAGCCATAGTGGGTCAGACCTTCAGCAGACTACCAAAGAGTGACCATGACTTTTTTTTTTTTTTTTGGCAAGTTTGGGTTTGGGAAGTGCTTTGGAGCTTCTTCTTGGTTCAACCAGTGAGCTGGTTGTCCTTGATTGTTGTATAAAACTCACTTTTTGTCACACATCACAATCCGATTGAGAAATGATTTGTTGTTGTTGCATAGAATAAGAGAAGATGATAATTCAAACCAGTGATATTTTTTATTTTTGGTCAGCTCATGAAGTACTAATTTATTGAGCTTTTTTACTTTTCCAGTTTACTTCAAATGCCAAGACTGTAAATGGTCAACAAGTTCTTCAGCAGCTTCTAGTGTAGTTGTAAGAGGATCAGCTTTGATGATTGCTCTGAATTGGTTGTTGTCAGCTTCCAATGGCCTGCCACTGTGCTGTTCATCTTCAAGGCTCTCATCTCCTGTGCTAAACTTCTTGAACCTTCTTGGCACTGTACGTTCATTAGCAGTTCTTGGGCCAAATGCGTTGTTGATGTTGTGAGTTGTCATCACTGCTTTATGACCCATTTTGAACTCAAATAAGAAAATTGCTTGAATTTGTTTTTTGTCTAACGTCATTTCCCTAGTTTAAAGTAATAAGTCATTAGCAGAAAAAAATTAAGAAATGCTCATCAAAATTATGTATAAAATAACGACATTTGTACCAATATCAGACAGCAGATTTCAGCAATGCAAAAACCTCAGTTACGTTTGTACCAAGCTAGTAAAGCACTCATAAGATTTCTCATCTTAATGCTCCTGGTGCACAGTTCAGCGGTGCTCATCCATTCACAGTGTTGTGCATCCTTCAGCTCCATCTGTCTCCACAGCTCTTATCTCATCACCCTGAAACCATGTTTGCTGATGGCATCTCCGCAGCCCCTGGCAGCCACCATCCTACCTCCGTCCTATGGTTTGCAACACTGCATGCCTCACGAGGGCGGCATGACGTTGTCTTCCGTGGCGGCACACAACTAACTCACTGTCCTCCAGGAGCTGGAGCTGGAGGTGCTGCGCCTGAGCCTGAGTGACATGCACGCAGCACGGCTGGAGCGGACGCAGGCGCACCTGCAGCGCGAGAAGGAGGCGGCACTGGCCGAGCTGCACGCTGAGCTCACCGGGCGGCACGCACAGGAGCGGGCCCTGCTGCAGAGCCGTGCACGCCGGGAGCTGGAGCTGGTCCGCGAGGAGGCAGGTATGCACGGTGGCTGTGCACGGGGCTGGGCGACAACCTGGGGATGTCAGCAGAGGGTCCTGGCGTGAGAGCTGTGAGTTTCTTCGTCGCTTCTTCACTTTCTGTCTCTGGCCACAGTTTATGGCCACCCCAGACCCCCATTCCCATCCTAGACCCCCACCCCAGACCCCCATTCCCATCCTAGACCCCCATCCCAGTCCCCCGTCCTCATCCCAGACCTCCATCCCAGTCCCCCATCCTCATCCTAGACCCCCATTCCCATCCTAGACCCCCACCCCAGACCCCCATTCCCATCCTAGACCCCCATCCCAGACCCCCATTCCCATCCTAGACCCCCACCCCAGACCCGCATTCCCATCCCAGACCTCCATCCCAGTCCCCCACTCCAGACCCCTATCTCTGCCCCAGACACCCATCTCAGACCCCCACACCAGACCCCCATCCCTATCCCAGACCCCCATCCCAGACCTCCATCCCCACTCCAGATCCCCATCCCCACCTCAGCCCACCCTAGATCCCCATCCCTGCCCCAGACCCCCACCCCAGACACCAGTCCCCATCCCAGATCCCCATCCCAGACCCCCATTCCCTCCCCAGACCCACACCTCAGACCCCCATCCCCATCCCAGTTCCTCATCCCCACCTCAGACCCGAATCCCTGCCTTGGACCCCCAACCTGGACCTCTATCCCCTACTGGACCCCTACCACTGCCTCAGACCCCCCAGCCCACCCATACCCCACCCCTGGCTCCTCACTGTGCTCAGAGGCTGTCTCGCTGCTGGTGGCACCTCAGGCACCTTTCAATCTTGCAGTTCTCTGGCCTTAAAGTGAACTTTTATGTTGTCATTTTTTGTTTCTTGGTACATTTTCTGTTGGTATTTTTGTAAAAATCAATTTTTATGTAATAGTTTTATTGAGCTGTAATTCATATACCAGATAACTCACTCGTTTAAAACTGTTTCAAGGCAGCACTTTGGTGGCTTTTCTTGTTTTTCCTGCTCAGAACGTTTTTCCCCAAGAAGAGTCCCTGGGCTGTTTTCTCTGACCCACCCTGGGTTGCAGAGTCTTCCTCTCCTTCCCCCCTTACCCCCCAGAAGCATCCCCCTCAGTCCTCTGATGCATCTTCACAGAGATTCAGGCAAACACAAAGAGATTATTCCATGTCCTCCCCTGCTTTTGTTAAATTTTAAAAATATGAAACATGCTTGTCGTAGGCCTGTTTCGATGCTGTTTCCTCCACCAGCACCCCTGGGAACAGTCCCCAGAGAGGCCCATCTGCTCTCCACTCCCTGCACTCTGCCGTGGGCGGGGTCCCTGTGGACCTGGTGGAACCTGCCCTTGCAGGGCAGTGGCTGGATCTCTGCATGGATCCCGGGCTTGCTGGGCCACCCTCCTGGCACCTGGTGGTGCTGGCTGTCGCCTGCTGCTGCTCCCCCAGTTCCACGCTCGGCTGCACCCCCGGCCCAGTTGATCTCCTCTGCCCCTGGTGCCTGGCACCTCTTTTCTAGTGCTTTTTCCCTCCTGGTGGGGAGCTGTTGGAACCTGAAACGTCTTTACCTATTGTCCAGCACCCAGCCTGGAAGCTGGCCCTGCAGGATCTTGGACTCCAGGCTGTGGGTGTGCGTGGGGCCCGGTTCGGGGCGGATGGGCCGAGGTTCTACTAGCAGGATGAGGCGGGCTCAGTGATCTGTGAGGCTCAGAGCCAGCCTCACATGGCCCTCCTAGACTGTTGCTCTGGCTGGACGCCGCCTGTGCTCTGTTGGGCACAAGCGTGATTTGCTAATCAAAGCAGCCATCTTCACCTTCTCGATTCTCTCAGGTGCCTCCTGTCCTGTCCTGTTGGTGTTGGCGAGTGTTCTGTGGAGTGGCCTGTGGCGCGAGAGCCTTATCCTCTCTGGGGAACCAGACTGTGGGGAAGTCTGAGCCTCGGTGATCCGAGCCACTTGTCATGTTTGTTTGTCTTGCAGCTGAGCTGAAGGAGAAGCTACAATCAGAAATGGAAAAAAATGCCCAGATGATAGAGGTACATAGGATGGGAAAGTGTCATTCCGTGCAGGTGGTATTTCCCTCACCCGCCGGGGTCTCCCACTTGATTCTCACAACGCAGTCGTAGCTGGAGTCGCCAGGGCAGTGTGGTGCACTGCTCTGTCTGCCCGGCGTGGATTCCTCGGCAACTGTTCGAGTCTTTTGTGTGGCCTGGTGCGATGGGAGTCTCTTCCCTCCCGTCTGGCTTCTGAGCAGCCCTGTGGCCTGGCCCTGGCTGTGCTCGGGACGCAGACCTCGGTCGTCAGGAATGGGAGAGGCGGACACTACTTAGGAAGCCGTGGTGGGGTGGGGATGCGGGACGAGCGTCCCCGGGGGTGAAGGCAGAGGTCGGTGTGCTGACAGCGCTGAGCGCACCGGCCAGTGCTCTGCTTGTCCTGCTGCTCCCACTCCACGCCCCCTTTAGTGGGGAGAGTTCTGATTTAGGGTGTAAGAGGATTAGCTCTTTTCTGAGGAAGTCGCTCACCACACTTTTGACTCTTGTGGCCCGTCCCTTTTTCAAGTCCATCTTTGTAGAAGAGCTCTTGGCACTGGTGATGGCAGTGGTAGCGGGTGCTGTTGGGGACTGTGTCCTGGCCACTCCGGACAGCTGGCAAGTGGAGGACAGCCTTAGGCCCCAGCTCAGGGCACCCTCAGTCCCCGCTGTCCAGCCTGGGGCGCTTGGACAGAGTCTGGCCCTGCAGAGCTGGGTGACATTGCTGCAGCACCTGGGTCTGTGTGGGTGACGGATGTCTGGCTTGTCAGCTAAGTTCCTGTGCTTCTGCTGCGAGGCCACTTCTGTTTCTGGCGGCGGTCCAGGCCCCTGTGTCCTGGGATGTTTGCCTTCTGCTGTTCCTGTCTGACTGGACGTCTCAAGCCGCATGCTGTACTCATAGTCTCGTCTGAGCAGGGATGACTGGGTTTTGAATGCAAGGTTGAAATATTTTTACCTCAATAATCAACCATTGGCTATCATTTCCTCTTTCTCATTTAAATTAGATTCTGAAGCAAGACTGGGAATCTGAGAGAGACTCATGTTTAGAAAACCTACGCCAAGAATTATTGGAAAAGCATCGGTCAGAACTGGAGAATTTACAAAACCAGTTTAAGAAAGAATTGGCACAACAGAAAGCTGAGTTGGAGAAGGTTTTTCAAGCCAAAAATCAAGCTGAATGTGAGTCTTTAAGTAACATGAGCAATTTGGAGGGGCTGGTTTTCCTGTGTCATCCTAGGGAGACTGTTGTGTGACGGGCCAGCAGGACAAAGCCAGTGTGGTCCTGCCTTGTGGGTCTCAGGCCTCTCAGGTCCCCTGAAATTTCCAGAACCCTTCATTTCAGAGACAGTTTTATGTGTTCTTCTACTGGGACATGTTTGTTTTGCTACCAAAAAAGTAATATGCAGTCGTTCACTTTCTACTACACGGTGACACCCACTGGCAATAGGCACTGTCTGCTGGCCTGTGCCTTCCCCTTCCTCCTCCCTCCCTCTGTCCCAGAGGAGAGGAGAGTCCTAAGAAGAGAGTTTCTCCCTAAGAGAGAAAACAGGGTCTGCAGGGAGCCTGGGGACACGCGGTGCGTGCAGCTGTCGCTGCAGGTGGAGGGCACTGCCGTCACAAACTGAGGCCCTGGCCCGTTGGCAGGTTCCCTTCAGACGCAGGAGGCGCAGCACGAGGCCTCCCTGAGCAAGCTCCGCGCAGACCTGCAGTTGGAGCACTGCCAGTACTTGGAGGAGCTGGAGCGGAAGTTCCAAGAGAAGGAGAAGGAGAACCAGCTGGAGGTGGGCACCGGCTTCTTTCTTTGAATTGTCAGTGCAGGACGGAGTTGAGGAGACCCTGGATTGGATTCACGCTCTGTCATCAGCCAAAATTTAAGCCCTAATTTGTGTTACATGTTTTTTTACTTTTAAATCGAGGTGTAGGTGAATTACAGTACTGTGTGAGTTTAGATGCACCGCATAGTGATTCCCAGTTTTTAAAGATTATATTTTATTTATAGCTATTATAAAGTATTGTCTGTATTCTCTGTGTTATACAGTATAGTTGATTTTATACTTAGTTATACTTAATAGTTTGTACCTCTTAATCTCGTCCCCTAACTTGCCTCTCTCCCCTCCCCTCTCCTCACTGATGACCATAGCTTGTTCTTTATAACTGTGAGTCTTTTTGTATATGTATTTATTTTTTAGATTGCACATGTTCGTGATAATATACAGTATTTGTCTTTCTCCTTCTGACTTACTTCACTTGGTGTAATATTCTCCAGTCCATCCATGTTTCTGTGGATGACAGTATTTTTTTTTCATGGCTGTGTAGTGTTCCATTATGTGATTCCCACATGGCTCAGTGGTAAAGAACCCGCTGGCCAATGCAGGAGACCTAGGAGATGCAGGTTCGATCTCTGGGTCAGGAAGATCCCCTGGAGGAAGAGATGGCAATCCACTCCAGTATTCTCGCCTGGAGAATGAGCCTGGTGGGCTGCAGTCCATGGAGTCACAAGAGTCAGACATGGCTGAGCGACTGCACGTGCAGCCAGTACTCCGTTCTATATGTGTCCATGTCTTCTTTATCCGTTTGTCTGTCAGTTGATACTTTCGTTGCTTCAGGGTGCATATATCTTTTTAAATTAGTTTTTCCATTATTTTGGGTGTATACCCAGGAGTTGCTGGGTCATATGGCAGTTTTGTTTTTAGTTTTTTGAGGGACCTCCATACTCTAAGCCCTAATTTAAAGGGACTCTCAGTATTTGCTAGAGGCAGTAGGTAGTCACATCAGGAGGTAAAGTCTGTGACTGTGACTTAATGATGGTGTCCAGTCCTACCCTTGGAGAATTCGTGCCATTGACAAGCACCCCTGGAATGTCTACAGGCTCCAGCCATCAAGGGTGCAAGGTTCTGCTGCTCACATCTTCAGAACTTTATTCCAATGGGACTCTACGTACTAAAATGTGGGTGATGTGGATGTATCTCACTCAAGAACCTGAAGGGCCTTTATCACCAAGACCAGCAGCCAAGCAGTGCCCCATGCATTGATTCAAGAAATCAGAAAGTGACTGGCAGACGGAGTTAGCTGAGGCTGGTGCATGGGTTTGCAGGGAGAGAGTCATGGAGCCCAGGAGGAGCCGGATCTGGCCCTGCTGTGCTGGCTCCTGTCTCTCCTCCAGACAGAGGGCAGCCTGTCCGGGTGGGGCCTGTGGCAGTCCCCCATCCTGGAAACAGGCAGCCAGAGGGGCATCTTCTGTCCTGTGCCCTGAAAAAGGAAGGGCCCATTTCATAGGCAGCGGGCAGCCACAGGCCAGCACCACCCTCTCCCTTGGAGGCTTGGCCCCACGCTGGTGACTTGGGGAGCCTGGCAGCCACTCCAACCCAGGCCCCCAGGAAGGCGGGTGGTGCACCTCAGCTCCAGTGGTGCAGGGTTGGCTGGCACGTGGCACACACCCAGTGTGCAAGCTCTGTTTACCCTGAAAGAGGAGATGCTTCCCAGGGAGGTTGACCAGGCAGCTTGGAGAAAACCAAACAGGCTGCATGAGGGTAAGGGACCAAGGTCACAGATAGGGGAGGGGGCTGGTGGGAGCGGGCTTCTCCACTCTCCTTAACAACGTAGGGGCAGGTCTCTGCAGGGAACGAGCCCACAGCCTGAGAGGCATCCACATGTGAGACCATGGCCGCCATGGATTCCTCTGGATGGTCTCCGGGCTGCCGACTGGGGGATGGGGTGGGCTTGAGCTGAGGCAGCTGCGTTCCTACCTGGTGCCAGGGCCACAGCCCGGCACCCATACTGTGCCTGCTCTTCCAGCTGGAGAGGCTGCGTGCATCCTATGAGGAGCTACAGGCTCGGTCCCGGGAGGAGATCCAGTGCCTGGGGGCCCAGCTTGAGTCCGCGAGGTCCAGCAGGCAGGAGCTGAGTGGTGAGCACCTTGTCTTCCCAGTCCAGGTCCCTGGAACGGAAGGCTGCAGTTTGAACTGCTGAAACCCCAAACTAGAAGTTAACAGTTTTGCAAGCCTGAAAAAGTGGTCTTGTAAGCCTGTGTGCGTTTTGAGGTCTGTGGTGTCACTGTGTAGAGCTGTGGCGGCCCCTGGGCTTCACCATAGGTGAGCTAGCAATGATTCTGGAAGCCTGTGTCCTCCCTTGTGTTGACACACACCGTTCACACGTGAGCCTCGGCTCCTGACGGGGCTTGGTTAAGCACCGTGGAAACGCTGTTCTCATGCGGGAACTCGGGGCACAGGTGTGCCTTGCTGCATATCACCTCTTGGGCCTGCAGGCTTACCTCTGGCAAGTGTTGTTAGGCTCCTATGGCTCTGAGCTCTGATTTTGGAGGGTGATGCCATGTTTCCTGAGGGCACAAGACCCAGTCAGGAGCGCAGGGCCAGGAGGCGGGGGCTTGTCTGCTGCTCTGCACACAGGCCTCGCACAGTAGGATCTGCCCTGTTGTGTTGTTGGGAACGAAGGACAGAGTTCGGAGAAAGGACCTGAGATCACCCTTGATGGCTGTAGGGGTGCGTAGGCTCCATGTGCCCCGTACCCACCGTGGTGGTCCCTGGGAGAGGGCGGCTCCAGGCAGAGCTGGTGGACTGACTTGAGCCTGGGCTTCAGTTGTGCTTTCACACAGGGGTTATAGCCTGTGTGCTGCCTCTGCGCCCTCCCCTGTGTGGTTACGGCCCTCATGGGGGACGCAGATTTGGGACAGTGACCTGTTTCCTTCCCCATTATTTGAAAGCTGGTCACTGGCTGCGGTGGGCCAGCTGGCAGCACCTCTTAATCAGAATAGTGGTGGTGGTGACCGTTGTTTATGGTCGGTATTACTGTTCCATTGCTGTAAACAAAATACCTCCATCTCAGCAGCTTAAAAACACCCGCATTTATTAGCTTGGAAGTCTGAGCTGGCATGGCTGTTTCTGCCCAGGGTTACCCACAGCTGAGGTCAAGGTGCTGGGCTCTGCCATGACCTGACTTCCCTTTGACAGAATCTAGTGCTGTGGGACCGAGGTCCCATCTCCTGCTGGCTGGTGGCCCAGAGGCGGCCCCTCCTCTGTCTGCAGAGCCCCTGTGGCTTGGGGAGCCAACCTGAGAAAGCCCTCTGCTCCCGTGGGTCACTGGGGTTTGCCGAGGCCGCCCGGGTGGTCCCCCTGGTGGTCTTCCTGCTCCAGGCCCTGTGCTCCTAGCACAAGCCCTGGGGGCCTTTGTGCATTCACAGGTTTTGGGGTGGGATGGGGCCCCTGCTTTACACTTCTCTGCTGGCCCTGCGCTGTGGAGTCTTCAGTGTCTCATTTCCTCGAGTGCCGTGTCTGAGATGTTCGCTTGTGTCCATCCATAAAGAGTTGCGTGAGCAGCTGCTGGCCCGGGCGTCTCACGTGGAGGAGCTGGAGCTCCTGAAGAGAGACTTGGAGCAGCAGCAGCAGCAGGAGAGGAGCCGGCACGAGTCCGAACTGGAGCAGCTGAGGCTCTATTTCGAAGAGAAGCTGAGGGAGGCCGAGCGGAGCTACCAGGAGGACCTGACCCTGTTGCAGCGGCGGCTGCAGGAGGGGAGAGATGACTCCCTGCTGGAGGCCATGGGGACCAGGTGAGTGGCTTCCAGCCCAGCCCAGGAGAACACACTCATGTTTGGGTCTTGGCCTGGTGATGTTGAAGCTGGCACTGGTCTGACCTGCATGTGGGTGTGGTTGGTGACATCTGGCCAAAGTGGGTGGGCGTGGCCCTGCAGATTGGCACAGAAGTGGGGTCCCAGGGACAGTGGGATTTGGTGGCAAGGTGCCACGTCAGGCTCTTGCTACACAGCTTCTCTCTGAATTCACCCAGTGCCTGTTTGGAAGAGACACCAGAAGAAGAAAGAGACCATCCTGACAGACTCGGCCTTCAGCGGGAGCAGCTTGAGGTGATGGGCCGGCTTTGTTGTGTCTTGAGGTGTGACTGACGGGACCTGAGTGTCCAGTGTTGGTGTGATGACTGGATGCCTGGGTGTGATGTGACGGGCCTCCTTGGTCAGTCTGGTGAACCTGCACCTCCACAGTCGGAGTGTTTTTCTTTCAATGAGAACTTGTAAGATCCCTCTCTCAGTGCCTGTAGATAGACATACGGTGTCGTTGACTGTACCCCTATGAGAACTTGTAAGATCTCCTCTCTCAGCGCCTGTAGATAGACAGTAGTGTCGTTGACTGTACTCCAATGAGAACTTGTAAGATCTCCTCTTTCAGCGCCTATAGACAGATAGTACAGTGTTGTTGACTGTACCCTGATGAGAACTTGTAAGACCACTTCTCTCAGTACCTATAGAAAGACATAGTGTTGTCGACTGTACCCAGTGAGAACTTGTAAGATCTCCTCTCTCAGTGCCTGTAGACAGATATAGTGTTGTTGACTGTACCCTGATGAGAACTTGTAAGATCTTTCTCAGCGCCTGTAGACAGACAATACAGTGTTGTTGGCTGTACCCCGATGAGAACTTGTATGATCTCTCTCAGTGCCTGTAGATGGACAAGTGTTGTTGACTGTACCCTGATGAGAACTTGTAAGATCGCTCTCAGTGCCTGTAGACAGACATAGTGTTGTCGGCTGTACCCTGATGAGAACTTGTAAGATCTCTCTCAGCGCCTATAGACAGACACAGTGTTGTTGACTGTACCCTGATGAGAACTTGTAAGATCTCTCTCAGTGCCTGTAGAAAGACAGTCATACAGTGTTGTCGGCTGTACCCTGATGAGAACTTGTAAGATCTCTCTCAGCGTCTATAGACAGACACAGTGTTGTTGACTCTACCCTGATGAGAACTTGTAAGATCTCTCTCAGCGCCTGTAGATAGAGTATTGTTGACTGCACCTTGATGAGAACTTGTAAGATCTCCTTTCTTAGCACCTGTAGACAGATGGTGTAGCGCTGTTGGCTGTACCCCGATGAGAGCTTGTCAGATCCGTCTCTCGGCGGCTGTAGACAGACATAGTGTTGTTGGCTGTACCCTGATGAGAACTTGTAAGATCTCTCTCAGCGCCTATAGACAGACACAGTGTTGTTGACTGTACTCTGATGAGAACTTGTAAGATCTCTCTCAGTGCCTGTAGATAGACATAGAGTATTATTGACTGCACCTTGATGAGAACTTGTAAGATCTCTTTTCTTAGCACCTGTAGACAGATGGAGTGGCACTGTTGGCTGTACCCCGATGAGAGCTTGTCAGATCTGTCTCTCGGTGCCTGTAGACAGACAGCACAGCCTTGTTGACTGTACCCTGTACTGTGCAGGCTCCCTGGGTCTCTTGTCCGCTGACTAGAAGTTTGACCCCTTCACCCACTTCGCCCGCAGCCCCTCCACCGCCTCTGGCAGCCCCCAGTTTCTTCTCCCGGAGGTGGGTTTTTAGATTCCAGGTGGAAGTGAGCCCATGCAGCACTTCTTTCTCAGTCTGAATGACCCACCTGGTGTGGCACTCTCAAGGAGCGGCCACGTTGTTGCGGGTTCTCCTCTTCTGTGGAGGAGAACCGGGCTCTCCTGCTCCCCAGGCTGCAGGAGGAGGCAGGCTCTCCTCTTCTGTGGCCGAGTAGTAGTTCCTGTGTGTGTAGGTCTATATGTGCGTAGCTGCCACAGCTTCATCTGTCTGTCTGTATGCACATGGACACTCGGGCTGCTTCCACGTCCTGCCTGTTGTAAATAGTGCTGCCATGAATGGTGGCGGTGGTGGTTTAGTCGCTAAGTCGTGTCCAGCTCTCGCGACTGCGTGGATTGTAACCCACCAGGCTTTTCTGTCCATGGGATTCTCCAAGTGTGGGTTGCCATTTCCATCTCCACGGGATCTTTCCCACCCAGGAATCGAAATCAAGGTCTCCCGCGTTGCAGGTAGATTCTCTACTGACTAAGGTATGAGGGAATCCCTGATGAATATTGGGGTGTTGTGGCTTTTTGAATTAGTGTTTTCGTTTTCTTTGGGTAAATACTGAGGAGTGGCATTGCTGTATCTATTTTTGATTTTTTGAGGAGCCTCCTTCCTGTTTTCCACAGTGGCTGCACCAGTTTACTTTCCCACCAACAGTGCACAAGCATTCCCTTTTCTCCACACCCTTGATGACATTTGTTATTTGTTTTTTTAGCAGTAGCTGCTCTAACCGGTGTGAGCTGATACCTCACTGGTTTTGATTTGTGTTTCTCTGACGATTTGAGATGTGGAGTGTCCTTTCACGTAACTTTTGGCTGTCTGGGTGTCTTCTTTGGAAAAATGTCTGTTGCAGTCTCTGCCTGCTTTTTAATCAGTTTGTGTGTATGTGTGTGCTATTGAGGTATATGAGCATCTCAGTACATCACGAGAAGGCTGTATTTCATTAATCTTTAGTTGGGAAATGAGCTGTCTTTATGTTCTCAAGTCTGGATTTCCATCCTTTTCACAAAAGCTTTCTTCCATGACACTGGCGAGTGGAGGGAGGCTTGCTCTTGTGTCTCTGGCATCTCCACAGGCTGACTGTGTCTGCTTGTTTAAAATGACCCCCTGGCTGGTTCAGAGCATGACTCGCAGGCGGGTGGATGGCAGCTTGGGTCCTTCCCAGGTCCCACACTCTCCATGAGCTCCCTGACCGCCTGCCTCACACGTGCTGGTGACCTGCGCTGAGAGGGAAGCACTGGGTGCGTGCGTGCTGGACGTGTTCCCAGTGGCCTTTGTGCTCTCTGCCAGTGGCCTCCGTGCCATCCGTCTCTGGCCTTTCTGTCCTCTGGCAGTGGGGCTCACCAGGCTCTCTGTGATGCTGGAAGCCTTGTGCACCTGTATGGACGAAGAGCTCCAGGGGGCGAGTGGCTTCTTTGTCCTCCCGGCCCCAGCTCTGGGCAAGGCTGTGCTGTCAGCCTGACTTGAAGGAGGTTCCTCAAAAAATTAAAAATAGATACAGCAGTTCCATTCCTGAGTATTTACCCAAAGAAAACAAAATCACTAATTTGAAAAGCCACACATATCCCAACATTCATCAGGGATTCCCTCATACCTCAGTCAGTAAAGAATTTGCCTGCAATGCAAGAGACCTGGTTTCAGTTCCTGGGTGGGAAAGATCCCATGGAGATGGAAATGGCAACCCACACCATTTCAACCCAGGGAGCCTCCAGCAGCTCTTAGCCCCCCATGCTCCTCAGAGTCCTGTGATGGCACTTAGTCTGGGTTTGGGTCCGTTTTTCATCCTAGGCAAAGGTAGGGCCTTGACTCTCTTCAGTCTGGGACACTGTAGAGAAAGAGCAGATTAGCCAGAATGGCGCGGCCAGGCTCTCTCGGCCCATGGCCTCTTGCTCTCACCCCGTGTTGTGTAAATACATGTTTATATGACAGCTGAGATCACTTATAGCACTGCGTGTCACGATGAACCCGCTTGGCCATGGGCTACTTTTGCTCTGTAAGCATAAATAAGCTCTACCTGAAAAGCCCTTGAGGCTGCGTCACGGCTGTGTCTGCTGGGTCAGCCATGGGAGAATACAGTGTATCTGCTGCGATGGCTGCTGTGCCAGTCAGGAGACAGTAGATGTGTCTGCAGTTCCTACGACTCCCCGGGTTTTCTTGCAGCTTCCAGGGGCACACCTTAGTGTCCCTGGGTTCAGTGCGCAGTGAGAGAAGCAGATCGATGTCTGGAGCTGCTGCTCAGCTGTTTGGACGCCAGTTCTTCAGTGCACTCTGAGTCTTCCGTGAGCAAGTGTCGCACTGGGCCTCCAGAGGGAAACCACTGGTGTCCTTCAGTCCTCATTTCTCTTCTTACGTTTGTCTAGGCGTCTTTGAGGGTAGGAGATCTTCACTCCTCTATTTCCGAAGTTGAGTTTCTTATCTTCATTATCATTTAAAAGTTTTCTTATGCTGGCATTTTTTGGCCATGCCACAGGACATGTGGGATCTTAGTTCCCTGACCAGGGATTGGGCCCACGCCCCCTGCATCTGAAGCTTCTGGACCCCCAGAGAAGTGCCAGTCGTTTTTAATTTCTAAGGGCTTTGCTCTCTGGCTCTGTGCTCTAGTCTTCGTTCTCTGCTCAGTGTCAGGGATGGAGCGCTCCTGGTCTCTTCTCTGGCGGTGACTGTTAGTGTTGAGAGGTTTCTGCTCCGTCTCTATCCATCTGGGTCTCTGTGTTATGTGCGACGATGGTGGTCTGTGCATTGGTTGGTGCCCGACGGTTGTGCCATCCCAGGAGGCGTGAAGCACTGTGGGGTCTTGGGGGCTGTCTGACTGAGGGGGGAGGGCTCTACCTGGGGGGAGGGTGCAGCCTTCTCTCCCAGGGCCGTTGGTCTCTACCAGTCTCCTGCTGGGCTCCGTGAGGTGAGGGACACAGTGGGGTCCCCACCCCTTGCCAGCCTCTGTAGTCTGTAGCCCCTGGGGGTCTTGCAGTTACCTCTGTGCCCCCTGTACACCCTGTCTGCCTCCCGGGTGTGTGGGCAGCTCACGTGTGCTCCTCCGAGCCTTCTGTGTGCCTGCGCTCTCCAGCGGTTGCTCACCGCTGGCCCACTGGTCACCTCTGTCCCTGTTTCTTCTCGTAGGTTTATAAATTGTGTCTCATCGTCTGAGGGAATGTAAAAACATAGAACGTATGTGTGTTTGAGCAGAAGTCCTGTGTGTGGGCTTGTGTGCATGGTGGATGCCTGTGCCTGGTGTGTATTTGACGTGTTGACATGTCATGTGGACTGAGGGTGCCTGGTGGAACTCCCCCTAGCTGGCTGTGGGACCCCTCACGCCCCTCTGGCCAACGCTGACCCTGGCCAGTAAATCTCTGGCTGCGACTCCTGGGTTGTCACTGAGCCAGGATGTCTTTTCACGTGTCTGGGTGTTGCTGCCGTGTTTCTGCCTATTTCTCCAAAGCTGGCAGCCCTTGCTCTCATCTCCCTGCCCCCACTCTCCTGTGTTTTATTTTTGTTTTGTCGTCTGGAACTGGCCATTGCTCGGCGGGGCTGATGTCTGGCCCCTTTTCTTTCCCTGAACGGTAAGTCGCTCTCACCCGACTTGCTGGGTCTGCTCTTCCACTCAGAAGCCCGACCCACTGTGCGCTGAGTGAGGGGGGGCACTTGATTCCGCCTATCAGTCAAGTTGTTTTCTCCAGTGACCATACAAGAGGACTTCAGTCTTGATTAAAGGATGATTTGAGCTTATTGAGAGCTGGATGTTTAGGCTGACGAGATCTCTGTTGAATCTGAGGGAGATCGGTGACAGGTTGCCTCTTGGAGAGAGCAGGAAGGGCTGACCCAGCCTCGGGTCCCTCTGCCCTCCCTCTCATCCTCACATGAGGACGCTAGGGAGTCTGTGTCCAGGAGCGTCATTGAGGGGAGTGGCCCAGCATGGGCTCTGGATGGGAAGTGTGGAGCAGGGAGTGAGGGGATCCCTTCAGCCGAGGGCCTTGGCCATATGGCTGGCCCAGCAGGTCTGACCCCGGGACGTGGAAGGTGGGCCCCGGGTTCCAGTGGGTGTGGGGTACAGGGAGGCCCCGAACCCACAGCTGACTCCAGTGGATATGCCTGCCTCCCTTCTTGGAGTGAGATGTGGGGGCACTAGGTGGTGTGGTGTGTGAGGTTCAGGAAGGGGGTGTTCCATGGGGAACTCTGTGGGAGGCAGGGTCAGGGAACCAAACTGAGAGGCTCTTTACAAGGTTTTCTCTGTGATTTCCCCAAAGGAGAGCCTGGGTTTGTGCACATGGTTAGAAGAAAAGCACCAGTGCCAACTAGCAGCGGGGACGTCCTCCCAGGATGCCCAGCAGGAAGCGTTGGAAGGAGAGCTGCCTGCAGGGGGTTCGGAGGAGCTTGGCCAAGGTATGTTTTTAAGTGCTCCTGTGGCAGCCAGCCTGCAGGGGTGTTCTGGGCTATGACCGCATCCCACGAGAGCCGCTGGCACTGCGCGTGCTGGCTGTTGACTCTGTAGCTGGGGTGCCGGAGGCCCTTCCCCAGGGTCGAGGAGCAGGCCCCGTGTGTCAGGAGAGGGTCTGCTTGGGCAGCAGCATGGGGTCCCTGGGGGCCATGGGGATGGAGAAGCTGTGGTCATCCCGGGCATGGACTGGGGCCCGGGAGAGCGGATGCACGGCTGGCCCTGGACACGGAGCCCGGGAAAGGGTGGGTCCCACATCAGGCTGAGGAGTCACGTCCACATGTCCTGCCTTGAGGGCCTGTGACTCAGGGTCCGGGCCAGGGGCCCTTGGAGCTGTGTGGGCCTGTGGAAGGCTAGCACGTGGCCCAGAGAGCGGGGTCACACCTGCTGGTGCCCTGTCCTGCCCGTTCTCCTTCCCACGTGAGCGGTGTGCCATGGCTGCTGCTCAGCATCTTCCAGTCCCCTGGGTTGTGCCCCGTGCCACTTCCTCCAGCCTGGGACAGTGATGAGCCCTTGCCAGAGCAGCTCTGGGGGGCCAATTCCTCGGTACCCAGACCAGAGGGGCAGCAGCGGGTGTGGACAGCTCGGGACAGGTCTGCTCGTCTGCTTCTGGTGTGCAGTGCCCATGGCAGTGCCCACTGGGCTACAGACGGGTGTGTTGTGTCCCCTTCTGGTACCGTGCTCCCGCAGGGGTTTCAGGGTCTACGCGCAGTTGTCTGGGGCTTCTGAAGCTCAGTGTCCTGTCTGTTGGAGGGTCAGCCTGATGATTCTGCCCCTGGTCCCACAGAGCTTGCCCGGGAGCCTCTCCTGTGTGCACAGAGCACGGCCTTAGAGTTGGAGACAGAGGTGCCGGCTGGAGACTTGGGTTTGGAAACCGCACACAGGGCTCAGCTTGTGCTTCTTCCAGTGGAGCTCAAGGAAGAAATCGATCTCTTAAAAGTAGAAAATAGAAATTTGCAGGAGAAGTTGCAGCGTGAAATCTGCCTGAAAGAGGACTTGGAGAAAGTAAGTTGAAATGGCTTACCTTGCAGTGATGCTCACATCCACAGGGCCGCATGTGAACTGGCCAGGTCAGCACAAGCTCCGAGGTCAGTGCCACCCTCTGCCCTGCAGCAGTGTTGCTGGGTGCCTCCCTTGGGTGGGGATGGGCTGCCACCTAAGCTTGGTCCCACGTGTGTAATCCTAACTGTTACAGAGGCTGCGGGGCTTAGGGGAACTGACCGGGTCCTCAGAGCGGTGCCAGGGTGGGTGGCGAGGTCACCTTCAGGCCTTGTCCACTGCGTCTTCTGCGCTGTTCCAGCCGCCAGGCTCTCTCCATTGACTGAGACTTGCAGCCGTGGACATGCAGTGATGAGACCCCGGCCCACAGCTTGGGCGCCTCCCCTAAATTACTAGCGGCCTTGCCGAGGCCTGGAGATTCTGCAAGGCCCAGGTGGCCATCTGGCAGTTCTGTGGCTGCCCTGCTCCTCCTCTCTCTGACACTGTCCCAGGTCCTCCTCCATCGAGGCCGAGTTTCACAGGCAGATCACGTGTTGTCCCCCTACTCATGCACTGGGCGTGAGGACGGGCATGTGAAGGCCTGCAGCCTCACAGGGGGTTCCTGAAGGACAGACTCTGCTTGATGGATTTTTACGTTCAAGTGTCTGAGTGCTTCCTGGGCCCCTGATTGCTCTCCCCGTGTGAACTGTCGCGAGAGGAATGTGGAGCGAGCTCTCGGCATTTAGCTCGCACAGTGTTCACTGTGTTTGGTGGTTCTGTTAACTGCACGTTTATGGTCATCGTGTCTTCTTGGGAAACTGCGCTTTCATCATGCGTGAAATGCCCCATTTCCGGTATAGCTTCTTTGTGCTGGAATCTACCTGCTCTCTGACCAGTGCAGTGTGTTTTCTCTGATGCAGCATCTTCTTCCCTCCATTTTACTTTTTACCTCTGACTGTACCTACCTGGAGTTAGTGCCAACCCCACGGGTCAAGGGCTCAGTCCCAGGAGGCTGCCCCTGACCCCTTCAGAAGCCAGTGGCCTCCCCCTCTTCTCCGTGTCGGGCCAAGGTGTGTGCTTAGGCCTTCTGGGCTGGTCTGTGTCTTCTGTCCACCTGCTCGTACATGACCAGGCACCAGCCTGAGAACTGGGCTGGATTCCGGAACCTCCTGCCCGTCCTGGTGGGCTTTCCCCCTCACTTCCCGGCTCTTCTGGTTCAAAGAAGGAGCATTTCCAGGTGTACGTCCGTGGCACAAGTGGGTTGGTCACCCAGGGCATTTCTTTACTCTGGGTGTCAGGGTTCCTAGCCCTGGATCTCCTGGATCTTATCCAGAGCCTGCAGTTGTTTCCTCCAATTAGAGCTGATTCTCAACTATCACTAGGAGCAGGCCCTAAAGTTTAATGACTTGAATAACTGGTTGAGGTCAGTTTCACAAACCTTTCTGGTTTTGTTTTGTTTTGTTTCTTCTCAATGATTGATCAGTATGCTGACCTACTTTGTCTCCTGTTTTGAAATGAGAATATTTGTGTGTGTGCAGCTTTCTGGTTCGTGTCCCTCTTCATACACCTTGAAGAGTGTTGGTCTCAGCTCACCAGCCTCTTGCTCAGGCCCCTTGTAGACCCTGGGTCATCGTGGTGCAAGTCCAGAGGCTTGGCCCTACTGTCTGCTGCTCGCCTGTGAGCTGTGCTGCCTGGTGGTGGTTCTGCTGGGGGAGGGGGCCGGCCCCCCCCTTGATGGGAGGTCCCTCTCATGTCTGAGCCCCTGAGCTGGCCTTGGCACTGCAGAGGAGGCCCCCCCCCCACCTTTGACTGTGTCCAGACCTGCCAGCCCTAGAGGTAACAGTTGGGGCCAGGTGCCGGGCAGTGGACACGGTGAACTTAGCCAGATAGTCTTAGATTTGTGCCTTTTAGTCTCCCGTCATTTCCATCAGCCTGAGAAACACTCCCATTGCTCTGTTCACGTATGTTGTGGGACTGTGTTGTTCAGTCACTTAATTGTGTCCAGCTCTTTGCGACCCCATGGACTGTGGCATGCCAGGCTTCTCTGTCCTTCATCTCCTTGAGCTTGCTCAGACTCACGCCCATCAAGTCAGTGATGCCATGCAACCATCATCCTCTGTGGTCCCCTTCTCCTCGTGCCTTCTATCTTTCAGGGTCTTTTCTAATGAGTCAGCTCTTCACGTCAGGCGGCCAAAGTATCAGAGCTTCAGCTTCAACATCAGTCCTTACAGTGAATATTCAGGACTGATTTCCTCTAGGATTGACTGGTTTGATCTCCTTACAGTCCAGGGGACTCTCAAGAGTCTTCTCCAACACCACAGTTCAAAAGCGTTAATTCTTTGGTGCTCAGCTTTCTTATGGTCCAACTCTCATGTCCAACTCTCATATCCATACATGACCACTGGAAAAACCATAGCCTTGACTAGATGGACCTTTGTTGGCAAAATAATGTCTCTGCTTTTTAATATGCTGTCTAGGTCGGTCATAATTTTTCTTCCAAGGAGCAAGTGTTTTTTGATTTCCTGGCTGCAATCACCATCAGCAGTGATTTTGGAGCCCATGAGAAGAAAGTCTCTCACTGTTTCCATTATTTCCCCATCTATTTGCCATGAAATGCTGGGACCAGGTGCCATGATCTTAGTTTTCTCAATGTTGACTTTCAAGCCAACTTTTTCACTCTCCTTTTTCACCTTCATCAAGAGGCTCTTTAGTTCCTCTTTGCTTTTTGCAATAAGGGTGGTGTCATCTGCATATCTGAGGTTATTGATATTTCTCCCAGCAATCTTCATTCCAACTTGTGCTTCATCCAGCCCAGCATTGTGGGACTAGTGCTTGTATTAATAGCTGACAGAGCTTTTCTGTCTTCAGAGATGGATTTGGGTCTTTGTGGCCAGTGATCTTTTCATTTAATTTCTTCCTTCTTAAAAAAATTTGTGTGGTTGCAGATGAAACAGAATTTAGTTGAAGCTCACCAGGAAGAACTGAAGAGTGCTGAGGAGAGGATTGAGCAAATGAAACAGGAACTCAGGGAGAGAGAGGCTGAGTGGAAAGTTACAAGTGAGGACCTGCGGAGAGGGGCTGAAGAGAGGCTGACGAAGATGCTCCTTGACCTGCGAGAACAGGTGGAGTCTGAAAAGCGGTCCATGATGAACAGGTTTGAGCTTCGAGAATCCGAAATGAGGCAACTTCAAGACCAGCAGGCAGCTCAGATCCTGGACCTGGAGGGGTCACTGGTGGAACAACAGGGCCGCCTTCGGCAGCTGGAGCTTGGACTCCCCGGAGACGAGTCTCTGCGGTGCAGCCAGTGTGGCCAGGAGCTGGGCTGCGGCCCGGCCCCAGGGGCCCAGGACCAGGAGCTCGCCATGCTCCACCTAAAGGAGGACTGCGCCCTCCAGCTGAAGGTGGCCCAGAGCAGGTGGGTGCCATCCGTATAGCAGCCTGTTATGTTCGGAGCCGCCCACCCCCCTGGCCAGTGAGGAAAGGCAGGTCCCCTTCCTGAGCCCCCCAAGGGTGAGGCGGGTCTCCAGGAGGCTGAGGCAGAGCCCCAGGAGGGTGTGTGTGGCTCTCAGGGCTGCAGGCCTCTGGCAGGAATGGCATCCCCCTCCCTCCTGTGGGGCCTGTGTCCCGTGAGCCACGCGGCCACGTGTGCATCTTTGACAAGCGTGTGTGTTTCTCGCATGTTTTAGATTTTTAGTAGCAGAACTTCAGCCTTTTTATCCTAAGATTGTGTGGCTCATTCATGAATTTTCTTGTGTTTTTTAAACTCATTAAAAAAATGAGCAGCATTTCCCAGCTATGTACATACTTCCCTGAAGTTGTTAAGGAGGCCTAGGATGTTGTTGGCTTGCTGCCTCTTTGCAGACCTGGGCTATAGTGCCCAGGGGTGTTGATGAGCACTGGGATCGCTGGAGCTGCTTCTTGTGTGTCATCTGCTCCCCAGCGTCTCGAGGCAGGTGCCCAGACTCCTGGCCTGGGGTCTGAGGGTTGAGTTCAAATCCTGACCCACCATGTGAGCTGGATGGACACAGGTGTGACGTGTGGGCTCACGAGACCCTAGTGTCCTCCTCGTGGGCTGGTCTGTGGAGAGGCTGTCATGGTGGCTGGTGGGCAGTTGGTACCTGAGACATGTCCCGGCTCTTGTCATTTGCCTGGTGTGTCACGGCACCTGTGCAGATTCTCCCCTGTTCCTGCTGGGGCCCTGGGTGTCTCCTGACTCTGCTCTCAGCCAGGGCCACTGCTTCATGCCCCTGAGTCACCCCGTGGAGGCTGGTTCCTGGGTCTTCTGAACACTCTTTGCAGCCCTGGGGCTACTATTGAGGCCACCCCTTCCCTGCTGAGGTCTTCTCTTGGCCGAGTGGTAGTCCCCCTGCTTCCTGCGGTATCTGGTTTCTGGCTGGGGCTCTCTGCCCTGCACTCTAGTTTGTGGCCGGGGGTGCTGGGCTCCCGCCTGAGCTCCTCTGGCTTCGTGGCCCCTTCCCCATTGGCTCGTGGCTGGTGGTGGTGCCCAGGGAGGAGGGAGAGCAGGCGGGATCTGGGTGGGGCAGCCTCTCCCCCTGGCAGCGGGCTCCCCAGGGGTGCTCTTGTGGCTACACGCCGGCTCTGTGTTCACTTGGCTTGTTGTCTCAGGTTTTTGGAAGAACGTAGAGCAATCACAGAGAAACTGGCCGCAGAGCAAGATGCCTTCCTGCGGGAGGCCCAGAAACAGCATGCGCACGAACTGCGGCTCCTCCAGGAGGGGCACCAGCGGCATATCCTGTCCCTGACCGCGGAGCTGGAGACCAGGCGCCAGGCCGAGGTGGATGCGCTGAGGTCCTCGTTTGAGCGTGAGCGGTGGGCCCTGGCAGAGGCGCGTGAGGCTGAGTCGCAGGTGAAACACGTTGCTGAAGTCAGTGTGTTGGAGGCCAGACACGCGTCACACCTGGATGCTCTGCGCTTGCAGTACCTGTCTGAATTGCAGGCCGTGCAGGGCAGGCATCGGCGGGCCCTGGAGCTGCTGCGGCTGGACCTGGAGGAGCGGCTGCAGAAGGAGGATGTGGCTCACCACGGGGTCTTGACCCAGGTGCTGGAGCTGCTCGAGCTGCGATGTGCCCAAGAGCCTCAGTCTGCAGAGGACAGCCTGAGAGGGGATGGGAGCGTGGAGCCCCCAGAAGGCGTGAGAGCCCTCTGGCTGCACGGGGCTCGCAAGGTGAGGTGTGTGGATGGGGCGGGGACAGGGACTTTGCCCTTCCCTAGGACCCGCTCATGTCAGCTGCACGCATGTCTGGTGCCCCTGCCCTCTGCCCGCTGCCCCCCACCAGCCATGGGTTTCCTGGTGAGGCAGGTACAGAACAGTGGGTTTTACGGCATTTTTTGGTCGCAGCTCCTTGGTGAAGGCTTTTGGCAGCCGGTGTCCAGGTGTGGCCTTTCCTGTGAGCTTGCAGTGGGTTCACTGTGCTCCTTGGGGCTTGTGTTGTTTCTGTGAGGTAGAGCGCTTTGTCCTGTGTCTGGGGCAGTCTGTGTCGGGCAGCGATTGTCCCCGTGGTGGGTGCTCTCTGGAGGTGGCCCTGTGGCCCTGCCAGCACCAGGCTTGCCTTGTCTGCAGGCCCCTGGCCCCATGCGTTGTGAGCAGGGCGTATTGGTTAGAAGTTGAAGTCAGCGTGGGGGCACATTGCTCTGCCCTGACTTGGCAGATGTGCATGCCCGGCCCTCAGAAACAGTCCTGTTCTGTGGCTTCGTGCTTTGTCACGTCACAAGTAGGTACTCCAGGTCACAAAGCAGGAGACCTCAGCCTTGTGGAAACACAGATACCAAGAGAACCTTCGATTGAGACGTGCTTTGTGTATGAGTGGATGTTCCCAGGAGGGTTTCGTCCTCTGGTCTGGTTCAGCTTGTCTAAGGATGGGAGGAAAAGGGCAACCCAACCTGCGGAGGCGGTGGGGCTTCACTTCACACGTTGGCTCTGCCTGTCCTGTGTGGTCTGTGGGCGAGACCGTGAGTGAGTTCCGGGAGGGCTGGGCAGGCTCCCGTGGGGTCGTGAGCCTCTGGGCGGTCCCTGGGTGTGGCCCAGGGCAGGTGTCCCTGGGTTGAGGTGCCCCCAGGCTGGTCTGCTTCTGAGCCGTCAGCTGTCAGCTTCCATTCCTCCCAGGCAGAAGGGTGCTTGGGGAAGGGGCTTTGTCCCAACCCGTGGATTTAAACTGGATTCCCTCGGTTTATAGGGTTTGAAGAAAATGGAGTTTTGAAAGAACATTGAGAGGGAGGAGTGTGTGTCTCTTACACGGGAAAACCGTGTGTTTTAAACCGTGCCTTCATCTCATTAGTGTAAAATGTGCACATAGGTGGCGTGAGGGGTGAGGGTGCGTGGGACAGAGGAGGCATGTGGGGTGCAGTGATGTGGCCCCTGGAGGAGGGCAGGGCACATGCCAGGGTCCTGCCCCCTGGGCAGCAGCACCACGCAGCCTGTCAGGGTCTCAGGGACGGTCACGTGACTATGATGCGGAGACAGGAGGCCCGGCAGGGGGTGCCCCTCGCAGAGGGGTGGCTGTGGGTGGGCAGTGCGCCTCCTTCTGGGCAGTGATGGCTTCAGGAATGACCTAGGGCTCAGACTCTGGCCCCCACAGGGGTGCTGGTGGCATCAACAGAGCCGCTGGGTCTCCAGAAGCTTCTCTCCATCACAGTGCCGAGGGTGTTTCATGAAGTCTGTGTGGAGTGGGTGCTGGGCGGGCCTCGCACCTGCTGAGAGGCTTATTTACTGGCTGACGACCCTTCCCTCCAGGAATCTTTGCGGGCTCCTGTTCATTCATCCTGCTCGTTCTATTGCCTGTTGGTGACGCACGTGTCATGCGTGCTCCTTGGCTCAGCGCTTTTGTACTTGACTCTTGTTCAAGCATTGAGAGCATTTGGGGACTATTTCTCTAGTTGTGTGTTGAAGTACATCATTCCTTTGTTAGGAAGGATATGTAAGCATTAGATACTGTCTAAGTGACCTTTTTGTCTCGCTCATTTCACAGGAGAGAACAGCTGGGTTTGTGGGGAGATGAGATATGCCATTTCTTCCCATTTTAACTTTGCTTTGGAGAAAATTTCAACAGAAACAGAGAATAGTTCAGGACGGGACTGCCCATGGGGTACGTGCCAGTCTCAGTGCATCAAGCCGCACAAGTAAACTAGAAGCATGCTCCACGCTGCCCTACAGAGTTAATAGTGATCTCTTAATGTCATCACAGATCCAGCCTGAGACCCAGTTTCTTTCTGTGGTAGGTCAAGTTGGGATACACGCAGGGGTGGGAGAACAGTTCCAGTCCAGATCTACACACGGGCCAGGAGAATAGATCATGCCCACGTCTACACACAGGCCAGGAGAATAGTTAATGCCCACGTCTATCCCTGGGCCAGGAAAATGGTTTATGCCCACGTCTACCCCTGGGCCAGGAGAATAGATCATGCCCATGTCTGCACATGGGCCAGGAGAATAGTTCGTGCCCACATCTACACCTGGGCCAGGAAAATGGTTTAGGTCCATGTCTGCACACAGGACAAGAGAATAGTTCATGCCCATGTCTACATATGGGATAGGAGAATAGTTCAGGTCCACGTCTACACCTGGGCTGGGAGAATGGTTCAGTTTCGTATCTACACATGAGACAGGAAAATAGTTCAGGTCTATGCCTACACCAGGGCAGGAGAATAGTTCAGGTCCACATCTACACACAGGCCGGGAGAATAGTTCAGGTTCATGCCTGTAACCGGGACAGAATAGTCAATGTCTACACATGTGCTGGGAGAATAGTTCAGGTCCACGTCTACCCATGGGCTGGGAGAATAGTTGAGGTTCATGTCTATACCCAGGACAGGAGAATAGCCCATGTCGGTTCCTGGGCCGGGAGGATATTTGCAGGCAGTATTTGCCACCTTCTGCCCTCTTCCCTCAGGCTTTCCTCGCAGACAGATATTCCATGAAGCCTTGCTGGGCGTCTCCTGGGTGTCATGGTCATTGTTCCCAAAATAGCAGGGACGCGCTGTTCTTCCTCTGTGAACAGGTTTTATCTGGGCCACAAATATCTCGCACCTGTTTGAGAAGCAGTGTCACTCATCAAAAGAGTTGTTTACCCAGGGCCTGTGAGATTGGGTTACTTTGCAGGTTACTTCGCTCTGGAGTTTGGTTGTGAGAATAGTTCTCTGAACACGTAAGCCTGATTTCCTGTTTTAGAGATAAGTGTCCCATGTAGAAGTGGCCCTTACGTTGGGGGCACAGAGCAGGGAAGGGAAGCGGGAGTCAGCTGTCGTGTGCTCACTGTTGGTTGTGCAGGCAGTCTCGCTCTTTCTGGCAAAGCAAAAGCTCTGTTCATAGCATTTTTTAAAATCGTAAGAGACCTGTGGTTGTTTTCAATATAGTTTGAATGTCTTCAATTATCAGTTGAATTTGTTTTTAATACTGCGTTTGTGTTCTTTGGATAATACTGCTTATTTTTTTCTGTAGGTGTATCCAATTTTTGATGATTAAAATATATATCACATTTCCCATAGAATTCTGTAGATTTTTAGAAAAACCTGGAAATAGTTTCTTAAAAACTTCTATTGACTTTACCATTTAGCACATGGCAGATTGAACAGAATTCGATCTGTAAAGCAGAGTTTACTCAGGCAGCATGGGGAACAGTGGTGTGCAGGGAGGTCCTGTGCATCATCACAGTGAAAACACGTGGATGAAGTGTGAGCTGCACCTGCCACATATCCACGTACGTGCTCATGGCTCAGGTTGACCTTCCTTCCCACTCAGCAGGAACCCGAGGCCCAGTGCTCAGATCCCCAGGCGGGGCGGGAGGAGGAGCTGGAGCTGCTGGAGTGTAAGCCAGAAGCCTCCCTGGAGCAGCAGGTCACACCGTTACAGGTACTGGGTTAGGAGCCGCAGTTCCGTCTTATTGTTATCTTTCCTCATCTGCAAAGAATATTTTAGTCTAAATTAATTTTGGTATGCAGAATTAAAGCATATTTTCATTGTTTTAGAAACCGAGGGTTTTTTAGGCAACTTTTTTCATTCATTTTTATATTTAAAGTGACTAGTTAGCCTATCTTTTCTGCTTAGAAATTGTCATCAAGTAGTTGTTCCTTAAGCAACATGGAATTAGGGGTGCTGATGCTCTACACAGTCGAAAATTTGTATCTGGTTTATAGTTGGCCCTCAGTATATGTGGTTCCTCCATACCTGCCATTGCTCTGAATCCCCAGATTCAGCCGCCTGGATTGCGTATTTACTGTTGAAACAAAATCTGTGGGACTTCCCTGGTGGTCAGGGGTTAAGACTCTGCACTCCCGGTGCAGGGGGCACAAGTTTGATCCCTGGTCGGGGAACTAGATCCCGCATGCGGCGTGGCGTGTGTATAGGTTAAATGTCATGGTTCAGCATCATCTTTGAGAGTCAGCTGTGTATAAATCTGGGGAAGTTGGAGTCCCTTTCATGGTCTTGCTTTGGCAACTCAGCAGCTGCCACATCAAGCCTTTTCTTCTTTAATGAGCCTATTTCTAGGAAAGGAACTCTGCACATAAGTGACCTTCACTACTCACAATGATTTTTACTGTGGGTTTGTTTTGTTTTAGATTGCAGCTTTGTTGAGATCATAAAAAGCTCTCTTTTTGAAGTATACAGTACAGTGGTTTTTAGTATATTCACAAAGTTGTATCTTATTCCAAAATATTTGTATCACCAGAGAAGAAATCCCCCACCCATTAGCAGTCTCTCTCCTCTCCCAGCCCCTGACAACCACCAGTCTGCTTCCTGTTTCTGTAGATTTGCCTTTTCTGGATGTTTTATTGAAATCAAATCATGTGGTATGTGGTGTTTTGTGTTTGATTGCTTTACCTAGAATAATGGGTTCTAGATTCATACGCGTCACTACTTGCAGTTTGTTTTCCGTGTATCTTGTCTCTTCTGTTCTTCTAGTCCTCCATTACTGCCTTCTTCCATTTTAATTTCCTTGATGTTTATATATATTTATATCAGTTCAGTTCAGTTGCTCAGTCACGTCGGACTCTTTGCTACCCCACAGACTGCAGCACACCAGGCTTTCCTGTCCATCATCATCCCAGAGCTTGCTCAGACTCATGTCCATCAAGTTGCTGATGCCATCCAACCATCTCATCCTCTGTCCCCTTCTCTTCCTGCCTTCAATCTTTCCTAGCATCAGGGTCTTTTCCAGTGAGTCACTTCTTTGCATCAGGTGGCCAAAGTATTGGAGCTTCAGCATCAGTCCTTCCAATGAACACCCAGGACTGATTTCCTTTAGGGTGGACTGGTTTGATCTTCTTGCAGTCCAAGGGACTCTCAAAAGTCTACTCCAATACCGCAGTTCAAAAGCATCAACTCTTTAGCTCTCAGATTTCTTTATGGTACAACTCTCATATCCATACATGACTACGGGAAAAACCATAGCTTTTCTTCCAAAAAGCAAGCATCTTTTAATTTCATGGCTGCAGTCACCATCTGTAGTGATTTTGGAGCCCAAGAAAATAAAAAGTCTCACTGTTTCCATTGTTTCCCCATCTATTTGCCATGAAGTAATGCGACTGGATGCCATGATTTTCGTTTTTTTGAATGTTGAGTTTTAAGCCAGCTTTTTCACTCTTCTCTTACGCTTTCATCAAGAGGCTCTTTAGTTCTTACTCACTTACTGCCATAAGGGTGGTATCATCTGCATATCTGAGGTTATTGATATTTCTTCCAGCAATCTTGATTCTAGCTTGTGCTTCATCCAGCCCATCATTTCAAATGATGTACTCTTCATACAAGTTAAATAAACAGGGTGACAATACACAGCCTTGTCATATTCCTTTCCCGGTTTGGAACCAGTCTGTTTTTCCATGTCTGGTTCTAACTGTTGTTTCTTGATCTACACACAGATTTCTCAGGAGGCAGGTAACGTGGTCTGGTATTCCTGTCTCTTAAAGAATTTTCCAGTTTATTGTGATCCACACAGTCAAAGGCTTTGGCATAGTCAATAAAGCAGAAGTAGATGTTTTTCTGGAATTCTCTTGCTCTTTCGATGATCCAGCAGATGTTGGCAATTTGATCTCTGGTTCGCCTGCCTTTTCTAAATCAGCTTGAACATCTGAACATTTTTGGTTCACGTACTATTGAAGCCTTGCTTGGAGAATTTTGAGCATTACTTTGCTAGTGTGTGAGGTGAGTTCAATTGTGCAATAGTCTGAACATTCTTTGGCATTGCCTTTCTTTGGGATTGGAATGAAAACTGACCTTTTCCAGTCCCATGGCCACTGCTGAGTTTTCCAAATTTGCTGGCATGTTGAGTGCAGCACTTTAACAGCATCATCTTTTAGGATTTAAAATAGCTCAGCTGGAATTTCATCATCTGCACTAGCTTTGTTCATAGTGATGCTTCCCAAGGCCCACTTGACTTCGCACTTCAGGATGTCTGGCTCTAGGTGAGTGATCACGCCGTTGTGGTTATCCATGTCATTAAGATCTTTTTTGTATAGTTTTTCTGTGTATTCTTGCCACCTCTTTTTTTACCTTCAGCTTTTGTTAGGTCCATACTATTTCTGTCCTTTATTGTGTCCATCTTTGCATGAAATGTTCCCTTGGTATCTCTGATTTTCTTGAAGAGATCTCTGATCTTTCCCATTCTGTTGTTTTGCTCTATTTCTTTGCATTGATCACTTATGAAGGCTTTCTTCTCTCTCCATATAACAGTATGGTTCAGATTAATACCAACTTGATTTTAATGGTTTATAAAGCTACCCTTCTACATAGCTTCCGTCCCCCCTTCCTTCCTCCTTTGTGCTGATGTTGTCATACAAAGAACATCTGTGCACACTTCGTGCTCATTGCTTTATGCAGTTGTCTTCTGAATCACATAGGGAAAAAGACTTAGAAACAAAAACTGCATTTGTTTTGTTTTTTATGTTTACCTATATAGTAATGTTTTCCAGCGTTCTTTCTTTATTCTTGTGTATTCAAGTTAACGTCTAGTCTCCTTTCTAGTCTCCTGATTAATTCTGTTTTTATTTATCTATGGATGTCTTAATTTCTCCTTCATTTAGAAAGATCATTTCCTGGATATGGAATTCTTGGTTGACATTATTTGGCTTTCAGCACTGTGAACAAGGCATCCTGCTGCCATTTGGCTTCTGGTTTCTGATAAGAAGGGCTTCCTTGGTGGCTCAGATGGTAGAGAAGAACCTGCCTGCAATACAGGAGACCTGGGTTCAATCCCTGGGTCAGGAAGATCCCCTGGAGAAGGGAACGCCTACCTACTCCAGAATCCTAGCCTGGAGAATTCCATGGACAGAGAAACCTGTCAGGCTACAGTCTGGGGGGTCTCAAAGAGTCGGACATGACTGAGCGACTACCACTTTCACATACTGATGAGAAGTGAGCTGGCCATACTCCGGTTGAGGAGTCCTTTTGTTGGGCTGCTTCTCTTGATGCTTTCAATATTTTATCTTTCAACAGTTTGATTATGATGTGTCCAGGTATGCCTCTCTGAGCTTATCCTGCTTGGAGTTCATTGAGCTTCTTCTGTGTATAAATTAATATTTTTTCATCGCATTTGCAAAGGTTTTGGCCACGTTATCTTCAGTTTTTCTTCTGCCCTGTTCCTTCTGTCCTCTCCTCCAGGATGCTCATTATGTATTTGTTGGTCTATGTGGGTGTCCCAGAGGCCTTGGAGCCTACTTTTTTTTTTCTTTATTTTTGTCCCCCAGACTGAATAATCTGAGTAATAATTTGACCAATCCTCATGTTGGCTGATTCCTCTACCCACTTGAATCTGCTGTTGAGTCCCTCCAGTGAAACTTTAAGTAATTGTACTTCTAAGCTTCAAAATGCCTGTTGGTTTCATTTTATAATTTTATCTCTTTACTGTGGGGCTCTGGTCCTAATGGCCCTTTAGTGCTCTGGCAGGCAGTTTATATCTCTGCCTGAACTTTCACTTCCTTTTAAGTTTTCGATCACCCTCTTATTAGCTCCACTTGTTGTTATTGCCTCAGGCTGCTGAGATGTTAAACAGTGGTTGCTAATTGATTTTGACAAATGGCTTGGGAATAGGATTGTTGAGAACTCTGCTTCAGATCAGATAAAAACCAGCTTTGAGAATGGAGCTTTTCAATGAGCTGGCCAGACAGGTCAGTTAGTGACAGTTGGTGTTTCTGCTTTGGTGGAGCTGCGAACCCATTCTGTCCCTCCTCCTTCCCTCATGACTGCTGGGCTGAATTTTCTTTTTTTTAAAAAATTTTTTTGGGGTGGCAGGATCTTAATTCCCTGATCAGAGATTGAACCTTGGGTCAAATCCAAGCCCAAAGTTGTGAAAGTACTGAGTCTTAACCCCTGGACCACCAGAGATTCCCTGGGCTGCATTTTCAAGGAGATCCCAAAGATTGGAGTGATGCAGTTAGGGCAGGTTCAACCACTCAAAGCTTTCTGTTCTTTTAAGATTTTGAGGGGCTGCTCTTGGTCTTCCTTGCTGCGTGCATGCTTCCTCTAGTTGTGGCGCACAGGCTTCTCATTGTCTTGGCTTCTCCGTTGCAGAGCACAGGCCCTGAGGTGCACGGGCTCTGAGGTGGCATGCAGGCTTTAGTAGTTGCAGGATGCAGGCTTTAGTAGTTGCAGGAGGCAGGCTTTAGTAGTTGTAGCTTGTGGGCTACAACTAGGTGGGCTACAACAGGCTCTGAGGTGGCACGCGGGCTTTAGTAGTTGCAGGGTGCAGGCTTTAGTAGTTGCAGGATGCAGGCTTTAGTAGTTGTAGCTTGTGGGCTTTAGCAGTTGTAGCATGTGGGCTTTAGTTGCAGGATGCGGGCTTTAGTAGTTGCAGGATGCGGGCCCAGTAGTTGTAGCATGCAGGCTTTAGTAATTACAGCATGGGGGCTCAGTAGTTGCAGCATGTGGGCTCAATAGTTGTGGCACACAGGCTTAGTTGCCCCTCAACATGTAGAATCTTCCCAGACCAGGAACTGAATCCTTGTCTCTAGTGTTGGCAGGCAGATTCTCAACCACTGCACCACCAGAAAAGTCCCAAAGTTTCTTGTTCTGTGGTGACTCGGCCTTTGTTTTTAATGACACTTTAATTTTCTGAAGAAGCTGATTTTTGACAGTTTTTGCCAGTGTTCTCAGTGTAGAGGAGTGATGTTTTGGAGGTCCTTATTCTGTCATTCTGAAAGTACTACCTCTGTAGTTTAAAAAAAAAAGCAAGCTTATTTCATTAATATATTCTAATCAGATGAGCATTATTAAAAAATATTTATTATTTAAGAAGAAACAGAGTTTATCTTTTGAAATGAGAGGAAGTTAGGTTTCTAAATATATTGGATCTTAATGATCACGATACCCTGATGACGGAAATTTTTTAATGTGACTGTTGGAAAAGGTAGCAGGCTGGTTTTTTTTTTTAATTTTATATTCTCTATGATAAGCACATTTGAACGTATGTTCACTGAGGGTAGTGGCCTAGGTCTTTTGGATAATTTCTCTTGATGCAGAGTATGGAATCAATGAGTATTTGTTTGAATGAATTAAATTCTAGTGAGCAGCAGAGAAATGGAGCAAGGATAATTTTATAACTTAATGGCATTTTTTGTTAATAGTATACTTTTATACAGGGTAAATTTGGAAGTGAAAGAAAAGCTGCTTTGCATGAAAAAGAGGAGATACCTAAACTTGAACATGAGAAGGCACATTCTATTTATGAAAAAGAGAAAGAATCTTTGTCTCTGCAGCTACAGGAGAAGAATAATCAAATTCTGCAGGTATGTGAAATGTATCTTTTCTTTGTTAATACTCTTCTGTGTATGGTAGAAATATGCTTAACATAATACTTACTGTTTCAGTCATTTTAAGTGTACAGTTTAGTGGCCTTAACCACATTCAGAATATTGTGCAACTGTGGCCACTGTCCATTTCCAAAACCTGTTCATCATCCCAAGTAGAGATTCTGTGTTTGTTAAAAATAAGTCCCATCCCCCTCCCTCCAGCCCTGGTTCCCACTGTTGTACCTTCTGCCTCTGTGATTACTCTAGGGATCTCATTTCAGAGGAATCATACAACATACGTTGTTTTGTGTCTGACTTATGTCACTTAGCATCATGCCCTCAAGGTCCATCCACATAGTGTGTGTATCAACATTGGTGGCTTTTTGTGGCTGCTGCTGCTAAGTCACTTCAGTCGTGTCCAACTCTGTGCGACCCCATAGACGGCAGCCCATGAGGCTCCCCCATCCCTGGGATTCTCCAGGCAAGAACACTGGAGTGGGTTGCCATTTCCTTCTCCAATGCATGAGAGTGAAAAGTGAAAGTGAAGTCGCTCAGTCGTGTCCGACTTTTAGCAACCCCATGGACTGCAGCCTACCAGGCTCCTCCGTCCATGGGATTTTCCAGGCAAGAGTGCTGGAGTGGGGTGCCATTGCCTTCTCCATTTATATGGCTAAATAATATTACTCCATTGTATGCAAACACCATATTTTGTCTATCTGTTCATCTGTTGATGGGTGTCTGTTAGTGGTCATCTCTTTCTTTTGGCTGTTGGGCATAATGCTGCTGTGTGGATTGGGGCACGAGCTTTTGTTTCAGTCCCTGTTTTTGATATTTTGGGGTGTATATCTAGGAACAGAGTTGACGAGTCACATAATTCTGTGTTTAACTTTTGAGGAGCTGCTGAACCGTTTTCCACAGCGGCTGTGGCATTATGCATTTCTGCCAACAGTGCATGAGAGTTTCAGTTTTTCTACATTCTTGTCAATGCTTGTTTTCATTTTTTTAAATAATAGCCATCGTAACAGATGTGAGGTGATATCTTGTTTTTACTTGCATTTCCCTAATGACTAATGAATGATGTTGGACATCTTTTCATAACCATTTTTATCTGTTCAGGTAGGTCCTTGATTCTTTTTTTTCTTTTGAAGTATTGTTAATTTGGGGCCTTCCCGGTGTCTTAGATGGTAAAGAATCCACCTGCAATGCAGATTGTTAATTATAAAATAATTAATTTACAATGTTGTGTTAGTTTTAAGTGTATAGCAAAGTGATTCAGTTATACACACTCACACACACACAAATGTATATACTTTTTCAGATTCTTCACCTTTTAGATTATTATAAGATATTGAGTAGAGTTCCCTGTGCTACGCAGTCAGTCCTTGTTGGTTACCTGTATACACAGTAGTGTGTATATGTTAATCCCAAGCTCCTAATGTATCTCCAAATCTGTGAGTCTATTTCTGTCTTGTAGTGAAAGTCTTCATCACCCAGTCATAGACGACTCTTTGTGACCCCACAGACTATAGCCTGACTGGCTTGTCTGTCCATGGGATTCTCCAGGCAAGAATACTGGAGTGGGTTGCCATTTCCTTCTCCAGGGAATCTTCTCGATCTGGGGATTGAACCCGGGTTTCCCACACTGCAGACAGACTCTTTACTGACTGAGTCACCAGGGAAGCATCTATCTTATAAATACATTTGTTTGTATCATTTTTTTAGATTCTACATGTAAGTAATATCATATGGTATTTGTCTTTCTCTGTCTGACATATTTCACTTAGAATGATAATTTCTAGGTCCATCCGTGTTGTTGCAAATGGCATTAGTTAATTTTTTTTTATGACTATATGGGCTTATCAAAAGAGATATTTATTTCCCAGTGCTAAGTCCTAGAATCAGGGATAAGGGTTCCAGATGAATAAAATGTCATAAATACATGTTTTCCTGTTATATTGTTATACACACAGACCTACATATACATAACTACATACATAAGAGATGTGTATATAACAATAGAATAGTAGCCTTGACAATTTTGAACTGGATTTTTTTCCCATTATTATTATTGAAAATATGGATGTGTATAGCAATTGTCCCACTGTGCGATCTTCCAGAGTCATAATAGTACTGATTTCTTTGACTTTATCATCATCCAGGTCACTGGATTTGAACTTTTTCACATCTTGGAGGCAGTGTACCACACACTGCCCTAAGCACGTTATAAGCAGAATTTTCTCATTTCTGTGCAGTTCTCTCCCTCTCCGGACCCTGAGGCCCAGGAGAGGTCCTGGTAATTTGGTAAAAGTCCATGGACTGCCGAGTGGTGGAGCTGGGCCTTCAGACTTGTGAACACTGCACACAGTGTGTCTGACTTAATTTAGCACCAATGATATAAAAATTACCCACAGTGAGATTCAGGGTAACAGTCGCAGGTCAAGGGGCATGTTTCAGCTGCAGACACCTCGCCCCCCCCACCCCAGTGCTGGGAGCCCAGCCCTGAGGAGGAGGAGGAGGAGGAGGAGGAGGAGGTGTCGGAGGGTGCTGCCAAGCAGGGAGGGCCCAGGACTTAGATGAAGGGGGAAGTCTCAGGAAGAAAGAGCCTTTCAAAGCATTTCTTGAGCTGGTTCTTCAGTGTACCAGGCATTTCTGCTGTTACATTATATGCAATATTAAAAAAAACTTCTCATTCTGTAAAAAATACTAAAATTAACATGGCTCATGGGCAGAATAGGGTTAGAGATTACATCATTCACAATCTCTGCAATTTTATAACACAAGGACCAAAAACAATAACAATCCTAATAAAAGTACTAAGTTCAGTTCAGTCGCTCAGTCGTGTCCGACTCTTTGCGACCCCATGAATCGCAGCACGCCAGGCCTCCCTGTCCAGCACCAACTCCCGGAGTTCACTCAGACTCGCATCCATCGAGTCGGTGGTGCTATCCAGCCATCTCATCCTCTGTCGTCCCCTTCTCCTCCTGCCCCCATTCCCTCCCAGCATCAGAGTCTTTTCCAATGAGTCAGCTCTTTGCATGAGGTGGCCAAAGTACTGGAGTTCCAGCTTAAGCGTCATTCCTTCCAAAGAAATCCCAGGGCTGATTTCCTTCAGAATGGACTGGTTGGATGTCCTTGCAGTCCAAGGGACTCTCAAGAGTCTTCTCCAACACCACAGTTCAAAAGCATCAATTCTTCAGCACTCAGCCTTCTTCACAGTCCAACTCTCACATCCATACATGACTACTGGAAAAAGCATAGCCTTGACTAGATGGACCTTAGTTGACAAAGTAATGTCTCTGCTTTTGAATATGCTATCTAGGTTGGTCATAACTTTTTTTCCATGGAGTAAGCATCTTTTAATTTCTTGGCTGCAGTCACCATCTGCAGTGATTTTGGAGCCCCCCAAAATAAAGTCTGCCACTGTTTCCACTGTTTCCCCATCTATTTCCCATGAAGTGATGGGACCAGATGCCATGATCTTTGTTTTCTGAATGTTGAGCTTTAAGCCAACTTTTTCACTCTCCTCTTTCATTTTCATCAAGAGTCTTTTTAGTTCCTCTTCACTTTCTTCCATAAGGGTGGTGTCATCTGCATATCTGAGGTTATTGATATTTCTCTGGGCAATCTTGATTCCAGCTTGTGTTTCTTCCTGCCCAGCGTTTCTCATGACATACTCTGCATATAAGTTAAATAAGCAGGGTGACAATATACAGCCTTGACGTAATAAAAGTGCTAGTACAGTTTAAAAAGAAATGTTAAATTCTGAATTAAGAGAGAAATTGTGAAATACATATAGTGTTCTGCGTATACAAAGCGAGGTAGGAGCTTGATGGGCGGGGCATGGTGGAGGTGGGCGGAGAGGACCGAGAGGCCCCAGGAGGGGTGGCCTGCCAGTCCTGCGCCCGAGCTCCTGTCCCTCCACATCATCACTGGAACCCTCTTACTGTTTAACGCTTGCCAGTTCTGTGGCAGCAGAATGGTGTCTCTTGGTCTTAGTTTACTGATAAGGTTACGTGTCTGTTACCAGGCTTGTGGACTACTTGTTTCCCTTTCTGTGAAACACCTTTTTGTATTTTTGGCCACTTTTTCTATTTGAAACAATTGCTTGTCCTTTTCTTAAATGATTTAGGGAAGTTTTTTTGTACTTCTGTATTCTAATTTGTGAGTTCCGCTCCCCCCGACCCCCGCCCCTTTTGTCATCTTTGAATGAATGAATGTTCTTAATTGTTGACTTTACTATTTTCTTCCCTTCAGGGTGATGCTTTCTGTACGTTGCTGAAGAAATTTTGAGGTTATTTTATAATTTGTCTTTTTGTTCCACCTGGGAGGACATGAGGAAGGGAGTTGAGTTTTTCCTGTGGAGACTGACCTGAGACCTATGTGCTGTGTCCTTGCCCTGCTTGTGGTCCAGTGGATCGGGGTCAGCAAGCCCCTGCATGTGGGCAGCCCCTGGCTTCCCTCCTGGACTCCTCTGGTCAGGCTGGGCGCCCAGTGCACATGCCGTGAAGGTCTAGGGGCTGTACATGGGGGAGCCCAGCTGTGCCAGCCCTACTATTCAATCAGTCTCCTAATGCGGCTGGCTGAAACGCACCGATCTCTATGTGCCTTTAAGGAGAAGGGCGTCCGTACAACACAGGCATTCTGAGATTCTGGAATATCTCTTTCTATTTGATTTTGTTAATTTCTGCCACTGAATTTTATAGTTTTCTCCTAGAAGTCTTTTGTTAAGGTTAATGGTTATTGAATACACACAATCTGATGCAATCGTTTGATTTAGGAATTTTTTACCTCACGATGGTGTGAAAGCGATACATGTTCAATGGAAACCATACTTGGAATTTTGAATCTGGGTTTTCGTCTTTTCCGGAGCTAGTTCTGTGCAGTCCAGCACTCTTCTGTGATGCTGGACAGGGCAGCCACAGTCCCCCATCAGCCACGTGGTCACAAAGGTGAACGACCGATGCGCTGATGGCCATTCTGGATCAAGAAACCGCTCTGCTTTTCCCTTTCGAAAGGTTGCTGTTAATTAAGGAAAACCGGACATGTCAGGTTAAGGAGCTTAGTGCTTGTCTGTGTGCGGGAAGGTGTGGAGTGTGGGCTCACTGAAGCCAGTCCTGTGATCTGCACCTTAGCTCCCGGGCCCCTGCCGGTGCTTTGCCATCCTGAGTCCCCTCAGGGCTCAGGGCAGCTGTGGCTGGTTGGCCGCAACATCCTTTGTTCACAGACATGGCAGCGAGATTGTCCATTGGCAGGTGTGGTAGATTCATTTTGACTTGTGATATTCACAGTTTACCATGGGTTTGTTGTTGTGGTTTAGTTGCTAAGTTGTATCTGACTCTGCAACCCCATGGACTTTAGCTCACCAAGCTTCTCTGTCCATGAAATTTCCCAGACAAGAACGCTGGAGTCAGTTGCCATTTCTTCCCCCAAAGGATCTTCCTGACCCAGGAGTCAAACCCATGTCTTTTGCACTTTAAGACAGGTTCTTTACCGCTGAGCCACCAGGGATGTAACCCCACCATAAGTGGAGGAGGAGCTGCTGGAAATGCTGAGGAGGGAGGAGGGCCAGCAGAGAGAAGGTCTGCTGTCTGTGGGCTCGGTGCCTGCAACCTGGCCGCAGCCACGGACGCAGCGCCCCAGGGCCCTCCACCTTCCCCACGCTGGCACCGGGGCTGTGCTGGCCTCAAGCTGTCCAGGCACATGTTCCGTGTGCTAGCAGGGCAGTTCCTCTTCAGTGTCTGTTTTGTCCATTTGGTCGTTGTTTGTCATCTTAAAACTTGCCATTTTTTGTCCATTTATTCCATTTTCTTTATTTTTCCTGTGACCCACGTGTCCTAGTCCATCATAACCAAGGACATGGTTATAAGAGCTGCACTTACTCCTAAGTTCCCTCCATGTGCAGCATTGAAACCGTTCACTGTTTGTTTTGTATTCTTCAGTTAATTGGTTTCAAAATCACACCCTGTTTGTCCTCAGGCCTGCGTTTTGTGTACCTGATGGGCCCCATCCTGCCATCCGCTCAACCCACAGAGCTGCTCTTAGATGAAGAAAGTTCCTTATAGAAACTTATTTTTAACTAAATTGTTCTAACTGAGGCTTTTGACAATTTTTCTTCAACAGCTGAAAGACCAGATTTTATCCTTAAATCGAGAGATAGAGGAGCGCCATTCCGAACTGGAGAAACTTCAGCAGAGGCGGGAACGGGAGAACCAGGAGGGCACTGCTCTCATAGCGATGCTCAAGTCCGATGTTGACCTGTCCCACGGCGAGAGGTCAGTGGCCGCCCCTGCCTCATGGCTGGGGTACATGTTGGCATCTGGCAGATGGGACCCTGTGCCTCGTGGTTCTCTGTCTAGGGAGGTCTTAAACCCCAAGATGGGCGCTGAGTTGTCACCTGCATAACCCCACCTCGCTTTGCCAGCCCTTCACGTGTTGCCAGTTTACGGGGTGTGACGCTGCACTGAAGGACCAGCCCACCCAACATCAGGCATGTCTTGGCTCTGCCCCTTGTGCGCATCCAGAGTGAGCCAGGGGCTGCTCAGTTAGGTTTGTCTGTCTGTCGGGCCCACTGCCTCAGCATTGCCCAGTAAAGTGCCGCTTTCAGGCTGGCCTCTCTGTGCCTCTTTGTGTGTCCCTCAGCCTGACCCTGCTGGTATCTTGTGGTCCTGCTGCTCTGGGGTCCCCGTCACCCCCAGACCCTCATCCTCAGTGCTGCGGTGCTGCCGTGCGCATAGCACTGAGGGTCAGAGGAGAGCAGGTGGGGTGGCGGGCTGCTGTGCGGAGGGCCGGTGCGCCTCCCACGGGCTTGGTCTCGTTTATCCATTGTTTCATCGTCTCCATGAGGACCTTGCATGCTGTTTCCAGCTGACTTGTGGTTGGGTGAGGGGGCTGCAGATGGGACGTTATAGGTCTGGGTAATCAGCTTCCTGTGAGGCTGTGAGTTGTGAATGGATGGGGGCACAATCCCTGATGTCTCGGGGCCCCTGGGGCCACACCCTGGGCGGGGTCCCCATGCCCCTGACTGTTTGGGGGCTGTAACTCAGAGACCGGACTCCACCCTAGGAGAGCCTGACACCCCAAACTCTGTGGTTCTTGTGGCCCCAGTGAAAGCTGGGGAGCCTGCCTTCCCACGCTCATGGGTCATGGGTTAGAGCTGACTTCTAACTTGTGAACAGGTGTCTCCTGAGAGCCAGCAGGACTGCGCCACAGTGATGGGCTGGGCTTACGCAGTCACGTTGGGGCCAGGAGGGGGAGTGGCTGAGAGGGAGGTTCTGGCAGAAGCCCCTGTGCTGCTTGGGGCACCTGCCCAGAGCTGGCAGGCTGGACACGGCCTCCAGAAGAGTGCCTTGGTCACAGTCACGCTGTCGTGTGTGGGTCAGGTGGGGCTGGTCTCGGCTGATGCTGTGCTGTGCCCCCCACCTCCCCAGGAGAGCTCTCCAGGATACCCTGAGGCGGCTGCTGGGTCTGTTTGGGGAAACGCTTCAGACTGCCATTGCCTTGAAGAGCCGCATTGGCGAGCGCGTGGGGCTTTGCCTGGAGGACAGGAGCCCGCCCACCACACAGCCGGGGAGCCAGAGCCCCCCCACAGGTGAGCCTTGACAGCCCTGCACCGAGGCCCCAGGCCAGCTCCCTGTGGGCGTTTTGCAGCACAGCCCTTGTATGTATTCGCTTGCAGCCCCTGCACTGGATGACGTGTGGGCAGGGCTCGATGTGGCCTCCCTGGAGCCGGACGGCACGGTGGCGGAGTGTGCAGAGACTTCGTCGGTAGCTGAGATCAGCAGTCACGTGTGTGAGAGCTTCTTCCTGAGCCCAGAGCGCACGCTGGACTGTGAGCAGCCTGTCAGGAGGGTCTTCCAGAGCCTGGGCCTGGCAGTGGATGGCCTCCTGGACATGGTCCTGGACTCGGCCAAGCAGGTAAGACGTGGGCTTCAGCGCCCCCTGCAGAGAAGGGTGCTAGGCGGAGTGAGGGATGGCAGAGCTGTCCTACCCCAGGGGCCTGCACCGACCCCAGGGGCCTGCACCGACCTCAGGGGCCTGCACCGACCCCAGGGGCCTGTAGGTGCTGTGCTGTCAGCGTTCCTGTTCTCGAGCAGATGTGCAGGTGGGTGTCGTCCTGACCCTGTTACTCGCAGCCATGTTCACCAACGTGCTTTCCTCAAATGGAAGTCTTCTCTGAGCCGAAATCCATGAGGAAGTGGGCTTGCTGTGAATGGAAAGGCGACCTCGGCGCACTTAGTTTAGACCCTGTGTGTTCAGCCTCTTGCTGTACCTCATATGCTATAGTTTCATTCCAAATGAGATAAAATTTTGTTTCGAGATTATTACTGAACAATGGGATATTTTTGTTAACCTTTTAGAATGTTTCAGACAGTTAACAAAACATGGAAAACAATAGAGACCCTTTTCCCAAAGTTGTCCTGTTAAAACACAAGCATTTCCATGTGAAACACCGCTGTTGACGTCTCAGGAACATGGACAAGGGGATGCAGGCAGAACAGCAGTGTCAACCTTGGATGTGTCTCCTCTGGCTTTGTCCCATCTTCTCTCAGAAACCAGACAGAGTGGGGCAGTGTCTGGTGATAAGTAGCCCAGTGCTTTTGACTAGCCCCATGTGCAAGCATCTCCCGGGAGGGCAACTGGTCTGCAAGTCTGACCTGGCCCACGGCCCCACATCCGAGCATGCGGGCAGTCTGTGGGGGCCTTGCTCACACCTCAGAAATCTTGCTCTCTCACTGTGTGCTCTGCAGAGGGCACGTAGGCATGTTAGGGGGAAGCAGGGTGGGTTTGGGGAGGTGGGTGGGCCTTGAGGAGGTGGGAGCTGGCAGGGGTCAGTGACTGGAGGGGGGGATGGGCCCCTGATGAGGTTGGGGTCAGTGGGGCTGCCCAAGGGCCATCGGCTGCAGGAAGGGGCAGCAGTGGCTGAGCACTTGGACAGGGGCCCTCAGCAGGGCATGAGGAGAGGCAGCGTTGGGGGCTGTTATCAAGGAAAACCTGACAGGTTTCCTTAGAGGCTGGGTCTGGAAGGGTTGGAGTTGGTGATATACAGGGGGAGGCTGGGCAGCCCAGGCCAGGTGCTGAGCTCTCTGCGAGGACAGCTGGGGGTAGGCGTTTTGATTCAGATCCTCACTGGACACGCCCACCAGGGGAGCTTGGGAGGAAAGGAAGGCTGGGGTCCCAGCAGGCAGGGGGGCTGTGGGCGAGGGGCTCCATGGTGGCCAGGCTGGGAGGAGTGGGTGTCACAGGCCGTGCAGACGTGTCAGGTCCCCTGCCTGCTGTGGTGACGGCCCGGGAGCCTTCTGTCCTCCACCTGTGGTTACCAGGTGGCCCGTCCCTGCTTGGGTGTCAGGCTCCCTGTCCATGTTCCACGCAGGCACCCATGGGGCTGACGGTCACAAACGGTGTGTCTGTGCAGTGTTGTCTGTGGTTGCATGTGTAGAACTTTTCTTTGTTGAAAACTTGTTGCTTCGTTAGTAACTGACATAATATCGGGCATCAGAATCGTTGTTCCTCCAGCGATGTTTACCATTTCACCAAAATTCTACACAAGGAGATCTTCTACTTTCCAATGGGTTTCACAGCTGGAGGAAGCACGTCAGATCCATTCTCGTTTTGAGAAGGAATTCAGCTGTAAGAACGAGGAGACGGCACAGGTGGTGAGGAAGCACCAGGAGCTGCTGGAGCAGCTGGAGGCAGAGAGCAAGGCCAAGACCCAGCTGGTGTTGGAGCTGCACAAGGCAGAGGGTGAGTGCGGCGCTGAGGGTGTTAGCAGCAGAGCCCCAGAGGGAAGGAGGCTGGGCTGAGAGGCTCTAGTGCCCTTCCTAGGGGTGCGAGGAGGGGAGCACCTCAGGGCAGGTGGCCCTGTGTGTCCCTGTGCGAACTGGGCACTCAGCCCGCCTGCCCCCACCCGCACCTCCACCCCTGCGTGGTCTGCAGGCATCATCGAGGGCTTCAAGGAGGAGAAAGCCGGCCTGCAGGAGGCGCTGGGCCAGAAGGAGGCGAGCGAGCGGGACCTGGTAGGCGAGCTGGAGGGCCTGAGGCAGCAGCTGCAGCGGGCGGCGCGGCGTCAGGCAGAGCTGCGGGAGGAAAACGCTGAGCTGTGCAGCCAGACGGAGGCCCTGGCTGTGGACGCCCGAGAGAGGGAGGCTGGTGAGAAGGCGGGCACAGCCTGGAGTGGGATCTCTTCATGCTGCTTGAGGGCAGGGGGCTGCTCTCGGAGGAAAGGCTGCCAACAGACTCTGGGGCCAGGTCACCTGGCCAGGAGGTCACCCGCCTGTGTGCGATCGTGCATCCATGTCCTCAGAGCTGAAAGTGCTTATTTGGGGTCAGAGGATAGAAGTTTGGAGCACACAGATTTGGGTCTCGAGAGGGAACAGTGACGGGGGGGCTTCAGGGGTGAGGAAGGCGGTTTGCCTGCAGAGCCTGTTAAGTGGGGCTGGGGGTAGGAGCCAGTCTGGGCTGAACCCTGACGCTGAGCACTGAGGCTGTCATGGGGGGAAGGCCCGAGTCCTCTGAGTCCTGGGATCTCTGCATTTGTCCCAGTCTGAAGTCCATGGCTTAAGTTACCTGGTTGTCCAGTGGCTAAGACTCTGCGCTCCCAGTGCAGGGGGCCCAGGTTTGATCTCTGGTCAGGAAACTAGGTCCCACATGCCACAACTAAGACCTGATGCAGTCAAGTAAATAAATGTTAAAAAATAAAACTACCAGAAAGTGACTAATGTTAACCTTAGGCAGGAAGACATGCAGTTTGCAGCATCTCGTGGTCGCCTTCAGGGAGATGCCATCTATCCTGTGTATTTTTCTTTGTTGTCTTTACAAGTCAGTGCTGAAGCCCCTGGGAGCTGGGACCTGCTGCCACACAGGGGCTGGCAGTGGCCTTAGTCCATCCAGAGGGCGGGCACTGCAGACGTTACCTCCCCCCCTGCCCCCCCCGCCCCGCCCCCCCCCCACACTCACATGGTCCTGGAGCACTGGGATGGTCACCTTCTGGTGACATGCTTTCTCTCTGGGTCCACGTGCAAGTGGGGCAGGAGCTCTGTGGGGCCCCTTTCATAATAAAGGCTCTCACCCCTCATGACGCTTCACCCTCGGGACCCTGAACACCAGCCCGTGAATTCTGGGGCCCGAAATGACATTCTGACCAGAGCAGTGGTGTCTTGAAGCACATGTTTCAGAGGTTTGTCCAAGGCTGTGGCATCTCCTGCCACAGTCCCCTTCCCTTACTTCTGAGTTTCATATCCTAAGTCACCAGCCTTCCTCTTTGCATCTCTGAAGGTGCTATATGTTTTTGTTTATAGGCATTCCTGTTTCTGTAGCACATGAGGATTCAGGTTTGTAGAAGCAAATGAGTGATTTCTGTGTGATTGGCTCTATGTTTGCATTAGGTTTTGCCAAGTTTTTACTAAAGAGTAAAAATACTTAAGAGCTTTTGTGGCAGACGGCTACATAAAAGGGAGCTTAGACCTTCAGTGTTCTTACAGAGACGTGGTCAGGCGTCTCGGGGCCCCCAGCGCAGTCCCTGAGCTGTAGGAGCCCTGTCCCCATCGGTGTCCTGGGCTGGGGGCCCTGTGAGGCCTGTGGCCCTGGAGTCGGCCGCTGGCATGGCCGAAACGGCTGTGTGGGCGCCTGCCCTCTGCCCTGCGTGCATGAAGGTCGAGTGGCCCTGGCACAGGCAGGTCCTGTCTGGGTGGCTGGCCAGGCAACGCTGACCGTCGCTGCATCTCCCCAGCTGTGAATGGCGTTGTTCTAACTGCATGTTCATCCCGTTTGCCGTCATTGCTACATCGTTAGCGTAAAAGCTTACTGAGAATGCTGTCAGTGGGGATGATAGTTTGTCACAAAAGACTAACATTTGTATAAACCAAAATAGCCTACTTCTGAATGCTGGTGAACTGCAGATGCAGATTTAGGGATTTAACAGTTTCTGGCTGGTACCAGCACCTTGGGGTCCATCTGAAGGAGACCCCATTTGCAAAGCTGCTCATTAACCTGCCCGTTCCCTTGGCCTGTGGCCTTGCCACCGTCAACGTTAGGTCAGCTGTAACTTTGCTGATGGCTCAGCCTTTTCCTCAGGACATGTCACCCTGGTACGTGGGCTGCCTGTACGTTCAGCGGGTCAGCTGGGAACCTTCCAGCCAGGCTGATATTCTCTCGGGTGGAGGTCTTAAGTCACATTTGATATTTCCATGTTGGAGAGTATATGTGAAGGCATAATTCCTAGAAAATTACCTGATAATGTCATTTGGGGACACCCAAGATGTATTTTCTCCTCAGGCTTTAAAATTTTTTATTTTAGCCAGTTTTTTGTTTGAAATATGTAATTCCCCAGCCCCTCTTCTCATGTGCATGGAAGTTCTCATTTTATTTCCAGTGGGTTCTGGCTGAACTGTGGCTTGTTTGGCAGGTTGTGGGCTCAGGGTCTGACAGGTCAAGGCGGCTGAAGCAGGTGTCATCCTCTGCCAGGTCACAGCCCACAGTGGGGAGGGGACTGGGGAAGCCCTCTGCCCCCTGCTCTGGCCCGGCAGGGAGCGGGTGTGGGGAGCCCACTGCCCCCTGCTCTGGCCTGGCGGGTCTCGGGCTGCCAGGGCAGGCACGTGCTGGTCTCTACGGCAATAGCGTCCTGTGTCTGCTGGACGTGCACACTGAGCGGGCTCCCTGCCCTCTGTTCTGTATCTTCAGCTCTGCGGAGGGAAGTGGAGTCGCTCACCCAGGAGCAGTCGGAGGCCAGGAGGCAGGCGGATAAGGACCGTGCGGCCCTGCTCTCTCAGATGCGGCTTCTGGAGGCCGAGCTAGAGGAGCAGCTGTCTCATCAGCAGGCGTGTGCCCAGCAGGCTGAGGAGCTCGCTGCCCTGAGGCAGCAGATTGACTCCCTGGACCAGCACCTGCGCCGCCAGCGCCAGTTCATGGACGTAAGTCTTGAGCAATAACGTTTGCATCTCCAGAGGTCGTCTTCATGGCGGGAGCTTCCTTCCAGGTTGTTAAGCAGTGTCTGTGCCAACGTTGGGGCGGACTTGAGCTCAGCTGGTGTGTGTCTTGGGTGTTGCCCTGGTCTGGGGCGGTGTCCAGTGGCCAGTGGCCTCATGTGTCTGCTCTTTCTCTCTGCCCACGTCTCAGAAGCCACCCTGGGTCCCCCCCTGGAAGCTGCACCCCTTCTCATAGCTCCGTTGTACGAGGTGCCTGAGAAGAGGGGCCCTTCGCCCGGTCCCCTGCCCTCCACTCCTGCTTCAGAGGGTGGTGGTGTCACTATGGGCAGTGGAGACGCTGGGATACATGTGAATAGGCCGCCCCTCATGACAGGAGCAGGCAGTGGAGCGGGAGCGGGAGCGGGAGGACTTCCAGCAGGAGATCCAGAGGCTGGAGGAGCAGCTCCGCCAGGCAGCCCGGCCGCGGTCCCCGGGCCTCCGTGACAGCCACGTAAGTCAGCCTACCAACTCGGCCCTGCCTGGGGGAGCTGTTCTCTACGATGCTTGTAAGCTTTATCATTAATGACATTTTTGCCTTCCATGTACACGAAAACGACAGCGGGCACAGCTGGATAAGGAGGTACAGGTGCTCCGAGCTTGTCTGTGTCTGTCCATCTGTCCGCACCCTTGGTGCTGCTGCTCCTCACCTGACTGCTGCATGACCAGACAGGGAGGGCTTGGTGCACAGGGCTGTCTCTGGCTTGCTTTTCTTACTTCTTTCTGTTTGGTCCGGATCTGTCTGCTTCTTCCTGTCCAAGGTCACTGTGGTGGTTTGTTCTTTCTAAAAATTAAACTTATTTTGAGATAATTATGGATTCACTTGCTGTTGTAAGAAATAAGACCCAGTTCCCGTGTGATGACATCCTGCAGAGGTCCCACCTGAGGTGCAGACGTGCAGACAGGAGACAGTGCCCACCCCTTGCACCCACGAATCCACACTCTGTCCATATTTTGTCATCTCCATGCTGTTGTGTAGTCAGAGCATTGTTGCTTAGCTGTAAAGTCGTGTCCAGTTCTTTGCAACACCAGGGACTGTAGCCCACCAGGCTTCTCTGTCCATGGGATTCTCCAGGCAAGAATACTGCAGTGGGTTGCCATTCCCTTCTCCAGGGTGTCTTCCTGACCCAGGGATCGAACCTACGTCTCCTGCATTAGCAGGCAAATTCTTTACTGCTGAGCCACCTGGGAAGTTGGAGCATAGGTATAGCCTTTGCACTCCGCCTGCGTCTTGACACTGACCCAGATGGTGCTGTGTCTGTGCTTGGTTCTTTTCCTGTTGCTCAGTGGCTTTCTATTCCTTACTATAAAAATTCAGCTTATTTTACTAACAAGTTCTGTGCTATTATTCTTGTGTGTCTTTTTATGGAGAATTCTGTCATGTTCTTTCGCTTCACTGTGCAGCCAGGTCAGTTTTCTCACAGTTGTGTTGTACTTTTTAACTTGGGAGGTGGGGCATTTTTTAAAAACTATTGTTTCTGATGTATATTTTGTGGTTTTAGGTTGAATTGTTAGAAGAAAAATTGAGAGAAAAATCAGATGGACTTAATGAATTGATTCTAAAGAAAGAATTGGTAGACAGACAAGTACTAATCCAGGGAGAGGAGATCAGGCGTCTGGAGGAGACAAATGCGAGCACCACGAGAAAGCTGCTGCAGCTCCAAGAAGAGTTGGAGACACAGCGGAGAGCCGTGCAGGCCCTGCAGCAGGTGAGCACGGCGAGGGCTGCCGCTGGTGGAGGTGCCTGTGGGCCCTAGCTGCTGGGCTGGGCTTCCTCTGCCCCTGGCCTTGACCCTCTGCTGTATGTTTCCTGTGCTGTGGACAGTCGCCAAGCGTGTGGGGCCTCTCGGCCCCAGTGACCCCAGCTGGGTGTCCTGCCCTGCAGCTCGGCTCTGACACCGTCCACCTGGAGGTGGCGCCAGACCTCACAGCTTGGGACTCAGCCCCACGGCCGTGCCCCCGCCCCCAGATGTCCACCTCAGGTTCAGCCTATATGAATCCGAGGGGTCCTGGACCCCCTCTTGGGGTTCACATCTGCTAGAGCAGCTCATAGAACTCCAGCACTTCACTTGCTGACCTCCAGGGTACTGTAAAAGGATACAGGTTGGGAACCACTGGGTGGAGGCGCTGCGGAAGCCAGGTGTGGGGAGGGCGCTGCTTGGTGGAGGCCTCATGGCACAGCCTGTGAGATGGGGTCAACCTTCAGCCCACCTCCCCTCCCGGAGGTCAGGATGACACCGACAGCTCTGACCTTCAGTCACGTGGTCAACTGCCCTGGCAGCAGTCCCCAGCTGTCGGTGGCCCGGAGGCTTCCCCAGAGTCACCTCAGCGACACAGACTCGGGTGTGGCTGGAGGGGCTGGTGGCAGACGTCAGGGCGCCGCCGTGGCTCTCGTGGCTCAGGAGGCCCCTGCTCACGCTCAGTCACAGTGTCGCGTTTAGAGCGGTGGCGTTTTGTGCCCGTTTTTATTAGCACCCCTTTGCTTCTCAGGTACTCTGAGTGTATTCTTAGTAATTGATTACATGCAGATTCAAGATTTCAGGTTTAGAAAGCTTGTTTTATTACACACATAGAGCCTAGTTATAATTATTTTAGTTTTTGAGTTACAAATTTGTCAGTTCCCCAGTGAAAATACCTCCAATGACAGTTCTTCACATTGTATTTTGGAATTTCGTGTCGATGATATACCGGTTCTTGTGTCTGAGGGTGTAAGATGAGTCTGAGCAGGTCTCTTGATTGGGGGTGGGTGGAGGGGGTGGAGAGGGTAGGAGGGCCTCCTGGTCAGCGTTGACCTCCTCTGTGCATTTGGTTCATGGAATCAAGCTTTCTTGTATTTCGTGTCATTGGAAGTTTCACAGTTACTAACTGAAAAGTCTCTGAGACTTGGTGAGAAATTTTATTTTGGAATCATTGTTTTGGCTCTGAATAAACACTGCCTCCAGGAAGAGAGATCGTTTTCAAAAACACCACTGGGAACCATTAGAGGAACCGCAGACCCCTCTTGAGGACATGCGGTGTGGAAGGGACTCCTGGCTCAGGCCCCTGAGCCCCGGTCACCAGCCTGCTCGCTCTGCCTGCTGGGGGCAGTTCTACCCCTGACTCCAGCAGACAGCTGCTGAGCTTAGTAGGGACCATGGGTGTAGAAAACGCCTTTATTTCTTCTATGGAGTTGAACCACATGTACAACTTTGAATGCATGTTTCTTCCCCACTTAATATTTTCCCCATGTTAAATGTTCCTTGAAAACTTATTAACGGGCTGTTCACCTTCATTGTACAGAGGTGTTATCAGCCATTGCCCTGTTCTTTGGCAAGTTGTTTCTGCTTTTAAAAAAAAAATTGCGAACAGTTTAGAGATTTTTTTGTGTGCCGTGTCGAATAGTTACTGGGATAACTCCTTGCAGGGGAATCTTGGGTGTGCGGTGGCTCCCTTTGGGCTGTGCCTCCCACCAGGCAGGTGTGGCTCTGGGGCGTGGCTGGGTCTGTGTGTTGTGGCTGCACGTGCAGGTGTGCATAGGTGTGCTTCAGGAGGGCTGAGCATGATCTGCATTGCAACAGCAAACAGCAGTTTGAGGCCCCGATTTCCTGAGGCACTTGCTTAAAATGAACCAGTGTTTCTTAAATAGGACAAAGAGGCGTTGCAGGAGCAGCAGATGTGTAACCTGCTTCAGGTGTCCGCGCTGCAGTCCAGACTGGATGAGGGCAAGTGCCCGGTGCCTCCCGAGGGTGGTTGTCACGACCGCGCCGAAGCCCAGCTGGAGGCGGCGCAGGGGGCTCTCAGGCAACGTGAGGCTGAGGTGCGTGGGGCCACACAGGGCACTCCCTCGCTGTTTGTGTCTGCCAGGGCCTCCCTGCTTGTGTGCAGGATGTCCACGCGACACAGTTTGTGGGCTCGTCACTACTGTATTCACTTTGTAATTTTAACACTTGTGTGGATTGTAGGATAATAATAAGTTTTTCTGGCGTGTGCTTTAAAATGTTTTAAGTGATTTTAATAATTATTAAGGTCAATTAGAATATTAGATAACTTTTAATGCTTGCCTCCTTTAATGCAAGGTTTTGGACTTAAAAGACCAATTAGAAAATCTTAAAGATGACTTAGTAAATAAAAATGAAGAAATACTGCATCTGAACTGGAAATTAGGCCTGCAGGACAACAGCACTGCTGCCAGCATCAAAGAGCTTCAGGAGGAGAACGCCCGTCTGAAAGTAAGTGAAGAAGACCCCCTGCCTCTATCAGTCAGTCGTGGAATTTCTGTGGCCCCAGAGGGACTGTCAGTTGTGGGGAGTCAGGCCCCCGGGCCCCCCCCAGACACACGGCACCTCCTTACTGAAGCCAGAGGGACTTCGTGTTGGCAGGGCTCTGCCCGCAGGGTGGCCCCGGCAGCTCTAATGTGTGTGTTGAGGTGGGAGAAGCTTTTGGGACACCTTAGTGGGAATCGGAGTCACCTTGACCAGTGAAGGTCATCTGCTTCCCCTCCCCCACCAGACTCTGCTTTTTGTTTTCACCTTCAAAGTCCAGTCTTGTGAAGGATTCTTATTGGAGTAAAATGGCAGGAGAGGCACCTCCCTGGTTGCGGAAACTGAGGAGGAAATGTCATGCCTTAGGACCCTGTCCCTACTTTGGGCTGCGTTCGAGCAGAGGTGTTTTCAGGACAAAGTTGCTTCCTTCCAGCAGTGCAAAAAATTTGTCATGTCTTCTCTTTTATCTGAATATAATTGTGCTCTTGAAGCAAAGAGCCAAAACCACCTCTGTATAGTGTGGATGACAACCAAAGTTGTAAAGAGAACATCACCTTCATAGACGGCCTTGACATGGGTGGAATTTAGACTCCTGCATTGCCTGTGGTTGCAGCCTGGATAAGGGTGAACTCACTTTTTGAAAGAAAGTTGAAGGGTCATGTCGTTTATGCCTTTCCTCTTGAAGGCTGCAACTGTATTCTTAGTGAAAGTGGAGTTTTAGGGCGGTCCTCAACACTGGCTGTGTCCTTCGGGTGGGCACTCTTCCTTGATGAATAGGTGATGGCACGTGAGAGCACTCTTGGCTTACTCTTTGGTGATTGCTTTGAAACGAGTTACCTGGAAAAATGCAGTAAAGTTTTGGTTTTTGAAAGGTAAACTAATAAGTCACTTTAGACAGAAAGCACTTAAATAGGAGAACATTTTCGAATTGAGTGTGATTGTGACTAGCATGCACACGTAGTAGCTCAGTTGTATTCAACTCTTTGCAACCCCATGGACTGTAACCTGCCAGGCTCCTGTGTCCATGGGATTTTTCAGGCTAGAACACTAGAGTGGGTTGCCATTTCCCCCTCCAGGCATCTTCCTGACCAGGGATCGAACCCATGTCTCCTGCATTGCAGGTGGATTCTTTACCTCCTGAGCCACTGGGGAAGTCCTGAGTATTATTAATACTATTTAAAACTGCAGGTTTATTTAATTAGGATATTTCGTGTCTTTGAGATCTGGGGACCCTTTCCCATGGTAACACTTTCTTGTCATTATTACCACTGTAATTGTTATTATTTCCACAGACATTTCTGCAAAATAAAGAGAGCGAGATGATGCATGTGCGTGAGTCGGCGGAAGCGCAGTTGGCCAGGACAGGAAGTGGTGCTCTCAGTGAGGTGGGCCTGGCCTGATGCTGCATGTGGACATTACGTTCTCAGTAGCTTGTGAGGTGTCTAGGGATCAACAGAGGCCTCTGTGTCCTTACACAAAGGATATAGTTTTTTTTAAATTATTCATGTCGGAGGAGGCTGTAAGGGCTGCAGAGTTCTGTTTGTAGTTCTTAATGACCACAACATTGCAGTGACAGGCTGTTGGGATCTATGTTAGTACCTTATCTATTTGGCAGAATTTTTTAATATCCTTTTGTGTTACTTCAAGGAATACCTTTAAAACCAGCAACTAATTTTTTAAAGGCGATTATATCAGTTACTTGTCCTTAGTGCTAGAATTGCATTTTTCCATACTAATAATATCATAAATACTAAAATGTTTATGTGATAAGGAAAATATTTTAGTCCCATTAAGAATAGACAATCACAGATACTTTCTTGTGGGATTTTTGTTTATCTCTTTCTTGTTATTTAGTCACTAAGTTGTGTCTGATTCTTTGCGACCCCATGGACTGCAACACGCCAAGCTTTCCTGTCCTTCACTATCTCCCAGAATTTGCTCAAACTCATGTCCATCGAGTCGGTGATGCCATCCAACCATCTCATCCTCTATCACCCCCTTCTCCTTCTGCCCTCAATCTTTCCCAGCATCAGAGTCTTTTCCAGTGAATCAGCTCTTCGCATCAGATGGTCAAAGTATCGGGAGCTTCAACTTAAGCATCAGTCCTTCCAATGAATATTCAGGGTTGATTTCCTTTAGGATTGACTGGTTTGATCTTATATATAAATCTACACATGATTTGTTTTCTGTGATTATATTTCTCATTTTTTGTATCAACAGTATCTTACTTTGATATAATAACCCAAAATTCCACTTGTAGATTAGACTTCTAATTCTTTGAAAGACCACATTTTGTTACATTTTCTGTCCTTCCTTTGTGTCAGTGAAGACTTTCATCATTTAAAATCATGGTATCTTTAGGTTTCTTTTTGAAAACTACACACTTACGTTCCCACCACTATTAAGACCTCTTTTGATGTGGTTATTGCTCTTTATTTCCTGTACTTTCTTTTCTAGCAGCTGTTTGATATCCTAACATCTTACTCTCAACATGCATTATCCCTTTCGTCACGATTTATTTTAATACTTGGGTTAGTATTACATCTTTAATTTTATCATTTACTTTCCCCTTTACTCTGTATAGTTTTCAAGAAAGAAGGCTTGAACATTTTTTTATAAATGTATTCTTAAGTAGTTTAGCTTTGTTGCTGTATTGGAAATGGGCTTAATTTTATTATCCAGTTGTTTGCCATGAGCCAAACACATCATAGGTACATATATGTATATAATTGTTGTATATTAACCTTGTATCTCGTTGCTTTGCTAAACTCACATATACTAGTAGTGTTTTTATAGATTTCTAAGGTTTTCTATGTAGATGAGCATACCATCAGCAAATATAGACAGCTTTATTTCTTTCCAGTCTTCGTCTTCCATTTCTTTTCCTTCCTTATTACAATGTCTACCACTTCCAGTGTAGTGTTAAATAAAACAGGTGAGAGCAGTCATTCTTGCCTTGTTTCTGATCTTGGAGGAAAGTGTTTATTGTTTCATCAGTATGTATAATGTTAGCTGTAAGTTTTTCATAGATATGTTTCATCTGATTGAGGAAGTTCCCTTTTGTTTCTACATTGCTTCCTCTAAATCTTTTGAGATAATTATATTTCTTTTAATCTCATAATAGGGTTAATTATACTGAGTGATTTTTTGAAGGTTAAACCAACCTACATTCCTAGGTTAAACCCTGTGTGGTGGTGATGAAGTAATTTTAATATATTGTTGGATTTGATGTGCTGATCTTTTGTTAGTGGATTTTACATCTGTGTTTATGAAGGATATCACTGTAGGTTTGTGTGTGTGTGTGCGCCATATTTTAATCAGGTATTGGTTTTGTTGGGCTTATAAAATGTTGCCGGGACTTCCCTGGCCGTCAGTACTGAAGACTTTGCCTTCCAATGCATAGGGTGTGGGTTTACTCCTTGGTCAAAGAGAGAAGATTGTACATGCCTTATGACCTAAACACCAAAACATAAACAGAAGCAATGTTGTAATTGTGCTGTATTTCAGGGGACTTACTTTAGACTTTCGTGTTTTACTTTTAAAGCCACTTTCATGTGCTGGCTTTGATATTTTGAGTGTGTTGCTTGTGTTGCGACTTGGCTCTTTTGTCATGCCCACCTCTTCATCTCAGTGTGCTGAATGTGCAAGTGTGTACAGACAGAGTTACTTCCCTGTGCCTCCAGCCGTCTGCAGAAGAGACGAGAATGTCTGCAGTACACCTCATGGGGCCAGGCAGAGGGCCTTGCCTCACACTGAGAAATTTTCTTTTTTCAACTACACACTAGCATTCAGGTATGATAAATGTGAACCTGGAGCATAGCTTATGCCATCCAAACCAAAACCAAAAATCACTTTTCTTACTTTTGTTTTTACTATGGGCCAGGCTTGGATTTGTATTTAAAGTAATTGTTAGTTAATACTAGTGAAACCAAGAATTGTGTGAAACTCTCAATGTTTAGAAAGTATGTTCCTATGTTCCTGTAACAAATTGGTTGAGTATCATGAACTAGAACACAGATTGGTTAGAACTCTTTTATATTCTGGTTGCTACTGTTGATGCAGTCTTTCTAAAAAAAAAATTATTTGGTTTCACCGGATCTCAGTTGCAGCATATGGTCTCTCAGTTGTGGCCTGCAGGCTCTAGTTCCCTGACCAAAGATCAAATGCAGGCCGCCTGCATTGGGAGCGTGGAGTCTTAACCACTGAACCACCAGGAAAGTCCCTATTAATGTAAGAGAACGGAATTTGTGGGTCACATTGACATAGATTTCAGTCCTGATTTTCCATTTATTGTCTTTGTGGTCTTAGCAAAATATTTCATATCTACATTTCAGCTGTCACACCTTTAAAATAGGGACAGTAACATTTCCTGTCTTAACACTGTTGAGAGTTAGATTAAATAGCACAAGTAGAAGCCTCGCTTGATGCTTGGTGTGTTGAATCCCCAGGTCCCTGCTGTGCACTGTGTGGAAAACGTGCGGTGAGCTCTGGCTCGTTTACATTCTTCATTACTGCAGACCTCCCTTCGAGTCTTCTCGCTTTTATTCTTGTTCTAGTGTTAGAATGGCACCTAAAATCTAAATGCCCTTTAGGAAAAGCAAACCATAGTTGCTTAATTGTTACGAAGATGGACATTTAGAAGGTGGTGAACACTCCAGTATTCTTGCCTGGAGAATTCCATGGACAGAGGACCCTGGCAGGCTACAGTCCAAGGAGTTGCAAAGAGTCGGACATGACTGAGGGACGAACATTAACATGATGAATTAGAAGGTGGTGAAAACATATGTGTGTAGTATCATCAGCTGAGCTGTGGCCACGTTAGGGCTTCCCTTGGATCACACAGCCAGGCTGGGGGCCTGCCTCAGTGATGGGATGTGGCCTTACAGCTGCAGATACAAGTTTCTGACCATTCTGACACACTTTAAGTCTCTGTTTTTCAGGTGTCAATGTCGTTCGGTGACATTGTTGGTTACTTCCACAGCTAGTTTTAAGTTGTGAAGTCTCTCCACTCTGTAAGAATGAGTTCAGGCAGAATGGTAAGTGGGAAGGGGCGCTTCTAAGTTGATGCATATAATTTCCCTCTGAAATGTGCTTTTCCTTCAGGTTGTGTGTAGTAGAAGTTCTGAAGTGGAAGAGCTGAAATCCATTATTGAGACTCTGCGTGAGAACCAAGCGCGGCTGCAGAAGGATAATGCTGAGGAGATTGAGCAGCTCCATGAGGTCATCGAGAAGCTGCAGAGGGAGCTCCCGCTCGGGGGGCCGGAGGCTCCCAAGGCTGGGGAAGGCGGGGCCATGAGCCTGCAGAGTGAGCTGCTGGGCCTCCCAGCCGAGGGAGCCGAGGCCCCCGCAATGTTGGCGGGTGAGCTGCATGCTGCCCTGGAGGCCAAGGAGGCCCTGAGCCAGCGGCTGGCCGAGCAGGAGCGCCAGCACAGCCAGGCCCTCGAGGCTCTCCAGCAGCGCCTGCAGGCCGCGGAGGAGGCGGCCACACGGCAGTTGGCCGAGCTGGGGCCTGAGGGCCTAGCCTCCCAGATCCTCGAGTTTGAAGCTGCTCTGCGTGCCAGGGAAGCAAAGATCGCAGAGAGAGATTTAGAAATTGAAGCTCTGCGCCGGGAGAAGTCCACCCACTCCGCTGAGCTGGAGGCCATCCTGGCAGCCGTGGCCCGCTTTCGCCATGCCCTGGAGCAGCAGCTCCTGGCGGCCACTGGGGAGCCCCCTGAGCTACAGCGACTCCGAAAGCAGTGTGTCTGCCTCAGCCGCCAGCTGCAGGCACTCAATCAGCGGTTCCTGAAGTGCCAGAAGGAGCTGGATGAGCGGCAGGCACATGGGGAGGGTGGCTCCCAGGGCTGGGTGCCTAGGGGCGAAGAGACCTCCTGCAGTGAGGAATCGCAACAGGCTGTGGATGGCAGGCAGCTGGCCCAGGCCCTTGACGGCCGTGGCAGTGACCCACAGGTGGGTTCGTTCTCCACAGGCCACAACTTGCGCAGCCTGTGTATGCAGAGAGCTGGCTGCACGTCAGAGGGTGGGAAGTGTCCGGGGAGCTGGGAGTGTGTGTGTTGGGTGCAGGTGGGGTGCTGGGGGCAGACAGTGCTGGGAGTGCAGGCGGGGAGCTGAGCAGCTGCTTGACATCTGTGGGAGGCCGTGCTTCATGTCGTCCCCCCGCTCTGGCACGTTTTGGCCTGCTGTGGGTGTGCATCCCTCATCTCCTACTCTGTGTGGGCTTCTGGTCATGAGCTGTGGGCTTTCCCTCAGGCTCAGCTGGCTGGGAGCCCGATGGGGCCTTGCTGCACTTCTGGCTTTCTGATGCCCTTGGCTGTGTGCTCGTGAGCATCGTCCTTGTTTTCTCCACTCATTGTAGAGCCTAGTTAAGGATGACCTGCAGCCGTCCAAAGCCCTGCCTACACTGACCTGCACCCGCCCCAGCCAGCAGGACAGCGTGATATCGGTACTCACAGTCTGCCAGCAGCAGCTGGAGTCTGAGCTGCTCTTAGTGAAAAAGGAGATGTGCCTGCGTGCAGAGGATGGCGGCAGAGAGTCAGGAGCAGTGAAGGTGCTTGGGGACATTGTTGGGGTGGGGCACAGGACCCAAGAGCTGTTCCCGGGTAGAGACCCCCCTCAGTGTCTTTGCTGTGATGGCACAGGTTACACAGACTTTAGACAGGAACACCTTCTCTGGGTCCTTTGCTCTTGGTAGAGCTGTTCAGATCCATTTGGAAATTTCTTACGTGCTTGATCTAAACACACGTCTTAGCAGCTTGTGAAGAATTAGCAGTCGGTGCAGGTGGGATTTAACTGGGATCTAGGCCTTGTGTCCAGGGATTTTCACATGGGGGCGAGCTGCCCGCAGCTGCGCCGTGCCCACACGACCTTCGTGGCCAGCCTCCAATTGACTTGGGAAGGCTTTGCGTTGGTTTGTTGAACTTTAGGTATTTTCCATTGCTCCCCAGCAAGGAAGGGCGAGTGATCATGATTCAGCAGTTTTAAATTCAGATCTCAGGACAGTTGTTGTTCCGTTATTATCTGTATAATGTATAAAAATTATACATTGTTTAGTTGCTCAGTTGTGTCCAACTCTTTGTGACCCCATGGACGCCAGGCTCCCCTGTCCTTCACTAACTAACTCCCAGAGTTTGCTCAAGTTCATGTCCACTGAGTCAGTGATGCCATCTAACCATCTCATCCTCTGCTGCTCCTTCTCCTTTGGCCTTCAGCCTTTCCCAGCATGAGGGCCTTTTCCAATGAGTCAGCTCTTATGATCCCAGGACGGAAGCTACCAGAAAGCCAACATCTCTTTTCCAGGGGCAGGAGGGAGGTTGACAACGTCGTTATTGCTGGTATGGACCCTGCAAACCATGCTGGGATTCCAGCCCTAACCTCCTGGGATGTGCAGGAGCCATGTGTACATTGGCATTGGGAAACTGGGAAAGTCTGAATTCCCCAGCACATAGGACTGTGCACTTAGGCCTGTAGTTTTGAGAGAGAAACTTGAATTTGATGCTGTGTGTTTATCACACCCCCTTCAGAAAAGCTGCTCTGTAGAGGACTTCCCCTGACTCTAGAGCACTTGTCTTAGTGCCCTTGGGTCAGGAGCATTTGTCTGAATTCTTAAAGCTCAGCCCTGTGATGTCATGAGCTGGTCGCCAAAGTTTTAGAAGTTAACACACTGACAAGCAAATTCCAGATTTGTCCCATAAATTGCAATTTTGTGTTTTCTAGTGTTTGTGTATAGAACTTTCTAGGCCTTTTTTCCTTAAAAATAAAAATCTTAAGTCCCCAGTGAATTGCCGCTGAAATAGGTTATGACAGTTGCCTCTGTGTATTGTGTGTGGTATGGCTCAGTGATATTGGGTATGTTTGTAACATGTGACCACGCATCTCCACAGCCCTTTTCTTCTTGCAAAACTGAAACTCTGTCATGTAAACCGTAAGTTCCATTTCCCCTCTCCCCCAGCCCTGGCAGACACCATTCTTCTGTCTGTCTCTGTATAGATTTCTGAGATACTCTGAGGGATTACATAAGTGGAGTCACATAGTACATGCCTTTCTGCATCTGGCTTATTTCACTACGCACAATGTTATCCAGGTTCATCCACGTCATAGCCGGGGTCAGAATGTCCTTCCTTTCTAAGGCTGAATAATACCCCATTGTATGTGTACACCACATTATGCTTATCCGTAAACAACAGTATGGACCTAACAGAAGCAGAAGGTGTAAAGAAGCAGTGGCAAGAATACACTGAAGAACTGTACAAAAAAGATGTACATGACCCAGATAACCAAGATGGTGTGATCACTCATCTAGAGCCAGACATCTTGGAATGCGATCAAGTGGCCCTTAGGAAGCATCACTATGAACAAAGCTAGTGGAGGTGATGGAATTCCAGTTGAGCTATTTTAAATTCTAAAAGATGATGCTGCGAAAGTACTGCAGTCAGTATGCCAGCAAATTTGGCAAACTCAGCAGTGGCCACAGGACTGGAAAAGGTTGGTTTTCATCCCAGTCTGAAAGAAAGGCAATGCCAAAGAATGTTCAGACTACCGCACAATTGTACTCATCTCACATGCTAGCAAAGTAATGCTCAAAGTTTTCCAAGCTAGGCTTCAACAGTACATGAACCATGAATTTCCAGATGTTCAAGCTGGATTTAGAAAAAGCAGAGAAACCAGAGATCAAATTGCCAACATCCGTTGGATCATCAAAAAAGCAAGAGAGTTCCAGAAAATCATCTCCTGCTTTATTGACTACACCAAAGCCTTTGACTGTGTAGATCGCAACAAATTGTGGAAAATTCTAACAGAGATGGTAATACTAGACCACCTTACCTGCCTCCTGAGAAATCTGTATGCAGGTCAAGAAGCAACAGTTAGAACCAGACTTGGAACAATGGACTGGTTCCAAATTGGGAAAGGAGTACGTCAAGGCTGTATATTGTCACCCTGCTAATTTAACTTCTATGCGGAGTACATCATGAGAAACGCTGGGCTGGACAAAGCACAAGCTGAAATCAAGATTGCCGGGAGAAATATCCGTAACCTCAGATATGCAGATGCCACCAACCTTATGGAAGCGAAGAGGAACTTAAGAGTGTCTTGAAGGTGAGGGAGGAAAAGGTGGCTTAAAACTCAACAGTCAAAAACTTAAGATCATGGCATCCGGTCCCATCATTTCATGGCAAATAGATGGGGAAACAGTGGAAACAGTGAGAGACTTTATTTTCTTGGGCTCCAAAATCACTGCAGATGGTGACTACAGCCATGAAATTAAAAGACGCTTGCCCCTTAGAAGAGAAGCCATGACCAACCTAGACAGCATATTAAAAAGCAGAGACACTACTTTGTCAACAAAGGTCCATCTAGTCAAGGCTATGGTTTTTCCATTAGTCATGTATGGATGTGAGAGTTGGACCATAAGGAAAGCTGAGCGCTGAAGAATTGATGCTTTTGAACTGTGGTATTGGAGAAGACTCTTGAGAGTCCCTTGGACTGCAAGAATATCAAACCAGTCAATCCTAAAGAAGATCAGTCCTAAATATTCATTGAAAAGACTGATGCTAAATCTCTAATACTTTGGCCACCTGATGCAAAGAGCTGACTCATTGGAAAAGACCCTGTTGCTGGGAAGGATTGAAGGCAGAAGGGGATGACAGAGGATGAGATGGTTGGATGGCATCACCCACTCGATGGACATGAGTTTGAGCAAACTCCAGATGATACAGGGAGGTCTGGTATGTTGCAGTCCATGGGGTTCTAAAAGGTTGGACATGAGTGAGCAGCGAACTGAACTAATACTTATCTGTTCATCTGTCGATGGATGCTTGAGTTGCTTCCACATTTTCAAATTTTTTATTGTTTTATTTGGCTGCTCTGGGTCTCAGTTGTGGCACATGACATTTCCATTGCTGTGTGTGGGCTCCTTGGTTGCTTCATACAGGCTCTTTAGTTGGGGTGTATGGGTTCTCGTTCCTTGACCGGGGGTCGAACCCAAGCCCCCTTCATTGGGAGTGCAAGGTCTTAACCACCGGACCACCAGGGACGTTCTCCCTCCACGTTTTAACTTGTGAATAGTGCTGCTGTGAGCATGGTGTAATCTCTTTGAGACCTTGGTTTCAGTTCTTCTAGGTGTATACCCAAAACTAGAGTTGCTGAATCATGTGATAATTCCATTGCGAGTTTTCTGAAGAACTACTGTAGTGTCTTCCACAGTGGCTGTACCATTTTACATTTCTTTCAAAAGTATACAAAGATTCTAAGTTCTCTACATCCTCACCATTACTTGTTATTATTATTATTATTATTTTTTATAGTAGTCATCCTAATGGTTGGGAGGTAGTATCTAATTATAGTTTTGGTTTGCATTTCTCAAATGATTAGTGTTATTAAATATCTTTTCATGTGCTCATTGGCTATTTATATATGTTCTTTAGAGAGATGTCTGATCATGGCAAATTTTGAATCAGGTTGTATGGTTTTTTTAAATTGAGTTTTAGGAGTTCTTTATATATTTCTGGGTATATTAATCCATTTTCAGGTATTGTTGTTCAGTTGCTAAGTTCTGTCGGACTCTTTGCAACCTCATGTTCTGCAGCACACCCCGCTTCCCTTTTCTGCACTATCTCCTGGAGTTTGCTCAAGTTCATGTCCATTGAGTTGGTGATGCTATCTAATCATCTCATCCTCTGCCACCTTCTTCTCCTTTTGCCTTCAATCCTTACTAGCGTCAGGGTCTTTCCACTTAGTCAGTTCTTTACAACAGGTGACTAAAGTATTGGTTAAATAATGAAGATCCCATGTATTATCAGGTGTATGATTTGTAAATATTTTTTCCCATTTCGTGTGTTGCATTTTTACTCTGTGGACAGTGTCTTTTGATGCACAAATTTTAAAAATGTCATGAAGTCCAGTTTGTCTTTTATCTGTCCGATATCTTTGGTGTAATATACAGGCAATCGTTGCCAAATTCAGCATCGTGACGTTTTTGCCATGTTTTCTTCTCAGAGTGTTATAGTTTTATGTCTTTGATCTATTTGGGGTTAATTTTTATATGTGGTTTTAGGTAAGGGTCCAACTTCATTCTTTTGCATGTTAATGTCCTATATTCCCAGCATCATTTGTGAAAAGACTGTCCTTTTCCACTGAAGGATCTTAGCACCATTGTCAAAAATCGTTTAATAGTATATGCAAATGTCTATTTCTAGGCTTTCTGTACTTGTTCCTATGTCTGTTTTTATGTGAATCTGACACTGTTTTGATTATTATAGCTTTGTCATAAATTTTACAATCAAGAAGTACTGAGTCCTTCAGTTTTGTTCTTGTTAGATTATTTTGGCTGTTCAGGGTCCTTTAAAACACCTTATGAATTTCAGAATGGGTTTTTTAATTTCTGTAAAAAAAGGTCTTTGGAATTTTGATAGAACAGCTTTGCATATGTAGAATGCTTTGGATGGTATTGACACACATTTTAATTTTAATACCAAGCCTTTAAATCCATAGCCATGAGACATATTTCCACTTATTTTATGTCCTCTTTAATTTCTTTTAACAGTATCTGTAGTTCCATTGTACAAGTCTTTCACCTACTTGATAAATTCTTGGTTAATTTTTCCTTTCTTCTTTCTGTTGTTGTTGTCATAAATGGAATTGTTTTAATTTTCTTTTCAGATAGTTCCTGTATAGAAATGCAGCTGACTTTATATGCTGACTTTGTATCTTGCAATTTTACTGAATTCCTGCATTGGTTCTAACAGTTTCTTTGGGGAATCTTTAGGTTTTCTACATGTAGGATCATATCATCTTTGAATATAGATCATTTTACTTCTCCCTTTCCAGTTTGGATGCCCTTTATTTCTTTCTCTTGTCTAATTGCTCTGGCTAGGATTTTTAGTACTGTGTTGAAGGGAATTGGTCATCCTTTCTTTGTTCCTTATCCTAGAGGAAAAGCTTTCAGTTTTTCATCCTTGAGTATGGTGTTCACTGTGGGTTTCTTGTGTGGCTTTTATGTGTTAACATAGTTTCCTTTTGCTTCTAGTATGCTGAATTGAATGTTGTGAAAGGGTATTCGATTTTGTCCAATGCTTTTTCTGCATCAACTGACATGATATGTGACTTTTTCTTCCTTTTTTTTTTGTTAATGTGCCATATTACATTGACTGATTTTCCTATGTAGAATTTAAGGAATAACTACCGCTTAATTATGTATAACCCTTTTAATATCCTATTGAATTTGATTTGCTATTATTTTGTTAAGAATTTTTGCATAAATATAAGGGATGTTGATTTATAGTTTTCATTTTTTGTAGTATCTTTGGCTTTAAGGTAATGCAGGCCTCATAGAATGAATCAGGAGGCATTCCCTTTGCTTCTGTGCTAGGAAAGAGACTGCAAAGAATCGGTATAATTTCTTTCTTAAATGTTCGGCAGAATTCACCAGTGAACTCATCTGGGCCTGATGCTTCCTCCTTTTCAGCTTGCTAGAGAAGTTTGAGAAGAATCGATAGTATTTCTTTACATGTTTGGTGGAATTCAGCAGCAAAGGGATCGGGTCCAGTGCTTTGTTTCATAGGGAGGTTTCTTATTATTGATTCAATCTCCTTCTTTGTCTCTTATAACTTTTATTGGCTTAAATTTATTTTGTCTGATATTGAAAGGGTCACCTGCTCTTCTTTGGTTACTGTTTGCATGGAATATCTTTTCTTATCCTTTTATTTTCAACCTGTTTGTGTCTTTGGGTTTAAAGTGAACTGCTGCGGACAGCCTGTATTGAATTGACCGCAGTGTTCCTTAGGTTTTAAAGTTAATATAAAAGGAACATTTGTCATCCTCACTAAGAACTTTATTGAACAATGTAGTACCTTCTGCCATTTTTCAGGCAACTTCCTAATTCCATCTTCCCAAGTTTTTATCTTTTAAAAGTTGCCTTTTAAATTCTTCCATGAAACTGAAATTTTTTCCTTTAAGAGAGTTTTGTAGACTGAAATGAATGGAAATCCAAGGGTGGAATGTCTGCTGGATACAGTGAATGATTAGAACTTCCCAGTCTGTAACAGTTTTTGCCTGGTCATCAAGGAAACATGCAGTCTTGCTTATCCTGATGGAAGGCTGTGACTTTTCTCTTGACTAATTTTGGACTGATTTTCATTGAGTGCCACTTTCAGTTGGTCTAACTGGGAGCAGTACTTGTTGGAATTTATTCTTTGGTTTTTCTGGAAGGAGCTCATGATAAATGACTACCTTCCCATCCTGCCGTATACCCAACATTACTTTCTTTGGATGAAGACAGCCTTTGGTGTAGTTGGTGGTGGTTCATTTCACTGGCCCTATGATCTCTTCCATTACACTTTATTGTACAATATCTACTTTTCATTGCCTGTCACAATTTGTTTTAAAAATGAAACATTTTTGTTACGTTTAAGAATCACGTGTGGTGGAAGTATGGTCAAGAAGGTTCTTTCCACTTAACTAATGTGGAGCCCAAACATCAAAGCAATTAACATAACCTAGCTGGTGCGAATGATTTTCAACACTTGATTTGGATATTTTGAGTACGTCGGCTATCTACTGCATGGTATAATATTCAGTTCAGTTCAGTCACTCAGTCGTGTCCTACTCTTTGTAACCCCATGAATCAATGTTGCTTGGTCTCAATTAATATCTCTGATTGGTAACAACTTCAACCGGTCTGCCTGACCTTGGAGCATCGCTCAGTGAGAAATGTCCAGTATGAAATGTTACCACTTTTGACACGTTTGATCAGTCACAGCGTGGTCTCCATACACTGAACAAATCTGTTGCTTTTCAATTGCATTTTTATCTTGCTTGAAATAATAAAGCATAGTATGCCAAAAATGTTGCTTTTCTTCCATCTTAAAATGGCCACACAAAAACTCACCAATTTTGATGTTTTATTAAAAATGCATGCTGATATGACACAGTCACAATACGGTCTAACAAAATTTTTTCGAATGCTGTTAAACACAACTAAGCAGTGCTGGAGCCGTCTCAAGGGAAACAGCGAATGGCCCTTTGGCCAGCCCGAGAGTTGGATCATGTGTTCTTATCCATTCTGCAAGTCTCTGTCTTTGGAGAGCTTTAGCCACTTATATGTAAAGTTGTTACTGATAAGGAATCCTGTGCTTTTGCCATTTTGCTGTTTTCTTTATGCCTTATAGCTCTTTTTGATCCCTCATTTCCTACATTACTGTCTTTTCTTGCATTTAATTGATTTCTCTTTGTGTATGTTCTATTGCTGTTTTCACAATTAGCATCCTAACACAAAATACTGATTTGCATCTATACCAGCTTAAGTTTAATAACACGTAAACTCTGTTCCTTTTAGTTCCATCCCCACTCCTTTTGATTTTTGATGTAATAAAAAGACATCTTTATAACTGTGTGCCTCAAAACATAAACTAATAATTCCTTTCATTGCATTAATCTCTTAAATTGTGTAGAAAACACATGTGGAGTGAGAAACTAAAGTTACAGTAATGCTAACTTTTAGATTAATAACTTAAGAATATATATGTCTTTTAAATCAGGATGAAAACGAAAAATGCAGTTAGAAACCATTGTTACAATAATGTTAGATTTTATAACTGCCCATGTGTTTACCCAATGAGATCCTTCTATCTCTGTACAGCTTTGCGTTACTGTCTAGGGTTCTTTCATTCCCCCTGCAGGACTCTCTTGAATGGGGGCTTCCCTGGTGGCTCAGGTAAAGGATCTGCCTGCCAGTGCAGGAGACACAGGTTCAGTCCCTGAGTGAGGAAGATCCCCTGGAGAAGGAGATGGCAACCTACTCCGATATTCTTGCCTGGGAAATCCCATGGACAGAGCAGTCTGCTGGGCTTAGCAACTAAACAACTCTCTTGAACATTCCTTACTGGGCAGGACTTAGTGGTAACAACCTCCCTCAACTTTTGTTTATCTGGGAATGTCTTATTTCTCACTTCCTCTTGAAGGAGTCTTGCTGGATTTAGGATTCTTAGTTGACAGTTCTTCATCTTCTAGCCCTTTGAATATACAGACCCACTGTCCTCTGGCCTTCAAAGTTTCTGGTGGAGAGATCTGTTGATACTCTTACTGACGATCTTTGTATACGAGTCACTTCTCTCTTGCTGTTTTCAAGAGTCTCACTTTGGCTTTGTGTGAGTTTGATTATGACATGTCCTAGTGTCAGTCTGAGTTCATCTTACTTGGAGTTGGTTGAGTTTCCTGGGTACTTATGTTCATATCGTTCATCAGATTTGGAAAGGTCATTCATTATGTCCCTGTTTGTTCTCTTGCCTCCCCTTCTCTCCCTTCTTCTGGGACTCCATTGGTGTGTCTGTTGGCTTGTTGAGTGGTGTCCCACAGCTACCTGAGGCTCCGTTTACTTTTCTCAACCTCCTTCCCAGCCTTGGTAATTTCCGTCATTCTGTCTTCACATTCACTAATTCTTTCTTCTGCCTTCTCAGATCTACCCTTGAATCCCTTTGCTGCTAAGTCGCTTCAGTCGTGTCCGACTCTGCGACCCCAGAGATGGCAGCCCACCAGGCTCCCCCGTCCCTGGGATTCTCCAGGCAAGAACACTGGAGTGGGTTGCCATTTCCTTCTCCATTGAATCCCTTTAGTGAGTTTTAAATTTCAGTTATTATAGTTTTCAACTCCAGAATTTCTTTGTGATTTCTTTTTTCTTTATTGATGTTTCTGTTTTGTGCATAATTTTTTTTTTACACTTTCTTCATATTTTCCTTAGTTCTTTGAGCATCTTTAAGACAGTTGTGTTAAAGTCTTTATTCATTCACCATCGAGTCTTTTTCAAGGATTATTTCTATAGACATGCTTTTTCCTGTGCAGAATCTATACTTTCCTATTTCCTTTTTTTTTTTTTTTGGTGATTTTTGTTGTTACTGTTGAACACTGAACCTTTTTAATCTTACTAATGTAAACCTAGAAATTGTAGTCTCCTTCCTTCTCAGTATTTGTTTTTGTTGTTGTTGTTCTTGCGGGGTTGTTATTTTTATTTTGGATTGATGTCTCTGTGCAGAGGATCAGCGTGAGATATAAACTTAGGTTCTCAGGTCTTTTCTGAGCCTATTGCTTTTTCCAAGGCACATGTAGTCACTTTATAATTTCCTCTGCATATGCAGTTGTTTTTGAATGTCCTAGTTTACAATTTTTCCCCAAAGAGGAAAACACTTTGGTAGGCGTAAGAGGGCACCAGTCCTTTCAATCCCTTGGAAGTCGTTTTCGCCAGGTGGGCAGGTGCAGCAGGCTGGCTGTCTCTGCTCCTCTGATCAGGAGCAGCAGTCAGAGCGCCACTCCCGGTTTTCAGAGAGCAGCCCACCCTGCTTCCTGCGGATGCTTCAGGGCACGTGCACAGCTGCCCCCAGGCCCTGGAGTGGGGGTTGGGTAGTGCTTCTGTGCTAAGAGCTGAGAGCAGTTACCCTCTAGTCCTTCAATAGACTGCAGAGTTCCAGAATAGTCATATTGGACATGTTCTGCCAGTATGGCTGTCTTCCAGGTGGGAAAGGGGCCCCTGGTGCTGTCTGCCCTACCATCCTTCCAGACTGTCTCCAATGGTTGCCTTAGGGAACAAGTTTTAAGCTTTGAGCCCTTCGTGGGATTTTTAAAAGCTTAAAATCTTAAAGAGTCTAGAGGGACAAAGGGCTCATTGTGGAACCACATCCTTAATTGTTCAGACAGTCTCTGAAACTGGCTCGTAAATAACAGACAGGCACATGTGACAACATGAAATCCAGTCATTTTACTGTATGCGTGTTCTTCCTTACCTGCAGGATAAGGGAAAACTACTGGAAGATTGTCGGCTACAGAAAGTTGATCTCATAGCTCAGGTGAAACAACTTCAAGAAAAACTGAACCATCTGGTGTGTTCCATGAGCTTCCAAAACATCGAGATGGAGGACTTTAAATATCAGCAGGCATTGGCATCTCCATGTGCTTTAGAAGATGGTTTGAGTGATGGTTCTGATAACAGTGAAGAAACTGACAAATCACCTCCTATTGATACATTTAACATGTTATGGGATCTAGCTGAGGTCACTGGAAATTCAGATTCATTGATAAGAAATGAGCCAGATGCTCCCGCGGGAGAGCCGGTCACTTTGCGGGACAGGTCACTCTGCTTGCAGGGCCACCTGCATGGGCGCTCCCAGGGCCTCACCCGCTCCCAGGGGTCCAAGCCCTTGAAGAATGTGCTCAGGACGATGGACCTGTCCCCCTGGAGCTCCCCTGAGGTTGTCAGGGAGGACTCAGCCCTTGAGCCCCCGCCCAGCCTGCCCCTGACACCCTGCTCAGATGCCCTGAGCCTGCACAGCCTGGACACCTCGCTTTGGGATGGGACAAGCACCCACCTGCTCCAGGCTGCCCAGTCGGGGCAGCTTTGTTACCCGGGCAAGTCAGCTGCAGGAACAGCCCCTAAGTGGGTGGGGTCTCCATTGGCTGCAGACAGCACTCCCTCTGCGGACCACCATGCTCAGCGGGTGCCTGTGGTAAGTCCTGATCTGGGTCCATGTGCTGAAGGCCAGTTTGTTCACACTGGGCTGTGTCTCTGTGGCCGGTGGAGTCACAGCTGCAGCCATTGTTGGCTCACCTCTTGAGGTGGCCATCTGGCCAGGCGTGGGTGAGCAGTTGGCACTCCCTTGGTCAGCAGTGTAGGGACGGTCAGCGTTCTGCAGGACGGACCCAAATCTATAATAGGAACATCCAGAGCACTTGGGGTGTTTTTAACAGTACATGAAATGCATTAGTCTTACTCAGATCCACTGCATGCCTGAGTTGGCTAAGTCACACTGGCTTTGGGAAGTGTCGTCACAAACCCATCTTCATGCGTGGTCTGCATATCAGCTCTTAGTCTAGAATATGTTTTTTAGGTTTATGTTCAGTTGTATTTCATGTTTCACAGGCTCTACATACAATGTAATCAGTTTCAAGGACACTTCAACATATTATTTTAGGGTTAGATTATATTTTATCGAACATAGTTTTGAGATCTGTGTATCATGGATTAGATGAAAATTATAGGATACATGCAGTTTGAAGTATCTGTGTATTACCATTCCATATCCATATGCTCCCATTTCGTATCCATATGCTACCACACATCGTGCAAAATTTTAAAAATCTGAAATACTTGCCAGTGACATCTTTAAAATATTCCTAGAGAACTGTAGATGAGTTTGATTAAAACAAACGTTATGACCTTGTGTCCACCAGCTTTGAACCCTTTTTTGTTTGAGTTCTTTGTGGGAAGGTGATAAATTCAGGTCTTAGAAAGTTTCCATCTGGCAAGTTCAATTCTGTGGTATAAAACATTATCATTTTGTGACCATTTAAAAACCTGTGTGTTTGAACAGGAGAAAGATGTTGAAGATTTTATCATAACATCTCTTGATTCTCAAGAAAAGTCAAGATCACCTCCTCTCGGGTTAGAAGGAAAAAGCGATGGAAAAAGTGAGTCAGCCACAAACTTTGTTTTTACAGTTTCATAGCATAGACTGGCCCGCGTCTCTGTGTCTCTGCATCTGTCTCTGTCTCCCCCTGGGTTTGTGTTCTGTTACTTGAGGACCTGAAGCCATTTTATTCCTGAGAAGGTCACATGTATTTCGTGGGGTCCAGTCCACAGCACTGTACTCGTGTCAGGACGTCCCCCTTGGGGCAGCATCTAGTCCACAGACGTTCCTGAGGTTTTGTCCTGTTAGTGCCCTTTACAGAAACTAGCAGCGGCCAGCACCATGAATCCAGATGTCCTTTGCAGGGTGGAGACAGGAAGGCAGGCCAGGTGCCAGGCACAGAGCTCCGGCCGTGAGGATCCCTGAGGTCCTCGGCAGGCCTGTTGGCGTGTGTGAGCATGTAACAGTGTCTCTGAGGGAATTGGAAGCACAGTAATGGTGCCGCGCTCTTCCTGCAGATCAGCTCAGATCCTGTGGTCATATTGCCAGTCTGCATCTTGTTCCTTCTGAACAGCCCAGTGTCCTGGGTAGGTTCTCAAGACCTTGGAATGGTCTCTTCTCATGTTCAGATCCACTTAGCCTCTATCGATGGTTCTTGGTGGTCCTGCCTGTATCGTCACAGCAGTGGTCACTGCACCATGGCTCCCTGACCTCACACTTTCTTATATAATTGTTAGATTTTTATAAGTGAGTTACCACAAGGTGTTTTGACGTTTTAATGAAGTCCTCCTTGGCTCCCGGGGTGCTTTTGATGACAGGGCAGCGATGAAGTCCGGATCGAGGCCGTGTCAGCATTCGCAGCTGGGGGCCAGCTCTTTCCAGCTGACGCTCTTGCTTCTCCCCGGCAGCAGCTGCGCAATGTAACAGTGTGAGCGGCTGCAAGGTACATCCCCATGCAGCCTCTTGTCCACTGTCCTGAGGACGCCACATTTAGCTTTCAGAAGTTCACTCTAGTGTTTGTTCCTAAATCACAGCCTCTAGTTAAATTAACAGGTCTCCGCCTCCTGGCAACAACCCCGCCCACATCCTGCCCTGATCCCTGCAAGCCCATCCTGCACCCTCTGCCCCATCACCAGCCAAGAGAGCCTGCACTTCAAGGACACGTGTCTAAGGGCGGCTGTGCGCTGCCCTCCACGGCCTTCCCCATGTTGTGGATGTGGTCCTTGCCTCGGATCAGACCCCTTGTCGTTTCTGTTCTCTTCAAGTTTCTGGAGAAAAGTGTGTGCGAGGTGCTTTTTGTATAAACGTTGACATCTTCCTGATTTGAGGCTTGGGCTTGACTGTGGGCGGGCAGGCAGGCAGGTTCCTGCAGAGTTTGGAGCCCGTGGTCCTGGGCCTGGATGTGGTGGGTGTAGCTCCTGGCCCCAGAGCATGTCATCCACCTGAGAACGCCTCTTACTCCCTGGGTTGTCTCCCGTGAGCTTCCTCTCTTCTGTCGTCTTCGTTCTTATTGACCACATGTTGGACCTCCTGGACTTAAAACTTTATTTTCTCTTTTTCCACATCTTTGTATTCTTGTTCTCGTATCCAAGAGAATTTTCAGAACTTCTTAAGCTTCCTACTGTTTGAATTCTGTTTTGATTTCTGATTCTTCCTTTTCCCGTGAGGCTTCTATTCCTCTTTCTGAATGACACTGCCCTTGTCACTTCTCCGGGAATGTCAGTTTTTCTGATGTTTTCTGTTAGCTGCCTTGACTCTGTTTTCTTCTGACTCTCTGTCTCTGTTTCTCTCTGTCTTTTGCTGTGTTTGAGTGCTCCTTGGCACGTGTGAGAAGTTAGACTTCTGGGCCAGTCCAGCCCTGACTGTGCAGTGTGTTTCCAGGTGGCGGTGTGGAGTTTGCAGAACCACTGAGCCAAGATTTGGGAAGACTGGGAGCTCCCGCTGCCAGCCCTGCAGCACCCCTCATCACCCCCAGGGACTGCCAACGGCCGCTGGACGCCATGAAGGAGAAGGAAGTCCATCCGAAGCAAGTGAAGGTAGTGGCTTTGGGGACAGGCCAGCTCAAGGGGCCTTCCCTCTGGCCGGTCAGTACCTGTACGAGCCTCAGCCCTGCTCTGACTTTGTGCCTTGTGTCGTATTTCTGGGAGGAGAGATGCTGCTATTGGGAGGGTCATAGGGACAGTTGTCCCAGGTGGGTGCCCTGCTACACTGGAGGAGCCACGGCCATGCTTGGGGGACCAGTGCCTCCCATAGTGCCTGTCACAGCACAGCACACACTGGGCCTGCCTGCACAGCGTCGTCATGAGTCTCAAGACAAAACTTGATGTGTGTCCCGAGTCTAGTTCAGATGCTGGAACTCACAGCCCTGTTTGGGAAGCAGGTGTGGTTCTTGTTTATTTGGCCTTGGAGGCTTTCCTGAGACGACCTGGGGGCTCTGTGCCAGGGCACCCCCAGCTGGGCACCCTCAGAGGCAGGAGGGGCTGTGCTCTGCAGGCTCCCGCTCTGCTGCAGGCCCGTGGCTCACAGGTGTGTTTTCATCCTTCCCTGAGTCTGCACGAGGTGCTGTTCTTTGCTCTTGAGAAGGAAGATCGTTGCTCTTTGCTCATACAGCCCCAAAAGAACATGTGTTTGGCATCGCATGCCACGGGCACACCAGGATGTTGCCATATTCCCACTGCTGCTGATCTCAGGATGGTGGGAACGACAGGGGGTCCAGTGAGTCTGTGTTCTGCAAGCCCTGTCGGTCACCCTGAGCCTCCCCTCGGGCAGCTCCTGGGTCCCAGGGCTGAGTCCGTGTTGGCCTCTCACAGCTGTGCTCCAGAGGAGCTCTCGGGTCAAGCTAGTTCTGTGTGATGAGGAGAGATGGCCACCCCATCGGCGTCCAGGGATTTAACCTGGAGGCAGAATATAAACATTTTTCCAGCTTAGCTGACACATGACAGCATAAGGAGTTACATGTCTGTGTTGCGAAATGACCACAGTAAGGTCAGTTAATGCCTCCCCTGCCCTGAAAGGCAGAATTTGGGGGGAACTTTTCTCAGGTTTTCTTCTGTCTTCACTTTAGAAATCTTTTAATGGCAAAACCATTGATGTAAACTTGGCTGAATAAGTAAATATGTCACTATTCCTTTTTTTTTTTTTTCACTCTTTGGCTGTGCTGGGTCTTCCTCGCTGCTGGTGAGCTTTCTCCAGCTGCAGCGCCGTGCTGGGTCTTCCTCGCTGCTGGTGAGCTTTCTTCAGCTGCAGCGAGCTGGGGCCGCTGTTCGCTGTGGGGCATGGGCTGCTCTGGTGGCTTCTCGACAGAGCCCAGGCTCCAGGCGCGCAGGCTTCAGGCCTTCAGTCGTTGAGGCTCGTGTGCTCTAGAGTGCTGGCTCAGCAGCTGTGGGACTCGGGCTTAGTTGCTCCACGGCGTGTGGGATCTTCCCAAACCAGGGATCAAACCCATGTCTCTTGCATTGCAAGGTGGATTCTTAACCACTGGACTACCAGAGAGCCCCCACTGTCCTGTTTTATTCAGGTAGTAAGTGTCCACAAAGAAAACAATTTTGATGTTAAGTAAAATTTTCTTTGAAATTCTATTCAAAATGATACTGTTTTTATTCCTGTAAGAATTGTAGTTGAAGTAATGTCTTGTAGCTGTTTCTTCTTCTTTTCTTTTTTAATATTCCTCAACTTTTTATATGATGTAAGACCTTAAAAACACATTTCTGTTAGTATTTCCAACCCAGGAAACCTCATATGAGGATTCGTAATTTTTAAAGAAGCCATTTGGTTGTTAATCACCATGTTCTATGCTTAGGCTTTGACACTTAGTATTTGATACTTAGGAATTAGAAATGAAAGAAAGAAACAAACTCAGCAAAGGCCTTTTCGGAAGTGCTGAGGTGGTGGGAGAGAAACTCGGGAGTGGTCACCCCGAGACAGCTTATCCTATCAGTTGGAGCCCAGCTTCCATGTTCCCTGCCGGCTGCCCCCGCCGTGCCTCGCTGTCCTCAGCTGGGGCGTGTGGCCCTCTCACCCTGGGGCTGAGTCTCAGGAGCATCAGGCAGTCATAGCTCGGCCTGTCCTGAAGCTGGGGACACTGGTGAGGGTCCAGGTGGCGAGGGCAGAGGACCTCATTCGTCACCACTGTTCTTTTCCAGTGTGTTTTTCAGAACATGTGGCTTCTCATCATGTGACCCACGGCCTGTGGGCCCCCTGTCCACTTGACCCTCCCTGGCTCCACCCCTCCTTTCCTGTGGCTGCTGTTTGCATCCATTCTGTGTCATGTACACTGTTTTTTTAAAGTGAAATTGTTTTAGGGTGTTAAAGATGACTGCTTTCAAGATAAACATATATTGTGGTATCCAGCATATTTCAGTTTTTTAGCCACATCATTAGAATTAGAGGAAAACCTGTTTCTGTTATAGTTGAGTGACTAGTTGTCCTCTGTCACAGGCCTCCAAGTTGCTCTTTTTGCATTTCCCTAAGGTGCCCTTGTGGAGCCTGTGTGTGCGTGGCATGGGCTTGGTCCTGGCACCCAGATGTGATGTTGTAGCTCCAGCTTCTAGGAGGACGGCCCTGGGTGGGGGCTGCCGCCTTCCGCTCTCAGCTTCTGTGGATAGGACGGACAGCTGGCAGGTGTGTCCCATATCCCATGGCTCTGTAACCACCCTTCCAAATTCCAGTGGTGTGGAAGACCCTTCCTATGCTCACAGACCCCGTGGTGGGGACTCTGGCCGACCTGGGGCATGGGAGGGCTGCAGTAGTCAGTGGTCGGCTTGGTACTGTCTGCAGGTGCCTTGCCAAAGCACGGGTGACTGTGTGGCCCTCGGGTCTTCCTCCTGGAGGGCAGCTTTGGTCCCAGAGAGCCATGGAGCCACCTGGCATCTTGCTGACCTGGCCGTGGATTTCCCTGAAATGAGTGTCCACCTGAGGGAGCAGGTGGGACGCTGGATTGTAGGGTCTCTCTTGGAGCAGCTCACACGGAAATTCACTTGTCTCTGACGGTGGTGGTGGTGGTTGTTCAGTCACTGAGTCGTGTCTGACTCTTTGCAACCCCATGGACTGCAGCTCGCTAGGCTTCCCTGTCCTTCACCATCTCCCGGAGCTTGCTCAAACTCATGTCCATTGAACCAGTGATGCCATCCAACCATCTCATTCTCTGTTATCTCTTTCTCCTCCTGCCTTTAATCTGTCCCAGCATCAGGGTCTTTTCCAATGAGTCAGCTCTTCATGTCAGGTGGCCTAAGTATTGGAGCTTCATCTTCAGCATCAGTCCTTCCAATGAACATTCACGGTTGATTTCCTTTAGGATTGACTGGTTTGATCTCCTTGCTGTCCAAGGGACTCTCTAGAGTCTTCTCCAGCACTGTAATTCGAAAGCATCAATTCTTTGGCACTCCGCCTTCTTTATGGTCCAACTCTCACATCTGTATATGATTACTGGAAAAACCATAGCTTTGACTATACAGACCTTTGTTGGCAAAATGATGTCTCTGCTTTTTAATATGCTGTCTAGGTTTGTGATAGCTTTTCTTCAAGTGCCTTAATTTCATGGCTACATAAGAAAGCTGAGTGCTAAAAAAAAGCAATGCTTTTGAATTGTGGTGTTGGAGAAGACTCTTGAGTCCCTTGGACTGCAAGGAAATCAAACCAGTCAATCCTAAAGGAAATCAGTCCTGCATATTCATTGGAAGGACTAATGCTGAAGCTGAAGTTCCAATACTTTGGCCACCTGATGGGAAGAACTGACTCATTGAAAAAGACCCTGATTCTGGGAAAGATTGAAGGCAGGAGAAGGGAACCACAGAGGATGAGATGGTTGGATGGCATCACCAACTCGATGGACATGAGTTTGAGCAAGTTTCGGGAGCTGGTGATGGACAGGAAAGCCTGGTGTGCTACAATCCATGGGGTCACAAAGAGTCAGACAGGACTGAGCGACTCAACTGAACTGACAGTCACTGTTTGCACTGATTTGGGAGCTGAAGAAAATAAAGTCTGTCACTGTTTGCACTTTTCCCCCATCTATTTGCCATGAAGTGACGGGACCAGATGCCATGATCTTAGTTTTTTGAATGTTGAATTTTAAGCCAGCTTTTGCGCTTCTTTCACTTTCATCAAGAGGCGCTTTAGTTCTTCTTCGCTTTCTGCCGTAAGGGTGGTGTCATCTGCATATCTGAAGTTATTGTTATTTCTTCCTGCAATCTTGATTTCAGCTTGAGCTTCATCCAGCCTGGCATTTCTTGTGATGTACTCTGCATGTAAGTTAAATAAGTAGGGTGACAATATACAGCCTTGACATACTCGTTTCCCTATTTGGAAACAGTCTGTTGTTCCATGTCCAGTTCAGTTGCTTCTTGACCTGCATACAGGTTTCTCAGGAGGCAGGTAAGGTGGTCTGGTATTGCCATTTCCTGAAGAATTTTCCACAGTTTGTTGTGATCCGCACAAAGGCTTTAGCTAATCAATTAAGTAGATGTTTTTCTGGAATTCTCTTGCTTTTTCTGTGACCCAGTGGATGTTTGCAAGTTGATCTCTGGTTCCTCTGCCTTTTCCTCTGACTGTTACAGGAGGAAAGTTTGGTCAGAGCAGTGGACTCTGTTCAAAGGCTGTGGGGCAGCCTGGTGAGCCTTCATGGGTGACAGTAATGGTGAGAGGCTTCACGCCTCTTTTCCTTCTTTATGAAATGTTTGTCTGTTTCAGGCTTTGCTGCAGATGGTGTGTGATGAGAGCCACCACATCCTGGCCCTGTCCGAATACCGAGGACCCCCCCACATCCTGAGCAGGAGTGAGCCCAGTGCCCCCCTCGAGTGCATTCCAATGGGGGGCCAGGACCTGCTGGAGGCAGTGCCTGCTCCCAGGGAGCATCCCACCCCAGGATCCCAGAAAGGAGAGAAGGTACAGGCCTTCAAGGTAAAGAAGAGAAGCAGTGGGCATGGACCAGTCAAGAAATGGGAGTAAAGGGACAAGAGGCAGGTCAGCGATAGGCGGGGATGCCGTGCCTGGTCAGCCACTCTCTCACTTGCATCCTGTGGGCTCCAGCCCCATGTCAGCACCTTCCTGACCCTGTTCAGGCAGGAGAGGCTGGGGGAAGAGGCGCGACAGCTCATGATGGAGATGGGTGTTGGGGCAGGGTCCTCGACCACAGAGTCTCAGTGCCCACTCCTTGACTGAGGGGCAGCACGGAGCTGAGGGACAGAAGCTGAGTCCCCACGCACAGGGAGCTGGCTGGCCTTGGAGTGTGGCTGCAGCAGTGGGCAGACCCCGAGCTTTAGGGGAAGGAGGCAGGCGGGCCCAAGGTCGCCAAAAGGCAGCCAGCCTATGCATGGTCTATACAGACATACCTGCACACACACACACGCATGCACGCACGCACACACGCGCGCGCACACACACACACCACATAGATGCACCTGCATGTGTGTGTGCACGAACACACGGCCTGGCCTCCCCTAGCCCAAGGTTTGTGTACACACACACAGACACATATGCAGACACACTCAGGCTCGTTTACACAGATACACACACACACACTTCAGGGCCTGGCTTCTCCTAGCCCCAGGGCTCATGAACACACACTCATACACGGGCACACACACAACTCAGGGCCTGGCCTCCCCTAAACCTGGGGCTCATGTACACACATACACACAGATACATATACACACTCAGGGCCTGACCTCCCCTAGCCCTGCAGCTCATGGACACACACACACATATGCACGTGCACACACACTGACACTTGGCCTGGCCTCCCCTAGCCCCTGGGCTCGTTGCACACACGCTCTCAGGGTCCAGCCTCCCCTAGCCCTGGGGCTCTGGTATAGCAGTGGGAAGAGGTTTGCTTGCTGGCGTGTGTTCCATCTTCACCGGGGTTGAAGGGTTCTCTGCCCCCAGAGGTGCTGCTTGCTCCTCCTGTCCAGGGTGCTTGAGGTCTGCATGTGTCCCTGTCAGTCAGGTGGGTCCTGTTGAACCTGCAGGATGCGTCTGTAGGAACATGGGTTTTTTGCTTCAATATTTTAGGCATCTTCCAACGTGGGCCTGGACTGGAGCGGAGACTTCCTGCAGGCTGTACAGGGGGCCTTTGAGAAGGAGCGGGAGATGCTGAGAGTGGAGCTGTGGCCCCAGCTCTGTGGCTTGGGCCCTGGGGGCTGCGGCTCCCTGCTCGAGAGGCTGGAGAAGGTGGTTCATGAGCAGGTGAGCCGTGCCCCCACTCCCCCGCAGCCAGTGCTGACACAGAGGGTGACAGAGCGTGCTTCAGGCGTGAATTGCGGTTCCCATATTACACCTGACCTTAGAGGCAGTGACTACTCCTTTTTAATGCATGAATTCCATGAAATGGAAAACTCAATGCATTTATCTTCCTTTAGTATCTCTCTCTGTTCTGAAAATAACTGTTCTTTCCCTGAAAACAAATCAGCAATTCTAGGCAGCCCAGCCACAGGTTATGAGCGCTGAGCCCAAGGTCAGAGGGTCTGCACTGTAAGGCCCTGGGAATTCTGTTCCCGCCAGCCTCCCCAGCTCCCTTCTCCTGCCCCGACCCTCTCCCCGGCAGAGAGGGTCAGGGTGCATGGCAGGTGTTGACCTGGCCCAAAAAGTGAGACCAAGATGCTGGGGGAAGAGCCTCATGCGATCTGAGGGTCTGAATGCCACTATGCCCACATTCACACCACACAGTCGCCACAGACATCCTGTGGCAGCGATCCTGGGAGCAGGGGCTGCTCCGGCCCAGCCCCCAGCCCTCGGGAGCCCCTCTCCTGCCGTGTCTGACGTCCCCCTACCCTGCCTCTTCCCCCCGTCTCAGGGGGACCAGCAGGAGAGGTCGTTGGAGCGCCTCTGCCTGTCAGACAGGAGCAGCCTGCTGTCGGAGATCCAGGCTCTGCGGGCCCAGCTGCGGATGACGCACCTGCAAAACCAGGAGAAGCTACAGCAGCTGTGCACGGCGCTGACCAGCGCGGAGGCCCGAGGGAGCCGCCAGGAGCACCGGCTGCGCAGGCAGGGTGGGTGCGGCCCCGACACTCACCCGCCGGCTGGTGCGGGCGCGACGGCCGGGCCCCCCCTCTCCCCGGGCCACCAAGTGCATGGCCCGCGAGGCGCCCTGGAGCTTGCGCGCACACCTCTGGGCTGAGTTTGCGAGTGTTTTGCACCTCTGTTCCTGAGGTCTATAGTTTTTTTCTTCTGATTTCAGTGTCAGGGTGACGTCAGCCTCCGCCTTAGTGTTTGGAGAGTTCTCCAGCGAAGCCATCCAGGCTAGATTCTCTGGTGGGAGGAGTGGCAGGTGGGGTGGCATTTCAGGGTGACCACGGATGGTCACACCAAGCTTTGTGCCCTAGGCAGGGTGGGCTCCATGCAGGTCCATCTTGGCTGAACTCCAGCCTCTGTCCCTGGAAGACCAAGGCCTGAACAGCACAGGGGTCAAGAGGGCATGTGCCCCCGCCCAGTCGCATTACACGACCTCCTGGCTGGCTGGGTGGTCCCACTTGTTCTCCCCCAGTGTGTCTTTGGACGCTCAACCAGCCATGAGGTGAAACTGGCAGTGGTGTGAGCAGAAGGCGTGTGTCCTTAGTACCCTGGTGTAGTTGTAAACAGCAGCTTCAGGGTCACAGAAACTTCCTGTCTCCCGCTAGCCCCTCAAAGTGAACATATTCCATCCCCGTTAGTTTGTTACTAATGGTATGCTAGTCATTGTTTGTTCACTTTGGACTCATGAATAATGCTATTTTAATTCATTTAATCTTTCTTAGTTGAATTATTGGCGTATAAGGTCGAGCAGGAAAAATGTATAGCAAGCGACCTGCAGAAAACCCTGAACGAAGAGCAAGAGAAAGCAAATAATGTCCGAAAGCTGCTGGTGGCAGAGCAGAACGCTGTCAGAGACCTGAAATCCGAGCTCTGCGAGTGTCGACAGGACAATGAGCGGCTGCTCAAGTCCCTCAATGACGTGCAGAAGGAGGTCCTCCAGATGAGGTGCGGCCCTCCTGCAAGGCTCCCCCTTCTAGCCGTCCTTTCTTCAGGCTTCTGGGCAAAACTCAGTGCGCGTTGCATGGTTCTTACCACCTTCTTCCCAGCCTTGAAGTGAAAGTCGATGTCTGGAGCAGGTTTCCCCCCATGTCCTGATTGGTGTGGGGGAGTGCTGCTCTGCTCCCATGGGTTGGTAGGGGGTGGAGACTGAATGCACAGCAGGGCCCGCCTGCCGGGTCCTGGGAGCCCCTGGCACTGTCCCACGTCCCTTTGAGAGCCCATGTCTCCACTCAGGTCAATGCTGGATAGTAAGGAGAGTGACCTGCAGGCAGCGCTGCAGCAGCTGGAGGGTGAGCGCATGAAGGAGCAGGCCCTGCAGAGCCAGCTAGAGGAGGAGCGGCTGCAGCACATGCAGAGAGAGGGCCAGAGCGCCAAGACCCTGGAGGTGACGGGGCTCAGGCCCTGGGGCTTGGGCTGGGGCTGTGAGGGGAATCCCTGTGGGCATAGACATGTGCGGCCCCCACCACCGCCACACAGTTGCTTCTGCAAGGCCAACGCAGCTTCAAAGCCTTGTGGGTGTCCCACCCGTGTACTGAAGAGGCAGTGCCAGCGCCCCATGGCAGCCATGTGGCAGTGCGTCAGGGGTGTCCCCCAGGCCTGGAAGAGCTGAGCACCATGTGGGGTCCAGGGCTGCAGGTTTGAGCAGGAGGCAAATTGGGTGGTGGCCCTGTGCTCGGAAGAGCATCTCATCCAGAGTCACAAGGTGGGTGGTTACTGCTTGTGCCCCTTCACCCAAAGGAGAGTGTCAGAAGCTCTGGCTGTGAAAACTGGCTAGATGCTGTTGCTCTTGGTTTGATCTTTCTCTCCTCATTGTTCCCTGACGTAGGAGTTAAGGGCATCTTTGGAGCAGCAGTGCGCCCAGAGCAACCAGCTGTGTGTGGTGCTGAAACATGAGCAGACAGCAAAGGACAACCTGCGACAGGAGCTGCAGATTGAGGCATCACGCTGTGAGGCGCTGCTGGCGCAGGAACGTGGCCACATGTCTGAGCTGCAGCGGAGTCTGGAGGCCGAGCGGGACCGCGCACGTGAGCTGTCAGAGGCCCTGCAGCACGAGCGCGTCCTGACGGAGAGGCTGAGCCGGCGGCCTCAGGAGAGGCCTCCGCACCAGGCGCTGCTGCAGAAGCTGCGGGCCCGGGAGGAGCATGTGCGCGAGCTGGAGGTGGCGCTGGAGGCTGCGCAGCGGCACGCCCTGGAGGCTGAGGCGCGCGTGCACCGTGAGGAGGTGGAGCGGGAACAGGAGGTAAGTGCGGCGCCGAAGACGCCTCCGGAGACCCTGCCTGGAACACGGGAGAGGCCGGCGTGGGGCCAGGGACAGGTAGAGCAGGATGCATGCAAGGACGCGAGGACGGGAGCGGAGCTGAGGCCCAGCCGAGCGGACACGCAGCTGTGGAGCAGGTGGCAGAGAGACAAGGAGACGCTGGTGAGCGCGCCTGTGCTGGCCCCGGGCTGCCCCTCGGCCTGGTCGCTGCAGCCTGGTGGCAAGTGGAGGCCAATAGCTTGTGGCCTCCTACCCTGTTCCTTCCCGAGGTCGTTGTGGATCCTCAGCCCCAAGCAGGTCCGTGTGTCTCTGTGAACGGCGCTTTGGCTTCTGTGTTAAGACCCTTGGGATCTCGGTAGGAATTGCACTGAGTCTGCAAAGTGTTCTGAGGGTGTTGTCTGCTCAACAGTGTTAGGTCTTCCCATTGCAGAAATCTGAGGGTCTCTCCATTTATTTGCTCAGTTGCTTTATTTAGGTTTTTGTTTTATCACTTCAGGTGGTAAACCTTGCATTTCTTTTATTTATTCCTAAATGTTATATTTTGATGCTGCTGTAAGTGGTGTTATTTTTTACTCCTGTTTTCAGATTACTTGTTGCAACCATGTAGCAATGCAGGTTACTTCCATACTTGGATCTGGTGTCTTGCCACTTTGCTGAACTGGCCTATTAGTCCCAATATTTTTAATAGATTCTTTGGAATTTTCAACATTGAAGACCATGATTTTTGCAGAGAGGCATAGTTTTGCTTGTTCCTTTCCCACCTGGAAGCCTTCTCTCTTCTCTTTGCCTGATTGCCCTGGCCAGAACCTACAAGAGTGCTGAAGCAGGTGTGAGGGCATGGGTCCAGCCCCATTGCCGATCTCGGGGGAGCAGTCCGTCTTTTACCACTGACTATGATGGTAGTTGTTTGATTTTTGTCACTGCCCCTTATCAGAGGAAGGTCCCTTCCATTTCTAGTTTATTCAGTCTTTTCTAGTTTAATATTGAGAGTATTGGAGGTGCTCTTTCACAGTCTTTTGAGATTTTGTGCTTCTGTTGTGCTTCTGAATTGATGGATTTTCATATATTCAGCCGTCCTGGCCCTCTTGGGCTGCATTCCTCTTGAATTTGTGCAGTGCTTAGTTGTTCAGTCATGTCTGACTCTCTGCAACCTTATGGACTCTAGGCAAGAATACTGGAGTGGGTTGCCATGCCCTCCTTCTGGGGATCTTCCCAGCCCAGGGGTCAAACTCAGGTCTCCCACATTGCAGGTGGATTCTTTACCCTGGTGGCTTAGACAGTAAAGAATTTAGTGTATAATTCTTTTAAAATTAGTGCTGAATTCAGTTTGCTAGTATTTTGCTAAGGATTTTGCATTTATATTTATGAGCAATATTGTTCTATAGTTTTCTTGTCTTTTTGGTTCTGGTATCAGGAAGGTCTTGGATGTGCAGAGTGGATTTGGAAGTGTTCCCTTCTTTATCTTTTCGATGGATCTTAATTTTAGATACGTTATATGTCAACCAAAAGTATTTGTTTCTGAGGATGTTATATTCTGTGTTTCCTCATGAATTCACTTTTATTTTGTTCTTTTAAAAAATATTTTTTTAAATGTTGAAAAAATTACCTTTATTATTTCTATCTTTGTGTTTTGTCAAATTCTAAGAATGCTCAAACTACTGCACAATTGCACTCATGTCACACACTAGTAAAGTAATGCTCAAAATTCTCCAAACCAGGCTTCAGCAATACGTGAACCGTGAACTTCCAGATGTTCAAGCTGGTTTTACAAAAGGCAGAGAAACCAGAGATCAAATTGCCAACATCTGCTGGATCATTGAAAAGCAAGAGAGTTCCAGAGAAACATCTATTTCTGCATTATTGACTATGCCAAAGCCTTCGACTGTGTGGATCACAACAAACTGTGGAAAATTCTTAAATTTCCACAGAAATGGGAGTACCAGACCATCTGACCTTTCTCTTGAGAAACCTGTATGCAGGTCAGGAAGCAACAGTTAGAACTGGACATGGAACAACAGACTGGTTCCAAATAGGAAAAGGAGCACGTCAAGGCTATATATTGTCACCCTGCTTATTTAACTTCTATGCAGAGTGCATCATGAGAAACACTGGGCTGGAAGAAGCACAAGCTAGAATCAAGATTGCTGGGAGAAATATCAATAACCTCAGATATGCAGATGACACCACCTGTGTGGCAGAAAGTGAAGAGGAGCTTAAAAGCCTCTTGATGAAAGTGAAAGAGGAGAGTGAAAAAGTTGGCTTAAAGCTCAACATTCAGAAAACAAAGATCATGGCATCCGGTCCCATCATTTCATGGGAAATAGATAGGGAAACAGTGGAAACAGTGTCAGACTTTATTTTGGGGGGCTCCAAAATCACTGCAGATGGTGATTGCAGCCATGGAATTAAAAGATGCTTATTCCTTGGAAGGAGGGTTATGACCAACCTAGATAGCATATTCAAAAGCAGAGACAATACTTTGCCAACAAAGGTGCGTTTAGTCAAGGCTATGGTTTTTCCTGTGGTCATATATGGATGTGAGAGTTGGACTGTGAAGAAGGCTGAGTGCCGAAGAATTGATGCTTTTGAACTGTGGTGTTGGAGAAGACTCTTGAGAGTCCCTTGGACTGCAAGGAGATCCAACCAGTCCATCCTAAAGGAAATCAGTCCTCGGTGTTCATTGGAAGGACTGATGTTGAAGCTGAAACTCCAGTACTTTGGCCACCTCATGCGAAGAGTTAACGCTTTGGAGAAGACCCTGATGCTGGGAGGGATTGGGGGCAGGAGGAGAAGGGGATGACAGAGGATGAGATGGCTGGATGGCATCACCGACTTGATGGACATGAGTTTGAGTGAACTCTGGGAGTTGGTGATGGACAGGGAGGGCTGGCGTGCTGCAATTCATGGGGTCGCAAAGAGTCGGACACGACTGAGCTACTGAACTGAACTGAAAAAGGTTTTAAAATGCACAAGGAAAACCAATGGCCTGGTCTCTTTAGTGGTTAGCCTGCCATTAAATGGTCTAAAAATAAATACTAGTGAGATAGTCACACACTATTGAGTTCACCGATTTAAATTGCACAGTTCAGCAATTTTAGTATGTTCAGAAGTTGTGCAGCCATCACTCGCTCGATTTTAGCACATGTTCATCTCCCAGGATGAACCTGTGCCCAGCCCCGGCACCTGCTGACTGACTTTGCGCCCCTTCTAGACGGTTCATATCAGTGAATCATTTGATGTGTAGCCTTCTGTGTCTGGCCCCGCTGTGGTGGTTTCCAGGTTCACGTGTGTTGTGTGTGAGTAATGCGTAGTGTTTCTTGTGGGGTTAGAAAGCCTTGAATTTAGTCATGTTTCATCACTAGAGGTCTTGGCAGTGGAGGGGTCGTCTGGGGCTGTGGCAGAGGGCAGAGCCTAGCCAGGAGGTTTCCTGATGGAGGAGCTGAAGTCACGGCCCTGGGTTGGGCTTTGGTCATTCGGGGCCCCCAGAACGAGTTCCAGGTTTTGTGCATGTGGGGTCTGTCTCCCCAGGAAGAGGGATTTGTCATCTTCACGTGTTTCTCACGGGGCTTCCCAAACCTTATCCAGAGACTTCTGCTAAATCTCTTTATTTTTTTCCTTTGATTAATTTTTTTAACATATGATAACATAGTTACTTAAAAAATAAATACAAAGTGTTTTCCAAGTTAAATTATTAACTGTCCTTTACAATGTACCTTGATATGTATTTTTTTTATTAAGAACTATGTTGTCATTTTGGTGTTATTTTTACTTCAGGCAGTTAACTCGATCCAGATTATGAGGTCTTTTTCTGGCCATAATGGCCCAGGCTTCTTATAGTTACTTCAGGGCCAATTTCTTTCTTTTTTTTTTTTTAAAACAAATCAGCAGGTCCCTCGGTTATGTTCCTTTTTCCTCATTTGGAAAATCAATAAAGACTGCAGTTTCCTGAGGAGGTGATGCTGGGGAGGGATCGGGAGGTGCTGGGTAGAAAATAGGCCCAGCCCATGTGCTGGCCTGAGTTGGGGCGGGCTAGGCCTGCACCTTCTCTGCTTGGTCCTGTCCAGTCCTGCCCGGTCCTGTCTGGTCCTGCCTGGCTGTCTTTGGTTCCCTGGAGCCCGCCTCCCTATGATTCCTCCCTTGGGCCCTGGTCCCGGGCACCAGGCAGGAAGTGGCCTGGTTCCTCCACAGTGGAGGGCAGGTCACAAGGGGGGTGGCAGAGAGCCTCATGACCCAGCCCAGCCTCTTGTTGCTGGGGCACCTGCAGAGGGGTGCTCCGGCTGTGGTTCCCCCCTACCATCACTCCCATGTGCGTCCCATCCTGGGCCCTGTCTGGGTCCTTGAGGCCTGCCATGCAGCTTGTCTGGGGCAGGGCCATCATCCCCTGACTCCTCCCCCGACTTAGCATGGTGCCCAGAGTCTCTGCCTAGAGCACGTCCTGGTTGGTTCGGGCCGGGAGGGCAGCCTCCCCGCTGCACCCTGGGCCCCGTCTCTGCCCTTGGCCATGTGTGAGGTTGCTTCCTCGCCCACAGCGGGAGCTGGAGCTGCAGCGCCAGCGGGATGAGCACAAGATCCAGCAGCTGCAACGGACCGTGCAGGAGCTGCAGGCACGGGTGGCACTGCCAAGCGCGGAGCCAGAGCGCCTCCGTGAGCAGCAGCGGGGCCTGGAGAAGGTGCGGCAGCAGCTGCTTTGTGCCGCGGGGCTTCTTACCAGCTTTATCAACCAGACAGTGGACAGGTAAGTGGCTCAGGACCCACCCCCTGCTGCCTAGCACCTGTGGTGCCAAGAAAATCCTGCATTTGGGGCGTGCCTTTGATTGAGGTCCAGGTTTTAATGAGACAGACTCTTTCTCATCCCACGTGTGTGGATAAATTTGTCCACAGTGTTCTCTTGAAAGATGACCACAAGATACGGGTTTGCCATCTAACATGACAGACGATTGGGTCTCTCCATGCCCCTTTACAAGTGCTCCCCGCCCAGAGGGTCCGGCCCAAGCCCAGGGCTCCAGGGTGGGTGGTGCCCTGTGTCTGTACGTGGTCTGTCTTGCCTGAGGCCCTGGGGCCGCTACATCTGGGACTGGGATGCCTCTGCCTTGTCGAGGACCCGAGACCCTGCTGTTTGGTGGGAAAGAGCATTTATTTGCCCTTTTCTGAGCACACAAAAGCTCAGCCACTACAGCCCCTGTCCTGTAATTGAGTTTAGTTATTGGAGCAGAGAAGTCTCGCTTAGAATAGCTGACCATCTCTGAATAGCCCAGAGTCCCAGCAGAGAGCAGCAGAGGGAGAAGGACACACTGAGGGAGCCTCAGAGGTCAGTGGTCAGTGGCCGGAGGTTTCTGGCTTCACAGACTGCCCACGCCGCACAGTATCCTGGCTGCCACAGTCACTGCAGAGCTCCCTGGGTGCTGTGCGGAGTACCTGCCTAGCTTTGGGTGTCTGCCACTGGGAGTCGTGTGCACCTGCTGAGTGTCTGTGTTCTTCTCCAGGACGATCAGTGATTGGACGTCGTCAAACGAGAAGGCAGTGGCGTCTTTGCTGCACACACTGGAGACACTGAAGTCTGAATTGGGCACATCCAGCTCCTGCCGGGTGAGACCAGCTTTCTTGTTCACTGTGACCAGTCTTGCCTACCCCCATCAGCCTGTTTTATGGTTGGCTGAGGGCACTGTCCATGGTGCCCACGGTGGCCCTGGTCTGTCCTGCTCTGTGGCTGATGGCCCTGCACTTGTTGCTGCGACCCTGGGCTGAAATTGAGCTGCCCATTGGCTCTGTAGGGGACCCTTCAGGAGTCCTGACTGCTGCTCTGAATTCCTGACAGAGTTCTGGGACAGGTAGGACAGTGTAAGCAGCAGGAGGGCTGACCTGCCATGCCCACTGGCGTGGAAAGAATGAGCCTGTCCTGGGGGGCCCTTGGGGATGAGCATGCTCTTCCCACTGCCCTTCATGCGCCACCCCTGACAAAGGCGCTGTCGGAGCCGGTTGTGTTTCCTAACACACTTCCTGAGCTGATGCCCAAAAGAATGTGACTTGATGCCCTCTGCCCAGCCCCTTAGGCTTGCCACCAAACGCAAATATGTTTAAAGTTAAAATCCCTGGAAATAGCCAGCAGTGCAAGCCACGAGTAGCATGCATGCCTTTTAACTAAACACTTTCAGATGCTGATCTTGTTTTCTCCTCAAGAAGAAAACAGCGGCGGAGCTGCAGATCCAGCTGGTGGACGTCCTGCTGAAGGACAACGAGTCGCTGAGCAGAGCACTCAGCACAGTGACACGGGAGAAGGCGGAGCTGTGCAAGGCCTTATCTCGGCTGGAGAGGACACACCGGGCCCCGAGGACCTTGCAGGAGGGCTGCACTCGCAAGGTACGCTCCAGGGGCCCTGGAGGCCTCGGCAGCCCAGCACGCTGGCTCTGTGCACAGACAGTGATGTGTGAACACCCACGTGACCCTCCTCAGGAGATGGCGTCTGGTACCTGCTCATGGAAAGAAATTTTGACCAAGAATTGAATAATCGGATGAATTTTATTAGAGTTTTTTTGACTTTAGTCTAGTGAAAATAATAGATAATTTTCCTGGTTGTGTCATTTGATAGACGCTTTCTCAGGAATGCCTTGTTTTTTTTCTTTTTTATATTTAGGTTTCCTGTGGGCAATTTGCTTTTATTACTTTTTAAAAAAAAAAAAACAATGGAAATATTTCCAAATTATTTTAAAATTTACCTTCGATTAACTCTGCCTTAGTAGTGTGATGGACGTCTCTAAGTGGGATCACGAGGCTGGGGCCTTTGAGGGGCCGTTCGCTTCTTCTGGAAAGCACTGGAGGTCCATCAGGTGGAGTGTCCACAGCTCAGTCCCATCCATTATTGAGCGGCTCTGCCTGGCACAAACATGCCTCAGCTTATGAGTGTGGGCACAGATTCCTTTCTCTGTGTAAATACCCAGCTGGGGCATTGCTGTGTCCAGTGGTCACTGTGTGTTCACTGTCCAGAGCTTTCCAGAACAGCTGCATTTCAGTGAGGGTTCCAGCTTCTCTGCATCTTTGCGTTTAGTGTTTTACCTGTCATCTCGGCAGAGTGCTGATAGATGTGACATGGTGTCTGAGGATCTTCTTTGGAGAAGTGTCCATTAAAGTCTTTTGCCTCTTCTTCAGTTGGATCATTTGTTTTCTTATTGTTGAATTTTGAGAGTTCTTTATATGGTCTGGATATAGCTCCTTTTTCAGAAATATAATTTGCACATATTTTCTCCCCATCTGAGTTTGTTCTCCTGTGTTGTGTCCTTTGCAGAACAGAAGCCTTTAATTTTGATGCAGTCCTCTATCAGTTTGTTCTCGTGTGGGTCCTGCCAAGAGTCGTAGACTTGTTCTTTTTATGTTTAGGTCCATGATCTGTTTGCAGTTCGTTTTGTTTTGGTTTGAGGGTAGGTAGAGGCCTGTTTTACACCTGTTGATATCTAAGACTCCCACACACTCTGTCGACAAGATTCTCCTTTCTGCCTGAGTTGTCCTTGTACCTGTGTCCAAAGTCATCCAACAATATTTGTGTCTTTATGTCTGGATTCTTGGTTCTGTCCCAGTGGTCTATATGTTTGTTCTTCATGAGCTGCCTAATTAACATAGATTTATATTATGTAGAGAAGGCAGAGGAACCAAAGATCAAACTGCCAACATCATTGGATCATAGAAAAAGCAAGAGAATTCAAAAAAAAACGTCTGCTTGTATTTTATTGACTACACCAAAGCCTTTGACTGTGTGGATCACAACAAACTGTAGAAAATTCTTAAAGAGCTAGGAATACCAGTCCACCTTACTTGCCTCCTGAGAAATCTATGCTGGTCAGGAAGCAACAGTTAGAACTGGACATTGGACAACAGACTTGTTCCAAATTGGGAAAGGAGTACGTCGAGGCTTTATGTTGTCACCCTGCTTATTTGCATGCAGAGTACATCATGCAAAATACCGGGCTGGATGAAGCACAAGCTGGAATCAAGATTGCAGGGAGAAATATCAATAACTTCAGATATGCAGATGATACCACCCTTATGGCAGAAAGTGAAGAGGAACTAAAGAGCCTCTTGATGAAAATGAAAGAGGAGAGTGAAAAAGCTGGCTTAAAACTCAACATTCAGAAAATTAAGATCATGGCATCTGGTCCCATCACTTCATGGCAAAAAGATGGAGAAACAACGGAAACAGTGAGAGACTTTACTTTCAGTTCAATCGCTCAGTCGTGTCCGACTCTTTGTGACCCCATGAATTGCAGCACGCCAGACCTCCCTGTTCATCACCAACTCCCAGAGTTCATGCAAACTCATGTCCATTGAGTCAGTGATGCCATCCAGCCATCTCATCCTCTGTCGTCCCCTTCTCCTCCTGCCCCCAATCCCTCCCAGCATCAGGGTCTTTTCCAATGAGTCAAGTCTTCACATCAGGTGGCCAAAGTATTGGAGTTTCAGCTTCAGCATCAGTCTTTCCAATGAACACCCAGGACTGATCTCCTTTAGAATGGACTGGTTGGATCTCCTTGCATGGGGGACTCCAAAGTCACTGCAGATAGTGACTGCAGCCATGAAATTAAAAGATGCTTGTTCTTTGGAAGAAAAACTATGACCAACCTAGACAGTATATTGAAAAGCAGAGACATTATTTTGCCAACAAAGGTCCATCTAGTCCAAGCTGTGGTTTTTCCTGTAGTATGTATGGATGTGAGAGTTGGACCATAAAGAAAGCTGAGTGCTAAAGAATTGATGCTTTTGAACTGTGGTGTTGGAGAAGACTCTTGAGAGTCCCTCGGATTGCAAGGAGATCCAACCAGTCAATCCTAAATGGCCACCTGATGTGAAGAACTGACTCATTGGAAAAGACCCTGGTGCTGGGGAAGATTGAAGGCAGGAGGAGAAGGGGATAACAGAGGATGAGAGGGTTGGATGGCATCACTGACTCGATGGACATAAGTTTGAGCAAGCTCCATGAGTTGGTGATGGACAGGGAAGCCTGGTGCGTGCCATGGGGTCACAAAGAGTTGGACACAACTGAGCGACTGGACTGAACTGACTGATATCATGGCCAGGTGGTGGAATGCTCCATTTGTTTCCTCTTTTTCAAATGACTTGGTTAGGCTAGTTCCTCTGTTCTTCCATATAAGTTTTAGAATCTTGCTGGTTGTTTTGACTGGTATTGCATTCTGTACATCAATGTGGGAAGAATTAGAAAGGTAAATGGTACATCCACTTTGGAAAACAGCCGAGAAGTTCCTCGAAACAGATGAGGCTGCTGTCTTCTTGCCTCTAGGGCTTCCCTCAGGAGAAATGAAAATACAAATATGTCCACATGGAAACTTGTGCACAAGCTTTCTTATTGCCATTATTCATCCTTCCAAATGTGGGAATAATCCAAAAGCTCATTAATTTATAAATGTGTGAGTAAAATGTGGTATATCAGTAAATGGGGGCTTCCCTGGTAGCCCACTGATTAAAAAATCCAGCTGTAATGCAGGAGACCCTGGTTCGATTCCTGGGTTGGGAAGATTCCCTAAAGAAGGGATTGGCTACCCACTCCAGTATTCTTGGGCTTCTGTGGTGGCTCGGATGGTAAAGAATCTGCCTGCAGTGCAGGAGACCTGGGTTTGATCCCTGGGTTGGGAAGATCCCCTGGAAGAGGGCATGGCAACCCATTTCAGTATTCTTGCCTGGAGAATCCCCATGGACAGAGGAGCCTAGCGGGCTGCAGTCCATGGGGTCGCAAAGAGTTGGACACAACTGAGCAACTAAGGACAGCACACAACACATATCTATAAATGGAGTATTATTTGGCAATAAATAGGAATAAAGGACTGGTGAGTGCTACAGTGTGGGTAAGCTTTGAAACATTATGAAAGGTGAAAGAAGCCAGTTCCCAGAGATGACAATAATGTGTAGGCTCCATTGGTATGAAATGCCCAGAACAGACAGTCGCAGGGGCAGGATCGTAGGCTGTTAGTTGCTGGAGGGAGGCAGTGGGGAGTGAGTGCTGAGGGCACACGGCTCTGAGTGATGAAACTGGGAAGCAGAGATGGTTGCACAACCTGAGGAATATACCAGAGCCAGTTCAGTTTCACACTTTGCATGCTAAGTCGCTTCAGTCATGTCTCTTTGTGACCCCATGGACTGTATCCCGACAGGCTCCTCTGTCCATGGGATTCTCCAGGCAAGAATACTGGAGTGGGTGGCCATGCCTCGTCCAGAGCATCTTCCCAACCTGGGGATCGGACCTGTGTCTCTTAGATCTCTTGCATTGGCAGCTGGGTTCTTTACCGCTAGCGCCAGTTCAGTTTCTCCCTTTAAAAGGGTAAATTTTATATTTTATGAATTATGAAGCAAATTTTTTATTAAACATTTGGGCAGAATTGACATCTGTAACTGTACTTGAACTGTCTTGAACCTTCCCGTCTGTGTACTTTCATGTCCGTGCATTCAGGTCTTTTAAAATTCTTTTCCTAAATGTGTTGTAGCCATCAGCCTGCAGATCCTGTACACACTAGGGCAGGTTTTTATGTAAAGAGCTCATTTTCAGCAGGCTGTTGTACATGGCACTTTTCAGGCTTTCTGTTTTCCGGGTGTTCGTGGCTGGTGTGTAGAAGCGTGACTGATGTTCACAGACCCGCCTCATGTCCTACAGTCTTCCAAGCCTTACTTTTTGGGCCCAGGAGCCTCTCTGTCGGATCTTCTACCTGGGCGATCTTGCCATATGCGCATGGGGGCTGTTACCTTCTTTCTTCTTGGCATGGCTGTGATTTCCTGTCCTTGCCCCCTGCCAGGCTGGAGAGGACACCCAGCCCCATCCCATCCCAGGTGGAGCCTGCTTTCCCGTGGAGGACGATGCCCTGGGTCAGTTTGAAGAGGCTCCTTCCAGTTCCTGGTTTGCTGGGACTTTTGCCATGAGTGGATGTCCGACTCTGTCGTGCTTTTTCTTCTCCTGTTGGTGGGATGGTTTGGTCTTGTTCAGTCTCTTAATATGGTGAAGTCCATTGACTGTTGAGTGTGGACTCTCTCCTTATTCCAGGAAAACCCGACCAGGTCACGATGTATTTTTCTCTCCATGTGCTGCTGCGTCTGTTTGCTTACATGTTGTGCGTTTCTGTGTCTGATTTCAGGAGGGATATTAATCTGGACAGGTTTTTTGTTGTCTCTGGTTTGGGCCTTATTAACGAGCTGGGACATTCTCCCTCCTCTTGTTTCTGGAAGAGAGTATGCAGAGCTGGTGGTTTTTTCTTCTTTAAATGTTGGTTAAATGCACCGTCTGTGCCTAGTGTCTTCTCTTTAGGAAGGTTTTAATGATGTGCATGCTTATTTCTGGTGCTGCCGGGCAGAGTGTCCTGTCGAGGCTGGGCAAGTCCTGGCGGCGTGGAGTCTTTCAGTTCTGTCCGGTTCCACTCTGTTGGTGTGAAGCTCTGTGGAAGGCAGAGCCCTCTGTGCTTGTGATGTGGGGCCCACCCACAAGCAGACCCACGGCTCTGCTTCTTGGCAGGAGGGGTTATAAGGCAAGGGCTGCCGTGGGCAGAGTGCCTGGCTCTCTGCCCCTCTGGCTACTGCTCGGAGTGTGTTGTGAGGCTTCTTATTCAGAGCACCCTGGGTGGACTAAAGGCATGGTCTCCTGGGATGCTTTTGTCTCTCCTGTGGAAGTTAGCCAATCAGGAAATTAAAGGAATGAGTGAGTCAGAGGTGGCTGGGGGCAAACTGACATGGGCGTCTCCTTCCTGTCAAGGTGGCCTCTGTCCCTGAAGTGTCTCCTTCCAGGGAGGCCAGGTTGTGTTAGAACCTTGAGCGTGGTCTCTGCCTTCTGCCCAGCAAGGAGGTGGCACAGCTCAGCACCCGCCTCCTCCTGGTACTGCCCTGCATGGTGGGCCATGGCCAGGCTGCCTTGAAGGCCACTGATCATATGACCCTGGGCAACAGGCAGCTCCTGGTTGTCTGTTGTGGGTGGCAGCCTTGACCCTCCCTGCACGGTCCTCCTTCTGTTTATGTGTCCCCTCTGGAGCTGCGGGGTGCTTGGCACAGCAAGGTGTCAGGCCGTGCTGCCAATATGGGATCCCATCTTCACGATGTCCCCTCTTCACGGCATGGCCCCTGAGGTGTCCAGGGTGTGTGGTTCCACAGGACTGGAACAGAGCCAACTGTCTGCATCTGCTGGGAGTTGGCCTTTCCAGGGAGGATGAGAGTATCTAGTAGGCTTAAAGCTTTGAATTCTCAAATGTTGAGGGTTTGTTAAATAAAGATGTACCTTTTGTGCAATCATACTTCAGTAAATGGTGGGTCATAACCACCTCTGAGTGTTAATGGTCTGTTAATAATCACGTAACAGTTTGGGCACCACTGACAAGAGGCTGAAGTGGGACCCAGGTGGCCGGCACCTGCCCCAGCCCCGCCGTGTCCAGAGGGCATGTGTGGGGGATGGCTTGGGGCTGGGAGCAGTCCCCACTGTGCTGTCAGACACTTTTTTCGAGATGCTCTGCCGGGAGAATGACTGTGTAGACACACCATCTGTGGTCCTTGCAGAGGTCAGACAGGTCTGCCTGGAAGCAGGACAAGACGGTCTCACCAGGCTCAGCACGACACCCAGACCCAGCACTGGATGCCGGTGCCTGCAGTGCCAAGGTGAGCGCGAGCCCGCGGGCAGTGTTAAGTGTGGGGACGCCATCTCCTGGCCGCTTCTGACTTGTTCATGTTTTTAGGCACGTTTTAAGTTCACGACAGCATTGAAGGGAAATTACGGAGATTTCCCACCCCCAGCCCCCAAACACTATCCACTTCCCCGAGATGGAGCATGTGTTGCAGTTGATAGACCCACGTTGTCATCACGTGGGGGCCACTCTTGGGGCTATACTTGCTGTGGGTTTGATGAGTATAAGACCACATGTGTAAGACAACATGTATTCCCCACGCCAGTGTCATGCGGAGTGTTCTTACCGCTTTACAGAGCCTCCAGGCTCCACCTGTGGTGCCTCTTAAGATCCTGGGTTGGGGTGAAACCCCTGATGCCTTGAATCTCAGGGCATCGTGTCTGCAGCCTGAGAAAACCCTTGGCCTGCAGTTCACGCAGCATTTCTGACCATGAGGCCCAAGTGGGCCTCTTGAGGGAAGCCCCGTCAGGATAGGATGCCGACTTCTGCCTGTGACCTCAGGATTCCCGCAGCCTCCCCTCCCTGGATGCCTGCGGGCCTGGGAGCGGAGCTCCACCTGCCCCTAGTCTGGCCCATGCTCGGTGGTTGATTCCTGGGGCCCTTGGGCTCCTCCAGTGCTGGCAAAGCAACATCTGCTCTGCGTTTTGTCTGATAAACCAGATGGAACTCTGAACAGCAAGGTTGGTTCTGGTCACAGATGTCATGGGAGCCAACCCCTGTGATAATTTCTGAGGAGGAGGAAGTCTGGTTCTTCTAAAGCACCTGGTGCAACAGCTCTGCTGTGGAGACTTCTGAGGAGGATGTCTTTGTCCTGTGACCAAGTTTCACTGTTTTTTTCCTTTTAGATGGAAAAGTTGTACCTGCGTTATTTGAGAGCAGAGAGCTTTAGAAAAGCCCTGATTTATCAGAAGAAGTACCTTCTGCTGCTCATCGGTGGCTTCCAGGACTCTGAACAGGAAACCCTGTCCATGATCGCCCACTTGGGGGTGTTCCCTTCCAAAGCAGACAAGAAGGCAGCGGAGTCCCGCCCCTTCACCAGGTTCCGCACGGCCGTCAGGGTGGTGATCGCCGTCCTAAGGTACTGCCTGTCTGCTGGTGTGAGGTCCTTCGGTCTTTTAAACTCTACAGTTATTTCCTCGTTTAAGATGAATGACATTTGAGGCCTTAAAATGTAAACGGCCTTTATCTTCTGGAAACCACGCTGTGCAGAGCTACACCTTCTGAGACAGAAGGGTATAAGGCTGCCTTTTTATTATAAAACTAAGCCTTCCTCTTAACGGGGCTCTTGTGACAACAGTCTGATCATGGTTAAAACTGTATTTTGCTTCTTTGCATTTCAGTTTCTTATATTTTAGTCAAATCTGTGTTACATGAAGGTCGACATGTGCACAGGAAGACATGCCCTCCCCCTGCCCCCAGGTGGCATGTTCCAGCCCTCTCTGTAGACAAGCTCTGAGCCTGCGCTGTGGGCAGGGGGTGCCCCTGCCTCTGAGTGTCCACCTGCCTGGCCCTGCCCAGCCTCCAGTGTGTGTGCAGGAGGCACTTTTGGAGTGAGGTGGACTCCCTGGTGTGACGACAAGAAATTTTGACTGTTTCACAATTAACAGTGATGAAAATCTATTTCATTTTATAATTTTAATATCTGCTCTATCTCTAAAAACGTCTGTTCTACTAAGAACTGTACATCTGTGTCTGCTCTGTGTTGCCCACGGAGGTGCCTCTTCCAGGCCATACTCACCTGTCAGCAAGAACAGGTGCCACGGGGTGAGCGGGGCACCCTGGCTCTTTCCTGGACTGTATGCGAAGGTCAGGGGGTCCCAAGGCCCTCGAGATGCAGCGCCCCAGCCGGTTCAGCTGCACACCTACTGGGAGCCCCCCATGGGGGTGGGCACTTCCCTCTGCGTTCTTCTGAGGGCAGACCGTCCACCCACCTGACTGTCACTCTGAAACCCATCTGTCCTGTAGTTTTGGAGAGCCTACCCTGGGCCAGGAAGAAGGTCACATGTGGGTGGGGGTGGCCAGATGGTCCGTCTTCCGGTCAGTACACAGCGGTGCTTCGCAGCCTTGGGACCCAGCAGCGGCAGTGCTGTCGGGGCGTTGCCAGGGGTCATCGAGGAGAAGGGTCTCGGGGCCCCCACACCGCTTCACCTCTGGTCCCCATGAATGGAGCGATGCATAGAGAGCAAGAGGCCATCGAGCCAGACAGACCTCAAGCTGGCGGGGCTGGGAACTGAGAGCGGGGCTGGGAGCACAGGGCGGGGTGGGGCTGTGATTGGAAGGGCTGGGAGTGGGGCGGGGCCTGGGAAGGTGAGGGCGACTGCCTGGGTGGGGCTGGGGGGCGGGGCTGTGATTGGAGGGGCGGGGTGGGGCCTGTGGAGGTACTGCCAGGGTGGGGGCTGTGCTCGCACTACAGGGTCTGCTGCTGCTAAGTCACGTCAGTCGTGTCGGACTCTGTGCGACCCCATAGACGGCAGCCCACCAGGCTCCCATCCCTGGGATTCTCCAGGCAAGAGTACTGGGGTGGGGTGCCATTGCCTTCTCCGACTACAGGGTCTGGTCAGGGCTAAATGTTCTTGGTTATTTACACCCCGACTTTGCTCTGGTTTTCAGTGTTTTTTTTCCTTTTTTGTAGGTTACGCTTTTTGGTTAAGAAGTGGCAACAAGTAGATGGCAGAGGAGCCCTAGCCCCAGGCCAAGCGCTGTGCCCAGGTACCTCTGACCCCACATGTTTCAGTATCGGGGTTCCTTCTCAGTGCCAGGTGGGAAGACACAAAGCATAGTGAGAAACCAGCGACTCAGCCAGTACACTTGTCAGGAGGTACAGGGATTTTGAAGGAAAATGGTTTTTATTTGGGCAACAAACACAGGTTTGTATAGTTAATATCTATGAAGAAAGCAGTTCAGAGGAGCATAGCAATGACTGAAGGATACAGAAATGCTGAATGTATTGACTGATAGTTTATTTTCAATAAAAAGTCTTTCTATTCCTTAAATGGAGTGAAGTTCTACTTCACTCAGGGAGCGTGGCTGCGTCCTTTGTTTCAGTCCCGTCCAGTCTGCAGTTGTCCGCTACCATATCTGACCAGCCAGGCCCGGGTGTAGCCAAGCCACCTGGGCCATCTGCAGTGGTCAGCGCCCTACACGGCCACTGGGCTTCCCTAGTGGTGCCCATCAGCTTAGACTTCCACGTGTGAATCCTCACATCTTGAAGTCAGATGGCTTCAAGGTTCTTCAGGAGGTTTCCCCACACCCCCTGCCTCTGATGAACCTGATGGCCTCCAGGGTTTCTGCGTCTCTCACTCCTCAGAGCTGGGTGCAAGAGATCCACCTCAGGCCACTCAGCACCCTCCTCTCTCCATTGGGGTGCTGAGCCCTCCTCCAGGATACTGCCCACCCAGATGCAGATGATCAGGGTCTGCCTTTGCAGGAGCAAAACGCAGGTGCTCAAAACTCAGTTTCCTTCTTGAGGTTTTTTAATACAGTTCTTATAATGAATACTTTTTAAATGTCTAGAAATTGTCATGCAGGCTCTTAAAAGCTTGTAAATTTTAAATTTTGGTGGATGAGCCTTTACTAAAATGCATTTTTTTCTCTTTCCCTAATCCCTTTGTTGTTAAATATTCCTAGGGGAAGGATTCCTGGTACCACGGCGGCAGCAGTCTCCACCTGTCACCCGTGAATCCCCACCCACCCGGGATGTGTCTTCCAGCCAGCCCAGGGACCCTGTGTCAAAAGCATCCCCACGCAGGAGGGAAAGGTGAGTGGAGGAGCCTCAGCTGCTTTTCCACTACGGGGTCCTAGCTGTCGGCAGCGGCAAGTCTGCAGAGAATGGGGCCTTGCACAGAAGTGTTCCGGGGCAGATTTGTGTGGGTGCCCGGGTCCGCCTCCAGTGGAAGGGCCCCCGGGCACGTGAACCCCCACACACATGCACACACTCATTCACACACATGGAAGGGTTTGGTGTTAGCTTTACTTAATCTCTTTTCTTTGGGATTTGGGGGTTTTGCATATGTAATATGTCTTTATACTTATGACTTACTTGGCAAGTGAGATGTTGGAGTGATAATGTTAAACATCTGTAAGTTATTTGGGGGAATAGGGTTTTCAATTAGGCTGTGTAGTTAAATGGTAGAGTATAATCCCGTTTACAAATTCAAGTGAGGAAAGGTTTCCCTGGTGGCTGGGGTGGTGGGAGCTGTGATTCTGTGAGACTGTGAAGTGCTGCAGCTGTGGGGTCACATGCGCGGCCTTGATCATCTTCATGATTTGCACCCCAGTTTCCTGACCATGAGATTTCTCAGCCAAGCGCTGCATGTGAGAGAGATGTGATTTCCATTTCCACTTCAGATTGACACATAAGTAGTAATAATCGTATCCAAATGCTCAAGTATGATTTAACAAGTCATTTATTTCATTCTTTTGCCTTTGAACCTACCCATGAAGTGGGTAGAAAAGCTCAGTTTGTATCTGTGGTGTTGGACCTGCACTGGGGCCGGGCAGGTGTGTCATCTGCTTTCTCTGCGAGTGCTTTCCTGGGACTCGGAAAGGAGCTCTCAGAGCAAACACGTCCACCTCTGCCCCCAGCTAGCAGGATGAAACATGTTTGCTGTCTCACTTCATGGCCTCTGGTTGGTGATGACGCCTCCATTTGAACTGTGTGTTAAGAGTGTGACAATCTTGGGCATAACTGCCCTGACCGGAGGAGCCAGGCCCACAAGTACGGGCAGCCTGCTGTGCTAGAGGCTGTGTTTCTGCTCATGTGTGTCTCGGCTGAGCATATCCTACCAGTGCATGTAGTCCCTCCGAGAAATGTGTTTTGAAAGTCATGGCCCCAGAGTGAGGCAGAGCATACAGACACGTGAGCCTGTGAGGACCCAAAAGCCTGGTTCTGTTCGAGGAGGGCAGGGACTCTCAGTACGGCTGTGGCCCCCCTGGGCCCAGGCTGGTGCTCCTCTGAAAGAATAAGTGGTGGCCAAGGCCTCTTGTGTGTGGATGGTGCTCGGGTGAGTAAGATGCTCGCTGCCCTGGGAGCAGCAGTGGGCCGTGACATGGTCACTGGAGGTCAGGAGGAAAGGCAGCCACATGAGGGATGCTGGGCTGAACCAGGTGGAATGCTAGGTAGAAACTTGTGTGTGAAGATTTATTGAATTAAATAATACATAATAATACACAATAGCTTTTAGTCATCTTATACTTGGAGACCTTGTAAAAAAGTTAGTTTCTAAAGGACAGTGTAGCACTGTTTTTAAAGCCATACTTTCCCTTTGTGGTGAAGAAACGATGGGAAGATAACATCATTTACCCCGTTTCCCACTAGTGTGCAGTCCTGGTGCCACTGCCTGTCACACCCCTGCATTCTGTCTGCTGAGTTGACTTCTTTTTTGTCCCTTGGTTGTTTGTGTGTTTGAAGATCCAGTCCACCCTCAAATCCCAGATCAGAAAGATCCCTGACTGCTTCTCAAGATCCAGAACATTCCTTGACAGAGTATATTCACCACTTAGAAATGATCCAGCAAAGACTGGGAGGCATGCCACCAGGTAACCCAAGTCCTGTCTTCCCCCGTGACCCGAGAGATTCGGGAGCGGTCAGTCGTGGAGGTGGTTGGGATGCAGCCTGGTCAGCCTTGTCAGTATCTGTCCTGCTGACCAGCCGTCGCTGAAGTACCAGGAGGAGGGTTGGTAGAAGTACCAGTGCAGGCACCTGAGGGCTGGGGCGGGGTGAAGGGCACACCACGTGGGGGTTGCGGGCTCAAGCATCAGATGGGCCTCCGGGCCTTCGTCTCACACGGCCATCACGCCGTGTTCACAGGGTGTCGTCTGTTCAGTTTCTCATCCCTCATAGTTTAAACTACTGTGCCTCTTGGTTGCTGTTTCTGTTTTCACCAAAAATCAGATTAATGCAATGGAAGTGTTTGGAAATTGTGAAATTCCTCTTAAAAGACGTGAAGCCTTCTAACAGATTGCTTCCTCATTTCTCTTTGTGTTCAGAGTCCACTTCAAAGAAGTCCTGCTGCCAGAAGATTAAACAGTGAATAAAGTCCTGTGACAATTTTGAGGAAGACATTTGATTTTCAGAGGGGAGCTTGTGCTGTGGCATGCTGAGTGCCAGCCCCGTGTCATCCGTTAAGTGTTCTCACCCTTACATTTTGCTGTGAAGCCAAATGGGGTATTTTCTTTGTAATTCAGCACATTTTAGCTTCTCATCTTGATGAGGTAGCCCCTTGGTTTCAGTCATGCCTGCATGCCTACCTCCACAGAGGATAAGCAGAGGATGACTTTCTGTTTATTTTCTTAAAGTGTACAGCTGGAAACTTGGTTTAAAACAAAAACATTAAAAAAAAAAAAAAGAGCCCTGATGTACTTGTGAATAGTCCTGTGTTTTGTTGTTTCGTTTATCCAGTTCACTTTTATCACTGGCAAAAAAATAAAAGTTAGAATTTTTTTTATAAACTCCTGTCAGTCAAAAAAACTCTGAAAGCCCTGGTAAGACAAATAGCCATGTGCCTGTTGACTCACCTTGCTTGGGCTCTTATTTTATTTTTGTCAGACGTATTTATTTCTCACGATTAGGATCTTCTTTATGTTTTACTCGTGCTCACCTGTACCTGGTAGTGATGTCCAGCCAAGTGTCCTTTACCCAAACAGCCACTGTAAAGGCATATGTACAAGTATCTCAGTGTGTTTCTAGGACCTTTGAACGTGATGTTTATTCTGCTGGGCTTGGTTTCAATATACAGCTTCTTCTAAGCCACTGCTTATCTGTCTTTGGGATGGGTTTTTCTCTGTCTGCAGCTTGGGTGCGTTTGCTGCCGCTTGGCCAGTATGCCGTAGGTCACTGTTCTACAGCCATCCTACCTTTTCCAGTCAGTCCTCATTCTTCGTGTGATGTTGCTGAAGCCGAAATCTTGACCGGCTCCAGGCGCAGGAATCCAAGAAATGGCCTTTCACTCTCAACGTCCAGAAGAATGACAGTTGAAATTTATGATCAAATACTGAATAAATAAATATCCATGTACATCAGTGTTAAGCTAACGAGGGAGGGACTGGGCTCATAACCACCATCACACCAACTTGTTACCATGGGGGTTGATAATTGAAAAGAACACAGGTCACACCTGCTGATGAGGGAAATTCTTCATAGTAAAGCACCAGCTTATTAATATAGAGGGAGCGATAGATACAGTTAGAAAACCTCCAGTTCTGCCCTAAAATAATCAGTTCACATTAAGTTCATCAGAAGATCCTAAAACCAAGGGGAGGTTCCCCTTCATGGTGCAGGGGCCAAGGAGTGTCCACTGTGACCCCAGGGCACAGTCTCCTGCAAGGCAGATGTCACGTGGGAAGTAGGAGGGATGTCCAGAGTAGCAGTAAGGTAGAAAGGGCAGTGCCCTGCATCCACACATCTTCCTTCCATCACATGGGCTGGGTTTTCTGGGCCTCACTTAGCTGGTTGGGTGACAAGCACTGTACTTCCTAAAAGATCTGAGCCCTCAACAGTCTTGTTTCTAGAGGACTTCCTTTCTTACACAGTCAAACCTGAAAGTACTGAGTACAGGAGGTGTCCCTGGAGATACCAAGTTACAGGTACAGGTTTCACTGTGCTCGTACTGTGCCAGCCCCCAGGCTTCCCCTCAGTGACCGGGTCGCTTACACCAGCCGATGCAGGAACCCCCACCCCTGCTGGTTCAGAGGGACCACTGTCACCAGCACAGCAGAGCCCATGGATGGAGCAGAGTCACGGATAGAAAGCAGTTACTCCCCCAGGGTTGTCTGACAGCAGTAAGAGGGGCACGTCCCACCTTCTGTGGCCCCAGGCTGATATATTCGGCTGCGGGAGAAATGGCCATAAGTGGGTCGGCAGAAGGGAGGCCTTCCCAGTAAGCTGAGCTGCACCTGGGTGACATCAAGGAATCCCGGGGTCATGAGCCTAGCATGTACTTTTGCTGTAAGAAGAGTTTTCTGTCAGAAGCAGTGATGGTGAGCAAGGAATTTGGGAAGTCCCTAGAGGATTCCCAGCAGAAACAGCAGGTTCATCTGCAGAACAGGAGAGGACCGGGCACAGGGACTCGCAGCAGACATTCCATGGGAACCCTAGAGAGCTGTTGCCATAACTCTCACCTTCTCAACCTGCTTGCATCATCTTGTTCACCGCCACCTCTCCATCACCACCCAAATGTCCTGCAGTACAGTTCTGACACTACCTGGGGTCAGCATAGAGTCCCCAGGCAGCCCACACTTCTGCCTGGCCAGCTATAAGCTTGCCTGAGCATCAGACCTGCAGGTCTTTGTCCAGGTCTCACTCAAACCCAACAGCCTCTGGCTTTCTCAGTCAGTAGGCTGGAGCAGCAGCCAAGATGTGGTCACAGAAAGGTCCACATGCACCAAGCCTGGGCCTCTCTTAGTTGTGGGCTCTGCAGGGTGTCTTTGACTATTTGTCTTTCATTCTGGAACGGAAACCGTGATAGTCCACAGACCACAGATGTTTCAAAGAATTTAGCTCTCACCATCTAAGGCATCTAGGGTACTACTTCCTACTCACTAGGACCAATTATTATGATATGATGATATATAAGCAAAGACCCTAAGGTAAGGCAGAGAAGTTGTCCCTGCCCACTGAGGAAGAATGACAAGGGAACTTCACGGTAAAAGCTTTCATGATTGCACCTGGGACATGCCATCACCTCTGGACCCCATCAAAATTGTATCCCCAAAGAGCTAGAGAAGTACAAGCAATAAAACTAGATGTAAACAGCAGCCTTCCACTGAAAACCAGAAACAGTATGGTCTCAGCTCAGGTTGCTATGACAAAATATAAACTGGGCGGTGTATAACCAATGGAACTTTGTCTCAGAGTTCTGGAGGCTTAAAGTTCAAGATCAGGGTGCTGACAGGGTGGGTTCTGGTGAGGGCCCCTTCTGAGTTGGAGACAGCTGACTATTCCTCGTGTCATCACATGATGGAAAGCACAGTGGGGAGCGAGTGCTCTCATGACCCTTGTAAAGGCACTAACCCTGTCCTGAGGGCTCCACCTCACAGCCTCATCTGCCCCCCAGAGCTTCTACCTCCCGCTGCCATCCCACTGTGGGTAGGATTTCATCATAGGAGGCTTGTCCATCACCAGTGCACAGAGCTGGCCTGAACAGACCCTGGAGGCATACATGAATGACTCAGCAGGTGGTCAGACTCGTGGTGCTGAATCTTCCTCCTACCTCATGTCTCCTCTACAGGCTGTATCTGTGGTTTCAGGGTACATTCCCTGTGACCAGCTGGCAGAACAGGAGGAAGCACAGGTTTGTTCTGCAGATGGATCTGCAAGAGTGCTAGCCTCAACCAAAAGTAGACAGTTGTCACACATATCCAGCTTGGGGCTGTGGAAGATTTCCTATCAGCCAACTTTGGATGGTGCATTGTGGTCCATTGTGTATAGAAAGAGCACTGACCTGAGTTCCTGATTGATAAGTTTTCCCTGAGTAGTTGATTGTCCAGCTGGTTAACACTTGACAGAGAAAAGATTGCCAAGTGGTACCAAGGATGTCTACAAGGCAGTAAGGAGACCTGCCTCCCACAAGACCCACTGTGGAAGTGCAGAAGGTGGACAAGATGACTTGCCTGGGGGTGTCACTCAGCTTCTTTCTTCAAGTGGCAGCAACCAGACCTCTTACCAAGGCCTCCTGGCTTCTTCCTGGCATTCTTCTCAATGCTTGAACTGCCAACAGCAGAGGCCAATGCTGAGCCCTTCATGTGGTGAGCTGGTTCCCGCCATCACGGAGGAGGCAGTGATTGGTTCCACCAGGAACAGACACAGTTCAAGTGTGGCTTCGGCTCCCCTGTCTGCAGTACATCTGCTGACACCACTATCTATGGACCTGGAGATGTTTTACTCGTTGCTGTAGTTCTACATGACGCTGCCCCTTAGAAGCAAGCATACTTTAAAGCAATGAAAGTGCAGGATGAACTCGCACATAGACTCCACTGGTCTAACATGTTGTAGGCGGTCACCAAGAAGACATGACTGCTGGTTGACCTGTGAGTTGGCCCTGGGCTGTCAGAGTTGTGCATTCCGCTTGCCTTCTCCACACTAGAAGCTGCCCCAAGGGCACAGCTGGGAGAGAGCAAGGTGGTGGTGAGACCATATGAAGGTGTGCATGACTGAACCTAGTTCAGGCCTCCATATAAGCTCTTAACATTCTGGTGGATGCACCTAATACCAAAACCAGACAAAGATGCCACACACAAAAAAGAAAACTACAGGCCAATATCACTGATGAACATAGATACAAAAATCCTCAACAAAATTCTAGCAAACAGAATCAAACAACATATTAAAAAGATCATACACCATGACCAAGTGGGCTTTATCCCAGGGATGCAAGGATTCTTCAATAGTTTCAAATCAACCAATGTGATATACCACATTAACAAACTGAAAGATAAAAACCATATGATTATCTCAATAGATGCAGAGAAAGCCTTTGACAAAATTCAACATCCATTTATGATAAAAAAAAAAAACCCTCCAGAAAGCAGGCATAGAAGGAACATACCCCAACATAATAAAAGCCATATATGATAAACCCACAGCAAACATTATCCTCAATGGTGAAAAATTGAAAGCATTTCCCCTAAAGTCAGGAACAAGACAAGGGTGCCCACTCTCACCACTATTATTCAAGATAGTTTTGGAAGTTTTAGCCACAGCAATCAGAGAAGAAAAAGGAATAAAAGGAATCCAGATTGGAAAAGAAGAAGTAAAATCCTCACTGTTTGAAGATGATGTGATCCTCTATGTAGAAAACCCTAAAGACACTACCAGAAAATTACTAGAGCTAATCAATGAATATAGCAAAGTTTCAAGATATAAAATTAACACACAGAAATCCCTTGCATTTCTATATACTAGCAATAAGAAAACAGAGAAATTAAGGAAACAATTCCATTCACCATTGCAATGAAAAGAATAAAATACTTAGGAATAAATCTACCTAAAGAAACAAAAGACATATATAGAAAACTATAAAACACTGATGAAAGAAATCAAAGATGACACAGATAGATGGAGAAATATACCATGTTCATGCATCAGAAGAATCAATATAGTGAAAATGAGTATACTACCCAAAGTAATCTATAGATTCAATGCAATCCCTATCAAGCTACCAATGGTATTTTTCACAGAACTAGAACAAATAACTTCACAATTTGTATGGAAATACAAAAAACCTCAAATAGCCAAAGCAATCTTGAGAAGAACAGAACTGGAGGAATCAACCTGCCTGACTTCAGACTATACTACAAAGCTACAGTCATCAAGACAATATGGTACTGGCACAAAGACGGAAATACAGATCAATGGAACAAAATAGCCCAGAGATAAATCCACACACCTATGGACCCCTTGTCTTTGACAAAGGAGGCAAGAATATACAATGGAGAAAAGACAAATCTCTTTAACAAGTGGTTCAGGGAAAACTGGTCAACCACTTGTAAAAGAATGAAACTAGAACACTTTCTAACACCATACACAAAACTAAACTCAAAATGAATTAAAGATCTAAATGTAAAACCAGAAGCCATAAAACTCCTAGAGGAAAACATAGGCAAAACTCTCTGACATAAATCACAGCAGGATCCTCCATGACTCACTTCTCAGAGTAATGGAAATGAAAGTAAAAGTAAACAAATGGGACCTAATTAAACTTAAAAGCTTTTGCACAATGAAGGAAACTATAAGCAAGTTGAAAAGACAGCCTTCAGAATGGGGGAAAATAATAGCAAATGAAGCAACTGATAAGAATAAATCTCAAGGGTAGGATCGAGGGGCAGCAGCATATGGTGAAGGACATAGGCCGTAGAGTTTGAACCCTTTGAAAGATTGAAATCATGGCAGGTCCAGAAGCTGATGCCCAGTTCCATTTCACTGGTATCAAAAAATATTTTAACTCTTACACTCTCACAGGGAGAATGAATTGTGTGCTGGCCACATACGGAAGTATTGCTTTGATAGTCTTATACTTCAAGTTAAGGTCTAAAAAAACTCCAGCTGTGAAAGAAACATAAACAGATTCTGAACTGTACATTATCTGTTAAGTTCCCATGCCTGAAGAAGCTAATGTCAACTTACCATGTGATACTCAATTTGTACAATAAATTATGAACCTGGAAAAAAATAAATCTCAAAAATATACAAGCAACTTCTGCAGCTAAATTCCAGAAAAATAAATGACCCAATCAAAACATGGGCCAAAGAACTAAACAGACATTTCTCCAATGAAGACATACAGATGGCTAACAAACACATAAAAAGATGCTCAATACCACTTATTATCAGAGAAATGCAAATCAAAACCACAATGAGGTACCATCTCATGCTGGTCAGAATGGCTGTTATCAAAAAGTCTACAAGCAATAAATGCTGGAGAGGGTGCAGAGAAAAGGGAACCCTCTTACACTGTTGGGAATGCAAACTAGTACAGCCACTATGGAGAACAGCGTGGAGACTCCTTAAAAAACTGGAAATAGAACCGCCATACGACCCAGCAATCCCACTGCTGGGCATACACATCGAGGAAACCAGGATTGAAAGAGACACGTGTACCCCAATGTTCACCGCAGCACTGTTTACAATATCCAGGACATGGAAGCAACCTAGATGTCTACTGGCATATGAATGGATAAGGAAATTGTGATACATATACACAATGGCATATTACTAAGCTATAAAAAAGAATGCATTTGAGTCAGTTCTAATGAGGTGGATGAAACTGGAGCCAATTAATACAGTGTGAAGTAAGCCAGAAAGAGAAACATCAATACAGAAAATTAATGCATATATATGGAATTTAGAAAAATGGTAACAATGATCCTATATGCCAGGCAGCAAAAGAAAGACAGATGTAAAGGACTCTGTGGGAAAAGGCAAGGATGGGATGATTTGAGAGAATAGCATTGAAACATGTATATTACCATATGTAAAATAGATGACCAGTGCAAGTTGAATGCATGAAGCAGGGCATTCAACGGCAGTAGTCTGGGAGAACTCAGGGATGGGGTGGGGAGGGAGATGGGAGGAGAGTTCACACTGAGGGGACACAGGGGCACCTGTGGCTGATTCATGTTGATGTATGGCAAAACCACCACAATGTTGTAATTATCCTCCAATTAAAATAAATTAATTAATTTTTGAAAGTTAAAGACTCTGGTGGATGCAGAGAGTTATCTTCTGGCCACCCAAGACAAACCTCATCAGTTCCCTGCTTATCAAACCTGCTGCCTGCAGACCTGGAGGGTCTGCCCCTTTCTTAGATCTCTCCTTGCCCTCATGTACAGGGACTAGTTTACGAACCAGCATTACAGATCCCATCGCTGGAAGCAGTTGCCTGGGCTGAAGAATGGAATGGCTAGGTGAAGGCTTGCTTTCAGCACCAGCTTGGAAATCAGTCTTTCAAGTTGGAGGTAATGTTGCAGACTGGTGTGTGCCTTAAACCAGTAGCGCATATACCATGCACACCCCTTACAGCCAGACTGCAGGTGCCTGGAAATCAAGAGGCAGACTCTTCCACTGCAAGCGCAAGCTGGATTCTCTAGTTTCTTGATCACAGTTAAGCAAAGGAGTACCAAGATGGCCCGTGTGGGTCACGGGTTCCACACATTCTTCCTTGAGTATAGAGCAGCCCTGCCCTCTCCACTGCCCAGATGATGACTTCTCCTTTTGCCTCCTGGTTCCTAGATTCAGGAACCCAGGGTTCCCAGACATTATTCATTACTTACATCCAGATGGACAGGGAGGGTTCCTTTTGGGGAGCAGGACCTCTAACCCTGCAGAATCTAAACTTGGAGGACAGGAGGCAAAAGTTCTCCAGTGAACCATTGGGAGTGCTATTAAGTGGGGCCACTCCTGTTTCCACCTTTGGATTTTAGACTCAGGTATCTTTCTTGTTGGGAAATGGTGCCATCTCATCTCTGCAGAATATTGCCTCCACCTTGGCGCTTCAGCTATGCCTTCAGCTGACTGTCCCAGTGCTCTGTCAGGCAGCAGATCTGTGATCGCTGCGCATCCTGCAGTGTAAAGTGCACCCTACATTTCCTTTGCCTGTAAGGTGGGATCCTGTGCTAAAGGAGCTAACACTCCATAAACCCTTGCTGGCTGACACTTGTGGACAGGAGGTCAAACCTATCTACGCAGTATGAATCTATTTCTGTGAAAACAAACTGCTAGCCCTTCCCAGATGGAAGAGTTCCAGTGGCGCAAACGGCTGGTTGAACTTCGTGAAAGGAACCACATCAGGAGCTCCTCATTGGTCTCTTGCTGACAGGTTAGACCAAGCGAGTGGTTGGATCAGCCCTGGGACCATAAATAGCCTCCAGCTCCATTACTTTGGTCATTCTGTCCTTGTACCCATCATGCCAGAACAGGTTGCAAGAAATGCTGTCCAATATTAACTTTGCCAACAAAGGTCCAGATAGTCAAAACTATGGTTTTTTCCAGTAGTCATGTACAGACATGAGAGTTGGACCATAAAGAAGGCAGAGCACCAAAGAATTGATGTTTTCAAACTGTGGTGCTGGAGAAGACTATTGAGAATCCCTTGGACTGCAAGATCAAACCAGTCAATCCTAGAGGAAATCAACCCTAAATGCTCATTGGAAGGACTGATGCTGAAGCTGAAATCCAATACTTTGGCCACCTAATGTGAAGTGCCGACTCATTGGAAAAGACCCTGATGCTGGTAAAGATAGAAGGCAGAATGAGAAGGGGATGACAAAAGATGAGATGGTTAGATGACATCACCAATTCAATGGACATGAACTTGGGTAAACTCTGGGAGATGGTGAGGGACAGGAACACCTGGTGTGCTGCAGTCCATGGGGTTGCAAAGAATCAGACATGACTTGGCGACTGAACACTACCACCAAGCCAGTCCATCCAGGAATGAGGCTCAAGATTTTCCCCCTCTGTCCACATGTCCTAAAGGCTTTCCCATATGGTCATAGGTGTGAAAGGAGAAAGCGGCTCTGATACAGCAGCAGTGGGTGCCCTGTGGGTCTGGGCCACCTATCCTGCACTTACCTGTGACCCCTGAACAGTATCATGCTCAGTCTTGAACATTTGTCTTCCACCTGGTGGTGGATTGCTGCTGAGCCAAACCACCCTGATGACCTTGTGAGTTTGGCAGAACCCCCTAACAAGGCACTGTTTTGTCTGCATGTTCACTTGGTGTCCCAAGGCCAGATGTTCCATCTCTATCAGAGCACAGAAGCACACCAAGACTTTTTTTTCCCTAAAAGGAAAATAATTCTCTGCTTCCAGGGGCATGGCAGAACCTAGGGTCCTGCTTCGTGAATCTCCTACTGAGATGTGCCAGAAACTCCACATCATATTGTTCCCCACCACCACCACCACCTGCTAGACCATATGGCTGGGGCAGCACAACTGCCTGCATTGCAGCCTTGACCAATTACAAAAACTCTTACTTTTCTGGGTTCTTCTCAAACCTGGAAGTCTTCCAAGTCACCCAGTATTTGGGCCAGAGCACTATTCATAGGTGTGGAATATGCCACTTCCAGAACCTGAAAAGACCCAACAGTATCTTCCTTTACTGATGGCTGAAGGTGCAAGATGCAATAATTGTCTTTGCCTTTTGGAAAGGATGCCCTAGGGCTCCACTGACCACTGGATCCCTAAAAATGTTACAAATGTAGCAGGTCTCTGAATCTTCACAGGGTTTATCTGCTACTCTCTGGAGCACCTGTATCTTAGCAAGACCTCCAGCATCTTTGTAATATTATTGACGTAACGGAGCAGTGTGATATTCTTCAGGATGGTGACATCTTTGGACTACAAGAGGGCAAGAGAGGTAACATAGCCTTCAGGCAAAACTGCATCTGTGCTCCATGTGAATGTGAAATGGTCCTGATCCTTTTCTTCTGATGAGGGCAGAAAAGAACACACCAAATTGGTAGCCACCTCCTGCATCTGACACAGAAACTACTATCAAGGCTGCCACTCAGTTGAGTTTGCAGTGTACTGCCATCCTCCAGGATCCAATTTCTGCAGGGATCATAGTGGTGAATTTAAGATTTGGGGGACCACCACGCTGTGTCCTTTAGATCCTTAAAAGTGGCCCCCAGTTCTGCCGTTGTCCCACCCCTAGAGACTCTATGATCTTGACTGGAACAGATCAGTTTTAGAGGTCAGTTTTCCATTTGACTTTTCAGTCAAGTTTTCCACTTGACTTTTCAAAACCAATCAGTTTTCCATTTGACTTTTCCTGTTGTGATAGCTCTAACCCTATAGGTCAGGGACCCAACCTGAGAGTAATGTTAACTGCCAAGTACATCAATGCCAATTATTCAGTTTGGGACAGGGGAAATGACCACAAGCAGGTCCACAGAGCTGATGGGCCTACTGTAAGCTGGACCTTGGGGAGGACTCCATGAATTATCTGGCCACTATATGCAGCCACTCTGACAGGGAAGCCGTGATGATAATGCAGATGTCTGGATATCAAAGTCAATTCAGATTTTGTGTACATCAGTCTTCAGAATGTTTGGCTACCCACTTCCCCCCTGGGTGTAGTTATCAAAGGAAATGGCTATTGGACTCTGGAAAAGGAATTCAGGATTCATTTATGTATGTACTTGTGGTACACTGCAGGGTCCTTCTTGGCATTTGGCCACCTCTTCAGTACCACATCTGAAAACTAGCTCAGTCTAGAAACTGGCTGTGGGATCCTGATTTTTCTGTTCATCCATCCTTAACTTTTTTCTGCTGATATTTTCAACTGCCCATCTGTTTCGCCTCTAAGAATGCTGTGTTTTATTAACCATTTCTGCAACTGTCCACAGGTCAGAGTCCCTTGGCCGCCACTCAGATCTTGCCGGCCACTGTAATTTGCAGTACTGCCTTCTGTCAGTTACAAGCTCCTTCCTGGCCTCTTTTCTGCTAGGATCCTATTGCATGACCCCCCACCCCCACCCCCAAATGCTGTTCTGGAGCAACCTTTCCTACTGTCAGCTCTTGCCTACAGGGGTGAGCCACCACTGACTAGTGGGAATGGCCATATGTGGGCATGCTGGCTGACACCTCTAATCTGGGCTCCAGCATCGACTGTCAGACATGTGAGTAAATGAACCTTCAGATCATTCCAACCTCCAGCCGTCAAGCTGTTCCAAGTGAAGCCCCAGATGACACAGGTCAATTCCACTATGCCCTGACCCTCAGCAACTTAGGAGAATAAATGATTCTTGTTTTAAGCCACTAAGTGTGTAGTAATTTGTTATATAGCAATTGACATAGCATCACTTTAGGAGTTTGCTACCAGTCTTTGCCTAGGTGTTAAACCCTGTTATCTTGGAAGACTGGTCATAAGTCTTCTACCAACTTTACACTCCAGTTTTCTTCTGATTTCTGCAGGGCTCATGCCGGTGAATTAAGCAAGGATGCTGGGGACCACCACTCATCAAGCACACTTGTAATCCAGCCCCACAAAACTTTCCTAGCTCCTGGCAGTTGGCTGGTTCTTACAACCTGTCATGGACTAAACTGTGTCCCTGGAAAAGATGTTTAAGTCCTAATCCCCAGGTACTTGTGAATGTAACCTTATTTGGAAATAGGGTCTTTACAGGCAATCAAATTAAGATGAGTATTGTAATTAGAGCAGGTAAAAATCCAATAACTGGTATTTTCAAAAACAGGGAATTTGGACACAGAAACAGACAAACATATAGGGAGAAAGGCACATGAACATCAAGGCAGACTGGCACAATGCATCTACAAACCAAGTAACACCAGATTGCCAGCAAACCACCAGAAGCTAGGAGAGGAATAGAAGATCCTTCCCTCACAGCCCTGTCACTTTTCTCTAACTTCCAGACCCCAGAACTGTGAGATAAACTTCTGTTAAGCCACCCAGTTAGTGGTATTTTGTTACTGCAGCTCTAGCAAACTAATATGTTCTTTTGAGGGGGAGGGGGTTATAGTTCAGTTTAATTATACTAAGAAATAACCATAATTATATGCCTATTGTCCAACAGATTGGGGAGTGGGGGGCTAGGTTGGTAGGGAAAGGTGAGCCACATGGGCAGGCTCCAGAGGTTTAAGACAGTTGAGGGGGTAGTGTGGGATGGGGCGGGGTGAGGAAATCTTTGAGGGTTATCTACCCAGATTTCCCCAAGCAGGATTCCAAACTTAGCAAAACAGAATTGTCTCGATTGGGTATTTACCATCATAGAGACTCTTGGGCCTAGTCCTTGTCTTTATTGTTTCAATGCAGGAAATGAGGATTTCTTGGCATGCAATCAAAGAGACTCCCATCACTTTCAATGGTATATTTGTAGCCATCAGCTGTCCATTATTTTTCTGAAGAGCTATCAGTAGTATTAAGGAATACTGGAGTGGGTTGCCATGAGCACCGCCAGGGGATCTTCCCCACCCAGGAATGAAACCTGTATCTCTTATGTCTCCTTCATTGGCAGGCAAGTTCTTTATCACTAGCAGCACCATTCAGATGATGCCCACTTCCATCATCTTTCCTTATAGTTAACATTTCCATCATAAAAAGGTCACTAGGACATTCATTCACTTCACTGGTTCACACTCCTACCTCAACACAGGTGAATAATTAACTCTGGGGCAAGCACTGCTCATCAGAGGCCTCCTGTACTGGCCCAGTGGCCAGATCGTTTTCCTGCTGGCTCCGTCACCCGAAGGCTGTGACGTAGGAAAGTGACCCTCTGTGTACACTTGTGGGTACCCGCGTGCACCACAGTCCACTGATGCACCAGGGAGACACACTTCCCGCGACACTGCGCAACAGTTCCCTCTGGATTCTCCAGTGTGTGTGTGTGGGGAGAGGGGCTCAGTGCAGCTCCACTACCCAACCCCCCCCCAGGCTCCGCACGTCTGTAGTTCCCTCAAGTCTGTCCTCGCACTTCCCAAGATCACCTCACCGTCTGAAATTGCGGCTGGAGCTCCTTCCAAGGCTGTTTTGAAAAGCACTTGGACTAACACACGTCATAACGGGTCTATGAAGGACGTCCAAAGGGGCCCGGGGTGTCCAGCTGGCTCCTGGGAGTTGTGAAAAGCCTCATGAGTGAGGCCCACCCATGCTGGAAGGAAAGCATGTGGACGCATTCCTCAAGAGCAGGCCCAGCGCGCCCGGAAGCCTCAACGTCCTCCATCCCAGCTGCGCCCCACCGTCCGTGCGGACTCCACACTAGTGCCCGCTGCTCGCCCGCCGAGGGGCCTGAGGAATCGCCGCGCACTGACGCCCGCCTGAGTCCAACGGCCCTAGCACCCCAACACTGAGGCGGCCGCCCTCTCAGCCGAGCCTGCGCTCCGGCCAGTCCACGATCCAAGCCTCCCGCGCAGAGCCTCTCGGGAGTGACTTTCTCTCCGCTCAGTCAATGGACGCCCAGGGCGGCTTCGCCGCGTCCTCGCGGCCAATGGCAGCGTGCGTCTGGTGTTGCTGGGCGGGGCCAGGCGCCCACTAGGCTGGCGACCCGCCGCACACGCGCGCTCCCCTGCCCTCTCTTCCCACCGCGCACGCGCCCTCCGTGCGGGGCCGGCAGGGCTGTCGGGGGCGCGCGGGGCGGTGGCGGTGGCGGCAGCGGCAGCGGCAGAGGAGCTGCTCGCGCTCGTGCCCGCGCCCGTGTCTCTGTGGAGCTGCCCGGGCCGCCCCCCTGCCCGCCGCCTTGGCTCCCCGAGGGCCGATGCGGGTCGCGGGGCTGAGGGGAGCGACGTAGCTGTCGCCCGCGCGGCCACCTGGGCTGGGCCTGGCGCGACCCCGGCCCCGACCCCGCCCGGCGTGAGGCGGCCGGACGGCAGTCCTGCTGCTGGGCCATGGCCGAGCGCGGGTGCCCGCTGGAGGCGGTGCCGCTGCCCGCTGAGGTGCGGGAGAGCCTGGCCGAGCTGGAGCTGGAGCTGTCGGAAGGTGAGCGGCCCGGAACCCGGACCCCCGCCCGGCTCTCCTCCCAGACCCCTGCCCAGGCCCCGCCCCGCCTTAATGCGACCCGGACCCCCGCCCGGCGCTCCCACCCGGGACCCCGACTCCCGTCCGGCTTCCGGCGCCCGGCCGGTGGCCGCGCTTTGGGTGTGTGGCCTCAGGCGTGGAAACCCGGACGGGGATGACCGCTGTGTCCGAGTGGGCTGCCCAGCCCAGGCCCGCGTGTCAGCCCGTAGGGACCGCGCCGGCTGCATGCCCGCGTGCCTCGATTTCCCCTGCGAGACCGGGTGGTCGCCGCACCTACCTCTCAGGGATAGTTGGGAGCCTGGAATGCTTTAACAGGTGCAAAGCACTGAACACTTGGAACGAGATTGTTAGCCCCTCTTAGGGAATTTTTTAAAATTAAGAAAGATGTGCAATAAGTGGTTGTTTGTTTAAAATAGACTGAGTAATTGGGCCTCAGAGGCTTGGGTGGCGTTACCCTCTGTAACCTCCAGGCTCAGGTCCCGAATTCCGCGTAGGAGTCAACGCAGAGTTTAGTTCTTGGCCGGGGTCAGGGGACCTCGCAGCCCTTGGAGAGAAGCGTCTAAATGCGGAACTTTTTTTTGAAATTTAAATACATTTTCAACTTTTAGAATCCATTTTTTCCATAGGCTGAACCGAGTTTCACTTGGGGTCAGGCTAGTGAATTCTTACAATTATCTAATAAATATGCACAGGATTGTACTAACTCACCGAATCTTCACCAACCTTAGGGAGGTAGGTGGTGCTGTTATCTTTGTTTTACAGGTAATACAACATTTACATGCAACTGCTTTGAATTTAACATCCAGATTTTTTAAAATTCGGTGACATGTGACGTTTTTCTTTTTTCAATGAAACTGCAGTTGGAAAAGGGTGGACTTGAGAATTCTTGGTGATGAGATGCTCTTGGAAAATCTGAAAAAGCTGAAATTAGGAATGTTCCTGACAGGAACTACTGGCCTGAGTTTGTTCTAGTTTTTCCCCCCGGGGAAAATTACATATAGTTACAGTTTAGATTTTAGACATTTCGAATATGTTTTTGCATAGTGCTCCTGATTTCTGCTCCACTGTGGTAGTTATTCCTTCAATTCCTTGTTTTCTGGTTGTATGTTTGAATTCTTTCTGGGAGTTGACAGATAAAATTGAGAACTTCATAATTTGTAGGACAGAACACACGTAAAGACGAGTATTTCAACAAAAGAAACACTGCTCTATTGAATTCTTTTATCCTGTTGTCATTTTAGCTGAATGTAGAAGATGTATAGTTGCATAAAAGGTATAAGATTAAGTTTATGTGGATAGTAGCTTAAGCTGGGGAAGTGAAGACAGTGTTGAAGGGAAGGGACAGCAGGGTGTAGTGCAGCCAAGGAGACAGGAGCCCTGGCCTCTGTCCTACCCCCTACATCAGTAAAGTTTTATTTATATAAATAAAGGAAGATGTTACTAATGAAGCATGGTTCTAAAGCAACCCAAACTAGTTTCATTTTCATTATCATTTTAATATTTTCAAGTAGAAGTAGAAAGCGGGACTCTTATTTGCCCTGTGTGATGTTTCTCTCCTCCCCACACACTCAACCCCCCACCATTGTCAAGAAACTTCTAAAGTAGCATGCTGCTGTGTGCGCTGCTTAGTCATGTCCAATTCTTTGCGACCCCGTGGACTCTAGCCCACCAGGCTCCTCTGTCCATGGAATTTTCCAGGCAAGAATACTGAAGTGGGTTGCTATTTCCTTCTCCAGGGGATCTTCCCAACCCAGGGATTGCACCTGCATCTCTCGCATCTCTTGCATTAGCAGGTGGATTCTTTATCACTGCGCCACCTGGGAAGCCCCTAAATTAGGATAGTAATGTCACAATTGGATGCCTTCACAGCAGTCACATTTGGATGAGGAGTTGCTTAAAACTTGGAGATGACAGTGGGTGTAGGGTGGAGGGAGGAGGAAATAACACAGACTGAACGATGCTGAACTGCTTAAAAACGAGGATGATGGGGTGAGTAGGTGGCTCACAGGGAATCTTTAGGGCAGCAAAACGATTCTGTGTAATACAGTGATGGTAGACACAAGTCACTATACATTTGTCAAAACCCGTAGAATGTACAACACAGAGTGAACCCTAAAGTTAGCTATGGACTTCAGTTAGTAATAATTTATCAATATTATTCATCAGTTATAACATATGTACCCCGTTAATACCAGTCGGGGATGTGGTGTGCGCACAGAGAGGGGTTATGTGGGTATTTTCGAATACTTTTTTTGTAAACCTGAAAAAAAAAAGAAGAGAATAATGGTGTAAAGTTTATCCTTTGTTTTGGTGGCCTGCAGAGATTTAGAGAGGAAATTCCTACACAATAGGTTACATTTGTCCCACTCCTGTGTTTTCATCCTGGTTAGTAGGTCTATTCCATGGCTTTAACTTTGTTTTTCGTTTTCCTGTATTCTGATACAGCAGGGGCTTAGCCTGGACGGAATCAAGCGTAAAGCAGAAAAGCTCCATTTGTGGGTCTGAGGAAGGAACTTCTTTTCACAAAACCTTTTTTTCTCATTAAACATCTTTAATTTCTAAAATTTGTGATATAATTCTTAGTTTTCAAAATGACAGCCTGACATTGCCTTCACATCAATAAACATTTGTTGTGCTTCTTAAATATTCTGTGGTATACGAAAGTTCTCAGTCCAAATTCCATTCACCTGGCAAAGCCCAGCCTGGTGTCTTTGTGTTGTGATCCTTCCCTCACACTTGTCCTGTCTTTTGGAGTTCTTGCCACTTTTTGTGTTTGTGTGTGTGTGCGTGCTTCTGAGTACTTGAAGACGTTTTTGATGGGCTCAGTGGCAATGTTAATCAATGAGTGTTTTTTTTCTTAAACATTAACCCCACCCTCACGTAAGGACTGCCTTAAGCCTATAGGTGTTTTTTTAAAAAATAGTTGATGTATTTATTTGTGTGTTTTTGGTTGCAGTGGATCTTTGTTGCTGGCCATGGGCCTTCTCTGGACAGGGAGCCCTGGCGTGCTGCGATTCATGGGGTCGCAAAGACTGAACTGAACTGATGGGCCTTCTCTGAGCATGCAGGCTTCAGTAGTTGCAGTGCGTGGGCTTAGCAGTTGTGGTGCATGGGCTTAGTTGTTCCTCAGCATGCAGAATCTTCCCAGACCAGGAATCAAAGCATGTCCTCTGCATTAGCAGGCGAATTCTTATCCACTGCGCCAGCAAGGAAGTCCAGAACGTGAGTTATTGATAATATTTGGTGAAATGTGTCAACATTTGAAAGAGCTGCATAATTTTGTGAACCAGTATTTTCCAAATGGCCAGTGCGTCATGTTTCAGATCTGTGCATGGGTAAAAGACCCATTCAGAGATACACCAGTGGCTTGCAACATAATAGTACGATAAGTTCATTGATAAGGTTTTAGATTCTACATTGCAACTATTGTTGAAGAACCTACAGTTTGCCTAGTTTGGGTGTGGTATCAAAGAATGTCCACAATGATCTGAAAAGGCTACTGAAATACTCCTCGCTTTTCCAGCCCGTGTTTGTGTGAGGCTGATTCTGTTTTGTAGACCTTAACCACATATCCTGCAGGCCACTGAACTGAAGCAGATGAGGAGAATCCACTTGTTTCCGAGGGGCCAGATGTTAAAAGAGGCTCGCAAGAGTAAAACAACAGCTGAAATCACTAAATGCTTTGGAAATTATTACTTTTATTTATGGTAGGTTTAGTGTACAGTTTTTAAAATAAATTAAATATTAAAAAATTTCAGTTTTAATTTCTAATGTGGTAAACATTGATGGCTCACAAAAGCTGTTTGGAGTCCTCAATAAGTTTTAAGAGTGTGAAGGGTTCTTGAGAGCTACACCTTTGAGAACTACTAGACCATGTAATGGCAAATAGATGGGAAAACAGTGAAAGGCTTTCTTTTCTTGAGCTCCCAAATCACTGCAGCCATGAAATTAAAAGACACTTGCTCCTTGGAAGGAAAGCTATGACAAACCCAGACGGTGTATTAAAAAGCAGAGACATTACTTTGCTGACAAAGGTCCATATAATCAAAGTTGTGGTTTTTCCAGTAGTCATGTATGGATGTGAGAATTGGACCATAAAGAAAGCTGAGCACTGAAGAATTGATGCTTTTGAAATGTGGTGTTGGAGAAGACTCTTGAGAATCCTTTGGATTGCAAGGAGATCAAACCAATCCATCCTAAAAGAAATCATCCTGAATATTCATTGGAAGTACTGATGCTGAAGCTGAAGCTCCATTATTTTGGCCACCTGATGCGAAGAGCCCACTCATTGGAAAATACCCCAATGCTGGGAAAGGTTGAAGGCAGGAGGAGAAGGGGATGACAGAGGATGAGATGGTTGGATGGCATCACCAACTCAATGGACATGAGTTTGAGCAAGCTCCAGGAGATAGTGAAGAACAAGGAAGCCTGGTGTGCTGCAGTCCACGGGGTTGCAAAGAGTTGGACACAACTGAGCGGCTGAACAATAAGACTGTGTAATATGAAAAGCTTTTAAGGAAATACCTAGTTGTCAACATGTATTTCTTTTACTTTTTATAGCATTTTTTTCACTGTTGCCCAGTATAATGCAATTTCTGTTTAAATTTTCAAGGGCAATCAGATGTTTCAATTAAAATATATGTTTGAAAATCCTTAAAAGTTATACTTACTGACTAGCTGCTTGTATCAATATGTCCATCCTACTTTATGCAAAATCCATTATTCATGATTCGGGTATTTTCCCTTTAGAACTGTTTTTCTTGTTATAGTAAATCATCTTAATGTGTTGTCTCTTTGAAGAATTTTGATTTATAAGTTTTTAAAAGAATACCAATACTAGGATTTCCACTTTAATATCCTAAAATTTTGCACATGCTGTTCATTGCCAACTTTCTGTACCTGTTGAGTTTCTGCCTTTGTTTTAAGTCCTAAATTTAAGCTTTACTTTCTTTTTGAAGCTCTGCCTTCCTCTGAGAACAGCCCACTTGCCCCCCACCCAGAGTTAGGAGCTGGCTTTTTTGTTCCGTTAACTATTGTGTCATTCTTAGAAGATGTATCACAGTTTTGTATTTATTGTTTACTTGGACTTTTCTTTGCCAGTTCATAGGGAGCACTTCCAAAGGAAACTTTGATCTGTTCATCTTCATGTCTCAACCCCTAGGACATTTTAGGTATTCTATTGAATCTTTGTTGAATTAATGGAAGAATAAAGTCCTTCCCTGGTGGTAAGTGATTCAGAATCTACCTGCCAGTGCAGGGGACATGGGTTCGATTCCTGGTCTGAGAAGATCTCACATGCTGCAGGACAACTAAGCCCATGCCCTGCAACTATGGAAGCCCGTCTAGCAAGGCTCTGCAACAGGAGACGCCCCCGCAGTGAGGAGCCTGAGCACCATGACTGGAGAGTAGCCCCCGCTTGCCACAACTAGAGAAAGCCAGCAGGTAGCAACAAAGACCCAGCACAGCCAATAAATAAATAAATAAAAATTTTTAGAAAGGGTAAAACCACACATGGTATTTATTCTCAGTTTTAAATCAAGAATCCTCCGTAATTGGCTTGGATACTTAATTTTTTGGTAATAGTTTCTCAGATTCAGTGAAGCCCAGGGAGTCCTGAGCTGTGCCTCAGGGAGCCATTGAACCAGGATGGAGTGTCTGTTGCTCTGAACTCCTGGGAGGGAAAGAGTCACACTGAGGTGGGCGCACTGTGAGTCTGGTCCAGCCGGGGAGGACCTGCGGTGGAGCTCCCAGGCTCAAGTCTCCTCTGGCCGCACCGTGGCCATGATCCGCTTGGGCCTTCCCTGCTGGACTCTGGGTCCACACTGACCCCACACTGAGGCCACGGCTCCTGCTGCAGGAGTTGAAGCTGCCTCATTCCTGGGAGGGACTTTGGCTCCAGGACCCCATGTGGCCTGACACTCCTGGAGCTGCCTGGAGTCTAGGGCTTTTCCTTCCAAACGCGCCTGTCTTTCTTCTTCCTCCGCAGTCACGTCTAAAAGCTTGCAGCCTCCTCTAACAGCTCGCAGCCTCCTCTGGGTCCCTCCCCATTTTCTCACATAAATCTCTTCACATCTGATCCTGTCACCACATCTGCTGCTTGGAAAACCTGAACTGCCTGTAGGGCCACTGGTCTAGACCCGTGTTGGGAGGGCTGTTGGTCTGCTGTTTGCTCTGCAGGCCTGTCTCCTGTATCCATGACCTGCTTTTTGAGATGGCTCCTGATACGTGGTTGTTGGTCAGCGTGTATTGAATTGAACTTCAGTTTAGTTGAACATCTCAGGGCCCTCTTGTCCGTGACTGGCTCTTCCTTGGTGGTACATCGTGATGCTCCACGAGAGCAGGGCCAAGCCTGCTGTCCTCTCCTCTGTGTCCCTAGGTGAAGTGTCGCGCAGGTCTGTTGACTTGTTGCCTTTCCAGTGTCTGTCGTAGAGGAAGGCACCATTTGCTCTGTCCATTTGCTTTCTGTTAACACGTGCTGGAGGAAGGGAGGTTGGGACTGTGGGGAGGGGACTTCAGACTGGGGGTCAGGAAATCCCTCTGGGCAGGTGGATAGTGGCGGGAGGGGCCGTGCATATGGCTGGGGGTCAGCACTTGGTGCAGATGGGTTACCTGAGCTGTGACTACAGAGGAAGGAGCCTGGTGAATCGTGGGGCCGGGAAGGTGAGCTATGGATAAACACTGACCCTGGGGAGCCATGGAGGAGGGCCGTGGTCTGACAGGTACCTCGTGCAGGGTCTCCAGCCCCGCACTGAGACCGATGGAGGCAGAGGGTGAGGTGAGGAGGGGGAGTGGGGATGCCAGCCAGGCTGCTCTGGGGTTCTGCTGTGTTGTGGGGGAGTTGTGCCTGCTGCCTGTGTGGTAAATGTTTCATGCATGGGAAGGTGCCAGGACGCTGTGGATTTGCTATTCTCATGGTGTCATTGCCTCCCCTATGGCTTGTGGCCTAATCTGAGCCACAAATACGAGGTAAGGATCCTGTCTATCGCTCAGCAGTGATGGCACCTGTGAGTGCCTACCGTCCTGCTCAGCACTGGGTACTCAGCCGGTGAGCAGGAAGGAGTAGGCTGTGTCAGGGTGCCCTTCGGGGGGACAGCCCAGTCTCGAGGGTCAGAGCCCTGCTCTTGCACATGGAGGGCCTCTTGCCACGCAGGGTCGTTCAGGTCCCTTCGTCCTTTGACCTTCAGCCTTGAGAGTCCTCCAGCAGGACCTGGGTCAGAGGCTGCTGCTGCCCCCAGTCATGTGGGATGTCCACAGGGGTTAGCCTGCCTGTTGCTGCTGAGCCCTCCTCTCAGTCCTGGAGGCTAGGAGGGTGCTTTGTCATTTTAGTTGAAAACTACTGAAGACTTGTAATTTTGAAAACTCTTCAATTTCATCTTTTAGTATTCTTTGCCTGACATGACATGCAACGTTTATTTAATACAAAAATGAACTCATGCAAAGCATTGGGTCCTTCTGCTATGACACAGCCAAGGAAAGGGTGGGAAGGAAGCAGGGTGACGTGAATGGGAAGTGAGCTGCTGGTCCGTCCTTAGATGAACTCTTCCTGTAGCATTTTATTTATAGTGAGCTTGCTTCTGAGTGAGGCTGACAATCCTTTCAGATCAGTCTTTATGCCCTTAAATTATCTAACATTTCTGGTGTTAAACCTGTGAATTAAAAAGACTGGGAAAATATACACTATTTGGTAAAGAGAAACCTTTGTAGTCAGGGAGGGAAACACCTACACTGGTCATCTCTGTCATCTGTTGATGAAGTGTCTCCTAGATGCTCCTTGGCCCCTTCCCCTTTGCACACAGGAAATGAATGGCCTGTGTTTTGTGAGTTCCTGGATTCTTGGGTCAGCACCTCAAGTCATTGCTGGGGGACCATGAACCATGCAGAGGTTTCTGTACAGACTTGGTGCTGTTACTCAGTTCAGTTCAGTCGCTCAGTCGTGTCTGACTCTTTGCGACCCCATGGACTGCAGCACATCAGGCTTCCCTGTCCATCACCACCTCCCAGAGCTTGCTCAAACTCATGGCCATTGAGTCGGTGATGCCATCCAACCTCTCATCCTCTGTCGTTCCCTTTTCCTCCTGCTTTCAATCTTTCCCAGCATCAGGGTCTTTTTCAATGAGTCTGCTCTTCGCATCAGGTGGCCAACATATTGGAGCTTCAGCTTTAGTATCAGTCCTTCCAATGAATATTCAGGATAATTTCCTTTAGGATGGATTGGTTTGATCTCCTTGCAGTCCAAGGGATTCTCAAAAGTCTTCTCCAACACCACAGTTCAAAAGCATCAATTCTTCAGTGCTCAGCTTTCCTTATGGTCCAATTCTCATATCCATACATGACTACTGGAAAAACCATAGCTTTGACTAGATGGACCTTTGTCAGCAAAGTAATGTCTCTGCTTTTTAATATGCCATCTAGGTTGGTCATAGCTTTTCTTCCAAGGAGCAAGTATCTTTTAATTTCATGGCACCAGTCACCATCTGCGGTGATTTTGGAGCCTCCAAAAATAGTCTCTCACTGTTTCTATTGTTTCCCCATCAGTTTGCCATGAAGTGATGGAACCGGATGCCATGATCTTCATTTTTTGAATGTTGAATTTCAAGCCAACTTTTTCACTCTCCTCTTTCACTTTCATCAAAAGGCTCTTTAGTTCCTCTTCGCTTTCTCCCATAAGGGTGCTGTCATCTGCATATCTGAGGTTATTGATATTTCTGCTGGCAATCTTAATTCCAGCTTGTGCTTCATCCATTCTGGCATTTTGCATGATGTACTCTGCATATAAGTTAAATAAGCAGGGTGACAGTATAGAGCCTTGACATATTCCTTTCCCAATTTGGAACCAGTCCGTTGTTCCATGTCTGGTTCTAACTGTTGCTTCTTGATCTGCATACAGATTTCTCAGGAGGCAGGGAAGGTGATCTGGTATTCCCATCTCTTGAAGAATTTTCCACAGTTTGTTGTGATCCACACAAGCAAAGGCTTTGGCATAGTCAGTAAAGCAGTAGATGTTGTTCTGGGATTCTCTTGCCTTTTCTATGATCCAGCAGATGTTGGCAATTTGATCTCTGGTTCCTCTGCCGTTTCTAAATCCAGCTTGAACATCTGGAGGTTCTCGGTTCACATACCGTTGAAGCCTCACCTGTAGAATTTTGAGCATTACTTTGCTGGCCTGTGAGATGAGTGCAACTTTGCATTAGTTTGAACATTCTTTGGCATTGCCATTCTTTGGGATTGGAATGAAAACTGACCTTTTCCAGTCCTGTGGCCACTGCTGAGCTTTCCAAATTTGCTGGCATATTGAGTGCACCGCTTTACTTCCTTACCCAGCTGTAAGGAAAGAATAGACATCCTATTTCTTTAGTCTACACTGTCATGATCTAAGATCACCGCCTTGGAAAGAGAGAAGGAGCTTTTACTCCTTTTCAGACTTCAGACTTTTTCTAGAGTCTTTGGTAAAGAACCTTTAAATTGAGAATTTGAAATGTCAGAAGGTATGCCTGTGCTTGTTGGAAACTGGCAACTGAAAAGAACATGTCCTAGTAAGCTCCTCCATGCGTGGGTTCATGTCCTTAGGTTTTGTCTGAACACGAAGGAGCTTAAGGATTAGCCTTGTTGGGAAATGGCTAGGAAGACTAAAACTAGGACCATTTCAAAATAAAGGTTATAGAAATAGAGATTCTGACTTCATCATTAAATAATCTTGGTGTCACAGATTGAACTCTGTTCCCCAAAATTCATATGTTGAAGCCCTAACCCCCAGTGTGACTGCATTCCTTTAGGGAGATGATTAAGGTTAAATGAGGCCATAAGGGTTCCTGATTCAGTTTTAAGAGAGAGAGACATTGAGAGCACACACACAAGGGGGAATACTGTGAGGACCCAGGCAGGTGGTTGCCTGCACGTGAGGAGAGAGGCCGCAGGAGGGACCCGCCCTGCGACACCTAGGTCTCAGATGTCCAGCCTCCAGACCTGTTGTTTAGACCTCCCAGCCTGTGACATTTCGTTAGAGCAGCCCGAGACCCTCAGCTTGTCATCCTGTCCTCAGCAAGCTTCCACGGACTGAACAAAATGGCTCATGAGCTAGTGAGGCTGACAGGCTGAAAAACTGGCAGTATTGTGAGGTGTATGCAGGGCCCCAGCAGCTCTGATGATCAGACCTGGGCCAGCAGGGCCAGTGGAGGAAAGACAGATTCTTCCGGCTTTGCTCTGAAGGCATGTGAGGAGGGTGAGGCAGAAGACAGCAGAATGTGCTAGACAGAGGAGGATGAGCCAGAGTAAGTGGGCTGGGCTTCCAGACAGTGTCCCCCTGGCAGGTGGTGGGGAGAACAGGTTAGAGGGTGGGGGCTCGCTCGCGGGAGGATTTGTGCATCCCAGGGAGGAGTCAGGACCAGACTCTGGAGTCTAGCCCAGCACTGAAGCAAGCGTAGGTGCCACCTGCAGCCGCTGGTGGTGTGGATGTGAGACGACAGGCGCCCTGAGGTCTGTGGGGGTGGGAATGTTTTGTGCTATCCAGTGCGGTAGCCACAAGCCACATGTGGTGCTCAGCACTCAAAATGTGGCTCGTGGGTCTGGGGAACTGAACAGTCATTTAATTTAGTTAACGGAAGTTTCAATAGCCGCGTACGAGTAGTGGCTGTTGTATTGGACAGCGCAGCAAAGCATATGCTCTGTAAAGGCATGCTGCTGAAAAAGAGTCATGCTCCCAAAGTATGCAGTCTTCCACCCCTTTTCTTAATAGTGGGGAGAATATTTAGATTGGTGTGTATGTTCAGAACCCACAAAACTTTGAAGGCAGAGATAGCCAATTTTCTAATTTTTAAAAAGGACTAAGAGATGGTTATTCTTGGGTGCTTTGCTTTAAGCACGTGTTTGCTAATAAATGATGGAGCCAGCAGGTCGTTTGTTCAGGTGTTAAGGGGCAGTTGAAATACTCTGGTGTGATCTCTTGTCGGTCTCTCGTTCCTGCTCTGATTTAGAGTGATTTTTCTGGCAGCATGTAGAGAGTGGTTTGGGTGAGGATGACATTGGGAGCAGAAAAATTGGAGAGCACACTGCCATAACCCAGGGCAGGAGTTTGTGCTGATTTGGAGGGCGGCTGAGCCCTTGGGGAGAATGGGCTGGAATAGAGTCAGCAGCTGCGGTGTGGAGAAGGGGACATTGCAGGAGGCTCTGGAGTGACTCCCGAGTTCCTGAAGTGAGTGCCGGGGAGATGATGGGGCTGTTCCTGAAGATGTGTGCACCAGCAGAACATGTCTGTTCATACCTATTGAGTGTGAGGCATCTTGGGGAGATCCATGCATTTGACATGTAGGACTGCATTTCTAGAAAGGGCTGGTCTGACAGTAGAAACTTGGAAGCCATCAGTACAATTGTCATAATTGGAACAAAGACAGTTGCTGCCGGTGGAGAACAGAATAATGCAAAGAAGGCCTCTGACAAACCCTCCAGCAACCCAGACCTCAAAGGGAAAGGCAGCAAGGGGAGGCCGTAGGGAGACCAAAGCGGGCACTGCCGCAGGGGCAGATGCAGGAGCACGTGTGGGCATCTGTGCGGCTGAGGCAGGAGAGGCCTTCCAGACAAGGGCATTTATTCCGGGGCATAGGGCTTTCCAAGTCAGTATTCATGGCCAGTCGTCAGGTAAAGAAGACTCTCCTTCCCCACGTCTCACTGAAATGGTGGCCGTGTTAAAAATGAAAAAGGCTTTCACAGCAGACTAGACTCTGGGAAGTCAAAAAGGTCAGTCAGCAGGGTGAGTGCTGTCTGTGGGGACGGCAGGAATGAGGCAGGCGAGTCACCGCTGGGAGGAGCAGGAGTGGTGGGGAGGGGTGGGGTGTGCGTCCACTCTTCCACTGGTCTCGAGTCCATTGAGAGGGAGGGGTGCTTGGAGGCAGACCGCGCCCCCGCCCCCGGCCTGAGCAGAGCAGCTGATGCTTGGGAAGTTCACAAGAGGGAACCTATGCAGCTGGGAAATGCTGGAGGGAGTCCTTTCAGCTGCAAGAGGCTTCGCAGTTCTGGTCATGAGGGTTGAGTGTGAATCAGACCAGAGTTTGCTTTCATCTCACCAGGTGGTATGTAGACGAACCTGCACCCGGGTGCTTACAGGGGCTCTAGTCATAACTGCCCCAACTTGGAAGCAGCAAGATAGATGTCTTTCAGTAGTTGAATAGATAAATGAACTGGTACACTGAGACAGTGGAATATTATAGAATATTTAGAACTGGAAAGAAGTGAGTTATCAAGCCAAGCAAGACAGGGAACAATCTTAAATGCCTGTTAACTCAGTGAAAGAAATCAGTCTGAAAAGGCTACAGATTCCAGCTATTCTGGAAAACTATGGAGACAGTAAGAAGATCAGTGGCCACCAGGGGTTCACGAGCTGGGAAGAGGGATGAGCAGGTAGAGCACAGAGGATTCTTAGGGCAGTGAAATACCCTGTGTGATAGCTTAATGATTGCTGTATGTCATCATGCATTTGTCCAAGCCCATGGGATGCATGACAAGAGGGAGGGCTTTGGAAGCTGAGGCTTCCGTGTCAGGGCTGGCTCATTACCTGTAACAAAAGCAACATTGGGTGGCGGATGTTGATGATGGGGGAGGCTGTGCGTGTGGTGGTAGAGGCTGTATGGGAGCCCTCTGGACCTTGCCTTCAGTTTTGCTTGTAACCCTTAAACTGCTCTAGAAAAAGTAAAATAAAGCAAAAGAAGAAAGAAAAACCCTGGGAATTAAATCTACAAGCCCAGATGGTTTCACTGACAAATTTTTATCAAACATTTAAAACAGAAATAACACCAATTTTATGTAGTCTCGCTCATATATTTTTTAACTTTTAATTTTGGAATAATTTTAATCTCATAAGAAGTTATGAAAATAGTGCATAGAAGTCATTCTGTTTCCTACAATAACATATAACCATAGTATGTTATCAAACCAGCTTCCATATATTCTTAATTACAAAAGATTGTATGATTATTGTGCCAAAAGATTTAACAAGTTCAGAAGTGAAGTAAAAGATGAAATCTAATGCCTACCCCAAGCTAAATAAATCATTCTCCAGGAGTAACACTACTAATAATGTGTTGGGTACCCTCCAGACATTTTCTGCACACAAAAATATATCTACCTACATGCCTGCGAATAGGCTTCCCTGATAGTGCAGCTGGTAAAGAATCCGCCTGCAATGGAGGAGACCTGGGTTCGATCCCTAGGTTGGGAAGATCCTCTGGAGAAGGGAAAGGCTACCCACTCCAGTATTCTGTCCTGGAAAATTTCCATGGACTGTATGGTCCATGGGGTCGCAAAGAGTCGGACACAACTGAGCAGCTTTCACCAGAATTACATCGTTTTTTATTTATACAGTGTTTTTCAGTTTTCTGTACTTAGTGGGTTATCATGGATCTCCTGTAAATAGTTCCCCTCCCCGTTCCCCCAGGTACCAGGGTATCTTTAGGGCCAACAGTGTTCTGAAGTAGTGTTGTGGGGCTGCAGACTCGCTTCTTCCTGCTTGTTTTTGTGAACAGGCTGTCTCACATTGCTTTTATGTGTAATGTTCGTTGCCTGTCTTTCCTTGTTTCCGTGACCTTAAGGAGCTGTTGAGTGTTTTCCAGAATAGGTTTTTAGAAACTGTTGCCGAGTTAGAGACTTGATATCATTTGGGATTTTGCCTTTGTAATTCATTTGGTTTGCGGCCTGGAGGTCAGCCACATGCGCCACATGTTGTACCCAGTGTGTGGGGTAGTGAGACAGCTGCCCACAGACTGCCAGAAAAGCACCTGTGGACATCCTGGCGTGTTTCCAGAGCCGCTTGGGCCTGAGTGGCCAGCCAGGGGAGACTCTCCTCTGCTATGTCTGGGCCTTCCTCTGGCCCGTGGGTAGGGTCGCCTGATCTGTGCAGTGGGTCGAGGAGCATGCTCTGCTGTCTGTCTCTATATTGCTCACCGTACCTGGGGTCAAGGACCTCGGATATGAGTCCTTTACTGGTTCATTAATTTTGGCTGGAGTCTGTCTTGGATCCCATGTTGCATTCAGAGGCATGTTGGGTTGGTGGTCTATGTTGGATACTTGAAAACATGTAGCTGGTCACATGTGAAAACATGTAGCTGGTTCTATTCAGTTATTCTGGACAACTTTCAGGAGCCCATGGGCACCAAACTGGGAATTAGCATGTTTCCTTCCTGAATGGCCCTTGCTGCCTTCCCCACATGAGCACTCATTTGAAATGGCAGCATAGGAAGAAACTGTTTCTAGGAAATGAATACTTAATCTTAAAATATCACGAGATTGGAATTGACATATACACATTATTATATATAGAAAAAGCAAGGGAATCCCAAAATACATCTACTTCTGCTTCATTGACTATACTAAAGCCTTTGACTGTGTGAATCACAACAAACTATGGAAAATTCTTCAAGAGAGAGAAATAACGGACAACCTTACATGTCTGCTGAGAAACCTATATGCAGGACAAGAAGCAACAGTTAGACCTAGACATGAAACAATGGACTGGTTCCAAATTGGGAAAGGAGTACGTCAAGGCAGTATATTGTCACCCTGATTATTTAACTTATATGCAAGTACCTCATGCAAAATACTGGGCTGGATGACTCAAGCTGGAATCAAGATTGCTGGGAGAAATATCAGTACCTCGGATATGCAGATGATGCCACTCTAATGGCAGAAAGTGAAGAGCAACTAAAGAGCCTCTTGATGACGGTGAAAGAGAAGAGTGAAAAACATGGCTTAAAACTCAGCATTCAGAAAACGAAGATCATGGAATCCGGCCCCATCACCTCATGGCAAAGAGAAGGGGAAAAAGTGGAAGTAGTGACAGACTTTATTTTCTTGGTCTCCAGAATCACTGCGGATGATGACTGCAGCCATGAAATTAAAAGATACTTGCTCCTTGGAAGGAAAGCTATGCCCAACCTACACAGTGTAACCTGCGCAGAGACATCACCTTGCTGACAAAGGTCTGTCTAGTCAAAGCTATGTTTTTCTCAGTAGTCATATATGGATATGAGAATTGGATCATAAAGAAGGCTGAGTGCCAAAGAACTGATGCTTTCAAATTGTGGTGCTAGGGAAGACTCTTGAGAGTCCCTTGGACAGCAAGGAGATCAAACCAGTCCATCCTAAAGGAAATCAACCCTGAATATTCAATGGAAGGACTGATGCTGAAACTCCAACACTTTGGCTACTTGATGTGAAGAGCTGACTCATTGGAAAAGACCCTGATGCTGGGAAAGATCGAAGGCAGGAAGGGAAGGGGGTGACAGAAGATGAGATGGTTGGATGGCATCACTCATTCAGTGGACATGAGTTTGAGCAAGCTCTGGGAGGTGGTGAAGGACAAGGGAAGCCTGGAGTTTGTGCTGCAGTTTATGGGGTTGCAAAGAGCCAGACACGACTGAGTGACTGAACAGCAACGACGATACATAAAATAGGTTAACTAATAAGGACCTACTGTATAGCATAGGGAACTCTACTTAATATTTGTAATGACCTACCTATATGAGAAGTGAAAGTGCTAGTTACTCAGCTGTGTCTGGCTCTTTGCAATACCATGGACATATAGCCTGCCAGACTCCTCTGTCCATGGAATTTTTCAGGCAAGAGTACCTGAGTGGGTAGCCATTCTGTTTTAGAGAGATCTTTCCTACCCAGAGGTCGAAGACCCAAAGTCTCCTGCATTGCAGGCAGATTCTTTACTGTCTGAGCCACAAGGGAAGCCACCTATATGAAAATAGAATCTAAAAAAGAGTGATATGTCTCTGTGTGTGTGTGTATGTGTGTATGTATGTGTATATATATATATATATAATTATATTACATAGGGGAATATAGGGAATAAGTTAAATAATCAGGGTGACAATATGACTGTGTAGGTTGGGCATAGCTTTCCTTCCAAGGAGCAAGTATCTTTTAATTTCATGGCTGCAGTCACCATCCACAGTGATTCTGGAGACCAAGAAAATAAAGTCTGTCACTACTTCCACTTTTTCCCCTTTATTTATTAAAAAAATATATATATATATAAAATTTATATATATTATATATATATAACTGCTTCACTTTGCTGTACAGCAGAAACTAACATAACATTGTCAATCAACTATACTACAATAAAATTTAACAAAGAAATTGAAAAAATTCTTGTAAAACCAAATGCTCTGCTTGTAAATAGGGATTATCCTTTTAGTTTAGTGTTGCAATATTGTTTTCATTTAAATTTGTCTCTATATATTTTCATATATTCTAGAGGAAACAATTATTTTTAGTAGATATTATTTAAAAAAACACATGTGCTTTAAATTTATTAAGAAGTTGAAAGTCAATAAATAAAACCATGCAATCACATTCTGGATCCCATTGGGGTCTGTAAGTGTCCAGTCAGGGTACAATGAGGAGGACGCAGCCCATGGGCCACTGTGGCCAGCAGTGGGTCAGGTGTGCTCATTGTAGCAGAGATTGAAAGTGAAAGTGAAGTCACTCAGTCATGCCCAACTCTTTGCGACCCCACAGACTATAGCCTAGGATCCTCCATCCATGGGGTTTTCCAGGCAAGTGTACTGGAGTAGGTTGCCATTTCCTTCTCCAGGGGATCCTCCCAACCCAGGGATCAAAACCAGGTCTCCTGAATTGTAGGCAGACACTTTACTATCTGAGCCAGCTGAGACTGGATGATAATAAAAATGAAGTGCTTAACTATTTACAATAGCTAGAACATGGAATCGACTTAGATGTCTATTGCCAGATGAATGGATAAAGAAGCTGTGGTACATATTCACAATGGAATACTACTCAGCCATGAAAAGGAACACATTTGAGTCAGTTCTAATGAGGTGGATGAACCTAGAGCCTATTGTACAGAGTGAAGTAAGTCAGAAAGAGAAAGATAAATATCATATACTAATGCGTATTTATGGAATCTAGAAAGATGGTACCAAAGAATTTATTTGCAGGGCAGCAGTAGAGAAACAGACATAGAGAACAGACTTATGGACCCAGGGAGAGGGGAGGAGAGGGTGAGATGTATAGAGAGAGTCACATGGAAACTTACGTTACCATATGTAAAAGAGATAGCCAACGGGAATTTGCTGTTTGTCTCAGGGAACTCAGACAGGGGCTCTGTATCAACCTAGAGGGGTGGGATGGTGAGGGAGATAGGAGGGAGGTTCAAGAGGAAGGGGAGATATGTATACCTATTGTTGATTCATGTTGAGGTTTGACAGGAAACAAAATTCTGTAAAGCAATTATCCTCCAGTTTAAAAATAAATTTAAAAAATGAAGTGATTGTTCAGGTAAAGTAAAAATACCTGGACTTTAAAGTGGCATAGGTCTACAGAACATGTTCAAATTAAAAGGCACTCAAGGCATTAGAGGAGTTTCCTGTGGGGTTGTTGGGAGAGTAAGGTGAAGTTGAGTGATGACTCACGGGATGGGGGTGGGGAGGGGCCTGGCTGAGTGAGCAGTGGTCAAAGCAGGGGCTTTGTCGAGCCCAGGGCCGGACTAGTGACTCCCTGACCTTAGGCTTGTCTTCTGTGGGTGGTGGGCTAATGTTCTCCCAGAGGGTTTCAGGGAGGCTTAATGTACGTGTCAGACATTCAGAAGTGGTAGTCCTTTGACGGCTGAGGAAGTGCTTGGTGAAGTGCTCGGCATGTGATGGCAGGCTGCCCTCTGACTCTCAGCAGCTTCCTCGCTTGGCTGGCTTGTTTGGGGTGAGCGGATGGTGGGGATAATGAGGGACAGGGAGGGGATGCCAGGAGGGCTTGCAGAACACTTGAAGCTCTCTGTTGAAGACAGTTCACTTGAAGAGCAGGATACTAGTGGACATTGTAACGTGTTTCTGGTCAAAAACACACAGAACCCACCCTGAGTGCTTGAGTTGTCCAGGAAATCAGCTGGCATGCTTGGATGAGAAGTGTTTCCCTGCAGACATGTTTCCTGCCTTGTTCCTGGGTAGGTTAGTTCCTTTTTAAGCTGTTCTTCTTTATGATAATTTATCAGAACCCGAGTCCTGGCCTAGGGATGCCCTCTGGCCTGCGAGGGTTGGTTTCTGTGGCTCCTCACACCAAGACTCCACAGCTCAAATCTTCGTAGTCACGTGGGCATCCAGTGAAAAGCACATCGGATTTTGTCAGTCTGGGGTGTGGCCTCAGAGTCTGTAGTTCCAACATGCTCCCCCAAGATGCTGATCTCAGATTCTGGATATTGAAGTGTTTACATACTGTTGGACTCAGCCCTCCTGGGGTGTAGTTCTGTGAGCTCGGGACCAACTTGTCATCGTAGAACCAGCACCACGATCACAGTGTGGACCAGCTTCACCCCCCGCAGGATTCCCTCGTCCCACTCTGGTCCGTCCTCCTAGAGCCCCTCCCTTGGCGGCAGTCTGACGCTGCCTGTAACGTTGTCCTTTCCAGGTGTCATGTGACGGAACCATTCCGCTGGGAGCCTTTGGAGCCTGGCTTCTGCCGCTTAGCTGTGTGCCTGTAAGACCTACCCAGACCGCTGTCTGTCAGTAGTTCGCGCCTTCTTACTGCTGAGCAGCACTGCCCTGTGTGGACACCCCATCCTTTCTTTATTCCCTCACCAGTTGAAGGACCTAAGTGTTTCCAGTTTTTCCATTATGAATGAACTTTTAATTAAAAATTTTGGGGAACTTCAGAAGAAATGTGATTCTATTTTTCTATTGTTGTTTTAGGTGACATCACTCAAAAAGGATATGAAAAGAAAAGGGCCAAGCTGCTTGCACGCTGTGTACCCCTCATTCAAGGTGAGGTTAACACAGGTCTTATAAAACTGATTTAAAAATTGGTATTAGAGTTTGACTTTGGTAGTTTCATATTTTATTAATAAGGGCTGGGAAAATAACATGTCTAATATTAATTATAAAATCCAAAGTCATAGATTAAAGTTTATGTCTCTGGTTTGGTATAGATTTCATCCCCAAATAGGATTATGTAATTTTTATTATCATAGACCATGATTATTTTTATGATTTTAGTAAAGAACATTTCCTTACTTAGGTTTGGAACACATATTATAAAGCTGTGAGTTCTCCCACCTTATATTGATCTTCAGAGTCAGCACCTTCAGTGTTTCAGCACAGTTTTTGGGGGTGGAATTTAAGAAGCTGATTTTAAAATTTAAATTTATGTAGAAGTTTAAGACTTCCCTGGCCGTCCAGTGGTTAAGACTCCATGCGTCCACTCCAGGGGGCACAGGTTACATCCCTGGTCAGGGAATTAAGATCCCACGTGGCTTGTGAAGCAAGGCAAAAAAAAGAAGTTAAATATTTTATATATAAGTTTAAAGGGCTAAGGGGTTCAAAATAATGATAAAAAGGAAGAATGAAGTTGGAGGATTTGCTGGTTGTGATATGAGGAGTTAATAGCAAGCTGTCATTAAGACAGCCTGGTTTCGCACAAGGGTAGATAGCTCGATTCACAAACAGAACATGGACCTAGACAGACATGTATGGCTGTGGGGACCAGGTTTATGGTGGAGGTGGTGTTGCCACTCACAATGCCGGCACAGTTCCCTAAGACACAGAAGCCAGAAATGAAGGGCTTTAGTGAGAAAGGCAAAAATTATAGCACCTTTGGAAGATTGTATATGAAAACCGTCACCATCTCTAGACAGGAGGAGGGATTTCTCAAGTCCCTGGAGGTACCAACTGAAGCAGCAACTGAAAAGGATAAGATTGGTAAATTAGAGTGTGTTAAAATTAAGAATCATGTTTTATCTGAAGTCCCCATAAAGAGATTAAAGACAAGCCACAGTATAGGAGAAGATGATCGTAACATAAATAAGAGAAAAAGGACTAGAGTCCAGAGCCAGTGAAGTTGCAGCATCCAGGAGACCTTTTGCCAGAGTGGCAATGCTCTGCAGCCCCATTGTCCAGTCTACTGAGCGCTTCCCACATGTGGCTTCTGAGCACTTGAGGTGTGGTAGCGTGACTAAGACACTGCATTTTTTAAATTTAATTTTCATTAATTTAAACTTTATAAAGAGACAGAAAGTTCCCCCATGTGATTTTTTTAAAAAAGCCCAGTAGGAAAATGGGCTAAAGACTTGCATAAATATTTTACCAGAGGAAACCCTAATTGTTAGCAGGCAAACGAGAAGCCCGCTGGGCTGCTAGCAAGGCTGTCTGTTGCAGGCCAGTGCCCAGGTAGCGCCATGGACAAACGGCAGGACCCTACCCTCGCCAGGTGCTGTTGTTTTATATGTTGAAAGCTGGGTGACTGCTCACTTGGCTATTAGAATTAATAAGCATCTTGGTTTGAATAAAAGATAAATATGTAAGAATCAATAGCTTTTCTCTGGCAATATTTCTGTTAATAAAACAGTTCACATTCATAATGACAAAAATAACTGTCAAATGTTTTTAATACATTTAGCAAGAAAGCCACAGGATCTATATTAGGATCATACAATCTATTTGAAAGAAGTATAGGATCCTAAAATATGAAGAAATATACCAATATCTTAAATGCAAATATTTAATATTATAAAAGTAGTAGTTTCTAAGTTAATATGTGACAAAATGTAATCCAGTCTGAATAGCAGTTGTTGATTTTTTTTTCTCCCCAAACCTGGCATTGGAAATAATTCACTCGGAGGAGAAAAGTTCTGAGAGTAGCTAGTATATTGTTGAAGAGGAGTAGCGGGGAGAAAGGCTTGGCCTTCAAGGTGTTAAACCTGGTCATGTGCACTTGGCAGTCCCAACCACAGGGTGTTGGTAGACGCGTGAACAACTGAACAGTGTAAGGGGAGGGCGTCTAGAAATGACTCAGGAGAATTCAAAGGAGGGAAGATTTATTTAGTAACTGGTGCCATGCCTGTTGGAGAAGGCAATGGCAACCCACTCCAATACTCTTGCCTGGAAAATCCCATGGACGGAGGAGCCTGGTAGGCTGCAGTCCATGGGGTCGCTAAGAATCGGGCACGACTGAGCGACTTCACTTTCACTTTTCACTTTCATGCATTGGAGAAGGAAATGGCAACCCACTCCAGTGTTCTTGCCTGGAGAATCCCAGGGATGGGGGAGCCTGGTGGGCTGCCGTCTCTGGGGTCACACAGAGTCGGACACGACTGAAACAACTTAGCAGCAGCAGCAGCAGCAGCAGCCATGCCTGTGGATGCAGCAGTGGGACCCCCTTTCCTCTGCAGCATTAGTGAACATAAGCTTCAGGAGTAAAGCTCTAAGTATGCTTGCAATTACAGAATACTATAAAATTCAGGAGAATATTGAATAATGTTTGAGTAATGACAAGATGAGAGATTTGAGGAAAAAAAAAACAGGTTATGATTGTCTCTCTAGAAATGAAGCACTGCAGAGTGACTGAGCTGCGGCCGGCTGGCCATGGCCTGGGGACATGTCCAGTGTAGGATGGAGCCTCTAGCTGACCAGAGCTCCCTGCAGGTCCTTTGGGGGCTCCTTGCATGCATGCATGCTCAGTCGCTCAGTCATGTCTGACTTTTTGCAACCCCGTGAGCTGTAGTCTGCCAGGCTCCTCTGTCCATGAGATTTTCTAGGCAAGAATACTGGAGTGGGTTGCCATTTCGTTCACCAGTGGATCTTCCTGACCGAGGGATTGAGCCCACATCTCCTACATTACAGGCAGATTCTTTACCACTGAGCCACCTGGGAAGCCCTTTGGGGGCTCCTTAGCTGGATAGAATTTATAGAATTCAAATAATAGGACGTATGGATAGGCAGTAAACATTAAAGTGTGTTCAACTTCACTAGTTTTACGGAAATGCAATTAGTGAACCATTCTCCTGTCAGATTGGCAAGATTCTAAAATTTGTAACGTGCAGTGCTGACAGAGACATGGGGATATGGCACCCTGAGGGAATGCGGATGCTGTGGCCTGAGAAGTTCTCCCTTGATACCTGTTAAGACCAAAACTATACTACTCTTTCATCCAGTGGTTTCCCATTGGGCTTTATATCTTTCTTAAATAAATTAATCGATCTCAATAAAAGCACTGTATTTTGGAATAAAAATGCAAGGATGTCCCTGTATTTACGCATCACTTTGCAAGCATACCTGTTTATAGTGCATAATACATAGGATTCTGTGTTCTCCATTATGAATTATAGGGAAATTTGTTCCAGTCAGTCCAAGAAACAAAGAGCCAGAGCTGATCAGTATTGCTGCATGTTGCATACATGTATGTGTGTATATGTTCAATTTTGAAGAGCTAATGAACACTCCAAACCTGGTACATAAACATCAGCAATGGCAACATTCTGCGCCCAGCCCTGGAGGTTGGCCAGTCTTGGGGGCAGCTCCTTCCTGTTTGTAGAGCCAGAGCTGGTGTTCCAGGAGCTCCTCAGTCACAGAGGTGCCTGGAGGCTCAGGCAGCGGAGTGAGGGCCCCCACGTCTCCTGTCCCCTCTGTCCTCTCTGTGTGTCATCCTAGAGAGCTGGGATCAGGTGGCCTTTTCATGAGCAGCATCAGAGGTCATGACCCCCTTAGGCCCAGGTGGGGCAGTTCAGATCAGGTCAGCCACTCAGTCGTGTCTGACTCTTGGACTCTTTGCGACCCCATGGACTGCAGCACGCCAGGCTTCCCATTCATCACCAACTCCCAGAGCTTGCTCAAGCTCATGGCTATCGAGTCAGTGATGCTATCCAACCATCTCATCCTCTGTCGTCCCCTTCTCCTCCTGCCTTCAGTCTCTCACAGCATCAGGGTCTCTTCTGATTAATTGGCTCTTTGCATTAAGTAGCCAAAATATTGGAGCTTCAGCTTGAGCATCAGTCCTTCCAATGAATATTCAGGACTGATTTCCTTTAGGATTGACTGGTTGGATCTCCTTGCAGTCCAAGGGATTCTCAAAAGTCTTCTCCACACCACAGTTCAAAAGCATCAATTCTTTCGTGCTCAGCTTTCTTTATGGTCCAACTCTCACATCCATATGTAAATATTGGAAAAACTATAGCTTTGACTAGACAGACCTTTGTCAGCACAGTAATGTCTCTGCTTTTTAACAGGCTGTCTAGGTTGTTCATAGCTTTTCTTCCAAGGAGCAAGCATCTTTTTAATTTCATGGTTGCAGTCACCATCTGCAGTGATTTAGGAGCCCAACAAAGTAAAGTCTCTCACTGTTTCCGTTGTTTCCCCATCTATTTGCCGTGAAGTGATAGGATTGGATGCCATGATTTTCGTTTTTTGGGTATTGAGTTTTAAGCCAGGTTTTTCACTCTCCTCTTTCACTTTCATCAAGAGGCTCTTTAGTTCTTCTCTTTCTGCTATAAAGGTGGTGTCATCTGCATATCTGAGGTTATTGATATTTCTACTGGCAGTCTTGATTCCAGCTTTGCTTTATCCAGCCCAGATTTTGCATGATGTACTCTGCATATATAAGTTAAATAAGCAGGGTGACAGTATACAGCCTTGATGTACTTCTTTCCCGATTTGTAACCAGTCTGTTGTTCCATGACCAGTTCTGTTGCTTCTTGACCTGCATACAAACTTCTCAGGAGGCAGGGAAGGTGGTCTGGTATTCCCATTTCTTAAAGAATTTTCCACAGTTTCTTGTGATCCACACAGTCAAAAGCTTTGCTGTAGTCAATAAAGCAGAAATAGATGTTTTTCTGGGATTCTCTTGCTTTACGAAGATCCAGCGGATGTTGGCAAGTTGATCTCTGGTTCCTCTGTCTTTTCTAAATCCAGCTGAACATCTGGAAGTTCTTAGTTCACCTATTGTTGAAGCCTTAGAATTTTGAGCATTACTTTGCTAGTGTGTGAGATGAGTGCAATTGTACATTAGTTTGAACATTCTTTGGCATTGCCATTCTTTGGGATTGGAGAGAAAACTGATCTTTCCCAGTCCTGTGGCCACTGCTGAGTTGGGGACAGGCTGCTGCTTTTCGGGGAGTGCTAAGGGCTGGTGGCTAAGGCTGTTTTTCTGGGACATTTTGAAACAATCTAGTGCTCAGGCAGGACCAGGGACTCTGTTAAATGACCCTGCAGGCTCGTGCTTGTCCTTTACTCAACACATGACGTCCTGATGGCCTGGGTGTCGGCTGGCCATGGGTGTGCCAGTCATGGAGCCGCCCATCAGGTTGGAGACACAGGTATCACAGGCCCAGGTGGTTAACACTCGAAGCCTCCAAGCTTCTCATCGGCTTTCTTCCTGTGTCTGAGGGCAGCTGTCAATACCCTGGTGATGGCTTTGTGGGCTGCTTCCTGCTGGGCTTGCTGACACGAGGGCCAGTGTGGGGGAAGGGAGGGGTGTTCGAGAAAGCTGGCCCTAGAGAGCTGGCCCCAGAGAGCTGGCCCCATGCACTGTGTGCACCAAGCTGGGAGCCCAGGGCTGCTGACAGGGAGGGGCTGGAAGCTGACATCAATGTCTCAGCCCCAACCTCCAGATTTAGGGTCTTTTGGGCGTTAGGGCCCCCAGTGTGTGTGGTTGTGCAGCGGGGACTGTGCAACAGCATGTGAGAGGTGTGTGCTATTCTACATGGGTTTTTCTATTGTTGGAAAAGCAGGTTGTTTACTCACAGTGTTTCTGTGAAACTGTTTCAGGAGTAGACCCCTCCCTGCAAGTGGAGAATAGCATCCTTGGGCCCGCACAAGCCTCGGCCCCCGCGCCCAAGCAGCCCAAGCCGCGGCCCAGCAACGCCCGGGATGAGCGCTTCCGGTCAGGTAGGGCCCAGAGCGCCGCATCCTCTGCTTGGACACCAGAGCTCCACTGAGGAAAGGGACTTCTCTGAACCGTGACTTACTGCATCGTGGTTTTCAAGAAAAAAACAAAACTTCCATAGATCTCAGTATGTTTTAGTGTAGCCTGGAGTGTGAGTGTGCTCCTCTCAGCAGCTGCACATAGACATCTCAGAAGAAAGCAAAATCTTCCTTACCATGGAAATAATTTCTGTAAATGTCTGTGTCTATTTTTCTACTGGAACTTTGGGGTTGGTGTTGGTGGAGTTGTCCAGTAGGGAACCACTCTACTACTCTATGTGTTTCAGTATTTTATTTTTCTCTAATTTTGAAGATTTCCATCTAATTAGATTTCTGCCACTCTGTTAGTGTTTTTATAAATATTTGAATTTGTGTCTGACATTTTATTTGCATTATCAGGACATGCATCGAAAACATGCATGCTTCCAAAGTTCATTTTATTTATTTATTATTTTTGGCTGTGCTGGGTCTGCGTTGCTGTGTGGGCTTCTCACTGCAGCGGCTTCTCTTTTTGTGGAGCACAGGCTTTAGGGTCTGTGGGCTTCAGGAGTTGCGGCTCCCATGCTCTAGAGCACAGGCTAAGTAGTTGCGGTGTACAAGTTTAGTTGCTCCGAGGCACGTGGGATCTTCCTGGACCAGGGATGGAACCTGTGTCTCCTGCGCTGGCAGGCGGATTCTTTACCACCAAGCCACCAGAGAAGCCCTCTGCCTCTTGTCATAGATTAGATATCAATAGCTTTTGAACACTCTTTGGCTTGTTTAACATTTTCACTGTTGTGTGATTAAATATTTCTTTTACATTTAAACTCAGTAAGCTTCTATAAAAGAAAACTTTCAAGATAGATAAAGACATGGCCATTTTGTTTTAAGAATTTTTTTTTTTTAATGAAGATTTTAAATGGTTGGTTAGCCTGGGAGTGTGGTGAAGTGGTTTGAGGAAAGTTTTGATCAGATAATTTCTTACCGATTTAATATACATTTTAAAAAAACTTCCCCACACCGACAGTTTCTTTTCGGATTACATCAATGATGCCTGTAACATACAACACTGGAAATGGCCCCATCGGCATTCCACTGATGTAGCCCTGGGCACAAAATGGGAACACGTCCGCGCACCCTGAGTGAGGTCACCCAGAGGTCCCCTGCCTGTCCTTACCTCCTGTTCCCTGTCGCCTCTGTTTATGTGTAACTGACGTTGAGGACCTGCTTTCTGCCCTTGTGAACTGTATCTGGTTCTTGTTCTTTACTATCTGAAAACGAGACCTTTACCATAAATGTTCTTTGCTCATATTTTCTCCAAGGCTTTGTCTTCTCTTTGAATTCTCTTACAGTGGCTTTTGTAGCAGAAGTTTTTAATTTTAATGAAATCTGGCTTATCACTTCCTTTTCTTTCTTGAATAGTGCTTTTGTTCTTGTATCTAAGGAATCTCTGCCAAACCCAAGGTCCCAAAGATTCTTACCTGTGTTTTCTTCTGGAAGTTTTGTAGTTTGGGGTTTTTACCTTTAGGTCTGTGGTTTAGATTTTGTTTTTTAGTGTGAGTTCAGGGTGTGCTACAAAGCTGACTTTCTTGCATGTGGGAATCCCGTTGTCCCCATGCCCTTGTTCCCTTGTCTAAATGCAGCTGCTCATGGCTGACTCTTTCTGGACTCCTTTCTGTTCTCTTGATGGATTCGTCTGTTGTCATGGCAGCGCCAGCTCTCCTAATGATGGCAGCTTAGCAGTCATTGTTCACGTCAGTACATCCACTCTTATTCATCCAGGTTTATTCCTTATCATTATTCCCTTGTATATACTGTGCCTTTCTTCCCTCTGGCACTGTTAACGGTTTTTCTCTTAATCGCTGGTTTTGAGTGATTTGTGTATTATGTGCCTTGGTATAAGTTTCTTTGTTTCTTGTGCTTGGGGTTTGTTGAGCTTCTTCGATCTGTTGCTTTATATCCTATAATGTTGGTATTGTTTAGATTTTTAGTTCTTGATTGTTATCTGTACTTAGGTTTTTGTTTGTTTCTAAGGCAGCCGCAGTGTAAAAAGTCTGTGCTCACAGTCAAGCCAGATCTCTTGGAGGGGCTCCTAGGTTTGTCTCTCTTCTGAACACAGTCTTTCATGAGTGTTTCGGTTGTATGTCTGGGAGTATTTTTATTAGGCCCTGAAGTTTAAATGGTACTTTGGCTGGATATAAAATTACAGGTTCTAAGCTCGTTTCTTCAGCTGTGTTGCCTTGTATTTGGTGATTACCATTGGGAAAGTTAGCCTCTTTCCTGATCCTACAAGACTGTTTCTCTAGAAGCTTTTAGGATTGACTGGTTATTGTTGATGTTTGTAAACTTTATTGTAATATGCCTAGGTGTGAATTTTTCATCCTTAGTACCCTATGAGCCATTTTACTGTAAGGTTTCTCAATGCTATTTAAAAACATTTTGTTGGGGAAAAATGTGAAACATACGTAGGTGGACTTGGTGTGTACTGAGCCCTGGACTTGCCCAGTGCCACGGTTCCCACCATGCTCAGGTTCAGTCTTGGCTTCTTCATCAGCCCCAGCTGCTTCTTCCCTTCCCGTGTGATTCTGAAGCAAATCTCAGAGATCACGTTATTTTACTTAGATGTCATAATATTCTCGGTTTCTATATCTGAAAAGAGTGCACGTATCTCTAAAACATAGCTCCATTATCACAAAATAATCAGCAATAATTCCTTAGTATCAAATACCCAAGTGTTCCTGAGGCTTTATAAAACAGTTTGGACCCAGGATCCAACTAAGATGTACATATCGCAGGCTGTTGATATGTGTTTCCGCCAGTGATTGCTTGGTCCTGGGGCCTTGGCTATGGTCTGGCTGCTCCTGGCTCCATGGCTCTGGCAAGTCACCTCAGGGTCAGTGTTTTCCCACCACAGGCACTGCAGGCCCGTGTCTCTCCCCTCCCTGGGATGCTGGCAGGGTTGATCCCTCGGTTCATTAGGGTAGATTTGGTGGCAGGACGGCTGGACCAGTTCTGGGGAGGGCAAGCAGCTTGTGCTTATCACACAGCACAGGAGAACCTGGCGGGATGCTCGGTTCTTTCCATCCATTTAATCCTTTTCAGAACAGTAGTTCGTGTCACTGGCATCCTCCAGTGGCAGCTGGTTAATTTTCCTCTTTTTCTTCCTTCCTTTTCTCTGATCTTGTTTTTGTCCTTGGTGGTGTTCAGACTGCCCCAACCTTTTTCTTTGGGAGTGCTTCCACGTCGGCTCCAGCACTGGGTTGCTGGCCAGGAACTTGTTGGTTGGTAGGATGAGATGCTCCAGGCTCCTCTGCCACTTCCTGTACCCTGGAACCCACATTTCTCAGGGTACTCGCAATGAGGACAGTGTTGTAAGACTGCATGCAGCCTGGATGGTAGGGGTGCTCATTGTACTGGGGCTGGTCACCATTTCTAGACATTTTTAGGGACTTAATTAAGACATGCTATTTAAAGATAAAATGCCACTTGTGTTCATGCTGATAATTGCCATTCAGATTCAGGACTGCAGTGTTCCCCTCATTTCTGGAGTCTCTGTGTCTATCCCTTCTCTGCCTTGTGAGCATCTTGGGAGGGAGAATGGGGTGAGGCCATTAGGCCCCTCTTCCTTGGCTCTCTTGCACTTGACCACAAGCGTGGCAGTGTGACGGGACCCCCACCACCCCCTGGCTGTGCGACTACAGGGAGAGCTTGGTTCCTTGTATGGTTCTGCCCATCGTGGGGCTTGACCGGAACAACAGCTCAGATGATATGACCACAGAGCTTTAGTGCTGCTTGTAGTGGTTTATACCATAATCAGAGTGCATTAGGTTCATCTGATTCATTTTATTTTCAGTTTGGGGGATTTCTTGGTTTAAATCTGAAAATACTTGCAAAGTTGAATCTATAAACCAAGGAGAATATTTGTAGAAATCTAGGACCAATGTGTGGACCCACATGTAGGCTGACTTTGTGTTCCTTTTATGCTCAATGAAAACAGATTAAAAACATGAACCATGGTTTTGTTCCTTCATCAGGAATCTTGTAACGGGTGCTTTTGCTGCTGTTATTTCTGTGCAGATGTTCACACCGAGGCCGTGCAGGCAGCTTTGGCCAAATACAAAGAGAGGAAGATGCCCATGCCATCCAAGAGGCGCTCTGTCCTCACGCACGCGTCTGTGGAGGCCTACACACCCCCAGGTACTGGTTTAGGGTCAGGACGGCCTGGGCAGGGTTGGGGCGGCTTGGGCAGGGTTCCCGTTGAGACGGAGCAGGCTTCTGATTGTGGTGAGGAGTGTGTGTGTGCTCACGCACATTTCTGTGCATGCAGTGGGCTTGCTTCCAATAGAGCGTCTGTATAGATTTTAATTTTTTCGCCAAGATGTAATTTGTGTCTTTTAGTAAAGAGAGGAACCTGCAGTAAGTGCTTTATCGGGTGACAGAGTTCCCTGATTTCAGAAATTTAAAATTATTCTCCTTGAGTTGGTCAAAAAGTTCCTTCAGATTTTTAAAGAGAAAAGACACATTTCTCACTTCACCAAGAACTTTATTGAACAGTGTAGTCACCATTTTGTTCCACTACCTTCTGTTATTTTTCAGGCAGTTTCATATTTCCCTTCCCCAAACTTGTCATTTTTTTGATCAGAGAACTATTCCAGATGCCTTTTATACAGTCTTCCAGGGAACTGAAAAGTTTTTCATTAAGAGAATTTTGTAAAGCCCCAAATAAATGGACATCCAAAGGTACAATGTCTGATGAATATGGCAGATAAATCAGAACTTCCCAGCCAAGCTGTAACTGTTTTTGCCTGGTCATCAAATAAACATACAGTCTTGTGTTGTCCTGATGGAGGCTGACGTGTTTTCTCCTGACTAATTCCAGATGCTTTTTGTTGAGTGCTGCTTTCACTTGGTCTAATTGGGAGCAGTGCTTGTTGCAATTACTTGTTCGGTTTTCCAGAAGGAGCTCATGATAAAGGACTCCCTTCCACTCCTCCCATGTATACAACATCACCTTCTTTGGATGAAGACCAGTCTTTGGTGTAGCTGGTGGTGGTTATGTCTCTTGCCACATGATCTCTTCCATTCCCTATTATTGCACAAGATCCACTTTTTATCACCTGTCACAGTTTATGTTAAAAATGGAATGTTTTCATTGTGTTTGACAATCATATGCAGAAATACAGTCAAGGAGGTTTGTTTTTTTTTTTTTTTTGCTTCAGTTCAGTTCAGTTCAGTTGCTCAGTCGTGTCCAACTCTTTGCGACCCCATGAATCACAGCACGCCAGGCCTCCCTGTCCATCACCAGCTCCCAGAGTTCACTCAGACTCATGTCCATTGAGTCCGTGATGCCATCCAGCCATCTCATCCTCTGTCGTCCCCTTCTTCTGCCCCCAATCCCTCCCAGCATCAGAGTCTTTTCCAATGAGTCAGCGCTTCGCATGAGGTGGCCAAAGTACTGGAGTTTCAGCTTTAGCGTCATTCCTTCCAAAGAAATCCCAGGGCTGATCTCCTTCAGAATGGACTGGTTGGATCTCCTTGCAGTCCAAGGGACTCTCAAGAGTCTTCTCCAACTTAGCTAATGTGGAACCCAAACATCAAATTGATGAATGCAACAGAACTGGTGCAGATTATTTTCAGCACTTGATTTGGATATTTTGTGTATGTCAGCTCTCTCTCACGTGGTATAACGCTGATTGTTCTCAGTTAATGCCTCAATTTGATCATGATCAACTTCAACTGGTCTACCTGACCGTGGAGCATTGTCCAGCAAGAAATTTCCCTCATGAAACTTTGCAAACCACGTTTGACATGTTTGATCAGTCACAACACCTTCTCTGTACACTGCACAAATCTGTTTTTGCATTTCAGTTGCATTTTTACCTTTCTTGAAATAGTAAAGCATAATATGTGAAAATGTTGCTTTTTCTCTTCCATCTTCAATATTAAAGTTGCTACATAAAAATTCACTAGTTTTGATAAGTTTTTTTCTTTTAAATGAGTGCTGATATGACTGCGGTCACAGTACAGTCTAACAAAATTATCTTGAATGAAGTTGAAGACAGCTAAGCACCACTCAAGCCATCTTACAGAAAAAGCAGCGAACTTTTTGGCCAACCCAATATTATGTGTTATGATGTTACCAGGTCTTAAATGGGAAAGAATAAGGCCATTTGGAGGGTTTTTTATTTGTTTTTGTTGTTTCGTTACCATTAGAAATGAAAACTCTTAATGCGGCCTCTCTTCAGGATAGTTAGTGTGTTTTAAGTTTCCTGGAAAGCTCATCCAGGTGCTGGGAGCACAGTGCTGCCTGTCTGGTTATTAAAGTCTCAAGCTGGTGACACGCGTGTTTGGTTTGCTGACGTGGTAAACACCAGCCACACCAGGTCCCCAGGATAGTGTGGTGTTTTGGTGATGCTTCCTGACTTAAAAAAAGTTTATGTTGTTCAAAAAACGTCTTAGAAATTTATGTCAAATTATTTTCTATCAAATATAATCATAGATACTACCCAGTTTTTAAAGAACTTCCTAATAATAATGAAACCCACAATAAAATGCAGACTTGACAGAACCAGATTTCAGGTTAATTTTATTGCCCAAGGCGGGGCTCTTTTCAGAGCTCAGGCACGTCCTTCAGGGTGCGCAGGTGCTGGGCAAGGCCTCGCTAGGATCAGGCACCCACGGGGCATAGGTCACCTCTGCTATCTGGGGCCCCCAGGGCCCCACGGCATGCACTAAAGTGGTCAGGGTCCGACCAGCTGCACTTCTGGGCATGGCACCCTGGGACCGAGTTCTTCAGGGGAGCCCGGGGTGAAGCCAGCTTCCGAGCAGCCCTGGGTCTCACTGTCAGTCACACGCAGGCCCTCCTGAATGTGCGGGTGCACAGGGCGCAGGCTGGGCCGGTGTGGGAACCCTGCCCCCAAGGATGCCCCCCTCATGCCTGTCGTCGTTATTTTGACCACAGACACGTCATCTGCCTCAGAAGATGAGGGCTCTTTACAGCGCCCCGGGCGACTGGCCTCCGCTCCGCTGCAGAGCCGCCCCAGCGTCGAGCCCTGGCCCGACCCGGCCATTCAGGGCTCGTCCACCTCATCCTCCGCATCCTCCACCTCATCTCACCCAGGAGGGCAGCCTGCCGCCACGCCCAGTGCTGCCGCTGCGCTTGCCGGCCCCGCGGCCCTCGCCCGCGTAGGTCAGTACAGCTGCGGGGACCCCTCCAGGCAGAGGAGCCCCGCCCCTCCTCAGACCCACCTCCTCTTCGTGTGGAAAATGTCCTTTTGGTAACAAAAGTGGTTTCTGGTGCCTCTGTGGTTTGGCAGCCCCAGACCCTGGGTGGGCCTCCCTGGAGACCTCGGCAAAATCTGGCGCTTCTGCTCTGGAGGGGCGGCCGGCACAGGTGGACAGTCCCAGGCCTGCCACCTGCAACGCGGTCTTTTGTTCCTTTCTTGTGTGCACAGCCTCAGCCCTCAGTTGTCCCTGCACTTGTCCCTGTCCAAGGTGGGGCTGGGGCTGCAGCCATGAAGAGCCTTTTTTCCTCTACACACAGGGTTAGACAGTCCTCAGTCTGAAAAGAGATGTAAGTCACAGCTCAGTCATAAAGATGCCTAGACCTTTCCCAAGTCACCCAGTCCTTTAAATTATATTAATCTTAAAGAGGAAAACAACCCTCCAGTTCCCTTTCCCATCGGATCTAAACCCTGGTCCTGGTGGTCGTAAGAGGAGGAATAGTAGTACTGAAACTGGGCTCGTAGTGTGTGCTGTATAGCATGTGGGCTAGTTTCAGACAAGGTAAAAAAATAAATAAATAAAGAGGAAAACATTGCAAAGCTTTTACCATTTGAAGTTGTATTTTTTGATGCAAAAATAGTAATTTAGCTGGCATGCAAAGCACACATGCATTCTTGCAGAAGTGCCTTAAGGAGTATACTCCTGGTGTGGTACATCGCTGATGTTGGGGGACATCTGACAAGGAGGAAGAGCTCAGTCAGGGACTGCCCTGGCTGAGACCACACAGCTGGCTGTGGTGGAGCCAGGCTGACCCATAGCTTTCTGATTCCTGTTCCTTTTCTTTGCTGTTAGTTGCTGTTCTGCTGAAACTAGAACAGTGCATCTGCGGTGCACCAGTGACAGGCCAGTGTTTTTGATGGGGTCCCAGCAGGTTAAGTGCCCCCCTGGCACGTGCTGGCCTCAGGTGCTAAGCTGCTTCATGCAAGATACTGGTCATTTGGCTGGACTGGGTGTTGTAAGTGACCGACGCCTTCATTTCCTCTGTGGGCACATCACTGATGCTCTTCGTTTGTTACTGGTTGAGTCAGTGCCAACGTCTAAACATTTCTGTTGAGCTCGTGATGTCCTCTTAGGTGAGGACTCACGATGCCTTGACCTGCTCCCAGCACGTGGAGGAGCCGGGGTCACGCTGTCGGGGCCATCCTGGGCGGTTTGCTTTACGAGAGAAGGCTCCTCTGGAAACACCCGCCAAGATTGTTGTGGTCACTCTCCTGGGGACCTACAAATGGCTGGTGATGACTGCCCACCTGTCCTCAAGGGGTGTCACAGGGGAGAGCTGGAAAACAGCGTTAGGTGGACACGTTTTTGCTCTTTGTCATGGCGATTGCACTGTTTGGAAATGCACAAGTACCTCCACTGTGAGGGAAGCGGCAGCGTTCGGGTGTTCTCTTCCCGCTTGGTCCAGCTTTCCGCAGCTCTGTTCTGGGTCCCACAGTGAGGGAAGTAGGGCAGAGCAGTCACTGTTTGCTTGTATCAGCCGTTGCTGAGCTGTTATAAACACAGCTTCCTGGTGGGTTAGAAAGAGAAGCGTATTTAGCTTGAAAAACTGACCGTAGTTCAAAATGTCTAACCAGACAGCCCTTGACTTCACAGAGTTGTAAGGTGAGTCTGAGTGGGCGTCTCTTTTCTCAGAGAGGTCCTGGCTGTAAAGGCTTCGGGGTGGGTTGTCGCCCCCTGTGGCTGCGGGGCTCCTGACCCCTGCAGGTGTGGCTGAGCTGCTCTCCCTCCCTCCTGCTCACCTGTGCTCACATGCATATCATGTGATTAGTTCTCACGGTCCCAAAGTCTGACTTGCTCTGTGCGTATACCTCACTGTTGCCTGTAGCCTTCATGCCCTTCTCATGTGACCTGAATTTTATATCTGAAAACTATCCCACTTCCCTCTCCTTGTTATAAAAGTCATCCTTTGTTTTAATTTCTGACTCTAGGAGAATTCTTCAATTTGGGCTAAGGAAAGAAATATAGAAAGAATATAACTGTAAAAAAAAATTATAGGAAGAAAATGTTAAAAAATATTTATTGTTTTCAGTTTGGGGCTAGGAAAATCATGTGGGTAAAACATTTGGACACAAATTAAGTACCTATATTTAAAAGCAGTACATTTAATTACAGTAGTTCATTTTGGAGTGTAGTTTGTTTATTTTTATGCAGCTATTTAAAAAGTTACTTTGTAGTTGAGAATTACCATTTATACCTTTTTTTTCATGAATATAGTTAAAATCTCTCATTTTTGCTAGATTGGAAAGGAGGGGAGATTTCTTTTTAAACTGAAAGAATTCTGTGGTAAGCATACTTTAAAGTGCTAATTTCATTAATTTCTAGCTTTTTCAAAGGTTGTGAAAACTCTTGTCATTAAAGTTAGGTTTTTCCAAATGGTGTTTTCTGCTATGTAAGTTTGTGTTATAAGTCTGTGTTTTGCTTCCATATAAATTCATCTTTCTAACATATTTAAAAAAATTTTAGATTGCATACTCTCTAGGTTATGAAATGATAGATAGAAAATCAGTATCAAAATCTGTGATGGTGGGAACATTCATTTGAAGACTAAAGAGGTTACAGAGCAGTATCCATTCTCGAGAGTGGACGAGTGTCACGCCAGGTCCACACTCAGCTCTTTCCTGGCGGAAGACTGAGTTGTAGAGCGGTGATGTGTGGCAGCAGTCAGCCAGCCTCAGAGCAGATACACACGCCACACGGTGAGAATGGAGCCCAGAGCGGACACTCAGACAATGGGAGGAGGGATTTAAATACTTTCTGTATCTAACATAGTTTGTCTCTAAGTGTGAGGTGTCTTAAGAACCTGACTGCAGCCTCTTAGTAATGGGACCTGTTGAACTGACTCTAGGGATAGTTTTTAATCTGTGTAGTTTTATTCTTTGAAGATTGCCAGGGTTTGTGTCTGCATGGCATTCAAACTTGCTTTTTAGGGGAGTAGAGGTAGTTTATAGAAGCCTGGAAGTTTTTTCATAATATAACAAAAAATATTATTAATTAAAAATATATTGCTGCTTCATTGAGGGAGATTTCTAAGTAAAACCTCCTTAGGCCAAATTGGGAAACGTGTATTCCTCAAGGCCATTCTGTGCTGTGCTTGGTGTTTCCGGCCTAGTTCCCTCTGAGAACTGGATGACCACGTGCACGCAGAACTGTCCAGGCCATGTCCAGAGTTCAGAGTTCACAGCACCTAGTGTGTTCGGTCAGCCAGGCAGACAGAGTCGATCGGAATGCCACGTTCCTTGCTTAGAGCTGAGCTACTGAAGCTTCAGTCAAATGGAGTTTGAACAGCAACTTAATGTTCATGTTCTTTTGAATTAACAGCCACTTTTATTTTGGGTTTGTGTTTCAAAAGCAGATCTGCACTCTGCCCCTCCTGATGTCACCACGGGCCTCGTGCAGCATCAGCACGCATACTGTGAGCGTCCGCAGATGGCCTCCGTGAGAGGAGTCCCTCGGGGGTGCCGCGGGAGTGTCCTAGAGACGGCAGGTGGTAAGCATGCCTCTCTTCCTGCTTTGAGACAGCGGAGCGCAGGCACTGGATCTCACTGTACTTGGTGAGCCAGCCGTCAGGTGCAGCCCTGGTGCATGTAGACTGCTCGTGTGTGTATCACGGGCAGAGATGATCAGGAATAGGTCAAGTCGGGATCGAGGAGAAGGAGGGAGGAGAAATCCTGCACATTTAAGTTGATGCACAAGGTTTGGATCAGTGGTATTGTGGGAAGAGGAGAAGCTGGGGAAGTTTCTCTAGATGGACCCAGTATTGCAAGTGCAGCCAGCAACAGCTGCCTCAGTCAGTCGTGCTTTCTCACGTGCAGGCCAAGAGATGTCAGCCTGAGTCTCCTTTCTGCGCTTGTACTGTTTCCTTTTGAAACAGTTTCCAGTGTCTTTTATCAAAATCCCATGAAGTTTTTCTTCCAATGTGCCAAATTTGAGTTGCGGAAAGATCCAGCAGTTCTTAGATCTGAGACCTTAACGTGTTTCTAGGCTCCTGAGCAGTTGGTCTGATTTTGTTGGTGTCGTTCAGCTCCTTGTTCAGATACAAGAGGAGAAACGGAGTCAATGTGAAGCAGTCTTCCTGTTGGTTAGATAGGTTAAAAAAAATTAACTTGTTATTTATTATGTTTAAAAATTGTTAAGAACTTAGTTGAGGTGTAAATGACATTGTCTATTGTGTGTATTAAAGTGTATAATTTTATAAGCTTTTAAAAAAATTTGTTTATTTGACTGCACCAGGTCTTAAGTTTCATCACATGAAATCTGTAGTCTTTGTTGCAGCATGTGGAATCTGGTTCCCTGACAGGGACTGAACCAGTGTTCACTGCATTGGAGTGTAGAATCTTAGCCACTGGACCACCAGGGAATGCTTGACAGTTTTATAAGCTTGAAGATACATGTATACCCGTGAAATCCATACTGTAGCCAGTATACCTGGTGCTCCTGGAAACTTCCTTCCTTGTGCACTTTTATAACAGCTGCTTGTTGCCCTTTTTGGCATCCCTTCAGGAGCAACCACTGATTTACTTCCTGACACTGTAAAGTAGTTTGCATTTTCTAGGATATTATATGAATAGAATCACTCAGCATTTACTTTTTGTTGTCTGGCTTCTGCCACTCTGCACAATTATTTTGAAATTCATCCATGTTCTTGCATGTATCGTAGGTCATCCCTTTTCTTGGGAGATGAAATATCCCTGCATTTCATCTTATCAGTTCAGTTCAGTCGTGTCTGACTCTTTGGGACTCCATGGACTGTAGCACAACAGGCTTCCCTGTCCATCCCAACTCAAATTCATGTCCATCGAGTCGGTGATGCCATCCAACCATCTCATCCTCTGTGGTCCCTTTCTCCTCCTGCCTTCAGTCTTGCCCATCATCAGGGTCTTTTCCAATAAGCTCCTCATATCAGCTGGCCAAAGTTTTGGAGCTCCAGCTTGAGCATCAGTCCTTCCAATGAATATTCAGGACTGATTTCCTTTAGGATTGACTGGTTTGATCTCCTTGCAGTCCAAGGGACTCTTCAAGAGTCTTCTCCAACACCACAGTTCAAAAGCATCAGTTCTTTGGTGCTCAGCTTTTGTTGTGGACCGACTTTCACATCCTATAGATGCACCATAGTTTATCTTTTTACCTACTGATGGGTATTTTGGGTGTTTCCAGTTTTTGGCTGTTAGAAATAAAGCTACTGTAACTATTCCTTTACAAGTCTTTGTGTGAATATGCATGTTCATTTCTTTTGGGTCAGTATCTAGGAGTAGAATAGCTGGATCATACAGTAGGTTTGAAAGAAAGAAAGTAAAGTTGCTCAGTCGTGTCTGACTCTTTGCGACCCCATGGACTGTAGCCTACCAGGCTCCTCAGTCCATGGAATTTTCCAGGCAAGAGTACTGGAGTGGGTTGCCATTTCCTTCTCCAGGGGATCTTCCCAATCCAGGGATCGAACTCAGGTCTCCCTCACTGCAGAGCCACCAGGGAACATTTTAGTTTTTAAAGGAATTGCCAAACTGGGACTTCCTTAGTGGCCCAGTGGTTAAGAATCTGCCTTGCAGTGCAGGGGACATGGGTTCAGTCCCTGGTCAGGGAACTCAGATCCCACATGCTGCGACTACTGAGCCCAGGCACTGCAGCCACAACTACTGAGCACAAGCACTGCAGCCACAACTGCTGAGCCCAAGCACTACAGCCACAACTGCTGAGCCCAGGCACTGCAGCCACAACTACTGAGCCCAGGCACTGCAGCCACAACTGCTGAGCCCAAGCACTGCAGCCACAACTACTGAGCCCAAGCACTGCAGCCACAACTGCTGAGCCCAAGCACTGCAGCCACAACTGCTGAGCCCAAGCACTGCAGCCACAACTGCTGAGCCCAGGCACTGCAGCCACAACTACTGAGCCCAAGCACTGCAGCCACAACTGCTGAGCCCGAGCACTGCAGCCACAACTACTGAGCCTAAGCACTACAGCTTCAACTACTGAGCCCAAGCACTGCAGCCACAACTACTGAGCCCGAGCACTACAGCCGCAACTAGAGAAACTGTGCACTGCAATAAAAGATCCGCATGATTCAACTAAGGCTCCACACAGCCAAATAAATAAATAAATATAAATAAAAAAAAAATAAACTGCCAAACTTATTTCCACATGGTTGTACATTTCACCTCCCAGGTATTAGTGATGAGAGTCCCAGTTCCCCCACATCCTTGCAAAGAACTGGTATTGTTGGTTTTTATGTGTTGACCATCCTTGCAGTTGCGCAGAGGTGTCTTTTTTCTCCTTATAGTTTTAACTTGCGTCTCCCTAGTGACTGATGATGTTTACCGTCTTTTCATGTGCTCATTTCCCATTTGTATATCTTTCTGCAAGGGTCTGTTCAAATCTTTTGCTTGTTTTTTAAAATGTGTTGTTTGTTTTCTTATTTCCGGAGTTCTTTATATAGTCCGGATATAAGTTCTCTATCAGGTTTATAAATTTTTTTTTTCTCCCTGTCTGTGGCTTGTGTTTTCATCCTCTAATAGTGAGAGGAGAAGTCTTTCATTTTGATGAAGTCCAGTTTACCATTTTTTTCTTCCATGGATTCTATTTTTGGGTCACATCTAATAGATACTTTCCTGACCCAAGATCTAACAGTTTTCTCCTATATTTTCTCCTAGAATTTTGTAGTTTTGTTTTATGTTTAGGTACATGATCCATTTTGAGTTAAATTTAGTATCAATGCAAGATATAATCTGAGTTTACTTTTCTGTGTATGGATGTCCAGTTGTTCTAGGATCATGTAATACCCCCTCCAGTTTCTTTGGCATCTTTAATGAAGATGGACCACATATGAGAGTGATCTACTTTGGGGATCTGTATGCTGTTCCAATGCTTTTTCTGTCTTTATACCAGTACCATACTGTCATGGTTTTATATATGTGGGTTTTTATATGTGGTTTTAGAATAAACCTTAAAATTGTGTACTGTAGTTGGCCCTCAGCTCTTCATTTTAAAAACTGCCTTACCTGTTCTAGCTCCTTTGCATCTTAATGTATAGTTTAAAATCCACTTGTTAATGTCTACCAAAATTTCTGCTGGGTTTTGATTGGTACTTCATTGACTCTCTAGATCAGTTTAGAGAGAATTGGCCTCTTAACAATGTTGTACATTTCAATTGATAAATATGGTATATCTCTCCATTTACTTAGCACTTAAAAATTTTTTTTTCAGCACTATTTTTGTAGCCTTCAGTGTACAGGTATTGCACATATTTTGTTAAAATTATCTCAAAATATGTTATATTTTTAGATGCTATTACAAGTGATATTTAAATTTTTTCCCACTTGTGTATTGCTAATATTTAGGGACATAGTTGATTCTTGTATATTGACCTTACATCAATTCTAGTAGCCTTTTTGGTAGATTCTGTAAGATTTCCACGTGCATGACCATGTTGTCTATGAATACAGTTTTACTTTTCTTTCCAAATTGTCCGCCTATAGGAACGTTTAGTTTCCTGGCTTTGTCGCAGTGTCTAGGGCTTCCATTAATGTTAGTTAGAAATGTTGAGAATGGACACAACTCGCCTTGTTTCCCATTTAAGGGGGAAAGCATCCACTTTTTCAATTTTTAATTGTAATGTTAACCATGGATTTTTAAAAATAGTTGCTCTTCATCAGGTTGGGGGCGTTCCTTTCTTCCCTCTAGTTTCCTGAAAAGTTTTTATCATGATTTTTGTTAAATGATTTTTAAAATCTGTTAAGCTCATCATACGATTTTTCTTTCCTAGTTTGTTAATATAGTACATTTCATTGACTGACTTTCGAAGATTAAGCCGAAGGAGGTATGTTCTCAAGAAAAACCCCACTTGGTTGTGGTGTCCTCCTCTCTGACGTATATTGTGGATTTGATTTACTAATATCTTTTGTAGCATTTGTGTCTCTGTTTGAGATAAATACTGGTCTGATATTTTTGTCTGGTTTGGTATCAGGATAGTACTCATCTTAGAATGAATTGAGAAGTGTCCTTCCTCTTCTGTTTTCTAATCAGAGGAAACAGCCTTTCTACCTCGAGTCAGTTCTGTGTCTTTGGCGGAGTCGTCCATTCCATCTCTGCTTTCCAGGCCCCTGTCATCCTTGTGTGTGCGGGACCCGTGGTGCTGGCTCACCATGTTAGTTGCTAGGGTCTCCTTTCTTCATCTCAATCGTCCTAGCTAGTGAGCTAATTGAACTTTATCTTTCAAAGAACCAGTTTTAATTTAACTGTTTTTCTCTATTGTTTGTCTTTTCTCGATTATGTTTATTTCTGCTCACCTATGTTACTTCTCTCCTACTTACTCTGTGTTTCCTTTGCTCTTTTTTTCAGTTTCATTTTTTAAATTCAGAATGTATTCATTGGGATGTTTTTCTGTTCATCTTGATTCAAGGTGCTTTTGGGGCTGCCACACCCGCCTTCCCGAATCGTCTGTGCTGCTTTTGTGATGATGGAGATGGTGCCACAGCCCCAGATACTCTCCATCAGTCCTTAAAGAAGTTTCCAGCTCCTAGTATAGGAAAATAAGCAGAACACACAGACAATTCACAAAAAGAGATATAAAAATAGCTCTTACACATGATATTCATTCTTTTTCGTTACTAGAGAAATCCACATTGTTGGTGGGAATGCAAAGTAGGTCAGCCTTTCTGAGGGAGCAGCTGGTAAAAATCTGTGTCTGTGCTTCCATTTGGATCAGCAGCACAGCATGGGCATTTACCCCGAGTGCACACCTCCAGAAATCAGGAAGTGTGTACACGCAAGCTCACTCACTGCTGTGCTGTCTGTATTTGCAAAACATTGGGAACTACCTGCCATCCAGGCCTCTCAAACTGTGGGCTAAACCGGGAACAGTCACATGGTGGAGGACTGGGCAACTCTCGGAAATAGTGGGAACTGCCTGCCGTCCAGGCCTCTCAAATGTGGGATAAACTGGGTACATTCACACGGTGGAGGACTGTGCAGCTATCAGAAATAGTGAAAAGCTCTTTATGACCTGGAATGAGGGTGTTTTCCAGGAGATGTTACATGAAAAGGCAAAGAGGAAAGGAACGTTCGTAGTTTACCACCTCCCTTGTGAGAAGCAGGAGAACAACCAACAGGAGGGAGGAGCCAGAAAGCAGAGGCTGGTCCTGCAGAGGACGGGGAAGGTGGCCAGGAATTCACGGCAGAGTGACAGTTGTTCAAGTTTATCTTTTTATATAGTTGTGATTTTTAGACATATGTTCTGCACATTTAAAACAGAAACTAAAAGATGAGAAGAAGGGGGGAATCCCAAAACTGAGAAGAATTGTAAATAAATAAATCTGATTGTATTCCCAAGAACTGCATAGCCACCCTTGAGGGGTGGGGGAAGGAGCTGTCAGTGGGGGACACAGTGTCCTCAGTCCTGAGCAAGGCTCACCAGCCTGAACTCTCGTTTGTAGCTGTTCCTGTGTTGGCTTGGGTAGGACTCGGGGAATTATGTCACGTCTGTGATGGTGCAGAACTGCAGCACTGCTGTTGGGAGCCAGGCTCCTGCTGTGGAGAAGAGGTGTCTGACAAGGAGTTCAGCACCGGGGTGCTGTGTGGACCCAAGATTCTAAGACAGGGACCTGTGTGTGTGGTGCTGCCTGTGCGCATGTGTGTATTGTGTATGGGGTGTGTGCAGACCCATGAGTATGCACGCGTGTGCATGTACACAGGCTTTTTAGCTCTGTGTGGTAGAGGAAGCAAAGACTGCAATAGCAGGGAGCATATCTCGCCACTGTCTTGGTCTTCGGTAGCTTTTCTCAGGAGAGCCAGTAAGGAAGGAAGGAAGTCAGGTGGCAGCTGTTAGTGTCCGTGGGCTGCTTAAGTTGGAATATAATTGAGGAACCATTGCAATAAAGCTTGCATCTGACAGAGTGGCGGTGGCTGTTATATGAAGGGAGAGAGCTGGGTGGGGGTCAGGGTATATGTGAGGTCTTGAAGGGTCTCCTCTCACAGTGTTTGTTAGTTGCACTAGAAAAAAAATAGTGACGACAGCGGAGTGCTAGACAGCAGTGTGCCCAGAACCTCAAAAGAGCAGTGGGGGGTCCTATGCGCCTGGATGTGGTTCTCAGGTGCTGTTCAGCCAGCAGTGCGATATCTGAATTGAATCCTGAGAAAACCTCACGCAAATGCAGAATGAGGCATATTCTACTTAATAAAGGAAAGAGACTCTTTCGAAATGGTGGTATCGTAAAGGGGCCTGCAGAGGCCAAGCCAGTGAATGCAGGTTTCAATTGTTGACCTAGCCCAGGAGAAGGAAGGTGCCATGTGCCTCATGATGCACGGGGGTGGCTGGGGCTCCAGGCCTTTCCCCTGTGCACCCACTCATGTCCCCTGTGCCTTTCCCTCTGAGGACTTGTCACTGTGGTGGGTGCCCTTTTTTGCTGGCACGTGTACATATTTTTGCTTCTTTCCATGCAGCAGACTGAGAGGTGTTTGAGGGCAGACTTACCTGTTGGCTAACTTTACATCCCTGAGAACAGCATTTCTTAATAACTAATGAGGACACCAAAGAGCTTTTAGCTTATGTGGGTTATCTCTGGATATTTACCATATTAGAAACTAAAGATTTGTTAAAATATTTATTAAGTCATTGAAAAATAGCCATATCAAACTCATTACATCTTAGCATGAACAGCACACAGTCACAGGAGCAGCTCCCGTGCAGTGAGATGCCATGAGAGAGCAGGCTTGTTTCAGGTGTGAGAGCAGTGTCTGCATGATTCCCATCTGCTGGGCGCCCACACCGTGCAGCCTCTGGAAACCTCCGCTGTGCACCTGTGAGAGAGGAGAGCAAATGGCATCTCATGTGACCTCACGAAGCCCCTGAAAGGGCCTCGGGCACTCCTAAGGGTCCCTGGGCCACTCTGAAAACCACTGGCTTACAACAAGTTCTGGTTCTTGGAAGGCGTCAGTAAATGTCAAATGAACTGATAAATTCCAGACTGGCCATTTGGTGGGCCATCAAAGCTTGGTTAGATTCACAAGTTCTGACATGCTCATGTGGTTGACCTCTGGCCTCAGTTCTCTCTTCCTGTGACAGGTGTCCCCGTGAACAGCAGAGTGTCCTCCAAGATCCAGCAGCTTCTGAACACCCTGAAGAGGCCAAAGCGCCCTCCCCTGAAGGAGTTCTTTGTGGATGATTTCGAGGAGCTTTTGGAAGGTGAGCGTTCCAGCGCCGGCCCTCCAGTTTGTGCGAGCAGGGAGACTGCCGGGTGTGATGACGTGGTTATCACCACGACAGAAGATGTAGAAAAGCGCGGTCTGTGTCCTGGCTCTGGTCATGTGTGTGGAGTGACCTCCCCATCACGCATGACCCCGGGCACTGCGCACACAAGTCGTAGTTAAGAGATGGCATCTCTGTGCCTTGCCTAGCGGTAGGACTCTGTAAGAGTACATTTAAGACTTCATTTTCCTTCCATGATTTAAGTTTTTATTTAAAGTTTTAAGTCTGAACTACTTGTCTTGCCTTGGTTTTAAAGCATTGTGTTTTCATCAAAGTTTTGACTCCTTTTTAGAATTTCTGTCTCTCATTTATGAATTATATATATATATATATATTTAGGAAAGAAGAGCGTAGACTTACTAAGAAGTATAAATCTATAGGAAAGGAGAAGTCAAGCCCCATATAAGACACCAGTGTGTGACGTGTTGTTGTGGCCTCGGGGCGCTTGGCCCCCCAGCCCTTGGTTTCGGCACCACTGCTGTGCAGTCGCCCCTTAGGCCAGCTCTGGTGTCTCCCCCTACTTTGGGGTTAGCGTGGCTTCAAACCATGAATGCTTTTTAGGAAGTCTTTCTTACATTTGGGCAAATCTTGGTTACATATACACTGAAAATATAATAGATTTTACTTTGTTTTGTTTCTTCCAACATGGTTTGAGCCCAAACTTAAGTGGTTATTCTGTTCTCATCCTTCATAAGTGGGGACACCTGCTTCTCAGGTGTCTTCAGGTGAAAGCCTGGGGTCCTTGTGACTCTCTGGTTACAGTCATAGGACTCATCCTGATTTCTTTCCACCCTTGGTCAACTGGCCTGTGACTATTGTAACGATAAGGAAATCTGAAGAAATGATGGTAGCTTTTTTAGAGTTCATGCTTTTGAAGAAGAGAATGATAAAACGTGGGGCCTGACAAGCCGAGTGTGTGCCTGGTTCTAGAAATGCTGGTCCTCACATGTCTGTTTTTTTTGTAGTGCAGCAGCCAGATCCGAACCAGCCGAAGCCTGAGGGCAGCCAAATGGCAGTGCTGCGAGGGGAGCCCCTGGCCGAGGGCTCCTGGCCGCCCTCGCTGCTGGCCGCCTTGCAGCAGTGGGGTACCACACAGCCCAGAGCCCCGTGCCTGACTGCCCTGGACACCGCTGGGAAGGCCGTCTACACCCTCACCTATGGCAAGTGCCAGCAGGAGGCCGAGGGGGCGCACAGATGTGAGCTCGTGAGGCCGGGGAGGGCACAGTCCTGACGAGCTCAGACAGTGGCCGGGGAAACAGCCTTGCCTCACCGTCCCACCCGCTACTCTTCCCACCAGCGGAGACCACCCCCTGTACTCCACGTCTGGGTGTGCCTTTCTGACCAGTGGAGTTCACTTTTGTTTCATTTTGAACTTTGTAAAAATGGCATCAAGCAGTGTTTGTTTTTTTTTGTTTGGCATTTTTTGGTTCCATTTTCGTTTTAATGTTAGCACAAATCACGTACTTTGGACTCAGTGTGCTTTCATGGAACACTTGGCCTCGAGGTACTCCTGGTCCCCAGGCCGGCATCCTCCACAGCCAAGGCCAGTGCCCTGTTGACCCGTGGTGTAAGCAAGTCCCACGTGCCTGGGCTGCCTCACGCTTGGCGCTGTCTGAGACTCACCCGTGCACTGTGTGGTCAGTTCATTCTCGTCCGTGAGTGTTGTTTCATCCATCTGCTGACGTCCATGCTGCACAGTCGGTGGACATCTGGGTTGTGTCCATGGCGGGGCTGCTACGTGTTGAACTATTGTGATCGTTCTCTGTGGGTCTTCGGTGAACGTGTATAGGCATCTGTGCTGCTGTGGGCATGGGGTGAGCTGCCGGGCAATTCCCCCTCCCCAACCCAGTGGACCCTGTCTCCTTTCTCCTTCCTGGGGAGTGTGCATCATGCCCAGTTCAGCACTGACTGGCTTCCTGGTGCTGAGGGTGCTCCTCACGTGCTTGTGGGCTATGTGAGCCCTCCTTCTAGGAAGCACCCAGATCTTCAGCTCATTTCTCTGTGCATTTGCTGATGCTTTTTATGTTTCAGTTAGGCGCCTTTTCTCCAGTACATGTTTTGCAAATGAATTCTCCCACCCTTTGTACTGCCTTTTAACACTTTTCACTGTGACTTTAGATAAATGAGAGGCCTTAGCCTAATGGAGTCTAATTTACCTATCTTCCCCCTTCTCTGTGCTTTCTGTCCAGCATTGGAAGCCTTTGCCGAACCTTAGGTCACACAGGTTTTCTCCTGCCTTCTCATCTGGAGACGCCTTTTACTTTTCACACTTAGGGCTACGATCTATGTGCAGTTTTCTTTTGTGTGGGATGAACTTGGGCTCATGTTCTCTCCTCTGAATGTAATTGATCCACGATCATTGGTGAGAAGCAGTGCTTCCCCCAGGGATGGCTTTGCAGTCCAGTGGCTTTTCACCAGGTGAAAGATGTGCTTGTGGGTCTGTCCTGTCTCACCGTCTGCCGTCCGTCCTGGCTTCCTGAGGCGCTGGAGCTGGGAGTCAGTGTCGGATGTCAGTCCTTCTGCTCTGCGATCGATTCTCAGGATTTCCTTGGACTCTTCTTGGCTCTTTGCATTTCCAAGTAAACTTTAGAATCACTGCATCCATTCCAGAAAAAAATCCTCCAGGATAGTGACTGACACTGCATTGAACCCGTCAGTGTTGCTGTGATTGTGGAATCCTCCAGTTCACAGCCCTGGAATGTTCCCCTTTCAAGGTCTGCTTTAGTTTCTCTCAGTGAAGGTTTATACTTTTGAGTCCAGGAATCTTGTTAAGATTTATTCCTGTTGGAATGGAATGAGTAAGTCTTTTTTACGCCTTGTTGCCTGTATATAGAAAAGCAACTGCTTTTTTGGACGGTGACGTTGCGTCTAGTGATCTTGCTAAGGTGAGGTGTTAGTTCTTTTTGATCTCTTAGCGAGTAGTCCTGAGCATCCTGCTCACAGTCAAGTACCTGGGGGCAGTGATGTGTCATCCTGGCCTTCCTCGTGCTCCTGTCCTGCCTCACCTTGGCTGGGGCCACCAGGGCAGCATGAGCCCTTCCCCGTCTTAGATGGACAGCACTTGGTCTTGATGCCAATGTAGCTTTTTTGCTTGTTTTATGGTAGAAATTCTTCATCAGGTTAATAAAGTTCACTTCTATTCCTAGTTTGCTAAAAGCTGTTTGACATGCACTGGCTTTTTCTGCTTCGTCAAGATGCTCACGTGACTTCTCTGTCTTGCTCTACTAGTTTGGTGAGTTGCTGTTGTTGTGTCCCTCTGTTGTGTCTGACTCCTTGCGACCTGATGGACTGCAGCACACCAGACTGCCCTGTCTTTCACCATCTCCCGGAGCTTGCTCAAACTCATGTCCGTTGAGTCGGTGATGCCACACCATCTCATCCTCTTGTCACCCACTTTTCCTCCTGCCCTCAGTCTTTCCCAGCATCAAGGTCTTTTCCAGCGAGTGGGCTGTGTGCATCAAGTGGCCAAAGGATTGGAGCTTCAGCTTCAGCATCAGTCCTTCCAATGGATATTCAAGACTGATCTCCTTTAGGATGGACTGGTTGAATCTCCTTACTGTCGAAGGGACTCTCAAGATTCTTCTCCAGCACCACAGTTAAAAAGCATCAATTCTTTGGCACTCATCCTTCTTTATAGTCCAACTCTCACATCCATACATGACCACTGGAAAAACCATAGCTTTAACTATATGGACCTTTGTCGGCAAAGTGTTGTCTCTGCTTTTTAATATGCTATCTAGGTTTGTCATAGCTTTTCTTCCAAGGAGCAGGTGTCTTTGTAATTTCGTGGCTCTAGTCCCTGTCTGCAGTGATTTGGGAGCCCAAGAAAATAAAATCTGTCACTGCTTTCCCTTTTCCCTCTTCTCTTTGCCATAAAGTGATGGGACCAGATGCCATAATCTTAGTTTTTCGGATGTTGAGTTTTAGGGCAGCTTTTTCACTCTCCTCTTTCACCCTCATCAAAAGGCTCTTTAGTTCCTCTTCATTTTCTGCCATTAGAGTGGTGTCATTTTCATGTCTGAGGCTGTTGATATTTCTCTCTTGATTTCAGCTTGTGAGTCATCTACAGTCTAGATGCACTCCTTTCCCAGTTTTGAACTAGTTCATTGTTCCGTGTCTGGTTCTAACTGTGGCTTCTTGACCTGCATACAAGTTTCTCAGGAGGCAGGTAAAGTGGTCTGGTATTTCTGTCTTTTTAAGAATTTTTGACCGTTTGTTGTGATCCACATAATCAAAGGCTTTAATGTTGTCAGTGAAGCAGATGTGTTTTCTGGAATTTTCTTGCCTTTTCTATGATCTAACGGATGTTGATAAGTTCCATTGAATAATTTTCAAATGTTAAGCAGCCTGTGCATTCCTAAAATAGATCCCACTTGGCCCTAATGTCTTTAAGTAAATGCCTGAGTTCTGATTGCCAGTATGTTGTTTGCAGGCTTTGTACCTGTGGTCATTAGAGAGATGGGTCTGTAATTCTTTAGGAAAGGAGCTTGTTGCCCGCTTGTGAGGACAGCCTTCACCTATCCAATTCAGCTTTTGGGTCCAGGTTGCATGAGGGGTGGGGACAGGGCCTGTGTCCTGCTCAGCCAGGACTGTCCTTGGGAAAGGCCTGCAGTAGCTGCAAGGCCGCTGTCCACTCTCCCCTTCAAGGGCCTTTCTCGAGCCTCGTTCTACCTTGGTGCTTCCCGAAGATCCCGGCCTGAGGCCCTTGCCTCCTTGTCCTGCATCTTAAGTCTGTACCCATTACGCCCATAAGACACCATTCACTGCTCTGCTTCTCAAGTCAAAACTCATGCTGTTTTCCTTCCTTGGCTAAATGTTCCTTCTCGCCTCCCTGTGTTTTCCCCATAACCTCTCCTCTGGCTGCGGGACTTCCTGCATCTCCCTCCCTGACCAAATCATTTTGGTCAGGGCTGTTGGACTCTGCAGGCTTGGAGATGCCTTCTGAGAAGTGAGAGGCCAGGTTGCTGCCACTGTCTGGATGATGCGTTGTCTCGTCCCCCTATGGCTTTTTGGCTCTGCCTTGTGTCTGTCTTGCTGTGATGCATTTAGCTGTGATGTTCTTTGGAAGCTTCTGCTGGGGGACCACATGCCTTCTTAAATCTATGGAGTGGTATCTTTCATCAGTTTCTGGAAACTTATACCCATAGGTTCTTGATATAGTATTTCTTCCCCATTTATCTCTCCTGTCCTTCTGGAACTCTGATTACATTTATATTAATACCTTCTCTGAGTCCTGTGTGCCTTTAATAAATCGTTTTTTATGTTTTGCATTCTTTTTTATATATACTTCAGTTTGGAGATTTTCTATTTTCCTTTATTCTGATTCTCTAAACTGGTGTATTCTGAGTGACCCCATCCACAGTCTTTGTCTTACGTAGCAACTTGAGGGCTCTGAATGGCTTCTCCAAGGCTTCCATCTGCATGCACGGCCCTGGGATTCAGCAGACTCTTCTTAGGGCCCTGGTCTCCATGCCCCAGAAGCAGCAACTGATAGGCCTAAGACCATGAGGCGCTGATGTCCTATGGGTGGCAGGACCCCAAACACCCCAGTTTTTGCAAGAACAGCTGTGGAAGATCAGCTCCCCTCCCCAGGGGTTTCCCTGGAGTCAGCTCCCTGAGCAGATGGTCTTGCATTTTATCCAGCTTTAAAATAATTTTGGATGGCAGTGCTGGTCTGCCATTACTCCTCATTCCTGCTTGGCAGTGGAGCCTCTTACTATATGCATTAAGAGTCATCCGTATTGTTGTATATAGTTGTGGCTCATTCATTTCTGTTGAGGAATGAATACTATTTCAGGGTATATGTATCCATCATACTATTGGTGGATGTTGGGTCATTTCCATCTTGATTGTTACAGTCAGCGCTGCCTAGTAGACAAGCGTGCGTTCTTGTCCAGCATGTGTTAATATTAGGAGAGGAAGCACTAGCTCAGTCTAGGATAATGACGGTTTTACCTTTGCCAGGTAATTCCAGACCTTTTCAGTTTGCACTCAGCTGCCTGGTATGTGAGTCCCTCTCCCTGCCATTGGCAGCATTACTTTGAGCTAATCTGCTGAGAACACAGTGATAGTCATTGTGGTGCTAATCTGGTGATGGCTGGTACGTTGTAGTCTTTTCCTGTTTTTATCCTTTAGGTTTTCTCTTTTGTTAAATGCTGTTGAGTCTTTTGCACATTTTACACGGGGCTGTTTGTAGCATTTTTGTGTTCTGGATGTCTGTACTTGTCAGCAGCTTGTGCTGCACGTGTTGCCGGCCACGTGTCCCGGCTGCTCACGGCTGCACGGCTGGCCTCCTCCTCCCCTCCTGGGCTGGAGCACTGCTGTTCTCCCATCCACATAGAGACCTGCCACCTGCCGGAGGGAGTGTGCATATGATGTCTGTGGATATGTGTGGTGTGTGTGTGTGGTGTGTGCATGGTGTCTGTGACAGTGTGTGTATGTGTGACGTGTGTGTGTGGTGTGCTGTAGTGTACGTGTGTGAGGGGTCCAGATGCACCTCTCCAGCAGCCATGGCACTAGCAGATCATCTGGCATCTCCCTGACTGTTCTCTTGAGTGAAGAGCAGAAATGAAGATAGGACCCACCTCGTGAATTATTGTTGTAGAGGTGAAATGAACTGTGTGCCACTTGTGTAAGGGGATGAGTGAGACATAGTGGAACGAAAATGCGTTCACCGTGATTCACAGTTGATTGAAATAAGAGTGAAGTGTCAATATGATCCCATTTTTAAAAAATTATGCATATTATGTGTGTGTATACGCATACATACATAACAGAAAAAAATGCTTTTTTTTCCAGCTGGCTTTTCTGTATTCTGAATTTTTTATAAGAAAATGTTTTATTTTTCTGTTAAGAAAAATAAATCTGTAACTTGTTTCTAAGAGAAAACTATGATGTTCATTATCGCATTGTGCAAAATAACTATCAGTTGGCAACTATTAATATCTGCATTTTCACAATAGAGTAATAATGGTATATAATGGAGTATTATGATTGCTACATTAAAATTGTAACTATTAGTTTATTGAATTTTACATTGTTAGTATTTTTATTTTATTTTAGGCAAACTTTGGAGTCGAAGTTTAAAACTAGCTTATACGCTACTTAATAAACTGACTAATAAGAACGAACCACTGCTTAAACCTGGAGACAGAGTAAGTAACCACATGAACCTTTGTTGGAGGGAGGGAGTAAGAGTGGAGGCCAAAAATCCCTTTTGATGGCATCAGTGCTCTGTCGATTGTTTTGACTCACAGCATTAACACAAAGGGTTTAAGTCAGCAGTGAAAAGTACTGAATGTTGAGAAGGTTTGTGTTGATGTAGATAAAATGATGGTTCCTTTTTTTCTCACTCATTGAACAGTCTCTGATTCTTCAACTTCTTTTCTCTTCCTCTTCATATATGTTGGTTTTAACAAAAATATTAATGTCAAGTATTAATGTTACATTTCCAAAGTTCCTATTTTGAGAGGAATCATCAATGTTACTTTGAAATTCTGGGTGTTTTATATTCATCTCCTTCCCTGTTCCGTGTGGCCAGGAAGCCCCCTCTTTCCCACTGGCCAGAATGGAACACAGAGGAGGCTGTTGAGCTGCACTCCCCCCAATGCAGTTCCTCATCCTGCACTGCCCAGCACGGTCGGCAGTGGCTACATGGGCTGTTCAAATTAACCCAAGAGTTGTGCAAGTCCTGTTTCTGGGCATCAGTCACTGCTTGTGACCGACAGCTAGCATATTTGATAGAGAAGGAATGTTGAGAAGGAACGTTTCTGCCATTATGGGAAGTTCTGCCCACAGCACTGCTCTCAGCAGACCGAGCCAGACATGAGGAGGCCAGGTGTAACGGAGTTCAGAATGGTGAAGACCAGCCTGCTCAGCAGTGACCTCCCCTGTGAGGAGGGGCGCCTGAGGTCAGCGCACCCAGCAGAGGAGCTGTGAGTGGACAGGGTGATGCTGAGTTTCAGGCAGCTCTCCAGGTGCCTCAGTCTTCAGTGTAAATCAGCAGCCAAGGAGGTGTAAGGACAGAAACTTGCGTGTGAAAGAGAAGAACCAAAGGTCCAAGAAATGGGCAGACAAATTAAAGGGGAGGTGGGGGAGAAAGGTCACAAGAAACTGGGAAATTCTCCAAGAGACAGGACACCAGACCACCTGCCCTGCCTCCTGAGAAACCTGCATGCAGGGCAGGAAGCAGCAGTGAGAACCGGACACAGAACAATGACTGGTTCCAAATCAGGAAAGGAGTATGTCAAGGCTGTATATTGTCACCCTGCTTATTTAACTTATATTCAGAGTACATCATGTGAAATGCCAGGCTGGATGAAGCACAAGCTGGAATGAAGATTGCTGGGAGAAATATCGATATCCTCAGATACACAGATGACACCACCCTTAAGGCAGAAAGTGATAGAAAACTAAAGAGCCTCTTGATGAAAGTGAAAGAGGAGAGTGAAAAAGTTGGCTTAAAGCTCAACATTCAAAAAACTAAGATCATGGCATCCAGTCCCATCACTTCATGGCAAATAGATGGGGAAACAATGGAAAACAGTGAGACTTTATTTTTCTGGGCTCCAAAATCACTGCAGATGGTGACTGTAGCCATGAAATTAAAAGACGCTTGCTCCTTGGAAGAAAAGCTACGACCAACCTAGACAGCATATTAAAAAGCAGGGACATTACTTTGCCAACAAAGGTCTGTCTAGTCAAAGCTGTGGTTTTTCCAGTAGTCATGTGTGGATGTGAGAGTTGGAGCATAAAGAAAGCTGAGCACTGAAGAACTGATGCTTTCAAACTTGTGGTGTTAGAGAAGACTCTTGAGAGTCCCTTGAACTGCAAGGAGATCAAACCAGTCAGTCCTAAAGGAAATCAGTCCTGAGTGTTCATTGGAAGGACTGATGCTGATTCTGAAGCTCCAATACTTTGGCCACCTGATGCAAAGAACTGACTGATTGGAAAAGACCCTGATGCTGGGCAAGATTGAAGGCAGGAGGAGAAGGGGATGACAGAGGATGAGAGGTTGGATGGCATCACCGATTTGATGGACATGAGTCTGAGCAGGCTCCAGGAGTTGGTGATGGACAAGGAAGCCTGGTGTGCTACAGTCCATGGGGTCACAAAGAGTCAGACACGACTGAGTGACTGAACTGAACTGGGGGAGAAACGGAGGGAGGAAGAAGAAACAAACCAGCTTGAAGGAAAGATAGAGGCCGAAAATAAGTTTTAAAAAATATTAGCGTTAACATCCCTGGAGATCTGATGTGAGGATATAGCTCCATAAATCAAGGAAAAGATACTAGTAGGGAGACTGAGAGATGGAAAGTAGGAAGAACAGTGCAGGTTAGACTTGGTCATGAAGGCTGTCCTCTAAGATGACGTCTAGAGGAGAGAGGGAAACTTCGCATTGTAATAGTGATGCCAGACCATTTTCAGAGCTGGAGTCAAGGACCTGTGGGGGTGCACAGGCCCACACCGAGACACCTGCCCAGGTACTGGAAGGTGGGTGTAGCTTTCAGGGAGAGTGGGCTTGTCCAGCAAGGCCCAGCAGCCCCAGGGCTGGGCTTCTTGGTGTGATACTGGAGGACATGGAGCAGTATTTTCAACCTTCAGGTCTGTTCCTAGGCAGTCCACAACGATGAGGACGGGCAGTGTTTAAAGACAGGCAGCACTGAGACGGTCACAGAGGTGAGGACGGGGCACTGTTTTCAGACAGGCAGCACTGAGACGGTCACAGAGGTGAGGACAGGGCACTGTTTTTAGACAGGCAGTGCTCAGATAGTCACAGAAGTGAGGATGGGGTAGTGTTTTCAGACAGGCAGCACTCAGACAGTTGGCTCTGAAGCACTGTCTCGGAAAGTTAGCAGAGGAAGTGCTTCAGCATACGAGTGAGTGGTGAGACAGGAGAGCTGCCAGGGTGACCTCAAGCTGCGGATCAAGGAGCAGCCCAAACGGGACCAGAAGGATGACGCCCCAGGTGAGCTGACTGGTCAGCAGCTGGTGAAACCGTGAGTTTACCTGCCTGGCTAGTTATTTGGAAATACTACTGACCGACTTTGACAACCCAGTGGAGCATTTCTGAGAAAGCTGGCCGGAGCACACAGGGAATGAAACCGGTAAAAGAGGCGGTGACTATCCCACCAGAAGACAAGGCGGAGCTTAGCTGTACAAGTGTGAACAGTACCGATGATACCTTGTGTACCTAATGCTTTAGGACAGACCTGCTGGAAACCTGGACTCATGTTGTGCTTTACAGTGAATCTAAGAATCACTCATTTCTTTCTCTGGAGGAAAGTTCTTGCAAGGACATACTTCAGTTCAGTTCAGTTCAGTCGCTCAGTCGTGTCTGACTCTTTGCGACCCCATGAATCGCAGCACGCCAGACTTCCCTGTCCATCACCATCTCCCGGAGTTCACTCAGACTCATGTCCATCGAGTCCGTGATGTCATCGAGCCATCACATCCTCGGTCGTCCCCTTCTCCTCCTGCCCCCAATCCCTCCCAGCATCAGAGTCTTTTCCAACGAGTCAGCTCTTCTCATGAGGTGGCCAAAGTACTGGAGTTTCAGCTTCAGCATCATTCCTTCCAAAGAAATCCCGGGGTTGATCGCCTTCAGAATGAACTGATTGGATCTCCTTGCAGTCCAGGGGACTCTCAGGAGTCTTCTCCAACACCACAGTTCAAAAGCATCAATTCTTTGGCCCTCAGCCTTCTTCACAGTCCAACTCTCACATCCATACATGACCACAGGAAAAACCATAGCCTTGACTAGACGGGCCTTAGTTGGCAAAGTAATGTCTCTGCTTTTGAATATACTATCTATGTTGGTCATAACTTTTCTTCCAAGGAGTAAGCGTCTTTTAATTTCATGGCTGCAGTCACCATCTGCAGTGATTTTGGAGCCCCCAAAAATAAAGTCTGACACTGTTTCCACTCTTCCCCCATCTACTTCCCATGAAGTGATGGGACCAGATGCCATGATCTTTGTTTTCTGAATGTTGAGCTTTAAGCCAACTTTTTCACTCTCCTCTTTCACTTTCATCAAGAGGCTTTTTAGCTCCTCTTCACTTTCTGCCATACGTGTGGTGTCATCTGCATATCTGAGGTGATTGATATTTCTCCTGGCAATCTTGATTCCAGCTTGTGTTTCTTCCAGTCCAGCAGACATACTTACAGATACTTTATTGACTTGTAGGTGGATCCACGTAGTTGGGTTAGTTATGAAAAGGCTGACGAGATTGCAGTTAGAGAGTTAGTGATCAGAGGTGGGTGGCAAGTTCATCCTCTTGTGATAGTATATTTTATAAAATTGAATAGACACAACTCTTTATAAGAGATTCTCTAAAAATGTGTTCAGATCAGTCGCTCAGTCATGTCCAACTCTTTGCAGCCCCATGAACTGCAGCATGCCAGTCTTCCCTATCCATCAGCAACTCCCAGAGCTTGCTCAAACTCATGTCTATCAAATCGGTGATGCCATCCAACCATCTCATCCTCTGTTGTCCTCTTCTCCTCCTGCCTTCAGTCTTTCTCAGCTTCAGGGTCTTTTCCAATGAGTCAGTTCTTTGCATCAGGTGGCCAAAGTATTGGAGCTTCAGAATCCGCATCAGTCCTTCCAATGAATATTCACGTGTATGCTCTACCAAACATCCAATCTCAAGGCTCACAGTCCTTTTAGTGGGACAAACACTTATTAACATCAACCTTCAAAGGAGATCTTTGCCATTTTCAAGAAACTTGTTAGAAACTTGATTTCCAGACCTCAAGTACAGAATGAATATAGACGTAGCTCAAGTTTTGTCTTATTAAAGGGTTATTAGTTATCCAAAGCTCTGTGTTAACAGTCTCCTCATATACTATTCTGGCTTACCATTTAGGTTTCAAGCACACTACAATATTATGGCCTTACAGATATTCCTAAATAGCTTTTGATTTAACCAGATAATGTAAGACATGGAAACTGGGATGATGAAAGAGAGAGGGGAAGAGGGCAGAGGGCTCAGGGTTCGTCTGCTGTAAAAGGAAGTAAAGCGCCTGTCCAGTGCCTTCACACGTGAGATGCAGCAAGATGAGCATAGTGGCTGAAAAGACGAGAGAGTTGGCTAAGGGGAGGGTTTAAGATGTGTTAGAAGTGGTTGCCTTGGGGGCTGGGGAAGGGTGCAGGGTGCTGTTTTTCATTAGTGCTTTTTGTCATTTTAAATCTCTGTGTTCAAAAAAAATTTTTTAATAAAAATGTAAGATAAATGTAATAGAATATGTAATTTTGGGGGTCATGCTGTGGCCTATGGGATCTAGTTTTCTGACCAGGGATCGCACCTCGGTCCTCTGCACTGGAAGTGTGAAGTTTTATCCACTGGACCACCAGGGAGGCCCTGAGGACGTGTAATTTAAGCTGTGGCAGCATGGTGGCCAGATGAGGGCAGGGAGTGGGCCCTGTGGAGACTCGGAGGGAGAGGGCAGGTGGGGGGCCCTGAGGTATTCTGTGCCCCCCACTCTCCCCTGTTAGCATTTCAGTCTTGAGTGAAGATCTGTACAGTTAAACTTCAGTGTCCAGATTTTCCCTTTTGGAAGTTATTTGGATGTACTTTGATTCCGGGTTCTCTTTTCGTGTCCGGGTGTTTTTTTCCTGGGCTACTTGATGGTGGGTGGTGGTCCATTACACCTGTCCCTGCGTGGTCAGAGTGGATGGAGGTGGATCTAGACCCACTGGCGGACTCAGCCCGAGTTGCTTTGCCAGACTTGCTTTTTTATTAGGCCCAGGAATTTAAATTAACATGTTTTGTTACATGTGGAGTAAAGACTTTAACCTAAAAAGTATGTAGTAGAAGTTACATGGTTGTGGAAACTTAAGAACCAAGTATTAACACACAAAGTAACATTTTCTGAGCTAAAATCTGTCTTATCAGTAGGTATGCAGATGACTGACTTCTTCCCAAGTGGATTGCAGGGTTTTCCTTTGTGCTCTTGTAGGTGGCCCTGGTGTTCCCGAATAGTGACCCGGTGATGTTCATGGTTGCGTTCTACGGGTGTCTCCTGGCCGAAGTGGTTCCTGTCCCCATCGAAGTCCCGCTCACGAGAAAGGTAGCGCATGGTGCCAGCTCGGGTTCCTGGTCCCCGAGGCTTGGTCCTGAAGTCCCGCATCCAGTGCAGGTGTCTTCGTGTCCTCGCTCCAGGCACCTCTTATTGGGGGAGGACGTGCGGGCGGGCCGCAGAGACCCGGGCAGCCTCGCCTAGATGCCCTTTCATGTGTCTCCCTGGGAGAAAGGTGCAAGAACACCTGTTGGTCTGATATCTCAACAGAAACGAACGTCTTTTCTTCTAACGAATAGAATTTGGGATCTGATGAGATTCTGTTAAACCTTTTCTCAAAATGGTGTGCTTCTTGATAATAATTTTCACTTCTGGATGAGTCAGTCATTACAGAGATGTGTTACAGCTCATTTCTCAGTGACAAACACATGACTTGAGACCCTCCTGTGTGCTGATCACCTCCGAAACCGTGAGCAGATCTCATTGCTCACAAGTGGCTTCCAGTGGGGGAGGGGCTGATGTCCTAGATAGCTATTCAGTTCAGTTCAGTTCAGTTGCTCAGTCGTGTCTGACTCTTTGCGACCCCATGAATCGCAGCACGCCAGGCCTCCCTGTCCATCACCATCTCCTGGAGTTCATTCAGACTCATGTCCATCGAGTCAGTGATGCCATCCAGCCATCTCATCCTCTGTTGTCCCCTTCTCCTCCTGCACCCACCCAGTCACTCCCAGCATCAGAGTCTTTTCCAATGAGTCAACGCTTCGCATGAGGTGGCCAAAGTACTGGAGTTTCAGCTTTAGCATCATTCCTTCCAAAGAAATCCCAGGGCTGATCTCCTTCAGAATGGACTAGTTGGATCTCCTTGCAGTCCAAGGGACTCTTAAGAGTCTTCTCCAACACCACAGTTCAAAAGCATCAATTCTTCGGCACTCAGCTTTCTTCACAGTCCAACTCTGACATCCATACATGACTACTGGAAAAACCATAGCCTTGACTAGATGGATGTTTGTTGGTAAAGTAATGTCTCTGCTTTTCAACATGCTATCTAGGTTGGTCATAACTTTTCTTCCAAGGAGTAAGCGTCTTTTAATTTCATGGCTGCAGTCACCATCTGCAGTGATTTTGGAGCCCCCAAAAATAAAGTCTGACACTGTTTTCACTGTTTCCCCATCTATTTCCCATGAAGTGATGGGACCAGATGCCATGATCTTCATTTACACTTTAGATATAAATACCAGTAATGTGATTACTGAAAAGTATATTATTCTAGGAGTAGACTGAACATGTATTTTAGAAAATCATAGTTTTCTATTGTATCCCAGTGTTCAGGTAATTATTAACATGAGCATTATCAGCAAGAAATATTCTAATTCGAGAATCCTCAAAGTAAAACTTGTGAATAAATGCAGTATATCCCAAAGGGTGATATATATGATATGCAAATATTTGAATACAGGGTTCTTAGAGAAGGATTTGAGTTTCTAAAACTTATAAGAAGAAAATGATAAAACGCTACTGAAGGATGTATTCTGTGCAAAAATAATTAAGATTGTTAAAGGTCAGACCTCCCCAAATTAATCTGTAAATTTCAAATACAAATCAAGTGTAAATTTCAGTGCTATTATTTTTGGAGTTTATTAAAATGCTAGTGTCATTTGCAAGAAAAACTTTGAGAAGTTAGTCAGTTACCCAGAACTTTATCTTTTGAAATTAAGAACTTAAGTTATTTCATTTTGAGGGAAATATACACACACCTCGCGGGCTGACCTGGTCTAGCTTTGCACGTGCTGAGAAAAGCTGTCCTGCGTGCGAGTGAGCCCCTGCCCCTCTGTTTCTGCAGGATGCTGGCAGCCAGCAGGTTGGGTTTCTGCTGGGCAGCTGTGGCGTCTCCCTGGCCCTGACCACGGATGCTTGTCAGAAAGGCCTGCCCAAGGCTCAGACCGGAGAGGTGGTGACCTTCAAAGGTGGGCCCATGGGCGAGTAGCATGCGGCAGGGTTCTCTACTAAACTGGGCCCTTGGGCGTCCTTTCCTGTCAGCAGGCGCTACAGAGACAAGGGGCCTTCAGCAAAAGTTTGGCCTTGTTTTAGACTTTGGTGAATCTCCCTCCTCACTTGGCTCAGGGTCCAGACCTATGCTGACCAGCCTGGCAGCCACTGGTCATTAAACATAAGTGAATGAAGGTCAAGTGAGACGGGGGCTCCTGCCCACCTTTCAGTGGCTCGGGCAGTGTGTTGGACACAGAGGTGTCGGGAGGGAGCAGGGCCCTCTGACCCTGCCTCTGCGTGTCCCTGTTTGCGCCCTCACAGGCTGGCCCCCCCTCACCTGGCTGGTGATCGATGGGAAACACCTGACCAAGCCCCCCAAGGACTGGCACCCAGCAATGCAGGATGCGGGGCCCCAGACCGCCTACATCGAGGTAGTGCCCTCCCGGGCCCCACACTCGGGCACCTCCATGCGTACTTTTCCTTCACCCCAGAAAGGCATGGTGCTACACCCAGAGCCTCCCCTTCTGCCTCCCTGGGGGCCACCTGCTCCCCTTGCCCACCCAGGGTGAGCCTGACGTCAGTTGAGGGCATCACCTTGAGGGCCCAGGCACACTGTGGGCTCTGGTCGAACCTGTGGTGAGTGAAGGACAGCCTCCAGAAATGTCACCTAATGAGCTTGTACTTTGGAATCTTTCAGTACAAAACCAGCAAGGAGGGAAGTACGGTGGGAGTGGCGGTGTCCCATGTGTCCCTGCTGGCGCAATGCCAGGCTCTGACCCAGGCGTGTGGCTACTCGGAAGGTAAGGGTTGGGGCGGCTCTCTGGCCCCTCCCAGAGCTTACCCAGCGAGGCCTGTGAGTGGGAAGGGACACGGCATGCTGTGATCCTGGGGCTGAAGGGTGACCTGAGACGGGGGTGGGGCATGGGAACGAGAGACCCTCCACTGCCCTCTGCTCCACTTCCGAGAGGAGAAGGACACGCGCACTCCTGCAGCCTCTGGAGTGTGGCTGCTCCCTGTGTTTCCAGAAGAGCAGTCAGCTTGTTCTCTGTGCTAACTCGTAGTTGTGTGATCTGCTTTCACATTTACCAAGATTATTGACTGGTTGGGACATGGTATTTGGAAGTGCTGTATATGTTTCCTAGAACTCCTATTTGTTGATGATGTAATCATCTCAGGGTGTTTCTGAAAATGCATGTGACTTGTGAGGAGGGTCGCTTGGTTGTTTAACGGTCTTTGTCCACTTTCAGCTGAAACATTAACAAATGTGCTGGATTTCAAAAGGGATGCCGGCCTGTGGCATGGAGTGTTAACAGTGAGTGCTGTGTCTATACTACCTAACTGTGGGGAGGTTGCTAATGTTTTATGCCCATGGGCAACACCAAGCCCCACTGTGGCTGGTGGAGTCAGCCCTTATGCTGTGAGTAGAGCTCTGACACTCTCTGTGCTTCTCCTGGTGGGGGCCCCCTCCCCTACAACCGCGGGTCTCTTTGCAGAGCATCTTGAACAGGCTACATGTGGTCAGCATCCCATATGCGCTGATGAAGGCGAACCCACTCTCCTGGATTCAGAAAGTGTGCGTGTATAAAGGTAACAGAGGAACGTCGTCTGTCTGTGCGTCCTTCCTTAGAGGGGTCTTTGAGTTAATCTTTGGTGATTAAGAAATAATATGGCAGCACACAGAGCTGCAGGCGGGGGCCAGGGCAGGCACCCCCTGCCCGCAGCCTGACTCTCCAGTGCTGGGAATAGGGGGCTCGTGGAGGATGGCTCTGGTCGGCATGGCCATAGACTCCTGACTTCATGCTGTCATATAAACGCTCCTGATTGTTAGCTCTTGAGATGGCGCGAATTTGAAGTTAGGGGTCTTCAAGCCACCAGTAGCAAAGCTGATCATTCAAACAAAGCACTTCATGATCCGGAGCGGTGGGGCTGCCCGCAGGGCCACGGCCACCCTGCTGTCCATCCGGAGTCAGTCGGTGCTTCCCAAACACGGCCACCCCTGCATAATCCGGGAGTCCCTGGGTTCTGCTCCAGCAGGGCTTGGTGGGCCTGCTGTGTCCTGGGTGCCCCATGCGTGTTGACCACACTAATGATGTTGCCGGTTATGAAGTGCGGACATGGGCTGTGCCCTGTGAGGGGCTGTCTCTGATGACTGTCTGACGGATGAAAACCGAATCCTAGGGTAGCATTCAGCAGTGGCCCCTCCCGCTAGAGGGTCCCCCCTGTCGGGGAGAGACAGCCAGAGAGGGGCAGCTGGGGAGGGGCAGCTGGGGAGCAAGAGGCAGGTGTGGTGGGAGCAGGGAGAGAGTCAGAATGACCCCTGCACTGAACTGGCTTCCAGGCAGGCCAGGTGGGGGAAGTCCAGAAGCTGGGCTGTGGGGAGCACGTGGCCTACTCTGTGGGCCTGCCTGCCTGTGACGCAGGCACATCCTGTTCCCCTGCAGCCCAAGCTGCACTGGTGAAGTCCCGTGACATGCATTGGTCTCTCTTGGCTCAGCGAGGTCAGAGGGACGTCAGCCTCAGCTCCCTGCGCCTGCTGATCGTGGCTGATGGTGCAAACCCCTGTGAGTACTGCCCACCCCCAACCCCGGAACCCCTCTGTAGTGTGGCCCTGACAACCCTGGGCTCCTAGGTACCTGACTGTTGGGAGGGCATCCCACCTTCTAGCGCTCCAAAGCCTCTTACTCCCTCTACCCACCCCTGAGCCCCTCGTCCTACCTCCAAAGCACCACAGGCCGCTGGCTCCTCTGCGTCTCCACCACACTCTTGGCACAGCTGCTGAGCCACCAGGAGACCCTCCCCAGGCCAGCTGTCCCACAGACCTCAGATCCCAGAACTCTGAGTGCCCATCGCTTCCTTGATGCTCCGAGTGATCCGGACTGTCTTGTTTGTCCTCTGCTGGACACAAGGACCCATGGCCAGGTTTCCTCCTTTCCTGAGCCTCCCTGTGGCAGAATGCTGCAGGTTGGGGTGCAGCCCTGGTCCCAGTGGGGGCAAGGCTGTGCTGACTTATGCCCTGAGCAGGCAGCACCACCCCTAGACCGTGGCTGGGCGAGTGGGCAGAGAAGCAGGGTTGAGGGGCTGGGCTGCCCCTGCAGGGAGAGGCATGTTGAAGCCACTGGCAGACTGCAGCTGTGAGGTGCATCCAGGAGCGGGTGCTCACAGAGCCGGGCTGCTTGCTGCAGAAGGTTCAACTCCAGCTCTGTGGGTGGCCGGGGTCGCCTCCCATTTGGCACAGCTGCCAGTAGGTGGGCGAGGCTATCAGACCTCAGACTCAACGCCAGGGGTGAGAGTCAGCTTCTTATTTGCTAGCAGCTTAAAAATGCAACCTGTTTTTTGTGGAAACATTCCCCTTCCACCATGAGACTGATGGGTTGATTGAGGTGAAGGGGTACAGCATCTGGGCCTGGCACCAGGCATCTTCCACACTGGGTTCCTGACGGCCTTCTGCTCAGCTCTCGTGTCCACTCTGTCTCATGCAGGGTCCATATCCTCCTGTGATGCGTTCCTCAACGTCTTCCAGGCCAGAGGGCTGAGGCCAGAGGTTATCTGCCCCTGTGCCAGCTCGCCGGAGGCGCTCACCGTGGCCATCCGCAGGTAGCTGATCACTGGCTGTCTTGTAGACACTTACTTTTTCTTCGTTCAGCTGAATTACCTGTGAGAGCAAATTTGGTTGATTTGTTCCTGAGCAAGAGAAACTGTGAGCAGTGCCTGGTCTGGGGCCCGTCTCCAGGCATGTTCATGTCATAGCGGGGCTGCCCCGACTGCCACATCTGCACGCCCTGTTGGCCACACGTCCCTCCCTGGCTGTCCTGATTTGCGACACAGTTCCATGGTGGCTCCCTGGACCACCATCTCTGGGTTATTGCAGCCCAGGGCTCGCCCTGTTCTGATGGGGTTGGGAGGCCTGAGAGACACAGCCTCCTGCTGTGTGCTCACCCACGTGACTCCCCAGGCCCCAACGGGGTCGCCTTCCTGCCCAGTCATCTCTGCTCACCTAAGGCTGCCGTCCATGCCCCTGAGTGCCATCCTCAGGTAGAGGGCAGTGCCCTCACATTTGTGGGCACTTGGTTAATTTCCCACTCTCAACTCAGTTGTTAAGAGAGTGAGTTTCAGTTGTAGTCTTGTATTATGTCGTTTATTTATCCATGGCTGTAAGAAATCGTAACATGTTGATAAAAATCAACATTAAAAACATCACCTTTATCCTCCCCAGACCGCAGGGGGTTCTTCATGCCTTTGTTCTGTGGTGACCTCTTGTGCTCAGCAGAGTGGTTTTTCTTACTGGAGAAGACGTGACATTTGATTCTCAGCCTCCCAGCTCCTGCTGCTGTGAAACCAATCAGGCCCAAACTTGGCATTGCAGCAGTGGCCGCTTTACTGCCCCTGGCTTCCCACAGGCGGGAGTCGGGACCCCTCTTTGGGGCAGTCTGCTGCAGCTCGGTGGCCTTTGGCTGGAATGGGTGATGCAGCCTGCTGTTCTTCTGCCGTGGCTCCAGGCCACCTCCTCTGGTCTCTGGGTCCTTTGGGCTTGCTTCCAGGAAGCATTGACTGCTCACCTGCTGTCTGGCGCTCTTGGCACTGTCCCGGTGCCACCTGCCTGGTGGAAGCAGTCACCTTTGTGCCTTCCTTGGAAGGCATGCAGCATCACTGCATGGTCTCTGCAGCCCCCTGGTCCCCTGCTGTGGAGCACATGGGGTGGGGTGTCATGCGGACCTGTGGAGATGCAGCCCGCCCCTGGGGTCTCGCAGCCAGCATCCCCACAGCCTGGCACCAGCTGGCACTTTGCTGCACATCATCCTGTTGTCAGGGGGCTGTCCCCTCATCAGTTAATAAATTTTGTTTCCAGGCCTCCTGACCTGGGGGGCCCTCCTCCAAGAAGAGCTGTGCTGTCCATGAGTGGCCTCAGTCACGGGGTGATTAGAGTGGACGCTGAGGAGAAGCTGTCGGTCCTCACAGTTCAGGACGTCGGCCAGGTGATGCCTGGAGGTGAGGGCGCAGTGGGGTCATAGTGGGGAAGGGTCTTGTACTGTGGTTGGATGGGCTCCATAGTACACAAATACCAGGCTTCAGATGGTCCATGTGGGCTGGGATTTTTGTTTGTAACATGTTTTCTGTTTTTTGCCTCCCTTTGTATCAAGGGCAGTGTGTTTACCCCATGACCCCGCCTTGGTCCTCTCAGGGCTGGGGAGTAGTGACAGAGCTCCCCTCTGGAAGCTCGTGTACCAGGCGGTCACGTGCTTGTCCCTTGGCGAGGCCTACAGCCCTCAGGCTCTCAGCTGCAGGCACCAGTGATGGGGTTGTCTTGGTCCTGCCGAGGGCCTGTTAGGTGAGCAGCAGCAGGACCCTAAAGGCTCCAGGAAGGCCATGGGCCTGGATGGCGCACGAGTCACCGGTGGGGCAACAGTGGGGGAGGGTGATGGCACCGTCTTCCCACAGGGCACCCCCCTGCCAAGCATTGTCACAGGAGGGAATTTAGAGCAGAGCCAGCCAGAGGCCAGTGGCTTTGTGAGTAGGGGGTGCCGTGTGTGTGCTTTGAGGCTGCCCCTTGCCATGGCTGCCCTGCGGTGCTCCAACTCCTCTCCTGCCCATGCCCACTCTTCTGGCGACCCTGGAGAGCAGCTTCTATCTCCACTCAGGCCCTGTCGTGGTGCACCCTGGTCCTGAGCCCAGGACCATGTCTGCAGCTCTGCCTCCAGTAGGCTCTTGGAACAGGCTGGGCACCAGAGAGAGGGACATGGTCGCATCTGGCCCCGTGGTGGTGCTGGGGATCAGCACACAGAACAAGGATGGACATTTATTAGATTGGTGCAAACATAGTTGCGGTTTCAGATGTAAATTTTAAATCATTTTAACTAGGCTCAAACACATCTTTATTAATCAAAATAGGAACTATTACAGTCAACACATTTTAAAAATTTAAATTAATTAATTTCTTTAAATTGGAGGCTAATTACTTTACAATATTGGGACTGGTTTTTGCCATACATCGACATGAATCAGCCATGGGTGTACATGTGTTCCTCATCCTGAATGCCCCTCCCACCTCTCTCCCCATCCCATCCCTCAGGGTCATCCCAGTGCATCAATGAGCACCCTGTCTCATGCATCGAACCTGGACTGGCGATCTGTTTCACATATGATAATATACGTGTTCCAGTACTATTCTCACAGATAATCCCACCCTCGCCCTCTCCTACAGAGTCCAGAAGACTGTTCTATGCTCTGTGTCTCTTTTGCTGTCTTGCATATAGGGTCATTGTTACCATCTTTCTAAATTCCATATATATACGTAGTATACTGTATTGGTGTTTTTCTTTCTGACTTACTTCACTCTGTATAATAGGCTCTGGTTTCATCCACCTCAGTAGAACTGATTCAAATGCATTCCTTTTAATGGCGGAATAATATTCCATTGTGTATGTGTACCACAGCTTTTTTATCCATTCATCTGCCGATGGACATCTAGGTTGCTTCCATATCCTGGCTATTGTAAACAGTGCTGCAGTGAACATAGGGGTACACGTGTCTCTTTCAATTCTGGTTTCCTCGGTGTGTTTGCCCAGCAGTGGGATTGCTGGGTTGTATGGCAGTTCTATTTCCAGTTTTTTAAGAAATCTCCACACTGTTCTCCATAGTGGCTGTACTAGTTTGCATTCCCACCAGCAGTGTTAGAGGGTTCCCTTTTCTCCAAACCCTCTCCAGCATTTATTGTTTGTAGACTTTTTGATAGCAGCCATTCTGACTGGTGTGAGGTAGTACCTCACTGTGGTTTTGATTTGCATTTCTCTGATAATGAGTGCTGTTGAGCATCTTTTCATGTGTTTGTTAGCCATCTGTATGTCTTCTTTGGAGAAATGTCTGTTTAGATCTTTGGCCCATTTTTTGCTTGGGTTGTTTATTTTTCTGTAATTGAGCTGCAGGAGCTCCTTGTATATTTTTAGATTAATTCTTTGTCAGTTGGTTAGTCTGCTATTATTTTCTCCCATTCTGAAAGCTGTCTTTTCACCTTGCTTATAGTTTCTTTTGTTGTGTAAAAGCTTTTAGGTTTAATTAGGTCCCATTTGTTTATTTTTGCATTTATTTCCATTATTTCCATTATTCTGGGAGGTGAGTCATGGAGGATCCTGCTGTGATTTATGTCAGAGAGTGTTTTGCCTATGTTTTCCTCTAGGAGTTTTATAGTTTCTGGTCTTATGTTTAGATCCATTTTGAGTTTATTTTTGTGTATGGTGTTAGAAAGTATTCTAGTTTCATTCTTTTACAAGTGGTTGACCAGTTTCCCCAGCACCACTTGTTAAAGAGATTGTCTTTTCTCCATTATATATTCTTGCCTCCTTTGTTGAAGATAAGGTGTCCATAGGTGCATGGATTTATCTCTGGGCTTTCTATTTTGTTTCATTGATCTATATTTCTGTCTTTGTGCCAGTACCATACTGTTTTGATGACTGTAGCTTTGTAGTAAAGCCTGAAGTCAGGCAGGTTGATTCCTCCAGTTCTGTTCTTCTTTCTCAAGGTTGCTTTGGCTATTCAAGGTTTTTTGTATTTCCATACTAATTGTGAAATTATTTGTTTTAATTCTCTGAAAAGTACCATTGGTAGCTTGATAGGGATTGCATTGAAACTATAGATTGCTTTGGGTAGTATACTCATTTTTCCTATATTGATTCTTTCAATCCATGAACATGGTATATTTCTCCATCTATTTGTGTCCTCTTTGATTTCTTTCATCCAGTGTTTTATAGTTTTCTATATATAGGTCTTTTGTTTTTTTAGGTAGATTTATTCCTAAGTATTTTATTCTTTTCATTGCAATGGTGAATGAAATTGTTTCCTTAATTTCTCTTTCTGTTTTCTCATTGTTAGTGTATAGGAATGTGGATTTCTGTGTGTTAATTTTATATCCTGCAACTTTACTATATTCATTGATTAGCTCTAATAATTTTCTGGTGGAGTCTTTCGGGTTTTCTATGTAGAGCATCATATCATTTGCAAACAGTGAGAGCTTTACTTCTTTTCCAATCTGGACTCCTTTTATTTCTTTTTCTTTTCTGATTGCTGTGGCTAAAACTTCCAAAACTATGTTGAATAGTATTGGTGAGAGTGGGCACCCTTGTCTTGTTCCTGACTTTAGGGGAAATGCTTTCAATTTTTCACCACTGAGGATAATGTTTGCTGTGGGTTTATCATATATGGCTTTTATTATCTTGAGGTATGTTCCCTTCTATGCCTGCTTTCTGGAGGGTTTTTATCATAAATGGATGTTGAATTTTGTCACAGGCTTTCTCTGTATGTATTGAGATAATCATATGGTTTTTATCTACCAATTTGTGAATGTGGTGTATCACATTGATTGATTTGCAGATATTAAAGAATCCTTGCATCCTTGGGATAAAGCCCACTTGGTCATGGTGTATGATCTTTTTAATATGTTGTTGGATTCTGTTTGCTAGAATTTTCTTAAGGATTTTTGCATGTATGTTCATCAGTGATATTGGCCTGTAGTTTTCTTTTTTGTGTGGCATCTTTGTCAGGCTTAGGTATTAGGATGATGGTGGCCTCATAGAATGAGTTTGGAAGTTTACCTTCCTCTTCAACTTTCTGGAAGAGTTTGAGTAGGATAGGTGTTAGCTCTTCTTTAAATTTTTGGTAAAATTCAGCTGTGAAGCCATCTGGTCCTGGCTTTTGTTTGCTGGAAGATTTCTGATTATAGTTTCAATTTCCATGCTTGCAATGGATCTGTTAAGATTTTCTGTTTCTTCCTGGTTCAGTTTTGGAAAGTTATACTTTTCTAAGAATTTGTCCATTTCTTCCAAGTTGTCCATTTCATTGGCATATAGTTGCTGATAGTAGTCTCTTATGATCCTTTGTACTTTTGTTGTCTGTTGTCATTTCTCCATTTTCATTTCTAATTTTGTTGATTTGATTCTTCTCCCTTTTTTTCTTGAAAAGTCTAACTAATGGTTTGTCTGTTTTATTTATCTTCCCAAAGAAGCAGTTTTTAGCTTTGTTGATTTTGGCTATGATCTCTTTTGTTTCTTTTGCATTTATTTCTGCCCTAATTTTTATGATTTCTTTCCTTCTACTAACCCTGGGGTTCTTCATTTCTTCCTTTTCTAGTTGCTTTATGTTAGAGTTAAGTTATTTATTTGACTTTTCTCTTGTTTCTTGAGGTAAACTTGTATTGCTGTGAACCTTCCCCTTAGCACTGCTTTTACTGAGTCCCATAGTTTTTGGGTTGTTGTGTTTTCATTTTCATTCATTTCTATGTATATTTTGATTTCTTCTGTGATTGTTGGTTATTCAGAAGCGTGTTGTTTAGCCTCCATTTGTTGGTATTTTTGATAGTTTTTTTCCTGTAGTTGACATCTAATTTTACCGCATTGTAATCAGAAAAGACACTTGGAATGATTTCAGTTTTTTTGAATTTACCAGGGCTAGATTTATGACCCAGGGTGTGGTCCATCCTGGAGAAGGTTCCGTGTGCACTTGAGAAAAAGGTGAAATTCATTGTTTTGGGGTGAAATGTCCTGTAGATATCAGTTAGATCTAACTGGTCCGTTGTATCATTTAAAGTTTGTGTTTCCTTGTTAATTTTCTGTTTAGTTGATCTATCCATAGGTGTGAGTGAGGTATTAGTCTCCCAATATTATTGTGTTACTGTTAATTTCCCCTTTCATACTTGTTAGCATTTGCCTTGCATATTGCAGTGCTCCTGTGTTGGGTACATGTAAATTTATAATTGTTATATCTTCCTCCAGTACTTTGGCCATCTCATGCGAAGAGTTGACTCATTGGAAAAGACTCTGATGCTGGGAGGGATTGAGGGCAGGAGGAGAAGGGGACGACAGAGGATGAGATGGCTGGATAGCATCACCAACTTGATGGATGTGAGTTTGAGTGAACTCCGGGAGTTGGTGATGGACAGGGAGGCCTGGCGTGCAGCAGTTCATGGGGTCGGAAAGAGTTGGACACGACTGAGTGACTGAACTGAACTGAACTTCATGGATTGATCCTTTGATCATTATGTAGTGTCCTTCTTTGTTTCTTTTCACAGCCTTTCTTTGAAAGTCTATTTTATCTGATATGAGTATTCTACTCCTGCTTTCTTTTGGTCTCTATTTGCGTGAAATATCTTTTTCCAGCCCTTCACTTTCAGTCTGTATGTGTCCCTTGTTTTGAGGTGGGTCTCTTGTAGACAGCATGTATAGGGGTCTTATTTTGTATCCATTCAGCCAGTCTTTGTCTTTTGGTTGGGGTAATTACCTTAAATGTAAATCATTTAAGGTAATTACCGATAAGTATGATCCCGTTGCCATTTACTTTGTTGTTTTGGCTTCGAGTTTATAAACCTTTTCTGTGTTTCCTGTCTAGAGAAGATCCTTTAGCATTTGTTGAAGAGCTGGTTTGGTGGTGCTGAATTCTCTCAGCTTCTGCTTGTCTGTAAAGCTTTTAATTTCTCCTTCATATCTGAATGAGATCCTTGCTGGGTACAGTAATCTGGTTTGTAGGTTTTTCTCTTTCATCACTTTAAGTATGTCCTGCCATTCCCTTCTGGCCTGAAGAGTTTCTATTGAAAGATCAACTGTTATCCTTATGGGAATCCCCTTGTGTGTTATTTGTTGTTTTTCCCTTGCTGCTTTTAATATTTGTTCTTTGTGTTTGATCTTTGTAAATTTCATTAGTATGTGTCTTGGGGTGTTTCACCTTGGGTTTATCCTGTTTGAGGCTCTCTAGGTTTCTTGGACCTGGGTGGCTATTTCCTTCCCCATTAAAATGGAAGTTTTCAGCTAGTATCTCCTCAAGTATTTTCTCATGGCCTTTCTTTTTGTCTTCCTCTTCTGGGACTTCTATTATTCAAATGTTGGGGTGTTTGACATTGTCCCAGGGGTCTCTGAGGTTATCCTCATTTCTTTTAATTCTTTTTTCCTCTCTGCTTCATTTAATTCCACCATTCTATCTTCCACCTCACTTATCCAGTCTTCTGCCTGCGTTATTCTACTGTTGGTTTCCTCCAGAGTGCTTTTGATCTCAGTTATTGCATTATTCATCATTGATTGACTTTTTAAATTTCTTCTGGGTTCTTGTTAAACAATTCTTGCATCTTCTCAGTCCTTGTCTCCAAGCTATTTATCTGTAACTCCATTTTGTTTTCAAGATTTTGTATCATTTTTACTATTATGAATTATTTTTCAGGTAGACTCCCTATCTCCTCCTCTTTTCTTTGGTTTGGTGGGTATTTATCATGTTCCTTTACCTGCTGAATATTTCTCTGCCTTTTCATCTTGTTTAGATTGCTGTGTTTGGGGTGGCCTTTCTGTATTCTGGCAGTTTGTGGTTCCTCTTTACTGTAGGAGGTTCCTCCCTGTGAGTGGGCTTGGACAAGTGGTTTGTCAAGGTTTCCTGGTTAGGGAAGCTTGCATTGTTGTTCTGGTGGGTGGAGCTGGATCTCTTCTCTCTGGAGCCCAATGAAGTGTCCAGCAGTGAGTTTTGAGGTGTCTCTGGGTTTGGTATGACTTTGGGCAGCCTGTATATAAAAGCTCAGGGCTATGTTCCTGCATTGCTGGAGAATTTGTATGGTATGTCTTGCTCTGGAACTTGTTGGCTCTTAGGTGGAGATTGGTTTCAGTGTAGGTATGGAGGCTTTTGGATGAGCTCTTATCGATGAATGTTCCCTGGAGTCAGGAGTTTTCTGGTGTTCTCAGGTTTTGGATTTAAGCCTCCTGACTCTGGTGTTCAGTCTTATTGTTACAGTAGCCTCGAGACTGCTCCATCCATACAGTACCAATGATAAAACATCTAGGTTAGTGGAGAAAAGATTCTCCACAGTGAGGGACACCTAGAGAGGTTCACAGAGTTACAAGGAGAAGAGAAGGAGGAGGAGGGAGATAGAGGTGACCAGGAGGAGAAGAGGGGGAATCAAAAGGGGAGAGAGCCATCTAGCCAGTAATCACTTCCCTATGTGCTCTCCACAGCCTGGAACGGAGATGTTCACAGAATTACACAGAGAAGAGAAGAGGGGGGAAGGAGACAGAGGTGACCAGGAGAAGAAGAGGGGGGTCAAAAGGAGAGAGACAGATCTAGGCAGTAATTTGTTCCTTAGGTGTTCTCCACAGCCCAGAATACCCAAAGAGATTCACAGAGTCCAGTAGAGAAGAAAAGGGGGAGGGAGAAGATAAAGGTGACCTAGGGGAAAAAAAGGAGAGTCAAAGGGGGAGAGGGCAATCAAGCCAGTAATCACACTCCTAAATAAAAATGGGTACTAAAGATTGGATTCTTAAAGGTACAAAATTGATAACAAATACCAAAAAGCAAAGATTAAAAATCTAGAGTAAAGATTAGACTCTCAAAAATACAATATTAAAAAAAACAAAATCAGAAAAATTTAAAAAATATGTATGAAATTTGCTTTAAAAATAGGGTCTTTTTTTTGCAAGGTAATAGTAGGTACTCTTGCCTGTAAAATCCCATGGACGAGAGAGCCTGGTAGGCTGCAGTCCATGAGGTCACTAAGAGTTGGGCACGACTGAGCGACTTCACTTTCACTTTTCACTTTCATGCATTGGAGAAGGACATGGCAACCCACTCCAGTGTTCTTGCCTGGAGAATCCCAGGGACGGGGGAGCCTGGTGGGCTGCTGTCTATGGGGTTGCACAGAGTTGGACACGACTGAGGTGACTTAGCAGCAGCAGTAGGTTATAAAAATGAAAACTCAGTTCAGTTCAGTTCAGTCGTTCAGTCATGTCCAACTCTTTGTGACCCCGTGAATCGCAGCACGCCAGGCCTCCCTGTCCATCACCATCTCCCGGAGTTCACTCAGACTCACGTCCATCAAGTCGGTGATGCCATCCAGCCATCTCATCCTCTGTCGTCCCCTTCTCCTCCTGCCCCCAATCCCTCCCAGCATCAGAGTCTTTTCCAATGAGTCAAGTCTTCACGTGAGGTGGCCAAAGTACTGGAGCTTCAGCTTTAGCATCATTCCTTCCAAAGAAATCCCGGGGTTGATCTCCTTCAGAATGGACTGGTTGGATGTCCTTGCAGTCCAAGGGACTCTCAAGAGTCTTCTCCAACACCACAGTTCAAAAGCCTCAATTCTTCAGCGCTCAGCCTTTTTCACAGTCCAACTCTCACATCCATATGTGACCACTGGAAAAACCATAGCCTTGACTAGATGGACCTTTTTTGGCAAAGTAATGTCTCTGCTTTTCAATGTCCTGTCTAGGTTGCTCATAACTTTTCTTCCAAGGAGTAAGTGTCTTTTGGGGGTAATAAAGGACTTAAAATTTTTTTTAATTAAAAAAATGATAATAGTAACAATAAATCTAGGAATTTCTCTGGAGCTGTTGAGGGCAGTGTGGGGTCAGTTCAATTTCAGATAATTTCTTGTTCCAGCTTATACTTCTCAAGGGCTATAGGCCCCTTCCAATGTAGTTGGTGCTAACTACAGGGTTTTAATCTGTTGCACCTGTCACTTCCAAAGCAGTTCCCTCTGTTTCTTTTGGCTTCTTCTGTTTGCAAGTCTCTTCAGTGTCTAATTTCTGCCCTGAAACAGGGGGGCAAAGGTGGTCACTTATTTAGGCTCACTTGTTCAGTTGTGCTGTGGGAGGGAGGAACACTGCAAACGAATATCACTGGCGTGTGTGGGGAGTGCTCGCAGTGTCTCAGCCACACTGGGTTTGCCCCCACTCACCACGTGTGTGCTTTCCCAGTCTATGATGCTTAGGCTCCAGGTTGCTCTGCAACTCTCTAAAGCAGGCCTAGGTTGTGTGCCCTTCCCAGGTCTGAGCAGCTCAGGTGACCAGGTGCTTGGTGAGCGCACTCTCCCCATGTGGGGCAGTGCCTCTTGTCACCTCCTTAGTCCCAGCCACTTAGTTTCCTGGGTGTACAGCGGGAGTGCCATCTCAGGTGAGTTGTGTCTCCTCTGGGGAGCTGATCTCTGACTGCAACCCTCCTGGCAGATGTTAACCATCCAGGATTCCAGGAAGACTTAGTTAGCAACTGGGAGCCTGCTCACAGTTTGGTAAAGGATGCCATCACTGGGGCCGAGATTGCCGCTTTCCGGCTCTGGCTGTTGCCCTCCTGCCTTCCTGCCTCTGGCAGGGGATGGGCCGGCTGGTATTCGCTCAGTCCTTTGTTCTGTGAGTGGGCCAGGCAGTGCCTTAGGTTAGAGCTTTTCGTGGGAAAGTTCTCTCTCTCTCTCTCTTTTTTTCCTCTCTGACTATCCCACAGTTTGGGTTGCTATCTCATATTAGCTCCCTCAGATTGTCCTCAGGACATTCAGGCCCGGTCCTTAACCTAAGCATGCATCCCGCGCCTCCCTGTTCAGCCCCCACTTGCTGGTGGCGGATGCGAGCGTGTGCGCTACTTCTCCAGTGGGAGCTGCAGTCAGGCACATAATCTATGGGTTTTATTTATTTATTTATTTTTCCTCCTAGTTATGTTGCTCTCTGAGATTCCAAAACTCCCCACAGACCTGCCGGTGAGAGGGTTTCCTGGTGTTTGGAAACTTCTCCTCTTTCATGACTCCCTCCCTGTGATGGATCTCCATCCCTACCTCTTTTGTCTCTCTTTTTATCTTTTATATTTTGTCCTACCTCCTTTCGAAGACAATGGGCTGCCTTTCTGGGTGCCTGGTGTCCTCTGCCAGCGTTCAGAAGTTGTTTTGTGGAGTTTGCTCAGCATTTAAATGATCTTCCGGTGAATTTGTGGGGGAGAAAGTGGTCTCCCCGTCCTATTCCTCTGCCATTTTAGGGAATCAACACAATTTTGCCAGTGAGGAATATATTTGTTTATTCCTATAGCATAAAAATCTGTGCTTTGGGATTTGATGAACTCTTGGAAAACATTTTCTGCATCCTGCTGGTTGTGGTAGCATTTTTCCTGCAAAAGTTGTCGAAATGCTTGAAGAAGTGGTAGTCAGTGGGCGAAAAGTCAGATGAATATGGCAGATGAGACAAAACTTTGTGGCCTGATTTCATTGAACTTTTAAAGCATTGATTGTGTAGCATGCAGTTGGGCGTTGTCATGGAGAAGAATTGGGGTCATTCTGTCGACCAATATCAGCTGAAGGCATTGCATTTTTAGTATATCTCATTGATTTGCTGAACATACCTCCCAGGTGTAATGGTTTCACCAGGATTCAGAAAGCCACAGTGGGTCAAACCGGCAGCAGACCACCAAACAACGACCGTGACAATTTTGGGGGGCAAGTTTGGCTTTGGAAAGTGCTTTGGAGCTTCTCTGTCCAACTACAGAGCTGATTGTTGCTGATTGTCATATAAAATCCATTTTTTGTCTCATGTCACAGTCCGATTGATTCGTTGTTATTGTGTAGAATAAGAGATGACACTTCAAAATGATGATTTTGTTTGATTTGCAGTCAGCTCATGAGGCACCCACTTACTGAGCTTTTTCACCTTTCCAATTTGCTTCAAATGCTGAACGACCACAGGATGGTTGATGTTGAGTTCTTCAGCAACTTCTTATGTAGTTGTAAGAGGACCAGCTTCGATGATCCTCTCAGTTGGTCATTGCTAACTTCCAATGATTGGCCACTACAATCCTCATCCTCAAGGCTCTCATCTCCTTTGCAAAACTTCTTGAACCAACGCTGCATTGTACATTTGTTAGCAGTTCCTGGGCCAAATGCGTTGTTGATGTTGCGAGTTGTCTCCTCTGCTTTATGACCTGTTTTGAACTTGAATTAAAAAAAAACACTCGAATTTTTTGTCTAACATAATTTCTTAGCAGAAAAACATACAAAAAATGTGCATGAAAATGATGTATAACAACCACATTTATTTAAGACTATTCCAATATCAAAAGGCAAAGTTCAACAGTGCAAAACTGATCTTTTTCATCAACCTAATAGATTTGTTTTGAGTTCTACTGTTTTAGAGAAGTGAGTTGTCTTTTTTCCCTTGCATATATATGTCTACCCCAATCAAGGACTCATCAGTTCTGCAGATGAGCAAATCCTAAAAGATGATGCTGTTAAAGGGCTGCACTCAATATGCCAGCAAATTTGGAAAACTCAGGAGTGGCCACAGGACTGGAAAAGCCCAGTTTTCATTCCAATCCCAAAGACGGGAAATGCCAGAGAATGTTCTAACTACCACAAAATTGCACTCATTTCACATATTAGCAAGGTAATGCTCAAAAATCCTTCAAGCTAGGCTTCAACAGAACCTGAACTGAGAACTTCCAGATGTGCAAGCTGGATTTAGAAAAGGCAGAGGGACCAGAGATCAAATTGCCAACATCCACTGGATCATATAAAAAGCAAGGGAATTCCAGAATAATATCTATTTCTGCTTCATTGACTATGCTAAAACCTTTGACTATGTGGATCATAACAAACTGTGGAAAATTCTTAAAGACATGGGAAAACCAGACCACCTTGTCTCCGAAGAAATCTGTATGCAGGACAAGCAGCAACACTGAGAACTGGGTATGGAACAATGGACTGGTTCCAAATTGGGAAAGGAGTATGTCAAGGCTATATATTGTCACCCTGCATATTTAACTTACATTCAGAGTACATAATGTGAAATTCCAGGCTAGATAAAGCTCAAGCTGGAATCAAGATTGCCGGGAGAAATATCAATAACCTCAGATACATAGATGAGACCACCCTAATGGCAGAAAGTAAAGAAGAACTAAAGAGCCTCTTGATGAAAGAGGAGAGTGAAAAACCTGACTTAAAAAGTCAACATTCAGAAAGTGAAGATCATGGCATCTGGTCCCATCACATCATGGCAAATAGATGGGGAAACAATGGAAACAGTGACAGACTTTATCTTCTTGGGCTCTCAAATCACTGTGGACAGTGACTGCAGCCGTGAAATTAAAAGACGCTTGCTGCTTGGAAGAAAAGCTATGACAAACCTAGACAAAGCAGAGACATCACTTTGCCAGCAAATATCCGTCTAGTCAAAGCTATGGTTTTTCCAGTAGTCATGTATGGATATGAGAGTTGGACCATAAAGAAGGCTGCGTGCTGAAGAATTGATGCTTTTGAACTGTGGTGTTGGAGAAGACTCTTGAGAGTCCCTTGGACTGCAAGGAGATCCAACCAGTCCATCCTATAGGAGATCAGTCCTCAATATTCATTGGAAGGACTGATGCTGAAGCTCCAATACTTTGCCCCCTCATACAAAGAGCTGACTCATTGGAAAAACCCCTGATGCTGGGAAAGATTGAGGGCAGATGAAGAAGAGGAGACAGAAGATGAGATGGTTGGATGGCATCACTGACTCAATGGGCATGAGTTTGAGCAAACTCTGGGAGATAGTGAAGCACAGGGAAGCCTCGCATGCTGGAGCCCATGAGGTCACAAAGAGTCAGACATGACTTAGGGACTGAACAATGACACAACAGGTTCTGCAGAAGCAGGGACTCAAGGATAAACATCTTATGCAGTACAAAACAAGGTCTTAGTGATTCTTAGCTTTTATGAGGTGAACACAGGAATTTTTTAAAAGATTGGTAAAATACTAAAAGAGATGATTCTTCTGAATGAAAGTAAAAGGACTTTCATAGTGGGGCTCATTTTATTCTTAAACTTGGACCAGAGTCTGTATATGTGCACATGGTCCTATGTGTGTGTGTTCTGCCCTGGGTGTGCATATATGTGTACACACATGTGCCCACCCTGAGTGCACATGTGCCCTCCTGGGTGTGTGTGTGCTCCCCCAGGGTTGTGTGTGTGTGTGTATGTGTGTGTGTGCATGCACATGTGTTGCCCCAGATGCATATGTGGTCCCGTTAGGGGTGTGTGTGTGTGTGTGTGTGTGTGTGTGCGCGCGTGCACTGCTGTCACCCTGGGTGTGTGTACACGTACACATGTGCTGCCCTGGGTGTGTGTGTGTGTGTGTTCATGCTCTGTCCCCCGTGTGTGTGTGTGCGCATGTGTTTTTGCTGCTCTGGGTGTGTGTGTGGGTGCTCCCCCTTTGTGTGCATGTTTGTGCATATGTGCAGACATGTGCCCCCCAATTGTGTGTGCTGCTCAGGGTATGGGTATTTGTGTGTGTGTGCCCCCCTGTGTGTGTGCATGCATGTGTGCAGATACGTGCCCCCGGGGTATGTGTGTGCACTCCCCCAGGTGTGTGTGTGTGTGCATGTGCGTGTGGGCCCCCCCCATGTGCGTGTGTGTGCTTGTTGCCCTGGGTGTGTGTGTGTATGCACGCATGTGGACACATGGCCCCCCAGGTGTGTGCATGGGCTTTTTGCCCTGAGAGTGTGTGATGTGTGTGCGTGCATGCTCCCCCAGGTGTATGTGTGTGTGTGTATGTGCTCCATCAGGTGTGTATATGTGTGCATGCCCCGCCTCCGTGTGTGTGCATGTGTGTTCTTGCTGCCCAGGGTGTGTGTGTGTTTGTGTGCATGCGTGCGTGTGTGCTCCCCTAGGTGTGTGTATTGACAGGACGGGTGCAGCTCTGAGTCAGGTGCATAGTCCTCCCCTGAGCCAGCCCCAGGGTTTTGTCCCCAGGACGTGCAGGATTTGTGCCTTTTTGTCTGGTCGTGACGTGGGAGGGAGGTTGGACTGTGTGCAAGTGTGTGTATCTAGGGGACAGGCCAGGCGGTGGCACCGCCCTTGCTCCCTGCCCCTCTGATGCCATGACCTGACCTGTGAACCAGCAGAAGAGACTGACCCAGGGTCCACCCCCATCCCCTGGACAGTCTTCCTTGCATGTCTTCCTCACTCGTCCTGGAGATGAGAGTCAGTCAGGGAATCCTCAGGTGGAGGTGATGCTGGACTTCGCCCGGTACTGTGGGTGTTTGGTTCTTGCCTGAGCGACTGGGTTCCATTCAAGGAATGCTGCACATTCCAGTGTGCATGTCACTCTCATCAAGGCCTTTCTGGACGTCTGCTCTGTGGCCAGGCTGGTAACCAGGGCTGCAGGAGCCAGACAGGCAAGGTCCCCAGAGCCGAGGGCTGGGCCGCAGGTGGCCATGTTGGTAGGGGTGCTGCTTGGCAAAGACAGAAAGGGGTCACTGGGCTGTGGGAGGGGCCGCAGGAGGGACCTGCACTGGGGTGGGGTTGTCAGGTCTGGAGTGTGAACCGGCCTCAAAGACGGAGGTGTGCAGTAGCATCTCCCATCTCACAGGGCTCAGGAGGGCAGTGCAGGGTGACTGCAGAGCCCATGTCATTGGGAGCAGTTTCTGTCACCTGCACGAACCACTACAGAGCACGCAGGCTTGTGGCCAGAGGGGTGTGGGTCTCCACGGGGGAGCACGACTGTTGGTGCCCACCCTGCAGGTGCTGTTCACACAGGTCTCTAGATGGCCCACCTCAGTGTCTGTGTGTGCGTGATCTCCAGGGTTGTTTTCTCTCTTCAGCCAACGTGTGTGTTGTGAAAGTGGAGGGCACCCCTCATCTCTGCAAAACTGATGAAGTTGGAGAGATCTGTGTGGACTCCAGTGCGACGGCGACAGCGTACTATGGGCTGCTTGGGATCACCAAAAACGTCTTTGAGGTCCCTGCGGGTCCCACAGCAGTGGCAGGAGGGTGGGCAAGGCGTGCAGGAGGGTGGCCTTCCTCGGGGTGCCTATAGCCCTCATGGACCCTGCGTGGCCTGGGGGAGCTGGCCTCGGGTCTGGAACCTTTGGATCCTCAGGAGAATTCAGTGCCTTCACAGGGGTGGGAGGGGAAGCCTGGGCCCTGGAGTCCATGCTGGCAGGAGCCTGATAGAGGCCATGCCAGCCGGTAGGGCCTCTGGCCTCAGGGTGGGGTGGGGTTGGGTAGGGAGCCCCGTCCCCTCCAGGGAGATGTGGTGATAGCCCTTCTAGGACTGTTGTCCTCTGCATTCTGTGCAGACTGTCCCGGTCACCGCTGGGGGAGCACCTGTCTCCGACCGACCTTTCACCAGGACGGGGCTTCTGGGCTTCATCGGTCCTGTGAGTATGTCCTGCTGCCAAACCCGGGCCACCAGCCAGGCTCAGAGCTGGGGAGGGGTCTGTTTGATGTCCACAGTGCCCAGGCCCCATGACGGAATCCCATCCTGCCCAGCCATCAGTGCTGTCATGCTGGGGTTCCCTGTCCATAGCCTTGAGTGCTTTACAGACTTGACCCTCGCTGTGTGCCCACCTCTGACCTTCCCTGCACTGATGCCTGCTCTGGACTCCCGCCATCCCCACTCCAGCACACCAGGCTTAGGGCCCCGGCACCCTGGGTCATCCCACCTGTGTTTCCTGTCACCGTGGGCAGGGGGCATGCAGGGCCTGTCTGAGTTACCTGGTCTGCGGGCTGAGCCACAGGGCCTGCTGTGTGTCCTCTGCCCAACCAGTGTCGTTGCCTTCAGGATGACCTGGTCTTCGTCGTGGGCAAGCTGGACGGGCTGATGGTGGTGGGATTTCGCAGACACAACGCGGATGACGTGGTGGCCACTGCGCTGGCCGTGGAGCCCATGAAGTTTGTCTACAGAGGCAGGTGATGCGCGGGTCCCCTTGCCTCACCTTTAGGTTCCTTCTCTGCTTAACCCTCGAGAGGTCCCCACAGTGGAAGGAGAGCCCGGTGCTGTGAATACGCAAAACCTAATAATACCTGTACATCGGAGAACTTCGCAAAGAACAGGATGATGTTTGCAGGAGGATGCCTGAGTCAGAGTCCTCACCATCTGCAGAGTTCACGATTCCTCGAGGGTGAGACCCAGACCAAGGCCTGGGCATAGAGGCTGGGCCAGCAGCACCCAGGAGCTGTGTGCCTGAGGGCAGAACCTCAGGGATGCAGGCCGGAATGGAGGCCTTTCCCTGAGTTACCGGGGGCCTTGCTTTCCTGAGGTCGAGTCAGTTTACCTTTCCTGAATGTGTCAGGCAGGCACTTCATGGGTTCTCATCCAGAGAGCAGATAAGATGGCCCAGCTGGTCGGGGCCCCAAGCGGCTGGGATGGGGAGGAAGGGCCCTGTCCAGCCTGTGCAGCTCAGGGCTCTTTGTCCTGGGGGAGGGGTTCCATTCCTGGTTGGCCCACTCAGCCACCTATTTCATGTTATTCTTCTCATGGGAGTGCTTCTGTTACTCAAACAAGGATGCCTGTGAGCCTGGCCAGAGCCTTCCTGTGAATACGTTGTTGTCGTTCAGTCACTCAGTTGTGTCCATCTCTTTGTGACCCCGTGGGCTGCAGCACGCCAGGCTTCCCTGTCCGTCACTATTTCCCCCAGAGTTTGCTCAAACTCATGTCCACTATACCTTAAAGAAACCACCAGGGAATTCTGCCAATGAGGGGTCAGCATGGCTGCCGGCCCTTGCCCAGGTTGGGGTGATGGCTGTGCGCGACTGACCACCTGGGGAAGCCAGCTGGGCAGTGGAACTGGTGGGTGTGTGCATCCTAGAGCTGGGGCACAGGGCACACACAAATTGGAGGCACTGTTGGCATAGGTGCCCATGGAGGGGACACTGGGCGGCCCGCACATGCCCCTGGTATGTCAGGGAGACTGCCTGGTGTGGCCAACGATAGCTGATGACACCGGGAGGGTGACGCTGGCCCAGTGGCTGACTGGGCTGTGGGGTGGATGCGTTTGTGGCTGGAGAGGCGACCTATCTGCCTTCACCATAGAGGAGCTGAGCACTGGCGGATACCTGCAGGAACTCTTGCAATGTGAGGTCAAGGCACCACAACAGAGTAGTTGTTCAGTAGGTGGAATAAATGTGGGGCAGAGGTGGCTGGGGAGGGAGCCAATAAGCTGGAAAGCCAGAAGAAGAAACTGCTCCAAAAGTGAAGAAATAGAAAGTCTAAAAGAAAAATTGAGAGAAAAGTGAAGTGAGCAGGGCTGGCATCCAGACAGTAACCTCGGGGGGTTGGGGGGCGGTGCATGTGTGAACCTGTGGCTGGAGGAGGCAGCCATGGGGTGGGTCTCCAGCCAGGATACGCCAGACGCCCCAGAAGAGGGCCTGGAGTGAGAGGATGACATGCAGTGATGTTTAAGGTTTTCAGAGGAACTTTTAGCCTAGATTTTAATTTATCCATCCCAAGATGTCACTTAATTGTGTAGTTGTAGTGAAAATGGTCTTGGGTATATAGGTTTCAGAAGTTTTATAACAAAGACTGTTTTCATGCAAACACTTTCAGGTAAGGTACTAAGAGAAATAAGATGGGTGAAAGTGAGGAAATGTTAAAACTGGGTGAAGCTTATATAAAAGAGAGAGAGAGAGAGAGAGTGTGTGTGTGTGTGTGTGTGTGCATGCATGTGGGCACCTGTGTGCTCAGTGGCCAGAGGAATGAGTGAGTAGGTAGGTCCATGAGGCCCAGGGCTCATGCAGCAGACATGCCAGCTACTGGTCTTGTGAGGGAAAAGAATCTACTCGAGTCTAAAGGAAGAAAAAGGCAACACACAGAGGTGAACATGTCGAATTCTTCAGTAAGACACGAAATACAAGTCCACAGACATCAGTCACAGACATGCGCAGAGTCACGCACAGTGAGAGATTTCATCAGCTGGACTGAAAAATTATGTAATTAATAGATCTTCTGGACACACATTTTTACATGAAAAAATCATCGCATGCCTTAACATGACAATTAAGGAGAAATTTCTTTAATAGTGTGAGCCTCGTTTTTTCTCTGTACCCAGGTCCTGTCTGCTTTGTGAATGGAAACTCATTTTTCCACATTGGAGGAGGTTTGGTTCCTTTTACATTCTGTGGACCACGTCTCCCTCCAGCCCCACCGCAGTTTGTGTCTCATGGGGTGGAGTGTCTGCACCCGATCATGCTGGGTGGTCATCGCTTCCCTTCCTCCCCCAGGATCGCAGTGTTCTCCGTGACGGTGCTCCATGACGACCGGATCGTGCTGGTGGCGGAGCAGCGGCCTGATGCCTCTGAGGAGGACAGCTTCCAGTGGATGAGCCGCGTGCTGCAGGTGGGCCTGGGCCCACGGTTCCGCCGTCCCTGGGGTGTGGAGCAGGAACTGGGACCCACTGGTGCCATGTTTCCAGCAAATGTGTGCTGCAGCTGGAGGTGTTGCCCAGAGGGGTTCCGGTGTGTCCCATCTCGTGAGACCCACACGCTGCCACTCCCTGCACACCCACATTCGTTTTCTTAAATACTAAACTAGAAGCAGCAAGTCTTTTGTGGGGCTGGGAGGGAACTTTGCCTTCAGTGAAGAGCACAGACTATATGTGCAGTCAGGGAACGTTGTTTACTTAGCTCACTGAGTATAACTTACACATGAAAAGAGCGGATTTGCAGGGGTCCAGATTGATGAATTTTGACAGGTGTACATGCCCCGATAACCACAGCTAAGAGCACTCACACCATTCGGGGAACTACCAGCTGCTGTGTGTCAGGGCCTAAGCTCTGCCCCCCACCAAGGGCATCGTACAGCCAAGTTTCAGTGTGGGCTCCTGATCCGATTCTTCCTCAGTGGCGTGTTCATGAGGTTCCTTGTGATACATGTGTCAGTGGCTCATCCCTTTTTATTGCTGAGTTGTGTTTCCTTTGCTTGTTTGTCCATATCTTGGTGACACTGGGTTGTCGGTTTGGGGATATTATGGATAAGGCTGCTGTGGACAGTGGTGTCTCTCCAAATCTCTGGGTGAGTTCAGTCCTGGCAGCTCTCCAGAGAGCCCCCTGGTGTCCCAACAGCTTCGGGCAGTTGTGTGGCATGTGCTCAGCCTCAGCCCGCAGGGTAAGGACACGCCTACGAAGCAGATTAAGTCCAGCATCAGGGAGACCAGAGAGCCCTGAGTGTCAGAGGACCAGTTTTTCTACTAATGCTGACAACGTTTATACTTAGTGAAGATGTTCAGTGTTTCATTGTGGAATATTACTAATATACCAGTCATACAAAGAAGAGTGTGATAGCCCCCATGTGTCCACCATCAGCCTCAATCAACAACCGACCAGTCCAGGAACCATCTGTACCTCACCTGCCCTCCCAGCTTCTCCCTCAGGAGGACTTTGAAGCAAATCCCAGACTCAGAGGTTTTACCTGTAAATTTTAGTATTTATTTCTTTAAAAAAGGAGTACCAGTATCACATCTTAAAAATCAGCAATAAAATTTTATTGGGATTTGGGCTTCCCTTATGGCTCAGCTGGTAAAGAATCTGCCTGCAATGTGGGAGACCTGGGTTTGATCCCTGGGTTGGGAAGATCCCCTGGAGAAAGGAAAGGTGACCCACTCCAGTATCCTGGCCTGGAGAATTCCATGGACTGTATAGGCCATGGAGTCACAAAGAGTCAGACATGATTGAGCGACTTTCACTTTCATTGGGATATGATTGACATGTAACACTGTATTAGTTTCAGGTGTACAGCATAGTGATTTGATATTTGTATGTATAGTGAAATAATCACAACAACACATCTAGTTAACATCCATAACACAGCTACAGAAATTTTTTCTTGTGATGAGGACTTTTAGGATGTACTCTTATCAAATACACTCTCAAATACACGACCCAGCATTCACTGTGGTCCCACGCTATACACTGCATCCCTAGGACTTGTTCATCTTATAACTGGAAGTTTCTCCCTTCTGACTCCCTTCACCCATTTCTCCTACCCCCACCCTTCACCTCTGCTAACCACCAATCTGTTCTGTCCATGAGCTCATTTATTTTTTGTTTTTAGCTTCCACATGTAAGCAATCCTATGGCTTTTTCTGTCTGATTTATCTCACTTAGCACAGTGCTGTCCAGGTCCCTCTGTATTGTTGCAAATGGTAAGATTTCATTCTTCTTTATGCCTGAGTAATAATCGTATGTGTGTACCACAGTTTCTTTATCCATTAATCCATTAATGGACACTTAAGAATATTGGCTGTTGTAAATAATACTGCATTGAACATGAAATGAAATGAAAAGTGTTCAGTCATGTCCGACTCTTTGCGATCCCATGGACTGTAGTCTACCAGGCTTCTCTATCCGTGGGGTTTTCCAGGCAAGAGTACTGGAGGGGGTTGCCATTTCCTCCTCCAGGGGATCTTCCTAACCCAGGGATCGAACTCAGGTGTCCTACATTGCAGGCAGACACTTTACCCTCTGAGCCACCAGGGAAGCACCATTGGGGTGCATATATTTTTTCAAGTTAGTATTTTTGTTTTCTTCCAATAAATACCCCAAAATGGAATCATTGGGTAGTTCCATTTTTAATTTTCTGAAGAACCTCCATACTGATTTCCACAGTGGCTACACCAATTTACTTTCCCACAAATTGTGCACAACGGTTCCCTTTTTCCACACCTTCACCTAGTCCTGTTGTTTCTTGTCCTATTGATAATAGCCATTCTGATGGGTGTGAGATGGTGTGTTGTAGTGGTTTTGATTTGCCTTCTCCTCAAGATTAGTGATATTTCGCATATTTTTATGTCCCTCTTGTTGTTAAGTTGCTAGGTCGAATCTGACTCTTTGTGACCCCATGGACTGCAGCACGCCAGGCTCCCCTGTCCTTCACTATCTCCAGGAGTTTGCTCAAATTCATGTCCATTGAGTGGGTGATGCTTTCTATCCATCTCATCCTCTGCCGACCCCTTTTCCTTTTGCTGTCAGTCTTTCCCAGCATCAGGGTCTTTTCCAATGAGTTGACTCCCTGCATCAGGGGGACAAAGTATTGGAGCTGCATCATCAGTCCTTCCAGTGAATATTCAGAAATTATTTCCTTTAGGATTGACAGGTTTGATCTCCTTGCAGTCAAGGGGATTCTCAAGAGTCTTCTCTAGCACCACAGTTAGAAAGCATCAGTTCTTCAGCGCTCAGCCTTCTTTATGGTCCAGCTCTCACATCTGTACCTGACTACTGGAAAAACCATAGCTTTGGCTAGACGGACCTTTGTTGGCAAAGTGATGTCCCTGCTTTTTAATATACTATCCAGGTTTGTCATAGCTTCTCTTCCAAGGAGCAAGCGTCTTTTAATTTAATGAGAATGGCTGGATTCTGAGGGGTCACATGGAGAACAGGAAGCTGGATGCTAGAGGGTGGGGGCGCATCTCATGTCCCAGACCCGGCACGACTGGGACCCATGGGGCCCTGCAACCTCCAAGAAGTGAACTTGGGACCACAGTCTGGGCAATGGACAGAGTAGGAAACAGAGCAGATCCTCTGCCTGTAAGATCACCCACACCCCCACACCGTGAGTTTATGCTGCTGGTTCCAGCTCAGGTTTAAGGCCTCGGAGTTTTTCTTGACTCTCCGACCTTTCTCCATAATGAAAGGTTGCAAAGATGATGACTCCAGCAGAAGTAATCATGTCCTGATGCCATGCTGCACACACTCCAGTCTCCATGTAACCTCTCAAGTGTGAGGTTTCGAGCACAACTTAGGATGTTTTTTCAATTCTTTTTGCCAATAGGGTGTATCCCTCTAGGATGGAATCAGTCAGATTGCTGTGTTTAAAGTCACTTTAAGTAGATTCTGTCTGAGGGGTGTGCTAACCTGATCCACTTCGATCGAGTTCATTTGTTCTATTTTACTGTCAGTTGTTAGGGGTTGGTTTTTAAGTTTTAAGTTTTTTGGACATAAAATATTTACATGGTTCCAACTCTGAAAGCAGAGTGTATTCAGAGGAGCCTGGCTTCTGTCCTCTGTCCACACTTCTCCCACAGGAAGTCAGTGTCTGCTTTGGTGGCTCTTTCTAATGTGAGCAGTTACAGATTTGTACTGGAGTGTACACGTGCACATGTGTGTGTAAATGGTAGGAAATGCACACTTGTCTCACCATGTTTCTCTTAATGTCCCAGAGGTCACAGTCTGCTTGACCTTGGGGCTTGGGTGTTCTGGCCCTCCTGTGGCTCCCAGCCTGGAGCTGGTCGCAAGTGCTCACGCGCAGGCCCCTGTGTCGTGCTCCCTCCAGGCCATCGACAGCATCCACCAGGTGGGCGTGTACTGCCTGGCCCTGGTTCCTGCCAACACCCTGCCCAAGGCTCCTCTCGGTGGGATTCACGTTTCTGAGGCCAAGCAGCGCTTCCTGGAGGGGATGCTGCACCCGTGCAACGTGCTGATGTGCCCTCATGCATGTGTTACCAACCTCCCCAAGCCTCGGCAGAAGCAGCCAGGTTAGTACGCGCCGCAGCACGACCGCTGCATCTGTAGACAGCGGCAGCCATGCCTGTGTTTAAGGGCACACCCTGTTGAACCCTCTGTCTCTGGGGTTGGAGCTGAGAGCCAGAGTGAGCAGCACAGCAGGCCAGTCCACGCCTCCTGCCACCTGGAAGAAGCACATCCCCACCCTCCAGTGTGGGGGCCCCACCTGGCACTGGGTGCAGCCTGGCATCCAGGCTGTGGAAGCTGCACGGTGGCCCCAGGGGCACGAATGATGCCCCAGAGCAGACCGGGAGCTTGGAATCTGAAGAGCCGTGGGGCGGCCACCACAGCCAGCCATGGGGCCAAGGGCGCTGTGCGTGCTGCTGCTCAGCACTGTGGTCTGCCGCAGCGGCCAGGCAGTACCTGGGAAGCCCAGCAAATGGTTAGCTTCCCTTCCCTGGTGGAACTGTGATGTGTGTTCCATTCCTTTGGTGATATAAGTCTCAAGTAAATGCTAATAACTTTTGTTGATTGTTAAGTATATAAAATACCATTAAGTGAAGCACATTTAATCAGTAAAATAATGAAATGTACTACGAGTTTAGCTGTGGCTAAGGTCGGGATATTTGCCTCGTGCCGAATGTGTTTATCGGGTTCACTTCTGAGAGGGAGGTTCTCTCTGTCACTCAGCACGGCCCTCCTCCCTGGTTCCTGAGCCTGTACTGTAGTAAAGAGTGAGTTGCCTGCCCATTCAGAAGGTTACCTGTCAGAGTCATCACTCCTCACTCAGGTCCCCTCGTGTTCCAGAGGTTGGGCCTGCCTCAATGATCGTTGGGAACCTGGTCGCCGGGAAGAGAATCGCTCAGGCCTCAGGGAGGGAACTGTCGCACCTGGAGGACAGTGAGCAGGCAAGGAAGGTAAGGGAGTGGAGTGGGGGCTGAAGAGGAGCCCAGGAAGCTGCCAGGCCTGACCCTCCCCACCCAGGGGTGGGGGGGTGTGAAGAGGCGCCCGGGAAGCCACCAGGCCTGACCCTCCCCAACCCAGGGGTGGGGTGGGGGGAGGTGGCACCCAGGAAGCCACCAGGCCTGACCCTCCCCACCCAGGGGTGGGGTGGGGGGTGAAGAGGCGCCTGGGAAGCCACCAGGCCTGACCCTCCCCAACCCAGGGGTGGGGTGGGGGGAGGTGGCACCCAGGAAGCCACCAGGCCTGACCCTCCCCAACCCAGGGGTTGGGGGGTGGTGAAGAGGCGCCTGGGAAGCCACCAGGCCTGACCCTCCCCAACCCAGGGGTGGGGTGGGGGGAGGTGGCACCCAGGAAGCCACCAGGCCTGACCCTCCCCAATCCAGGGGTCGGGTGGAGGGGTGAAGAGGTGCCCAGGAAGCCACCAGGCCTGACCCCTCTACCCCTCCTGCAGTTCCTGTTCCTGCCCGATGTGCTGCAGTGGCGGGCCCACACCACCCCCGAACACCCGCTGTTCCTGCTGCTCAACGCCAAGGTGAGGCGGGCACTGCTGTGGTCGGCCATGCTGCCCATGGTGCGAGGGCCCATGTCACACTCCAGCCATGTGTTCAGGTCTCACCGGAGGACAGCACTCCTTGACCTCCAGGCTCCCAGCTGGTGTCACGTTTGTTAGTCGCTCGGTCACGTCCGACTCTCTGTGACCCCATGGACTGTAGCCAGCTAGGCTCCTCTGTCCATGGCATTGTCCCAGCAAGAATCCTAGAGTGGGTTGCCATTTCCTTGTCCAGGGGATCTTCCTGACTCAGGGATTGAATCCAGGTCTCCTGCGTTGCAGGCAGACTCTTTACCGCCTGAGCCACCAGGGACGTCCAGGTGGTGTCATTCTCTCCATGAAAACCTCAGCTTCCACACAGGCCACAGTCACATTTCTGTGGATTTGTATTTAACAGGGAAATTCTCATTACCTTGTATTTCGATTATGAAGAGTATGCTTGTAAATGGGGCTTCCCTGGTGGCTCAGATGGTAAAGAATCTGCCTGCAATGCAGGAGACCCGGTTTCTATCACTAGGTCCGGAAAATCTGGAGAAGGGAAAGGCTACCCCCTTCAGTATTCTTGCCTGGAGAATACCATGAACAGAGGATCCTGGAGGGTTTCAGCCCATGGGGTTGCAAAGAGTTGGACACAACTGAGTGGCTGACACTTTCACTTTTCACTTTCATGCATGTAAATTCTCCTAAGTAAACTAGAAACAAATGTTTATTTTGTAAAAAGTACTTAGACCTTCTTCCTTTGTAGCTGTGACACAACAAATACGGCTTACAGCCCTAATCCTAGTAACTTTCAGTGGGTGTTACATGGTACCAGGAGCTTCTCAGGTATAAAGGAGAAACTGTTAGTTATGGGCCAGTAGACAAACTATGAAAACAGAGAGTAACCATGACCACTCTGCGTGACTCACTGTTAGATGCGTCCTGGCCTGGGAGGACCCGTGTGCCCTCACGTCTTAGCAGCACCAGCCTGGTTCTCAGTGGCTTGCTCTTGGCTACTGTTTCTTCATTCAAAAAATATTGATCAATACCTGCTACATATACAATGTTAAATAAGATTTTTTTTAAAAGGCCCCTGTTCCCTAGTTGCTGAAGCAAGTCTGCCTGCTAGAAAACCAGTGCTCAGGAGAGGTGCTGTCTTCCTGCAGACCTGAACAATGTACTGGAGACGTTTGTTTATGACTGATTGAATTCCAAAGCCAATAAGTAGCATTGACCAAGATAAAGTCAGCTGTGGGAGAACCTTAAGATGGGTGCAGCCGGAGCTCTAAGGCAGGCGAGGCTGGGCACTGGGTTTACCCTCGGTGTGTGCTGGGGGCCTGGACGTGAGCATGAGGGTGTGATGAATTCTGGGTGATTCCTATGGGTTGTGAGAGGGTGAGGATGGGAGTGGGGAGCCAGGGCCGTGGCCCAGGCACAAGTTAGCCATTCAGAGATGACAGGGGCTGTGGATGAGTGTGAGGTGTGGTTGGAGGCAAGCTTGTGGGACATGAGGGTGGCCTAGGTGCAGGCCAGGTGTCTATGCAGATGGGGTGTTTCCCAGGGAGGCGGGAGCACCGGTGGAAGTGTGCAGAGACGCCACCAGGCCTAGGGTCAGCCAGCAGTGCTCACGATTATCTTTATAGCTAAGAGCTTGGGAGGGCCCTTCAGATCCTTTCCAAAACCTTGTAGATTTTTGCGTTTCTTCTGGTTTGTCAGCTTCCTCAGGTTTGAATTGTCCTTAGGACCTGAGCATGTGCTGGCCTTTGACCTAGGAGGAAGCCTGTGCCTCTGCAGGTGGTATCCCTGGCATGAGGTGGCCCCTGGCCTTGGGGACTAGCAGAGCTCTGGGCCTTTGGGCTCCAGCGTGTGCCCAGCTCTGAACCTCAGCTTGCGTGTGAGGAGTGCATCTGACTCACCATGCGAAGCCCTCAGGCATGCGTGGTGGGGCCCCAGCTGAGGAGTGGTGAGAGTTTAGATGCTCCGCCGGGCCATCCTGGAGGGTGGTGATGGTTAGTTAGGCTCAGTGGCTCTGTGATTCTCGTAAGGAGAGCGTGAGCTCAGACAGGTCGGCAGGGGGAGGGAGGACTAGATTGGCGCTGGTCCCAGCCCAGCTGTCCTCTGCAGAGACCGGGTGTGGGGCAGCCCTACTAGCCACTCGCCCTCCCAGGCTCCCTGAAAGACCAGCCTGTGTGACCCAGGGCTTGGAGCTGGGGGGGTGGGGCGACTGAGCTGGTGTCAGGGTTCACTTCAGGGATGTTTGTTTACTGCTTACTATTTACTTATGTGTGTTGATGTCCAGGAAAAGGGTTGCTTCTAGGAGGAAGAGAATAGGACTGGAGGCATATGTGGAGTGGTGATGATTTATTTTATAAAAGAGACAGTGAAACAATGTGGCAGAATACTAGGTAATGAAAAACTGGGTGGCTGCTCGTCACATTATTCTTTACAATATTTTTATATATAAAACATTTTATCATAACGGCTACAAGGGCTTTTTCACTCACCGAGTCAACCTGTGGTGGACCAGCAGTCCCTGAGGAGGCACAGAAGCCAAGGAGACAGCAGGCAGGGCTGGGGTGGCACCTGTCCTGGCTCCTGGCCACAGGGTCTCAGACGGAGGCTGTGCGTGGAGTGTGCAGAGTTCCCCACCCCCACACCCCAGCTCAGCGTGCCCACGATTGCTTTCCTAGGGCACAGTCACCAGCACCGCAACCTGCGTCCAGCTCCACAAAAAGGCTGAGCGAGTGGCCGCTGCTCTGATGGAGAAGGCGAGGCTGAGCGCCGGGGCCCATGTGGCCCTGGTCTACCCTCCAGGTAAGACCCGTGGGCCCCGCCCCGCTGCGCCCCGACCCTCACCCACCCTCTGTCCACGTCTGTACCCTGTGAGCGCCCGCGGCGAGCTGTGAGTCCACCCCTGCCCGTCTCAGTGCAGCCTGCCTTCCTCTTGCTCTTCTCACCAAGCTGTTCTTTCCCTCCCCACCCCCACCCTGTTTTATTACCAGTAACAAGGCGACCAGGTCAAGTGATGGATCTTTGCCTTTCCTGACCCAGCCACCTGCTCCGCTCTCCTGAAAGTAGCCTCTGTCCTGACCTCCATGGTCATCGTTCCTCCCATTTCTTTAGTTTGACCACCCCAGTGAGCAGCTCCTGTAACCTGCAGGCTGCCCTCTTTCCATCTCTCCCTGGGTCCTGAGCATCCCGGCTGTCTGGAGTGGCTTGTGTATGTTGGGTGGCTGCTCCTGGGCTTCCACGAGGAACCCCACATCAGGCTTACTCCCCTCGCCAGACCCTGAATGTCCTCGGGTGCTTCCTCCTTTTGTAGAATTAGCACATTAGCTCCTATCAATGACCTTGTCCCACCTTCACTAACTCCTTAGGGGTCACTAAATGGTGGTGTTTTAACTCTGACCAGCCGTAAAACTAAACAGACACTTCCCCTGATTAGGATCTGGTCACCCAGTGGTAGAATTTGCTGTGAAAGGTGGGATGCTGTGTCTTTGCTGCTATCAGTGAAATGAGCTCTGTGCCCTGTCGCACTCCCATGGGAGCTGCTACTGGGCCCTTGGGTGTGACCTCCCATCCTGACCTTCCTGCGTCTGCTGGAACTAGGTGCCTGGCCAGTCCTCCATGGAGCCTGGTGTTGGCAGTACCAGTCTGGGCACTGGGAGCTCATCCTTCCTGGGCTGGCCACAGTCCCCTTAACCCCTTCTGTGATCAGAGTTCCAATTTGAAAATGAGAGTCATAGCTTCTCTTAGAGGCAGTGCCTCCTGAGTTCATGCTGTCCCACTCGTTCAGACTCAGGATTATAGGTTTTCAATGAACCTTGTCTCCATGATGTCTCTGTCTCCTTTTGTACCGAGGGTCAGGCTGGGAGTCTGTAGAACTCACATGTGCCCAGACCACTCACGTGCTTCATCCTGTGCCACACGCAGGACCCCCAAATGATGGCTGTCATACATGACTGCCCCCCCACCCCATGTGAGTTTTCGCACAGGCTTCCTCCACCCACCTTCCCTGTAGCTGTGCACGGGGTGGTGGTTGCAGGGAGGGGAGGGTGGAGCAGAAACTGTGAAGCTGGCCTCTCCTCCCCCGCAGTCCACCAGGCCTGTGTTCAGAGCCCTCCAGCCATGCACACGTCCGTCTTTCTGTTCCAGTGGTACTGTTGCCTTGTCCCTGACTAGTTTCTCAGGAAGGTTCATGGGGACAGTGTCCCCTGTGCTCCGGCTTGTTGATGACAGTCTGTACACTTTGTGGCGATAGTCGTCCCTGCTGGGGCCTCAAACGTGTCCATTTTCTCCCAGCCTCAAGCATTGGGTTGGACTGTGATCTCGTTTTCTTCCTCTGTGACTCACTTGCGCTTTTGCTGTCAGCGGTAGAAGGACATTTTCCCTTCTTAAAGTCCTCCGTGTGGTTGTGACATTGTTACAGGTCAGCGTTCCCACGCGGAAGGCAGCTGTGCTCTCCACCCTCCCTCCAGGCAGGGCCTCACAATATGTAAAGTGCCTGTGAATACCAAGCTGCAAGCCTGCCTTCTATTCTCAGGGGAGTTTTCTAGAATCACATTCTTCTCTCTGCCTTTGCTTGGATTTTCTTGGCGTTCATTCTCCTTGCTGCTCCCATCGCCCCTGTGTTAGCTCTTCTCTGTCATTTTCCACGACCTCTGTGTCCCTTGTCTTGTTTGCTCTTGGGCTCCTTCTAGTTCCATCTCCATTTCTGAATTGTTTTTTTAAAATAACTTCTAGTCCTTTCCTCATTTGTTTAATTCTCATTTCGGTCATTCTCTTATATCTTGTATCATTCTTTTAATGTATTGCATCTTAGCACATGTTGAAAGGGCTGCAGTTCTTATCTGCTGTCTTTTTCTGGACAGATGATGATCGACCTCTGGTTCTTTTTCTTGTACTTTGTGTGGGACTTGGCCCCCGTCAGGGAGCCTCCCTTCTCCTGTCACCTTCTCTGCCCCGCCGTGGGTCATCCCAAGCTAGGCTGGCTTGCTGATCCCAAGTCCTCAGCTGCTGTCTGATCAGACCCCCAGGGGTGGGAACAAGACAACCTCCTCTGGAACCTCCCTGACCAGGATGGCCATGCCTTCGGGGCTCCAGGTCCTCCCACACTCCCTCCAGCCCTGCCTGCCCCACGCAGCCTGGCACCCTGTCCTTGCGGCAACTCTGCTCCACCTGCTGCGGCAACTCTGGCTCTCCTGCTCCTCTTGCCCTGCCCTCTCCTGCCTCGTCTCGGGGCTTCAGTGCTGGCAGTTTCTCTCCTGTGTCTGGCGCCCAGGTGAGGGGCCCTTGGAAGACCCTGCACTTTGACTGGCAGCCTGTCCTTCCCTGGGCCAGGAATCCCAGGTTTCTGCAAGTGCTTCTGCAGGGCTACAGGTGATGAGCACCAGCCTCCCCTCCCCTCCCCTCCCCACTTTGTGTTTGTTGTTGTGTCACCTGGAAGCTTGTTGGTTCCAGCTCAGGAGTTTTATTAGGAAATGCCCGGGTCTGGGTCCTCTCTCACTTTCTTACCCACTTAATCCTCCTCTCAGGAAAATGTTCTTTCTCATTACTGCCTTTTCTTCATCTGTTTCTTGCTTCTGGAATGCCTGAAGTCCTGTTTTGGGGGCTGTTCTCCGAGACTCAGGTCTCCTGCGTGACGGCTTCCTTCACGTGTCCATGGTGCCACTCCTGGGAACCCAGCCCTGCAGTGCCATCTCCCTTCAGTGTGTCTGGTGGGACGTGGCTTGTGCTGGGCACTTTCTCTGTGCTGGTATGGTCCCCGGGCTGCTGTGGAGCGCTCCCTGCACAGAGCCTGGCGGGTTTCCTGACACGGATGCTAGGTGATGTGGACGCTGCAGGACTCCCACTGGCATCACAGTCACTCCTGCTCATTTCAGTTCCAGGAATGTGAGGTCATTTTTGTCCAGAACCGATCGCAGTTCCCATTCTTTTCTTATCCTTGGACTCAGTGCAGGGTATGCACCACTGACTGAGAGGAGGCCTGGGGACGCACTGGCAGGCTGGGGGAGGGGGTGGGTGGACATGCTGAAATGATAGGAGGAAAGACAGATGGGGGCCTGATTCTGTTCTCTGCTTTGGGGCTTTTTTGACACTATGCATAAAAAGTGATAGTGCATGGTGAAGGTCTGAATGGACACTTTAAAACCTTCGCAGCAGGAGGAGAGTATAATTGACAGCTGGAGGGCAGACCACACCCTGCTCGAGGCGGGAGGGGGCGGGTGTTTGCAGGCGCACGTAGGACCTGGTGTGCGTCTCCTGGGAGGGGTGCGTGACCCGGCAGGGGCTGCAGGGAGTGGGCTGCAGGCAGGGGATCGCGTGAGCTGTGTGAGCTCGAGGGTTCGAGCTGCTGGCGGAGCTTGCTGTGTGGCGCGTTGGGCACAGTGGTCGTGCTGGTATGAGGATGCTCGCACGTGTCAGCCTGCCTGTCAGCTCATCTGTCCCCTGAGCTGCCCACAGGCACAGTGAGGATGGCTGGTCCCTGGTGGAGGAGCTTGGGCCATGACAGTGACCACACCGAGTGCTCCTGGCCCTGATGGAGCATCGGGGACTTGTCGTGTGGTGAAACCCACTAGCTGGGTCAAACATTGCATATTTATCTTGACTCTGGAATCAGAACAGCCTGAGGCTGATGTCTTGTAGCCTAGTGATGCCATGCAGGGCCTTGTCTCAGTTGAGGGCAGTGTCTTCAGGGCCTCTAGGGTGTGGGTGCAGATGGTCTTAAGTCTGAATGAGGTCAAAATGGGAAAGCTGGGTTTTAAGTGTGGTTCGGTTCCCCCTGGTTTTAATTATGGAGAATTTTCAATACATAGACGAGTTGAAGGAGCCGTGAGTAGTCCCACGTTGCGTTGAGAGATTGAGAGCAGGGCAGGGACATCCTGGCCCCTTGCCAAGATATGAGCCTCACCAGGGACGGACTGGCTCCCATGTTAGGGTGGAGATGCAAGGAGGAGGTGTGGTGTTTCTGGGTGGGCAGCTCACCTTCAGAGTGTCCTGCCAGCCTCGCCCACCCACCTACAGACTGCCCTGGAGGGCAGAACACGCTGCTTGCTCCACGAGGTCTGGGCCTCCTGTCCACCATAGGCTCCTCTGGGCCGTGGCTGCACCCCACCCACCTCCTTGTCTCCCTGGGTCTGGGCCAGGGGCGACCTGTCCCTCCCTACAGAGCTGTTTGGGGTGCTCACTGTGGTGGGAGAGGGTGGTTTAGTTCACACATGGTAGGTGGACCCACAGCCTGGACATTTGGGGCTGCCTTTTATCGTGTCTCTCCAGGGGTGGACCTCATTGCTGCCTTTTATGGCTGCCTGTACTGCGGCTGCGTGCCCGTCACTGTGAGGCCCCCACACCCCCAGAACCTTGCCACCACACTTCCTACCGTCAAGATGATTGTGGAGGTAGGTGGGCGCCGCGGCCTGAGCGTGGTAGGCCTGAGCGCGGTTTGTTCCCGGGCGCTGTCTCAGCTGTGCCCTCAACCCTGTGCCCTGCAGGTCAGCAAGTCTGCGTGCGTGCTTACCACACAGGCCATCATGCGGCTGCTCAGGTCCAAAGAAGCAGCAGCCACCGTGGACGCCAGGACCTGGCCGACCATTCTGGACACAGGTGTGTGTGTGCTGCGCCTAGGATCAGCCCTCTCCTTCTTGTGTTGTAGGGATTGCGTTGTCACCACCCAAATACTGAAGTTGGGTGAAGGAGCTTGAGTAGGTGGTGAGAAGAGCCTGGCCAGTGGGGCACCGGCAGCCCATCTGGCACCTCGAGCCTAAAGCGGGTGCCCAGAGCAGAGGGTGGCCAGTGGAGAGCAGAGGTCCTTCTGAGGCCATGCGCCTGCAGACAGATGCCCCCTGCTGCACTCAGCCCCCACGCAGCAGTGGGCAGTTGTGGGGACCGGACAGCTCCCACAGTGCAGACCCCTCGCGGGTCCCCAGGAGAGTCACACGGGCCCTCTGCCTGGGCCTGTTGGGTCAGCCTGAGGGCTGAGAGGGTCCCAGCCCCTCCCCCTCAGGACACCCCAGACCAACCGCTCTCTGCAGGCTCTGTGGGGAATTCAGGGTACAAGGCCACACAGGTGCCCACTGCGAACAGACATGGTCCCTCCTTCCCCGTTGCTCCCCGTCACACCTTACCCACCAGGGCACTGCCCACTAGAGGAGGTTTAGGACCGTGTATCCGTGACCACCTGCTTGATACCACTGCAGGCACTGGGAGCTGGCCCAGGCAGCTGGTGCAGGCAGCTGGTGGCGGCAGCTGGTGGCAGGGGGCCCGGGGTGGGCTCGGGGCAAACAGGCTCGAAGACATCCTGTTGCCTCGCTCACTCCCTGCCCCGCCTCACCTGTGCCCACCTGTGTGCAGTCAGCGCTGTGCCCCGTGGTCCTGAGGGGTGTGATGAAGTTCGCTGAGGGGTGTGATGAAGTTCGCTGAGGGAGCTTGACCCAACTTCTCAGTGCTCGCTGTGCGCAGAAACGGCAATGAGCCTGGCTCATCACAGGCTCCGGGACCCAGCCTAGTCTGTGTTCCTCCAAGCTTCCTGGGGGGCTCTCGCGGCCTGCCTTCTCCGGTCCATGTCCACCGTGCCGTCAGCCGCCACATGCTCAGTGTGGTTAGCGAGGGTCCTCTCCACGCACCTTCCCCATGTGCACATGCAGCCTGACCTCTGCTCCGAGCTCCCTGCTCCCCAGGTGCAGTCCTGTCTCCCCTTTCCCTGCGAGCACTGAAGTGGCATCCACACCACCTGTGTCTCCTGGTCCACAGATGACATACCCAAGAAGAAGGTGGCCAGCATCTTCAGGCCCCCGTCCCCAGATGTGCTTGCGTACTTGGACTTCAGCGTGTCAACGACAGGGATCCTGGCGGGTGTGAAGGTGGGTCCTCTGGCTGGAGCCCCCGTCCGCCTCGTCCCTGACACGGAGAGCACTGATGCGGGTCTGTGCAGGCCCTGCTTCCTCCCAGAGCTGGAAGCACCAGTTTTGCTCTTTAAAGCTTGTGTTAAATATCAGTAAACCCCCAAATTAGGTTAGCCTGAAGAGTAACACACGGCTTGATGTTTTATGATATCTGAACTTTCTGATTCATGACTCTGGCCTCGACAACCAGGTGGCTTGGATGAGTCTGTCACCAAAAGCTCTGTTAAAATTCTTTATCGCCCTGAAGTCTCGCCTACAAGGTTTTTAGTGTGCATTCCTGGGGGTTTTTTGGTATATGTGGGCTTTTACTCCTTCAGATGTCGCATGCGGCTACCAGCGCCCTGTGCCGCTCCATCAAGCTGCAGTGTGAGCTGTACCCCTCCAGGCAGATCGCCATCTGCCTCGACCCCTACTGCGGCCTTGGCTTCGCCCTGTGGTGTCTGTGCAGGTGAGTGGAGGGCGGGTGTGCAGGGGGGTGGAGGGTGGGTGTCAGGTGAGTGGAAGGTGGGTGTGCAGGTGAGTGGAGGGTGGGTGTCAGGTGGGGAGTGGAGGGTGGGTGTCGGGTGAGTGGAGGGTGGATGTCAGGTGAGTGGAGGGTGGGTGTGCAGGTGAGTGGAGGGTGGGTGTCAGGTGAGTGGAGGGTGGGTGTGCAGGTGAGTGGAGGGTGGGTGTCAGGTGAGTGGAGGGTGGGTGTGCAGGGGGGTGGAGGGTGGGTGTGCAGGTGAGTGGAGGGTGGGTGTGCAGGGGGTGGAGGGTGGGTGTGCAGGTGAGTGGAGGGTGGGTGTGCAGGGGGGTGGAGGGTGGGTGTCAGGTGAGGGGAGGGTGGGTGTCAGGTGAGGGGAAGGTAGGTGTGCAGGTGAGGGGGGGTGGAGGTGCAGGTGAGTGGAAGGTGGGTGTGCAGGTGAGTGGAGGGTTGGGTGTGCAGGGGCGTGGAGGGTTGGGTGTGCAGGGGCGTGGAGGGTGGGTGTCAGGTGAGTGGAGGGTGGGTGTGCAGGTGAGTGGAGGGTGGGTGTGCAGGAGGGTGGAGGGTGGGTGTCAGGTGAGGGGAAGGTGTGTGTCAGGTGAGGGGAGGGTGGGTGTGCAGGTGAGTGGAGGATGAGTGTACAGGGGCATGCACCATGGGTGTGCAGGCACAGCTCCACCCACTTCTCCTTACCACCTGCTAACTGAATTGCTTCTCTAAAGTCCCACCCCCTACCCATCTCTAAGATACATTATTAAGGGTCCAGGAAGCAGAGGATACACGTGTGAGTGGCTGGTGTATGTGAGTGTGCTGGTGGCTGGGTTAAAGGGTAGAAGTGCATTTTTATTAAATGCACACTCTGTAATACTATCAATTCCATCCAGGACAGGGAAGTAGGGACCCATCTTCATGAGTAAAACCTAGCCCTGCCCGCAGCGGGTCCCTCACAGTGACCCTGGGTCCTTGAATGCGGGTGGGCAGACCTGCGTCCTACATTTTCCACCAAAACCCCATCTTGACCAGAGCAGGAGGGGCGGACTCTGCCTGGAAGGGCAGATCCTTGAGGGGCGAGGTGTAGTGCTGACCCCTCCCTGTCGCTGTCGCAGCGTCTACTCTGGACACCAGTCGGTGCTGGTGCCCCCGCCGGAGCTGGAAACCAACGTGTCCCTGTGGCTATGGGCTGTCAGCCAGTACAAGGCGCGCGTCACCTTCTGCTCCTACTCAGTGATGGAGATGTGTGCCCGGGGCCTGGGTGCGCAGACGGCGGCGCTCAGAGTGAGTGTGGGAGGGCCTGGAGAGACCCCAGGGACAGTTCCGGTGGGAAGAGGGGGCTGGAAACAAAACCCTCTCTGGGGGCCCTGCCCAGCGCTGTGAGCTCCACCCCCACACGCCTGTGGAGCACCCCGCACCGGCCCCTCACTTCTTCTGGGAGGAGATGAGGGGTGGGTCCGACCCTGGCTCTGAGCGGTACTGTACCGAGGGATCTCTGAGGCCTCATGGTCCCCAGGGACTGGGGCTGGGCGGAAGACGGGTGTAGGGGCGTGGAGGCACAGAACCCAGGGGGCGGGGCTCCGTGTGGTTTGGCCCTTGCGCGCAGACACAGGCGTGGCATGCACGCTCCTCCCACAGATGAAGGGCGTGAACCTGTCGTGTGTGCGCACCTGCATGGTGGTAGCTGAGGAGCGGCCCAGAATCGCGCTCACACAGTCCTTCTCCAAGCTGTTCAGAGATCTGGGCCTGCCCGCGCGTGCCGTGAGCACCACGTTCGGCTGCAGGGTCAACGTGGCCATCTGCCTCCAGGTAAGGCGGCAGGGCTTCCTCTGGGCGCCTGAGCACATCCTGCGCTGCCCCGTCCTTTGGTCCCTTCTGGCTCCAGCCTTTTGCATTTTCCAAATATGGCTTTGAGAACTGAGCATTTTCGTTTAAGAGATTCTGTTCTTGATGAACAAAGGCTTATTTGGAAAAAGCACCAGTTGTTTTTGAACAGTGACAATTACCAAGAGGAATTTATAAGCTGGATACAGTATGCAGCTAATATTCTAAAGCAAGATTAAGTTTATTGTTTTGTAAGACATCTGGCAATTAAATGGAAACATTAATGAGTGTGACGGTTTATACTGCCCTAAATTCATTTTTGAAACACTGAGGTATTTTACTTTTTAAAAGGAAACAAAGTTTCAAAACAGCTCACTGCAGCAGTGTTCTTCTGCTTCTTCAGGGGACTGGGGCTCTTTTCGAGGTTTCTGGCTGGTATCTGAATCCCACTTCTTTCTAAAAGGCATTGCATGCACCCGCTCCCACATTCAGTGTTGTTGGGAGGAAAGGCCTCAGGAGAACCACAGTCACGGTCCTGACCAATGCCTGCCGAGCGCAGGGCATGTCTGGGCTGGGGAGATCAGCGTCCTGTTGTCCAGGTGTTCCTGTGACATCCTCTCCACAGTATAGATGGCTGACCGTCCAGGTCTTGCTTGGAACCTTACTGAGTGGCAGGAGGAGGTGGAGGGGTCCCTCAGGAGATCCCTCCTGATGTCGATGGTGCAGCTGCACCTCGACTGGTGGCGTGGGGTTGGTGGCTATAAGTGCAGCCCTTCTGTCTGCTCAGTGTCTGGGAGCCGGGTCCTCCTTCCTGGAAACGTCAGCAGGAGCCTGGCTGTTGCTCTGTGCGCTTCAATGCAGTGATGCATTTTGCTCTCTCTCAGCTCCTTCCTCACGTGCCTATGCTCTCTGTTTGTGTTTCCTGTGGCGTCTCTTCCCTGTCTCGCTCTGCTGGTCTCCTTTGTGTCTGTCAGCCCAACAGGCTGGGAAAGCTGGCTGAGCAGGTATGACCTTGACCTTGACCTCGAGGTGCCTCTGTGCTTCTGTGAGTTCATGTGGCCTCTTGTGGTCTCGCACCTTTGTAAAAACGAGCTTAAGAGCAGAATATTTTCAGAAGTATTTAGCATTCAGTCTGCTGCCTCTGGAGGAAGAGCCGTCTTCATTCCAGGGCAGACGTTGGTGACATTGTCTGGGATCGCCAGAGAATGGTGTTGGGGCGGAGTGTCTGTGTAGTTTGATGTTTGGTGTCTAACAGAAGGGATGTGCTGTCCTCTGTCAGGGCCAACGTCAGGTGTCAGGTGAGAGGAGCGGAGTGGGAACATCACTGAACGTCCTGCTGAGGCCTCGCCCCTGAAGGGGCCTTGCTGTGCTCAGCCCTTAGGAGAATTAGGTCCGAGCAAGCACGGCTCAGGGAAATGCCCCCAAACCCATGGTGGTGTTTTCCAGGGACCAGTGGGAATCGAAGCTGTCAGGACTGGAATGTGAGGTTGTTTGCCTTGATCTCTCCCTTCAGTGCTAGGGGAGATTTCCCGCCATGTCGGCAAGCCTTGCAGGTGTGTGGAGGAAGGCAGACCCCAGCTGGGGCAGAGCAGTTGCCTTCCCGCCCCCACCCCTGCCCTGGCTGGGAGGAGCTGTGCCCGTGTGCATGCTGCACCCCTGGAAACGATGGGCGTGAGGTTTGAGTGGACGTTCCTCTGCTCCCCTTGCAGGGCACGGCTGGCCCAGACCCCACAACTGTCTATGTGGACATGAGGGCACTGCGCCATGACAGGTAACAGCCCCCAGCCCTCTTCAGCCTGGGCCTCCCCTGCTCACTGTGTCCTTCCTTTTTAAAAAAGTCATTTTGCTTTATTTGTTGCTGCGCGGGGCTTCACTGCAGTGCGCAGGCTTCTCACTGCAGTGGCTTCTCTGGTCGCGAGCACAGGCTCTAGGTGCTTGGGCTCAGTAGTCGTGGCACATGGTCTTAGTTGCCCCTCGGCATGTGAGATCGTCCCGAAACAGGGTTGAACCCATGGCCCCCTGCACGGGTAGGAGGATTCTTAGCCACTGGACCGCAGGGAAGTCTCACCATGTCCTCCTTTAATCAGTCATTCCCACGACCAGGAGGGGAGCGACCTTCCAAGAGTGACCGAGCATGTGACTCTTGGATTTTTATGGGTAAAAAACAAGAAGACCTGTCTCCAGGCAGGATGTAGGCATCCTGTCAGCAGATGTGTCCTGGGGGCCCCACTGTGTGTGCCTAGAAGCCTGCGTCCCTCCCAGCTTTAGAGCCAGATCCTGGTTCTGAACCTCACATTCAGCTTGAGGGAAACCATGGTGGAGCTTCCTGGAGGGCGAGGCCAGCTGGCCAGGGGTTCCTGACCTGAGCCTGTGCCTGGTTGAGCCAGGCACCTGAAGTCACTGTCCCAAGGTCACAGCAAGGTCACGATCAAAGGCTAAAGGCTTGGCTGTCGTCACGGGACTGCCCATCACAGTGTTAATCAATTCTGATTACCTTATGAGTTGCCTTCTTTAGAGATTGTTGTCTGTGTAGTCAAGTTTATTGTTTCCCTTGTTCATTTGTAGGGTACGTCTGGTGGAACGGGGCTCTCCGCACAGTCTGCCATTGACTGAGTCCGGAAAGGTAGTGGCGTGGGGCTTGGCTTCCAGCTTATGTTCCCTGAGGTCCGGCTGGCCTTACCTCCTTGCATACACACACACACTCACATGGACACACACGTGTACTCACAGACACACACATACATACATACACACTGCACACAGACACACATACACAGACACACACACACATACATACATATACACTTGCACACAGACACATACATGCATTCACACAATCACACATACACAGGCACACATGCTCAGACACACTTACACATACATATAGACACACACATACAAACATATGCACACTCACATACAGTCACACACTCATACACATACACTCACATACATACATACACACACACGTACATGCACACACACTCTCACACACTCTCCGGATCTTTCTGTCCACATCTGAGCTCCAGCCCAGAGGGAAGACCTCAGATGCAGACCTGCAGGAACTGCACTTCTGGGTCTTGAGGCCCTGGTGCCTTTGCGCGGCCTGGAGCAGCCCACTGGGGCCTGGAGCAGCCCACTGGGGCCTGGAGCAGCCCACTGGGGCCTGGAAGAGCTTCTCCCCTGGCTCAGGTGATAGCCAGGCAGTATCCCCAGTGGCAGTTCACCATTAAAGCAGTCCAGGCCTGGTTCGACCACAGGAGCGGTATCAGGGGCTTAGGTGGTGGGGCCGTGAGACCACCCAAGGGCACCCAGGGAAAAACTGTGGGCCACCATGAGGGCTCAGCAGGCATAGACCCAGGAGACCAGGCATCTTCAGAACCAGGGGAGGTTTGGAGGAAGGAAGAAGGCTCCCAGGAGCGGTCAGGCAGGGTGAAGGGGGACGGACTTGAGGGGGATGTGCGACAGATTGGAGCCAGCACAGCCCCCAGCCCTGCTCACACACGCTGTGCACGTGCCTGCCTCTCAGGAGGCGGGGCGTGCCCAGAGAGGGACAGGGCAGCAGGGGCAGCACTGACGAGCCTGGGGGTGTGGGAGCGGAGCTAGTAGGGGCTGTGCACCCCCCAAGGGCGGCCCCAGCGGAGGAGCAGCCTCCGCTGGTGTGAAGGTCCCGGGGCCACAGAGAGGCTAGTGTGGCTGGAACTTCATGGAGTGAAGGGGAGGAGGGAGAGTGTGGGTGTCGGAGGGAGGGGCTGGGGGCTAGAGATAGTCCTGGGCTCCCCTACCCTTCCCTGGGTGCCCAGAGATGTCCCACTGCAATCTGCTTTGTCCTTTCTATAAACATGGTGGTTTTTCTCAAAGCAGTTTTTAATTCTTTCTGGTACATTTTTATTTCCTATCACATGTGGCTCTGCACTCAGTTTTGATGGACTTCACCCCCTGTATATCTCTGTTACAGTAACTTGGGCCTGATGGACTGGGGTTCTGGAAAGAGCTCTGGGTCCTCAGGGTCCAGATTGGTAACACGGGGAGAGGTCAGAGGCTCAGCAGCATCCTATGGGCAACAGAGCCTGACCAGCTTTCCATGACCCCTCGCCTCTCCCCCACCTGCTGGAAAGCTCCTCCGTCATCTCCTGTTTTACACCCAGGGAAACTAAGGACATGGAATAGGTACCCAGAAGCAGCCAGGTGGTCAGTCCCAGGTTCAGTGGGGCCCCCCAGGCCCCGGGTGGGGGTGCTGGACATAAAGCACCCTCCCCGGCCTTCTCCACAGCCTCTGGTGGGCATGGAGCCCTAAGTCTGGGGGCAGGAATGCCTCTTGGTGGCCAGGTTTCCTTCCAGAACCAGAAACTCTGGGGCTGAGTGGGGGCCCAGCCAAACTGTGTTTGGACTCCCTGGCCTCAAGAGTCCCGACAGGGGCCTCGGGGAAAGATCCCCTCCTCCCCTCTCAACATCCAAAATAGAGTTCGTTCTTAGGAGCTGGATGATTTTGCTCAGATTCATAATTTATTTTTATTTATTAAAATCTCTTACTTCTGTTAAAATTCAATCAGATTTAGGTCAGCTTCTGAAGGTGGTCATGCCCGTGTACAAGTCGTGTCCTTTAGATCAGCTTCAAGGGGCACTGTTTTTGCCGCTCTTGCATCAGGAGGGCCACACTCCCTCTGACGAGCATGGTTCTCCTTTCAGATTCTCCCTGGAGTGAAGGTCATCATCGCCCACACAGAGACCAGAGGGCCCCTGGGAGACTCGCACCTGGGGGAGGTGAGGATGGGGACCCCACCTCTCGCTGGCCCCTGGGCGTGCATGCGGGTTGCTCCCAGTTCTTTCTTTGTGATGAACTGTGTACATTGCAGTCCTGCAGCTGTCACTCAGGGGTGCAAGGAGGGGAACGGTTTATTTGAAGGAGAGAATTCTTTGCTCTCTGGGCCTCTGTCGTGACTTAGCTCAAGCCCTTTACCCCCACCCCACTGTGTGCTGCCGTGTCTTGGGACACACGGTGCCTGGCACTTGTAATAACCAACCCCATTGTGCTCTGGGCCCCAGATCTGGGTGAGCAGCCCCCACAATGCCACCGGGTACTACACAGTCTACGGGGAAGAAGGGCTCCATGCTGACCACTTCAGTGCCCGGCTGAGTTTTGGAGACACCCAGACTGTTTGGGCGAGGACTGGCTTCCTGGGCTTCCTTCGAAGGACAGAGCTCACCGATGCCAGCGGAGGTAAGGGGTCCTATGCACTGCTCACCCCCAGACCTGGGGCCACCACAACCAGGAGCCCATACAGGCAGTGCCTTGGGATCTCCTGCCAACTCACTTCACCCCTTCCTAGGAGCTGGTTTCTTTAGGTGCTCTGATACGGTTTCTCTGAAAGTTGTTCCTTTTCCTTCACTTTTCCTGGATCCTGGCCTCTTCTGAGGGTGTAGGGGTGCTGGGGGAGGCTGTTGGGCCCCCCAGGCAGAGCCATGGGCATGTCTCACCAGCCATGTATCAGGGCCTCCCCATACATTCCCCCAAGGTCACAGAGTCCACGGCCACAGCAGGCTGGCCAGGTGCAGTCAGAACTTCGGGAGCCCCTGTAGCTGCTGCCTTGTCTCCGAGATATAGAAGTTGTTGTTCTGTACTCTTCACACGTGGGTGCGCATGGCAGTAGGCTTCAGCACGGGAGCCATGCTGAGGTGGTGAACTGTGCCATCTGCAGAGCGACATGACGCGCTGTACGTGGTGGGGTCTCTGGACGAGACACTGGAGCTGAGGGGCATGCGCTACCACCCCATCGACATCGAGACATCCGTGATTCGTGCGCACAGGAGCATCGCCGAATGGTGAGGGCCCGGGGGACCAGCTTGTAGCTCTTGCGCGGTCGTGCACGTGTGGGCAGCCACCTCCTCTCCAGGAGCAGACCCCAGACACACTCTGCAAATCACGTGCCAGAGACCCCTTGTTTAGGTTTGCTTAGTTTTTCCTCTTCTCTTTATCAGTCTTAAACTGGGTCTGTCCCCAAATGCACAGGCAAAATGTGAGTGCCCCACAGTTACTCTGAAATGCCTCTGTGTTTATATGGATTTCCTAATTTAAATGGTTAAGAAGCATGATTTCCTCACTTTGAAGGGAGGTTGCAGTGGAAAAAGTACAGCTTTCAATATCAAATAATATTCTTGATTCTTGTTGTTGTTCAGTTGCTAGGTTGAATCCAACTGTTGTGACCCCATTGACTGCAGCATGCCAGGCTTCTCTGTCCTCCACTATCTCCTAGAGTGTGCTCACACTCACGTCCCTTGAGTCAGTGATGTCATCCAACCATGTCCTCTGTAGCCCCTTTCTCCTCCTGCCCTCGTTCTTTCCCAGGATCAGTGTCTTTTTTCATTGAGTGAGCTTTTCACATCAGGTGGCCAAAATATTGGAGTTTCAGCTTCATCATCAGTCCTTCCAGTTGAAACCAGTTCTGATGTGATGTAGCCTCGGAGTGTAGGCTGTACTTGAGCTCACGGCTCTTGGGAGTAGAGAAATCCCCTCACCGAGCCAGGCAGATAAGAGAGACCACTTGAGGCTTGCAGTGAGAAAATAGAGTTTATTGAAAAGGAGCAGAGAAGACTTTTGACATAGACATCAGAAGTGGGTAGAGATAGTACCCACGTTGTTAACTTGAGCAGAAAATTATATACTTTTCAGTTGGCTGCTAAGAATAGGTAAAACGAATATCTCAAGATTGTAAAAGTTCCACCAGACCCTTTCCCAAGGCATCCTGAGATAACTTCAGTTTGAGATTAGCCAGAAGGAACGAGTTCTTGTTGAGGAGGAAAGCATGCCTTTAAGCAAGATATTGTTGCTATATAATTATTAACAAGGTGCCTGCATGACTGTTAAGGTAAAGAATTCAGACTTCATCCCTGAGGTGCCTTGGATTGCTTATCAAACTGGCTGAAGTTAACTATATCACAATGAGTAATCTGGGTTGATTTCCTTTAGGATTGACTGGTTTGATCTCCTTGCTGTCTAAGGGACTCTCAAGAGTCTTCTCCAGCACCACAGTTAGAAAGCATTAATTGGTGCTCAACCTTCTTTATGGTCCAACTCTCACATCCATACACAACTAATGGAAAAACCATAGCTTTGACTATACAGACCTTTGTTGGCAAAGCAATGTTTCTGCTTTTTAATATACTGTCTAGGTTTATCATAGCTTTTCTTCCAACGAGCAAGTGTCTTTCAGTTTCATGGCTGCTATGATTTTGGAGCCCAAGAAAATACAGTCTGTTACTGTTTTCACTTTTCCCCCTTCCATTTGCCATGAAGTAGTGGGACCAGATGCCATGATCTTAGTTTTTGAATATTGCGTTTTAAGCCAGCTTCTTCACTCTTCTCCTAACCCTAACCCATCTGGTCCCATCAGTTCATGGCAAATTGGAGGGGGAAAATAGAAGCAATAACAGATGCTTCCTCCTTTGAAGGAAAGCTGACAAAGCTCTGTATAGTCAGAACTATGGTTTTTCCACCTGATGCAAAGAACAACTCATTAGAAAAGACCCTGATGCTGGGAAAGATTAAGGGCAGAAGGAGAAGAGGGTGGCAGAGGATGAGATGGTTAGATGGCATCACCAACTTAATGGATATGAGTTTGAGCAAATGTTGGGAGATAGTGAAGGACAGGGAAGCCTGCTGTACTGCAGTGCAAGCGATTACAAAGAGTTGGACACAACTTAATGACTGAACAACAACAACTGCATTCGAATTCTTTGGCTGTGAGGACTACTCCATTTCTTCTAAGGGATTCTTGCCCACAGTAGTAGATACGGTGGCCATCTGAATTAAATTCTCCCATTCCCCTCCCTTTTAGTTTGCTGAGTCCTACGGTGTCAGTGTTCTCTCTTGCCATCTCCTGCTTGACCACTTCCAATTTACCTTGATTCGTGGATCTAACATTCCGAGTCTCTATGCAATATTGTTCTTTCATCAGACGTTACTTTCACCACCAGACACATCCACAACTGAGCTTCATTTCCACTTTGGCCCTCTGCTTTATTCTTTCTGGAACTCTTAGTAATTGCCCTCTGCTCTTCCCCAGTAGCTCTTCCCCATGTTAGACACCTTCTGACCTGGAGGGGCTCATCTTCTGGTATCATATCTTTTTGCCTTTTCATACTGTCCCTAGGGTTCTCTAGGCACAAATGCTAAAGAGGATGGGTCCTCCAGTGGACCATTTTTTGTCAGATTTGTCTTGATTCTTAGAGAGAACTTTAATTAGAATAGATATTCCAATAAAACACACTTAGCCAAACCTTTGAATTGTAACTGACTTGAGCAGAGGATGACATCAGCGAACCTGCTTAAGTATGTTTCAGTGGTCTTTGTCTGACCTCATTTCCTGGGTGTCCTTGGCCCCTGAAGCCAGCGCCCAGCCCCAGGTGACACAGTCTGCCTTCTCCCTGCAGCGCTGTGTTCACCTGGACCAACCTGCTGGTGGTGGTGGTGGAGCTGGACGGGCTGGAGCAGGACGCGCTGGACCTAGTGGCCCTGGTGACGAACGTGGTGCTGGAGGAGCACCACCTGGTGGTGGGTGTGGTGGTCATCGTGGACCCGGGTGTCATCCCCATCAACTCCCGTGGGGAGAAGCAGCGCATGCACCTGCGCGATGGCTTCCTAGCTGACCAGCTGGACCCCATCTACGTGGCCTACAACATGTGAGCCCACTCAGCCCCGAGCAGCTGGACTCCACCTGTGTGGCCTACAACACGTGATCCCACTCAGCCCCAGCCCAAGAGGGGCCTCACGAGCCATTGGAAGGGCTGGGGTGCGTCTGCAGCCCCTGGGGAGAGGATCCCAGGCTCCTGAGCACAGGGCCCCACCCATGTGCTTACATACCCATCTCATTCTAGAAACCACTTCCTGAATTCCTCAAAACCTTTTAATCGTCTGGAACATTTGCAGAAACATGAATGTCAGCATTGCAACAGATGGTGTGGCTGGGGAAGAAGCCTGGTACAGGCACTGCAGGTGCTGTAGGTGCAGTCCTCTGCTGTGTTATGAGTTTGCACTTTTTTTAGGCTAAAAATACAGTTCTCGATTTAAAAAATTCAACTCTTTATACCATTTCAGATGTCAGGGTCATACTTAGAATTTATGCCAGAAGGAATTTGAGGCCCAGGGACAGCTGCTTCAGTTGTGATTCACAGGGAAGAGCAAAATAAAGATAGGCTGGTGGGCAGGGCATGATCCTGACCTGGCCTCCTCTTCCCCACCCCCGACCTGCTCTGGGCCCCAGACCAGGCTCGTGCGCACACACTTCCTCTCTGAACATAGGTATGCCGGCTGCCTGCCTGTGTCATCTCTAACCCTCGACGGGGTCCATCAGTTGAGCAGCTGTTTCAGAAAGATAAAGGAACGCTGAGTTTTAAACCTCTTTCTGAGTTTCTGACTTCTTGCTATTCAGCTGAAGTTCTGGTTTTCATGACCACAGTATAGGATCTTCTCACTGTCCAAAAAGTGTACTGAGTTGCTGTTTTTATTCCACATCAGCAGATGTGGACTCACCGGTGGGCTGAGGTTTACACGTGCGGTGGTACAGCCCAGGGCCCTGGAGAACTTGGCCGGCCACTGTTGCATCTTGAGTTGTGTGCCTGTAAAATTTGGCCAGATCATGTTCACTTATTTTATTCAAACTCGACTAAACTGAGTGATATAATGTTATAGTAAATATAAATCAGAGAACATGAAATCCTTTAGATACTTCTAAGAATTTGAAGTGAAGCTCGAATCTAAGACAGAGTATTTTTGTATCACTAATAAAAATTGTGTTACGAGTTGTCAGGGACTGTGGGTCAGAAAGTTTACGAATCACATGCTTCCTAGAAACAGCCAGGTTTTTCTGGAATTAGCCTGAATCAGTGCCTAACAGTTGTTAATTCTTTACCATTTAAAATTCTCCACCAAAAAGGCCTGGCTGACTGGGCTGACTCTCACTTCTAACTCTCGGCTACAAGTAGCTTGTGCTCAGTAGCTCTTGGTGTGCAGTGTGGTATGTAAGAACATACTGGAATTGAACACTCCTTGTGTAATTATGTATATAACATGTGTAACTTATTGTTTGACATACAGAGGTTCTAGCAGTGGACTAATGGATATTCCTCATAACAGAATGGCCTGTAGGAGAGGAACCACCCAGCCCTTTATGTTGTCATTTTATAGCAACAGGCATTGTAAAATTTTTGTATTGAAAGGTAAGTGGCAGTAAGACACGTCTTGTAAATTAAGATTTTAAGAAGCATTAAAATGTTTTAAAATTACTCTCTGGGAATTCTGTATGTCAGAGAAAATTTTTATATCATTATGTTAATAAAAGTTATGGACTATTTGTAATTCTGCCATTTGAAATGTGTGAAAAGGTTTTTAAAATTACCCCAATAGCAGGTATTTTATTATGCATTTTTCTTTGCTGAATATAGAAGCATTTATGCTGCAGCATAAAATCTATGAAGCACATGAAGTATAAAGAATAAAATTTAAATCTCCCATAATCCTACCTCTCGTTTAATGGCAGTGTGTTAGTATTTGATGTAAATTCTTTCCAGGTTTAATTTTTTTCTTTAAAAACACTTTTACAAAATTAGGTCAGTCATATACTTTTATAGTCAGCTTTTGTACTTAATAAATTAGACTTTTAATCTGTTCCATATATTCTTCTGCATGTTTTAACAACTGTGTCACACAGCAGGTGGGGGCAGCTTGTCCTCACAGGCTCTGTCAGCATCCTCTCAGCCCCGCTACCATGAGCCTCCTCACGGGAGCACGTTCATACACATGGCCTGCCTGGGGCTCAGCTCTGCTGGGGCTCAGCTTGGGCACTGCATCCTCGGAAGGGCACAGGGCAGAGTGGAGAGGCTGTTCCTGGAAACCTCAGAGCACTGGCAATAAAGAATGAGTCCCTGTCAGTCAAATAAGTATCCTGTCTGGTGGTGCTGTATATGTGTTCATGTGTTTGTTGTCATTTTACTTTCTCATCTGATGTGTTTTACTTGGTAGTTCTTATGGTGCACAAGGAATTTTTTTTTTTAATTGATTTGTAGGAGCCAGTTTATGTTAAGGATCAGAACCTCTGTATAATCCATACTTTTCCTGCTGGGCCATTTGTATCTTGATTCTCTGTTTTTATTTTTAATTGAAGGATAATTGCTTGACAATATTGCGTTCTGCTTGTTTTTTAAATGTACTGATTATTTTATGCAAACTAAGGTTACTTGTGCTTAATTTCAGATTATGAATATAGCTGGCTTGTTTCAGAGAGATTGTCCTGGGTTGGTCAGCTCAACTCTATGGGGAACGACTCACCTCCTGTGTTTGCCTCTTCTTGACAGAGTCTGCCAGAGTCAGACCCTCTCACCAGGACCTCTCCCTGAGAGCAACTGTTGTTGCGAATCATGCACATACTACTTGGTGGTGCAGAAAGAAGAGAGGAGCATTCTCTTTCTACCTGAGACCATGCGGCATAAGTTTTAGGTCTTGAGTTAAAGAAGAAACACTTTCTCTAAATTGGATGCAGTAACAGTGTAATAACACTGTGTATAGCATTTGTCCTCTTTCCTCTGATACTCATTTGGCTTCCCAGGTGGCACTAGTGGTAAAGAACATGCCTGCCAGTGCGGGAGCCATAAGAGAAGTGGGTTTGATCCCTGGGTCAGGAAGATCTCCTGAAGTAGGAAATGGCAGCCCACTCCAGTATTCTTGCCTGGAAGATCCCATGGATAGAGGAGCCTGGCTGGCTACAGTCCACAGGGTCGCAAAGAGTCGGACACAACTGAAACGACTTAGCACTCTTAATACTCAATTTCAGTAATGAAGAATTCTTTTAAAAGGTAACATTATGAAAAACTACAAAACCTCTTTATGTTCAAGAACAATCATCTTTAAACTGTCTGAGCAGGTAGCTGGACCACCCTCCCCACATGGGAAGTCTGAGAGCCTGCAGCTTCACCCAGGTGAGCTCAGTCCCTTCCTCACCTCAATTCCCCACCTCCAGTCCCCCGCCCAACTTCCCTATGTCCAGTGGTGCCCTTCAGGTTCAGTGTGAGAACCATTCCACATGAGTCATGAGATGTTTGGAAGTATTTGCCAGGGCCATATGAGGCAAGAAACTGAGGCATTAACCCTTAGTTTTAAGTGCCAGCTAAGTGAGGGCAACTTACTCCTCAGGCTCTCATGTCTACTAAAGAGCCACATGTCATGAGTGTTCATTGCATTTGCCACAAGACAAAAGTTGAAAAAGGGCCACAAGGGGCCAGATGAAGCTTTGGGGAGGAGGGAGCACAGGTGTATTGCTACCTATTGCCACTCCAGCAGCTGCGAGCTGGACCTCCAGGTATGCACCCAGGGGCTGTGGTGACTCCCAGGGGAGCAGAGGATAAAGGCCACCTGGAGGCTGTCGTGCTGCAGTGGAGTGGGACACAAGTTCAAACACAGTGGTTAGCATTTGCTTTACATTAGAAGGTAAAGAAAGAACATCAACTTCTGGCATGATGAGATGAGAAGCTCTGTGGACATGCTAGCCAGCAAAATGGGTGAAAATTTAATTTTAAGCTTTTGGATATGGTTGTAAGAGCATATACAACAAATGAAGAAACAGCTAAATGTGACAGTTGAGTAATAAAAACAAGTGTTTTAATATAAATTTATTTAATTGGGGACTTTACAATATTGTATTGGTTTTGCCATACATTGACATGAATCTGCCACGGGTGTACATGTGTTCCCCATAGTTTTGGAAGTTTTGGCCACAGCAGTCAGAGCAGAAAAATAAAAAGGAATCCAAATTGGAAAAGAAGAAGTAAAACTCTCACTGTTTGCAGATGACATGATCCCCTATGTAGAAAACCTTGAAGACTCCTCCAAAAAATTACTAGAGCTACTCAATGAATATAGAAAGTTACAGGCTATGAAATCAACACACACAAATCCCTTGCATTCCTATACACTAATAATGAGAAAATAGAGAAATCAAGGAAACAATTCCATTCACCGTTGCAACAAAAAAAATACTTAGGAATGTATCTACCTAAAGAAATAAAAGACCTATATATAGAAAACTATAAAACACTGGTGAAAGAAAGAGGACACTAATAGATGGAGAAACATACCGTGTTCATGGATTGGAAGAATCAAATACAGTGAAAATGAGTATACTGCCCAGAGCAATCTATAGATTCAATGCAATCTCTATCAAGCTACCAATGGTATTTTTCCCAGAGCTAGAACAAATAATTTTATAATTTATATGGAAATACCAAAAAAAAAAAAAAAAACCACCTCAAGTAGCCAAAGCAATCTTGAGAAAGAAGAATGGAACTGGAGGAATCAACCTGCCTGACTTCAGGCTCTACTACAAAGCCACAGTCATCAAGACAGTATGGTACTGGCACAAAGACAGATATGTAGATCAATGGAACAAAATAGAAAGCCCAGAGATAAATCCACGCACCTATGGACACCTTACGGAGAAGGCAATGGCACCCCACTCCAGTACTCTTGCCTGGAATAATCCCATGGATGGAGGAGCCTGGTAGGCTGCGGTCCATGGGGTCGCTAAGAGTCGGACACAACTGAGCGACTTCATTTTCACTTTTCACTTTCACGCATTGGAGAAGGAAATGGCAACCCACTCCAGTGTTCTTGCCTGGAGAATCCCAGGGACGGGGGAGCCTGGTGGGCTGCCGTCGATGGGATCGCACAGAGTTGGACACGACTGAAGTGACTTAGCAGCAGCATGGACACCTTATATTTGACAAGTCTGTTGTTTGAACCAAGACTGTTCATTCCTCCCAACCTCTCAGCTGAGCCAAGCAGAAAATCTACTGCAGACATGTGGAGCCAGGGACACAAGTTTCTGTCCCACTGGCTATCTGTTGGTACAGATATGTTCTGGGTGAGAGCAGATAAAAGATAACAAGCTCTGTTGTTCTCTACTGGATGGAGTTTCACCTTGAGCAAATGATTCTAACTATACAGGGTGCCGGGTACTCTTCCAGCTAGTGAGATGGGAGAGACATAGTGCTTCTAACTATACAGGGCCCAGGTGCCCTTCCAACTCCTGAGATGGGGACAAAGGGCCTCCAAGTATACAGGGTCCTGGGTACCCTTCAGCTAATGAGATGGGAGGGACACAGTGCTTTTAACTATACAGGGCCCCAGGTGTCCTCCCAGTTCATGAGATGGGGAAGAGACAACTGGGAAGACCTCAGGCTAATCACCCCCGCTCCACTGAACACTTAGCTCGTGAAGCTGGGGAGTCACCCAGATAGACGGGAGCCACTGTCATCACTCCAGGGCCCAAAACCCTGCTCAGAGATCTTCCTGTTGGGAGAAGCAAGGTGTAAAACAGGTAACTCCTCACCTCTTGTAAATGCACAGACTTCCTTTGCATGGAGGAGGTCAGTCAGAAAGGCACTCTTGAAAGCAGTACAGGTGTGGTGAAAGGCAGTTGGGAGGAGGTTCATAGAGTCAATGAAGCCACAGACTGAATTACAGGTCAACTAGTTTGCAGGAGAACCAGAGGAGGAGTCAGCCAGGAAGAGCCCTCCTGAGAACAAACTTCAAACTCTGACCTTGGGAACGCTCTCTTCTGTAAATCCTAAATTAGATCATTAGGTGATAAAGCAGTTTATGCCCCTAGAGCATTGCTGACAACAGTACAGCAATCAGCTGGGAATGGATGGACCTTCAGAGTCGAGTGTGGTCAGGGAAAGAGCTTGGAGATCGCTGCAATACCACTGTCATTTCAGGATGACTTCAAGAAGCAACAGTTATAACTGGACATGGAAAAACAAACTGGTTCCAAACTGGAAGGGAGTACGTCAAGGCAGTATATTGTCACTCTGCTTATTTTGCTTATTTGCAGAGTACATCATGCGAAATGCTGGGCTGGATGAAGCACATGCTGGAATCAAGACTGCCAGAAGAAATATCAATAACCTCAGATATGCAGATGACACCACCCTTATGGCAGAAAGTGAAGAGGAACTAAAGAGCCTCTTGATGAAAGTGAGAAAGGAGAGTGCAAAAGCTGGCCTAAAATTCAACATTCAAAAAACTAAGATTATGACATGCAGTCCCATCACTTCATGGCAAATAGACAGGGAACCAATGGAAACAGTGACAGACTTTATTTTCTTGGGCTCCAAAATCACTGCAGATGGTGACTGCAGCTGTGAAATTAAAAGACACTTCTTGGAAGAAAAGCTGTGACCAACCTAGACAGCATATTAAAAAGCAGAGATATTACTTTGCTGACAAAGGTCTGTCTATTCAAAGCTACGGTTTTTTCCAGTCATCATGAATGGATGTGAGAGTTGTACCATAAAGAAGGCTGAGCATCGAAGAGTTGATGCTTTTGGCGGTGGTCACTTGCCACAACTACAGAAAGCCCACAAGCAGCAATGAAGACCCAGCACAGCCAAAAAGTAAGTTTTTAAAAAGGATGATTAGAGGTCAAAAAAGTCAAGCAAATAGATAGATATGAGACACACAGAAAACAAAAAGTGAAACGCTAGAGGTAAATCCAACTCTATCAATAATAACAGTAAATGTGAATGGGTTAAACCATTCAGAAGGCAGATTTTTCAGCCTCTGTGTGTGTATGTGCATTACCCTACTATATGCTATTAAAAAGGCATGTTCTAGATTCAAAATACAAATAGATGGAAAGCAAAAGACTGGAAAAAATATATTTCATGCAAATAGCATATTTCTTGAATCACAAAGCCATAGTGGCTTTACTAACTTTAGGTAAAATATACTTTAAAACAAAATCAGTAGAAAAAAAGTAAAATGGGACATTTTATAATGATGAAAGAATTCACCCATTAGAAAGACCTAATGATTATAATACGTGTGCACCTCACAAAAGAGCACTGACATACACAAGAGTGAAGCTGATGGAAAAGGATGATAGTTGGGACATCAATACACCATTTTCTACAATGGATAGAATAACCAGGCAGAACTTCAACAAGAAAATGGAGGAGTCGGACAGCACTGTAAACCAACCGGACCTAACAGATACTATAAAACATTCCACCCAAAAAGAGCAGGATGCAGGGTCCTCCCGAGTGCTCACAGAACATTCTCCAGGCTAGATTCTATGTCAGGCAATAGAGCAAACCTCAGTAAATTCTAAAAAGATATGAATTACTCATGTATAAAAGATAATGAAGCATCAATTCAGTATTCTTGCCTTGAGAACCCCATGAACAGTATGAAAAGGCAAAAAGATAGGACACTGAAAGATGAACTCCCCAGGTCAATAGATGCCCAATATGCTACTGGAAACCAGTAGAGAAATAAATCCAGAAAGAATGAAAGGATGGAGCCAAAGCAAAAGCAACACCCAGTTGTGGATGTGACTGGTGATAGAGGCAAGGCCTGACTAAAGGGCAATATTGCATAGGAACCTGGAATGTTAGGTCCATGAAACCAGACAAATTGGAAGTGGTCAAACAGGAGATGGCAAGAGTGAATGTTGACATTCTCAGAATCAGCAAATTAAAATGGACTGGAAAGGGTGAATTTAACTCAGATGACCATTACATCTACTGCTGTGGGCAGGAATCCCTTAGAAGAAATGGAGTAGCCATCATAGTCAACAAAAGAGTCCAAAATGCAGTACTTGGATGAAATCTCAAAAACGACAGAATGATCTCTCTTCGTTTCCAAGGCAAACCATTCAATATCACGGTAATCCAAGTCTACGCCCTGACCAGTAACACTGAAGAAGCTGAAGTTGAATGATTCTATGAAGACCTACATGACCTTTTAGAACTAACACCCCCAAAAGATGTCCTTTTCATTATAGGGGACTGGAATGCAAAAGTAGGAAGTCAGGAAACACCTGGAGTAACACTCAAGTTTGGTCTTGGAGTAAAAAATGAAGCAGGAAAAAGGCTAATAGAGTTTTACCAAGAGAACGCACTGGTCATAGCAAACACCCTCTTCCAACAACACAAGAGAAGACCCTACACATGGACATCACCAGATGGTCAACACCAAAATCAGATGGATTATATTCTTTGCAGCAAAAGATGGAGAAGCTCTCTACAGTCAGCAAAAACAAGACCAGGAGCAGACTGTGGCTCAGATCATGAACTCCTTATTGCCAAATTCAGACTTAAATTGAAGAAAGTGGAGAAAACCACTAGACTATTCAGGTATGACCTAAATCAAATCCCTTGTGATTATGCAGTAGAAGAGAGAAATAGATTTAAGGGACTAGATCTGATAGAGTGCCTGATGGATGAACTATGGACGGAGGTTTGTGACATTGTACAGGAGGCAGGGAGCAAGACCATCCCCAAGAAGAAGAAATGCAAAAAAGTAAAATGGCTGTCTTACAAGGCGTTAAGCTGTGAAAAGAAGACAAGCGAAAAGCAAAGGAGAAAAGGAAAGATATACCCATTTGAATGCAGAGTTCCAAAGAATAGCAAGGAGAGATAAGAAAGCCTTCCTCAGTGATAAGTGGAAAGAATTAGAGGGAAACAATAGAATGGGAAAGATTAGAGATCTCCTCAAGAAAATTAGAGACACCAAGGGAATATTTCATGCAAAGATGGGCTCAATAAAGGACAGAAATGGTATGGACCTAGCAGAAGCAGAGGATATTAAGAAGAGGTGGCAAGAATACACAGAAGAACTGTACAAAAAAAGATCTTCTCAACCCAGACAATCACGGTGGTGTGATCACACCTAGAGCCAGACATCCTGGAATGTGAAGTCAAGTGGGCCTTAGGAAGCATCACTATGAACAAAGCCAGTGGAGTTGATGGAATTCCAGTTGAGCTATTTCAAATCCTCAAAGGTGATGCTGTGAAAGTCCTGCACTCAGTATGTTAGCAAATTTGGAAAACAGCAATGTCCACAGGACCGGGAAAGGTCAGTTTTCATTCCAATCCCAAAGAAAGGCAATGCCAAAGAATGCACAAACTACCTACCACACAATTGCACTCATCTCACACACCAGCAAAGTAATGCTCAAAATTCTCCAAGCCAGGCTTCAACAATACATGAACTGTGAACTTCCAGATGTTCAAGCTGGTTTTAGAAAAGGCAGAGGAACCAGAGATCAAATTGCCAACATCTGCTGGATCATCAAAAAAGTAAGAGAGTTCTAGAAAAACATCTATTTCTGCTTTATTGACTATGCCAAAGCCTTTGTGTGGCTCACAATAAACTGGGAAATTCTGAAAGAGATGGGAATACCAGACCACCTGACCTGCCTCTTGAGAAACCTGTATGCAGGTCAGGAAGCAACAGTTAGAACTGGACATGGAACAACAGACTGGTTCCAAATAGGAAAAGGATTACATCAAGGCTGTATATTGTCACCCTGCTTATTTAACTTATATGAGAGTACGTCATGAGAAACCCTGGGCTGGAAGAGGCACAAGCTGGAATCAAGATTGCTAGGAGAAATATCAATCACCTCAGATATGCAGATGATAACCACTCTTATGGCAGAAAGTGAAGAACTAAAGAGCCTCTGGACTGAACTGATGAATCATCAAACATGAGTTATTATAATTAAAGCAGGAGTACTGAGGACTCCAGCCCCTCAGGGATAAAGGTTTGGCTCAGTTCAGTTCAGTCACTCAGTCATGTCCAACTCTTTGCAACCCCATGGACTGCAGCATGCCAGGCTTCCCTGTCCATCACCACCTCCCAGAGCTTACTCAAGCTCATGTCCATCAAGTTGATGATGCCATCTAACCATCTTGTCCTCTGTCGTTCCCTTTTCCTCCTGCCTTCAATCCTTTGGAGCATCAGGGTCTTTTTCAAGGAATCAGTTTTTTGCATCAGGTGGCCAAATTATTGGAGTTTCAGCTTCACCATCAGTCCTTCCAACGAATATGCAAGACTGATTTTCTTTAAGATTGACTGGTTTGATCTCTTTGCAGTCCAAGGGACTCTCAAGAGTCTTCTCTAACACCATAGTCCAAAAGCATGGTTCATTAACATAGCTTTAAAAAGCATTTTCATGAGAAAAACACATTGGTCAGTTCAGGTGGAACCAGGTGGCACCATGGCAACACAGGATTAGAAGAGAAAAGAAAGACGTCTGCCACTTGCAGTTTATTTCTCCTGCCGCTTGGGAACCTCTGGCCTCCCTACTGAGGCTGTTAACACTCTCAAATAGACACAGAAAAAGAAAAAATAGTTTGACAAAATTCAACACTAAGAATAGAAGGGAATTTATCTAACCTGATAAATTGCAGAACCCAAGGCTAACCTCGTTTTTAGAGATGAAAGACTGAATGCTTCCCCCTAAGATCCATGGACACTTAGGGCAGCAACACACAAGATACAAGAGGCAGAAGGGGAAGGGGTATGCCTGTGGTATATCCACACCATCCAACACCTGTTTCTGAATGAGAACACTGCAATCCAGAGGGACCCAGCCACAGCGCGTCTGACTGGGAACTGTGATGTCCCCCCTCCCTCCTGCCCTCCACCTACCCACAGTCTGATCTTGAGTGAGGCCTGCTACACTGGGCACAGGCACAGTTCCTCCAGGACCACCCAGGCACATAGTGCTGCCTTGCTAACCTGGCATTTCCTAGCTTCCCTGGGTTCTTGCTGAGACAGTCCCACAGCTAGGCAAGGTCATAGCCTAGATCAGGGAGGCCTGCTTCCTGGGTATAGAACAAGTTCCCCAGGGAGTTTTGTGTGCCGGGAGCTGTGCAGCCCATGCGACCCAGTGTCCCACACCCACCCCATCACAAGGGGGAATGTTTCCAGAGTGGCCCCCTCTTTGTGTGAGGTACCTCACACAAAGGGAGTGGCATGATGAATGATGATGCTGGGGTTGGGCTGTGTCCTGGAGGAGGTTGCCAGTCTCAGCCCTGGCTCTGCTCCAATTCAAGTTTGGAGTCCAAACCTCCCTGCTTGGCCTCCTGCCAATGTGCCTGAATGGTGTGTCTTTTCCCATGCTCTCCGTGACAGGAGGCCAGTCGTTTCCATCCCGAACAGAGTGAGAGGAGGTCACGAAAGGGTCTTGCTGTGCGCACTACTAGCAGACATGCCACGAGGCTCCTAATTAAAGGGATGCTTTAGGGTGAGGGACTGGGCAGCCCTTGTCCATGCCCGCCTGATGCTGAGGCCATCCAACTGCTAGCATGGGGGGCCCAGGGCATGTCTGAGCTCCAGCAGACGAAGAGCGAGTGCAGCTGGCCCTGGCCTGTCTCCTGATGCCCAGGCGGCTCCATCCACCCCAGTTACAAGAACCCAAGTTTCCTGGGCCAGAGAGGGATGAATGCCTAAATTTAAATGTCCTGATCAAGAAAGTCTCGATATTGTGAACCGACATGTAAGTTGGCTTCTGAGGCTCATACAAGACAACTATCGTCTAAGCCCCAATTTTAATTTTGATTATAATCTGTGGTGTGTATTCCAAATGGCCTTATTTCCCATTGCATCTGAATAAATGTGATAAATTTGAACTAAAAGCAAATAAAAATGAAACCGTGAAACAGCAGCACACAAACCCCGGGACCTCATTGGGCAGAGATGTGGGCTTTCCCAGAACCTCCCAGAAGAATTGCCATACTCTCCCCAGGGCCTCAGCTGGGGGCTGGCAGGCCAGGGCTGAAGGGCCCCCTTGCCTTGAAGACTAGGTTGGGTCCTTTAGGGAGCAACTCCCAGGCTTGTGGAGCTCAAGGGCTATCGCTGTGGAGACAAGCTGAGAAGGGTGGGGAGTCAGGGGTGCCATTGGCCCAGGAAAGCTCACTTCCCTCTGCAGCTGCAGGGAAGCAGGGCTGGGGCTGAGGAGGCTCGGGACTAAAATAGGGGCTGAAAGTGAGAGCCAGCTGACAGAGGCCCTGGGACTGACCCCAGAGCCAGGGAAGACTGAGAGAGCAGGGGGCCTGTGCCTCCTCGCCTCCACCTCGAGGTCACTGCTCCTGGTTCTCCCGGGGCCTGGGGTTATTTCAGTCCCTGCAGCCTTGAGGGTAGGATGTGGCCGGACTCGGGGTTGGGGTTGGAGGGCTGAAACCTTGAGTCCCCCTCCCTTGGTATCATGAGTTGAGGATCCCTCCCCTTGGTGGCAGGAAAGTCTGGCGATATTGTCGCCTGGCCTGGACCTTGGGCAGGGACAGTAGTGCCCATTGGGGTGGTCCACACTGTCAAGAGGGTGGGAGGTGTGTCCTTGGCAGGCTTCAGACTCTGACAGCACTTGACACTGCCAGGCCAACAGATGGGCTCCTGGCCCTGGCCCTGGCCTCGGGTCTTGGCCCAGAAATAATCAATGCTGCTGTCAAGGCCAGGTCCTCCGGGTGACTGGATCAAACTGATAAACCAATAGGGCAACAGGAAGTCCTGTGAGGCTGAACTGGGCCATGGGGAAGGCAACCTGAGGCAGAGTTCCCCTCACCCTGCCTGTGTTGCCTTTGCTCCTGGCTAAAGTCGAAACCTGATTTCCCCGGGGACTGCCTAAGACAGGTCAGCCCCCAGACCTTGCCTTGGGCACCCTCCTGCCCACCTAGGTACCTATTCATGGAACTAGATAGTACCTCTAAGTGAGGACCAGTCCAAGGAGGATGAGGGAGTCTTACAACCTGGAGCTCCTGGTAGTGTAGCCATGCGTTCCAGGAAACAAACTCCCTCAGAAGGACAATGCAGATAGTGGAGTGCAGTTCACTACACCGGCGGGCCCAAGGCCGAGTCAAGGACCCTGACCAGTTTTTTGTGAAAACCTTATATACCCTAAGTGTACGTGCCCAAACCCATCTCCCCAAATTCCCCGAAACTAGTCTGAACAAAGGAAAAGAAAGAATCAAAGTTAACCCATGATTCATATGCCTTAAGCCTAGGTAGTTAACAGTGGACAATTATCAATAGGCCTGTGGTTATACCCCAATGAGCATAATAGAATGTATGATTCTATGCAGTTACACAGATAATTAGGGTATTCTTTTAGGCAAGAGAGTCTAATTACGAGCCCTGGGGCTCTTCCTTCCAGGGGCCTAGTTTCCAGTTGGTATGTCATTTCCATAGATACTGGGCATATAGCTCAACGTCCACAGTCTGGCCCAAGATGGAGTCCTGCTTTCAAGACGGAGCCTGTTCTGTCTGTTTCCTCCTTCAGTAGCAGACACGAAGAAGTCCCAAGGATGGATGTGCGGATGCACTGAGGTGCAGCTCCCTCCCTGCGGCACAAGTACTCCCTGGATGTGAGGTCAGGGGGCACATTCAGCACCGCCCTGGCAGGCTTCCTGGGGCTGGTGCACTGGGGCTCTTTCCTGTGCCGTTTGGAAGCACGTGGATAACTGGGAACTATGTTGCTGTTCTTGGATCAACCAGGGCAAGGGAAGTACCAGCAGAGACCTATTCAACTTGGGGCTAAAGCAGCAGGGCTGTCTGGTGATGAGTGGAGGTGTAGAGACGTGGTTTGAAAGCAAAGTGGAGAGGTGCATCAAACGCAGCCTGCGGTTCAGAGCCAGCTCTCCTCCCCGGCCCTGTCTGACGGCTATGTGGGCCGGGGCGGCTGAGCTGGACAGGCATGGTCTGCCCTCCAGACTCACCACCAGCATGTCCCTGTGGCAACAATTCAATTAGCAGCCAAAAAGATGGAATTTTATTCAAGTCAAATTGAGGACTATAAACTGGAAGACAGACTCTCAGACAATCAGAACTGTTCCACCAGTTGAAGGCACAATCATACATTTTCAAAACAAAGGATCCTACAGACATAAAAATGCCATACTGAGGGGCTTCCCTGGTGGTCTTGTGTTTAAGACTCCGCCTACCAATGCAGGGGTACACGGGTTCTGGCCCTGGTCTGGGAAGACTCCACATGCCGCAGGTGAAAGGTTGTTGCTGTGCCATGAAAGACACTGGGATCCTTGGCCTCCAGAGAAGAATTCAATCCGGGGCCAGAGATGAGGCCTGATCACTCAGAACTTTTGTGTAATAAAGTTTTATAAAAAAGTATAAAAGAGGTAGAGAAAGCTTCTGACATAGACATCAGAAGGGGGCAGAAAGAGTGCCCCCATGCTAGTCTTTAGCTGGATGTTATATAGCTACTAGTAGTTTGCTAATTAAAAGAAATGTCTGAAAACTCAAAGAATGGCACCAGGCCCCTCACCCACAACATGCATTTTGAGATAACATAGATACCAGGTGAGCCAACCCAGGCCATAAAAATGTCTGACAGGAATCTTGAAGAAAGGCAGATTTCCATACAAATATATTGTTTCATTAACATAGATTAGGAGAACAATATATGAGTATAGGACACCCATTTTTCAAGAGGGTTCTAAGCCTTGAGGCAGAACTGACTTGAAGACAGTCTAGGGTAAATACATAGTACATTAACATAGCTTAAGACAAACATTTCCATAAGAAAAATGCACTGGTCAGCTCAAGATTTGAGAAAAGTTTAGTTCAGGTGGAACCAGGTGTCATTATGGCAACACAGAATTTTAAGAGAAACCTCTTTTTAAATTTGTATTGGGAAGGGGAAAAAAAAATGTAACACTAGTTTCCTGCTGCCGCTTAAGAGAGAGAGAAAAAATGTCTTGACACTTGCAGCCTATTTTCTCCATTTGGAGACCACCGGCCTTCCTGCCTGTCACCCTCTCACTGGGAACTAATCCCTTGTGCCACAGCTACTAGAGAGTAATGCGCAGTCACCACAACGAGAAAGTGCCCCTGCAGCAACAAAGAGCCAGAGCAGTCAAAAATAAGTAATAAAGTTTTTTTAATGACATAATTTGCATACCAAGGAAGCTGAGCACACATAAATCGAGAAGCAAGTAGCCATGACACCCTGCAGACCTGGTCGCTGGGGGCTACTTCTGCTGTCTGCAGTTTCTGACAGGACCAATTGCAGCTCCCTTCCCTGCAACTGGGGCAGAGAAGGCCACATCATGCCCCTGGGCCAGAAGTTCCCGGCAAGAGGTGGTAAGCTGCTGAGAAAGTATGTCAACCCTCCTGGCAGACGCTGTACCTTCAGCCCCAACAGCTAAACCAGCTCCACCTCCACGCCCCACCTCTTTATGTCCCTGATCATGGCCCACCCCTTTATGTCCCACCCCCCTCCCCCTTTATGCTTCTCCAGGCCCCACTGAGAAGTGAAAGGTAAAGGAGAAAAGTAAAGATATACCCATTTGAATGCAGAGTTCCAAAGAATAGCAAGGAGAGAGGGGAAACTTTTCCTCAGCGATCAAAGCAAAGAAATAGAGGAAAACTAGAATGGGAAAGACTAGATCTCTTCCAAGAAAATTAGAGATCCCAATGGAACATTTCATGCAAAGATGGGCACAATAAAGGGCAGAAATGGTATGGACCTAACGGAAGCAGAAGATGTTAAGAAGAGGTAGCAAGAATACACAGAAGACCTATACAAAAAAGATCTTAATGACCCAGATAATCATGATAGTGTGATCACTCTCCTGGAGCCAGGGTAGATATGAATGGAATCATGGAACAGTTTCTCTTTTGTATCTTGCTTCTCTCAAGGCATTATTTATTTATTTATTTATTTTTGTATTTAAAAACTAAATGTAACTAGAAATTTCTCAGACATGGACGCGCCTCTGGCGCTGGGAATATTGCACCCCAGGTCTCCAGGGCCTGGGAAGCGCTTGGAAGACCGCGCGGCTTCTTCCAGCCTCAGGGGCCGACCCAGCACTTCGCGCCACACAAAGACCCTCGGAGTTCTGGCCAGGGGCTCTGCCCAAGGAGCCTCTCCTCCACTGGACTTTCGATCCACTGTCCTCAGAAGCAGCCTCCCGCCACCCCCACAGGGCCTGGAGGGGACCCTTCCGAGTCAGTTCGGCCAAACGCACACCCGCAGGGGTCCTCACCCCGTAGGGGGTCCTCTCCCAGCAGTCCTCGGCATCTAGTCTGTAAAGGGGTAGGGTCTCCCATACCTGGAGACCTGTCCCTTCCAGCTGCACTGTGATCCGGGACCCCTACCGCACGTGTGTGCGCTCGGAAAACCCAGCCTTAGTCCCGGCGCGGGCCCCAGAGGCACAGGTCACAAATCCCGAAACCCGGTGATTCCCAGGGACTAGCGTCACCAGCCCGACCCCAGGCCGAATTCGGCTTTGAGCTTGTCAAGAACCCAGCAGGGGTGTCAGGGGTGAGGAGGGGACTCTAAAGCGAAATCTATCCTTCCCGAGTCGGCGATCGAACCCCCGGGAGACCCGTAGAGAGCCAAGTTCAGGGCTGCGGGAGGACTAAGACCCCCTCCGCACCCCCAACCAGGTTTCCGGGTCTTCACTGCCCTCCCACCCCGACCTCTGCCACGCACATACCTCTAGGCACGGCTTTTTTCCTCTTTTTCAGGGAGTACTGGCCCCCGGTGGACAGCATGGGGCCCGCAGGCGGCCTCACAAAGGGGCGCGGGGCGGGGATGCCGCCCAGCGCCTGGAAGCTAGTCCGCCCCCCGGAGCCTGTCTACTCCGGCTGGTCACTCCTGGGGGTCGCCAGCGCGGAGGTCTGGGCGCGCCCCTTCAGACTGTGACCACGCAGGACACGAGCGCCGAACCCGAGCGCACCTTGGAAGGATCTGCACTCGCCAGTCCCAGGGCGGGAGAGCGCATTGCTGCGGCTACTGGAAGGATCTCCAAGAGTTCCTCCTTGGTGCTGGAGACCAAGACGCGCTGGAGGCGCGTCCGCCGGGCTTGCAAGGGTTTGCCTCGGGCGAGAGATGAGGAAGCAGGCGCAGAAGTGGCGGGCTCCCCCGGGGGCTCTCTGTCCAGGCTTTCTCATACGAAGGTGTGCGCCACCGTCGCAGGTAGCAACTCACTTCGACACCAGGCTAATTTGGAAACCGCGCGCGGCCCCTCCCCACGCGTGTCCTTGGATGAATAAGAATCCAGACCCCAGATTCACTCTTTTTTCACTCAGCGTCGCGTCCAGAAACTGCGCTCTACGGGGCAGCGGGTCGCCAAGGCGCAAACGCGGGACAGGAGCCCTTGGGACGCGGTGAGGTGCTGGCGATGGAGCGGGGCGGAGGGAAGAGCTGACAGGACGCGCCCGGCCCTGCCCACCGAGGCGCCCTGCAGCCAGTAGTCCAGCCGCCTGGAGAGTCCAGATCGGACCCAGGAAGCAGACGCGCAGCTCCAGGAAGCGAAGGCCCCAAGGGTGCCTAAGTCTGTGCCCAGGAGCCTTTGTACTTAATTCTGCTTGACGCGTCTATGTGTGTGAGGCTCTTTGGGTGTTTTTCGGAGCGAGGTATCCTATAAATACTGAAAATGCCTTGGGATCGTCCACACCCACCGGTGACGGGTGAGATGCGATTTCCCCAGCGTGGGGTGTGTGTGTGTGTGCGCGAAAGAAAGCACACTTGCATGCCTGCTCTGGAACCAGGGGTAGACTGTAGTGAATACGTCTGGTTTTCTGTTTACTCTGTAAACAGAAAAAAAATAAATAAAAACCAATAAGATAATTCCAAGTATTTGTATCTTGTTCTCAGTCTCAAAGAGGAAGAATTTAAGGTTTCACCAGCAGCTGTGATGGTTGGTGTAAGTGTGATGTAGATGCACTATCAGATTAAGCACGTTTCCTGCTATTCATAGTTTCCCAAGTCTTTTTTTTCTTTATTATAAATAGATGTGTAGTTTCTACAGTGATTTTTTTTTTTTTGATGTGGACCATTTTTAAAGTTTTTATTGAATTTGTCACTACACTGTTTCTGTTTTGTTTTGGTTTTTGGCCTGGAAGCATGTGGGATCTTACTTGCCGTGACCAGGGATCGAAACCCCACTCTCTGCACTGCAAGGTGAAGTCTTAACCACTGGAACTCCAGGGAAGTCCCTACAGTGATATTTTTGCATTGAAATGCTATGATTTATTTGTTTGTTCTGTTGATAAGGTTAATTGCTTAAGCTGATTTTTGAACACTGAATCAATTTGCTTTTGGGGAATAAATCTATTTAATTGCCATGTACTATCTTTTATTGTTCTATGTTGTTAAATTTAATTTTTTAGTATTTTGTTTAGGAATTACAGACTTGACCTTCAATTTTTATTTCCCTTTCCATTACTGTCTTTGTAAATTTTTATATCAATGTTATGCCGGTCTTATATGCTGAGTTGAGATTGTTCCCATTTTTCTCTTTCTCTGGAAGAATTAAAGTCTGTTATTTCTACAATCCAGCCTGGATATCTCTGTAAGAAGCTAACCCAGGTGGGAGGGAGGCAGAACCTACCTGTAATAGAAGTGAGGAGTAGAGCGAGGGTCATCTGTAGGAGACAAAGTCAGAATGTGTAGGACTTTTACTACCTGGCTCCTTTCCACACAGAAAGGACACAGTGTCCAGTCTGGAGGCCTGGGGAAACTTCTTGACTCTGTGTCCATGCATGGGTGAATTCTCTCCTACACCAGCCAGCACCAACCATCAGAACCGTGTGAACTCTGTTCTTTGTCCATTCTGGCTCCTTCTTTGTTGCAATTGTGGGACCCAAATAATCAAGGGACCCAAATCTTGATTCCTGCTGCTTCCCCCTCAAAGTGCTATTTCAGGGGCTGGAAGCTGCACCGAGCGTGGCTAATCATTTTTAGAAAGTAAAGGAGGAAATACTTCCCAAGGCATTTTGGGGCCCAGCACAACCCTGATACCCTAATAGAGAAGGACACAGTAAGAAAAGAAAATTGCAGGCAGTATCTTTCATGAACATGGAACAGAAATCTCAACAAAATATTAGCAAATTCATACATGAAAAGAAGGACATATAACCACTTTCTTGTTGTACAACCTTTGTAATTTACTTAACTGCTCTGAACGCTGTTAAGTCACTCAGTCGCGGCCAACTCCTTGCAACCCCATAGACTATAGCCCTCCAGGCTTCTCTGTCTTTGGTATTTTCTAGGCTAGAATACCGGAACAGGTTGCCGTTTCCTTCTCCAGGGGATCTTCCTGACCCAGGGGTCAAACCCACATCTTCTGTGTCTGCTGCATTGGATTGTTTACCACTGAGCAACCTGGGAAGTCCACTTATATTAAAACAAAACAAAACAAAACCTTCCTGAGGACAGTGCTTGGAGACCTGTTACAGTCCTTACTTTCCTCAGTAGTAGGTACAGGGTTTGGGCCTGTACAGAACTCTGCATCCCACTTGGAATAGCCACTGGATGAAAGTAGGCATGGCACCCAAGGAGAAATCAGAAAGCCTTCTTAAGTGAAAAATGCAAAGAAATAGAGGAAAACGTTAGAATGGGAAAGCCTAGAGATATCTTCAAGAAAATCAGAGATACTAAGGGAACATTTCATGCAAAGATGGGTATAATAAAGAACAGAAATTATATGGACTTAATAGAAACAGAAGACAGTAAGAGGTGGCAAGAATACACAGAAGAACCGTAGGTCCTAATGACCCAGATAACCATGATGGTGTGATCACCTACCTAGAGCCAGACAGCCTGGAGTATGATATCAAGTGGGTCTTAGGAAGCATTACTACAGACAAACCCAGTGGAGGTGATGGAATTCCAGTTGAGCTATTTCAAATCCTAAAATATGGCGATGTGTAAGTGCTGCACTCAATATGCCAGCAAATTTGGAAAACTCAGCAGTGGCCACAGGACTGGAAAAGGTCAGTTTCCCTAACAAAGGGTTAGTTGATCTCTGGTTCCTCTGCCTTTTCTAAATCCAGCTTGAACATATGCACAGATGCACTCATTTCACATGCTAACAAAGTAATGCTCAAAATCCTCCAAGCCAGGCTTTAACAGAAGTGAACTGAGAACTTCCAGATGTACAAGCTGGATTTAGAAAAGGCAGAGAACCCAGAGATCAAATTGTCAACATACGTTGGATCATCGAAAAAGCAAGAGAGTTCCAGAAAAACATCTCCTTCTGCTTCATTAACTATGCCAAAGCCATTATGTGGATCACAACAAACTGGAAAATTCTGAAAGAGATGGGAATACCAGACCACCTGACCTGCCTCCTGTATTCATGTCAAGAAGCAACAGTGAGAACCGGCACTGAACAATGCTGGACTGCTTCTAAATTGGGAAAGGAGTATGTCAAGGCTGTATATTTTCACCCTGCTTTATGTAACTTATGGACTTCCCTCGTGGCTCAGATGGTAATGCGTCTACCTACAATGCGGGAGACCCAGGTTCAAACCCTGGGTCGGGAAGATCTCCTGGAGAAGGAAATGGCAACCCACTCCAGTATTCTTGCCTGGAAAATCCCATGGACGGAGGAGCCTGGTAGGCTACAGCCCAAGGGGTTGCAAAGAGTCGGACACAACCGAACAACTTCACTGTTTAACTTATATGCAGAGTACATCACACTAAATGCTAGGCTGGATGAAGCACAAGCTGGAATCAAGATTGCCGGGAGAAATATCAATAACCTCAGTTATGCAGATGACATCACCCTTATGACACAAAGTGCAGAGGAACTAAAGAGCCTCTTGATGAAGGTGAAAGAGGAGAGTGAAAAACCTGGCCTAAAACTCAACATTCAAAAAACTAAGATGATGGCATCCAGTCCCATCACTTCATGGCAAATAGATGGGGAAACAATGACTTACTTTATTTTCTTGGGGTCCAAAATCACTCTGATTGGTGACTGCAGTCACAAAATTTAAAGACACTTGTTCTTTGGAAGAAAACCTATGACAAACCTAGACAACATATTAAAAAGAGACATCACTTTGCATTTTGTACTGAACTTAGAGATTTTCATTTTTCCTGCGTTCTCAGAAAAGTGCCAGGGGCATAGATATTCAACAGTTGCCCAGTATCCCATTCCCATGGACTTTCAGTGGTAAATTGACACTCACAATTTGGGAGTTTTCCACGAAAAAAAAAGATTCCAGAAAATCGGACAATAATAGTCTTCACTATTCTACTCACTGGGCTCTCTTAATAAAAGTGAATCCCTCTTGAGACTGCTCTAAAAAGCCATTAACTATTACATAAGAAGGTACTGTTTTCAGTTGTCATGGATGGATGTGAGAATTGGTCCATAAAGGCTGAGCACCAAAGACCTGATGCTTTCAAACTCTGGTGTTGGAAAAGACGCTTAACAGTCCATTGGACTGCAAGGAGATCCAATCAGTCCATCCTAAAGGAAATCAACTCTGAATATTCTTTGGAAGGCCTGCTGCTGAAGCTGAAGCTCCAATACTTTGGCCACATGATGTGAAGATCAGACTCATTTGAAAAGCCCTTGATGCTGGGAAAGATTGAGGGCAGGAGGAGGAGGGGACAACAGAGGACAAGATGGTTGGATGGCATCACCAACTCAATGGACGTGAGTTTGAGCAAACTCGGGGAGATGGTGAAGGACAGGGAAGCCTGGCGTGCTGCAGTTCATGGGGTTGTAAAGAGTCAGACATGACTGAGCGGCTGAACACCAACAATGCCTGTAATGGGTATAGAGTTTTTTTCATAAGATAAAAGAGTTCTGTCCATCAAAAGATGATTTCTAGTGATAGTAGCATAGCATTATGAATATACTCAATACCACTGAACTGTATACTATAAAATGAGCAAGGTGGGAAATTTTGTATAAGGTATGTTTTACCAAAAGAAAAAAAAATAGAAAATACTTAGAGAAGAAGGAAAAAGAGAACACCAAAACTTTGCAAAACAGCGAAGTGCTCAGAGAGAAATTTATAAGGGTAAATATGAATATTTTTAGAAAAAAGAAGGGTCCCAATCCAGTAAATAACTTTACTCCATAAAGGTGTAGAAAAAGAAAAGAAACTTAACCCTAGCAAGCAGAAGGACTGAGCTCTTGAGACAGGCAACAGTTTGGATGGATCCAGAGAATATTGTTATGTGATAAAAGCAAATCCCCTAAGATCATATGTGGCAAAATTATATGATTATATTTAGGTAATGTTCTTGAAAAAACTAAATTGTAGTGAATAAGAGGTAGCATGAAGGAAAACTTTGTGTGGATGGAACAGTTTCATTTGTTTTTTTTGGTTACACTTTGGCTTGTGGGATATTAGTTTCCTGACCAGGTAGACAGTCAGGTGGTGAAAGGCCAAGTCTTAACACCTGGACCCCCAGCTTTGCATCTTGATGGAGATGATGGTTACATGTGAGAAAATGACATGACTATACATACACATTACATCAATATAAAAATTTTATCATTATAAAAGATCCAACATTGGGAAGGGTTAATGGGACTTCTCTGCACTATTTCTACAAATTGCTGTGAATGCATTTATTTAAAAATAAAAGGTTTACATTTTAAAATGTAAATTTTTCATGTGTTTGAAACTGCACAAATTATATCAGTTTCATACTGCAAAGTCAAATAAAAATTAGTTTTGTCAATGAACAAGATAAAGCAATACATTCACTTTATATGGAAATTTCAGAAACCTGAAATTCAGCTCTGAGCAGTCACGGCTCCAGCCTCAAGGATGATACATGGTGTAGAGTGTAACACTGAATATTGACATAAGTTTTGTCAGCTGAGAGAATTAAACTTATGATTATCTTCCTGGCATTGTTCTAGAATCCTGAGGGATAATTACAAAGCTTAGTCCAATTCAGAAAGAATCTATTACCTCAGAAGGTAATAGCACACTTGAAAATGAAGAATCTAAGGGGGATTCAGGATTGGGAGTTTGTATACACCTGTGGTGGATTCATGTCAATGTATGGTAAAACCAATACAGTATTGTAAAGTAAAGTAAAAATAAAATTAAAAAAGAGAAAATGAAGAATCTAATAACTAACAGGAGACACATGGCATCAGAGAGGGCAACTTAGGCTCCCCTGATCACACCACACTGAGTCTGTGTTCAATTCAGTTCAGTCCTTCAGTCGTGTTGGACACTTTGAGACTCCATGGACTGCAGCACGCCAGGCCTCCCTCCCTGTCCATCACCAACTCCTGGAGTTTACTCAAACTCATGACTATCAAGTTGGTGATGCTATGCATCCTCTGTCATCTGCTTGTCCTCCCACCTTCAATCTTGCCCAGCATCAGGGTCTTTTCAAATGAGTAAGTTTTTCGCATCAGGTAGCCAAAGCATCGGAGTTTCACCTTCAGCATCAGTCTTTCCAATGAACACCTAGGACTGATTTCCTTTAGATGGACTGGTTGGATATCCTTGCAATTCAAGGGACTCTCAAGAGTCTTCTCCAACACAGCTCAAAAGCATCAATTCTTTGGCGCTCAGCTTTCTTTACAGTCGAACTCTCACACCCATACATGACTACTGGAAAAACCATAGCCTTGACTATATGGACCTTTGTTGGCAAAGTAATGTCTCTGCTTTTTAATAAGCTGTCTAGGTTGGTCATAACTTTTCTTCCAAAGAGTAACTGTCTTTTAATTTCACGGCTGCAGTCACCATCTGCAGTGATTCTGGAGCCCCACAAAATAAAGTCAGCCACTGTTTCCACTGTTTCCCCATCTATTTGGCATGAAGTGATGGGACCAGATGCCATGATCTTAGTTTTCTGAATGTTGAGATTAAAGCTCAACTTTTTCACTCTACTCTTTTACTTTCATCAAGAGGCCCTTTAGTTCTTCACTTTCTGCCGTAAGGCTGGTGTCATCTGCATATCTGAGGTTTTTGATATTTCTCCTGGCAATCTTGATGCTAGCTTTTGCTTCATCCAGCCTGGCATTTCTCATGATGTACTCTGCATGTGAGTTAAATAAGCAGGGTGACAATATACAGCCTTGATATACTCCTTTCCTGATTTGGAATCAGTCTGTTTTTTCATGCCTTGTTCTAACTGTTGCTTCTTGATCTGCATACAGATTTTTCAGGAGGCTGGTCAAGTGGTCTTGTATTCCCTTCTCTTGAAGAATTTTCCACAGTTTGTTGTGATCCACACAGTCAAAGGCTTTAGCATACTCAATGAAACAGAAGGAGATGTTTTTCTGGAACTCTCTTGCTTTTTCAATGATCCAACGGATGTTGGCAATTTGATCTCTGGTTCCTCTGTCTTTTCTAAATCCAGCTTGTACATCTGGAAGTTCTTGGTTCACATAATATTGAAGCCTGACTTGGAGAATTTTGAGTGTTACTTTGCTAGTGTGTGAGATGAGTGCAATTATGGGGTTGTTTGAACATTTTTTGGCATTGCTTTTGATAGGGATTGGAAAGAAAACTGACCTTTTCCAGTCCTGTAGCCACTGCCGAGTTTTCGAAATTTGCTGGCATATTTGGTGTAGCACTTTCACACCATCATCTTTCAGGATTTGAAATAGCTCAACTAGAATTCCATCACCTCCCCTAGCTTTGTTCATAGTGATGCTTCCAAAGGCCTACTTGACTTCGCATTCCAGGATGTCTGGTTCTAGGTGAGTGAACACAGCATCATGATTATCTGGGTCATGAAGATCTTTTTTCGTAGAGTTCTTCTGTGTATCCTGCCACCTATTCTTAATATCTTCTGCTTCTGTTAGGTCTATACCATTTCTGCCCTTTACTGGGCACATCTTTGCATGAAATGTTCCTTTGGAATCTCTAATTTTCTTGGAAGAGATATCTAGTCTTTTCCATTCTATTGTTTTTCCCTATTTCTTTGCATTGATCACTGAGGAAGGCTTTCTTATCTCTCCTTGCTATTCTTTGGAACTCTCCATTCAAATGGTATATCTTTCCTTTTCTCCTTTGCCTTTAGCCTCTCTTCTTTTCATAGCTGTTTGTAAGGCTTCCTCAGATGGCCATTTTGCCTCTTTGCATTTCTTTTTCTTGGGAATGGTCTTGATCACTGCCTCCTGTACACTGTCACAAACCTCCTTCCATAGCTCTGGAGCCACTCTATCAGATCTAATCCCTTGAATCTATTTGTCACCTCCACTGTATAGTTGTAAGGGGCTTTAGGTCATACCTGAGTGGTCAGGTGGTTTTCCCTACTTTCTTCAATTTAAGTCTGAGTAAGACTCTACACATGAACATCACCAGATGGTCAACACCGAAATCAGACTGATTATATTCTTTGCACCCAAAGATAGAGAAGCTCTATACAGCCAGCAAAAACAACATCGGGAGCTGACTGTGGCTCAGATCTCGGACTCCTTATTGCCAAATTCAGACTTAAATTGAAGAAAGTGGGGAAAACCACTAGACTATTCAGGTATGACCTAAATCAAATCCCTTATGATTATACAGTGGAAGTGAGAAATAGATTTAAGGGCCTAGATCGGATAGAGTGCCTGATGAACTGTGGACGGAGGTTCATGACATTGTACAGGAGACAGGGATCAAGACCATCGCCATGGAAAAGAATTGCAAAAAAGCAAAATGGCTGTCTAGGGAAGCCTTACAAATAGCTTTGAAAAGAAGAGAAGCAAAAAGCAAAGGAGAAAAGGAAAGATATAAGCATCTGAATGCAGAGTTCCAGAGAATAGCAAGAAGAGATAAGAAAGCCTTCCTTGGTGATCATTACAGAGAAATAGAAGAAAATAACAGAATGGGAAAGACTAGAGATCTCTTTAAGAAAATCAGAGATCCCAAGGGCACATTTCATGCAAAGATGGGCTCAATAAAGGACAGAAATGGTATGGACCTCACAGAAGCAGAAGATATTAAGAAGAGGTGACAAGAATACACAGAAGAACTGTACAAAAAAGATCTTCATGACCAAGATAATCACGATGGTGTGATCATTCACCTAGAGTTAGACATCCTGGAATGTGAAGTCAAGTGGGCCTTAGCAAGTATCACTAAGAACAAAGCTAGTGGAGGTGATGGAATTCCAGTTGAGCTATTTCAAATCCTGAAAGATGATGCTGTGAAAGTGCTGCACTCAAAGCAGGACTTTGGAAATTTGGAAAACTCAGCAGTGGCCACAGGACTAGAAAATGTCAGTTTTCATTCCAATCCCAAAGAAAGGCAATGCCAAAGAATGCTCAAACTACCACACAATTGCACTCATCTCACATGCTAGTAAAGTCATGCTCAAAATTCTCCAAGCCAGGCTTCAGGAGTACGTAAACCATGAACTTCCAGATGTTCAAGCTGGTTTTGGAAAAGGCAGAGGAACCAGAGATCAAATTGCCAACATCTGCTGGATCATTGAAAAAGCAAGAGAGTTCCAGAAAAACATCTATTTCTGCTTTATTGACTATGCTAAAGCCTTTGACTGTGTGGATCACAATAAACTGTGGAAAATTCTGAGAGAGATGGGAACACCAGGCCACCTGTCCTGCCTCTTGAGAAGCCTATATGCAGGTCAAGAAGCAACAGTTAGAACTGGACATGGAACAACAGACTGGTTCCAAATAGGAAAAGGAGTATGTCAAGGCTGTATATTGTCACCCTGCTTAATTAACTTATATGCAGAGTACATCATGAGAAACACTGGGCTAGAAGAAGCACAAGCTGGAATCAAGATTGCCAGGAGAAATATCAATAACCTCAGATATGCTGATGATACCACCCTTATGGCAGAAAGTGAAGAGGAACTAAAAAGCCTCTTAATGAAAGTGAAAGAAGAGAATGAAAAAGTTGGCTTAAAGCTCAACATTCAGAAAACTAAGGTCATGGCATCTGGTCCCATCACTTCACAGGAAATAGATGGGGAAACAGTGGAAACAGTGTCAGACTTTATTTTGGGGGGCTCCAAAATCACTGCAGATGGTGACTGCAACCATGAAATTAAAAGACGCTTACTCCTTGGAAGGAAAGTTATGACCAACCTAGATGGCATATTCAAAAGCTAGACATTACTTTGCCAACAAAGGTCTGTCTAGTCAAGGCTATGGTTTTTCCAGTAGTCATGTATGGATGTGAGAATTGGACTGTGAAGAAAGCTGAGCGCCGAAGAATTGGTGCATTTGAACTATGGTGTTGGAGAAGACTCTTGAGAGTCCCTTGGACTGCAAGGAGAGCCAGCCAGTCCATTCTAAAGGAGATCAGTCCTGGGTGTTCTTTGGAAAGAATGATGCTAAAGCTGAAACTCCAGTACTTTGGCCACCTCATGCAAAGAGTTGACTCACTGGAAAAGACTCTGATGCTGGGAGGGATTGAGGGCAGGAGGAGAAGGGGATGACAGAGGATGAGATGGCTGGATGGCATCACCGACTTGATGGACGTGAGTTTGAGTGGATTTCGGGAGTTGGTGATGGACAGGGAGGCCTGGCATGCTGCAATTCATGGGGTCCCAAAGAGTCAGACACAACTGAGCAACTGAACTGAACTGATGGCAATAAGGAGTTCATGATCTGAGTAACAGTCATGTCTTGCTTTTGCTGACTGTACAGAGTGTCTCCATCTTTGGTTGCAAAGAATATAATCAACCTGATTTCAGTATTGACCATCTGGTGATGTCCAGGTATAAAGTCTTCTTTTGTGTCGTTGGAAGAGGGTGTTTGCTATGACCAATGTGTTCTCTTGGCAAAATTCTGTTAGCCTTTGCCCTGCTTCATTTTGTACTCCAAGGCCAAATTTGCCTGTTATTCCAGGTATTTCTTGACTTCAAACTTTTGCATTCCAGTCCGCTATAATGAAAAGGACACATTTTTGGGGTGTTAGTTCTAGAAAGTCTTATAGGTCTTCATAGAACCAGTCAACTTCAGCTTCTTCAGCATTATTTGTTGAATAGACTTGGATTACTGTGATACTGAATAGTTTGCCTTGGAAATGAAGAAAGATCATTCTGTCATTTTGGAGACTGCATCCAAGTACTGCATTTTTTGCTCTTTTGTTGACTATGATGGCTACTCCATTTCTTCTAAGGGATTCTTGCCCACAGTAGTAGAAAGGGCAATCAATACATGATATATTTTTATCTATAATCAAACACACATGATTATCTTAATTACATAGAAGATAATTTTTTTGGAAAATGAACAAAAATTAAAGAAGAGAAATAGGAATAACCAAAGAAACCAAGGAAGAAATTTGAAGAGAAAAGCAGAATTCAGTAAAAGGGGAATTACTAATAGACTAAAGAACGAATATAAACTGAGGAAATTTTAAAAGTTGATGTAGTAAAAGCATAATGTAATCATACCATAAAAATTTTTTCTAAAACCAATACAAAGAAGAAATTGAAAGGGAGGGATATAAGAATTGGCAATTTCACACTTAAATTGAAGAAAGTAGGGAAAACCAGTAGACATTCAGGTAATACCTAAATCAAATCCCTAACGATTATACAATGGAAGTGAGAAATAGATTTAAGGGACTAGATCTGATTATGGACAGAGGTTCATAACATTGTACAGAAGATAGGGTGCAAGACCATCTTCAAGAAAAATAAATGCATAAAAGCAAAATGGCTGTCTGAGGAGGCCTTACAAATAGCTGTGAAAAGAAGAGAAGCTAAAGCAAAGGAGAAAAGGAAAGATATATCCATATGAATGCAGAGTCCCAAAGAATAGCAAGGAGAGATAAGAAAGCCTTCCTAAGTGATCAGTGGAAAGAAATATAGCAAAACAATAGAATGGGAAAGACTAGAGATCTCTTTAAGAAAATCAGAGATACCAAGGGAACATTTCATGCAAAGATGGGCTCAATAAAGGACAGAAATGGTAGGGACCTAACAGAGGCAGAAGATATTAAGAAGAGGTAGCAAGAATACACAGAAGAACTGTACAAAAAAGATCTACATGACCCAGATAATCACGATGGTGTGATCACTGACCTAGAGCCAGACATCCTGGAATGTGAAGTCACATGGGCCTTAGGAAGCATCATTACGATGAAAGCTAGTGGAGGTGATGGAATTCTAGTTGAGCTATTTCAAATCATAAAAGATGATGCTGTGAAAGTGCTGCACTCACTATGTCAGCAAATTTGGAAAACTCAGCAGTGGCCACAGGACTGGAAAAGGTCAGTTTTCTTTCCAATCCCTAAGAAAAGCAATGCCAAAGAATGCTCAAACTACCATACAATTGCACTCATCTCACATGCTAGCAAAGTAAAGCTCAAAATTCTCCACGCCAGGCTTCAACAATACATGAACCATGAACTTCCAGATGTTCAAGCTAGTTTTAGACAAGGCAGAGGAACGAGAGATCAAATTGCCAACATCAGCTGCATCACCGAAAAAGCAAGAGAGTTTCAGTAAAACATCTATTTCTGCTTTACTGACTATGCCAAAGCCTTTGACTGTGTGGATCAGAATAAACTGTGGAAAATTCTGAGAGAGATGGGAACACCAGGCCACCTGTACCACCTATTGAGAAATCTGTATGCTGGTCAGGAAGCAACAGTTAGAACTGCACATGGAACAACAGACTGGTTCCAAATAGGAAAAGGAGTACGTCAAGGCTGCATATTGTCACCCTGCTTATTTAACTTATAGGCAGAGTACATCATGAGAAATGCTGGGCTGGAGGAAGCAGAAGCTGGGAAGCAAGATTGCTGAGAGAAATATCAATAACCTCAGATATGCAGATGACACCACCCTTATGGCAGAAAGTGAAGAAGAATTAAAGAGCCTCTTGATGAAAGTAAAAGAGGACAGTCAAAAAGTTGAGCTTAAATCTCAACATTCAGAAAACTAAGATCATGGCATCTGGTCCCATCACTTCATAGCAAGTAGAAGGAGAAACAGTGGAAACAGTGGGTGACTTTATTTTGTGGGGCTCCAAAATCACTGCAGATGGTGACTGCAGCCATGAAATTAAAAGACGCTTACTCCTTGGAAGGAAAGTTATGACTAACCTAGACAGCATATTAAAAAGCAGAGGCATTACTTGCAAAGGTCCATCTAGTCAAGGCTATGGTTTTTCCAGTGGTCATGTATGGATGTGAAAGTTGGACTGTAAAGAAGCCGAGTGCTGAAGAATTGATGCTTTTGAACTGTGGTGTTTGAGAAGATTCTTGAGAGTCCCTTGGACTGCAAGGACATCCAACCAGTCCATCCTAAAGGAAATCAGTTTTGGGTGTTCATTGGAAGGACTGATGCTGAAGCTGAAGCTGAAGCTCCAATACTTTGGCCATCTGATGCGAAGAACTGACATTTGAAAAGACCCTGAGGTTGGGAAAGATTGAGGGCAGGAGAAGGGAATGACAGAGGATGAGATGGTTGGATGGTTTCACCAGCTCAATGGACATGAGTTTGAATAAACTCTGGGAGTTGGTGATGGACAGGGAGGCCTGGTGTGCTGCAGTCCATGGGTCTCAAAGAGTTGGACATGACTGAGTGACTGAACTGAACTGACAGAATGGGAATATAAATTTAGATTTGGAAAGAGAATAGAATCAGTAGGAGAGATTCTAGAGAAGTCTGAGTATCTCCTTGCAGCCCTGAGATCCTACTCAGTAAGATTTACTGAGTGTCTGTACACTAGGCCATTTCCACTTTGGATAACAAACAGGTTAGTGCCCAGTGGGAGATGAAATCACACAGCCCCTTCCCCATATCTCTGGCTGCCTGTCATTGCTTTTCAGCACAGCGTGTGCGAGTTAACCTGCCTGTACCGGGCCACTGAGCTGGCTTTGGTAACGATGCTGGTGTGACTGGGGTCTCAGGGCTGCAAGGAGATACTCAGACTTCTCTAGCATCTCTCCTACTCATTCTGTTCTCCTCTTTCCAAATCTAAACTCATGCTCCCATCTCTTACATCCCCCGTTTCAGTTTCTTCTTTGTATTGATTTTATAAAAAATTCTTATGGTATGATTACATTGTGGTTTTACTACATCAACTTTTAAAATTTCTTTAGTTTATCTTCATTTTCTATTCTATTAGTAATTCCCCTTTTACTGAATTCTTCTTTTCTCTTAAAATTTCTTCCTTGGCTTCTTTGCTCATTTCTATTTCTCGTTCTTTAATTTTTGTTCACTTTGCAAAAAAAATCTCTTGTATATAATTAAGAGAACCATGTATGTTTGATCAAAATATATCATGTATTGATTGGGTAAGCTTTTTTATCCTTTTTCTTCTACTATTTTTTTCTTTGTCCTTTACACTTTAAGAGTGTGTGTTAACCCCTATCTTATTTTTATTCCTTGTCTCTTTTCTTGGTGGCATTTTCTCTTCAGCTTTCATGCATTTGGTTTTTAGAGTTTTTGTTTCTTTTAAGTATATAGCCAATGATTTTTCCTACCAATTAACATTTCAAGTCATTTCCTTCATTCTTTCATTTATCTACTTCTGCAAAGTATATCACTCTTTTTTCTTTCTGCTACTAATTACAGTATTTCGGCTGTTTCCATGATCTTCTCCACCATCATCTATTTTCAGAAGAGTATTTGTCGTCCATTTGTTTCTCTTTCCCTTGAACTTTGGTTTATATTTAATGCTATTATCTTTTAACCTAAATAAAATTTGCATATCCTAATACATCTGTATACCAGAATTTGCAGTCATGTTTCTGGCAGAAGCCTGTTGTGCTGCAGTCCATGGGGTCTGAAAGAGTCAGACACAACTGAGCAAGTGAGCTGTACTGAGTTCCCACAGTGCCGCCAGTCCACCCCCACACCCCTCCCGTTTGTCCCTCCTCTTTCTGTCCCTCCATGGCCCAGCCCTCCAACCCTCCCCTTTATATACCTGCCATGGCCCCACCTCTCCCCTTTACTCCCCTCCTTGTATGTCTCTCCTCATGGCCCTGCCCTTTTATGTCTCTCCCATGGTCGGACTCCTCCCCTTTATTCCCCTCCCTTTTATGTCCCTCCTCATGGTCCCTTCTCTTTATACCCTCCCATGGCTCCACCCCTCCACAGTTCAGTTCAGTCACTCAGTCCCATTCTTTGCGACACCATGGACTGCAGCACTGGAGAAGGGAATGGCAAACCATTCAGTATTCTTGCCTAGAGAACCCCATGAGAAGTATGAAAAGGCAAAAAGATAGGACACTGAAAGATGAACTCCCCAAGTCGGTAGGTGCCCAATATGCTACTGGAGAAGTGTGGAGAAATAACTCCAAAAAAAAAAAAACCAAAAAATGAAGAGAAGGAGTCAAAGCAAAAACAACGCCCAGTTGTGGGTGTGACTGGTGATGGAAATAAAGTCCAATGATGTAAAGAGCAATGTTGCATAGGAACCTGGAATGTTAGGTCCATGAATCAAGGTAAACTGTAAGTGGTCAAACAGGAGATGGCAAGAGTGAACATTAACATTTTAGGAATCAGTGAACTAAAATGGACAGGAATGGGTGGATTTAATTCAGATGACCTTTATATCTACTACCATGGGCAAGAATCCCTTAGAAGAAATGCAACAGCCCTCATAGTCAACAAAGTCCAAAATGCAGTACTTGGATGCAATCTCAAAAATGACAGAGTGCTCTCAGTTTGTTTCCAAAGCAAGCCATTCAATGTCACAGTAATCCAAGTCTATGCCCCAATTACTAAAGCTGAAGAAGCTGAACGGTTCTATGATGACATACAAGACCTTCTAGAACTAACACCAAAAAAAGATGTAATTTTCATCATAGGGGACTGGAATGCAAAAGTAGGAAGTCAGTAACAGGCCTACCTGGAGTGACTGTCAAGTTTGGCTTTGAGTACAAAAGGAAGCAGGGCAAAGTCTAACAGAGTTTTGCCAAGAGAATACACTGAACATAGCAAACACCCTCTTCCAACAACACAAGAGACAGCTCTACACATGGACATCACCAGATGGTCAATACTGAAATCAGATTGATTATATTCTTTGCAGCTGAAGATGAAGAAGCTCTACACAGTCAGCAGAAACAAGACCCGGAGCTGACTGTGGCTCAGATCATGAACTCCTTGTTGCAAAATTCAGGCTTAAGTTGAAGAAAGTAGGGAAAACCACTAGACCATTCAGGTATGCCCTAAATCAATTCCCTTATGATTACACAGTGGAAGTGACAAATAGATTGAAGGGATTAGATCTGATAGACAGAGTGCCTGAAGAACTCTGGAGGTTTGTAACATTGTACAGGAGGCAGTGATCAAAATCATCCCCAAGAAAAAGAAACGCAAAAAGGCAAAATGGTTGAGGAGGACTTACAAATAGTTGAGGAAAGGAGAGAAGCTAAAGGCAAAGGGGGAAAGGAAAGATATACCCATCTGCATGCAGAGTTCCAAAGGATAGCAAAGAGAGATAAGAAAGCCTTCCTAAGTGATCAGCGCAAAGAAATAGAGGAAAACAATAGAATGGGAAATTCAAGAAAATTAAGATACTCAAGAAAATTATAGATACCAAGGGCACATTTCATGTAAACATGGGCACAATCAAGGGCAGAAATGGTATGGACCTAAAGAAGCAGAAGATATTAAGAAGAGATGGCAAGAATACACAGAAGAACTATACAAAAAAGATCTTCATGACCCAGATAATCATGATGGTGTGATCACTAACCTAGAGCCAGACAGCCTGGAATGTGAAGTCAAGTGGGCCTTAGGAAGCATCACTACAAACAAAGCTAGAGGAGGTGATGGAATTCCAGGTGAGCTATTTCAAATCCTTAAAGATGATGCTGTGAAAGTGCTACACCAAATATGCCAGCAAATTTGGAAAACTCAGCAGTGACTGACTGGAAAAGGTCAGTTTTTTTTCCAATCCCTAAGAAAGACAATGCCCGAAAATGTTCAAACTACTGCACATTTGCACTTATCTCACACACTAGCAAACTAATGCTCAAAATTCTCCAAGCTAGGCTTCAGCAGTACATGAACCGAGAGCTTCCAGATGTACAAGGTGGATTTAGAAAAGGCAGAGGAACCAGAGATCAAATTGCCAACATCCATTGGTTCATTGAAAAAGCAAGGGAATTACAGAAAAACATCTCCTTCTGCTTCATTGCCTATGCCAAAGCCTTTGACTGTGTGGACCACAACAAACTGTGGAAAATTCTGAAAGTGATGGGAATACAAGACCACCTGACCTACCTCCTGAGAAATCTGTATGCAAATCAAGAAGCAACAGTTAGAACCAGACATGGAAAAACAGACTGGTTGGGTTCAATCCCTGGGTCAGGAAGATCCCCTGGGGAAGGAAATGGCAACCCATTCCAGTATTCTTGCCTGGACAATCCCATGAATGGAGGAGCCTGGTGCACTACAGTCCACGGGTTCGCAAAGAGTCGGACACGACTGAGCGACTTCACTTTCACTTTTCCAAACTGTGAAAGGCGTATGTCAAGGCTGTATATTGTCACCCTGCTAATTTAACTTATATCCAGAGTACATCATGTGAAATGACAGGCTGGTTTGAAGCACAAGCTGGAATCAAGATTGCTGGGAGAAATATCAATAAACTCAGGTATGCTGATGATACCACCCTTATGTCAGAAAGCAAATAGGAACTAAAGAACTTCTTGATGAAAGTGTAAGAGGAGAGTGAAAAAGCTGGCTTAAAGCTCAACATTCAGAACTAAGGTCATGGCATCCAGTCGCATCACTTCATGGCAAATAGATGGGGAAACAATTGAAACAGTGAGAGACTTTATTTTCTTGGGCTCCAAAATCACTACAGATGGTGACTGCAGCCACAAAATTAAAAGACACTTGTTCCTTGGAAGAAAAGCTATGACCAACCTAGACAGCATATTAAAAAGCAGAGACATTACTTTGCGAACAAAGGTCTGTGTAGTCAAAGCTATTGTTTTTCCCGTAGTCAGGTATGGATGTGAGAGTTGGACCATAAAGAAATCTGAGAGCCAAAGAATTGCAGCTTTTGAACTGTGGTGTTGGAGAAGACTTTTGAGAGTCCCTTGTGCTGAAAGAAGATTAAAGCAGTCAATTCTAAAGGAAATCAGTCCTGAATATCCATTGGAAGGATTGATGCTGAAACTCCAATACTTTGGCCACCTGATGTGAAGAACTTGACCCATTAGGAAAGTCCCTACGCTGGGAAAGATAGAAACCAGGAGGAGTAAAAGACGACAGAGGATGAGATGGTTGGATGACATCACCGACTTGGGGGACATGAATTTGAGCAAGCTCCAGGAGTTTGGTGATGGACGGGAAGCCTGCTGTGCTGCAGTCCATGGGGTTGCGAAGAGTCAGACATGACTGAGCAACTGAACTGAACTGACCTGACAGCCTTCCCCTTTATGTCTCTCCAATGGACCCAACCCCTCCCACCCCTCCCTTTTTGTCCCTCCTCAATTCCTGCTCTGTCACACCCTCCCTTCCCCACCTAAGCTTCAACCCAGGCTTGGGGGGAAGGGTGCCATATCTGCAGCCCTGATGAAGACAGGCTGTGTGGACTTTACTCCTTTCTCCAGTTTTGCAAGAATACAGCTTTTATTTCATGTTTAACCACCAAGCAGATTTGTTACAGTGCTTTTTATTTAATGCAGTTACAAGCGACCAATTAGTTTACGATTTCCAAGTTTGTGTCCTTAAAAAAAGCATAATAGAAAAAGGATGGATAAGCTTAATGCTTAATTTGAATTTTCCTGGGAGTGATTCTTAATATTTGTAACTTGATTTTTTTTTGAATTGGTGGCTACAAAAGCACAAGGGTCATAAAATTCCCTGGCTTCACCAACAGCTGGAAGCAGACCCTGTCTGCACAGACAGATTAAGAATAACCTTCACCGCACATCAGACACATCCATCATAACCTCCATTCTACAGACAGAATAGGAGGCGCAGGTGCTTGGGTACGGCCATCTCCAGGGGCAGAGCTGTGACCTGCCCTGAGCCCCCTGCTCCCCTGCCCCAAATCTCAGAGATCCAGCAAAGTGTGGTCCTGTCGGGAGAACCCCACTGAATGCAGAAGTCTGATTCTCAGTTCTTACTACAGTTATAATGTCAGCACTTGTCAGCTTATGAGACAGATTTTCCATAGCTTAACTGCATACGCAAACATCACAGCTCACCTGTTGGAAAGGGCTCTAAATGTGACCATGCTCTTTGGTAGGTGGGACAGACTGTCAGGCCACCCAACCACATCAGGTTTCATTTGCTCCAGTGATGAGAAGATTTAATGACGGGCAACGTTTTCAAAGGATGGTGGACAAAGCTTTGTGTTTTTAAATGTAGTGGCAGCATGTGGAATCCACAGTGCTCCAGTCCTTTTTGGTAGTCAATTTGTTTTTTCTAGGTGAGGGGTCTCCACAGCTTGGACAGCTAACACAGCACATGCTTTGTGACTGAGAAATGACTTTCCTAAGTTATAGTTACCAAGAGTCCCTGGGTCCAGGAAGCTAACACTACGCCTAGTAATGCAGAAGGCTGGGGGCACTAAAAATGGTCCTTGGAAAGAGGTTTCAATTGTTCCCTCACAAAGCAAATCAAGCTTCCTAATTAGCTACAGCACGGAAAGCTCAGCTCCTACAGCCTTGCAAGCCCTGCCTCCGTTCCCCTGGTCAAACTTCGTCTCTGCTGCAGAAACAGCTCCACTGCTTTCTCTTCCTTATTCATGTTCGAAGAACTCGTGGCAGGCAGTGGTAACCATGGCAACGAAAGCCATAAATTCCTGGAAGTCACATTCGCCGTCCCCATCACTGTCCAGTGTCTCCATGACTTTGTCCACAACCTCCTGCTCTTTGATTTCCTGAGAGAGATAAGACAGGTTGTCCAGCTTGCTTCTAAATGAATGTTAGGGCCACAAAGACAAGATCAGAAGTTGGCTGGCTTTAATAATTTTATATTAGAAGCAACCTAATGGCTTCCCTGGTGGCTCGGGGGTAAAGAATCCACCTGCAAATGCCGGAGACGTGGGTTCGATCCCTGATCTAGAAGGATCCCACGTGCCTCAGAGCAACTAAGCCCCTGCACCACAACTACTGAGCCCGTGCTCTAGAGCCCAGGAACCACAGTGCCCACGTGCCGAGCCCACGTGCCCAAGAGCTTGTGCTCCACAACGGGAGAAGCCATGGCAGTGAGAAGCCCCTGCCTGCAGCAACTAGAGAGCAGCCCTGTGAAGCAAAGAAGACATGGCACAGCTGAAAAACAATTTCCAGAGCAAAAATAATAATAATAATTATTATTACTATTAACTTAGAAACAACCTAAGACATGAATGCAAAATTCCAGAAAGGGTTTTTCCAGTGACCAGGAGGCTGTTGGTTGGCAGAGGTCTGTAGGGGTCTAAGCCCTTCCACTTTCCTTTAGGTGCAGTGGGATCTTGCTACTAAAAGACTGAATGGAACAGCCAGGATCTGAAAAACTGTAGGCTGTTTGTGTTAAAAAAAAAACAAACAAACAAAACCAGAAAGGAAGAGTACAGTCTAGATTAGCCTGAGCACATTATATGCAAATGCCTTGAAAGCAAAAATGAACTTTTGGCTCCTGTAAGTTTTTCATTGTTTCTGCATGTGGAAGACCCTACAGTGAAGGCTTCCAGTGGATTTTCAGGTTTTGAAAGTAGTTTCTGGCTGAAATAACTCTCGGGAACACGCCCTAAATTTATTAACTTCTTATGTCTTTTGGCACTTGAGCTGCTTTCGAGGTATCTGGGACTCTTCTTGACATTATGCCCAACATGGAGTCAAGTGAGTGGTGAAACAGAGGACAGAGACAGAACAGGAAAGACGTGCACACGAGCTGAAGAGGAGTATAATACCACTGACTCTTCCGAACACCCAGTCCTCAGGGCAGGAGCGCTTGGCCTGAAGAAGTCGAGTATAATGCACAATGGCTGCCTCAGACATACAACATGTAAAAGACTGAGGTTCCCGTGAGGGGTTGGGTGGCACCTATAAACATCTGCTAAAAGATTAATTTCATTTACAGGAAAGATTTGCCTCCAAACAGAAACTACTTCATAAAAACCAGGCCAACGATGTTCATGATACCTTGATATACTTACCATGATTTACTTTTATTTTATAAACTGTGTTTCCCACATGCTAAGCTTTTTCTCTGTTTTAAATCAATAATTAATGACAGTAGCTACATTTGTTGAGCTGCACTTGATAAGCACTGTCTCACTGCAACAATTCTTTTCACAGAAGAATCCAGGACCTTCTGATCCTTAGGTGAGGTGGCAGGAAACAAGGTAAGTAAAAGTGTGAGCAGGCAGTTACCACGCTGAGAACTTGGGTGCCTGGGAAAACCAGCTTCAGAATCAGACTAGGGAATGCCCCCTGAAGTCTGCAGGCCACTTCCTCTGATGGTGGTGCCATCTGCAGCCGTGGAGTGTTTGGGTGGGGAGAGCCCTGCAGACTCAGGGCACGGAGCCTGTGGCTCGTCCTGCACCAAGGTCCAGCCTGCCCAGGAGGACAGCTCCCACCACCACGTGGGCTGGGCTCTCATGTCTTCCTGGGAATTACCTCCTGGTCAGACATGAGGGCACTGGTGCACTGTATGGCCATTTCCTCTGGGTGCAAGATCACTTCAGTAACCTCGGTTCTGGGCACCAAGGGAATATTAGGTACCAGGTGGACTGCAGTTCATTGCCTTGAATACACAATACAGATACAGCAGAGATGACATGTGGCTGAGCCAAGGGCAGTGAAGGTTGTGAGTGGGGAAGTGAGTCCTCAGCAGAGCATCTGGACACACATCCACCAGAAGGGGAGCTGCCAGAGCAGTGGGGCTCATCAGATGTCCTCATGCAGCTTCCCAAGTTCCTGCCAGGGCACCTCACCCCACAGGGCCCCTGCAAGGCCCCAGGGCTTCTCTCGTGAGCAGCTTGTGGCCTCTTGGTGATGAGCCAGGTCCTGGGGTCTGCATCTCTCCCAGCATCGACTATGCTGAGAGCTCAGTAATACCTGGCATCTTCTCACTGTGATGGATCTAACCATGTAGAGAAAGCCAAAACAGTCCTCTTCCCAAGAGCAAAAGCTTATTTTTAACAGTCTTCTTGCATGTTCAGTGTGTGATAAGCCATGGTATAGTTTCCATCCCACTTTGTCATTGTTATTGTTGTACATGCTTAGTCGCTACAGTTGTGTCTGACTCTCTGTGACCCATGGACTGTAGCCTGCCAGGGTCCTCTGTTCATGGGATTCTCTAGGCAAGAATACTGGAGTGGGTTGCCATGCCCTCCTCCAGGGGATCCTCCTGACCCTGGGACTGAACCTGCATCTACTGCAGCGCCTGCATTGCAGGCAGAATTCTTTACCACTAGGCCAATGGGGAAGCCACCCTATTGCTGTATATCCTTAGGTTTTTCCAAGAACCTGTACTCTTGCATTTGAGACAGTAGTTTTTCCTTGATGCTCTTACTGTACATAAAATGAAAATTGTGGGGCCCACCTAAGCCAGCCTCTGTACTGAGGGCTCACTTGTGCAAACACATTTTCAGAAACAACAGAGGAGTCCTGACACCAACCTGGAGCCATGTTCAGGGCAGCTCAGAAGAGAAAATGGACAGATGGTCTTACAAGGGGACAGGAGAGCAGGTTAGTTTAGTTTTAAAAAGCAAGACTCACCTCTAAAAAATGGGAAAGTTCATTGTTGATGAGCTCCTTCAGTTCTGATTTCTTCAGCTTGTGCTTGTCACCTTCCCTCCCGGAATATTGATGGAAGACGTCAATGAGGGCCACCATGGCCTTCTCTAACTCAGACATCTGGGGCCCACAAAAAAAGATGCTTTGTAGAACAGATCAGCTGTTACCTACACCGACCTTACCATCGGGGGCAACTGGCTTTGGCTCACCTCCCCTTTTGGGCTTAGAGGGTGTGGCTTTTCATCACCCCTTGAACCTGCTCCCTGCCACCCCTCCCTTCTCTGTCTTCTGTTCCCAAGCCCTCTGGCTTCTGGTTGCATTGGGGGGAAACTTCAACCAAAATACAGGGGAAGAGCAGTGAAGGGGATTGAGTCTTCCCCCATCTCTAGAAGACTCCCCACCCTGTCCTGGCAGGACTGCAAGATGAGGTGACAGTGCAGGGGAGCAAGGTTTTGAATTAATTACGGTGAACAGGAGCCAAATAAGGATACAGAAGTCAATAGTATTTCTATGTTCTGTCAATAAGCAGTTAGAAAATGTAGCAGAGAAGTCCTGTTTTACAGCAGCACACACATATTTCTAAGCATAAGTTTAGCAAGAAAAGTGTAGGTCCTTCCAAAAGCTACTGAGGTCATAAAATGTAGGAACTTTCTTTCAAATGGATATATAAATTTAACTCATTTTTAACAAAAATATTTCTGACTTTTGGGGGGGCGGTGAAGAACATGACCAAAAAACAGCTAGAAAATTCAACTGAAAAAATAAATATGGTAGAATTGCCACAATTTTTTTTGAAAAAGATCAAGGAAAGGGACCTTGAATTTGAAGGTATTATACAATCATTTGATGAAGTTATTGTAGGGGAGCAAGACCTGCCACTCCAAAATGTCTCTTTGGGATGCAGATTATTTTCACCTGAAAACAATCAAGGCCCCCAAGATTCAGGAAGAAATTCCCCGAAGCTGCCCGAATCGGAATTTAGATGGAGGGCCTATTACAGGAGTGGAGCAACCACCAGAGAGAGAGGTCAGCAAGGAATGTGGGCCAGCGGTAAGGGAGGGTGGGGGAAAATGCTAGGAGACCTGAGTCCACTCTGTGTCCCATCACCTCTGCTGGCACAGCACACACTGGTTCACCCTCTTTGTTTGAACTGCTTGCCTCCCCTCTGAAGCTCCAAACCACTGCTATCAACATCTTCCTTTGTCTTGAGCTCATGATGGTATTGAAGGTGGGCACTTTGGTGAGTGACAGTTTTCCTGGGTCTCTCCCATGTATATGTTTTTAAACTTTGATTTGAATTTCTCCTGTTTACCTGTCTCATGTTTATTTAATTCTTAGACCAGCGAGAAGAATTTAGAAGGGTAGAGGAAAAATGTCTTTCTTCCCAATACCAGCTCTGATGCCAGAACCAATGTGGGCAGAGGCTGGACCACCTCCAGGCACTTTGTATTCTTGGCGGCGCTGCCTCCAATGACAGAATGGCACCTTTTCTCTGCATTTATCAAGGTAGGAAGCTTTTGTCTCCTCCACAACATGTACCTTATACCACACAGTCTGCAAGCCAAGGAAACAGCTGTTCAACCCTGGGAAACAGGCAGTATACAAAGGACCGCTTGTCAACTGTTTCACAAAACGGCCGACGCTCAGCCAGAGAAATTTGCCAGCTTTTGGCCTTGAGTTCTAATCATTAAAGAATCTTTGCAGTGTCATAGTTAAAAATAAAGAATTATGTCTAATTTTTGAAAAACCATTCCTGTATTGAATATCATTTATATTAAAAAAAATAAATTGGAATATAAGATTTAAATTCTTATTTATTTCTGACTTTCAAAGGAAAAGGATTGAAGATTTTTGCCTTGGCCTGATCTTTGCTAAACTTACCCTATTAATAATCAGTATACTTGTTTTGCTCTAAAGTCCCTAAAAATATCACATGTAGACAGAACAATTCAGATGTATTAAATCTTTAACATTTCATACTTTCTTATCTTTTGCACTCGAGTTCTCAATTAATTTTTTAAAAAAGAAAACAAAAAACTTAAGAAACTTTTGCATAGTCCTTATGCTTCTCAAGCTTCATGATGACTGGGAAAGATGAGGCTAAAATATTTGTTGTATGAAGTATGACTAGAGGGATTTTTTTTTAAGGAAAGTCATAAAATATATATCCCATATGTGAAAACGCCATAAAATCTGATTTTCTTCATTAAACACACTACAAATTAATTTTTACAAGTTTTTCCTGTTAAAGTCTTCCCAATTGAGGTTAAAAATTGTTTAAGAGAACTGGAAATCAAACATCCAGTTCTCCTTTCGCTGCATTCCGTGAATATTCTACATTAATCTTTCATTTCGAAAACAGGAGAACTGCTGGGCGTTAGCTCCTCAGAAGCTCACATCACAGATGTGAGAATCCCTCTAGGCAAGAGCCCTACCTCCCCAAGAAACCTGAGGATGATTAAACCTACCACAGACTTCCAATTTCTTTGGCTCGGTTGTAATTTAATTGCAAAGACCTCCTCACTCACCCTGACCTGGGGGAGGGCGTCCGAAGACGCCGGCTCCGAGCTCAGGGCGCCTGTCCCCGCTCCGCGGAGGACGCAAATCCTCTCTTTAAAGAATTAAGCAAGAGGCCGCCTTGCAGCAACACCCAAGCCGAAGACCCGACGTTTCCCCGACTCTGATGAATCACCGGGAGAACGTGATTCATCTGTAGGATGAATCTTGCTGCCTGGAGTTGAGGTAGCGGTGTCCGCAAGGCAGGAGGAGAGTCATACTTTTGAAATGCTGCCAGAATCCTATGGACAGAGGAGCCTGGCAGGCTATACCGTCCATGGGGTTGCAACAGTCGGACACTGCTTAGCGACTAAACCACCACCCTAAAGGGGTTTTTAAACTACCACCCAGTTCCCAAGCCCACCCTCCGGGTCCTGCCCCCCAAACAACAAGAGCAGGTTCCCCTGAGTGTCCTCACGTCAGTGGTCCTTGGCTGTCGCTCCGGGTACCTCTGGCTTCGGCGTCCTGAATGCCCGGACTAGGGCAGAAACAGCCTCTTATCCTTTCGCGGGGGGCGTGTCCGGCACCCCCCCGAGAGCCCGGCAGCCAATGGGAGCCGAGGGCGGGGCGCTGGTGGGAGCGGGGGGCTGGGGCGGGGCCTGCGTCTCCCTCTCCTGGCTCTGCAGCCCGCGGGGCCTGGACACACAGGGCCGCATTGACGGCGCCACCCGGGACTCGCTCGGGAGCCAGGCCTGCACTCCGGCCAAGGAAGAAAAAGGCCTGTAGGGCAGAAAGTGGGGAGTCAGCTCTTTGTACCGGTTTTAAATTTTTATGTGAATATTTGTGTTCCTCTAAAGGCAAGGATGGTGGTGGGTAGAGGAGTGGGTCTAGTGATTGATTCAGACAAAGCAAACGTGCAGACAATAGCAGGATGAATGCGGGAATTCAGGGCCCGAATGCACCTGCTCTGGCCCCACCACGAGTTTAGTCACTGAACCCAGCGTCTGCAGGCCCTGAAACCTGGGGCGAATGGTTTAATACTACCGAGGGCACATGCTAGGCACCCCTGAAGGATTCCTCGTCCCTCCTGGGTGAGTGGCAATAGGCTGTCAGAGCTGGACAGTGCCCCAGGCACGTCCTGTCCACGTGCTCTGGTTTAAGGGCGGTGCTGGCGGGGGCGGGGGTGGATGGGGGTTGGGGCCCTCACCGAGGCCTCACAAGCGGCCAAGGAAGGCTGAGTACCGACTCCACACACACTGCGGTCCTCTTAACAGCTTCCCTTTAGACACATTATACACAGACTCTTTTTCCTTTTTTTCTTTGCCTTTCATTTCTCTTCATTTCTCTTCTCAACTATTTGTAAGTCCTCCTCAACCATTTCGCCTTTTTGCATTCCTTTTTCATGGGGATGGTTTTGATCACCACCTCCTATACAATGTTACGAACCTTCAGAGTTCTTGGGCATTCTATCAGATCTAATCCCTTCAATCTATTTGTCACTTCCACTGTGTAATCATAAGGGAATTGATTTACGTCATGTCTGAATGGTCTAGTGGTTTTCCCTACTTTCTTCAACTTAAGCCTGAATTTTGCAACAAGGAGTTCATGATCTGAGCTACAGTCAGCTCTGGGTCTTGTTTCTGCTGGCTGTATAGAGCTTTTCCCTCTTCAGCTGCAAAGAATATAATCAATCTGATTTCGGTATTGACCATCTGGTGATGTCCATGTGTAGAGCTGTCTCTTGTGTTGTTGGAAGAGGGTGTTTGCTATGTTCAGTGTGTTCTCTTGGCAAAACTCTGTTAGACTTTGCCCTGCTTCCTTTTGTACTCAAAGCCAAACTTGACTGTTACTCCAGGTAGGCCTGTTACCCAGGGTCTGGCATGTGCATGTCAGAGAAGCAGGTGAAATGGCTTCCATGCCAGGCCAGGCTGCTAGGCTAGCTAGGGCAGCCCTGGCCGGCCACATCCTGGAGCCAAGCACCAGCAGATGCTGTGAAGGATGGAGAAGGAGGACGGGACAGACAAACATGCTCCCCCAGGAGCAGGAGGGAAGGCCCCCCTCCAAAGTGCAAGCCCAGGCTCACCACGGGGTGACCTGATTAGTGGCCACTGAAGGCAGCAGCACTAAGGGGCCAGAATCCACATCAGGCACAGGCGCCCTGCCTGGCACTCTGCATCCATCAGCAGCATTCTACACACATCCGGACTCCCCTGCAGCAGCTAAAGAAGCTGAGAAGACACAGCTCCCTTTGTTACAGTGAACTGGTTCTTTCCCCAGCAAGAAGACGCACAGCCCTACAGTTACTGTATCCATTGCTGGCTCACTTATGGTTCCACAGAAAATTCAGTTACCTAAAGATTAAATTGAAATGCTAATTTCCAACAACTTGTTTATAAAACAGGGAAGTAGAGAAAAGAAAATGATTAGGAGACAGACCCAACATGTAACAAGCAAAAACATATGCATAGCTGCTCTAATCTTCATCTCTATGTAACCAGCCCTGAGGTCCTGGTAGACACCCCTGACCATCCATTCCGAATCTCCCCTGCCCTCAGCAAGAACCTGCTCTAAATTCCTTATTGGATAGAGTGAGCCAAACATTCATCCTTGAGGAGCTGGAGACATCAGTACTCCTGTTTTATTTAATCATAATAGTTCAGCTTTGGTTGCTCTGTGTTTTCATTAACCATTGCTACTGGTTGTGGAAGTATTAAGAGGAGCCCCAGAATGCCCAGGTTCCAAAGTCCTCCCTGCTGCCCTCACGGAGCAGTAACACTAACCCCTCTCTCTCCCCGGTAATTGGGATCAATCATTCAAGCCAATAGATGAATGTTTTTTTCTTTCTGCTTGTTGGTTCAAAGGTGTGAGGAGCCCAAAGTGGCCAGTGGCAATCCTGGCTTCCAGTTTAGTGGGACCATTGCTCTGAACCGTGGTGGAAACCTCCCCCCTGGACCGTAAGATTTCCAAATGATCTCAAAGCTGCCAAGACAAGAAAAAAAAAAATCTGCCAGGAGGATATAAGTGTACCAGTGAGAGGACTACTCATCCTTCTAATCTCAGTTCCCAGACCCATGCATTCTGGCTCTGGGGGACACAGCATCATAGAACAGTTCTCAACTCAAAGTACAGATCATACCCTGCCGTATGGAACCCATCCTTTCAGGATGTTGCCTTCCACCTGGGATCATAATCAACTCTTCAAGAAGTGATTCCAGCTTTCGACCAGGTCAGCCACTTCTGAGTTACAGGATGTGTGATAAGACTGCTCTTCCTTTGCTGGGACTTGTGTCCCTGGCTGGGACGCAGAGCCGTTGTAGTGGATAAACTGTGAGGTCATGGATGTTGGACCTCCTGCTGCAGCAGTGCAGGCAGGGAAGTAAAATCCATACCCAGAGTGTATGGTCATTCCAGTGAGGACAGATTTCCACCCTTTCTATGATGGCAGAGGTCCAGTGTAATCCACCTGCCACCAGGGGTATGGCTGGTCATCTCGGACTCAGCGTTAGTCTTGGCTGCCGGTAGACAAGGCACTCTACGGCAGCAGTGGTGAGGGGAGCAAGTGTTGCTGAGCCCTGCCCACCCGCACCTCTGCCACGTGGCCACTTTATTTGTGGGTACATCAAGTGAGCCCTGGAGCAGCTGCAGTAAGAGCTGGCTGATGCCCACGAGGCAGTCCGTCTCCACCTGCTTGTTAGGAACCTCTTCTGCAGAGCATGCCCAGAGCTGGGGGAGGGGTTCCCTGGAACACAAACATGTTCACAGACTGCTCTTTCAGAGAGGCCCATCCAAACACCTCTTCCAGGGCCTTCTTGTGACCAGTTTTCAATCCTGTTCCTTCCAAGTTGCTGAACAACCAAATCATTAGCAGCCACCTGAGGGTTAATACAGATTCCTACTTGAGCCACGTCTATACAGACACAGTGGACAACCAACCAAACTGTCGCGGTTCTGTCCTGAGAGGACTTTCCTTCACCGTGTCTTTCAGGGTGACCCTTGAGTGGAGCTGCAGTTAGCTGCCTAACCTTAACCCTAACCTAACCCAAACTGCTGCTACTGGTCCTCGGAAACTGGCTGGAATGAAGAGGCATTAGAGAATCCACAGCCGCACACCAAGTGCCGGGTCATGTCGACTTTCTCTGGTGCACACACCTCACCAGTCACAGCAGCTGCAGTTGAAGCCACAGGTGGCTGTGTTTGCGAGAGTCCATAGCCAGCCTCCCAGACCAAAGTGGCAAGTTAAATGGGCTTGTGATCAGTATCCACCCTGCCCCTGCCACCTCCCCACCACTGCTCATGTCAGCCCTTTGATGGTGGCATCAGTCTCCAGGGTGATGTACAGCTTCAGGTTCACTGCCGAGATAAGAAGGGGAAGCTGTCCCGGAAGTATGGCCCATAGATAGTGTGGGTCCTGAGCCTTGAGCTTGAATCGACAGGCCTGGTCCACAGCCTGGCCTCACACCTCGTGAGGTGGGACCTGAGCCACGGGCTTTGGCCCTACTTCCCAGTTGCCCCACAGGCAGAACAGGCCTGCTTGGGAAGCACAGAACTTGCTCGCCTCTGAGGAAGGAGCTGCTGTGCACTGCAGGCTTCAAGCAGATGCAAGGCACCAGCCCTGAGGGCCTCAGCCGCATCCCAGAGTCACAACTTGGACTCTGAGTTTGTCCTTCGTCGTGCACAAGAAAAGCTTCAGGCTGCTCCTGCAGAGGTAAAAGGCTAGTTTGGGATTCTCTCATCTAACTTCTGGATGCCTGAGCGTCGGGCCTGCCCTCTTGGCACAAACACTAGCTTCCTGGGACAGCCCAGTGCAGGCTGTGCCCCTACCCCACTCCAGGGCCCCCAGGGAGGAGAGAGCTGCCCATCGGAAAGAGATGGGCTTTCAGGTGCTGTGAGGCCCCAGGGTAACATCCTCAGGTGTGGGCTCTGAGCTGATGCCGAGTCTTGGGGCCACAAACTGGCACTTGGGCCAGCAGTCAAAAGAGAACTCTGGAAGTAAAAGGGAGTCTCAGCCCATTCAGGGGAGCCGGGTGGTGCACAGAGCTCCCTGGAGCTGTTTCTTAGCTCCTGAATGTGCCGAGACAGACACACTCGGCCCCCACTGAATCCCCTCTCTGGCTACCTTACCTGTGGCCAGAGAGCCAGGGCAGCTCACGAAAGTCTCCAGAACAAGACAACTGTGTCCACAGACATCTGTGTGTGGAGCCCTCCATCGCCACTGTGACCCAGAGTCAGTAAAGGGCCTGATTCTGGTTCAGACACCTGTCCTTGGATGGTGCTGTTGTTCAGTTGCACAGTTATGTCCGTCTCTTGGCAACCCCATGGACTGCAGCATGCGAGGCTTCCCTGTCCTTCACCATCTCCCAGAGTTTGCAGAAATTCATGTCCACTGAGTCGGAGCCTTCCAATAACTATTCAGGGTTGATTTCCTTCTGGACTGGTTGGTTTGATCTCCTTGCTGTCCAAGGGGCTCTCAAGAGTCTTCAACACCATAGTTCAAAAGCATCACTTCTTCAGCACTCAGCCATCTTTATGGTCCAACTCTCACATTCATCCATACATGACTACTGGAGAAACAATAGCTTTGACTACACAGACCTTTGTTGGCAAAGCAATGTCTCTGCTTTTTAATATGCTATCAAGGTTGGTCACAGCTTTTCTTCCAAGGAACAAGCGTCTTTTAAATTCATGGCTGCACTCATCATCTTTAGTGACTTTGGAGCCCAAGAAAATAAAATCTCTCACTGTTTCCATTGTTTCCCTGGCTATTTGCCATGAAGAGATGGGATCAGATGCCATGAACTTTGTTTTTGAATGTTGAGATTTAAGCTAGCGTTTTCACTCTCCTCTTTCACTTTCATCAAGAGACTCCTCAGTTCCTCTTTGCTTTCTGCCATACGGGTGGTGTCATCTGCATATCTGAGGTTATTGATAATTCTTCTGGCAGTCTTGATTCCAGCTTGTGCTTCATCCAGCCTGGCATTTCACATGATGTACTCTGCATATAAGTTAAATAAGCAGGGTAATAATATACAGCCTTGACATACTCCTTTCCCAATTTGGAAGCAGTCCAGTTCCATGTCTGGTTCTAACTGTTGCTTCTTGACCTGCATACAGATGTCTCAGGAGGCTAGTAAGATGGTCTGGTATTCCCATCTCTTGAAGAATTTTCCACAGTTTGTTGTGGTCCACACAGTCAAAGGCTTTGGCATAGTCAATAAAGCAGAAGGAGATGTTTTTCTGGAACTCCTTGCTTTTTTGATGATCCAACGGATGTTGGCAATTTGATCTCTGGTTCCTCTGTCCTTAAATCCAGCTAGAACATCTGTTGAAGCCTTGCTTGGAGAATGTTGAGCATTACTTTGCTAGCATGTGAGATGAGTGCAATTGTGGGATAGAATGAAAATTTGGACATTGCCCTTCTTTTTAATTGGAATGAAAACTGACCTTTTCCAGTCCTGTGGCCACTGCTGAGTTTTCCAAATTTGCTTGCATATTGAGTGTAGCACACTTTCACAGCATCATCTTTTAGGATTTGAAATAGCTCAACTGGAATTCCATCACCTCTACTAGCTTTCTTCATAGTGATGCTTCCAAAGGCCCACTTGACTTTGCAATCCAGGATGTCTGGCTCTAGGTGAGTGACCACACTATCCTGGTTTTCTAGGTTATTAAGATCTTTTTTGTACAGTTCTACATATTCTTGCCACCTCTTCTTAATATCTTCTGCTTCTGTTATGTCCATACCATTTCTGTCCTTTATTGTGCCCATCTTTGCATGAAATGTTTCCTTGGTATCTATAATTTTCTTCAAGAGATTTTTAGTCTTTCCCACTCTATTGTTTTCTTCTATTTCTTTGCATTGATAACTGAGGAAGGCTTTCTTATCTCTCTTGCTGTTCTGCATTCAGATGGATGTATTTTTCCTTTTCGCCTTTGCCTGGAGAAAGGAATGGCAAACCACTTCAGTATTCTTGCTTTGAGAACCCCATGAACAGTATGAAAAGGCAAAAAGATAGGACACTGAAAGATGAACTCCCCAGGTCTGTAGGTGCCCAATATGCTACTGGAGAAGTGTGGAGAAATAACTCCCCCCCAAAAAATAATAAAGAGATGAAGCCAAAGCAAAAACAACAACCAGTTGTGGGTGTGACTGGTGATGGAAATAAAGTCCGATGCTGTAAAGAGCAATGTTGCATAGGAACCTGGAATGTTAGGTCCATGAATCAAGGTAACTGTAAGTGGTCAAACAGGAGATGGCAAGAGTGAACATTAACATTTTAGGAATCAGTGAACTAAAATGGACAGGAATGGGTGGATTTAATTCAGATGACCTTTATATCTACTACCATGGGCAAGAATCCCTTAGAAGAAATGCAATAGCCCTCATAGTCAACAAGGTACTCTGAAATGCAGTACTTGGATGCAATCTCAAAAATGACAGAGTGCTCTCAGTTTGTTTCCAAAGCAAGCCATTCAGTGTCACAGTAATGCAAGTCTATGCCTCAACTACTAAAATTGAAGAAGCTGGAGTCAAATGGTTCTATGATGACATACAAGACCTTCTAGAACTAACACCAAAAAAAGATGTCCTTTTCATCATAGGGGACTGGAATGCAAATGTAAGAAATCAAGAGATACCTGGAGTAACAGTCAAGTTTGGGCTTTGAGTACAAAATGAAGCAGGGCAAAGTTTAACAGAGTTTTGCCAAGAGAATGCAGAGGTCATAGCAAACACCCTCTTCCAACAATACAAGAAACAGCTCTACACATGAACATCACCAGATGGTCAATACCGAAATCAGATTGATTATATTCTTTGCAGCTGAAGAGGGAGAAGCTCTACACAGTCAGCAAAAACAAGACCCGGAGCTGACTGTGGCTCAGACCTTGAACTCCTTATTGCACAATTCAGGCTTAAGTTGAAGAAAGTAGGGAAAACCACTAGACTACTCAGGTATGACCTAAATCAAATCCCTCATGATTATACAGTGGAAGTGAGAAATAGATTGAAGGAATTGGATCTGATAGAGTGCCTGAAGAACTATGGAGAGAAGTTTGTGACATTGTGTAGGAGGCAGTGATCAAGACCATCCCCAAAAAAAGAAATGCAAAAAGGCAAAATGGTTGTCTGAGGAGGCCTTACAAATAGCTGAAGAAATAACAGAAGCTAAAAACAAATGAGAAAAGGAAGGATATACCCATCTGAATGTAGAGTTCCAAAGAATAGCAAGGAGAGATAAGAAAGCCTCCTAAGTGATCAGTGCAAGGAAATAGAGGAAAACAACAGAATGAGAAAGACTAGAGATCTCTTCAAGAAAATTAGAGATCTCAAGGGAACATTTCATGCAAAGATGGGGACAATAAAGGACAGAAATGGTATGGACCTCACAGAAGCAGAAGATATTAAGAAGAGGTGGCAAGAATACATGGAAGAACTATACAGAAAGGATCTTAATGACCCAGAAAATCATGATACTGTAATCACTCACCTAGAGACAGACATCCTGGAGTCTGAAGTCAAGTGGACCTTAGGAAGCATCACTATGAAGAAAGCTAGTAGAGGTGATGGAATTCCAGTTGAGCTATTTCAAATCCTAAAAGATGATGCTATGAAAGTGCTACTCAATATGCCAGCAAATTTGGAAAACTCAACAATGGCCACAGGACTGGAAAAGGTCAATTTTCTTTCCAATCCCAAAGAAAGGCAATGCCAAGGAATGTTCTAACTACAGCATAATTACACTCATCTCACACACTAACAAAGTAATGCTCAAAATTCTCCAAGCTAGACTTCAACAAAACATGAATTGAGAACATCCATATGTTGAAACTGGATTTAGAAAAGGCAGAAGAACCAGAGATCAAATTGCCAACATCCATTGGATCATAGGAAAAGCAAAAGAATTGCAGAAAACATCTCCTTCTGCTTAATTGACTATTCTAAAGCCATTGACTATAGATCACAATAAACTGTGAAGAATTCTTCAAGAGATGGGAATACCAGACCATCTTATTGGCCTCCTGAGAAATCTGTATACAGGTCAAGAAGCAACAGTTAGAACTTGACTGCTTCCAAATTGGGAAAAGAGTTTGTCAAAGCTATATTGTCACCCTGCTTATTTAACTTATATGCAGAGTACATCATGTAAAATGCTGGGCTGAATGAAGCATAAGCTGGTATCAAGATTGCTGGGACAAATATCAATAACCTCAGATATGCAGATGACACCATCCTTATGGCAGAAAGCGAAGAGGAACTGAGGAGTCTCTTGATGAAAGTGAAAGAGGAGAGTGAAATTGTTGGCTTAAAACTCAGCATTCAGAAAATGAAGATCATGGCATCCAGTCCCATCTCTTCTTGGCCAATAGATGGGGAAACAGCAAAATAGCAATAGACTGCCTTTTCTTGGGCTCCAAAATCACTGCAGATGGTGACTGCAGCCATGAAATTAAAAGACACTTGCTCCTTGGAAGATGAAGCTATGATAAACCTAGACAGCATATTAAAAAGCAGAGACATTATTCCTTTGTTGACAAAGGTCTGTCTAGTTAAAGCTATGGTTTTTTCAGTAGTCATGTGTATGGATGGATGTGAGTTGAACCATAAAGAAAATGAATGCCGAAGAATTGATGCTTTTGAACTGTGGTGTTGGAGAAGACTCTTAAGAGTCCCTTGAACTGCAAAGAGATCAAACCAGTCAATCCTAAAGGAAATCAGTCCTGAATATTCATTGGAATATTGAAGCTGAAGCTCCAATACTTTGGCTACCTGATGTGAAGAACTGACTCATTGGAAAAGACCCTGATGCTGGGAAAGATTGAAGGCAGGAGGAGAAGGGGACAACAGAGAGTGAGATGGTTGGATGGCATCCCCAACTTGATGGACATGAGTTTCAGAAAACCCCGGGAGTTGGTGATCAACAGGGAAGCCTGGTGCGTTGCAGTCCATGGGTCACAAAGAGCTGGATATGACTGAAGGACTGAACTGACTAACTGACCAGCCCTTCTCCCCTCTGTGAAGTTTGGAGCAGGGCTTACATTCCAATCTCCAATCTCAGTGGTCTCCTCAGGCAACCAGCCTCATCCTGAAGCTCTCCAAGGGCCCAGAGTCACCTCCTTAGCATCATCTCAGGTATGCTTGATAGGGCCTATTATGAAGATCTTCCTCTCACCCCTGCCACTCTGGGAATTACAGGGGTCATAGGAGTTCTGTGCCAGGAACCAGTGTGTGCATGCTAAGTCACTTCAGTTGTGTCCTACTCTTGTGACCAAATGGACCAGAGCCAGCCAGGTTCCTCTGTCCATGGGATTCTCCAGGCAAGCATATTGGAGTGCGTTGCCATGTTCTTCTCCAGGGAATGTTCCCAACCCAGGGATCAAACCTGAATCTCTTACGTTTCCTACATTGGCAGGCAGATTCTTTACCACAGCACCACCTGGAAAGCCCAGAGAAAAAAAACCAAATACATATTTCTTGTTATATTACAATTTCACACAATGTAATGATATTTTGTAAATATAAACAGCCTATCTGTAAAAGGAATATGTACTATTGTCCAAGTAATAAAAAATAAAATCTTAGCGAGACAGAGTAGCGACAGGGCTGGCTATTGGATTGCCACCACCTCAGGTGTTTTCTGGAAGGCAGAGACCAAGGGGCTGGGTGTTGGCCTGGAAGGAAGGTGTCTACTGTGAATAACACTGAAGCAACTCACCTGTCTTTGCTGTCTCTATAGTCAAGAGCTGTCTGCTTGAGTAGTGGTCATAGCATTGCTGAGAAATGTCTACAGAACTTCAGGGATAACTGGGAAGCAGTGAAGGATACTCAGACCCTGCAGCATGTCCAGTGTCAAAGGCCCCCAAGTGACATATAGTGAGGCTTTGCTGGCCAAGGGAGGAGGGCTCCTGAGCAGGGGCTCCAGCATCAGTCTTGGTAGGGAGAGGTGCTCCTCCCAGGCTATAGAGTCCCAGTGGATGGACATGCTGGTGGGTCAACAGGATGCTCTAGGATGTACAAAGCTCCTTCCAGCTTCCTTGAGCTCAGCCTTCATCTACCTAGCAAACCCTTAGCAACAATTAATTCAGTAACCAGTTCTAAGCCTAGCTGAATTTGCTTAGGGGGAAGGAAGAGTTGTTCTGCCTGGAGTTTTCCAAGGGGAAAGGCCTGGGCAGCAACATTGTTCTCTTGCATAAAGGACAGTGCCATCCGCCACCAAGCTGCTCACGAGGTGGGTCAGAGTGACCCATGTCCACAGGGAGAAAAGGATGCCTGTGTTCCAGAGGGATGTGGGAGAGGGACAAAAGGCTTCTGTTGTAACAAATGCAAGTGTCAGGAGAGGAGAATTCATTGCCTTTCCTCCTCGAGAAAGCTGCTCCCGCCAGCAGCTTTGGGGCTGGAGTCGAGCCGGGTTCAAGTCCAGTCTCTGTGGGCAGAACTCTGGCAACTGACTTGACCTCCCTCAGCCTCAGTAAGAGGGGAAATTTGTGTGTGTGTATATAGTGCGCTGTGCCTAAGGTGCCCAGATAACGGTCACTATCATCATGCAAGTTACTATTCTCACCCATCAAAGGAACTGCAACTGTAGGGTAAGTTCCTGGTACAGAAGGAAGACCAAGCAAAGCAAAGAACAGCAAAGAAAAGAAGCGCAGAGGCTTCTTTCTGAGCCAGATAACTGGAGCCAAAAGTGCAGAATCAGCTCACTGGCTAACTTAGAAAACCTTGAATCCAGGAGGCCCCAATCTGGCCAATTGTGATAGAGCATCTGTATTTTATGGGTATCATGTTTTATTATTTTTACACCACATTAAATTCCATGAATCCATTTAGTTTCTAACCAGTCGCTCCAAAGTCAGAGTCTCTCCCAGAAGGGCAGGCACAGCATGAGCAGAGCTGGCAGCCACCATGGTGTTGGCCTTGCTCTGGGTCCATGGCAACAGCAGGGTCCAGCTCAAGACAAGAGAGCTTTTGTTTTGAGAAGATGCTGGGGTTGGTGCACAGCAGCACGCCCCACACGAAGCTGCTTCCTCAGTCCATTTTGTGTGTGTGGTTTGTTTCCCTGGAATCGGGTCCAGGGATGTGAGACCAATGCCGGGAAGGCACCCGAGGAGGCTGGCCAGGGCGTCCCTGGCAGAACTCGGCACAAGTATTCATCTGAGTATGCTTTGTATCACTTTTAAAGACTCAGAAATTTGCCATTGTGAAATAAAATTCATATATGTGGCAAGACAAGAAAAATGTAAACACGAGGATTCTTCTCTGCCCATTGGCCTCCCCTCCCCTGTGCTGTGCATCTTGTATCCACACTAGGTGTGGAGCAGACCACCCCCCATTGGCAGGGACCCCTGCTAACCTTAAGCAGCATCACGCTCCCAGCACCAACAAGACAAATCCTTAAAGGCAACATTCCTCCTTGAATTATAAAGGATCACAGGACCCCACGATGGTGCTTAAATCTGATTTATATAAACTGTCAACAATATGTCTTTTAATGTACAGCCTCAATCTCACAAACCTTATATAAACTGTGTCTTGACTTCTAATGAGCAGACTTTCTGTGATGCTCTTCCCAGGTTATAATCCTCAAATTTGGCTTGAATAAAAAATTCCAATTCTTTCTTTGATCAACTGAATAATTTTTCATTGATGCCATAAAAACACATCAGGTTTAAGGTTAAAGAAATCACTAGATTAGCCTCCTTGTTTGTTTTTTTTTTTACTCGATGGTAATGTTTTGTTTTTCTGCTCTGTAAGCACCGCACGTTTTACAGCCTTGTCCCAAGTGGGTCTAGCTTAGCACACAGCACTCAAGTGCATGAAGCCAAGTGAGCTACAACGGAGCCCACTCAACCGATGGCTAAAATTAGTCAGTAGTGAGGATTCCTACACCTTGTTTTCAAAACAACTATGTGGACCTGAACCCTCTCCAACAACAATGATCCAGGAGGTGGAATGAGTCAAATTACACAAAGACTTAAACAAAAATTTACCAAATAAAACAGAGAATATTAAAGATAAGAAGGTTTAAATCCAGCAGCCTAATTCCTAGTAGTTTTCCTACTGTGGGACAATAATATTTTTTGCTTTTTATAAAACAAACCAAGTTTGGAACTTCCCCAGCGGTCCAGTGGCTAAGACTCCACGCTTTTACTTCAGGGGCCATGCTTCGATCCCTGGTCAGGGGACTAAAATCCCATGTGCTGCTTGCAGTGTGGACAAAAAAGATTAAAAACAAGGTTAAAGACATTGTAAATAGTTGGCCTGATATTTAAAATTTTAGTATAAATGAAATAGATCCACAGGTATATTTCTTATCTAATAGTACAATTGAGGGCTAATGTAAAGAGTATGTAGATAAAATCATAAGAAGGATAAACTATTTTTGGAAATTAAAACAATGTAGCCTCCACAATAAAGTCAAGTAAGTTGATAACAGTTCCTAGGATGTATGTATTATCCACCAGCAAGGTGGTCTCAGGACGGTCAGCCCCTCACATGGGGATGGCCTTTCTTCAGAACCACTGGAAGTTTTGACTGTTCTGACCTCATCTCAGAAGTCATGTATGGTCCCTGTCATCACTTCCCACTCGTTATCGGCAGGTAGAGGCTAGCTGCCCTCACAGGCAGGGGACGGAGTGGTGGCAAGCCCACACTGGGCAGCAGGGCGTGGGAAGGGAGGCACTGTCAGGGCCAACCTTGGACAAAGCACTCTGCCCTCCAGCCAAACCACAGAGACACGCACAGTAACCCCCTAGACCCGCAGGACTCACCCCACTGCTCGCCAGAGCCCCAGGAGCTGGGCCAGTGTGCTGAGCCTCCTCAGATGGGATTCCTCAGAACAGTGGCTTGAGGATTCAAAGCGCGTGACCTAAAGAGACACGTTATCTGACCCAGACCTCTTGCCCCGCGTCCAGTGGGGGAATGGGTGAGGAGAACCCTAATGAGAGAGTCCAGTCTGAAGGGGAAATGGGAGGCCCGGCATGCACAGCAGCCCCTCGTCAGGCCCTACGGTGGCTGGGCATGACTCCCCACCTCTCCACTTCGCCCCTTTTCCACATCTCAGCCACTTTTCCTGTTCCATGAAAAGCAGTCCATGTTTGTAGCTGCTGCCTGGCTGAAGAAGTTCAGGGCCCAAATGCCGCTTTCTGTTTTGTGCTCTCTCTGGCTCTTTCAGCTCAAGCTGCTGTTGATTCTGCTGGTTCTGTTGTCTGAATAAGTGGGTTTTCTACAGAGTTCATTGATGTTCACAGCACTTGACCAAACCTAAACCCGAATCTGTTTGAAAGGGGCCCTTCTCTAATCGGCCCTCATGCAGCTTCTGCAACCAGTGCCCTCAGGTTGGAAGATGATCGATATGACAGCGCCTGAGGGGCCCATGTACAAAGTCCACAGGAAGCTTTTGCTCACAAAACAGGTGTGAGCACCAACTGAACTATTGCAGAGTCTTCGAGGGCTTCACAATCCCATCTCATCTTGTCCCTGCTCTGAGGCCACTCTTCCCCAACAGCCCGTGGAGTCAGCCTTTGCCCTGAACCTGCTCGTTCTTTGAGAATCTTCTTCTGGGAGAGAAAGGGCATGAGAAATAGTTCCATTTTTGAGCCAGCCATGGTCCTTTGTAGCTCTTTTAAGTTCTGTTTGTAAACTGGATTATCCTCCTCTACCTCCTCTCTCCCAGACCGTTCTTAGACACATAGTGAACAGGCCCGGCTGACACTCTGATGCTGCTGGGAAACCACTTCAGTAGACCAAAAGTCCACTTCCTTGCAGGTCACCCTGGGACCCAGTTCCCACGGCTGAATAACAAAGGCTCTTTCCTCCTCTCTGGTACATTGCCTCGATTTCCTTGCCTTGGCCCCCAGGTGTGCAGGCCTCTTGCTTCCGCCTGATTCCACGCTAGGGCTGCAGGCTCTAGGCTCCTGTTTTGGCAGCACCCACAATGAAGCCCCAAACTCTGCCCCGGTTCCCATTGTCATGTAGGAAGCCACCAGCGGACGGTGTAAAACCCTCGCCCTCTTCCTTATTCTCACCAGGCACACCATCAGGGAGCAGGGACCCATCTTGCTTCAGCTCCACGATGTCTGGGCCACAGCTGAGAAACCTGGAACAGTGGGATAACCTCAAACAGCGGGAGTGGGTGGCCCAGGGCCCTCTCAATTGCATGTCTGGCACCTGTATGGGTTCCCAAGTGGACTTTCACAGCAACTGGGTCTTGAGAGCAGGCATTTCGGCAGAACCAGAGGACACTGCACACAGCCTCTTGTGAGCTGGCCTCAGAGGTCACTGCTGGTCTCCTGTTCTATTGATTAAAGCCCACCCAGATTCAGGCAGAGGGAATGTTATGGAAAGACAGTCAAAGAATTTACAGTCGTTAAAAACCCATGGTTCACCCTCTGGCCATACATCACTGCAAACAGTGGAGGGGGCATATCTTTTTTAAAGATGTTGAAAGATTAGTTTCAATGGAAGTGTCTTTTACATTGTATGGTTTACATGGTATACTGCATGCATTTTTTTTTGATCAAGGTTATTTTTTATTGCACATTTACTACACACATTTTTATCCATTTAAAGATACAGAACACTCCAGTGTCCCAGAAGACTCCTTCACAGCATCCCCTTCCCAGCCTCTGTCTGAGGCACACATGCAATTTTGAGGGGAGGAACACAAACCTATGAGTGGGACTGTTGAATTGCAGGGTAGGCATAGGTCTAACTTTCCCAGCAGCTGCCAGTTTCTAACTTAATTGTACTGGTTTGTATCCCACTTTCTCCCCAACAATGTGTAACTCCAGTCCCCAAGATACCAACACTTCAGGATTTTCAGTCTTTTAACCATTCTAATGGGAGTGTGGTGACAGCTCTTTGTGATTTTAATTAGTATTCCTTGATGTGTCTGTGAGCTTTTGTTGTATATGCCAAACTGTCCCCAAATTGAATGTTTTACAATAACAGTCATTGACTTAGCTCACGATTCTGCATGTTGGCTGTTTGGGATTTATTCAGCAGGGTTTTCAGGAGGGCCTCACCTGCACTCATTCTATCTGCAGTCACTACTGGCCACTGGGTGGCTTTGGTTCTGGAGGTGACCGGTTGTCAAACGTGTGTGTGGTGTGCATGTCTATGTGTGTGCCTGTGCGTGTGTGTGAGGCAGCCACCTGTCTCTGCTCAGCTGCCTTTTCACCTGGTGGTACAGGTTTCAAGACCACGAGACTGAAAACTGTGTGGCTTCTGGAATCCTAACCTTGGAAATTGTACAAGGTCACTTTTCAACTTCTGTGGATGTATTTATTGCAAGGCCAGCCCAGGTTCAGGGGGTCCACTTCTTGCTGGGAAACCTGCAGAGTATGGTGGGCATTTGGTAGAAAAAACTAAAGAGAAACCTGGTCTAAAGCGAGTCAGGAAGCCCAGGATGGGGAGCTCTCATGCCTCGCAGCTCAGCTCCCATTCCCTGACGGGAAGCTGACTTCACCAACCACAGGAGAAGGAGAATTTCCTCCCTGCCTGGCAGCAGCTGGGCAATGAGCAGCCGTTATCCCAGAGCCTCCCTTCCCTCCCACAGACTTTTCCTTTTCAGGAGCCCTTCCAGCTCTCCCTTTGGTCTGTGAAGTGACCTTCTTCTCCCTGTTCTCTGGACTCGCCTATGGTTTGCCATAACCTGCATGTCCTGAATTGCAATTCTGCTGCTATTTCTGAATAAGTCCATTCTGCTGGTAAGATAACTGGCTGTTTTATCTTTCAGGGTGGCATTTGCAGTGTCCCACACTTAGCCTTCTACCCACAAACTATTTACATTTCTAAATACAGAGAATTTGCTCACCCTATCCCAGGAAGCTCCCTCCCCCAAAAGTCTCACCTAGTTGTGGCATCAAGCTTGAAGCTCAGGACCTCATGATTCATGATTCCCATCAGGTCTAGTGGCCACTGGGGCTCCGGAGCAGTATCTCTTCTAGTTCCAGGCACTTGTGAGTTGGGAAGACGAGGAGTTTGAATTTCCTGCCAGACCCACCGCATGCTACTGAGATGGGAGCTGACAAACAGGATGCTCCCATGCGTGCATGGTGGTGCACAAGGCGCCTGTCCTCACCTACCGCCTGCAGTCCTGAAATCACAGGGCAGTGTTCCCAGGTCCATGGTCTAGGAGTCAGTGCATTTGGATTAGTGCCTGGTTCTGCTCCTTGGGCTTCCCTGATAGCTTAGTTGTTAAAGAATCCGCCTGCAGTGCGGGAGACCTGCGTTCAGTCCTTGCGTTGGGAAGATCTCCTGGAAAAGGGAAAGGCCACTTCAGTATTCTGGTCTGGAGAATTCAATGGACTGTATAGTCCATGGAGTCGCAAAGAGTCAGACATGACTGAGCGACTTTCATTTTCACTTTCTGCTCCTTTCGGGCAGCTGCCATCTCAAGACCCCACTGCTCCCTGGAATGGCATGCAGGCCCCTGTCCTTCCTTTTCCGCAAGAAATGGCTGCTCAGCATGGAGGTGCTGGGGTCCACGGCAGTCTTGTTTCACGTTGAATGATCTCAGTCCCTTTTGGTTCAAGCTGGTGGTGCTTTCACCGATGTGAATTTTGTGAGCGCTATTCATTGTGTGACTACGTCACAGTTTGTGTCTCCAACCTCCTGGTCACTAACACTTGGCATGGTACCAACGTTTTTGTCACAAAGCTGCTATAAGCATTCTTGGGCAAGGCATTGTGTAACATGTTTTTTCATTTCTTTTGGACAAAGGCTGTGGGGTCTTTTCTGGGTCCTCCAGGTTCATCCATGTTGCTTCAAATGGCAATATTCTTTTCTTTTTATGTATATCATAGCCTCTTTATCCATTCATCTGCTGATGGATATTTAGGTTGTTTCCATGTCTTGGCTATTGTGAATAGTGCTGCTCTGAACAATGACCTGCATGTATCTTTTAAAATTGCTTTTTGTTTTGGATATATCTCCAGGAGTGGAAGTGCTGGATCATATAGCCTGTTTATTTTTAGTTTCCTAAGACACGACCCTCTTCCAACAACACAAGAGAAGACTCTACACATGGACATCACCAGATGGTCAACACCAAAATCAGATTGATTATATTTTGTGCAGCCAAAGATGGAGAAGCTCTATACAGTCAACAAAAACAAGACCAGGAGATGACTGTGGCTCAGATCATGAACTCCTTATTGCCAAATTCAGACTTAAATTGAAGAAAGTAGGGAAAACCGCTAGACCATTCAGGTATGACCTAAATCAAATCCCTTATGATTACACAGTGGAAGTGAGAAATAGATTTAAGGGACTAGATCTGATAGATAGAGTGCCTGATGAACTATGGAATGAGGTTCGTGACATTGTACAGGAGACAGGGATCAAGACCATCCCCAGGGAAAAGAAATGCAAAAAAGCAAAATGGCTGTCTGGGGAGGCCTTACAAATAGCTGTGAAAAGAAGAGAGGCAAAAAGCAAAGGAGAAAAGGAAAGATATAAGCACCTGAATGCAGAGTTCCAAAGAATAGCAAGAAGAGATGAAAAAGCCTTCTTCAGCGATCAATGCAAAGAAATAGAGGAAAAGAACAGAATGGGAAAGACTAGAGATCTCTTTAAGAAAATTAGAGATACCAAGGGAACATTTCATGTAAAGATGGGCTCGATAAAGGACAGAAATGGTATGGACCTAACAGAAGCAGAAGATATTAAGAAGAGGCGGCAAGAATACACGGAAGAACTGTACAAAAAAGATCTTCACGACCCAGATAAGCATGATGATGTGATCACTAATCTAGAGCCAGACATCCTGGAATGTGAAGTCAAGTGGGCCTTAGAAAGCATCACTATGAACAAAGCTTGTGGAGGTGATGGAATTCCAGTGGAGCTGTTTCAAATCCTGAAAGATGATGCTGTGAAAGTGCTGCACTCACTATGTCAGCAAATTTGGAAAACTCAGCAGTGGCCACAGGACTGGAAAAGGTCACTTTTCATTCCAATTCCAAAGAAAGGCAATGCCAAAGAATGCTCAAACTACCGCACACTTGCAATCATCTCACATGCTAGTGAAGTAGTGCTCAAAATTCTCCAAGCCAGGCTTCAGCAATACGTGAACCGTGAACTCCCTGATGTTCAAACTGGTTTTAGAAAAGACAGAGGAACCAGAGATCAAATTCTCAACATCCGCTGGATCATGGAAAAAGCAAGAGAGTTCCAGAAAAACATCTATTTCTGCTTTACTGACTATGCCAAAGCCTTTGACTGTGTGGATCACAAGAAACTGTGGAAAATTCTGAAAGAGATGGGAATACCAGACCACCTAACCTGCCTCTTGAGGAATCTGTATGCAGGTCAGGAAGCAACAGTTAGAACTGGACATGGAACAACAGACTGGTTCCAAATAGGAAAAGGAGTATGTCAAGGCTGTATATTGTCACCCTGCTTATTTAACTTCTATGCAGAGTACATCATGAGAAACGCTGGACTGGAAGAAACACAAGCTGGAATCAAGATTGCCGGGAGAAATCTCAATAACCTCAGATATGCAGATGACACCACCCTTATGGCAGAAAGTGAAGAGGAACTAAAAAGCCTCTTGATGAAAGTGAAAGAGGAGAGTGAAAAAGTTGGCTTAAAGCTCAACATTCAGAAAACGAAGATCATGGCATCCGGTCCCATCACTCCATGGGAAATAGATGGGGAAACAGTAGAAACAGTGTCAGACTTTATTTTTTGGGGCTACAAAATCACTGCAGATGATGGTGCAGATGGTGACTGCAGCCATGAAATTAAAAGATGCTTACTTCTTGGAAAAAAAGTTATGACCAACCTAGATAGTATATTCAAAAGCAGAGACATTACTTTGCCGACTAAGGTCCGTCTAGTCAAGGCTATGGTTTTTCCAGTGGTCATGTATGGATGTGAGAGTTGGACTGTGAAGAAGGCTGAGCACCAAAGAATTGATGCTTTTGAAGTGTGGTGTTGGGGAAGACTCTTGAGAGTCCCTTGGACTGCAAGGAGATCCAACCAGTCCATTCTGAAGGAGATCAGCCCTGGGATTTCTTTGGAAGGAATGATGCTAAAGCTGAAGCTCCAGTACTTTGGCCACCTCATGCAAAGAGTTGACTCATTGGAAAAGACTCTGATGCTGGGAGGGATTGAGGGCAGGAGGAGAAGGGGACGACCGAGGATGAGATGGCTGGATGGCATCACGGACTCAATGGACGTGAGTCTGAGTGAACTCCGGGAGTTGGTGATGGACAGGGAGGCCTGGCGTGCTGCAGTTCATGGGTTGGAAAGAGTTGGACACGACTGAGCGACTGAACTGAACTGAACTGAAGACACTACCATACTGTTCTCCACAGTGGCTGCACCAATCTACACTCCTACCAACAGGTTACAAGAGTTCCTTTTCTGCTGCATCCTTGCCAACATGTGCTACTTCCAGAATTTTTGATGATGACCATTCAACCAGGTGTTAGGTGATAATCTCATTGTTGTTTTAATTTGCATTTCCCTGATGATTAGCAATGTTGAACAACTTTTCATGTGCTTGTTGGCCATCTGCATTTCCTCTTTGAAAAAAATGTCTGTTCAGTTTTTCTGTGCATTTTAAAATCAGATTTTTTTTTTTGATGTTGAGTTATATGAGCTGTTTATATATGTTGGATATTAATGCCTTACTGGTCATAAGCTAAGGTAAGTCACTTCAGTCATGTCCGACTCTGTGCGACCCCATAGACGGCAGCCCACCAGGCTCCCCCGTCCCTGGGATTCTCCAGGCAAGAACACTGGAGTGGGTTGCCATTTCCTTCTCCAATATTGGTCATAGTATTTGCAAATATTTTATCCTATCAGCAGGTTGTCTTTTTCTGGTTTGCATATTCTTAATTATCTCTTTTGATGAGGATTTTAACTTTTGATTGTCTGATACAGCTGTCAGCAATCTGTGGTCAGTCAGCCCTTTGCCTGGGTTTGTAAATAGAAGTTTTATTGAAACACAGATGCATACATTCATTTCTGCATTGTCCAAGCTGTTCGTGCTACGACCGACAACAAGGTCAGTGATTCTAGCTGCGGCTGTCTGCAAAGCTTAGAATATTTACAATCTGGACTGCCCTTTACAGAAATGTTTGCTGAACACTCATCTAATTTACCAATTTTTAACTTTATTGTTAGGGCTTTTTTGGTCTGAGGAATCTTTGCTGCTTCTAGTTTTAAAGTTTTATATTTAGGTGTGTGATCCATTCCAAATAAGCTTTTATGTCTTTTGTGAGGCAGGCAATTAGGTTCCTGTTCTTGCAGCCCACCTTTTGAAAAGACTGTTTAACCCAAGAAGGTGCTTGGGCACCTTGGTTGAAAATCAATGACTGTAAAAGTCTGAGTCTACTTCTGGATTTTCTTTTCTATTCCACTGATCTCTTTATCATTTTGCCAGTTCCGCACTATCTTGATTGCTGTATCTTTATAAAAATTCTTCAAGAATTGTGGAGAATTGACTTCTTAAATATATTGAACTTCCAATATGTGAACATGGAATCTCCCTTCACTTCTTTAGATCTTTCAGTGATTTTCTCAGCATTTAAAAATTAGTTGTAGTATAAAGCCTTTTACTCTGTCTTTCACTCTGCTTAAAACTAAATTAAATTAAATTAATTTAAAAAACTAAGATTATGGCATCTGGCCCCATTGCTGCTGCTGCTGCTGCTTCTAAGTCACTTTAGTCGTGTCCGATTCTGTGTGACCCCCATGGACGGCAGCCCACCAGGCTTCCCCATCCCTGGGATTCTCCAGGCAAGAACATTGGAGTGGGTTGCCATTTCCTTCCCCAATGCATGAAAGTGAAACGTGAAAGGTCAGTCACTCAGTCGTATCTGACTCTTCGTGACCCCATGGACTGCAGCCCACCAGGCTCTTCCATCCATGGGATTTTCCAGGCAAGAGTACTGGAGTGGGATGCCATTACTTTCCTCATCTGGCCCCATTACTTGATAGCAAATAGACGGGAAAAAGGTGGAAGTAGCTACAGATTTCCTCTTCTTGGGCTCTGAAATCACTGCAGATGATGACTGTACCCATGAAATCAGAAGATGATTGCTTCATGGCAGGAAAGCTATGACAAACCTAGACAGTGTGTTGAAAAGCAGAGATATTACTCTGCTGACAAAGGTCCATATAGTCAAGGCTATGGCCTATCCAAATGGTTATTATGTATGGTTGTGAGAGCTGGACCATAAATAAGGCAGAACACCAAAGAACTGATGCCTTCGAACTGTGGTGCTGGAGAGGACTCTTCAAAGTCCCTTGGACTGCAAGGAGATCAAACCAGTCAATCTTAAGGGAGATCAACCCCGAATACTCATTGGAAGGACTGATGCTGAAGCTGAAGCTCCAGTATTTTGGTCATCTGATGCGAACAGCTGACTCATTGGAATAGTCTCTGATGCTGGGGAATACTGAGGGCAGGAGGAGAAGACGGTATCAGAGGATGAAATGGCTGGATGGCATCACCAATGCAGTGGACATGAACTTGGGAAAACTTCAGGAGATGGTGAGAGACAGGGAGGCCTGATGTGCTGCAGTCCATGGGTTGCAAAGAGTCAGACGCAACTGGGAGACTGAACATAAAGCCTTGCACATATTTTTGTTAAAATTATTCTTAAACATTTTATGTTGATGCTTATTTTGGTCAGTCTCAGCCTATTTGTAGTGATGCTATCAACTAGAGATGCCTGGGGGCCCTCTCTGGGCCCATCCTATTTGCCCCTACAGATGTTTTTCAAGGTCTTGCCAAGGTTGGACTAGCCCTGTGGTTATCTCTGAGATTGTAAGAAGCACCTCAGCAACCATCATTAGAGAGCTTTGAAAAGACACGTTTTGTTACTCACAGGTTCTGGAAGGTACGGATTAGCCAGGGCACAGTCAGGTCTCAATATGCGGTGTGGGGGAGGGGAAGTGGAGAGATAGAGCTCTCTGGGGTTCTGCCTTTATTGGAGTGGAGGGTAGGGTCTAGAGTTTTTCTGGCTCACTCTCTATTGGTGAATTTAAAATGATAAGAGAGGGAATGAAGGGTCAGGAAGGAAAAAGCAAACCATCAAAGGGTCGATTATCTAGGTCAACCAGTGCTTCCTAAAAAGGGGAAGTTCATGGGTGGGGTGATCTGGCTCTTTATCTAGTTGTGTTGCTGGTAATGTGCTTATCTGAGATGGTTGTCTTTGAAGCAGATGCCTCAGCCATAGAAAGCTTAATGTCAGTCCCCTGCATTATATTCAAAAAGCTAATTGTCAGGTGCTTACATTAGTGTGTGTGTGTGTCTTCATGATCAGCTGTGTTTGACTCTTTGCGACCCCAGGGACTGTAGCCTACCAGGCTCCTCTGGACATGAGATTTCCCAGGCAAGACTGCTGGAGTGGGTTGCCATTTCCTACTCCAGGGGATCTTCCAAACCCAGGGATCAAACCTGCATCTCCTGCATTGGCAAGCAGATTCTTTACCACTGAGCCACCAGGGAAGCCCAAGAAGGAATGCTATTTTTTCTTAAATTTATTTATTTTTTACTGAAGGATAATTGCTTTACAGATTTTTGCTGTTTTCTATCAAACCTCAACATGAATCAGCCATAGGTATACATATATCCCCTCTCTTTTGAACCTCCCTCTCTTTTGAATCTCCCTCCCATCTCCTTCCCCATCCTACCCCTCTAGGTTGATACAGAGCCCCTGTTTGAGTTTCTGGAGCCATACAGAAAATTTCTGTTGGCTATCTATTTTGCATATGGTAATGTAAGTTTCCATGCTACTCTTTCCATACACCTCACCTTCTCCTCCCCTCTCCCCATGTCCATAAGTCTATTTTCTATGTCTGTTTCTCCATTGTTGCCCTGTAAATAAATTCTTCAGTATCATTTTTCTAGATTCCATATATATGTGTTCAGTTCAGTTCAGTCACTCAGTCGTGTCCGACTCTTTTCGACCCCATGAATTATGGCACGCCAGGCCTCCCTGTCCATCGCCAACTCCCAAAGTTCACTCAAACTCATGTCCATCAAGTCGGTGATGGGATCCAGCCATCTCATCCTTGGTCGTCCCCTTCTACTCCTGCCCCCAATCCCTCCCAGCATCAGGGTCTTTTCCGATGAGCCAACTCTTCCCATGAGGTGGCCAAAGTATTGGAGTTTCAGTTTCAGCATCAGTCCTTCCAATGAACACCCAGGGCTGATCTCCTTTAGGATGGACTGGTTGGATCTCCTTGTAGTCCAAGGGACTCTCAAGAGTCTTCTCCAACACCACAGTTCAAAAGCATCAATTTTTTGGCGCTCAGCTTTCATTAGAATATGATATTTATCTTTCTTGTGCTGATTTACTTCATTCTGTATAATAGATTCTAGGTTCATCCACCTCATTAGAACTGACTCAAATGAGTTCCTTTTTATGGCTGAGTAATGTTCCGTTGTGTATATGTACCACAACATCTTTATCCTTTCATCTGTTGATGGACGTCTAGATTGCTTCCTTGTTCTATCTACTGTAAATAGCGCCACAATGAACAATGGGGTACATTCGTCTTTTTCAATTTTGGTTTCCTCAGGGTATATGCATAGGAGTGGGATTGCTGGGTCATATGGTGGTTTTATTCCTAGTTTTTTAAGGAATCTCCATACTATCTTCCATAGTGGCTGTATCAATTTACATTCCCACTAACAGTACAAGAGCGTTCCCTTTTCTCCACACCCTCTCTAGCATTTATTGTTTGTAGACTTTTTGATGATGGCCATTCTGACGGATGCGAGGTGATATCTCATTGTAGTTTTCATTTGCATTTATTTCTCTGATAATGAGCGATGTTGAGCATCTTTTCAGGTGTTCGTTAGCCATCTGTATGTCTTCTTTGGAGAAATGTCCATTTAGGTCTTTTTTTCCCAGTTTTTGATTGGGTTGTTTGTTTTTCTGGTATTGAGTTGTATAGGCTGCTTGTATATTTTGGAAATGAATCCTTTGTCAATTGTTTCATTTGTTATTATGTTCTCCCTTTCTGAGGGTTGTCTTTTCACTTTGTTTATAGTTTCTTTTGTTGTGAGAAAGCTTTTAAGTTTAATCAGGTCCCACTTGTTTACTTTTGTTTTTATTTCCATTACTCTAGGAGGTGGGTCATAGAGGATCTTGCTTTGATTTATGTCATCAAGTGTTCTGCCTGTTTTCCTCTGTGAGTTTTATAGTTTCTGGTCTTACATTTATGTCTTCAATCCATTTTGAGTTTATCTTTGTGTATGGTGTCAGGAAGTGTTCTAATTTTATTCTTTTACATGTAGCTGTCCAGTTTTCTCAGCACCATTTATTGAAGAGGCTGTCTTTGCCCCATTGTACATTCTTACCTTCTTTGTCAAAAATAAGGTACCCATAGGTGCATGGGTTTATTTCTGGGCTTTCTATATTGTTCCATTGGTCTATATTTCTGTTTTTATGCCAGTACCATACTGTCTTGATGACTGTAGCTTTGTAGTATAATCTGAACTCAGGAAGGTTGATTCCTCTAGCTCCATTCTTCCTCAAGACTGCTTTGGCTATTTGGAGTCTTTTGTGTTTCCATGTGAATTGTGAAATTTTTTATTCTAGTTCTGTGAAAAATGCCATTGGTAATTTGATAGGGATCGCATTGAATCTGTAGCTTGCATTTGGTAATATAGTCATTTTCACAATATTGATTCTTCCTACCCAGGAACATGGAATATCTCTCCATCTGTTTATGTTGTCTTTGATTTCTTTCATTAGCTGCCGAAGTCCAGCCTCAGCAGAGTCCAGGGATATCCTCAGGATGGACGACGTCGGCAAGTAAAGAAAGATAGATAAAGAGATAAAGAAAGAGACACGGGGTGACCAAGCTTCTTCGAGTGAGGCCCATTTACTTTATTCTTTTTGGGGCTTTTACACCCTGAGTTATACATACAGCAAGGCTTGAAAAATGCAGAGTCAACTCAACATTCCATCAGTAATAACTTTCATCGATATCAGGTTCCTTCCTGCAAAAGTCTTATTTTCTGTACATCATCTTCTATTCCGGAGGCCTGTTGATATTCCATGACCTCCTTTTGATAAAGGTTGGTCAGCCAGAACACCAGAACAATGATTTTTCCTTAAAGTGTTTCTTCTTAAATTCTTAGCCTGCGTCACCCTTAAAGTACAGCGTTACATTCTTATGGAGCAAAGATTCAGCAGGTTACAGCAAAGAAAGAACTTATTAACTCAAAGCCTAATGTTGCTAATGCTAAGGCTATTACTTGCTTCTTCTATATCCTGACTAAATGCACTCCCAGGAACACAATGGATAAGGGATGTGAGAACTTGGCAGCAAGCATTGCATAGGCTCAACAATGTTGCAAGAGTCTGGATAAAGCTGCCATGTAAGCTAGAATGCTAACAGAGGGTTTGAAACACTCCTTTCATGCCCAGGAGATTTATCAACTAGAGCCCTAAGTTAACTCTTTTGGTCAGAGACAGCCCCTTGCTAATGTCAGAAGAGCTGGTGAAAGACACAAAATAGTAAGACGGACAGATTCTGGCTCAGTGGTAGATGCTCGAGCAGGTCCAGGGGGTCCGTTGAGTCCTGAGGCCTTACTCATCAGGACTCTTCCACATGACCTTGTCATGGGTCGGATGGCCCAGGGAGTCCCTCGAGTCCTGCATGACCTTGTCATGGGTGGGATCTCCCATGCTGCCTCCCGGCAATTAGTGTCATAATTTTCTGTGTACAGTTCTTTTGTCTCCTTAGGTAAGTTTATTCCTAGATATTTAATTATTTTTGTTGTAATGGTAAATGGGATTGATTCCTTAACTTCTCTTTCTGATTTTTCATTGTTAATATACAGAAATGCAAGTGATTTCTGTGTATTGATTTTGTATGCTGCAACTTTGCTAAATTTATCGATCAGCTCTAGTAATTTTTGAAACTATCTTTAGGGTTTTCTATGTACAGTATCATGTCATCTGCAAAGAGTGGAGCTTTACTTCTTCCTTTTTGATATGGATTCCTTTTATTTCTTTTTCTTCTGTGATTGCTGTAGCGAAGACTTCCAGAAGTATGTTGAATAATAGTGGCAAAAGTGGACACCCTTGTCTTGTTCCTGATCTTAGGGGGAATGCTTTCAGTGTTTCACCATGGAGAATAAAGTTTGCTGTAGGCTTATTATATATGGCCTTTACTATTAATCATAAATGGGTGCTGAATTTTGTCAAAGGCTTTTTCTGCATCTATTGAGATTATCATATGGCTTTTATCCTTCAATTTGTTAATATGGTGTATCACATTGATTGATTTGCATATTTTGAAGAATCCTTGCATCCCTGGAATAAACCCAACTTGATCATGGTTTATGAGCTTTTTGACATGTTGTTGAATTCTGTTTGCTAAAATTTTGTTGAGGATTTTTGCATCTATTTTCATCAGTGATACTGGCCTGTAGTTTATTCTTTTTGTGTGTTGTCTTTGTCTGGTTTTGGTATCAGGGTGATGGTGGCCTCATAGAATGAGTTTGGAAGTGCTCCTTCCTCTGCAATTTTTTGAAAGAGTTTTAGAAGGATAGGCATTAGCTCTTCTCTAAATGTTTGATAGAATTCTCCTGTGAAGCCATCTGGTCCTGGGCTTTTGTTTTTTGGGAGATTCTTGATCACAGCTTCAATTTCAGTGCTTGTAATTGGGTTGTTCATAATTTCTATTTCTTCCTGGTTCAGTCTTGGAAGATTGAACTTTTGTAAGAATCTATCCATTTCTTCCAGGTTATCTATTTTATTGCCATACAGTTGCTCCTATTAGTCTCTTATAATCCTTTGTATTTCTGCATTGTCTGTTGTAACCTCTCCTTCTTCATTTCTAATTTTGTTGATTTGATTCTTCTTTTTTTCTTGACAAGTCTGGCTAGCGATTTGTCCAATTTGTCTACCTTCTCAAAGAACCAGCTTTTAGTTTTATTAATCTTTACTATTGTTTCTTTCATTTCTTTTTCATTTCTTTCTGCTCAGATCTTTATGATTTCTTTCCTTCTGCTAATTTTTTTTTTTGTTCTCCTTTTTCCAGTTGTTTTAGGTGTAAAGTTAAGTTGTCTATTAGATGTTTTTCTTGTTTCTTGAGGTAGGATTGTGTTGCTATAAACTTCCTTCTTAGGACTGCTTTTGCTGCATCCTGCAGGTTTTGAGTTGTTTTCATTGTCTTTGTTCCAAAAAAGAATTTTTAAAAATTTCCCTTTTGATTTCTTCAATAACCTCTTGGTTATTTAGAAATGTGTTGTTTAATCTCCATGTGTTTGTGTTTCGTATAGTTTTTTTCTTGTAATTGATATCTAGTCTCATAGCATTGTGGTCGGAGAAGATGCTTGATATGATTTCAATTTTCTTAAATTTACTGAGGTTTGATTTGTGACCCAAGATGTGGTCTATCCTGGAGAGTGTTCCATGTGCACTTGAGAAGAAGGTTTATTCTTCTGCATTTGGATGGCATGTCCTGAAGATATCAATGAGATCCATCTCATCTAATGTATCATTTAAGACTTGTGTTTCCTTATTAATTTTCTGTTTTGATGATCTGTCCATTGGTGTGAGAGGGGTGTTAAAGTCTCTTACTATTATTGTGTTACTGTCAGTTTCTCCTTTTATGTCTGTTAGTGTTTGTCTTATGTATTGAGGTGCTCCTATGTTGGGTGCATAGATATTTATAATTGTTATGTCTTCCTCTTGGATTGATCCCTTGATCATTATGTAGTGTCCTTCCTTATCTCTCATAATATTCTTTATTGTAAGGTCTGTGTTGTCTGATATGAGGATTGCTACTCCAGCTTTCTTTTGCTTCCCATTTGCATGGGATATATTTTTCCATCTTCTCACTTTCAGTCTATATGTGTCTTTAGGTCTGAAGTGCATTTCTTGTAGACAGCACATATAAGGGTCTTGTTTTTGTATCCATTCAGCCAGCCTGTGTCTTTTGGTTGGAGCATTTAATTCATTTACATTTAAAGTAATTATTGATATATGTTCCTGTTGTCACTTTCTTAATTATTTGGGATTGATTTTGTAGATCTTTTTTCTTTTGTTGTATTTCTTGACTATATAAGTCTGTTTAACATTTGTTGTAAAGCTGGTTTGGTGGTACTGAATTTTCTTAACTTTTGCTTGTCTAAAAAGCTTTTTATTTCTCCATCAATTTTGTGAGATCCTTGCCAGGTACAGCAATCTTGGTTGTAGATTTTCCCCTTTCAGTACTTTAACTATATCCTGCCATTCCCTTTATAATATAATGTCATTAAGTCTGATTTTAGTGATTGGGTTTTTCATATATGGCTTTTTACAGATAAAAGATGTTCTCTTTTTGCTGAGATTAAAAAAATCTTGATTGGGTGTTGAATTTTGTCAAATCCTTTATTGATTGAAGTAATCTATATGATTTTTCTTCTTTCTTTCTTCTGTTAAAATGTTAAAATACATTGGTTTCCAAGTGTTGGCCCAATTCTGTGTTGCTGGATAAATTAAGCTTTTTAAGTGTTAGTTGCTTCAGTCATGTCCAGCTCTTTGTGATCCCATGGACAGTAGCCCACCAGGCTTTTCTGTTCATGGGATATCCCAGGCAAGAATGCTGGAGTGGATTGCCATTTCCTTCTCTAGGGGATCTTCTCAACCCAGGGATCAAACGTGGGTCTCCTGTATTGCAAGCAGATTCTTTATAGTCTGAACCAACAAGGAAGCCCCAAATTTTGCTTTGGCAATAACATATTGCCATGCTGTTGGGTTCAGTTTGCTAATATTTTGTTAAGGGTGTTGCATCCGTTTTTACTAAGTCTATTGGTCTGTAATTTTCTTTCCTTGTATTTGTCACAACCTTTGACTGTGTGGATCACAACAAACTATGGAAAATTCTGAAAGAGATGGGAATAACAGACCACCTGACCTGCCTCTTGAGAAATCTGTATTCAGGTCAGGAAGCAACAGTTAGAACTGCACATGGAACAACAGACTGGTTCCAAATAGGAAAAGGAGTACGTCAAGGCTGTACATAGTCACCCTGCTTATTTAACTTATAGGCAGAGTACATCATGAGAAACACTGGGCTGGATGAAGCACAAGCTGGAATAAAGATTTCCAGGAGAAATATCAATAACTTCAGATATGCAGAATATACAACCCTTATGGCAGAACTCAAAGAAGAACTAAAGAGCCTCTTGATGAAGGTGAAAGAAGAGAGTGAAAAAGTTGGCTTAAAGCTCAACATTCAGAAAACTAAGATCATGGCATCTGGTCCCATTACTTCATGGCAAATAGATAGGGAAACAGTGGAAACAATGGTTGACTTTATTTTGGGGGGGCTCCAAAATCACTGCAGATGGTGACTGCAGCCATGAAATTAAAAGACGCTTACTCCTTGGAAGAAAAGTTATGACCAACCTCAACAGCATTTTGAAAAGCAGAGACATTACTTTGCCAGCAAAGGTCCATCTAGTCAAGGCTATGGTTTTTCCAGTAGTCATATATGGATGTGAGAGTTGGACTATAAAGAAAGCTGAGCACAGAAGAATTGATGCTTTTGAACTGTGGTGTTGGAAAAGACTCTTGAGAGTGCTTTGGACTGCAAGGAGAACCAAACAGTCCATCCTAAAGGAATCAGTTCTGAATATTCATTGGAAGGACTGATGCTGAAGCTGAAACCCCAATACTTTGACCACCTGATGTGAAGAACTGACTCATCTGAAAAGACCCTGATGCTGGGAAAGATTGAAGGCAAGAGGAGAAGGGGACGACAGAGGATGACATGGTTGGATGGCATCACCAACTCAATGGACATGAGTTTGAGTAAACTCCGTGAGTTGGTGATGGACAGGGAGGCTTGGCGTGCTGCAGTCCATGAAGTTGCAAAGTCAGGCATGAGTAAGTGGCTGAACTGTATTTGTCACATGTTTCTATATATTTATGTTTGCCTCATAAAACAAATTGGGAAATGTCCATGCACTGTTTTCTTAAGATTTTGTTTAATACTGGTGATGAGATAAATTCATGTTATGGCAAGCCAAGAAAAAAATTAAATGTAAACTTTTCGTCTGCCCGTTGGGCCTTTTCCCTCCCCTCGAGTGTGCGCCGTGCATCTGCCTTGACCAGACCTCCCTGGAGACAACCTTCCTTTTTAATCTTGTGAAGGGACTTGATGACTCACTATGTACATTGTACATGCAGATCTGGATTGTGTAAACTGTCAATATGTCTTTTGATATACAAGCTTTTGTCTCAAAAACATTTATATACTTTGACCTCTAATGGGGGAAACAATTCTCAGAAGTGGGAAAGAGTGTCTCCTGTGTTGTAATCCTCAGGTTGGCTCCAAAAATTTCCCTTTCTTTTGCAGATTAACCATTGGTGTTATTTCTTGTTGACAAGAAATAATTTTTTGTTAACATTGGTGTTATTTCTTGTCTACATATTTCATAGAATTCATCCATTAAACCGTTTGGGACAAGAATTTTCTTTGTTGGAAATTTTTTTAATCAAATTTAAGATCTAATTTATATAAATATATTTATATATACAAACATACATATATTTCAACTTTTCTCTTGAGTCAGTATTGTTAAGTTATGCTTTAAAGGATTTGTCCATTTCATACAGGTTATCAGATGTATTGGCACAAAACTGGTCAGTCTTCTGTTTATCTTTTTAACATTGGTGTCATTGGGGTCAGTCTTCCATTTATCTTTTTCACTTCTAAAATTGATAGCTCTTTTTTCTCTTGATAAATCTTGCTAGGAATTTGTCAGTTCTATACATTTTTTTTCTGAGAACCAACTTTTATCTTTACTAAATTTTCTATTATTTCCTCATCCATTAATTTGTTTATATCTACTCTGGAGAAGGAAATGGCAACCCACTCCAGTATTCTTGCCTGGAGAATCCGCTGGACGGAGGAGCCTGGTAGGCTACAGTCCACGGGGTTGCAGAGTCGGACACGACTGAGTGACTTCACATTAGTATTTCCTTCTGTAACTTAATTTGGTTGTAATTTGCTTTTCTTTTCTACTTTTAGCTTAAGTTGGAAGTTTTGATCATGGATTAAATTTTTGTTTAATTCTAACATAAGCATTGAAAGCATCAATTTCTCTCCAAGCTCTGCTTTAAATACATCCTCCCGCTTCAATTTTAATCTATGTATGTTAGTCTGCGTGGACAGTTATAACAAAAATACCATAAACTATATGGCTTATAAATCATGAAATATTTGTTTCTCACAGTAGTGGAGGCTGAAAGTCCAAGATTCTCGGGTCACAGACAGCTGTCTTCTCACTATGTCCTCATGTATGGAATAGGGAGCTCCCGGGGGTCTGTTTTCAGTTCAGTTCAGTCGCTCAGTCGTGTCCGACTCTTTGTGACCCCATGAAACACAGCACGCCAGGCCTCCCTGTCCATCACCAACACCCAAACCCATGTCCACTGAGTCGGTGATGCCATCTAACCATCTCATTCTCTGTCGTCCCCTTCTCCTCCTGCCCCTAATCCCTCCCAGCATCAAGGTCTTTTCCAATGAGTCAGCTCTTCACATCAGGTGGCCAAAGTGTTGGACTTTCAGCTTCAACATCAGTCCTTCCAACGAACACCCAGGATTGATCTCCTTTAGGATGGACTGGTTGGATCTCCTTGCAGTCCAAGGGACTCACAAGAGTCTTCTCCAACACCACAGTTCAAAAGCATCAATTCTTCAGCACTCAGCTTTCTTCACAGTTCCAACTCTCACATCCATACATGACCACTGGAAAAACCATCGCCTTGACTAGACGGACCTTTGTTGGTCAAGTAATGTCTCTTCTTTTTAATATGCTATCTAGGTTGGATGTAGCTTTCCTTCCAAGGAGTAAGTGTCTTAATTTCATGGCTGCAATTACCATCTGCAGTGATTTTGGAGACAAGATAAATAAAGTCAGCCGCTGTTCCCACTGTTTCCCCATCTATTTGCCATGAAGTGATAGAACCGGATGCCATGATCTTTGTTTTCTGAATGTTGAGCTTTAAGCCAACTTTTTCACTCTCCCATTTCACTTTCATCAAGAGGCTTTTTAGTTCTTCTTCACTTTCTGCCATAAGGGTGGTGTCATCTGCATATCTGAGGTGATTGATATTTCTCCTGTAAGTCTTGATTCCAGCTTGTGCTTCATCCAGCCCAGCATTTCTCATGATGTACTATGCCTATAAGTTAAATAAGCAGGGTGACAATATACAGCCTTGATGTATTCCTTTTCCTATTTGGAACCAGTCTGTTGTTCCATGTGCAGTTCTAACTGTTGCTTCCTGACCTGCATACAGATTTCTCAAGAAGCAGGTCAGGTGGTCTGGTCTTCTCATCTCTTTCAGAATTTTCCACAGTTTGTTGTGGTCCACATAGTCAAAGGCTTTCTCATAGTCAATAAAGCAGAAATAGATGTTTTTCTGGAATTCTCTTGCTTTTTCAATGATCCAGCAGATGTTGAGAATTTGATCTCTGGTTCCTCTGCCTTTTCTAAAACCAGCTTGAACATCTGGAAGTTCCCGGTTCACATATTGCTGAAGCCTGGCTTGGAGAATTTCAAGCATTACTTTACTAGCATGTGAGATGAGTGCTATTGCATGGTAGTTTGAGCATTCTTTGGCATTGCCTTTCTTTGGGATTGGAATGAAAACTGACCTTTTCCCATCCTGTGGCCACTACTGAGTTTTCCATATTTGCTTGCATATTGAGTGCAGCATTTTTACAGCATCATCTTTCAGGATTTGAAATAGCTCAACTGGAATTCCATCACCTCCACTAGATTTCTTTGTAGTGATGCTTCCTAAAGCCCACTTGACTTCACATTCCAGGATGTCTGGCTCTAGGTGAGTGATCACACCATTGTGATCGTGAAGACCTTTTTTGTACAGTTCTTCTATGTATTCTTGCCACCTCTTCTTAATATTTTCTGCTTCTGCTAGGTCCATACCATTTCTGTCCTTTATTGAGCCCATCTTTGCATGAAATGTTCCCTTGGTATTTCTAATTTTCTTGAAGAGATCTCTATTCTTTCCCTTTCTATTGTTTTCCTCTATTTCTTTGCATTGATCGCTGAGGAAGACTTTCGTATCTCTCCTTGCTATTCTTTGGAATTCTGCATTCAAATGGGTATATCTTTCCTTTTCTTCTTTGCTTTTCACTTCCCTTCTTTTCACAGCTATTTGTAAGCCCTCCTCAGATAGCCATTTTGCTTTTTTGCATTTCTTTTTCTTGGGGATGGTCTTGATTCCTGTCTACTGTACAATGTCACGAACCTCCCTCCATAGTTCATCAGGCACTCTATCAGATCTACCCCCTTAAATCTATTTCTCACTTCCACTAAGGGTCTGTTTTATAAAAGCATTAATCCCATTTATGAGGGCTGTACTGCCATGGTCTTATCTCATCTGAAATGCTCTGGTTCCTAATACCATCACCTTGCGGTTACTATGAGTCGTGGAGTTATGCACACATTCAGTCCATAGCAGTATGTTTTCATTAACATTCAGTGTGAAATTAAAAATGTTATCTCTTTGGTTTCTTCCTTTCACCCATGGATTATTCCAATGTATGCTGGTTAATATCCAAACATTGGGACATTTTTAGTTTTCTTATTGTATTGATTTGTAATTTTATTTCACTATGGTCAGAACTGTGGTTTTGAACTGTGGTGTTGGAGAAGACTCTTGAGAGTCCCTTGGACTGCAAGGAGATCCAACCAGTCCATTCTGAAGGAGATCAAGCCTGGAATTTCTTTGGAGGGAATGATGCTGAAGCTGAAACTCCAGTACTTTGGCCACCTCATGCGAAGAGTTGACTCATTGGAAAAGACTCTGATGCTGGGAGGGATTGGGGGCAGGAGGAGAAGGGGACGACAGAGGATGAGATGGCTGGATGGCATCACAGACTCGATGGACATGAGTCTGAGTGAACTCTGGGAGATGGTAATGAACAGGGAGGCCTGGTGTGCTGAGATTTATGGGGTCACAGAGTCAGACACAACTGAGCGACTGAACTGAACTGAACTGAACTGATGGTCAGAACACAAACTCCAAGATTTCAATCTTTGCAACTTATTTTATGGAACATCTATGGTCTGCCCTGGTTAACATTCCATATGACCTTAATAATAGGGTGTACTCTGCAGTTGTTTGGTATATTTTGGATACTTTGATTGTTAGTTAAAACATGGGTGTGACAGTGTTGTTAGATCTTCTGTATCCTGTGTGTGTGTTTGTCCAGTTGTTCTTTCAGTTACTAAAGGACAGATGAGACTTCATGTTACTTGGTGCTATTCTACACAAAATTTTTAGATCATGATTTCCAACTGTTGTTACTATATTGAGCCTTCATCTAGGGACCTTAGAAATTCGCCCTGTAATTGTAGTACTTTTTTGTGGATATCTTGGATTATCTGCTTACACAATCATGCCACCTGTGAATAACGACAGTTTTACTTTTTCAGTTTAGTCTGCACATTCTTTGTCTTTCTCTAGCCTTCTTGCATTAAATAAGACTGTCAACTGAATAGACAAGGTGATAGAGGATAATCTTGTCTTGTGCCTGAATCCAGGAGGAAAGCATTCACTATTTTGTTAAACATTATCACGTGTCCTTTTACAGACTAAGATATTTCTATTTCTAGTTTTATGAGAGTTTAATGGGTCTTGAATTTTATGAAATGTTTTTTTCTAGTACCTATGTAGTACTCATATGTTTTCCCCTAATAATCTGTAATGTGGAAAGAATATTGATTTTTAAATGTTAAACATTCTGTCATTTCTAGTATAAACCACACTCAGTCATGATAATCATTTTATACATTATTGGATTACTTTTGCTTATGTTCAGTTAAAGAAAGACACACAAGATAAAAGTTGTGAGTTTAAGCTTTAGTCAGGGTCTTGCTGAGCACTATAGCTTGGGAGACAGCCTCTTAGTGGCTCTCAGGAAACTGCTCCAAAGAGGTAAGGGAGGAGCCAGTTTATATACAATTTTGGCCTGGGAATAGGAGTCAAGCATGTATCTTGGTAAAACATTACTGTTAATCACAAAGAACAGATATCTCAAGTTTGTGATTTTACTACTTTTCTATGTATGGGAGGATGCAGGGATCTGGGTCACTGAAATTCTTCCTGAGATATGCATCTAGAGGCCTGTGTATCCAAACCATATACTGCTAAACCTTGAAATCTTCTCAGGGTGCACTGTCCTTCAGCTGCTGTGGGCTATGCCTTAACTCCGTGGAACTGCGTGCTGAGTAAAGCTCTCTGTTGCAGCCATTTTAACTTCTTTCTGCCTCAACCAGTATTTTATAGCAGGGCGATGCTGGCCTCATAAACCAGTTATGAAGTATTTCAGTTTTCTCTAGTTTTTGGAAGAATTTGTGTAACACTATTATTATTTTTCCTTATATGTTTGGAAGCATTTAATAGTGAAGCTGTCTGCTTCTGGAGTATTCGTTGTAAGATTTTAAATTTTGAAATCATTTCTTTTAGAAGATCTAGAACTATGCAACTATCCTAACTATTCCTGTTCAGTTTTGGCAAGTCGTTCAAGGAATCTATTAATATTTTTGGACAAAGTTTCATAATATCAGCTATTATCTTTAAAAAAATCTATAGCATCTGTACTTCCTTTTTCATTCCTTATACTGGTAATTTGTGTTCCTGCTGTTTTTCAATGATGAAATACACAAATCTATTAGCGTAACCATTTATAAGTCTACAGTTCAGTTCAGTCGCTCAGTCACGTCCAACTCTTTGCGACCCCATGAATCACAGCATGCCAGGCCTCCCTTTCCATCACCAACTCCCGGCATTCACTCAAACTCATGTCCACTGAGTTGGTGATGACATCCAGCCATCTCATCCTCTGTCGTCCCCTTCTCCTCCTGCCCCCAATCACTCCCAGCATCAGTCTTTTCCAATGAGTCAACTCTTTGCATCAGGTGGCCAAAGTATTGGAGTTTCAGCTTTAGCATCAGTCCTTCCAATGAACACCCAGGACTGATCTCCTTTAGAATGGACTGGTTGGATCTCCTGCACACATAGACATCACCAGATGGTCAACACCGAAATCAGATTGATTATATTTTGTGCAGCCAAAGATGGAGAAGCTCTATACAGTCAGCAAAAACAAGACCAGGAGATGACTGTGGCTCAGATTATGAACTCCTTATTGCCAAATTCAGACTCAAATGGAAAAGTAGGGAAAACCACTAGACCATTCAGGTATGACCTAAATCAAATCCTTTATGATCATACAGTGGAAGTGAGAAATAGATTTAAGGGACTAGATCTGATAGATAGACTGCCTGATGAACTCAGGACGGAGGTTCGTGTCATTGTACAGGAGACAGGAATCAAGACCATCCCCATGGAAAAGAAATCCGAAAAAGCAAAATGGCTGTCTGGGGAGGCCTTATAAATAGCTGTGAAAAGAAGAGAAGCAAAAATCAAAGGAAAAAAAGAAAGATATAAGCATCTGAATGCAGAGTTCCAAAGAATAGCAAGAAGAGATAAGAAAGCCTTACTCAGCGATCCATGCAAAGAAATAGAGGAAAACAACCAAATGGGAAAGACTAGAGATCTCTTCAAGAAAATTAGAGATACCAAGCGAACATTTCACACAAAGATGGGCTCAATAAAGGACAGAAATGGTATGGACCTAACAGAAGCAGAAGATATTAAGAAGACGTGGCAAGAATACGTTGAAGAACTGTACAAAAAAGATCTTCACGACCAAGATAATCACCGTGGTGTGATCACTCACCTAGAGCCAGACATCCTGGAATGTGCAGTCAAGTGGCCTTAGAAAGCATCACTAGGAACAAAGCTAGTGGAGGTGATGGAATTCCAGTTGAGCTATTTCAAATCCTGAAAGATGATGCTGTGAAAGTGCTGACTCAACACGTCAGCAAATTTGGAAAACTCAGCAGTGGCCACAGGACTGGAAAAGGTCAGTTTTCATTCCAATCCCAAAGTCTACAGTCAGTGGTATTAAATAGTTTACAGTTCTGTGCAATGATCACCAGCACATACGCGCCGAAACGTCATCCCGTGAATCTGACACCTACGCCCACTTACATCGTCTACTCGACCGCGACCCCCGCCGCGCTTTCTCTAGGATTTTGACCACCTCCTTCTACCTTTCCAGTTCCAGCCGCCCCTTGCCCTGGAAAGAATGACACAGGATTTACACTTCACTGTGTGGTTGCGAAGGTCACTGAATTATTACAAGAAAAGCACAGGAAAGCTTTCCCGGCCCTGCTCCGGCGGAAATCAGCCATTTCTGTCGCTCCCAGCCGGTTTCTGACCCTGGACCAGGACTCGCCCACCCCCCGCCGTCTGACTCCTCGCCCCATGGGACGCGAGCTCGAACACGAGCCGGCATCCGAGTGCAGATCCCGAGTTTGCGCGACAACCGAAGGCGGGACCTCAACATGAGTCTGCGTAGGGAGCTCCACCTAGGACTGAGTCTTCTCCAGGATGCGCGCGAGCGCACGGCGCCTGCGCAGTTCAGGGCGTTGGCTCACTCTCCAGACAAGGGGGTGGGCGTGGACGGTGGCGCATGCTCGAGGAGCCGGTTCCAGGGCGGGGCCTTCTACGCGGGGTTGGGGGGGCATTCTGTTCACAGAGCGCCTGCGCGGGCAGAGGGCGGTGGCTTGGGTTCTTGGTGGGTGCTAGCTTCCACTCCTTTCCGGAGGTGTGGACGCCGACCTCAGCGGAGAAACGCGACTGAGGTAGGCTTCCCGTGGGCAGCTCGGGCGACCGGACTGCGCGTAAAGCTGGACATGCCAGGGGAGGGGAGGGGTCCTCTCCCGAGGTGTGCGTCAGCCGGCGCACCGAGGCCGCCGTTCTCCTTCCCGGGCTCCTCGCGCCTTCCTGCTTCTGCTAGCCCCCGACCGCGGGCTCGGCGCCCCGCCCACAAGGCCGCGCCCCACTCGCGCCACGCCCACGACGCCGCACCCTTTGCCTTACTGCCCCGCTATCCCCTCAGCCACGCCCACAGTGCCCGCCCCTCCCACAGCCACGCCCACTTCCCCGTCTGTCTTTGGCATCCGGGACCACCCTACCCGAGCGCAGGTCCCATTCTCTTCCCTCACTACCCGTTCCGCTCTTGGATCACGCCCCGTCCCTCCCTTCATCCTCCTTTCACCTATTTCTCTCTCCGGCCCATGGGCCGCCTGCCCTTCAGGGCCCTCTCCCCCAACCGCGCTCCGCCCCTTAGCCGAGCACCGCCCTATTATTCCGCCCCGCCCACCCAGGCCCTATCCGTCAATACGGCCACGCCTCATCTTCCGGCCCCGCCCCATGCTGGCCTCAATTCAGTTTCCAGTGAAAATGCAATGTATGTGTATTAGTATTTGTAATTATAAACGTCACAAAAACAAGTACTAGGTATTGACTGATAATGTGAAGCCCTCATTTCAAACGAGGAACTGCTGCGTAATTGAAAAAACACACATCCATCGCAGAGCACAATGTGAGCTATACTGTCACTGGAAGAATAAGATTGAAACTGAAAAGAAAAGTCTCTGGCAGGTGCAGACCTTGGTTCCTGTTAGTGGAAACACTTTAAAGCCCCAGATAGGAAATTTTAATTGGAGTCACAGTTGTCAGGGTTCCAAATTAAGAGTTGACATCAATTTATTGTTTTAAATTTACCCAGTGATTTAACAGAAAGTAACAGGCTTTGGCCAATAAACAGTTAACACTTTGCAGGCTAGCGATGAAAATATACACTGTTTGGAGTTCATAAATTTTAAATGTTTTCAGTTGATTTTGTAAGAGTTGTATTTATAAATTTCATTTCCATTCATTCTTCACATTCTTTATATCCATTTGGTGGAAGACCTTTTTCATGGACTTTAAAAGTGAACATTATGATGCAAAGTAACAAGCATTTTCTCATTCTCTCTTGTTTAAAAAATAGAAATGAAGGGAAAAATGAAACATTAAAGCAGCAGTTATGTACAGATCCCAAAGGAACCATGGCAACACCAGGTGACTGCCCCAGAAGTGAGTTGCAGGTAATTTCGGTTCTGCTATTTGTGAACTTGTATTTAAAGACTGGGACCATTGCAGAGAGTGGAGCTCGCTCACTCACGAAGTGATGGTGATTTCCTTGGACCTTGGAAGGTGGCCACTAACCAGGGGCTGCTTAAACAGAGGACATGCACTGTGAGGTCACACAAGACATTCTGAATTGGGCATTGTAAACACCTCCCAGGAATCTAGGGTTCCATTTTTGGGTCTTGAGCTGGTGAAGCAAGCACAGGTTTTTTTTTAGTTGTTAAAAACATCCCAGACAGAATATGTTAGACACAGGTTGGATATTAGAAAAGATTTATATATTTATGCTTCTTTTCTGCTTGTAACATGTATCATTCAAGTTAACAGTAAAAAAGAAAAAGTCACCTTAAATTTCAAGGAATGTTGACTATGTAAAATTAAAAAACAATACTCTAATAAATGTTTTTTTAAAAACATTTTCATGTCTGTGATATCAATTTTGACATTTTTTTCTCTTTTCATTCTAATTAGTATTCTAAATTCATGTGGTTTTTATATGTAGAAATTTTATTTGTAGTTGGATCATTTTACTCATCTGTTTTTTAAAATTATCAGAAAATGTTTTAATTTTGTGGATGTATTAATTTTCTTTCGAGAAATTAAAAAGTACTGGAACATTTATAGAATCAGTTCAGTTCAGTTCAGTCGCTCAGTTGTGTCCGACTCTTTGCAACCCCATCGACTGCAGCACACCAGGCCTCCCTGTCTATCACCAACTCCCAGAGTTTACTCAAACTCAAGTCCATTGACTTGGTGATGCCATCCAACCATCTCATCCTCTGTCGTCCCCTTCTCCTCTTGCCCCCAATCCCTCCCAGCATCAGGGTCTTTTCAAATGAAACAGTTCACATCAGGTGGCCAAAGTATTGGAGTTTCAGCTTCAACATCAGTCCTTCCAATGAATATTCAGAACTGATTTCCTTTAGGGTAGACTGGTTGGATCTCCTTGCAGTCCAAGGGACTCTTAGGAGTCTTCTTCAATACCACAGTTCAAAAGCATCAATTCTTCTGTGCTCAGCCTTTTTTATAGTCCAACGCTCACATCCATATATGACTACTGGAAAAACCATAGCCTTGACTAGATGGACCTTTGTTGGCAAAGTAATGTCTCTACTTATTAATATGCTGTCTAGGTTAGTCGTAGCTTTTCTTCCAAGGAGTAAGCGTCTTTTAATTTCATGGCTGCAGTCACCATCTGTAGTGATTTTGGAGCCCCCCGAAATAAAGTCAGCCACTGTTTCCCCATCTATTTCCCATGAAGTGATGGGACCAGATGCCATGATCTTAGTTTTCTGAATGTTGAGCTTTAAGCCAACTTTTTCACTCTCCTCTTTCACTTTCATCAAGAGGCTCTTTAGTTCTTCTTCTCTTTCTGCCATAAGGGTTGGTATCATCTGCATATCTGAGGTTATTGATATTTCTCCTGGCAATCTTGATTCCAGCTTGTGCTTCATCTAGTGTTTCTCATGCTATACTCTGCATATAAGTTAAATAAACAGGGTGACAGTATTTATAGAATAATACTGCAAAAAATTACATATTACAGAGAAATGGAAACTTGCTAACATTTTGTCATATTCAGAACATAAGTGTGTGTGTATATATATATATATATGTATATATATACACATATACATATATATATGAATGAATGAAAAAACCATGAATCAAGTCCGTTCCCCAGTCCCATTCTTCTTCTTCCATCTCAAGGGCAAACACTACTATGAATTATGAATTGATCTTTGTGTTTCTGGACCGTTTTTTATTCTTTTATGCCTTATGTAGGCATCTTTGAGCAATATATGATATTGTCTGCGTGTGCTTTTTAGAATTTACCTAAATGGTGGAAATTTGAAATTTTCTTGGCTATCCAGAGTATGTTGCTTACTTTTCAGACATTTGGGAAATTTTGTATTTTTGTTATTGCTTTTGGTTTTACTTAATGTTTGATCTGAAAACGCAGCATTTCAGTCTTTGGAAATTTACTCATGCCTGCTTTATGGTCTCCTTGTAAGGACTGTTTGGCCTTACATTGGGCTCATGGTAAGACCCTGTCTGGCCTTGGATGTTGCATGTGCACTTTCAGAGACTAAGGTATTCTGCAGTTGTGGGGTGTGGTGTCCAGTGTTGTCACTGTCAGTGGTTCATTTTTTTTTCCCCTAAGTTTCTCACTTGTGTGCAACTCTTTGCAACCCCATGGGCTATATAGTCCATGGAATTCTTCAGACCAGAACCCTGGAATAGGTAACCTTTCCCTTCTAGAGATTGAACCCAGGTCTCCCAGATTGCAGGCAGATTCTTTACTAGCTGAGCCACAAGGGAAGCCCAAGAATACTAGAGTGGGTAACCTATCCCTTCCCCAGCAGATCTTCCCCACCCAGGAATCAAACAAGGGTCTCCTGCATTGCAGGTGGATTCTTTACCAACTGAGCTATCAGGATGTCATCACCACCATATGGGTCCTTACTTAGTATTGCTCAAATCTCTGGATTCTGTCTGATGTTTTGTCCATTTGTTCTTTCAACTACTGAGAGAGATGAGTTTCAAAAATCTCTGCTGTGATTGTGGATTTGTCTGTTTTTTGTTACTTCCATTTGGATCTATCACTTTTTGCTTCATATATTTTGAATCTCTGTTACTTGGTACATATGTTTAGGTTAGTATTTGTTTACTAGATTAGTTGACCCTTTTATTTTTATGAAGTGTCTCTTTTTACCCATTAATACTTCTTGCCTAGCATCTACTTTGTCTTATATTAATTTAGTGGTACCAGCTTTCTTACAGTTAGTGTTTGGATGGCACACAGACACATATATATCTATATTTTCAACTAGTCTAACTCTATATATTTAAAGTATTCCTCTTGTAAAGAGCCTGTAGTTGTGTCTTTTATTTTCCTTTTAGGTAATTTTTGCCATTTAATTAGAGTGTTAAGTCTGTTAACATTTAACATAGTGAGTCTAACATCTTGCTGTTTGTTTCCTTTTTGTCACAGTTCTTCCTTTTTACCTTTTTCCATTCTTGCCTTTTAGATTAATGAAATATTTTGTATAATTCCATGTTATCTCCTCGATTAACTTTTTAGCATTACCTTTTTATATCATTCTAGTGGTTACCCAAGAAATTATGTTGTGTATCCTTAACCTATCCCAGTCTTTTTTTTTTAACCTCTTCATAACTAAGATCATGGCATCTGGTCCCATCACTTCATGGGAAATAGATGGGGAAACAGGGGAAACAGTGTCAGACTTTATTTTTCTGGGCTCCAAAATCACTGCAAATGGTGATTGCAGCTATGAAATTAAAAGACACTCCTTGGAAGGAAAGTTATGACCAACCTAGATAGCATATTCAAAAGCAGAGATATTACTTTGCCAACAAAGGTCTGTGTAGTCAAGGCTATGGTTTTTCCAGTAGTCATGTATGGATGTGAGAGTTGGACTGTGAAGAAAGCTGAGCACTGAAGAATTGATGCTTTTGAACTGTGGTGTTGGAGAAGACTCTTTAGAGTCCCTTAGACTGCAAGGAGATCCAACCAGTCCATCCTAAAGGAGGCCAGTCCTGGGTGTTCATTGGAAGGACTGATGCTGAGGCTGAAACTCCAATACTTTGGCCACCTAATGTAAAGAGTTGACTCATTGGAAAAGACCCTGATGCTGGGAGGGATTGGGGGCAGGAGGAGAAGGAGAGAATGAGGTGGCTGAATGGCATCACCGACTTGATGGACATGAGTCTGAGTGAACTCCGGGAGTTGGTGATGGACAGGGAGGCCTGGCGTGCTGCGATTCATGGGGTCGCAAAGAGCCAGGCATGACTGAGTGACTGAACTGAACTGACAATGTAAGAATCCTCCAAATTAGTTCCATTTACCAGCCCCTATTTTTGTGCTGTGTTGTAACCTTTTACTTCTATATATGTTATAAACCCCACCATAAATTATTAGTTTCTCTGTACTATCAGAAGTCTTCTTTGTAAAGTGTAAGTAATAGTTTTTCCCCACATATTTACCCTTTCTGGAGTCTTTACACATAGCACTCTGCAAAAACTCAAGTCAGTCACTCCATGCACTGCTGGTGAAGTGCCTCACCCTTTATGGAAAGAACCTGACAAATGTTTGAATGAAACCTATGCCTATGTGTCATCCATGTCAGTCTATCCCATAGAGATAAAATGTCATTGTGTCAGGATAAATGTGCGCAGAAGTTTGTGGACATAGAGAAAGTCCATCAGTAAAGGACGACTGAAGACTCAGGTGGCATTCTGCTGTGTAATGTTAAGTAGCCACTGAACATTATAAGTTAGATTTCTGCAGATGGGGAGTTTTCCTCAAGGTATTATGTGAGTGAAAAAAGAAAAAAATTTTAAAAAGTGGCTGTGCAATCTTTGACAGAAAGCTATGTCAATAGAAAAAATAAACTGGGTGTGTGTGTATGTATGTGTGCGGGCATAAGTGTGACATGCGCACGGAGAGGTGTGGGGACCTCCTGCTGCTCCATGTTCTACATGGACAGCAGGCAGCTGAGGATAGGGGGTGGTGGGGAGCCAGTAGCAGTGAGCATGGAGCTGAATGGGGTGAGAGTGAGTGGAAAAGAATCGTGTAGAGAGATGAAGAGAGACAGAGACAGGCAGAGATGGAGAGAGAGGAAGGGAGAGGAAAGGCTGCCCCCATCACCTCCCTTTCTCCCTTGCTCTGAGCAGGAGGAGGAGGACCCTGCCACGCAGGCTGAGGAGGAGCACCTCCAGGGGGCTGTGCACCCAGAGGAGTTCGTGGCCATCGCAGACTATTCTGCCACCGATGAGACGCAGGTAGCCATGTGGGTTTATTCTTTGTGGGCTCAGCATGTTCAGTGGCAGGATTAGATGTCAAATTTGCAGAAGTCAGCAGATTTAAATAAAGAAGTATTCAGATACTTCACAGCAACAGAAGACCCACGAGTGACCCTTCCAGCCTAACAGATCCAGGTCCCAAGCCTGATGTGTAGGATCCTTGGGTGAGGAATGGGGTTGGGGAGGAGGTACCTGCTTCACCTCTGCTTTGAAACCCTTACTTGTAACTTAATTTAGTTAAGGGAAATTGGGTGTAAAATAAAAACATCTACTTGAACGCAGCTTTCTTTACTTTGTAATAGTAATTAGCGTAAGCCTCCAGCAACTGAATCAGCTACCATCTAGCCGAGTTACAGTAAAGGGGCTGTTAGAAATTCTAAGAAATTCAAGCTGTTCGAAAATGCTTGATCTTTCTTGTTAAGGTCTGCTTTTGTTTCTTGTAGATTTCCAAAGAAATCTCAAAATCCTAGTGTGATTTTCATAGACTGTCAGTTGATGTCCTTCTCATTGACTCCTTACTGCACTTGCTGTGATTTGGGACCAGTGATGGAGGTTTATCACTGAGCCACAACTGAAATACCAACCTCAGGTTTTTCTTTAGTTTTCATTTCTGTATATGTTTCTCTAGCTCAGCTTTTTGAGAGGAGAAAAGATCCTCATCCTGAGACAAACCACTGCGGACTGGTGGTGGGGTGAGCGTGCGGGCTGCTGTGGGTACATCCCGGCGAACCACCTGGGGAAGCAGCTGGAGGACTGGGACGCCGAGGATTCCTGGCAGGATGAGGAGTACTTCGGCAGCTATGGAACCCTGGTACTGCCTCCTGCCTGCCCAGCCACGCGGAGCCGCTTGCCACTCTCTGGTTTTGGGTTCTAACTTTAAAAATAATTTCTGGGCTTCAGCTCAATTCTTCAGAGTGGGGCCTGCAGATGTTTTCTTCAGCCCAGCTGCTCAGCTCTGCCATCCAAGTGCTGAAGCAGACTTAAAAATTTCAGTGAGCAGGTCTGCATTCCAATAAAACATTATTTATAGACACTGAAATTTGCCTTCCATATGATTTCATGTGTTGTGTTTTTGGATTTTTAAAAACCGTTTAAAAATGTAAAAGCCAATCCTGGCTTGCAGGCCATGCAAAAGCAGGTGATGGCCTGGATTGGCTGTAATGTACCGATTCCTGGTTTAGAGATACTGTCCGAGTTATGGAATTATAAACTTTCCTCAGTGTTTAAAAAAAAGTAGTAAATTTTACAGTAAAAATAAAATGTAAAAAGTTGTATAAATCAGTAGTAGTATTACCTATAAATAACTAGCTTATTAGTTTGGTTTTTTCCAGTGTGAATGAAGACCCAAAGTTCTATGGTCCAGACAACCTGTTTATATTTTAGACTAAATAAAATAGATAGTTGAAGGATGAACGTTTCAAATAGGTAGATTCAGTTCTGTAAGGTTATAAGGCAGTGTTGAAAGGTGTTGTTTGTGAATGTGTATAGAAGTGGAGGATCTGGAGATCAGGGACTGGATTCCCCTTAGAATTTGGATGATGGTTACTGGTAAAGGGGGTCCGTGTTTGGTGAGGCCAGGTGGGAAGGCCTGGGGTGCTGGCAGGGTTCCGAGTGGGTGTGGGTACAAGCGTGTGTGCACTGTGACTATGTTGGGTAAAATCTACAGGTGCTTTTTAGTGTACTTTTTTGAAGCTATGTATTGTGCATGTGTGTGTGTGCTCAGTGGTGTCCAAGTCTCTGTGACCCCTCTGTAGCCCATCAGGCTGCTTTGTCCATGGGATTTCACAGGCAAGAATACTGGAGTGGGTTGCCATTTCCCACTCCAGGGGATCTTCATGACCCAGGGATCTTACCCTCATCTCTTGCGTCTCCTGCATTGGCAGACAGATTCTTTACCACTGAGCCCCCTGGGAAGCCCCCATCATATTGGATCATTAAAAATGTTAAAGTAAATGGGAAACCACTGATGCATGTACATGCCTGTTGTTCAGTCTCAGTCATGTTCACCTCTTTGTGACCCCCGTGGACTGCAGCGTACCAGGCCTCCCTGTCCCTCACTAGCTACTGGAGTTTGCCCAAGTTCATGTCCTAATGCTCAAATTCACGTCTAAATTCATACTATCCAACCATCTCATCCTCTGTCATCCCCTTCTTTCCCAGCATCAGGGTCTTTTCTAATGAGTCAGCTCTTCGCAGCAGGTGGCCAGAGTACTAGAGCTTCAGCATCAGTCCTTCCAATGAATATTTAGGATTGCTTTCCTGCTGGATTGACTGGCTTCATCTCCTTGCTGTTCAAGGGACTCTCAGGAGTCTTCTCCAGCCCCATAGTTCAATAGCATCAATTCTTTGGAGCTCAGCCTTTTTTATGGTCCAACTCTCACATCCATACATGACTACATGGACCTTTGTTAGCAAAGTGATGTCTTTGCGTTTTAACATGCTGTCTAGGTTTGTCATTGCTTTCCTTAACAAGGAGGAAGCGTCTTCTCATTTCATGGTTGCTGTCACCATCCACACTGATTTTGGAGCCTAAGAGAAGAAAATCTGCCACTGTGTACATGCTTAGAGGTTTCCATCTAATAAGAAAGAGTTAATGAGAAGCTGAGGTCTGTCTCTTCTGTGAGATTTCTCCCAACAGCAGTGTAGACACTTCTTTCAAGTCTAAGCTGCATCTGTTTTATTCTTTTAAATTTATGAAAAAGGAGTAGTCCCATACACTGTTATCGCCTTTCTCACATAGCTGTACTGCTTTGAAAGTCTGTTCTGCTCAGTAGCTCCGGTGTGTTGGTTTAGAAAGGATCGTGTTTGCTTTTCATCATGCCAAGCGATGCTGTAGTGGATGTTCTCCTACGTGAATCCTGCTCCCTTTTGCTAAATTCCCACTGCGTGGGTTTGAGGGGGATGTGTGCATGAGTCTTTCTGGGGTGGGTCAAGCCAAGCCACCCGCCTGGAATGTCGGCTGAGTGTGCGCCTCCCAGCGGCGCAGAAGGTGCATTTGCTGCAGGTCTTCACAGAAAAAGCTGCCAGCTGAAAAAAGATTTCCCATCTTAAAGGCAAGAAAAACAGGTATCTCGGTTTTGATTTGCCTTTTTAGCATCTTCATGGCCTGATCTGTTTATTTTTTGAAACTAATGTTATTACTGTTTTGTTGTGCTTCCCCTTTGCCCCTGCCCCGTTGGTTGGCATTGTAATGTGTTTTATGGAAAGTGAATTTAGGGAGGAGTGACATCTTTGTGGTGATATGCCGACTCTCCTCATTTCTTAACCCTGGTGTTATGTCTCTTTAAGTTTTGAGGTTTTGATCATACATGGTTGTGTACCTTTCTAGGTGAATCTGTAGACGTTGTATGATTGCAAATAGTTGGGAAAGTGTGCTGTTCATATCTGTTGGATTAAGTTAGCTGATACTGTTGTTCGCATCTGTGTCTCTTATGATTTTCTACTTGTCAGTTACTGAGAGAAGGGTATGGAAACCTCTGACTGTAATGGCGAATTTGTGTTCCTTGTTGCATTTCTCCTGGCTTTTGCTCTGTGTGTTTTGAAGCTCTGTTGTGGAGGCGCAGGAACCTTTAGAATTATCATGTTCTCTTGCTGCAGTGATTCTTGTGTTGACGTGGAGGCTCCCCACCACCCCCATCCTCAGTCGTCTGCTGTCCATGTCATGACCTGATGCTGTTCGCTCTGAAGTGTATTGTATCTGAGGTGAATGCAACCACACCTCTTCCCTGGGTTCCATATCCTGGTTCTGACCTGCAGGCAGGACATCTGGGTCTCAACTTAGTCTGCTTTGGTGGTCTCCCTCTGTCTGTCTGTCCCTGAGGAGCCATGGGCTCGCGAGGCCCACACAGGCTCCTGTTGGTGCTGACCTGGTCTGGGTTGCCAGGCCCCTGTCGCCACACCCCCACCCTCCAAGTGCTGCTTGGGCTGGGTCTCCTTGGCAGGTGTGTGGGGACGGTGCTGGGGGTGCCCCCTCTGTGGCTTCCTGAACTGTGTGGAGGAGCCCTGCTCTGCCTCCTTGGGGATGCATTTGATTCCTGTGGGGTGCCGTCACCTCCTGCAGCCTCTGTCAGTCTTGTCCATTTTCTCATGGTGGATCTTGGCCATGTTGTGTCAGGACAGGAATGTGACTGCTTCTCCCGTGTCCACCTCCGGGTCCACACCTGCTTCTTTGCTTACCTGACTCTAGGAGAGGTGCACCCCACTGCATGGGAAGGGTTCCAGAAGCTTCTACCTCATTCCTTCACTGTCTACTCTTATTTGTATCTGTTGGCATTTTTTTGGTCTTCTGATTTTTGCACATATTTTTAGGCATGGGGTGGTGTGGGGCTTTATGGGGGTCAGGTCAGGCTCTGATTGTCCAAGGTCAGAGCATAGCGTAGCGCTAATGACAGGCAGTGATCCTTCCTTCATGTGTATTTCATCTAGAAACTTCACTTGGAGATGTTGGCAGACCAGCCTCGAACAACTAAGTACCATAGTGTTATCCTGCAGAATAAAGAATCCCTGAAAGACAAAGTGATTCTGGACGTCGGCTGTGGGACTGGGATCATCAGCCTCTTCTGTGCACACTATGCTCAGCCCAGAGCCGTGAGTCGGGAGCTTCTGAGCAGGGTCTTGGTGATGCCTCTGCTGCTTAGTGAAAAAGGCAGCGTGTTTCTGAAGGCTGAGCCCTCCAGAGGCCGTGCTGTGGGTTTGATGAGTCGCAAGCAGCACATAGTGGAATAGGGCAGGACAGTGAGCTGAAACTGGTGGGATGTTTTTGTGAAATGTTTACTTCAGTTATGTTAGAAACACGTGCATCCACGTGTCAGGGCTGGGCAGCTTGTGTAGACTGCTATCCTGGTGTCACGGTGTCCTCCCGCCCCAAATGTGACCCTGCCAGGGTCAGGGTGGACCACTGTCTGGGACTCCCGCTGGGCTCCGGTCCTCTGCCATTTAAGGCCCGTCTGAACCGAGCATAGGTGCCCCTCTCAGTGGCCCCGAGGCAGGTGGATAAGGCTCACAAGTGGAGCTGCAGCGCAGTGCTGCCCGAGTCCCGATCCTGCCAGAACCCAGACGTAGCATTTAGGACTTCTTAGATCCTCGATTGGTAACTAGCTGCTGGTGGCCTCAAAGTCTCACTGATGTCATTTGAGGGCTAGGAGTCTCCTGTGTTGGGTACGGATTGTTGCTGTGTATATGGGAGCTAGGCTGCTGGGCCTGACCCGGGACCCCTGGGGTGGGCGGCACCCATGGGTGCAGAGGCTCCGTCCACCTGCACAGCCCTGTGCCTGTGTTTTGGCGGAAGGTGGAGTCAGGGTGAGAGGCAGGCCCTCCCGGGGCTCCATCAGGGGAACCGGGTGGCCATCCACTGGCCGCCGTCCAGCACGCTGCCTTTCTTTCTCGGATGCTGGTTCTGACTCTGCTGGTGATTTGGGCTCGGGGAGAGTGGACAGCTGGCCGTGGTATGGGGCACACATGGATGGTGTTTCTGTCACCTGTAGGTGTTTGCGGTGGAGGCCAGTGAGATGGCCCAGCACACGGGGCAGCTGGTCGTGCAGAATGGCTTTGCTGATATCATCACCGTGTTTCAGCAGAAGGTGGAAGACGTGGTGTTGCCGGAGAAGGTGGATGTGCTGGTGTCTGAGTGGATGGGCACCTGCCTGCTGGTAAGGGGCCATGGGGACTGCTGGGGTGGCTGCTTTGGGCTCTGGAATATTCGTACATCATGATTAATTTTGACTTTTTCCTAAGGTGACATGTCAGTGATTTCTTGTTTGAACATTGGCTCAATAATTTTTAATGGGTTAAAAAAAATCTTTATGGGAAATCTAAGTCATAGTGAATGTATCTTTCTGGTGAGTGATTTACATAAATTTCTGTTCTCTTCAAGAACCTGCGAATATCCAGTATGTAATGTTAGGCTGTGTTTTCCTTGCTAGCAGAGCCTGTCTCCCCCCAGCTGGTCTGCTCTCTCTTTGTAGCCCCCTGGTCTGCATTGCTGGCCAGCCTGAAGCCCAGGCTGTCCCAGGTTCCCTCCCCAGTCTCGCCTGGGTTGGGGTGGAGAGGTTGCTGGCTTGCCCACCCACCCTCCGCAGTGGTTTCTGAGCTCCCGAGCTCTCTGTGCTCCAAGGGCAGGTGAAAGGTGAGTGGGAGCCGGGCCTGCAGGTCTGTGTCTCATTGGACCCTCGGCCCACCCTCCTTCTGGGACCTAAGATGTTACAGTGAAATGTGGTCTGAAGTTTAGTCTCGGTAAAAACCCAGAGAAGTGACGTATGGATGAAGGGGAGGGGGACACCACCAGGGTTTCCAGCAAGAAGTTTGTTTTAAATAGTAAGGAACTAACTTATATGAACAATAAGAATGTTGGTCCTCACTTCTTATAGACTGCAGAGATTTGGGAAAGTGACAGCAAATGACACTGAACCTTAAGACTTCTGTCTGGATGATTTATCTATTGTTGAAAATGGGGTATTGAAGTCCCCTACAGTGATTGTATTGTGCCTATTTCTCTTTTCAGATCTCTTAATACTTTGCATATATATTTAGGTGTTTTGCCTTTTGATGTTTTAACTGAGCATTTTATATGACTCTGTTTTCTCCCCTTTCTTAGCATATCGGTTATACTTGTTCTGTTTTCCTTTTTTAATTGGTTGCCCTACAGTTTCCAAGGGCTTCCCCGGGGGCTCAGTGATAAAGAATCCACCTGCTGTGCAGGAGACCCAGGTTCAGTCCCTGGGGTGGGAAGATCCCCTGGAGAAGGAAATGGCAACCCACTCCAGTCTTGTCGCCTGGGAAATCCTATAGTCCATGGTGGGTTGCAGAGTCGGTCATGACTGGGCACAGAGAACAGCAGTTTCCAGTATATACTTACAGCTGATTCACGTCTGTTTTCATCCAACACTGTGGTGATTCATGGCTAGTGTGAGTTCTTTATGAAAACAAAATAATTCTGACTTCTCCCTCCAGTCCCTTGTATGAGCATTTTCATTCGTTTTGGTTACACGTAAGCATAAATACACATACATGGTCAGGTACTGTGTTGCTATTATTTTGGACACATTGTTAGATTAGTTAGATTAAATTGTTAGATTAATTAAGAATGGGAAAAACAGAAGTTCTAGTTTCATCTTCACTTATTTCTCTTTTAGTGCTTTCCTTTCTTCATGTAGATCTGCGTTTCTGATCTACAGGCAGACCTCAGAGATAGTGCAGGTTCATATCCAGACCACCATGACAAGGCACTTATTGCAATAAAGCAAGTCACACAAATACGTTGGAAACCAGTGCATAGAAAGTTATGTTTACCCTATACTGTAGGGTGTGCAATAAGCGTTACATCTAAAATAACAATGTACATGTATTAATTAAAATACACATTATTGCCTAAAACTGCTAACCATCATCTGAGCCTTCAGTGAGTTCTAATCCTTTTGCAGTAGTAACATCAAAGGTCCTTAATCATAAGGACTTCCCTGAGAGTTCAGTGGTTAAGGCACTGTGCTCCCCATGCAGGGGCCCAGGTTCAATCCCTGGTCAGGGAACTAAGATCCTACATGCAGCACAGGGCGGCTTAAAAAAAACCGCACAACAGAAAACCAAGAAATACATTAAATATTTCACTCCACTCTCTTCTTGCTTTCAGGGTTTCTGAGAATTCAGGTGAAATTTTATCTTTGTTCCTCAGTAGGTAGGTGTTTTTCCCCCAGCCTTTCTCAGGACTTTATTTTTTGAGTCTCTATAGTTTGAAGATGACATGCCTCTTCATACTCCCCCCGCCACCACCACACATTTATCCTGCTCGGTGTGCTCGTCACGCCTGGATCTGTGGCTTCTGTTTGGCATTGTTGTTCACTCGCTCAGTCGTGTCCAACTCTTTGTGACCCCATGAACTGCAGCACACCAGGTTTCCCATCTCCTGGAGTTTTCTCAAATTCATGTCCATTGAGTCGGTGGTGCCATCCAACCATCTCATCCTCTGTTGTCCCCTTCTCCTTCTGCCTTCAACCTTTCCCAGCATCAGGGTCTTTTCCAGTGAGTTGGCTCTTCACATCAGGTGGCCAGCATATTGCAGTTTCAGCTTCAGCATCAGTCCTTCCGAAGAATATTCAGGTTTGATTTCCTTGCTGTCCAAGGGACTCTCAAGAGTCTTCTCCAACACCACAGTTCAAAAGCATAAATTCTTTGGTACTCTGCCTTCTTTATAGTCCAACTCTCACATTCATACATGACTACTGGAAAAACAATATGTTTGACTGTCCGGATGTTTGTTGGCGAAGTAATGTCTCTGCTTTTTAATATGCTGTCTAGGTTGGTCATAGCTTATCTTCCAAGGAGCAAGCATCTTTTCATTTCATGGCTGCGTTCAATGTCCACAGTGATTTTGGAACCCAAGAAAATAAAGTCTGTCACTGTTTCCACTTTTTCCTCTTTTATTTGCCATGAAGTGATCAGACCGGATGCCATGGTCTTAGTTTTTCGAATGCTGAGTTTTAAGCCGGGTTTTTCACTCTCCTCTTTCACCCACATCAAGAGACTCTTTAGTTCTTCTTTGCTTTCTACCATTAGAGTGGTATCATCTGCATCTCTGAGGTTGTTGATATTTCTCCCAACAATCTTGATTCCAGCTTGTGAGTCATCCAGCCCAGCATTTTGCATGATGTACTCTGCATATAAGTTAAATAAACAGGGTGACAATGTACAGCTTTGTTGTACTCCTTTCCCAATTTTGAACCAGTCAGTTGTCCTGCATAAGGTTCTAACCACGTGTAGGGAAAGAGCAAATCAGCCAAGATGGCGTGGTCAGGGTCTTGCGTCCCACGTTTTGTAAGTACGTGGTTTTGTAACAGTGGCGATCACTTACAGCACTGTGCGTGCGCATCGTGCTGTACTTGCTTTTTGGGCCACTTTTGTTCTGGAAACATATATAAGCCCCACCTGAGAAATCCTCCTTTGCCACCACACCCGCCATTAGAGAATAAACACATGCTGCAGGCCCTACGGCGCCTCAGTTTTCTTCCAGCCTCCCTGCTTGTGCCTTACCTACCCTGGGTTCAGCAAACAGTGTGAACCATGTAAGACGCCACGTAAGGTTCTAATATGGCAGTGGTTTTCTATCCCCTCCTCCGGTGGACCACGTTTTGTCAGAACTTTCCACTATGACCCATCCATCTTGGGTGGGTCTGCACGCATGGCTCACAGCTTCATTGAGTTACACAATCCCCTTCACCACGACAAGGCTGTGATCCGTGAACGGAGTTGACATTAATTTGGGGAAATTCTCAGCCATTTTTTCAACGCTTTCTTCTCTTCCCGCCTCTCATTCTTCTCTTGGTATTTTTGTTCTGTGTCTATTATACCTTTTGTGTTTCGTAGCCCTTCAGTGTGTTCTCTTTTTCAGCCTGTTTTGTTTTGCTTTTCAGCTTTGGCAGTTTCTGTTTTCATTTCCTCAAGCTCAGGCTTGTTGTTCAGCTGAGGGTCCTTACTAACGAGCCCATCAAAGGCATCCTCCACTTCTGTTACATTGTTCAGAATGTAAATAAATGCTCTTGAACATTTATTTTTGGTTCTTTCTAAGAATTTCCATTTCTCTGTTTACATTGCCCATCTGTTTTGCATGCTGTCTGCTTTGTCCATTAGAGCCCTTAGCATATTAGTCATAGTTGTTAAGTTCCCAGCCTGATAATTACAGTTGCCTACTGTGTCTTCCTTTGTGGCTTAGTGGTAAAGAATCTGCTTGCAATGCAGGAGACCTGGGTTGGGAAGATCCCCTGGAGAAGGGAATGACAACCCACTCCAGTATTCTTGCCTGGAGAATTCCATGGACAGAAGAGCCTGGGGGGCTGCAGTCCATGGGGTCACAAGTAGTCTTAACACGACTGAGTGACTGACACTTTCACTGTGTCTGAATCTGGTTCTAAGGTTTGCTGTGGCTCTTGTACTGCTCATATGTCTTGTGTTTTTTTCCTGATAGCCAGATGTGATGACTGGATAAAGGGTCTGTGTAAACAGGCCTGTAGAGACGTGATGGTGAGATATGGAGGGAGTTGCTCTGGGGTCTCAGTGTTGAGTGATCCTGGGCCTCTGGACTGTGAACCCCACAGGTGCCTTTCAAGTTTTCTCTCCTTTTAGGTGGGACAGGATCGCTGGAGGGTGCTTGAGTTGGATAGTATTCTTTCCCCAGCTGGTTAGGCTCTGTTAAATAGTCTCTCCTGAGGGCAGACCCTGTTAAGAAGAAGAGAATACTCTGGCGTATTTCCAGTGGTTTCTTTTGAGCTTGTGAGAAGCACTGGGCTTTTCTCTGGTATTTACTGTGGGGACCCTGTCATGGGGCCTGCCTGGAGTCTGGGCCTCAGCTTGTCCACACTGAGCCCCAGCAGCCTGTCAGCCTCGGTTCAGCTTCCTCCCTGGCCCTGGTTCCAGGGATGTTTCTGCTCTGGTGAGGTGCGATTCCCTGTGCAGCTCTTCCTTGACTTACAGTGAGGCTGCGTCCTGACAAACCCATCCTAAGCTGAAAACACCGAAATCCAAAACGCATGCAACACGCCTCAGCTCTCATTGTCTTCGATGTGCTCAGAGCACTCCCACTTGGCTACAGTTGGGCAAAATCATAACCAAAGCCTGTTGAAAACGAGTGTTGAATGTCTCATGTGGTTGACTGAATACTGTCCTGAGAGGGAGAGGCTGTCAGTGTGTGGACTGTTCACCCTCATGATTGCATGGCTGATGGGGGCTTGGCCTGTGTGGCACGTGTGTGTTGCACTGTGTATCACTAGCTGGGAAAAGAGCAAAATTTGAAGCATAGTTTTTATTGAATACCTAATGCCCTGTCATGAAGCTGAACCATCATAAGTCAGGGACTGTCTTACAGGCCTCTCAGTTTTTCCAATTTGAGGGTGACCATTTACTCTGTGACCTAATTTCTCTTAATGGACTTTAGAAGAGTTGCTGACTTTTCAGTTCAGCTTTTTACTTGTTAGGATAGAATGGCCACTTCCCCCAGAGCAGGAATGAAGCGGGAAGGGGTGCTCCCCTGTTCCTGCTCAACATTGTCCTGGGAAATCTAACCGTTGCAAGAGAGAAGGAATAAATGGGAGCTAAACAGAATGAAGGCACGGGAATAAACCGTGTTCTCAGACAATGTGATTGTTTTTGTAGAAAATGCCAAGGAATCTCCAAAAACTTTCCTAGACTAGTGGGCAAGTTTAAGACGATCGTGGAGTACAAAGTCAGCGTACAAAAGCCAGTCACATTTTTATACAGTAGCACTGTTCACAACTGGTTACAGTGGCTCCAGAATGATGACACTTGGCAAAACATGTGCAAGTTCTGGATGCTGATTCCAGGTGATGCTGACCCACACGCATTGGTCGTGAGCTGGAGACGGCCTCGTAAGGATGCCCCTTTTCTCCAGGTTCATCTGTAGATTTAATACAATTCCAATAAAAATTCAAGCAGGATGTTTTTGTAGGTACAGATAAGCTTATTGTAAAATTTATGTGCAGTGTAAACAAACTAGCCCTGGAGAAGAAAATGGCAATCTACTCCAGTATTATTGCCTGGAAAATTTCATGGACAGATGCGCATGGCAGGCTGTAGTCCATGGGATCACAAAAAGTCAGACATGACTGAGCACAGGCAGGCTAGAATAGCTGATACAGGTTTTAAAAAATATTCGGCTGTGCCGGATCTTAGTTGGGAATCTTTGTCATGGCATGTAGGATTTTATTTCCCTGACCAGGGATTGAACCTGGGCCCCCTGCATTAGGAACGCAGAGTCTTAGCCCCATAACCACCAGGAAAATGCCACAGTTTTTGAAAGAAGAACAACATCGGAAAAACTCTACTACCTGACTTTAGTATAAAGCTGTGGTGGTCAAGACTGTGAACCTGGTGAAGTGATAGACACATAAGTCAGTGGAACAGAATGGATAGTAGATTCCTACGAAGGTGGTCAACTGATTCTTAACAGAGGAACAGAGTTAATTTAATGAAGAAAAGATAGTCTTTTCAACAAATTATGTTGGGAGAGTTGGCCATCCATAAACCAAAAAAAGCTTCAACTTTAAGCCTCATACCTCATCTTGAACAATGAACTCAAAATTGATTATATCTAATTGTTTAAATATAAAACTGTAAAACTTTTGGAAGAAATCATAGAAAATGTTCGTGATTAGTCAAAGGGTTTTTAGGTGTGACTCCAAAAGCATACTCTATTAAAGGAAAAGTTGATAAATTGGACTTCATCAAAATTAAAAAGTCTGCTCTGTAAAAGACAATGTTAAGAAAATGAATGAAGGCCAAGAATAGGAGAAAATATTTGCAACTCACATGTACAGTGTGTACCCTGAACATATGAAGAATCCTCAAAATTCAACACCCCCGAGGGGCTCTTGGGGTGCTTGCTGCTTTTGACATGAGGGTCACGTGACCTCTGTGGCACTCCTGCTTTGCTCTTCCACATTTTTGAGAAGTGACTTCAGTCAACTTAAAGCATGGTGAAGCTTCTGAGAATACCTCAGACCAGAGTGATACTGTTTGAGAGTTAAGACCCCAAAACACTTATGGTGACAGCTATCTCCTCGGTGGGCAGGGTGGGCGAGAGGGCAAGTTCCCTGACCGTTGGCCGTGCCCAGTTCTGAGGAGCAGTGTGGGTCAATGGGCTTAAGCCCAGGCTGTGACTGAACTCGGTGACCACTGTTGTGACAGTGTAAGAGAAGCCCTCCGGTGAGCTGGCAGCTCGTCCTGTCCGTGACAGTCCCCGGGACATGAGTGCCGTGGCGGGGGCCGGGGGCTGGGAGCAGACACCGTCTCAGTCACTGTGTCTCCTGTGTGCCTCCCTCCGTGCAGTTTGAGTTCATGATCGAGTCCATCCTGTATGCCCGGGACGCCTGGCTGAAGGAGGACGGGGTCATCTGGCCGACCACGGCTGCCCTGCACCTGGTGCCCTGCAGCGCTGACAGGGACTACCGCAGCAAGGTGCTCTTCTGGGACAACGCCTATGAGTTCGACCTCAGCCCTCTCAAGTGAGTGTGGGGCTCCTGGCCTCCAGGGCACGAACCCTAAGCCAGACCCTGACATCGGTGAGTGCCCTCAGGCGAGCGTGGGCTCCTGGCCTGTGGGACCGAACCGCAGGCCAGACCCTAACCTCAGTGAGTGCCCTCAGGAGAACGTGGGGCTCCCGGCCTGCAGGGCCACAGGCCGCAGAGCTAGACCTTAACCTCGGTAAGTGCCCTCAGGTGAGTGTGGGGCTCTCGGCCTGTGGGACTGAACCCCAGGCCAGACCCTAACCTCGGTGAGTGCCCTCAGGTGAGCGTGGGGCTCCCGGCCTGCAGGGGCACAGGCTGCAGGGCTGGAAAACCCTCACCGCTGGGAGTCCAGTGTGTTCACATGACTGAGAAGTCTGCCTGTTGCCTTACTGGCCTTGAAGCTGATAACAGAATTGAAATGGCCTGTTTATAAGGCCCCAAACAGGTAGGAAACATAAGGTAATGTGGGCCATTAAAACAGACAGATGATCCCATTAAGAGCCAAGAGTGTTTAATAAGGGTGGAGAATGTGTTAGTGGAGCCCCTGCTGACCTTGCCACAGAAAGCAGTGCCGCAGAATCCGTGGTGGCTTTCCTGGTTTCTGACTTACGGTCATGCCTGTGGCAGAGCTTCAGGTTTTGACATAAAAGGTCTCCTCACAAGGGCCTCCTGTTCCTCCTCGAGAAGGATGATGTGTGTATGTGGCTGCCTCCCCTCCAAGGGTGCCAGGAGGCAGGCGGGGGAGGCCTTGCAGTTGTCCTGGGGCCAGAGAAGGGCCCCTCATCAGAGATGGCTGCTCACCTGCCAGATCACCAGGGCTTGGCAGTAAGATGGGGGCCTCTGGGCCTTTCTGTTTTTTATTAAAAACCCCCAAAAAGAAAAAATATCAGTGTAGAGGTATGATCTTCCCTCATGTGTTGAATTGTCGCATTCTCAACCCAAATCCGAAAGTGGGTGGAGAGGGGGTCTCCGACAGCGGCTCTGTGGTTTGTGCAGAACTGATGTGGTGGGAGTGAGGGAAGGTCTGGAAAGGGCAGGGGGCTTCTTGTATTGCCTGGTGTTAATGTCTGGTAAAGTGACGAGGGAGGGCAGAGAAAGCTCTGAGCAGGGCCTGCAGTGTCTGGAAAAGGGCACCGTGAACTGGGTGTGGGAGGACCTTGGCTGTGCATTTCCCAGGGACATTGGTTGGCCCCTTGGAGGAGACGTGTTCTCTCACACCATTTGCTGAAATTTAATTTCCCGTGGCTTCCGTGTCCTTCGGGTATGTGAGTGGGATACAGAAGGATGTGCCTGTGGCTCCCATTCTCGGCTGCTGCCCACCAGAGCTGGCCTCCTCGGCCCTGCCTTTTGCTCTCGGAGCTGCAGACAGTGAGTTAGCATTCCTGCTAACACAGAGGAGAGAGCGAGACAGCCTGAGATGGGGGCTATGTCATCTCGGATGCTGAGCACTTCCTTTTTCCCCCCAGATCTTTAGCAATTAAGGAGTTTTTTTCGAAGCCCAAGTATAACCACATTTTGAAACCAGACGACTGTCTATCTGAGCCATGCACCATATTACAGTTGGACATGAGAACTGTGCAGGTTGCCGACCTCGAGGTGAGGAGAGATGACCCTTCCTTCCTTCCCCATGTAATCATTCTAATAAATGAATTAGAGTTGTTGCTCTTGATTTTCCCAGTCTTTTTAATCTATTCTGATTTTGTTTTTAGTATTTTTAGGTTATTTTCTTTATAGCTAACCTCTTTAACATCTTCAGTTATTTTTAGATTTATGTTTGATATTCTCAGCTTGTTCAAATTCAGATAAATTATGTGTCATGATAGGATTTGAATTAAAATTTTTTCCTAAGTTTTTTTAGCTCCCACTTATCAAAATTCTTACGGTTCTCCTACTTACCATCTGTGGCCATGAGGTAGCGTGTGTGGATCTGGACAACCCCGTTTTAAGGGGTCCCTCCAAAGTGGAGGTACCCTCTTATGGAACTTAGAATACAAAACCACATGCAGACTGAACCTGAGGCTTCAGTTCATTTTGGGATCATAAAGACTCAATCTGGAATTTCCTGTTTGTGCAGAGAATTGAGAAAGTGTCCCACTTGGATTTGGGGACAGAAAATCAGGACAATGAGACCTAGATTGCTTCAGACCTTGCTGATTGTCTGCAGCATTTGAGTTCAGAATGCAAGTTGTAACGTTTCCTTTCTCTGGGTTTTTGACATGTTCGGCTAAATTAGCAAGTTACAGATTTGTGTTGTAGCTACTGAGGTAGACAATGTGGCTATCCGGGGTGGTGTTGTGGGTCTTGGATGGCCACATGGAGGTGGCCGCTGCCCATGGGTCCCGTGCGCCCAGGGCCTGCACCCACTTCTCACCCATTGCCTTAAACACAGACGATGAAAGGCGAGCTGCACTTTGACATACAGAAGGCAGGCACGCTGCATGGATTCACAGCCTGGTTCAGCGTCCAGTTTCAGAACCTGGAGGAGGACGAGCCACAGCTGGTGCTGAGCACCGGCCCGCTGCACCCGTGAGTGTGCCACCCCCCCGCTCACCGTGGGCCACAGAGGAGGCCTGACAGAGTCACGAATGTGAAGGGCTAGACAGTCAGAAGTGGACCCAAATCTCTCCAGACCCGGCCGAGCACGGGGCTGGGCATGTGGGTGGTGCGTGGGCACTGGGCAGGGCTGTGTGTGGAGGTGAGTCCGGGTCGCCTTGGCCCCTGCACAGGTATGGGAGCCCCTGACGCCCTGGATGGTCAGCCTCCACTTTCTCTCCGTGGCCCCTCTGCTGCTGCAGCTCAGAGTTCCAGGGGCTTTTCCTCTGACTCTTGGAGAAGGCGGATGTTTCCTGAGATACGATTTTCATGTAGTAACATTTCAGAGCTACATGCCTGCTCCTGAGTGTGGGGATGCAAGCTGTGTTGTCTGTGGGGCTGGACACAGCAGCCCCTTGAGCACTGCCTTCACGTGGGGACTCCACTCCCCTCCGCATGACCCTGCTACTCGTCTGCGCTGTGTGGTTGGCAGAAGTGAGCACGGCCTCAGGGAGGGTGGCGGCCGCCTGGGTCAGATCCCACTGTGGCCTTTGGGCCGGGGAGGACCTGGGCATCCTTTGTGAATGTGGAGCAGGAGGAGGAGCTGAATGACCAGAGTGGACTCCAGCCGGGCCTCCTCCCAGGCCCGTGAACCGGGTGTGCCTGGCGTTTCCCACTTGAGCGCTGGGTGGGGATCATCCACACGCAGGTGGTATGGGGGTGGAGATGAGGGGACCTGTGGGCTGGGGCAAGGAGACCACCACTGTGGCTGAGGTGGGCTGCCTGTGCATCAGAGAGAATGTGGCAGAAGGGAAAGAGGCCACAGAGAACCTTCGTGCTGGGTGTGACTGGGCCCACACCAGGCACTTGTGTGTCCGAGCCATGGAATTTACAGAGTTCGGGGTGTCCCTGCTCACCCAAATGCTGCACTTGTCTTGCTCACACTCAGCCAAATTCAGAGAAGTAATGACTTCTTTTGGGCACGATTTCATGAGTGTGAATCTCTCTTTAACTGCATGAACTAGGACCGTGGGCGTCACAGTTCAGGGTCGGTGGCTTTGGGTAGGCACTGCTGTGCCAGCTCACAGAGGCTGGGTTGACCCAGAGAGTGGCCAGGACCTGTGTCTGGCCACATTCCCTTGTGGCCTGTCCACCTTAGGTTCCAGGGAATCTGAGCAGCATCCAACAGCTGCATCCACCCACCTCCCCGCCCAGGTTGTGACCCCACCTGGGTCCTGTGCAGCCGTCTGATCCCCGGATGGGGCCGTGGGAGTCCCATGGCCTCCCCAGATGGGGCAGGCTTAGATGACCACACGCCCTGTCCTGCAGCACCACCCACTGGAAGCAGGTGCTGTTCATGATGGATGAGCCCATCCCTGTCCTCGTGGGAGACGTGGTCACGGGCGCAGTGGTGTTACAAAGGAACCCCGTGTGGAGGCGACACATGTCTGTCACCCTGAGCTGGTCCATCACTTCTGCACAAGACCCTGCATTACAAAAAGTAAGACATTTAGCTCTAGAGTCTTGTGCTCTGATGCTGTCCCGGAAGGTGGCGGTTCTGTGGTGGTCACAGTGGTGGGTGCCTGTTCCCACCGCAGCAGACTCTGTGCTGGAGCTGGTCTGGATTGTTTTCCTAATCCTCATGGCAGGAGGTGGACCCTTCTGTTCACAGGAAGCAGAGGTGCAGGAAGCTAAGTTCTCCCTCTAGACTCGGCTGGTCAGTGAGAACAGAGACCGGGAGACTCCGGGTGCAGGGAGAGCCGAGGGCTGGGCCGTAGTGCGGCCTCGCTCACAGCGTGTGCCTTGCCGTGGCCGCCGAGGATGTGTGGTGGAGCCGTGTCCTGGCGGAGGCTGCAGTTTTAGGCTGAAGTGAGCATGGCTGGTGGGGTCTTGTGGCTCATGGCTCACAGAGGCCACTGAGAATCCTCTTCCTCACTCAGGTTCACACAGGAGAGAGAATAATCAAACAAACCATTTTGTGCTTGGCTTTATGCTGAAAGTTGAAATGCTTGTCATTAAAAGAAAAGCCTTCACCTGAATGCCAGCCTCTTGTCCAATATTAAATTATTATTAGGAAATACTGTATGTAATGAAACTGACATGATTTGCTGTCTGATTGGTTTGTTTTCCTTTCCTTTGTCTTTCTCAGGTTGGGGAGAAAGTCTTTCCCATCTGGAGATGACAGAGCAGCTCTGTGGGGGATGTCCACTGCATCTTGGGGGACATACGTGACTCCATGGAGTCACTCCTGGACGGATGCGTGTCCTGGGAAAGCCATGGACTTACTCCAGGATGGGGTGGTGGCACTTTCACCCATAGGCTCAGGGCTCCAGGGTCCTCCCCATACGCCCGGCGCTGCGGGGCCCACCCTCACCATTGTCACTGCCCTGCCTGTCCTGAAACCTGGGCTGTGTTTCCAGTGTCCACTGTGGGTAGTTGGTGGCCCACTGTCCCTCAGCCAGGCCAGTCCTGAGCTCCCAGGATGTGTGTGTCAACCCTGTGCTCTGAAGGTGGCTGTTCATGCATCGTGTGTGCGTATGTCCTTCCCGCCCTTGGCTCATCGCTCAGCTCATGGACGTGGGGTCCCAGATCGTCGCAGGAGCTGGAGGTGCGATGCACGTGGTGGGGCTCTGCATGGGGTAGTCCGCTTGTAGAGACGTCTTCCAGATAAGTTATGGGTCGGCACATAGGACATGCTCAATAAATATTTTTTAACAAATGAATGTCGGTGTATATCCTGTTTCTATGCATATATGTTATTTTTCAGAAGCATGGGTCATACTATGTGCCTTGCTTTATAACCTTTTTTGGTGTGTGTGATTTTGATTTTTACTTAACTTTTTATTGAAATATGAATTATATACCCCAAATTGCACAAGTCATGAGCATACAGATGGGTGAAGTTTCACAAAGTAGGCACACATGTAACCAGCCTTCAGGCCAAGACCCTTCAGCACGCTGGAGGCCCCCAGTGCCCCTCCCACCCCGAACCACCACTAAGGGTGATGCTGGCTTCTGTGACCAGGGTCTTTAGCCTGGCTCCCAACACCGTGTGAATGGGACTGTACATTGTGAACTTGCTGTAGGCTGAATATTTCATGCCATTTCCTTCTCCAGAGGATCTTCCCGACCCAGGGATCGAACCCAGGTCTCCCACATTATAGACAGATGCTTTACCATCTGAGCTACCAGGGAAGTCCTCGGTGTGCCTGAGTGTGATTCCACAGGTCACAGCAAAATAGGTCTTTTGCAAACGAATCCCCAGTAAGGTGGTGTTAGGATGATTCCATCATGAGGATGGGGCCCCATGAATGGATTTCATGCCCAGAGGTCCAGAGGCAAAAGGCCTATTTTTCTGTGACCCGTGGAATCACACTCAGGCACACCAAGGACTTCCCTGGTAGCTCAGACGGTAAAGCGTCTGTCTATAATGTGGGAGACCCGGGTTCAATCCCTGGGTCGGGAAGATCCTCTGGAGAAGGAAATGGCAATCCATTCCAGTACTATTGCCTGGAAGATCCCATGGACAGAGGAGCCTGGTAGGCTACAGTCCATGGGGTCACAAAGAGTCAGACACGACTGAGTGACTTCACTTAATGGAATCACACAAGTTTGTCCTTCTTAAACACAGTGACAGGATGGGGGCAAGACAGACACTGCTCTTCTGATGGGAGGTTGGAAGGAGTCAGACAGTGAGGGGTCCCAGGCACGTCCAGACACAGCAAGGCAAGTTCCATCAGCTCGTAAGGCTGGACAGGAATCCTCTGGTTTGATGCTCTGCCTTCCAGGCCCACTGGGTGGCAGTAACCCTTCTGCTCTGGCCACCCAAGCAACTCGCTATGACAGTGCCACCCCCGAGACCTTGGGCTGCGTCGTTCCAATGAAACCAGAGAGACACCCCTCCTTCCCGCCGGAAGCAGCCTTACCTCACCTGGGCAGGGGGGTGGGGCGGGTGGGAGGGAGGGGGGTACGCAGTGGCAGCCCTGGTGACCCTGATCGCCGCTGGGGGTCACTCTTCCCTTTCTTTGAAGGAGAATGGTGTTTGCCGCTGAGCCAGTCTGTGCTGTCAAATCCAATGGTTGGTGCCTTTTTCCTCCTGCTTTAATATTTGCGCTTTGGTTTCAGCTGTTTGATTACATTGTCTTGGAGCTCCTTGAATCTGTGAGCTGATATTGTTTGTCAGGCTTGGAAAATTCTGGGCCATTCTTACTTTACATGTTTCTGCACTACTATCTGTCTTGTGTGTACGAAGTTGTTGACACATTTGTTGGAACGTGTTTGCTGGCCCCATGTGACTGATGGTCATCCTGCCTGCTTTCTACTGACCCCCTCCACCTCCCAGTCCTGTCTTCTGCTGCCTCTGATCCTGGGCTCCCCAGCACTTCCCTGGCGTCAGTCCCGGGGGAGTGTGAGTCCTCAAGACACAGAGCCCTGCCTCTCTGAGCACCGGGGAGAACCAAGCAGACTGTCCAGACGGGCTGTCAGCCCAGGGGGACATTCAGACTAGAGTCAGGCAGGGGCAGGGCTCTTCCTGTGCTCTGTGTGGGAGCTGCCCTCAACAGTAGCTTCCAGGCTGGTATGCAGTTGGCTGTCAGAGCTGTGGTGGAGGCTGTGGGTGTGAGCCTTGAGGACAGCTGCCTTCAGGAAAGGCTGGTGACCTTCCTTAAAACCACCAGAGGCAAAGTGTGGGTGGTGGGCCTAGATGGAAACTGAGATCGAGGTGGGGTTTAGACCAGCTCGAGCAATGGGATGGGAGTCAGAGCACGTGGGTGGATGTTGGGCAACTTCCAGGGGGATAGGCAGGGACTTCCTGAGTCGGGGGGAGACCAGGCTTGGAGCTGAATGGTGGGTCCAGAACCCCAGAGGGTCAAAGGCGTTGTCCTCCATAATGAGGACCCTGGATCGTGCCCCAGCCATGCTGGGCCCTCTCCTATGACATGAGAGGCCAGTGAGTGCAGACGGTGAGGAAGCAGGTCTCGGGGAGGAAGTTCAAGGAGAGGGCAAAGGTTAGATGTAATGGCCAGGGAGCAGGACCACCATGGATGGTGAAGACAAAGTGGGCAGTGAGCTGGGATCAGAGCCCCCGTCCTCACCTCTCTTCTCCACACCCATCTGGTTACATCTGAAATGGAGAGGAGTGGCCACAGGGGACCACAGGCTGAGAGGATGTCTCCTTGTCTCCAGAGAGACTGGAGCAGGGCCAGTGGTCACCAGAACCCCCACCCAGCCCAGCGCTGCACCGGAGGGCAAGGCCCACAGCCCTTGGCTAGGCAGGCACCCATGGCCCCCACCTCTCATTCAGCCAGGATTCTCCGCTCCAGAGTCGAGCGCCTGGAGGCGAGTCTGCAGGTGCCAGTGCTGCCCTCAGAGAAGCAACCAAATGGAACTTCCCTCCACTTGGTTGAAGATGTTACCCCTAATCTAGATTTAAAAGGTACTTTATCCTCAGTGAGATAATGTACAAATATTTATAAGTCTAAAATGATGATGGGGCTTCCCTCACCGTCCAGTGGTTAAGAATCTGCTTTGCAATGTAGGGGAAGCCGGTTCGATCTCTGGACAGGGAAGACCCCACATGCCTCAGGGCAACTAAGCCAGTGTGCCACGACTACTGAGCCTGTGTTCTGCCACGAGACGGGCACCACAGTGAAAGCCTGTGCATCCCAACTAGAGAGCAGCCCCTGCTTACTGCAACTGAAGAAAGTCCACATGCAGCTACGATGACCCAGGGCAGCCAAAAATAATAAATAAATGAAAAATTAAAATGATGACAGAACACGGTTTGCTACACTATCAGTTCAGTTTATTCGCTCAGTCGTGTCCGACTCTTTATGACCCCATGGACTGCAGAATGCCAGGCTTCCCTGTCCATCACCAGCTCCCAGAGCTTGCTCAAACTCATGTCCATCAAGTCGCTGATACCATCCAATCATCTTTGTTATTCCCTTTGTCATCCCCTTCTCCTCCTACCTTCAATCTTTCCCAGCATCAGGGTCTTTTCAAATGAGTCAGCTCTTCACATCAGGTGGCCAAAGTATTGGAGCTTCAGCTTCAGCATCAGTCCTGCCAAAGAATATTCAGGACTGATTTACTTTAGGATTGACTTGTTTGATCCCCTTGCTGTCCAAGGGACTGAGTCTTCTCCAACACCACAGTTCAAAAGCATCAGTTCTTCAGCACTCAGCTTTCTTTATAGTTCAACTCTCACCATAACTTTACTAGACAGACCTTTGTTGGCAAAGTAATGTCTCTGCTTTTTAATATGCTGTCTAGATTGGTCATAGCTTTTCTTCCAAGGAGCAAGTGTCTTTTAATTTCATGGCTGCAGTCACCACCTGCAGTGATTTTGGAGCCCCCCAAAATAGTCTCTCACTATTTCCATTGGTTCCCCATCTATTTGCCATGAAGTGATGGTACCGGATGCTATGATCTTAGTTTTCTGAATGTTGAGTTGTAAGCCAACTTTTTCCACTCCTCTTTCACTTTCATCAAGAGATTCTAGTTCTTCTTCGCTTTCTGCCATAAGGGTGGTGTCATCTGCATATCTGAGGTTATTGATATTTCTCCTGGCAATCTTGATTCCATCTTGTGCTTCATCCAGCCCAGCATTTCTCATGATGTGCTCTGCATATAAGTTAAATAAGCAGGGTGACAATATATAGTCTTGATGAACTCCTTTCCCAATTTGGAACCAGTTTTTTGTTCCATGTCCAATTCTGTTGCTTCTTGACCTGCATACAGATTTCTCAGGAGGTAGGTAAAGTGGTCTGGTGTTCCCATCTCTTTAAGAATTTTCCACAGTTTGTTGTGGTCAACACAGTCAAAGGCTTTGGCATAGTCAATAAAGCAGAAATAGATGTTTTTCTGGAACTCTCTTGCTTTTTTTTGATGATCCACCAAATGATGCTACACTATAATAAATTTTAATTAGATACCAATAGGAGCAACCTAAAAGTCTACATTTCTAAAAATGAAATTTAAAAAAAGACTTTAAAAACTGCTCATCGTTGTTGTCGTTCAGTTGTTCAATTGTGTCTGATTCCTTGTGACCTTATGAACTACAACATGCCAGGCTTCCCTGTCCTTTACTATCCCCTGGAACATGCTCAGACTCATGTCCATTGAGTTGGTGATGCCACCCAACGATCCCATCCTCTGTTGTGCCCTTGTCCTCATGCCCTCAATCTTTATCAGCATCAGGGTCTTTTCCAATGAATCGGCTCTTTGCATCACATGGCCAAAATATTGGAGCTTCAGCTCCAGTCCTTCCAGTGAATATTCAGGGTTTATTTCTTTTAGGATTGATTGGTTTGGTCTCCTTGCTGTCCAAGGGACTCTCAAGAGTCTTCTCCAGCACCACAGTTTGAAAGCATCAATTCTTTAGTGCTCAAAAGGCTACTCATGTTACACAAAATTGGACATTTGAATGTTTCTAGAATCTAGTTTTGTTCCTGATGACATTGCACTGAACATATTTCTGGACCTGCCTCTTATTCAGCCTGTGCATGTGCTTGGCACAGGGGTGAGTGCCTGGTGTGGGGCTGGGGTGTGGGACCCCTCAGCTGCACCTTGCATCGCCCTCCCCAGAGACCCTCTCCCCCCAACCCAGCCTTGAGCTGAGAACTGTGCTTTCTGTATCCACTGAGAAAATAGCACAATTGTAAGGAATCCCTCCCTTTGGAGAACAAAACCAAAGAACACAGCTGGTCAGTGCACAGTGCCTTGCAGAGAACATCCCCATGCTTACCTCAAGGGTGATACAGGCTGTTGGTCTGGATGTCTGTGGCAGGGGGTGGGTGGTGGTGGTAAGAAGAGGCAGCTCTGAGGAGGTGGCTTGAGCGAAGGGCCCCTGTGGTGGGGCTGGCAGCCTCTGGGTGCCTGTCTGTGCTGGGTCCCCCACCTCAACCCCTGGGAGTCTCCCAGCAAAGCTGAAAAGTTGCAGAACCCTCAGCGGATGTTGTTCACAGTCTGACCAGCCTTCAGGGGCCCAACTCTGGCAGCCATGCTGGGGATAGACTTGACCCCTCCAGCTCTGGATGGAGCACAGGTGAGGCCCGGTGTTCTGGGCAGGTCGTGTTGAGGGGGATGTGCCACTGGACAGAGGGAGAACGGAGAGAAATGAGTGAAGACACAGGTCTTTAAGCTGAGGGGACTTTCTGAGTGCCACGTGGAGCACACTGGGGGAAATGCACCAGGAAACGCTCATTTCAGAACCCCAATGCTGAAGACAAGTTTCTAAGAGCTTCTGGGGTTGAGGGGAGGAAGGTTGGGGCATTACCTGTGTAGGGAAAGAGCAAATCAGCCAAGATGCTGTGGTCAGGCTCTCTCACCCCACGGCTGCTTGCTCTTGCCCCACATTTTGTAAATACATGGTTATATAACAGCTGAGATCAGTTACCTTCATGTCCCCATGTACCTGCTTGGCCACCGGCCACTTTTGTTCCATAAGAATATATAAGCCTGAAAAGCCCTTGCCTTAGAGCTGCATCAAGACAGTGTCTGCTGGGTCAACCGTGAGAGAATACAGCATGTCTGCTGCTACGGCTGTGCACGAGCCTGGAGAGAATAAACATGTCTGCAGTTCCTACAGCTCCTAGAGTTTTCTTCTAGCTACCCCACTTGTGCCTTGCCTACCCTGGGCTCAGCAAACAGTGTGCACAGTGATACAGCAAGACAATTGGTGTAGTTGGCAGGATACCCAGCAGGTAGAGGAGCCTGAGGCTCCAATGGATGGAGAAAGCCAGCAGCCACCACATAGTATGCGGTACCCGGTAGCCACAGTCCTCTCAGTGTGGGTCCTGGTGGGAGACTAGGAGGTTGTGGAGGGCTCACTGGAGAGTATTGAAAAGGCATTCCAGGGGGTGAATTCCCATTTGCAGGACAAAGCAGCATGTACTGCCACTGGCAGTGTGGGGTGGATTTTCCTGACTGCCTTGAAGGCAAATATGGATAGTGATGCTGTGCAAGTGCGCGAGTTGCAGAGATGAGAAGAGCTAGAGCAGCGTATACACACTCTGGAGCAAGAGATACGTGGCCTTGAGGAACCCAGTGCCTTGAACTATGAGGTAATGAGGGACGCTGAGCCTTGTGAGACTGCAGGTCCCCACCTCTCCACAAGGCCCACTGTGCAGCAGAAAGTGAAGGATGAGCAGCCTATGCTTGGTGGGGGGCATCCTCAAGGGACCCCCGAATGTGACTGAGTTCATGACATATCAACTCAGATGACTTGGGTAGGCAGTTCCAGCAAAAGTAAGAGGAACCCTTGGCAGCATGGCTTTTGCGACTCTGGGACACAGGTGTGGACAGTATTCTTTGTTGCAGGGATGAGATAGAACAGCTGGCATCTATAACCACTCACCCTTCATTGAGACAAAGTTTGCAGAATGCTAGGTGAGTCATGCAGGGTGTGCCTGACCAAATACACACCATGATGGAATGGATGAATGCTGTATCTGCACCATGTGGCTGAACACAGGCAAGCTCCCGGATACTGTGAGTAAATGGCATACCTATGCCAAGTTGACCCAAGCTGTGAGAGAACTGGGCATGAGGCAGCTGATATTTAACCCAAATATTCAGGTGTTTTACTGGCGGCACGTGAGATACCATTTTGAACAACGCTTCGTCCACCATTTCTGGATCCCTGGTTGCTATTCTTGAGCCCTATGTGGGGTGCCCCATCTATGAAGTGACCTCAATGGTGGCTCAAAATTGGGAGAAATAGAGGGGCTGTGGCAGGCAAGAGGTGTCAGGAGTATGAAGACCCTGAAGAGGGGCCGAGCTGGTAAGGCCCCATCTGGATGACATGAATGCAAATGCAGGCTGATTTGCTGACAGTTGGAGTTGACAGAAATAAAGCTGATAAATAGCCTAATGCTCTGCTCCTAGAGCTACGGAGGTGAGACCAATGCAGCAGTTTACCGGTTATGGGGAGCACCCGCAGCAAGAAACAGGCGGTCCAGTTAGATGATTACATGGTTCCCAAGGATGTTCTATCAGATGCCCTTTTCCACTTTGAATAGGGCTCAGACCAAGGTGTCTGCCCAAAGAGCCCAAGCAAGGTACCGGAGGCCCCATGTAGAACCTGCAATTCGCTGGTCACTAGCTAATGTACAGAGAGTAATGGCTCCGGGTGACGCTGTGCCAAATGCAGCCTTGTTGACAGCAAGTTGGAGTGGTTCCCAGTCCTAGTACACACACTGATGGCTATGGCAGCCACACGTTATCATGTATTTAGGCTGTATCCTATGGTGTAGACTTTTGCTCCCCTGGTGGCTCAGACAGTAAAGAGTCTGCCCTCAATGTGGAAGACCCAGGTTCGATCCCTGGGTCAGATCCCTTGGAGAAGGAAATGGCAGCCCATTCCAGGATTCTTGCCTGGAAAATCCCATGAACAGAGGAACCTGGTAGGCTACAGTCCATGGGGTCGCAAAGAGTCAGACGTAACTGAGCGACTAACACAAAAGTATGACATAGATTTAGTATACTGTAAAGGCTGTGTCATTCTGAGCTTTCTTCCAGCTTCCCAACTTGTGCCTTGCCTACCCTGGGGTCAGTGAACAGCATGCATAGCAAGACAACCTGCAAACATATATGAAGCAGAACCAGCCCCCCTGACCTCCCAACAGCCAGTGTGCCCTGAACATGACTCTAGAGTCAGCAAACTACAGGGCGAGGGCCAGATGAGGGCATTTCCAGACCCAAAGGCGTTCTCCTGCTCTGGCTTTCAGCCTTCCATTCGCATCAGCGTGTCTTTCTCCCCACTCATGCGGGAGTTTGCTGACTTTTCTTCCCTAAATGTAGGTCCCATGAGGCAAGCCTTTGTCTTCTGTTCTGCTCTGCCCCATGTGCCTGCCTCCCGGCAGATCCTAGAGGAATGCTTGTTAAGGAAGAAACGGTATTTGTCACAGATGGAACAGAGAGCAAAGTGAGCAAGGGGGACTTCCCTGGTGGTCTAGAGGTTAGGAATCTGTGCTTCCACCACAGGGAACTAATTCCAGAACTAAGGTTCCACTGAAACCAAATACAGCAGAGAAAAGCAAGTGAGGACAAGTGCCTCCCCTTGATACTCACACCTGGAGGAAGTGAGCACTAGAGGTGCAGACACAGGGTTAGAACTAACAGCTAATCACCAAGGCACCGCTAATCACCAAGGATCGGTCAAGCTTGTATTAAAGCAGAATCTGGGACTGTTTCACACAGTTTTTATTTGTGAGATATAATTTACATATCACACATTCCATTCCTTAAAGTGTTACTACTGTCGACTGAAAAAATAAAGCACAACCTAAAAGTTGAGAATTGTTTTATCTTGCAGACTTTCGGAGGACTTCAAGCCCGGGCCGCAGCCTCTCAGAATAGCTCTGAGGGACTGCTTGGAAGAGGCAGGGGAGGAACCAAGATATACAGCAAAAACCAGGTGGCCAGTACATCAAAAGTTTACTGTTAATTAAGGAAAACCGGACATCTCAAGTTAAGGAGCTTAGTGCTTGTATGTGTGCGGCAAGATGTAGAGTCTGGGCTCACTGAAGCCAGTCCTGTGATCTGCAATTTCAGCTCCCGGGGCCACTGCAGGTGCTTTCCCGTGCTGAGTCCCTTCAGGGCTCACTGTCAGGGCGTGTAGTGGCTGGGTGGCTGCAACATCCTTTGTTCACTGACATGGCAGCAACGCTGTCCATTCACGCTGCATTCACAGAGTTGGGCAGCATCACCACAGTCTAATTTTAGAATATCTTATCAAGCCCTGAAGAACCCTGTCCCCATTAGCAAGCAGTGAACTCTCTCCCAACCTCCCCCTACTACCCCTGCAACCACTAATCTATTTTCTGCATATGGATTTGCCTCTTCGGGACGTTTCGTATAAATGGACTCCTACAATATGTGATAGTTTGTGACTGGCTTCTTTCATTTAATATAATGTTTTCAGGGTCACACTGTAGCATGTGTCAGAAGAGCAGTACTCCACATTTCGTTTATTCATTCATCTGTATAAACGCCGGGGCTTTCTCCACTATTTGGCTATTATGAATAATGATGCTACCAATATTCTTGTAAATTTTGGAGCATGTATGTTTTCATGTCTCTTAGGCAGATACCAGGAATGGACTTTCTATCATATGATAACTGTATGTTTAACTATTTGAGGAAGTGTCAAACTGTCTTCTAAAGTGGCTACACCAGTTTATATTCCCATCAGCAATGTATGAAGATTCCAGTTTTTCCACATCCTCACCAGCACTTGTTTTGTCTTCTTAAAAAGTGGCTGTTGCAGCTGTCTGAGTAGGTGTGATGTGGTGTCTCACTTGGTTTTGACTTACCCTTCCTGAATGACTGCTAATGCTAAGCATCTGTTCATGTGGTTGTGGGTCATTTCTACACCTTCTGTGGAGGAATGTCTAGTCAGATAATTTCCTATTTATTCATCTTTTGTTACTGTATTGTGAGAGTTCTTCATGTATTCTGGATACAAGTCCCTTGTCAGATATGTGATTTACAAATATTTTTTCCACTCTGTGGAGTTTTCATTTTGCAGCACAAATATTTTTAATTTTGATGATATCCAATTTATTTTTTTTCTTTTTGTCACTTTGTTTTTGGTAAATCTAAAAAGTTGTTGCCTCACCCAAGGTCCTGAAGATTTACTCCTGTGTTTTCTTCTAAGAGTTTATGGTTTCAGTTCTTTCATTTTGAGTGACCCATTTTGAGTGAATTTCTGTGTATGGTGCAGGGAGGGGTACCGCTTCATTCTTTTCTGTGTGGGTGTCTCGTTGTCCAGCATCATTTGTTATAAAGACTCTTCTTCCCCTTTTGAATGGCTTTGGTGCCCTTGTAGAAAATCTGCTGAGCTCACAGATAAAAGAACAACATGATAAAGTAAAAGAGAAGGCAAGTAAGGGAAGCAACCATCAGTTCATGAAAAAACAAAAGAGAATAAAGATTAATGAAGTTTCTCAGTTGAAGAAGTTTCAAAAGTAAGCAAAGCAGGAAGAAGCCTCAAATAAAAATGAAAGCAGAAATTAATTTGGAAAGACAATAACTGAAAGATCTCTGGAAATGTGCAAATATTTGGAAAATAGACCGCATACTTCCGGATAACCCAGGGCTCAAAGAATGGGACATGACAATCTATTTTCAACTGAATGAAAATATATACAAATTTGGGAGATGAAGCTAAAGCAGCACTTAAGGGAAATTTATACCATTAAAAGTCTGTATTAGCTACTGAATGCCACAGAACTATACACTGAAAAATGGTTAAAACTGTATATTTTATTTTAGGTACATTTTATCACAATCAGAGAAGAAAGTCCTCCACTTAAGGATCTCAGTTTCTACCTGAAGAAACTGAAAGAGAAGAAAGAGCATATTAAACCCAAAGTAAGTGGAATAAAGTAAATGATAAATATCAAAGGGGGGATAAGCGAAGCAGAAAATAGTAAAATAATAATAGAGAATAAATAAATAATAAATAGAGAATAATAAAATAATAAAAGAGAATAAATGAGACCACAGCTGGCTCTTTGAGATTCATAAACCTGTGGGGACCCGAGATCAGCTGTCCCCTGAGACCACAGCCTCTCGTCTGCTCTGAATCCTCCTGCTGTGTCCAGTGCCCCTGTCCTGTTCCAGGGGCTGACAGGTAGCCTGTCCCGACACCACCCTTGCCCAAGGCATGGACACCCTCGTGTAACTTGCAGAACAAGTGAGTTTCTGTTGAAAGGACGGGCATGAATTTTTATTCATGCTTTGTAACCGCTGTGGCTTAAATGCCCGCTGGGATACCAACCATGCTCCAAATCGAACGTAAAGAGCCATGACGATGGTCAGAAATGATTCTGGAGGGTCAGGGTGCTGTGTAACGCCGCCCTGGGCAGACTCTGGACAGGTTCCTGTGAAGAATGGAGTGTGTGTGTGCAGGTGTGTGCATGCCTGTGGGGAGTGTGTGTGTGTGTGTGGCTCTGTGCATGCCTGTGCTCGTGCACTGCACACAAATGTGTGACTATGGCCTCAGAGGGAGCACCAGTGCCTCCCGGGCACTCTCTCACCTGTCCCTTTTGGTTATCTCTCACCTGCCACTCCTGGGCACTCTCTCACCTGTCTCTCCTGGGTATTTTCTCATCTGTGTCTCCCGGGAACTCTCTCACCTGTCCCTCCCAGACACTCTCTCACCTGTCCCTCCTGGGCACTCTCTCACCTGTCCCTTCTGGTTACTCTCTCACCTGCCACTCCTGGGCACCTCTTACCTGCTCTCGTGACACCTTTCATGCTTCCCTTGGTTCTGCATAGCCCAGTTCAGTTCAGTTCAGTTCAGTTGCTCAGTCGTGTCCGACTCTTTGCGACCCCATGAATCGCAGCACGCCAGGCCTCCCTGTCCATCACCATCTCCCGGAGTTCACTCAGATTCACATCCATCGAGTCCATGATGCCATCCAGCCATCTCATCCTCGGTCGTCCCCTTTTCCTCCTGCCCCCATCCCCTCCCAGCATCAGAGTCTTTTCCAGTGAGTCAACTCTTCTCATGAGGTGGCCAAAGTACTGGAGCTTCAGCTTCAGCATCATTCCTTCCAAAGAAATCCCAGGGTTGATCTCCTTCACAATGGACTGGTTGGATCTCCTTGCAGTCCAAGGGACTCTCAAAAGTCTTCCCCAACACCACAGTTCAAAAGCATCAATTCTTCGGCCTTCAGCCTTCTTCACAGTCCAACTCTCACATCCATACATGACCACTGGAAAAACCATAGCCTTGACTAGACAGACCTTAGTCGGCAAAGTAATGTCTCTGCTTTTGAATATACTTTAAACTGTAGACAGTACATTATGGGAACGGTTTGTGCAGTAAAATGGACCAGCGTCACGAGATTGGCAAATTCATATATGTTGGTGCGTTCGCTTAAAATAAATGTGTAAGTTACTCGAAGCACTGTCATCCCCGCCATTTTAAGCGCCTTTTCTGATTAACCAGTGATTACAGGTTCCCTGACCTGGAGAGAGAACGGCTGACAGGCTTCGTTCTGGGATACTGGCGCTCCCTCGGAGAAGCTGCGCGGTAGCTCTTTCTGTGTGTATGTGGTAAAATACACATAACAAAAATGCTGTCATTTTAGTAATTTTAAAGTGTGCCATTTGGTGGCATTAAGTACACACACGATATTGGGTCCCCAGTACCACTATCTAGTTCCAGGACTTTTTCATCCCCCAAACCTCCAATCAGTCACTCCCCTGGCCCCCCTTCCCGGCTGCTTTGGGTAGATCGACACGATATAAATGGAATCATGGAACTGTTTCTCTTTTGCATCTTGCTTCTCTCAAGGTATTTTTTGTATTTAAAAAATAAATGTAACTAGAAATTTCTCAGACATGGACGTGCCTCTGGCGCTGAGAACACTGTGCCCCCTGAGAAGTGCGAGTCTCCAGGGCCTGGGAAGCGCTTGGAAGACCGCGCGGCTACTTGCAGCCTCAGGGGCCGCCCCAGCACTTCGTGCCGCGCAAGACACTCGGAGTTCTGGCCAGGGGCTCTGCCCAAGGAGCCTCTCCTCCACTGAACTTTCGATCGACTGTCCTCAGAAGCAGCCTCCTGCCACCCCCACAGGGCCTGGAGGGGACCCTTCCGAGTCAGTTCGGCCAGACGCACACCCGCAGGGGTCCTCACCCCGTAGGGGGTCCTCTCCCAGCAGTCCTCGGCATCTAGTCTGTAAAGGGGTAGGGTCTCCCATACCTGGAGACCTGTCCCTTCCAGCTGCACTGTGATCCGGGACCCCTACCGCACGTGTGTGCTCGGAAAACCCAGCCTTAGTCCCGGCGCGGGCCCCAGAGGCACAGGTCACAAATCCCGAAACCCGGTGATTCCCAGGAACTAGCGTCACCAGCCCGACCCCAGGCCGAAGTCGGCTTTGAGCTTGTAAAGAACCCAGCAGGAGTGCCAGGGGTGATGAGGGGACTCTAAAACGAATCGAACCCCCGGGAGACCCGCAGAGAGCCGAGCTGAGGGCCGCGGGAGGACTAAGACCCCCTTCGCACCCCCAACCAGGTTTCCGGGTCTTCGATGCCCTCCCACCCCCCAACTCTGCCACGCACATACCTCTTGGGCACGGCTTTTTCCCTCTTCTTCATGGTGTACTGGCCCCCGGTGGACAGCATGGGGCCCGCAGGCGGCCTCACAAAGGGGCGCGGGGCGGGGATGCCGCCCAGCGCCTGGAAGCTAGTCCTCCCACCGGAGCCTGTCTGCTCCAGCTGGTCACTCCTGGGGGTCGCCAGTGCAGAGGTCTGGGCGCGCCCCTTCAGACTGTGACCGCGCAGGATGTGAGCGGCGAACCCGCGTGCACCTTGGAAGGATCTGCACTCACCAGTCCCAGGGCGGGAGAGCGCACTGGGGCGACTGGAAGGATCTCCAGGAGTCCCTCCTTGGTGCTGGAGACCGAGGCGCGTCCGCCGGGCTTACAAGGGTTGGCCTCGGGCGAGAGATGAGGAAGCAGGCGAAGAAGTGGCGGGCTCCCCCGGGGGCTCTCTTTCCAGGCTTTCTCATACGAAGGTGTGTGCCTCAGTTGTAGGTAGCAACTCACTTGGACACCAGGCTGATTTGGAAACTGCGCGTCTATGGACGAAGATATATCGGAAGGAGTCGGGGGAAGTCTTTGTCCCCGCGCGCGGCCAATCCCCACGTGTGTCCTTGGATGAATAAGAATCCAGACCCCAGACTCACTCTCTTCGCTCAGCGTCGCGTCCAGAAACTGGGCTCTACGGGCAGCAGGTCACCAAGGCGCAAACGCGGGACAGGAGCCCTTGGAACGCGATGATGTGCTGGCGATGGAGCGGGGCGGAGGGAAGCGCTGACAGGACCTGCCCGGCCCTGCCCACCGAGGCGCCCCGCAGCCAGTAGTCCAGCCGCCTGGAGAGTCCACAGTGGAATAAGGAGGCAGGCGCGCCGCTCCGGGAAGCCAAGGCCCGGTGGGTGCGTAAGTCTGTGCCCAGGAGCCTTTGTACTTAATTCTGCTTGACGCGTCTATGTGTGTGAGGCTCTTTGGGTGTTTTTCGGAGCGAGGTATTGTATAAATACTGGAAATGCCTTGGGATTGTCCACATCCACCGGTGACGGGTGAGATGCGATTTCCCCAGCGTGTAGGTTGTGTGTGTGTGAGAGAAAGCACACTTGCATGCCTGCTCTGGAACCAGGGGTAGACTGAAGTGACTATGTCTCGTTTTCTGTTTACTCTGTAAACAGAGGAAAAAACAACAACAAACCAATAAGATAATTCCAGGTATTTGTATCTTGTTCTCAGTCTCAAGGAGAAAGAATTTAAGGTTTCACCAGCAGCTGTGATGGTTGGTGTAAGTGTGATGTAGATGCACTATCAGATTAAGCACGTTTCCTGCTATTCATAGTTTCCCAAGTCTTTTTCTTTTTAATCATAAATAACCTGTGTAGTTTTACAGTGATCTTTCTTTCTTTTTTTTTCAGTTTTTTTTTTTTTTTTTTTGCTGTGTACCATTTTTAAGTTTTTAATGAATTTGTTACTACACTGTTTCTATTTTGTTTTGGTTTTTGGCCCGGAAGCATGTGGGATCTTAGTCGCATGACCAGGGATTGAGCCCCGACTCTCTGCACTGCAAGGTGAAGTCTTAACCACTGGAACTCCAGGGAAGTCCCTACAGTGATATTTTTGCATTGAAACACTATGATTTATTTGTTTGTTCTGTTGATATGGTTAATTGCTTAAGTTGATTTTTGAACACTGAATCAATTTGCTTTTGGGGAATAAATCCATTTAATTGCCATGTACCAGCCTTTATTGTTCTATGTTGTTAAACTTAATTTTTTAATATTTTGTTTAGGAATTACAGACTTGATCTTCAATTTTTTTTCCCTTTCCATTAATGTCTTTGTAAAATTTATATCAAAGTTGTGCCAGTCTTTTCATACTGTTCATACTGTTCATGGGGTTCTCAAGGCAAGAATACTGAAGTGGCTTGCCATTCCCTTCTCCAGTGGACCACATTCTGTCAGGCCTCTCCACCATGACCCGCCCGTCTTGGGTTGCCCCGCGGGCATGGCTTGGTTTCATTGAGTTAGACAAGGCTGTGGTCCTAGTGTGATTAGATTGACTAGTTTTCTGTGAGTATGGTTTCTGTGTGTCTGCCCTCTGATGCCCTCTTGCAATACCTACCATCTTACTTGAGTTTCTCTTACCTTGGACGTGGTGGTATCTCTTCACGGCTGCTCCAGCAAAGCACAGCCGCTGCTCCTTACCTTGGATGAGGGGTATCTCCTTACTGCTACCGTTCCTGATCTTCAACGTGGGATAGCTCCTCTACGCCCTCCTGCGCCTACGCAGCCACCGCTCCTCGGGTTGCTCCTACCGGCTGCAGGCCCTGGCCTCGGGCGTGGGTGGCTCCTTCCAGCTGCCGTCCCTAGCATTGGGCTCGGGGTGGCTCCTCAGGATCACCACCGCTGGCCTCGGACGCGGGGTGTCTCCTCTCGGCTGCCCCTGACCTCAGACGCGGGGTGTCTCCTCCCGGCCGCCGCCCTGACCTCGGATGCAGGGTAGCTCCTCCTGGACGACACTGACTTTGGACGCAGGGTAGCTCCTCTCGGCCGTTCCTGCGCTGTCGCAGCCTGTCACTCTAGGCTGCTGCCCCTGACCTCGGACGTGGGTAGCTCCTCTCAGCCGCCCGCGCTTAGGGAGCTGGCTCTCGCCGCCCGCGCTTAGTGATTAAGAACGAAGGGACGGAGCCAAAGCAAAAACAATACCCAGTTATGGATGTGACTGGTGATAGAAGCAAGATCCGATGATGTAAAGGTTCCTATTGTATAGGAACCTGGAATGTCAGGTCCATGAATCAAGGCAAATTGGAAGTGGTCAAAAAAGAGATGGAAAGGGTGAATGTGGACATTCTAGGAAACAGTGAACTAAAATGGACTGGAATGGGTGAATTTAACTCAGATGACCATTACATCTACTACTGCTGGCAGGAATCCCTCACAAGAAATGGAGTAGCCATCATGGTCAACAAAAGAGTCCAAAATGCAGTACTTGGATGCAGTCTCAAAAATGACAGAATAATCTCTGTTCGTCTCCAAAGCAAACCATTCAATATCACAGTTATCCAAGTCTATGCCCCAACCAGTAATGCTGAAGAAGCTGAAGTTGAACGGTTTTACGAAGACTTACAAGATCTTTTAGAACTAACACCCAAAAAGATGTCCTCATTATAGGGGACTGGAATGCAAAAGTAGGAAGTCAAGAAACACCTGGAGTAACAGGCAAATTTGGTCTTGGAATGCGGAATGAAGCAGGGCAAAGGCTAATAGAGTTTTGCCAAGAAAATGCACTGGTCATAGCAAACATCCTCTTCCAACAACACAAGAGAAGACTCTACACATGGACATCACCAGATAGTCAACACCGAAATCAGACTGATTATATTCTGTGCAGCCAAAGATGGAGAAGCTCTATACAGTCAACAAAAACAAGACAGGGAGCTGACTGTGGCTCAGATCATGAACTCCTTATTACCAAATTCAGACTGAAATTGAAGAAAGTAGGGGAAACCGCTAGACCATTCAGGTATGACCTAAATCAAATCCCTTATGATTATCCAGTGGAAGTGAGAAATAGATTTAAGGGCCTAGATCTGATAGATAGAGTGCCTGATGAACTATGGGATAAGGTTCGTGACATTGTACAGGAGACAGGGATCAAGACCATCCCCAGGGAAAAGAAATGCAAAGAAGCAAAATGGCTAACTGGGGAGGCCTTACCAATAGCTGTGAAAAGAAGAGAGGCAAAAAGCAAAGGAGAAAAGGAAAGATATAAGCATCTAAATGCAGATTTCCAAAGAATAGCAAGAAGAGATAAAAAGGCCTTCTTCAGCAATTAATGCAAAGAAATAGAAGAAAACAACAGAATGGGAAAGACTAGAGATCTCTTCAAGAAAATTAGAGATACCAAGGGAACATTTCATGCAAAGATGGGCTTGACAAAGGACAGAAACGGTCTGGACCTAACAGAAGCAGAAGATATTAAGAAGAGGTGGCAAGAATACACGGAAGAACTGTACAAAAAAGATCTTCACGACCCAGATAGTCATGATGATGTGATCACTAATCTAGAACCAGACATCTTGGAAAGTGAAGTCAAGTGGGCCTTAGCAAGCATCACTATGAACAAAGCTAGTGGAGGTGATGGAATTCCTATTGAGCTGTTTCAAATCCTGAAAGATGATGCTATGAAAGTGCTGCACTCAATATGCCAGCAAATTTGGAAAACTCAGCAGTGGCCACAGGACTGGAAAAGGTCAGTTTTCATTCCAATCCCTAAGAAAGGCAATGCCAAAGAATGCTCAAACTACCACACAATTGCACTCATCTCACATGTTAGTAAAATAATGCTTTAAATTCTTTAATCTGGGCTTCAGCAATACGTGAACCGTGAACTCCCTGACGTTCAAGCTGGTTTTAGAAAAGGCAGAGGAACCAGAGATCAAATTGCCAACATCTGCTGGATCATGGAAAAAGCAAGAGAGTTCCAGAAAAACATCTATTTCTGCTTTATTGACTATGCCAAAGCCTTTGACTGTGTGGATCACAATAAACTGTGGAAAATTCTGAAAGAGATGGGAATATCAGACCACCTGACCTGCCTCTTGAGAAACCTGTATGCAGGTCAGGAAGCAACAGTTAGAACTGGACATGGAACAACAGACTGTTTCCAAATAGGAAAAGGAATACGTCAAGGCTGTATATTGTCACCCTGCTCATTTAACTTCTATGCAGAGTACATCATGAGAAACGCTGGACTGGAAGAAACACAAGCTGGAATCAAGATTGCCAGGAGAAATATCAATCACCTGAGATATGCAGATGACACCACCCTTATGGCAGAAAGTGAAGAGGAGCTAAGAAGTCTCTTGATGAAAGTGAAAGAGGAGAGCAAAAAAGTTGGCTTAAAGCTCAACATTCAGAAAACAAAGATCATGGCATCCGGTCCCATCACTTCATGGGAAATAGATGGGGAAACAGCGGAAACAGTGTCAGACTTTAGTTTTGGGGGCTCCAGAATCACTGCAGATGGTGACAGCAGCTATGAAATTAGATGCTTCCTCCTTGGAAGAAAAGTTATGACCAACCTAGATAGCATATTCAAAAGCAGAGACATTACTTTGCCGACCAAGGTCCATCTAGTCAAGGCTATGCTTTTTCCAGTGGTCATGTATGGATGTGAGAGTTGGACTGTGAAGAAGGCTGAGTGCCAAAGAATTGATGCTTTTGAAGTGTGGTGTTGGAGAAGATTCTTGAGAGTACCTTGGTCTGCAAGGAGATCCAACCAGTCCATTGTGAAGGAGATCAACCCTGGGATTACTTTGGAAGGAATGATACTGAAGCTGAAACTCCAGTACTTTGGCCACCTCATGAGCAGAGTTGACTCATTGGAAAAAACTCTGATGCTCCGAGGGAATGGGCGCTGGAGGAGAAGGGGATGACCGAGGATGAGATGGCTGGATGGCATCACGGACTCAATGGATGTGAGTCTGAGTGAACTCTGGGAGTTGGTGATGGACAGGGAGGCCTGGCGTGCTGCGATTCATGGGGTCGCAAAGAGTCAGACATGACTGAGAGACTGAATTGAACTGAACTGAACTGATGTCAGTCTTATATGCTGAGTTTGGATTGTTCCCATTTTTCACTTACTCTGGAAGAATTAACGTTTTTAATTTCTGCAATCCAGCCTGGATATCTTGGTGAGAAGCTGACCCAGGTTGGAGGGAGGCAGAACCTACCTGTAACAGAACTGAGGAGTAGAGAGAGGGTCATCTGAAGGAGACAAAGATAGAGTGTGTAGGACTTTTACTACCTGGCTCCTTTCCACACAAAACGGACACAGTGTCCAGTCTGGAGGCCTGGGGAAACTTCTTGACTCTGTGTCCATGCATGGGTGACTTCTCTCCTACACCAACCAGCACCAACCATCAGAACCGTGTGAACTCTGTTCTTTGCCCATTCTGGCTCCTTCTTTGTTGTAGTTGTGGGACCCATATCTCGATTCCTGCTGCTTCCCCCTCAAAGTGTTCACTATTTCTGGGGATGGATGGAAGTTGCACCGAGCGTGGCTGGATCATTTTTAGAAAATAAAGGAAGGAATATTTCCCAAGGCATTTTGGGGCCCAGCTCAACGCTGATACCCAACCAGACAAGGACACAGCAAGAAAAGAATATTATAAGCAGCATCTCTCATGAACATGGAACGAAAATCTCAACAAAACATTAGCGAATTCATACATGAAAAGAATGACATATAACCACTTTCTTGTTGTGCGACCTTTGTAGTTTACTTAACTGCTCTGAACGCCATGTTAAGTCACTCAGTCCCAGCCAACTCCTTGCAACCCCATGGACTATAACCCTCCACGCTTCTCTGTCCTTGGGATTTTCCAGTAAGAATACTGGAATGGGTTGCCATTTCCTTCTCCATGGAATCCTCCTGACCCAGGGGTCAAACCCACATCTCCTATGTCTCCTGCATTGGTAAGTGGATTCTTTACCACTGAGCAACCTGGGGAGTCTTTTACAAAAAAAAAAAATAAAAAATAAAAAACCAAAACCTTCCTGCAGACAGTGCTTGGAGACCTGTTACAGTCCTTACTTTCCTCTGTAGTAGGTACAGGGTTTGGGCCTGTAGCAGAACTCCGCATCTGAATGGGAATGGCCACTGGACGAAAGTAGGCAGGTCACCTAAGGAGAGATAAGAAAGCCTCCTTAAGTGAAAAATGCAAAGAAACAGTGGAAAAACAATAGTAGAATGGGAAAGACTAGAGATATCTTGAAGAGAATTAGAGAACCTAAGGAACATTTCATGCAAAGATGGTTACAATAAAGGACAGAAATTATATGGATTTAATAGAAACAGAAGACAGTAAGAAGAGGCGGCAAGAATAGACAGAAGAATCGTAGGTCCTAATGACCCAGATAACCATGATGGTGTGATCACCCACCTAGAGCCAGACAGTCTGGAGTGTGAAGTCAAGAGGGTCTTAGGAAGCATTACTACAAGCAAAGCTAGTGGAGGTGATGGAATTCCCGCTGAGCTATTTCAAATCCTAAAAAAGTATGCTGTGAAAGTGCTGCACTCAATATGCCAGCAAATTTGGAAAACTCAGCAGTGGCCACAGGACTGGAAAAGGTCAGTTTTCATTCCAATCCCAAAGAAAGGGTTAGTTGATCTCTTTCCTCTGCCTTTTCTAAATCCAGCTTGAACATCTGCACAGTTGCACTCATTTCACATGCTAGCAAAATAATGTAAAAATCCTCCAAGTTCGGCTTCAACAGAACGTGAACTGAGAACTCCAGATATACAAGCTGGATTTAGAAAAGGCAGAGGAACCAGAGATCAAATTGCCAACATCTGTTGGATCATAGAAAAGCAAGAGAGTTGCAGAAAAACATCGACTTCTGCTTCTTTAACAATCCCAAAGCCGCTGACTATGTGGATCACAACAACTGTGGAATATTCTTAAAGAGATGGGGATACCAGACCACCTTACCTGCCTCCTGAGAAACCTGTATGCAGGTCAAGATGCAACAGTTAGAACGGGGCACGGAAAAATGGATTGCTTCCAAATTGGGAAAGGAGTACGTCAAGGCTATTTATTGTCACCGGCTTATGTAAATTATATAGAGTACATCATGCTAAATGCCAGGTTTAATGAAGCACAAGCTGAAATCAAGATTGGAAGGAGAAATACCAATAACCTCAGTTACACAGATGACATCGCCCTTATGACAGAAAGTGAAGGGGAACTAAAGAGCCTCTTGATGAAGGTGAAAGAGGAAAGTGAAAAAGCTGGCCTAAAACTCAACATTCAAAAAAGTAAGATGGTGGCATCCAATCCCATCACTTCATGGCAAATAATGAGGAAACAATGGAAACTGTGACACGCTTTATTTTCTTGGGCTCCAAAATCACTGTAGTTGGTGACTGCAGTCATGAAATTCAAAGACGCTTGCTCCTTCGAAGAAAAGCTATGACAAATGTAGACAATGAATTAAAAAGAAGCATCACTTTGCCAACAAAGGTCTATATAGTCAAAGCTATGGTTTTTCCAGTAGTCATGGATGGATGTGAGAGTTGGACCATAAAGAAGGCTGAGCGCCAAAGACCTGATACTTTCAAACTGTGGTGTTGAAAAAGACTCTTAACAGTCCCTTCGACAGCAAGATCAAACTGGTCAATCCTAAAGGAATCAACCCTGAATATTTTTTGGAAGGCCTGAAGCTGAAGCTGAAGCTCTAATACTTTGGCCACATGATATGAAGTGCTAACTCGTTGGGAAAGACCCTGATGTTGAGAAAGATTGAAGGCAGGAGGAGTAGGGGACGACAGAGGATGAGATGGTTGGATGGCGTCACCAACTCAATGGACATGAGTTTGAGCAAACTCGGGGAGATGGTGAAGGACAAGGAAGCCTGGCATGCTGCAGTCCATGGGGTTGCAAAGAGTCAGACACAACTGAGTGACTGAACCATAACGTTGCCTGTAATGGGTATAGTTTTTTTCATAAGATAAAAAAGAGTTCCATCCATCAAGAAGTGGATGCTAGTGATAGTAGCATAGCATTATGAATATATTGAAAACCACTGAACTGTACACTATAAAATGAGCAAGGTGGGTAATTTTGTACAAGGTATGCTTTACCAAAAGAAAAAAAAAAAAGAAAATAGAGAAGAATGAAAAAGAGAACACCAAAACTTTGCAAAACAGCGAAGCAGTGTTGAGAGAGAAATTTATAAGGGTAAATGTAAGGTTTTTTTTTTAAAGAACTTTCCAATCCAATAAATAACTTTACTCCTTAAAGGTGTAGAAAAAGAAGAGCAAACCTAACCCTAGGAAGAAGAAGGATTGAGCTCTTGAGACATGCAACAGCTTGGATGGATCCAGACAGTAATGTTATGTGATAAAAGCAAATCCCCTAAGATCATATGTGGCAAAATTATATGATTACATTTAGATAATGTTCTTGAAAAAACTAAATTGTAGTGGATAAGAAGTAGCATGAAGGAAAACTTTTTGTGGAGGGAACAGTCTTTTTTTCTTTTTTGGCTACACTGCGGCTTGTGGGATATTGGTTTCCTGACCAGGTAGAGAATACAGGTCCATGGCAGTGAAAGCCCAAGTCTTCACCACTGGACCCCCAGCTTTGCATCTTGATGGAGATGATGGTTACGCGAATCTACACAGGCGACAACGTGATATGTCTATACATACATATCGGTATAAAAATTTCATATTATAATTACGAAAGATGCAACATTGGGAAGGGTTAATGGGACTTCTCTGGACTATTTCTACAACTTCCTGTGAATGCATTTATTTAAAAATAAAAGGTTTACATTTTAAAATGTAAATTTTTCATGTGTTTGAAACTGCATAAATTATATCACTGTTTTATACTGCAAATTCAAATAAAAATTAGTTTGGTCAATAAATAAGATAAAGCAATACATTAGCCTTACACGGAATTTTGAGAAACTTGAAATTCAGCTCTGAACAGTCACCACTCCAGCTTCAAGGGTGATACATAGTGACCAGTGTAATACTGAATATTGACATAATTTTTGTCAGCCTTAGAGAATTAAACTTATGATTATCTTCCTGGCATTGTTCTAGAACCCTGAGGGATAATTACCAACTCAGGAAGAATCTATTACCTCAGAAGGTAATTGCACACTTGAAAACGATGAATCTAATAACTAACAGGAGGCACATGGCATCAGAGAGGGCAATTTAGGCTCCCCAGGGCGTGCCAAACTGAGTCCCTGTACATGCGGCCATTTCTACTTTGGATAACAAACAGGTTAGTGCCCAGTGGGAGATGAAATTACACAGCCCCTTCCTCATAACTCTGGCTGCCTGTCATTGCTTTTCAGCGCAGCACGTGTGAGTTAACCTGCCTGCACCAGGCCACTGAGACCAGCTTTGGTAAGGATGCTGGTGTGATTGGGGTCTCAGGGCTGCAAGGAGATACTCGACTTCTCTAGAATCTCTCCTACCCATTCTGTTCTCCTCTTTCCAAATCTAACCTCGTGCTCCCATCTCTTACATCCCCCGTTTCAGTTTCTTCTTTGTATTGGTTTTAAAAAAAATTATTATGGTATGATTACATTTTATTACATCAACTTTTAAAATTTCTTCAGTTTATCTTCATTTTCTATTCTATTAGTAATTAGTAATTCCCCTTTTACTGAATTCTTCTTTTCTCTTAAAATTTCTTCCTTGGCTTCTTTGGTCATTTCCATTTCTCTTCTTTAATTTTTGTTCATTTTCTGAAAAAAGAAAACTCTTCTATGTAATTAAGATAATCATGTATACTTGATTATAGATCAAAATATCATGTATTGATTGGGTAACCTTTTTGCCCTTTTTCTTTTGTTATTTTTTTCTTGTCCTTTACACTTTAAGAGTGTGTCTTAACCCCTATTCTATTTTTATTCCTTGTCTCTTTTCTTGGTGGCATTTTCTCTTCAACTTTCATGCATTTGTTTTTTAGAGTTTTTGTTTCTCTTAAGTATATATCCAATGAGTTTTCCTACCAATTAATGTTTCAAGTCATTTTCTTCATTCTTCCATTTATCTACTTCTGCAATGTATATCGCTCTTTTTTTCTTCTGCTACTAATTACACTATTTCTGCTGTTTCCATACTCTTCTCCACCATCATCTATTTTCAGAAGAGTATTTGCTGTCCTTTTGATTCTGTTTCCCTTGTCCTTTGGTTTATACTTAATTCTATTATCTTTTATCCTAACTAAATTTTGCTTATCCTAGTACATCTGCATACCAGAATTTGCAGTTATGTTGTGGCAGGTATCTTCCTCCTCCATTGTTGTTCAGTTGCTAAGTCATGTCTGACTCTTTGCGACCCCATGGACTGCAGCACGCCAGGCTTTCCTCCCACATAGGACTGGTTATTACATTCACTTTATATTAATTGTAACATGGTCAAATTTTAAAAATATTTTTATTTGTATTTCTTTTTAAAAAACATTTGAGAAAAATGTATCTGGCCTAAACTCTTGAAGATATTAATTCCAAAGTATTTAATAGATTTGTTTGTATAAAATAGATGTTCAGTGCATTTTCTGATAAAATAATGGCATTATATCAGAAATATCTAAGATCATTTGTAGAAAAGAACATTGTTTTTGTGAAAGACTCTTTTTCTACTTTACTTCCTCCATCATATATCAGGATGAGGAGAATGTGTAGATTGATTTCCAGGAATTCTAATATGTTTCATAGGGACCTCCTGGACCAAAATCATTGTATTTAATGATTTAGCTTTATAATGATTTATTTTGATATCTCCTAGAACAACTATTTACACATTCTTCTTCTTAAAAATTTCTTTGACTATTCTTGACATTGTGCATGTCATTCTATAGTTGGAATAATCATTTTTCAGAAAATGTTTGGATTCTGTAATATTCATATATTATTTCTGAAAACTTGTCATCACTAACATATTATAGCTTTGAGTCTTTGAATATAAGGGATCTTAACATTTATTTAGAGTGCTAATATTTCTTAACAGAGTCATATACTTTTTCTCTTAGTGCTCTCATGTCTTTTGTCTTTGTACTTATAGTTGCTTGATATTTCTATACTATTTAGAGAGTATCTCAACCTTAAACTTTATCCTATAGAAAGAGTTTGTTTCTGACATCAACAAATTTACTGCTTATTATATATGGATATTTTTATCCACTTGTAAGTAAGAAGCTCTCTTCTATTTTTTTAAACCCTAGGTTCTTTGGACTTTATATACATAAAATAATGACATCTAATGGGGAAAATATGTTTCTTCCTTTCTCAAACTTATGCTAGACCTTTTCTTGCCCTGTTTTGTGGATCATCTCCTCTGGTACAAAGATGATGAAAAATTACCCTGTTTTCTTCCTGTTCAGAAAGAGTAAGTTCACAGGGTTTAACCATTATACAGGATGATTATGGACCAAGGGTTATAATTACTTTTACTAGGTGAAGCTGCTGCTGCTGCTGCTAAGTCGCTTCAGTCATGTCCGACTCTGTGCGACCCCATAGACAGCAGCCCACCAGGCTCCCCCATCCCTGGGATTCTCCAGGCAAGGACACTGGAGTGGGTTGCCATTTCCTTCTCCGATGCATGAAAGTGAAAAGTGAAAGTGAAGTCGCTCAGTCGTGTCCGACTCAGCAGTACAATGCTTATCCTTACTTTTCTACAAGTTGTTTTACTTTTGAATGCATTTTGGATTTTATTAAGAAGTTTTGATGGGATGGTCATACTTTAACTTGTGAACATAGTTATTTCATTGGGTAATTTCTTTTTAATATTAAGATAAATTTGTTTTCTTGAGACAAAGTTAACTAATTTTTGGAAACTATCTTTTATATATTATTAGATTAATTAACTGATTTGTTCAGGATTCCATCTTTATGGATAATATTGATTTGTCATTTCATTTTTATGTATCATCAGACTTATTTTTTTCAGTGTTATACCACTGCAATAAAATGTGTTGTGGAATTACTTGTACCATGATGTTTTGATAGAATTCACTGTGACATTTTCTGGTTCTAGAAGTTACTTGTGGAAAGGATTCTGACAACCTCATTGTAAGGGCTGCTTCTTAAGAATTCAGTTTAGGGCATAATCCATCAGCAGTCACTTTTTCGTCTGAAAAAAGTGATTGAAAAGCCTTTTTTAGAATTTTTTTGTAGTGACTGGGATGGTTTTGGGCTGTGTATGCGTGTGCGTGCATGTATGTACATGTATGTCTTAAAATATTCTTATTATACCTTTATAGTGATGTTTTTCATCTATATTCACTTTCTAGAATACCATTTGTTTTTCTCTATCACATCAAATCTATAATTCTGTTCTCTGTGACTTCTATTATGGTTAAAACATTCTCAAGAATGATAATCTATGTCTACCCAGAGGTAATTCTTTCATTTCTTAACTTTCTTTTTCAACTGTGGCCATGGCACCCCACTCCAGTACTCTTGCCTGGAAAATCCCATGGATGGAGGAGCCTGGTGGGCTGCAGTCCATGGGGTCGCAAAGAGTCGGATAGGACTAAGCGACTTCACTTTCACTTTTCACTTTCATGCATTGGAGAAGGACATGGCAACCCACTCCAGTATTCTTGCCTGGAGAATCCCAGGGACAGGGGAGCCTGGTGGGCTGCCGTCTATGGGGTCACACAGAGTCGGACACGACTGAAGCGACTTAGCAGCAGCAGCAGCAGCAGCAGCAGCAGCAGCAGCAGCAGCAGCAGCAGCAGCAGCAGCAGCGGTGGCTCTGATGGTTAAGAATCCACCCGCAATGTGGGAGACCAGGGTTTGATCCCTGGGTTGGGAAGATCCCCTGGAGAAGGGAAAGGCTATGCACTCCAGTATCCCGGCCTGGAGAATTCCATAGACTGTATAGTCCGTGGGGTCGCAAAGAGTTGAACACGACTGAGTGACTTTCACTTTTTCCATTTATTTGAGAATATGCATAGGAGTACTATTGCTGGATCATGTAGTACTTCTTTATTTTATTTATGGAAGAACCACTGAATTATTTCTTTTGAAGGCTGAACCACTTTAAAATTTCCAGCAATGTTTGGAGACTTCCAACTTCTCCACACACCTGTCATTTTTTCCCTTCTTTTGGATTATTATAAACCTAACGGGTTTGAAGTGACACCTCATTGCGGCTTTGATTTGCATTTCACTAAGAATAATGATATTGAGCATATCTTCATGTTCTTCTTGGCCATATGCATATCATTTTGAGAGAAGCGTCTGTTCAAGTTCTTTACCCATATATTAATTGGGTTATTTGTCTTTTTGTTACTGAGTTGTAACAGTTTATATATATATATATATATATATATATATATATATATATATATATACTGCAGCTACTAGACCCTTATTTGCCAAAACTTTCTCCCGTTTTGTGGGTAGTCCCTTCAATTGCTTGGTCGTGCCGTTTGATGTACAGAAAATTTTAATTTATAAAGTCCCATTTTATATTTTGTCGTTTTGTGCTTTAAGTGCCATATTTAAGATACCATTGCCAAATTCAAGGACATGAAGGTTTGTCCTTTTTTTCTTCTAAGAGATTTATAGTTCTGAGTTTTAGTTATATTATCTCTTTGGGGTTAATGTTTGAATATGATGTGAAATAAAGGGCCAACATACTCATTTGCATGTGGATAGTCTGATGTCCAACACTGGACACTGTTCTCTCCCCTACTTAATTTCCTTGGCATCCTTGTCAAAAATCATCTGGTTATTGATGGATGGGTATTTCTGGGTGTTCTGTTCTATTCTATTCACTAATATCTCTGTCTTTATGCCAGTATCACATTGTTTTGATTACTGTCATTTTGTAGAAAGTTTGAAAATCAAGAAATGTGAGTCTTCCAACTTTATTCTTTAAGGTTGCTTTGGCAGTTTGAGGTCCTTTGAAATGCCATAGAAATTCTAGGATTAACTTTTCCATTTCTGCAAAATGGCCACTGGGAATTTGAAAAGGACAACACTGAAGCTGTAGATCACTTGGGGAGTAATGCCATTGTAACAATATTGAGTCTTCTAATTCACAGACATAGAATGTGTTTCCATTCATTTATATCTTCTTTATACCTTGCTACTATGTTTTTTAGATTTAGCGTATAAATCTTTTACCTCTTTCATTAAATGTATTCCTAGGTATTATATTCTTTCTAATGCTATTGTAAATTTCATTTTCTTAATTTTTTTGGATTGTTCATTGCTAGCATATACAAATACAGCTGAATTTTGTGTGCTGATCTTGAATCCTACAACTTTGGTAAATCTATGTATTGGTTCAAAAGGCTTTTTGTAGATCCTTTAGGATTTTCTAAATAGAAATAGGATTCTTTAGGATTTTCTAAACAGGTAGAATCATATCATCTATGAATAGAGTTAGTTTTACTTTTTGTTTCTAATATTGATGACTCATTTCTTTTTCTGGACTAATTGCTATGGCTAAAAATTATAGCTTGCTATCAAATGGAACTGGTGAAACAGGCATCCTTGTCTTGAGCCTGATTTGAGGAGAATGAAAGCTTGCAGTCTTTCACCATTTAGTATCATGCCATGTGTATGTGTTAGTCACTCAGCTGTGTCCAACTCTGCGACCCCATGGACTGTAGCCTGCCAGACTCCTCTGGCCATGAAATTCTCCAGGCAAGAATACTGAAGTGGGTTGCCGTTCCCTTCTCCAGGGGATCTTCCTAATCCAGGGGTTGAACTACCTTTGGGTTTTCTCATATAGTCCCTTTCTTAGCTGAGAAATTTTTCCTCTCTTCCTGGATTATTCAGTGTAGTTTTTTTTATCATGAAAGGATGCTGAATTTTTTTCAAATGCCTTTGAAGCATCATTGAAATGGCGATGTAGATTTTCTCATTCCATTAATGTGATATATTATATTGATTTATTTTCATATGTTGAACTACTCTTGCATTCTCAGGATAAATCCCACCTGATCATAGTATATTATTCTTTTAGTATGGTACTGGATTCAGTTTGCTCTGAACCTGTTCAAACTGTGATTCATGCTGTACTTTCCACCCTGAAGTGGAAGTAGGAATGGACAGACCAGCCAGACTCCATTCCAGATAGGTTACAACAGTAATAGGGGCAGCTTGGTGCTACCATAGGTATAGCCTGGATTGGTCCCTGGGGTATCTGGGCTGAAGGCAGAGATGGAAGTAGCATCGATAACAGTGACAGGGAGGTATTCTTATGTCACTTTTTGAAGTCTTTGTCATGTTAGATGGTCATGTGTTAAAATAACCAACACTCTCTGTTGACTTTCAGCCACAGATGTTCTAAACAGAGACAAAATCCTCTAAGATAATGAACTTCAGACCCAAGCTATTTAAGATACAGTACGAACTTCTAGTTTCAGTTCAGAGTCCATGCCTAAGCATCCACCAAATACAATCCAAGAGCAGAGGAAATTAAACAGAAAGCAACTATAAGCAAGTAAATAATAAGGATTAGAGCAGACATCAATGAATTTAAAACAGGAAAGCAATAGAGAAAAATCAAAGTCAAGAAAATTAATATTCCTCTACACAGTTTGACCACGAAAAAAAAGACAAGACGCAAACTATATAACAGGAAGAACAGAGAGAGAACATAACTAATGATTCCCAAAGCATTTAAATACTAGTAAGGGAATTTCACGAGCTTCCCTGGTGGCTCAGCAGTAAAGAATCTGTCTGCAACGCAAGAGCTGAAGGAGACACGGGTTTGATCCCTGGGTCAGGAAGACCCCCTGGAGGAGGGCATGGCAACCCACTCCAGTATTCTTGTTTTCCGGGAGAACCCCATGGACAGAGGAGCCTGGTGTGCTGCAGTTCATAATGTCGCAAAGGGTCAGACACAACTGAAGTGACTTAGCATGCACACACAAAGGAATTCTGCAACCAACTGTAAGCCTGTAAATTTGATAATTTGCATGAAATAGACTAATTCCTTTAACGACAAACCACCAGTAGTCACTCCAGAGGAGAAGGGGGTGACAGAGGATGAGATGGTTGGATGGCATCACTGACTCAATGGACAGGAGTTTGAACAAACTCCAGGGAATAGTGTAGGACAGGGGAGCCTGATGTGCTGCAGTCCATAGGGTTGCAGGGAGTTGGACATGACTTAGCAGCTATACTATAACAACAGCAGAACTGGATACCCTGAATAGCCCTGTACCTACTAAAGCAATTCAGATCCAGATGGTTTCAGTAGCAAATACTACCAAATGTTTATAGAATAATACCAATTCTATACAAGGCTCTTCCACAGAACGTAAGGGAAAGGAACAATTCCCAAATCACTTCAAGACTTCTTTTATTTGAATATGAAAACTAGACCAGAAAACAACAGATCACTATCTTTCATGAAAACAGACACAAGATTTTGTGTCCAAGCTAAATATTGGCAAATAGAATCCAGCAGTACATAAAAAGTGGAAAAAACATCATAATGAAGTTGGAATCACTTCAGAACTGAAAGTCGGTCTGAATTTCAATCAAGGTAAATCACTAACATACAAAATAAGGAAAATTAAATGACTATCCAGATGCAGAAAATATTTGACAAAATTCAAAGCCCATTCATTTAAAAAGCTGTTAGTCAACTAGCAGTGAAAGGAAACTCCCTTAACTCAATAAAGGTTACCTAGAAAAATGTACAGCTAGCATTATATTTAATGGTGAGGGATGGGAGTTTTCTTCCTATCATGATTTTTAAAATACTGACTTAAACTTTTCATTTTGGGATAATTATATGTTCCCATGTAGGTATTAGAAATTAGACAGATCCCATGTACCCTGTACTCAATTTCCTCAGTAACACCTCACAAAACTACAGTGCAGTATCATAAGTGGATGCTCACATAGATACAGTCAAGATATACAGATGTGGTGATTTAGTCATGTCTGACTCTCCATGGTATTTTCCAGGCAGTATTACTGGACTGGGTTACCATTTCCTCTCCAGGGGATCTTCCCAACTCAGGGCTCAAACCTGGGTCTCCTGCACGGCAGGCAGATTCTTTACCAACAGAGCCATCAGGGCAATATACAGAGCATCCCATCTAAACAAGGATGCCTCATGATGTCCTCTATAGCCACACCATCTCTCCTTTCACTGTTTCCTGGACTTAACCACTAGCAACCACCAATCTGTTCTCTATTTCTGTATTTTGTCATGAAAAAGTGTCATATATAAATATAATCATGAAGTGTGTAGCCTTTCAGATTGGTTTGTTCACCTAACACTTTCCCCCGGATTCATACAAGTTACTATATTTATCAATAGTTTGCTCCTTAACTTTCTGAAAAGTGTCCCATTGTATGAAAGTATTGCAGTTTGTTTAAACCATTTATCTGTTGAAATAAAGATGTCTAGGTTTTCAGTTTGTGGCTATTATGAATGACACTGCTATTAACACTAGAGTACAGGTTTTGTGTGAAAATAAGTTTTCATTTCTCAGAAATAAATTCCCAGGAGTGCTGTTGCTGAACTATATGGCAATTGCATTGTAAGCTTCTTTTTTTTTTTTAAAGAAGCTTCCAAACTCTTTTCCAGAGTGACTGTGATTTTATATTCCAACTAGTTATACATGAGTGGTATGAGAGGTATGTTTTCCCACACACTTGTCACTTTTAAAATTTCAGTTATTCCGATGGGTGGATAGTTGTAATAAGTCTGACTCTATCTTTTGGAGGCTTGTTGTCAACTTTTAGGTTGCCTGCTCACCCTTCCCCCTGTGACTCACGCCTGTGCGAATTGACAAGGAATTGCAAGGGCTCTTGCCTTTGCCCTTGGTAAGAGACTCAAAGCACTCAACCCTCTGCTGGCAGGTGTGCAAGCTCATCCAGACCACACTCCATCACGATTAAAACAAAACAAAACAAAACAGCCTAATCGCCTTTATATTCATTTTTCTATCCATTTTCATATCATCTTGGGAAGCTTGTCCTGCTTTTCCCAGACAGAGACTCATTCTGTGAATAATAAGCCTCCTCCTATCCCTTGGTCTGCCATCAGTCTCGACTTATGATTTAAGGAAATAGTCAAGTAGAAGGACAAGGGAGCTGTGAGACACTGCAGGACACAGCACTTACTGTGCGGTGAGAAAGGTGATTCTAAATTTTTCTGTTTCAGCGAATCAGTGGATCCCATTGCATCAGGTAAGAGATTAGAATATGATGGAGGTAATCTCTAAAGTGGCTGTTGATTTTGAGTTCGAACATAATATCTATTTTAATTTTTATTGTATTAGTCGAACTTATAACAAACATGACAATAAAATATAACTAGTGTCAGATATGTTTCCTTAGGCAGAATTTTTGTGTGACATTTATATATGCTTCAATAACTATTATTTCTAAAATGAGCTACATAATACAATAAGCATTTGGGAAGAATATCATTGTATAAATGCTACTGGTTTTTCATATGCATAGAATGATATGAATATTAGATTATGTAGGTTAAGAGGTACGATTTTAAATTAACTTGTCTCTTGATGTATACAATCAGCAGAACATTTCTAAGAGAAACTGACTGGAATAAATGGTGAATATATATGATACTTTCTGTCTTCATAAATATTAAATTCTGCTCTTTACAAATCCTGATGGTGCCTTAAGAGGTTTGATGTAGCTGAACACTTACTCATTGCAGGAAGGCTTCTGGAAACTTGATACATTTACAATTACAATTATTTTGAATCTTTATGTTCATAATCAAATTATTTATCTGTAGGATGTGCTGGCCTTCGTTTGAAGATCTAAGAGAAACTGAAAGACAATGATTTCCAGTGACAAGATTTTTGGGATCTTCTTCTTTTTTCAAATTTGTATTGGGCTCATGGGGAATTCTTTGTTATTTATTTTGTATATGTACATCTTTTTAATTCTTCCCCATAAGAAGAAGCCCACAGATGTGATTCTTATCCACCTAACTTTCGCTAATGCCCTGACGCTTGTATTCAGAGGGGTTCCAAATATACTGTTGTCCTTTGGAATTAGTCCTAAGATGGGTGATATTGGATGTAAAGCAGTGATTTACATCCAGAGAGTTACTCGAAGTATTTCCCTGTACACAACCTCTCTCCAGAGTACCTTTCAGGCTGTGACAATTACTCTGAGTAATAGTAAATGGGTTTGGCTCAAAATAAAATTTTCGACATTTATTCAACCCTCTTTACTTTTTTCCTGGATCATCAACATGGTCATTTATTCTGAGATCATCTTAAGAAACGTGGCCAACAGGAATATCACTGATGCTAGATCTGGGTATTCTGCTGCTTATTGTAAAACTGATGCACCTCATCACCACATAGTAGCAACATTTCTAAGTGCAATATTCACTCGAGATTTGTTCCATCTCTCTCTCATGACATGTAGTAGTATCTACATGGTGAATATTCTCTTCAGACATCGCAAAACAGCTCAGCATGTTCGCAGTACCATCCAGTCTTCACAAGGCTCTCCTGAAATTAAAGCTATCAACTTTATTCTCATGCTAGTGAGCTGCTTTGTTTTCTTTTACTGGACCAACACCTTTCTCACTGTTTATTTATTTTCTATGAGCGGGAACAATTGGAAACTTGAGAGCTTTGGTAACTATATTGCATCATGTTACCCGAGTATCTGTCCTTTCTTACTGATTAAAAATGAAAATAGAATTTCCAGAATAAATTACATCAAAACAAGGATCAGAATTTTCTCTTTCTAATTAAATGATCATATGACCACTCCGTAGTATTCTGCACCACTGGAGTAATGTGCATGAGTACAGAGTAGCTTGTTTATCAATGACTTAAAGCAGGTTAGCTCCCATTGAATTGAGCTAAGAAGGTTTAGATTATGATGTCATGTTTATAATTTTTAAAATTTAGAACAGTACACATACGGAATGTAGAATGTTTTGTAACATAGGAAACATTCAGTTCAGTTCAGTTCAGTTCAGTCGCTCAGTCGTGTCCGACTCTTTGTGACCCCATGAATCGCAGCACGCCAGGCCTCCCTGACCATCACCAACTCCTGGAGTTCACTCAGACCCACGGCCATCGAGTCAGTGATGCCATCCAGCTATCTCATCCTCTGTCAGCCCCTTCTCCTCCTGCCCCCAATCCCTCCCAGCATCAGGGTCTTTTCCAATGAGGCAACTCTTCTCATGAGGTGGCCAAAGTACTGGAGTTTCAGCTTTAGCATCATTCCTTCCAAAGAAATCCCAGGGCTGATCTCCTTCAGAATGGACTGGTTGGATCTCCTTGCAGTCCAAGAGATTCTCAAGAGTCTTCTTCAACACCACAATTCAAAAGCATCAATTCTTCAGCGCTCAGCGTTCTTCACAGTCCAACTCTCACATCCGTACATGACCACTGGAAAAACCATAGCCTTGACTAGTCGGACCTTTGTTGGCAAAGTAATGTCTCTGCTTTTCAATATGCTATCTAGGTTGGTCATAACCTTTCTTCCAAGGAGTAAGCGTCTTTTAATTTCATGGCTGTAATCACCATTTGCAGTGATTTTGGAGCCCCCCCAAAATAAAGTCTGACACTGTTTCCACTGTTTCCCCATCTATATGCCCTGAAGTGATGGGACCAGGTGCCATGATCTTCGTCTTCTGAATGTTGAGCTTTAATCCAACATTTTCACTCTCCTCTTTCATCAAGAGGCTTTTTAGTTCCTCTTCACTTTCTGCCATAAGGGTGGTGTCTTATGCATATCTGAGGTTATTGATAGTTCTCTTGACAATCTTGATTCCAGCTTGTGCTGCTTCTAGCCCAGCGTTTCTCATGATGTACTCTGCATAGAAGTTAAATAAGCAGGGTGACAATACACAGCCTTGACATACTCCTTTTCCTATTTGGAACCAGTCTATTGTTCCATGTCCAGTTCTAACTGTTGCTTCCTCACCTGCATACAGATTTCTCAAGAGGCAGGTGAGGTGGTCTGGTCCCATCTCTTTCAGAATTTTCCACAGTTTATTGTGATCCACACAAGGCTTTGGCATAGTCAATAAAGCAGAAATAGATGTTTTTCTGGAACTCTCTTGCTTTTTCGATGGCAATTTGATCTCTGGTTCCTCTGCCTTTTCTAAAACCAGCTTGAACATCTGGAAGTTCACGGTTCACGTATTGCTGAAGCCTCATTTGGAGAATTTTGAGCATTACTTTAGTAGCGTGTGAGATGAGTGCAATTGTGCAGTTGTTTGAGCATTCTTTGGCATTGCCTTCCTTTGGGATTGCCTGACCTTTTGCAGTCCTGTGGCCACTGCTGAGTTTTCCAAATTTGCTGTCATATTGAGTGCAGCCCTTTCACAGCATCATCTTTCAGGATTTGAAATAGCTCAACTGGAATTCCATCACCTCCACTAGCTTTGTTCGTAGCGATGCTTTCCAAGGCCCACTTGACTTCACATTCCAGGATGTCTGGCTCTAGATTAATGATCACACCATCGTGATTATCTGGGTCGTGAAGATCTTTTTTGTACAGTTCTTCTGTGTATTCTTGCCACCTCTTCTTAATATCTTCTGCTTCTGTTAGGTCCAGACCATTTCTCTCCTTTACCGAGCCCATCTTTGCATGTAATGTTCCCTTGGTATCTCTAATTTTCTTGAAGAGATCTCTAGTCTTTCCCATTCTGTTCTTTTCCTCTATTTCTTTGCATTGATTGCTGAAGAAGGCTTTCTTATCTCTTCTTGCTATTCTCTGGAACTCTGCATTCAGATGCTTATATCTTTCCTTTTCTCCTTTGCTATTCACCTCTCTTCTTTTCACAGCTATTTGTAAGGCTTCCCCAGATAGCCATTTTGCCTTTTTGCATTTCTTTTCCATGGGGATGGTCTTGATCCCTGTCTCCTGTACAGTGTCACAAACCTCATCCCATAGTTCATCAGGCACTCTATCAGATCTAGGCCCTTAAATCTATTTCTCACTTCCACTGTATAATCATAAGGGATTTGATTTAGGTCATACCTGAATGGTCTAGCGGTTTTCCCTACATTCTTCAATTTGAGTCTGAATTTGGCAATAAGGAGTTCATGATCTGAGCCTGTCATCTCCTGGTCTTGTTTTTGTTGACTGTATAGAGCTTCTCCATCTTTGGCTGCACAGGATATAATCAATCTGATTTCAATGTTGACCATCTGGTGATGTCCATGTGTAGAGTCTTCTCTTGTGTTGTTGGAAGAGGGTGTTTGCTATGACCAGTGCCTTTTCTTGGCAAAACTCTATTAGTCTTTGCCTTGCTTCATTCGGCATTCCAAGGCCAAATTTGCTTGTTACTCCAGGTGTTTCTTGACTTCCTACTTTTGCATTCCAGTCCCCTATAAAGAAAAGGACATCTTTTTAAGGTGTTAGTTCTAAAAGGTCTTGTAGGTCTTCATAAAACCGTTCAACTTCAGCTTCTTCAGCATTACTGGTTTGGGCATAGACTTGTATAACTGTGATATTGAATGGTTTGCCTTGGAGATGAACAGAGATCATTCTGTCATTTTTGAGATTGCATCCAAGTACTGCATTTTGGACTCTTTTGTTGACCATGATGGCTACTGCATTTCTTCTGAGGGATTCCTGCCCGCAGTAGTAGATGTAATGGTCATCTGAGTTAAATTCACCCATTTTTGGAGAAGGCAATGGCACCCCACTCCAGTGAAGCACCCTAAAGTTAGTTAAAGTTCAAAGGAACTTTACTAAAATTTGATTTGGGAAGCCATTTCAAAAGAACACCAAAACATATTAATATAAAGCAGGGCCACAGGTCACTGTGAAACTTAGCCAAAGTGAAAAAAAAAAAAACATTTCAAAGGCAAATACAGATTATTTAAAAGGTAAATGAACTTGAAGTCTGTTATCAAAGGCAGTCTAGCATCTTAAGAAGACTTGTATGTTTTAACAGAGATAAAAAGCGGTTTTATGTTTTGCCCCAGCTTACTTTAAATGTTCATTTACTGAATTAAAATTACTTTCAGTTCAGTTCAGTCGCTCAGTCGTGTCCAACTCTTTGCGACCCCATGAATCGCAGCACGCCAGGCCTCTCTGTCCATCACCAACTCCCGGAGTTCACTCAGACTCATGTCCATCGAGTCAGTGATGCCATCCAGCCATCTCATCCTCTGTCGTCCCCTTCTTCTCCTGCCCCCAATCCCTCCCAGCATCAGAGTCTTTTCCAATGAGTCAACTCTTTGCATGAGGTGGCCAAAGTACTGGATTTTCAGCTTTAGCATCATTCCCTCCAAAGAAATCCCAGGGTTGAGCTCCTTCAGAATGGACTGGTTGGATCTCCTTGCAGTCCAAGGGACTCTCAAGAGTCTTCTCCAACACCACACTTCAAAAGCATCAATTCTTCGACGCTCAGCTTTCTTCACAGTCCAACTCTCACATCCATACATGACTACTGGAAAAACCATAGCCTTGACTAGACGGACTTTAGTTGGCAAAGTAATGTCTCTGCTTTTGAATATGCTATCTAGGTTGGTCATAACTTTTCTTCCAAGGAGTAAGCATCTTTTAGTTTCATGGCTGCAGTCAGCTTAGTCAATCTTGACTGATCATATACAAATCCCTTTCTGGGGTCCATTTTCCACAAACCTCTCAACAGTTAACTTATTTCAGCATAAGTTTAACCTTCAAGTTGTAGAATATCTGGAGAGATCCTAAAACCTATTTCTAAAAGTTTATTTACATTTAATTGGGTCTCCACCCACTTGTGGGTATATGACTTAGCTTGCTGGTGTGTTACACTGAATGTATATTGAGGCTCAAGGTCTAGTGTAAATCGACTAGTCCACCCGCCTGGACTTATGTTGGACTTATATTTGCTTATATTCAGCCTGCATCATGTCCTTGGATTATGTCATTCTTTCGAAGATGGTGCCCTGCCCCCTTTCTTTCTGTTTCATTTCTCCCCTCAGATTTTATTCCCATATTCTTGTGGGGAGCAGAGGTGAAGGTCTTCCTTCTATAACTGCTTTAAGGCTGAGTGGGGCAATGACCCTGCCTGTCAGGGAGCTAAAATCTCAGGATAGGTGGTTAGGGCTCCAGGGGCACGACAATCTTGTTTTAATCTGCATGGGCTGGAATCCTCACACAGTCGTCATGTTGATGTGGAACTGCTGCAACTGCTTCCACGGCCTTCCTGTGAATCTCCTTGATAATGAAGGCTTTTTTGTACAGCATCAGAGTACAAAAGTATCTACAAATGACTAAAGACTTCAACGTCACAGTTAAAAATCTGATCCATTGACAAAGGGACTTGCATAATGCTTATTCTTTAATCAAAGTAACCAGAGACCTCAAAAGCAAATATAAATCACTTAAAACAAATAAGCCCATATAATCTGTTATCAAAAATGCATTCCAAGAAAATTTTCTCTGAACAGAAAGGAAAAAGGCAAATCCAAGTCTTGAGAAATCCTGATCATACATAACTCTTGCCAGTATTATTTTATTCCTCGCACCTTCTACTAAAAATACATGTCCAACTCTTTTGGATAGCCTGGACTGAAGCACACCAGTCACCCCTGTCCATCATCAACTCCCGGAGCTTGCTCAAACTCGTCTCCATTGAGTCGATGATGCCATCCAACCATCTCATCCTCTGTCATCCCCTTCTCCTCCTGCCCTTAATCTTTCCCAGGATCAGGGTTTTTTCCAATGATTCAGTTCTTCACATTAGGTGGCCAAAGTATTGGAGCTTCAGCTTCAACATCAGTTGCCGGGAGCCAGCATGAGGAATCCTGCCCATGACAAGGTCATGAGGAAGGAAGCCTGACAAAATGCAAGGACGTGATTAGGCTTCAGGGGTTCCCCCTGGAATTTCCTGAGCATGTACTCCAAAAAACAAAAATCTGCCGGCTTTTATACTCTGCTCTTCTGATATTCTCTGGAAAAAGTTAAATCAGGGCTTTAGTCTTCTGCATTTGAAAGGGATGTTTCAGTTAAACCCCCTCTGATAGCTCTCTAGCTTGCCTAACAGGTTCCCCAGACCTCTTACAGCTTGTGAATTGCTTACAGCCCCCAACTGCAAGAGGCACAAAGCTTAAAAGCATCTTAAAGATACAGAGCCTTTTCTAGAGAGTTAAAAATCATATTGGTGATGGGTTTTCACTGTTGATTCAATGATTGCTGCCAGACCTCCATATTCTTTATCTTTTAGGCACCTGGGAGGATGTTAATCAATGTAACTGGGATGTAGAAAAAGATATATAGTAGTTTTGATGTTAGCAACATTAGACTTGAGTTAATTACTTTTCTTTTGTTGTAAATCACTGTACTCCTTTTACTTGTTGTAAATTGCTGTATCTTTGCTATGTAAGAATGTAACTTTATTTAGTGCTTTCTGAGAGTGTCACCAGACTTTGGGAAGATCAACACAAATAAGTCTTCTGGTTGACAAACGCTTATCACAAAAAAGGCTGTAAAATGTTAATTGGCCCTTTTGGCCAGAAGATGATGTAAATTACCTAAGACTTGTGTATACAACTAGGTATGCAGAGAGAAAAGCCTGGTTTTGATAAGAGTCTGGGCTGCTAATGCTGCATAACTTTGTGTTACCCATTGATCTCTATGTATAATCAAAAAGTATAAAAGGCCTTCTGAACAATAGAGGACGGGCCAGTCGCTGGACTGGTTTCCCCCGTGTCTCCTCTCTAATTTCTGGCTGAATTCCCATCTGGGGCGTGGAGGCTCACCGTGTCCACTTACTTGTCCCAGCTTTTAAGATCCACACGAGGAGCCCAAGGCGGGGCACTCCCCAATATTCAAGAGGATGCCAGTGGCCTAACGTAGATGGTGCAAGCTCCTTGTCTGGAACTTTATTGGCTTCCCACGTAAACCAAGTTATTCAGCCTTCTTTCTCCACTTAATTTTCCTACTACACTATTTCTCCCTAATCTAATCTCACATTCTTATGTTAATATACAAACAAGTTTTCCTCGCCTACGCCGTCCACGCTTTGAATTTCCCTGGATCCACCAGGGCTGGACCCTGGCAATCAGTCCTTCCAACGAATATTCAAGACTGATTTCTTTTAGGATGGACTGGTTTGATCTCTTTGAAGTCCTAGGGACTCTCAAGAGTCTTCTCCAAAACCATAGTTCAAAAGCATCAGTACTTCCTCTTTCACCTCTCTTTATGGTCCAACTCTCACGTGCATACATGACCACTGGAAAAACCACAACTTTGACTAGATGGCCATTTGTCAGCAAATGAATGTCTCTGCTTTTTAATATGCTGTCTAGGTTTGTCATGGTTTTTCTTCCAAGGAGTAAGCGTCTTTTAATTTCATGGCTGCAATCACCATCTGCAATAATTTTGGAGCCCCCCAACATAAAGTCTCTCACTGTTTCCATATTTTCCCCATCTATTTGTCATGATGTGATGGGACTGGATGCCATGACCTTCATTTTTTGAATGTGGAAGTTTAAGCCAGCTTTTTCACTCTCCACTTTCATTTTCATTAAGAGTCTTTTTAGTTCCTCTTCACTTTCTACCATTCTATCTGCCGTCATATGCATATCTGAGGTTATTGATATTTCTCCCAGCAATCTTGATTCCAGCTCATGGTTCATCCAGCTTGGCATTTTGCATGATGTACTCTGCATAGAAGTTAAATAAGCAGGATGGTAATATACAACCTTTCCCAATTTGGAACCAGTCCCTTTTTTCATGGTCAGTTCTAACTGTTGTTTCTTGATCTGCATACAGATTTCTCCAGAGGCAGGTAAGATGGTCGGTATTCCCATCTCTTTAAGAATTTTCCACAGTTTATTGTGGTCCACACAGTCAGTTTTTGGCATAGTCAATAAAGCAGAAATAGATGCTTTTCTGGAACTCTCATGCTTTTCCTATGATCCAACAGATGTTGGCAATTTGATTTCTAGTTCCTCTGCCTTTTCTAAATCCAGCTTGAACCTCCGGAATTTCTCAGTTCATGTACTGTTGAAGCCTGGCTTGAGGAATTTTGAGCATTATTTTGCTAGCCTGTGAGATGACTGTAATTGTGTAGTAGTTTGAACATTCTTTGGCATTGCCTTTCTTTGGGATTGGAATTAAAAATGATCTTTTCCAGTTCTGTGGCCACTGCTGAGCTTCCTAAATTTGCTGGCATATGAGTGCAGTACTTTCAAAGCATCATCCTTAGGACTTGAAATAGCTCATCTGGGCTCTCATCACCTTTACTAGTTTTGTTCATAGTGATGCTTCCTAAAGCCATCTTGACTTCACACTCCAGGATGTATGGCTCTAGGTGAATGATCACATCATCATGGTTATCTGGTCATTAGGATATTTCTTGTGTAGTTCTTCAGTGTATTCTTTCCATCTCTTCTTAATATCTTCTGCTTCTTATAGGCCCATACCATTTCTGTACTTTATTGTGCCCATCTTTGCATGAAATGTTCCCTTGGGATCTCTAATTTTCTTGAAGAAGTCTCTAGCCTTTCCCATTCTGTTTTCCTCTGTTTCTTTGCACTGATCACTGAGGAAGGCTTTCTTATCTCTCCTTGCTCTTCTTTGGAACTATGCATTTAGATGGGTATATCTGTCCCTTTCTCCTTTGCCTTTAGCTTCTCTTTTTTCTCAGCTATTTGTAAGGCTTCCTCAGACAACCATTTTGCCTTTCTGCATTTCTTTTTCTTGGGCATGGTCTTGATCAGTGCCTCCTGTACAATGTCATGAACCTCCATCCATAGATCTTCAGGCACTCTGTCTATCAGATCTAATCCCTTGAATCTGTTTGTCACTTCCACTGTATAATTGCTAGGGATTTTATTTAGGTCATACTTGAATGGTCTGGTGGGTTTTCCCTACTTTCTTCAATTTAAGTCTGAATTTGGCAATAAGGAATTTAGGTCTGAATTTGGCAATAAGGAGTTCATGGTCTGAGCCACAGTCAGCTCTCAATCTTGTTTTTGCTGACTACATAGAACTTTTCCATCTTCGGCTGTAAAGAATATAATCAATCTGATTTCGGTGTTGACTATCTGGAATGTTCACATGTATAATTGTCTCTTGTGTTGTTGGAAGAGGGTGTTTGCTATGATCAGTGCATTCTCTTGGCAAAACTCTGTTAGCCTTTGTCCTGCTTCATTTTGTAGTCTAAGGCCAAACTTGCCTGTCACTCCAGGTGTTTTGACTTTCTACTTTTTAAATCCAGTCCCCTATGATGAAAAGGGCATTGTTTTTTGATGTTAATTCTAGAAGGTCCTCAACTTCAGCTTCTTTGGCATTATTGGTTGGGGCATAGATTTGGATTACTGTGATACTGAATGGTTTTCCTTGGAAACAAACAGAGATCATTCTGTCATTTTTGAGAGTGCACCCAAGTACTGTATTTTGGACTCTTGTTGACTATGAGGGTTACTCCATTTCTTCTAAGGGATTCTTGCCCACAGTAGTAGATATAATGGTTATCTGAATTAAATTTTCCCATTCCGGTCCATTTTAGTTCACTGATTCCTAAAATGTCGGTGTCCACTCTTACCATCTCCTGTTTGATCACTTTCAATTTACCTTGATTCATGGACCTAACATTCCAGGTTCCTATGCAATATTTTTCTTTATAGCATAGAACTTTACTTCCGTCACCAGTCACATCCAAAACTGGGTATTGTTTTCACCTTGATCTTAGTTTTTTTTAATAATTAGTTTTAAGCAGGCTCTCTCAATCTCCTCCTTCATCCTCATCAAGAGGCTCTTTAGTTCCTCTTAATTTTTGCCATTAGAGAGAGGCATCATTCGCATATCTAACATTGTTAATATTTCTCACACCTATCTTGATTCCAGGTTGTAACTCATCCAGTCAGGAATTTCTCACGATGTGCTCAGCATATAGATTAAACAAACAGGGTGACAGCAGACAGCCCTGTTGTATTCCTTCTCAATCTTGAACCAATCAGTTGTTCCATACAGGTTTCTAACTGTTGCTTCTTGAATCGCTTCATCTAGGTTTCTCAGGAGACAGGTAAGACGGTCTGGTATTTCCATCTCTTTAAGAGCTTTCCACAGTTTATTATGGTTCACACAGTCAAAAGCTTTGGTGTAGTTGATGAAACAGAGGTAATGTTTTTCTGGAATTCCCTAGCTTTCTCCATAATCCAGTGAATGTTGGCAATTTGATCTCTGGTTTCTGATCCTTTTCTAAGTCCAGCTTAGACATCTAGAAGTTCTTGGTTTGCATAATGCTGAAGCCTAGTAAGCAAGATTTAAAGCATGACCATACTAGCATGGGAGATGCGTGCAGTTGTCTAATGGTTAGCACATCCTTTAGTACTACCCTTCTTGGGATTTGGGATGAGGATTGACCTTTTCCAGTCCTGCGGCCATTGATGGATCTTCCAGATTTGCTGACATATTGAATGCAACACCTTGATGGCATCATTCTTTAGGGTTTTTAATTGTTCTACTGGAATTCCATCACATCCACTAGCTTTATTAGCAGCAGTGCTTCCTAAGGCCCCCTTGACGTCAGTCTCCAGAATGTCAGCTCTATGTGGTGGACCACACCATGTGGTTCATTTTGATCTTTTTTATACAGTTCTTCTGTGTATTCACTCCATCTACTCTTGATCTCGTCCGCATCTACTAGGTCTCTATTATTTATGTCCTTTATCGTGCCCATCTTGGGAAAAATGTTCCCTTGATATCTCCAATTTTCCTGAAGAGATCTCCGGTCTTTCTGCTTCTGTTGTTTTCTTCTAGTTTTATATACTGTTCATCGAAGAAGGCCTTCTTGTATCTCTGTGCTGTTCTTTGGAAATCTGCATTTAGTTGGATAAAACTTTCCTTTTGCTTTTCGCTTCTCTTCCATCTTTAGCTGCTGCTACTGCTAAGTCACTTCAGTCCGGCTCTGTGCAAGCCCATAGATGGCAGCCCACCAGGCTCCACCGTCCCTGGGATTCTCCAGGCAAGAATACTGGAGTAGGTTGCCATTTCCTTCTCCAATGCATGAAAGAGAAAAGTGAAAGTGAAGTCACTCAGTCGTGTCTGACTCTTAGCGATCCCATGGACTGCAGCCTACCAGGCTCCTCCGTCCACAGATTTTCCAGGCAAGAGTACTTGAGTAGGGTGCCATTGCCTTCTCTGCCATCTTTAGCTATTGGTAGAATAGCAAGGAGAGATAAGAAAGCCTTCCTCAGTGATCCATGCAAAGAAATAGAGGAAAACAACAGAATGGGAAAGACTAGAGATCTCTTCAAGAAAATTAGAGATGCCAAGGGAATATTTCATGCAAAGATGGGCTCGATAAAGGACAGAAATGGTATGGACCTAACAGAAGCAGAAGATATTAAGAAGAGGTGGCAAGAATACACGGAAGAACTGTACAAAAAACATCTTCATGACCCAGTTATCCACGATGGTGTGATCACTCACCTAGAGCCAGACATCTCGGAATGTGAAGTCAAGTGGGCCTTAGAAAGCATCACTACAAACAAAGCTAGTGGAGGTGATGGAATTCCAGTAGAGCTACAGCAAATCCTGAAAGATGATGCTGTGAAAGTGCTGCGCTCAATATGCCAACAAATTTGGAAAACTCAGCAGTGGCCACAGAACTGGAAAAGGTCAGTTTTCATTCCAATTCCAAAGAAAGGCAATGCCAAAGAATGCTCAAACTACTGCACAATTGCACTCATCTCACACACTAGTAAAGTGATGCTCAAAATTTTCCAAGCCAGGGTTGAGCAATACGTGAACTGTGAACTTCCAGATGTTCAAGCTGGTTTTAGAAAAGGCAGAGGAACCAGAGATCAAATTGCCAACATCCACTGGATCATCAAAAAAAAAGGAGAGTTCCAGAAAAACACCTGTTTCTGCTTTCTTGACTGTGTCAAAGCCTTTGACTGTGTGGATCACAATAAACTGTGGAAAATTCTGAAAGAGATGAGAAGACCAGACCACCTGACCTGCCTCTTGAGAAACCTATATGCAGGTCAGGAAGCAACAATTAGAACTGGACATGAAACAACAGACTGGTTCCAAATAGAAAAAGGAGTATGTCAAGGCTGTATATTGTCACCCTGCTTATTTAACTTCTATTGGAGAAGGAAATGGCAACCCACTCCAGTGTTCTTGCCTGGAGAATCCCAGGGATGGTGGAGCCTGGTGGGCTGCCATCTATGGCAGAGTCGGACAACTGAAGCGACTTAGCAGCAGCATGCAGAGTACATCATGAGAAACGCTGGGCTGGAAGAAGCTCAAGTTGGAATCAAGATTGCTGGGAGAAATATCAATAACCTCAGATATGCAGATAACACCATCCTTATGGCAGAAAATGAAGAGGAACTCAAAAGTCTTTTGATGAAAGTGAAAGTGGAGAGTGAAAAAGTTGGCTTAAAGCTCAACATTCAGAAAACGAAGATCATGGCATCTGGTCCCATCACTTCATGGGAAATAGATGGGGAAACAGTGGAAACAGTGTCAGACTTTGTTTTCTTTGGCTCCAAAATCACTGCAGATGGTGATTGCAGCCATGAAATTAAAGGACGTTACTCCTTGGAAGAAAAGTTATGACCAATCTAGACAGCATATTAAAAAGCAGAGAGACATTACTTTGCCAACAAAGGTCCATCTAGTCAAGGCTATGGTTTTTCCAGTGGTCATGTATGGATGTGAGAGTTGGACTGTGAAGAAGGCTGAGTGCCGAAGAATTGATGCTTTTGAACTGTGGTGTTGGAGAAGACTCTTGAGAGTCCCTTGGACTGCAAGGAGATCCAACCAGTCCATGCTAAAGGAGATCAGTCCTGGGTGTTCATTGGAAGGACTGATGTTGAAGCTGAAACTCCAGTACTTTGGCCACCTCATGCGAAGAGTTGATTCATTGGAAAAGACCCTGATGCTGGGAGGGATTAGGGGCAGGAGAATGGGATGACAGAGGATGAGATGGCTGGATGCTATCACCGACTCAATGGACATGAGTTTGAGTAGCCTCCAGGAGTTGGTGATGGACAGGGAGGCCTGGCTTTTTGCAATTCATGGGGTTGCAAAGAGTCAGACATGACTCAGCGACTGAACTGAACTGAACTGAACTGTGTGTTCATAGGGGATTCAATTTAAGTCATACCTGGCTGGCCTAGTGGTTTTCCCCACTTTCTTTAGTTTAAGCCTGAATTCTGCTATGAGAAGCTGATTATCTGAGTCACAGTCAGCTCCAGGTCTTGTTTTTCCTGACTGTGTATAGCTTCTCCATCTTTGGCTACAAAGAATGTAATCAATTTGATTTTGGTATTGGCCATTTGGTGATATTCCATGTATCTGGTGGTAGAAGTAAATTGCCATACTGTAAAGAGCAATATTGCATAGGAACCTGGAATGTTAGGTCCACGAATCAAGGTAAACTGTGTCAACTACAAGTAGGCACTTCCCAAGAACACTGCCAATGAGTGAACAACAAGGGCACTTGCCATCTGCCTCTATGGAGACTGAACCCCATGCTGCTATAACTGTTGACCTCAACAGCCCTGGAGGGAGTTCAGGGTGGAGTGAGGCATCCTGTGCTCCAGGGAATCTGGTGGGACAGGTCTTCAGATGTTTGTAGGAACAGATTTTATGATCTCCATCCTTGCATCTCCTCATAACTAAAGAAGCACTAAATCCCTTCATGGTGACATCAGATCCTCATGACTCACAAAAAATCTTTTGTAAAATGGGTGCTTCCTGGTATCATACTCCTCCTTCACCAAAACATATATTGACCTTCCCAGCTGCCAATTTGGAGCAGTCTCTCAGAGCTATCCGAGATGCTGCTATTGGGCTGCAGTCCTCATTTTGCCCAAAATAAAACTTAACTTGCAACTCTCAAGCTGTACATCTTTTTTAGTCAACAACTGGAAGTGGTCAAACAGGAGATGGCAAGAGTGAACATAGACATTTTAGGAATCAGTGAACTAAAATTGCCAGAATGGGTGAATTTAATTCAGAAGAAGATTATATCTACTACTGTGGGCAAGAATCCCCTAGAAGAAATGGAGTAGCCCTCATAATCAACAAGAGTCCAAAATGCCATATTACCTGCCTCTTGAGAAACCAGTATGCAGCTCAAGAAGCAACAGTTACAACTGGACATGGAAAAATGGACTGGTTCCAAACTGGGAAAGGAGTACGTCAAAGTACATCAAGGTTGTATATTGTCACCCTGCTTATTTAACTTATATGCAGAGTACATCATGTGAAATGTCAGGCTGGATGAAGCATAGAATGGAATCAAGATTTCTGGGAGAAATATCTATAACCTCAGATATGCAGATGACACCACCCTTACGGCAGAAAGTGTAGAGGAAATAAAGAGCCTCTTGATGGAGGTGAAAGTTCAGTTCAGTTCAGTTTAGTTCAGTTCAGTTTAGTCACTCAGTCGTGTCTAACTCTTTACGACCCCACGAACAGGAGCACATCTGGAGTTTACTCAAACTCATGTCCATTGAGTCAGTGATGACATCCAACCATCTCATCCTCCGTTGTCCCCTTCTCCTCCTGCCCTCAATCTTTCCCAGCATCAGGGTCTTTTCCAGTGAGTCAGCTCTTTGCATCAGGTGGCCAAAGTATTGGAGTTTCAGCTTCAGCATCAGTCCTTCCAATGAACACCCAGGACTGATCTCCTTTAGGATGGACTGGTTGGATCTCCTTGCAGTCCAAGAGACTCTCAAGAGTCTTCTCCAACACCACACTTCAAAAGCATCAATTCTTCTGTGCTAAGCTTTCTTTATAGTCCAACTCTCACATCCATACATGACCACTGGGAAAACCATAGCCTTGACCAGACGGACCTTTGTTGGCAAAGTAATGTCTCTGCTTTTTAATATGCTGTCTAGGTTGGTCATAACTTTCCTTCCAAGGGATGAGTGTCTTTTAATTGATGTTCAAGCTGGTTTTAGAAAACGCAGAGGAACCAGAGATCAAATTGTCAACATCTGCTGGATCATCAAAAAAGCAAGGGAGTTCCAGAAAAACATCTATTTCTGCTTTATTGACTATGCCAAAGCCTTTGACTGTGTGGATCCCAATAAACTAATTGTGGAAAATTCTGAAAGAGATGGGAATGCAAAACTTAACTTACAAACCGAGTCTGAATCTGGAAGTTTGTCCATTCCTTGTCTCAACTGCCCAGCCCTGGGGCAGCTGGCTCTGCTTCAGGGAATTTTGAAGGGAAGAATCTCAGGACAACAAATGGCCCCAACAACTTCTAGGGTCTTGCTCCTATATTCCCTGATTGGGGCCAGCGAGCCACGAGCAGCAAGGCTTTTGGCAGGCTAAGCCAAATTTTTACCGAGTCCAAGTTTGCTCTGATCACCGCATCACAGGCCAATGAATTCCTTGAGAGATGAGGTGTTGAGGCATGGAAGAGACTTTAATTGGGGAGCCAGCTGACTGAGAAGTCAGGCTAGTGCCCCAAAATAACCATCCTGTCAGGGACTCGTTGCCAGGTCCTTTATGGATCAGGGATGGCGGGAAGGTGAAGTAATAAAGAAAAAAAAGACTATTAAATGTCCCCTAGAATGGCAAGCCTCAGGAGGGGAATGTGTTAGTTTCACTTCCTACTGTCTTTCACAGGTAGGCGGCTCAGGTCGCAGGGCGTCATGTATGCTTACTGTTACAAAAAGGGTTAAACTCGCAGAAGCAGATCCATTGTAAATTTAAAATTAACCCTTCTGGCTTATACTTCCAACAGCAAAGACACACAACCAGAAAAATCTCCAATGAGAGGTTAAAGCTGGAACAAGATGTGATACATGTATACAATAAGCTATTTGTTACTCATTAAAAACAGCTACTGAAATTGGGAATTAAGACACTGTTAGCTGCAGGGACAGACCTTGAAGGATTGTAGGCAAAGGGAAGTTATTCAGGCAGAGGAAGACCATGGTATAGGATGTACCTTCCCAGCAGAATAAAAATAGACATATAAGGCAAAAAATTTACAATCCAAAAAGAGACTCAGAGAATTCAAAGACAAAGGGTTCCAGAAAACAAACAAACAAACAAAATATGTGAATGGCCTTGAATGAATTAGGAAGTCCTTACTCTCAAGTGAATCTGCAATAGATAATGCACAAGGAATATTCTTTTCTCTCCTTCTATCCTTCCTTCCTTGCACAGATACACAGAAATCCGTAACTCTAAGAGATAATCCACAATAATTATCTCCCAAGTTTTTCTATGTATACACAGAAAAGTATAACTGAGATAGATAATTCAGAAGCACCTGATGTTCAGCACTCTTCTCATCTTTCTATGACAAAAATATATATATAATAATAATAATAGAGATAACCCACCCCATAAATGCTATGCCTGAGTCAGGAGGCTGTAACTCTGACAACAGCCACAAGATTGCAACTTGAGTGTACTGCACCGCAGCATCGACAAGATGGTGATAAAAGGAGAGATGAGCAGAGCCTACTCTTTTATCTCCGACCTCCCTGACTCGGGACGCTATCATGTCCCTAGAGCCTGGACAGGCTTGGGTCTCACTGCTGCACTGAGGGTGGTTGACAGAGCCTGGCAGGGTGCCCTTGGTTGACCCTTTTAAAGGTCTACATTCTCCTATCTCCTGGATGGGACCAGAGTCCTGTGTGGCATCAAGGCCTCAGGGAATTTGAAGGCAGGGTTCAGCTAGCCTCGACCTCTCCTGGGGCTGGGGATCCCAGTTCAAGCCTCGTTCCTAAGGGTGCACCCTCGACCTCTCCTGGGGCTGGGGATCCCAGCTCAAGCCTTGTTCCTGAGGGTGCAGCCTCCTAGCACTAACACCTTAGCACCCCCAGCAGTGTCCTGTGGCTCTGGAAAGATTTGCCAGGGTGGGCTGTTTGTGTGAGCTTTAGGGGGAAAGATTACTGAGACTAAAGCCCTTTCAGGTTAGTTCAGGCACACTCCTCCCTATTTCACTGCCCAAGAAGCAAACTTTCCCTAAGCTTTCGGTTACCCCAGGAACCAAAGGTAGGCTGAATAATGCTGCTGCCTTTGGGACATTTTCTGTAACTACATTTTCTCTGGTGTTCACTGGCAACTCAGATCACCAGGGCTGGATTTCTGTTAATGACAGAAATTAACATTACCTGCCTCAAGAAATGTCTTGGGGCAGGTAATGGAGAAATAAATTCCAAACAGTAATGCAATTGTCAAAGGCAAATTCTCCTGACAACATTTTAGGGGGGAAAAAAAAAGCCAAAACAAAATCAAACCTCCACAACAGGACAAGACACTAAGGATCCCTAATTTCTGGAGGAGTGCCATTCAAAACTACAATGGCAAATCAAATCCCACCAGTCACAGTGGCCATCATCACCAATCTACAACCAATAAATGTGGGAGAGAGCCTGGAGGAAAAAGAATCCCCTTAAACTGTCTCTGGGAACATACATTGGCAACAGTCAGTATAATGGACAGTTTCTGAATGCCTGAAAAAGACACTCTGAGAGATTAAAGCTAGGATCTGACGTTCCCACACTTTAGCCTATATCCTGAGGAAACCATTGTTCAAAATGCACTGACACCCCAACAAAGCTTCAGCACTGCTTCCAATAGCCGAGACACACTACCCCAAGATCTCCAACGAGGGGTTAAAGCTGAAACAAGGTGTGGTACACACATACAGTAGACTATTTCTCACTCATAAAACACCATCCCTGAAGTTAGGTAATTATGACAGTAGTAGCCACAGGGATAGTCCTTGAAGGATCAGACACTAAAGTAAGTCCGTCAGGGAAAGGAAGACCATGGTATATGAGGTACCTTCCAGGCAAAATAAAAGTAGACATACAAGGCAACAAGCTTAAAACCCAAAAAGAGACTGAAAATTCAAAGTCAAATGAAGGGTTCCAGAGAAATGTAAGTGACGGCCCAGGTATGTCCCTGCCTACATACACAAGAAATCTGTAATATAATACATAATCTACAGTGATTATCCCCTTCCTTCCTTTCTGCCTTCCATACATAGACAGCAATTTGCATCTCTAAAGACAGAAATCTGTATTTCTCTAAGAGATAATGCGGGTCATGGTGGAGAGGTCTGACAGAATGTGGTCCACTGGAGAAGGGAATGGCAAGCCACTTCAGTATTCTTGCCTTGAGAACCCCATGAACAGTATGAAAGGCAAAATGATAGGATACTGAAAGAGGAACTCCCCAGGTTAGTAGGTGCCCAATATACTACTGGAAATCAGTGGAGAAATAACTCCAGAAAGAATGAAGGGATGGAGCCAAAGCAAAAACAATACCCAGCTGTGGATGTGACTGGTGATAGAAACAAGGTCCGATGCTGTAAAGAGGAATATTGCATAGGAACCTGGAATGTCAGGTCCATGAATCAGGGCAAATTGGAAGTGGTCACACAAGAGATGGCAAGAGTGAACGTTGACATTCTAGGAATCAGCAAACTAAAATGGACTGCTGCCACTGCTAAGTTGCTTCAGTCAGGTCTGACTCTATGCGACCCCATAGACGGCAGCCCACCAGGCTCCCCCATCCCTGGGATTCTCTAGGCAAGAATACTGGAGTAGGTTGCCATTTCCTTCTCCAATGCATGAAAGTGAAAAGTCAAAGTGACGTCGCTCAGTCGTGTCCAACTCTTTGTGACCCCATGGACTGCAGCCTACCAGGCTCCTCCATCCATGGGATTTTTCAGGCAAGAGTACTGGATGCCACTGCCACTGGGGTGCCACTGCCTTCTCCAAAAATGGGTGAATTTAACTCAGATGACCATTATATCTACTACTGCGGGCAGGAATCCCTCAGAAGAAATGCAGTAGCCATCATGGTCGACAAAAGAGTCCAAAATGCAGTACTTGGATGCAATCTCAAAAATGACAGAATGATCTCTGTTCATCTCCAAGGCAAGCCATTCAGTATCACAGTTATCCAAGTCTATGCCCCAACCAGTAATGCTGAAGAAGCTGAAGTTGAACGGTTTTATGAAGACCTACAAGATCTTTTAGAACTAATACCCTAAAAAGATGTCCTTTCCATTATAGGGGACTGGAATGCAAAAGTAGGAAGTCAAGAAACACCTGGAGTAACAGGCAAATTTTGCCTTGGAATGCAGAATGAAGCAGGTCAAAGACTAATAGAGTTTTGCCAAGAAAAGGCACTGGTCATAGCAAACACCCTTTTCCAACAACACAAGAGAAGACTCTACACATGGACATCACCAGATGGTCAACACTGAAATCAGATTGATTATATTCTGTGCAGCCAAAGATGGAGAAGCTCTATACAGTCAACAAAAACAAGACCAGGAGCTGACTGTGGCTCAGATCATGAACTCCTTATTACCAAATTGAAGGAAGTAGGGAAAACAGCTAGACCATTCAGGTATGACCTAAATCAAATCCCTTATGATTATCCAGTGGAAGTGAGAAATAGATTTAAGGGCCTAGATCTGATAGATAGAGTGCCTGATGAACTATGGGATAAGGTTCGTGACATTGTACAGGAGACAGGGATCAAGACCATCCCCAGGGAAAAGAAATGCAAAAAAGCAAAATGGCTATCTGGGGAGGCCTTACAAATAGATGTGAAAAAAAGAGAGGCAAAAAGCAAAGGAGAAAAGGAAAGATATAAGCATCTGAATGCAGAGTTCCAGAGAATAGCATAAAGAGATAAAGCCTTCTTCAGCGATCAATGCAAAGAAATAGAGGAAAAGAACAGAATGGGAAAGACTAGAGATCTCATCAAGAAAATGAGAGATACCAAGGGAGCATTTCATGCAAAGATGGGCTCGATAAAGGACAGAAATGGTCTGGACCTAACAGAAGCAGAAGATATTAAGAAGAGGTGGCAAGAATACACAGAAGAACTGTACAAAAAAGATCTTCACGACCCAGAGAATCATGATGATGTGATCACTAATCTAGAGCCGGACATTTGGAATGTGAAGTCAAGTGGCCCTTAGAAAGCATCACTACGAACAAAGCTAGTGGAGGTGATGGAATTCCAGTAGAGCTGTTTCAAATCCTGAAAGATGATGCTGTGAAAGGGCTGCACTCAATATGACAGCAAATTTGGAAAACTCAGCAGTGGCCACAGGACTGGAAAAGGGCAGTTTTCATTCCAATTCCAAAGAAAGGCAATGCCAAAGAATGCTCTAACTATCGCACAATTACACTCATCTCACATGCTAGTAAAGTAATGCTCAAAATTCTCCAAGCCAGGCTTCAGCAATATGTGAACGATGAACTCCTTGATGTTCAAGCTGGTTTTAGAAAAGGCAGAGGAACCAGAGATCAAATTGCCAACATCCGCTGGATCATGGAAAAAGTAAGAAAGTTCCAGAAAAACATCTATATCTGCTTTCTTGACTATGCCAAAGCCTTTGACTGTGTGGATCACAAGAAACTGTGGAAAATTCTGAAAGAGATGGGAATAACAGACCACCTGACCTGCTTCTTGAGAAATCTGTATGCAGGTCAGGAAGCAACAGTTAGAACTGGACATGGAACAACAGACTGGTTCCAAATAGGAAGAGGAGTACATCAAGGCTGTATATTGTCACCCTGCTTATTTAACTTCTATGCAGAGTACATCATGAGAAACGCTGGGCTGGAAGAAACACAAGCTGGAATAAAGATTGCCGGGAGAAATCTCAATAACCTCAGATATGCAGATGACACCACCCTTATGGCAGAAAGTGAAGAGGAGCTAAAAAGCCTCTTGATGAAAGTGAAAGAGGAGAGTGGAAAAAATTGGCTTAAAGCTCAACATTCAGAAAACGAAGATCATGGCATCCGGTCCCATCACTTCATGGGAAATTGATGGGGAAACAGTGGAAACAGTGTCAGACTTTATTTTTTGGGACTCTAAAATCACTGCAGATGGTGACTGCAGCCATGAAGTTAAAAGACACTCCTTGGAAGAAAAGTTATGACCAACCTAGATAGCATATTGAAAAGCAGAGACATTACTTTGCTGACTAAGGTCCATCTAGTCAAGGCTCTGGTTTTTCCTGTAGTCTTGTATGGATGTGAGAGTTGGACTGTGAAGAAGGCTGAGCGCTGAAGAATTGATGCTTTTGAAGTGTGGTGCTGGAGAAGACTCTTGAGAGTCCCTTGGACTGCAAAGAGATAAACCAGTCCATTCTGAAGATAAGCCCTGGGATTTCTTTGGAGGGAATGATGCTGAAGCTGAAACTCCAGTACTTTGGCTACCTCATGCGAAGAGTTGACTCATTAGAAAAGACTCTGATGCTGGGAGGGATTGGGGGCAGGAGGAAAAGGGGACTACCGAGGATGAGATGGCTGGATGGCATCACTGACTCGATGGACATGAGTCTGAGTGAACTCCGGGAGTTGGTGATGTACAGGGAGGCTTGGCGTGCTGTGATTCATGGGGTCGCAAAGAGTCAGACACGACTGAGCGACTGAACTGAACTGAACAGAACTGAAGAGATAATACACAAAAATTATCTCTGAACTTCCTTATTTATGTACACAGAAAGTGTATCTGAGATCTATAATTCAGAAAGACCTGATGCTTGGCACTCTTCTTGACCTTCTATGGTAAAAAATTCAAAAATGCAAAAGAGATACACCATGGATATGTTACACCTGAATCGGGTGGCTGTATGCTGAGGACAAGCACAATACTACAAATCCACTGTTCTCCAACACAGCATGGTAATATGTCAAAGAAAAAGAAAAGCAATGCCTACTTTATTCCCTCCCATTTCCCTGACTTGGGGTGTGATCCATCCTGGAGTCTGTGCAGGCTTGGGTCTCAAGGCTAGACTGCTATGTCTCTGAGACAGCCTGGCAGGGTGTTTGTTGAGCCATTTTTAAGCCTATACAGTCCTCTGTGCTCTGGTTGGGACCAGAGACTCGAGTGGGATCAAGTCCTCGAAGACCCTGGGGGCAATAGTCACCTAACCTCCACGTCTCCCGGTGCTGGAGTTCCCAACTCAAGCCTCCTTCCTGAGAGTGCAAACTCCTAGGCCCTGAAGCACAGCCAGCAGGGTGCTGTGGCTCCTGTTGGGATTAGTCTGGAAGCCGCTGTGTGTGTGTGTGATGCTTTAAGGGGAATAAGTAGACATAAGCCTTGAAATGTTCGCTCTGGTACATTCCACTCTATTTCACAACCCAGGAAGCCAACTTTCCCTACGCTGTTTGCCCCAAGTGCTGCCACCGTGTGGACATTGTCTGTAACTACAACTTGACCAAAGGCACCTCCAATTCGCAAGGGGGCAGGTGTGCTGTCAATGACAGCTTGTTTCAAGAAAGATCCTGGGGTAAATACTAGAGAAATAAATTGCACACACACCCAACTTGCAAGATGCCAATTGAAACAAAATTTCCACACCTTCATGAAAGAAAAAATACTCTAACCACCATAAGACAAGATACTCAGCATTCCTAATTGGTGCAGGAGAAATGCTAATCAAAACGACAAGAAGAAATCAAATTCCACCAGTCAGAATGGCCATTCTTTTTTTATCACTTTTCAAAAATATTTTATTGAAATATAATTGACTTATAATGCATTAGTTTCAGGCATATAGGAAAGTGATTCAGTTATATATATGTAACACAATAAAATAAATATAGAGAAGAAAGAACAAACTCACTTTGTTTATTCTAAATACTAAGTTTGGCAGTAAATCAGAATATTTTACCAAGACCAAGTTAATTTTACTTTGGGGATATATGGATGATTTGACTAGAAAACTAGTGATAAAGCATATTACATTGGCAAGTTAAAGGAAGAAAATGGAATATTTAAAATTTCTTTTTTTTAGAATTTATTTTAATTAGAGGCTAATTACTTTACAATATTGCGGTGGTTTTTGCCATACATTCACATGAATCAGCCATGGGTGTACATGTGTTCCCCATCCTGACCCCCCTCCCTCTTCCCTCCCCATCCCATCCCTCTGGGTCATCCCAGTGCACCAGCCCTGAGCACCCTGTCTCATGCATTGAATCTGGACTGGTGATCTGTTTCACATATGGTAATATACATGTTTCAATGCTATTCTCAAATCATCCCACCCTCGCCTTCTCCCACAGAGTCCAAAAGTCTGTTCTTTACATCTGTGTCTCTTTTGCCGTCTCACATATAGGGTCGTTGTTACCATCTTTCCAAGTTTCACATATCTGCATTAATATACTGTATTGGTGTCTTTCTTTCTAACTTACTTCAGTCTGTATAATAGGCTCCAGTTTCATTCACCTCATTAGAACTGATTCAAATGCATTCTTTTTAATGGCTGAGTAATACTCCATTGTGTATATGTACCACAGCTTTCTTATCCATTTGTCTGCTGATGGACATCTAGGTTGCTTCCATGTCCTGGCTATTGTAAACAGTGCTGTGATGAACATTGGGGTACACGTGTCTCTTTCAATTCTGGTTTCCTTGGTGTCTATGCCCAGCAGTGGGATTGCTGGATCATGTGGCAGTTCTATTTCCAGTTTTTAAAGGAATCTCCATACTGTTTTCCATAGTGGCTGTACTAGTTTGCATTCCCACCAACAATGTAAGAGGGTTCCCTTTTCTCCACACCCTCTGCAGCATGTATTGCTTGTAGACTTTTTGATAGCAGCCACAGAATGGCCATTCTCACAAGTCAGTATATGTGTGAGAACCCCCAGCATGGTCGGTGGAAGGAAAACTGGCAACAGCCACTAGAACTGACAGCCTCTGCATGGCAGGAAAAAAATCAATAGAGCTAACCCTAGGATCTGACATGCCCACATCTCAGCCCATATCCTGAGAAATCCATTATTCAAAAAGTCACAGGCACCCCAACATTCACTTCAACACTACTTACAAAAGCCAAGACACAGACATGTCCACTGACAGATTAAAGCTTAAAAGAGACCTCGTACTTACAGACCATGGACTACTATTCAGCAACGAAAAAGTGGAACTGAAATTATGAAATTATTCCACTTTTAGCCATAGAAATGAATGCTGGAGGCTCACATACTAAGAGAAATCAGCCAGACAGAGGAAGACAAGAGCATCTGATGTCTCTTCTAGACCAAATTGTAAAAGAGATACAAGGAGACTAAATTACAAGACAAAAACTGACTTTGAGAATTCAAACACAAGAATTTTTAAAAATAAAAAAGGAAAGGCCAAGGATTAATTAGGAGGTCGGGAATAACACAGAAATCTGTGTCTATACTAGATCCTCCGCAAGGATCTGATGATCAGCACAGGGAACTCTGCTGACCTTCTGCAAAAACCTCTGTGGCAAAAGAATACAAATAGAGCAGATATGCTCTGTGTGTGTGTCATAAATGAATCAGGCAGCTGTACGCTGATGACAAACAGAAACCCGCAAAATTAATATACTCCAACATAGCATAGGCACGAAATTAAAGAAAATAAGAGCATTGCCTTGTTTATTTCCTCCAACCTTCCAGACTTGCACTGGAATTCTGTCCCTGGAGCCTGAGCAGGCTTGGGTCCCATTGCTGGATTAGGGTGGAGTTGACAGCTGAGTAACGAGCCCTTAATTGAGACCCCCTCTTAAACCCCTTCTTTCTGGTCTCCCTGACTGAGACCAGAGTCCCTAGTGCTCCCAAAGATGTGGATCCAACCCCTCTATCTTCCAGGACCTTGGAAATGTTACTGAGACCCCAGGACCTCTGGTGCTGGGGTGCCCAGCTCAAGCTTCCTTCTTGAGAGTACAGCCTCCTAGGCCCCTCAGCAGGGTGCCGTGGCCCCGGGTTGGAATTAGTCTGGAGGGGAGGGGTTAAGCTTTAGGGGTAAGAAGTGAGACCCAATCCCTGAAATTGTTGCTCAGGCACATTCTACCCCAATTCACAGCCCAGGAAGCCAAGTTGCCCTAAGGTTCTGGTTGTCCAAGGAGCCAGAGGTGGTCAGAGGAAAAAGTGCTGCCACCTTGTGGACACGTTCTGTAACTACAATTTCACCTCTGGCGCTTACTGGCACCTCTCTTTCTCAAGCGTTGGGGTCTGTTAATGACAGCTGTTCTCAGGACATGTCCCGGGGCCTGAACTGCAGAAATAAATTCCAAACACAACCGGCTTTCTGGACGCCAACTGCGACAGGTAAATTTTCTTCACAGCTTTCACAGAAAAAACAAAGACCCAAACCTCCACCACAGGACAAGATGTTCAGCGTCCCTAATTGCTGCAGGAATGCCAATCAAAATGAAAACAAGAAATCCAGTCCCATCAGCGCCATCAGAGCATCCTCAGGAGGCTTCAAACACTGAAGGCAGGAGAGCCTGAGCAAGGGGAACGCCCCCACAGTAGGTGGGAAGGCACACTGACAGCACCCAGTGTAATCGACAGTCTCTGAATGCCTGGAAATACACTGCCAAGAGAGGCTAAGTCTAGGGTCTGACATTCCCACATCCGGGCCTAGATCCCGAGAAATCATCACTCAAAAAGGCACGTGCACCCCAACTAGCCCTGCAGCACTACTCACAACAGCCGACACAGAGAGACAGCAAAACCTTCACCAACGGCTTAAGCTTAAACAGAATGTGCTACATGTATGTGAGGGACTATTAGCCATAAAAACCAAAACTGAAGTAAGAGAATTATGCCACTGGTAGCCACAGGGAAAGAAGGATCATTCCCTAAAGGAACTCAGCTGGACAAAGGAAGGCAATAACAAAAGATGTCCCTTCTAGACAAAATTTTTAAAAAGTGAAACAGAAGAAAGAATTCCCAACCTGAAGACAGACTCTGAGGATTCAAATTCAAGCCAAGAGTTCAAGAAAAAAGTGAAGGGCCTGGGATGAATTAGGAGGTTGGAACTAACACAGACACAGAAATCTGTGTCTGTAGTAATAATCCACAAGCATTATCAGCTTCCTTCCTTCCTCCTTTTCACATACACACAGAAATCTCTCTCTCACCTATACACAGAAACATGCATCTCTAAGAGATACTCCGCATAGGTTATTTTCTTCCTTCCTTCCTCGTATACACAGAACCCTGTATGTGAGGTAGATAACCCACAAGAACCAGATGCTCAGCACGTTGCTCAGCCTTCTGCAATGAACTCTATGGCAAAAGAACCCCCAAAAGACCAGCTATACTCCACGGATACGTGATACCTGAATCAGCTGACAGTACGCTGACAGGCACAGGGTAGCCGATTGACTACACAGGATCGGCATGAAGTCAAAGGAAAGGAGAGAAAATCAGTGCCGACTTTATTCCTTCCAGCCTCCCTCATTTGGGCTTCGGTGGCATCCCAGGAGCCTGAGTAGGCTCGAGTCTCAAGGCTGGACTGGGATGGCGTCCAGACAGCCTGGCAGGCTGCCCTTCATTGAGCCCCTTTTTAGTTATTATTATTTCTGAGCCCATTTGAAAATTACGACTGTGTGCTTGTCTCGGCTGGGACCAGAGTTCCAAGTGGGATCAAAGCCTGGAGGCTCGTGGAGGCAATAGTCACCTAGCCTGAGCATCTGCTGGTGCTGGGGTCCCCAGCTCAAGCCTCCTTCCTGAGAGTGCAGCCTCCTAGCACCTAAGTACCCTCAGCTGGGTGCTGTGGCCCCGGCTGGGATTAGTCTGGGGGTCAGGTGTGTGAAACTTTAGGGGGAAGAAGCAGTGAGACACAAGGCTGCAGGTGTTTTGCTCTGGCACATTCCACTCCAATTCATAGCCCAGGAACCTCACTTTCCTTAAGGCTCTGGTTGTCTGAGGAACCGGAGGCAGGCAGGGAAAAGTGCTGCCGCCACCCTGTGGAAACTTCCTATAATGACAACCACACCACCTGTGCTTACTGGCATTTCTACTTCGAATGTCCTTGTGGTTCAGTCGCTCAGTCGTGTCCGACTCTTTGCGACCCCGTGAATCGCAGCATGCCAGGCCTCCCTGTCCATTACCAACTCCCGGAGTTCACTCAGACTCACGTCCATCGAGTCCGTGATGCCATCCAGCCATCTCATCCTCTGTCATCCCCTTCTCCTCCTGCCCCCAATCCCTCCCAGCATTGGAGTCTTTTCCAGTGAATCAACTCTTCATATGAGGTGGCCAAAGTACTGGAGTTTCCACTTCAGCATCATTCCTTCCAAAGAAATCCCAGGGCTGATCTCCTTCAGAATGGACTGGTTGGATCTCCTTGCAGTCCAAGGGACTCTCAAGAGTCTTCTCCAACACCACAGTTCAAAAGCATCAATTCTTCAGCGCTCAGCTTTCTTCACAGTCCAACTCTCACATCCACACATGACCACTGGAAAAACCATAGTCTTGACTAGACGGTACTTTGTTGGCAAAGTAATATCTCTGCTTTTCAATATGCTGTCTAGGTTGGTCATAACTTTTCTTCCAAGGAGTAAGCGTCTTTTAATTTCATGGCTGCAGTCACCATCTGCAGTGATTTTGGAGCCCAAGAAAATAAAATCTGTCACAGTTTCCATTATTTCACCATCTATTTACCAGGAAGTGGTGGGACTGGGTGCCATGATCTTCATTTTTTGAATGCTGAGTTTTAAGCCAACATTCAAATGTCTTGGGGGTTGTTAATGACAGCTACCCTCAGGCAATTTACTGGGGTGGACTTTGCAGAAAGAAATTCTAAACACAATGGACTTTCAGGAAGCCAATAGCAAAGGGAATTTTTCTGCACACCCTTTATGGAATAAACAAAACAATACAAAACCCAAATCTCCACCTAGTCCAAGATGCTCTGCATCCCTAATTACTGCAGGAATGCAAATCAAAAATGACAACCAGAAATCAAACTCCACCCTTCAAGTTGGGCATCCTCACGAATCTACAGACGATAAAAGCAGGAGAGAGCCTGGAGTTAAAAGAACCCCTTGCGTAGTCGATGGGAAGGTAGACGGGCAACACGAAGCATAATTGACTGTCTCCGAATGCCTGAAAATTAACTATGGAGAGAGGCTAAGCCTGGCTTCTAAAATTCCCCCGTCTGGTCCTAGATCCCGAGAAATCCATCATTCAAAAGACACATGCACCCCAACGAACACTGCAGCACCACCTACAAGAGGCAACACTCATACACAGCGAAACCCTCACCGAGAGATTAAAGCTTCAACATGGTGTGCTCCTCAGGTATGATGGACTCTCGCTCGGTCACATCAAAACAACACTAAACGAGGAAATTTCCCCTGGGAGCTGATTAGGCCTACATGGGGGCTCATGGTAGAAATGGCTCATTATGGCTCGCAAACAAAGAATAAAATCACAGTGACCCTTGAGACTGACCAAATTGCCCAAACAACACTCTATTTTCCCGTGGGCGCCTACCTTCTCAAGACTATGAAACCACTGAATTCCAGACCTCCAGCTACGTGACCACAGGACTCAGCTACAGGCTAAAAATTAACCATCTCTTCAAAGAATTTTTTTTATTGGCGGGATATAAGAAAGACCCCATCTGAAAGGGAGGACACTGGTTCTCCTTAAGGGCCAGTCACCCTCTCATTTCCCTCCGATAAATTTCCTTTTCTTGCCTGACTGCCTGGCTTGCTCACTCTTTTCTCTGCACTCGCCTTACATTCTGGTGCTGAAACCTGGGAGGGAAGATCCACCCCAGCTGGGTTGGCCCTTCTCATGAGACCACCTCCTGTGGTCCCCTCCTTTGGACCTTGCCAAACTGAGATGAGTTCCGGACAGGACTCTCCACTTGCCTTGCTGGACTGATATCCACACACCGGCCCACATTTCATTCATCGATTACAAGAGTGAGTGAAATCCCATCCTCTTGGGTCTTCTCTCTTGCCTCGTTTCCAAGTCCTAGCGCTAGGTGGGAGGATCCCCATGGCCCCCAGGCCCTCCTCAGCCTTGTGCCCCATCTGACTTTGAAATAGGGGATGCCCATTTCAAAGTGGACTATTATTACTATTATTGCTATGATTATTACTATCATTGAAACTGTTTACCTCAGATAGGGACTCGAACCCACATGGCTGGCACTCGAACCCAGCCAAAACCCACAGTACCTGGTTTCGGGACCTAATGAAGCTCAGGTTCTTGATGACTCATTGCAGAAAGAATTCAGTAAGAGACAAAGTGATAGGTAAGAAGTGGATTTATTCAGATACAGAGAGAAGCACCCTCCACAGAGTGTGGGCCATCGCCATGGGTGAATGTGGCGGCCGTGAAATGTGGCATGGTTAGTTTTTATGGGCTGGGTAATTTCATATGCTAATGAGTGGGAGGACTATTCCAGCTGTTTTGGGGAAGGGGTGGAGATTTCCTGGATTTGGCCGCCACCCACTCCTTGGTCTTTTAGCAGTGCCTTGGAACTGTCGTGGCACCTCTGGGTGTGTATTTTCACTTGCTGATCAGGATCAAGGTCTAGTCTCATCTGCCATCTTGGTCCCATTTGATTCAGATCGGTTTATGTTGTGGCCTTAGGCTATGTCTTTCTTTCAAAAGTTGTGCGCTGCCCCTTTCCCTGCTGTTACAGCTTCTGCCACTGCAACAAGTGGTCAGAGACCCTCCTGTGCGGGCTTTCTTTGCGCTTCGCTCTCGACCCTCTCCTTGTGAATCCTGCTCTACTTCTCAGATACTCTTAGCCCACTCTGAGCAGCATCCTCCTGATACAATGTCTCCCAATCCCTGTTCAGACGTTTCTTCTTCTTCCCTCGACCCTTCCGTCCACAGCCCACCACCTGTCACTCCCAATCCCCTTGCAGCCGCTCCAGACCTGGTTCCACAGCCTCCACCTTACGCCCCTCCTCCCTCCCTCCTTCTCAACCACAGGCCACCGCCTCAGCTCCCAACCCTGCTCCCCTGCCTGTTCCAGAGGCAAGCTCTGAGACCTCAGCCCCACCCTCTACCCTGAGGGTCCCAAGGCTTTACCCGAACCTCTCTAGATCCCCTCCCCATACCCGATCCTGAACAACTTTAAAACAGGAAACTTGACAGCAGGAGCCGGCTCCTTTCCCTGCTCCATCCTCCCTTTAGGGGAAGCAGCTGGAGCAGGAGGCAATGTCCAGGTTTGTGTGCCATTATCCCTCACCGATTTATCTCACATTGACAAGCAGCTTGACTCTTTCTCTTCAGATCCTGATAATTACCTAAAAGAATTCAAGTATCGTACCTAGTCTTACAACTTAACCTGGCATATTTACATCACACTTTCCTCCACTCTTCTCCCAGAAGAGAAGGGATGAGTGTGGCAAGCCTCTCAGGCGCATGCTGATGAGGTACACGGGACAGAGGACACTGAGCCCGTAGGGGACATGGCTGTCCCCCGAGATGATGCCAACTGGGATTATCAGGCCGGGAGACCTGGACGAACAGCCCATAGTCACATGGTTGCTTGCCTCATCGTGGGCCTTCAAAAGGCAGGACATAAAGGCAAAAACTCTGATAAGCTTTGGCTACTAACTCAAGGACTAGACAGAACCAGCACACAGTTTCTAGCCAGGTTGATGGAAGCCCTACAAAAATATACAAGGTTAGACCCCACTTCAGCAGAGGACACCACTGTCCTTAACACCCATTTTATCTTCCAATTGTCCCCAGATATGTGAAAGAAACTAAAGAAGGCAGAAGATGGCCCTCAAACCCCTCAATGAGACCTTCAATGAGGCCTTTAAAGTTTTCAGTAGCCAGGAAGAGCAGGCAAATGTAGAGAAGGCCCGGGGAGATCAGGTTACACACCACCTTTGAGCCACCGCCAGACATGGCTCCACATTTCCATCAACCAACAAAGAAGGAAGCCCCTGGGCCCTGCTTCAAATGCAGCAAAGAAAGAAGGTCACTGGGCTGCTCACGCCTAAACCAAGGCCCCCTCCAGATCTGTGTCCCAGCTGCGGCATAGCGGGACATTGGAAGGTCCACTGCTCCAATCCCCCTCTAGGGATCCAGATGTCCCCTCCTGGTCCTGAGCAGGAGTCCTCTGACCCAGCTCTGCCCAGCCTCCTTGGACTTGCCGCTGAGGACCAAAGATGCCCAGGGCCCCAGGCCCCAACTCTCATCACCTCTATGGAGTCCGGAGTAACTCTTACAGTGGCAGGTAAGCCGATCTCCTTTCTCATTGACACAGGGGTCACTTACTCTACTATGCCTGCCTACTCCACGAAAACCAAGGTCTCTCAGGTCTTTGTTATGGGGGTTGATGGTTTAATGTCTACACTATGAATAACCAAGCCTCTACTTTGCACACTTCAAGATACCCATTTTCCCATTCTTTTCTCATACTCCCCACATGCCCCACTCCTATTCTTGGGAGAGACCTTCTCTCAAAATTCAAAGCCTCTATTACTATCCCAAGCCCACCCACTGATCTAGCCTGGCTACTGCTCCTCAACCCTACCTCCTTGCCCCCACCCCAGTACCCTCCTCATCTGTAAACCCCATAGTTTGGGATACAAATAACCCATCTGTTGCCTCTCACCATGCTCCAATTCATATCCATCTCAAAGACCCCTCTAAGTTTCCCAATCAACCACAATACCCCATCTCCCAAAAACATCAACAAGGGTTAAAGCCTATCGTCACTAAACTCCTACGTCAGGGCCTCTTGCACCCAACTTACTCTCCCTATAACACCCTATCCTATCCATCAAAAAGCCAAATGGCTCCCATCGCCTGGTCCAGGACCTGAGACTTACCAATGCAGCTGTTATCCCCATACACCCAATAGTTCCAAATCCCTATTCTCTTCTCTCTCTCATTCCCTCTTCCACTACCCACTTCACTGTTCTAGACATCAAAGATGCCTTCTTTACCATCCCTCTCAAGATCTCTTTGCCTTTACCTAGACTAATCCAGACAATCATGGCTCCCAACAGCTGACATGAACAATCTTCCAGTAAGGCTTTCGTGATAGCCCTCATTTCTTTGGCCAGGCTCTAGCATCAGACCTAACCTCTCTTGATCTTACTCCAAGTACTGTCCTCCAATATGTGGATGATCTCCTCCTCGGTAATCATTCACTTACACATTCAACAACACACTATCAGTTCAGTTCAGTTCAGTCGATCAGTCAGTGTCCGACTCTTTGCAAACCTGTGAATCGCAGCATGCCAGGCCTCCCTGTCCATCACCAACTCCTGGAGTTCACTCAGACTCACATCCATTGAGTTCGTGATGCCATCCAGCCATCTCATCCTCTGTCGTCCCCTTCTCCTCCTGCCCCCAATCCCTCCCAGCACCAGAGTCTTTTCCAGTGAGTCAACACTTCGCATGAGGTGGCCAAATACTGGAGTTTCAGCTTCAGTATCATTCCTTAAAAAGAAATCCCAGGGCTGATCTCCTTCAGAATGGACTGGTTGGATCTCCTTGCAGTCCAAGGGACTCTCAAGAGTCTTCTCCAACACCACAGTTCAAAAGCAGCAATTCTTCAGCGCTCAGCCTTCTTCACAGTCCAACTCTCACATCCATACATGACCACAGGAAAAACCATAGCCTTGACTAGACGGACCTTAGTCAGCAAAGTAATGTCTCTGCTTTTCAATATGCTGTCTAGGTTGGTCATAACTTTTCTTCCAAGGAGAAAGTGTCTTTTAATTTCATGGCTGCATTCACCATCTGCAGTGACTTTGGAACCCAGAAAAATAAAGTCTGACACTGTTTCCACTGTTTCCCCATCTATTTCCCATGAAGTGATGGGACCGGATGCCATGACCTTCGTTTTCTGAATGTTGAGCTTTAAGCCAATTTTTTCATTCTCCTCTTTCACTTTCATCAGGAGGCCTTTTAGCTCCTCTTCACTTTCTGCCATAAGGGTGGTGTCATCTGCATATCTGAGGTGACTGATATTTCTCCCGGCAATCTTGATTTCAGCTTATGTTTCTTCCAGTCCGGCGTTTCCCATGATGTACTCTGCATAGAAGTTAAATAAGCAGGGTGACAATATACAGCCTTGATGTACTCCTCTTCCTATTTGGAACCAGTCTGTTGTTCCATGTCCAGTTCTAACTGTTGCTTCCTGACCTGCATACAGGTTTCTCAAGAGGCCGGTCAGGTGGTCTGGTATTCCCATCTCTTTCAGAATTTTCCACAGTTGATTGTGACCCACACAGTCAAAGGTTTTGGCATAGTCAATCAAGCAGAAATAGATGTTTTTCTGGAACTCTCTTGCTTTTTCCATGATCCAGTGGATGTTGGCAATTTGATCTCTGGTTCCTCTGCCTTTTCTAAAACCAGCTTGAACATCAGGAAGTTCATGGTTCATGTATTGCTGAAGCCTGGCTTGGAGAATTTTGAGCATTACTTTACAGGCATGTGAGATGAGTGCAAATTGTGCAGTAGTTTGAGCATTCTTTGGCATTGCCTTTTTTTGGGATTTAAAACTGACCTTTTAAAATCCTATGGCCACTGCTGAGTTTTCCAAATTTGCTGTCATATTGAGTGCAGCACTTTCACGGCATCATCTTTCAGGATTTGAAGTAGCTCTACTGGAATTCCATCACCTCCACTAGCTTTGTTCATAGTGATGCTTTCTAAGGCCCACTCGACTTCACATTCCAGGATGTCTGGCTCTAGATGAATGATCACACCATCATGATTATTTGGGTAATGAAGATCTTTTTTATACAGTTCTTCTGTGTATTCTTGCCACCTCTTAATATCTTCCGCTTCTGTTAGGTCCAGACCATTTCTGTCCTTTATCAAGCCCATCCTTGCATGTAATGTTCCCTTGATATCTCTAATTTTTTTGAAGAGATCTGTAGTCTTTCCCATTCTGTTCTTTTCTTCTATTTCTTTGCACTGATGGCTGAAGAAGGCTTTCTTATCTCTTCTTGCTATTCTTTGGAACTCTGCATTCAGATGCTTATATCTTTCCTTTTCTCCTTTGCTTTTTGCCTCTCTTCTTTTCACAGCTATTTGTAAGGCCTCCCCAGACAGCCATTTTGCTTTTTTGCATTTCTTTTCCATGGGGATGGTCCTGATCCCTGTCTCCTGTACAAAGTCATGAACCTCATTCCATAGTTCATCAGGCACTCTATCTATCAGATCTAGTCCCTTAAATCTATTTTTCACTTCCACTGTATAATCATAAGGGATTTGATTTAGGTCATACCTGAATGGTCTAGTGGTTTTCCCTACTTTCTTCAATTTCAGTCTGTATTTGGTAATAAGGAGTTCATGATCTGAGCCACAGTCATCTCCTGGTCTTGTTTTTGTTGACTGTATAGAGCTTCTCCATCTTTGGCTGCAAAGAATATAATCAATCTGATTTTGGTGTTGACCATCTGGTGATGTCCATGTGTAGAGTCTTCTGTTGTGTTGTTGGAAGAGGGTGTTTGCTATGACCAGTGCAAAACTCTATTAGTCTTTGCCCAGCTTCATTCCGCATTCCAAGGCCAAATTTGCCTATTACTCCAGGTGTTTCTTGACTTCCTACTTTTGCATTCCAGTCCCCTAGAATGAAAAGGACATCTTTTGGGGGTGTTAGTTCTAAAAGGTCTTGTAGGTCTTCATAGAACTGTTCAACTTCAGCTTCTTCAGCGTTACTGGTTGGGGCATAGACTTGGATTACTGTGATATTGAATGGTTTGCCTTGGAAAGGAACAGATCATACTGTTGTTTTTGAGATTGCATCCAAGTACTGCATTTCAGACTCTTGTTGACCATGATGGCTACTCCATTTCTTCTGAGGGATTCCTGCCCGCAGTCGTAGATATAATGGTCATCTGAGTTAAATTCACCCATTCCAGTCCATTTTAGTTTGCTGATTCCTAGAATGCCGACGTTCACCCTTGCCATCGCTTGTTTGGCCACTTCCAATTTGCCTTGATTCATGGACCTGACATTCCAGGTTCCTATGCAATATTGCTCTTTACAGCATCGGACCTTGCTTCTATCACCAGTCACATCCACAGCTGGCTATTGTTTTTGCTTTGGCTCCATCCCTTCATTCTTTCTGGAGTTATTTCTCCACTGATCTCCAGGAGCATATTGGGCACCTACTGACCTGGGGAGTTCCTCTTTCAGTGTCCTGTTATTTTGCCTTTTCCTACTGTTCATGGGGTTCTCAAGGCAAGAATACTGAAGTGGTGTGCCAATGGACCACATTCTGTCAGGCCTGTCCACCATGACCCGCCCGTCTTGGGTTGCTCCGCCGGCATGGCTTAGTTTCATTGAGTTAGACAAGGCTGTGGTCCTACTGTGATTAGACTGACTAGTTTTCTGTGAGTATGGTTTCAGTGTGTCTGCCCTCTGATGCCCTCTTGCAACACCTACCATCTTACTTGGGTTTCTCTTACTTTGGGCATGGGGTATCTCTTCATGGCTGCTCCAACAAAGCGCAGCCCCTGCTCCTTACCTTGGATGAGGGGTATCTCCTCACCGCCGCCCTTCCTGACCTTCAAGGTAGGATAGCTCCTCTAGGCCCTCCTGCACCCACGCAGCCACAGCTCCTTGGATGTGAGGTTGCTCCTCCCAGCCACCGCCCCTGGCCTCGGACGCGGGGTGGCTCCTCCCGGCCGTTGCCCCTGACCTCAGACACGAGGTGTCTCCTCCCAGCCGCCGCCTCTGACCTCGGATGCGGGGTAGCTCCTCTCGGCCGTTCCTGCGCCGTCGCTGCCTGGCACTCTCGGCCGCTGCCCCTGACCTCGGAAGTGGGGTAACTCCTGTTGGCCGCCGCCCTTCGGGCATGGGGTCCTCCCGGCTTCTGCTCCTGACCTCGGACGTGGGGTAGCTCCTCTCGGCCGCTGCTGGGAGCCAGTGTGAGGAATCCCGCCCGTGACAAGGTCATGAGGAAGGAAGCTGACATACGCAAGGCGTGCTCAGACTTCAGGGACCCCTCTGGAAATTCCTAAGCATGTACCCCAACAAAAATCTGCCGGCTTTTGTGCTCTGCTTTTCTACTCTTCTGACATTTTCTGGAAAAAGTCAATTCAGGTCTTTAGTCTTCTGCATTTGAAAGAGTGTTTCAATCCAAATACTCCTCTGATGGCTTTCTAGCCTGCCTGCAGGACTCGCACAGCTGCACGTGTGATTGTTTGAGGCCTCCTGACCGCAGAAGGCACAGGAAGCTTAAAATATCCTAGGAATGTAGGGGCTTCCGAGGAGTCAAAATCTTTAGAATAGGACTGATTAAAGGTTTCATTTGTTGAGTCAATATTTGCTGCCAAATTTTCACATCCTTTATTTGTAGATATAGTTGGTATACAGAAAAACAAGTAGTAGACCTTGTATTAGCAACATTAGATCTTTGAGTTAAGTACCTTCTTTGTTATATCCCACTGCACCTTTGTTCTATAGAGATGTAACTTTAATGCTTTAAGGAGATGTAGATTAAAGAAAAACACTTCAGGGGAAACAAAATTAACATTCATTAAGGAAGAGAGCCAAAAAGTGTTAACAAGCCTCTTGGCCAGAAGATAATGTAAATCACCTGAGACCTTTTGTATACAAAATGATGTATAGAAAGAGTCTGAGCTGCGAACACTACATAATTTTGTGTTACCCATTGATCTCCATGTTTTATCAAAAGTATAAAAGGCCTTCTGAACAATAAAGGATGGGGCCAGCTTCTTGGACCAGTTTCTCGAACTAGTCTCCCGGCCTGGTTTCTTGGGACTCTGGCTCCCCCCATGTCTTTTTCTCTCTTTCTTCTTCTCTCCCTTTCCTTCTCTCTGCTCTTTACTTTAACTTCAGGCTGAATCTCCACCTGGGGCGCGGAGGCTCGCCAGGTCTACTTACTTGCCCTGGCTGTTAAGACCCGCACGAAAGGGAGCTTAAGGCGAGGCACCCTTAGATATTCAAGTGGGCGCCGGTGGCCCAACGTAGATGGTGCAAATTCCTTGTCTGGAATTTTATTGGCCTTCCGCGTAAACCAAGCTATTCAGCCCTCTTCCTCCACTTAATCTTCTTACTACACTATAGTTTTTTAATCTAATCTTACATTAATAAATAAACAAGTCTTTCCACGCCGACGCCGTCCACCCTTCGAATTCCTTGGATCCACCGGGGCTGGACCCCGGCAGGCCGCGCTTAGTGCGCCGGTCACAGCCACAACACACTATACAGCTCCTCAATTTTCTAGCCGATGGAGGCTATCAAGTATCTCCCACCAAGCTTCAGCTCTCTCTTCCTAGAGTCACCTATCTTGGAGTCCTTTTAACACCAACAAAAAGATATATTACTACTGATAGAAAGTCCCTTATATCTACCCTACCTCTCCCTACATCGAAAGCAGAGATCCTGTCCTTCTTGGGGTTAGCTGGATATCTACACCTCTAGATTCCTAATTTCACCCTCTTGGCACAACCCGTATATCAAGCCACTCGAGGAGATCTTTCAGAACCCCTAGAGCTAAAATCAAATATCCATTGAGCCTTTAAGACCCTTAAGCAAACCATTCTCTCAGCCCCAGCTCCCACACTTTCTGACCTTTCTTGCCCTTTTATACTCTACTGAGAGACACAAGATTGCCCGAGGAGTTTTGGCCCCTGCTTCATCCCTGTCATTTATCTATCAAAGTAATTAAATCCCACAGTTCAAGGACGGCCAGCCTGCTTACGTGCTCTGGCAGCAGCTTCACTCCTTGCTCAGGAAAGTAAAAACCTGACTTTTGGAGCACCCACTGTCATTCCGTCACCACACGGCTCTAAGGACTTACTTTCTCACAAATTCAGGACCCTTCTGTCTCCTTCATGCATCCAACTGATTCATGTCACCCTTCTTGAATCTCTCGAGTTCTCCTTTGAATGCTGTCCTATTCTCAACCCTGCCACCCTTCTCCCTGATTTTTCTGAGCTCCCCATCCATACTTGCAAAGAGGCATTAGAAGACCTGATGCTCCATTTCTCCCACATTTCCTCAATCCCTTTAAATAACCCTGACTTTCCTTGGTATATTGATGGCAGCTCGTCTACAACACACGTGTAAACACACGTTTATTACAACAGGGAGCTCAACCACAGGAAAACTGGTTGCAAAAACAGGGCTACTGTGTCCTTCCCCAAACTCAGGCCGCACAGATTCTTACAGACATTCATCAGGCCCTACATGTAGGCACTAAACCTCTTTATCATCTCTGAAGACCTCTTATCCTAAGACCTCTTTTGGCGCCACTGACTTGATGGACATGAGTTTGAGCAAGCTCCGGGAGTTGGTGATGGACAGAGAAGCCTGGTGTGCTGCAGTCCATGGGGTCACAAAGAGTCGGACATGACTGAGCAACTGAACTGAAGACCTCTTATCACCTATCCTAACCTTCTTTCATCCTACAACAAATTACTCATTCTTGTATGATCTGCTCCTCAGTCTCACTGCATGGAGCCCTAAAGCCTATTCCCTCATTCCCAGCACATCAAGCTCAAGGACATATCCCAGGAGAGGACTGGCCAATTGGCTTAACTCACATACCTCCAACACTGCCACGTCCAGCACAGTGGGTGAGAAAGAACTGAAAAGGGGGCGAGCACATAGTGAAAAGACAGACCCATATAATTTGGCAAGCGGAGAGTCAGGGGGCCCTCCTGCTCTCCATGGCAGGAAGACAAAATGGCTCCTTTCAGCCTGAACTTTTATTGGCAGAAGTCACATGAGATCATTAGGGAACAGAGATACTGGGGGTTCGATCAGTGCAGGCTCTGCTGTTGATCAGGAATATCTTGTTTTGTTTCCATGGAGATGGACGCAGGGGTAGACAGTGAAGCAGAGCAGAGAGCGTGTCCAGCCCCAAGAATGTCTGCTTGGCCTGCTGCCTAGGACAATCACAAGGGTGCAATTTGCTGCCCCCTCAAGTCATGAGGCAGGGCCTGGTCTCTGCTCCGCCAGGCTGCAACACAACATGAAAATTATAACTCATGCTCACTTTCAGAGACACCTTTTCAGGGTGGATTGAAGCTTTTCCTATGAGATCAGAAACTGCCTCAGAGGTGACACAGTTTCTCATAGGATAAATCATCCCTCACTTTGGCCTCCCACTCTCTCTCCAGTCCAATAATGGGCCAGCTTTTATCCCTCAAGTCACTCAACAAGTAGCCCAATCCCTTGGCATAACCTGGAAACTACATATTCTTTACAGACCCTCCCTATCCCACTAATTCATAACTGACCCAAATGGGCAATTCAATTCATTCTTCTATTAATAAATATAGGAACAGTGGCTGGGGTTGGAACAGGGATAGCAGGACTCACAACCTCTTTAAATCACTACAAAAGCCTTTCTGAAGACCTCACTGAGAACCTAGAAGAAACAGCTACTAGCCTTATCACTACCCAAAACCAGCTAGATTCCCTGGTAGTCGTGGTCCTCCCAAAACAGAAGAGGATTAGAACTTGTCACAGCAGAAAATGGGGGCCTATGTCTAGTTTTGGAGGAAGCTTCCTGCTTCTACGCCAACAAATTAGGCATTGTAAAAGAAAAAAGTGAAAGTCACTCAGTCACATCTGACTTTTTGTGACCTCACAGACTATATGGGCCCTGGAATTCTCTAGGCCACGATATTGGAATGGGTAACCTTTCCCTTCTCCAGGGAGTCTTTCCAACCAAGGGACAGAACACAGGTCCTCCACACCACTGGCGGATTCTTTACCAGCTCACCCACCAGGTTGTAAAGGAAGCAGCAAGAAATCTGACAAAGAGGGCCTCGAGAATACCTCAATACCTCAGTAAATCACGGGAAAACTGGTTAAGCAATTGGAATTGGATGCCCTGGGTCCTACCTTTTCTAGGTCCTCTTCTTCTACTTATCTTTATTCTAACTTTTGGCCCATGTAATGAGTCTTTTTTCAAAATTTCTTCAGGACCACTTATGAGCCTTTACCAACCGAACTATCCATGAGCTACTTCTAACTCAATCAAATTGTCAAAAACTTTGACCCTACACAAATCCCCTTGATCCACATTCCAGGCTTTTCTCCTCTCACCCCCGTGACGCCCCCGTCCCACAGGAAGCAGTAACAGAAAATTGACCTTTGGCCCTTATCCCAAATCAAAAAGACTGAATGGCAGAGTCTACATGGGGGCTTATGGTAGAAATGGCTCATTATGTTGACCTCACAAATGAAGAATAAAATCACAGTGACCCTTGAGACTGACCAGATTGCCCAAATGACATCTTGTTTTCCTGCTGACGCCTACCTTCTCAAGGCTACAAGACCACCAGATTCCAGACCTCCAGCTACGTGAGCACAGGACTCAACTACAGGCTAAAAATTAGCCATCCCTTCAGAGAATTTTTCATTGGCGGGGTACAGGAAAGGCCCCATCAGAAAGGGAGGACACTAGTTCTCTCTAAGGGCCAGTCACCCTATTGTTTCCCTCTAATAAATTCCCCTTTTCTTTGCCTGACTGCCCGGTTCGCTCTCTTCTCCACACTTGCCTTACAGTAGCCACAAGGATAGAGCTAGACTGCTCATACACTAAGGGAACTCAGCCAGACAGAGCAAGGCAATAACTCAAGATGTCCCTTCTAGGCAAAATGAAAAGAAGGTGAAAAAAAGAACTAATTTACAACCCAAAGAGATTTTACTGAGTCCCAGCTCACTCCAGTCACCACAAAGTTATGTCTCTGCTTTTTAATTATGCTGTCTAGGTTTGTCAGAGCTTTTCTTGCAAGGAGCAAGCATCTTTTAATTTCATGGTTGCAGTCACCATCTGCAGTGATTTGGGAGCCCAAGAAAAGAAGATCTGCCACTGCTTCCACTTTTCCCCCTTCCTTTTGCCATGCCATGATCTTGGTTTTTTGAATGTTGAGTTTTAAGCCAGCTTTTTCACTCTCTTTAACCTTCATCAACAGGCTCTTTAGTTCCTCTTCAGTTTCTGCACGTATGAGTGGCTTATCTGTAGGAATGCAACCAGTGCAATTTATCACATGAAAGATCAGAGGGGGAAACCACTGCAATTTCTATTAAAAATTACACTTGAACCAGTGTACTTGGGCAACAAAGAAGAGATGAAAGTCATAGGAATTGGAAAGTAAGAAATACGAAACCATCATGTACTGTATACAATATGATTGTGCCAAAAATCCAAACAATTTTAAAAATAAATCTGAATTTAAGATGATCACTGGACATAGGTCAGTGATCCATTGTATTCCTTTATAAAAATAAAAAGAAATTGAAAACCATAGAATTTTAAATATGATTTACCAAAAATGCATAAAAGACCAAATACCTAGGAATAAATCTAGTACAAGTTAGACTGCAAACTACAAGATATTACTGAAGAAAATTAAAGGGGAAACATTTAAAGACTGAAATAGAGGATATATCAGATTTGTGGATTAAAAATTTCAATATTGTAAAGCTATCAGTTCTCCCAGATTGATCCATAGATTTAATCTTAATTAAAATCCCAGTAAAATACTCCAATAATTTTTTTTTAAATCCCAGTAGAAGTTGTTGTGGAAATTATCAAGATGGCTGTAAAATCATATGACAAGTCAAAGGGTTTAGCATGTCCAAGCAAGAAGAACAGACCTGGAGAATTTACATCATCATCTATGGAGAATTTTTATTATAAAGCAGTTAACACAGTAGGAAATTGATCCATGGAGAGAAAACCCAACTAAGGGAACAGAATTGAGAATCTAGAAGGAAAAACACACACAGAGAGAATTACCTGATTTATAATAATAGGGACAGTGTAATGGAAAGAATGACTTTTTAATGATGGTTCTGGGTTGATTGGCTCACTGCTGGGGAACAAAATGCCTTGAAATCCAACGTAAAGTAAAAAAACATCAATGTCCAATGTGTTGCAGGTGTAAAAGTGAAACATGGACTCGTGTGACTAACTGCCTGGGAGCAGTAAATATGCCGTAAACATCGCTGCATTACATCACTTCTCTGTTTCTGTTTATGACGTGTGCGTGCGTGCTCAGTCTAGTCTGACTCTTTGAGGTACTTACTAACTACTTGTTAACGGAATGAAACAGTGGTTTAACTCAAAATATGAATTGGAGTATCACATTCTTTCTTTGCAGAAAATATCTGTAACTCCAACTATAACATTATTAGTCTTTTTGCTATAGACATCTTTCAGTTCAGTTCATTTCAGTCACTCAGTTGTGTCCAACTCTTTGTGACCCCATGGACTACAGCACGCCAGGCCTCCCTGTCCATCACCAACTCCCAGAGTTTACTCAAACTCATGTCCATTTAGTGGTGATGCCATCCAACCATCTCGTCCTCTGTTGTCCCCTTCTCCTCCTGCCTTCAATCTTTCCCAACACCAGTGTCTTTTCCAATAAGTCAGGTGGACAAAGTATTGGAATTTCAGCTTCAACATCAGTCCTTCCAATGAACACCAAGGACTGATGGTGACTGCAGCCATGAAATTAAAAGATGCTTACTTCTTGGAAGAAAAGTTATGACTAAACTAAAGAGCATATTAAAAAGCTGAGACATTACTTTGGTGACAAAGTCCATGTAGTCAAAGCTATGGTTTTTCCAGTAGTCATGTTTGGATGTGAGAATTGGACTATAAAGAAAGCTGAGTGCCAAGGAATTGATACTTTCGAACTGTGGTGTTGGAGAAGATTCTTGAGAGTCCCTTGACTGCAAGGAGATCAAACCAGTCAATGGCAAAGGAAATCAGTCTGGAATATTCATTGGAAGGACTGATGTTGAAGCTGAAGCTCCAATACTTTGGCCACCTGAAAAAGACCTGGAAAAGACCCAGATGCTGGGAAAGACAGAAGACAGGAGGAGAAGGGGAGGACAGAGGATGAGATTGTTGGATGGCATCAGTGAGTCAATGGACATGAGTTTGAACAGCTCCGGGTGATGGTGAAGGACAGGGAGGCCTGGTGTGCTGCAGTCCCTGGGGTCACAAAGAGTTGGATAGGACTGAGCAGCTGAACTGACCTGAATAGTCATAGTCTTCTTACTTATGACCGTGGGAAAGGAAAGCCCTCCCCGTCTTTCTCTCAGCACACTGTGTGTTCCCAATGACTGGGGCCACGGCCTGCAGAAGGACTGGGCTTTATGAGACATGGTCTGGAAACTGGACAATTGGGGTCTCGTGGCCTCTCTGTCTTTCCTCACCTTTGCTCCTTTCACCCTCTGTTCTAGCTGAGATGAACCTCACAGACCCTGGGAAGATGCCTGCCACAACCTCCACCACTCCACCACCTCAATTTTTTCCTTACTCTGTGTTGGCCCCTGACTCTGTGAAAACAGAGAGTGTGTGAGTGACTGGCGTGTGTGTGCCCCTCCAAGGGCGTAGAGACCCTCTAGGACATCTTGGTCCATGTGTGGGGGACATTTTCTCCATGAGTCCAACCAGCCAGAGCTGAGAGTGAGCAAGAGGAATCTGCCTCCAGGGGGTGCCTCTCTGCTTTGTTGCTTCTCTGAAAACTCCTCGAAAGTCAGTCAGTGAGTGATTTTCTCCATACCTAGGGGTCAGTTTTGTCTAAAATTTCATTTATAAAATAATCACTGACTCATTAAACACCAGGAGAGTGTTTTAAAAGACAGACTCCTCCGAAAACATGGGTAGGTGCAGTGAAACACTCCACAGGGTTGCAGGTTCTGGGAGTCTAGGAAAGTCCCCAGACATGGGGTGGGGTGGGGTAGGGGGTCTGCTTGCCCAGCAGCTTCTTCCCCTCAGTGTGTCACTGATGGCTCCCAACTGAAGTCTGCCAAGTAGTTAATAAGCGGGTGTTTGTAGGATGAGACATAACTCTGGATCTCGCTTCCTCATGGATTATTTGGGTCCTCAAAGAAGATAGAGATCAGGGAAGCCTCATGGTTATTACAGCAGAAATAATCAACGCTTTACATTTGGGTAGCACTTTCTTCAACAAAATGTCTTGACACCTGTTACTTAATTTAAACACCTTCCTTAGCCTTCAAGGACCTCTCAGAGATCTGTCACCAGCTGCCCTGCCCTCTCATCTGTTGCACTTTACAAAGAGCCTCTGGGGACGGAAAGCTCTGGGTGTGGCCCTTGTGTGATGCAGTCAAGCAGCCCTGTGTCTCCGGACCTGCTGCCCCTCACCACCCATGGCACCTACAGTTCCACCCAGCCTCCTCCCTATTTACCTGGAAAGATGGTCCCGATGCACGGTAGGGATGTGGACCACCGAAGTCACCTTCCCAAGGGAAGAGATGGCCCTTCCTGATCCAGAGTGTGTTCCTGAGGCCTCCCTGCCCCCTACAACACCCCACTGACTGTTGAGAAATGGTTTCCTGCTGTATCAGTAAATGAGGACGTCGCAGCCATTGGTGGTTCCAGCCCTCCAATGTGAGCACCTGAACCCTAAGGACACCCAGGAAGGAGAATAATACCTGCACAATCTGGTAGCCACCAGACAGCAGCCATCCCCCCTGCGGTGAGCCCTGAAGAGCTCAGGCTGTGAAAATGAAGAGGAAAAGTTAAAATTTTACATAACCTCCTGCTCCTTCTGCCTCTGTCATGCAGCTTGCTCCTTGCAAAGTCTGGATCACGTAGGTCACGTAGTCTCAGAAAGTAGGGAACTTCACAATACTAGGAACTGAAGCTTATCTCACTCGCCCTTGTCCTGCTCTTTGCAATTGCCCGGCCCCTGCAAACCTGCTTAATCATGCCTGTCTGTGTAAAAGTCAGGCATCCCCCTCCCCATCTTGACTGCTATTCCTGTGCACGCACGCACGCACAAATGAAACCCCTTAGTTTAAACCAGCCTATTGAAAGCTAGCGTTGTCAGCTATAGTCTGTCTATAAAAACTCTGTAATCCCTTTGTTCGAGGCTCAGAGCTTGGAGTGTTAACTCCTCTGGGCCCGCCGGCGTAATGAACCTGAGTTCTCCAACTCTTTGATTCTGGTGGTTGTTTTCTCGATTACTGGTTTCTGCAACAAAAACACAGCAGATACTGGCCTAGATAACTGAGACGCACAGGAAAGAAATGTCAGTCAGCCCAGAGTCTTGCATCTTCCAATATATAGAAAAGCATTAAATTCCTTAACATGGGATATCTGGTTTTCTTTAATTCACAAAAATACTTTTGATATTCAGACTACCTGCCCTTAGTTGCAAATTTTTATATAACCTGGCTCCTTTCCTCGCTTCCTCGGAGCAGTTCCCTCAGGGCAGTTTGAGATGCTGTCTCCCTGTCTTGAAGTCCTAAAAATTCCCACTGAATATAACATAACTCTCAGCTTTAAGGTTGTGACAATTTTGAAGTTGACACCATCCAGGCAGGTCTCTTGAACAGGTTCAATCACTCACAATCAGCTACATCAATGACACCCCAGGACATTAACACTGCCTTGCAGAGAATCAGCCTGGTGGGATTTTCGAAACCTTGCAGTCGCTTACAAGCTCCTTAGCCAACCATGTGTTTCCCCAGCTCCCTGTAAGGAGAAAAGGAGGGTGTTGGATTCAGAAGTGTCATATGGGGCAGGGGAACCTCCTTCAAGGCCTACACTTTGCTGCTGGGGCACTAAGGCCCAGGAAGCACAGCCCCCACTCCGTCCACCCCCACTTGCTGTGAGACAAAAGAACATAGCCCAGCTCTAGGGCTTCAGACCCCTACAGCCCCTCAGGTGGGGATTCACGACGCAGAGGCTGAGTCAGGAGGCTGCATATTCAGATCCTTGGGGTTCAAAGTCCGGAAGCAGAGTAGGACTCTGACTCTCCTCCCTGCCTTCAGAACACACTAGATGTGTGCTTATTTCAGTGAAATTCCAAACTCTGTAGGCCACATTCCAGGAACTCATGAATGGCTGCAATTGTGAACTGTCAACTGCAACCAAAAGACTGTTGAAAACTTGATTGTAAGGATCCTCTAGTGGCAGATATCTTTAAATCTTGTTAATAGTTTTATTTGTATAGTTTGCTAATGACTGCTGATAAAAGAGTATAAATTGTGAATGTTAAGTGGTGTGTCCTGGTATGTGCTATAAACACAGATTTTGTTTGTATAGTTGTATATATAGATACGTGTATGAGATATACATATACTTTTTTTAATGGATTTTTTTTTTTTACTTGACATTTAAGAGAATTACGTAAATGTGTATCAGGAAGCAAAACTGTCACACTTATCTGTGTTTTAAAAACCTGTAAGTAACTTCCCAGAGCTCTGAAAAAACTTAACTGCATTTAGTCTTTAAAAGTGAAAGCTCCTTACTTGAATCTGTATTTCTTTGGGAGCTTATGGTTCCTTATCGATACTGAACTTTGTCTTGTGGCTTTATTGCTGATGTTTAAATCACATACTAGATACCATCTTATGCCTAAGTACTCTTACTAAGGATTTTGTAATCAAAGTTTGATTGACATATGAATGACATTATTATTTAGTATAAAACTGATATTGATGCATTCATCAGAGTGCCTCACTGGTATGCTTTAGTCATAAAACCTGACTCTAAGTCAAGGAAATTATCATAGATTTCCAGAAAGGCCCATGATCAAAAAGTGCCTGAAATTCTTAAAATCAGGAATTGTAGCAGCAGGCATATGGCCTTTTTTATTCACGGTGACACAGTTGTTTAAAATTTTCTGTGAACTAAATTGTATGGACTGAACATTGGTTAACTTTGCTAGAAAATATAAGGGCTCTTATGTGTGTGGATAAGATACATTGCCAAGTAGCTAATTTATTAACAGTCTTTTTCTTGGAAGAGATGGAGGGTATTTTGAATTATAGTGAGAAGTTTTTCTTTTTTTTCAGTACTGGTAGTGGGGTATATGTTTTCTCCCTTATGAGGATAAAAGTGAGACCAGTCTGTTCTTCGGGAATTTTGATAGCACTAATTTGGAAATAATAAAACATGATACTAGATTTATGACCTGGTACTCGGTAATTCGGTTGGTAAAGAATCTACCTGCAGTACAGGAGACCCAGGTTCAATCCGTGGGTTGGGAAGATCCCCTGGAGAAGGAAATGGCAACTCACTCCAGTATCCTTGCCTGGAAAATCTCATGGACAGAGGAGCCTGGTGGGCTGCAGTCCATGGGGTGGCAAAGAGTCGGGCATGACTGAATGACTAACACACTAACACACAATGAAATCGATTGGTGTCATTTCTGGAGGGCTCCGAAGAGCTCTGGTACACAGTCCTTTTGTTATGCCCAGAGTCCGAGTCCCCAAAACTGAGAGAATAAGATGTCCATAGCAATGCAAAAGCATAAAGGGGTTTATTACTAGCTTGAGCCAGGGCCCAGGTTTCATACAGCACAGTGGAATCCGACAAAGGCCCTGAGCTCTGAATCACAAATACTTATATACAGACGGTTCTTTGCTTCTGTAACAGCATAGCTGATTGGTTAAACTGTTCGTGCACTCGGGACTCTTAAACCTCGCAGGGTGGGGAGGGGGGTACGGGGATTTTTTTTGATTGGTCTAGCTACACTGCCTGTGGGCCTGCCCCTTAGAGCCTGTCCTGGCTTCAGTTTGGTCCTAACACTTCATGTCTCAGTGCAGAGAAGAATTCAGCTAGAGCAAAGTGGTAGTTAAGAGGTGATTTATTAGAATAGAAAGTGCCCTGAGAATTTACTGGCTACAGTTTCACAATCAGAGGAAAAGTGGGGAGAGGGAGGAGACCTTCTTTGTCTTTCTTGGGTAGGCATCATGCTCCCATCATCAGCTTTTCCTCCAAGTTGAGCAGGGGAGTTTTCTTGTCCCTACATGGTCAAGTAAGGTCCGCAGATTACTGTTCTTCATGTGTGCAGAGAGCGTGTCCTAGGGATCGCTAACTTATCGAGCTCACCAGGCAGGATGATGGTCTCACGTCACCGCTGTTTTATTGTTTGGGGCGCGCCTCGTGCTTCTGTCATGTGGCTTTGCTGTTCAGCAAGACTGCTTCCTCCAGTGATCATTAACTTACAGGGGTCTCCCACATTTTTCTACTTACGATCCCTTAGTGGGGTGAAATATTTCTTCTTTTTTTAATTCTAAGAATTTTATTATAGAAACAAAACAAGGAGTATAATTAAGTATGAAACAAATAATTTCATTCTGTTTTTTGGTTTGTTTTTCTTTCTTAAAAAAACTATTTATTTTAATTGGAGGCTATTTACAATATTGTAGTGGTTTTTGCCATACACTCACATGAATCAGCCATGGATTCTTGATCAAAGTACATTTAATGTTACAAAGTAAACTAGTTTATAACCCAACTTTTTAACAGGATTTATTTTTCCTGAAATTAACCTTTACTCTTTTGTGAAGATGTATCCTTAGTTACAGGAAGAACACAATCTAAATACACATTGCTGTAGATACCATTCAAAAGTCAACATACATACAATCATCTAATCAGTAGTATTACATGGTTAATAAACACACAAAAATGCTAAACACTGCTAAATTATTAGAGAAATGCAAATCAAAACTACAATGAGGTATCACCTTACACTGGTGAGAACGGCCATCATCAAAAAAATCTACAAACGATAAATGCTGGAGAGGACATGGAGAAAAGGGAACTTTCTTGCACTGCTGGCAGGAATGTAAATTGATACAACCGCTATGGAGAACAGTATGGAGATTTCTTTAAAAACTAGGAGTAAAACTACCATATGACCCAGAAATCCCACTACTAAGCATTTATCCTGAGAAAACCACAAGTCTAAAAGACAGGTACCGCCAATGTTCATTGTAGCACTGTTTACATTAGCCAGGACATGGAAACAACCTAGATGTCATCAACAGACAAATAGATGAAGACGTTGTGATATATATATATACAATGAACTATTGCTCAGCCATAAAAGGAACAAACTTGAGTTAGTTCTAGTGAGATCGATGAACCTAGAGCCTGTTATACAGGGTAAAGTAAGCCGGAAGAGAAAAACAAATATAGTATATTAATGTATATATAGGGGATCTAGAAAGATGGTACTGATGAACTGATGAAGCTCTCTGTAGTGTGGCAGTTGAGGTGCAGGCATAGAGAACAGATCTGTGCACACAGCGTGGGAAGGAGCAGGTGGGGCAGCTTGAGAGCAGCAGTCAGACATATACATTACCACACGTAAAACAGACAGCCAGTGGGAATGTGCTGTACGATGTGAGGCGCTCAACCCAATGCTCTGTGACAATCTAGAGGGGTGGGATGGGATGGGAGGCGGGAGGGTGGTTTAAGAAGGAGGTAATTTAGTCGCTCAGTCGTGTCTGACTCTTTGCGACCCCATGGACTGTAGTCTCCCAGGCTCCTCTGTCCATAGGGCTTTCCAGGCATGCTGGAGCGGGATGCCATTTTCTCCTCCAGGGATGAACTATTTAATTGCCTATCTTGTCCCTGTATTCCGTCCCTATCACTAATGAGCCATCGGTGGAGACCATGGAAACATCCTGCTCTCCAACCACATCCTCTCCAGGTTTAACATCTACTGGGGCTTCTATGACCAACCTAGAGAGCATATTTAAAAGCAGAGACATTACTTTGCCAACAAAGGTCCGTCTAGCCAAGGCTATGGTTTATCCAGTGGTCATGTATGGATGTGAGAGTTGGACTGTGAAGAAGGCTGAGTGCTGAAGAATTGATGCTTTTGAACTGTGGTGTTGGAGAAGACTCTTGAGAGTCCCTTGGACTGCAAGGAGATCCAACCAGTCCATTCTGAAGGAGATCAGCCCTGGGATTTCTTTGGAAGGAATGATGCTAAAGCTGAAGCTCCAGTACTTTGGCCACCTCATGCAAAGAGCTGACTCATTGGAAAAGACTCTGATGCTGGGAAGGATTGGGGGCAGGAGGAGAAGGGGACGACAGAGGGTGAGATGGCTGGATGGCATCACGGACTCGATGGACATGAGTCTGAGTAAACTCGGGGAGATGGTGATGGACAGGGAGGCCTGGCGTGCTGCGATTCATGGGGTCGCAAAGAGTCAGACACGACTGAACTGGGGCTTCTTGCTCAACCCAGTCCACACCATGATGGCTACAAACTTTCAACTCCGCCACTCCTTTCAGAGTGTGACTTCTTATATCTTCATGGCAGTGGGGGGTTGGGGTGGGGGGATGGGGAACACAACTCATTATAACAAAACAATGTGGCAAACTGCCAGTGACACACAGGACAAGTAGGAAAATATTTGGTCAATACTTCAAAGATAGAGGCATCCCCGTTTAGGAAGTAAACAAATTTAAAAGGCAAACTCAGGGCATTCCCTGCCAGTCCAGTGGTTAGGACTACATGTTTTCATTGCTGAGGGCATAGGTCTGACACCTGGCAGGGCAACTAAGATCCCACAGGCCATGCAGTGTGGCAAAAAAATAAATTATACAAATTAACTGAATTAAATAAGGCAAATAGTTAGGATGTTCTTCCTTGTGATGAGAGCTTTTAAGATGTGCTCTCTTACCATCTTTCAAGTATATAACGTAATATTAATTATCGTCACTTTGCCGTGCATTTCAACCACAGGAATATTTTATAGCTGCAAGTTTCTACTTCTAACCCTCTTCACCCACTTTGTTCCCAGCTCCAACCACCACCTGTGTCAATTTGGTTTCTTAGATTCCACAGATAAGTAAGATCCTTTTTAACTGGGTTGAACTTCTAAAATTTCAGTGAAGTCCAATTGATCTATTTTTTCCTGACACGCATCTTGCCTTTGGCACTTAATCTAAAATGTCACCTCCAAACCTAGTCATCCAGATTTTCTTTTATTTTCTAGGAGTTTTACAGTTTTATATTTTACATTTAACTCTGCAACGCACTTTCAATTTTTGTGAAGGGTGTGCAATCTGCATCTAAGTTCATTATTTTGCTTACGGCTAAATGTCCAGTTGTTCCAACACCATTTGTTCAAAAGACTATTGTTTGCTCATTGAATTCCCTGAGTGCTTTTGCCAGAGAGTTGGGTATATTCGCATGACTCTTTCTGTGCTCTCTGCTCTGTTCCATGGAATACCTGTCTAGTCTTTCCTTAATACCACAGTGTTTTGATCACTGTAGCTTTATGATGACTTGAAGCATTAAAGTTAGGGGAAATGGCAACCCACTCCAGTGTTCTTGCCTGGAGAATCCCAGGGACGGGGGAGCCTGGTGGGCTGGCGTCTATGGGGTCGCACAGAGTTGGACACGACTGAAGAGACTTAGCAGCAGCAGCAATATAAATAATTTGTTTCAAAGTCCAGTTTTTCCTTGCTAACAAATGAGACAGTGGATAGCGGAGAAACCTATATTCTGCCAGGAGGTGCCTGCACTGCCCACAAAGTGGGGTGGTGTCACCTGAAAGAAGACGCCGATTAGTTGTGAGTGTCTGCTGCAAACTCAAGGGCGGCGATTAACATCTTTTAAGAGTATCGTTGCTCCAAATTCATTGCACCCACCTACCCTTGCCCTCCGTATATGTGTTTTTAAGTGACCTTACTTGGGTTGGGGATCAAAGTTGCCAGATTAAATGGATCTCTCCTTCCCTGGCCCCCTTTTTACTTGAAAATATGTTTCAGGGAAAGGACAGACTCTGGAGCCCTCCTTTCACAAGCTGTACTTAGACACTCAGAGCATGGGCTGAAAGTCAAATACAAATATAGTATCTGTGCTGTATTCAGAAGCGTCTCTGCCCTTTTATAACTGAAGTTGTTTGCTTGCTCTTGTGTTTTTTTTTTTTTTTTTTTTTTGTTACTACACCCAAAGTACACCAGCTCTGCCCAGGAAGTGTCCTTAGTTTTTCATGCAAATGGACTTCTAGCAAAACCACAAGCCTTTGGTTGACCACTCATGTTTGAATCTCGGAAGATCCAATTGAGGTCAGAGAGGAAGTGGTCAGCCATTCCCCCTCCCCCTACCCTATGAAACTACACCCACAGACTCCTGGACTCGGGACAAATGGATCACCCACAACACATAAACTTCCCAGACAGATTGCCAGCTGCCTCCAAGTCTCACTGGAGGGCCTTCAGAGGAACATCAGGTCTCTACTCAGAACTCTCTTCCTCCATTCTCTTGCCTGGCATTTGGTTTGCATGAAAACCAAAGAAAAGTCTACAAAGTTTAAGGCTGAGTAAGCCAGTAAAGTTACCCACATGGTTTGAAAAAAAAAAAAAAAGAGTACTGTTGATTAAATTGATACAATGAGAACAAAGCAAGGCCTTATATACATTATATTCAGTTCAGTTCAGTTCAGTTGCTCAGTCGTGTCCGACTCTTTGCAACTCCATGAACCGCAGCCCGCCAGGCCTCCCTATCTATCCATCACCAAGTCCCGGAGTCCACCCAAACCCATGTCCATTGTGTCGGTGATGTCATCCAACCATCTCATCCTCTGTCTCTCCCTCCCTTCCTGCCCTCAATCTTTCCCTCAATCTTTCCATCAGGGTCTTTTCAAATGAGTCAGCTCTCCGCATCAGGTGGCCAAAGTATTGGAGTTTCAGCTTCAACGTTAGTCCCTCCAATGAACACCCAGGACTGATCTTTAAACGCTCAATTAAGACCAGGTAAGGGAGGAACAAGCCACTGGATGGCGGTAGCTCCCCTCTCTCCAAATTGCCAAGGCCCCACTGGCTTGGAGGAGCCTCCCCTGCCCACGTGCGGTGAGCTCGCTGCCGGCCCTTCCTGGTCCAAAGGGCGAGGACAATTCGTGCTCCCAGGACAGACTGGCCTGTGTGTCTCGTTTGGGGGACAGTGCCGTGTGGGCGGAGCCCCATATAGTGAGGGCCACAGTTCTCCCTGCAGCCGAGAGTGTGTGAGGCTGGAGGCACCGGGCTGGTAGGTAGGGTCCCAGCACCCCACCACTCCCAGGAGTTCAGTGCCTGAAGCCCACCCAGGAGGTGGTGGAGTTTCCTCCCTAGCAGAGGGCAGAATGTGGTGCACAGATAAGGCAGAGTGTAGCAGGGCCCGCTGTGACCAGAGTCTGCCCAGCAGACTGGGAACACCCTCAACTCCCTCCCACGTCCCTATGCGGGAACTGAGTGTGTAGTCTGGAAGGCCCGAGTGACAGGCATGATCACACAAAAACCCAGGCTCTCTTCACACAAGCCGTGTTCCTTCCACAGCCCTGAAACCCTGCCCCACGGAGCCAGGAGACTGGATCTCGAAGATGGGGTGGGGGTCCCTCCATCTCACGTGTCCCCTCAGCCCGTGGCCTTCCCCAGAGCATGAGTCCAGAGGGGGATGGCCTTGCACTCCCTCCCCCAGGCCGGGCCTGTGACCACAGGGCTGAGCTCAGGGCCTGCTGGGCAGAGAGAAGGACACACCAGGTGTCTGCGGGAGCGTCCAGTTAGGTGTCCTGATGCCTGCCCTCCAGTGGTGTGATCCAAACAGGGCAGACAGGTTCTCAGAAAGGACTAAAGGGTTTGGATTAACTCAGTTGCTGGAGAATGTGGGCATCTGTGTTTCCTTCGTTTACAGAGACTGGTGCCAGAGCTCCAGTGGCAAGCTCCCCTGGTTACTAGGGACTGAATGAATTCACTTTTCATGTCATTCATGGCCTGCATGATGGGGCTGGAGGATGGCTCTGAAGAGACCCTGTCAGTTGAGACAGGGACATAGGGCCAGCGGGGCCGGTCAGTCTGTTCCTGGTTCACATTGCGGATTACATTATCAAATAACGTATCATAACAGATCAAGCTGGAAAAAACATTCTTTCCAGGCCACTGAGCACTTTATAGGATTATTCAGTCCAGAGGGGCTCCTGTCTGTCCAGCTCTTTAGGGCAGGAGACAGCACTCCTGCAACAGCCTGGGTCCAGGTCAGAGCTGAGATGCAGCTGGAGCCTGGCCCTGCGTGGCCTGCGGTCACACCAGGAGCTGGCCCGTGGCTGCCTCTTCCTAGCAAGACCGCTAGGTCTCGGAATAGCAGGCACTGAGCCAGTGAGCACTTGTCTTCTTTGTAATTAAACTGGAGGGGCAGCTGAAGGGCCTGCTGGAGGTGGGCTTTTCTATAGGAGGAGAGTCTGACTCCTGGGAACCCAGACAAACCCTTCCCAAATGAGGCTTCTTCTGGGTCCAACCTGCCCAGGACATCGTGATGCCTGGGGGTGGCAGTGCCTAGGACTGAAATGACCCCCAGGAATCTGGGCACCTGCTCCTCAGAGCCATGGGGCCCTGTCTCTGCTCCCCCTCCCCACCCCGCTGCCCCATCCAGGAGCATGGCCCAGAGCTCAGGGAAGGCTGTCTGGCCCCAGGTGCACTGCTGTGGCCACACCTGCAAGGAGTCCTGGCAAGGGAACCAACCGGCCTCCACTTAGGGAGGATCAGAACCCATTTCCTCCCTTCTGAGAAATGGAACAACATGTTAGGAGGGGGATTAACAAAACTTGCTTTTGCGGGGATGGCGATCAGAATTGAGGCCAAGGGGCTGAAAAGCCTCACTGAGTGAGCCCTTACCCTGGGCCCAGCACTGGCGCAGAGGTGAAGGGCAGGGATGTACGCCCTCGCTGGGGCCTTGCTGAAGCACAGGTGAGAAAGCATGGAGTGCTGGTCTGTGATCACGTCGGGGGATGAAGACGTGTCAGTGCACAGATCCGAATCACGGCCACACAGAGACATGATGATGGGCTAGCGGGATGGTGCAGGCAGACGGCACGGCAAGGGCGAGGGTCTCTAGGGGGAGGGAATAGACCCTGCCCTCTGTAGCTCAGACAGAAGCCCCTGGGCTAGAGCCACGTGATCATGATGGAGGGGCCCAAGTTTGGAGAGAAAAGGCTGGGCTGGACTTGGGTTGGCTCTGCAAGTCTGGAGTCTTTTGAGCGTGGACGTGACCACCTGATTTCCCCAGACGACTGTCTGTCTTCCCGGGGAATAAATTTTTGTTTAGTTGTTCTCAGTTGTGCTGGGTCATGGTTGCTGCTTGAGCTTTTCTCTAGTTGCAGTGAGCAGGGTCTGCTCTGCGCTGTGGTGCATCAGCTTCTCATTGCGGTGGCTTCTCTTGATGCGGAGCACAGGCTCTAGGCACACAGGCTTTAGAAGTTGCAGCGCCCAGAATCTGGACCACGGGCTCAGTTGTGGGACACAGGCTTAGCTGCTGGACCAGGGGTCAAACCCATGTCTTCTGCACTGGCAGACAGATTCTTTATCACTGAGCCGCAGGGAAGCTCAGTGTTTCAATGTGATAATTCTCACGTCTTTAGTCAGGGGGGCCCTCCTCAGCGAATGTTTTTGACATGGACCTGGTGACCCATGGTGGCTTTCTTGCCTTCTGGTGGACACAGTGTTTTAGACTGTTCATTTCCTGACTCAGACATGAAATCTTCCATTTCTTCCAAAAGCCGCAGATGGTTTTAATGAGAAATCGGCTCGCTTGGGGGTGACTACTGATCGGGTTTGGGCACTGTTTTCAGTCCTTTTCTGTACAAAGCTCGTCATTTCGTATTTATACCGTTTGAATTTAGGAATACAGTGTTTTTACTTAACCTCACCCATCATATAAACATCTCCTTTCACTCAAACAATTGATTCTCAGTGATAACAGGGTATTGACTCATTCAATCTGACCGCAGCGTAAAAACAGTAGACTCAGAAAAGCAGTGCCCATGCCCATACTCCCAGAACTCGTGGTTTCCCCCTGGTAGTGTTGGGATAGTTGTGCCATTATGGGAACGTTTCAATATGCAGGAAGGCCTGCATTCTCCTGGCACACAGATATTGCAGGCAGGGATTTGATAATGCTTGTGTAGATTTCCCTTGTGATTGTCCACGGTTGCTTATTGTGAAAAATAAGACAAATGAAGGCTTCTCCTGAATCTAGGAAGCAGCAGTGGGCAGGCATAGCACTTTAACTTCATAGCCCTAGTGCCTCCTCTTTTGCTGTTTTCACAAAGCGATGAACAGTCTGGCCCGGGACGTTAAGAAATCAACCCCCTCTCCTCTTCTCCCCATGCCCCTACTGTGTGATCTGCTCTATTTGGTCGGACTAAGGCGTTTCTCCTGAGAGAAGGAATCTGGGTGCTGGGGGAGCTCTGTTAGTTTTGAGTTTGTAGGGTTCAGATTGTTCCAGAACTGTGTGATTGTTGGGTATTGGGTAGATATTAAGATGGGCACAATAAAGGACAGAAACGGTATGGACCTAACAGAAACAGAAGATATTAAGAAGGGTGGCAAGAATACACAGAACTATACAGAAAACATCTTAATGACCCAGATAACCATGATGGTGTGATCACTCACCTAGAGCCAGACATCCTGGAGTGTGAAGTCAAGTGGGCCTTTGAAAGCATCACTACAAACAAAGCTAGTGGAGGTGATGGAATTCCAGCTGAGCTATTTCAAATCCTCAAAGATGATGCTGTGAAAGTGCTGCACTCAATATGCCAGCAAATTTGGAAAGCTCAGCAGTGGCCACAGGACTGGAAAAGGTCAGTTTTCATTCCAACTCCAAAAAAAAGCAATGCCAAAGAATGTTCAAATTCTACCGCACAATTGCACTCATCTCACATGCTAGTAAAGTAATGCTCAAAATTCTCCAAGCGAGGCTTCAACAGTCCATGAACTGAGAACTTCCAGATGTTCAAGCTGGATTTAGAAAAGAAGAGAAACCAGAGATCAAATTGCCAACACCCACTGAATCATAGAAAAAGCAAGAGAATTCCAGAAAAAATCTACTTCTGCTTCATTGACTGTGCCAAAGCTTTTGACTGTGTGGATCACCACAAACTGTGGAAAATACTTAAAAAGATGGAAATGAATACCAGAGCACCTGACCTACCTCCTGAGAAATCTGTATGCAGGTCAAGAAGCAAAAGTTAGAACTGGACATAGAACATCAGACTGGTTCCAAATTGGGAAAGAAGTATGTCAAAGCTGTATATTGTTACCTTGCTTATTTAACTTATATACAGAGTACATCATGTGAAATGCCAGACTGGGTGAAGCACAAGCTGGAATCAAGATTGCCCAGAGAAATATCAACAACCTCAGATATGCAGATGACATAACCCTTATGGTAGAAAGCAAAGAGGAACTAAAGAGCCTCTTGATGAAAGTGAAAGAGGAGAGTGAAAAAGCTGGCTTAAAACTCAGTATGAAAAAAACAAAGGTCATGGCATCTGGTCCCATCACTTCATGGCAAATAGATGGGGAAACAATGAAAACAGTGACAGACTTTATTTTCTTGGGCTCCAAAATCACTGCAGATGATGACTGTAGACATGAAATTAAAAGGAACTTGCTCCTTAGAAAAGCTATGACCAACCTAGACAGCATATTAAAAAGCAGAGACATACTTTACCGACAAAGGTTCATATAGTCAAAGCTATGGTTTTTCTAGTAGTCATGTATGGATGTGAGAGCTGGACTATAAAGAAAGCTGAGCACCAAAGAATTGATGCTTTTGAACTGTGGTGTTGAAGAAGACTCTTTGAGAGTCCCCTGAACTGCAAGGAGATCCAGCCAGTCCATCATAAAGGAAATCAGTCCTGAATATTCACTGGAAGGACTGATACTGAAGCTCCAGTACTTTGGCCACCTGATGAGAAGAACTGACCTATTGGAAAAGACCCTGATGCTGGGAAAGATTGGAGGTGGGATAAGGGGACAACAGAGGATAATGTGGTTGGATGGCATCACCAACTCGATGGACATGAGTTTTAGCAAGTTCTGGGAGTTGGTGAAGGACAGGGAAGCCTGATGTGCTGCAGTCCACGGGGTCACAAAGAGTTAGATACGACTGCGGTACTGGACTGAACGACTAGGTTGCTAGTTTTGCTTTTCAGATCTAGTGTATGTCTATCTGGGAGCATTTGGAGAAAATACAAAAACACTAAATTGCCACCATCTTCCCAGACTCCTTCTTAAATGGGCTTTCAACCCTCCAATGAAACTCAGAACAGGGTTGATAGAAAAGAATACATCATTATTCTTGTGGACAATATAATCATTCACTGAAATTCAAATTTGGTGTGCTTCCTCTAGAAGTTTGTCTCCAAAGGTTCTGGTCTGTATGCTTCTCTCGAGGTTATGAAATAATTTTCTTGGCCACCAAGAAAACGTGGTCGATAATTCTCTATCTTCTCATAGGTGAAGCTCCTTCCTTCCCCCTGCCTTTGAGGCTCTGCCCCTCCTCTGCCCTCCAGGCCTAAGAACAGCTTCTTTTCTGGACTCGGCTTCCACTCTCACATCCTCTTCCTCTGGTTCTGGCTTTCCTGCCTCCTCAGCCACCAGCAGGTTGCAGGTGAAATTCAGACCCAAGTAAGGGCCTGGGCAGAGGAGCGAGGTGTGGGGCTTCTGGCCACAGCAGGGGCTCAGTGCTGGAGTTTGGTGGGAAAAGGAACACTTGCCAGATGTCCTCAGCCTATGTTTTCTTTCCGGAAGTTTGTGGGTTTAGGTCTTACGTTCAAGTCCTCAATCCGTTTTGAGTTAATTTTCATGCTCTGGGCAGCATTTTTAAAAATCTACAAGATGAGGAGCAGGAGGATAAAATTATCACTGTCCTCCTTCTGATTTTCCAAACAGTGTGCAGGAGCTTTTCTGAAGCCCCGCAGGCTCTGAGACGTGGTCCATCCAATAGCAGCGTCCATTGATGAGTGTGGATGTGGGTGAGGCCTGGGCTGGCAGTCCTGCAGCTGGGGTGTGGGTCCCTGATCAGAGGAAGTGGGGGTAGTAGGCCATATATAGTAGCCATGCTTTAGTGGGAATGGATCATAGAGAAAGCAAAGGAATGCCAGAAAAGCATCTACCTATGTTTCATCAGCTACACTAAAGCCTTTGACTCTGCATCATAATAAACTGTGGAAAGCTCTTAAAGAGATGGGAATACCAAACCATCTTACCTGTCTCCTGAGAAACATGTATGTAGGTCAAGAAGCAACAGTTGAAACCCTGTCTGGAACAACTGATTGGCTCAGGATGGAGAGAGTACCACAGGGCTGTCTGCTGTCACCCTGTTTATTTAATCTATACACTGAGCACATCGTGAGAAATGCTGGGCTGGATGAGTTACAAGCTGGAATCAAGATAGGTGGGAGAAACTTCAACAACTCTCATCGCAGAAAGCAAAGAGGAACTTAAGAACTTCTTGATGAGGATGAAGGAGGAGAGTAAAAAGCCAGCTTGAAACTAAATATTAAAAAAAAAAATAAGATCGTGACATCCTTCCCCTTTATATCATGGAAAATAGAAGGAGAAAAGGTGGAAGCAATGACAGATTTCCTCTTCTTGGGCTCTAAAATCATTGTGGATGGTGACTGCAGTCATGAAATCAGAAGACAATTGCTTCCTGGCAGGAAAACTATGACAAACCTAGACAGTGTGTTGAAAAGCAGAGGCATCACTGTGCCAACACAAGTCCCTATAGTCAAGGCTATGGTCTTCCAGTGGTCACGTGTGGTTGTGAGAACTGGACCATAAAGAAGGCAGAACACCAAATAACTGATGCCTTCAAACTATGGTACTGGAGAGGACTCCTAGAGTCTCTTGGACAGTGAGAAGATCAAACCAGTGAATCTTAAGGGAAATCAACCCTGAATGCTCACTGGAAGGACTGATGCTGAAGCTCCAATACTTTGGCCACATGATGTGAACAGCTAACTCACTCATTAGAAAAGTCCTTGATGCTGGGAAAAATTGGGAGCAAGAGGAAAAGGCAGCAACAGAGGATGAGATGGTTGGATGGCATCACCGATGAAATGGACATGAACTTGGGCAAACTCCCAGAGATGGTGAGGGACAGGGAGGCCTGGCCTGCAGTCTATGGAGTCGCAAAGAGTCAGACATGACTGGGTGCCTTAAGACACCAAAAAAATAAAAAATAAGAAAATGGAGGTAACAATGCAGTGGAATGGTCAGAAGACAAGGCTTAGAAGCGTAGAGCAGGGAGACAAAAAGATGATTAACAGCAGAGAGAGGACAATGGAAAGACTGTGTAAGGGGATGTTATCAAAACAAAAGCAAGAACCTTCCCAGCCCTCAAGGACACCCGCTGCGGGGTGCTAATGGGACTCAGACCATCACAGCAACCACCGACCCAGTCTGAAAGTGTGGACTGTGCAGATGGGCACCATGAGGCAAGAACGTAAGGTTTAGGGTCTGCCAGGGTGGGTGGAGCTGGGGAGAAATGGCTGGGACATTATGGGAGGGTGACAAGGGGCTGGGGCTGCTCCTTGAGGATTGGGGCGTGGAGCAGGGGTGCCCTCCCACCGCAGCCTTCCTTAAAGACCAGATGGTGTTTCCCATTCCTCTCCTCTCATCAGCCACCTGGGGACTCTTCTTATCAGTCAGCTCACAGATCTTTGCAAAGCAAATCCCCCTCCTTCAGTGTGCCAGGTCCAAAGTAGTTGTGGCAGGTAGATTTACCTTTATTTCCCCAGAAAGACTGTGTTAGCTGTGTTCTTCCTCTGAAGGAATTACCTGTTTCACAGGCTCCTGTTCCTGCCGGTGTCAGGGTGATGCCTTTCAACGGAGGTCAAAATTAAGTGAAATCAAAGTGAAGACGTGGATATGTTGCTCTGGGTCTGGGGACTCGACCTGGCACCCAGAGAGAGGACGGGGAGCAGGTGAAGGTGCAGAGCGGGCATGGAAGCGAGCAAAGGCGGCAACCTGCTCTTTCCGGGAAGACAGGGGGCTGTCTGCAGGACTCAGAGGTGAGAGGCATCTGCAGTGGGGGATGGGGGAGAGCAGTATCAGGACAGGCTCTGGGGACTTTGGTTCCTGAGGACAGTCTATGGTGGGGACGGGGCAGGCTCAGGCTCTGTAGGGTCTGAACTTAGGCAGGTCAGAGAGCCTCTTCATGAAGAATTCAAATTGATGGACAAGGTGTGTGCACCTCAGAAATCAGTTTCGTGGGACAACATTCCTGCAGAAGCCTGACAAGGGGGAGCTGGCACTGCTGTGACTGAATGACCATTGGATCTGGAGTGTTTATTTGGTTTGTTTCAATACAAAACTTCTTTCCTCCACAGTGTGTTCAGTGTGCTTATAAACCAGGCAGAGGAGCGCTGGTAACCATTTACTGGGAGAAGCTCAGCCAAGGGAAGAGTGATGCCCTGAAGCCACTCTGGCCTCCCCCTGGGGATGTGGACACCCAGGGACAGGAGGATTAAAGAGGATGGACACCAAGGTCTGGATGGTTCAAGTGCCAGCAGGGGAAGGGGGCCCCAGCACCACAGTGCCCCCCCTCCCAGACTGTTTGCCTGATGCTGGGGCCAGTGGTAGGCGGGCTCCCCTCTGGGCTTGCCCACCATTTCCTGGGGCCACTTTGCTTTCCTGAGACAAGTGCAGGTAGGTTCTCATCTGAAGAGTTCTGACCCCTCCTTGGTCATGGGTTTTCCAGGTCCAGGTGAGCTGATGCCCTCGAAAGGGAGTGGCCAACCCTAGGTCTTGGCAGTGCAGGACCAGGGTTCCAATTTCTTCTGGAAATGATGCCAACCCTCAGCTGTTCAGAGATCCTGGGGCTCTTCCATCACTGCCTGGAACATCATTGCCAAGACCACGCTGCCCTTACCTCTGCCTAGATGGTGCAAAAGCCCAGCCCTCAAAACACACCTGACTGGGGACAATCAGCCGAGGTCTTGGCACAGAGGCTGGGGAGCAGCTGGCTGGGGTATGAGTGACCGGAGCCTGAGATGGTCACTGGTTCTCACATGCTGCTGAAATGCACATGGAAGTCAGACAGGCAATGTCACAAGAAATTGGTCTTACTTCTTGGAACGAGAAATTGGTGGGGGGGCGGGCATGAATCAAGAGCAGCTAGACTGAGCCAGGAGGAAGTCTCAGGGATGGGCAGGAGGAATGACTTTCCTTGCCTCCCCACGGGCTTGTCTTGTTTGGGTTGCAGGGCTCCGGATCCTGGGGGTCTCATGGTCTGCCGGGCTGGACACACCCAGGCAGGAGTTCGGATCCACCACCTGCCCACGGAACAGCGGGGTTTCGGGTCTCCAGGGGAGCCTGTCCCAGAGGACAAGGTGCATTTTGGTTTTTGAAGAGCCACCTGAGTATGAAAGTCTCTGTCATTTTATTTGCCAATTTGCTGAGCTTTCAAGATGACACGTTCCCCGGCGACTTTTCACATCTGCTAATGAATTCAATAAAGCACTTACTGGTGACTCTGTCTGGCCTAATGGTGGTAATAACTTTACATGATTAAACTTAATCAAATGCCATGTCATTAATGAAGCCGTGTGTTTTCTGCTGATAAAATTCATAAATGAGATGTCACAGCCCATATGTTCACTTCAAGTGACTCTGCAGGGCCTTCTGCATGTCCGCAAAGTTACACAGTCAGGAAATTTCCTCACTCAGCAGCTTCCAGTCAGTTACCACACTGGAGTCTGGAAGGTGGAACTGCCATGAGACCATCAGCCCTGGAGCTCTGCTGCTGAAGGTGAGGAGGGCAGACAGCTGACTCTCCCCACACCATGCCCTCTGGACCCAGCAGCTCTTTCTGAGTCCCCTGCCCAGTGCTCACGGTCATGCTTAGCACCATTTAAGGTAGCAGAGTCAAAGACACATGTTTGATCAATACAACCAAGCAAGAAGCTACACTGGTGATAAGTGGGGAGTGGGAAGGTTCCGTCACATGCCGAGGCTGCTGGAAAAGAAGGGAATTCTCAGTGTGCAACAGAAGGGATGAGTCTGGAGGACGCACACTCAGGGACACAAGCCGTCCCAGGACAGACACAAGATGGCACTCACACGTTCCAAGGACCAGGGCCTGGCATTTATTTGTCAGGGGCAGGGGAGACCAGGGGAGGCAGGGGAGCGCCACATTTAGAGCATATGACATACGCCGTGTGGGAGACAGCCCTCCAGCTGCCTGGTGATCCGGCCCCTCCTCTGGTCCTGGTGTCTGAGCCTCTTCCTGCCTTTGATACTTTTCCTTTTAGACCCCAGGGGGCTTTCTCTATCCTTGAAGTTTGAGTTACTTAATCGAGGTGTTTTATATCCATCTTTTATTCCTGGAACACACGACCAACAGATGAAAAGTTTTCATTTCTTAAGAGATTTGTTTATGCACTCACATCTTGAATTTCCCCCTTTATTTCTTCTGTGTTTATCTTTAAGACCACCAGTTATACACAGGTTATTTCCCATGGCTTCCACCCGCAGCCTCCGAGTCTCTTAATGGCTTTGCAGACGCACACCTGGCGTCCTGAGTGACTCCCGGTTTACTCCCTGGGCCCAGGACAGAGCTCTCCTTGAGTCCTTACACCTCTTCCTTCTTCTCTTTTCCTAAGAGAGCTTGTCTGGGCTCTCATTTTGTTCACTGATATTGTTATTTCTTATTTCTTTGCTTTTTTGCAATTTTGAAAAAAATTTAAAGATACAGGAAAAGTACAGAGAATTTTTACAAAACACATTGTGTTCCCATAACCCAAATTTAGCAAAATTTATTTTGTCATATCTGTTTCTAATCCCTTTTAAAAAAAACATGAAAGATACAGCTTAGGAGTCCTTTACAAACAACACGCTGGCCTGTTCTCACTGATCCACTGGTAAACAGTTTGGTGGCTTGTATTATTATATTATTTTAAAAACATTTACATATGTACATAGTCTTAATAGCACATAGCCATCATAGTCAACGAGAGAGTCCGAAATGCAGTACTTGGATGCAGTCTCAAAAATGACAGAATGATCTCTCTTCATTTCCAAGGCAAACCATTCAATATCACGGTAATCCAAGTCTATGCCCCGACCAGTAATGCTGAAGAAGCTAAAGCTGAACAGTTCTATGAAGACCTACAAGACCTTTTAAAACTAACACCCCCCAAAGATGTCTTTTTCATTATAGGGGACTGGAATGCAAAAGTAGGAAGTTAAGAAACATTTGGAGTAACAGGCAAATTTGGCCTTGTAATACAAAATGAAGCAGGGAAAAGGCTAATAGAGTTTTGCCAAGAGAACACACTGGTCATAGCAAACACCCTTTTCCAACAACACAAGAGAAGACTCTACACATGGACATCACCAGATAGCCAACATTGAAATCAGATGGATTATATTCTTTGCAGCCAAAGATGGAGAAGCTCTATACAGTCAACAAAAACAAGACCGGGAGCTGACTGTGGCTCAGATCATGAACTCCTTATTACCAAATTGAAGGAAGTAGGGAAAACAGCTAGACCATTCAGGTATGACCTAAATCAAATCCCTTATGATTATCCAGTGGAAGTGAGAAATAGATTTAAGGGCCTAGATCTGATAGAGTGCCTGATGAATGATGGAATGAGGTTTGTGACATTATACAGGAGACAGGGATCAAGACCATCCTCAAGAAAAAGAAATGCAAAAAACAAAATGGCTGTCTGAGGAGGCCTTACAAATAGCTGTGGAAAGAAGAGAAGTGAAAAGCAAAGGAGAAAAGGAAAGATATAAGCATCTGAATACAGAGTTCCGAAGAATAGCAAGGAGAGATAAGAAAGCCTTCCTCAGTGATCAATGCAAAGAAATAGAGGAAAACAACAGAATGGGAAAGACTAGAGATCTCTTCAAGAAAATTAGAGATACCAAGTGAACATTTCATGCAAAGATGGGCTTGATAAAGGACAGAAATGGCATGGAGCTAACAGAAGCAGAAGATATTAAGAAGACGTGGCAAGAATACACAGAAGAACTGTACAAAAAAGATCTTCACAACCCAGATAATCACGATGGTGTGATCACTCACCTAGAGCCAGACATCCTAGAATGAGAAGTCAAGTGGGCCTTAGGAAGCATCACTACGAACAGAGCTAGTGGAGGTGATGGAATTCCAGCTGAGCTCTTTCAAATCCTGAAAGATGATGCTGTGAAAGTGCTGCACTCAATATGCCAGCAAATTTGGAAACTCAGCAGTGGCCACAGGACTGGAAAAGTTCAGTTTTCGTTCCAATCCTAAAGAAAGGCAACGCCAAAGAATGCTCAAACTACCACACAATGGCACTCATCTCACATGCTAGTAAAGTAATGCTCAAAATTCTCCAAGCCAGGCTTCAGTAATACATGAACCATGAACTTCCAGATGTTCAAGCTGGTTTTAGAAAAGGCAGAGGAACCAGAGATCAAATTTCCAACATCTGCTGGATCATGGAAAAAGCAAGAGAGTTCCAGAAAAACATCTATTTCTGCTTTCTTGACTATGCCAAAGCCTTTGACTGTGTGGATCACAATAAACTGTGGAAAATTCTGAAAGGGATGGGAATACCAGCCATCTGACCTGCCTCTTGAGAAACCTGTATGCAGATCAGGAAGTAACAGTTAGAACTGGACATGGAACAACAGACTGGTTCCAAATAGGAAAAGGAGTACGTCAAGGCTGTATGTTGTCACCCTGCTTATTTAACTTATATGCAGAGTACATCAAAATTATAAATTTTAAACATTCAAAAGTAGTTGTTATTGTTCAGAGGCTGAATCTTATCCAACTCTTTGCAACTCCATGGATTGCAGCACACCAGTCTTCCCTGTCCTTCACTATCTCCTGGAGTTTGCTCAAACTCATGTCCACTGAGTCAGTGATGCTATCCACCCATCTCATCCTCTGTTGCCCTTTTTCTCCTCTTGCCTTCAATCTTTTTTTCCAATGAGTTGTCTCTTCACATTATGTGGCCAAAGTATTTGGAGCTTTAGCTTCAGCATCAGTCCTTCCAATGAATATTCAGAATTGATTTCTTTTAGGATTGACTGGTTTGATCTCCTTGCTATCCAGGGGACTCTCAAGAGTTGGGCCCAGTAGTGTAACCCATTCCCAGCTTCAGTGATAATCAATTCCTACCCAATATGTTTCATCTATGTCTCCCCCCTGATCCCCCAACCAGGTACTGTATCATTCCAAGCATTTCTTAAGCTATTTCTTTACACACATTCTTTAAAATCAGCTTTTTAAGTGCTACACAACTTTGATGGAGCTTTGATTGAGTTATCATTGAATTTAAAGATTTTGGAGAGCTTGCTTGCACAATTGAATCTTTCTATCTATTAAATTGGCTTGTCTCCCCATGTATTGAATGCTTTTTTTTATATCTTTCAATAACCCATTTGTTGTTTTCTCTCTCAAGAGCTTGCATACTTGTTAGCTTTTGCCACAACTATGAATGTCATTGATTTTACTGTGGCTGTATTTTATAATTCCCACTTGTTATTGCTATTGTAAAGAAATACTATGAACTTCGTGCATTGCTCTCGTTCTCTGCAAATCTTAACTTTCATTGATCAGGATTTTTTATTGGATTTTATACACAGACAGTCATATCACCTACAAGAAAATGATCATTTTGCTCTTAACTATTCCTGAACACTCATTGTTTCTATTTTTTGTTTTGCTGCAAAGGCTTGTTGCTCCAGCGCATGGTTGAGAAGGGAGTGCTAACTCGCCTGAGTTTGGCCCTCACATCCGTGGGTCACAGAGGTTCCCCATCCACCTACAGTCTTCTTCCTGCCCAGCCGTTTGATTTGTTTCCAGGTCTCAACCCAGCCCCAGGCTGACTCTAACCGGTTGTCATTCATCTTTGGGGCAGTGGATGGACTGAGCCACCCTGGTCCTGAAGGCCCACAGAGGGAGGAATGGGCTGAGCTGCAGAGAGACTGTGACTGCCACCTGGGCTTGCTGTCATCCCTCCAGGTGCCCCTGAATCACACTGGGCGACGGCCGACCCCCGCCACACCCCTCCCAAACTCTCCCCCTCATTGCCCTGCCACCTCATTCCCCCACCACTCCCGCCCCGCCACCTCCCCCTGGCCAACTTCATCAGCTAAAAGGCTGACTTGTGGGCAGTAGAGCTCCTATGCAGGCTGGCCTTCGGTTTTTGTTTTCAAATAATTTTATTTAATTTTGGCTGTACTGGGTCTTTGCCGCTGTGCGGGCTTTTCGCTAGTTGTGGCAAGCAGGGGCTACTCTCCGGTTGCGGTGCCCAGGCTTCTCGTTGTGGTGGCTTCTCTTGTGGTGTACAGGCTCTAGCGCATGCCAGCTTCAGTAGGTGCAGCCTGAGGGCTCTGGGGCACAGGCTCAATTGTTGTGGGGCACAGGCTCAGTTGCTCCACAGCAGGTGGGATCTCCCCAGACCCGGGATCGAACCTGTGTCTCCTACATCAGTAGGCAGATTCTTTACCACTGAGCAGGCAGGGAAGGCCCTGGCCTTCAGTTTTACCTCCTGCCTTGGAGATGGGTCTCAGTTCCCCCGTCTCAGGCCCATCAATCTGGGAATTCTCCTGCACCCCCACCTCTGGGATATAGCTAAGCTCCAGAAGCAGGTCGAATGGGGCAAGTACCCCCAGTGGCCGAGTGCCTCCACCCTAATGTGTCCTCGAGACCCCACTGCTTTCTCTCCCTGGCTCTGTTCTGTGCCGTGGGTGTGAGTCAGGGACAGGACATGAAGATGAGTGGGGGCAGGAGGCCCTGGGCACTCAGGCTTTCTTTGCTCCCTCCCCTTCTGCACCTGATTCCCAAGACTGAAAAACGAGGCTCTACTTCCAGCCTCCTGTAAGGTCATGTCGAGGAAGACCCAAGAGCCTGTTTTTCCATATTTCACCTCAGGACATTTGGACATCGAATAGTTTAGCGGCAGGAAATAAGCCACTGCATAAGCAGAATGTTTCTCAGCCAGAAAACCAGCAATCAGAGAAAATGTATTTTTGAAAAAGAAGATTTAGTGGGTGGGCCAAGTTTTGTATCTTTCACCTGGTAGATTAACAATTATATGGCTGCACAGAGGCAGCTAACATTTTCAAACAGGAAGACATATGATTAAATCTCTTTTGATGTTATCTGCAAATTGTTTCTCTTCTCTGAGCTCTGCTTCCAAAGGGTCATTCTCCAATTAGAGTCAGAGATGATTATTGTGGCAGCAGCCCTGCCTGCTTCAATGGTGAATTCTTCAAAGAATTAGCCTACATGCAGTATCTCGTAGCATGTTGGACCCTCAACATTTTGTTCTTTTCTATTAGTAACTAGAACCAGTTCATCTCACATGTGAGTGTGTGTGTGTTCAGTCGTGTCTGACTCTGTGAACCCATGGACTGCAGCCCGCCCGGCTTCTTTGTCCATGGGATTCTCCAGGCAAGAATACTGGAGTGGGTTGCCATGCCCTTCTCCAGGGGATCTTCCCGACATAGGGGTTGAACCTGTGTCTTTTGTGTCTTCTGCATTCCAGGTGGAATTTTTACCATAGTGTCTCCTGGGAAGCCCACTTTATCTGATGCTTTTCCAGTAGAATGGAGTTCTTTGTTACTCCCGCCCAAGGCCCCTGTGACCTGCCACAGGGCACAGACAGCCCTGTGGCTACTGCCCCCCTGGCCCTGGGCAGACCATTATGCCCCCAGGACGGATGATTTAATAAGTTGATTTCCACTCAGGACATTTGCTGAGGCCTCTGTTGAAGTAATAGATTGTTTGCTCTTGACAACTTATTACTACTATTGAAGTGGACCTTGAGTCAGGGTGAAGGGTTCCTAAACCTCTAATGGTCACTGGTGAGCAAAGTGAGGTGGAGGAGCAAAGATTAATCAGGTACCATGTCCTCTAGTTTCCTTTTGCTCAATAGTGACCACTAGAGGTCAATTCAGATTCCTGGCATTAGGTCATTTTTTGAAGAGTTAATTGACGTTATGAGCTTCCCTGGTGTCTCAGAGGGTAAAGCGTCTGCCTGCAATGCAGGAGACCTGGGTTCATTCCCTGGGTTGGGAAGATCCCCTGGAGAAGGAAATGGCAACCCACTCCAGTATTCTTGCCTGGAGAATCCCATGGACGGAGGAGCCTGGTAAGCTACAGTCCACAAGGTGGCAAAGTGACATTATATAAATGATATTGACTTGCTTTAAAAGAAGGCTGAGCACCGAACAGCTGATGCTTTCAAGTTGTAGTGCTGGAGAAGACTCTTGAGAGTCCCTTGGACAACAAGATGAAACCAGTCGATCCTAAAGGAAATCAACCCTGAATTGCAAGGACTCATGCTGAAGCTCCAATACTCTGGCCACCTGATGGAAAGAGCCGACTCATTGGAAAAGACTCTGTTGCTCAGAAAGATTGAGGGCTGGAGGAGAAGAGGGCGACAGAGGATGAGATGATTGGATGGCATCACAGACTCAATGGACATGAGTTTGAACAAAATCTGGGAGACAGTGGAGGACAGGGACTTAGTGACTGAACAACAACAGCAACTCCCTCTTTTCTGAGTGAGCTCCAGGCTCTCATGGGTGAGATGTCTGCCAAGTGAACAGACCTAACCAGCCTCGCCTGAAGGTGCTGGAGGAGGTGCCTCCCAGGAGTTCCTCCTGGGCCCTCGGCCTTCCCATTTGGCTGGGGCTCCTCCTGGAAGCAGTGGCCACACCAGACTGGCTGGCTGTCCAGTCTGCTGGCTGCCTCCCTTGAGGTTCCCAAATGAAGGTATGAAAACCCAACTTTACCTCCCAGTTGCTCATGAACACATACTTGTTATTATTGTACTCGGAATTTTTGTTTATTGGGAAAGGGTATAATGACAAAAGGGTACTATTTGTTCAGTAACATTTAACAAATAAGTGTGTTATTAATCAGAAACACATCTAAGTACATATGTAGACAAGGAGCCACGGCAAAAGATGTTTGCTTTTTGGACCATGCTGAGTAGAGTGTCCCTGTGACACATGCTGCCAAGGGTCCCAAGACCCCCAGCCAAGCCTGCAGGGTCCAAAATGCATTTTACTGCCGAGCCTGGTATACAAGCCCTCAGCTTCGAGAGTCCTCTGGAATGAGAGATTTATTTACTTATTTGGCTGTGCTGGGTCTTAGTTGTGGCACGTGGGGTCTTCAGTCTTCACTGCAGCATGCAAACTCTTAGTTATGACGTGTGGGATCTAGTTCCTTGACCAGGCATTGAACCCAGGCCCCTTGTGTTGGAAGTGTGGAATCTTAGCCACTGGACCACCAGAGAAGTCCCTATGAATGTATTTTTTATTGAAGTAAGTACAGTTGATTTACAATGCCATGTTAGTTTCAGTTGTACAGCACAGTGATTCAGTTATAGGCATATAACTGAATATATATTGCTTTTCAAATTCTATTCCCATATAGGTTATCATGGAATATTGAGTATAGCTCCTGCGCTGTCTGGAAGGTTCCCGGGGCAAGAGCTGAGAGCCCTGAGCTCATAACGTGGCCTTCCAGCCTCCAGGTTCCCAGTCGGCACTCAAAGAGCCTGGATGTTACCAACCCTGTGGTTTTGCAACAAGTTTAAGAAGCCAACAAGTTGAAAGCCAACAGTGCTTCTTAGATCTCCAAGAGAACTGCGATCACAGGGCAAACCCAAGGTCTCACCTGTGGTGGGGAGGGGGCTCTTGTGAAGGTCATACCCCAGGCACAGGCGCCCTCATGCCTGAGATGCAGGCACACCCCCAGCCCCCAAGCCCAGCCTCTACTCCCGACACCCACATCACCACGGCCTCAGTGGGCCTCGGCCTGCTGCAGGATTCAGCTCCCAGCCAGAGACTGAGGTCGGGCCACGGTGGTGAGAGTGCTGAATCCTGGCCACTAGACCACCGGGGACAGTGACAAAGCCCTTGCCTGTCAGCTTTGAGAAAGTGAATTTCCACAAAGAGACAGAAGTAGTGAAAGGAGTAAAGTATACTAAGAGGAAAAGGAGTACGTGTAGATAAACCCCATGGAGAAGGCAACGGCAACCCATTCCAGTACTCTTGCCTGGAAAATCCCATGGAGGGAGGAGCCTGCTAGGCTGCAGTCCATGGGGTTGCAAAGAGTTGGACACGACTGAGCTACTTCACTTTCACCTTTCACTTTCATGCATTGGAGAAGGAAATGGCAACCCACTCCAGTGTTCTTGCCTGGAGAATCCCAGGGACGGGGGAGCCTGGTGGGCTGCTGTCTATGGGGTCACACAGAGTCCGACACGACTGAGGTGACTTAGCAGCAGCAGCAACAGACAGACCCCCAGCAGGCTCAGAGAGGGAGTCATGCCCTTGGGGTGGTCTGAATCGCTTACACAGGCATTTCTTCCGGTTTCCTCTGGTCAATCACCTGGCTCTGTCTGACTCTGAGTTCGTGTCTGGAGTATCTTGGGGTCCTTCCTTGTGTACATGCGCGTCTCTTAGCCGAGACAGATTCCAGCACAGAGGCCTGTGGGCAGGTTGACATCACCTGCTGTGGGGTGGGGCCCCCTCTATTTGACCTTCAAGGAGTCTTTCTGCATCTGCGTAGTTAGGAAGGTCTCCTTGACGTTGAGAAGGAGGAACATGCGATCTCCTTGGCTGCTATCTGGGCAGGGCTCAGCTCCTCCTCCCTTCTGCCATCACCTTCATCTGTGAGTCTCTGTCCACAGGGGACAAACTCCAGCTGCTCAGCTTGGACCCTGTCCACCTCCTGCCCCACCCCACCCACACCCCCATTCCCCACACCCACATTCCCTGCCTCCTCCCGCCCCCGCCACGGCCCATCAACAGGGTTCCAAACAACAGGGAATTCCTGTGGAAAACACTGCACGTCTCAGCCCTTGTTGACGGGGACCTGCCTCTCCTGTTTCACTTCTAAACACTAAATTGTTCAGTTACACATGTAACAAACCACCTCACAGGAGCCATAAAAAGAACCAAAGTCCATGTGCAGGTCCACTGGAACAGCATCATGTTGTCTACTTACAGCAATAAGGAAAAGCTGCTCTGTTTCCATAACCATAAACCTCTTGTCCTGGGTTATCAGGAGGTCTTCCCTCAGATGGCCTGGTCTCTGCAGCCTTTGTCCTGGGCATTGACTCTGCTCACCCAAGGACAACAGGGGACAACACGTCCCCCAGCCCCAGGGCACTGCACTATTCTCCTGGGTGTCCAAAACCCTGCCCACACGTGTGTACATAGTCCCCGTGTTAAACCCTCCTTCAGCTACCCCTGTGTGAAGGTTCCATCCTTCCCCGCAGGGTTCCTGCTACACCTGAGGATGGAGCCCGGGGCCTACTAGGTAACACAGACCTCTTTCCACTTGCTTTGGCAAAATAAATGCCTGTAGTTTTGAGAAAAAGCATATTGTGTTCTGTAACTTACCCCAGACGGTGTAAATGTGTGACATTTCATCGAGTCATCCCTCTTCCTCTGGGGAGGCTGCAGGTAGACGGGACATCAGAGGATGGCTCAAAATAAACCCTCAGAAGCTGGAAGAGCCACAGAGTTCTATTTGTTGCACTCTAGGCAGCTATCTACAGAGAAGGCAATGGCACCCCACTCCAGTACTCTTGCCTGGAAAATCCCATGGACGGAGGAGCCTGGTAGGCTGTAGTCCATGGGGTTGCTAAGAGTTGGACATGACTGAGCAACTTCACTTTCACTTTTCACTTTCATGCATTGGAGAAGGACATGGCAACCCACTCCAGTGTTCTTGCCTGGAGAATCCCAGGGACAGAGGAGCCTGGTGGGCTGCCGTTTGTGGGGTCACACAGAGTTGGACACGACTGAAGCGACTTAGCAGCAGCAGCAGCAGGCAGCTATGTGCAACAGAACGCTATTTTCTTTTTACTTTTGCACTTTTCTTAACCAGAGTGCTGTCTGAAATACTGTTACCATTTTCCTGTTGCCACTGTGAAAAGTCCTGTTGGGGAACCGACACTGAGTTAAGCTGGTTGAAGTAATTTAACATTTAGTTTTGTTTCAGAAATTGTGGTTCTCTGCTCTTGACACCATTCACTGAAAAACTCCCCACTTGCTCTCAGGGACCAACGTCACATAGGATGTTGAGCAAATGTTTTCCATGCACATAGTGTTTACAGAGCAGGACCAATCACGTTTTAATTCGGGCCATAGTGACATCAAACTTCATCAAGTAAATAAGCAACATAGTCTGGAAATATCTCAATTTATTAATCCTCCTGGTATAGTCTTTCAATTGGGTTCAATAGAATCTTCTGGTCTAGAACAAGAACATGTATATTGAACATTTTTCATAGGAAGGATATATATCATTCATTTGCTCATTTACTTATTCAGCAAGTATTTGTTACATGTCTAGTACAGATCAGGTATTGTTTTGGAAGCTGGGGTACATTGGTGAATACGAGAAAAAATTTTTTTTTGCTTTGGTGACGCTTACATCCCGGGGGTGCCTGCTCAGTCGCTTCAACCGTGTCCGACTCTTTGTGACCCCATGGGCGGTAGCCTGTCAGGCTCCTCTGTCCATGGGATTCTCCAGGCAAGAATACTGGAGTGTGTTGGCATGCCCTCCTCTGGGGGATCTTCCCAACCCAGGGATCGAACCAGGGTTTCCTATGTCTGCTGCGTTGGCAGGTGGGTTCTTTACCACTAGTGCCACCTGGGAAGCCCTATCCTGGGTTGTAATTAATAAATTAATTAATAAAGATGAAAAATAGACCAGTGTGAAGGGGTTTCTGAGTGCCTGAAGGCAGTGACAATTTTAACTGAAATGCTGCAGATAGGTCTAGCGAGAAGGTGACACGGGAACAGAGCCTTGCTAAGGCAGGAAGTCATCGTTTGCAAACCTATGATGTGCGGGCCACCTGAAGGCCCAGCATCCACAAGACCCTGTGCAGACACTGCCTACCAGGCAATTTCCCTTCCATCAGTTCAGTTTGGTTCAGTAGCTCAGTCGTGTCTGACTCTTTGCAACCCCATGGACCACAGCACCCCAGGCCTCCTTGTCCATCACCAACTCCTGGAGTCCACCCAAACCCATGTCCATTGAGTTGGTGATGCCATCCAACCATCTTATCCTCTGTCGTCCCCTTTTACTCCTCCCCTCAATCTTTCCCAGCATCAGGGTCTTTTCTAATGAGTCAGCTCTTCACATCAGGTGGCCAAAGTATTGGAGTTTCAGCTTCGACATCAGTCCTTCCAAAGAACACCCAGAACACTGCAGTCCAAGGGACTCTCAAGAGTCTTCTCCAACACCACAGTTCAAAAGCATCAATTCTTTGGCGCTCAGCTTTCTTTATAGTCCAAATCTCACATCCATATATGACTACTGGAAAAACCATAGCTTTGACTAGACAGACCTTTGTTGGTAAAGCAATGTCTCTGCTTTTTAATATGATGTCTAGGTTGGTCATAACTTTTCTTCCAAGGAGTTAGCACCTTTTAATTCAATGGCTGCAATCACCATCTGCAGTGATTTTGGAGCCCAGAAAATAAAGTCAGCCACTGTTTCCACTGTTTCCCCATCTGTTTGCCATGAAGTGATGGGACCAGATGCCATGATCTTAGTTTTCTGAATGTTGAGCTTTAAGCCAACTTTTTCACTCTCCTCTTTCACTTTCATCAAGAGGCTCTTTAGTTCCTCTTCACTTTCTGCCATAAGGGTGGTATCATCTGCATATCTGAGGTTATTGATATTTCTCCCAGCAGACTTGATTCCAGCTTGTGCTTCACCCAGCCCAGTGTTTCTCATGATGTACTCTGTAAATAAGTTAAATAAGCAGGGTGACAATATACAGTCTTGACATACTCCTTTTCCTATTTGAAATCATTCTGTTGTTCCATGTCCAGTTGTAACTGTTGCTTCCTGACCTGCATACAGATTTTTCAAGAGGTAGATCAGGTGGTCTGGTATTCCCAGCTCTTTTTGAATTTTCCAGAGTTTATTGTGATCCACACAGTTAAAAGCTTAGTCCCTTCCATACTCGGATAATAAAAGGCAGAGCATGGGGCCCTTCACTTCTGACAGCAGGGATCATGGCAAAGCTGTGCTTCCTTCTTATAAATGCCCTTTTAAGGTCTCAGCGTTCTAACAACTACTGTAGACAGTACAATTGTCCTTGTTCAAAGGAGACTTGCGTATTTATTTTCCTCTCAAGATCTTTCTTTAAAATACATACTATTTCTATGGGACTCTGAGGCTGTCTGGCAAACAGAATGTTGGCCAAATAATTCCTACCACTGCACGTATTCTCCTGGCTGGTAAGGACAATATCTTGAAATATTAATCTCCGTGACTTTCTTTTATCGACTCCCTTGTACATGACTTTGCACGAGTTAGAACATCTACGTTGCCTTGAAAAGAAGTAGGAGTTTTGCTTTTATTTCCAGAATTCTGGGAGGTGGATCATAGAGGATCCTGCTGTGATTTATGTCAGAGAGTGTTTTGCCTACGTTCTCCTCTAGGAGTTTTATAGTTTCTGGTCTTACATTTAGATCTTTAATCCATTTTGAGTTTATTTTTGTGTACGGTGTTAGAAAGTGATCTAGTTTCATTCTTTTACAAGTGGTTGACCAGTTTTCCCAGCACCGCTTGTTAAAGAGATTGTCTTTACTCCATTGTATATTCTTGCCTCCTTTGTCAAAGATAAGGTGTCCATATGTGTGTGGATTTATCTCTGGGCTTTCTATTTTGTTCCATTGATCTATATGTCTGTCCTTGTGCCAGTACCATACTGTTTTGATGACTGTGGCTTTGTAGTAGAGCCTGAAGTCAGGCAAGTTGATTCCTCCAGTTCCATTCTTATTTCTCAAGATTGCTTTGGCAATTCGAGGTTTTTTGTATTTCCATACAAATCTTGAAATTATTTGTTCTAGTTCTGTGAAAAATATGGCTGGTAGCTTGATAGGGATTGCATTGAATTTGTAAATTGCTTTGGGTAGTATACTCATTTTCACTATATTGATTCTTCCAATCCATGAACATGGTATATTTCTCCATCTATTAGTGTCCTCTTTGATTTCTTTCATCAGTGTTTTATAGTTTTCTATATATAGGTCTTTAGTTTCTTTAGGTAGATATATTCCTAAGTATTTTATTCTTTTCGTTGCAATGGGGTCTAATTAAAATTAAAAGCTTCTGCACAACAAAGGAAAATATAAGCAAGGTGAAAAGACAGCCTTCTGAATGGGAGAAAATAATAGCAAATGAAGCAACTGACAAAAAACTAATCTCAAAAATATACAAGCAACTTATGCAGCTCAATTCCAGAAAAATAAACGACCCAATCAAAAAATGGGCCAAAGAACTAAATAGACATTTCTCCAAAGAAGACATATGGATGGCTAACAAACACATGAAAAGATGCTCAACATCACTCATTATCAGAGAAATGCAAATCAAAACCACAATGAGGTACCACTTTACACCAGTCAGAATGGCTGCGATCCAAAAATCTGCAAGCAATAAATGCTGGAGAGGGTGTGGAGAAAAGGGAACCCTCCTACACTGTTGGTGGGAATGCAAACTAGTACAGCCACTATGGAGAACAGTGTGGAGATTCCTTAAAAAATTGCAAATAGAACTACCTTATGACCCAGCAATCCCACCGCTGGGCATACACACCGAGGAAACCAGAATTGAAAGAGACACATGTACCCCAATGTTCATTGCAGCACTGTTTATAATAGCCAGGACATGGAAACAACCTAGATGTCCATCAGCAGATGAATGGATAAGAAAGCTGTGGTACATATACACAATGGAGTATTACTCAGCCGTTAAAAAGAATTCATTTGAATCAGTTCTGATGAGATGGATGAAACTGGAGCCAATTATACAGAGTGAAATAAGCCAGAAAGAAAAACACCAATACAGTATACTAACACATATATATAGAATTTAGAAAGATGGCAATGACGACCCTGTATGCAAGGCAGGAAAAAAGACACAGCTGTGTATAATGGACTTTTGGACTCAGAGGGAGAGGGAGAGGGTGGGATGATTTGGGAGAATGGCATTCTAACATGTATACTATCATGTAAGAATTGAATCGCCAGTCTATGTCTGACGCAGGATATAGCATGCTTAGGGCTGGTGCATGGGGATGACCCACAGAGATGTTATGGGGAGGGAGGTGGGAGGGGGGTTCATGTTTGGGAACACATGTAAGAATTAAAGATTTTAAAATTAAAAAAAAATAAAAAACTAAAAAAAAAAAAAAGAAGAAGTAGGAGTTTTGGAGCTGGAATGAGAAGCAGAAGAAAGGGAAGATGTTTGATTTATTTTACTGCAACTCACCAACCTGAGTCAGTAGGGCCAACAAACAGGAGCTAGGCTACTGTCTCCAGGTTTTGCTGTATCACTGGGGCAACTTGATTGAGTCACTTAAGCAGAGCAGCCAAACCAATCCCTGGAATTTCCATCAACAGTTGCCTACGTGTCAGACTCATGGATCACGGTGATGGGACACTGACTGTGCACAAAACCTCACTGAGTCCCAACTGAGAGGCTACACTGGGGACCCACTCTTACTGCGACCCAGGACATAGGACAAGTGGAAGTTCCCTCCTGGTTTGGTTGTGTCTCAAGGTTTCGGCAGGATATCTATAAACTAGGCATCTGGAGTCGGGCTCCCTGTCTAAGCATGTTCCTAGCATTGGCATTTGCTTCTCCTTGCTTCTTTCCACTCAGGTCAGAGACGTTCTCCAGGAAGAATGACTTGAGCAGAGACGCTGCAGGCAGTACGTGCTGTATTCTACACAGTCCTTTCAGTGACACTATACCTGTCAGAGGCTCAGGTCACTTACATTGCCCCAGGTTTCAGGCTGGAGTAAAAGAAATAAGTGTTTGTTGAAAGACTGAGCAAAATTTTTGTGTTTTTGCTGTCCTTCACTTCCCCTGACCTTGGGGTTGGGTGAAAACACCTGGAATGATGCTCTGTGGGTCAGTATGTGGAGGAAAGGTGAGCCATCATGGGGCCAGGAAGTACTTCCCCTGCTTACATGTCCCTATGAGCGTGAGTTCTGGTGTGCACAGAAACAAACTTTGCCCTTGTACACATCTCCTCCCCGGCTGCGGTCGCCTTCATCCAACTGATCCAGACTCCTTGATGACACAAATTCACCCCCTTCTCATCCTGCCACTCTCAGCACTTCAGAGGAAGATGAGATTTCCATGTGAACAGAGAAGCTAAATTTCTGTGTTCTGGTTGTATATTTCCATGTGTGCATTAGATACTTGTCTCCAAAAGATGAGGCTCATTTCTATCTATATTTTCACCCATTAATTCCCCCTTGCTTTTCTAAATTATTTGGATTTGCTTTAACTTTATTTTCTCCCAGACATTGGAAGAATGATTAATGCAGACCATTAACCATTTTATCATTTTATTGCTCATAATCAAACCAGAATTAATTTTCCAAAATTACATGGCACATTACTATAAAGATTTACTAAAACCCAGATGCATATAAAATACTGCCTTTCTATTGTTTCTGTTTATTTTCAATTCTATCAAAAAGCAGTAAACTTCTGCTGGCAAAATTGCTTGGAAAAACCCAGCTGTTTAGCAGGCAATGTTGCTGTTTTCATTTACAGGTTTTTACCGTAGCCCAGGTGACAGGGCACCTGTACAGTCGCCTTTATTTGTACAATTAGTGACTTGATCAGAAACTCGGAAAATTCTCACGACTGGACAGGAGAGGCCCCGCTCATGCATTAGCTCACAAAGAAGGATCCCCTTAGTAGACTTTGCTCCTCTCCCGGAGGCTGTGCCTCTGTGCTCCTCCCAGGAGGATACGGTCAGTTGTCCCCCTACTCAGCAGAGGGATAGGAGGCCAGGGTGACCATTGGTAAAGTCTAGGCCATTCAAAAGGCCGCTCAGCAATGCTATTGATAAAGGCTGCAGACACCTTACCAACTGCACCCAACCCATGGTAGTCTCCCATTTGATGGATGTAGGGTGAAAAATCAAGAATTCCAGGCTTGGAGGACAGCAGACACAGAAACCCATCTGCCATGTTTGCAGTGGGAGGTTGGGCCCAGATCTGCTGCTCTGGTGAACCAGCTGAGTCATGAAAATGTGGCCTTATCTACAAGATTAGGCTCCATGCATAGTTCTAACAATCTATGGGAGTTTAATCTATGGTTTGGATCTCATATAAAGCAACACAGAAATAAAAGAAGTACATGCTAGCATGGAACTAACCATGCAGAAAGTAGAAGTGTTAATCACTCAGTCGTGTCTGACTCTTTGCGACCCTATAGACTGTAGCCCGCCAGGCTCCTCTGTCCATGGAACTCTCCAGGCACAAATGCCAGAATGGGTCGCCATTCCCTTCTCCAGGGGATCTTCCTGACCCAGGGATCAAACCTGGGTCTCCTGCATTGAAAGGCAAAGTCTTTACCATCTGAACCACCAGAGAAGCCCTAACCAGGCAGATGCCGAGCCAGCTCTCAGTACCGTATATGAGGTGACTCTGAAGGCGGACTTGTTGCTGGTCCTCGTGTTGTGAGATCCAATGGCATCGGCTGAATGGGTAGCTAGCCTCTCTGCCTTCTCCATGGAGAATTCGGCTTTCAGGGCTCTGTAAAGAATCAGACCCTAGTCCCTGCCTTCAGAGAGCTTACAGTCTTCATGCGAAGCTCAGGGCAGGGCAGGGCTGGGATTTAAGAGACTGAAAGAATTTACAAGAAACTGCGGTTGTCTTTTGTTGTGTAGCTGCTAATCTTGTTCATTTCTTTGTGACCCCATGGACTGTAGCCCGCCAGGCTCCTCTGTCCATGGGATTCTCCAGGCAAGAATACTGGAGTAGGTTGCCATTTCCTACTCCTGGGGATCTTCTCCACCTAGGGATCGAACCCCAGTCTCCTGCATTGGCCAGGAGGATTCTCCACCACTGTGCTATCTGGGAAGCCTTTGTGGTTTTCTAGTGAATGGTAAAGACCACAAGCACTGGAGGGCTAGGGGAAGGAGCCCCTGCCCAGTGGGGTGCCTCCCAGGGAAGATGGACACACAGTGACGGTGTCAGACTAACCAAGTCATACCCTGGAGTCAGCCTACTTGTGGGGTTCCAACAAGGTCGCCGAGCTTTCTGGAAGCCTCGGGGCTTCATCTTCAAAACACAGTAATATAGGACTGACCTTCTAGGGTAGTCCTGGACATAAGGCAAGCACAGCATCTAGCACAAAGCCTGGTGTGCAGTGAGCAGTAGGTAAAGGTCAGCCACTCACGTCACCATTGTCATGATCAGAACTGTCATTGTCATCACCATATAAGGAGAAGGTTGGTGTGAGCCTTGAGGAACAGGATTGTGTGGACAGATGCTCCCTTGAACTTGTAGATGGAATTTCAAGATCCAGGACTCGGAGAGACTTAGAGACCTAGCATTTTTTGCTTCTAGATTGGAGTACCTGCTATCTGGGCTTTGCATTTGAGGAAAGGGAGCATGGCTCTAAGAGATGCTGCCAAAAACATGTGCCCTGTCAGATTCCCTACTAAGTTAGGAGACTATGCTTTCCCTCCTCACCTGCCAAAGTGTATTTTAGTATCTTCTTTCACTACTCAGGCTAAAGTAATTTCTCTGCATCTATGACCCCCTCATCAAAGTTTACTAGTCATTTGTGCGACTGTTTTGGCCCTTCCTTGGGTTCTTTTGAATTTTTATTTAAAATTTTGATTGCTCTCTAACATGTAGTTCCTGCCTCAATTGTTGTTACATATATTTCCTGCCTCGATTATAGAGCACAAACTCCTAGTTGTTTCTATGTGTCTCTGCACTTCCCACAATTCTTAATATGATTCTGGGTGTGGGGTAAGCACTCAACATATTTGCTGGTTGTTTGATTTTTTTCAATTCAACATGTTGCATAAAATTTGATCAGGAAAAGTCAGATAGAAATGTTTCTGCCAATGAAAAATATGTATTGGTTTATTGAGGTTTAACATACTTCCAGTGACATGCTCCGTGATATTTATGCTCTGACATATTCTCATTCCAAACCACCCCAGAAAGTTGCCCTGTCCCTCCTCTGGCACCACAAAGCCACCACAGGTGTCATTCTATCACCACGTTAGCTCTGTCTGTTCTAGAATTTCACATGAATGGAGTTACATGGCATACACTTCCGTGTCTGCATTCCTTCACTAACATACTCTCCCTAATAAGCATCCACATTGTCGCATGTATCAGAGGCTCATTCTCTTCCACTGGGTAATGGTCCACGGCTTGAATATTCCCATCTGTTAGTCCACTTCCTTGCAGACAGCTATCTAGGTTGTTCCAACCAATAAACCATTATGCGCATTATTGTATATGCCTTGATACCAAGCAGGACCCCATGAGGCTCCTGGGCACAGAATCCTTGGAAATGGGCTGCATTCAGCCTCCATGACCTTCTCCAAGTCCCAACAGGCAGGTTCAAGCAGCTGTTAATTAGGGAAGGGAGTGAATGCGGAGACAAGAGAGATACTGTCATAAGAACAATAGTGTATCTTTGAAGCAGGGTGCTGGTTCCCAGTCAGAGGATACACACATTACATTTGAGCAGCAAGGCTATCTCTAACTCTACTTGCAGATATGTTTATCTGCCTACACATGCCCCAGCAGAGTCCACCCTCAGTATTTATCAAAGATAAACGAAAACATGGCCACAAGGAGCATGTACCATATTGCTTACTGTACACTAGGCACTGTCCTGAATGTTTTGAGCATGTTAACTCAATTCTTATCAAGATCTGTGAGGTAAGTGCCTCTACCGACTCCATTCTACTTGTGGAGAAAGCGAAGCAGAGAGAGGTTCTGGCCTTAGTCAATCCCCAGCCTCCTGCCTCCGGTCCTGCTCCACAGATGGGGGAGACTGGTCACAACCAGGGCCCTACTCCTCCCCTGCCCCCAGTAGCCCACATTCTTGTCTCCTTACTGGGAAAACCCCACAGGCTGACATTTCCACCTCCAAAAAACGAGCAGTACTCTAAACTGTTTATAAACACAAATGACTTGGGCGTTAAGCTCAGTAGTTGTCCTTGCTCAGTGGCTAAGTCTTGTCCGACTCTTTGCAACCCCATAGACTGCAGCATGCCACACTTCCCTTACTTCACTATCTCCAGGAGCTTGTTCAAACTCATGTTCATTGAGTAGTTGATGCCATCCAACCATCTCCTTCTCTGTCGCCCCCTTCTCCTGCCCTCAATCTTTCCCAGCATCAGGGTTTTTTCCAATGAATCAGCTCTTCGCATCAGAACTTTCAGTGAATATTCAGTGCGATCTTAACATATTAATATTAAACTCAATATACAAGGTAATTAGGTGCACAGGGTAATTGGCCGTAAAGTGAAGCTACAATCATGAATTTCAGATGGTTACCGGGCAGCGGTTGGGTTGGAAAGTTGAGCAGGTGGGGGTGATCCGATCTGCAGTCCACACGGCAGTCAGGACCCAGGTAACCACAACCTTTAGGGTACCTAGGACCCCGCAGCGCAGATACCCTCCGGCCCGGGCCGCACCCACTGCGAACTGGCAGTCAGCAGCTCAGTCTGTTAGAGCAGGCAACGCCCACTGCGCACGCGCGCACCGCGGACTCCTGGATCAGGGTAGCAACACGGCCTCGAGGAGCCGCGCCGGCCAATCAGCGCGGCCGGGGGCGGGGTTTTCCCGTGGCGCTCCCGGGTAGGCGGCGGGCAACTTCCGGCAATAAAGCCTGACGCTCCGCCGTCAGGTGCGGACTGTGGGGCTTCTGAGCGCCAGGTGGGTCCGGGATCGTCGGCGCGCTAGGTAAGGAGTGCGATGCTGCGCGCGCCAGGTGGGGACTGTAGGCGTTTGCGCGTCAGGTGGGGACCGAGGCAGCCTTCCGGCCTCAGCCCCGCGCCCATCCTCCGCGACACGCCGTCCAGCTTCCTTCACGACCCCACCCGGTCCTTAACCGCCTCCCGCCCCCGCCAGGTCGGCCCCCTTGCCCGCCGCCCCCCGCCCGCCGTCTCCAGCATCCCCTTCCCTCGGCCCGGCGTCTTGTGAGTCCGCCCTCCGGCTCCGCCCTCCCCAGGCCAGATTCGTCCTCCTGGCGTCAGTCGTCTGCCCTCGCTCGGCTCCGGCCCCTCTGCGGTTGCCTTCCTTGTTTTTCTTGAGCTGACGCCTCTGCATTTTGCATCCTTCTCTTCGCGGTAAGCTCCGGTTTGCCCATTCTCCCAGCCGTGGCCTGCTAAGACTCATCTGAAAGGAGTCCTGAGGAACCTTCCTTTCCTGCCTCTCGCATACCCTTCCTTGCAGCCCTAATCAGAAATAACTCGCGTTCTCTTTTCTTTCCTATTCCACTTCCCCTCTTTCGGGACTGTTTTTCCTTTTCCTTATGGCATCTGTGATTATCTCTCAGGCCTTCTTATGGTAAAGCCCATTTCTGATTTCCAGCCCTCGATTCACTCGTTTGATCTCTCTGGATAAGATTCTTCCACACTTAGAAGCCATATTCATGTTTTATCTGTCAGCGTTATTTGGAAGTCTTGTAAGGAAAAGAAAGCAACAGAAGTCAAATGCTTATCAAATGAAGAATCAGTCATTCTTACCTCAGAACAATGGAAATTATTTTCTCAAAATTGATGATGAAAGATAAATACTGGAGAAGACTCTCTTTGCCAGCTTTTTGTCTACATACGAAACTGCCTTTTATTTTCGTGGTAACTTGTGCTTGTTCCTAGTATATATAGCAATAGCTCTTGCTCTACAGTTATAGTTTTTATTGTTTTGAAAATCAGTTTAGTGGTTGAGAGAAGTACTGTTACTCCATTTCCTTTCCATCTGACTTTAAAAAAGCAAGGTATATGTAGCCTTGTAAAACTCATTAGCTCTGCTTCCTTTCATATGTTTTCCTTGTCTTGTGTTTTATATTTAGATCAACCATTACTTTCAATTCAGTTGCTCAGTGGTATCCGACTCTGCGACCCCATGGACTGCAGCACACCAGGCCTCCCTGTCCATCATCAACTCCCGAAGTTTACTCAAACTCATGTCCACTGAGTCACTGATGCCATCCAGCCACCTCATCCTCTGTCGTTCCCTTCTCCAGTCTTCAGTCTTTCTCAGTATCAGGGTCTTTTCTAATGAGTCAGTTCTTCGCATCAGGTGGCCAAAGTATTGGACTTTCAGCTTCAGCATCAGTCCTTCCAATGACTATTCAGGACTGATTTCCTTTAGAATGGACTGGCTGGATCTCCTTGCTGTCCAAGGGACTCTCAAGAGTCTTCTCCAACACCACAGTTCAAAAGCATCAATTCTTTGGCACTCAGCTTTCTTTATAGTCCAACTCTCATATCCATACATGACTACTGGAAAAACCATAGCTTTGACTAGACAGACTTTTGTTGGCCAAGTAATGTCTCTGCTTTTTAATAAAATTTCTAGGTTGGTCATTACTTTTTTTCCAAGGAGCAAGCGTCTTTTAATTTCATGGCTGCAGTCACCATCTGCAATGATTTTGGAGCCCCCCAAAATGAGGTCAGCCACTGTTTCCAATGTTTCCCCATCTATTTCCCATGAAGTGATGGGACTGGATGCCATGATCTTAGTTTTCTGAATGTTGAGCTTTAAGTCAACTTTTTCACTCTCCTCTTTCACTTTCATCAAGAGGCTCGTTAGTTCTTCTTGGCTTTCTGCTATAAGTTTATGGCATTACTTTAGATCATATCTGATGTATGACATATAAGCCAAAAAAATATAAGGGAAAAAACCCCTGCAGTTTTATGACATCTATTTTTATATAGTGTCCTGGAATTGCTGTTATAAAAGTGTTGTGATAGAGATGGATGGTGGTATCCAGGAATTGCTGTCGCAACAGTGTTGTGCTAGGGATGGATCATAGGTTGAGATTCCATGACTGTAAATCCCAGCTCCACCAACCTTGGTGCCTCAGTTCCTTTAGCTGTAAAATACAGATTTAAACTCTTAAAAGGGGATTGTAACATTTCCTGCCTTGTAGGGTAGGGTAAGGACTAAATGAGATAGTAGAGGTGAATTGTCTAGAGTAATGCCTACCCCATACTGAGATCTAGTAAATGTTTGCTGCTGTTATCATTGGTTAACAGAAAGTTAACTTTTTGAAGGAAAGACATTTTTTGGTTACTTCTGATTCGCTTGTGCAAGAGTTTGAGCTAGTAAATGAAGTTCATGGAGTCTTGTTCTGTTGCAGTGCTTCACCTCCATGTCCTGCTGTATAGAACAGACATCAAGGGAAGGTTTACAATGGATAGCCCCATATGCTCTCTGACATTAGTTGGTAAAATGTGCATAATATTGCAGAGTGTACCAGCTATTTCACAAGAGTAGCCACACTTTGAGTTGTTACTCTTACACATTTAATACTTTTCAGGAATAATTTCTAGTTTTTATTTTTGTATTTGGAAATTATTTAAAAAAAGGTAATTTTAAGTAAACTTGTAAAATGCTTGCAGTTCAGATCTTTTAGTAGAACAGATAGATATATTTCCATATAAGATGATGGGTTGTCATCATTCCAAAAGTTTAGCAATACTGTTTTTCAATATGCAGATTTGTTAGATGTCTCACACTGGGAACATTTTTGAAAATTTGAGAGCCAAGTCTTTCATATTGCAAGTCATGTTTTTTCTTTTTTTTCTTTTCCCTGATGGCTTTTTTTTTGGGGAGGCGGGGTGGTTTACTGTTTGTGATCACCGTGCTTCCAGATCTCTGCTTTGTGAACTAAAGCATAAAGATTACATTTTGAGTATTATATAAGGTTATATATTGTAATAATCTATGATGGAAAAGAATATGAAAAATATGTATATGACTGAATTACTTAGCTATACACCTGCAGCTAACACAACATTGTAAATCAACTATACATAAGTTTTTAAGAAAAGGTTATATGCAAGTATAAAGCATAAGTATGAAGATTATTCACATTTATAGGATGGAATATACACATTTGTTTTGAAACAAATCTTTTACTCTGTGTTGAAAATAAAACCCTTGAAAATGTACTATTATTATTTCCATGGCCCATTTAGCTGCGTTTCACTCCCTAGCAGCTGAAAAATTAAGGCCAAATTTGTTTCTCACAGAGTTGTTGAAGTCACTGTGATTATCTGTTAAGGTCTGGTAGTTGTAAAGGAATCAATTATCTTACTGGAAACCCCAAGATGACTCTTAACTTTACAGTAGAAACTTGGTGTAAATGTTATAGGGATTGCTTGTGAGGCCCGAATATAAATGCATTAAGTGGTGAGTGGGCTTGGTGTTCACATAGGCAAGTACAATGTGTGTCATAAAGTCTTAAAATATTTTGTTAGCTGAGGTGTTGACAAGAGGTTTCTACTGCTTAAGTAGCTGTTCTTTCTACCTCTGTTCTCCCTTTCAATTTATCTTTCAGACACTGGCAAATGATTCTCAAAATGGCACTGCTCACATTGCTAGATTGCTCAAAACTTTTAATTACTTAGAGAATAAAGTCCAATATCTCTGATATTCAACATTCTCCTAGTCTCCTTTTCAACATACCTGCCAGCCTTGCTGTAGATTTCTCTATTTTAGCCAGCCTGTTCTGCTTATTCTCAATCATGTCACATGTATTCCTGTCTTCATATTTTTCTCACCCATTGTTTCTGTGATTGGTATTTTTTGTTTCCTCTCCATTCACTTAAGGTCTAACCATGCTCCAAGGCTAAGCTCGTGTCCTCATTTTTCTTCGGGCGTTTCCCAGATGATTTGCTTTTTACTCAGAATTTCTTTTAATCGTTCTCTCTTCACTCACTCAGTATTCATATTACAAGAGTACATGTATACATATACAGTTTTTTTAATGAGAAACCAAGTTTATTAATTTAATTATACAAAAACTTCTAAATTTTACAAGAAAGGAAAAAACTAAAATAATAAATTTATTAAACCTGTGAGCATACAAATCATAAAAAAAAAAAGAAATACTGGGGATAATTCTTCAACTACATCAGGAATCAAATAATATAGGTTAACAACGTCGCCAGTTCTGTCTTTCACATCAGCGAATTGTGTTCTATAAAAATTGTCACATGGTTAACACATGTTCACCTAAGAAAATAAAAATTAAAAATAAAAATGTCTCAAGAAAATATAATGTACTTGAAATTCAAACATGAAATCACTTGAAATTCAAACATGCAGAGGTATTCACTGTTTACATTTTATCTGCTTTTAGACTTTTTTTGTGCACACATGTATAAACTTGTGCTCACATGTAGAAATACACAGAAGTATCACCTATATTTTCCTAAAACTTCTTCCACTTAATATACTATGAATATCTTTTTATGATAATAAATATTCACACAATTATTATTTATAGTCACTTACACCCCTGGTGTAGTAACATATATTAAACAAAGCCTCTTTTAGATGTTTTAATTGTTACAGTTTGTTCCTGTTAAAGAGAATTCTTCAAGGGACATTTTTCTACATAACATCTCCCCTCCCAGTTTTACTGAGATATTGGTGACATATGAAAGTGCTGTGAAAGTGCTGCACTCAATATGCTAGCAAATTTGGAAAACTCGGCAGTGGCCACAGGACTGGAAAAGGTCAGTTTTCATTCCAATCCCAAAGAAAGGCAATGGCAAAGAATGTTCAAACTACCACGCAATTGCATTCATCTCACACACTAGCAAAGTAATGGTCAAAATTCTCCAAGCCAGGCTTCAACAGTCCAGGAACCGAGAACTTCTAGATGTTCAAGCTGAATTTAGAAAAGGCAGAGGAACTAGAGATCAAATTGCCAACATCCATTATATCCTAGAAAAAGCAAGAGAATTCCAGAAAAACGTCTAGTTCTGCTTTATTGACTACGCCAAAGCCTTGACTGTTTGGATCACAACAAACGGGAAAATTCTTCAAGAGATAGGAATACCAGAGCACCTGACCTGCCTCCTGAGAAATCTGTATGGAGCTCAAGAAGCAGCAGTTAGGACTGGACATGGAACAATGGATTGGATCCAAGTTGGGAAAGGAGACAAGTCTGTATTTTGTCACCCTGCTTATTTAACTTATATGCCGAGTACATCATGTGAAACGCTGGGCTGGAGGAAGCACAAGCTGGAATCAGGATTGCTGTGAGAAGAACCTCAGGTATGCAGATGACATCACTCTCATGGCAGAAAGTGAAGAGGAACTAAAGAGCCTCTTGATGAAAGTGAAAGAGGAGAGTGAAAAAGCTGACTTAAAGCTCAACATTCAGAAAACAAAGATCATGGCATCTGGTCCCATCACTTCATGGCAAATAGATGGGGAAACAATGGAAACAGTGACAGACTTTATTTTGGGGGGCTCCAAAATCACTGCAGATGGTGACTGCAGCCATGACATTAAAAGATGCTTGCCCTTTGGAAGAAAAGCTATGGCCAAGCTAGACAGCATATAAAAAGCAGATATTACTTTGCTGACAAAGGTCCGTATAGTCAAAGCTATGATTTTTCCATTGGTCATGTATGGATATGACAGTTGGACCATAAAGGAAGCTAAGTGCTGAAAAATTGATGCTTTTGAACTGTGATGTAGGAGAAGACTCTTTAGAGTCCCTTGGGCTGCAAAGTCAATTGTAAAGAAAATCGGTCCTGAATATTCATTGGAAGGACTGCTGCTGAAGCAGAAGCTCCAATACTTTAGCTACCTGATGAAGAACTGAGTCATTTGAAAAGACTTTGATGCTGGGAAAGACTAAAGGCAGGAAGAGAAGGGGACAACAGAGGATGAGATGGTTGGATGGCATCACCAACTCGATGGACATGAGTTTGAACAAGCTCTGGGAGTTGGTGATGGACAAGAAAGCCTGGTGTGCTGCAGTCCATGGGGTCGCAAAGAGTCGGACACAACTGAGCAACTGAACTGAACTGATAGCACTGATATAAGTTTTTAAATGTTTTTATTTTGTATTGGGGTATAGCTGATTCACAATGTTGTGATAATATCCAGTAAACAGTGAAAGTATCAGGTGAACTGAGCCATACGTATACATGTATCCATTCTCTCCCAACCCCCCTTCCTATCCGGGCTGGTGCATAACATTGAGCAGAGTTCATGTGCTGTACAGGAGGTCCGTGTTAGTTGTCCATTTTAAATATAACAGAGTGTACATGTCCATCCCAAACTCCAAAACTATGTCTTCCCTTCACCCTCCCCCACCCTCTCCAACCGTAAGTTTGTTTTCTAAGTCTGTGAGTCTTACTGAGTGTATCATCTCTTTTTAGATTCCACACATCACGGATGTCATACGATAATTCTTCTCTGACTTAACTTCACTCAGTATGACAATCTCTACATCCACCCATGTTGCTGCAAATGGAATTATTTCATTCTTCCTAGGGGCTGAGTAATATTCCATTGTATATATGTACCACATCTTTAATTAGGCCTCTGTCCATTGCTTCCATGTCTTGGCTATTGTCAGCACTGCTGCAGCAAATATTGGGGTGCATGTATTTTTTCAGATCATGTTTTTCTCCAAATATATGCCCAGGACTAGGATTGCAGAATCATATGGTAGCTTTCTTTTCACTTTTTTAAACCAAATGTTATATGTAGAGCATGATGATCTGGTTTATATACATCACGAAATGAGTACCACAGTTGGTTTAGTGAGCATCTATTATGTCATATAGATAGAACAGAAAAGAAATAGGAAAAAAAGTATTTTTCCTCATGATGAGAAGTCACAAGATTCACTGTCTTTATAACATTCGTGTATAATGTACAGCAGCTTCAACTAGCTTGTTGTACACCACATCCATAGCACCTGTTCATTCTATAACTGTCAGTTCGTGCATTTTGACTACCTTCATCTGCAATTATGTTTAAATGTATTTACATATATTGTATGTGGAGGGGGCTTTCATTTGTTTTTTTCATTTCGTCAAAGGAGTATACTGGTATACCTTTAGGGAAGGGATGCATAATGTAATAACCAGTTCAGTTCAGTCTCTCAGTCATGTCCGACTCTTTGCGACCCCATGGACTGCAGCACACCAGGCCTCTCTGTCAATCACCAACTCCCTGAGCTTGTTCAAACTCATGTCCATCGAGTCGGTGATACCATCCAACCATCTCATCCTCTGTCGTCCCCTTCTCTTCCTGCCTTCAATCTTTCCCAGCATCAGGGTCTTTTCTAATAAGTTAGCTCTTCACATCAGGTGGCCAAAGTATTGGACTTTCAGCTTCAGCATTCAGTGAATATTCAGGACTGATTTCCTTTAGGATGGACTGGCTGGATCTCCCTGGTATCCAAGGGACTCTCAAGAGTCTTCTCCAGTACCACAGTTCAAAAGCATCAGTTCTTCGGCACTCAGCTTTCTTTATAGTCCAACTCTCATCTCCGTACATGACCACTGGAAAAACCATAGCTTTGACTAGACAGACCTTTATTGGCAAAGTAATGTTTCTGCTTTTTAATAAGCTTTCTAGGTTGGTCATAACTTTTCTCCCAAGGAGCAAGTGTCTTTTAATTTCATGGCTGCAGTCACCATCTGCAGTGATTTTGGAGCTCAAAAAAATAAAGTCTGTCACTGTTTTCCAGTGTTTCCCCCCCTATTTGCCATGAAGTGATGGGATCGGATGCTATGATCTCAGTTTTCTGAATGTTGAGTTTTAAGTCAACTTCTTCACTCTCCTCTTTCACTTTCATCAGAGGCTCTTTAGTTCTTTGCTTTCTTCCGTAAGAGTGGTGTCATCTGCATATCTGAGGTTATTGATATTTCTCCTGGCAATCTTGATTCTAGCTTTTGCTTCATCCAGACCAGCATTTCTCTTGATGTACTCTGCATATAAGTTAAATAAGCAGGGTGACAATATACAGCCTTGATATACTCCTTTCCTGATTTGAAACCAATCTGTTGTTCCATGTCCAGTTCTAACTGTTGCTTCTTGACCTGCTTACAGATTTCTCAGGAGGCAGGTCAGGTGGTGTTGTAGTCCCATCTGTTGAAGAATTTTCCACAGTTTGTTGTGATCTACACAGTCAAGGTTTTGGCATAGTCAATAAAGCAGAAGTAGATGTTTTTCTGGAAGTCTCTTGCATTTTCAATGATCCAGTGGATGTTAGCAATTTGATCTCTGTTTTTTTTGCCTTTTCCAGTTTGAACATCTGGAAGTTCATGGTTCACGTACTGTTGAAGCCTGGCTTGGAGAATTTTGAACATTTCTTTGATAGCATGTGAGATGAGTGCAGTTTTTCAGTAGTTTGAGCATTCTTTAGCATTGCCTTTCTTTGGGATTGGCATAACACATTCAGTCTGTGTTTATATATTTGTCATTGAAGCAATTGTATCTTGGACCTATTGGCAATATTCTGTACAGTTGCCATTTGATTCTTCTAAAATGCAGTTTAAATATGATATTGAAAGATACTTTGGCAATTGTAAGAGTGGTCCTAACAGACATTTTTCTCTTGTTTGTGTTTTATCTGGATTGACTGGACAGAGGTGGCGGCTTTTGCTTTTCAGGGTGATCTGTAGTTGTGAAACAAGAGTATAATACGAGCTTTATTTATGTACTGTTGAGATTTAAGGAATTGTTTTCAATTATTTTCTAAAGCAAGGATTTAAATAATATATGACTAAAAAAAAGATGTATTCTGATTATTAATTAGTTTAACAAGGTTTTGAGATCCTCTTGGTATGGCGGAAAATTACTTCATACGTTTCATGTTGGGCACTTGCAGTTAACTCAGGAATATTGTTGAAGGCTTATAATTTCTCCCTGAAATTGTTTTGTCTTTTTAAAGCCCGTGTAAATGCCTGTTTAATAGCTCATTTTTTGTGAGTTATATTAAATATATTTGGGAGACGGTATTGAAACACTTCAATCTCCTGTGTACTCTGTGATATGATGTGTGATATTAGGGAAATACCCCAGATTTACTTTGGACATGAGGTTAATATAACACAGTTACTCTATTGAAACTTCCTGTTGAATTATCAAGTACCTTTTTGTACAGCTGAATACAGTGTATACTGTAAAGTTCTTACCGTACTGGCTTCCTTATCACACTTACTTCTCTGTTGATCGTCTCTTTTTTGAATCCGTCCTTGTCTTGCCTTCCCACTTCCGCTGCATCTGTGGCCCTTCCTTTTTGGTGTCCTTTCCTGGCTCATCTTCATCTGCCGGTCCCTCACATGCCAGTGAGTCTTAGCGCTTGTGCCTTGACTCTCCTTGCCCCGCTCTGTTTGGTCTCTGTCTGAGACGCGGTTCCTGTGGTCATACTGTCTGGATGCTGATGGTTTTCCTACCTTACTCTCTTGCCTCACCCTCTCCTCTGAGTGATGGATCTGCTTGTGTTTCATTCATTCTTCCATTCATTCAGTGATCGGTGAGCTCCCTGTGTGCCTGGAATCATTCCAGGTATTGGGATACAGAGTTGAACAAGACATGGTATTTTCTTGAGGAAGGTGGGCAGCAGCCCTGTAATTTCAGAGGACTCTTATTACTGGGAAGACGTGAGGTGCTGGCAGAGAGACTGAGTAGCCTGAGGTCTTTGTGAAGCTCAGATCTGGTTGAGTCGCCTCCCTGCAGAGGTCCCTTTGTTGGCCACTCTGTGTCCTCAGAGTGCAGTCCAGCTCCTTTGAGTCGTCTGCAGAGGTGGCCTCTGCGTTCTCATGCCAGCCACTGCCCACTCCTCCCCTTACGTGGTCAGCTTCACCAAACTCGACTGTGTACAGGGCTGAGCATCAGTGTCTTGTGCCTTTGCTTCTAACTTCTGAGTGGATTTTCTGTTTAGTGTCATTTCCCGCTTTCTTCCTCACTCTCTGACTGCTTGTTCTTCAGGCGTGAGCTGGGATGTCAGCCCTGGGACACCTTTCATGACACTTGCAGGACTGGGCTAGTAAACCCACCAGTCCTCATCTGTCTGACCCTGTTAGGACAACTGAGGTACCGTGTTATCTTCACTGTCTTATCTTTGTGCGTAGCCGGCATGTAAGGCACATAAAGACATTTAAATAGGATTGTATTCATTAAAATTAATGAAGACATGTTCTAAATGAAAAGAACCATATCAGTTACACATTTTTAACATAAAGTAACCCATGTTTTATAGGCGAACTATGCCATTTTTGGGTCAGGACTGGAGATCTCCGGGATGGAGTTGGATGAAAACCGAAGACGGCTGGAAAAGATGTGATGCGTGGAGCCAGGAATTGGAGGGAGAGAACAGCCACTGTGACATTGGCCCCGGCATGTGAGTCTAGCTCAGCAGAGTCACGGCGTGTCCCGTCCAACATTAATGTCGTGTCTGCTGAAGCCCCGGCACTTACCAGTTGGCTGAGAATCGGCCCCAGACAGGCTGGTGGGGGAGACAGGTTATTAGCCAGAATCTCAGCCTGGTGGAGTGCCTGCTGCCCACACACAGATGCTGCTATCTTCTTTTTATTTAAAGCATTTACTCCTTACAGCTTTCTGAGAGATACGTGTTGTTATTATTAACTTCCGATTATAGCTGAGGATGGGGAAGGGAATGGCGACCCACTCCAGTATTCTTGCCTGGAAAACCCCACAGACAGAGGAGCCTGGCAGGCTACCGTCCATGGGGTCACAAAGAATCGGACACGACTGAAGCGATTACACATGCACACATAACTGAGGAAGGGGAAGAAATGCAAAGACGCGGTGCTGGTGGCCTACGTCCGAGGCCCATAATAATGGCTTGCGCCAGATGGGAGAGGTTTCTGTTGGAGGCCTGAATGGTGCTGTGGCTTTGCTTGGGGCTGAAGTGACGTGTCTTGTTGCTGTGCGGGTCCCTGTGCGGTTCAGGGTGCAGCTTCACCCCAGGGCTGCCTTCCTCCTAGTCGGAGAAGGGAGGTGGGAGACGCCTGTCCCCACGAGCTGGTGTGTGAGTGGCAGGGGCCGCTGAGGGCCGTGCTCCTTCCCAGATGGAAGTAGGTGATTGCAGATGCAGGAGCAGACCATGGCGTGTCACTCACTGTCCATGCCACAAGTGTCCTGCAGCATTTGGGGAGTGGGAGGTCAGGGGACCTCTTCCTCCGAGTCACGGGTCTTGCCGTGGATCATACTGCATATTTTTATCTCACATTGACCTAATTCTCAACTGTGTATTTTGAACGGACAGCGTGAGCCAGACAGCTTAAGTGCACAGGTGTCTGTGCTTTCTCCTGGACGTTTGTCCTGGACCGTTCCCTCCCTTTAGATGAGGGGCAGTCTGGCGGCCTGGCCTGTCCAGGGCAGAGTTTGGCAGAGCACACGTGGGTGTGTCTCCCCAGTGCCCCTCACTGCTCTCGCCCAGCCAGACGTGTGTCTGAGCCTTCCTCTCCAGGGGCGGGGCGTGGGGTGGGGAGGATGCCGGGCAGCTCCCTCATCCCCTGTGCTGGGTTCCACTGCTCTGATGTCTTTCTGGGGAGCAGTGTGGTTCCGCTCCTCCTGGATGCCTTTGTGATTGTCATTAGCAAAGCTGTTCAGATTTGAGAGCTTCTGCCTTTAGTGCTTGAATCAGTGACAGCAAACTAGTGTGTAACTAGGTATGAGATACAGACAGGATCATCCAATTTCCATGAATTGGTGTTACTTAGCACCTGTCACTGAATGTTAAGTGCTTTGTTTTGGGTAAGTGCTCTTTTGCCTGTCTTGATGATTTACAGTTGTTGCCAGTGTTGTTTAAGTCTGTTCTGACAGTGATGAATGCATTCATTTGGCAAATTCAGCTGTTTTTATTAAAAGTAAATTCGGGTTAGTGGATGGTGCCTGTGTACAATTTTCTTGTCAGAGAGTGGTGGCGAGGAAGGCAGCGGTGTGACCTCCTTGGTTTTGAGCATCGGTGCTTGGACCTCTGCTGGCCAGAATCTCCAGGAAGCCCCTCTTTACCACCAGCTGGAAAGCTGTCCAGGGTCAGTGTGCCGAGAGCAAACATTGCGTGCATCTTCACTTTTGAAGGGGGTGGGCTGCATTTTGCCTAGTCTTTTTTTGTTTTTAACTACAAGGAAGATTTTTTTTTTTTCCTAAAGAAAGGTTTTTCAGATTGTTTAGTTATCACCTTATGATTTTATTATCTTGTTTCATCCAAAAGAAAAAAAATGGGAAAGCTTTAAATTACATATATTTCAGTGGATAAAAGACATGTTTTACCTCATCTGGCTTCAGTTAAAGGCCCTAACAGGCGGCATTATTTGATTGATGCTTCGTAGGAATACGTGCCAGTGCAGTAATAGTTCTATTTGAGTCTTTGGAAATGTGGGGACAAGCAGAAATGTTGGGTGTTTCCTCAGCATTGGATCAGAGAGACAGCAGATCATTAGTATCAGGTACTTTTTTCCAGTGTATATATTATAAATATAAGTTTTAAAGTCTGCAATGACCTTGGTTGAGCATGTCAAAATCCTTAGGAGATTCTAAAACGTGTACATCACTTCCTGATATAACTTTCTGATAAGAACCAGGATAAACCTCAGATTTCTCAGAACAAACAAAAAACTTAGATATTAGCCTTGTAATTTCAAACGTGTGATTTATTGCTTTGAAAATTAAGTGATTGCCTTCAGATTTTAACATGATTTTTATTTTGGGCTCCTGAATTGTAAAAGTATTTGTTGTCCAAATAAACGAAAATTTATTTATTTATTTATTTTACAGAAGAAAATCCAAATGAAGAAATCCTTGTAAAAATATTTTAATGTATCTTTGTTTCAGTATCTTAAATAGTGAAGATGAAGAAATATTCAGTAATGAAGAGCATGAATATGCATCCAAAAAAAGGAAAAAGGACCATTTTAGAAATGACACAAATACTCAGTGTAAGATCATTTTCATTAATAATCTCATGATGTTTGCTTCTTGACTGTTTTGATAAATTGGATTGTGTTGACAGTGCTTTTCTAGGGCAGAAATGCTGATCCAGTTACATAAGCAATAGTGTGTCCAGAGGTCAGACTTGGTGGTCAGAGTCTTGCAGCTCTGCCGTTTGCTTGACTGAGTCATCAGTAAGATTTACAGCAAGAAATAAAAGACAGGAAAACCCACAGAACAGCCTGTCTGAATGTTGAATTATGTATGTTTAGTCACTATTCCCTACTCCTTGCGAGCTTGCCCAGGCTCTTCCGCCCATGGAATTCTCCAGGCAATAATACTGGAGCAGGTTGCCGTTTCCTCCTGCAGGGGATCTTCCCAACCCAGGGACTGAACCCTGAATGTGTCTCCTGCATTGCAGCTGGGTTTTTTACCACTGAGTCACAGTAGCGGTCCTGAATTCAGGTCTGTTCACTCCCAAGCAGTGAAACTGACCTTTAGAGGCCTTGACACTGCTTTGGTGCAGGAGACATTGCTGGTTCAAAACAGGAAATAGTCGTGGTCAGAGCTGGAGCCTGTAGGCAGGGTGGGCGAGGGCCTGCAGATGGGGCAGCTCTGAGAGGGTGCCTGTGCGTGTGCTCAGCCCTGAGTCATTGAGGGCCTGTTAGTGTGATCAGTCGTGTGCCCCCTGGAGGCTCCCATGGACAGTGTAGTCTCGATCCTTGAAGCTCTGGGACAGGAGTTATGTGGAAAGCGTATTGAAATGGAATACCATATAGGGACAATGAAAGAGGAAGAGAATTTTTATTAGGGTATATACAAAATGCACATTTATAGCCATTTATGTTTGGAGATGGCAGAAGTCACTGGTGACACTATTTTCTTCTAAGTCACCAAGACGTGGCCGTGCCGTGACCTCTTTCACGCGAAGACTTTTCAGCACTTCATAAACTGATGTTGGGAAGCGAAGCACGTGGCCGAGTCAGGGGGTCTCCTGTCCACATGGCAGCAGTGTTGTTACATGTGCAGCTTTTGAAGCTCCTCAAAATCTTCATTTGGTAATGAGTCACCAGATGTTAAAAACAAATTTTTATTCTAGGTTTCTATCGTGAAAACTGGATCTATGTCCATAAAGAAAGCACGAGAGAAGTAAGTATTCTGTTATAAATAAGAGTATATTTTGTATTGTTTCTGTTGGTTGTGTGATGTCACATTAAGTAAATTGTTTCTTTTGCAACATCAAATCAGTGTCCAAATTGACAGGTGAAAGCTTTCTGAGGGTCTTTCAGACAGTCTTTGCATGTGCATGAGTGTGTGTGTGCCTGTGTGCTATATGTGCCTCTGTGTGTGTGTGGTGAGTGTGCGTGTGTGTGGTGTATGTGCCTCTGTGTGTGTGTGTGTGTGTGGTGTGAGTGGTGCATGTCAGTGCCCCGTACAGATCTGATTTATCTGAGGGCTGTTTCAGAACAAGTTTGGGCCCACAGGTGCTTTGATATTTTCTCCCCACCCTCCCTGAGCTGTTCACAGTGAGCTGCTTTTGCTGGTGGGGCTGTGTCTTGGCCCCTGTGTGTCCTGGGAGGGTGGGAACAGCTTGTAAACCCTCGTTTATTTGTAGAGTAGTGAAGGTGGTGTTGGTAGTTAAGTTGGAATTTGCAAAGAGCAGTTCAGGCCCTGCCATCCCCCTTTCTTGGCGGAAGGTCTGGTCTGTTCACCTCAGCTGTCTGTTTCCTTTTTCTCTGCTTGGTATCTGGAGAAGCTTGCTTCCATCTGTAACCTGAAAGACCCTTTTGCTTTTGTCTTATTTTGTGACAATTGGGGGAAATGATTTGGGAGGAGTCGTTTAGCATGTGTTTAGACTATGTTAGCGTGAGTGAAGTGTTCTGGCAGTGTTGGTAGTGGATGTTCTGAAGCCAGCCACATTTCCTAGAAACTTAAGGGTTAGATCCTGAGACAGGGAGTTAATCTGAGCCGTTTGGCAGTAGTTGCTGTTGTTAAATGGATGTGCCACTGGGAGAACCTATATGAGCTCATGAAAGACTCCAAGACAGAGCAGAGGTCCTGCTTTGGTGCACACGAGGCAGCAGGGGAGGGGCTGTGAGGCTTCGGATGGTGCTGGGTCCGCGGGGCAGGGGCACAGGCCGGCGTTGGGAGGGCCCCCCCTCCACGTAGCATCGCACCTTTGGGGTTCTCCTCTGGGTCCACCAAGTGTCTGCTGCTCGTGTGGTGCACATGTGCGACTCCCAGCCCTGTTGTGAGATGGTTGGCTGCCCGAAAGGAGTCTGCTGCACCAGTGTCTGGATGCTGTTCACTGAGAAAGAGAAGCGTTACCGCTGTGATGGGTTTCATGTTATGATCGACGCTCCCTCCACAGCTCCCAGGGAAACATTCTGCAGCTAGTGGTGTGAGCATTTACAGTGAGTGTGTCTTGCTGACTTCTGTGCACTTCGAGGCTGCTGCGGTTTGGGGGTGTGTTTTGTGTCGGAGACAAGGTGTCCCCTGTGCCGCCCGCCCTGCTGGGGCCGCTCCTGTCTCTGTTTGAAACACGAGGCGTGTCTGTCTCCTCGTGTCTTCTGTGATTATTCCTATGCTTTATCCTCACAATGCTGAACTGAAAACCTCTCTGTGTTCTAAGTGTTCAAAAACAGAGATAGAGTTTAAAGTGTCTTCTGAAACCTAGGGTTCAAATCCGTACAGCACTTAATATAGAACCTGGGCATATCATTAAGGAAAAACATCTGAAATAGCAGTGTTTCTGGTAATGAAGAAAAAGTCACATTTCCTTCGTGGTCTTTGACTCTTGAACCCGTGAGCCTTATTACCACATGCTTGGGTTTTGAGGTGCTCGGCCCCCTGTTCCCAGCGAACACTGCCCATTGTCACATCCCATTGCCTCCAGCCCTTTCCACCTAAACACTGGTATTCAAACCTCCTGCACCACTCAGGTGCATCTCAGCCTTGATCCTGAGTGGCTGGATGAACACAGGACTGCCTCCAGAGGAATTGAATGGCAACATGTGTGTTCATAGAAGAGTCCTTTTTATAGTGGCCAAGCATGATTTATGTATTTGTAGTTGCACAGCCTAGAATACATCTGGTTATTTTGTTATTTTAGGCTTAATTTGGGCCTCCCCAGGTGCATGTCAACAAAATAAATTGACAGGTATAAAGCAGAGACGTTACTTTGCCAACTAAGGTCCGTCTAGTCAAGGCTATGGTTTTTCCAGTAGTCAGGTATGGATGTGAGGATTGGACTGTGAGGAAGGCTGAGCGTCAAAGAATTGATGCTTTTGAACTGTGGTGTTGGAGAAGACTCTTGAGAGTCCTTTGGACTGCAAGGAGATCCAACCAGTCCATTCTGAAGGAGATCAGCCCTGGGATTTCTTTGGAAGGAATGATGCTAAAGCTGAAACTCCAGTACTTTGGCCACCTCATGAGAAGAGTTGACTCATTGGAAAAGACTCTGATGCTGGGAGGGATTGGGGGCAGGAGGAGAAGGGGACGACAGAGGATGAGACGGCTGGATGGCATCACTGACTCGATGGACGTGAGTCTGAGTGAACTCCGGGAGTTGGTGATGGACAGGGAGGCCTGGCGTGCTGCGATTCATGGGGTTGCAAAGAGTCGGACACGACTGAGCAACTGAACTGAACTGGACTGAATCAGTATTTATCTTTGTGTCTACAGTGGTGTAGAGTGTCGATGCATATACATCGATGCATATACATAATTGATTGCACATAAATGAAAGACTTAGAATGGCTTTAATTTTACTCTAATATTAAATCTAAATATGGAATAAATCATAGTAAAAATGAATATCCTTTGCAAAAATTAAAAAAAAATAGTTGCACAGACTGCTTCCCATTAGCTGCCCATTCATTTTGCCCGGTTGGCTGATTTGATGGAACTTGTGTCTGTTTTCCCAGAGACACGGCTACTGTACTTTGGGAGAAGCTTTTAATCGCTTAGACTTCTCGAGTGCGATCCAGGACATCCGAAGGTTCAATTACGTGGTCAGGGTGAGTATTCATTTCACAGCCACCGGAGGACACGTGGAGTGGTTGCGCCCTAAAGATTATCATGTCACATGTTTAAGATGCTTTTGGCAGCTGCGAAAAGCTGTGGTTGTTCCTGGTGGAAAACCATGGGATAGGGGTGGGGGTCAGGAGGAGGAGGATCGAAGCGCCCTCCAGCCCACTTCACGTGTCACGTTGGAGACAGAAGGAGAAGCGGGAGTTTCTCTCAGGGTTTCTTGCCCGGTGGTTTCATATGCATTTTCTACTTTGTGTTTTTCCCAGAGCAGGAGCCCTGCTCGATAGAGGGGAGCAAGGTAGTGGAGAGAAGAGAATTGATACAGAGCAGAGCTGCATAGAAGCCTTATTGTGTTAATGATACATTTTTAGAAGAAATTTTTACCTTTTCCTGAATTCAGAAAATAAGGGATCTCACTCTATATTCCATTTATTGTTTGTGTTTATTTGCCTAGCAAGTTTACTCACCTGACTGTCCTAGGCCAAGAGTAAGTGATGAGTCATGAAACTGTTAATTGGGATTTTTAATAGTGCCACGAGGCTGTGGTGCGTACTCGGCCTGTAGGAATGCTCCTGTAAGGACAGAGCGCTGGCTGGTTACGTGACCTCCAGCTGGGCCTGGGGTGTGGTTTCTGTAATCACTGCGGCACAGGACACGTGTATAGACACACTAGAATTAGTGGCGTGATCCTCCCCAGCAGTTATCTTGTGATTGTCATGTTTGTCGTTTTGGCCTCCACAGTCAACACAGTAGTGTGAGTATGTGCGAGAGTGTGTAAGTGTGTGTGAGTTGGCCCTTTCTCTGCTCCCTCTGCAACTGACAGAGGCAGCAGGGAGGGCTGGAGAGGAGGGATGAAGAACCCCTTTTCAGAGACACAAGAGCAGATGTGATCGGGGTTCTGGAATGTGTTTGCGGCTCACCCAGAGGGGCTCAGATTGCTCAGGAGCAGTACGGGCCACAGATGAACGGGTGGGTGCAGGTGCTGGTCTGCCCAGCACCGCAGACAGGCGTGGCCACAGTGAGGGCTGCGCGGGCACAGCAGCCACAGGATGTGAGGGGGCGGGATGGGCTGACCCGGGGCTCCTGATCCGGTGCACAGAGCTGGGCGTGGGTCACTGGAGACTCCTACAGATGAGTGGTGTTTGTGATGACCGGTGTCCCTGACTTGCAGAGGGGAGGGGCAGCTCTGTGACCGAGAAGCTAGCCCTGCCGCCGCGTCCTCCCCGCTGGCCTCCCTGTCGGCCACCAGGACCTCTCCTCCCGCAGAGCTGAGGAGGGATGCAACAGTTTCCGTGTGCTGAGAACAGCCAGCCTCTGACAGAGGGGGGGCCTGGGAGGCAGGTGGACATCGGGGCTAAATGGACGTGCAGGAGCAGTGGGAGGGCAGCACTGGCAAGGAAGCTGGAGGGACAGACAGAGGGACAGATGTGCTGGGGGGCCATCAGGGAAGGCCTGGCTCTTGTGAGGCTGGGGCGGTCAGAGGGGGCACAGAGTGCAGCAGGGGTGGCCGGGACACCAGCCGGGACTGGAGGGCGGAGGGTGAGCAGCAGCCCTACCTATACCCTTTGCTTTCTTCTCTGGTTACTGGGGTGGGGAGGTGGGCTTCCCTTCTGAGGTGATGCTCACCTGTAACCACCTCCCCCCACAAGCTGTTGCAGCTGATTGCAAAGTCCCAGCTGACCTCGCTGAGTGGTGTGGCCCAGAAGAACTACTTCAACATCCTGGATAAGATCGTTCAGAAGGGTAAGGCGAGCACTGGAGTTTCTACTGATCTCAGTCTTAGTTAGAAACTTAGTACAAGGAGATTGGCTTTTTCTTTGACTTACCCCCAGTATTGATGGTGTCAGATAATGTGATGGGCTCAGGTTGGCTGCTTGGTACTTGATGTTCTTGGTGGTGTTCTTTAAAAGATGCTTTTGGACACAGAAGAATATATTGTAATGAGAAAGACAGGTTGAGGGGTACACCTTGAGGCGTGTGGGATCTTAGTTCCCCCACCAGGGATTGAGCCCATGCTTCCTGCATTGGAAGTGCAGTCTTAGCCACTGGGCTGGCAGGGAAGTCCCTGAGAAAGTAATCCCTGAGTTTTAAAACGGATGCGTACTCCTTCATGGTTAACTAGTCATGGCTCACTTTTGCTGTATAGTGATTCTGTAATTAGCAAGGTTGTGACTTAGTTCTTATGCATCAGATAAGCCTGTAGTTTTCTTTTTAACTTAATGTTTGTCTTGATTAGTTAATGGCCAATAATAAATGGAACTTTAAGAGTTTATGCATATATGTGCCATTTTAACTATCAGTTCTATTTATGATTAAGTATAAAAGAAAGTAGAGATGGTTTTAAAGACAAAATTGTAGACTCAACCACAAATACACTATTAGACAGCATTTGGAAGTTTTCAAATCTCATCATACTTGTGATATCTCAAAAATGATGCCACTTTGGATATGCAGTGAAATTAGATCATTATTTTCTTTTTGTGGTGAAATATACATAAAATACCATCTTCCCTGTGCATCTCGAGTACACAGCTCGGTGGCACTGAGCATAGTCACATCACTGCAGCTGTGGCCTGCACAGCGGCGACACGTTAAATGCAGAACTGACATGCGCGTCCCTGCGGCTGTGGCCACCACAGTGGTGACACGCTGTCCGCAGAACTGACACACTGTCCTCATACACACTAATCCCGCCTCCCCAGCACCTGCCATCTACATGCTCTGTGAATTTGACTGTTCCAAGGGCCTCATATCAGGAGCATCAAACAACGCTTGTCCATTTGTGACTGGTTCTTATCATAGGGTCTTCGGGTTTCACGTGACGCGTGTCAGCATTCCTGCCCTGTTTGAGGCTGAGCGGTAGTGCACTGTGTGTATGAGCCACACTCTGTTTACCTGTGGTGTCTGTTGAGAGGCCCGTGGGTGCGGAAGCAGGCCATTTGAAAGCCACTTGCTCCGTCACTTTCGGCTGCGCCAGGCCCTGCTGCCGCACGGGCTTTTCTCTGGTTGCGGAGGGCGGGCCTCCTCTCTGGCCGTGGCGCGTGGGCTTCTCATCGTGGCCACTTCTCCTGTTGGCGAGCACAGGCTCTCGGGCTTTCAGGCCTCAATAGCTGCAGCCCATGGGCTCAGCAGCTGTGGCTCCCAGGCTCTGGAGCACGGGCTGGATAGTTGTGGCTCACAGGCTGAGTTGCTCTGAGGCGTGTGGAACCTTCCTGGATCCAGGAGCAAACCCGTGGCTCTCCTGCATTGGCAGATGGATCCTTCACTGAGCCACCAGGGAAGCCCGGAAGCAGGTCATTTTTGACAGTGGGGGCTGCCTGTACCGTTGCATTGTTTCGTTTTTGTTTATTGCAGTTCTTGGTGACCACCAAAATCCTCGCCTGATCAAGGATCTTCTCCAAGACCTCAGCTCCACCCTGTGCATTCTGATCCGAGGAGTAGGGAAGTCCGTGCTGGTGGGAAACATCAACATCTGGATTTGCCGATTGGAGACCGTTCTCCGCTGGCAGCAGCAGCTGCAGAATCTTCAGATGACGGAGGTATGTGCTTTCTGGCCTGCTAGTGAGTAGTCTCTGCTGTTACATCACAGAAGCCATTGAGACTTCTAAGTGTATGTGGAAGACTATCACAGCTTTTCTAAAGGTTTCTTTCTCTTTACATTTCCTGAATACATATTAAACTGTCGTAAGATGGATTCAGGCCAAAAGACTTTAATGGCTTATAGGTGTCACTGGAAAGACAGTGGGGATGGTAATTATTAAAAACAGCTGGTCCTATGGGTGATGAGGTGGTAAATTAATTTACCTTGACAGCAGATTAGATATTTTATTTATTTATTTATTTTTTTAATTTTTTTTTTTAAGTTTTTTATTTTTTAAATTTTAAAATCTTTAATTCTTACATGCGTTCCCAAACATGAACGCCCCCCCCGCCACCTCCCTCCCCACAACATCTCTCTGGGTCATCCCCATGCACCAGCCCCAAGCATGCTGCACCCTGCATCAGACATAGACTGGCGATTCAATTCTTACATGATAGTATACATGTTAGAATTCCCATTCTCCCATATCATCCCACCCTCTCCCTCTCCCTCTGAGTCCAAAAGTCCGTTATACACATCTGTGTCTTTTTTCCTGTCTTGCATACAGGGTCGTCATTGCCATCTTCCTAAATTCCATATATATGTGTTAGTATACTGTATTGGTGTTTTTCTTTCTGGCTTACTTCACTCTGTATAATCGGCTCCAGTTTCATCCATCTCATCAGAACTGATTCAAATGAATTCTTTTTAACGGCTGAGTAATACTCCATTGTGTATATGTACCACAGCTTTCTTATCCATTCATTTGCTGATGGACATCTAGGTTGTTTCCATGTCCTGGCTATTATAAACAGTGCTGCAATGAACATTGGGGTACATGTGTCTCTTTCAGTTCTGGTTTCCTTGGTGTGTATGCCCAGAAGTGGGATTGCTGGGTCATAAGGTAGTTCTATTTGCAATTTTTTAAGGAATCTCCACACTGTTCTCCATAGTGGCTGTACTAGTTTGCATTCCCACCAACAGTGTAGGAGGGTTCCCTTTTCTCCACACCCTCTCCAGCATTTATTGCTTGCAGATTTTTGGATCGCAGCCATTCTGACTGGTGTAAAGTGGTACCTCATTGTGGTTTTGATTTGCATTTCTCTGATAATGAGTGATGTTGAGCATCTTTTCATGTGTTTGTTAGCCATCCGTATGTCTTCTTTGGAGAAATGTCTATTTAGTTCTTTGGCCCATTTTTTGATTGGGTCGTTTATTTTTCTGGAATTGAGCTGCATCAGTTGCTTGTATATTTTTGAGATTAGTTGTTTGTCAGTTGCTTCATTTGCTATTATTTTCTCCCATTCAGAAGGCTGTCTTTTCACCTTGCTTATAGTTTCCTTTGTTGTGCAGAAGCTTTTAATTTTAATTAGATCCCATTTGTTTATTTTTGCTTTTATTTCCAGAATTCTGGGAGGTGGATCATAGAGGATCCTGCTGTGATTTATGTCTGAGAGTGTTTTGCCTATGTTCTCCTCTAGGAGTTTTATAGTTTCTGATCTTACATTTAGATCTTTAATCCATTTAGAGTTTATTTTTGTGTGCGGTGTTAGAAAGTGATCTAGTTTCATTCTTTTACAAGTGGTTGACCAGTTTTCCCAGCACCGCTTGTTAAAGAGATTGTCTTTACTCCATTGTATATTCTTGCCTCCTTTGTCAAAGATAAGGTGTCCATATGTGTGTGGATTTATCTCTGGGCTTTCTATTTTGTTCCATTGATCTATATGTCTGTCTTTGTGCCAGTACCATACTGTCTTGATGACTGTGGCTTTGTAGTAGAGCCTGAAGTCAGGCAAGTTGATTCCTCCAGTTCCATCCTTCTTTCTCAAGATTGCTTTGGCTATTCGAGGTTTTTTGTATTTCCATACAAATCTTGAAATTATTTGTTCTAGTTCTGTGAAAAATATGGCTGGTAGCTTGATAGGGATTGCATTGAATTTGTAAATTGCTTTGGGTAGTATCCTCATTTTCACTATATTGAGTCTTCCAATCCATGAACATGGTATATTTCTCCATCTGTTAGTGTCCTCTTTGATTTCTTTCATCAGTGTTTTATAGTTTTCTATATATAGGTCTTTAGTTTCTTTAGGTAGATATATTCCTAAGTATTTTATTCTTTTCGTTGCAATGGTGAATGGAATATTTTCCTTAATTTCTTTTTCTACTTTCTCATTATTAGTGTATAGGAATGCAAGGGATTTCTGTGTGTTGATTTTATATCCTGCAACTTTACTATATTCATTGATGAGCTCTAGTAATTTTCTGGTGGAGTCTTTAGGGTTTTCCATGTAGAGGATCATGTCATCTGCAAACAGTGAGAGTTTTACTTCTTCTTTTCCAATTTGGATTCCTTTTATTTCTTTTTCTGCTCTGATTGCTGTGGCCAAAACTTCCAGAACTATGTTGAATAGTAGTGGTGAAAGTGGACACCCTTGTCTTGTTCCTGACTTTAGGGGAAATGCTTTCAATTTTTCACCATTGAGGATAATGTTTGCTGTGGGTTTGTCATATATAGCTTTTATTATGTTGATGTATGTTCCTTCTATTCCTGCTTTCTGGAGAGTTTTTATCATAAATGGATGTTGAATTTTGTCAAAGGCCTTCTCTGCATCTATTGAGATAATCATATGGCTTTTATTTTTCAATTTGTTAATGTGGTGAATTACATTGATTGATTTGCGGATATTGAAGAATCCTTGCATCCCTGGGATAAAGCCTACTTGGTCATGGTGTATGATCTTTTTAATGTGTTGTTGGATTCTGATTGCTAGAATTTTGTTGAGGATTTTTGCATCTATGTTCATCAGTGATATTGGCCTGTAGTTTTCTTTTTTGTGACATCTTTGTCAGGTTTTGGTATTAGGGTGATGGTGGCCTCATAGAATGAGTTTGGAAGTTTACCTTCCTCTGCAATTTTCTGGAAGAGTTTGAGTAGGATAGGTGTTAGCTCTTCTCTAAATTTTTGGTAGAATTCAGCTGTGAAGCCGTCTGGACCTGGGCTTTTGTTTGCTGGAAGCTTTCTGATTACCGTTTCAATTTCCGTGCTTGTGATGGGTCTGTTAAGATTTTCTATTTCTTCCTGGTTCAGTTTGGGAAAATTGTACTTTTCTAAGAATTTGTCCATTTCTTCCACGTTGTCCATTTTATTGGCATACAACTGCTGATAGTAGTCTCTGATGATCCTTTGTATTTCTGTGTTGTCTGTTGTGATCTCTCCATTTTCATTTCTAATTTTATTGATTTGATTTTTCTCTCTTTGCTTCTTGATGAGTCTGGCTAATGGTTTGTCAATTTTATTTATCCTTTCAAAGAACCAGCTTTTGGCTTTGTTGATTTTTGCTATGGTCTCTTTTGTTTCTTTTGCATTTATTTCTGCCCTAATTTTTAAGATTTCTTTCCTTCTACTAACTCTGGGGTTCTCCAATTCTTCCTTTTCTAGTTGCTTTAGTTGTAGAGTTAGGTTATTTATTTGACTTTTTTCTTGTTTCTTGAGGTATGCCTGTATTGCTTTGAACTTTCCTCTTAGCACTGCTTTTATAGTGTCCCACAGGTTTTGGGTTGTTGTGTTTTCATTTTCATTCGTTTCTATGCATATTTTGATTTCTTTTTTGATTTCTTCTGTGATTTGTTGGTTATTCAGAAGTGTGTTGTTCAACCTCCATATGTTGGAATTTTTAATAGTTTTTCTCCTGTAATTGAGATCTAATCTTAATGCATTATGGTCAGAAAAGATGCTTGGAATGATTTAGATTTTTTTGAATTTATCAAGTTTAGATTTATGGCCCAGGATGTGATCTGTCCTGGAGAAGGTTCCATGAGCACTTGAAAAAAAGGTGAAATTCATTGATTTGGGGTGAAATGTCCTATAGATATCAATTAGGTCTAACTGATCTAATGTATCATTTAAAGTTTGCGTTTCTTTGTTAATTTTCTGTTTAGTTGATCTGTCCATAGGTGTGAGTGGGGTATTAAAGTCTCCCACTATTATTGTGTTATTGTTGATTTCCCCTTTCATACTTGTTAGCATTTGTCTTACATATTGTGGTGCTCCTATATTGGGTGCATATATATTTATAATTGTTACATCTTCTTCTTGGATTGTTCCTTTGATCATTATGTAGTGGCCTTCTTTGTCTCTTTTCACAGCCTTTGTTTTAAAGTCTATTTTATCGGATATGAGTATTGCCACTCCTGCTTTCTTTTGGTCTCTATATCTTTTTCCAGCCCTTCACTTTCAGTCTGTATGTGTCCCTTGTTTTGAGGTGGGTCTCTTGTAAGCAGCATATAGAGGGGTCTTGTTTTTGTATCCATTCGGCCAGTCTTTGTCTTTTGGTTGGGGCGTTCAACCCATTTACGTTTAAGGTAATTATTGGTAAGTATGATCCCGTTACCATTTACTTTATTGTTTTGGGTTCGGGTTTATACACCCTTTTCGTGTTTCCTGTCTAGAGAATATCCTTTAGAATTTGTTGGAGAGCTGGTTTGGTGGTGCTGAATTCTCTCAGCTTTTGCTTGTCTGTAAAGCTTTTGATTTCTCTTTCGTATTTGAATGAGATCCTTGCTGGGTACAGTAATCTGGGCTGTAGGTTATTGTCTTTCATCACTTTAAGTATGTCTTGCCATTCCCTCCTGGCCTGAAGAGTTTCTATTGAAAGATCAGCTGTTATCCTTATGGGAATCCCCTTGTGTGTTATTTGTTGTTTTTCCCTTGCTGCTTTTAATATTTGTTCTTTGTGTTTGATCTTTGTTAATTTGATTAATATGTGTCTTGGGGTGTTTCGCCTTGGGTTTATCCTATTTGGAACTCTCTGAGTTTCTTGGACTTGGGTGATTATTTCCTTCCCCATTTTAGGGAAGTTTTCAACTATTATCTCCTCAAGGATTTTATCATGATCTTTCTTTCTGTCTTCTTCTTCTGGGACTCCTATAATTCGAATGTTGGAGCGTTTCATATTGTCCTGGAGGTCTCTGAGATTGTCCTCATTTCTTTTAATTCGTTTTTCTTGTTTCCTCTCTGATTCATTTATTTCTACCATTCTATCTTCTATTTCACTAATCCTATCTTCTGCCTCCGTTATTCTACTAGATTAGATATTTTAGACTAGAATAACACTGGGTAAATTAAGACTGCACCGTATAGTGGTGACTCTGTTCACCTGCTGTTGCTTCTCGGGGTTGGTGATTTCATCTCCATTTCTTGCTGTCTTGGATGTTTTGTGTTTATTCTGATAACTGGTTTCACCAAGAGAAATGTTGACCCCATTCACCAAAGTGTGTTAGATTGTGTTTGGTTTATCTGTGGTTGGGTTCAGAGGTGACCTTGGGCCATGTATTTGTCATGTAAATGCGAGATTTATAGGGAGTGATGATTCCCTAGCTAAGGCCCTGCAGTTAGCAGGGGTGATTTGACATTCCATGTCCAGGCAGCCTCATTCCCATGCTCAGGGGCTTGTGCTGAGAGGGCCACTCGCTTGTAAGACACATGTGGGGTGTCTGCTTTCCAGACTGTGACCAGGCCATGTGCCCCAGGTGCCACTGTCCCCAAGTCCCTGGCGTGCACTGACGCCACGTCACCCGGTGTACTCTGGGACTCGGGTGTCAGTGTCCGGGGCCCCAGGTCCAGCCAGGGTCGCTGCAGCATGTCATCTGGCAGGAGTGGGGAGGAGGGAGACGGCACTGTGACCGACGTGCTCCCGCATCCCCGCTGGAGTAAGTGTGCGGGCCATCCCAGCAGGTGGACAGTGGCCTGACACTCAGCGACCTCCCCGTGCACATGCTCAGCAACATCCTGTACAGGCTCTCGGATGGCTGGGACATCGTCACCTTGGGTCAGGTGACCCCGACACTGTCCGCGCTCAGCGAGGACCGGCAGCTGTGGAAGAAGCTCTGCCAGTACCACTTTGGGGAGAAGCAGGTGAGTGGGCGTTGCGGCCCTGATGGCCGAGCCTGGCTGCTTCAGGGAGTGGGCTAGAATCACTACGGGAAAGCCTGCTTTTCAATGGAAAAAGCCATAATTTTAAAAATGACCCAGAACAGAGCAGCAGAACCGGGCAGTTTCTTCCTGTCAAGGATGGGCCATTAGTCTTTCCTGTAACTGGAGGCCCCTCTCCAGGCAGCGTGTCCCCTCAGAGACTCACGGTAGGCACCTGCTCCCTGCACCTTGCCCTCCCAGGATGGGGCCAGCCTTAGGTTCTGGTGGATGCTGTGTGTCTCCCACTTATCGCTCGCTGCCCCTCCCTGCCACCCCCGCGCTGTGTGGCTTCTGGAGCACAGCACCGCCAGCTGGGTGCCCATGACACACACAGCAGCGTGCAGGGCCAAAGCAGTCAGTCTTGCCCCAGGGAGGCCCCAGGGAGGGCCAGATGTCATGTGACTCCTCAGACACAGGCTCGCAGACTTGAGGGGTCACGTACCTATCCAGGAGAAAGTCAGGTGGTGGAGGCAGCAAGCAGGTTCCCGGCTGGATCAGAGGGTGAGGGTCGGGCACAGCCAGGCCACAGGGCCACCGTGGTCGCCTTCTCCTGGGGGGCACGGGGCTCCCGAGTGGAGGGTAACATTGTGAGGAACCATGAAGATGCTGCTGCGTCGGGCAGCCCCTGGCCACGCCCAAGCCCGCCTGCTCAGCATCCCATCCGTGCCTGTTCCTCTGAGGGTGTGGTCGCTGCCCCGTAGGGTGTGAGGTGCCACCTCCTGCCATCTCTGGGGCCCAAGACACCGAGCATCTTTTCATGTGCTTGCTGCCTGTTTGTGTGTGTCTCCAAATCCTTTGCCCATTTTGTATTTGGATACTTTCTGCATTCTGGTTACCAGTCCCTGTCACACTCGATAACATGTAACTTATTTTTAACTTAATAGACATCATGGACATCGCTCCAGATAAAAACCTTTAAGTCTGTTGAACAGCTGCATGGTATTCCATTGTATAGATTCAGCTCAAATTTAATTTCAGATAATTGAATGTTTCCTGCAGTGTGTGGCCTTTTAAAGTTGTTGTGCACATGACGCTGCTATGCAAGTCATCTGCTTCTGAACAGAGGTCTGTTTGTCTAGTTTTGTAGACACTTGATCCTTTCAGAAAAAGGCCATGTGGAGTGGAAGCTGATGTATTTTACGCTTCAGAAGCACTACCCCACCAAGGAGCAGTACGGAGACACCTTGCACTTCTGCCGGCATTGCAGCATCCTCTTCTGGAAGGTAAGGATAGCACCTGTGCTGCTGGAGAGACATACTGTCCAGCTGGGAGTAGTGAGTGATGACATGATGGTGTCCCAATAGGGACTGTCCCCCCTAGCGTAGAGTGTGTGATGATATGGTTTCTCAATAGGGACTGTCCACCCTAGGGTAGAGTGTGATGACATGATGGCATCTCAATAGGGACTGTCCACCTGAGTATGGAGTGTGATGACATGATGGGGTCTCACCAGGGATGTCTGTCTGGGTATAGAGTGTGATGACATGATGGCATCTTACCAGGGACTGTCCACCCAAGTGTAGCATGTGACGACATGATGGCGTCTCACCAGGGATGTCCATCCGGTTATAGAGTGTGATGACATGATGGTGTCTCACTGGGGATGTCCACCCAAGGGTAGAGTGTGATGACATGAAGGTGTCTCACCAGGGATGTCTTTCTGGGTATAGCATGTGATGACATGATGGCGTCTCACTGGGGATGTCCACCCGAGTGTAGCGTGAGATGACATGATGGTGTCTCACCAGGGATGTCTATCCAGGTATAGAGTGTGATGACATGATGGGGTCTCACCAGGGATGTCCATCCAGGTATAGAGTGTGATGACATCAAGGCGTCTCACCAGGGATGTCTTTCTGGGTATAGAGTGTGATGACACGATGGCGTGTCACCGGGGACTGTCCACCCGAGTGTAGAGTGTGATGACATGATGGGGTCTCACCAGGGATGTCTGTCTGGGTATAAAGTGTGATGACATGAAGGTGTCTCACCAGGGATGTCTTTCTGGGTAGAGTGTGATGACATGATGGCGTCTCACCAGGGACTGTCCACCCGAGTGTAGAGTGTGATGACATGATGGTGTCTCACCAGGGACTGGGGCCAGGGGCAGGTTCACCAAATCAGAACTGTGGTTGGACCTGAAATTGGGGCCACCAAACCTCATCTGGTGCAGGATGGTAGGGCATGACCTGGCCCCTGGCCACGAGCATGCTGACTGTGCTGCGGCCCGAGTCCTGGCAGGCTGCTTCCCCCTGTTCTCATGGCCCGGCCTGAGAGGAGGGTCGGGATCCCCGCCTCTTCTGGAAGTCAAGGGAGGCCACCCCCACCCCCATTTTCCACACTTGGCCTCTGCGCCACAGTCAGGACCTCCAGCAGTGGTGCCTCCCGGGGCTTTCCTCATAGCACAGCCCTGGAGCAGAGGAGAGGCCCATGGAAGTGCCCAGGCTCCTCCTGTTTTTTTGAGCCGAGCTTAGCATGTCTGGTTCTTGTGGAGACTGAGCTGTGTCCGCAGTTGTCAGGCCCATCCTCTTCCTCTCTGGTCCCTTCCTCTCCTCTCCAGTCTCTGATAAAAACAATTTTCTGGGGGAGATACGGGTGCTTCTGTTCACCTCCTCTTAGAAAGACCATTTCCGTAGTTTGCCTTGAGCCTGAACTTGTTAACGTTGTGAAATTTCACTGGGGAGAAGGGTGACAGGCCGTCTGCCCCTGCTGCTCGGGGTCCTCCCGTGGGGCCACGGGGCCACGTGTCTTCTGCCTGGTCTGAAGCACCGTGGCTGTTTTTTGTTTTCTGTTTATCTGTAATTTGTTGGCTGGATTATGAGGCAAACTCTAAACTCCTGAAAAACAAATGACTACTTTAAATTGTTTTCATTTCAGGTTATATACATGATAACGTGGGCTTTTTTTTCACCTGTACCCCTGTGGTTGTACGGTGGAAGTCCCTGTGTTAACAAGGCTTTATTGCTGGTGCTGCAGGGGGCCAGCCGGAGACCACTTTATTTCTGACTTGTTTTGGAGTCTGGCACGGCTTGTTTTGCACAGTTAACAAGAGGAAAGGTGTTGCACGGCTGCAGTGGTGGTTCTGTGGAACCTGTTCTTCCAGGCCAGGGGCACCTCACGCTCAGTCTTGCTAGGGTGCTGGCGGGACACAGGTGAACCAGTCTGCCACAGCACACAGAGGGTGGTCCCAGACATGTGGCAGCTTGAGGGCCGAGCCAGTGGATGAGACGATCTTGGTCACTGCTCTGTATGCCGCTTCCCCCGAGCCAAAGGCTTATTCCGGAGACACTGGGAGCAGTGGTGTGTCCCCATCTTTGCATGTGGCAGGCCATCTGAGAATGCTGTCTCTGATGTAGTGAACAGGGAAACACCCTCGCTGCTTTGTGTGTTGACTTACAGAATGTTCAGGTGAAGTATCAAGAAGTAGGGGCGTTCTGGATTTTTAAAAATTGAGAGGTAATTTTTTGGGTTTCCAGAAGAATTTGCCTACAGATTCTTTTGTTTATGAAAATTCAGAATGAGTGTCTTGCTGGCCTTTGGGCTCTGAAACGTTGTTCACAGTCTTGAAGGCCGAGCGCCTTGACCTCTGTGCAGCCATGGGGACTGTCTCTGTCCATCTGTGGGGTCGCATGGCAGCTTTTTCTCCCAGAGGCCATTCCACTTTCTTCTGAGTCTATGGGTGGAAATTTAAGGAAAAGACGAGTGTCTGGAATTTGTGGTGGACCCTGCTGCTTGTGTCAGCTCCTGAGCAAGCCCCCCGGCTGGCCACCGCACCCCCACACACAGCTTGGCCCCCGCAGGCCTCAGCCCAGTTTCGTGGTGCCTCTGTGAGGGCAGGCCAGCTGTGTGGAGGCTTCATGGTGCTCAGCCACAGTGGGGCGATACCCATTGTGGCTGTGCTGCCCGCGTCCCACCAGACCTGTCTTCTTCCACACACATAGGCTGGGGCTCTGCCCCGAGCTCACGCCGCCGCCCCAGCTGCCCCAAGCCATCCTGTCTGACCTGGCTTCACTCTCTGGACACTGTCAGGTTTTCTGCTTTGCCTTTAGGGGAACGTCGGCAAGGTAAAAGGAGGTCTTGGAGTTGCACACAGACCCAGCTCAGGTCTTTCTACCTTCCATGGGGTGGCCTTCCTGTGAGGCCACTGTGCTCACCCCGTCCTCTAGCTGATTTTCAGGAACTTCAGCTAAAGCCAGGTGTGGAGTGGGCTGGAAGCCAGACAGAGTGAATGCAGTCAACAGCGGGGATCAGGACTGTGTCCACTGCCAGGCCCACACTGCAGTGTGCAGCGGGAGCCAGGAGGCCGCTGGTCCCGCCCTGTGCCGACAGCCAGCCCCGCGGACCCCCGGGCTGTGGTGAGGGCCGGGGGCCAGCCAGCTGGTGGTGAGAGCGCCAAGTTGCTGCTGACCTCGAGTTGAAAACCGTGGGTGAGCAGAAAGGAGCTGGCTCCCGTGGAACCTACATTGTTCACTTAATTCCACTGACTCAGACTGTAAAGAGGGAGTGAGTGGGCTTCAGGGAAACCTGCTAGAAACGTTCCCAGTGTGACCTGCTGCTCTGCGTGTTCTCAGTGAAGTTGTGACGGTCACTTAGCTCTGCTGTCTCACCAGCTGTGGGCCCAAGACTGGAGGAGGTGGAAGCCAGGTCGGTCCCAGAAGCCTGTGGGTCCTATGGCTTCCGGCTGCTGTGTGGGGCCTTGGGGGCAGCTCTCCCCTCGGTTTCACTGCCCAGTGACATTGGTCGTTTTCGTAAGTGATCCATGTTCAGCCTGAGTCTTGGTGTGGCCTGGCTCTTCCTAACCCTGTTTTCCCTTTTTTCCTCCCTTCACTGCTCTCCTCCTCCGCCACCTCCAGGACTGCCGCCTTGCTTTATTACTCGAGGTACCTCCTCTCTGCCTGCGTCTGTGCGCGTCCCCTGTCTGGGGCTGGGCCAGTGAGGCCGCAGCCTCTGCTGACGTGTGACTGGCCTTCCTACTTGGCCACCATCGGGGTCCCATGAGCTGCCTTTAGACCAGGGGTGTAGGCTTGGCTGGGGGGAGCAGTCCCATCTCCAGACACTGGCCTAACTCACCCCCAGGTCCTGAGGCTGTTCTCTCTGCTGACACAAGCGAGCCCTGGGTGTGTCTGCTGTGGGACATGGTGCTGGGCCCTCGTGTGAACATGGGGGGGTGGTGCCCAGGGCAGTTCCAGAGTGGATCCTGATCCACCGCTGGGGGAGGGGGCAGGATGACCAGAGCGGGGTGGGGGTGGGGAGGAGAGAAGTGCGGGCTCCTCCTGGCCCCCTGACTCAGGGCCGCCTGTGCCCCATGCACTGGCAGAAACTCTCCCCGCTGAGCAGCCACGTGTTCCTAATTCTCGCTTGCTGTCCACATAGCTGTGCAGTGGGGTCCAGGTGCATTTAAGTGAATGCCTGGTGACTTCTGAGCTGTCTTCCCTCCCGGCGTGTGTGGTAACGCCCTGCCCCTCCCACAGGACTCGGGCCACCCCTGCACGGCCGCTGACCCGGACAGCTGCTTCACACCTGTGTCCCCGCAGCACTTCATCGACCTTTTCAAGTACTGAGGGCCTGGCCAGGCCCACCATAACCTGGAGCCTGCGTTGGAGACAACGTGAAAAGGGCCTGTGGGCAGGGGCGCCTGTGGCTTCCACCTCTGAAGCCGGGTCAGGGAACCCCAGCAAAATCCACCTTTGAAATAGGGTCAAGGAACCCCAGCAAAATCATTTCTGCTTCTCTCTTTAAAAAATTCTTCTAAGCACATTAAAATTTGGAACTTTGTGTATTTGTAAATATGGTTCAAAAAGAGTGTGTTTTCAGCACCACATCCTGTGCTGAACTGACACCAACAGCCAAGAAGACTATGCCTCTTAGCGCAAATGATGGTTTTCCGATTTTGTAGTGATTGGGGTGAGGGTAGATCACTGATCCTTGTAATGACATTGTACAGAATATTTATTTTTCTTAAGATGTATATTAACTGTTTTGGTTGTGTCTGCACGAGTCTTCTCAGATACAGAAGGATCCAGGGAAGTATGTGCCTGTCTCCTGGATGCGCAGCAGTGGGTTGTGAATTGTGCAGACGGCTGAGACCCACAAGGGCCTGCGTCTGGGGCTGTGGTCCAGGGCTCGTGCCCAACGCCAACAGGCAGGACCCTGACCTGGGGAGCCTGGTGTGGCCACTGCTTGGAATCCTCTTCTAGCAGAGTAATAAATCATGTTTGTCTACCTGTTTTAACTTTGTCAGTTTTGCATCTTACTGAAAAAAGTAGTGTCAATGATTTTGATAATCGTTCATTGAAACCTCTCAAAGATAATTTTATTTTAAAAATATTGCATGTACATTTTAGAAAACTTTGAAAATAAAGGTTTATAGGAGAATAAAACTGGTGCATAACCATGGCACCCAGAATATCTGTGCTTGCCAGAAAGCACGTTGGAATGGCCCCGGCAGATGCAGGGGAGAAATGAACAGGGTCAGGGACCCGAACCCAGTCACTTCTGCTTCCTTCTTCTTAGCAGGTGGAAATGTGCAGTCTTGCGTATTTGTAAATAAAGAGTCTGTGCTTTCAGCACACATTCTGTGCCGAACTGGTGCAGCCAAAACTAAGCTTAGTTGTCAGATGATAGTTTCCCTGTGTGTGAATCAGGTGGAAGCTTTTCATAAAACCATCAATGGCATATATATTGTTTTCATTTTACAGCCAGCTCTTTTTTCACAAGAGTTTGTGGAAATAGTTTTTATTGGTGACACGGTACCATGCAGCTGGAAAGAATCACTCTGTGATCAGCAACACTGCACAGGTGCTTACATCCATCTGATGATGCTCTCCTCATGTCAAATAAGAAGCAGAGCCCGGGAAGCAAGTCAGAAATCTGCAGGGACATTCCCAGAGCAGTGGCGACAGTGGGTGGTGGCATCTTTCTCCCCTGAAGATGGATGTGTGAAGAGGCTGTGAGGGGGGCCGTTTCTCCTGAAAGCTTGCTGGTCGCTTTTATCTCTGTTCTGTTTTACTTTTGGCAAATTACCTAATGTGTGTTTACTTTTGGGGTGTTGGTCTTTTTTGTGTTAATTTCTTAAGAAGACATTAACCTCCTAAAGTGAGTTCTTCCCCCTCAACAACATGAAAAGTCTTGGGAGACTTGTGTAGCTGTTCCCCATTAATCAGCCCATCTCCACAGGCAGTAGATATGCTTGGACCGGAACCCACATGCAGGACTTCCAGCAGTGGGCGGGGATGTGACTGGGGTACAGTTGGGGAGGGGCAGAGAGACCATGCACACTGTCCCTGGGCCCCGACCAGTCGTTTCCCCATGATCGAATGGCACAGATCAGGAAGAGGGGGGCTGTCCTGGGCCGCAGCTTTTTGTGGCATTCCTGAGCGTCGTTCCCTGCCCATGCTGTGGCACCTGCGTGCCCTCTGTGCTCGCTGGACAGCTGCAGGGGCCCCGCAGCACCCCTGTGGGAAGCCTCGCCCCCAGGAAGCACCGTCAGCACATCCATGGTGTCCGCCTTGGCACTGAGGTACATTTTCTGACCCGGGTTGTGACTTGTGAGTCGGGAGGAGCCACGGTAGGTTCTGCAGCTGACACAGGAGCTGCTTTCGGGGCTTCACATGGTCGGCTGTGCGTGGTCAGGGCTGTCCACAGAGAACCACATCTCCTTTTGGGACAGTATTGAAGGGTTTGGTGTTTTGCTGTAAATGCCACTTTTAGAATCATACACAAACAAGACGTAAGGTGTTTGTACACTGATTCTGTATCCTCTTAAGAAAGAAAGTGAAGTCGCTCAGTCGTGTCTGACTCTGCGACCCCGTGGACGGTAGCCTACCAGGCTCCTCCGTCCATGGGATTTTCCAGGCAAGAGTACTGGAGTGGGTTGCCATTTCCTTCTCTAGGAAATCTTCCCTTCTCTAGGAGATCTTCCCTACTCAGGGATTGAACCCACGTCTCTCACATGGTAGCCAGATGCTTTACCGTCTGAGCCACCAGGGAAGTCCTCTTAACTTGGCTGCTTTTGAAGCTGAAACTCCAATACTTTGGCCACCTGATGCGAAGAGCTGACTCATTTGGAAAGACCCTGATGCTGGGAAAGACTGAAAGCAGGAGGAGAAGGGGATGACAGAGGACAAGATGGTTGGATGGCATCACTGATTCAATGGATGAATTGAATCATTGAATTCAATGATTCAATGGCATCACTGAATCCCACCCATCCAGTCACCCATCCCTGGGTGGACTTCGGGAGTTGGTGATGTTGGAGGCCTGGCTTGCTGTGGTTCATGGGGTCGCAAAGAGTCAGACACGACTGAGTCAACTGAACTTTGCTGAAATCACTAAAAAGATCTAGTGGTAGTTTGTTGACTCCCTGGGATGCAGATGTACATTGTGAGGTCTGCACGTGAAGGGGGCTTATCAACTCCTTTCAGCGGGATACCCTTTTTTCCTTCCTTGCCAGCATTCCCGCCAGACCCCCATGGGTGAGGACGGCGGTCCCTGGGGGCTGTCTGTCCTTCGCCTGTGGGTGTGCTGCAAGCTGGGCGTCTCTGGGTGCCTTGGGGTGAGGTGCTGCCTTCCAGCCCCATGTTGTTGGGGCATTTTACATGAAGGGGTGTTGGGTTTTGTTGAGTTCCCTTTCTGCATCCACAGAGGTGGTCACGTGTCGACTTGTTGGCGGAACCAGCCTTGCACTTGGCGGTTTTAGTTGGCTTCTCTGGACTGGACTGCTGAAGACACGCTGCGCAACTGGCATCTTTTAGCATCCACGCTGTCTCATCCATGTTGTAGTGTGGCTTAGGCTTTCCCTCCCTTGTGGGCTTGCCTGTCCTCCACATTCTGCTGCTTCATCACCTGCTGGTGTGGAGGTGCTCCCTACTTGGAGCTGCTGTGAACACGTTATACAAATCTCTCTTTGGAGATATACCCACAAGTGGAATTGCAGGACCGTATGGTAAATACACGTTTAATATTTTGAAGAACCACCATACTATTTTCCATGGTGGGAATGTAAAATGGTGCTGCCTCTGACAGTGTGGAATAGTTCCATTTCTCACCATCCTTGTCCTCGCAACACTTGTTAGGTTATGGGGTTGGGTTTTTGGTTTGATAGTTGTCATCCAAGTGGGTGGGAGGTGGTTATTTCATTGTGGCTTTGATGTGCATTTCTCTGTCGTGGAGTGGTGTTGAGCATCTTTTCCTGTGCTTGTTCAAGAACCTGCCTGCCTTTTAATTGAGTTGTCTGTGGTTTTGTTGTTGAATGTGGAAGGAGCTACTACAGCTCTGGACACTTAAGCCTTTATCAGCTAGATGACTTAAACATGTTCTGATTCCCGAGGTTGCCTTTTTTACTCTATTGATTGTGTCCTTTGGGGGCACAGACTCTTCACAATATGAACTGAAAGACATTTAGAGAAGTGCTTTTTCTGAAAACTTCAGTGCATTCAGCTGGCTGAACAGTCTGGCAGCTGGCCAGCGCCAACTGGGCTGGGCTGGGCCGGGCCGGGATGCAACACACTTACAAACTACAGGACACAGCTCTGGGGATGTGCACTCACCACGACAGCATCACATGCAGGCCCCCATGGTGAAGCAGCAACTACAGGAAGTGGTGGTATCTGTCTTTGGGGCATGGTGCCATGGAAGCCCCTCAGAGGGTTCCTTGCCTCACACCCACCACCAGAAGCACACTTCTGCCAGACAGCAAGTGGCAGCCACTGCCTTGGTCAGTCACTCAGCACCATCTGCACCCCCTGTGGGCTATTTCATCAGTTACAAAAATTTTAGCCAGTTCCTGTCTTAAAGCTTACTATAAATAGTGTCCTGCCTATCTTTTGTTCGGTCAAGTATCAATTGAGACTTAACCATAAAATCTGGAAAGAAGCTAAATGGCTAGAAGTAAACTGGGCAGAGAGAAGAGAAGGCCCTTTGCCTGCACAAGATTTGGAGCATCTGGTGAAGTGAGTGAGAACCCCAGGGTCGGGGTCTGAGGCTACCATAGAGCCGCAGGCCCCCAGGGGAAGGTGCGGAGCAGGACCTGGGGGAGGGCACAGGCCACGAGGCTGGCGAGGACAAGGCTGCCCAGGACACACACCACTGGGAAGGAGGCTGGTGGGACGCGTGCTTACCACCTGGCTCGAGACAGCACCACAGGTGCTACCCAGGTCCTAACGGGAGTCAGGGTTTCTCACCAAGAGGCCACTGTTTGCAAAGAAGAGTTGAAATGTTAAAAAATGATGAAAGAACCTACTCAGGCTGGCGGCTGAAGGGGAGGCTTGCTTCAGGCTCCCCTTCAAGTGACTGGAAAAAAGCAGGGCCCAGGGTGGGTGGCTCAGACATGGGGCTCTGCTGCTGCTGCTGCTAACTCGCTTCAGTCATGTCTGACTCTCTGCGACCCCATAGCTGACAGTGCCTACTACTATAAATAGCGTCTGAAGGCTGTTCATGTAAAAGCTACATCCTGATGACTGAGGCTGAAGTTGGTCATTTATCCATGAATCTACATATTTCGTTGGTATCTTGAAAGACAAAGTGTTGAGAAGATGTCATCAGCTCTAAGTCGTCAGAGGCAGATGTCAATAACTGCAAACTAACAGGATATAAACCATGTTTTTATTTTAAAAAACTTCAGCATTATGGATGAATTCAACTTCCTTTAAAACCAATCACTTTCCTGTTAATGACAAAACAATAGGCAAAAGAGCAGACACGTCACTCTTCAGAGAAGCTGTGCAGTTTACAGAATTTAGACAGACCCGCTCTCTCATCAGCCAGTGAACAAAATAAAGTTGCTTTGGTAAATTCCATCAAGAAAAAAATATCTTTCCCCCAAAGCACACCAATAAATATTTATATTAAAATCCACAGTTATTTTAATCAGATACAACAGAAGAAAAATTCATTTTTACCTTAACGTTTGTAGATAAGAAAAGTATTATTCACGTGCATAATCCAACCCCAGTCTGGCTTGCATTCGGTTGTGAGGAATGAGGGGCATGAGGGGCCGTTCTGCCAGCTGTGCATCACGTGTGTCCCCAAGGGGATCACAGGCACTTAGCATCGCAGCACACCGGCACGGGCTCCCCGAGCTGGAGGCTGTCCCACCTGCCCCCACCCCGAGCACTCTGCCCAGAACCTCAAACACACAAGTCCCTTCCCTGCACCTCATCACAGGATTAGCCCAAGATGAGCCTGAAGCTCCTGCTTCAGACAGCTCATCTCAGTCACAGCAAGTGTCTCTAGGGAGAAGGACTCCAGTCAATGAGCTGAACTGTTTACCTGAGGAAACACGGTTTTCAACTCCGCTATTAACCACTTCAAGGTTCTAAGACAAACAGGATTTTACCACCACTCACATGTCCCCCTTTCAAGGCTCGGTGAAGTAAACTTGTCTATTAGAAAGAGAAGGACGTCGGTGATTTTGACAGACGCTACACAGATGACAGACACAGATGGTTAGCTGACATGTCGATTGTGGCTAGACGGCTGGTAGTTAGATGACTGGGTGTACACAGACTGACCGACTGAGAAATGGCAGGTGACAGGCAGGCACTCTGTCACCCCCTTCACCCCTTGGAGTCCACAGAAATGCTGAAGGACACCCCTAGTGTGGAACAGCACAGATCTGCTCACTGAATACCTTGAAGGCAGTGGCTTTCGCAAGAGAGGAATGCACAGTGTAACTGGAGGTTTTTCTTTTTAATCAAAAACCCCTATACCTGTTCTGACCTCAGAGACACGTGGTCCTCCTGTGGGTCAGGTCTGTCTTGCTGAGGACATGCGTGCTGCGTACCTGACCTGGGGCCCACCTGTCAAGGAGACAATGAGCAAGTTCAGAGACACAAGAGATGTTCAGTGACGCTCCTGAACCAGGCACAACACACAGCTTCTCAGGGTCCAACAGTCTCATTTGGAAAAAACAAAACCCTGGGTGTTACAGAAAAGAGGCACTTTCAGCATTTTACCTACAATTTCAACTCTTAATAAGTTAATATTTTCCAAACAAATTTAAGTGTCAAGTTATTAAAACTGATCCATGCTTTATAGCATTCTTTAGTCTGCAATCAAAATAAGAGAACAAACTTTAGAAGAAAAGAAACATCAGTATTTAAAAGTTCAGGAACCTCAAGATGGGAACACTGTCACCATCTAATATGCTTGTGGGAGGTGAAGCTGTGTTTGCAGACAGTGTATTTCTGGGGATCGGATACAGCCTTCCCTTCTCCAGCATTTAATCTGCTTGCATATTTTATGGTTTAATATGAACGAAGAGCTAGCACAGTGTGACTGACGTGACCTCTGGAAGACCCACGTTACACCTGGATTGCAGGTTTCTGACAACAGAAAAGAAGTGTGTGGCCGCTACATTCTTGTGTCGTAGAATACAGGTGTGTGCTACATGCAGAGACAGGGATCGGGTCGCAGAACACAGAACTGCAACTCAGGACACAGAAAGACAGCTTTGTGGCAAAAAGCAAATCCCCACCGCGGTGAACTTCCCATCTAAGGTCAGCGGCACACGGATGACAGGTGGACCCTGTGCGTGTCCACTGAGAACTCACAGGACTCCTGGAATTTCCTCACTTGGCAATTGAAGAGGAAAGCCAAATGAAACAGCACAGAGCAGATCCTCTGTGGTTTTCATCTGGGAAAGACCAGACGGGACACTATACTGATAAACACCACGACGCTGCAGACTCTAGGAATGCGAAGGAGATGAGATTCAAAGGTGCACGGTCAGGCAGATTTTGGTGTGAGGACATGTGCGGGCTGGACGGTCACTCCAGCTCCTCCCAGTCATCCGTCAGGTGGCCTCTGCTCTGCCGGCGGATGCTGACCAGCTTTCCGGCCGACCTGAGGCTCCAGCGCGAGCTGCTCCCTGCGGTGGCCAGGCTGGTGTACTTGGTGGAGCCCTTGGTGTCCTCCGGCCAGCCCGGCCGAGACTCACGGTCACTCGAAGGGCCGCCCGAGTCTGCTGCCACGTCTTCAAGGGCAAGTTTCGGAGGTTCCCAACCTTCAATCTCATCTGGTTTCTTAGACTGTATGTTCTGTTTCAAAACCAAATTGTCCCAAAATCCAGACTTCTTCTCTGTCTTCAACTCTTCTTTTAATCGTAAGTTAGTGCTACAGGAGACGAAAGAGTTAAGTGTTGGTGATCAGTCATCCTAGGATGTCAAGCTGTATTTATTTTATAAATAAACTCAAACATAGATATGTAAAACCTGAATTTTAATATGGAAAAATCAGTGAGTACATGTGATTAACAAAATTTGTGAATGCCATATTTAAGGTACCACCACTTGGCAAAAAATCAAGCAAAGTCAGCCTCAAGGAGAAGACAGAAAAGCAAGCTGTCTCAAGGCACACAGAAGGCCGAGCTTGTCTCTGAAGATATGTGAGAAAAGAAGCCCCAGATCCCAGATTCAGAAACAGAGATTATTCCCTGTACCAAGTCAGTTTGCCACAGGCTTATTCAGCTGCAGCCTCAGATGTTCCGAGCTCAGAGCACTGTGTGCCCTGAGGAAAATGTAGCCAACTGGAGGTGGGTCCCCACAAACGACACAGCACCCTGGCCGCGGGTCCCCTGGCCTGGCTGCGGAGAGCATCCCCAGAACATAGGTCCAACCTTCCAAGTCCTGTTTAACTGGACTGAGGGGCAGAACACACACAGGTTCAAGGCCCCCAGGAGACGCTGGCTTGTTAGCTGCCACCCAGACAGCCCAGAGGACTGACTGACACAGTCCTCAAAGAGAGGGTGGGGAGGTCACGATCACGTGGTCAGAGGAGGGGGAGGACTGGATGGCTCTGATGGGTCCTGAGTGCTGCCAAGGTGCCCTGTCCATGGAGGAGAAGCCTCTCTATGGTCAGATTCCCCAGGATTCACCTGCTGTTGGCAACACCATTTATATTTTCAAATTTAAATTTATATTTTCATCTTTAAGTACATTTTTTTGTTGGCCATGTCACATGGCTTGTGAGATGTTAGCTCACCCACCAGGGATCAAACCCAGGCCCACAGCAGTGAAAGCACCAAGTTTTAACCACTGGACTACCAGGGAATTCCCTAAATATATATTTTTTAAATTCAAAATATTTAACTAGCAGCATTGTCAGCAAGTAAGTACAGTTTACAGGCAATCTGCATTTTTAACTGGGTTTTTCCTTGACTCTCTAGAACAACTGCCACCTGCCCACCTTAAACATGTGGCTACCACCTGCTTTAAGGCTTGTAAGTTCAGTTTACAGCTGGAAGTTCAAGAGCTGGTCTGAGAAACTTTTTAAAATTTTTTTCCATTTTTCCATAGTCTTTCAAAGTGCTTATACTTAGAACAACTCATTTCCATCTCCTCACAGGGCAGGAAGCCCCTCTTGTCCCCTCTCATGGCCCTGCCCTCTGTCTCTGGAATGCCTGCTCCCCTGACAGCGGCTACTCACGCTCTGGACTTGGGGGATTTTCGCCCTTCCAGCAGCTGCTGCTCGTCATCCTTGTTAAACAGAGAAGTCACTTCTTTCCAGCCTCGGAAACTTGCTCCTGGAACCTAATGGAAGGTTAAGAGAAGATCAGACCTGATGCAGTGAATACACAGGTCACAGTCGAGTCACCCAGTGGTCGTGAAACTGACACTTCAGTGGAGAAGCTGGCCCACGTTGCCTTATCTGTGTGTCTGCACAGTGAGTTCAGCCATCAGCTGCGGGCAGTCTCCATGTGGCTGAAGACAGTCACCCGTGTTTAGTAACTTCAGCCAAACCACATCAGGTTGATGGGGCTCCCAGCCGAGGGTGGAGGGGTGCTGAGGGGTAGGGAGGCTGCACCACCACACATTTTGTAGAGTCTTAGAAATGATTTTGTTACTTTTTCATTTCTGAAATCAGGATATAATCAACGCCTGGCACCTTAGATTCGAACAAACAGAGTAATAAGGGATGGAGAAAAGGAAGTGCATCTGCAGGGCTCTCCTGTCAAATGCCTTTGCCTGGAGTCACTCTGATGGCTCTGGAGCCTGAAATCACAAAACAGCAGACAAATGTGATACCACCTAGTTCAGTCGCTCAGTTGTATCTGACTCTGAGACCCCATGGAATGCAGCACACCAGGCCTCCCTGTCCATCACCAACTCCCGGAGTTCACCCAAACTCATGTCCATCGAGTCAGTGATGCCATCCAGCCATCTCATCCTCTGTCGTCCCCTTCTCCTCCTGCCCCCAATCCCTCCCAGCATCAGGGTCTTTTCAAGTGAGTCAGCTCTTTGCATCAGGTGGCCAAAGTATTGGAGTTTCAGCTTCCACATCAGTCCTACTGATGAACACTCAGGACTGATCTCCATTAGGATGGACTGGTTGGATCTCCTTGCAGTACCAAGGAACTCTCAAGAGTCTTCTCCAACAACACAGTTCAAAAGCATCAATTCTTTGGTGCTCAGCTTTCTTTATAGTCCAACTCTCACATCCATACATGACCACTGGAAAAACCATAGCCTTGACTAGATGGACCTTTGTTAGCAAAGGAACGTCTCTGCTTTTTAATATGCTGTCTAGCTTGGTCATAACTTTTCTTCCAAGGAGTAAACTTCTTTTAATTTCATGGCACCTAAGGGAGCTAATAAAACTTCAACAACTGACCCTAAAGAAATGTGGTACCTATGAACTATCAGAGAATTCAAAATAACCCTATTGAAGTTTAGTGAACCACAACAACACAAAGATAACTAAATGAAATTAGGAAAACAACACATGGAACAAACAAATAGGAACCATAAAGAAAAAATCTTAAAAACATAATCACAAAACAAAAATTTTAATAGAGAGCATCAAAACTAGCCTTGACAATGCACAGATACAAAGACATCTGAAATTATCCAGTATGAGAAGAAGGAAAAACAGAAAGAGAAAGAATGAAGACAGTCACAGGGACTTGTGGAGCACAATCGGGAGAAACAGTATCTATACTGCTGGAATTACAGAATAAGAGAGAAAGGGACAGAAAGTATACTTAAAACAATAAGGGCTGAAGATGTCTCAAACCTGGGGGAAGAAATGGATATCCAGATCCATGAGACCAAAGGACCCCAGATAAGTCGAACCCAAGTAGATCGACACTGAGACACATAATTAAATTGTTCAAAGACAAAGAATTTTGAAAGTAGTGAAAGAGACTAGTTACATACGAAGGAACCCTTCACCCCAATATGGAGAGATTTCTCGAGAAACTTGTCAGGCCAGGAGAGGATGAGATGATATACTACTACTGCTACAGTCACTTCAGTCGTGTCCGACTCTGCAACCCCACAGACAGCAGCCCACCAGGCTCCCCCGTCCCTGGGGTTCTCCAGGCAAGAACACTGGAGTGGGTTGCCATTTCCTTCTCCAACGCTTGAAAGTGAAAAGTGAAAGGGAAGTCGCTCAGTCGTGTCTGACTCTTCACGACCCCATGGACTGCAGCCTGCCAGGCTCCTTGGCCCATGGATTTTCCAGGCAAGAGTACTGGAGTGGGGTGCCACTTTTTAACTACTAAACATTTTCTTAATTTACTTACTGAATTATAATTACCATAGGATATTATAACAAAAGAAAAAAAAACCTATCAACCAAGATTTCTATATCAGCAAAACTGTTCTTCAGAAATGAGGGGAGATAAAGACTCTCCCAAACAAACAAAAGTGGAGGGAGTTTGTCAGCACTAGACCTGCCTAACAAAAAATGCTTAAAGGAGTTCTGTGAGTGAAAATAAACAAGAAGCTAGAGTAAAACTCACTAGTGCAGGCAAATTTATACTCAAGAGTGTAATACAGTAATGGTGGTGCATAAATCACTTATAATTCTAATTTAAAAGTAGGAAAAAAGTACTAAAAATAATTCCAACTACAGTAATCTGTCCTTGGATACACAAAAATATATGTAAACTGTAATGGGTTAACAAGACCCAACTATAGGCTTCCTACAAAGAGGCTCACTTTAGCTTTAAAGACACACATAGCCTGAGTGAATGGATGTAAAACTAACTTCAAGCAAATGGTGACCCAAAACCAGCAGGGATGGCTATACTTATGTAACACAAAGCAGACTTTACAAATGGTGAAGAGGGACAGAGAAGGTCACTATATAATGATAAAGGGGTCAGTTCTATCAAGAAGATCCAGTTGTTAAATATTTATGCACCCTACACTGGAACACATCAATGTATAAAGCAGAAATTAACAGAATTCCCTGGTGGTCCAGTGGTTAGGACCTAGCCTTTTCACTGCTGAGGGCCTGGGTATGATCCCTCGTTGGGGAACTAAGATCCCACAAACTGCATGGTGCAGCCAAAACAACTACTACTAACAGCTGAAAAGAGAAACTGCAGTACAATAATAGCTAGGGAATTTAATACCACACTCTCAACAATGGATACAGATCAGACAGAGAATCAATATGGAAACAGTCTGAACAACATTACAGATGAAAGGAACCTCACAACACATATAGAATATTCTATAACGTGACTGCAAAATACACATTCTTTTAAGCACACGTGGAACCTTTTCTATGATAGACTATATATTAGGCCACAAAACAAGTCTGAGCAAATTTAGGAGACTGTAAGCATAGTATCTTTTTTGACTGCAACATATACCATCAGAGGAGGAAAAGTGGAAACTGCATGAATACATGCAAACTAAACAGTACTCTCCTGAACAACATCAAAGAGGAAATAAAACTGTATCTTGAGACAGACAAAAAAAAAAAAACAAAAACACAACATACTAAAACTTACAAGATGCAACAAAAGCAGTTCTAAGAAAGAAGGTCACAAGACAAAGTAACGATCCTGAATAACATAACTCTATGCCTTAAGCAATGAGAAAAAGAACAAACTGAGCACAAAGTTAGTAAAATAGAGTGACAAAGAGGAGAAACAGAGAACAAGGAAATGACAGAAAAGATTTATAAAAGAGTTGGTTCTTTCAAAACATAAACAAAATTGACAAACCTTTAGCTAGACTCACCAAGGAAAACAAAGAACCAACTCAACAAAATTCTAAAAGAAAGAAATATTATAATTGATATCATGTAAATATAAGGATCATTAGAAGTTACTGTGAGATTACAATTGATTATCACACTGCTCCCCAGATGGGGGCTCTGCATCCATCCAGCTGACCCTTTTAATCTGTTAGGATGAAACTCAGCAGTAAACTCTACAGAAACTCCTTAGACTAAGAAGAGAAACAGCTAAGGCTTCAACGTGACTTGCTCTGAAAACTACGTACTGTACAATGGTCTGCTGTAGACCTGCTCCTCAGTGGAAATGCACAGATCAAAGTGACTCAGCAGCAGAGCACAAGAAGACAGGCAGTTGTTGTAGAGTGTGTGATGCTACAACTGTGTTTGCTAACAGTAACAAATACATGTAGCAATCCTGAAATGTGAAAAAATGTTCCTGATCAACCACCAATTAAACTTTGAGTTCTTGGTTTGTTTGGTCACTTGTGCAACAATGTTTGTATCTTTTCAATAGGCAAATCAGTTGACAGTCAACTCAATTATTCATGCTATTAGAAGAGAAGAGAGAGGTTCCTGATTCAAAGCCAAGTGCATCTTTGTGCCAAAAGCATGAGCAGGAAAATGTACTGTGGAATCCTGAGGGGGTGGCCTGAACGTCTGTCAGCTGAGGCCTCATTTAGACAGGCAGAAGGGGCTGTGGGGACTAACCCAAGCCCACCAGCTAGACGCCAACGTGCTACCAGCTGTCCATGCATATCTGGGGACTCGCAGGCTCACTTTTTCTACATGTGACATCTGTGTACACGTGTGCATATTGACATGTCCTGTGTTCATACATTATATGCAGACAGGACCTCTGGAGGGAGGAGCAAGAGCTGTGAACTGGAGAACTGGGTGGCAGGCAGAGATGAGACCCACCACATCCCCTTCAGTCCATTTTCAGTCTTAGATCACGTGTCCCTGCCAGAAGGAGCAGGAAAAGGGCAACCTGGAGTGGTGGACTGGCCACCGGAGGAGGCGGCCCCACGAAACTAAACGACAGATGGTGGGCAGAAAGAGCATGAGGTGTTGCCAGGCAGATACTGAGTTTTCTGGGTGGAGGAGAACAGGGAAAGTCACCAGATAGGAACCGATGCAGGGCAGAGCTAAGACACTCAAGATACGAATGCAGTTAAGAGGAGTTTCGTGAGAAAATCAATGAAAGGCAGATCCGCAGTGGCCACGAGAAGCAGCCCCCAGTTCAGAACAAAGCTCCCCACTGTGGAGACCACAGCTCTCAGCCACTGGAGGACAGTGCCCGCCTGGACACTGCAGAGAGGGACATGTCCAGCAATGCAGCCTGAGATGTCAGCAGATGTCTGACCCACAACAGAGGCCGTGACGAGTGGCATCTTCCAGGGTCTGAGGGCAGGCAAGTGTGTACCCAGAAATCTAACAAGTCTAATAAAACACACCTCACCCTGCCCCCTGGGAAACATCTCTCTTATGCAACAGAAAGACTGCTCTGAATAGCACCCTCCTCTGAAACACAGTAGCAAAGAGCAAACAGTTCACAGGCACAGGGCTCAGTCCCTAGGGAGACCACTTTCCACAGGGTCCCACTGCAACGTGAGACAGGCACTGAGCCTGCAAACCTGCTCGCAAGTATCTTGTGAAAGAGCTTCAACATTAACAGTGGTATCTTCTGAGAGCAGAATTCATGGTGGGGAGGGGAGAAATGGGTACTCTTCTTTTAATTATAAACTTCACAGTTCTTCCTGAATTTGAAAACAAAAAGACAAGCTACTTTGCTAGGAAAGATTGTAATGTATAATGATAAAAACCTAATGTCTTCAATATAAAGAGTTTTATAGAACAATTTAAAAAAAAAATCAAACGACCTAGTAGGAAAATGGGCAAAACAAAACAGAACCTTTTGACTTGGGAAGGCTCTCTGAGTATGTGGGAGAAGCCAGTCATGTGACTAGGTCTTCAGCCCGAGTGTCTCAGGAGGAGACCCTGTCAGGCGAGCCTTCTGGTTCTGGACCAGAGAGAAGGGTGGGCTCTGGGCCTGAAAGGACTTGGATCTTCTGTCACAGAGAGCACCCAGCAGCTCTGCATGCCCTGCTGCCTAGGACACTGTCTGCTCGGTAACATGCCCTTTTTTCCTTTGGTTTTCTTTCTCTTGTTTAGCTTTGGGGTGCAGTCAGGAAGTGTTATTAAGAGTCTTGAAGCTGGTAAAAAGTCCCCAGCAGGTCTATTTACCACATGAGGTGTGAACTGAGATTTCCAGAAGGAACAGGGTAGCAGGCACTGTCCCCAGAGAGGTGAGTGGGTCTCTGCACCTGCTTGGGCACCACCTTGTCAGCACCCAGCACCTCAGTGGGGAGAAGGCCAGTGCTTGGCTGCTCCGTGAGCACTCAGCCGCCTGCACACCCGGTTCCCTGTGAGCATTCAGCCCTCTACACTCCCGGTTCCTCGGGAGCACTTGGCTGTCTACACGCCCAGTCTCCCGCAAGCACTCGGCCCTCTATATTCCCAGTTCACTGCGAGCACTGCCCACCTACACTCCAGGTCCCCGACTTTGTGCTTCACTGTCTCAGGAAGTGAACACAGAGATATTGGTGCATTTAGAATCAAACACACCAGAAGCTATTCAGAGACAGTGATGAGACGTAAAACAAAACAACTTGTCCTCTGCTTTGCACATTGGGGAACCAAACTAATACATTCATTCAAAGTTTTTAAACTGCATTAAAAAACTTCCACTTTATGTCCTCTTAAGAGCGATTTGAAAACTAAGTGGCTAACTGTAGTGGTAATTAATTGTGGCAGTTACTTATTCAGAGTAGAATTACAGTGGGGAAAAGCAAATTTTTCCTTTCCACACCAAATTTTTTAACAAACTGTTTAGCCGAAATAAAAATTAACCTTAAATGATGACTTAATTTATGTAACTAGTATAAATCACAACCTTCACATAATCTTGTAGGCCTGATGAAAACAAACATCATTTATACATGTGGCATACTTATGGAACTGAAAATCAGAACCTCTACACACTGCCCACTACAACCTTCCTCAGTGCAAACTGGGTAGCAGGTCTGCCAAGTGCTGGAAAGGACCCATCCAGCAGGAGGGTTAACTGTCCATGTGAATGCACACTGGCCTCTGACTGCTCGATGGCTTTAATAACAGGTAAACTCTGGGGCCAGAGGGCCTGCCAAAGGAGAAACGTTGGTCTTTGGCTCATTGAAAGCAATGGTCTAAATGGATGTCTCTCCCTAGAATTCCCCTGCTGAAATCCTGGGACGTGATGGTATGTGGGGGTGAGGGGGTTGATCAGGCCCTGCAGGTGGAGCCAGGCGATGGGATGGGATGCAGCCCAGCAGGAAGTGTCCTGCTGGTCTCACCAGAGCCCTTTGAACCCCAGTCCCTGGTGTTATGTTACAGCAGCCTGATCCTATGAACACAAAGGTGCCACAAAGAAACTGGAAAAAGCAATCCTGATGAAGAAACACAGGCCTTCACTTTGCCAACCAAAATCCAAAATACGTGGGGTTTTTTGCTAGAAATATTTTAGACAGATGAACTTAACCTGTTGCGAGAAGCCAAAGGAAAATTCCATCTGCTCCCCCTACTTCCTGCAGCCTCTGAATACCCTCTGCAGTCACAGCAATGGGAATAAAAAGCTGACAAAACCCAACATTATCAGATAACCAATACATCAACGAGGCTTAGGTAGAGAGAAAGCAAACACAGCTCTTCTCAGAGCCCAGACTTCATGCGGTGCAGTGTATGCCCTCCGGGGGGCAGCCCTAGAAGGAAATGGCCGCCAGGGAGCAGCACAGCCAGGTGGGCCCTGGGCCTGAGGGCACCTGGGGCACTGGATCCTGCTCTCCTCCAGCTGGCCTTCCTGCTTCCTGTGAGCAGGGGGCAGCTCTGGGGCCCTGCCGAAGGGGGAGGGCTGGAGCCCCGCCTTTGCACTGGGTCCTGGGCTGTTTGCACCTCCCTCTTGAGCCAATGGCACCACCAGCACCACCATGGGCCTCTGTCCCAAGAAAAGGCCAGCTTGGCTGTGGCCTCAAAGGCAAGCCGCTGAGCTCTCACAGTCAGAAGGGGTGCCAGTGAGCCGGCGGCAGTGGGTGGAGCAGGAAGGGAAGCTGGTGGAGCGCCCACAAGGTGCCCCTCAGAACAGTCCACAATCCTACCAGAAATTTAGGTTCCATTCTCCACTCCCACAGTGAGATGACAAGCTGGTCGTTAACTGTATATAACAACCATATACTCATGAGCAATACTAAAATTTGAAGTATCTGCAATGATACAACTGAAAATAGTAGTAAGAACCTAACCTAATTTGTTCTAAGTGTCAAAACAGAGGAATTCCAAATTGCATAAACAAACATATAAGACAAACAAAACAAACATAAAACAGACCAAAGGAAGCCAGTGATTACAGGTCACGACAGTATTCTGAGTTAACTACTGCAAAAATAAACTTAAAAAGATTGATGGGTATATGTAAGAGCTGGAAATAACAATCAATAAATAAAATAAACTCACATCTTAATCCCTTGTTCCCTTTGAAAGTTACTGGAGAGAGAAAGATACACTCAGTAGCATCGATCCTAAATGCTGGTTTTTAACAACTGACTCCAGCAATGATTAACGAGAGTCTGACTTCGGAGCAGAGCTGCGCCCGCAGTCACAGTGTGGCAGAGGGGTGTCCTCTCTCCACACTGACGGCCAGATGATCGCCAGGAACAGCGGAATTGACGCAAGACTTCTACCTCATGCACTCCCACCCCTCCATCATCATTTTGAGAAATGAAATGCGTGAACTCAAAATTAAGAAAATGTACAAAAGGCAAGCAAGCCCTGGTTGCACCTGAACCCAACCACAGCCCCCAGGCCCCTGGCTGGCTGTAGCACAGAGTAAAGTCTCCCCCAGGCCCCTGGTGAGGGGCTGGGCTTCTGCACTTCTCACCCTGAGGCTCCCCAGGAATGGGCCCCAGAGGGGGCTCCTTCCTTCCATCCAGCCCCCATCAAGGGACAGAGACTCACCTGGCCTGGCTCACGTGGTGGCAGCCCGAGCGCACCAGGAGACCCCAGGCTGCTGCTCGCCTCCAGCAAGCTCTTGGCTCCAAGAGTGGGTGCCACTCAGAGAAGCTGGTCATGGCCTCTACACCCGCTCCAGAGCCTGGCTCAGAGGCCCTTCAGGAACAGCAGGACACGAGACACTGTGAGCCTGCAGGAGCTTCTGGACCCATGGACCAGAGACCCTCCCACAGGCACCCACCTTGCTGTAACAGCACAGAGAAGCTGTCCAGAGCAGGAGGTAGTAGGGACCTGAGATGCAGCCAAACTGAGCAGTGAGACTGCAGGAGACCCAGCAGAGAGAAGCCAAGGGGCGCCCCTGAGGTCGAGCCTCAGACATGCCTCCCTCAAAGGAGCCAGTCAGAGTAGACGCAGCTCCACAGCAGTTCCCACCCCTTCCCCGACTACCACTGAAAATAACTGAGCAACAACCTGAGTAAGAAATGGGCAGAGGATCTCAGCATGTTTTCAAAGACAACATACAGCTGGCCAACAAGTACGTGAAAAGATACTCAACATCAATAGTCCTCAGGGAAATGCAAATTAAAAATCACAAGAAATCACCTCACACCTATGAGAACGGCTCTTATCAAAAAGACAAAAAATAACAAGTATTGGTAAGGATGTGAAGAGAAGGGAACCCTGTGCATGGCTGGCGGGAATGTAAATTGGTGCAGACACTACGAAAAACAGCATAGCGATTTCACAAAAAATTAAAAATAGAATGACCTAGCAATTCTGCTTCTGTGTATTGATCCAAAAGAAATGAAAACACTAACTGGAAAAGATATATGTATGTCATGTTCATTGCAATGCTATTTACAATAGCCAAGACATGGAAACAACCTAAATGTCCATCAACAGATGAATGAATAAAGATAATGTGATGTGCACACACATACGGTTTATTATACAGCCATAAAAAATGAAATCTTGCTGTTTGCACCATGGATGGACCTTGGGGACATTATGTTCAGTGAAATAAGTCAGACAGATAAGGACAAATACTGTGTGATCTCACTTATTTGTGGAATCAAAAACAAAGCAAAACAAAAAAGAACCCGGCACACACGGCTTCCCAGGTGGTGCTAGTGGTAAGGAACCTGCCTGACAGTGCAGGAGACTCGAGATACGGTTAGAAATATCCCTTGGAGGGAGGGCACAGCAACCCACTCCAGTATTGGAGAATCCCATGGATAGAGGAGCCTGGTGGGCTACAGTCCCCACAAAGAGTTGAAGCAACTTAGCATGTACACACAGTACTCACAGAGACAGAACAGACCGCGGCTGTCAGAGGCAGAGGGGGAAAAGGCACAAACTTCCAGTTATAAAATACGTAAGTCACGGGCATGGTGCTGTAATGTACAGTGTGGTGACTACAGCTAATGATACACATGTAAGTTATCGCCACAAGAGAAAACTTTTAACTGTGTACGGTGATGGATATTAACTAGACTTATTGTAGTGCTCATTTTGCAGTACACATATCAAATCTTTATGCTGTACACCTGAAACTAATATACTGTTATATCCTAGTTATACCTTAGTTTTAAAAAATTTAAATAGAATAAAATGGCCATTTTCTAATGAAAAATTCTGAAGCAGCCAAAAAAGGAGGAAGGGAAGGCCCATAGACCAAAAAGAAAGTGGACAAACAAACTGACTCTGAGAGCAAACCAGATGTTTGATTTGACAAAATAGCCATCATAAACACATTCACAGGACAGAAGGAAGTGCCGTTAAAGAAGCAAAAGAAGGCAGGCCAGCACTGCAGCGCCCCATAAAAAAGGGCAGAGGCAGAAGCAACCAGAGAGAACCAGGCAGAAATTCTGAGGGCAAAAGTACGATAAACAAAATTACAAATTCACTACAGGGGCTCAAAGTGAAGTCGCTCAGTCGTGTCCGACTCTCTGTGACCCCATGGACTGTAGCCTACCAGGCTCCTCTGTCCATGGGATTTTCCAGGCAAGAGTACTGGAGTGGATTGTCATTTCCTTCCCCAGGGGATCTTCCCGACCCAGGGATCGAACCCGGGTCTCCCACATTGTAGACAGATGCTTTACCGTCTGTCCACAGGGGGCTCAAAAGTAGTTCTTAATTTTGAGAATAAAGAATTATTGAACTTGAAGCCAAAAACCAGAGAGAAAAAATGAAAAAGATGAAAAGCCTCAGAAAAATGCATCATACCATTAAGCGCATCAACATATGCAAAATAGAGTACCAGAAGAAGAGAGAAATTAGCACACACAAAAAAACTCAAAGAAATAACAGAACATTACCAAATTTATTGAAAACCAAAACTCCATACAACAGGAAGCTCAAGAAACTCCAAGTAGGATGAACACAGAGACCCACAAGCACACACATTGCAGTAACACAGTCAGCGCCAGCACCAATCCTGAGACCCACAAACACACAGACTGCTGTAAAGCAAAGTCAGAGTCAACATCAATCCTGAGGCTAACCACCTGGAGTCTGTCTCGGACTCAACAGGTTCAAGGCTCAGTCCTCCTCAAGACTGTCTTTACGAAAGTCACCAGCCTCACTTCAGGGGCTCACTTAACCTGCACTTCTGATCAAAGGGAAATAAATTCAGAGGGTGGGGAATGCAGAGCTTCCTGTAGTCTCCCTGTGAACTCAGAGTCAGCTTGTCTGCCTCTCTCTCTCACACACACATCAACATGTTCACCAACCATAAAGCTCTACTGAGTCTTTATTGGAATTTCATTTTGTTGGCATGATTGATTAATCATTGCCTATGTGAAAGAACTCCGTCTCTAGCCCTCTCTATTCCCTAGGGGTGACAAGGCTGAAAACCCCAAACGTCTATTCTTATGCCTAGTCTTTGGTACCAGAAACAAGGCCCATCCTTATGCTAATGGAGGGGCACAGGGGAGTCATATGCCTGGCATAACAATGACTCCTGACCCTCAGGAATCCCAAGGGTTTAGAACCTCTGTGCTAGGAATGGGGGTTGGAGAGAAGACCAGACATCTTCTTCACCACAGCATACAAAGAGAAAGTCTTGAAAACTACAAGAGAAAAACATCTGGTCTCTTACCAAGGAAGCTGCAGTCAGAGTAGGAGCTGACTCTCAGAGAACTAACGAAGGCCAGAAGGGAGCAAGGCAACATACTCAAAGCGCTGCATGAAAACACTGAGAAACAAGAGTCCTGAGCCCAACAAAGCCATCTCTCGGAAAGGTGAAATGAAGGCTTCCCCAAATAAGCAAATCTGAGAGAATTTGTTGCTACCAGATCTGTCTTATAGGAAACACTAAATAATGGTCTAGACTGAAGCAAGTAACTCCAAACAGTAATTCAAACCCACATGAGAAAACAAAGACCACTGGTAAAAGTAATTATGTAATTAGCAACACAAAACACAGTAAAAATGCATGGTTTTTACTTCTTATAACTAACTTAAAGAAGTTAGTATTTTTACTAACTAATGTATTTTTAACGTATGCTAGGCCTATGTAACAGAGGTGTAATATATTTGCCCATAACACCATAGAAGAGGTGGGTGGGAATATTGGACTACAGAGGGTAAAACAATAAGATATTAGGATGTTACATTAGAAATCTTCCCAACCCAGAGATCGAGCCCAGGTCTTCTGCACCGCAGGTGGATTCTTTACAATCTGAGCCACCAGCAAAGTCCTACATTAGAAAATACACATTTAATACAAAAGAAAGCCCTAAAGGAGGAATCACTGGACGAAAAAGACAGGAGACATACAGAAAACAAAATATGGCAATATGACTTCAACTAAGCAATACTACTAAATGTAAACTGATCAAACAATCCAATCAAAGGCAGAGATTGTCATACTGTGTTTCAAAACTGATCCAACTAAATGTTGCCTACAGGAGACTAACTGAGATTCAGAGATAAAAAAGAGTAAATGTAAAAGGAAGGGAAAAGGTAAATCAATCAAACAGCAACCACAAAAAAAGCTGAAGTGGCTATATCAATAAGATAAACATTAGGATTTTTGAAGTTGCTAAAGATAAAGAGATTATTTCATAATGATAAATGGAAGGAATGGAAATTGGATAAACAGAAACTGTCATATCTTACCATCAGAAGTATATAACAAAACATACAGGCATATAATAACAGAAAAAATACGGAAAGGAAAAATGTGGAGAAATCAAAAGCGAACTAGACAACCCAACAACAGAAGAGACTTCAGTATCAACACTGGCTAGAACTAGACAGAAATAAACGACAGAGGACATGAAGACCACTGCAAGCTAAGGAGACCTAACAGGTACCAACAAACACTCCGTCCAACAGCAGAACACACATTCTTCTCAGTGCGCATGTAACACAGACCAATGCTAGTCCATAAAATAAGCATTTGATACTTTTAATAGGATAAAACTGTTCACAGTTGTCAGATCATTCCTCTGACACCGAGGAATGAAATGTCAGTAGCAGGAAAAACTCACAACTAGGTGGAAGTTAAACAATGCATGCCTAACTAACCAAGGAGTCAAACAAGAACTCAAAAAGGAAATGAGAAATAGTTTGAAATGAATCAAAGACACGAACATTCATGTTTTAACTGTAGCTCACACACATTGCACAGTTATAATAAAACTGTCAGTATCTGTGCCACGTATGGCAGCAATAAGTTTTCAGTGTTTCTTTTGCTTGTCATGCTATTTTAAAAAATAAATTAGTATTTTTTTTTAAAGAGAGCTCCCTCAATCTGATAATGAGCATCTATGAAAAACTCACAGCTAACATCAGACTGTATGGTAAAATACTGAAAGCTTTCCCCTGAATGAGGAACGAGACAAAGGAAAAAGAAATAAAAAAGATCCAGACTGGAAAGGAAAAAGTACAACACTTCTATTTGTAGATGACATATTTTACAGAGAAAATCCTAAGGAAACCCCTAAAAACCTACTAGAATTAACCAGTTCAATGAGGTGACAGGATACATGATCAATATACAAAAATCAGTCGTCAGTATATACCAACAATGAGCAATCAAAGGAAGAAAAGTGCCATTTACAAACACATCAAAAAGAATACTTAGGAATACAGCTTACAAAAGTTCAAAGTTTTTTCCTGAAAACTACAAAATATTACTGAAATAAACTTTTAAAAGGTCTGAATAAATGAGAAAATCATACAATGTTCATGGATCAGAAAACATAACACTATGAAGACAGTAATTCTCCCCCTAAACAGATCTACAGATTCAATGCACTGCAATTCTATCTGACTTCTTTATAGAAATTAAGCTGATTCTAAAATTCATATGGACTCAGAAGAGACTCAGATAGTCAAAATGATCTTGAAAAAGAACTCACTCTTACTATTTCAGAACATTCTACCAAGCAACAGTAATCAGGATACTACTGGCAAATGGAAAAAGAAACAGATCAGTGAAAACAGGACTGCGAATCCAGAAACAAACCCGCACCTCCAAGGTCAACTAATTTTCTTGAAAAGGTGCCAAGACAAATAGAAAAAGAATCATCTTTTCAATAAGTGGCACTGTGACAACTGGGAAAAAATAGGTAAAAGAACAAAACTGGACCGTTATCTCACATCATATACAAATACTAACACAAAACAGATAAAAAAAAAAAAAAACAAACAAAGAGAAGAGCTAAAATTATAAAACTTTTAAAGAAAACACAGTGGTAATCTTTATGACCTTAGATTTGGATATTCTTAGATAAAATGCTAAAACCATGAGCAACAAAGGAAAAAATAAACTGAATATAATCAAAATTTTAAACTTTTGTGCTTCAAAGGACACTAGCAAAAAAGTGAAGACAATCCACAGAACGAAATAATTTACAAATATATACTTTATCACCTTTGTATGAAATGTTCCCTTGGTATCTCTAATTTTCTTGAAGAGATCTCTAGTTCTTTCCCATTCTATTGTTTTCCTCTATTTCTTTGCATTGATCACTGAGGAAGGCTTTCTTATCTCTCTTTGCTATTCTTTGAAACTCTGCATTCAAATGGGTATATCTTTCCTTTTCACCTTTGCTTTTCGCTTCCCTTCTTTTCACAGCTATTTTCACAGCCAAGAGAAGCAGAAGCTATTAAGAAGCGGCAAGAATACACAGGAGAATTGTGCAAAAAAGATCTTCACGACCCAGATAATCAAGAGCCAGACATCCTGGAATATGAAGTCAAGTGGGCCTTTCACTCTGAACAAAGCTAGTGGAGGTGATGGAACTCCAGTGAAGCTATTTCAAATCCTAAAAGATGATGCTGTGAAAGTGCTGCACTCAACATGCCAGCAAATTTGGAAAACTCAGCAGTGGCCACAGGACTGGAAAAGGTCACTTTTCATTCCAATCCCAAAGAAAGGCAATGCCAAAGAATGTTCAGACTACCGCAGAATTGCACTCATCTCACACGCTAGTAAAGTAATGCTCAAAATTCTCTAAGCCAGGCTTCAGCAATACGTGAACCGTGAACTTCCAGATGTTCAAGCTGGTTTTAGAAAACCAGCGACCAAATTGCCAACATCCACTGATCATTGAAAAAGCAAGAGTTCCAGGAAAACATCTATTTCTGCTTTATTGACTATGCCAAAGCCTTTGACTGTGTGGATCACAATAAACTGTGGAAAATTCTGAAAGAGATGGGAATATCAGACCCCCTGATTTACCTCTTAAGAAACCTGTATGCAGGTCAGGATGCAACAGTTAGAACTGGACATGGAACAACAGACTGGTTCCAAATAGGAAAAGGAGTACGTCAAGGCTGTATATTGTCACCCTGCTTATTTAACTTCTATGCAGAGTATATCATGAGAAATACTGGGCTGGAGGAAGCACAAGCTGGAATCAAGATTGCTGGGAGAAATATCAATAACCTCAGATATGCAGATGACACCACCCTTATGGCAGAAAGTGAAGAAGAACTAAAGAGCCTCTTGATGAAAGTGAAAAAGGAGAGTGAAAAAGTTGGCTTAAAGCTCAACATTCAGAAAACTAAGATCATGGCATCTGGTCCCATCACTTCATGGCAAATAGATGGGGACATAGTGGAAACAGTGGCTGACTTTATTTTGGGGGGCTCCAAAATCACTGCAGATGGTGACTGCAGCCATGAAATTAAAAGATGCTTGCTCCTTGGAAGGAGAAAGTTATGACCAACCTAGACAGCATATTAAAAAGCAGAGACGTTACTTTGCCAACAAAGGTCCGTCTAGTCAAGGTATTGTTTTTCCAGTGGTCATGTATGGATGTGAGAGTTGGACTATACAGAAAGCTGAGCACCGAAGAATTGATGCTTTTGAACTGTGGTGTTGGAGAAGACTCTTGGGAGCCCCTTGGACTGCAAGGAGATCCAACCAGTCCATCCTAAAGGGGATCAGTCCTGTGTGTTCATTGGAAGGACTGATGCTGAAGCTGAAACTCCAATACTTTGGCCACCTGATGCGAAGAGTTGACTCATTTGAAAAGACCCTGATGCTGGGAAAGACTGAGGGCAGGAGGAGAAGGGGACGACAGAGGATGAGATGGTTGGATGGCATCATAGACACGATGGACATGGGTTTGGGCGGACTCAGAATTGGTGATAGACAGGGAGGCCTGGCGTGCTGTGGTTCATGGGGTTGGAGTCAGACATGACTGAGCCACTGAACTGAACTGAAATTTTATTGTATATCTGATACAGTTCTTCTATGTATCTAGAACACACATAGGAACTTTACAACTCGATAATAAAGAGAGAACTAAAATTTTTTACATGAACAAGGCATCAGAATAGACACTTCCTCAGGAAGTTATACAAACAGCCAGGAAGTACACAAAAAGATGTTCAACACATGTGTCATCAGAGAAATACAAGTCAAACCACAGTGAAATACTACTTTACACCCACGAGGATAGCTAGAATCAAGAAGTCAGAGCAATACATATGTGAGGAAGTGGAGAAATCACACCCTAACACACTACTGGGGGAAATGAAAAATGATGCCTTCACGTGGAGGAAACAGCCAGCAGGTCTCTAAAATGATTACATGCAGAGAAACCATGTGACCCAGTGTCCAAGTCCATCTGAGCTGCTGTTAACAGAAGCCCATGGACTGGGTGGCTTATAAACAATGGAAGCGTACTCCTCACAGTCCAAAGGGTAGGCAGTCCAAGATGAGGTGCCACCAGAGGCTGAATGGTAAGGCACTCTTCTTGCCTCACAGCTGGCTATGCTTGGTGTATTTCCATGTGGTGGGAGAGGCAGGGAGCTCTTGGGGGTCCCGTTCATGAGGGTTCTGGAACATCACCTAATTACCTCTGAAAGGTCCCACTGCTTAGCCCCCATCACATGGGGTAGGATTTCACATATGAATCTGGGAGAATAAACATTCAGTCTGAGGCACCTAGAAATTCCACTCCTAGATATATACCCATCAGAAATGAAAACAAGGCCACGGCCCCACAAAATATTTTACACAAATGTTTACAGCAACATTATTCATAATAGCCAAAAAGTGGAAACAACCAAACGTTTGTGATAAATTCATAAAATGGAGCATGATCCAGTCAAAATAAGTAACTAAGTACTGACATAAGCTATAGCATGGATGAGCCTTTTAAAACACTATGCTCAGTGAAAGTGGTCAGTCACAAAAGTGCACACACGACACGACCTTCTGTTCAAATAAACGTCAAGGGCAGTGCAGATGCAGTGACACAGATGGGCCAGCAGCTGCCTGGGGAGGGAATGGTGGGGGGAGAGCCACAGGGCTTCTTCCTGAGGTCCTGCAAGTGTCCTGAATTGGTAGGTTATAGTCACATACCTGTGACTACACCAAGAATCATTTAATATGTACCATTTGAGTGAATGAATTAAGGGGGATGGTTGTACTTTAGCATGCTGTGGAAGGCATGCAGGACACACCCAGGAGTCAGAAAGCTTCCTCCCACACCTCCACCAGCCTTGGCCGACAACAGAGGAAGATGCTGGGAACATCTGGTCACATCACAAAACTCTTAGCAGCAGGTTCACAGGTGCAGCAGCGCACAACGAAAGCACGGCACACTGGCCTTCTCGCTCCTCTGGAGATGCCTGGACACGACTCCAACGGCCGTGATGCTCTTGACGTGCCTGAGTCCTGGCACAGACGACTAACAGCAGCCACCGTTTCACACACACACAAATTTAACAGAAAAGTATGTCCAACGGCATGAAGACTGAGCGATGGGACTCCACACAGAGCCTGCACGAACGACCCCCAGGAAACTGGACCAGAGCCGGCCTGCCAGGGACACACTGGCCGCAGTCACATTAAGCTCCTCTAGACCAACATGCTCAGCAGAAACCCAGTGGCCAGCAAGCCTCTGCCGACCCTGCTGACTCCTCAGCTCACACATGTCGACACAGGATGCCATCTGGACTAGAAGCTCCATATCAGCACATGGGTGGTTCTCTTTAAGTGGCTGCAGGGATGGGCAGGCCTCACAGGCACTGGGAAATGGCAAACTCAGTTTTCCTGCTCCAGGGGCAGGAGTCCCACGAGACCACGGGGACACGGGCTGGGCGAGACCACTGGCAGCTCTCAAGGGCCACCACCCTCGCCCCCCACCCCCACCAGAGGCTGCCGCCGGCAGGCTAAGAGTATTTGTTTCTGCCCTTGAAGGGCCACCTAAAATAAAGATCCTCATCTCACAAATCAGAGGAACTAGATCTTGATGGACTCAATCCTGAAAAAAAAATCTAGGAAGGGGAACATTTCGCAATTCAGATTTTCCTACACTTCAGCTAATATTTCTGAATAAAGATATCATAAATACTGGGAATGCAGATCAGGTCAGGGCCCTGCGTGTATCTGCAGTTTACCAGAAAAGCAGCACCTACTCAGCCAAGAACTCATTAAACGTGGCAAATGCTGACCTCCGCCTGAAGAGAGAGCCAGGGGACTGGATCTTAGGTCCCTCCTCCACCCTCACTTTAAATATAGTTGCTGATCTACATTTTTGAAGATTTTTAAATGCTCACTAATCAATCTCTTGGCCAGCCAAAAAACTATCTATGAAACCTACCTCTCATTAAACTTACAAATACAGGCATTCAAAACATTGTACGTATGAGAATGCTTACAAAATAAATGATATTCTACCTGGCATAACCCAGTAAAGTCAGAAAAAAGATATGGCCGCCCTTCCACATTATTACTCAGTATTATTCCGTAAGTTCTAATCAGTACAAGGCATAAAACAGAAAAGAGTTAGAACTACTGGGAAGGAAAATACAATTACTATTATTTAGGCAAAGATCATATAACTAGAAGATGGAAAAAGCATCAAACGAAGAACCATTAGACCTAATGAAATGGCTAAATATAAAATAAATGCGCAAAACTAAATAGCTTTATTGCAATTAAAGACGATAGAAAAAATGCTGTTCTCAAGAGAACATTTAAAATGTCCAGAAAAAACTTTTACATGTTACCTTGACAGATTATATTTAAAAACTTGAATAAATGAAAATTTAAAAAAATCATTACCTAAAAAAAATTACTTAAATGGCAAGAATAAATATTAGGGAATATTAATTTCTTCTCAGATACAGGTCTGGTAGTGTGCTCTCCACATGAGGCAGGGCAGAGTCAGAGAAGAAAGTCTAAGCCCCGGGCTTCTCCCCGAGTCCCTTTAGGCAGTGAGCCGCCGCCCCCACTGGCACCACATCACAGCCCTCAGGAGTGTGGAGTACAACGAAAACAGTGAAAATTCTAGAGAGAAGAAAATCCAGACTTGAAGAAAACATCTGCAAAAGACACACCTATCAGGTCTTAAGATACTGTCCAAAACACACAAAATACTGACACCACCAAATGACTCTCATTCACTGCTGGTAGTAACGTAAACTGGAAAAGTCTCTTTGGAAGAGTTTGGCAGTTTCTTATGCAAATAAATATACTCTAACTATAAAATCCCCCTTCATGGCTCACACACAGCCTTGTCATGGCGAAGAGTCTTGCATAACTCAGTGAAGCTATGAGCCATGCTGTGCAGGGCCACCCAAGATGGATGGGTTATAGTTAAGAGTTCTGACAAAATATGGTCCACTGAAGGAGGGAATGGCAAACCACTAACGTATTCTTGCCGCAAAGAACCCCATGATAAGGCAAAAAGATATGACACTGGAAGATGAGCCCTGCAGGTCGGAAGGTGTCTAGTATGCTACTGGGGAAGACCAGAGAAATAGATCCAGAAAAAATGAAGTGGCTGGGCCAAAGCAGAAACAATGCTGAGTTGTGGATGTGTCTGGTGGTAAAAGTAAAGTCCGATGCTATATAGAACAATACTGCATAGGAATCTGGAAAGTTGGGTCCATGAATCAAGGTAAGTAGGACATGCTCAAGCAGCAGTTGTCAAGAGTGAACACTGAGATCTTAGGAATGGGAATGGGTGAATTTAATTCAGATGACCATTATATCTACTACTGTGGGCAAAAATCCTTTAGAAGAAATGGAATAGCCCTCATAGTCAACAAGAGTCCAAAATGCAGTACTTGAGTGCAATATCAAAAACAACAGGATGATCTTGGTTCGTTTCCCAGGCAAATCATTCAACATCATAGTATTCCAAGTCTATGTCCAGCCGCTGAAGCCAAAGAAGCTGAAGGTGACTGGTTCTATGAAGACCTGCAAGACCTTCTAGAACTAATCCCTTTTCATCATAGAGGATTAGAATGCAAAAGTAGGATGTCAAGAGATAGCTGGAGTAACAAGAAAGTTTGGCTTTGGAGTACAAAATGAAGTAGGGCAAACACTAACAGAGTTTTGCTAAGAGAATGCACTGGTCATAGCAAACACCCTCTTTCAACAATAGAAGAGATGACTTTACATATGGACTCACCAGATAGTCAATACCAAAATCAGACTCGTTATATTGTTTGCAGCTGAAGATGGAGAAACGCTATACAGTCAGCAAAAACAAGACCAGGAGCTGACTGTGGCTCAGATCATCAGCTCCTTATCCTACTTATGCTTAAATAGAAAAAAGCAGGGAAAACCACTAGGCAATTCAGGTATGACCTAATTCAAATCCCTAATGATTATAATATAGTGGAGGAGTCTAACAGATTCAAAGGATCAGATCTGGAAGACAAAATGCCCAAAGAACTATGGATTGAGGGTTTGTAACATGACACAGGAGTCAGTGACAAAAACCAGTGAAAAAGAAATGCAAGAAGGCAAAAGCGTTGTCTGAGAAGGCTTTACAAACAGCTGAGGAAAGAAGAGAAGCAAAAGGAAAAGGAAAAAGGGAAAGATATTCCCTACTGAATGCAGAGTTATAGAGAATAGCAAGGATAAGGTCTTCTTCAAAGAACAGTTCAAGGAAGTAGAAAACAACAGAATGAGAAAAACTAGACATCTCTTCAAGAAAATTGGAGATATCAAGGGAACATTTCATGCAAGGATCAGCACGATAAAGAACAGAAATGGTAAGGACCTAACAGAAGTAGAAGAGATTAAAAAGAGGTGGCAAGAATACACAGAAGAGCTACATAAAAAATGTCCTGGATAGCCACAATGGTGTGGTCACTCACCTAGAGCCTGACATCCTGGAATCTGAAATCAAGTGGGCCTTGGGAGGCATTACTACAAACAAGGCTAGTGGAGGTGATAGAATTCCAGTTGAGCTATTTAAAATCCTGAAAGATGAGGCTGTTACTGTGTTGTACTCACTATGTTAGCAAATTTGCAAAACTCAGCAGTGGCCACAGGACTGGAAAAGGTGAATTTTCATTCCAATTACAAAGAAGGCAGTACCAAAGAGGATACAAACTACTGTAAAATTGGACTCATTCTGCATGCCAGTAAGGTTATACTCAAAATCCTTCAAGCTAGACTTCAGCATTACGTGAACTGAGAACTTGCAGATATACAAGCTGGGTTTAGAAAAGGCAGAGGAACCAGAGATCAAATTGCCAACATCCACTGGATCAGAGAAAAAGCAAGAATATTCCAGAAAAACATGTTCTTCTGCTTCACTGACTACACTAAAGCCTTTGACTGTTTGGATCACAACAAACTGTGGAAAATTCTTAAAGAGATGGGAATACCAGACCACCTTACCTGTCTCCTGAGAAACCTGTATGCGGATAAAGAAGCAACAGAACCAGACACAGAACAACTGACTGGTTCAAAATTGGGAAAGACGTACAACAAAGCTGTATGCTGTCACCTCGTTTATTTAACTTCCATGCAAAGTATATATCATGGGGAATGCTGGGCTGAATGAATCACAAGCTGGAATCAAGAGTGCCCAGAGAAGTAACAACCACGGATATGCAGATGGAACCACTTTAATGGCAGAAAACAAAGGGGAACTAGAGAGCCTGTTGAGGAAAGTGAAAGAGGAGAGTGAAAAAGTTGGCTTAAAACTCAACATTCAAAAAACTAAGATTGGGACTTCCCTGGTGGTCCAGTGGTTAAGATTCTGGGATTCAGTGGTTCTCAGTGGTTAAGATTCTTTGCCCACCCAATGGATGGGGCATGGGTTCAATCCCTGGTTGGGGAACTAAGATCTCACATGCTGCATGTCTAATAAATAAATAAAACATTAAAAAAAAAAGAAAACTAAGACCATGGTATCTGGACCCATCACTTCATGGCAAACAGATGGGGAAAAAGTGAAAGCAGTGACAGATTTTATTTTATTGGGCATCACTGTGGATGGTGACCGCAGCCATGGAACTAAAAGACATCTGCTCCTTGGAAGGAAAGCTATGATAAACATAGACAGCATATTAAAAAGTAAAGACATCACTTTGCTGACAAAGGTCTATACAGTCAAGGCTATGTTTTTCTGCTAGTCATGTATGGATGTGAGAGCTGGACCATAAAGAAGGCTGAGTGTCACAAACTGATGCTTTGAACTGTGGTGCTGGAGAAGACTCTTGAGAGTCCCTTGGACCACAAGGAGATCAAACCAGTCAATCATAAAGGAAATCAACCCTGCATATTCATTGTAAGGACTAATGCTAGAGCGCCAATACTTTGGCCACCTGATGCGAAGAGCCAGCTCACCAGAAAAGAACCTGATGCTGGGAAAGATTGAGGACAAAAGAGGGAGGCGACAGAGGATGAGATGGTTAGATGGCATTTCTGACTCAATGGACATGAATTTGAGCAAACTCCAAGAGACAGTGAAGGACAGAGAAGCCTGGCCTGCTGCAGTCCATGTGGTTGCAAAGAGTCAGACACAACTTAGCAACTGAACAACAACAAACAACTGTAAGGTCCAGCAATCACATGCTTTAGTACTTAACTAAAGGAATCAAAAACTTATGATCACACATAAACCTGCACATGGATGTTTACAGAAGCTTCATTCTTAACTTCTAAAACGTGGAAGCAACCAAGATGTCCTTCAGCAAGTGAATGGATAAATAAACTTAGTATTTCCAGAAAATGGGACATTATTCAGCTGAAAAGAAATGAACTACCAAGGCATGAAAAGACATGGCATGGAGGAAAGTTAAATGCATATTGAGTGAAAGAAGCCAATATAAAAAGACCACATACAATACATTCCAACTGTGTGACACTGTGGAAAAGGCAAAACTGTGGAGACGGTAATAACACCAGGGTTTGGAGGAGGGAAACTTCCCTGGTGGCTCAGACGGTAAAGCGTCTGTCTACAATGTGGGAGACCGGGGTTCGATCCCTGGGTCGGGAAGATTCCCTGGAGAAGGAAATGGCAACCCACTCCAGTACTCTTGCCTAGAAAATCCCATGGATGGAGGAGCCTGGTGTTCATGGGGTTGCAAAGAGTCGGACACGACTGAGTGACTTCACTTCACTTGGAAGAGGGAAGAACGGGTGGAGCACAGAGGATCTTTGGGTTATGAAACCCCTCTGTGTGACATTATAATGGTGGATATGTGTTGTTACATGTTTGTCCAAACCCACGAAATGGGCCAGGAGTGAACCCTGATGTAAACCACGGCCTCTGGGAGATGACAATACATCCGACTGTTACAGACGTCCCATCTGGCGGGAATGCTGACAGAGAGGGAGGCTGTGCATGTGTGGAAACAGAAGGTGGAGGAGTGGGGTTTCCCCAGTTGTGTGCGCCTCACCCTCAGTTTTGCTGTGAATATAAAACTGCTCTAAATGAAACAAAAGGTGCATTAAAAACAAAAAAGAAGATAATAATCTAGCTCAGTAAGACACATACATACTAAAGAAAGCAGGAAAGTAGTCAACTGGGAGAAAAAAAAACAAAACCTAAAAGTTGACAAGAGTTTCATCTGAAGAGCTTCCTGAGGACGCAAGCCAGGGGCAGCTCCCAGGTAGCCCTGAGGGACTGCTCTGAAGAGGGAGAGAGCGGCAGCTGGGTCTACAGGAATATTGCAACACAGACCAGGTAGGGGAACATCCGAAGATTCCTGATAATTAAAGAAAACCAAGTTAAGGAATTTAGTGCTTCTCTATGCACGGCAAGTTGCAAGAGTCTGGGCTCACTGAAATCGTTCCTCTGCCGTGCATCTCACTTTTTGGGGCCAGAATCCTGTGCTTTGCCAGCCTGAGTGCCCTCTGGGCTCACCACTGGGCAGCTGTAGTGGTTTGATGGCTCCAAAAATCTGTTTTTTAAGAATGTGGCATGCAATGTTTTTAATTCACAAAACATTTTTAAAAGGCTAAGAAAACATAATTTGTGCCACCAGTTATTGAATACATTATAAAACTTCAGTAAGTAAACTGTGGAAATGGAACAAGAATACAGAGTTCAAGAGAAGGGAAAACCCTACAAAGCCTAATAGAGAAGAATTTTAGTAACAGTGATGTGACAAAGAGGGTAAAAGAAAAATTATTTAAAGAAAAACAAAACAGACTTACAACAATTGGTTATCTATTCTGGGAGGAAAAACTTAAATCCTTATTTTCACAGAAAATAAATTCCACACAGATGAAAGAGCTGTTCCTTTTAACTGAAGCCATAAAGGAACTAAGGAGAATCTGATCTCAAGGAAGGAAATGCCTTTCTCAGCATAAAAGCAACAGGAAAAACACACAGAAAAAAATCGAGACTTCCATCATTTTTTTAAAGATTTTTAAGAAAACATTTACATATTTTAATAAAAAATTTAACATAAAATCCACATACATTTACAATAAATCAAATATTGGGGATCTAGTACAGTAAAAATAATACTTGATTTTTGTTTCCTGGCACAAAGTCACCAAAGTCTGGGAATTTGTAGTCTTTTGAATGCTAATATGACGACACAGGGGTCTTGGGGGCCTCAGAACTTCAGGACTGGGGGTGGGGTGGGGTGGGGTGGCTGGTCACCAGAAAAGCAACTCCTAGTCACAATTCTCCTTCAGTCCCACTGCCTTGCCTCCCCTGATGGCTGAGGGGGGCTAAACTGACTCAGTGAGCGATGGCCGACCAGTCATTTAACCTCTCCTGCTCAGTGCTGGAAAACTGAAAGTTTTACAGGGTGGGTGGGTGGGTGGGTGTGTGGGGGGTGGGATGGGGGTGGGGGTGTGGGGGTGTGGGTGTGGGTGTGGGTGTGTGTGTGTGTGTGTTATGTATAATCATATGATGTCCCTCTTTGTCTCTTGTGAGAATCTTTGACTCAAATTTTTGTTTGATGTACCTGCATACTTATTTTTTACACTTATTCAGCTACTCTGTATCTTTTGATTGGGGATTTTAAGACATTTACACTGAAAGTAATTACTGATAGTGAAAGTGAAAATGTTAGTCATTCAGTTGTGTTTGACTCTTTATGACCCATCTGGCTACTCCGTCCATGGGATTCTCCAGGCAAGAATACCAGAGTGGGTTGCCATGCCCTTCTGCAGGGGTTCTTCCTGACCCAGGGATTGAACCCAGATCTCTTGCATTGCAGGCAGATTCTTTTCCATTTGAGCCACCAGGGAAGCACTTACCATTTCCATTTTGTTGACTGTTTTTTGTCTTACAGTTTATTTGCTCCTCTTTTCTGTTTTTGCTTCCTGCCTTCATGCTTCCTTAGTGTTCTGCAGTGACATGCTTTGATTCCTTTCTCATCTTCCACTTATATCCTATGGGCATTTTCTTTGCGGGGAGGTTACATAACACTTTTTATAGTTACAACAATCTTTTAAACTAATTACTGCTTAATTTCAATCACATACAAAAATTCTACTCCTGTACATCTCCCCCTACTTATGTTATAAACATCACGAATTATATCTTTTTATATTTTATAGTTACTGTAGTTAGCCGTTTTTATTTTTTAATTTATGTACCACCATGACAGTATTACAGATTTTGGACCTTTCCATATGGGCTTTCCAGGTAGCTCAGAGGTAAAGAATCTGCTTGCCAACAAAGGAGCTCCAGGAAATGTGGGTTCGATCCCTGGGTTGGGAAGATCCCCTGGAGACAGAAATGGCAACCCACATCAGTATTCTTGCCTGGAAAATCCCGTGGACAGAGGAGCCTCATGGGCTGCAATTCATAAGGTGGCAAAGAACTGGGCATGACTGAGCCTCCCCACACCTGTCTGTATATCCACCTTTAACAGAGTGTTATGTTTTTGTGCGCTTTCACGTCACACCTTGCACCCTGTCATTAGCATTTCTGGCAAAGCAAGTCTAGTGATGTGCACTCCCTCAGCTTTTACTTCTCTTGCGAAGTCTTATTTCTCCTTCACTTCTGAAGGACAGTTTGGCCGGATCCAATTTCCTTGATTGGCGCTCTTCTTTTATTCTCGCACTTTGAATACATCGCCCCACTCCCTCTCGGCCTATAATGTCACTGCTGAAACACCTCTGAGAACCTTATGGGAGCTCCCCTGTGACAATTCACTTTTTTCTTGCTGTTTTCAAGATTCTCTTTGCCTCGGCCTTGTGAGTTTTATTACAATGTGTTTTGGTCCAGGCCTCTTTTGGGCATCTTGAATTTGGATGTCCATATCCTGCCGTGAGTTTCAGAAGCTTCATGACCTTCCTTCTAGGTCTCCCCCGTGACATATACTAGTCTACTTCTTTGTGTGCCATAAGCCTCCGAGGCTTCCCACACTCTTCATCATTCTTTTTCCTTTTTGCTCCTGACTTGATAATTTCAAGTGACTTGTCTCCAAATTCTGATTCTTTCTTCTGCTTGGTTAATCCTGCTGTTGAACACTCTAGAGAATTTTTCAATTTAGTTATTGTATTCTTCAGCTCCAGAATTTGTTTGGTTCTTTTTTATACTTTCTCTTTCTTGATATTTGCTTCTCTGGTGGCTCAGACTGTAAAGAATCACCTGCAATGCAGGAGACTGGGTTTCCCTGGACTGGGAAAATCCCCTGGAGAAGGGAATGGCAACCCGCTCCAATATTCTTGCCAGGACAATTCCATGGACAGAGGAGCCTGGTGGACTACACAGTCCATGAGGTCACAAAGAGCTGGACATGACTAAGTGACTACATTTTCTTTTCTTTCTTTCTTCTGTTGATATTTACATTTTGTTCATTTTCACAACTGCAATTAGTTCACTGTGCTCTCATAACATACGACAGCTTAAGACTATTATTTTGAATTCATCGTTAATTCACACACCTTAGCTTCTTTAGGGTCAGTTTCCGGATATGTATTTTGATCCTATGACTGGGCTACATTTCCCTGTTTCTTCATCGGCCTCATTATTTTTGGCTGGGATTTGGGCATTTGTAAAAACTGCCACCTCTCCCAGTCTTTCTGAACTGGCTTCATACAGGGAAAGACTTGCACCAATCAGCCTGGCTAGATCCTGGAGCCTCCAAACCTTCTCTGGGGACGTGTCTTCTCTCCACCTCTCACTGCCCAGAGCTGTAAGCTGCTTCTCCCTCCAGCATCCATCTGTGGGGCTGCAGGTTCTCTGGCCGCAAGCAGCTGAACTCTCCTTGTTCTCAGTGGCCCCACGGGTGCCAATCATGCCAGTCAGGTGAGAGAAATCGGCTTGTGAGGAGCTTCTCTTGTGCATGTAACCAGGAAGCTGTTCACTGAGAGTCCTGCTGAGGGGCACTTGTGGACGTGGCTCTTGTGGGTGAGGGAAGTGAAGCAGCCTATCACCACTTCAGTGCAGCTGCTCTTGGCGTTGTGCTGGCCTGGGTGACTGCAACTTCTTAACTGGTTTCTGGAGTCATAAGAGCTCTTCTGGACCATTGACTGTCAAGGCAATGTGTCTGCGGGTTAACAGATCTGCGGTTCCCTTTGCACAACCATGCTGCCTTCGCTCCTCTTAGGTTTGCCTTGCCACCTGTTGGCGGCTGACTTCTGATGTGAGGGCAGTTGTATGTGACTGAGCCCGTAACCTGGAGGGTCTGTGCTAACTTGAGGCTGTGTCAGAACGCAACTGAATCGGATGACACCCAGTTGGTGTCAGAGGACTGGAGAACTGCTTGGCGTCAGGAAAAAAAACAACATGGGGATATACATACTTATTATGATAAAAATGGAAATGTGTGAAGATGACCACTCTTAAATATAGTTATACACTGTTTTTTCTCTGTAAAATTTCTTAGCACACTTTCTTGCCACATCAACCAATGTCTATAATTACACCTTAGCACAAAACTTTTCCATTTATTGTGTAAAATACCACTATAAAACAACTTTCTTTTAAAGAAGTATTATTTATCTTCAGTCAATAAACTTACTATGAGCTACAGCTAAATACCTAGCAAAGAAAATCTAAAATGAGATATAATCGTTACAAGGAAATACTAAAGTTTTATTTTAAAGTTTAATAGATACAGAAGAGGGAGAATGGAGTAACTGGTACATGACATAGAGCAGGCCACTGGGTAGATGCAAAGAAATAGAGGAACACAACAGAACGGGAAAGACTAGAGATCTCGTCAAGAAAATCAAAGGTACCAAGGAAACATTTCATGCAAAGATGGATACAATAAAGGACAGAAATGGCATGGACCTAACAGAAGCAGAAGATATAAGAAGAGGTGGCAAGAATGCACAGAACTACACAAAAAAGATCTTCATGACCCAGATAACCACAATGGTGTGATCACTCACCTAGAGCCAGACATCCCGGAATGCGAAGTCAAGTGGGCCTTAGGAAGCATCACTACCAACAAAGCTAGTGGAGGTGATGCAATTCCAGTTGAGCTATTTCAAATCCTAAAAGATGGATGCTGTAAAAGTGCTGCACTCAATATGCCAGCAAATTTGGAAAACTCAGCAGTAACCATAGGACTGGAAAAAGTCAGTTTTCATTCCAATCCCTAAGAAAGGCAATGCCAAAGAATGTTCAAACTACCGCAGAATTGCACTCATCTCACACGCTAGCAAAGTAATGCTCAAAATTCTCCAAGCCAGGCTTCAACATTACATGAAACGTGAACTTCCAGATGTTGAAGCTAGATTCAGAAAAGGCAGAGAAACCAGAGATCAAATTGCCAACATCCGTTGGATCATCGAAAAAGCAAGAGAGTTTCAGAGAAACATCTCCTTCTGCTTTATTGACTATGCCAAAGACTTTGACTGTGTGGATCACAACAAACTGTGGGAAATTCTGAAAGAGATGGGAATACCAGACTGCCTGACCTACCTCCTGAGAAACCTGTATGCAGCTCAAGAAGCAACAGTTAGAACTGGACATGGAACAACAGACTCCAACAAGTTCCAAATCAGAAAAGGAGTACATCAAGGCTGTACACTGTCACCCTGCTTATTTAACTTATATGCAGAGTACATCATGAGAAATGCTGGGCTGGAAGAAGCACAAGCTGGAATCAAGACTGCAGGGAGAAATATCAATAACCTCAGATATGCAGATGACACCACTCTTATAGCAGAAAGCGAAGAATTAAAAAGCCTCTTGATGAAAGCGAAAGAGAAGACTGAAAAAGTTGGCTTAAAACTCAACATTCAGAAAACTAAGATCATGGCATCTGGTCCCATCACTTCATGGCAAATAGATGGGGAAACAGTGGAAATAGTGACAGATTTATTTTTTTGAGCTCCAAAATCATTGCAGATGGTGACTGCAGCTATGAAATTAAAAAACGCTTGCTCCTTGATAGAAAAGTTATGACCAACCTAGACAACATGTTTAAAAGACATTACTTTGCAGAAAGATTACTTTGCAACAAAGGTCCACTCGTGAAAGCTATGGTTTTTCCAGTAGTCACATATGGATGTAAGAGTCAGACCATAAGGAAAGCTGAGTGCCAAAAAACTGATGCTTTTGAACTGTGATGTTGCAGAAGACTCTTTGAGGGTCCCTTGGACTGCAAGCAGATCCAACCAGTCCATCCTAAAGGAGATCAGTCCTAGGTGTTCATTGGAAGGACTGATGCTGAAGCTGAAACTCCAATACTTTGGCCACCTGATGTGAAGAGCTGACTCATTTAAAAAGACCCTGATGCTGGGAAAGATTGAGGGCAGGAGGAGAAGGGGACGACAGAGGATGAGATGGTTGGATGGCATCACCAACTCAATGGACATGAGTTTGAGAAAACTCCGGTATTTGGTGATGGACAGGGAACCCTGGTGTGCTTCAGTCCATAAGGTGGAAAAGAGTTACTGAACTGAACTGGGTAGATGTATGTCATAAAGCCTGTAGTTATAATAAAATTTGCTGCAAGAATACAGCACAACAGAACAGAACACTACACCAACACCATACCCCACCTTACCCAACCCCCTTGGGGGCAGAGGACAACCCCACCATCACTGACCAAAGTGCCCAGGGAACGGGAAGCAGGAGGGCAAGCACACTTGGTTCCTCCCACGTGACTGCCCAGACCTGGATGCAGAGTTCTTGCTGGTGCAAGGCATGCTGGGAGTGAAGTCTCCAGTTGGGGGGCTGTACACACGACAAACACGTGCTGTTAGTGGGAAGTCAGCAGTCTCTCCCTAAAGGGCACCTGCCAGTCCCTAGGCTCTGCAGAACTAAGATGAACACCACTATACAGTTCTTAACTGTTGACAAAACACCTCCCGGTTCCCTAAGCCTCCACGTGCTGTTTGGGTTGAGATGATGCAGAAGATCACTATGCTGTTCTTAATGTTGTCTCCTTGACTATATAGCATGACTCATTCATCATGGAATGGGAAATAAAGGACCGTAGTAGACAATTTATGTGAAAGCACAGAAAGATACAGAAATGTTCACTGGCCAATTAACAAAATGTAAGCCCAGGAAGAATATAAATGAACTTCAGCATCTGCCATTAATTTCCAAGTTTAGCAACTAAGACTTCCTACTTGTACCCTAAATCACAACAAATTCCACACTGCAAAACTCTAATGAATTAGGTTGCCTCATAATTAGTATAGACTTCAAAGATCCTTTATTCTAAACCAGGGTCAGCAAAGACTGGCCCAGCCCTGCCTGTGTAAATACAGTTTTACTGGAGCACAGCCACGCTTGTTCACCAACACAGGTCACAGCTGTCTGCACACGACAGGCGCAGAGTTGCGCATCTGTGACGGACACCTGTGGCCCTTTACAGTCAGCTTCTCCACTCCTGCTCTAACCCTCTGGCTTAGAACAGGGGCTCTGCAGAGTGAATAATGCACTCACTGGGCCCATGTCTCACAATTGCTGAGAGGGGGTGGGGAACCAGGACTGTCTGCTGACGCCAGGCTACCAACTCCCTTTCCAGTGGTCCCAGTTCATTCATCAACAGAGAGCCAGGCTCTTGCACTTTTCTCACAAATGATGAGTCCTCTGGGTCCTACCCAGCACTCTACCTGTGCGGCTCAGCCATGTGGGCGTCTGGCAGAAGCTGCCTCTAAGTCACATGTCCATAGTCAACGCGCCCAGGATTCCCTGCTGCTCAGAGGTGACATCATCTTCCTCATCACTCCAGGTGCCCTTCAGCCTCTGACCTTCACTTCAAAAGGCACCAGCTCTCTTTTCCATTGGCTTGGCAAGTTCGCTTCCTCCCGCTTGTCCTGAACCTAATCCCTCTAGAATTCAGGCTCTTATTTCAGCCTGAACTCCGCTACCAGGATCCTACCTGTGTCACCTGCACCTCGCCTCTAAGCCCTCCTCCCCAGACAAGAATTCCCTGCGAAGCGGCAGGAAGCCATGACTCAAAGGCCTTCAATATTTACCTCCAAGATGAAGTCTAAACCCCTCAGTGGGGTTTCCCAGTTCTCCCTGTACAAACCTTCTATACCAATTAAACTGGTTTGTTTTCTATTCCCCAAGCTATTTGGGGTCCAAAGCTATGCCATTTCCTCCCTCCCTCACTATCTTTCTTCAAGAATCAGCTTAAATTCTACCTGCTCTTCTTCAAATAATGAAGTTAAAAGCGAGGTGCATAAAGAAAAGGGTGTGTGCACAACAGTTCTGTATTTCACCTGCTAATTCACCAGAGAGCCATTACCTTCCACAGTAAGACTTCTTAAATATACTCATTATTACAATACTTAAGCACAGCAAAAAAAAAAAATAAAAGTATATTAGGATGTTTGTTATACTGAAATTTGAGGCAAGACATAATTTTCTCAATGTTTAAGGCACTAATTACTGAAGCCCTAGTACTTTAAATATAAAATATGAAACCTGGATTCAAATTCCTGTTTGTAGCTACATAACTATACAAGTTCTTTAGCTTCCTTAAGTTACTCAAATGTAAAATACAGTCGATTTTCAATATTCAAGACAGCTATCAATCAGCAAATACTGAATTGCTGTTCTTACAGGAAATACGGGGTCAAGTTCCTGTGAGCCTCTGGTCACATTTTCTTCAATCATTCAATATATATCCTTGTTTTGTGCGTGTTTCGGCATAAAACCTCGTTGTTGTTGCTGTTTAGTCGCTAATTCGTGTCTGACACTTTTGAGACCCCATGGACTGTAGCCCGCCAGGTTCCTCTGTTCACAGGATTTCCCAGGTAAGAATACTTGAGTGTGTTGCCATTTTCTCCTGCAGGGGATCTTCTCAATTCAAGAGACTGAGGTCTCCTGCAATGGCAGGCAGATTCTTTCCCACTGAGCCACCTGGGAAGTGTATAAAACTTTAACATACACTGCATAGTTATTAATGTTGACCTCACAGGCAACACACTAACTCACCCTAACAGACTTCAACAGACCCCTCCCAGCACCACACAAGAAAGATTCTGTGTTATCTCAACTAAGATTCTTGGTTTTTCCTATCCTCAAAGCAGAGTAAAAAACACCTGAAACGTTCTCTGACTTTTTGTGGAATGCCTACAGAGTATGTCTAAGCCTTTTAAACTTTTAAATAAAGTCTTTTAAATTTTTAAATAAAGCTTTTTCATATTTAAATGAAAATATGCCCCAAATGCCCTGAGTTTTGTTTCTGAAGACATTCAACTGCAGCTGGAGAAGGCAATGGCAACCCACTCCAGTATTCTTGCCTGGAAAATTCCATGGACAGAGGAGCCTGGTGGGCTGCAAAGAGTTGGGCATGACTGAGCAACTAACACTCAGGACCCTGTTCAGGGCAGCTTGAAGCAAGTGAAAACCAGCTGAACCCTCCCTCATGCGGATCATCTCAGACCAACTTTTCCTCCTACCACTCTCACACCGCTCCCAGGAGCAGCGCCTAAAGACAGCCGCCTCCACATCCATCACCCAACCAGATAAATTCTAGCATTTAATAATACCCAGCCTTAAGGATGGTTTTTTCCCCAGCTGTAGGCCTGAGACAGGAAGTGCCCCGTGATACATACATTATTTATTGAGGGAACCATTCCAAGTACACAAAAATGTTTGCGGTGGAAAAGCAAATATGTGATTTTAAACATACATTTATGTATGTACATAAATGCTTCATGGATAGCTATATTAAGAAAAATAATAGTACTTCCTATTGGAAAGAGGAAGAAGACCCAATATTGAACATCCAGAAATGTTTTACTATATGCATAGCAGATGTTGTTTAAACAAACATTAGATTCATTAAAACTTCTAAATCTCTCTTTTTAAATGATTACAATAAATGTTTCAGCTTAAAAACCTGTTATACTTTAATACAAAATAGATGCATATTCATGACAAAAAAGGGTAATCGCCTACAGAGACTCAGATAAATTTGCTTTCTATAATGTTAAAGCTATTTTAGTAACAGTTACGTGTTCCTTAAATCCCAGGAATGACTGAATGCCTCACATTTCAAACTTACTAGAACCTAACATTAAGCTATTTTTTCTTTTTTTAAAAAACGACACAGATTATAGCTGTGTGACCTGACTTTCAAGTAAGTTGATTGACCAGATTTGAACACAAATTAAATGCTTTTCTGGAATAAGACAAAGGGCACTCCCAGCCTACATGTTTTAATATGAACTGACTTTTTTGAGGGGACAGGGAGGAGTGGGGGGAAGGTACAGACTGAAAATGAAGTAGAATGAGAATGTCTTTCTAATGAGACACAATTTAACAGATCCATTAAATCCTTCTGTATTAACTCCTACTTCTTTCAACTTTAAAATTTTGTAGGCAGAAGTTTTATGTTAGACTTGTCATAAATTTTAAAATTTAATTTTAAGAGAAGCTGGCTTTGGGATAAATATCAATCTACCTGATGAAATGAACTAAATTTAGAGTATGACTAACTTGCCACAAAAAGTCTTTGTTTTTCTATAGCGAAGTTTTTTCAACACATCAAACTATAGATACACTTGATAAAGTAAGATAGAAACTGCAGTCAAATCTCACTCCTAGAAGATAACCCAGGATAAAATGCAGACGCCTTTGGGGAAACACCACCAAAGACGTGATCTATGAAAGGGGTAACTGATAACCTGCTGCTGCTGCTAAGTCGCTTTAGTTGTGTCCGACTCTGTGCGACCCCATAGACGGCAGCCCACCAGGCTCCTCCTGGGATTCTCCAGGCAAGAACACTGGAGTGGGTTGCCATTTCCTCTCCATTGCATGAAAGTGAAAAGTGAAAGTGAAGATGCTCAGTCTATCTGACTTGTAGCAACCCCATGGACTGCAGCCCACCAGGCTCCTCCATCCATGGGATTTTCCAGGCAAGAGTACTAGAGTGGGTTGCCATTGCCTTCTCCGTTTCATAAATGACTGCTATCCAAAATACACAAAGAATTCTTAAAACTCAACAATAAGGGGAAAAAAGCAACTCAATTAAAACATGGGGCAAGAAAATCTGAACAGTCATCTCACTGAAAGAGACAGGAGTGAGTGAAAGTCACTCAGTTATGTCCGACTCTTTGTGACCCCATGGACTATACAATTCATGGAATTCTCCAGGCCAGAATACTGGAGTGGGTAGCCTTTCCCTTCTCCAAGGGATCTTCCCAACCCAGGGTTCAAACCCAGGTCTCCTGCATTGCAGGCGGATTCTTTACCAGCTGAGCCACAAGAGAAGCCCAAGAATACTGGAGTGGGTAGCCTGTATGGATGGCAAATGATCAAGATGAAGAGATGCTCTGTATCAAATGTTATCAGGGAAATGCAAATTAAGCCACAGTGAGATGCCAGTACACATCTATCAGAATGACCAACATCCAGAACACTGACGTCACATGCTGGCAAGCACAGGAAGCAACAGGAAGTCTCACTCATTGCTGGTGGGCATGCAAACTGGTGCAGCCACTGTGGAGACAGTCTGGTTCTAACAAACAGAATATACTCTTACTCTACGATCCAGGAATCACACAGTCCTTGGTATCTATCCAAACGAGTTAAAAACTAACATCCACACAAAACCCTGCATATGATGTTTTATAGAAGCTTCATTTATAATTGCTAAAACCTGGAAGCAACCAAGGTACCACCCGGCAGTGAACTGGTAAACTGGTACATCCAGACAATGGGATATTATTCAGCATTAAAAAGAAATGCGCTACCAAGCCGTGAAAAGACACGGAGGATCCTTAAATGCACACTGCTCAGCCAGTAAGAGAAGTCAATCTGTAAAAGCTGCATATCTTATGATTCAACTCTGACATTCTGGAGAAGCAAAACTATGGAGACAGCAAAAAGATCAGTGGTTGCGGGGGGCAGGGGAGGGATGAATAGGCAGAGCAGAGGGGATTTTTAGGGCAGTGAAACTGTACTACATGGCACTATAATGGTGAAGTCATGTCACTATATACTTGTCTAATCCACAGAAGAGACAATACCAAGACAATACGAAGTTAATGTAAACTGTGGATTCTGGGCAATAATGATGTGTCAGTGGAGGTTCCTTGGCTGTAACAAATGGGATTTTGCTAGTATGGGGGATGCTGTACATCTGTGGGGACAGAGAGTATATGGGAACTCTGTTTTCCACTGAGTTTTGTTGTGTACCTAAAAAAAAAAAGTCTATTAAAACACACATACAACTACACACAGAGGAAAAAAAAAAAACTGTATAGACTGTAATTCTATAAACTTGAAGAGACACAGGTTCGATCCCTGGGTCAGGAAGATGCCCTGGAGAAAGACGGTATCCCACTCTAGTATTCTTGCCTGGAAAATACCATGGACAGAGGAGCCTGGAGTCCATGGGGTGACAAAGAGTTGGAAAGGATTGAGCGACTAAACAACAATGGTTATGTCTAGGTAGTATATATGTGGGTGCTTAATCTCCTATCCTTCCAACTTTTCTCTGTTAAAGGACAGAAATAGTATGGACCTAACAGAAGCAGAAGATATTAAGAAGCAGTGGCAAGAATACACAGAAGAACTGTACAAAAAAGATCTTCACGACCCAGATAATCACGATGGTGTGATGACTCACCTAGAGCCAGACATCCTGGAATATGAAGTCAGGTGGGCCTTAGGAAGCATCACTATGAACAAAACTCGAGGAGGCAACGGAACTCCAGTTGAGCTATTTCAAATTCTAAAAGATGATGCTGTGAAAGTGCTGCACTCAATATGTCAGCAAATTTGGAAAACTCAGCAGTGGCCACAGGACTGGAAAAGGTCAGTTTTCATTCCAATCCCAAAGAAAGGTCATACCAAAGAATGCTCAAACCTACTGCACAATTGCACTCATCCCACATGCTAGTTAAGTAATGCTCAAAATTCTCCAAGCCAGGCTTCAGCAATATGTGAACTTCCAGATGGTCAAGCTGGTTTTAGAAAAAGGCAGAGGAACCAGAGATCAAATTGCCAACATCCACTGGATCATGGAAAAAGCAAAAGAGTTCCAGAAAAACATCTATTTCTGCTTTCTTGACTATGCCAAAGCCTTTGACTGTGTGGATCACAATAAACTGTGGAAACTTCTGAAAGAGCTGGGAATACCAGACCACCTGACCTGCCTCTTGAGAAACCTGTATGCAGGTCAGGAAGCAGCAGTTAGAACTGGACATGGGACAGCAGACTGGTTCCAAATAGGAAAAGGAGTACGTCAAGGCTGTATACTGTCACCCTGCTTATTTAACTTATATGCAGAGTACAAGAGAAATGCTGGGCTGGAAGAAGCACAAGCTGGAATCAAGATTGCTGGGAGAAATATCAATAACCTCAGATATGCAGATGACACCACCCTTATGGCAGAAAGTGAAGAGGAGCTAAAGAGCCTCTTGATGAAAGTGAAAGAGGAGAGCGAAAAAGTTTGCTTAAAGCTCAACATTGAGAAAACTAAGATCATGGCATCTGGTCCCATCACTTCTTGGCAAATGGATGGGGAAACAGTGGAAACAGTGGCTGACTTTATTTTTCTGGGCTCCAAAATCACTGCAGATGGTGATTGCAGCCATGAAACTAAAAGACGTTCACTCCTTGGAAGGAAAGTTATGACCAACCTAGAGAGCATATTAAAAAGCAGAGACATTACTTTGCCAACAAAGGTCCGTCTAGTCAAGGCTATAGTTTTTCCAGTAGTCATGTATGGATGTGAGAGTTGGACTATACAGAAAGCTGAGCACCGAAGAATTGATGCTTTTGAACTGCGGTGTTGGAGAAGACTCTTGAGAGTCCGTTGGACTGCAAGGAGATCCAACCAGTCCATCCCAAGGAAATTAGTCGTGGGTGTTCATTGGAGGAACTGATGTTGAAGCTAAAACTCCAATACTTGGCCACCTGATGGGGGAGAGCTGACTCATTTGAAAAGACCCTGATGCTGGGAAAGATTGAGGGCAAGAGGAGAAGGGGAGAACAGAAGACGAGGTGGTTGGATGATGTCACCAACTCAGTGGCCATGAGTTTGAGTAAACTGTGGGATTTGGTGATGGACAGGGAGGCCTGGTGTGCTGCAGTTCATGGGGTCGCAAAGAGTGGGACACGACAGACCAACTGAACTGAACTGAATTTAACTTAGAAGGGGAAGAAACGTGTTTTGGGATTCATTAGGAGAAACAGAAGCAGAATATAGAAGAACAGATTATAAAACAGATCATTAAATTTTAAGTTCATTCAGAAACAATACTGCTTATCTTTGACCAATAATATTTATTTACAGAATTAAATTTTCTGTAACCACATTTAAACTGCACTTAAATTCTCAACATTATATTTAAGAAAGCTGTTTTTTAGAATAACCATAAAATTTTGAGATTTAAAAAGTAAACAGAAGGGTGAGCACTAAAACTACCAAGAAATGGTTTCTGAAAGACCCTTCAGACAGGGATGATATTTAAATGCTTATCCAAGGGTATTTAACTCCCACTAAAAAAACACCCAAATGAAGGAACTTCAGTTCCAAGGGAAGTTATTTAGAACCAACTGGGAAAGAAACAATCTCGTGAACTATTTCCAAGTGCCCAGAAGACAGACATAGATCACCATTAACTTCCGTCTTACGCCAACAGCAACAGGAGAGGGTTTCCAAACATTTAACAAACAAGAAGTTGTATGACCACCGTCATTGTTAACATAAAAAGCTCAATTTCTGACCTAATTTCACTGCATAGGAAAAGGAACGCTGCGTTGGGGGTGGGGTGGAGGGGAGCGTACGTAACGCGCACAGGATCCACCTGGGGTCCTTTTTAATTAAAACATTCTAAACATTCCAGGCATATCTCCGAACTTGTAACGGCAGTGTCTGTCTAAATAAAGGCCATCTGCCTTCTTCCTCCAACCGAGGGTTTAAACAGAGGTGAAGGTCTGTTTGTTATCTGAAGAAGTATTTAGCGCACTCGGCGCGCCGGCTGCAGTCCCCAGAAGCTCCTGACCTCGCCGGCGGGACGGTGCCCCGCTCCAGTCCAGGCCTCGCCGGTGAGTCCAGCCCAGCGCGCCGCGCGGCCCCGGACTCGGCGCTGGACTGATGGGCCCGGGCCGGGGCCAGGGCCGCGTCCACTCGGCAGGCAGGTCCCCCCGCGCCGCTGGAAGGCCACGGCCCGAGGTTCCCACCTCCGGGAACTGCGCCCGCCATCCCAAACCCGCGCGAGGGGCGGCGGGGCGCTGGGTTCAGTCACTCGTAACGTGGCGGTGGGTGGGGGGGGGGTGGTTCACCACGGGACACAGCCGCCGGGCCCGGACCAGCCTCGGGAAATTAAAGGGCCGCGCGGCGCGGGCCTCACCTGCGCGCCCCACCTGTGCGCTTACCCCACTGCGCGGCCAGGCCTCGGCCGCGCGCATCCCGACCCGCGCCTCCCTCCCCGACCCCCGCCTCCCGCGCCCCGCCCCCCCTGCGCCCCCTCACCTGAGCGGCGGCGGGGGCGGTGGCGGGCGGCGCCCCCCCTCGCAGGCCGTCCTCCTCCTCGGGGGCCTCGTCCAGGAGCACCCGGCTTCGGCCCAGCTTCCACATGCTGCAGGCGGGCGGGCGGGCGCCGGTGTCCGTGCGTGCCCCTCCTCGGCCGGCCCGCAGCACGGACGCCCGGGCTGCGGCTCCTGGAGGACCGGACGCTGCCAGTGGGGCCGGGCGGGGCCGGGCTGTGGGGCGGGCCCACCCCCGGACCGGGCCCTCCCCAGCCCACCCCGCCCCCTCCCGGACAGGGCTCGGTCCCCTCACCCAACCAGACCCGGCGTCCGTCCGGGCCCGGGCCCACCTCCAGACCCGGGCCACACCCCCCGGGCCTTCACTTCCCCTGCTCGTCGCCCCTCTCAGGTCACCACCGCCCCACCCCCGGCCAGGCCCTGCCCCCGACCGACCCCCACCCCCAGAGGCTCCTCCTCCTCTGAGAGGTGCTCACCCACTAACATAATCCCACGAGGTCCTTTCCGCAGCCGCCCACCCAAACCGACCCTCTCACCCCTCGCCCCTCACCCAAGCTCCTGTCACCTAGCCCCTACTCATCTCGGACCCTCTCCGCTCCCCCCTTGACCCAAGCTCCCCGCAATCCGGCCGACCTGCTCACCCCTCACCCCGTGATACCTCCTCACCCCGAGCGCACCCCCACCCCGAGCTGACCCTTTCACCCCTCACCCTTCACCCCGAACTGGGTCGCGGCCAGGCCCGCCGGGCGGCGGCGCGGGGGGCGGGGCGGCCGGGGCTCCGGTCACCATGGCGACAACCACCGGACGCCGAGCGGGCATGGTGCGCATGCGCACAGCACAGTGTCCGCGGCTCGGGCGCGGTGGGTGGGGCTGGAGGTGGTGGTTGCTCGGGTTCCGGCTGGGTCGGCCGGCCCCGGTGCCTGGTGGTCCCCGGGGTGCGCAGGCGTCCCGCCTGGAGCTCCGGTGGGTAACAGCGCGAATGTTAGCTGGCACCGCAGAGGGTGGAGGCACTGGGCATGCGGACCTGCCACCGAGGGGAGGGTGCGGCCGAGCCCCGGGATGGGCGGCAGACGGTGGGCTCGGCCCAGGCGGGTGCGGGGAGAGGGACCGGAATATGTTTGCGTTCGGAGCGGAAGGCCCGCGGAGAAAGCGGGCAGCTCGCTGGCTACACCACCTTGGAAGCCGCCGTGTTGCGCGCCAGACGCTTGCTTTCCGGGAGCCTGACGTTGACCAGCAAGTAAGATGACCCACACGTGGTGTAGTTCACGGGCAGTCGAGGGGACTTTGTGACAGTTATGACAACCGAGACTTGTTACTTTTTCTCAGTATTGCGTTTTAGTCACAGTCATGGCGAGCGAACCCCAACCTGTGGCAGAGGAGGACCGGCCCACCCGGCTCTCTGGCTTCTTACCCAAACCCCAAGTACAATACAGGATAACTTTTACTTTCTGTCTCATAAAGGAGCCATACAATGAAATATAAAAGATATTCAACTCCAGTGTAATCAGTTCAGTTCACTTGCGCAGTCGTGTCCGACTCTTTGTGACCCCATGGACTGCAGCACGCCAGGCCTCCCTGTCCATCACCAACTCCAGGAGTTTACTCAAATTCATGTCCATTGTCTCGGTGATGCCATCCAACCATCTCATCCTTTGTCGTTCCCTTCTCCCGCCTTCAGTCTTTCTCAGCATCAGGGTCTTTTCTAAGGAGTCAGTTCTTCACATCAGGTGGCCAAAGTATTGGACTTTGAGCTTCAGCATCAGTCCTTCCAATGAATATTCAGGACTGATTTCCTTTAGGATGGATTGGCTGGATCTCCTTGCAGTCCAAGGGACTCTCAAGAGTCTTCTCCAACACCACAGTTCAAAAGCATCAATTCTTCTGTGCTCAGCTTTCTTTATAGTCCAACTCTCACATCCATACATGACTACTGGAAAAACCAAAGCTTTGACTAGAGGAACCTTTGTTGGCAAAGTGATGTCTCTGCTTTTTAATAAGCTGTCTAGGTTGGTCATAGCTTTTCTTCCAAGGAGTAAGCATCTTTTAATTTCATGGCTGCAGTCACCATCTGCAGTGATTTTGGAGCCCAAAAACAAAGTTTTGGGCTCCACTGTAATCAGGGAAATGCAAATGAACATAAGAACCCTTTCCTGCTCATGAACATGAGGTCCTTTTCTCCCCTGTCAAGATGGTGAACATTTGCAAGGATGTACCTTGTGTTAGTATCTATTACAATTTAAACCCAGGAATCCTCTGCCCAGCAAATTAACACTCGCAGAGAAACTTTTTACTAATGTGATATGCTTCAGTATTGCTTGTATTTTCACAACAAATGTGTATTAGTTGAGAAATCCAGAATCATTGGCTTCTATACCATTTTCACAAGTTTTGTAATTTTACTACTCTGAGGGGGCAAAAAAACCATCAGCTGTACCTTTTGAGGTTTTCCAGATGTAATGACCAGGAAAAGTTTTAAAAGGAAGAGAGGCTCTGAGTTTGTCTTTGGGAGACCCTGCAGAACCCCCAAGAACAGACCCAGTGGTGAGGGACATGGGAGTCCTCGCAGGGTTAGTGGTTAGGGCATGTGAAGTAAAAGTGTTAGTCACTCAGTGGTGTCCAACTCTTTGCAATCCAATGAACTGTAACTCTCTAGGATCTTCTGTCCTTGGAATTCTCCAGGTAGGAATACTGGAGCAGGTTGCCATTCCCTCTTGCAGGGGATCTTTCTGACCCAGGGATCGAACGTGGGTATCTTGGGTTACAGGCAGATTCTTAACCATCTGAGCCACACCATGGAAGGGGAAATTTTACCTATCAGCCAGCTACCTGGAACCCATGCCTGTGGCAAGAAGCCCAGGAGACCCCATTCTCCCTTCTCACTGAGTCAGGAGGATCATTAGATAAACACACAGGCACACCCACCAGGGCCCCAAATATCTCTGGATCCACAAGGCACAAATACCTGAAACTGGCCTAGAACCAGAGAATACTTACTGAAGAATACTGTACCCACTAGAAATTAAGGAACTCTTTCTTCATGGGACTATATAAGAATGTTAAAACTATATAGATATATACATTTTTCAAAGGATCAAGATCATACCCAAGAAAAAGAAATGCAAAAAGGCAAAATGGTTGTCTGAGGAGGCCTTACAAATAGCTGAGAAAAGAAGAGAAGCAAAAGCAAAGGAGGAAAGGAAAGATATACCCATTTGAAGGTAGAGTTCCAAAGAATAGCCAGGAGAGATAAGAAAGCTTTCCTCAGTGGCCAATGCAAAGAAACAGAGGAAAACAATAGAATGGGAAAGACTAGAGATCTCTTCAAAATTAGAGGTACCAAAGGAACATTTCATGCAAAGATGGGCACAATAAAGGACATAAATAGTATGAACCTAACAGAAGCAGAAGATATAAGAAGAGGTGGCAAGAATACACAGAACTACACAAAAAAGATCTTCATGACCCAGACTTCACACCACCATGGTATGATCCCTCACCTAGAGCCAGACATCCTGGAATGCAGTCAAGTAGGCCTTAGGAAGCATCACTACCAACAAAGCTAGTGGAGGTGATGGAATTCCAGTTGAGCTATTTCAAATCCTAAAAAATGTTGCTGTGAAAGTGCTACACTCAATATGTCAGCAAATTTGGAAAACTCAGCAGTGGCCACAGGACTGGAAAAGGTCAGTTTTCATTCCAATCCCTAAGAAAGGCAATGCCAAAGAATGTTCAAATTACTGTACAATTTTACTCATCTCCCACGCTAGCAAAGCAATTCCCAAAATTCTCCAAGCCAGGCTTCAACAGTGCATGAACCAAAAACTTCCAGATGTTGAAGCTAGATTTAGAAAAGGCAGAGAAACCAGAAATCAAATTGCCAACATCTGTTGGATCATCAAAAATTCTTAGAGAGTTCCAGAAAAACATCACAAAGCATTTGACTATGTGGATCACAACAAACTGTGGAAAATTCTTCAAGAGATGGGAATACCAGACCACCTGACCTGCCTCCTGAGAAATCTCAGGTCAGGAAGCAACAGTCAGTTCCAAATTGAAAGTAGTACGTCAAGGCTGTACATTGTCACCCTGCTTATTTAACTTCTATGCAGAGTACATCATGAGAAATGTTGGGCTGGATCAAGAACAAACTGGAATCAGGATTGCTAAGAGAAATATCAGTAACCTCAGATATGCAAATGACACCACCCTTATAGCCGAAAGCGAAGAACTAAAGAGCCTCTTGATGAAAGTGAAATAGGAGAGTGAAAATGTTGGCTTAAAACTCAACATTCAGAAAACTAAGATCATGGCATCTGGTCCCATCACTTAATGGCAAATAAATGGGGAAACAGGGGAAACAGTGACAGGCTTTATTTTTTTGAGCTCCAAAATCACTGCAGATGGTGACTGCAGCCATGAAATTAAAAGATGCTTACTCCTTGGATGAAAAGTTATGACCAAACTAGACAGCTTATTAAAAAGCAGAGACATTGCCAACAAAGGCCCGTCTAATCAAAGTTTTGGTTTTCCCAGTAGTCGTGTATGGATATGAGAGTTGGACTAAAACCTCTTAGCAACCAGAGTCCCAGTGAACTCACGGCACGTCCTCACCCCAGGAGGGGATGATGCAGAGGCCCATCTGGGTGACAAGGCAGCCCAATGTGAAGTCATATCATTCCAGTCATGGGGGCCATGAAGCCAGGGGTATCCAATAGCATTTGAGCCGCCACATGCTGGTGGTTGTGTTACTGGAAAACTGGGTTCACCTCTTGGTGGGTGTCAGCCAGCAGACAGCACTAAGCCAAAGACTGGGAGAAGGAAGGGTCTGCAACAATTAGAATCAGACATGAAACAACAGACTGGTTCAAAATTGGGAAAGGAGTATGACAAAGCTGTACATTGTCACCCAGCTTATTTAACTTATATACTGAGGACATCATGTGAAATGTGGGACTGGATGACTCATAACCTGAAATCAAGATTGGCAGGAGAAATATCAACAGCCTCACATATGCAGATGATACCACTTTAATGGCAGAACGTGAAGAGGAAACTAAAGAGCCTCTTGATGAAGGTCAAAGAGGAGAGTGAAAAAGTTGGCTTAAAACTCAACATTCAGAAAACTATGATCATGGCATCCGGTCCCATCAACTCATGGCAAATAGATGGGGAAAAAGTGGAGACAGTGACAGATTATATTTTCTTGGGCTCCAAAATTGCTGTGGATGGTGACTGTGGCCATGAAATTAAAAGATGCTTGCTCCTTGGAAGAAAAGCTATAACAAACCTGGACAGCATATTAAAAAGCAGAGGCATGACTTTGCTGGGGAAGGTGCAGTCAAAGCTATGGCTTTTCCAATAGTCATGTATGGATGTGAAAGTTGGACCATAAAGAAGGCTGAGCATCAACGAATTGGTGCTTTTGAATTGTGGTGCTGTGAAAGACCCTGGTGCTGGGAAAGATTGAAGGAAGGAGAAGGGGACAACAGAGGATGAGATGGTTAAATGGCATCACCGACTCAATGGACATGAATTTGAGCTAGTGCTGGGAGATGGTGAAGGACAGGAAAGCCTGGTATGCTGCAGTCCATGGGACTGCAAAGAGTCAGACATGACTGAGGGACTGAACAACAATAAGAAATGGCTTTTCCACTTGTCACGTATGAATGTGAGAGTTAGACCATAAAGAAAGCTGAGTGCTAAAGAATTGATGTTTTCGAACTGAGGTGCTGGAGAAGACTTTTGAGAGTCCCTTGGACAGCAAGGAGATCAAACCAGTCAATCCTAAAGGAAATCAACCCTGAGTATTCATTGGAAGGACTGATGCTTAAGCTGCAATACTTTGGCCACCTGATGTGAAGAGCCAACTCATTGGAAAAGACCCTGATATTGGGAAAGATTGAGGACAGGAGGAGAAGGGAGCAACAGAGGATGAGATGGTTCAATGGTATCACTGACTCAATCTGCCTGCAATGCAGGAGAACCGGGTTTGATCCCTGGGTGGGGAAGATCCTTTGGAGAAGAACATGGCAACCTACTCCAGTATTCTTGCCATGGACAGGCAAGCCTGGTGGGCCACAGATCATGTGGTTGCAAAGGGACATGACTTAGTGACTGAACAACAGCTTTTACCAGCAGCATATAAGGAGAATGCCAGGGATCTTTCCAAAAGCAGTGTTTCCTGAACAGCACAACCGGGAAGGTCTTAAGCTTTAAGCTAAGGTATATGCATATTCATGAGGGGCTTGAGTAGGGGAGAATCAGCATAGAACTGGGGAAAGGTCAACAGAATCCACACTTTAGTTGTCTGCCTTCCGGAGGGTCAACCCCATTTTTCAACCTCCTCCTGGTGAGGGCCTTAGTTCCCATAGAGCTCAAAGATATATCATTACGTCTGTCCCTTGAAGAGTAACTGTTGTTTGTTGATTAGTCACTCAGTCATGTCCAACTGTTTGCAACCCCATGGCCTCTAGCTTACCAGGCTCCTCTGGGAAATTCATGGGATTTCCTAGGCAAGAATACTGGAGTGGGGTGCCATTTCCTTCTTCAGGGGATCTTCCCAACCCAGGGATCGATCCTGCATTTCCTGCACTACAGTCTGATTCTTTATGACTGAGCTACCTGAGTTCTCCCTTACCTGTAGGTAATATTAAAATGACATTCTGTACCCTTCACATCCTCTCAAGTACATCCTGTGTGGTGCTGAGAACAAAACTTGCACCAGGAATCTGCTCACTAATTCCATTCAGCTGTGTCGACAGAAGTGAAACACAACTACAGCTTACTGAGGGCTACTGAACACCAGGCGTTCACTAGTACTTTATATACATTGTCCTATTTAATGAAAAAAAAAAAGAAAACAACCCAGAATTTGGAGCACATTGACCTGGATTACAATTTTAGCTTTACTTAAAAAAAAGAAACAGAGCCTCAGAGGATTTGCACCAAACGTCAGTACTGGCTACCTGTGGGAATTAAGCTTGAGAATCAGTAACAAAATTCCACTTTGACTTCTGTAGTTATATATATATACACATATGAATTTTGACATATTTAGATAGCAAACTATGTATTACATATATTATGTATCTAGTCTATATTGGACTTCCCTGGTGGCTCAGACGGTAAAGAATCTGCCTGCAATTCAGGAGACCTGGCTTCCATCCATGGGTGGGGAAGATCCCCTGGAGGAGGGCATGAGAACCCACTCTAGTATTCTTGCCTGGAGAATCCCATGAACAGAAGAGCCTGGTGGGCTACAGTCCATGTGATCACAAAGAGTTGGACACCACTGAGAGACTAACACAAGGACAAATATATATGCAAGGTGATCAAAAAGTATTTGCTGTTTTCAATTTTTAAGAAATTTGCTACTCTATAAAATATAAACAGTTTTCACACTGTAACAGATATGAAATTTACAACAAACAATTGTTCTAATTTATTTTATTTTTCATGTTAAAATTTTATGATAACTTCAGTGACTATATCCAAATTTATGCATAATGATAGTGAAAGTATAAAAGCTTGCATTTCTACCATTAAATGTAATATACAGCATAAATGTTACTAACAATCACATGTATATTTTTGGGAAATTTGTTTTCTATTTTTGTACTTTCGTTGCTCAGTTGCTCAGTGATGTCCAACTCTCTGTGACTCTATGGACTGCAGCACACCTGGATTCTCCAAAGTATTGGGGCTTCAGCTTCATTATCAGTCCTTCCAGTGAATATTCAGCGTTGATTTCCCTTAGGATTGACTGGCTTGATCTCCTTGCAGTCCAAAGGACTCTCAAGAGTCTTCTCTAACACCACAATTCCAAACCATCAGTTCTTTTGGCATTCTGCTTTCTTTCTGGTTCAGCTCCCACACTGACTACTGGAAAAACAAGCTTTCACTATATGGACCTTTGTCTGCTTTGTAATACGCTGTCTGGGTTTGTCATAGCGTTTCTTCCAAGGAGCAAGCATCTTTTAATTTCATGGCTGCAGTCACCTTCTGCAGTGATTTTGGAGCCCAAGAAAATAAAATCTGTCATTGTTTGCATTTTTTCCCCATCTATTTGCCATGAATTGATGGGATTGGATGCCATGATCTTTTCCTAATGTTGAATTTTAAGCCAGCTTTTCACTGTCTTCTTTCACCCTCATCATAGGCTCTTTAGTTTTTCTTTCCTTTCTGCCATTAAAGTGGAATCATCTGTGTATGTGAGGTTGTTATTTCTCCCAGCAATCTTGATTCCAGCCTGGTACTTTGCATGATGTACTCTGCATGTAAGTTAAATAAGTATGATGACAATATATAGCCTTGTCTTTTCTATATTTTTCAAATTGAAAATTTCCTTAGGGGGTATAAATAGTTCTGCTCTTTGACTTACAAACTCTGTGACTCTGGGAGGTCATTTTGGTGTCAATAATGGGAAGGTTTCGTGGATGAAGTAAGGACGGCAGGATGCGTCCTCAGCATAAAGACACAACATGCATTCTCTGTGAAGCTCGGCAAGAGGGCCTTGCCCTCTGTGAGCCTAGGTGTTCCAGGTCAGTGCTCCGGATCTAACCTTCCTCTTACACTATTAAAGCCCTGCTTCCAGACCAAATCTCTGGGTAAACTCATGTGAAGCGCTTGCTTCTGTGACCTGAGTCCTGTCTCCTGGACCCCTTCCACAAGAAGCCCTCTGTGAGGCACACAGCCCTGCTCCCCTCCCAAACTCGGCCCCTCCTGGCTCGACCTTCAGTGTCTGACCGTCAGCATTGGTATTGCTGGCCTGTGTTGACCAGTCTCAGCAAGACACCCCCTGGTCAGCTCAGTGGAACTACTGCAAACCACCCAGGGAATCTGACCCCCTGGCTGTCTCCAGCAAGACCCCCAACCCCTGATGTTTTCTGTAAGTGAATTTCTATCGTGAATCTGCCCTGCTCCGTCCTGGGCTGGCCCCCCCAGGCAGAACCCTGCTGGCGTAAATCTCACCATCTTTAGCAACTGTCCAAATAGCCGCCCAGGGAGCAAGCTTCAGTCTTCGTTCCCCTCACACTCCGGAACCATGAAAGCACAGAAAATTCCAAATCATCCCACAGTCCCCAGTCCCCCTCCGAGGAACACCCCCCGACGACCTGCCCTCCCCTCCCAGGAGGAGCCTGCTCTGCTGTCTCCTGCTGGCTGTTAGCAGTTCCTACCAGACTAAGGGCCTGGGCCTTTTAATTAACCCTGTTTTCTCCAAAGAAATAAGAGGGTAAATAATACAATAAAACCCTGAGAGGAACAAGAAGTACCCTTACTGTCCAGCATCCTGCCGCCCCTAGCATCTTTATTTTTAAAGCCTTTTTGTATCTGCTGTACCTCATTCCCAACATCTTAATTAACAAGTATAATATTTATTTCCCGTTGATTTTATTTTTTATTGAACTACAGCTGACTTACAAAATTGTTTTAGTTTTAAGTGTACAGCATATTGATTTGGTGTTTTGCAGATTATATTCTGCTGTAGGTTATTACAAGACACGGAGTGTAATTCCCTGGGCTTTTCAGTAAATCCTCCTAGCTTATCTCTTCTATGTATTGTAGTTTGTATATGTCTTTGAAAAATAATCGTGATAAGAGGTTGCACTGTATCTAAAGTTATTTTACATGCTGAAGAAATGTGGAAACAAAAGTCATAACCCTGTGAGTGCTGGGGACCGTCAGCTGTCAGCACAGGCTCCGCAGGGAGCTGCGGGCTTTGAGGCTCTGGGCAGAGCCTCTTCTCTCTGACGAGAGGCAGCGAAGGGGCAGGTCTCATCTCCCCTGGTGGCCTAGGGCTAGCAGCACGCAGAGCAAAGGGCTAGGGCGGGCAGGTGGCTAGGGGTGCCCTGGGGCTGTCTCCCTGCCTGAGCCCAACCCCGGCAGACTCTCCTCCTCTTGGGTCCCCCCTTGGCCCCAGCCTCCCAGAGGCCTCTCCACCTCCCTGGGGGTGGCCTCTCCTCCCAGGAGCATGGAGATTCGGGCGCCGCTCCCTGGCTTCCGCATTGACTTTGGCACCAACTCAGTCTGTGGTCTCCACCCGGGGGCTCCTCAACAGGCTGCTGAGCCTGGCTCATGGGTGGGAGGCGCTCGGGTGGCAGAGGGTACTTGGGCCAGGGTCCTGCCGACATTGCCACCTCAGCGGTGACTGCAGGGCTGGCGTCGGTCCGTGCCCACCTACACCCCGTCTTAGCGCAGGTGCCACACTTGTACCACGTATACATTCTAGGGACACCACATGCACACATACCACACAAACTCCCCAACACACCCACACAGGAGAACCCACTACACTGACCTTTGGTGGCCCTGGGCAGCGCAGAATCTCTTGACTTTCCCGGACCCACAGTAGATTCCATCTCACTACTGAATTGCTCATTTTTTAAGGTGTCAAATGGAAAGAAGCAACAGGGCAAAACAACCACACAGTCTTTACAAGGGCTGCGGACCTGGAGGAGGAAGCCCAAGCCTGTGACCCTGGTGACGGGTGACCCTGGTGACCTTGGCGCCGGTAGTTTCCGTCGCCGTGTCAGGATGCGGCCGTCTTTCCTTCTTCCTTCCTTCTCCTCCCTCCCTTCTTCTCAATAATTGTATTTGCTTTTTCTTGTGCAGTTTGCCTGTCCCTTTTCATTCTGCTTAATAGCAACATATTTCTTAACACTGATGTTAAAAGAGTCAATATCTTTTAAAAACATTCACTTTTTTCCTCCTGCTTACAAGGATAATGCAAAACCATAATAGGCCACCTGGTAAACAATGAAGAACATAAAGTAACAAGGAATTATCCAATCTGCAGTAACTTCATCACCCAGTGAAGAGGCCTGGCGGGAGGGAATGTGCAGGGCTGGCCGACGCAGGCTTTGGGGTTTAAAACCAACCTGACTCCAGGGCTCCAGCAGGAGCCTAGCAGACGCCTCCAGCATGACTCTCCCAGTCAGCCCCTTCCCTGAGAATTCTCCATCTACCTCATCACTGATGACAGGGCATTCCTTACACTATAGACTCCTGCTCAAGGCCAATTTTACTCAGTTGTCAAGTGGATAACCCATCCTAGCTAAGCCAAATCACAGTTTCCATTGAAACAGGAATTAGGTTTCGACATTTTGCAGGCAGTAAAAGCTTCCTTCCACCCTCTTAGGTTCCATGATGGTGCCTGTAAATTAAACCAACATAAGACATTTTAACATGAGAAAAGCATACAGATTTTATTTAATATTTTTGTCCACATGGGCAGTCTTCATAAGAAAAATGAGGACTGAAGAAGTGGTTAGGATCCAGAGCTCGTACACTTTTTAAACAAAAATATGATAAGTCCTGGGGCTATGACAAAAGAGAAATGGTGGGAGAAGACTAGGAAATATAAGGGACCCAGTGGGGGATAAGGGTTGTGTTACTGGGTTTGCCCAGATCCCTGTCTCTGGTGATTAAAATGTTCTGCTCCCTCTGGTACTAAAGGGCTCCATCCTCACAGGCAAGTTCATGTGCTGCTTTCAGGAAGAAAGAGGTCAGAAAGCCCCTACTATAACTGTGGCATCTCAGGTGACTTGGCCCAGAGGGATCAAGATGCCAACTCGGGGCTTCAGGGAGTAGGGGAGTCATGTTCTGAATGCCTTGTGGAGGTCCAGGGACCACAGTCTAGAGATTGGAGACCAGCACGTGAGCCAAGAGTGGTGCGTGTCACTTGGAGCCCAGCCCAGTGACCACCCAGAGTGCGAAAGACCAGGCTCAAAAGGCTGATGGACGGTCTGGAGCCAGACAGGTAGGGGAGCAAGTTCATGTTCACCCCCAAGCCCTACGTCACGGCCCCAGCAGGGAACCCTCCTGATGGGTGCCACAGCCTGGGCCCCCCCAAGGCAGGGGCTGGATGTTTGCTGGGTGCATGTCACCGAGTTCAGTGTTTGAACAAGAAAGATGCTGTCTGGAGGGCTGGGACTTAGTGAGACTACCTCCACTTAACAGCAAGTGTCCCTAAGGGGCTTGGAACCCCCTCCATCCCGCCCCCATGGTGACATGACATCGACATCATCTCCAAAACATCATCGCTGAGATGAGGCGGAATCTTCCTGCCTGGATACTCAGATAAAATCACAAATGGACATCATCCCTACCCTGAGCGCAGGCGGCTGCGGGCCGGCTCCCTAAGCGCAGGCGGCTGCAGGCCGGCTCCCTAAGTGCGGCCGAGAGGAGCTACCCCACGTCCGAGGTCAGTGGCAGCGGCTGGGAGAAGTTACCCCGCGTCTGAGGGCAGGGGTGGCAGCCGAGAGGAGACACCCTGTGTCCGAGGTCAGGGGAGGCCAGGAGAAGCCACCTCGCGCCTGAGGCCAGGGACGGCAGCTGGGAGGAGCCACCCAGGCCAGAGGCCAGGGCCGGCGGCCGGGAGGAGAAACCCGAGGAGTGGTGCCTGCGCAGGCACAGGAGGGCCTAGGGGAGCTATCCCACCGTGAAGGTCAGGAACAGTGGCAGTAAGGAGATACCCCTTGTCCAAGGTAAGGAACAGCGGCTGTGCTTTCCTGGAGCAGCCATGAAGAGATACTCCACGCCAAAGTAAGAGAAACCCAAGTAAGATGGTAAGTGTTGCAAGAGGGCATCAGAGGGCAGACACATTGAAACCATACTCACAGAAAACTAGTCAATCTAATCACACTAGGACCACAGCCTTGTCTAACTCAATGAAACCAAGCCATGCCTGTGGGGCAACCCAAGACGGGCGGGTCATGGTGGAGAGGCCTGACAGAATGTGGTCCACTGGAGAAGGGAATGGCAAGCCACTTCAGTATTCTTGCCTTGAGAACCCCATGAACAGTAGGAAAAGGCAAAATGACAGGATACCAAAAGAGGAACTCCCCAGGTCAGTAGGTGCCCAATATGCTATTGGAGATCAGTGGAGAAATAACTCCAGAAAGAATGAAGGGTTGAAGCCAAAGCAAAAACAATACCCAGTTGTGGATGTGACTGGTGATAGAAGCAAGATCCGATGCTGTAAAGAGCAATATTGCATAGGAACCTGGAATGTCAGGTCCATGAATCAAGGCAAATTGGAAGTGGTCAAACAAGAGATGGCAAGAGTGAACGTCGACATTCTAGGAATCAGTGAACTAAAATGGACTGGAATGGGTGAATTTAACTCAGATGACCATTACATCTACTACTGCGGGCAGGAATCCCTCAGGAGAAATGGAGCAGCCATCATGGTCAACAAAAGAGTCTGAAATGCAGTACTTGGATGCAATCTCAAAAACGACAGAATGATCTCCGTTCGTCTCCAAGGCAAACCATTGAATATCACAGTTATCCAAGTCTATGCCCCAACCAGTAATGCTGAAGAAACTGAAGTTGAACAGTTTTATGAAGACCTACAAGATCTTTTAGAACTAACACCCTAAAAAGATGTCCTTTTCATTATAGGGGACTGGAATGCAAAAGTAGGAAGTCAAGAAACACCTGGAATAACAGGCAAATTTGGCCTTGGAATGCGGAATGAAGCAGGGCTAGAGACTAATAGAATTTTGCCAAGAAAAGGCACTGGTCATAGCAAACACCCTCTTTCAACAACACAAGAGAAGACTCTACACATGGACATCACCAGATGGTCAACACCGAAATCAGATTGATTATATTCTTTGCAGCCAAAGATGGAGAAGCTCTATACAGTCAACAAAAACAAGCCCGGGAGCTGACTATGGCTCAGATCATGAACTCCTCATTGCCAAATTTAGATTTAATTGAAGAAAGTAGGGAAAACCGCTAGACCATTCAGGTATGACCTAAATCAAATCCCTTATGATTATACAGTGGAAGTGAGAAATAGATTTAAGGGCCTAGATCTGATAGATAGAGTGCCTGATGAACTATGGAATGAAGTTCGTGACATTGTGCAGGAGACAGGGATCAAGACCATCCCCATGGAAAAGAAATGCAAAAAAGCAAAATGGCTGCCTGGGGAGGCCTTACAAATAGCTATGAAAAGAAGAGAGGCAAAAAGCAAAGGAGAAAAGGAAAGATATAAGCATCTGATGCAGAGTTCCAAAGAATAGCAAGAAGAGATAAGAAAGCCTTCTTCAGCGATCAATGCAAAGAAATAAGAGGAAAACCACAGAATGGGAAAGACTAGAGATCTCTTCAAGAAAATGAGAGATACCAAGGGAACATTTCATGCAAAGATGGGCTCGATAAAGGACAGAAATGGTCTGGACCTAACAGAAGCAGAAGATAAAAGAGGTGGCAAGAATACATAGAAGAACTGTACAAAAGATCTTCACGACTCAGATAATCCCAATGGTGTGATCACTCATCTAGAGCCAGACATCCTGGAATGTGAAGTCAAGTGGGCCTTAGAAAGAATCACTACGAACAAAGCTAGTGGAGGTGATGGAATTCCAGTTGAGCTATTTCAAATTCTGAAAGATGATGCTGTGAAAGTGCTGCACTCAAATGCCAACAAATTTGGAAAACTCAGCAGTGGCCACAGGACTGGAAAAGGTCCGTTTTCATTCCAATCCCAAAGAAAGGCAGTGCCAAAGAATGCTCAAACTACCACACAATTGCACTCATCTCACACGCTAGTAAAGTAATGCTCAAAATTCTCCAAGCCAGGCTTCAGCAATACGTGAACCGTGAACTCCCTGATGTTCAAGCTGGTTTTAGAAAAGGCAGAGGAACCAGAGATCAAATTGCAAACATTTGCTGGATCATGGAAAAAGCAAGAGAGTTCCAGAAAAATATCTATTTCTGCTTTCTTGACTATGCCATAGCCTTTGAATGTGTGGATCACAATAAACTGGAGAATTCTGAAAGAGATGGGAATACCAGACCACCTGACCTGCCTCTTGAGAAATCTGTATGCAGGTCAGGAAACAACAGTTAGAACTGGACATGGAACAACAGACTGGTTCCAAATAGGAAAAGGAGTACGTCAAGGCTGTATATTGTCACCCTGCTTATTGAACCTATATGCAGAGTACATCATGAGAGACGCTGGACTGGAAGAAACAAGCTGGAATCAAGATTGCTGGGAGAAATATCAATCACCTCAGATATGCAGATGACACCACCCTTATGGCAGAAAGTGAAGAGGAACTAAAAAGCTTCCTGATGAAAGTGAAAGAGAAGAGTGAAAAAGTTGGCTTAAAGCTCAACATTCAGAAAACGAAGATCATGGCATCTGGTCCCATCACTTCATGGGAAATAGATGGGGAAACCGTGGAAACAGTTTGAGACTTTATTTTTGGGGGGCTCCAAAATACTGCAGATGGTGATTGCAGCCATGAAATTAAAAGACGCTTACTCCTTGGAAGAAAAGTTATGACCAACCTAGATAGTATATTCAAAAACAGAGATGTTACTTTGCCAACTAAGGTCCATCTAGTCAAGGCTATGGTTTTTCTGGTAGTCATGTATGGATGTGAGATTTGGACTGTGAAGAAGGCTGAGTGCTGAAGAATTAATGCTTTTGAATTGTGGAGAAGACTCTTGAGAGTCCCTTGGACTGCAAGGAGATCCAACCAGTCCATTCTGAAGGAGATCAGCCCTGGGATTTCTTTGGGAGGAATGATGCTAAAGCTGAAACTCCAGTACTTTGGCCACCTCATGCGAAGAGTTAACTCATTGGAAAAGACTTTGATGCTGGGAGGGATTGGGGGCAGGAGAAGAAGGAGACGACAGAGGATGAGATGGCTGAATGGCATCAGTGACTCGATGATGTGACAAGTCTGAGTGAACTCCGGGAGCTGGTGATGGACAGGGAGGCCTGGCGTGCTGTGATTCATGGGGTCGCAAAGAGTCGGACACGACTGAGCGACTGAAGTGAACTGAACTGAAAACTAATATTGAGTTCCACCACTTGCCCTAGGGTCGGCCGATTGATGACCCCCAAACCTGACCCCCAGAACCTATGGGTATGTTAGGTCAAAGTATAATTTAGGCTGCAAATGAAATTGCATTTGTTAACAACTGACTCTAGAATGAAAAGATTAGTCTGGATAATGTGAGTGTACCCAGAGAAGGGGCAGCATCGCTGAAGATGGAGGGAGCGGGATGAGCCAGGGAGGACAGCGGCCTCTGAAAGCTGGACAAGTTGGGAACAAACCCCCACCCAGGCCTCCTGAAGGGGCATAATTCTGCCCACACCTTGAGTTTAGGCCAGGGAAACTGGCTGCAGACTCCCGACTCCAGGTTGTAAGATAACTGGTGTCCTTGTAAGACCCTGTTTGTAATGTGTCAGAGGCGATGGGAAACTACTGTCAATTACAGATTGACACTTGCCAAGAGCATTGCCAATGACCGAACAACAAATGCATTTGCCATCTACCTCTACAGAAACTGAACCCCATGCTGCTATAGCTGTTGACCTTCAAAAACCCCTCAGGGAGTTCAGGGCGGAGTGAGGCACTCTGTGCTCCAGGGAATCTGGTGGGACATGTCTTTAGATGGGTGTTTTTAGAAACAGATTTTATGATCTTAGTCCTTGCAAATCCTCATATCTAGAGAAGCACTGAATTTCTTCATGGTGACATTAGATCCTCATGACTAGCAAAACAACAACAACAACAACAACAAAAAAAAAACACAAAAAACCTTTTGTAAAATGAGTGCTTAATGGTATTGAACTTCCCCTTCACCAAAACCTTATATATTGACCTTCCTCCACGCTGCTTTGGAGCAATCTCTCAGAGCTATCTGAAGTGCTGCCTCCCAGGTTGCAGTCCTCATTCTGCCTTAAATAAAACTGAACTCACAGCTCTCAAGTTGTGCATCTTTTTAAGTCAACACTTACAAACACACATGACGTCCACTCCATTTGGGGAAACCTCATTCCAGATTTCTGCTTAAGGGTGTAAGAATTCTTCTGTTCACTCTTAAGGTGAAGTTGCTCAGTCCTGTCCGACTCTTTGCGACCCCGTGGACTGTAACCTACTAGGCTTCTCTGTCCATGGGATTCTCCAAGCAAGAATACTCGAGTGGATTGCCATTTCCTTCTCCAGGGGATCTTCCCGACCCAGGGATCAAACCCGGGTCTCCCGCATTGGAGGCAGATGCTTTAACCTCTGAGCCACCAGGGAAGCCTCTTCTCTATCTTAAAAAAAAGAACAACAACAAAAAACCCTATACTCTCATTTCAAAATTTTCATGCAGCGTCTTTCGTTAAATGTCACACAGTAAGAAGTTTCCAGTGACATTAAAAATTCTCAGCATCAATTCTTTGGCACTCAACTTTCTCTATGGTCCAACTCTCACATCCATACATGACCACTGAAAAAACCATAGCTTTGACTAGATGGACCTTTGTTGGCAAAGTAATGTCTCTGCTTTTTAATATGCTGTCTAGCTTTTCTTCCAAGGAGCAAGTGTCTTCCAAATTCATGGCTGCAGTCACCATATGCAGTGATTTTAGAACCCAAGAAAATAAAGTCTGTCACTGTTTCCATTGTTAGCCCATCTATTTATCATGAAGTGATGGGACCGGATGCCATGATCTTTGTTTTTTGAATGCTGAGTTTTAAGCCAGCTTTTTCACTCTCCTCTTTCACTTTCATCAAGAGGCTCTTTAGTTCTTCTTCACTTTCTGCCATAAGGGTGGTGTCATCTGCATATCTGAGGTTATTGATATTTCTCTCAGGAATCTTGATTCCAGTGTGCTTCATCCAGCCCAGCATTTCTCATGATGTACTCTGCATATAAGTTAAATAAGCAGGGTGACAATGTACAGCCTTGACGTATTTCTTTCCCAATTTGGAACCAATCTATTGTTCCATTTCCAGTCCTAACTGTTGCTTCTTGACCTGAATATAGATTTCTCAGGAGATAGGTCAGGTGGTCTGGTATTCCCATCTCTTTCAGAATTTTCCACAGTTTGTTATGATTCACACAGTCAAAGGCTTCAGCATAGTCAATAAAGCAGAAGGAGATGTTTCTCTGGAACTCTCTTGCTTTTTCGATGATCCATCAATGTTGGCAATTTGATCTCTGGTTCCTCTGCCTTTTCTAAATCCAGCTTCAACATCTGCAAGTTCTCGGTTCACGCACAGTTGAAGCCTGGCTTGGAGAATTTTGAGAATTGCTTTGCTAGCATGGGAGATGAGTAAAATTGTGCAGTAGTTTGAACATTCTTTGGCATTGCCTTTCTTAGGGATTGGAATGAAAACTGACCTTTCCAGTCCTGTGGCCACTGCTGAGCTTTCCAAATTTGCTGGCATTTTGAGTGCAGCACTTTCACAACATCATCTTTCAGGATTTGAAATAGCTCAACTGGAATTCCATCACCTCCACTAGCTTTGTTCATAGTGATGCTTCCTAAGGCCCACTTGACTCTGCATTCCAGGATGTCTGGCTCTAGGTGAGTGATCACACCATCGTGGTTATATGGGTCATGAAGATCTTTTTTGTAGTTTTTCTGTGTATTCTTGCCACCTCTTCTTAATATTTTCTGCTTCTGTTAGGTCCTCGCCGTTTCTGTCCTTTATTGAGCCCATCTTTGCAAGAAATGTTCCCTTGGTATCTCTAATTTTCTTGACGAGATCTGTAGTCTTTCCCATTCTATTGTTTTCCTCTATTTCTTTGCATTGGTCACTGAGGAAGGCTTTCTTATCTCTCCTTGCTATTCTTTGGAACTCTTCATTCAGATGGATATAACTTTCCTTTTCTCTTTTGCCTTTCACTTCTCTTCTTTTCTCAGCTATTTGTAAGTCCTCTTCAGAAAACAGTTTTGCCTTTTTGCATTTTTCCCCACCTTAGAGAGGTCTTGATCACTACCTCCTGTACAATGTCATGAACCTCCGTCCGTAGTTCTTCTGGCACTCTATCAGATCTAATCCCTTGAAACTATTTGTCACTTCTACTGTATAATCGTAAGGAATTTGATTTAAGTCATACATGAACGGTCTAGTGGTTTTCCCTTTTTCTTCAATTTAAGTCTGAATTTTACAATAAGGAGTTCATGATCTGGGCCACAGTCAGCTCCCTGTCTTGTTGTTTCTGTAGAGCTTCTCCTTCTTTGGCTGCAAAGAATATAATCAATCTGATTTCTGTACTGACCATCTGGTGATGTCCATGTGTAGAGTCACCTCGTGTTGTTGGACAAGGGTGTTTGCTATGACTGGTGTGTTCTCTGTTAGCCTTTGCCCTGCTTCATTTTGTACTCCAAAGCCAAACTTGCCTGTTACTCCAGGCATCTCTTAACTTCCTACTTTTGCATTCCAGTCCTTTATGATGAAAAGGACATCTGTTGGGGGTGTGAGTTTTAGAAGGTCTTGTAGTTATTCACAGAGCCATTCAACTTCAGCTTCTTTGGCATTAGTGGTTGGGGCAGAGACTTGATTTACTGTGATGTTGAATGGTTTGCCTTGGAAATTAACAGAGATCTTTCTGTCATTGTGTACCCAAGTACTGCATTTTGGACTCTTCTATCAACTATGGGGGCTACTCCATTTCTTCTAAGGGATTCTTACCCACAGTAGAAGATACAATGGTCATCTGAATTAAATTCACCCACTCCAGTCCATTTTATTTCAGATTCCTAAAATGTTGATGTTCACTGTTGCCATCTCCTGTTTGACCACTTCCAATTTACCTTGATTCATGGACCTAACATTCCAGGTTCCTATGCAGTATTGTTCTTAGAGCATCCAACTTTACTTCCATCACCAGTCATATCCACAACTTTTCATTGTTTTCACTTTGGCTCCATCTCTTCATTCTTTCTGGAGTTATTTCTCCACTCTTCTCCAGTAGCATATTGGGCACCTACCAACTTGGGGAGTTCTTCTTTCAGTTTCAAATCTTTTTGCCTTTTCTTGCTGTTCATGGGGTTCTCAAGGCAAGAATACTGAAGTGGTTTGCCATTCCCTTCTCCAGTAGACCACTTTTTGTCAGAACTCTCCACTATGACCTTTCTGTCTTGGGTGGCCCTACACATCATGGCTCATAGTTTCATTGAAGACAAGGCTGTGGTCCCTGTGATCAGTTTGATTGAATGGACTGAAAGGTTGTTGTTGAAGCACGAAAAGTCACCGGGATTCTTGGCCTCCGGAGGAGAATTCAATCCGGGGCCAGAGATGAGGCTTGATCACTCAGAGCTTTTGTGTAATAAACTTTTATTAAAGTATAAAGGTGGAGAAGGCAATGACACCCCACCCCAGCTCTCTTGCCTGGAAAATCCCATGGACGGAGGAGCCTGGTGGGCTGCAGTCCATGGGGTCGCTAAGAGTCGGACACGACTGAGTGACTTCACTTTCAATTTTCACTTTCATGCATTGGAGAAGGAAATGGAAACCCACTCCAGTGTTCTTGCCTGGAGAATCCCAAGGACGGGGAGCCTAATGGGCTGCCGTCTATGGGGTCGCACAGAGTCAGACACGACTGAAGCAACTTAGCAGCAAAGTATAAAGGAGATGGAGAAAGCTTCTGACATAGGCATCAGAAGGGGGCAGAAAGAGTACCCCCTGCTAGTCTTCAGCTGGATGTTATATAGTCTAGCAGTTTGCTAATGAAAGAAAGGAATGTCTTAAAAACTCAGAGTGGCACCAGGCCCCTCATCCATAAGATGTATTTTGGGGTAATCTTGGCACCAGATGAGTCATCCAGGGCCATAAAAAGATTGACTTGAATCTTGTAGAAGGGCAGATTACCATACAAATAGTTTTGTTTACATAGATTTGGGGAGCAATGTCTGAGTATAACATAATGGTTTGTCAAGTAGGTTCTGAGCCATTAGGCAGAACAGACTTGAAGACAGAGTCTGGGGTAAGTGCACAGTACATTAACATAGCTTAGGACAAACATTTCCATAAGAAAAATGCATTGGTTAACTCAAGGTTTGAGAATAGTTAACTTCAGGTGAAACCAGGTGTCATTATGGCAACACAGTATTTTAAGAGAAACCTCCTTTTAAATTTGTATAGAGAAGGGAAAAAATATCGCTAGTTTGTTTCCTCCTGCTGCTTAAGATAGATAAAAATGTCTGACACTTGCAGCCTATTTCCTCAGTTTGGAGACCCCTGGCCTTCCTGTCTGTTACCCTCTCATGACATAGCATAGCTCATAGCTGATAAAAAGGGCTTTAGGGAAGATAGGTTCTAGAGTCGTGTATTCATTCTGCAAACTAAATGAATGTCTTTGCTTAAAATGAGTGGATCTAAGACCAGAGAAACATACATCACATCTGAAATGTAGTGCATGGCAGGAGGTTAAGGCAAGCTCAGTGACAGAACCGCATCCCTTCCATCATGTCCTGCAGAGTAAGTTGACAGCAGCATTTGAAATCACGGCTCATATAGTGGAAGCTCACCAGTGATTCTGAAACAGGAGGCATGTGGGCAGGGCACAACCTGACAAGCCATCAAAGACAGAAAGCGGGTGGTGGCCAAGTTCCTGGAAATCTCCACCCCTTCCCCAAAATATCTGGAATAATCCTCCCACTCATTGTTCTTCAGTTGGTCAGTTGTGTCTGACTTTGCGACCCCACGGACTGCAACACTCCAGGTCTCCCTGTCCTTCACTGTCTCCCTGAGTTGGGTCAACCTCATGTCCACTGAGTCTGTGGTGCCCTCTAACCATCTCATTCTGTCACCCCCTTCTTCCCCTGCCTTCATCTTTCCCAACATCAGGGTCTTTTCCAATGAGTTGGCTCTTCACATCAGGTAGCCAAAGTATTGGAGCTTCAGCTTCAGCATCAGTCCTTCCAATGAATATTCAGGACTGATTTCCTTTAGGATTGACTGGTTTGATCTCCTTGCAGTCCAAGGGACTCTCAAGAATCTTCTTCAACACCACAGTTCAAAAGCATCAATTCTTCGGTGCTCAGCTTTCTTTATAGTCCAACTCTCACATCCATACATGACTACTGGAAAAACCATAGTTTTGACTATACAGACCTTTGTCAGCAAAGTGGTGTCTCTGCTTTTTAATACACTGTCTAGGTTTCTCATAGCTTTTCTTCCAAGGAGCAAGCGTCTTTCAATTTGGTGGCTACAGTCACCATACTCAGTGTATCTGGAGCCCAAGAAAATAGTCTGTCACTGTTTCCAGTGGGCTGGCTAGAAGGGCTTCCTCTGGACTGGGGTCCCTGGCTTGTCCTCAGGGCAGCAGTCAGTGATGATCCAGTCCCAGCCACTTGGTTGACTGTTCTAGGAGGTTGTTGGGCTTTCTGGACTGGTTGCAGGAAACAAGAGACTGACCTCCTATACATGTGACCTCAGCAGGCTGTTTCCTGGGCTGTCACTGCAGAGAAGGGACTCCCCCCGGGCTGGCTACTACAGGCTGTGGGCCAGGCTCCTCCTTTGTATGTTTTGGCCATTGTTCCTTTAAAAACTGTAGCCCTGCGACTTCCCTGGTGGTCCAGTGATTAAGAATCTATCTTCTAATGCAGGGGAAATGGGTTCGATCCCTGATGAAGAAATGAAGATCCCACGTGCCATGGGGCAACTAGAGAGCCCAGGCACCACACACACAAAAAGCTTTTGAGTGTTGCAACTAAGACCCAGTGCAGCCAAACAAGCAAACCTCTCAGAGCTCTTAAAAAAAAGATTAAATAAAGACTGTAGCCCCCATCCAGTTATCTGTGGTCAACTGTGACTTGAAAATATTAAATGGAAAACTCTGGAAGTAAGCACTTCATAAGTTTTAAATTGTGTGGCGTCTGAGCACAGAGATGAAACTGAAAAGTTGTTGCTATAAGCCATGAAAGATGCCGGGATGCTTGGCCTCAGGAGGAGAGGAATTTGATCCGAGGCCAGTGACGAGGCTTGATCTCTCAGAGCTTTTGTGTAACAAAGTTTTATCAAAGTATAAAAGAGATAGCAAAGCTTCTGACATAGACATCAAAAGGGTACAGAAAGAATGCCCCCTTGCTGGTTTTTAGCAAGAAGTTATATACCTATTAGCAAGCTGCTAGTTAGAGAAAGGAAATGTCTCACTCAGAGAGTGGCACCAGGTCTTCACCCACAACCTGCATTTTGAGATAGCAGTGGCACAAGGTGAGTCATCCTGGGCCATAAAACAATTGACATGAATCTTGAAGAAAGGCAGATTTTCAAGCAAATACAGTCTCATTAACATAGTTTAAGATAACATTTCCGTGAGTAAAACATACTGGTTTGCTGAGCCATTATTGGTTCTGAGTCTTATGTGGAACCCACTTGAAGAAAGACAGAGTCTAAGGTAAATACATAGTTCATTAACATATCTTAAGAAAAAACATTTCCATTAAAAAATGCATTGGTTAGCTCAAGGTTTGAGAAAAGTTAAGTTCAGGTGAAACTAGGTGTTGTCATGGCAACACAGAATTTTAAAAGAAACCTCCTTTTAATTTTGTATAGAGAAGGGAAAAAAATGTCTGACACTTGCAGTCTATTACCTCCACTTGGGGTTCTCTAGCCTTCCTGCCTGTTAACCCTCTCAAAACCTTGCTCTGTCCCACCAAGGGTGTGTATTGGCCCTTGGCCAGAGTGTCCTGTTCATCCCTCACCAGTAGCCATCTTGGTTATCAGAGTGGTGGCTGAGGTGTCACAGCCTGTGTTCAAGTGGCTCTGATTTTACTTAACAGCCCCACAGCCCAGGAGGAGTGATACTGGGGATCCATCAGACTGTGTCTGGCTTGTAAAGTGAACTTTGTCCTGGGGTGTGTGGACAGAAGTCACATTGCATATGTAGGGTCCAGTGCTCTTCCACTGGGGATTCTGGAACACACCCCTGAGGACACGGGGGATGACTGTATGTATTAAGAACCTGACCCTTAAAGGCTGACTTTTCAATTGATGGCACTGTATCATGTTTCAGTGGGGGCCACATGAATTCCCACTTCCAATCCCATATTCATGGAGTCTAATATGGGTACAATTTCTTTCAGAATAATATTTATGCTCTTACCTCTCCAGTGGAACAAGATTCTGAGATTTCTTCCCCTAAGGGCTGCTCTACTGGGGAAGAGGAGAAAGTAAATTTCCCTTCCAGTTAAAGAGATACAAGTTGGTAGGAAGGGTTCTGTTCTACAAAGAGTTCACAGAGGTAGTCAATATTTACTAGATTTAAAAGGCAGTGAGAAAGTCTTACTGATGTCCTGGGAGAAAAAGAGTTAACTGACACACAGAAAGTACAGCCCAGAACAGGCAGACCACTTGGCTGGCACTATTTATATGTAATTTTAAAGCAATTTTTAATCAGAGGTAGTAGCTCCTGTGTCCTGTCTGTCTCCCTCTCTCTTCTCTCTGGTTTCTGCCCTCATTTTCCTTGGTCGTCCTGCAGGATCACCTTCAGAGCCACACCCCTGCTCCCACCTTCTGGGTAGATTAGCCAGAGGCTCCAAATGATGAGCTAAGCCATTAGCCATGATTTCAATTTGATGCCTACAGATTTTAAAGCAGGCAGGAATTATTTTTCCATGGCAGCATTCTTGGCCCGACAAGGAATGAAAAAAAAAAGTCACTTTTGTCACAATTGTATACTGAACGTGACTAGAGGAAGATGAGCATCAAGTATGATTAAGAACATGTGTTAGAAAGAATTCTTGATTTTTACAGGAGGAAAGTGTTAGGTAGTTAGAATAGGAAAAAGGAGTTCAGGATGGCGGTGGCTAAAAGACAAAGAAGGGAAAAGCCTACGAAAATAGAACAAAGGAAGATCCAAGGACCGGAATGAGGACCTCAGGTAGAACAAACAGCCCTCCTGGCTAGCCCAATTTACACAGGGCAGGCTCAGGGGGAGGGAAAAACATGTAAAAAGAGGGGCCAAAATTGAGCTTTGGGCTTCTCTTCTCGCAGAGTCTTTTGGGTTGGCCCACCCTCACGCCTCGAGGATGTATTTTCCTTTGATTGTCAATAAAACTGAGCTGTAACACTGGTCCGTCTGTCGCTTCAAATTTTTGCTGTGGCAAGACAGAACCAAGGAAATTACACACTCTCCCAACAAAAGGAAGCAGGAAAACAATGTTTGACCTTTTGCAGGTAAAAGTCACCAGCCAAGGTAAGAGAAACATCTGGGGGTGATGCAGAAGACATTCCTACTGGAAAATAAAAAAAAAAAACAGTCTTCACAGGATGGTTTAACATGTTCATCTCTGCTTCCTGACCTGTAAATGTGCCCGTTTCCTTCAGAGAAGAGATCACCAACCCCACTCAGTCATGTCTAAATTCCCCCCAAGTTCTCTCTTCTTATCTTTAAACAAGTTGCCAGAGCCCAGATGTTTTACACAGACCCTGAGACCCCAGCCTGTGCTGAGGTCAGTGTTCATTCAGCAAACGGGAGCTGAGGGAGGCCTGTGAACAGCACCCAGTTGCCCTGAGATGAGGAGGCAGCTGGCCTGTGAGGACCCCCGGCCCCTGCTCCTCGGCAAAGGCTTTTCCGTGTGTGGGCAGTGAAAGCTCTTCCTCCTCCTCTTCTCTTCCTTCGGTGTCTCCTCTAGAGCATTTTGTCTGCAGATTCTCGGCCACAAGGAACTCAGTAATAACTGCACTTCCTTCAACGGGAAGCTTACCCCCCGGCCCCTCTCCAGATGGAATCATCCCAGTTCCCCGAGGAAGGAAGGAGCCACCTGGACACCTGGTGGGGGAGTGTGTGTGTTGAGGGGGCAGTCTCAGTGCCTGGGGGTGGGGGTGGGTGCATTGCTCTCACCAGGTAGATTCTACTTTATACCATTTACACTTCGGAACCCTTGCAATTCCTCTATTTTTCTAAGTAGCTTCTAATGTTGCCACTTTGGGAGGAGCAGGAGCAGTTTCCAGCCCAGGCCATCGTGGCCACGGCCGGAGGTCCCACACTGCCTTCTTCCTGAGGCTCCTGGTGCATCCTGGGAAGTTTCCACCTGTTTTTGAGAATTCCTTCTTTCATTTTCCCTCACATATGTGAGCCAAACAACTAAACATACTTGGCTTTAATCATTTTGTCTGAAGTGAAGTTGCTTTACCCCGGTTCCAGAAGTTGGTTTTTAGTGTCCCCCCCCCACCCCGTCCCTCCCTTCAGGCTCCTGTGTGGGCCGTCCATATGGTGGGGAGATCCCGGGGAGCACCTGTGTGTCCCTCCTCTAGGCCAGGACTGTTTCCCTTCACTGCTGCTACTCTGACCTTTTATTATTATTTTATTGGCTTGTGTGATATTGCCCCTCCACACACACACACACACACACACACACACACACACACACACACACACGACGAGTTCTGAGCCTGTGGAAAGTGTATTTGTATCCTCTGAGTGAGTGTAAAATCTATAGGAAGAATTTTGAAACGTTTAAAAAAAATTATCTGAATTGCTGACTTAGTGTGAAATGTTGGGGTTTTTAAAAAGTTTTCAAATGGTTTGGTTCACAACCAGAATGAGTAAGACATTTCTCTGGACTGTGAACTTGACTCCTGAACAACATCCCCTGTGGAGGCCGTAGACTGTGCAGGCTGGGTTTGGTCAGCCCTCCCTCTTGCTTCCCTCCCCCACCACCAATTCCCCAGGGAACATTCCGGCCTGTTTTCCCTTCAGGTCACAGGAAGCAGGGCTCTTTGATCTATAACAGGATTGTGGTAGTTTCATAACCCGATGGGTGGATTTTTTTACTCACAAAGGGAATGTTTAGAATAACAGCTGCAAATCCACTTGATCTTACTTTTCTGTGAGCACAGGAGTTATGTGGGAACACAACCACTGACGTCAAAGAGCTTGAGGTTGGGGCTTCACCTGGGGGCCTGACCCCCTACTCCCCTAAGCTGTGCACCTGTCACAGCCAAGTGCTGCCATGACTGACACCAGGCTTCCCTGGAAAACCTTCCGCTCCGACTCTGGGCTTGAATGTTTCCCCAGGACAGACTCTGTACAAATGCCCATCAGTAAATGCCCAGCGTCCAGCCTGTCTGAGCAGAGGACGAGCCTGCAGTGGAGTCTGACACAGCCCTAGGACTCTCCTTGTCCCAAGGAACACGAAGTGCGGGGGTGCCATTCTTAGGAAGAAGGCTGTCTCTCTCCCCATGTTTTGTCACTAGGGTAGTGGCGTCTCCTGGGCCCTCTCTATGGTTGGAGGGCAGGGGCTGACCTTGCAGAAGAAATGTAAGGGCACCCCCTCACAGGTCCCTCCTTCTGCACGTTTGAAGGCCCCTTCCCACAAAGTCCACCTGAGGGGGCTGACCTGATGTGGCCAAAGCCCTCGCATAAAGCGGCCACTCAGAGGAGAACAAAATGGCCAGAATGGCCAGTGGTCACTCCTGGTGGGGGATCAGTCCTGTGCATCACCCAGGAAGGGTGATCAGGAGCAAAGCTGGGCTCTGAGCACAGTGAGGGGACAGCAGACTACCACCGTGACCTCAGGCAGTGGTCTCTGCTCCAGTCAAGCCTGAGACAGGGAGCTCTTGTCATTTCAGAAGGGGAGAGCGAGTGCCGTGTGCACTGATAAAGCCAGATTAGGTGCAAAAGTGGAACCCTAACCACAGCCTGCAGAAACCAGCCCAGGAAACCAGCCTGCCCTTTGCAACCACCAGTTTAGAAAACAACCCCTCACCTGTGCTCACCTGCCCAGAGGACTGGCCCTTTACCTGTGCTCAGCTGCTTACCTTCCCAGAACTGTATTGAATGCCACCTAAAAGACCCAGCAAGCTTGAAGCCCCTTCTGGACAGACGGGGACCCAGGGCATGGGGAAGTGGCCGTGGCCATGCTCTGCCCCTGCTGGGCTCTGCAAACAGCCTGTTCTGGTTCAGAAGGAGGCTTTTCTAGGCATCATGGGGACCTGTGCCCCCAGGCAGCTAAGATGATACGGGAGCATCTCGTCCCAAGGCTGTGGGAGGGTCAGAGACCCTGGCTGGTCCCCTAGCTCCAGAGGCCTCACGTGGCCGCCGGCCACAGGACAGGCCCCTCATGTGTCCGCAGCAGAAAGGAGAGGAGGTGGGGTGGTGGTGCAGGAACCTGCTGGTCTGGACAGAATGTCCCCCAAGTGCACCCTCTGTGTGGGTGTTTGGAGGGGCCCTCAGAGCTGCTGAGGGTTGGATGAGGTCATGATGGGGGCCTGCAGTGGGATCGGTGACCTGTAAGAAGAGGCAGAGGTCACTGAGGAACAGCAAGAGGGCCCGTCCTTGGGCCAGGAAGAGGCCTCCCCAGGGACCCCAGCCTCTGCATTCATGAGCAGCCCAGCAGGTTCCAGCAGGCCGAAGCTCATGGAGCATGTGACCTGAGGTCACTGCAGCCTCACGGTTCTCCTCACTCTTGCCTCCTCCTTCGTGTCTGTGCTTCCCACCCCCCTGCTTCTTGATGACATTATCGGATGGTTTATCTACTTTATTTTCCAAAGAGTTATTTGTCACTCCCTCTCCCTCTCCCTCTCATGAAACTCTACTTTTATCTTCAGTAATCCTTTCCCTCCAGGTTACTTTTTATACTTTCCCCAGCTTTTTGAGTCACGAGCTTAATCAATCTACTTTCAGTTATTCCTTTTTATTATTACAAGTGTTTCAAACTATGAATTTTCTCTGTCAGCTGGATTTTTTGTTGACCTCAAATTTATTCTAAACTAATATGAAAGCAGAAATGCCTGTCAGTAGATGCGATTTCTGTTACAAAGGGAACACAGGAGGGAAAACGGTAAGTCACAGTGCAAACAGTGTGAGCAGGGGGCCTATTGTTGTAGAAGCCGGGCAGGGACCGTGTGCGGATGTGTACTGCTCTCTCCTCTAGAAATTGTTTTTCCAACGATGACAATATTTTTAAAAATTCAGTCTAGTACTGACACAGGAACATTTTCACAGATGAATGGGAACAAGTAGAGTTTAAACAGTGACCCAGATAAGTGATGCAGGAGACGTAGCGGGTCGTTTAGTCTGTGTGCAGAAAATGACCGCATGGGTAAAAACAGAGCTAGTGCCTCATCAAAGCCTTGGTGCAGAGGTAGACTCCAGAGAGACTCATTCTCCAATGTTAGAGATGAAAGCAGGACAATCACAGTAAGGATCTTAGTAGCCAGGGAGAGATTTTTAAACAAGGATCTCAAAACACAATTCATAAAGTTAAAAGATAGAATCTTATGTCAATCTTAGTGAAGTTTACCATAGAGTTCAGAAACCCACGCCATGCATATTTCATACAACCAGGATTATACTGGGGCTTCCCTGGTGGCTCAGTTGGTAAAGAATCCACCTGCAGTGCAGGAGACCTGGGTTTGATCCCTGAATCTGGAAGAACCCCTGGAGAAGGAAATGGCAACCTGCTCCAATATTCTTGCCTGGGAAATCCCGCAGACAGAGGAACCTGGTCGCCTACAGTCCATGGGGTTGCAAAGAGTTGGACACGATTTAGCAACTAAACCAGCACCACCAGGATTATATTCCAAAATATATAAAGAGCTTCCCCAAATCATCCAGAAAAAGACAAAAAAATCCAACAGAAAACTTTGCAAATAACTTGGAACAGCATTTGTGGTGGGCAGAACATGGACATCTTCTCCCTCAAAGGTGTCCAGGTTCTGAGTCCAGAATTTCTGATGAGGCCACCTCATTGAGCAGAGGAGCTGTGTAGGTGTGACTCTACTGAGCTGTCTGGGTGAGTCCACCTAACAGGGAGGCAGGGCCACAAAGTAGCTGGGAGGACGGGAACAGGCAGAGAGAGTCAGAGCCAGGGCCTGGGAACCTGGAGTTCCTGAGGCTGAAGAAGCCGGAGAAGCTGATCTCCCAGAACCCCCAGAGGAACCCAACCTGATTGGACCCAGTCCTAGGTGCCGTCCTCAGACCTGCAGCAGAATAAGAGTGCAGTGATGGGGGAACTTGTCGACGTGGCCATAGGAAACCACTCCCCAGTGCATAGAAGAGGGAGCATGGACACTCCATGTGCATATTTCCTAAGTCCCTGGAGACGAAGAGCAGTGCAGCACTGAGTAGCAACCAGGAGACCCACATCGGTTCTGAACACCCTGGGAAGGTACCCATGGGATGCTGGTGACCACAGTGGGGCTGGCAGAGTCCTGGGCAGTGACCGCAGGGTGTCGGCCCAGGAGCATGCAGGGACCCACATCCCCGCAGGTGGGACATGCTGAAGGGGACTGAGGTGTTGATACAGCACGTGGACAGATGTCTCAGACATGGTGGAGACAAGAAAGCATCACAGAAGAGTGGCATCAGCAAGATCCTTCCCGCCATTCATGAAATTAACACATACACGCACACCAGAGAGCCATGTGACACACCCTGAGGTGTACAGTGTGCTCTGGATGCCAGTAACGGGGCAGCTGGAGATCCCTGCCCTTGGGAGCTCACGCTCCACACACACATCTGAGGATGGATTTCAAGGCCTCGGCCGAGGAGCTGTGAGGAGCAGAGATGGACAGGGGCCCAAGCGAAGGGGACCAATCAGTTAACAAGGGCGGGGAGAAGCGGCGACCAGGGTGGAAGCGTTGTGTGCAGCTGTCTGCTCCGGGGACTAAGTGAACACAAAAGACACACAGCCAGAGCCTCAGGGTGCCGGGGGCCATCATGAGGAACTCCGCGCATGGCAAAGGTCATGAGGAAGGAGGCTTGGCATACGCAAAGGCGTGATCAAGCCTCAGGAAACCCCCTGTTCCCGAGCATCTACCCCAAAACCAGAGTCTGTTTTATGCTCTCACCTACACCTCTGACTTTACGGGGGGCTCTCCCCCATAACCGTTTCTCTCGGAGAAGGAGTAAACGTGCAGCTCCAAGGCAATAAAAATTCCTGGGCGTGACAAGAGTGTTTCAGCTTACGGACTCCTCTGAAGGTTATCTAGCGCACCTGTATAGGTTCGTCCGGCCACATGTGATTGTTTACAGCTTCCCAACCTGAGAGGCACGAGATGTTTTAGACTTACTAAAGGCAAATTCTTTTGGGGAGTTGGAAATTATTAGTATAGTGGGTTGGTTAGGAATTATATTGGTGAAGGGTTTTTCATTTGTTGGGTCAATAATTGCTGCTAATTCCCTCCCCTGGGTGGGACAAGGATGTCTCAGGTCAAACCTCGCTGCTGACAGACTAGCTTGTGTGACAGGATTATCCATACTCCTGCCACTATGCACATGATTGTTTACTACCTCTCAACCATAAACAGCACAGAGAGTTTTGGAGTATTTTGAGTCTTAATTAGCATGTTGAGTCAATGATTGCCGCCAGGCCTCCATATCCTTAGGCACCTGGGAATATATTAATCAATGTATTTGGAATATAGAAAAGGAAATATAGTAGTTTTTGATGTTAGCAATACTAGACTTTTTGAGTTAATGAATTTTCTCTTTTGTAATAGATCACTGTACTTTGTTATAAATCACTGTGTCCTTGCTATGTAAAAATGTAACTTTATCACTATCTTAAGACTAAATAGATCTTAAGGGGAGCATTGGTGAAAGGATTTTCATTTGTTGGACTGATGTTTGCTGCTAAATCTCCATGTTCCCTGCCCTTATAATGAATATAACTAGCATATAGGAGAAATAAGTATTAACCTTTAAGCATATAGGAGAAATAAGCATTAACCTTTAAGATTAATCATGTTAACCTTGGGTTAAATAAATTCCTTTCTTGATTGTAACTCACTACACCCTCACCCTATAGGAATGTAACTTTATTTGGAGGGTAGTGCCTGGTTTAAGAAAAAACACCCTTGGAAAAAATAAGTTTTTTGGTTATCAGAAAGAAAGGATCATAAAATGTCAGCGGGTCTCATGACCAGAAGATGATGTAATATTCCTAAGACCTTTTTTTTACATTTATGTGAAGCACCTGATTTTGATAAAGGTCAGGACTGCTGACCCCCGCGTGACTCTGTATTCATCCCTATGTGTAACAAAAGGTATATAAGAAAACCCCAAAATAAAGAAATTGGATCAGTTTCCGGAAAGACTGATTCCACTATGTCGTTCTTTCTTGCTCCTCGTTTTTCTGGCTGAATTCCCATCTGGAGCATGGATGCTATTCCACGTAATCCAAGTTATTCAGCCTCTTTTTCTCTACTAATCTTCCTACTACACTATCCATTTCTAATCTCTCTATATATCTGTAATTAAATATGTATTTTTCCAAGGACACCGACTCCGTCCCCACCTTCGAATCACCCTGGATCCACCGGGGCTGGACCCTGGCATCAGGGAGCCCCAGGCTTCCGGGTGTCGGGGCATGGTGCTCCCGCCCCGGCATGGCCTTGTGTGTGCACCGATTGCCTGCAGGCTGACTCTGTCTCCACACACAACCAAATAGCCCTGGTGTTTATTTCAAGCCATGACCACCAGCTTCCAGGATTTCAGGGTGGAAACACCTGAATTCCTCCAGGTCTGGGTGCGTCCATCAGCTTGGTCCAGTGCTGGAGTCTGCCTCATGTTACCCACTGACCTGAGGTGAATGCCTGCTGTAGTGTGAGACCAGCACACGCTGAGTGTGTCCCTGACTTGCACACAACATGCCTGTGGTCCCTGTACACAACATGCCTGTGGTCCCTGCAGCCGTAAAGTCCATGGGCACCACTTGCCGGTGGCCTGAACAGAAGCAGCCACCTAATGCAGACGTAGAAACCATGCAAATGATGGGAAGGAACCACATCTCAAGACTGTGGGTCTGAAGTTGTTTTCTCATGGCTCAGTCATCACACCCACCTCTATACTGGCTCCTGTATCCTTAACCTTGACTCCTGTTTGGACAAGAAGAATAATCATTTTTACTTCAATCTTTTTGCAGAATCAGAAAGTCATAGACTCCAGTCTAGTGTAACCTGTGGCTCATCATTAAAATTTCCCCCTAGGTCATATATTTTTAAATGTATAGAGACATTTCATTCTGGAATCAGATGATGAGCTCTCTTTTCATAGCTTATTTCTGTGACAGAACAGAGCTGTCTCCAACACCTTGAAAATGTTTCCAGGACTTCCCTGGTGGTACACTGGATAAGAATCTGCCTGGCCACGCAGGGGGCATGGGTTTGATCCCTAGTCCAGGAAGATTCCACAGGGTGTGGGGGCAACTGAGCCCATGCACCACAACAATGGAGCCTGTGCACCCAGAGCCCATGCTCTGCATGAACAGAAGCCACCACAGTGAGAGGCCCGTGCACAGAAATTACCGAGCTTGTGCTCCAGAGCCCATGCTCTGCTACAGGGAAAGCCACTGCATTGAGGAGCCAGTGCATTGCAGCTAAAGAGTAGCCAGCTCTCGTTCTTTGCAACTAGAGAAAGCCTGCATGCAGCAATGAAGACCCCCAAAATAAAATAAGTTAATTTATTAAAAAAAGAATTAGGACTTGGACACATATTTAAAAAAAAAACAACAAACAAAAACAAAATAAAAATTTCTAGAGCACTGGGAAGGAAAGTAAACTTCCAACTTTTTCTAGAAAATGAATATAACATTAGTGACAAAAATCTGAAAACATTGTTCCAAAGGAAATTACAGGTTTTCAACAACCTGCCAGTACATGTCAATGCAGAAAAGGTAAGAAAAGTCTAGAAACAAAGTCAGTAGCACATTAGAAATAATGCAAGGTGATTAGCAATGCTAGGATGTGTCTGTAAGATTTACCTATTCATATAATCATCACATCAATAATCGTAAGAAGAAACTGCATGATTATCTTCAGAGTTGCCACAAAAGTATTTCTAAAAACATTCTTTACGATAACATGGAATAAAATGTAATAGATGGATATTTCCTTACTATTAAGAAATATATTAAGTATAAAATACATTCTCATGCTTAATATGAGAATGAGCGCATGTGTGCTAAGTCACTTCAGTTGTGTCTGACTCTTTGCAACTCCATGGACTACAGCCCACCAGGCTCCTCTGTCCATGGGATTCTCCAGGCAAGAATACTGGAGTGGCCTGCCACGCCCTCCTCCAGGGAATCTTCCTGACCCAGGGATTGAACCTGTGGCTCTTATGTCTCCTGCACTGGCAGGCATGTTCTTTTCACTAGCACCACCTGGGGAGCCCTGAGAGGAGAGTACTTTCACTGAAATCAAGAAAAAGCAATCATACCCAGTACCAGCACTGTTGCAGAACATTATACTGGAGGTAGCAGTCCATGCAGTTTTTAGCTGAATAATATTCCATTTCTGGCTGCACAGCAGTTTATTTATTCACTCATCTACTAAAGGACATCTTGGTTGCCTTCAAGTTTTGGCAACTGTGGATAAAGCTACTTTAAACGTCTGCGTGCAGAGTTTTGTGTGGACATAAGTTTTCAATTTTTCTAAGTAAAAACCAGGAAATGTGATTACTAAATGATAGGGTAAGAGTATGTTTAGTTTTGTAAAAAACCAAACTGTCTTTCATAGTGGATGAACCATTTGCACACAAGCAATGAACGAGAGTTCCTGTTGCTCTGCATCCTCACCAGCATTTGACGCTGTCAGTGTTTTCAATTTTAGCCAGGTTAATAGGTGTGTAACTTTTTTGGTTTGCCATTCCTTAATGACATAGGATAGGTAAACATCTTTTCATATGCTCACTTGCCATCTGAATATCTTCTTTGATGAAATATCTGTTTGATCTTTTGCCCATTTTTTAATTGGGTTGTTTGTTTTCTTATTGTTGAGTTTTAAGAGTTCTTCGTACAGGTTAGATACAAGTCTTTTATCACATATACGCTTTGCAAAGTTATTCTTCTTGTCTGTGGCTTATCTTTTCGTTCTTTTAACAATATATTTCATGTGCATGCATGCTAAGTCACTTCAGTCGTGTCTGACTCTTTGCGACCGCACGGACCATAGCCTTCCAGGCTCCTGTGTCCATGGGATTCTCCAGGCAAGAATACAGGTTGCCATTTCCTCCTCCAGGGGATCGTCTCTACCCAGGGATCGAACATGCGTTTCTTATGTCTCCTGCATTTGCAGGTAGGTTCTTTACCACTAGCACCACTTGGGAAGCACAGTATATTCCACAGAGCAGTTTTAAATTTTAATGAAACTGAACTTGTCAAATTTTTCTTTCATGGATGATGCATTTGGTATATCTAAATAGTCATTCCAAACCCAAAGTCATCTGGATTATTTCTTATGTTATCTTTCAGGAGTTTTATAGTTTTGCATTTTAAATTTAGATCTCTGATTTGAGTTGACTATTTTTGAGTTGATTTTTGTAAAAGGTGTAAAGTTTGGGTCCAGATTGATTTTTTTTTACATGTGAAAGTCCAGTTGTCTTGGCACCACTTGTTGAAATGACTATTCTTCATCCATTGAATTATCTTTGCTTGTTGATCAAAAATCTGTTAACTGTATTTTTGTGGGTCTATTTCTGTGCTATTATTCTGTTTCACTGACTTATTTGCCTACTCTTTTGTCAATACCACACTGTAGCACTATAGGAAGCCTTGAATTCAGGGAGTGTCAGTCATTTAATTTTGTTCTTCTCCTTCAATATTTTTTTGGCTGGTCTGTGCCTTAGCTGTTTATATATATGTGTATATAACCAGTCTATCAATCTACAAAAAAAAATAGGTTTTTGAATGAGATTGCAGTAAATATATAGATTAAGTTCTGAAGAACTGACATCTTGATGCTATTGAGTCTTCCTATCCATGTACATAAATTATTTCTCCACTTATTTTTTCTTTGATTTCTTTCATTAGAATTTTGTAGTTTTTCTCATATATATCTGGCATATATTTTTTAGATTTATTCCTAAGCATTTCATTTTGGGGGTGAAAATGTACACGAATGGTATTGTGTAATTTCAAATTCTCCTTGTTCATTGCTGATGTATGGAAAGCAACTTACTTTTTTATGTTAACTTTGCATCCTTAAACCTTATTATAATCATTTATTAGTTCCACAAGTTTTTTAAACTTATTTTTTGGGATTTTATACATAGAAGTTTACATCATCTGTGAACAGACAGTGTTATGTCTTTCCTCCCTATCTGCAAATGGCTTATTTCCTTTTCTTATTGCATTGGCTAGGACTTCCAAGATAATATTGAAAAACAGTGGTGAGATGGAAGGTTTTGTTAATGCTTCTTCTGCATCTATTGCTATGATCATATGACTTTTCTTCTTTAGCCTGTTGATGTGATAGATTACATTAACTGATTTTCAGTTTTCAGAGCTTTCACTTTGGGGTAAGTCTTCTGCACCTTGATTTTGGAAGTTTATATTGACCTTTTTTCAAGCTCACTGACTCTTTCCTCAGCTGTGTCCAGTCTATTGCTGAGCCCATCAAAGGCGCTTTTCACTTGTGATATGGTGTTTTTGATTTCAGCATTTCCTTCTCATTCTTTCTTAGTGTTTCCCTGCCTGCTTATATTGCCATTTGTGCATGTTGCCCTCTTCCTTTATTCAGTCTCTGGGCATGTTCATACTTTCCAACATCTTTGCCATATTTTGAGTCTGGTTCTGATGGTAGTTCTGTTTCTTCAAGCTGTTTTGACTTTTAGTGTGCCTTGTAATTTCTTGTTGAATATCAGACATGATACACTGGGTAGAGGAACTGAAGTAAATAGTTCTTTTATGTGAGGTTTTCTTTTCATCTGCCAGGGGCTGGGGTGTGTTTGCCATTTGCTGTAGATACTGGCCTCAGAGGCTAAAGTCTCTGGTGTTTTCTTGTTCTCATCTCCCTGTCATCTTTGGCTTTCCCTAGATGCTTCTTCTTAAGTGCTGAGACATTTAATTATTTTCATTTTACTCCTGTTATTACACAAGGAGCCTGTTAATATGGAGGTACGATGTATGAGGGGATGGGAAGGTTCTCGAGTTCTGTGATGAAGGCTCATCTTTTGGTGACTCTGTGCCCCGGACTGTGACAAATGCGTTTCAGTTTCCCTCCCCAATTCAGGTGAGAAAGAAAAGCTAGATTTTCTCATTTGTTCTTGTGAAAGTGAGAGTCACTCAGTCATGTCTGACTCTTGTGACCCCATGAACTGTAGCCGGCTAGCTTCCTCTGTCCACGGAATTTACCAAGTAAGAATACTGGAGTGGGTTGGAGATATGGAAATTGGTGGTTCAGGTGAAATCTCAGAGGAGGGACTTGAGCATCCAGAGCTCACTGGTTTCAAAGACTGGGTTTGGCCAGAGCCCTGAGCAGTGATTAGAAGCCAGTCACACACCCACCCTCTGCCTTCTTGTCACAGTAATCTATGCGTTCCTTCATGGTGCTTGTGGAGATTCACTGCAGTCCTTTAACTAGAGCCCAGAATCCAGCACGGCTCCCTCGGCACTGAGGGCAGTCATGGGGGGAGGGCACGCCCTTTATTTTTTCTGAATTGCATGACTGTAGAGTGGCCTGGTTTCCAGGACATATAAATAAGTAGGTAGAAGAGGTTGCACCAGGAGACAACTGTATTGGGATTTATTTGAGCTGTCTTAGCTTAACTAATAGAATGTAATAAATACTCAGAATCACATTTGTCTGTAGACAGTAAACTAAGAAGTCAGTTCCTGTCAACGAAACAGAAGTTGATGGTTTAATTTATTTAATTTTCTAGTTGATTTGTGTTTGGGTAGAACTGACATCTGTTTGAAAAATGCTTTAGAAATAATGTGAAACCTTTCTCCAAAAATTGCACAACTATCAAAATGCCATAATATCTTTTTCCCAATAGAAAAAAGCTAAGCACAGCTTTCACTTCCTAAAATAAAACATCTTGCAATTAAGTATATATTCAACTATAGCAATTAGATTTTCACATTGAGAGTCCAGAACCAAATGGATAGGAGTTGATTAACTGTTGTGAAAATCAGTTCCAGTTATTTTACCTTCAAACAAATTTTTGAAAGGAAGTGAATATGCTAATACACCTCAGATGAGAGTGCCAGCATATTCCACATGTGAAGGTCTGGATGCCAGTCTCCCATCTTTTTGGCCCTAATTTGAAAAGCCACAGGCATTCTCTCTCCTGACTCAGGGATGTCTCTGTGTTTGACTGTCTCATTTTTGAAAATTGATATCAGCTAATTGTAAAATTCGAGATGTTGCCTACAAATGTGGCAAAACACATTTGGGTTTGAATTTTTTTAAAAAGTAATCTTAAATTGGGGACACAGAGAAAAATACAGCTCTGATAGGGCAATATAGAGTTCCATTAACCTGGAGGACAAATGATTTGTTTGTTTTCTGTGGGCCAGCTAGACTACGGTTCTGCTATTTATCTTATTTGAATTTCTTTTTTCTACAACTTAGACCTAAAAATGACCATTTGGAGATGAAAATAATGCCTCGACTCACCTCCAGCCTTTATTGTAAAATGCAGTTTGCTGGTGCAATTCTACTGCCAAGATGTGAGGCACTGTGGGGAGAGTTTCCTATTTTCTGCACAAATGTTATTCCAGGGATCCTGTTTTTTTTTTTTTTCCCAGCACAAGAGTCCTGAGTAACGGCTTCCACAAGGAAAACCCGTGGCCAGCCCTGGATGATCTGAATTATGACCCGGCAGGGAGACTAGGAAACGTGTGATTTTGCTGCTAAATTCTCACATTTCCCACCAGCTTCCTTCTCTATGTTTTTCTGCCGTTTGTTAAAAAATGAAAAGATGATGATGATTCAGATCAGCTGATCAATTTTCTCACCTGCAAAGTGTGAAGAATCGGCCAGAGCCCATGGAGTGATTGTGAAGGTGACAGCAGTTGATGGGGGAGCTCCAAGGGCGCATCCAGCCCTAGCCTCACTGCCAACAACCTCCAGAGACACTGCTGCGGGGGTTTCCTCCTACCTCTGCTGTTCCTGAAGGCACAGAGGAACCATGTGGTCCCTGAACCAGGGGCCACTGTCCTGGATAGTACCAGAGAGTACTCTGAGTCTAACTGGCTAGCTTAGGTGAAAATGTACTCTGAAATGACCCTCTAACAAGGCGTTGAAAGCAGCTTGCTTTGGTTTCCAAAACCAACAGCATTTGCTCAAGGAGGTTGTTTAACTGAATAACACACAAGCAAGCAGAGTGTTTTCCAGGTAACTTTCAATGTAAAATCACCTAGGTTTTGGATGCAGAAAAGAGAGCTTTAACCCAAAGCTGGGGTTCAAGGATCACTCACAGCATGTTTCTGAAGAATGTAAAGACACAAAAGGGCTGAGCATATCCTTCTGGGAGAACCGTTGTTTGAGCAGTTAACTATAACTAACTTATAGGTGGATTTTACCTCTGAGAAGAACTTCTACCAACGCATGACAACCAGTTTCTTTCTTTCAGAAAGCTCAGGGATGAAAGTAGGAAGTTGTCAATCTGGATAAAATGAAGTTGAATATAACAAACTAGATTTCTGATTTGGAATGTATGGCTTGAGTCAAAAGATCGGTTTGCTAGGTTCCCACACAGAATGATTCTCAAGAAAGGAAAGACACACAGGGCACTCTGGATTATTCTCTGGTACACTGGATTGAGCAGAGAGTTCTGTGACTTGCTAGTTCTCTAACTACAACTAACAGATAGGTGAAAATGTACTCTGAGATGACCTCTTAGTGAGGAGTTGCAAACATCTCTGTCAGTTCAGAAAACCTGAGGATTAGAGTAGGAAGTTGTCAATCTCCAGGAAACCAAAGAGAGCAGTGTATTGTAAGATGCTAGTTGCCTGAAGCAGGAAATACAGCTTGAATCACAAATTTGGCTTGCGATGTTCACGCACACCTAATTTCTGAATCAAAATGTAAAGACACAAACAGGGCACACAGGATCTCCTTGGGAGAACACTGCTTTGAGCAGAGAGTTTGGTGCATAGTTACTTTTCTCACTACAGCTCAGCTGGTGACCTGCAAATATGCTCTGAGATGAATTCCTCACAGGAGGTGAAAGCAGCTTCTCTCTTTGAGAAAATTCAAGAATCAGACCTGGAAGTGATTGATCAGAAGCAAAGGAAAGCCACCAAGGGGTTTCTTGGTAACTTACACTATAAAATCTAAGCTTTCTGAGGCAAAAAAAAAAAAAAAAAAAAAAAAAGAGAGACTTTAGAAAGCAAGCTCTGGTTTCTGTGTTCACAGCGTGATTCAGAATAATGTAAAGAAACAACCTGGGCACTTGATCCTCCTGTGAGAATACTGGTGTTCAACAAGGAGTTCTGTGACCAGAGAGTGCTCTGAGTCTACCTAGTCTGCTTAGGTGAAAATGTACTCTGAGATGACCGTCTAACAAGGAGTTGAAAGCAGCTTCCTTTGATGTCCAAAACCAACAGGATATGATTAAAGAATTGGTGGAACTGAATAAAACACAAGCAAGCAAAATGTTTTCCAAGTAACTTTCAGTCTAAACACAACTAGGCTTTGGATGCAGAAAAGAGAGCTTTAACCCAAAGCTGGGGTTCAGGATCATTCACAGCAGGTTTCTGAAGAACCTAAAGACACAGAAGGGCTGAGTGGATCCTGGGAGAACCATTATTTGAGCAGACAGTTCAGTTCAGTTTAGTACAGTCACTCAATCATGTCCGACTCTTTGCAACCCCATGAATCGCAGCACGCCAGGCCTCCCTGTCCATCACCAACTCCCGGAGTTCACTCAGACTCACGTCCATCGAGTCAGTGATGCCATCCAGCCATCTCATCCTCTGTCGTCCCCTTCTCCTCCTGCCCCCAATCCCTCTCAGCCTCAGAGTCTTTTCCAATGAGTCAACTCTTCGCATGAGGTGGCCAAAGTACTGGAGTTTCAGCTTTAGCATCATTCCTTCCAAAGAAATCCCAGGGCTGATCTCCTTCAGAATGGACTGGTTGGATGCCCTTGCAGTCCAAGGGACTCTCAAGAGTCTTCTCCAACACCACACTTCAAAAGGATCAATTCTTCAGTGCTCAGCTTTCTTCACAGTCCAACTCTCACATCCATACATGACTACTGAAAAAACCATAGCCTTGACTAGACGGACCTTAGTCGGCAAAGTAATGTCTCTGCTTTTGAATATGCTACCTAGGTTGGTCATAACTTTTCTTCCAAGGAGTAAGAGTCTTTTAATTTCATGGCTGCAGTCACCATCTGCAGTGATTTAGGAGCCCCCCCAAATACAGTCTGATACAGCTTCCACTGTTTCCCCATCTATTTCCCATGAAGTGATGGGACCAAATGCCATGATCTTAGTTTTCTGAATGTTGAGCTTTGAGCCAACTTTTTCACTCTCCTCTTTCCCTTTCATCAAGAGGCCTTTTAGCTTCTCTTCACTTTCTGCCATAAGGGTGGTGTCATCTGCATATCTGAGGTTATTGGTATTTCTCCCGGCAATCTTGATTCCAGCTTGTGTTTCTCCCAGTCCAGTGTTTCTCATGATGTACTCTGCATAGAAGTTAAATAAGCAGGGTGACAATATACAGCCTTGACGTACTCCTTTTTCTATTTGGAACCAGTCTGTTGTTCCATGTCCAGTTCTAACTTGCATCCTGACCTGCATACAGGTTTCTCAAGAGGCAGGTCAGGTGGTCTGGTATTCCCATCTCTTTCAGAATTTTCCAGTTTATTGTGATCCACACAGTCAAAGGCTTTGGCATAGTCAAGAAAGCAGAAATAGATGTTTTTCTGGAACTCTCTTGCTTTTTCCATGATCCAGCGGATGTTTGCAATTTGATCTCTGATTCCTCTGCCTTTTCTAAAACCAGCTTGAACATCAGAAAGTTCATGGTTCACATATTGCTGAAGCCTGGCTTGGAGAATTTTGAACATGGCTTTCCTAGCATGTGAGATGAGTGCAATTGTGCAGTAGTTTGAGCATTCTTTGGCATTGCCTTTCTTTGGAATTGGAATGAAAACTGACATTTTCCAGTCCTGTGGCCACTGCTGAGTTTTCCAAATTTTCTGTCATATTGAGTGAAGCACTTTCACAGCATCATCTTTCAGGATTTGAAACAGCTCAACTGGAATTCCATCACCTCCACTAGCTTTGTTCATAGTGATGCTTTCCAAGGCCCACTTGACTTCACATTCCAGGATGTCTGGCTCTAGATTAGTGATCACAGATCATGATTATCTGGGTTGTGAAGATCTTTTTTGTACAGTTCTTCTGTGTATTCTTGCCACCTCTTCTTAATATCTTCTGCTTCTGTTAGGCCCAGACCATTTCCGTCTTTTTTTGAGCCTATCTTTGCATGAAATGTTCCCTTGGTATCTCTCATTTTCTTGAAGAGATCTCTAGTCTTTCCCATTCTGTGGTTTTCCTCTATTTCTTTGCATTGATCGCTGAAGAAGGTTTTCTTATCTCTTCTTGCTATTCTTTGGAACTCTGCATTCAGATGCTTATATCTTTCCTTTTCTCCTTTGCTTTTCACTTCTCTTCATTTCACAGCTATTTGTGAGGCCTCCCCAGAGAGCCATTTTGCTTTTTTGCATTTCTTTTCCATGGGGATGGTCTTGATCCCTGTCTCCTGTACAATGTCACGAACCTCATTCCATAGTTCATTAGGCACTATATCTATCAGATCTAGGCCCTTAAATCTATTTCTCACTTCCACTGTATAATCATAAGTGATTTGATTTAGGTCATATCTGAATGGTCTAGTGGTTTTCCCTACTTTCTTCAATTTAAGTCTGCTATAACTAACTCTGAGAAGAACTCCTACCAAGGCATGACAACCAGCTTCATTCTTTCAGAAAGCTCAGGGATGAAAGTAGGCAGTTGTCAATCTGAATAAAACTAAGGTGAATAAAACAAACTATATTTCTGATTTGGAACATATGGCTTGAGTCAAAAGTTCAGTTTGTTAGGTTCCCACACAGCATGATTCTCAAGAAAGGAAAGACACACACAGGGCACTCTGGATTCTTCTCCGGGTACATTGGTTTGAGCAGAGAGTTCTGTGACTTGGTAGTTCTCTAACTATAACTAACATGGATAGGTGAAAATGTACTCTGAGGTGACCTCTGAGTGAGAAGTTTCAAACCTCTGTCAGTTCAGAAAACTTCAGGTAATCCTGCTCTAATGAGTAGGAGGTTGACAGTTTCCAGAAAACCAAACTTGACAGCTTCTATAATAATAAGAAGAGGTGGCAAGAATACACAGAAGAACTGTACAAAAAAGATCTTCATGACCCAGATAATCACGATGGTGTGATCACTCACCTAGAGCCAGACATCCTGGAATGTGAAGTCAAGTGGGCCTTAGGAAGCATCACTATGAACAAAGCTAGTGGAGGTGGTGGAATTCCAGTTGAGCTATTTCAAATCCTAAATGATGATGCTGCACTCAATATGCCAGCAAATTTGGAAAACTCAGCAGTGGCCACAGGACTGGAAAAGCTCAGTTTTCATTCCAATCCCTAAGAAAGGCATTGCCAAAGAATGCTCAAACTACTGCACAATTGCACTCATCTCACACGCTAGTAAAGTGATACTTAAAATTCTCCAAGCCAGGCTTCAGCAATATGTGAACTGAGAACTTGCAGATGGTCAAGCTGGTTTTGGAAAAGGCAGAGGGACCAGAGATCAAATTTCCAACATCTGCTGGATCATCGAAAAAGGAAGAGAGTTCCAGAAAAATATCTTTTTCTGCTTTATTGACTATGCCAAAGCCTTTGACTATGTGGATCACAATAAACTGTGGAAAATTCTGAAAGAGATGGGAATACCAGACCACCTGACCTGCCTCTTGAGAAACCTATATGCAGGTCAGGAAGCAACAGTTAGAACTGGACATGGAACAACAGACTGGTTCCAAATCGGAAAAGAAATACGTCAAAGCTGTATATTGTTACCTTGCTTATTTAACTTAGTAGCAGAGTACATCATGAGAAACAGTGGGCTGGAAGAAGCACAAGCTGGAATCAAGATTGCCAGGTGAAATATCAATAACCTCAGATATGCAGATGACACCACCCTTATGGCAGAAAGTGAAGAAGAACTAAGGAGTCTCTTGATGAAAGTGAAAGAGGAGAGTGAAAAAGTTGGGTTAAAACTCAGCATTCAGAAAACTAAGATCATGGCATTTGGTCCCATCACTTCGTGGAAAATGGATGGGGAAACAGTGGAAACAGTGCCTGACTTTATTTTTCTGGGCTCCAAAATCACTGCAGATGGTGACTGTAGCCATGAAATTAAAAGATGCTTACTCCTTGGAAGGAAAGTTATGATCAACCTAGACAGCATATTGAAAAGCAGAGACATTCTATGTAGAGGATCATGTCATCTGCAAACAGTGAGAGTTTTACTTCTTCTTTTCCAATCTGGATTCCTTTTATTTCTTTTTCTGCTTTGATTGCTGTGGCCAAAACTTCCAGAACTATGTTGAATAGTAGTGGAGAAAGTGGGCACCCTTGTCTTGTTCCTGACTTTAGGGAACATGCTTTCAATTTTTCACCATTGAGGATAATGTTTGCTGTGGGTTTGTCATATATAGCTTTTATTATGTTGAGGTATGTTCCTTTTATTCCTGCTTTCTGGAGAGTTTTTATCATAAATGGATGTTGAATTTTGTCAAAGGCTTTCTTTTCATCTATTGAGATAATCATATGGCTTTTATTTTTAAATTTGTTAATGCGGTGAATTACATTGATTGATTTGTGGATTTTGAAGAATCCTTGCATCCCTGGGATAAAGCCCACTTGGTCATGGCATATGATCTTTTTAATGTGTTGTTGGATTCTGATTGCTAGAATTTTGTTAAGGATTTTTGCATCTATGTTCATCAGTGATACTGGCTTGTAGTTTTCTTTTTTTGTGGCATCTTTAGAGCTAATCAGTGAATAAATTTGCATGATATAAAATCAACACACAGAAATCCCTTGCATTCCTACACACTAATAATGAGAAAGTAGAAAAAGAAATTAAGGAAACAATTCCATTCACCATTGCAATGAAAAGAATAATATACTTAGGAATATATCTACCTAAAGAAACTAAAGACCTATATATAGAAAACTATAAAACAGTGGTGAAAAAAATCAAAGAGGACACTAATAGATGGAGAAATATACCATGTTCATGGATCAGAAGAATCAATATAGTGAAAATGAGTATACTACCCAAAGCAATCTACAGATTCAATGTAATCCTTATCAAGCTACCAGCAGTATTTTTCACAGAGCTAGAACAAATAATTTCACAATTTGTGTGGAAATACAAAAAACCTCGAACAGCCAAAGCAATCTTGAGAAAGAAGAATGGAACTGGAGGAATCAACATGCCTGGCTTCAGGCTCTACTACAAAGCCACAGTCATCAAGACAGTATGGTACTGGCACAAAGACAGAAATATAGATCAATGGAACAAAATAGAAAACCCAGAGATAAATCCATACACCTATGGACACCTTATCTTCGACAAAGTAGGCAAGAATATACCATGGATTAAAGATAATCTCTTTAACAAGTGGTGCTGGGAAAACTGGTCAACCACTTGTAAAGGAATGAAACTAGAACACTTTCTAACACCATACACAAAAATAAACTCATAATGGATTAAATATCTAAATGTAAGACCAGAAACTATAAAACTCCTATAGGCAAAACTATAGGCAAAACACTCTCTGACATAAATCACAGCAGGATCCTCTATGATCCACCTCCCAGAATACTGGAAATAAAAGCAAAAATAAACAAATGGGATCTAATTAAAATTAAAAGCTTCTGCGAAACAAAGGAAACTATAAGCAAGGTGAAAAGCCAGCCTTCGGAATGGGAGAAAATAATAGCAAATGAAGCAACTGACAAACAACTAATCTCAAAAATATACAAGCAACTCCTGCAGTTCAAGTCCAGAAAAATAAACGACCCAATCAAAAACAGGCCAAAGAACTAAATAGACATTTCTCCAAAGAAGACATACAGATGGCTAACAAACACATGAAAAGATGCTCAACATCACTCATTATCAGAGAAATGCAAATCAAAACCACAATGAGGTACCATTTCACACCAGTCAGAAGGGCTGCGATCCAAAAGTCTACAAGCAATAAATGCTGGAGAGGGTGTGGAGAAAAGGGAATCCTCTTACACTGTTGGTGGGAATGCAAACTAGTACAGCCACTATGGAGAACAGTGTGGAGATTCCTTAAACAACTGGAAATAGAACTGCCATATGACCCAGCAATCCCACTGATGGGCATACGCACTGAGGAAACCAGAATTGAAAGAGACACATGTACCCCAATGTTCATCGCAGCACAGTTTATAATAGCCAGGACATGGAAGCAACCTAGATGTCCATCAGCAGACGAATGGATAAGAAAGCTGTGGTACATATACACAATGGAATATTACTCAGCCATTAAAAATAATACATTTGAATCAGTTCTAATGAGGTGAATGAAACTGGAGCTTATTATACAGAGTGAAGTAAGCCAGAAAGAAAAACACCAATACAGTATACTAACACATATATATGGAATTTAGAAAGGTGGTAATGATAACTCTGTATGCGAGACAGCAAAAGAGACACAGATGTATCAAACAGTCTTTTGGACTCTGTGGGAGACGGAGAGGGAGAGGGTGGGATGATTTGGGAGAATGGCATTGAAACATGTATAATATCATATAAGAAATGAACCGCCAGTCTAGGTTTGATGCAGGATACAGGATGCCTGTGGCTGGTGCACTGGGATGACCCAGAGAGATGGTATGGGGAGGGAGGTGGCAGGGGGGTTCAGGATTGGGAACACGTGTACACCCGTGGTGGATTCATGTTGATGTATGGCAAAACCAATACAGTATTGTAAAGTAAATTAAAATAAATAAATGTGAACAAAAAGAAAGAAAAAGAAAAAAAGAAAAGCAGAGACATTACTTTGTCAACAAAGATCCGTCTAGTCAAGGCTATGGTTTTTCCAGTGGTCATGTATGGATGTGAGAGTTGGACTTTAAAGAAAGCTGAGCACTGAAGAATTGATGCTTTTGTAGTGTGGTGTTGGAGAAGACTCTTGAGAGTCCCTTGGACTGCAAGGAGATCCAACCAGTCCATCCTAAAGGAGATCAGTCCTGGGTGTTCATTGGAAAGACTGATGTTGAAGCTGAAACTCCAATACTTTGGCCACCTGTTGTGAAGAGCTGACTCACTGGAATAGACCCTGATGCTGGGAAAGATTGAGGGCAGGAGGAGAAGGGGATGATAGAGGATGAAATGGTTGGATGGCATTACCAACACAATGGACAGGGCTTTAGGTGGACTCTGGGAGTTAGTGATGGACAGCGAGGCCTGGTGTACTGCAGTTCATGGGGTCACAAAGAGTTGGACACCACTGTGTGACTGAACTGAACTTAATATGGCTTAAATATGTTAAGCCAGTGGTAGATAACAATATCTGTTTGTCTCTTATATTTATGTTTTATAATAAGTGACTAAATGACAGCTATTAATTTCTGATATAAGTAGGCAATCCTAGCTGAATTTGCAAAATTTTCATGAAATCAAAAATGATAGCACTATGATTTTATACTAAAAGAGCAAAATTATCCCCCTTTATGAAGAGGGGAATAGTCGTTCTTAGAAATTTCAATGGCTGTGTTCCCACCACAAATCAAAGCTTTCAAGACCCAAAGAATCTGTTTAAGACAAATCATCAATATTGCACTTTTGAGAAAATTTGAACTCAGCAGGGTGATGAGGTTCTGGAGGTTTAGTACCCTTGCCTGGAAAATCCCATGGATGGAGGAGCCTAGTAGGCTGCAGTCCATGGGGTCGCTAAGAGTTGGGCACGACTGAGCGACTTCACTTTCGCACTTTTATGCATTGGAGAAGGAAATGGCAACAAACTCCAGTGTTCTTGCCTGGAGAATCCCAGAGACAGTGGGCCCCCGTCTATGGGGTCGCACAGAGTCGGACACGACTGAAGCGACTTAGCAGCAGCAGTAGCAGCAGCAGAGCTTTGAAAGCAGGAGAGTTAAAGGAATAATAAAAACTGAATTCACCTAATTTATAATTCCGTCTCTAAAATGAGAGAATCAGAAGGAGAGAATTCCGTTTTGTCCAGTCTAGTGTCCCCAAGGGAAATAATGTACTTAGAGATTGGAGCAACAAGAGGAAAACATGTCTAATGAACCAGCTACAGGAAGCTGTAAATACCTCCTCTGCTGCAATCCCTCAGCCTGTGCTACTTTAGTTTTGATGGAATGTAATCTTTTCAGTTGTAGTACTAAATCTGACTGGAAGATTAATGCTTGATCTCTTCTTCTTGTCTTGTATGGAGAAGGAACTTGGGTCTGCATTATCAAGTACTTAGTGGGGAACTGGGACTTCAACAGGGATCTCCATCTCAAAGTTCCTAAGGAGTTGAGTCTGAGGGCTCCACTGAAACTATAGGAGAGGATCAGAGAAGATGGGAGCCAGAAACTTGTACCTGAGTTCACCTGAGGACCAATCCTAGCCTACTCCAGAGGCCAGAGATAACTATCATCTTTTGGTGGCTTTCCTATCATTAATAATCAGTGTGTTTATGATGATAAAAACTAAAATTGAACATTGTACTCCAAAATGCAAATGTTAGTGCTGACAATTAAATAGTAATAATAGAAGTTCAGGCTTCAACAGTATGTGAACTGTCAACTTCCATATGTTCAAGCTAGATTTAGAAAAGGCAGAGGAACCAGAGATCAAATTGCCAACATTCGTTGGATCATCAAAAACACAAGAAAGTTCTAGAAAAACATCTTCTGCTTTATTGACTATGGCAAAGCCTCTGACTGTGTGGATCACAACAAACTGTGGAAAATTCTTCAAGAGATGGGAATACCAGACCACCTAACCTGCCTCCTGAGAAATCACAGGTCAGGAAGCAACAGTCAGTTCCAAATTGGGAAACTAGTATGTCAAGGCTGTACATTGTCACCCTGCTTATTTAACTTCTATGCAGAGTACATCATGAGAAATGCTGGGCTGGATGAAGAACAAACTGGAATCAAGATTGTCGGGAGAAATATCAGTTACCACAGATATGCAGATGACACCACCCTTATAGCCAAAAGCGAAGAACTAAAGAGCCTCTTGATGAAAGTGAAAGAGGAGAGTGATAAAGTTGGCTTAAAACTCAAGATTCAGAAAACTAAGATCATGGCATCTGGTCCCATCACTTAATGGCAAATAAATGGGGAAACAGGGGAAACAGTGACAGACTTTATTTTGAGGGCTCCAAATCACTGCAGATGGTGACATAGACATGAAATTAAAAGGAATTTGCTGCTTAGAAAAGTTAAGACCAACATAGACAGCTTATTAAAAAGCAGAGACATTACATTGCCAGCAAAGGTCAGTCTAGTCAATGGTTTTTCCAGTAGTCATGTATGGATTTGAGAGCTGGACTATAAAGAAAGCTGAGCATCAAAGAATTGATGCTTTTGAACTGTGGTGTTGGAGAAGACTCTTGAGAGTCCCTTGGACTGCAAGGAGATCCAACCAGTCCATCCTAAAGGAGATCAGTCCTAAATATTTATTGGAAGGACTGATGCTGAAGCTGAAAGTCCAATACTTTGGCCACCTGATGCGAAGAACTGACTCACTGGGAAAAACCCTGATGCTGGGAAAGATTGAAGGCGGGTTGAGAAAGGGATGACAGAGGATGAAATGATTGGATGGCATCATTGACTCAATGAGTTTGAGCAAGCTCTGGGAGAAGTTGATGGACAGGGAGGGAGTCCTGGAGTGCTGCAGTCCATGGGGTTGCAAAGAGTCAGACACAACTGGGAGACTGAACTGAACTGAATGGAAGTTCAATTAGAAGAAATGTGAGGCATAAACTGCTTCCATTAAAGGAAAAGATAAGTCTAAATTTCTTAATAACAGTAATAGACAAATAAGGTATTATCTGTGGAAGGAGATACAGTAAGTGAAGGCATGTCTTTTTATTGCAAGATGGGGAATTTTGGACTATATTTCCACATGTATGAGAAAGATCTAGACCGAGGACTATTTGCAAATACACTGTTATGATAGCTGTGCAGGAAACATATGTATCATAGTATCTTCTGTCAGTCTGGGTATTCACAATGAAACAGTCTTTATTTCACTGGAATATGCTAATGAACTTTACTTTGCAATTACTGATATTTTATTACCTATGAGGCTGAATATATTTGTGGGCTTGTTAGTCATTTAGTGTTTCTCTATTTTAAAAAGTCTGTACAAATCCTTTGTTTTATATTGTGATGTCAGAATATTGCTATTTCTTTTTTATTGAATTCTTTGAAAATTTTGTGGGGATAGTATAAGAGCTTATTAGTTTTATTGGTCAGATCTACTGGTCAGTCATATAGTGTCCTAACCATTGCTTTTTTTCTTAAGAATTTGAGGTATAATTGCCATATGAAGTTATGTTCTTTGCTGTTGTGCAGCATAATGATTCACTGTTTGTTTACACAGCTAAATGATAACCACAGTAAATATAGTCAGATTCTGTCGCCACATGATTACAGTGTTTTTTTTTTTTTCTTGATAAGACAGCTTTTGGGATCTACTGTCCCTTAGCAATTTTCAAATATGCAATAGAGCATTATTAACTATAGTCATTGTAATGTACATTGTATCCCATCCAAAGCTTTTTAATTTTTTATTACCAAAATCATTTAGTTTCTGCTTTAATATTCTTAATGTGTCAATCTTTGTTAAAAACAAAAAGAGAAAATGAAAATTCTCCCACATCCTTAGTGGTAATAGATTATCCTATATACATGTTTCCAGCTAGTTTTCACATCTCTGTTATTCTTAATGTTCCAAGTCTGGTTCTAAGTATTGCTTCTTGACTTGCATACAGGTTTCACAGGAGGCAGGTAAAGTGGTCTAATATTCCCATCTCTGTAAGAATTTTCCACAGTTTGTTATGATCCACACAGTAAAATACTATAACATAGTCAATGAAGCAGAAGTAGATGTATTCATGGAATGCTCTTGCTTTTTCTATGATCCAGCAGATGTTGGAAATTTGATCTCTGGTTCCTCTGCCTTTTCTAAATCCAACTTATATATCTGGAAATTTTCACTTCACATAACTGTAGAAGCCTAGCTTGAAGGATTTTGAGCATTATTTTGCTAGTGTGTGAGATGAGTACAATTGTGCTGTAGTTTGAACATCCTTTGGCATTGCCTTTCTTTGTGACTTTCATTGCCTTTCCAGTCCTGTGGCCACTGCTGAGTTTTCCAAATTTGCTGGCATATTGAGTACAGCACTTTAAGAACATCATCTTTAAGGATTTGAAATAGCTCAGCTGGAATTCTATCACTTCTGCTAGCTTTGTTTGTAGTAATGTTTCTTAAGGCCCACTCGACTTCACACTCCTGGATTTTTGGCTCTAGGTGAGTGACCACACCATCATGGCTATCCAGATCATTAAGAAGTTTTTTGTACAGTTCTTCTGTGCATTTTTGCCACCTCTTCTTAATATCTTCTGCTTCTGATAGGTCCACTCATTTCTGTCCTTTATTGTGCCCATCTTTGCATGAAATGTTCCCTTGGAATCTCTAATTTTCTTGAAGAGAGCTCTAGCCTTTCTCATCCTATTGTTTTCCTCTATTTCTTTGCATTAGGAAGGCTTTCTTATCTCTCCTTGCTCTTCTTTGGAACTCTGCATTCAGATAGGTATATCTTTCCTTTTCTCCTTTGCCGTTAGCTTCTCTTCTTTTCTCAACTATTTGTAAAGCCTCTTCAGGCAACCATTTTGCCTTTTTGCACTTCTTTTTCTTAGAGATGGTTTTGATTACCACCTCCTATACAGCCATGAAATTAAAAGATGCTTACTCTTTGGAAGAAAAGTTATGACCAACCTAGATAGTATATTCAAAAGCAGAGACATTACTTTGCCGACTAAGGTCCGTCTAGTCAAGGCTATGGTTTTTACTGTGGTCATGTATGGATGTGAGAGTTGGACTGTGAAGAAGTCTGAGTGCCGAAGAATTGATGCTTTTGAAGTGTGGTGTTGGAGAAGACTCTTGAGAGTCCCTTGGACTGCAAGGCGATCCAACCAGTCCATTCTGAAGGAGATCAGCCCTGGGATTTCTTTGGAAGGAATGATGCTAAAGCTGAAACTCCAGTACTTTGGCCACCTCATGCGAAGAGTTGACTCATTGGAAAAGACTCTGATGCTGGGAGGGATTGGGGGCAGGAGGAGAAGGGGATGACAGAGGATGAGATGGCTGGATGGCATCACCGACTCAATGGATGTGAGTCTGAGTGAACTCCGGGAGTTGGTGATAGACAGGGAGGCCTGGCATGCCGCAGCAAAGGCGTGCCCCCTTTTTCATGGGGTCGCAAAGAGTCGGACACGACTGAGTGACTGAACTGAACTGAACTGATACAATGTTATGAACCTTCATCCATAGCTCTTCAGGCACTCTATCAGATCCAATCCCTTGAATCTATTTGTCAGTTCCACTGTATAATTGTAAGGCAGTTGACTTAGGTCATACCTGAATGGTCTAGTGGTTTTCCCTACTTTCTTCAATTTAAGTCTGAATTTTGCAATAAGGAGTTCATGATCTGAGCCAGTGAGCTCCTGGTCTTGTTTTTGCTGGCTGTAATAGAGCTTCTCCATTTACAGGTGCAAAAAATATAATCAATCTGATTTCAGTATTGACCGTCTGGTGATGTCCATGTGTAGTGCTGTCTCTTGTGTTGTTGGAAGAGATGTTCGCTATGATCAGAATGTTCTCTTGGCAAAACTCGGTTAGCCTTTGCCCTGATTCATTTTGTATTCCAAGGCCACACTTTCCTAGTGTTATCTATATTGGATGTACCAATTTGCATTCCCACCAATAGCACAGAAGCATTTCCTTTTCTCCACACCTTCTCCAGCATTTATTATTTATAGACATTTTATGATGGCCATTTTGAGTGGTATGAAGTGAAACCTCATTGTAGTTTTGATTTGCATTTGTCTGGTAATGTTGAAGATATTTTCCTGTGTTATTCAATGGTATGTTAACCATAGAAATGATGAAATAATGCCTTTTTCAGCAACATAGAGATTATTTATTAAGTGAAGTAAGTCAGATAGAGAAAGAAAATATCATTTGATATCACTCATATGTAGAATGCAAAAAAAAATGATACAAGTGAATTTATTTAGAAAATATAAAACATATTCACAGTTATAGAAAACAAATGTATGGTTACCAAAAGGGAAACATGGGGTGAAGGGATAAATTAGGAGGTTGCAATTAAAAAATACACACCACTGTATATAAAAGAGATAGAGGACTTCCCTAGTAGTGCAATGGTTAAGACTCCACACTTCCTTTGCAGGAGGCATGGGGTTGATACCTGGTCAGGAAACTAAGATCCCACATGCTGTTGACACAGACAAAAAAAAAAAAAAAAGAATAAATGAATGACTAATAAAATAGATAACCAACAAGGACCTTATAGTTTTTATATATGTAACATATATATATTATATATATATATATGTTTGTGTATATCATAGTGAGCTTTATTCAGTATTCTATAGTAATCTATATGGGAAAGGGATCTGGAAAAAAATAGATAAATGTATCTATGTTACTGAAACTAATACAATGTTATAAATCAATTGTGTGTGCTTAGTCTCTCAGTCATGTCCAACTCATTGTGACCCCATAGACTGTAGCCTGCCAGGCTCCTCTGTCCATGGGATTCTCCAGGCAAGATTACTGGAGTGGGTTGTCATACTCTCCTCCAGGGGATCTTCCCAACCCAGAGATCGAACTCAGGTCTGCTGCATTGCAGGCAGATTCTTTACCATGTGAGCCACCAGGGAAACCCATAAATCAACTATACACCAATATATATATATATATATATATATATATATATATATATATATATATATATAAATATATATATATAACTCCAATATAAAGTATATAAACTATACTCCAATAAAAATTAAAAAAATAAATGTGACACACTCCCAAAAACAAAAATGCAAAAGCATTCAAAAGTGGGTAAGGTGCTAAATAGATAGAATCAGAAAATTGTAAAATTCTATCAGAATAAATTTTAAAACACTTCGTTATAGCATAAAATATAAAGGAGACAGAAAAAATAAATGATAACTGCTGTTACTTTAACAAACTCACAATATAAAAAGGGATAATTGAGGGAATTAAAATGCAAAAGGGGAAGATGAAACAATAAAACCATATATACAAATGAAAAGAAGATGCTATGGGTGGGAAAAGGACTATTTCATCTATAAGACATTTCATAGTAATTCATGGTAACTATAAATCTAGAGTAGAGACGTAAGACATCAAAAAACAGGAAATTGAAAAACACATCATAGAAATTCACCAACTTGAAATGGCCGATGGAAACACAAGGTAAAAGAAACAGTGGAAAAACAGAGCAACCTGAATACAAAAGTGGAAATGGAAGTACTTATCTACCAATAAGTAAGTCCTTATCTACCAATGATCACACTAAATGTAAATGGATTGAACACACCAAATAAACATCACAAAGTGCCTGGATGGATTAAAAAACCAGACTCAAATACATTCTGCCTCAAGAAGACTCACCTTTAAAGACAATAAAACTATAATAACTTGAAATGTATTCTGTGTTAGACTATTTGCAGACATGGCCCCAGTTCTCCACATTTATCTGTATCCATGTATTTTACAAAGTGACATTAGATACCTTCCATCATGTCATGGAGTTTACTTCTCTATCTGTGTATCTACTCTGGACTCATCTTTGTTTGTGTAATTTTGCTTTTGCCCGTGGAATATGGAGAAAATGATGATGTGCCTTAAGAGGATTTCATGAATTTCTGATGATCTCTTTGTGAATTATCTAAAAAATGTAAACAAATCTGGGTGAGCCATCCAGGGAATGAGAGGACATGTGGAGCAGGGCCTGTCTGTCCCAGTCAAGGGCATGATAGATCAGCCTACAGCTAACTGAGGCCCCAGTATGTTAGAACTCTCATCCAAGATTAACAGAGCCACCCTAGCTCACTTATAGGTAAATTAAGACACAGGAGAATCCCAGCAGAAATAAAAACAATTCATTACATATGGTATCATTTTAGTAAAACATAGTGTCAAATCGCTTGCTTTCAGGATGACTTGTTATGCAGCAATAGCTTGCTGATACAGTAATCAAAAGGAATAGAAATGAAGACAATTATAAACATTTAATGATTCTTATTCCTGACATTTGATTTTATATTGACACAAAATTAATGATAATTCCACTGTTGAAGTTTATTTCAAAAACCTATATTAAAATATGACTTTCTGGGGAAATCAATGAAGTTTGGAAGGAAATGGATGTTTATGGAGAAAAATTTATGACCCTGAATCAAAGTTCTAGGCAGGAATTGAACTTCTCTTGTGAGTCACTCTTGATCAAATGAATGAAAAGATTCCTGATCATAAAGATGACTTATAATGGATAATATTTATAATGAATATTTGAAGCACTTTAAATTATGCCAGCTATTTTATAAAAGAGGGAGATATTTCATTTAGACCAATGGAAGATTCACCTGTAGGCAGAATTGGATGTTTTCAATGAGAATTCAACTTTACAAAACCCATAAAGTAAGTCATCAACTACTTGACTCCAAGATAAAACACTCTTCAAGTGAATACTGATCTCCATAATTTGAGTAGTATAGGAAAGTAAAATATTTTGCCTAGAGATATGAACTATATTTTAACATTTTCCTTCCCCACATATTTCACATATTTGTGATGTCAAATGATTTATTCAAATTTATATTACAGTAGAAACTCCACATGGAGACACATATGTGATACTCCGTTTTTTCCTATAACTATGGTAGGTATTATGGAAACAGAGTAAGAGAATATAATCCTGACAAAGAGAATAAAATTCAGTGACAATGAACAAAACACAATGTATGTTGAAGTTGAGAATATCAGGGAGAGCAGCTAAGATGATGATATACAAAGGGATGTTGTATACAAACATGAAGTCACTGATCTGTTATAAACATATACAGAGCCATGAGTGTTTACACTAGTTTTCCCATAGGAGAAGTATAACGCATGACTGTTCTTTATTAAAACATAAGAAAAACAATTGGTACCATAAATATTATTTGAGAATAAATTGCTCTTAACAATTCTATTGACTAATATTATAAACAGCAATTCCCAAATTGCTCAGATCCAAGTGTGAGAACAAATTTGAGACAGTGAGAACCATAAAGGGAACAAGTCTCGGATATGAGAGAAATTACTAGGCTGAATCAAGTGAGTTACATAAATTATGTGAAGAAATAAAAGGAGCAAGATCTACTTCCATGATCTGATCAAAATTTTCATTTTCTGGCTCTGAGGCTTGAAATCTTTCAATTGTGTTTCTTTCTTCAGTTCAGAGCAATTGGACTTTTTATAGTTGTCATTCTAAAGAATACTTTCAGTGCCCTCTTTATATCTTTGTTCCTCAGACTGTAGATGAAGGGGCTCGGTATGGGTGTGACCACAGTGTATGTCACTGAAGCCACTGCACTTGAGTGTGAGCTGTAGGGAGCAGCGGAGCTAAGGTACACTGCTAAGCAGGTACAATAAAATGAGACGAAAAAACAAGAGATGAGATGCACAGGGAGAAAATGCTTTATACTTCCCTTGAGTTGATCAGAGTCCACATATGCAAGAAACTATCCTACAGAAAGAATAAAGAATGCCAGCTAAGGGTGAACCTCTCAACAAGGCAGCTGCAAAATACATCACCATGTTATTAAGAAATGTGTCAGAACAAGCAAGTTGGACCAACTCTTTGAGTTCACAGAAATAGCGAGGGATTATTACTTTTCTACAAAAGGACAGCCTCAACACCATTAAGGTTTGTAAGAATGAATCCAAGACACTGATGATCCAGCTAATCAGAACCAGCAGTCCACCGAGCCAAGGGTTCAAGATGATCCTGTAGTGCATGGGGAGGCAGATGGCCACAAAGTGGTCATAGGCCATCACAGTCAGGAGACAGTCATCCAAACATACAAACTGTGTGAAAGAATACACCTGAGTGATGCAGCCATCACAGGTTATAACTTTGCTCTGAGTCTGGATGTTCCGCAGTACCTTTGGGATGGTGGCGGAGGTGAAACTAATGTCTACAAAGGACAGTTTGGAGAAGAAGTACATGGGTGTGTGAAGACGGAAGTCTGAACTGATGGCCAAGACAGCGAGCAGGTTTCCAAAGTGATCAGGTACATGGAGAGGAAAAGCCCAAATATGAGAGACTGCCATATTGGTTTCTCTGAAAATACAAGAAAAAATTCTGAAACATTTGTTGTTTCTTGGTTCCATGTGGTGGGTGTGACTACAAGAAAAGGAGATAATAGCATGACTATTTTCACAAAAACAGACATTGCTCACAGTGTTGAAAAACTATTGTTTATATTTTACTTAATTACATTTAATTATAATTGCCTAACTAATTTTAATATTTTGTGTATACTGTCTCTTTAGGAAATTTCCTATGTCATCTCAAACTTGTAAAGCTGTCCAACTTCTAGCTTTCTCTCCAGGATATCATGTATTCCATATATTTACTGAGAAATAATTGCAATTCGTCTGGGGAATATAAACTGAATGATGACATTGTTCCAGGCATGTATAGGCAATGAGTATAGGGTTCTAAAAAACTAAAGTTGTAAGAATGTAGTCAAGAAGAAAATAAAATAAATTATATATATAACTTGCATATATATAATTTATATACATACAGAGGTTGGGATCTTCACTGGGTCAGGAAGGCATGGAGGAGGGCATGGCAAGGAGGAATCTCCAGGGTTCATGCCTAGAGAATCCTATGGACAGAGCCTGGTGACCTCAGTCCATAGGGTCACAAAGAATCAGATAAGACTGAAGCAACTTAGCATGCACATATATACATGTATATTGAGCCTCAGATGGTGACTGCTGCAATGAAAAATTTGAAAGAAGTGTGGAGGACAGCATGGCAACTCACTCCAGGATTCATACCTAGGGAATCCTATGGACAGAGGAGACTGGTGCCCTCAGTCCATAGGGTACAAAGAATCAGATAAGACTGAAGCAACTTAGCATGCACATATATACATATATATTGCTTCTCAGATCGTGACTTCTGCAATGAGAAATTTGAAAGAAATTATAAGAGAAACTTCAATGAATCAGTGGATTTGAATTTGAGCAAACTCTGGGAAATAGTGAAGGACAGGGGAACCTGGCATGCTATAGTCCATGAGGTCTCAAATAATCCAATGCAAAGAGTCACACATGACTTAGCAAATGAACAAAAACAAATAAGAGAAAGGTATATAACAAGGTTGTATATTGTCACCAAGATATTTAACTTATATGCAGAGTACATCATTCAAAATGCTGGGCTGGATGAATCACAAGCCAGAATCAAGATTGCTGGGAGAAATATCAACAACTTCAAATAGGCAAATCATATCACTCTAACTGCCAAAAGTGAAGGGGAACTAAAGAGCCTCTTGTTCAGTTCAGTTCAGTCACATCTGACTTTTGCAGCCCCATGAACTGCAGTACACCAGTCTTCCCTGTTCATTACCAACTCCCAGAGCTTGCTCAAACTCATGTCCATTGAGTTGGTGATTATATCCAACCATCTCATCCTCTGTTGTCCCCTTCTCCTCCTGTCTTCAATCTTTCCCAACATAGGAGTCTTTTCCAATAAGTCACTTCTTCACATCAGGTGGCCAAACTATTGGAGTTTCAGCTTCAGCAACAGTCCTTCCAATGAATATTCAGGACTGATTTCCTTTAGAATGGACTGGTTGGATCTCCTTGCAGTCCAAGGGACTCTCAAGACTCATCTCCAACACCACAGTTCAAAACCATCAATTCTCCAGTGCTTAGCTTTCTTTAAAGTCCAACTCCTACATCCATACATGAATACTGGAAAAACCATAGCTTTGACTAGATGGACATTTTTGGTGAAGTAATGTCTCCTTTCTAGTATGCTGTTTAGGTTGGTCATAGATTTTCTTCCAAGGAGCAAGCTTCTTCTAATTTCATGGCTTCATTCACCATTTGCAGTGATTTTGGAGCTCCCAAAATAAAGTCTCAGTGTTTCCATTGTTTCCTCATCTATTTGCTGTGAAGTGATGGGACAGGATGCCATGACCTTAGTTTTCTGAATGTTGAGTTTTTCACTCTCCTCTTTCACTTTCATCAAGAGCCTCTTTAGTTCTTCTTTGCTTTCAGCCATAAAGGTGGTATCATCTGCATATCTAAGGTTATTGATAGTTCTCCCGAGAATCTTATTTCCAGCTTGTGCTTCATCCAGCCTGGCATTTCTCATGATGTACTGCCGGGAGCCAGCGTGAGGAAGCCCGCCCGTGACAACGGTCCTGAGGAAGGAAGCCAGACAAAACGCAAAGGCGTGATCTAGCTTCAGGGGTTCCCCCTGAATTTTCCTGAACATCTACCCCCAAAATACCAGAGTCTGCTTGCACACCACCACTTTTCTCTGGAAAGAGTTAACTCAGGGCTCCAGTTAATAGTCTCCTGCATATATATAGGAGTGTTTCAGCTCAAACCCCTCTGATGGCTCTCTAAGTTGCCTGACAGGTTCCCCCGGACTTTTTACAATTTGTGAATTGCCTACAGCACCCCTGACCCTGAGAGGCACAAAGCTTAAAGCATCTTAAAGATACAGAGCCTTTTCTAAAGAGCTAAAAATTATATTGGTGACAGGTTTTCACCGTTGAGTCAATGACTGCTGCCAGGCCTCCATATTCTTTATCTTTTAGGCACCTGGAGGATATTAATCAATGTAATTGGGATACAGAAATAGAAATATAGTAGTTTTGATGTTAGCAACACTAGACTTTTGAGTTAATTACTTTTCTTTGTTATAAATCACTGTACTCCTTTTACTTGTTATAAATTGTTGTATCTTTGCTATGTAAGAATGTAACTTTATTTAGTGCTTTCTGAGAGTGGCACCAGACTTTGGGAAGAACAACACAAATAAGTCTTCTGGTTGACAAACCCTTATCAGAAAAGGGCTGTAAAATGTTAATTGGCCCTCTGGCCAGAAGATGATGTAAATCACCTATGACTTGTGTATACAATGGGTATGTAGAGAGAAAGCCTGGTTTTGATAAGAGTCAGGGCTGCTGATGCTGCATAATTTTGTATTATCCATTGATCTCTATGTACAATCGAAAAGGTATAAAAGGCCTTTCTAGACAATAGAGGCCAGGCAAGTCGTTGGACTGGTTTCCCCCATATCTTCTTTTTACTCTAATTTCTGGCTGAATTCCCATCTGGGGCATGGAGGCTCGCCATGTGTACTTACTTGCCACGGCTTCTAAGATCTACGAGAGAGACAGCCTAAGGTGGGGCACCCCGGGACACCCCCCTCCCTCCTCACACCCCCCCCCCCCCCCGGCTATTCAAGAGGACACTGGCGGCCTAATGTAGATGGTGCAAGTTCCTTGTCTGGAACTTTATTGGCTTTCCAAGTAAACCAAGTTATTCAGCCTCTTTTCTCCACTTAATTTTCCCACTACACGATTTCTTCCTAATATCTCTTTATATTTCTAATTAAATAAATAAGTTTTTCCTTGCCTACTCTGTCTTCCCTTCGAATTACCCTGGATCCACCGGGGCAGGACCCCGGCAATGTACTCTGTGCTAAGTTAAATAAGCAAGGTGGCAATATACAGCCTTGATGTATTCCTTTCCCAATTTGGAACCAGTCTGTTATTCCATGTCCATTTCTAAATGTTGCCTCTTGAACTGCATACATATTTCTCAGGAGATAGGTAGGTAAGGTGGTCTAGTATTCCCATCACTTTTAAGAATTTTCCAAAGTTTGTTGTGATCCTCACAGTCAAAGGATTTGGAGTAGTCAATAAAGCAGAAGTAGGTGTTTTTCTGGAACTCTCTCGATTTTTTGATGATCCAACGGATGCTGGCAATTTGATCTCTGGTTTCTCTGCCTTTTCTAAATCCAGCTTGAACATTTGGAATTTCACAGTTGACATACTGTTGAAGCCTGGCTTGGAGAATTTGAAGCATTACTTTGCTAGCATGTGAGATGAGTGCGATTGTGTGGTAGTTTGAACATTCTTTGACATTGCCTTTCTTTGGAATTGGAATGAAAACTGATCTTTTCCAGTCCTGTGGCCACTGCCGAGTTTTCCAAATTCGCTGGCATATTGAGTGCAGCACTTTCACTGCATCATCTTTTAGGATTTGAAATAGCTCAACTGGAATTCCACCACCTCCACTAGCTTTGTTCATAGTGACGCTTCCTAAGGCCCATTTGACTTCACATTACAAGATGTCTGGCTCTAGATGAGTGATCACATCATCATGGTTATCTGGGTCATCAAGATCTTTTTTGTATAGTTCTTCTGTGTATTCTTTCCACCTCTTCTTAACGTCTTCTGCTTCTGTTAGGTTCATACCATTTCTTTCCTTTATTGTGCTCATCTTTGCATGAAATATTCCCTTGGAATCTCTAATTTTCTTGAAGAGATCTCTAGTCGTTCCCATTCTATTGTTTTCCTCTATTTCTTAGCACTGATCACTGAGGAAGGGTTTCTTATCTCTCCTTGATATTCTTTGGAACTCTACATTCAGATGGATATATCTTTCCTTTTCTCCTTTGCCTTTCACTTCTCTTCTTTTCTCAGCTATTTGTAAGTCCTCTTCAGACAACCATTTTGCCTTTTTGCATTTTTTCCCCCTCTTGGGGATGGTCTTGATCACTGCCTCCTGTACAATGTCATGAACCTTCGTCCATAGTTCTTCAGGCACTCTGTCTATCAGATCTAATCCCTTAAATCAATTTGTCAGTTGCACTGTATAATTGTAAGGGATTTGATTTAGGTCATACCTGAATGGTCTAGTGATTTTCCTTACTTTCTTCAATTTAAGTCTGAATTTGGCAATAAGGATTTCACGAGCTCCTGGTCTTGTTTTTTGCTGACTGTAGGGAGTTTCTTCATTTTTGGCTGCAAAGAATATAATCAATCTGATTTTGGTATTGACCATGTGGTGATGTCCATGTGTAGAGTTTTCTCTTGTGTTGTTGGAAGAGGGTGTTTGCTATGACCAGTGCGTTCTCTTGGCAAAACTTTGTTATCCTTTACCCTGCTTCATTTTGTACTCCAAGGCCAAATTTGCCTTTTACTCCAGGTACCTCTTGACTTCCTACTTTTGCATTATACTCCCCTATAATGAAAAGGACATTTTTTTGGGGGGGGTGTTAGTTCTAGAAGATCTTGTAGGTCTTCATTGAACCATTCAACTTCAGCTTCTTCAGTATTACTGGTAGGGGTATACACGTGGATTATTGTGATATTGAATGGTTTGCCTTGGGTCCACTGACAAGATGGTGGAGTAGACGGATGTGCTTTCATATTCTCCTGCAAGATCTACAAAATTACAACTTGCTGCTGAACAACCATCAATAGAAGAATGTTGGATCCCACCACATAAAGATACCCCACATCCAAGGGCAATGGCGAATCCCCAGAAAGATGGTAAGAGGGGCAAAATCGCATTGAGAATCAAACCTGATACCCACCAGAGATGCTCAGAGGGCTCAAACAAAACCTTGAGCACACCAGGAGACCCCACAAAGACTGAGTCAGACCTGCGTTCGAGTGTTGGAGTATCTCCTGCGGAAGCAGGGGTCAGTAGTGGCCTACCACAGGGGCAGAGGCTCTGGGTGCAGCTAACCTGGGTGTGGTATAAGCCCTCTTAAAGCAAAGTGAAGTGAAGTCGCTCAGTCATGTCCGACTCTTCGTGACCCCGTGGACTGCAGCCTACCAGGCTCCTCAATCCACAGAATTCTCCAGGCAAGACTACTGGAGTGGGTTGCCGTTTCCTTCTCCATGGGATCTTCATTAACCCCAGCATAGAGCTGGCAGAACTTACACAGGACCAGGGAAACAGACTCTTTGAGGGCACAAATGAAACCTTGTGTGCACCAGGACCTAGGAGAAAGGAGCAGTGACCCCATGAGAGACTGGCCCAGACTTGCCAGGAATGTACAGAAATCTCCAGTGGAGGTGTGGGTCGGCGGTGGCCTGCTGCAGGGTTGGTGGCGCTGAGAGTGGCAGTGCTTGCATGGGACCTTTTAAAGGAGGTCACCATTGTCTTCATTACCCCCATCATAGTTTGGCCTCAGGTCAAACAACAGAGAGGGAACACAGCCCCACCGGTCAACAGAAAATTGGATTAAAGATTTACTGAGCATGGCCCCGCCCAAGAGAATAAGACCCAGTTTTCCCCTCAGTCAGTCTCTCCCATCAGGAAGCTTCCATAAGCCTCTTATCCTTATACATCAGGGGGCAGGCAGAATGAAAACCACAATCACAGAAAACTAATCAAACTGGTCACATGGACCAGAGCCTGGTCTAACTCAATGAAACTATAAGCCATGCCTTGTAGGGCCACCCAAAATGGATGGGTCACGGTGGAGAGTTTTGACAGAACGTGGTTCACTGGAGAAAGTGAAAGTGAAGTCTCTCAGTCGTGTCTGACTCTTTGCGACCCCACGGAATGTAGCCCACCAGGCTCCTCCATCCATGGGATTCTTCAGGCAAGAATACTGGAGTGGGTTGCCATTTCCTTCCCCAGGGGATCTTCCTGACCCAGGGATCGAACCCAGGTCTCCCGCAATGTAGGCAGATGCTTTGCCATCTGAGCCACCAGGGAAATCCAAGAACGTGGTTCACTGGAGAAGGAAACAGTAAATCACTTCAGTATTCTTGCCTTGAGAACCCCATGAACAGTATGAAAAGGCAAAAAGATAGGAAACTGAAAGAGGAACTCCCCAGGTTGGTAGGTGCCCAACATACTACTGGAGAACAGTAGAGAAATAACTCCAGAAAGAATAAAGAGATGGAGCCAAAGCAAAAACAACACCCAGTTATGGATGCAACTGGTTGTGGAAGTAAAGTCCAATGCTGTAAAGAACACTGTTGCATAGGAACCTGTAATGTTAGGTCCATGAATCAAGGTAAATTGGAAGTGGTCAAACAGGAGATGGCAAGAATGAACATTGACATTTTAGGAATCAGTGAACTAAAATGGACTGGAATGGGTGAATTTAATTCAGATGACCATTATATCTACTACTGTGGGCAAAAATCCCTTAGAAGAAATGGAGTAGCTCTCATAGTCAACAAATGCATCTGAAATGCAGTACTTGTATGCAATCTCAAAAATGACAGAATGATCTCTGCTTGTTTTCAAGGCAAAGAGCCTCTTGAGAAGAGTGGAAAAGCTGGCTTGAAACTCAATATTAAAATACTTAGATCTTGGTATCCGGTCCCATCACTTAATAGCAAATAGAAGGGAAAAAGTAGAAGCAATGACAGATTTTATTTTCTTGGCTCCAAAATCACTGTGGATGGTGATGCAGCCATGCCATTAGAAGATGCTTGCTCCCTGAAAGGAAAGTTGGGACAAACTAGGTGTGTATGTGTGCTTAGTCATGTCCAACTCTTTGCAACCTCATGGACTGGTAGCTTAGAGAGCATATTAACAAAACAGAGACATCACTTTGCTGACAAAGGGTCATATAGTCAAAGCTATGGGTTTTTTTTTTTTCAGTAGTCATGTATGGATGTGAGAGTTGGACCATAAAGAAGACTGAGCACGATAGAACTAATGCTTTCAAATGGTGTGTAGGAAGAAGACTCTTGATAGTCCCTTGGACTACAAGGATTTCAAATTAGTTAATCCTAAAGGAAACTATTTAACTTATATGCAGAGTACATCATGAGAAATGCTGAGCTGGAAGAAGCACAAGCTGGAATCAAGATTGCCGGGAGAAATATCAATAACCTCAGATATGCGGATGACACCACCCTTATGGCAGAAAGTGAAGAGGAACTAAAAGCCTCTTGGTGAAAGTGAAAGTGGATACTGAAAAAGTTGGCTTAAAGTTCAACATTCAGAAAATGAAGATCATGGCATCTGGTCCCATCACTTCATGGCAAATAGATAGGGAAACAGTGTCTGACTTTATTTTTTTGGGCTCCAAAATCGCTGCAGATGGTGACTGCAGCCATGAAATTAAAAGACGCTTACTCCTTGGAAGAAAAGTTATGATCAACCTAGATAGCATATTGAAAAGCAGAGACATTACTTTGCCAACTAAGGTCCGTCTAGTCAAGGCTTTTTCCAGTGGTCATGTATGGCTGTGAGAGTTGGACTGCGAAGAAAGTTGAGCGCCGAAGAATTGATGCTTTTGAACTGTGGTGCTGGAGAAGATTCTTGAGAGTCCCTTGGACTGCAAGGAGATCCAACCAGTCCATTCTAAAGGAGATCAATCCTGGGTGTTCTTTGGAAGGAATGATGCTAAAGCTGAAACTCCAGTAGTTTGGCCACCTCATGTGAAGAGTTGACTCATTGGAAAAGACTCTGATGCTGAGAGGGATTGGGGGCAGGAGGAAAAGGGGACGACAAAGGATGAGATGGCTGGATGGCATCACCGACTCAATGGATGTGACTTTGAGTGAACTCCAGGAGTTGGTGATGGACAGGGAGGCCTGTCGTGCTGTGATTCATGGGGTTGCAAAGAGTCGGATATGACTCAGCGACTGAATTGAACTGAACGGGTAGCAGAGGGGAGAACAGAGTAGCCAAAAATACCTGCTTTCATGGAGCTCATATTCTAGCAGAGGGAGCCAGATAATAAATAAATGAACAGGCAAAGTGTGTATATATTAGTGCTATAGAGAAAAACACAGCAGGATGTGTGTATGTTGCAATGTTAGGTAAAGGTGACTAAGATGATAAATTGTTGGAAAGGTATCCTGCATTTAAATGTATCTCTTCTTTAGTACCTTCCATTGATTGTGTTTTGGGCTTTGCATATGAAAATTACCTTGGAATATATGAGTTCAGTACTCCTCCTTGGAGGACTTCTCACACACAACAAGGCACAACACACATACACACAGAAATATAAGCTTCCTAAGTTGTGTTCAGCTCAGTTCAGTTCAGTTCAGTTGCTCAGTTGCGTCCAACTCTTTGCGACCCCATGAACCGCAGCATGCCAGGCCTCCCTGTCCATTACCAACTGCCAGAGCCCACCCAAACCCATGTCCATTGAGTTGGTGATGCCATCCAACTATCTCATCCTCTGCCATCCCCTTCTCCTCCTGCCCTCAACCTTACCCAGCATCAGGGTAAGGTTGATTCTTTTCAAATGAGTCAGCTCTTTGCATCAGGTGGCCAAAGTATTGGAGTTTCAGCTTCATCATCAGTCCTTCCAATGAACACCCAGGACTGATCTCCTTTAGGATGGACTGGTTGGATCTCCTTGCAGTCCAACGGACTCTCAAGAGTCTTCTCCAACACCACAGTTCAAAAACATCAATTCTTCTGCACTCAGCTTTCTTTATAGTCCAACTCTCACATCCATACATGACCACTGGAAAAACCATAGCCTTCACTAGATGGACCTTTGTTGACAAAGTAAAGTCTCTGCTTTTCAATATGCTGTCTAGGTTGGTCATAACTTTCCTTCCAAGGAGTAAGCATCTTTTAATTTCATGGCTGCAATCACCATCTGCAGTGATTTTGGAGCCCAGGAAAATAAAGTCAGCCACTGTTTCCACTGTTTCTCCATCTATTTGCCATGAAGTAATGGGACAAGATGCCATGATCTCAGTCTTCCATGTATCTTTCACCCCTAACTACCTTGATTAATTTAGAGTTTGATACCACTCAAGTCACTGTTTCCCCATCTATTTGCCATGAAGTGATGGGACCAAATGCCATGATATTAGTTTTCTGAATGTTGAGTTTTAAGCAAACTTTTCCACTCTCCTCTATCACTTTCATCAAGAGGCTCTTTAGTTCTTCTTCACTTTATGCCATAAGGGTGGTATCATCTGCATATTTGAGGTTATTGATATTTCTCCTGGCAATCTTGATTCCAGCTTGTGCTTCCTCCAGCCCATCATTTCTCATGATGTACTCTGCATATAAGCTAAATAACAGGATGACAATGTACAGCCTTGACGTACTCCTTTTCTGATTTGGAACCAGTCTGTTGTTCGATGTCCAGTTCTAAATGTTGCTTCCAAATCACTGCAGATGGTGACTGCAGCCATGAAATTAAAAGACGCTTGCTCCTTGGAAGGAAAGTTATGACCAACCTAGACAGCATATTCAAAAGCAGAGACATTACTTTGCCAATGAAAGTCCATCTAGTCAATGCTATGGTTTCTCCAGTAGTCATGTATAGATGTGAGAGTTGGATATAAGGAAAGCTGAGCGCCGAAGAATTGATGCTTTTGAACTGTGGTGTTGGAGAAGACTCTTGAGAGTCCCTTGGACTGCAAGGAGATCCAACCAGTCCATCCTAAAGGAAATCAGTTCTGAATAGTCATTGGAAGGACTGATGCTGAAGCTGAAACTCCAATGCTTTGACCACCTGATGCGAAGAACTGAAAAGACCCTGATGCTGGGAAAGATTGTAAAGATGGGAGGAGAAGGGGATGACAGACGATGAGATGGTTATATGGCATCACCGACTCAGTGGACATGAGTTTGAGTAAACTCCAGGAGTTGGTGATGGACAGGAGAGCCTGGCGTGCTGCAGGCTATGGGGTTACAAAGAGTCAGACACGACTGAGTCACTGAACTGAACTGAATCAATCAAGCCAATCAATCAGATTATGTAAAAATGTCATTCAGAACTTTTGTTTTTTAATTTCCCTAGGTGCCAGTGGTAGTTTCCCAGGTGTCTCAGTGGTAAAGAATTCCACTGCTAATACAGGAGACTCAGGAGATGCAAATTTGATCTCTGGGTTGGGAAGATTTCCTGGAGAAGGAAATGGCAACCCACTCCAGTATTCTTGCCTGGAAAATTCCATGGACAGAGGAGCCTCGCAGGCTACAGTCCATGGGGTTGCAAAGAGCTGGACATGACTGAGTGACTGAACACACACACACCACCCAGGAGGTATGATTAAACTTGGAGTTTGATTACGTTATGGCCATTTTATGCCTTGTATTAAAGATACAAAAATAGTAATTTCTGTAAACCATATGCCTGTATATATAGCTGTATATGTATATCCTTTCTGTAAATTTGGATTTTTAAGATACAGCTACATATTGAGAGGCGGAAGATGGGGGAGAGAAAGAGAAAACTAGAGAAATATTATGGGCACGAGGGAGAATAAAGATCTAATAAACTCAAATATCCTTGACTGAAAGTCACTCAGTCGTGTCTGGCTGTGACCCCATAGACTGTACAGTCCATGGAATTCTCCAGGCCAGAATACTGGAGTGGGTAGTGTTTTCCTTCTCCAGGGGATCTTCCCAACCCAGGAATCGAACACAGGTCTCTCACATTTCAGGCAGCTTCTTTACCAGCTGAACCACAGGGGAAGCACATTCCTTGGGAGAATGTGTAAAAACAAGCTTCTATGGTTGTGGTGACATTTCATGTATTGTTATATGCCCTTGATGCTCAGAAAAAGTAATGAAAAATTTATGCTTTTTCAAAATATAAAAAAGCTATATATTTACTATTAGAAACACTTGCAGATTGTACAGCTGAAGAGAAAAATGAGCAAAGAGACTAAGCCAGCACTTCACAAAAGGATGTCTATAAAGTACAATGAGTATGAATTGAATGTTGCCAATTGTTAATATCGGGCAGCAAAATTTGCTTTTCCTGCACCTATTTCATATTTGACTGATTTTATGTGGTCAGATAGCAGGCAAAAAAAAGCCTCTTTATCCCTTTTCACATATATAATAATATCTTTGTTATTTTGGGGTTTTGATCACATTTCTCAAGTCCTTGTCAGCTTCCCTGGTGGCTCAGATGGTAAAGCGTCTGCCTGCAATGCGGGAGACCAGGGTTTGATTCCTGGGTCAGGAAGTTCCCCTGGAGAAGGAAATGGCAACCCACTCCAGCGCTCTTCCCTGGAAAATCCCATGGACGGAGGAGCCTGATAGGCTACAGTCCATGGGGCCGCAAAGAGTCGGACACGACTGAGCGACTTCACTTTCTCAAGTCCTGTGAGCTCACTCTAGTTCTAGTTCTGATCTTTGTCCAACCTTTTATGATCTCCATGGTCCATAAGCATAACAGCTATACACATTGTGACAATTCCACACTTACTAAGAGTAACTTTCTTCATGTTAGGCATCTAAGGATATTGTATTGTCCCCATATTTTTTCATTGTACTCTGTCTTCCTAATCATAATGCTAGATCCAAAGGGAAGGGACTTTACCTGTTTTTCTCAACTTTATATTTTAACAAAGTATGTGAGTACAAATGTGCACGTGCATGCATGCTCAGTTGCTCAGCCATGTTCAACTCTTTGCAATCCCTTGGACTGTGTCCTGCCAGGCTCCTCTGTTTCTGGAATTTTCCAGGCAAGATCACTGGAGTGAATTGTCATTTCCTTTTCCAGGAATATATGTGCACTTGTACAAAAATCAATTTAGAAAAATAAAGTTAAGAAGTAAAAATATGACAAGGAAAATGAAGTGAGGTTAAGACAATGATTCTGAAACAAGTATAATAAACAGAATTTTAAATGAAGTATTGAAAACTAATTAAACAAGAGATATAGAAGCAGTAAGTATAACAGCAATATGGATTAATTACATTGACAATGACCTAGAGATAAAATATACTACATTCAGAGACTGTTTGGTCATGTAGCACATGCTCATCTATTTTTGTTGAATAAATCAGGAATAGGTCTCATTATATATGCATGTTTAATATATGGCAAGGCTGCATTTCACTTTATTTGGAAAAATGAAATTTTTTGTAAGAATGGACTGAAACGTCTATCTTACAAAATATGAAGTTCTTCCTCCTTCAAACATTTCACAGAAAATTAGAGAGAATATGACCTCAGTGTAAGAGTTATGAACACATTATGGATAAACAGCTTGAAATCTATGTATAAAATCTTTGAGTGGGCTGTGTGCTCAGTCACTCATTTGTGTGACTCTTTGAGACCCTAGGGACTCTAGGCTGCCAGTCTCCTCTGTCCATAGTGTTTTTCAGGAGTGGAAACTGGAGTGGGTTGCCATGCCCTCCTCTAGGGGATATTCCAGACCCAGGGATCAAACTCACGTTCTCTTATATTTCCTGCATTGACAGGCAAATTATTCAACACTAGCACCACCTGGAAAGCCCCTGACATTTATGAAGCCCTAAATGTGTCACAGACATTAAGGCTCTGGACATTGCTAGATGTACCCTGGGGGACAAAACCATCCACAGTTAGATTCAGAGTTTGAATTTCACTATCTTATATTTTTGTAGCATTGATATACTAGCAGTGGAGGAAATGCAATATTACTGATTGTTATATTTGACCACACAAAATTTATATAGACTCACAATTCCCCTCAAATATACATATATATATTAAGAGAACTGAAGGGCAAATAGCCAGTTGGTGAGAAAGAAAAATCTGGTCTTAAAAGTTGAAAAGAAATGCTTTCACTTCATTTTATACTGCTCCATAGCTAATACCTGATTTCTTTACCCCAGTTTATTAATAAGATACTTGGACACATGTTCTACTTTTACTGGAAACACTTTATGCCTCTCATCCCTCTTCTAATTGGACCTTCATTCCTGTAATTTCCTTGGCATCACTGAACAGAGCTTACTGAATTCAATGTCATTTCTCTTTTTAGCATCAAAAATACATTGATATTTTAAGCAAGGAAACAGCCACAGTGATCACTGGGCTGAGTCTGGTTGTGTTGGTTCTCAGGTCATGTCATGTAAACACTTTTGAATTTCACTTTGCCTGACCATTTCATACAGTGTCTTTTGAATTCTTGGACTCAACTGCATGGGAACTCTGAGAGGAAGTTCTCCCTATGGAAGTCTGAATCCCTTCCTGGATGGTTGATGATGGAGACTGAAGCTCTCTCCCCAAATGAGACAGTAGATAGGGTTAAACCCTGATCTTGTAGCCAGATTTAGGAGTTCAAATCCATAATTTGTCTCATCCATGCCTAAATTACACAAGCTCAGGGATGCAGCAGGGAGTGTGGGGATATTTACATAGCTCTCTATGTCTGCTTATTAGGAACATTTCCCTCATTATTAATATACTTATTAACTATTAATGTGCTTTTATTAATAAGAAAATTATTTCCCTGAGGGACTTGGTCTGGACATTTTTTTTCTTCTTCTGATTTTCTGCTCCCAGGAAACCAGGTTATCAGCCAGCTGAATTCAGTTTGTATTAATTCTTTTCCATTAGCTTTCCTGCCTGTCAAGGGTCTAAACTCCCAGCACGCATTTCCACCCCAACTTTAAGTTTTCTCCAAAGTGCGAGACTAATGCAACTGTCTTGAATGGTTCCCTTGAATAGTCAACGCATTGCCTTGCTGTAGGGACACAGCCCATGATATTCTTAGAAAAAATTTATTTCCCTCTTTATAAGGGGTATTATTTCATTTCTTTAATGTGAAATATTGGACAGTGTGCTCCTTGCTTTCTTGATTCTTCTGATAAAACCATTAGGAGTTTCATATTTCTATCTGAAGTTATAGCTGTCATGTATACCCTCATTATAAAATATCTGTAAGTTATAAGAGATGTATTTAATATTTTAATTACCATAGTTCACCTTAGCACATTATAGGAATTATCTGTTGAAATTTAGAGAAGTTTATTCTGTGAAGCAATATAGTATGTTGTCCATTCCCTGTTTTAGGAATGGGGCTCAGAGGTATTTAATGTTCTGCTGAAATTTTCAAAATTTTGAATATGTTAGCTTACATTTTTTTAAAAAAGCTAGCTGATAATACAAATTAGTTTGTCTTTATACTTAAAATCAGAAGATTAACTTGGATCATCCACACTGGAATGCATAATGGCAATTGTTCTCTAAATGTGGAGGAAAAGAGAAGAATAATTGGAGTCAGAGAGACATTTGAAGATGCTATGCTGCTGAATTTGAAGACGAGAATGGACCATGAGACAAGGAAAGCAGATGCCCCTAGAAAGTGATATAGGAAGGCAATGGGTTCTTCCCTGGAGTGTCCAGTGTATCTCAGCTTTAGAAGAATCTTGTATCCAGCCTAATGAGAGGAATATAAATTTCTGATCTCTAGAACCTTAAATAAAAAATAAAACAAATCTTTTGTGTAGTAATGTGTATCTGAGTTTAAGCTTCTCAATTCAATCATTTAGTTTCCCCTGGACTAAAGTTTTTTTGTGTGTATGTTAATCAAAGAACAAAATTACAGGTAATTTGGAATATTTGCCTTATTTGCTGATTCATTGCCTTATTTCTTGGTTCATTGTATAAACATAAATGTTGTACTATCTTGAGGACATAAAAAAGGAGTTCATATCAAAAGTAATGCCTCACATTCTAAGTCTTATTTTCTAAATTCCTACATTCCTTAAATTTCATGTTAATTCAAACTTCATTTTCATTCCTCTACTCTCCAATTTTCTGTAAAGGTTTCTTTCACATAATAGATGGGACTATGTATGAGTCTGTGGGCATGTATGCCTATGTGTGTGAGTGTGTTTTTTAAGATAAAATATATGCAAATAATACATGCATGTACACACAAGGATCACTATGAACAAAGCTAGTGGAGGTGATGGAATTCCAGTTGAGCTATTTCAAATCCTGAAAGATGATGCTGTGAAAGTACTGCACTCAATATGCCAGCAAATTTGGAAAACTCAGCATTGGCCACAGGACTGCAAAAGGTCTGTTTTCATTCCAGTCCCAAAGAAAGGCAATGCCAAAGAATGCTCAGACTACCACATAGTTGTACTCATCTCACACGCTAGTAAAGTAATGCTCAAAATTCTCCAAGCTAGGCTTCAGCAATATGTGAACCATGAACTTCCTGATGTTCAAGCTGGTTTTAGAAAAGGCAAAGGAACCAGAGATCAAATTTCCAACATCTGCTGGATCATGGAAAAAGCAAGAGAGTTCCAGAAAAACATCTATTTCTGCTTTCTTGACTATGCCAAAGCCTTTGACTGTGTGGATCACAGTAAACTGTGGAAAATTCTGAAAGAGATGGGAATACCAGACCACCTGACCTGCCTCTTGAGAAATGTGTATGCAGATCAGGAAGCAACAGTTAGAACTGGACATGGAACAACAGACTGGTTCCAAATAGGAAAAGGAGTATGTCAAGGCTGTATATTGTCACCCTGCTTATTTAACTTCTATGCAGAGTACATCATGAGAAACACTGGACTGGAAGAAACACAAGCTGGAATCAAGATTGCTGGGAGAAATATCAATCACCTCAGATATGTAGATGACACCACCTTTATAGCAGAAAATGAAGAGGAACTAAAAAGCCTCTTGATGAAAGTGAAAGAGGAGAGTGAAAAAGTTGGCTTAAAGCTCAACATTCAGAAAACAAAGATCATGGCATCTGGTCCCACCACTTCATGGGAAATAGATGGAGAAACAGTGGAAACAGTGGCTGACTTTATTTTTGGGGGCTCCAAATTCACTGCAAATGGTGATTGCAGCCATGAAATTAAAGGACGCTTACTCCTTGGAAGAAAAGTTATGACCAACCTAGATAGCATATTCAAAAGCAGAGACATTACTTTGCCGACTAAGGTCCATCTAGTCAAGGCTATGGTTTTTCCAGTAGTCATGTATGGATGTGAGAGTTGGACTGTGAAGAAAGCTGAGTGCCAAAGAATTGATGCTTTTGAACTGTGGTGTTGGAGAAGACTCTTGAGAGTCCCTTGGACTGCAAGGAGTTCCAACCAGTCCATTCTGAAGGCGATCAGCCCTGGGATTTCTTTGGAAGGAATGATATTAAAGCTGAAACTCCAGTACTTTGGCCACCTTATGAGAAGAGTTGACTCACTGGAAAAGACTTTGATGCTGGGAGGGATTAGGGGCAGGAGAAGAAGGGGACGACCGAGGATGAGATGGCTAGATGGCATCACTGACTCGATGGACGTGAGTCTGAGTGAACTCTGGGAGATGGTGATGGACAGGGAGGCCTGGCGTGCTTTGATTCATGGGGTCGCAAAGAGTCAGACATGACTGAGTGACTGAACTGAACTGAACTCTACACACAAACCCATCTTACTCTTAAATATATTATTTGGGCTACACAAGTATTTTACAGTTTTCATTTCTTCTCACAACAGCTCTCAGAATTATGTTTTTCTGTGTTGCCTTCAGAAAAAACAGAATCTATGGGGATTGCGTTTATAACAGTTGCATAACAGAGCATTTCATAACCTTCTTGAGTTACATATAAGTGAAATCATGCAGTGTGTACTCTAAATTTTTATGACTTCTAAAATTCTTCAATGTGCACTTTAGCAAGCACAGTTTGTTATTCACAATTACACTTTAATGATTTTATTAGAATTTTAAAATTCTAACGCACATGCAAGGGTATATAATGGAGCACAAACATCTGAGTCGCACCTAACAAGGGCAGGAAATATCTCTTCTAATTGGGAAAAAGCAGAGCTTCATATGTGGATATTACAGTAGTTGAATAAAATTAAAACAATTCACATTTAACCAATTCATTTCCTCCTGAAAATTGGAAGATTAGTCTATATATATATAAACGAAGTGAAATGACATTAGTTGGTTCAAGACAGAAGAGTAATAAGGATGCACACAACATCCTGGATAAAACTTAGAAGCACAATAGAGATCCATGCCTGTGTGCAGACTCATGAGAAACTCTGGAGACATCAGAGCAACTCCCCACTGAACCATCCAATTTGATAATAAAGATATTGTATTAAATAATTTTATCTCAGGAAAGTTTGTATGCAGCAACACCTGATACAACAATCTGATCAGACAGAACTGAGATCTTTGAAAGGTAATATGCATAAATTGGATCATAGAAAAAGCAAGGGAATTCCAGAAAAACATCTACTTCTGCTTTATTGACTATGGAAAATCCTTTGACTATGTGGATTACAAAAACTGTGGAAAATTCTTGGAGACAGGAAATCCAGACCATCTTGCTTGCCTCCTGAGAAATCTGTATGCAGGTCAAGAAGCAACAGTTAGAACTGGACATGGAATAACAGACTGGCTCCAAATTGGGAAAGGAGTACGTCAAGGCTGTATGTTGTCACCTTGCTTATTTAACTTATTTAACAGAGTACATCATGCAAAATGCCAGGCTGGATGAAGCACAAGATGGAATCAAGATTGCCAGGAGAAATATCAATAACCTCAAATATGCAGATGACACCACCTTTATGGCAGAATGCAAAGAGGAACTAAAGAGGCTCTTGATGAAAGTGAAAGAGGAGAGTGAAAAAGCTGGCTTAAAACTTAAGAGGAGGTGGTCCTAAGGTGGTGGAGGAATAGGACAGGGAGACCACCTTCTCCCCCACAAATTCATCAAAAAAACATTTGAATGCTGAGTGAATTCCACAAAACAATTTCTGAACGCCGGCAGAGGACATCAGGCACTCAGAAAAGCAGCACATTCCTATCTACAAAAGGAGGTAGGAAAAAATATAAAAGACAGAAAGAGAGACAAAAGAGGTAGGGACGGAGCTCCATCCTAGGAAGGGAGTCTTGAAAAACAGAGAAGTTTCCAAACACCAGGAAACACTCTCACTGCTGAGTCTGTGGTGAACCTTGGAACCACAGAGGGCAACATAACAGGGAGGAAAAATAAATAAATAATTAAACCCCATAGATTACGTGCCCAACAGTAACTCCCCCAGCAAAGAAGCAGCACAAACACCTGCATCCGCCACTAGCAAATGGGGGCTGGGCAGGGAGGCGCGGGCTGCATTGCTTAGAGTAAGGACTGGGCCTGAATGCCCCGAGGGCATTCTGAAGGAACTTAACTTGGCCTAGCAAACCAGACTGTGGGAGAGCTACCACGCGAAAAGCCCTAACCTAAGACACTGCCAGGCCTGCTCACAGAACAAAGGACTGAGCAGAGATAGCCAGCTACAGACCATCCCCTTCTGGTGACAGGCAACCAGAGCTGGAAGGGAGCAATCGCGGCCCCAGACAGGCATTATCTACCAAACTGTAAGCAGACTTCGTTGCTAAGACTTCTTGGGGTTCTGGACGGTCAACATCCGCCTGAGAAGGTGCCCAAGTTGTACCCCCAGAAAACTGAGCAGCAGGGACAAGAAAGGTGATAAGTCTCAGCGACCACGCTCGCCAAACACCTCATCATCTAAGCTGCTCGGACCTGGGAAGGGCACAAAACACAGGCCCAACTGAGTCTGCGCCTCTGAGGACTACCTGAGTGCCTGAACCTGAGCGGCTTAGACCTGGGAGGTGCAGGCAGCCCAGGGCCGGCCTCGGATGGTTCCCTGCGGAGCAACCTAGAGCCTGAGCAGTATGGGCAGGGAGGGCACATGCACCGTGAGCAGGGGCAGGCCCAGTGTGGCTGAGGCATGCGAGCACACGCCAGTGTTATTTGCTTGCAGCGTCCCTTCCTCCCCATAGCATAACTGAACAAGTGAGCCTAAAAAGGTGTCCACTACTGCCCCCTTGTGTCAGGGTGGAAATCAGACACTGAAGAGACCAGCAAACAGAAGAAGCTAAACCAGAGGGAACCTCCTTGGAACTGACAGGTGCAATAGATTAAAACCCTGTAGTTAGTACCGACTACATAGGAAGGGGCCTATAAATCTTGAGAAATATAAGCCAGATCAAGGAACTATCCGAAACTGAACTGAACCCACACTACCCACAAACCACCAGAGAAAAGTCCTAAATATATTTTTATTTTTTACTATCATTCTTTATTTTTTAAATCTTTTTTTATTTATAAGTCCTCTATTACTCCTTTAATTTTCATTTTTATAACCTACTATTACTTTGCAAAAAAACAGAGACCCTATTTTTTAAAGCAAACTTCATATATATACATTTTATAATTTTTGTGACTTTGTTTCTTTTTCCCCCTTAATATTGTATTTTTGAAAATCCAACCTCTACTCTTGATTTTTAATCTTTGCTTTTTGGTATTTGTTATAAATCTTGTACCTTTAAGGACCCAATCTTCAGTACCCATTTTTACTTGGAACCGAGATTACTGGGTTGTCTGCTCTCTCCCCCTTTGGACTCTCCTTTTTCTCCACCAGGTCACCTCTATCTCCTCCCTCCCCCTTCTCTTCTTTACCCAACTCTGTGAATCTCTTTGTGTGTTCTGGATGGTGGAGAACACTTAGGGAACTGATTATTGGCTGGATCTGTCTCTTTCCTTTTGATTCCCCCCTTTATCCTCCTGGCCACCTCTGTCTACTTCCTCCCTTTTCTCTTCTCTGTGTAACTCCATGAACATCTCTGAGTGGTCCAGACTGTGGAGCACACATAAGGAAGTGATTACTGGCCAGCTTGCTCTCTCCTCTTTTGATTCCACCTCATCTCATCCTGGTCACCTCTATCTCCCTCCTCCCTCTTCTCTTCTCCATGTAACTCTGTGAACCTCTCTGGGTGTCCCTCAATGTGGAGAAACTTTTCATCTTGAACCTAGATGTTTTAACAATGGTGCTGTATAGATGGAGAAGTCTTGAGGCTACTATAAAAATAAGACTGAAAACCAGAAGCAGGAGGCTTAAGTCCAAATCCTGAGAACACCAGAGAACTCCTGACTCCAGGGAACATTAATTGATAGGAGCTCATCAAACGCCTCCATACCTACACTGAAACCAAGCACCTCCCAAGGGCCAACAAGTTCCAGAGCAAGACATACCATGCACATTCTCCAGCAACACACCCTGAGCTTCAATACACAGGCTGCCCAAAGTCACTCCAAACCCACTGACATCTCATAACTCATTACTGGACACTTCACTGCACTCCAGAGAGAAGAAATCCAGCTCCACCCACCAGAACACCGACACAAGCTTCCTTAACCAGGAAACCTTGACAAGCCACCTGTACAACCCCACCCATAGTGAGGAAACTCCACAATAAAGAGAATTCCACAAACTGCCAGAATACAGAAAGGCCACCCCAAACTCAGCAATATAACCAAGATGAAAAGACAGAGGAATACCCAGCAAGTAAAGGAATGGGATAAATGCCCACCAAACCAAACAAAAGAGGAAGAGATAGGGAATCTACCTGATAAAGAATTCCAAATAATGAATGTGAAAATGATCCAAAATCTTGAAACAAAATGGAATCATAGATAAATAGCCTGGAGACAAGGATTGAGAAGATGCAAGAAAGGTTTAACAAGGACCTAGAAGAAATAAAAAAGAGTCAATATATAATGAATAATGCAATAAATGAGATCAGAAACACTCTGGAGGGAACAAGTAATAGAATAACAGAGGCAGAAGATAGGATTCGTAAAAGATAGAATGGTAGAATTCAATGAAACAGAGGAAAAAAGAAAAATGACTTAAAAGAAGTGAGGACAATCTCAGAGACCTCTGGCACAATGTTAAATGTCCCAACATTCGAATAGAGGAGTCCCAGAAGAAGAAGACAAAAAGAAAGACCATGAGAAAATACTTGAGGAGATAATAGTTGAAAACTTCCCTAAAATGGGGAAGGAAATAATCACCCAAGTCCAAGAAACCCAGAAAGCCCCAAACAGGATAAACCCAAGGCAAAACACCCCAAGACACATATTAATCAAATTAACAAAGATCAAACACAAAAAACAAATATTAAAAGCAGCAAGGGAAAAACTACAAATAACACACAAGGGAATTCCCAAAGGACAACAGCTGATCTTTCAATAGAAACTTTTCAGGCCAGGAGGGAATAGCAGGACATACTTAAAGCGATGAAAGAAAATAACCTACAGCCCAGATTACCGTACCCAGCAAAGATCTCATTCAAATATGCAAGAGAAATCAAAAGCTTTACAGACAAGCAAAAGCTGAGAGAATTCAGCACCACCAAACCAGCTCTCCAACAAATGTTAAAGGATCTTCTCTAGACAGGAAACACAAAAAGGGTGTATAAACTCGAACCCAAAACAATAAAGTAAATGGTAGGGGGATCATACTTATCAATAATCACCTTAAACGTAAATGGGTTGAATGCGCCAACCAAAAGACAAAGACTGGCTGAATGGATACAAAAACAAGACCCCTATATATGTTGTCTACAAGAGACCCACCTCAAACAAGGGACACACACAGACTGAAAGTGAAGGGCTGGAAAAATATATTCCATGCAAATAGAGATTGAAAGAAAGCAGGAGTAGCAATACTCATATCCGATAAAATAGACTTTAAAACAAAGGCTGTGAAACGAGACAAAGAAGGACACTACATAATGATCAAAGAATCAAACCAAGAAGAAGATATAACGATTATAAATATATATGCACCCAACATAGGAGCACCACAATATGTAAGACAAATGCTAAAAGTATGAAAGGGGAAATTAACAATAACACAGTAATAGTGGGAGACTTTAATACCCCACTCACACCTATGGCTAGATCAATTAAACAGAAAATTAACAAGGAAACACAAACTTTAAATGATACAATAGACCAGTTAGACCTAATTGATATCTATAGGACATTTCACCCCAAAACAATGAATTTCAATTTTTTCTCAAGTGAACGCAGAACCTTCTCCAGGATAGATCACATCCTGGGCCATAAATCTAGCCTTGGTAAACCCAAAAAACTGAAATTATTCCAAGCATCTTTTCTGACCACAATGCAGTAAGAATAGATCTCAATTACAGGAGGAAAACTATTAGAAATTCCAACATCAGTCAGTTCAGTTCAGTCGCTCAGTTGTGTCCGACTCTTTGTGACCCCATGAATCGCACCATGCCAGGCTTCCCTGTCCATCACCATCTCCCGGAGTTCACTCCGACTCACGTCCATCGAGTCAGTGATGCCATCCAGCCATCTCATCCTCTGTCGTCCCCTTCTCCTCCTGCACCCAATCCCTCCCAGCATCAGAGTCTTTTCCAATGAGTCAACTCTTCACATCAGGTGGCCAAAGTATTGGAGTTTCAGCTTCAGCATCATTCCCTCCAAAGAAATTCCAGGGTTGATCTCCTTCAGAATGGACTGGTTGGATCTCCTTGCATGCCAAGGGACTCTCAAGAGTCTTCTCCAACACCACAGTCCAAAAGCATCAATTCAATGGTGCTCACCTTTCTTCACAGTCCAACACTCACATCCATACATGACCACTGGAAAAAGCATAGCCTTGACTAGATGGACCTTAGTCGGCAAAGTAATGTCTCTGCTTTTGAATATGCTATCTAGGTTGGTCATAACTTTCCTTCCAAGGAGTAAGCATCTTTTAATTTCATGGCTGCAATCACCAACTGCAGTGATTTTGGAGCCACCCAAAATACAGTCTGACACTGTTTCCCCATCTATTTGCCATGAAGTGATGGGACCAGATGCCATGATCTTCGTTTCCTGAATGTTGAGCTTTAAGCCAACTTTTTCGCTCTCCTCTTTCACTTTCATCAGGAGGTTTTTAGTTCCTCTTCACTTTCTGCCATAAGGGTGGTGTCATCTGCATATCTAAGGTTATTGATATTTCTCCCAGCAATCTTGATTCCAGCTGTGGAACTATTCCAGCTGTGACTATTTGGCATAGTCAATAAAGCAGAAATAGATATTTTTCTGGAACTCTCTTGCTTTTTCCATGATCCAGCAGATGTTGGCAATTTGATCTCTGGTTCCTTTGCCTTTTTTAAAACCAGCTTGAACATCTGCAAGTTCATGGTTCACGTATTGCTGAAGCCTGGCTTGGAGAATTTTGAGCATTACTTTACTAACATGTGAGATGAGTGCAATTGTGTGGTAGTTTGAGCATTCTTTGGCATTGCCTTTCTTAGGGATTGGAATGAAAACGGACCTTTTGCAGTCCTGTGGCCACTGCTGAGTTTTCCAAATTTGCTGGCATACTGAGTGCAGCACTTTCACAGCATCATCTTTCAGGATTTGAAATAACTCTATTGGAATTCCATCACCTCCACTAGCTTTGTTCGTAGTGATGCTTCCTAAGGCCCACTTGACTTCACATTCCTGGATGTTGGCTCTAGGTGAGTGATCAAACCATCGTGATTATCTGGGTCATGAAGATCTTTTTTGTACAGTTCTTCTGTGTATTCTTGCCACCTCTTCTTAATATCTTCTGCTTCTGTTAGATCCATACCATTCCTGTCCTTTATTGAGCCCATCCTTGCATGACATGTTCCCTTGGTATCTCTCATTTTCTTGAAGAGAGCTCTAGTCTTTCCCATTCTGTTGTTTTCCTCTATTTCACTGTATTGATCACTGAGGAAGGCTTTCTAATGGCTTCTTGCTATTCTTTGGAACTCTGCATTCAGATGCTTATGTGCTTCCTTTTCTCCTTTGCTTTTCACTTTTCTTCTTTTAACAGCTATTTGTAAGGCCTCCTCAGACAGCCCTTTTGCTTTTTTTCATTTCTTTTCCATGGGGATGGTCTTGATCCCTGTCTCCTATACATTGTCACGAACCTCCGTCCATAGTTCATTAAGCACCCTATCAGATCTAGTCCCTTAAATCTATTTCTCACTTCCACTGTATAATCATAAGGGATTTTGTTTAGGTCATATCTGAATGGTCTAGTGGTTTTTCCTCCTTTCTTCAATTTAAGTCTGAATTTGGCAATAAGGAGTTCATGATCTGAGGCACAGTCTGCTCCCGGTCTTGTTTTTGCTGACTGTATAGAGCTTCTCCATCTTTGGCTGCAAAGAATATAATCAATCTGATTTGATCATCTGGTGATGTCCATGTGTAGAGTCTTCTGCTGTGTTGTTGGAAGAGGGTGTTTGCTATGACCAGTGTATTGTCTTGGCAGAACTCTATTAGCCTTTGCCCTGCTTCATTTTGTATTCCAAGGCCAAATTTGCCTGTTACTCCAGGTGTTTCTTGACTTCCTACTTTTGCATTCCAGTCCCCTAGAATGAAAAGGACATCTTTTTGGGGTGTTAGTTCTAAAAGGTCTTGTAGGTCTTCATAGAACCGTTCAACTTCAGCTTCTTCAGCATTTCTTTTTGGGGCATAGACTTGGATAACTGTGATATTGAATGGTTTCCCTTGGAAACGAACAGAGATCATTCTGTCATTTTTGAGATTGCATCCAAGTACTGCATTTTGGACTCTTGTTGACCATGGTGGCTACTCCATTTCTTCTAAGGGATTCCTGCCCGCAGTAGTAGATATAATGGTCATCTGATTTAAATTCACCCATTCCAGTCCATTTGAGTTTGCTGATTCCTAGAATGTTGACGTTCACTCTTGCCATCTCCTGTTTGATACTTCCAATTTGCCTTGTTTCATGGACCTGACATTCCAGGTTCCTATGCAATATTGCTCTTTACAGCATTGGACCTTACTTCTATCACCAGTCACATCCACAACTGGGTATTGTTTTTGCTTTGTCTCCATCCCTTCATTCTTTCTGGAGTTATTTCTCTACTGATCTCCAGTAGCATATTGGGCACCTACCGACCTGGGGAGTTCCTCTTTTGGTATCCTATCATTTTGCCTTTTCATACGTGGTAAGAGGAGCAACCCCACATCCAAGGAGCAGTAGCTGCATGGGCACAGGAAGGCTTAGAGGAGCTACTCCATGTTCAAGGTCAGGAGGGGCAGCTGTGAGGAGATACCCCTCATCCAAGGTAAGGAACAGCAGCTGCACTTTGCTGGAGCAGCCATGAAGAAATATCCCACGTGCAAGGTAAGAGAAACCCAAGTAAGATGGTAGGTGTTGCGAGAGGCATCAGAGGGCAGACACACAAAACATAATCACAGAAATGTAGTCAATCTAATCACACGGACCACAACCTTGTCTAACTCCATGAAACTAAGCCATGCTGTGTGGGGCCACCCAAGATGGGCGGGTCATGGTGGAGAGGTCTGACAAAATGTGGTCCACTGGAATAGGGAATGGCAAACCAGTTCAGTATTCTTGCCTTGAGAACCCCACGAAGGCAAAATGATAAGAAGGAATAAAGGTCCAAATTTACACAAACACGGAGAATTGAAAAGGGAAAATATCCCCAAATGGTTTTTATGAGACTAGCATAACCTTCCTTTCTAAATTTAACAAGAACATTTCAAGAAACAAAAGTACAGGCAAATCTCACTCACAAGCAGACATATTGAATCATAAGTTTAAAAGTAACAAACCAGGACTTGCACAGTGGTGCAGTGGTTAAGAATCTGCCAGCCAATGCAGAGGATATGGGTTTGATCCCTGGTCCAAGAAGATTCCGCATGCCACAGAGCAACTAAGCCCGTGCAAAACTATGGAGGCCTGCGCTCTGCAGCAAGAGAAGCCACTGTAGTAAGGAGTCCGCACATGGCACCTGGAGATGAGCCTCTGCTTCCAGCAGCTAGAGAAAGCCCTTGTGCAGCAACGAAGGCCCAGCACAGCCAAAAATAAATGAATAAATAAGAAATAACAAACCAAATGCACCTATGTGTGAAAAAACAATGCCTTGTGACCAGGTTGAGCTTATCTCAAGATGCAATTTGGTTCAACATCAGAAAATCATTAAGGTAGTTCATTACATAAACTAGTTCATTACATTAAAGTTAGTTCATTATATTAAAAAGTTAAAGTATAATTGTCTCAAAAGATGAAGGAAACTATTTGATAAAGTGTGATATCCTTTCACAATACAAAAGTTATAACAAAGTTGGAATTGAGGGGAACCCCCCCACACCCTACAAAGGGCACTTGCAAAAAACTTAGAGCAAATAGTACAGTTAGTGGTTAAACACTAAGAACATTTCCTGTGACACCAGAGCACAAGAATGCCTGCCACCCTCACTGTCTCAACACTGCACTGAAGGACCTAGCCAGTTCAGTGGAGAAGAAAAACAGAAGATGATGACTGACATGGAAAAGGAAAAGCAGCCACTGGAGCAGATTATCTCTTGTGCCCATGGGCAGAGCCAAATGTCACCTTTGGGAGAGTGGCCCCGCCGCCACACTGGGAGGTGCTGGAGAGTTCCCAGGGGGGATCCAGTGCTGCTGTTCTGGAAAACCGCACTTAGGAAACCACTGCTCTCTGCGGAAGATTCGCAGGTTGTTATAGGCTGAATGGTGTCCTCTCCCCCAAATTCATACACTGAAGCACTAACCCTCAACACCTCAGAATGTGACTGTACTGGGGGATGATTTGGGGGGTAATTAACCTAAAACAAGGCCATTAGAGTGGGCTCTAATCCAATCTAAATGATGTCTTTAGAAGAGAAAAGTGCAGATGACTCTGACAGAGGGTGGGGCAGAGAAAGGCCCTCTGGAGAAGAGTAGGTGAAGGTGAGCCCCAGGATACTGGCTGGTGGGGAGTGAAGCCTTGCAGTGAGAAGTGCTCAGTGTGGCCTCCTGAGGGCTCTAAGGGATGGGGACGTGACTGTAGAGGGTGGAGTCCAGGGACAGCATGGAGTCTCAGATCCTTTTAGGGGGAGTGGTGAATGACGGCTTACTGAGTGCAAGGTTTCCTTTTGGGGTGATGACAGTGTTCTGCAGCTAGACAGAGAAGGCGGCTGCACCACACTGTACAGAGAAAATGTTTGGCTGCCACAGTGCCACTCACAAGCCCCAGCTCAGGCCACTTGGAAACCAGTCAGGAGAGCCTGGTTGTCTTGTAGCAGTGAATCCTTGTATGGAAGTTTGGGTGTGCAGAGCACCTGGATTTGACTGTGTGAAGATGTAAGGCTTTAAACTGAGGTTTATGTTCAACCACATACACACACACACACACACACACACACACACACACACACACACACAGACACACGCTGCATCACTGGAGAAACCTGTCCCCAAGCTGAAGGGATGACTTGCATTAAAATCAAGGGCGGGCACGTGTCTCTGGGGGAGGGGATCTCCATGCTCAGACCCAGGGTGATTTTGTAGATTTAAAGGGCAGAAGGAGGAGGAGTTCTCAACGCTGTCAACAACACTTCCGGACTGACAAACGGTGCCGCAGTGTCTCTGGAGCATCCTGTGTCATGTGCGCTCACTCGTGACCCCGTGGACTGCAGCCCTCCAGGCTCTTCTGTCCCTGGAATTATCCTGGCGAGAATACTGGAGTGGGTTGCCACTTCCTCCTCCAGGGGATTTTCCCCATCCAAGATCGAAATCTTGTCTCCTGCAGCTCCTCTCATTGCAGGCGGATTCTTTACCCATTGAGCCAGCATCCTGAACACAGCATTGGACCAGGTATTGGGAGCTGCATTCTGCTCTGCACACCTCCCCAGGGCTCTTATTCAAAGTTTATGCACATTTAACAAGGAAATTGACTCAAAGTCCAAGGTCCTAATTCTTTCCAATGTGAACTTAAACCATGCGTGTTTGCATACAATACAGTGACAGAACACACTGACCAATGCTGTTAGCGAGCCACACAGGGCAGGGGCAGGCTCTGCATCCCGGCTCCATCAGAGAGAGCGGCTGGAGCACGAACGCTACCATCCGCTGTGACCCAGTTTCTGGGGAAGACTAGCCAGCCAAGAGGGTGGGGTGGGGATTCAATACTCAGCCCTCTACCTCCCAAATTGGAGTCTGCTCTCCAGGTGACCTGTCCCACAAGGTCTGCCCTGGTCTGTAGGTAGGATCCCAGACTCTTCAAGAAACTTCAGAGATGGGCTGGGTCCAAGTGAGGTGGCAGGTAAGGGTGCAGCCTTCTTACCATCCAGCCTGAGGATCAAGTACAGTAATACATTTGAAATCATTCTGAAAGCAAGAGTGTAAGGTTTTTGCAAACAAGAAGGATGTTACTTCAGTAAATGACTCTTACATGGCAGACAACGAGCTGTGTACTAACCAAGAATCATTGTTCAAAGTCCTCAGACCATCTCATGTCAGCTCTTGTTTATAATTATTAAGGTAACTAGAGTACAGTTTCTAAGAAAACAATGCTGGGTACTTTGGAAAGAGTCAAGGAAGCCTGGCTGAAGAACACAGCTGCTGTTGGATTAAGCGTTCTGTGAAACACGGGAGAAAACTGTCTCATATTTGGATTGTGATGTAAGCTCTTTAAACTGTAGACAGTACATTATGGGAAGGATTTGTGCAGTAAAATGGACCAGCGTCACGAGATTGGCAAGTTCATATATGTTGGTGCGTTCACTTAAAATGTGTAAGTTATTTGAAACACTCTCACTCCCACCATTTTAAGTGCCTTTTCCGATTAACCAGTGATTACAGGTTCGCTGTAATCTGGGCTTCCCCGGTGGCTCAGAGGTGAAAGCGTCTGCAATGCAGGAGACCTGGGTTCAATCCCTGGGTCAGGGAAGATTCCCTTGGAGAAGGAAATGGCAACCTACTCCAGTATTCTTGCCTGGAGAATCCCGTGGACGGAGGAACCTGGTGGGCTACAGTCCACGGGGTCGCAAAAAGTCGGACAGGACTGAGCGACTTCACTTCCCTTCACAGGTTCGCTGACCTGGAGAGACAATGGCTGACAGGCTTCGTTCTGGGATACTGGCGCTCCCTCGGAGAAGCTGCGCGGTAGCTCTTTTTGTGTGTATGTGGTAAAATACACATAACAAAAATGCTGCCATTTTAGTAATTCTAAAGTGTGCCATTCGGTGGCATTAAGTTCACGCACGATATTGGGTCCCCAGTACCACTGTCTAGTTCGAGGACTTTTTCATCCCCCAAAGGAAACCCCTTACCTTCAATCAGTCGCTCCCCTGGCCCCCCTTCCCGGCTGCTTTGGGTGGATCGACACGATATGAATGGAATGATGGAACAGTTTCTCTTTTGTATCTTGCTTCTCTCAAGGCATTCTCTTTTTTTTTTTATTTAAAAAAATAAATGTAACTAGAATTGCTATTTCGAGAGCTTTTGGAAATTTCTCAGACATGGAAGTGCCTCTGCCCCTGGGAATATTGCGCCCCGGGTCTCCAGGGCCTGGGAAGCGCTTGGAAGACCGCGCGGCTTCTTGCAGCCCCTGGGGCCGCCCCAGCACTCCGCGCCACGCAAAGACCCTCGGAGTTCTGGCCAGGGGCTCTGCCCAAGGAGCCTCTCCTCCACTGTCCTCAGAAGCGTCCTTCCGCCACCCCCGCAGGGCCTGGAGGGGACCCCTCCGAGTCAGTTCGGCCAGACGCACACCCGCAGGGGTCCTCACCCCGTAGGGGTCCTCTCCCAGCAGGCCTCGGCATCTAATCTGTAAAGGGGTAGGGTCTCCCAAACCTGGAGACAGTCCCTTCCAGCCGCACTGTGATCCGGGACCCCTACCGCACGTGTGTGCGCTAGGAAAACCCCAGAGGCATAGGTCCCTAACCCCGAAACCCGGTGATTCCCAGGAACTAGTGTCACCAGCCCGACCCTAGGCCGAATTCGGCTTTGAGCTTGTCAAGAACCCAGCAGGAGTGTTAGGGGTAAGGAGGGGACTCTAAAACGATCTATCTTTCCCGAGTGCCGGGTTGAGGGCGGCGGGAGGACTAAGATCCCCTCCACACCCTCAACCAGGTTTCCGGGTCTTCTCTGCCCTCCCACCCCGACCTCTGCCACGCACATACCTCTTGGGCACTGCTTTTTCCCTCTTCTTCATGGTGTACTGGCCCCCGGTGGACAGCATGGGGCCCGCGGGCGGCCTCACAAAGGGGCGCGGGGCGGGGATGCCGCCCAGCGCCTGGAAGCTAGTCCGCCCCCCGGAGCCTGTCTGCTCCGGCTGGTCACTCCTGGGGGTCGCCAGCGCGGAGGTCTGGGCGCGCCCCTTCAGGCTGTGCCCGCGCAGGACACGAGCTCCGATCCCGCGCGCACGTTGGAAGGATCTGCACTCGCCAGTCCCAGGGCTGGAGAGTTGCCGCGGGCGACTGGAAGGATCTCCAGGAGTCCCTCCTTGATGCTGGAGACCGAGGGGCGTCCGCCGGGCTTGCAAGTGTTGGCCTCTGGCGAGAGATGAAGCAGGCGCAGAAATGGCGGGCTCCCCCGAGGGCTCTGTGTCCAGGCTTTCTCATACGAAGGTGCGCGCCACAGGTAGCAACTAACTCACTTCGACACCTGGCTAATTTGGAAACCGCGCGTCTATGACGAGGACATCCCCGGAAGGAGTCAGGAGAAGTCCTTGTCCCCGCGCGCGCCCCCTCCCCACGCCTGTCCTTGGATCAATAAGAATCCAGACCCCAGACTGACTCCCTTTTCCCGCCACGTGGCGTCCAGAAACTGCGCTCTACGGGGCAGCAGGTCGCCAAGGCGCAAACTCGGGACAGGAGCCCTTGGAACGCGATGAGGTGTCGGAGATGGAGGGGGGCAGAGGGAAGAGCTGACTGATCCCGGGCCGTGCCCACCTACGCGCCCCGCAGCCAGTAGTCCAGCCGCCTGGAGAGTCCAGATCTGACCCAGGAAGCAGACGCGCAGCTCCAGGAAGTGAAGGCCCCAAGGGTGCCTAAGTCTGTGCCCAGGAGCCTTTGTACTTAATTCTGCTTGACGCGTCTATGTGTGTGAGGCTCTTTGGGTGTTTTTCGGAGTGACGTATTGTCTAAATACTGGAAATGCCTTGGGATCGTCCACATCCACCGGTGACGGGTGAAATGCGATTTCCCCAGCGTGTGGTGTGTGTGCGCGAGAGAAAGCACACTTGCATGTCTGCTCTGGAACCAGGGGTAGACTGTAGTTACTATGTCTCGTTTTCTGTTTACTCTGTAAACAGAGGAAAAAATAAAAACCCAGTAAGATAATTCCAGGTATTTGTATCTTGTTCTCAGTCTCAAGGAGAAAGAATTTAAGGTTTCACCAGCAGCTGTGATGGTTGGTGTATGATGTAGATGCACTATCAGATTAAGCACATTTCCTTCTATTCATAGTTTCCCAAGTCTTTTTCCTTTTTATCATAAATGTGTAATTTTTACAGTGGTATTTCTTTTATTTTTAAAAGATTTTTTTGATGTGGGTCAGTTTTAAAGGTTCTTTTGCTGTGAACCATTTTTAAAGTTGTTATTGAATTTGTTACTACACTGTTTCTGTTTTGTTTTGGTTTTTGGCCCGGAAGCATGTGGGATCTTAGTCGCATGACCAGGGATCAAACCCCCACTCTCTGCACTGGAAGGTGAAGTCTTAACCACTGGACCTCCAGGGAAGTCCCTACAGTGATATTTTTGCATTGAAATGCTATGATTTATTTGTTTGTTCTGTTGATATGGTTAATTGCTTAAGTTGATTTTTGGACACTGAACCAATTTACTTTTCGGGAATAAATCCATTTCATTGCAATGTAGTATCCTTTATTGCTTTACGTTGTTAAATTTAATTTTTTAATATTTTTTTTAGGGATTACAGACCTGAGCTTCATTTTTGATTTTCCCTTTCCATTAATGTCTTTGTAAAATTTTATTTCAAAGTTATGCCAGTCTTATACGCTGAGTTGTGATTGTTCCCATTTTTCACTTTCTTTGGAAGAATTAATGTGTTTTATTTCTGCAATCCAGCCTGGATATCTCATTGAGAAGCTGACCCAGGTGGGAGGGAGGCAGAACCTACCTGTAACAGAACTGAGGAGTAGAGAGAGGGTCATCTGAAGGAGACAAAGTCAGAATGTGTAGGACTTTTACTACCTGGCTCCTTTCCACACAGAAAGGACACAGTGTCCAGTCTGGAGGCCTGGGGAAACTGACCCTGTGTCCATGCATGGCTGTTTGCCCTCCTACACCAACCAGCACCAACCATCAGAACCGTGTGAACTCCGTCATTTGCCCATTCTGGCTCCTTTGTTGTAATTGCGGGACCCAAATAATTGAGAGACCCAAATCTCGATTCCTGCTGCCTCCCCCTCAAAGTGCTCACTATTTCAGGGCTGGAAGTTGCACTGTGTATGGCTGATCATTTTTAGAAAATAAAGGCGGGAATATTTCCCAAGGCATTTTGGGGCCCAGCACAACCCTGATACCCAACTAGACAAGGACATAACAAGAAAAGAAAATTGCAGGCAGTATCTCTGATGAACATGGAACAAAAATCTCAACAAAATATTAGGAAATTCATACATGAAAAGAATGACATATAACCAACTTTCTGGTTGTGTGAGCTTTGTAGTTTACTTAACTGCTCTGAACCCCATGTTAAGTCACTCAGTCCCGGCCAACTCCTTGCAACCCCTTGGACTGTAACCCTCCAAGCTTCTCTGTCCATGGGATTTTCCAAGGAAGAATACTGGAATGGGTTTCCATTTCTTTCTCCAGGGGATCTTACTGACCCAGGGGTCAAACCCACATCTCCTGTGTCTCCTGCATTGGTAGGTGAATTCTTTGCCACTGGGCAACCTGGGAAGCCTACTCACCTCAAACAACAACAACAACAACAACAACAACAACAACAACTTTCCTGAGGACAGTGCTTGGAGACCTGTTACAGTCCTTACTTTTCTCAGTACTAGGGACAGAGTTTGGGCCTGCCCAACTCCGTATGCCACCAGGAATGACCACTGGACTAAAGTAGGCAAGACACCTAAGGAGAGAGAAGAAAAGCTTCTTATGTGAAAAAAGAAAAGAAATAGAGGAAAGACTAGAGATATCCTCAAGAAAATTAGACATACTAAGGAAACATTTCATGCAAAGATGGGCACAATAAAAAGGGACAGAAATTATATGGACTTTATAGAAGCAGAAGATAATAAGAAGAGGTGACAAGAATACACAGAGTTCAGTTCAGTTAAGTTTCTCAGTTGTATCCGATTCTTTGCGACCCCATGAATCGTAGCACGCCAGGCCTCCCTGTCCATCACCATCTCCCGGAGTTCACTCAGACTCACGTCCATCGAGTCAGTGATGACATCCAGCCATCTCATCCTCTGTCATCCCCTTCTCCTCCTGCCCCCAATCCCTCCCAGCATCAGAGTCTTTTCCAGTGAGTCAACTCTTCCCATCAGTTGGCCGGGGTATTGGAGTTTCAGCTTCAGCATCATTCCCTCCAAAGAAATTCCAGGGCTGATCTCCTTCAGAATGGACTGGTTGGATCTCCTTGCAGTCCAAGGGACTCTCAAGAGTCTTCTCCAACACCACAGTTTAAAAGCATCATTTCAATGGCGCTCAGCTTTCTTCACAGTCCAACTCTCACATCCATACATGACCACTGGAAAAAGCATAGCCCAGCAATCTTGATTCCAGCTTGTTCTTCTTCCAGCCCAACGTTTCTCATGATGTACTCTGCATAAAGTTAAATAAGCAGGGTGACAATATGCAGCCTTGATGTACTCCTTTTCCTGTTTGGAACCAGTCTGTTGTTCCATGTCCAGTTCTAACTGTTGCTTCCTGACCTGCATATAGGTTTCTCAAGAGGCAGGTCAAGAGGTCTGGTATTCCCATCTCTTTCAGAATTTTCCATAGTTTATTGTGATCCACACAGTCAAAGGCTTTGGCATAGTCAATAAAGCAGAAATAGATGTTTTTCTGGAACTCTCTTGCTTTTTCCATGATCCAGCGGATGTTGGCAATTTGATCTCTGGTTCCTCTGCCTTTTCTAAAACCAGCTTGAACATCTGCAAGTTCACGGTTCACATATTGCTGAAGCCTGGCTTGGAGAATTTTAAGCATGATTTTAAGAGCATGTGAGATGAGTGCAATTGTGTGGTAGTTTGAGCATTCTTTGGCATTGCCTTTCTTAGGGATTGGAATGAAACTGACCTTTTCCAGTCCTGTGGCCACTGCTGAGTTTTCCAAATGTGCTGGCATATTGAGTGCAGCACTTTCATAGCATCATCTTTCAGGATTTGAAAGAGCTCCACTGGAATTCCACCACCTCCACTAGCTTTGTTCGTAGTTATGCTTTCTAAGGCCCACTTGACTTCACATTCCAGGATGTCTGGCTCTAGGTGAGTGATCACACCATCATGATTAACTGGGTCGTGAAGATCTTTTTTGTACAGTTCTTCTGTGTATTCTTGCACCTCTTCTTAATATCTTCTGCTTCTGTTAGGTCCATACCATTTCTGTCCAATATAGAGCCCATCTTTGCATGAAATGTTCCCTTGTATCTCTCATTTTCTTGAAGAGATCTCTAGTCTTTCCCATTCTGTTGATGCTTATATCTTTCCTTTTCTCCTTTGCTTTTCACTTCTCTTCTTTTCACAGCTATTTGTAAGGCCTCCTCAGACAGCCGTTTTGCACTTTTGCATTTCTTTTCCATGGGGATGGTCTTGATCCCTGTCTCCTGTACAATGTCACGAACCTCAACCCATAGTTCATCAGGCACTATATCTATCAGTTCTAGGCCCTTAAATCTATTTCTCACTTCCACTGTATAACCATAAGGGATTTGATTTAGGTCATACCTGAATGGTCTAGTGGTTTTCCCTACTTTCTTCAATTTCCTTCTGAATTTGGCAATAAGGAATTCATGATCTGAGCCACAGTCAGCTCCTGGTCTTGTTTTTGCTGACTGTATAGAGCTTCTCCATCTTTGGCTGCAAAGAATATAATCAATCTGCTTTCAGTGTTGACCATCTGGTGATGTCCATGTGTAGAGTCTTCTCTTGTGTTGTTGGAAGAGGGTGTTTGCTATGACCAGTGTGTTCTCTTGGCAGAACTCTATTAGCCTTTGCCCTGCTTCATTCCACATTCCAAGGCCAAATTTGCCTGTTACTTCAGGTGTTTCTTGACTTCCTACTTTTGCATTCCAGTCACCTATAATGAAAAGGACATCCTTTGGGGCTGTTATTTCTAAAAGGTCCTGTAGGTCTTCATAGAACCGTTCAACTTCAGCTTCTTCAGCATTACTGGTTGGGGCATAGACTTGGATTACTGTGATATTGAATGGTTTGCCTTGGAAATGAACAGAGATCATTCTGTTGTTTTTGAGATTTCATCCAAGTACTGCATTTTGGACTCTTTTGTTGACCATGATGGATACTCCATTTCTTCTAAGGGATTCCTGTCCGCAGTAGATATCATGGTCATCTGATTTAAATTCACCCATTCCAGTCCATTTTAGTTTGCTGATTCCTAGCCAGTTGTGAATGTGACTGGTGATAGAAGCAAGATCCGATGCTGTAAAGAGCAATATTGCATAGGAACCCGGAATGTCAGGTCCGTGAATCAAGGCAATTTGGAAGTGGTCAAATAAGAGATGGCAAGGGTGAATGTTGACATTCTAGGAATCAGCGAACTAAAATGGACTGGAATGGGTGAATTTAACTCAGATGACCATTATATCTACTACTGCGGGCAGGAATCCCTCAGAAGAAATGGAGTAGCCATCATGGTCAACAAAAGAGTCCGAAATGCAGTACTTGGATGCAATCTCAAAAACGACAGAATGATCTCTGTTCGTCTCCAAGCAAACCACTCAATACCACAGTTATCCAAGTCTATGCCCCAACTGGTAACGCTGAAGAAGCTGAAGTTGAATGGTTCTATGAAGACCTACAAGACCTTTTAGAACTAACACCCCAAAAGATGTCCTTTTCATTCTAGGGGACTGGAATGCAAAAGTAGGAAGTCAAGAAACACCTGAAGTAACAGGCAAATTTGGCCTTGGAATGTGGAATGAAGCAGGGCAAAGGCTAATAGAGTTCTGCCAAGAGAACACACTGGTCATAGAAAACACCCTCTTCCAACAACACAAGAGAAGACTCTACACATGGACATCACCAGATGGTCAACACTGAAAGCAGATTAATTATATTCTTTGCAGCCAAAGATGGAGAAGCTCTATACAGTCAGCAAAAACAAGACCAGGAGCTGACTGTGGCTCAGATCATGAATTCCTTATTGCCAAATTCAGAAGGAAATTGAAGAAAGTAGGGAAAACCACTAGACCATTCAGGTATGACCTAAATCAAATCCCTTATGGTTATACAGTAGAAGTGAGAAATAGATTTAAGGGCCTAGAACTGATAGATATAGTGCCTGATGAACTATGGGATGAGGTTCGTGACATTGTACAGGAGACAGGGATCAAGACCATCCCCATGGAAAAGAAATGCAAAAAAGCAAATTGGCTGTCTGGGGAGGCCTTACAAATAGCTGTGAAAAGAAGAGAAGTGAAAAGCAAAGGAGAAAAGGAAAGATATAAGCATCTGAATGCAGAGTTTCAGAGAATAGCAAGAAGAGATAAGAAAGCCTTCTTCAGCAATCAATGCAAAAAAACTAGAGGAAAACAACAGAATGGGAAAGACTAGAGATCTCTTCAAGAAAATGAGAGATACCAAGGGAACATTTCATGCAAAGATGGGCTTGACAAAGGACAGAAATGATCTGGACCTAACAGAAGCAGAAGATATTAAGAAGAGGCGGCAAGAATACACAGAAGAACTGTACAAAAAAGATCTTCACGACCCAGATAATCATGATGATGTGATCACTAATCTAAAGCCAGACATCTTGGAATGTGAAGTCAAGTGGGCCTTAGAAACCATCACTACGAACAAAGCTAGTGGAGGTGATGGAATTCCAGTGGAGCTCTTTCAAATCCTGAAAGATGATGCTATGAAAGTGCTGCACTCAATATGCCAGCACATTTGGAAAACTCAGCAGTGGCCACAGGACTGGAAAAGGTCAGTTTCATTCCAATCCCTAAGAAAGGCAATGCCAAAGAATGCTCAAACTACCACACAACTGCACTCATCTCACATGCTCTTAAAATCATGCTTAAAATTCTCCAAGCCAGGCTTCAGCAATATGTGAACCGTGAACTTGCAGATGTTCAAGCTGGTTTTAGAAAAGGCAGAGGAACCAGAGATCAAATTGCCAACATCCGCTGGATCATGGAAAAAGCAAGAGAGTTCCAAAAAAACATCTATTTCTGCTTTATTGACTATGCCAAAGCCTTTGACTGTGTGGATCACAGTAAACTGTGGAAAATTCTGCAAGAGATGGGAGTACCAGACCACCTAACCTGCCTCTTGAGAAACCTATATGCAGGTCAGGAAGCAACAGTTAGAACTGGACATGGAACAACAGACTGGTTCCAAATAGGAAAAGGAGTACATCAAGGCTGTATATTGTCACCCTGCTTATTGAACTTATGTGCAGAGTACATCATGAGAAACGCTGGACTGGAAAAAACACAAGCTGAAATCAAGATTGCCAGGAGAAATATCAATCACCTCAGATATGCAGATGACACCACCCTTGTGGCAGAATGTGAAGAGGAGCTAATAAGCCTCCTGATGAAAGTGAAAGAGGAGAGCGAAAAAGTTGGCTTAAAGCTCACATTCAGAAAATGAAGATCATGGCATCCGGTCCCATCACTTCATGGGCAATAGATGGGGAAACAGTAGAAACAGTGTCAGAGTTTATTTATTTATTTTTTTCCCAGAGTTTATTTTTGTGGGCTCCATAATCACTGCAGATGGTGACTGCAGCCATGAAATTAAAAGACGCATACTCCTTGGAAGAAAAATTATGACCAACTAGATTCAAAAGCAGAGACATTACTTTGCCGACTAAGGTCCGTCTAGTCAAGGCTATGCTTTTTCCAATGGTCATGTATGGATGTGAGAGTTGGACTGTGAAGAAGGCTGAGCACCGAAGAATTGATGCTTTTGAAGTGTGGTGTTGGAGAAGACTCTTGAGAGTCCCTTGGACTGCAAGGCGATCCAACCAGTCCATTCTGAAGGAGATCAGCCCTGGGATTTCTTTGGAAGGAATGATTCTAAAGCTGAAACTCCAGTACTTGGCCACCTCATGTGAAGAGTTGACTCATTGGAAAAGACTCTGATGCTGGGAGGGATTGGGGGCAGGAGGAGAAGGGGATGACAGAGGATGAGATGGCTGGATGGCATCACAGACTCAATGGACCTGAGTTTGAGTGAACTCCGGGAGATGGTGATGGACAGGGAGGCCTGGTTTGCTGTGATTCATGTGGTCGCAAAGAGTCAGATACGACTGAGCGACTGAACTGAACTGAACTGAACTGAGAATGTTGACATTCACTGTTGGGTTCCAGCCTCAGTAGAGTCCAAGGATACCCTCAGGATGAATGGCATTGGCGAAAGAATCACCGGGGAGACCAAGTTTTGGTGAGTGAGGCCCGTAACTTTATTTTTATTTTTTTAATTTTTATTTTTACTTCATTTTGCTTTACAATACTGTATTGGTTTTGCCATACACTGACATGAATTCACCACGGGTGTACATGAGTTCCTAATCCTGAACCCCCCTCCCACCTGCCACCCCATATCATGTCTCTGCATCATCCCCGTGCACCAGCTCCAAGCATCCTGTATCTTGTATCGAACATAGATTGGCGATTTGTTTCTTACATGATAGTTTACTTGTTTCAATGCCATTCTCCCAAATCATCCCACCTTCTCCCTCTCCCACAGAGTCCAAAAGTCCGTTGTATACATCTGTGTCTCTTTTGCTGTCTTGCATAGAGGGTTATCATGACCATCTTTCTAAATTCCTCATATATGTGTTAGTATACTGTATTGGTGTTTTTCTTTCTGGCTTACTTCACTCTGTATAATAGGCTCCAGTTTCATCCACCTCATTAGAACTCATTCAAATGTATTCTTTTTAATGGCTGAGTAATATTCCATTGTGTATATGTACCACAGCTTTCTTATCCATTCATCGCTGATGGCCATCTAGGTTGTTTCCAGGTCCTGGCTATTATAAACAGTGCTGCGATGAACATTGGGGTACACGTGTCTCTTTCAATTCTGGTTTCCTTGAGTTGTATGCCCAGCAGTGGGATTGCTGGGTCATAAGGCAGTTCTATTTGCCATTTTTTTAAGGAATCTCCACACTGTTCTCCATAATAGCTGTACTAGTTTGCATTCCCACCAACAGTGTAAGAGGGTTCCCTTTTCTCCACACCTTCTCCAGCATTTATTGCTTGTAGACTTTTGGATCACAGCCATTCTGACGGGTGTGAAATGGTACCTCATTGTGGTTTTGATTTGCATTTCTCTGATAATGAGTGATGTTGAGCATCTTTTCTTGTGCCTCGAATAGCCAAAGCAATCTTGAGAAAGAAGAATGGAACTGGAGGAATCAACCTGCCTGACTTCAGGCTCTACTACAAAGCCACAGTCATCAAGACAGTATGGTACTGGCACAAAGACAGAAACATAGAGCAATGGAACAAAATAGAAAGCCCAGAGATTAATCCACACACCTATGGACACCTTATCTTCAAGAAAGGAGGCAAGAATATACAATGGATTAAAGACAATCTCCTTAACATGTGGTGCTGGGAAAACTGGTCAACCACTTGTAAAAGAATGAAACTAGATCACTTTCTAACTGTGGGGCCCTAAATGGGAAACCTTGAAAAAAGAAGGGCTAGCTTTGTGGTTTAGAGTTAAGATGGCACCTGGCGGAAGAGATGAGGGTGCGGCCTAAGTTGTTTGTTAAAACTTTTGATTGGCTCTCTTGATTTCCATGCATGTGGACAGCGCGTGATCACCATAGACTCTTGTTACAATGAAGCACATGACGACTTGACCTTTACCGTGATTGGTGCAACTATGGTATATTAAGATTTGACCTTTAACGTGATTGGTGCAACTATGGCATATTACAATTTGACCTTTAAAGTGTTTGGTCCAACCCTTGCAAAACCCCCTTGCTTGCCTATGTAAACCAAGAGTTTGTGGCAATAAAGCGGAACTGCTTAGACGAAACCCCTGTCGCGTCTGATTGTCTCTCGCTCGCCAAGGGGCTGGGTTGGCGGACAGCAGGCTCACCTCTCCTTGGGACTCCTCAGCTTTGCTGAGGTAAGTTCCACTGCCTCTCTCTTTCTGCGGAGCGCAGAAACTGGCGCCCAACGTGGGGCACGAAGGGGACGGATGGAAGTGGTGTCACCGTGTGGCTCTGAAAGAGGAGCGATGAAGGACCCTAGGCTGGTCGCAGCGTGGAGCTCCCCTTTAGAGAAGTATCACCCGAGGTAATCCGGATTTCAAGGTGAGTCCCCCTCTGCTTTGAGGGAAGCGGCAAAAAACTCTCCTGACTTATTTTCTTTCTTTTCTTCTTTTCTGATCTGTCTTTAACTCCTTTTTCGAGAGTTTCAGTGAACAGGAGAACAGTTGTAGAGGCAATTGATAAGTCCTGGCTAGGGCCACTCTCTGGCGGACTTTGAAGGCCCTGCAACAAGTGAGCCTCAGTAACTAGAGCCCGACCGGGTGAAACTCTCCTTTAATCATTCTTAACTGAGGATGTGGCCTAGAATCTTCCCTGTGGGCACGGGTCAGGCACTTAAAGGCCATTAGGGAGCCTGCCACTTGAAGACTCCCGTGACAGGATAAGGGGGTCATGGAACAGGCTAGAAACCTCTAGGGTGCCCGCCCTCAGCAAGAAAACTTCCGTGCAACGACATAGGCACATAAACAGTTTCAAAAGCATACCACAAGCCCAACTTTCTGGCCGCCACCACTCCCGGTAGGATTTTTGGTGGTTGTCCTCAGTGACTTTTCTTTCTATTCTGTCTCGGCAGCATGGGAAATAACATCAGGAAATCTGATGAGCCCGCACTCAGGGCACTGAGATATATGCTCATAAGCAGGGGACTTGAGATTTCTGATGCTCAGGCCATTAAGGTCTGGGGGACCATTGTACAGTTAGTCCCCTGGGTTGCTTTGGCCAATCTGTTTTCTTGGGACACTTGGGATCGAGTACAAATCCTTGCTAGGCAGCAAGAGATTCAACCCGGTGAGGAGCCCCCCTTAGGGTTCTGTCTGACCATTTCGGCCCTCAAGCTCTGCTTTTCATGGAGCGAGGAGCAGGTCACTGATACGGGTACCCCCAATTCAAAATCAGAAAAACAATGGGAAAAGTTAGACGAAGAACGAGTCATGTTGGACCAAAATATAGCAAAAGAGACTGTAGCAAATAAAGACTCAAGAGCGAATAGTGGGCCATGGGAGCCTTTTGGGGATGATAAAGGGGCGGGAGAGAATAGAGACCCCTCTGATGCCCAGAGACCGGAAGCCCAGGGGAGAGATCTGTGCCCCTCCCTGCTTCCCCCATTTGAGGAAGTTTTGGGAGCACCTTGGGTGGGAGAGAGAATGAGGTCACCTTGGAAAGGGAGAACCTATCCCGGGGACGCTTGGGGATTCCCGCTGCCCTTTACCGGCCCGACTCAAGCCTTTCCTGTAAATGTTAACCCGGGGGGGAATAGGCTGGCAGCCTGGTACCCCTGGGAGGCCAATGATTTAAAAGAGCTCAAAAAGGCAGTGGCAGAGGATGGCCCAAACTCCCCATGGGCAGAAATTATTCTCCAGGGCCTGGCTCGTCAACCTTGTATGACCCAGGACTGGAAGATGCTATGTAAGGCAGTGCTCCCCAGTAACACCTATATCAAATGATGTGCCTTTCTCAAGGAAGAGTGTCAGGCAGAAAGAAATCAAGCTGCCAACCCTGCTATCCCGGTGACTTTCGGGATGTTGTCAGGGACGGCAGATCAATGGAGTATGGGACCTCAACAGGCCACCATTCCTGCTCCTTATACAGATCAGGTGTGGTCCATATGCCTGGCTGCCTGGAAAAAGCTTGCGGAGGGCCCCAGTGAGCCCCCTATATTGGGCATCATGCAAAAAAATAATGAAGACCTCTCCACCTTCATAGATCGGGTGGAAAAGAGTATACAGAGGAAATTCCTTCCGCGGCTCCTGAGAGATCAATTTGTTAGGCTATTAGTCTGGGAAGGGATGAACTCAGACCATAAGTTGGCTTGTGCAGGACAGAAAGACCACTCTATGGAGCAATGGATTGTAGCCACCAAAGACGTGGGGACACAGAGCCATCAGACCCGCTACTTGAACAGGTTAACCCCGTTTATGTACACCATCTTAGGGGTCATCAAAATTTACCTGGATTGCTTTCAATGGGAAATTCCCTGGCTGATAGAGCGGCCTCCCTTACAATCCAAGCTTATAACTTACAAGATGCCTATGATCTTCACAATCTTACTCATATAAATTGGAGAGGTTTCCACAGATCCCTATTAGAGAATTAAAGAAAATTATACATACTTGTAAATCCTGTCTTCCTTATTTACAAGTACTGCCTTTACAGCCCCCAGGAGTAAACCCTTGAGAGCTAAAACCCAATGTGCTATGGCAAATTGATGTGACCCATTATTCTCCTTTTGGAAAACTTAAGTATGTTTGTGTCTATTGACACTTACTCTCAGGCCTGCTGGGCTACTGCCCACACAGGAGAAAAAGCAAAACATGCTCAAAGCCATTTGTTACAATGTTTTGCGACGTTGGGCCTTCCCCATCAAATAAAGACAGATAATGGTCCTTGCTTCATCAGCCAGAGGTTACAGAAATTCTTCCAACAATGGCACATTCGTCATAACCCCGGAATCCCACATAACCCTCAGGGACAAGCCATAATTGAGCACCACCATCAAAATTTAAAGGCTCAATTACAAAAACAAAAAGGGGGAATAAGCCCTCACCAGCAACTTGGAATGGCACTCTTTAAACATTTTAAATTTTTCAAAAAATGAACCGATACCATGTTTTCAAAAACATTGGTCTAACAAAGAAATAAAACCTGAAATACAAGTGAGATGGAAAGACCCCATCACTGGCCAGTGGAAGGGGTCAGATCCACTCCTTACAATGGGAAGAGGATTTGGATGCATATTCCCCATTGGGGACCCCAGCCCTATATGGGTGCCAGCAAGGAATCTTAAATTTACACCACAAGAAAGAGGTCAAATTTCAAAATCTGACACAGATTAAAGAGACACTCACATATTGAGCCAAGAACAAAAAGTTCTTGAGGCGATCTTTTCTTCCCTTTCAGATCATCGATGCGGCGACCCTGGTGGACACTGCTCCTGGTGATCGTTGGATTACCTATCCTCTCCTTGCTGACCATCATTGACATACCAGGCCATCAACCATGAGGGTACAACAGTGTCAGCATCCATCGAGTTCAACAAGCTCAGACCATCAACGTTATAAACAACATATCCACTGCCTCTGCTCGAGGATTTCAAACCAGCTCGAACACCTGAGATTTGCCATAACGGGACACCAACAACAGCTTGACCTCCACGCCAGAGCGATCAAGATGTTGAGTGTCTTAGCGTGCATAGACTTCGATGTGAGATACCCCAGCTTTTGTCTGACAGCTTTTCCAGTGTTAAATGAGACTCTAACAGGTGAAAAAGGGAGCAACAGATCAATGGGACTGGGTACACCTGGTTTAAAAATGCCTTCTATTTGCTTGTTTTTGTTCTGCTTGTTGTAATGTTAACAGGTAAAAAAAAATCTCACAGCCCGCAATAGGTGCTTACAGCAAAAAATAGTTATGCTTGCCCAGGTCATGGAAAAGGAGCCCCACGTTGGGCACCCACAAAACCCCTGGATTAATTTAGTCCTTCAAGAGGTTAACTGAGACAGATAAATAAAAAGAGTTCTAGATGTCTATCATCTAGAGAGATTCTGCCTAGCCCCCAAGAGGTGGCTGGATAGCCAATGACGGGTAAGACCATCAGAGGAGGGCAACCTAAGACAGGCACAGCCACGAGAGGGGCTAGCAAGGCTGAAGGCTGGCCGCCTACAGCTTTATGCCTTGCTCTACAGAACATCAATACAAATGTCTCGAGGGCTTAAATAAAATAAAAAAGGGGGAGATGTGGGGCCCTAAATTGGAAACCTTGAAAAAAGAAGGGCTAGCTTTGCAGTTTAGAGCTAAGATGGTGCCTGGCGGAAGAGATGAGGGTGTGGCCTAAGTTGTTTGTTAAAACTTTTGATTGGCTCTCTTGATTTTCATGCACGTGGACAGCTTGTGATCACCATAGACTCTTGTTACAATGAAGCGCATGGCGACTTGACCTTTACCGTGATTGGTGCAACTATGGTATATTAAAATTTGACCTTTAACGTGATTGGTCCAACCCTTGCAAAACCCCCTTGCTTGCCTATATAAACCAAGAGTTCGTGGCAATAAAGCGGAACTGCTTAGACGGAACCCCTGTCGCGTCTGATTGTCTCTCGCTCGCCGAGGGGCTGGGTTGGTGGACAGCAGGCTCACCTCTCCTCGGGACCCCTCAGCTTTGCTGAGGTAAGTTCCACTGCCTCTCTCTTTCTGCGGAGCACCCCCCGCACTAACTTTATTTTTTAAAGGGGCTTTTATACATTGACTTGTACATAGAGGAAAATGAAAGATGTAAAGTCATGTAGAGTCAGCTCAAACATTCCAGCAGTTTTGCCCTTATCAAAACCAGGAGTTTTTTTGCATACCTTTTCCATAATCAAGGGTCTTATGTTGTGTACATTATCTGCTGGCCTTGGAGGCCTGTTGACATTTTATAACCCTTTTTTGATAAAGGTTGATCAACCAGAAAACTTGTTTTCCCTTGAAGTGTTTATTTTTTTTTATACCTCTAATCTGTGTTAGCCTCAAAAAGTACTAAACAGAGTTACATTCTCATGGAGCAAAGGTGTTCAGTTCAGTTCAGTTGCTCAGTCGTGTCTGACTCTTTGCGACCCCATGAATCGCAGCAGGCCTCCCGTCCATCACCATCTCCCGGAGTTCACTCAGACTCATGTCCATCGAGTCAGTGATGCCATCCAGCCATCTCATCCTCTGTCGTCCCCTTCTCTTCCTGTCCCCAATCCCTCCCAGCATCAGAGTCTTATCCAATGAGTCAACTCTTCGCATGAGGTGGCCAAAGTACTGGAGTTTCAGCTTTAACATCATTCCTTCCAAAGAAATCCCAGGGCTGATCTCCTTTAGAATGGACTGGTTGGATCTCCTTGCAGTCCAAGGGACTCTCAAGAGTCTTCTCCAACACCACAGTTCAAAAGCATCAATTCTTCAGCACTCAGCTTTCTTCACAGTTCAACTGTCACATCCATATATGACCACTGGAAAAACCGTAGCCTTGACTAGATGGACCTTTGTTGGCAAAGTAATGTCTCTGCTTTTTAATATGCCATCTAGGTTGGTCATAACTTTTCCTTCCAAGGAGTAAGCATCTTTTAGTTTCATGGCTGCAATCACCATCTGCAGTGAATTTGGAGCCCCCCCCCCAAATAAAATCTGACACTGTTTCCACTGTTTTTCCATCTATTTCCCATGAAGGGATGGGACCAGATGCCATGATCTTAGTTTTCCGAATTTTGAGCTTTAAGCCAACTTTTTCACTCTCCTCTTTCACTTTCATCAAGAGGCTTTTTAGTCCTCTTCATTTTCTGCCATAAGCGTGGTGTCATCTGCATATCTGAAGTTATGTATATTTCTCCTGGCAATCTTGATTCCAGCTTGTGCTTCTTCCAGCCCGTTTCTCATCATGTACTCTGCATGTAAGTTCAATAAGCAGGATGACAATATACAGCCTTGATGTACTCCTTTTCCTGTTTGGAACCAGTCTGTTGTTCCATGTCCAGTTCTAACTGTTGCTTCCTGACCTACATACAGATTTCTCAAGAGGCAGGTCAGGTGGTCTGGTATTTCCATCTCTCTCAGAGTTTTCCACAGTTTATTGTGATCCATGCAGTCAGATGCTTTGGCATAGTCAATAAAGCAGAAATAGATGTTTTTTTGGAACTCTCTTGCTTTTTCCATGATCCAGCGGATGTTGGCAATTTGATCTCTGGTTCCTTTGCCTTTTTTAAAACCAGCTTGACCATCTGCAAGTTCATGGTTCACGTATTGCTGAAGCCTGGCTTGGAGAATTTTGAGCATTACTTTACTAGTATGTGAGATGAGTGCAATTGTGCAGTAGTTTGAGCATTCTCTGGCATTGCCTTTCTTAGGGATTGGAATGAAAACTGACATTTTCCAGTCCTGTGGCCACTGCTGAGCTTTCCAAATTTGCTGGCATATTGAGTGCAGCACTTTCACAGCATCATCTTTCAGGATTTGAAATAGCTTGTATACTGTATATTCTCCGTTGTATATTCTTGCCCCCTTTGTCAAAGATAAGGTGTCCATAGGTGTGTGGATTTATTCTGGACTTTCTAGTTTTTTCCATTGGTCTGTATTTCTGTCTTTGTGCCAGTATCATACTGTCTTTTTTTTTTTTCTTAAATTTATTTGTATTTATTTATTTGGCTGTGCCAAGTCGTGGCATGTGAACTTAGTTGCAGCATGTGGAATCTAGTTCCCTGGCCAGGGATCGAACCCAGGCCCCCTGCATTGGGAGCACAGAGTCTTAGCCATTGGACCACTAGGGAAGTCCTCATACTGTCTTGACTGTGGCTTTGTAGTAGAGCCTGAAGTCAGGCAGGTTGATTCCTCCAGGTCTATTCTTCTTCCTCAAGATTGCTTTAAATATTCAAGGTTTTCTGTATTTCCATACAAATTGTGAAATTATTTGTTCTATTTCTGTGAAAAATACTGTTGGTAGCTTGATAGGGACTGCATTGAATCTATAGATTACTTTGGGTAGTATACTCATTTACACTATATTGATTTTTCTGATCCATGGACACGGTATATTTCTCCATCTATTTATGTCCTCTTTGATTTCTTTCACCAGTGTTTTATAGTTTTATATATATAGGTCTTTTGTTTCTTTAGGTAGATATATTCCTAAGTATTTTATTCTTTTCATTGCAATGGTGAATGGAATTGTTTCCTTAATTTCTCTTTCTATTTTCTCATTATTAGTGTATAGGAATGCAAGGGATTTCTGTGTGTTGATTTTATATCCTGCAACTTTACTATATTCATTGATTAGCTCTAGTAGTTTTCTGGTGGAGTCTTTAGGGTTTTCTATGTAGAGGATCATGTCATCTGCAACAGTGAGTGTTTTACCTCTTCTTTTCCAGTCTGGATTCCTTTTATTTCTTTTTCTGCTCTGATTGCTCTGGCCAAAACTTCCAAAACTATGTTGAATATTAGTGATGAGAGTGGGCACCCGTGTCTTTTTCCTGACTTTAGGGGAAATGCTTTCCGTTTTTTAACATTGGGGATAATGTTTGCTGTGGGTTTGTCATATATAGCTTTTATTATGTTGAGAGATGATCCTTCTGTTCCTGCTTTCTGGAGGGTTTTTATCATAAATGGATGTTGAATTTTGTCAAAGGCTTTCTCTGCATCTATTGAGATAATCATATGGTTTTTATCTTTCAATTTGTTAATGTGATGTATTACGTTTATTAATTTGCAGATATTGAAGAATCCTTGCATTCCTGGGATAAAGCCCACTTGGTCATGATGTATGATCTTTAATATGTTGTTGGATTCTGATTGCTAGAATTTTGTTGAGGATTTTTGCATTTTTGTTCATCAGTGATGTTGGCTTGTAGTTTTCTTTTTCTGTGGAATCTTTGTCAGGTTTAGGTATTAGGGTGATGGTGGCCTTATAGAATGAGTTTGGAAGTTTACCTTCCTCTTCAATTTTCTGGAAGAGTTTGAGTAGGATAGGTGTTAGCTCTTCTCTAAATTTTTGGTAGAATTCAGCTGTGAAGGTGTCTGGTCCTGGGCTTTTTTTGTTGGAAGATTTCTGATTACAGTTTCAATTTCCGTGCTTGTGATGGGTCTGTTAAGATTTTCTATTTCTTCTTGGTTCAGTTTTGGAAAGTTGCACTTTTCTAAGAAATTGTCCATTTCTTTCAAGTTGTCCCTTTTATTGGCATATAATTGCTGATAGTATTCTCTTATGATCCTTTGTATTTCTGTGTTGTCTGTTGTGATCTCTCCATTTACATTTCTAATTTTGTTGATTTGATTATTCTTCCTTTGTTTCTTGATGAGTCTGGCTAATGGTTTGTCTTATTTATCCTCTCAAAGAACCAGCTTTTGGCTTTTTTGATTTTTGCTATGGTCTCTTTTGTTTCTTTTGCATTTATTTCTGTCCTAATTTTTAAGATATCTTTCCTTCTACTAACCCTGTGGCTCTTCATTTCTTCCTTTTCCAGTTGGTTTAGGTGTAGAGTTAGGTTATTTATTTGATTTTTTTCTTGTTTCTTTAGGTATGCCTGTATTGCTATGAACCTTCCCCTTAGCACTGCTTTTACAGTGTCCCACAGGTTTTGGGTTGTTGTGTTTTCATTTTCATTCATTTCTATGCATATTTTGATTTCTTTTTTGATTTATTCTGTGATTTGTTGGTTATTCAGCAGCATGTTGTTCAGTCTCCATAAGTTGGAATTTTTAATAGTTTTTCTCCATAATTGAGATCTAATCTTACTGCATTGTGGTCAGAAAAGATGCTTGGAATAATCTCAATTTTTTTTTGGATTTACCAAGGCTACATTTATGGCCCAGGATGTGATCTATCCTGGAGAAGGTTCCGTGTGCACTTGAGAAAAAGGTGAAATTCATTGTTTCGGGGTGAAATGTCTTATAGATATCAATTAGGTCTAACTGGTCTATTGCATCTTTTAAAATTTGTGTTTCCTTGTTAATTTTCTGTTTAGTTGATCTATCCATAGATGTGGGTGGGGTATTAAACTCTCCCACTATTATTGTGTTATTGTTAATTTCCCCTTTCATACTTGTCAGCATTTGTCTTACATATTACGGTGCTCCTATGTTGGGTGTATATATATTTATAATTGTTATATCTTCTTCTTGGATTGATCCTTTGATCATTATGTAGTGGGCTTCTTTGTCTCTTTTCATAACCTTTGTTTTAAAGTCTATTTTATCGGATATGAGTATAGCTACTCCTGCTTTCTTTTGGTCTCTATTTGCATGGAATATCTTTTTCCAGCCCTTCACTTTCAGTCTGTATGTGTCCCTTGTTTTGAGGTGGGTCTCTTGTAGACAACATATATAGGGGTCTTGTTTTTGTATCCATTCAGCCAGTCTTTGTCTTTTGGTTGGGGCATTCAACTCATTTACGTTTAAGGTAATTATTGATAAGTATGATCCTGTTGCCATTTACTTTATTGTTTTGGGTTCGAGTTTATACACCCTTTTTGTGTTTCCTGTCTAGAGAAGATCCTTTAACATTTGTTGGAGAGCTGGTTTGGTGGTGCTGAATTCTCTCAGCTTTTGCTTGTCTGTAAAGCTTTTGATTTCTCCTCCATATTTGAATGAGATCTTTGCTGGGTACAGTAATCTGGGATGTAGGTTATTTTCTTTCATCACTTTAAGTATGTCCTGCCATTCCCTCCTGGCCTGAAGAGTTTCTATTGAAAGATCAGCTGTTATCTTTATGGGAATCCCCTTGTGTGTTATTTGTTGTTTTTCTCTTGCTGCTTTTGTGTTTGATCTTTGTTAATTTGATTAATATGTGTCTTGGGATGTTTTGCCTTGGGTTTATCCTGTTTGGGACTTTCTGGGTTTCTTGGACTTGGGTGATTATTTCCTTCTCCATTTTAGGGAAGTTTTCTACTATTATCTCCTCAAGTATTTTCTCATGGTCTTTCTTTTTGTCTTCTTCTTCTGGGACTCCTATGATTTGAATGTTGGGGCATTTAACATTGTGCTAGAGGTCTCTGAGATTGTCCTCGTTTTTTTAAATTCGTTTTTCTTTTTTTCCTCTCTGATTCATTTAATTTCTAACATTATATCTTCTACTTCACTAAGTGTATCTTCTGCCTCCATTATTCTACTATTTGTGCCTCCAGAGTGTTTTTGATTTCATTATTCATTATATATTGATTATATTGATTATATTCATTATATTTTGATCACATTATTCATTATATATTGACTCTTTTTTAATTTCTTCTAGGTCCTTGTTAAACCTTTCTTGCATCTTCTCAATCCTTGTCTCCAGGCTATTTATCTGTGATTCCATTTTGTTTTCAAGATTTTGGATCATTTTCACATTCATTATTTGGAATTCTTTATCAGGTAGATTCCCTATCTCTTCCTCTTTTGTTTGGTTTGGTGGACATTTATCCTGTTCCTTTAGCTGCTGGGTAGTCCTCTGTCTCTTCATCTTGTTTATATTGCTGAGTTTGAGGTGGCCTTTCTGTATTCTGGCAGTTTGTGGAGTTGTCTTTATTGTGGAGTTTCCTTACTGTGGATAGGGTTGTATCAGTGGCTTGTCAAGACTTCTTGGTTAGGAAAGTTTGTGTCGGTGTTCTGGTGGGTGGAGCTGGATTTCTTCTCTCTGGAGTGCAAATGAAGTGTCCAGTAATGAGTTATGAGATGTCAATGGTTTTGGAGTAACTTTGGGCAACCTGTATATTGAAGCTCAGGGGTGTGTTCCTGTGTTGCTGGAGAATTTGTGTGGTATGTCTTGCTCTGGAACTTGTTGGCCCTTTGGTAGTGCTTGGTTTCAGTGTAGGTATGGAGGAGTTTGATGAGCTCCTGTTGATTAATGTTCCCTTGAGTCAGGAGTTCTCTGGTGTTCTCAGGATTTGGACTTAAGCCTCCTGCTTCTGGTTTTCAGTCTTATTTTTACAGTAGTCTCAAGACTTTTCCTTCTATATAGCACTGTTGATAAAACATCTAGGTTCAAGATGAAAAGCTTCTCCACATTGAGGGATACCCAGAGAGGTTCACAGAGTTACATGGAGAAGAGAAGAGGGAGGAGGGAGTTAGCGGTGACCCGAATGAGATGAGGTGGAATCAAAAGAGGAGAGAGCAAGCTGGCCAGTAATTACTTCCTTATGTGTGCTCCACAGTCTGGACCACTCAGAGATGTTCATGGAGTTACACAGGGAAGAGGAGAGGGAGGAAGTAGACAGAGGTGGCCAGGAGGATAAAGGGGGGAATCAAAAGGAAAGAGACAGATCAGCCAATAATCAGTTCCCTAAGTGTTCTCCACCGTCTGGAACACACAGAGATTCACAGAGTGGGTAGAGAAGAGAAGGGGGAGTGAGGAGACAGAGGCGACTTGGTGGAGAAAAATGAGAGTCCAAAGGGGGAGAGAGCAGTGAAACCAGTAATCTCGGTTCCAAGTAAAAATGGGTACTGAAGATTGGGTTCTTAAAGGTACAAAATTTATAACAAATACCAGAAAGCAAAGATTAAAAATCCAGAGTAGAGGTTGGATTTTCAAAAATACAATATTTAAGAAAAGAAGAAAAAAAAAAGAAAAACAAAGTCACAAAAATTATTTTAAAAAATATGTATATATGAAGTTTGCTTTAAAAAACAGGGTCTTTTTTTTTTTTTGCAAAGTAATAGTAGGTTATAAAATGAAAATTAAAGGAGTAATAGAGGACTTAAAAATTAAAAAAGAAAAATGATCATAAAAATAGTAAAAATATACCTAGGACTTTCTCTGGTGGGGTTGTGGGCAGTGTGGGGTCAGTTCATTTTCGGATAGTTCCTTGGTCTGGCTTATAATTCTCCAGATCTATAGGCCCCTTCCTACATAGTCAGTACTAACTACAGGGTTTTAATCTATTGCACCTGTCAGTTCCAAGGAGGTTCCCTCTGGTTTAGCTTCTTTTGTTTGCTGGTCTCTTCAGTGTCTGATTTCCACCCTAACACAAGGGAGGCAGTTGTGGACACTTTTTAAGGCTCACTTATTCAGTTGTGCTGTGGGGAGGAAGGGATGCTGCAAACAAATAACAGTGGTGCATGCTCGCAGTGTCTCAGCCACACTGGGCCTGCCCCTGCTCACGGCGCGTGTGCCCTCCCTGCCCACACTGCTCAGGCTCTAGGTTGCTCCGCAGGGAACCGTCCGAGGCCGGCCCTGGGCTGCCTGCACCTCCCAGGTCTAAGCCGCTCAGGTTCAGGCACTCAGGTAGTCCTCAGAGGCGCAGACTCAGTTGGGCCTGTGTTTTGTGCCCTTCCCAGATCCGAGCAGCTTAGGTGATGAGGTGTTTGGCGAGCTTGGCTGCTGAGACTTATCCCCTTCCCCGTCCCTGCTGCTTGGTTTTCTGGGGGTACAACTGACACACCTTCTCAGGCGGATGTTGACTGTCCAGGACCCCAAGAAATCTTAGTTAGCAAAGAAGCCTGCTTGCAGTTTGGTAGATATTGTCTCTCTGGGGCTGCAATTGCCCCCTTCCGGCTGCCTGTCACCGGAGGGGGATGGTCTGCAGCCGGCTATGTCTGTTCAGTCCTTTGTTCTGTGAGCCGGCCTGGCAGTGTCTTAGGTCAGGGCTGGCTTTTCGCATGGTAGCTATCCCAGTCTGGTTTGCTAGGCCAAGTTAGTTCCCTCAGATTGCCCTCGGGGCATTTAGGCCCGATGATCCTAACTCTAAGCAACGCAGCCCGCGCCTCCCTGCCCAGCCCCCGCTTGCTAGTGGCGGGTGCAGGTGTCTGCGCTGCTTCTCTACTGGGGGAGTTACTGTTGGGCTTGTAATCTGTGGGTTTTAATTATTTATTTGTTTTTCCTCCCTGTTATGTTGCCCTCTGTGCTTCCAAGGCTTGCCACAGACTCGGCAGTGAGAGTGTTTCCTGGTGTTTGGAAACGTCTCTCTTTTTAAGACTCCCTTCCCGGGACGGAGCTCCATCCCTACCTCTTTTGTCTCTTCTTTTGCCTTTTATATTTTTTCCTACCTCCTTTCAAAGACAATGGGTTGCTTTTCTGGGTGCCTGATGTCCTCTGCCAGCATTCAGAAGTTGTTTTGTGGAATTTACTCAGCGTTTACATGTTCTCTTGATGAATTTGTGGGGGAGAAAGTGGTCTCCCTGTCCTATTCCTCCACCATTTTTAGGACTGCCTCCCCTCTGTTTATTTTAGCTTCTTCTGTTTGCTGGTCTCTTCAGTGTCTAATTTCTTCCCTGACACAAGGTGGTGGTTGTGGTCGCTTTTTTAGGCTTACTTGTTCAGTCGTGCTATGGGTAGGGAGGAACGCTGCAACGAATATCACTGGCGTATGTGGGGAGTGCTCGCAGTGTGTCAGCCACACTGGTTTGGCCCCCTGGCATGGCGTGTGTGCTTTCCCAGACTCCACTGCTCAGGCTCTAGGTTGCTCTGCTGGAAACTGTCTGAGGTGTTGCATGTACTTCCCAGGTCTAAGCCGCTCAGGTTCAGGTGCTCAGTCCTCCACAAAGGTGCAGACTTGGTTGGGCCTGTGTTTTGTGCCCTTCCCAGGCCGAGCAGCTCAGATGACCAGGTGCTTGGTGAGTGTAGTCGCCCGCAGTTGGGGGCTGTGGCTTATTGCCTCCCGCGTCTCAGCCACTTGGTTTTCTGGGTGTACATTGGGCGCGCCTTCTCAGGTGTGCCATGTGTCTCTTCTGGGGAGCTGATCTCTGGCTGAGACCCTCCCGGCTGATGTCGACCATCCAGAATCCCAAGAAGCCTTGGTTAGCAAGGAAGCCTGCTTACAGTTTGGTATAGGATGCCTCTCTGGGGCCGCGATTGCCCCCTTCCGGCTCTGGCTGCCCATTCCTGCCTGTCTCTGAAGGGGGATGGGCTGGTCCGAAGCCAGCTAGCTCTGTTCAGTCCTTTGTTCTGTGAGCGGGCCTGGTGGTGTCTTAGGCTAGGGCTTTTCGCGGGGATAACTATCCCACAGTCTGGGTTGCTATCTCAAGTTAGTTCCCTCAGATTGTCCTCGGGGGATTCGGGCCCGGTCCTTACCCTAAGCAATGCAGCCCGTGCCTCCCTGTCCAGACCCCGCTTGCTAGAGGCGGATGCGAGCGCCTGCACAGCTTCTCCGCTGGGAGTTGCTGTTAGGCACGTAATTTGTGGGTTTTCATTATTTATTTATTGTTCCTCCCAGTTATGTTGCGCTCTGAGGTTCCAAGGCTTGCCGCAGACCCGCCAGTGGGAGTGATTCCTGGTGTTTGGAAACTTCTCTCTTTTTTAAGACTCCCTTTCCAAAAAAATTAAAAATAAATGAATTAATAAACATCACACACTTCAAAAAAATAAAAAACACTCCCTTTCCGGGGTGGATCTTTGTCCCTACTTCTTTTGTGTCTCTTTTTTATCTTTTATATTTTTTCCTACCTCCTTTTGAAGACAATGGGCCATTTTTCTGGGTGCCTGGTGTCCTCTGCCCGTATTCAGAAGTTGTTTTGTGGAATTTGCTCAGTGTTCAAATGTTCCTTTGATGAATTTGTGGGGGAGAAAGTGGTCTCCCCATCCTACTCCTCCGCCATCTTCTGAAAGGCCAAGTCTTAACCACCGAACCCCCAGCTTTGCATCTTGATGGAGATGATGGTTACACGAATCTACACAGGTGACAAAATGATATGACTATACATACATATTACACCAATAAGAAATTTCATATTATGATTATGAAAGATGCAACTTTGGGAAAGGTTAGTGGGACTTCTCTGGACTATTTTTACAACTTCCTGTGAATACATTTATTTAAAAATAAAAGGATTACATTTTAAAATGGAAATTTTTCATGGGTTTGAAACTGCATAAATTATATCACTGTTTTATACTGCAAATTCAAATAAAAATTAGTTTGGTCATTGAACAAGATAAAGTAATACATTTGCTTTACATGGAAATTTCAGAAACCTGAAATTCAGCTCCGACAGTCACCACGCCAGCCTCAAGGATGATACATGGTAACCAGGGTAACACTGAATATTGACATAATTTTTGCCAGCTGAGAGAATCAACTTATGATTATCTTCCTGGCATAGTTCTAGAACCCTGAGGAATAATTGCCAATCTTAGTCCAACTCAGGAGCAATCTATTACCTCAGAAGGTAATTGCACACTTGAAAATGATGAATAATTAACAGGAGACACATGGCATCGGAGAGGGCAATTTAGGCTCCCCTGGACATGCCAGACTGAGTCCCTGTACGTGCGGCCATTTCCACTTTGGATAACAAACAGGTTAGTGCCCAGTGGGAGATGAAATCACACAGCCCCTTCCCCATAACTCTGGCTGCCTGTCATTGCTTTTCAGCACAGCGCGTGTGAGTTAACCTGCCTGCACCAGGCCACTGAGACCAGCTTTGGTAAGGATCCTGGTGTGATTGGGGTCTCAGGGCTGCAAGGAGATACTCAGACTTCTCTAGAATCTCTCCTCCTCATTCTGTTCTCCTCTTTCCAAATCTAAACTCATGCTCCCATCTCTTCAGTTCAGTTCAGTTGCTCAGTCGTGTCATCCCCCCATTTCAATTTCTTCTTTGTATTGGTTTTATAAAAAAAATTTTATGGTATGATTACATTGTGGTTTTACTACATCAACTTTTAAAATTTCTTCAGTTTATCTTCATTTTCTATTCTATTAGTAATTCCCCTTTTCCTGAATTATTCTTTTCTCTTAAAATTTCTTCTTTGGCTTCTTTGGTTATTTCCATTTCTCTTCTTTAATTTTTGTTCATAAAAAAAAACACTTTCCTATGTAATTAAGATAACCATGTGTACTTGATTATAGATCAAAATATGTCATCTATTGATTGGGTAACCTTTTTTGCCCATTTTCTTTTATTATTTTTTTCTTTGTCCTTTATACTTTAAGAGTGTGTCTTAACCCCTATTCTATTTTTATTCCTTGTCTCTTTGCTTGGTGGCATTTTCTCTTCAACTTGCATGCGTTCATTTTTTAGAGTTTTTTTAAAGCATATATCCAATGATTTTTCCTATCAATTAATATTTCAAGTCATTTTCTTCATTCTTCCTTTTATCTACTTCTGCAATGTATATCACTTTTTTTTCTTTCTGCTACTAATTACAGTATTTCTGCTGTTTCTATGATCTTCTCCAGCATCATCTATTTTCAGAAGAGTATTTGTTGTCCTTTTGTTTCTCTTTCCCTTGTCCTTTGGTTTATACTTAATTCTATTATCTTTTATCCTAACTAAATTTTGCTTATCCTAGTACATCTGCATACCAGAATTTGCAGTTATGTTGTGGCAGATATCTTCCTCCTCCATTGTTGTTGTTGTTCAGTTGCTAAGTCATGTCTGACTCTTTGCGACCCCATGGACTGCAGCACGCCAGGCTTTCCTCCCACATAGGACTGGTTATTACATTCATTTTATATTAATTGTAACATGGTCAAATTTAAAAAATATTTTTATTTGTATTTCTTTTTTAAAAAAACATTTGAGAAAAATGTATCTGGCTAAACTCTTGAAGATATTCTCTATATTAATTCTAAAATATTTAATAGATTTGTTTGCATAAAATGATATTAAATGCATTTTCTGATAAAATAATCACATTATATCAGAAATATCTAAGGTCATTTGTAGAAAAGAACATCGTTTTTGTGAAAGACTCTTTTCCCACTTTACTTCCTCCATCATATATCAGGACTGGAAAGTGTGTAGATTGATTTCCAGGAATTCTACTTGTTTTACAGGGACATCCTGGACCAAAATCATTGTATTTAATGATTTAGCTTTATAATGATTTATTTTGATATCTCCTAGAACAACTATTTACACATTCTTCTTCATACAAATTTCTTTTACTATTCTTGACATTGTGCATCACTCTATAGTTGGAATTATCATTTTTCAGAAATAGTTTGGATTCTGTAATATTCGTGTATTATTTCTGAAAACTTGTCATCACTAACATATTACAGCTTTGAGTCTTTGAATATAAGGGATCTTAACATTTATTTAGGACTTTAATATTTCTTAACAGAGTCATATACTTTTTCTCTTAGTGCTCTCATGTCTTTTGTCTTTGTATTTATAGTTGCTTGATATTTCTATGCTATTTAGAGAGTATCTCAACCTTAAAGTTTATCCTATAGAAACAGTTTGTTTCTGACGTCAATAAATTTACTGCTTATTATATAGTGATATTTTTATCCACTTGTGAAGCTCTCTTACTTCTATTTTTTTTAACCCTAGGTTCTTTGGACTTTATATACATAAAATAATGACATCTAGTGGGGGAAATATGTTTCTTCCTTTCCCAAACTTATACTAGTCCTTTTCTTGCCCTGTTTTGTGGATCATCTCCTTTGGTACAAAGATGATGAAAAATTACCCTGTTTCCTTCCTGTTCAGAAAGAGTAAGTTCACAGGGTTTAACCATTATACGGTATGATTATGGACCAAGGGTAATAATTACTTTTACTAGGTTAAGCAGTATAATGCTTATCCTTACTTTTCTACAAGTTGTTTTACTTTTGAATGCATTTTGGATTTTACCAAGAAATTTTGATGTAAGTACTGGGATGGTCATACTTTAACTTGTGAACATAGTTATTTCATTGAGTAATTTCTTTTTAATATTAAGGTAAATTTGCTTTCTTGAGACAAAGCTAACTAATTTTTGGAAACTATCTTTTATATATTATTGGATTAATTAACTGATTTTTTCAGGATTCCATCTTCATGGATAATATTGATATGTCTTTTCATTTTTATGTATCATCAGACTTGTGTTTTATTTCAATGTTATACCACTGCAATCAATGAGTTTTAGAATTACTTGTACCGTGATGTTTTGATAGAATTCACTATGACATTCTCTGGTTCTAGCAGTTACTTGTGGAAAGGTTTCTGACAACCTCATTGTAAGGGCTGCTTCTTAAGAATTCAATTTAGGGCATAATCCATCAGCAGTCACTTTTTCAAAAGTGATTGAAAAGCATTTTTTAGAACTTTTTGGTAGTAGTGACTGGGATGGTTTTGGGCTGTGTAGGCATGTGGGTGCATGTATGTACATGTGTGTCTTAAAATATTCTTATTATACCTTTATAGTGATATTTTCATCTATATTCAGTTTCTAGGACACCATTTGTTTTCCTTTATCACATCAGTTCTATAATTCTGTTCTCTGTGACTTCTTTTATGGTTAAAACATTCTAAAGAATGATAGTCTGTGTCTGCTGCTGCTGCTGCTAAGTTGCTTCAGTCATGTCCGACTCTGTGTGACCCCATAGACCGCAGCCCACCAGGCTCCCCTGACCCTAGGATTCTCCAGGCAAGAACACTGGAGTGGGTTGGCATTTCCTTCTCCAATGCATGAAAGTGAAAAGTGAAAGTGAAGTCACTCAGTCGTGTCCGACTCTTAGTGACCCCATGGACTGCAGCCCACCAGTTTGTGTCTACCTAGAGCTAAATTCTTTCATTTCTTAACTTTCTTTTTAAACTGTGGTAAAGATGGCTCAGATGGTTGAGAATCCGCCTGCAATATGGGAGACCTGGGTTCAATCCCTGGGTTGGGAAGATCCCCTGGAGAAGGGAACAGCTGCCCACTCCAGTATTCTGGCCTGGAGAATTCCATGGACAGAGGAGCCTGGCAGGCTGCAGTCCATGGGGTCGCAAAGAGTAGGACACAACTAAGCTAATTTCACACCACATACAGAAAATACACATAATTTCCCAGGTGGCTTAGTGGTAAAGAATCTTCCTGCCAATGCAGGAGATTCAAGAGAGGCGAACTTGATCCCTGTGTCAGAAAGATCCCTTGGAGTAAGAAAGGGCAATCCATTTCAGTATTCTTGCCTGGAGTATTCCATGGACAGAGGAGCCTGATGGGTGAGAGTCCATGGGATCGCAAAGAGTTGGATTCGACTGATCATGCACACAGTCAAGCAAAATACACACAGCATACCATTCACCTTTTGGACCTCTTTTTAAGTCTACAGCTCGATGACCATATATACATTCACAATGGTAGATGATCATCACCAGACTAAGTTCCAGAACTTTCCCATTGTTCCAAATGAAAACCTCATGCCCAACAAAGCAGTCATTCCCCATTCCCTCTTCCCCACAGTCCCTGGCAACTGCTGATCTGCTCTCATGGTGAACTTGCCTATTCTGGGTATTTCATGTCAATAAAACATAGGCCTTCTGTATCTGGCTTGTTTTATAAGCATGTTTGCCAGATTCATTTATGTTATAGCATGTATCAGTGTTTCATTCCTTTCAATAGCTAAAAACTGCATTTTGCTTATTCACTCCTCCATTGATGGGCCTTTAGACTATTTCCACCTTTTGGACATTGCAACTATATATACTACAAATATTTGTGTACAAGTTTTTGTTTGAATACCTGTTTCTATCTATTTGAGACTATGCATAGGAGTACTATTGCTGAATTATGTAGTACTTCTTTGTTTTATTTATGGAAGAACCAGTACATTATTTCTTGTGAAGGCTGAAGCACTTTAAATTTCCACCAGCAATGTTTGGAGACTTCCAACTTCTCCACACACCTGTCATTATTTTCCTTCTTTTGGATTAGTGTAAACCTAATGGATTTGAATTGACATCTCACTGGGGCTTTGATTTGCATTTCTCTAAAGAATAATAATATTGAGCATAATTTCATGTTTTTCTTGGTCATATGCCTATTATTTTGGGAGAAGTGTCTGTTCAAGTTATTTGCCCATATATTAATTGGGTTATTTGTGTTTTTGTTATTGAGTCATAACAGTTTTATTTTTTTTTACATATTGCAGCTACTAGACCCTTATCAGAGATATTATTTGCTAATACTTTCTCCCACTTCATGGGTAGTCCCTTCAATTGCCTGATCATGTCCTTTGATGTACAAAAATTTTTAATTTATAAAGTCCCATTTTATATATTGTTGTTTTGTGCTTTAGGTGCCACATTTAAGATACCATTGCCAAATTCAAGGACATGAAGGTTTGTCCTTTTTTTCCTCTAAGAGATTTATAGTTCTGAACTTTAGTTATATGATTTATTTGGGGTTAATTTTTGAATATGATGTGAAATAAAGGGCCAGCATACTCATTTGCATGCAGAAGTCCAACACTGGACACTGTTCTCTCTCCTACTGAATTTCCTTGGCATCTTTGTCAAAAATCATCTGGTCATTGATGTATAGGTATTTCTATGTGTTCTGTTCTATTCCATTCACTAATATCTCTGTCTTTGCCAGTATCACACTGTTTCGATTACTGTCATTTTGTAGAAAGTTTGAAAATCAGGAAATGTGAGTCCTCCAACTTTATTCTTTAAGGTTGCTTTGGTGGGTTGATGTCCTTTGAAATGCCATAGGAGTTCTTGGATTAACTTTTCTGCAAAATGGCCACTGGGGATTTGAAAAGGACAACACTGAACCTATAGATCACTCTGGGAGTAATGCCACTGTAACAATATTAGGTCTTCTAATTCACAGACATAGGATGTGTTTCCACTCATTTCTGTCTTCTTTAATACCTTGCTACTATATTTTTGGGGACTTCCCTGGTGGCTCAGAGGTTACAGTGTCTGCCTGGAATGTGGAAGACCTGGGTTCAATTCCTGGGTCAGGAAGATCCCCTGGAGAAGGAAATGGTGACCCACTCCAGTATTCTTGCCTGGAGAATCCCATGGAAGGAGGAGCCTGGTAGGCTGCAGCTCATGGGGTCGCAAAGAGTCAGACATGACTGAGCGACTTCACATACTTATTTACTTACTTTTACTATATTTTTTAGATTTAGTGTATAAATCTTTTACCTCTTTCATTAAATGTTTTCCTAGATATTATAGTCTTTCTAACACTATTGTAAATTTCATTTTCTTAATTTTTTTGATTGTTCATTGCTAACATATAGAAATACAGCTGAATTTTGTGTGCTGATCTGGTATCTTACAACTTTGGTAAATTTATGTATTGGTTAAAAGTATTTTTGTAGATCCTTTAGGATTTTCTATATATAGGATCATATCATCTATGAATAGAGCTAGCTTTACTTTTTCTTCCTAATATTGATGACATTTTTTTTCTTGACTAATTGCTATGGCTAAAAATTATAGCTCAGCATTGAATGGAAGTGGTGAAACAGGCATCCTTGTCTTGTGCCTGATTTGAGGAGAATGAAAGCTTCCAGTCTTTCACCATGTAGTATGGTGCTGTGCGTGTGTGTTAGTCACTCAGCTGTGTCCAACTCTTTGCAACCCTATGGACTGTAGCCCGCCAGACTCCTCTGTCCATGGAATTTTCCAGGCAAGAATACTGGAGTGGGTTCTGTTCCCTTCTCTAGGGGATCTTCCTGATCCAGGGATTGAACTACCTTTGGGTTTTTCATATATCGCCTTTCTTTTGTTGAGAAAGTTTTCCTCTTCCTGGATTATTGACTGTTGTTTTTTTTAATCATGAAAGGATACTGACTTTTTTTTCCAAATGCCTTTGAAGCATGATTGAAATGATGATGTAGATTTCCCCCTCATTCCATTAATGTGATATATTATATTGATTTATATTCATACATTGAATTACTCTAGCATTCCTAGGATAAATCTCACCTGATTGTAGTATGTTATTTTTTTAGTATGGTACTGGATTCAGTTTGCTCTGGACCTGTTCAAACTGTGATTCATGCTGTACTTTCCACCCTGAAGTGGAAGTAGGAATGGGCAGACCAGCCAGACTCCATTCCAGATAGGCTACAACAGTAATAGGGGCAGCTTGGTGCTACCATAGGTGTAGCCTGGATGGGCCCCTGGGGTATCTGGGCTGAAGGTTGAGGCGGAAGTAGCACCGATAACAGTGACATGAAGGTATTCTTATGTCACTTTTTGAAGTTTTCTGCATCTTGCTAGATGTGATGTGTGAAAATAACCAACACTCTCCGTTGACATTCAGCCACAGATGTTCTAAACAGAGACAAAATCCTCTAAGATAATGAACTTCAGACCCAAGCTATTTAAGATACAGTACGAACTTCTAGTTTCAGTTCAGAGTCCATGCCTAAGCATCCACCAAATACAATCCAAGAGCAGAGGAAATTAAACAGAAAGCAAATATAAGCATGTAAATAAAAAGGATTAGAGCAGACATCAATGAATTTAAAACAGGAAAACAAAAGAGAAAAATCAAAGTCAAGAAAATTAATATTCTTCTAGACAGTTTGACCAAGAAAGAAAGAGAAAACACAAATTATATTAGAGGAATGACAGAAAGAGAACATAACTAATGATTCCCAAAACACTTAAATACTAGTAAGGGAATTCCATGAGCTTCCTTGGTGGCTCAGCAGTAAAGAATCTGTCTGTGATGCAGGAGCTGAAGAAGACATGGGTTCGATCCCTGGGTCAGGAAGACCCCCTGGAGGAGGGCATGGCAACCCACTCCAATATTCTTGTTTTCCTCGGGAATCACATGGACAGAGGAGCCTGATGTGCTGCAGTCCATAATGTTGCAAAGAGTCAGACACAACTGAAGTGACTTAGCATGCACACACAAGGGAATTCTACAATCAACTCTAAAGCCTGTAAATTTGATAATTTTCATGAAATAGACTAATTCTTTAAAGAGAAACCACCAGTACTTACTCCAGAGGAGAAGGGGGTGACAGAGGATGAGATGATTGGATGGCATCACTGACTCAATGGACAGGAGTTTGAACAAACTCGGAGGGATAGTGTAGGACAGGGGAGCCTGATGTGCTGCAGTCCATAGGGTTGCAGGGAGTTGGACATGACTTAGCAACTATACTAGAACAACAGCAGAACTGGATACCCTGAATAGCCCTGTACCTACTAAAGCAATCCAGATCCAGATGGTTTCAGTAGCAAATACTACCAAATGTTTATAGAATAATACCAATTCTATACAAGCTCTTCCACAGAATGTAAGGGAAAGGAACACTTCCCAAATCACTTTAAGACTTCTTTTATTCAAATGTCAAAAGTAGACCAGAAAACAACAGATCACTATCACTCATGAAAACAAGACACAAGATTTTGTGTCCAAGCTAAATATTAGCAAATAGAATCCAGCAGTACATAAGAAGTGGAAAAAACATCATAATGAAATTGGAATTACTCCAGAACTGAAAGGTTGGTCTGAATTTCAATCAATGCAAATCACTCACTAACATACAAAATAAGGAAAATTAAATGACCATCCAGATGCAGAAAATATTTGACAAAATTCAAAGCCCATTCATTTAAAAAGCTGTTAGTCAACTAGGAGTGAAAGGAAACTCCCTTAACTCAATAAAGGTTAGCTAGAAAAGTGTATAGCTAACATTATATTTAATGGGGATGGGAGTTTTCCTCCTACCATGATTTTTAAAATACTGACTTAAACTTTACATTTTGAGATAATTATTATATTCCCACGTAGGTATTAGGAATTAGACAGATCCCATGTACCCTGTACTCAGTTTCCTCAGTAACACCTCACAAAACTACAGTGCAATATCATAAGTGGATGCTCACATAGATACAGTCAAGATATACCGATGTGGTGATTTAGTTGTGTCCGACTCTCCATGGGATTTTCCAGGCAGTATTACTGGACTGGGTTACCATTTCCTCTCCAGGGGATCTTCCCAACCCGAGGCTCAAACCTGGGTCTCCTGCATGATTCTTTACCAACAGAGCCATCAGGGCAAGATACAGAGCATCCCATCTAAACAAAGATGCCTCATGATGTCCTCTATAACCACACCCTCTCTCCTTTCACCATTTCCTGTACGTAACCCCTAGTAACCACCAATCTGTTCTCTATTTCTGTATTTTGTCATGAAAAAGTGTTATATATAAATATAATCATAGAGTGTGTAGCCTTTCAGATTGGTTTGTTCACCCAACATTTTCCCCCGGATTCATACTAGTAACTATATTTAGCAATAGTTTGCTTCTTAACTTTCTGAAAAGTGTCCTGTTGTATGAGTGTATTGCAGTTTGTTTAAACCACTCATCTGTTGAAATAAAGATGTCTAGGTTTCCAATTTGTGGCTATTATGAATGACACTGCTATTAACACTAGAGTACAGGTTTTGTGTGAAAATGAGTTTTCATTTCTCAGAAATAAATTCCCAGGAGTGCTGTTGCTGAACTATATGGCAATTGCATGGTAAGCTTCTTTTTTTTGAAGAAGAAGAAGAAGCTTCCAAACTCTTTTCCAAAGTGACTGTGATTTTATATTCCAACCAGTTATACATGAGTGGTATGAGAGGTATGTTTTCCCACACACTTGTCACTTTTAAAATTTCAGTTATTCCGATGGGTGGATAGTTGTAATAAGTCTGACTCAACTCTCTGCTGGCAGGTGTGCAAGCTCATCCAGACTACACTCCATCACGATTAAAACAAAACAGAACAAAACACCCTAATCTCCTTTATATTCATTTTTCTATCCATTTTCGTATCATCTTGGGAAGCTTGTCCTGCTTTTCCCAGACAGAAACTCATTCTGTGAATAATAAGCCTCCTCCTATCCCTTGGTCTGCCATCAGTCTCGACTTATGATTTAAGGAAACGGTCAAGTAGAAGGATAAGGGAGTTGTGAGACACTGCAGGACACAGCACTTACTGTGCGGTGAGAAAGGTGATTCTAAATTTTTCTGTTTCAGCAAATCAGTGGATCCCATTGCATCAGGTAAGAGATTTAGAATATGATGGAGGTAATCTCTAACGTGGCTGTAGATTTTGAGTTTGATCATAATATCTATTTTAATTTTTCTTATATTAGTCAAACTTATAACAAACATGACGATAAAATATAACTAGTGTCAGATATGTTTCATTTGGCAGAATTCTTGTGTGACATTTATATATGCTTCAATAACTGTTATTTCTAAAATGAGCTATATACCATAAGCATTTGGGAAGAATATCATTGTATAATTGTTACTGGTTTTTCATATGCATAGAATGATATGAATATTAGATTATGTAGATTAAGAGTTACAATTTTAAATTAAACTATTTCTTGATGTATACAATCAGCAGAACACTTCTAAGAGAAACTGACTGGAATAAATGGTGAATACATAGGATTCTTTCTTCATAAACATTCAATTCTGCTCTTTACAAATCCTGATGGTCCCTTAAGAGGTCTGATATAGCTGAACACTTACTCTTTGCAGGAAGGCTTCTGGAAGCTTGATACATTCACAATCACGATTATTTTGAATCTTTATGTTCATAATCAAATTATTTACCTATAGGATGTGCTGGCCTTGGTTTGAAGATCTAAGAGAGACTGAAAGACAATGATTTCCAGTGACAAGATTTTTGGGATCTTCTTCTTTTTTCAAATTTGCATTGGGCTCCTGGGGAATTCTTTGTTATTTACTTTGTATATGTACATCTTTTTGATTCTCCCTCATAAGAAGAAGCCCACAGATGTGATTCTTGCCCACCTAACTTTTGCTAACACACTGACGCTTGTATTCAGAGGGGTTCCAAATATACTGTCGTCCTTTGGAGTTAGTCCTGAGATGGGTGATATTGGATGTAAAGCAGTGGTTTACATCCAGAGAGTTACTCGAAGTATTTCCCTGTACACAACCTCTCTCCAGAGTACGTTTCAGGCTGTGACAATTACCGTGAGTAATAGTAAGTGGGTTTGGCTCAAAATAAAAATGTTGACATTTATTCAACCCTCTTTACTTTTTTCCTGGATCATCAACATGGTCATTTATTCTGAGATCATCTTAAGAAACGTGGCCAACAGGAATATCACTGATGCTAGATCTGGGTATTATGCTGCTTATTGTAAAACTGATGTACCTCACCACCACATAGTAGCAACATTTCTAAGCGCAATATTCACTCGAGATTTCTTCCTTCTCTCTCTCATGACATGTAGTAGTATCTACATGGTGAATATTCTCTTCAGACATCGCAAAACAGCTCAGCATGTTCGCAGTACCATCCAGTCTTCACAAGGTGCTCCTGAAATTAAAGCTACCAAACTTATTCTCATGCTGGTGAGCTGCTTTGTTTTCTTTTACTGGACCAACACCTTTCTCACTGTTTATTTATTTTCTGTGAGCGGGAACAATTGGCAACTTGAGAGCTTTGGTAACTATGTTGCATCATGTTACCCGAGCATCTGTCCTTTCTTACTGATGAAAAATGAAAATAGAATTTCCAGAATAAATTACATCAAAACAAAGATCAGAATTTTCTCTTTCTAAGTTACATGATCATGTGACCACTCCGTAGTATTCTGCACCACTGGAGTAATGCGCATGAGTACAGAGTAGCTTGTTTATCAATGACTTGAGTTAAAGCAGGTTAGCTCCCACTGAATTGAGCTAAGAAGGTTTAGATTATGATGTCATGTATAACAGATTTAAAACTTTATAAAACAGTAACATATGGAATGTAGAACATTTTGTAACATAGGAAACATTATTAAATCATAAAAGTACAGAAAATAATAATGTCACAAAGAAACCCTGGTTACTTTTGAGTGTAAGCTAACCCCAACACTAAGGTATGAAATAGATGTTATAATAGAATATAAGCTATGATATAATCTGTGCTTTATACTTTGGTATGTTAAAACATTTCATATTTAGTTGTAAAAATAGATAAAAGTCTTCACATTTGCATATCAATTCAGAAATGTCTTCAAATTTTACAATACCTACCTACATTTAAGATACAGTAAGAATAGAGAGATAAACAGCATCTCACAACACCTAAGAGATTTGTTTTGGTCCTGAGGACTGTTGAGCATACAAGTGAATTTAGGCTCTGAATTGCAGATTAAAAAATAAAGGGGGCCAAAATTAAGTTTCCAAGATTTAGGTACCTCCTGAAGGTAAAGACAAACAGGGGAGCTTCTCACAATTATCTTTGCTCTAAAGGCTCCACATTCAGCAGACGGCACAGCTGAAGTGTTCATGTAAGTAGGTGGTTTGGGTTTTGAGTTAGGGGCTCAGCTTTGGGTTTGGGCTTGGGGCTAGCATTAAGATTCAGACTGCACTTTGGCTTTGGGTTGAAGTTAGGTTTAGAGTTAGGATTAGGGCTATGATTAAGCGTCAGGTTTGTGGTAGGGCTCTGGCTTATATTTGGCTTGAGTTTGGGGCTAAGGTACAGTTGGGGCTGTAACAGTGGTTACAGCTTTACTGCTTGTGCTTTTGGTTTCATATAAGAATTCTTTGCAAATTGTTATCATGAATATTTACCCCTGTTTTCTTGTATATCTTTCTTGTTTTTGCTCCTATATTTAGATCGGTGAGATATTTTATATATATATTACTCTTTGTTAGTGATTCAAAGTAAAGTGCTAACTTTTTTTCTTTTCTCTTCTTTTGTTTTTCTTTCCTTTCCTCTTCCCTTCCTCCTATTTCTCTCCTTCCTTCCTCCCTCCTTCCTTTTTTTTCTTGGTTGGTGAGTTGCTATCCCTTTGTACCAGCATCCATGTTTAAATACTCTCTGCTTTTCTCGTTGAATTGTTTTGGCAGCTTTGTGAAAAACTGTTCAGCATAGATAGATGTGTGTACTTTTGTACTCTCAAGCCCATTCCATCAGTAAGTTTTCTATTTTCTGCCCTGCTGCACTGTCTTGACTACTGTCCCTCTGTAGTACGTCTTCATATTGGGAAATACCAATCTTCCTACTTCATTTCTCTTTTTTCATGTTGGGCAATTCTAGTCCTCTGTATTTGCGCATGAATTATACAATCAGGTTGTCAATTTCAACAAAGAATTATTTGGGGATTTTGATAGGATTATGTAAATCTTGAAGTATGTTTGGGAATTATTGCCATCTTAGCATACTAAGCATTCTGATATATGAACATTGGACATGTTTTCCATATATTTATATACTTAATTTCTTTCAACACAGTTTTGTAGTTCTAAGAGTATAGTTTTTGCTCCTTTTTGAAATTTATTTCTAAGCACTTAATTCTTTTTTGATGCTATCATGAATGGAATTTTAAAAACAAAATTATTTTCTGATTTTTCTTTGCAAGTTGTCTTTGTCTGCTTGGGCCATCATAACAAAATTCTGCAGACTGGGCCACTTTAACAACAGAAATTTTTATTTTCTCACAATTCTGGAGGTTGGAAAGTCCAAGATTAAGGTTCTGACAGAGTTCAGTTCCTGGTGGGATTTCTCTTCCTGGCTTGCAGATGGCCATTCTCTCACTGTGTACTAAACATTTTGAAGTGAGAGAGACAGGGTCTCTAGCCTCTCTTTCTGTTTCATAATGACAGTAATTCTCTTCATATTGGGTCAGAGTTCCACTCTCATGATCTCATTAATCTGTCACTTCACAAAGCATCCTATTTGCTTGATAGCATATTTGGAAATTAGGGAGTTTATATATGATTTTGGGGCAACACAATCTATTTCAGAGCACAGAAAAAACAATAAAGCTTTTTATTCTGCCACCTTGCTGAATTCATTTCTTAGTCTTATTATTATTGTTATTTTTTGTGGATTCCTTTGGATTTTCAATATGTAAGATCATGTCACCTGTGAATAAACATTTTCTGTTTCCCTTTCCAATCTGTGGTCCTATTATTTAACTTCCTTACCTAATTGCTCTGATTAGGGTCTTCAGTGCAGTACTGAGAGTACTGGCAAAAGTGGACATTCTTGTCTTGTCCCTGATCCCAGGGGCACAGCATCCATTCATTTGCCATTAGGTATGATGTTAGCTGTGGGTTTTTGTAGATCCCTTGATCAGTTTGAGGAAGTTCCTTCTCCCTAGTCTGTTGAGTATTTTATCATGTACCAGGTGACAGGGCTGGAAAGACAATGGCTAAGAAGAGCTGCAATCCTGGCCAGTGATGCAGTGAGCTCCTTGCTGTATATTGAAGCAGATGGTGTGAAAAGAAGACTAATAATGCTGACCTTTACTAATCTCTTATCATGTGCTCAGCACTCTAAGTGGTTTACATGCTTGACTCATTCAATCATCTCAGCCATCTGAAGCTGTTAAAGTGCAGTTATTAGCCTTCTTTCTCAGATGAGGAAACTAAGGCTCACAACCATTGACTCCTGTATCTGGTTGGTAGAGCTGGGTTTCAGATGGACTTCAGAATCTGAGCAATACATCACCCTGAACCAGCCTGATGCAGAAAAGGGGTGGGGTGAGAGTGCTGCAGGGGAGGTGGCTGTGGTCAGAGGGGATGTAATCAACAAGTGTTCATGCCCAAGGCACTGTCTTAGGTGACTGGGATGAATCAGTGACTGAATTAGGCTAAGTCTATCTGAGCCAACGCTCAAACAATGGGAGACAGACAGCAAACCATAGCTACAGCAGGTGACGCCTATAGTTACACTAGGAATATGCATAAATACCATGTGGTAAGGTGGAAGATAGGAATACAGAGGATATGGAGGGGCAGGAGTGTCAGTGTTAGTCCAAGCTGAAAAGCTACATTTACACTAGTTAATTGCTCAGTTGTGTCCGACTCTTTGAGATTCCATGGACTGTAGCCCGCCAGACTCCTCTGTCCATGGAATTCTCCAGGCAAGAATACTGGAGTGGGTAGCCATTCCCTTCTCCAGGGGATCTTCCCAACCCAGGGATCAAACCTGGGTCTCCTGCATTGCAGGCAGATTCTTTACCAACTGAGCCACCAGGAAAGCCATTTACATTTACACTAAGGGAGCAAATAATCACGATGGTGTGATCACTTACCTAGAGCCAGATATCCTGGAATGTGAAGTCAAGTGGGCCTTAGGAAGCATCACTACAAACAAAGTTAGTGGTGGTGATGGAATTCCAGTTGAGCTATTTCAAATCCTGAAAGATGATGCTGTGAAAGCGCTACACTCAATATGCTAGCAAATTTGGAAAACTCAGCAGTGGCCACAGGACTGGAAAAGGTCAGTTTTCATTCCAATCCCTAAGAAAGGCAATGCCAAAGAATGCTCAAACTACCACACAATTGCACTCATCTCACATGTTAGTAAAATAATGCTTTAAATTCTTTAATCTGGGCTTCAGCAATACGTGAACCGTGAACTTTCTGATGTTCAAGCTGGTTTTAGAAAAGGCAGAGAAACCAGAGATCAAATTGCCAACATCTGCTGGATCATTGAAAAAAGAAGAGAGTTCCATCTATTTCTGCTTTATTGACTATGCCAAGCCTTTGATTGTGTGGATCACAATAAACTGTGGAAAATTCTGAGAGAGATGGGAATACCAGACCACCTGACCTGCCTCTTGAGAAATCTGTATGCAGGTCAGGAAACAACAGTTAGAACTGGACTTGGAACAATAGACTGGTTCCAAATAGGAAAAGGAGTACATCAAGGCTGTATATTGTCACCCTGCTTATTTAACTTACATGCAGAGTACATCATGAGAAACACTGGGCTGGAAGAAGCACAAGCTGGAATCAAGATTGCTGGGAGAAATATCAATAACCTCAGATATGCAGATGACACCAGCCTTATGGCAGAAAGTGAAGAGGAACTAAAGAGCCTCTTGATGAAAGTGAAAAAGGAGAGTGAAAAAGTCTGCTTAAAGCTCAACATTCAGAAAACAAAGATCATGGCATCTGGTCCCATCACTTCATGGGAAATAGATGGGGAAACAGTGGAAACAGTGTCAGACTTTATTTTGGGGGGCTCCAAAATCACTGCAGATGGTGACTGCAGCCATGAAATTAAAGGACACTTACTTCTTGGAAGGAAAGTTATGACCAACCTAGATAGCATATTGAAAAGCAGAGACATTACTTTGCCAACAAAGGTCCGTCTAGTCAAGGCTATGTTTTTTCCAGTAGTCATGTATGGATGTGAGAGTTGGACTGTGAAGAAGGCTGAGCACCGAAGAATTGATGCTTTTGAACTGTGGTGTTGGAGAAGACTCTTGAGAGTCCCTTGGACTGCAAGGAGATCCAACCAGTCCATCCTAAAGGAGACCAGTCCTGGGTGTTCATTGGAAGGAATGATGCTGAGGGTGAAGCTCCAGTACTTTGGCCACCTTATGTGAAGAGTTGACTCATTGGAAAAGACTCTGATGCTGGGAGGGATTGGGGGCAGGAGGAGAAGGGGACAACAGAGGATGAGATGGCTGGATGGCATCACTGACTCAATGCACATGAGTTTGAGTGAACTCCGGGAGATGGTGATGGACAGGGAGGCCTGGTGTGCTGCAATTCATGGGATCACAAAGAGTCAGATATGACTGAGCGACTGAACTGAACTGAACTGATGAGAGTGAAAAATAAGCTGTGAAGAGTTATGGAAGGAGTAATACAGAAGGAGGGATTAAGAAATGCAACACCCTTAAGTGGGAGTTGCCAGGTGCTTTTGAGACCAACAAAGAAGCCTGTGTGAATTATGTTTATGGCTTTACAGTTTTGGGGTTTTTTTGTTTGTTTGTTTGTTTCAATGGATAAATGTTTGTATGTTTGGGTTAAGATTATAGGTTAGGTTTCATGGTATAGTTTGAATTAGGTTTTTGGAATTAATGACTAGGTTTTAGGAATCATGTGTTAGGTTTTAGGGGAAAAATGTTAGTAATTAGGTGTTCAATTAACAGGTTACGGCAGGGGTCTAGGTATGGGTGCAGGTTAGGATTCAGGTATGGGTTAGTGTTGTTGTTTTAATCACTAACTCATGTTTTTGCAACCCCATGGACTGAGGTTGTTGATATTTCTTCTGGAAATCTTGATTCCAGCTTGTGATTCATCCAATCCAGCATTTTGTATGACGTGCTCTGCCTGTAAGTTAAATAAGCTGGGTGACAATATACAACCCTGACAAACTCCTTTCTCAACTTGGAACCAGTCTATTGTTCCATGTCCTGTTCTCTTTCTTCCTGACCTGCATACAAGTTTCTCAGGAGACAGGAAAGGTGGTATGGTATTCCCATCTCTTTAAGGATTTTCCACAGTTTGTTGTGATAAACATGCTCAAAGCCTTTCTCATAGTCAATGAAAAAGAAGTAGGTGTTTTTCTGGAATACTCTTGCTTTTTCTATGATCCAATGGATGTTGGAAATTGATCTCTGGTTCCTCGCCTTTTCCAAACTCAGCTTGTACATCTGGAATTTCTCGGTTCATGTACTGCTGAAGCCTAGCTTGAAGGGTTTTGAGCATAACCTTACTAGCATGTGAAATGAGCACAATCCTATGGTAGTTTGAACATTCTCATGGCTTCCCTGGTGGCTCAGACAGTAAAGAACCCACCTGCAATGCAGGTGACTTGAGTTTGATCCCTGGATTGGGAAGATCTCCTGGAGAAGGGCATGGCTACCCACTCCAGCATTCTTGCCTGTAGAATTTCATGGACAGAAAAGCCTGACAAACTACAGTCCATGGGGTTGCAAAGAGCAGGACACAGCTGAAAGACTACCACTTTCACTAGCACTTTGAACATTCTCTGGCATTGCCCTTCTTTGGGATAGGATAGAAAACTGACCTTTTTCTTTCCTGTGGCCTCTATTGAGTTTTCCAAACTTGTTGACATATTACATGCAGCACTTTAATACATCTTTTAGGATTTTAGGATCCACCATAGTGACAGCATTTTACCTTGCTCAGCTCTTTGAAAACTCCATCTCCAAATACAGCCGCATCCTGGGGTCCTAGGGGCTAGAGGTTCAGCATGTAAATTTTGGGGGACACGAATGAACCTATACTGTCCGCTTAGGAATGAGCTAACACGTGCCTCGGTCCCTCCTTCCCTCAAGTCCCATGGGGGTGATATAATGGCCAAGGGAGAGACCACTCTTGCAGTGTTTGTGTCCCAGCTGGTGAACCCTTCTCTGCTCTCTTTGATCAGGCAGCAGCAGTCCCAGCCCCATTCTGGGGTTTTGTGCTGCATCCTGCTGAGGTGCCCAGCGTTCCGGAACCCAGGAGCCAGCAGCCTCATGAGGACAGGGCCAGGTGAATGCCTTGCTCACAAGACACCCCAACCAAAGGGAGAAAACCTATGGGGCATTACAGGTGGGAGACAGTCACGGTCTGGTTTACGCTTCAGAAAGACCACATTGAGATGGGGTGTGAGATGCACCATGGGGGCAGGGAGTTTTGAAGGTCCTGGTGGAGGGATTGGGCTTGGGCCAGCTCTGTGGCCATAGAGGGGAATTAGTGTGGGCTCTGGCCACAGACTCTGGGGGAGGAGCTGACAGTCTCTGGAGCACAAGGTAAGTGGGAGGCCCTGGGTGTCTGGGCTCAGCCACCCGGGAAGGTGGGGCTGCCTCTGGGTGTGGGTATTGCAGTGAAAAGGAAAAAAAAAAAAAAAAAAGAGGAATGAGGGTTTTTTTCTCTCCTTTTTCTGAGAACAAAGAAGATAGGACAATGAGCAGGCCTGAACATTCCTAGTATTTTTGTTTTGTTCAGTCACCCAGTCGTGTCTGACTGTTTGCGACCGCACGGACTGCAGCACTCCCGGTTTCCCTGTCCTTCACTGTCTACCGGAGTTTGCTCAGACTCATGTCCATTGAGTCAGTGATGCCATCCTGACTTGGGCCAGATGTGTGTATTTTCTGACTAAACAGTTTAAATGTCCAGTTTGTCATTTTTATTGCTTTCTTGGGTCCTCCAGTTTCTCAGTTTTTCTAGACATTGCAACACTATCCCTCAACCATTTCTTAAGACCTCAGACTACTATTTAGGGGTTAGATGTATGTTTAGGAGCTAATTGTCTACCTGGAGTTTTTCTCCTTGACAAACTAAACAGCAGGTAATGATTGTCTTGTCCTGGGTCTGAATGTTTTATGACCTTCCAGACCAGGGGTGCATTCCTCTGAATGTCTGGAAACTGGTACAAATGCAGCTTTAGGCTAGTGGAGCTGAAAACGTTTGTGAGAGAATTAAAATGGAAATTAGAAAAAGAACCAAGGTTCTGACTTCTATGCTGAGTGCCTAACAATTTCTACCTCACTGGGGCAGGTTGTGGGTAAGCTGGACCCTCACTGTCCCTTGTCTGCCTAGGGGGAGAATGTCTTAAAAGCTTCATGTGTCAGATCATGGAGGGATGAGTGTTTGTAGCAGGTGTGGGTGGAAAGATGGCCTTGTTCCTATGTCAGCAGGGCCTTCCCAGTGTAAAGATTTGTGTGGTTCCCCAGGCCAGTCAACTCCCCACATCATCCTTCCAGGAAGCTGAGATCCAGGACTACAAGGGCAGAGGCCTTCCCTCTTATTCATCTGTAACTCCCTGCTCCCACAGTGAGGAACCTGGTGCCTACTACTTGCCATTTATCCATTTATTGCTCCTTTCCAGATGACATGTGCAGAGGTTTTAGCACTGCTAGCTCCTGCATCTTGGGAAGAACTCCACAAAATAAAGCCCATAGTTTATGCGTGATCCATTTTGCCTTTTGTCTACAGAGTCTGTTTGTTGCAGGGAGAAAGCCAATTCTGACTCCGTGTTGGAAACTGTTTTTTTCACTTGTTCTTTTTTGTTTTTGTTTTTATAATCATACTTAATAGTATGGACACTGCCCTTCTTCTTGACTGTAAACAAAAACACCTTTGTTCAGCTCATAGAGAGATAATTCATTCTTTCTCACTCAGCAGTGGCCACAGGACTGGAAAAGGTGAGTTTTCTTTTCAATCCCAAAGAAAGACAAGGCCAAAGAATGTTCAAACTATTACACAATTGCACTGATTTCACAAGCTAGCAAAGCAAGGCTCTAACTTCCCCAAGCTAGATTTCATCAGTACGTGAACTGAGAACTTCCAGATGTTCAAGTTGGATTTAGAAAAGGCAGAGGAACCAGTGATCAAATTGCCAACTTCCCCTGAATCATAGAAAAAGCAAGATACCTCCAGAAAAACATCTACTTCTGCTTCTTTGACCATGCTAAAGTTGCTAAATGTGTGGATCACAACAAACTGTGGAAAATTCTTAGAGATGGGAATACCAGACCACCTCACCTGTCTCCTGAGATACCTATATGCAGGTCAAGAAACAATAGTTAGAACCAGACATGGAAGAACAGACTGGCTCCAAATTGAGAAAGGAGTACATCACAGCTGTATATCATCACCCTGCTTATGTAACTTAATATGCAGAGAACATCATGCAGAATGCCAGGCTGGATGAAGCACAAAGTGAAATCAAGACTGCCAGGAGAAATGTCAATAACCTCAGATATGCAGCTGACACCACCCTTATGGGAGAAAGTGAAGAGGAACTAAAGAGCCTCTTGATGAAGGTGAAAGAGGAGAGTGAAAAAGATGGCCTAAAGCTCAACATTCAAAAAACTAAGATCATGGCATCCGGTCCCATCACTTCATGGCAAATAGATGGGGAAACAATGGAGACAGTGACAGAATTCACTTTCTTGGGCTCCAAAATCACTGTGGTCAGTGAGTGAAACCACAAAATTAAAAAAACGTTTGCTCCTTGGAAGAAAAGCTATGACCAACCTAGACAACGTATTAAAAAGCAGAGATATTACTTTGCAGACAATGTCCATCTAGCCAAAGCCATGGTTTTTCCAGTAGTCATGTATGGGTGTGAGAGTTAGACCATAAAGAAAGCTGAGCAGCAAAGAATTGATGCTTTTGAACTGTGGTGTTGGAGAAGATTCTTGAGAGTCCCTTGGACTGCAAGGAGATCCAACCAGTCCATCCTAAAGGAGACCAGTCCTGGGTGTTCATTGGAAGGTCTGATGATGAAGCTGAAACTCCAATACTTTGGCCACCTGATGCGAAGAGCTGACTCATTGGAAAAGACCCTGATGTTGGGGAAAATCTAAGGCAGAAGAAGGAGATGACAGAGGACGAGATGGTTAGATGGCATCACCGACTTGACAGATATCAGTTTGAGCAAGCTCTGGGAAATGGTGGTGGACAGGGAAGCCTGGTTTGCTGCAGTCCATGGGATCACAAAGAGTTGGAAATGACTAAGCGACCAAACAATAAATATGTCAGATATGATTTATCTTTGTCTTTCTATTGATTCATGGCTCATTCCTGTCTATTGCTGGGCAGTATCCCCTTGCATGTGTATGGGAGGAAAAACAATTTTTCCTCTACTCTTGTAGGTTATTAGTTGAGACTTCTGTAAAAAAAAAAAATAGATTACCAGGAGAAAAAAACAGTTTAATAACATGTATACCTCCTATATATAGAAGAGCTACCCAGGAAAACTGAATTACTCCCTGAAATGTCCAAAGCCATCACCTCAAATACCATTTTGGGATACAAACAAAAGAAAGACCTTGGGGAATGGGGGAAGTCAATTTTGGCAGGTCATTATGCAATACACAGAAGAGAAGTGTATGATTGTTTGCTGATTGAAATCAGAACTCCTCCACCATCAAATCTCTATGTGAGATTTAATCACCCTTCTATTTCTGCTGCAAAGAGGGACAGCCCTTAAATATGGACATTTCTCTATTGTAAAAGTCAGTCAAGAAAGGGCAATCCCTGCTCAGTTTTCTGAGCAGAAATTCTGAGATTCTTTTTCTTTGTTTGTGAAATAATCCTCAGACTGAAATAATCCTTTTATCAGAGATGCTTATTTTGGGGGCAGCATATTGTAGTTACCTTGACATGGATGTAACCCAATTTGCTTATACGTTCATCTTTTGAAGGATATACTGATTTCTTCAAGTTTTTAGCTGTTATGGATAGTGTTGCTATGCATAGTTGCATCTCTGCTTGAATTTGGAGATAGATTTTCAAAGCAGTTGACTAAACACAGAAAGAAAGCAGGATTGTTGGACCCCAAGGTGAGACTTTTTAGCTTTGGAAAAAACTGCTGAACTGTCTTAAAAAGTGGCTGTACATGCATTCTACCAGCAGTGAGGGAAAGTTCCTGTTGTTCTTGACCCTCTAGCAGTTGATATTGTTATATATATGGAGTTAAGCAGTCCAAATTGGTGGAGTGTGATATCTCATGATTTTAATCTGTAATTCCCTAGTAGTATGATATTTTTTGTAATTTTTGTGTGATATTTGTAAGGTGAGTGGAGAGAAAAAGAAGCAAGGTGGGCCATCTGGCGAGAAAAGGGAAATTTATTAGAGGGAAAAGAGAGGGTGACTGGTTCTTAAGGAGAACCAGTGTCCTCCCTTTCTGACGGGGTCCTCCTCATACCCCACCAATGAAAAATTATCTGAAGGGATGGTCACGTAACCATAGGTCTGGAATCTGGGGGTCTCGCACCTTTGAGAAGATAGGCGCCAGTGAGAAAACAGCATGCCATTTGGGCAATTTGGTCAGTCTCACGGACCACTGTGATTTTATTTTTTGTTTGCGAGGTGGACGTAATGAGCCATCTTATCAAGGAGACCCCATGTGGGCCCTATCATTCCAGTGTTTTTGACTTAGGATAAGGGCTGAAGGTCAATCTTCTGTAACAGCTTCCTGCGGGACAGGGGCGTCATGCGGGTGAGATAAGAAAAGGCTGAAATGTGGGTCAAGGGGATTTGTGTGGGGTCAAAGTTTTTGATAATCTGAGTGAATTAGAAGTGCTCATGGGTAGTTCAGTTGGTGAAGGCTTGTAAGCGGTCCTGAAGAAATTTTGAAAAAATATGCATTAAACATGGGCTGAAAGTTAGAAATGGGGAGTGCCGATCCTCTCGGTGAGGAGATGGATAAGCAAATCTAACAATTACTGGCCAGGATCAGGTTTGAGGTATTGAGTAAACAATGAGTCATATTTAGAGTTCTGAATAGGTAGGCTAGTTTTGGGGCAGGGTATTAATGTGAAGTTTGGACTGTAAAAGAAGAGAGTAAGAGTAAAATCATGAGGTGATGTCTCATGTCTAAGGGGAGAAAATGATAAAAATAAGAATCCAGGTGTAGAAATAAATTTGAGTTGGTGTGAACTCTATGAAATCTCCCTAAAGCCAAAGATCAGTTATAAAGTCAAGGAGTAAGGGGAGATCACTAACAATGGTGTTTCCAGGAAAAGTAAGGGCTTGTGTTACTATGTGAAGGAAAGTAGATAATGAATTCATCTAGGCTGATCACAGTAAGAGGTGGGCCACGCCCCAGAAAAACAAGAACTATGGAGAAGTAGGTGAAACAGAGGGAAAGTTTTTGAATTATAGTCCACTCAGGGGGAGGCACAGAGTAAACTCCTATTGTGAATAGGGTAAGTAGGGGAAATCCCAGTTGTGTTTGGCTGTTCTGATTCTTGTGGAATTTGATCCAGTTGAAGACTGGTGGATCCCAGAACAGAGCTGGTGTAGTGAGGAGTGTCTGAGTGGGGAATGTTTCTTGGCAGAGATGGAGAATCTCCTGGGGCCTGCTTTAATCTAGAGATATGAAACCAAGAGGAATGACCTGCCAGTTTAGCAGTGGTTAGAACGACCTCAAGTGGGCCAGTCCATCAAGGCTGGAGATCCTTATGGTGTAAGGTTTCAAGCAGAGCTCTATCCCCAGGTATGAGGGTTAAGTCAGCTGAAATCGTTTGATGAGGCTTTGGGAGATAATGGTCTGCATGTTTTCTCATGAAGTGTCTTAAGGTTAAGGGTGGGAAGATAATCTTCCAGCAAGGGGCTGGCAGTAGGGAATTGACCTAAGAGAAAAGGGCGTCCATATGTTATAGGCAAGTAACGATAATGCCGGTAGGGTTTCATCTCAGTAAAGTCCACCTCTAAATGCTCAAAGGGCAGAGTGCCCTTTAACTGTATTCCTAGAGACCTTTATGTATGTTTGGGGGCAGCGTTGACCTGTGAGCAAGCAGAACAATTCTGGGATTCCAATCTATATAGGGAAGAAAGCCATGGAATTAAGAAATTTTCTGAATCAATTTTTCCATTTTGTCATGCCTCAAATGGGTTGTCTGGTGAATTTGAGACACTTGCGAGGGGGCCGGACTCTTGGGAACCAGCAACCTGTCCTCCAGCAGTTCCCACCAGCCTTTTTCATTTTTGGTGGCCCTCTCAGTTTTAGCCAATTGATCTTGGGCTGGGATATACTGTGGGAGAGTTGAAGTTAACTCAGGCACTTTGCAGAGTACAAAGGTTCTAATAAACCCACCACCACCAGCCCCAAGTTCCTTAGCTGCTGCCTTTGCAATTTTATCTGCCAGTCGGTTTCCTCCCACCTGTGGGGTATCCTCACTTTGGTGACCCCGGCAGTGCATCACTGCCTCTTTTTCAGGTTCCCATACAGCATCTAGTAGGGTCAAGGTCTCCTCCTTGTTTATAATGTCCTTTCTGTTAGCTGTTAAGACACTTCTCTCCTTGTAGGGCCCCATCCACGTGCAACATACTGAGAGCATACCTAGCTAGAGTCAGTGTAAATGTGGGTCTTCTTACCTTTTGACAGCTGGAGAGCCTGAATTAGAGCATATAATTTGGCTCGCTAAGCAGACCAGTGGGATGGCAGGGAACCAGCTTCAACGACGGTTTCCTCTGTGACTACCGCATGTCCCGACAGCCATTGTCCATTGCACCAGGCTGGTGCCATTGGTGTAAAGGACTCAGCCTGGGTCCGGGATTGGCTGGTCCCTCAGGTCAGGCCTGCTAGCATAAACTTCTTCCAAGGTCTCTTTACAATTATGTGAATGTCCACCTTTTCCCACAGAAAGGAGTGTAGCTGGGTTTAAGGCCTGGCAAGGCTTAATAGTGACATGGGGGTTCTCACATAAAAGCTCCTGGTATTGTGTAATCCGAGATGTTGACAGCCACTTGCTGGGGTCCCCTTGGAGAAGAGCGTTGACCTCACGGGAGACTTTTAAGGTTAAGTCTTGGCCGGAAGTCAGCTTGGGTGCCTCCTGAACCAGTAAGGCAACTGTAGCAATTGCCCGTAAACATCTAGGCCATCCGGTGGCAACACTGTCCAGTCGTTTGGAGAGATAGGCCACCAGTCTGTCCCATGTTCCCATTGTCTGGGTTAATACTCCCATAGCCACTTTATCCTTTTCAGTTACAGAAAGAGTAAATGGCTGAGTAAGGTCTGGCAGGCCCAAAGTGGGTGCCAATGTAAGTGCCAACGTAGTTCTTCACAGGACTGCTTCTGTCTTTCAGTCCAATTTAATGAATCCCCTTCTGGCCCTGTTAGGAGTTCATATAAAGGCTGGGCCATCTGAGAATATCCTGGGATCCAAATCCTACAAAACTCAGTGGCTCCCCAAAACTCTCGGACCTGTCATCGAGTTTTAGGTTGTGGGATTCTAAAAATGACTTCTTTCCTGGACTAACAGGCTCATGTCCTCTCTCAGAACAAACTCCATTTATCTTACCTCCTTGCAGACCTGCGCCTTTTTCTTTGAAACCCGGTAGCCCGCTTCCATCAGCAGTTCTAGCAAAGCCTCGGTCCCTTTCCAGCAGTCTTCTTTGTTCTCAGCAGCCAAGAGCAAGTGTGTTCTCATCCACATATTGTAACAGCCAGCACCTAAACCTCTCCGGCTGGAACAAGTCCAGGTCGGAAGCCAAGGCTTCTCAGAAGATGGTTGGGGAGTTTTTAAATCCTTGTGGGAGGCGAGTCCAAGTGAGTTGTTGTTTGGTGCCCCCTGCTGGATCTTCCCACTCAAAGGCAAAAATGGGTTGGGATGCCTGGGCAAGGTGGATGCAAAAGAAAGCGTCTTTGGATCTAAGCAAGTCTAGATCTTAGCTCTCAGTGGGAGGAGGCTGACCAAGGCATAGGGGTTAGGAACAGTGGGGTGTAGAGTTATGGTTGCTTGTTTGACCAGTCTGAGGTCCTGTACAGGTCTATAGTCTTGTCCCCCTTCTTTCTTAACTGGCAGAATTTGTGTGTTCCAGGCCGCCTGGCATTCAATTAGGATGCTCACCTGTCGTAGCCTGTTTATATGTCGCAAAATGCCAACTTGGGCCTCCAGTGGTAGTGGGTATTGACATTTCCTGACTGGTGTGGCACCAGGTTTGAATTCTGTTACCACCAGAGCATGATGTTTGGCGAGCCAGGTGGGGAGGGGGGTTGTCTTCTGCCCAAACCCCAGGGAATTGCTGGTTTAGCTCTCTCTCTTGGGCTCTAAAATCACTGGAGATGGTGATTGCAGCCATGAAATTAAAAGACACTTACTTCTTGGAAGGAAAGTTATGACCAACCTAGATAGCATGTTCAAAAGCAGAGACATTACTTTGCCAACAAAGGTCTGTCAGGACAAGGCTATGGTTTTTCCAGTGGTGAAGTATGGATGTGAGAGTTGGACTGGAAAGAAAGCTGAGCACCGAAGAATTGATGCTTTTGAACTGTGGTGTTGGAGAAAACTCCTGAGAGTCCCTTGGACTGCAAGGAGATCCAACCAGTCCATTCTAAAGGAGATCAGTCCTGGGTGTTCATTGGAAGGACTGATGCTAAAGCTGAAACTCCAATACTTTGGCCACCTCATGTGAAGAGTTGACTCATTGGAAAAGACCCTGATGCTGGGAGGGATTGGGGGCAGGAGGAGAAGGGGACGACAGAGAATGAGATTGGCGTATACAATTTAATGAGTTTGGGTAAACTCCGGGAGTTGGTGATGGACAGGAGGCCTGGCATGCTGCGATTCATGGGGTCGCAAAATGTCGGACACGACTGAGCGACAGAACTGAAATGAACTGAATTTGATTGCTTAATCCCTCTGGCTTACCTCCCAGAGGATCATGTAATCTCCATTCATCTTGAGGGGTCACTGAGAGGGACAGTAAATAGGTGCTTGAACCCACTCCAAGAGTGGGTCTTTCGTCGGGGGGAAAAGGTCACTTGTGCCCCCATTTAGATAGCAAGTCTCTTCCCAACAAAGGTACTGGGCATTCAGGGATGTATAGAAATTCATGAGTCACTTGGTGTCCCCACATCTGACATTTTCGGGCTATGCAGAACAGCCTAATGAGCTCTTCCCCAGTTTCTCCTGCTATAGCAGTGGCCTTTGTTGAGAAGGGTGCCACCGTTCAGTCACCACTGACATTTCTGCTCCAGTGTCCACAATAAAGTCAATAATTTGGTCCCCCACTTTTAATTTTACCATGAGCTCTCAGGGACCTTGTGTCTTTGAGCCCCAGCACCCCTATTCAGTCTCTAGTCTGGCCAGCCCTATAACAGCCGATGCTAAATCCTTTCCCCTGCTATTTTGGGGACATTCATTTTTCCAGTGGCCGAAGCCCCAGCATCGGGCACATTGATTTGGTTGTAGGGCAGCCCTGGGCCTTCTTGTAGAGGGCCTGCCATGAGGCTGGTTCTGGTTCAGAGAGGGCTGGAGTGGTTTAGAGAGGGATCCTCCCAGGGCTTCGGCCAGTACTGTGACCTTCTGGTCTGCCCTCTTGTTATCTTCTCTCTGCCTTTTTTCAACTTCCCTTTTTGTCTCCATGTCTCTATCCTGAATACCTTATCAGCGATCTCAATTATTCGAAAGCCAGTCATGGCCAATACCCTGTCTACATTTTGAAGCTTGCGTCTGGAGCAGGCTTGAGACACAAAGGGTGCATTTATCACCATCTGAGATGCAGCGGCCTCTGGATCCACTGGCCTCACACAGTCTTTCGTAGAACTCAGAGGGTGAGTCGATCTCCCTTTGAATCCCTCCGAGGGTTTTGTCATATTTATAGGTTTTCAGGTCCCCTTATCGGAGCCTTGTAAAATAGCCGCCCAAAATCTCTTCAAGTGGCCGCTTCCTCCCTCTGTCCCAATTGGGCCTCTCATCAGGGGTGGCTAGTTCTGCCCACGACTGTGGGTTTACGGAACCCGCAGGTGTCATTTCTCCTAGCCATTTTCTAGCCACAGTTAGGACCCGGTGTCTTTCTTCAGTGTTGAAAATGGAGACTAGTATTTGGATTATGTCATCCCACGTAGGGCGGCGGGTTTGAAAAATACTCTCCATTAGTCTAATCATGGCTTGTGGCTCCCCTGAGTATGGTGGAGTATGTCTTTGCCAATTTAATATATCCATAGAGGAGACCGGCGGGTAACAATAGGCTTCAGGAGGCTGGTGGTAGTGGCCGTCTGCCCCCTGAACCGGAGGCTGCTGTAACTCTCTGAGGGGCGTTTGTAGCAGGGCCCTTTCCTCTGGCTCCTCTAGTGGAGCACAGCCACTGATTCTGGCGTCTCCTTGCCCCTTCCCATCAGTACTTCCCAGGACAGGCAGGTATAGCTTGGGCGGTTTGGCTGGAGCCGGATCCTGGAAGTGTTGGCCAGAGGCTTCTGCCGCTGGGGTCTGAGACTATCGAGGTGGCGGCTCCACGACCTCTGGGGGAGCTGGCAGGGGAGTGGCTGCCGAAGCCTGAGCAGGCTCAGGATCGGGCATCAAAGCAGCCTCCGGTCCCGGTGGAGCATTAGGCGTCCGGCGCGCCACCTAGTGCGGGGGAGGAGGCAGTTCATCCCCGACCGGCTCCTGCAGGATCTCTCTTTGGCAAGCCAAAGCCTTGGGAAGGAGTTCGGTTCATGGCCTTTGTAGTTCTAGAGGGAGTTTGGTTAGCTGAGTTTTGAATCAGTCAATTTTTGTGCCATTAATATTTTTCCTTTTCCTTTCTGAATATAGAATTTCACCTGCGGAGGAGGGTCTTGAGCCAACCCTAGCCATGAGTCAACATATGGGAATTGATCCAGGTGTCCCTGCTCTCTTGTGACTATTGCATGAAAGTGAAGTCACTCAGTCGTGTCCAACTCTTTGTGACCCCATGGACTGTAGCCTACCAAGCTCCTCTGTCCATGGGATTCTCCAGGCAAGAATACTGGAGTGGGTTGCCATTTCCTTCTCCAGAGGATCTTCCCGACCCAGGGATCGAACCCGGGTTTCCCACATTGGAGGCAGACGCTTTAACCTCTGAGCTACCAGGGAAGCCCAAACAAAAAATTGTCCTCGGAAAGAGGACGTATCAGATATTAAACTGATAAACAGATACTACACTTGATCTTAGCCAAAAGGCCGAGAAGCGATAGACTTCTTGCATAGACTGCTTTTACTATATTTAAGTCCATGGTGCCCTCTGGTGGCCATCCAACTCTCACAGAGGGCAATTCCACCTCAGAGTGTGCAGAGTTGGTTAGGCATCACCCTCACCCCGTAATCTCCTGCAAATCCTTTCTTAAAATTCTTAATCATGCTGCTGCTGCTGCTAAGTCGCTTCAGTCATGTCCGACTCTGTGCAACCCCATAGATGGCAGCCCACCAGGCTCCCCTGTCCAATGCATGAAAGCGAAAAGTGAAAGCCGCTGGCCAACACTTCCAGAATCCAGCTACAGCCGAACCGCCCAAGCTATACCTGCCTGTCCTGGTAAGTACTGACGGGAAGAGGCAAGGAGACACCAGAATCAGTGGCTGTGCTCCACTAGAGGAGCCAGAGGAAAGGGCCCTGCTACAAAAAGCTCAGCCGAGTCGGACTCCTAGTGACCCCATGGACTGCAGCCCACCAGGCTCCTCCGTCCATGGGATTTTCCAGGCAAGAGTACTGGAGTGGGGTGCCATTGCCTTCTCCTCTTCAGCATGCATTCCAATACAGTTGCCTTGGACTCACTTCCTCCCATTGTGCTTACCTTCTCAGAGCTTCTCTTTCTCCTTTTCGTTCTGACTACGAAGTTCCCGGTATCCATCCTAAGTACTTCTGATATTTCCACTCAATGAAACACTTGAACTGCCATTCCACCTCTTTCCAAACTGGGGAGAGAAGAGCCTTACCTGCTAGATCCCAAAGGGAAAAGGGGGATTGGTGTGATTTCACCTGCTGGTTGGTACAGTTGAACCAGAATACCACATTGTCCCAGATTGTTTCTCCTCTGACTTTAACAGTCTGTTCTGCCTTGGTGGGCTTGATCAGGTGCAGATGAAAACACAGATGAATTAGACACCCCATGTCCCAGGCCGTCTCCAGAAAGGCCAATCCATGTTCACTCACGTATCTCCTTCCTTCTATCCTGACAAGCTTGAGGGGATTAAGAATTTCACAACAGATGGGATACCTCCTTGGGGAGGGTAGAATATGAGCATACAAGGACCAAGTTTCTTCCCCCAAAAGCCCTCTCACAATTGCCTGGTAAGAGTTTACCCCAAGACGGCGTGGATACCACCTCCTTTGTGATATTCACAACCAAGCTTTCCCCAAAAAGCCCTCTTGTAATCACATGGTAATAATATACACCAGGACAGTGCAGATACTGCCTCCTTTTTGACATTCACGGTCAGCATGCTCCTGTTTCTTCCCAGGGGGTTGACCAGGCCCCTTCTTCCACCCTGCTGGGTGGGAATATTCCTTACCTGAGCTCTCAGTTCCTCTGTTGCTGTTCACTACCTGCTAATGTGAAAGGTCCAGGCATTGAGAAGCAGAATCTCTCCAGAAGGGTGAGGTGACTTCCCCCCCTCTAGGAGATCCAAGTTGCAAGGCCATGGAGTAGACCCAAATGAGACTTGTCTCCTCAAAGTGAGGAGTTTCCTGGCCAGTGCACCAAACAGTATAGCCAAACATTCTGGGAAACAAACTCACAGGACAGCGTGAATAGTGGAGTGCAGTTTATCACATAGGCAGGTCCGAGGCAGAGTTTCCTCCTTTGGCCAGGGACCCCGACCGACTTTTGTGACAACCTTATATATCTTAAGTGCCCTAACCCACATCCCTGGATTTCTCAAGTTAGCTAAGGAAAACATTAGAAGGAGATACGATCAGGTTATAGTCAAGATTCACAATCTAAAGGCCAACTAGTCATGCAGTACAGCCCGCACCAATGGGCATAGCTAGATTATAGAAGGTGATGGATTATGCAGTAAACCATTCTTCTTGGCTCCAGGGAGTCTAGGTGTGAGATTAGCCTGGTCCATTTGTCCAGTAGGAACATTTGGTCTCATTTGAATATGTCATTTCCATGGCTACCAGATATATGGACCAAAGTTTGCTGAGGGTTCAAAATGGAATTTCCTTTCTTTCAAAATTGAGTCAGTTTAGTCATAGCAGCCTGCTCTTTTCCTCTTCACATACAGGAGCTCAAAGGGATGGAGGAAAGATGGGGCCTGTGGAGTAGCCCCAATGCAAGCCAAAGCCTTGGGAAGGAGTTCAGTTCATGGCCTTGGTAGTTCTAGAGTGAGTTTGGTTATCTGAGTTTTGAGAATCCTGTACTTTCCCCGAGGATTTGGGTCTGTAAGGAATATGTAATTTCCAGGTTATGCCAAGGGACTGGGCTATTTGTTGAGTGATTTGGGAGATGAAAGCTGGCCCATTATCGAACTGGAGAGAGAGTGGGAGGCCAAGGCAATGGATGATTTCTCGTATGAGAAACTGTTTCTGATCTCACAGGAAAAGCCTCAATCCATCCTGAAAAAACGTCTGCTAGAATGAGCATAAGTTTTATTTTTCATGTTGGAGGCATGTGAGTGAAGTCATTTGGCCAGTCCTCTCCTGGGATATGTCCTCAAGTCTGATGTGTTGGGGTGAAGGAATAGGCTTTAGGGCTCCCTGCTGTTAGACTGAGGAGCAGATAGTGCAAGAGTGAGTGATTTGTTGTAGGAGTGAAAGAAGTTTAGGCTAGGTGATAAGAGGTCTTAAGAGATGATAAAGAGGTTTAATGCCTACCTGCAGGGCCTGATGAATGTCTGTAAGAATCTGCGGCCTGAGATTGGGGAAGGACATGGAGGCCCTGTTTTTGTAAACAATCTCCTTGTGGTTGTGCTTCATCTTGTAATAATTGTGTTTTTTCTTCAGGGAGGTAAAGGGGCTTTATGTTGGGGATTACCATAAGTTATTGAGCTGATGATTAGAGTGAGGCTTGTTTTATGTCTCTGTGGTATGGTTGCCCCATGAAATGGGATCTGAGGCTACCTGGTGCCCTCAGCAATGTATGATGCCTACTTCAGTTGGAATGTTAGCTGCTTTTAAAAGTTGGAGTATATAAGCGGGGCATTTGTTATGGGAGAGCCTATAGTAGACAGGAGCCCTAGTTCCTTCCAAATGGCAGCGTGTGAGTGCGTGATGTGGAAAGTATATTTATAATCAGTGTACCTGTTTGCTCTCTTATTAGCTGCAAGGGTAAGGGCTCTAGTTATCACAATAAGTTCTGCCTTTTGGGAAGAGGTTCCTGAGGGGAGAGGTTGGGATTCAATAATTTTGGTGTCAGAAACAATTGCATATCCAGCTACATTTTTCCTTCTGATGTCGTAGAGGAGCTGCCATCAATATATCAAGGAAAGTCAGGGTTATTTAAAGGGGTTGAGGAAATGTGGGAGAAATGGGATGTTAGGTCTTCTAATGAATGCCTCTTTGCAAGTATGGATGGGGCGCTCAAAAGAACTAGGGATAAGGGTGGCGGATTGAGAGTAGGACAGTGTTCAAAGGAGAACTTAGGAGATTCAAGAAGGGTGACATGAATTAGCTGAATGGGTGAAGGAGATAGAAGGGTCCTGGATTTGTGAGAAAGTAAGTCCTTAAAGCCACGTGATGAATGAATGACAAAAGTCAGTTTCTTACTTTCCTGAGTGAGGAGTGCAGCTGCTGCCAGAGCACGTAGGCAGGCCATCAGTCCTTGAACTGTGGGATCTAATTGCTTTGATAGATAAATGACAGGGATGAAGCAGGGGCCAAAACTCCTCGGGCAATCTTGTATCTCTCAGTAGAGTATAAAGGGGTAAGAAAGGTCAGAAAGTGTGAGAGCTGGGGCTGAGAGAATGGCTTGCTTAAGGGTCTTAAAGGCTCAACGGATATTTGATTTTAGCTCTAGGGGTTCTGAAAGAGCTCCTTGGGTGGCTTAATATAGGGGTTGTGCCAAGAGGGTGAAATTAGGAATCTAGAGATATAGATATCCAGCTAACCCCAAGAAGGACAGGATCTCTGCTTCTGATGTAGGGAGTGGTAGGGTAGATATAAGGGACTTTCTATCAGTAGTAATATATCTTTTTGTTGGTGTTAAAAGGACTCCAAGATAGGTGACTCTAGGAAGAGAGAACTGAACCTTGGTGGGAGATACTTGATAGCCTCCATTGGCTAGAAAATTGAGGAGTTGTATAGTGTGTTGTTGAGTGTGTACGTGAAGGATTACCAAGGAGGAGATCGTCCACATATTGGAGGATATTACTCGGAGTAAGATCAAGAGAGGTTAGGTCTCATGCTAGAGCCTGGCCAAAGAAATGAGGGCTATCACGAAAGCCTTGTTAGAGGACTGTTCATGTCAGCTATTGCAGCCGTGATTGTCTGGATTAGTCTAGGTAAAGGCAAAGAGGTCTTGAGAGTCTGGATATAAAGGGATGGTAAAGAAGACATCTTTGATGTCTAGAATAGTGAAGTGGGTAGTGGAAGAGGAAATGAGAGAGAGAAGAGAATAGGGATTTGGAACTATTGGGTGTATGGGGATAACAGCTGCATTGGTAAGTCTCAGGTCCTGGACCAGGCGATGGGAGCCATTTGGCTTTTTGATGGATAGGATAGGGTGTTATAGGGAGAGTAAGTTGGGCACAAGAAGCCCTGATGTAGGAGTTTAGTGACGATAGGCTTTAACCCTTGTTGATGTTTTTGGGAGATGGGGTATTGTGGTTGATTGGGAAACTTAGAGGGGTCTTTGAGATGGATATGAATTGGAGCATGGTGAGAGGCAACAGATGGGTTATTTGTATCCCAAACTATGGGGTTTAGAGACGAGGAGGGTACTGGGGTGGGGGCGAGGAGGTGGGGTTGAGGAGCAGTACCCAGGCTAGATCAGAGGGTGGGCTTGGGATAGTAATAGAGGCTTTGAATTTTGAGAGAAGGTCTCTCCCAAGAATAGGAGTGGGGCATTTGGGGAGTATAAGAAAAGAATGGGAAAATGGGGTATCTTGAAGTGTGCAAGGTAGAGGCTTGGTTATTCATGGTGTAGATATTAAACCATCAACCCCCATAACAGAGACCTGAGAGACCTTGGTTTTTCTGGAGTCAGCAGGCATAGCAGAGTAAGTGACCCCTGTGTCAATGAGAAAGGAGAGCAGCTTACCTGCCACTGTAAGAGTTAACCTGGGCTCCACAGAGGTGATGAGAGTCAGGGCCTGGGGCCCTGGGCACCTTTAGTCCTCAGCAGCGAGTCCAAGGAGGCTGGGCAGAGATGGGTCAGAAGACTCCTGATCGGGACCGGGAGGGGATGTCTGGATCCCTGGAGGGGGATTTGAGCAGTGGGCCTTCCAATGTCCCGCTGTGCCACAGCTGGACACGGACCTGGAGGGGGCCTTGGTTTAGGAATGAGCAGCCCAGTGACCTTCTTTGCCGCATTTGAAGCAGGGTCCTGGGGGCTTCCTTCTTTGCTGGTTGGTGGAGGCTTGGAGCCATGTAGGGCAGTGGCTCAAAGGTGGTATTTGGCCCGATCTCCCTGGGCCTTCTCTAGCTTTGCCTGTCCTTCCCGGTTATTGAAAATCTTAAAAGCTAAATTTAAAAGGTCTCATTGAGGGGTTTGAGGGCCTTCTGCCTTTTTTAGTTTCTTTTGGATGTCTGGGGATGACTGGGAGATAAAATGGGTGTCATCCAAAGGGACAATGGTGCCCTTTGCTGAAGTAGGGTCTAATTTTGCATAATTTTGTAGAGCTTCTGTTAAATTGTGCTGGGTTTTCATCTAGTCTTTATTTCCTGGAGCTTTTCAAAGTTGACGGCTTTATGCCCTGCCTTCTGAAGGCCCACAATGAGGCAAGCAACCATATGATTACGGGTTGCTCGTGCAGGTCTCCCTGCCTGATAATCCCAGTTGGGATCATCTCGGGGGATGGCCGTTGCCCCTGTGGGCTTAGTGTCCTCTGTCCCGTGTGCCTTAGCAGCATGCGCCTGAGAGGCTTGCCATACTTGTTCCTTCTCTTCTGGGAGGAGAGTGGAGGAAAGTGTGATGTAAATATCATGCCAGGTTAAGTCATAAGGGTGAGTAAGATACTTGAATTCTTTTAGATTATCAGGTTCTAAAGAGAAAGAGTCAAGCAGCTTTTCAATGTGAGACAAATCGGTGAGGGATAATGGCACATGAATCTGAACATTGCCTCCTGCTCCAGCTGCTTCCCTTAAAGGGAGGATGGAGCAGGGAAAGGAGCGGGCTCCTGCTGTCAAGTTTCCTGTTTTAAAGTTGCTCAGGATCAGGTGTGGGGAGGGGATCTAGGGAGGTCTGGGTAAAACCATGGGACCCTCAGGGTAGAGGGTGGGGCTGAGGTCTCAGAGCTTGCCTCTGGAACAGGCCGGGGAGGGGGTTTGGGAGCTGAGGCGGTGGCCTGTGGTTGAGAAGGAGGGAGGGAGGAGGGGCGTAAGGTGGAGGCTGTGGAACTGGGTCTGGAGCAGCTACAATGGGGTTGGCAGCCATAGGGTTAGATAGGCTGTAGTTGGAAGGGTTGAAGGAAGAAGAAAAGTCTGAACAGGGATCAGGAGACATTGTATCAGGAGGATGTGGCCCAGAGCTGGCTGAGAGTATTTCAGAAGTAGAGCAGGATTCACAAGGAGAGGGATGAGAGTGAAGAAAGCCTGAACACAAGGGATTTCTAACCACTTGCTGTTGCAATGGCAGAAGTTATCGAGGTCCTATGGAGTAGACAGCATATTAAAAAGCAGAGACATTACTTTGCCAACAAAGGTCCGTCTAGTCAAGGCTATGGTTTTTCCAGTAGTCCTGTTGGACTCTAAAGAAAGCTGAGCACTGAAGAATTGATGCTTTTGAACTGTGGTGTTGGAGAAGACTCTTGAGAGTTCCTTGGACTGCAAGGAGATCCAACCAGTCCATCCTAAAGGAGATTAGTCCTGGGTGTTCATTAGAAGGACTGATGTTGAAGCTGAAACTCCAATACTTTGGCCACCTGATGTGGAGAGCTGACTCATTTGAAAAGACCCTGATGCTGGGAAAGATTGAGGGCTGGAGGAGAAGGGGATGACAAGGATGAGATGGTTGGATGACATCACTGACACAATGGACATGGGTTTGGGTGGACTCTGGGAGTTGGTGATGGACAGGGAGACCTGGCATACTGCGGTCACAAAGAGTCAGACACGACTGAGCAACTGAACTGAACTGAACTGAACTGACTGTGGAGTATTATAATCGAGAGTTCCATTTTCAGGCCATTGGGACCTATTATCAAGTCTGTATTGCGGCCAGGCAGTGTTAGAATAGTAAATAAGTCTTTTTGGTCTTTTCTCTCCTTGGAAGACCAAGCCTTTTTGGTTTCAGAGAAGACATTCTAGGGGAGTAGATTTTGAGGGCTGGGATTGAGAATTTCCCATTGCGGCCAGATAGGGAGGTGAGAAAAGGGCGAGAGAAAGCAAGGAGAAAGGTCTGAGAGAAAAGGCGTTCCTGTTCCCCTGACTTTCTCAGAGAGTAACAGTCTGCTTTGAAATGGGCATCCACTGTTTCAAAGTCAGATGGGGTATAAGGCTGAACAAAGGCCTGAGGGCCTTGGAGATCCTCCTGACTAGCCCTAGGGACTTGGGAAGGAGGCAAGAGAGAGAGGATCCGAGAGGATGGGCTTTCACTCGCCCTTGTAAATGATGGATGGAATGTGGGCAGGTGTGTGGATGTCAGTCCAGCAAGGCAAGTGGAGAGTCCCATCCTGGGGCTCATCTCGGCTTCTTGGCAAGGTCCAAGGGAGGGGACCACTGGAGACGGGCTCGTGAGAGGAGCACACCCAGTTGTGGCGGCTCTTCCCTCCCAGGTTCTGGCACCAGAATGTAAGGCGAGTGCAGAGAAGAGAGCAAGCTGGGCAGTCAGGTAAGAAAAGGGAAATTTATCAGAGGGAAATGAGAGGGTGACTGGCCCTTAAGGAGAACCAGTGTCTTCCTCTTCTGATGGGCTCTTTCTTATACTCCACCAATGAAAAATTCCCTGAAGGGATGGTTAATTTTTAGCCTGTAGTTGAGTCCTGTGCTCACGTAACTGGAGGTCTGGAATCTGGTGGTCTCGTAGCTTTGCAGGAAAACAGAAGGTCATTTGGGCAATCTGGTCATACACAAGCTGACCCTAACATACACGTGGAATGACAAGGGACTCCAAAGAGCCAAAACAATCACGAGTCTGCAGTTCAAAGGTCCTCTGGTATGCGGTGCTAAGTTGCTTCAGTCATGTCTGACTGTTTGCGACCCTATGGATCATAGCCCACCAGGCTCCTCTGTCCATGGGAATTTTCCAGGCAAGAATACTGGAGTGGGTTTCTGTGCCCTCCTCCAGGGGATCTTCCCAACCCAAAGATTGAACTCCGGCATTGGCAGGTAGGTTCTTTACCACTAGTGCCATCCGGGGCAAAGGCATCTAGACGGAGATCAGGGAAACCCAGTTAAGAGAAGGGACTCAGGAGCCGGGAGGGAAATGAGGGAAAGAGGCCACTTTCATGTTTAGGGGAGCCTAGCAGGTAGTTCTGCAGGTGGAAGAGGAAGAAGAGAAAGCAGGCTGGAACTGTGTAGAAAATGAGAGAGGGAATAAAGCAGGGGACTGCCAACCTCTAGGATCTGAGGTGGATGCCTCAGATGATCTGAGGTGGAGCTGATGTAATAATAATAGAAATAAGTGTTAGTCACTCAGTTGTGTCCAACTCTTTGCAACCCTATGGACTGTAGCCCACCAGGCTCCTCAGTCCATTGAATTCTTCAGGCGAGAATACTAGAATGGGTTGTCATTTCCTTCTCTAGGAGATCCTTCTGACCCAGGGATTGAACCTGGGTCTCCAGCATTGCAGGCAGACTCTTTACCAGCTGAGCCACCAGGGAATAGCATAGACATAGAAATAGAGTGCACAGTAAATGTGCTGCACTTGAATCATCCCCAAACCTCCCCCTACCCCTGCCCATCAGAAAATTATCTTCCACAAAAGCTCCCGAGGTCAAGGAAGGAACTTCAAGGGTACTTAGCTGTCCCAGGTTGCTGGCTTAGGGAGATACTGAGGCAGGGGTATCCCAAGAGATAGAGCCTCCATTGCATGGGGTCCTCAACAGACCTCCAGTAGCCTTGGTGATGATAGGAGAGATTTGTTTCATTTTTAAAAAATATCCTTGTGGGATAAACTTAAAACTTAGCAATTCTGTTATAGTCTTCCTAATAAAAATAGTTTTCTTTCTTTACTGATCTTTGAAGTACCAACTGTGAAGACCGCTGTTCTAATATACCTCAGCGTTGCTGACACTATGGATATAATTATGTGAGGCTGAACTTGTTCAATAAAAATTTTGAAGCATCTGCCCTGTGCCCAGCACTTTCCCAGCACTGGGGAATACAGTGAAAATACTCCATAAGATGCATAGTTGATAGGCACATTCTTTAAAAAAGCCTTTTACATTTCCACGAATAGTTTATCCTCAACATCAACACTTGCCAATTAATGACCATGCTGGGTAGGAAGCTCATTAAAAACCCAGGAGCCAGGGTTCCTGGAAGGATATCCCATTCTTCCTTGGACAGTCCTCCACCCTCTCTGGGTCTCAGTTTCCTCATCTGTAAAAACATGGACAACTGACTAAAATTCATTCCTGGAACCCGAGTCTATTGACGGGGAGGGGAAATATCACCCAGCCCTGCTCTAAGGCCTGGATGATAGGCCAGATTTAAAGAAAAATACGTCATTGCTGGTTTTCATTCAGACAAATACAAGGAACCCCTGGCCCTGCGGGATTTGCCTAGGGGTCTAGTCTGGAAAATTCTTACACATCAGGAGATGGCTCTGAGCTGGATTTCCACAAATAATTGTCCATGCAAAGGATAACCTGCAGAGCTCTGTGCCCATCAGCCAACAGCATTTACAAGTGATCTTCTAAGGCCTCCGCCAAACTACAGGGGCACCTCTGGGTTTTCAGTTTCCTTCACTTTTCTGACTCTTCTCTAAAAAAAAAAAAAGCACATTTATTTATAGAATGCCACAGTGGAAGGAAAATAGACCTTCAATTTTTAGACCTCAATTTGCAAAAAACTTAAGAGTCGGACACGACTGAGCGACTGAACTGAACTAGAGGGTCTAGGGTTTTTTTTTTTTTTTAAATTAAACCACTACAATAATTTAAAAGTTTTACATGTTCTAATTATTCAGTTCCAAGACACCAAACTCATTGCACAGGGTCCCCATGGAAAGGCCCCTCTCAGCAGGACAGCCATGGATTCCACCATGAAAGGCAGCATTCTTTTCTGCCTCCCTTCTTCCATTCTTTTCTTTCCTTCCTTCTTTTCTGTCTGGGTGGCCACCAGGTTTTTAAATCTATGCACCCTACTAAATTTCTAAGGTGCAATCCCAAGACCCTACCCTCTCCCATCCCAGCAGGTGGTCAAGGGCCCGCTGGGTGGCAAAAGTGCAGGCAGCGGGGCTGGGCCAGCCAGCCAGAGTGGGGGTTGTAGGGTCCCAGCAGGTGAAATCACCAGGCAGGATAAATCTCTTGGACTTCCTGAGGACCTCACTGGTGGCACCAGGCTGCTTGGGAAAACCACACGGGACTGAGCTTTATGCAAAGGGGTAAAGGTTCAGAAATGTCCTCAAAGCCTTTACCCCCAAAGGTGAGCCCTTTATGTGACCGCTGGGTTAGGGGGTTCCGAGACTGTGCCAAAAGACAGGGCGTAATACATGGTTCCCTGTTCCACCTTGCGCCACTGAGCCCCAGCCCCCTTACCTGTGGTACGCCTCCCTTCACTCCGCTCACTGGATGCCGATAGATAGGGACCCAGAAGCCCATGAAATGGTCATTTCCAACCACAATGGAGACCCCTGAAAGCTCGCCTGGGACCCACAGCCTAGGAGCTGGGAGAAGGCGCACAAACGCCCCCAAGGTGCACCCTGCCCGTGACACAGGCCAGGTGCCCTCTGCTCCTATGCCCTCTTCCTCTTCGGAGAGAGGCGTGCAGGCCGCTGGTGCGCCCGGGTGAACTGCAGCCAATGCCCAGGCCAGGTGCGCTCCGCCCATAGGACCACTTCCTGGAGAGGCTCACGGGCTTCCCTCCTTCGGCTAGGTGAGACAAAGCCAATGGCGAGCGAAGCCACCCCACAGAGACAATCCAAGCTTTTTATTAGCGGATCTGCCCTGATATCCGAGTCAATTTGAACACTATTTGGTATATAATTTAGGGATAAATCTATGACTACAGAAAGGAAAGATGACTTGACGCAGGATGGCCATGATATTCTGTAGAACCAGAGAAAATTGGTTAAAATAAAATTCTTTTTTCCTGGAAACTGTAAAGCTGGTTCTTTTTTTCATATGTAATTAAAAACAACTAGCTTGTTAAAAAGGCCTGCCTAGAGGAAAGCTTGAAGTTAGCCCTTTCCGTGGCCTTGAAAAACACTGCCCACTTTGCCTGAGACCTCAGCCTTGGGCAAATGAGAACTTCAAGCAAAATAAATAAATAAATAAAGAGTCAAAGAGATATTTTAAATCTTGGCGGAAAACTGGGAGATCTCTGTCTGAATTTATGTATGTCTCATTGTGTATCTTCTGTTTTTTGATAATATTGCTGAATTTTAAGTGAATTCTTAATTGACCTAAAGAAAAGGAAGCACTTACCAATCGAACAGTTCTAAACACAAGAAAGAATTAACCTAAATGAATTTCAGATTCACATGAACTGGGAAATAGTCAATATTAAATTCTAGTATTCATGTTCGTTTGCTACTTTAATATAGACATATCTAAAAGTCATTAACATTAAGCATAAAATTTTCATTGTGCCTAGGTCTATTATAAGTTAAATATTGCTATATTGTTATGTCTGTTGCAAGTTTGTCAATAAGGAAAGTACCTCTAGGGGAAAAAAAAAAACTCCTAAAAATGCAAATATGTTATGAGCTTTTAGATAAACTATTAAAAATAATTGTACTTTAGAAATGTCTGTCTATAATAGTCTCGATTGAAGGCAGAAGGAGAAGGGGACGACAGAGGATGAGATGGTTGGATGTCATCACCGACTTGATGGACATGAGTCTGAGTAAGCTCCGGGAGTTGGTGATGACAGGGAAGCCTGGTGTGCTGTAGTCCATGGGGTCGCAAAGAGTTGGACATGACTGAGCGACTGAACTGAACTGAACTTACGATAGTCTCTCCAGATTTTTGTTACCTGAATTTCTATCATAGTGCTAAACTAAGTGATGAAAGTATTGAATAGCTAGGTCATTTCCAAATAAAATAAGGTCCTGAAACATCCACTACTTGACAGGAACTTCCGCTTACTAAACTGCAGAAACGAAAGAGATTTTTGACTATTCATGGATAGTGACTGGTGCCATCCTGAGATATTCTCTATAAGAAAGCATTTTTTTTTTTTTTAGATGTTATCCCTGGTACTTACATTCACCAATCTATAGAATGCTAATATAAAGGTCAGTTCTTGGTTGCTTAAGGAAAATAGGATGTATGTCTTGTTATTATAGAAGATATGAAGAATAAAATTGCATTTTATGAAGGGAAAAAAAAGTAGTTCTGACTTATAGGTGGCAGTTTCAAGATGGGAGAAGCAAAGGAATGGGTACAGAAAGGGATAAGGATGTTTTATGCAAAGTGGACCCCTAGTAAAGAGTTTTGTGTCTAATACAAGTTTTCTTGAGATGTTGAACTGCCTTTGCCAACGGATTTTAAGTTTTTTTCCCCCTCTAAAGTGATCTGTTCTATGTTTACCTTTGAAATCTTTTGTTAACTTTGGCTAAATGGATTGTTTCACTGTGATTTATATGATCCTACCTGACTGTTATAAACACTTTTGATATTTTATCAAAAAACCTTTCTAAATAACTGACTTCTAGCTAACTTTGGGATGCTTCAGAGGGCCCCTGAGACATCCCAAAGAGAAATATTAAACAACCTAAGTTCATTTGACATGTTAAATTACATGGGAAACATTGTTAGAAAGAGTGATAAATCTTCTCAGGATATATTGTATGGTTGATGTTACTAATATGGATATCCTAGAAATTATGTGAAATTCATGAAAATCTAATATGTCCTAGTAAAATGTTGTCAGTGATAATTCTAGTTATCATGTTAAAGTGCTATAAGTCACTGCAATGATCAGGCTATTTTATCAGTTGCAATTTAATCAGATTTTAAACATGCCTTCTATGGCTTCATTCTGATGCCTTTCAATAATACTGCTACTTCAAGATTTACGGAAAAGACTTTTCTAAGGTTAACCAATAAATAAATTTTTTTGTTTGTTTGTTATCTGGTAAGCTGCTACCAGACTGGAATTTAGTCTATTCTCTAAGTTAAGAGAACAAAGTTTTCTTACAATACAGCTTTTGATAACAGATTAAGGATTTCTTTGCCTTTAAGTGATTTACATTTGTTTTTAAAATCTTTTGTTACTTTGGTAAATGAAATAAGCATTATTTATCATTATGGTACATGTAGACATGTATGGTACATGCTGGATCATCGAAAAAGCAAGAGAGTTCCAGAAAAACATCTATTTCTGCTTTGGCTATGCCAAAGCCTTTGACTGTGTGGATCACAATAAACTGGAAAATTCTGAAAGAGATGGGAATACCAGACCACCTGACCTGCCTCTTGAGAAACCTATATGCAGGTCAGGAAGCAACAGTTAGAACCAGACATGGAACAACAGACTGGTTCCAAATAGGAAAAGGAGTACGTCAAGGTTGTATATTGTCACCCTGCTTATTTAACTTATATGCAGAGTACATCATGAGAAATGCTGGACTGGAGGAAGCATACTCTGGAATCAAGATTGCTGGGAGAAATATCAAAACCTCAGATATGCAGATGACACCACCCTTATGGCAGAAAGTGAAGAGGAACTAAAAAGCCTCTTGATGAAAGTGAAAGAGGAGAGCGAAAAAGTTGGCTTAAAACTCAGCATTCAGAAAACTAAGATCATAACATCTGGTCCCATCACTTCATGGCAAATAGATGGGGAAACAGTGGAAGACTTTATTTTTGGGGGGCTCCAAAATCACTGCAGATGGTGACTGCAGCCATGAAATAAGAAGACACTTACTCCTTGGAAGAAAAGTTATGACAAACCTAGACAGCATATTAAAAAGCAGAGACATTACTTTGCCAACAAAGGTCCATCTAGTCAAGGCTATGGTTTTTCCAGTAGTCATGTATGGATGTGAGAGTTGGACTATAAAGAAAGCTGAGCGCCGAAGAATTGATGTTTTTGAATTGTGGTGTTAGAGAAGACTCTTGAGAGTCCCTTGGACAACGAGGAGATCCAACCATTCCATCCTAAAGGAAATCAATCCTGGGTGTTCACTGGAAGGACTGATGTTGAAGTTGAAACTCCAATACTTTGGCCACCTGATGTGAAGAGTTGGCTCATTTGTAAAGACCCTGATGCTGTGAAAGATTGAAAGCAGGAGAAGAAGGGGACAACAGAGGATGAGATGGTTGGATGGCATCACCAACTCAATGGACATGAGTTTGGGTAAACTCTGGGAGTTGGTGATGGACAGGGAGGCCTGGAGTGCTGCAGTCCATGGGTTCGCAAAGAGTCAGATACAACTGAGTGACTGAAATGAACTCAACTGAATATGTAGACAAAGCTCATTGTTCTACAAATATGTCCCCTCATGGTTAGACTTTTGCTATCCTGATGCCCTTAAAACATGGCAATACTGCTGCTAAGTCGCTTCAGTCATGTCCGACTCTGTGCGATGTCATAGACGGCAGCCCACCAGGCTCCCCCGTCCCTGGGATTCTCCAGGCAAGAACACTGCAGTGGGTTGCCATTTCCTTCTCCAATGCATGAAAGTGAAAAGTGAAAGTAAAGTTACTCAGTCGTGTCCGACTCTTAGTGACCTCATGGACTGCAGCCTACCAGGCTCCTCTGTCCATGGGATTTTCCAGGCAAGAGTACTGGAGTGGGGTGCCATTGCCTGAGTTTGGTCTTAAATCAGGGAATCAGAATAGCTGTAAATCAGAGTCAGGGCTATGGCAAATCCAAGATGGCTGCTTGGTTTTTCCTGGCTCCCTGACAAACCTCATTTTTATTTGATGGGTTAAAGCCTTCCCTGGCTACAGGGTTAATGCCCTCACTATGACAAAAAACTATATTTCACTTAGTATTAAATTCTAGTTTTGCTAATTAAGGTCTGTGTTTATGATGACTCACTTCTAAGATAGCTCCTTGTTGTTATGGTATATTGCTAAAAGATTTAATTAAGTTATTAAAAAGGACAATCTAAGATTGTTTTTAAAGCTTATCTCAGTAACCAATCGTTGGATAAACTTCAGATGCTCCCTGATGTACAACCAGGAGATTAACACCTGGCTATACTTTGCCGACTAAGGTCCGTCTAGTCAAGGCTATGGTTTTTACTGTGGTCACGTATGGATGTGAGAGTTGGACTGTGAAGAAGGTTGAGCGCTGAAGAATTGATGCTTTTGAACTGTGGTGTTGGAGAAGACTCTTGAGGGTCCCTTGGACTGCAAGGAGATCCACCCAGGCCATTCTAAAGGAGATCAGCCCTGGGATTTCTTTGGAAGGAACGATGCTAAAGCTGAAACTCCAGTACTTTGGCCACCTCATGTGAAGAGTTGACTCATTGGAAAAGACTCTGATGCTGGAAGGGATTGAGGGCAGGAGGAGAAGGGGACGACCGAGGATGAGATGGCTGGATGGCATCACGGACTCGATGGACCTGAGTCTGAGTGAACTCCAGGAGTTGGTGATGGACAGGGAGGCCTGGCCTGCTGCGATTCATGGGGTCGCAAAGAGTCGGACACGACTGAGCGACTGAACTGAAGTGAACTGATAATCATTTAAGTCAGATGACTGGGGTGTACTGGGCTATACCTAATGAAAGTTCTTGACTTAAGTTCTTGCTTGTGACCTTACTAATAACTGCTAGCTATATTATTTCCTGTGTCACTTGTTTCAGAAGATTGTTTCTTACGTTACCAAATGTGTTACTGAGCCTGAGACAAAATGCTGAAATGCAGTTTCATATGAGATTAATGATTGTAATAAAGTAACTCTAGATACAGAAAGAAGCAACAAGAGGGAATATTTTCCTGGACCAAGAGGCTAGTAAGAGAGATATGGCCCAGAGACTTTTGTTCCTCTTAAGGCCTGGTCTAGTAACAGCACATTGAGTGACCTGTCAATGGAATCTTTGTTAGACCTTGGAATGAACCTTCCCAGCACTACTGGACACAGTGGCCATGAAATGCCCCAAAGCATGGTCAAATATGTGGCTATGAAGGGGCTCTGCTGACTAGAAATTGGCACTTGCCAGCTGCCTTTACAAAGATTCAATCATGACCACTGCAAGCTGCTGACCTTCAACACCCCTTGAAAGGAGTTCAGGGTGGAGATCAGAAATAAGGCACTCTGTGTTCTGGGAAAAAACTAGAAGGACAGGCCTTCAGATAGTCAAATGTTTTGAGGTAAAGATTTTACGAGCCCAAATGCTTGCATCTTCTCTTACCTAGAGAAACACTAACATCACAAAGCAATGTCTAGTCCTGGTTCTCCTGGCTAGCTCCTCAGCTGCTTTTCTGGTTCTTGTAATCTTTGGGCCATGTATCTTTAACTTTCTTGTGAAGTCTGTTTCTTCTAGAGTATAACAAATCTCCAAGTGGTAGTACAACAAGAATGTTCCCTGGCCAACACCCAGACAATGCTGAAACAAGCCACCTTATCATTCCCTGGACTCTCATCTCCCTCTGTGAATCACCCTGACAGAGAGCAGGCATAGAGATCCCAGAGCCCCATGACTCCCCTGTACAGCCTGAAGAAGCCAGGTAGTCATCATCCCTTTTTCCTTGAGACTGGGTTCCCAAAGGCCTGAGCAGGGTACCAAAGGGGGCCAAAGAATTGACCCTAACAATAGAGGGAGGAATTTGGTGACCCAAGGACAAAAGAGCAGATAAAACCAAGGACAGTCTTGGAATCCAGGAATGGAGAAACCAGACCCCTGTCATCCTTCCCTTCCCCATGTTGTAACTATTAATGGATTTCCAGTCCTTCTGAGAAGTATAACCTGTTTCCCCTCCTATCTCACACAGGGAGAAGGTATTTGCCTTACTCTTCCCTCACCCAATACACATGCCCATTCCAATCAGCAAATGACCTGGCAACACCCCTTTCCTGCTCTTTGTACCCTGCGTATGAAAGTGGACTAAGGGCCCTCGTTCAATGTTGGTTCTTCCTTGAGCTGGCCCTCAGTTCTAACAGCTTCTCTCACTCTAATAAACTTTATTCTCCTCTCATTCTGCCTCATGTCTGGAAATTCTTTTCCAACCAACTCATGAACCACAACAAGAACCTACAAGAGTAGAGGAAAAATTGTTTTTCCTTCCATATGCATGCAATGGGCTACTGCTCAGCAATAGAAAGAAATGAGCCATCAATCAATGGAAATGTTCCTGAGTCCAAGCTCACTCTGCTCACCACACGACAGGCCAGTGAATCTGAGAGATGAGGTGTTGAGGCAAAGAAGAGACTTTAATCGGGGAGACAGCAGACAGAGAACATGGCAGGCTGGTGCCTCTGAATAACCATCTTTTGGGGATCTGGATGCGAGGTTCTTTTATGGATCAGAGAGAAAGAAGCAATAAGGAACTAAAGTCAAAAGGCAGAGTAGAGAGGGAGATTCCGTGGGAAAGTAAAGTGAAAAGGTTTTCAGTATCGCAAAACATCTCCAAGGCAATGTCCAGCCTTTGGAAAGGGTATTAACTTCTTCTATTCACAGGTGGGCAAGGACAAACTGTCTCTCCAGGAGCTGAACAAAGGCACTTTGGTTTACAGACAAGCAGAGAGGCAGGATCCTTCAAGCAAGTCATTGAGTATGATTGTAACAGTAAAGGCAAGTCAAAGAAACAGTTTCCAACATCGAGTCAGAATTGGCTTTCTCCCTGCAACAAAACGCCATTCCACAATCTTGTGGAAAAAGGGAGTGAAGATCTTTCTGCTTAGTTAGATGGATCTTTCTGGGAGTATCCACCATCTTTGCCAGTGTTTCAAATGTTGAGATTTGTCTTCTTTTTGCTCCTGTTTTGAAAAGGATATGTTTTTCACCTGTAGACTTAGAAATACTAAACTTCAAATCCAGGAGACAAGATCTCAAGTTAAGAAATTTAGGGCTCTTCTGTGCAAGAAAAGATGCAAGAGTCAGGGCTCACTAAAATTATTTGCTTGGTATGTACCTCAGCCATCTGGGGCCGGTAATCCTGCATTCTGAGTTTCCTCAGGGTTCACCATAAGGAGTGACTGGGGTGGCTGCAGTCCAGTGACTGCCAGGTGGCAGGTATTCCCCTTCCTCGGGGATCAAAGGCTCATGTTGAAGGGCTGTAATCACTGATTCCATTTCTCAGGCATTCCCTTTTTGGTCATGAATGACCATTATCTGGGAGACATTTCATGATCAACTTTTGTCCCATGGTGCTGGGAGGCTCATTCCAGTTCAGTTGAACATTCATGACATGCCACTCCTGGCGTTAAATTTTGGACCAGGCGTCATCAATAGTTAAAATTCTCTGGATTCTAACTTCAATCCAGGAGACATTTTCCCGTGTTACTTCTTCACATACTTACAATCACACTACTGCAATTATTTTATGCTACAAATATGTTTCTCAAAACATTTAGCCTAATTTTGTTGGAGGCCTAATTACACATTAGTTGCTGCAAGAGACAACAATCTTATAAATTAAGCAGGATATAGGTGATGCAGACAATGACATAGTGCAGCAGGGAGACATAAAGCACAGTTTGAAAACAAATAAAATTTTTAAAAGAATGATTAATATAACTAGTTTTAATCCAGTTGAAATTTATTTTAAGCTTGGTTAATCCTAACTGGTCATGTACAAAACCTTTTTTAGGGTCCATTTTTCACAAACCTTTGAAGACCCTGATGCTAGGAAAGATTGAAGGCAGGAGGAGAAGGGGATAACAGAGGGTGAGATGGTTGGATGGCATCACTGACTCGATGGGCATGAGTTTGAGTAAGCTCCAGGAGTTGATGATAGACGGGGAAGCCTGGCATGCTGCAGTCCATGGGGTCACAGAGTTGGGCACAACTGAGCGATTGAACTGAACTGAGCTAGTCAATTCTGACTGATCATGTTCAAAACCCTTTTTGGGGTCCATTTTTCACAAACCTTTCATCACAACTTATTTCAGTGCAATTTTAACGTTCAAGCTGTAGAGTATCTGGAAAAGATTCTTTACATTGAATTAGGCCACCACCTACTTGTGGGTGCATCACTTAGCTTGCTGGTGTGTTACAAAGAGCATGCATATACTGAGGCTCAAGTTCTAGAGGAAGTTGCCTACTCAACTACTCCACTATCCTGGCTCACATAGCCACCATTTTGATATGGAACTGTTGTTAACTGTTTTCATAGCTTCCTGTGAATCTCTTTGATAGTGAAGCCCTTTCTATAATAAAATCACAGTACAAAGGAATCTACAAATGACAAAAGACTTACAAGTCATGGTTAAACAATGGATACATTGATAAAGACACTTGAACAATACTTATTCCTTAATCACAGTAACCAAAGTCTCAAAAGCAAATATAAATCACTTAAAGAGGAAAACTTTTCTCTGAACAGAGAAAAAAACCAAATCCAAGTCTTAGGAAATCCTGATCATGTATAATTATTTCCAGTATTTCTTTTTCTTCATATCTTTTTCTACTGGAAACACATCTTAGTTTCCCTACATTTTTACCCACAATGAGGGTGACAACTTTGCTGACAACTTTGTAATACCTTATTTTTATTAAACTTAGGCACAATAGAAGTATTATACTTAATGTGTTGATGACTCAAGACATGACTATATTATTATAATTAGATCAACAAACTTAAACATTAATACTAGGTACTAATTTATTTATTAATTTTTAATTAATTCATTTTTTATTGAAGGATAGTTCTACAGAATTTTGCTGTTTTCTGTCAAACCTCAACATGAATCAGCCATAGATATATATACATCCCCTCCCTTTTGAAACTTCCTCCCATCTCCCTCCCCATCCCACCCTTCTAGGTGTTTATAGAGCCCCTGTTTGAGTTTCCTGAGCCATACAGCAAATTCCCATTGGCTATATATTTTGCATATGGTAATATAAGTTTCCACATTATTCTTTCCATACATGTCATCCTCTCCTCCTCTCTCCCCATGTCCATAAGTTTCTCCATTGTTGTCCTGTAAGTAAATTTTTCAGTACCATTTTTCTAGATTCAGTATATATGTGTTAGAATACAGTATTTATCTTTCTCTTTTTGACTCACTTCACTCTGTTTAACAGGTTCTAGGTTCATCCACCTCATTAGAACGGACTCAAATGTGTTCCTTTTTATGGTTGAGTAATATTCCATTGTGTATATGTACCACAACTTCTTTATTCATTCATCTGTCGATGGGCATCTAGGTTGCTTCCATGTTCTAGCTATTGTAAACAGCTGCAATGAACAATGGGATACATGTGTCTCTTTAAATTTCGGTTTCCTTAGGGTATATGTCTAGGAGTGGGATTGCTGGGTCATATGGTGGTTTTATTCCTAGTTTTTTTAAAAGGAATCTCCATACCAATTTCCATAGTGGCTGTATCAATTTACTTTCCCACTAACAGTGCAAGAGTGTTCCCTTTTCTCCACACCCTTTCCAGCATTTATTGTTTGTAGACTTTTTGATGAGGGACATTCTGACCTGGACTTCCCTGGTGTCTCAGATGGTAAAGTGTCTGCCTACAATGCAGGAGACCCAGGTTCAATCCCTGGGTTGGGAAGATCTCCTGGAGAAGGAAATGGCAACCCACTGCAGTATTCTTGCCTGGAAAATCCCATGTACAGTGGAACCTGGTAGGCTACAGTCCATGGGGTTGCAAAGAGTTGGACAAGACTGAGCAATTTCACTTCACTTTATTCTGACAGGTATGAGGTGACATCTCATTGTAGTTCTGATTTATATTTCTCTAATAATGAGCAATGTTGAGCATCTTTTCATGTGTTGTTAGCCATCTGTATGTCTTCTTTGGAGAAATGCCTGTTTAGGTCTTTTCCCCACTTTTTTATTGGGTTGTTTGTTTTTCTGGTACTGAGTTGTATGAGCTGCTTGTATATTTCGGAAATAAATCCTTTGTCAGTTGTTTCATTTGCTATTATTTTCTCCCATTCTGATGGTTGTTTTTTCACCTTGCTTATAGTCTTCTTTGCTGTGCAAAAGCTTTTAAGTTTAATCAGGTCCCACTTGTTTACTTTCGTTTTTATTTCCATTACTCTAAGAGGTAGGTAATAGAGGATCTCACTTTGATTTATGTCATTGAGTGTTCTACTTATGTTTTCCTCTAAGAGTTTTATAGTTTCTGGTCTTAAATTTAGGTCTTTAATCTATTTTGAGTTTATCTTTGTGTATCGTGTTAGGAAGTGTTCTAATTTCATTCTTTTACACGTAGCTGCCCAGTTTTCCCAGCACCATTTATTGTAAAGGCTAACTTTGCCCCATTGTATATTCTTGCCTCCTTTGTCAAAAATAAGGTACCCATAGGTGCACGGGTTTATTTCTGGGCTTTTTATCTTGTTGCATTGGTCTATATTTCTGTTTTTGTGACAGTACCATACTGTCTTGATGACTGTAGCTTTGTAGTATAATCTGAAGTCAAGAAGGTTGATTCCTCCAGCTCCATTCTTCTTTCTCAAGACTGCTTTGGTTATTTGGGGTATTTTGTGTTTCCATATGAATTGTGAAATTTTTTGTTCTAGTTCTTTGAAAAATGCCATTGGTAATTTGATAGGGATTGCATTAAATCTGTAGTTTGCATTGGTAGTATAGTCATTTTCACAATGTTGATTTTTCCTACCCAGGAACATGGAATATCTCCCCATCCATTTACGTCATCTTTGATTTGTTTCATTAGTGTCTTAGAACGTTCTGTGTACAGTTCTTTTGTCTCCTTACATAAGTTTATTCCTAGATATTTAATTCTTTTTGTTTCAAAGGTGAATGCGATGATTCCTTAATTGCTCTTTTTTTTTTTTCCTTCTTTTTCCAGTTGCTTTGGGTGTAAAGTTAGGTTGTCTATTTGATGTTTTCCTTGTTTCTTCAGGTAGGATTGTACTGCTATAAACTTCTCTCTTAGAACTGCTTTTGGTGCATCCCATAGGTTTTGAATTGTCATGTTTCCATTGTCATTTGTTTCTAGAAGTTTTTTTATTTCCATTTTGATTTCTTCAGTAACCTGTTGGTTATTTAGAAACGTGTTGTTTAATCTCCATGTGTTTCTGTTTCTTACTGTTTCATTTTCTTGTAATTGATATCGAGTCTCATAGCATTGTGGTTGGAGAAGATGCTTGATATGATTTCAATTTTCTTAAATTTATTGAGGTTTGACTTGTGACCCAGAACGTGGTCTACCCAGGAGAATGTTCCATGTGCACTTGAGAAGAAGTTGTATTCTTCTGCATTTGGATGGAATGTCCTAAAGATATCAATGAGATCCATCTCATCTAATGTATCATTTAAGACTTGTGTTTCCTTATTAATCTTCTATTTTGATAATCTGTCCATTGGTGTGAGTGAGGTATTAAAGTCTCCTACCATTATTATGCTACTGTCCATTTCTCCTTTTATGTCTATGTGTTTGTCTTATGTATTGAGGTGCTTCTATGTTGGGTGAATAGATATTTACAATTCTTATGTCTTCCTCTTGGATAGATCCCTTGATCATTATGTAGTGTCCTTCCTTATCTCTTATAATCATCTTTATTTTAAGGTCTTTTTTGTCTGATATGAGGATTGCTACTCCAGCTTTCTTTTGCTTCCCATTTGCATGGAATATATTTTTCCATCTTCTCACTTTCAGTCTATATGTGTCTTGAGTTCAGAAGTGGCTTTCTTGTAGACAGCATATATGTAGGTCTTGTTTTTGTATCCATTCAGCCAGTCTGTGTCTTTTGGTTGGAGCATTTAATCCATTTACATTTAAAGTAATTATTGATATATATGTTCCTATTGCCATTTTATAATTGTTTGGGGTTGAGTTTGTAGATATTTTATCTTCTGTTATATTTCTTGACTATATAAGTCCATTTAACATTTGTTGTAAAGCTGGTTTGGTGATACTGAATCTTCTTAACTTTTGCTTGTCTGATAAGCTTTTTATTTCATCAGTTCTGAGCGAGAGCCTTGCTGGCTATAGTAATCTTGGTTGTAGATTTTTCCTTTTCCTGCAGAGTTTTCTGCTGAAAGAACTGTTAAGCGTATGGGGTTTCCCTTGTCTTTTACTTGTTGCTTCTCCCTTGCTGCTTTTAATGTTCTTTCTTTGTGTTTAGTCTTTGTCAGTTTGATTAGTTTGTGTCTTGGCGTGTTTATCCTATATGGGACTCTTTGTGCTTCTTGGATTTGATTGGCTATTTTCTTTTCCATGTTGGGGAAATTTTCAACTATAATCTATTCAAGAATTTTCTCATACACTTTCACTTTCTCTTCTTCTGGAACCCTTATAATTCAAATGTTGCTGTGTTTGATATGGTCTCAGAAGTCTCTGAGACTGTCCTCAGCTCTTTTCATTCTTTTTACTTTTTTCTGATTTCAAAAGTTATTTCCACCATTTCATCTTCTAGCGCACTGATTTTTTCTTCTGTTTCAGATACTCTGCTATTGATTTCCTCTAGAGTATTTTTAATTTCAGTAATTGTATTGTCTGTCTCTGTATGCTTATTCTTTAATTCTTCTAGGTCTTTGTTAATTGATTCTTGCATTTTCTTCATTTTGTTTTCAAGGTTTTTGATCATCTTTACTATCATTATTCTGAATTATTTTAAAGTAATTTTCCTGTCTCCTCATCATTTATTTGGATTTCTGGGTTTCTAGTTTGTTCCTTCATTTGTGCAGTATTTCACTGCCTTTTCTTTTCTTTTTTTGAAGTTATTGTGTTTGAGGTCTCCTTTTCCCAGGCTTCAAGGAAAGTTGAATTCTTTCCTTGAAGAAGGTTGAATTCTTTCTTCCTTTTCGTTTCTGCCCTCATAAGGTTGGTCCAGTGGTTTGTGTGAGATTTGTATAGGGTGAGATTTGTTCTGAGTTTTTGTTTGTTTGTTTGTTTTTCCTCTGATGGGCAAGGCTGAGTGAGGTGGTACTCCTGACTGCTGATGATTGGGTTTCTTTTTTTGTTTTGTTTGTTGTTTAGATGAGGTGTCCTGTGCAGGATGCTATTGGTGGTTGAGTGATGCTGGGTCTTATATTCAAGTGGTTTCCTTTGTATGAGTTCTCACTATTTGACACTGAAAAAGGAACTCCCCAGGTCAGCTGGGAGGAATTGGGGGCAGGAGGAGAAGGGGACGACAGAGGATGAGATGGCTGGATGGCATCACTGACTAAATGGACATGAGTCTGAGTGAACTCTGGGAGTTGGTGATGGACAGGGAGGCCTGGCGTGCTGCGATTCATGGGGTCGCAAAGAGTCAGACACGACTGAGTGACTGAACTGAACTGAACTGAACTGAGGGTTAGTTCTCTGGTAGTCTAGGGTCTTGGAGTCAGTGCTCCCACTCCAAAGGCTCAGGGTTTGATCTCTGGTCAGGAATGAAGATTCCACAAGTGATTTATTATGGCATTAAGGGAGTGGCTCAGACAGTAAAGTGTCTGTCTTCAATGGACCCAGGTTCGATCCCTGGGTTGGGAAGATCCCCTGGAGAAGGAAATGGCAGCCCACTCCATTATTCTTGCCTGGAAAATCCCATGGGCGGCAGAGCCTGATAGGCTACTGTCCATGGGGTTGCAAAGAGTCGGACACGACTGAGCAAATTCACTTCACTTTACTAAGGGAGACTAAAACAATATCCAAAAATAAGAAACCAAAGATGAACCCCAGACAAATGGCAGTTACAAAACCAGGCAAATAATAATTAAAATAATGGAATATACACATATACATATACTCCCATGAGTAAAGTGAAAACAGTCCAAAAAAATAAAGTACGGTAGATTGATCTGGGGAACAAAGGAAATCAAAAATTATATTTATCAGTTAAGAACAAAACTAACTTAAGCACACACTGGAAAACAAAACTAAAGCAAAATGCCAAGTGGGGAATAAAGCAATGAAAACAAAACTAACAAATATGCTGAGAGGAAAGGAAAGAAAGAAAATGAAGAAAGAATACGTACACAAAGTTAAATCGAGGCATATGTAGAAGATTTATATAAAGATTAACTGGGGAAAAGAACAGTATGAAAGGCAAATGAAGGGATACATGTAGAAAAAATATAATGGGTTTTTAAAAATTAAAAATAAAAAAAAGAAAAGAGAAAAATAGAAGAAGAAAGAAAAAAAGGGGTGAGGGGAGGAAAACTCCACAGAACCACGAAGGCCCAATGTAGAGGCAGAGGTTTATAACTACACTAGAAAGTGTGACTGAATATACACATATACATAGACACTCATAAGCAAAATCAAGACAGTCCAACAAAAATTTAGTATAGTAGATTGACCCGGTAAACAAGGAAATCAAATATTATATCTACCGGAATAAAACTAGTTCAGTTCAGTTCAGTTCAGTTGCTCAGTCGTGTCCGACTCTTTGCGACCCCATGAATCGCAGCAGGCCAGGCCTCCCTGTTCATCACCATCTCTAGGAGTTCACTCAGACTTACGTCCATCGAGTCTGCGATGCCATCCAGCCATCTCATCCTTGGTCAGCCCCTTCTCCTCCTGCCCCCAATCCCTCCCAGCATTGGAGTCATTTCCAATGAATCAACTCTTCATATGAGGTGGCCAAAGTACTGGAGTTTCCACTTCAGCATCATTCCTTCCAAAGAAATCCCAGGGCTGATCTCCTTCAGAAGGGACTGGTTGGATCTCCTTGCAGTCCAAGGGACTCTCAAGAGTCTTTTCCAACACCACAGTTCAAAAGCATCAATTCTTCGGTGCTCAGCTTTCTTCACAGTCCAACTCTCACATCCATACACGACCACAGGAAAAACCATAGCCTTGACTAGACGGACCTTAGTCGGCAAAGTAATGTTTCTGCTTTTGAATATGCTGTCTAGGTTGGTCATAATTTTTCTTCCAAGGAGTAAGCGTCTTTTAATTTCATGGCTGCAATCACCATCTGCAGTGATTTTGGAGCGCCCAAAAATAAAGTCTGACACTGTTTCTACTGTTTCCCCATCTATTTCCCATGAAGTGATGGGACCAGATGCCATGATCTTCGTTTTCTGAATGTTGAGCTTTAAGCCAACTTTTTCACTCTCCTCTTTCACTTTCATCAGGAGGCTTTTTAGTTCCTCTTCACTTTCTGCCATAAGGGTGGTGTCATCTGCATATCTGAGGTTACTGATATTTCTCCTGGCAATCTTGATTCCAGCTTGTGCTTCTTCCAGCCCAACTTTTCTCATGATGTACTCTGCATATAAGTTAAATAAGTAGGGTGACAATATACAGCCTTGATGTACTCATTTTCCTATTTGGAACCAGTCTGTTGTTCCATGTCCAGTTCTAACTGTTGCTTCCTGACCTGAATACAGATTTCTCAAGAGGCAGTTTAGGTGGTCTGGTATTCCCATCTCTTTCAGAATTTTCCACAGTTTATTGTGATCCACACAGTCAAAGGTTTTGGCATAGTCAGTAAAGCAGAAATAGATGTTTTTCTGGAACTCTCTTGTTTTTTCCATGATCCAGCGGATGTTGGCAATTTGATCTCTCATTCCTCTGCCTTTTTGAAACCCAGCTTGAACATCAGGGAGTTCACAGTTCACTTATTGCTGAAGCCTGGCTTGGAGAATTTTGAGCATGACTTTACTAGCATGTGAGATGAGTGCAGTAGTTTGAGCATTCTTTGACATTGCCTTTCTTTGGGATTGGAATGAAAACTGACCTTTTCCAGTCCTGTGGCCACTGCTGAGTTTTCCAAATGTGCTGGCATATTGAGTGCAACACTTTCACAGCATTGTCTTTCAGGATTTGAAACAGCTCAACTGGAATTCCATCACCTCCACTAGCTTTGTTCATAGTGATGCTTTCTAGGGCCCACTTGACTTCACTTTCCAAGATGTCTGGCTCTAGATGAGTGATCACATCATCACAATTATCTGGGTCGTGAAGCTCTTTTTTGTACAGTTCTTCTGTGTATTCTTGCCACCTCTTCTTAATATCTTCTGCTTCTGTTAGGTCCATACCATTTCTGTCCTTTATCGAGCCCATCTTTGCATGAAATGTTCCGTTGGTATCTCTCATTTTCTTGAAGAGATCTCTAGTCTTTCCCATTCTGTTGTTTTCCTCTATTTCTTTGCATTGATCGCTGAAGAAGGCTTTCTTATCTCTTCTCGCTATTCTTTGGAACTCTGCATTCAGATGCTTATATCTTTCCTTTTTTCCTTTGCTTTTCACCTCTCTTCTTTTCACAGCTATTTGTAAGGCTTCCCCAGGCAGCCATTTTGCTTTTTTGCATTTCTTTTCCATGGGGATGGTCTTGATCCCTGTCTCCTGTACAATGTCACAAACCTCATTCCAGGCACTGGAATCAATCTAGTTCATCAGGCACTCTATCTATCGGATCTAGGCCCTTAAATCTATTTCTCACTTCCACTGTATAATCATAAGGGATTTGATTTAGGTCATACCTGAATGGTCTAGCAGTTTTCCCTACTTTCTTCAATTTAAGTCTGAATTTGGCAATAAGGAGTTCATGATCTGAGCCACAGTCATCTCCTGGTCTTGTTTTTGTTGGCTGCATAGAGCTTCTCCATCTTTGGCTGCATAGAATATAATCAATCTAATTCAATCACAAACTGGAAAACAAAACAAATGCAAGGTGCCAACTGGGGAAAAGCAATGAAAATAAGACTAACAAAGATGTTGAGTGGAAAGGAGAGAAAGAAAAGAAAGAATAGATATGCAAAGTTAAATGGAGGAGGATAAAGACGATTTACATACATTAAAGATTAACTGCAAGGGGAAAGGAACAGTAGGAAAAGCAAACAAAGGAATAAATGTAGAAAAAATAATAATAGATTTAAAAAATTTAAAAAAGAGAAAAGAAAATAAAAGACGAAAACGCCACAGAAATGCAAAAGCCCAATGTAGAAGCAGAGGTTTATGAGAACAATAAAATATGTGACTGAGGAAAAAGAAAAAGAAAATGCTCAAAAGCTTAATTGGATTTCTTAGTGCCAATAAAATTGACAACTACAACAGAGGCAGGGGGGAAGGAAAACAGAAAAAAGAAAAAAAAATCCAAAAGAATCTATGCTGCTAAGTCACTTTAGTTGTGTCAGACTCTGTGTGACCCCATGGACAGCAGCCCACCAGGCTCCCCGTCCCTGGGATTCTCCAGGCAAGAACACTGGAGTGGGTTGCCATTTCCTTCTCCAATGCATGAAAGTGAAAAGTGAAAGGGAAGTCGCTCAGTCGTGTCTGACTCTTCATGACCCCATGGACTGCAGCCTACTAGGCTCCTCTGTCCATGGGATTTTCCAGGCAAGAGTACTGGAGTTGGGTGCCATCACCTTCTCCGAAAAGAACCTATAGAACAAGTCAAAAAATAAGAATAAGTAATGTTTTCTTGAGTCTCTGCTGTCAGAGTCCTTTCCCTCGCTGGGAATCACAGTCCACTTACCTCCCTAGGATGCTCTCCAATGCTGTAATGATCTCTGGACCTATGTGGGGACTGCTCAGATTCTATTCTGGTCCTACTACTGTGTGTTCTTGCCGCCAATGTCCACAGCTATCAAACTAGTGCATTTTCTTTAGTGGGAGCTCTCAATGGCCTTTTATATATTCCATAGACACAGTCTGCTTAATTGATCGTGTGGATTTAATCTGCAGCTTGTACAGCTGATGGGAAGGTTTTGGGTCTTCTTCCTTAGCCACACTGTTCCTGGGTTTCAATTGTGGTCATCTGCTAGGTTTTAGCTCCTGAGGTTGCCCTGGAGGGCTTAGGTTTGCCCCTGTGAGGGCCAGGTGTGGAAGTGGTGCAGCCGCTCTGGTCGCAGGGGTTCTGGCAGCACCAGGTACTTAGTGGGGTTGGTGGCTAGGGCAGCAGGAAATAGAGTGCTCTAGAAGGATATGGCAACCAGTACTGGCCAGTACACTCTAGTACGCTTGCCTAGAGAACCCCTCTGACAGAGAAGTCCGGCAGGCCACAGTCTAGGGGTAGCTAAGAGTTGGACAGGATGGAAGCGACACTCTTTGCATAAACACAAGACTTTTTTTTTCTTTTTTATGCCTGTGACAGCTCTGCCCCAGTGAGAGTTGAGCATGAAGGCAGTGCAGCTGCTTGGCTTACAGGGACCCTGGAGGCCCCAAGTTTTCAGGGACACAAACTGCCTCCGTGGCAAGAGTTATGGTCCTATCAGAGTCTTTTCAAGCCTCTTGTAGCTGGCCATCAGAAGGCCTCTTTGGCCAATCTTTCTCTGTAGCTCTACCCGTTCAGGCACTCAGAAGGCTCCCTTGCCTGGGGTCCTCCTCTTGTTTGGTGCGTCAGGCACATAGAGGTGCCCCCCTCACTGGGGTCCTACTCTGTAGATTGGCACATCAGGCACTTAAAGGAGCACCCTGGGTGGGGTCCTATTCTGTAGTTCAGTGCGTCAGGCGTTTGATGGGCCAGCTCTCTGTTGTTCAGCTGCCGATGCTGACATGTGGAGAGAGAGAGGCTATGGTGATGGCTCCACTCCCTACACATGACTCAGCAGTATCGCCTTGCTTCCATTGCTGCCTGGCTTTCCTTCACAGGCATTTCCCCCCACAATCTCCTCCCTCACCTCCCCTCAATCTGTCTCTCCACAGTCAACAGCAGCCCTCACACTGGGATTGCTCTACAAACCCTAAACTCCAGCTCCCAGCCACTGCCCCTTCCAGGAGACCTGCATTCCTGACCAGCATATGTATGACTGTGGCAAGGACTGTCTAATTCTCATTCCATCTGCCACAGATCAGTTGTTTCACTCTCAGCCTTAAATGTTTCTCCTCTGACTCAGACAATTGCCCCGCTGTGGGGATCGGACCCCTGCTTCAGTTCCCCCACCTGTGGAGGGTAGGTCCAGCCCTACTAATACTTTTGTTTTCCCCCCTAGTTCCTTCGTCCTACCAAATTTTGCGTGGATCTATATATTAGTTTCCACTGGTTAGGTCCCCCTGTCCACTCTCAGCTGGTGTTCTGCATGCACTTCTGTGTCTGAAGGTGTATTCCTGATGTATCCATGGAGAAAGATGTACTCCACGTACGCCTACTCCTCTGCCATCTTGTTCTCTAATACAAGGTACTAAGTTAGTATTAAATATCTCCCAGTTCACATGAATCTGGCACTCATTTAACTTAGCTTTTCTTATATTTAATATTGTTTGGTTTGTAAGCACTTATTTTTGTTATTTAAGCCAGTTAAACAGAGCTCCTTTTACATCAACTGTGCCAATGTTATTTAAATATATATATGTATGTATCACACAAATTGTGAGGCCTCAGTTCTTAAAGATTTCTGTTCTGAGTCAGGTACAGCAACCCTAACATTTGCACTTCCAAAAGACAGCAGAAATAAGGTTCCAAGAAAGACCAGAGAGGATATATGCATCTCAAAGATACAGGCAAGTTCTTCCTAGGATGATTTTATTTCCCCTCTGTTTAATATTTACAAGCTTCCCAAGTTGAACAGGGGAGGTTTTGAGAGAGGTGAAAAGATTTTGGAAAGATCCTTCTGGTCCTGTAAAGACTACATTTGTAAACCAATGACAGTTTTGCTTTTCCCTCCTTTCCCAAAAGAATTGGGTGGCCTTTCCAATAAGGACTGACACATCTATTCATCCACATTGGAAATCTTCCTCCTCCTCTAGCCTAAGGGAGAAAGTCTCTCTGGAGGGCCCAGGGGCAACATCCAGGCTCCCACAAGAAACAGGCTAATGTAACAGGAAAGATAGGGAAGACTGAGGAATCATCCCTGTAATCCACTGGCCTGGTCCTCAGAAAGGAATCAAAAGGAGACACCCTCACCCACGGGGGCCAGAGGGTAAACCTAGCTAAAGTTCCTCAGTTACTTCCATAGACACTGGGCTGTTTGCAGAGGGTATGAGGAGAAAGAAACAAGGAGAAAACCATAGAGGAAGCAGACCCAGATATGTGCCCTTAGTAATCAGAATAAACCAAAACCTAACCAGTCAGAAAGTCACATTAGCATGGGTTCCCAGTCCCATTAGACTGGTGACCTTTCTTCAAGTTCAGTTCAGTTCAGTCGCTCAGCTGTGTCCGACTCTTTGCGACCCCATGAATCGCAGCACGCCAGGCCTCCCTATCCATCACCAACTTCTGGAGTTCACTCAGACTCATGTCCATTGAGTCACTGATGCCATCCAGCCATCTCATCCTCTGTCGTCCCCTTCTTCTCCTGCCCCCAATCCCTCCCAGCATCAGAGTCTTTTCCAATGAATCAACTCTTCGCATGAGGTGGCCAAAGTACTGGAGTTTCAGCTTTAGCATCATTCCTTCCAAAGAAATCCCAGGGCGGATCTCCTTCAGAATGGACTGGTTGGATCTCCTTGCAGTCCAAGGGACCCTCAAGAGTCTTCTCCAACACCACAGCTCAAAAGCATCAATTCTTTGGCGCTCAGCTTTCTTCACAGTACAAATCTCACATCCATACATGACCACTGGAAAAACAATAGTCTTGACTAGACAGACCTTCGTTGGCAAAGTAATGTCTCTGCTTTTCAACATGCTATCTAGGTTGATTATAACTTTTCTTCCAAGGAGTAAGTGTCTTTTAATTTCGTGGCTGCAGTCACCATCTGAAGTGATTTTGGAGCCCCCAAAAGTAAAGTCTGACACTGTTTCTACTGTTTCCCCATCTATTGCCCATGAAGTGATGGGACCGGATGCCATGATTTTCGTTTTCTGAATGTTGAGTTTTAAGCCAACTTTTTCACTCTCCACTTTCACTTTCAAGAGGCTTTTTAGTTTCTCTTCACTTTCTGCCATAAGGGTGGTGTCATCTGCATATCTGAGGTTATTGGATATTTCTCCCAGCAATCTTGATTCCAGCTTGTGCTTCTTCCAGCCCAGCATTTCTCATGATATACTCTGCATATAAGTTATATAAGCAGGGTGAAAATATACAGCCTTGACGTACTCCTTTTCCTATTTGGAACCAGTCTGTTGTTCCATGTCCAGTTCTAACTGTTGCTTCCTGACCTGCATACAGGTTTCTCAAGAGGCAGGTCAGGTGGTCTGGTATTCCCATCTGTTTCAGAATTTTCCACAGTTTATTGTGATCCACACAGTCAAAGGCTTTGGCATAGTCAGTAAAGCAGAAATAGATGTTTTTCTGGAACTCTCTTGCTTTTTCCATGACCCAGCGGATGTTGGCAATTTGATCTCTCATTCCTCTGCCTTTTTGAAAACCAGCTTGAACATCAGGAAGTTCATGGTTCACGTATTGCTGAAGCCTGGCTTGGAGAATTTTGAGCATGACTTTTACAAGCATGTGAGATGAGTGCAATTGTGCAGTAGTTTGAGCATTCTTTAGCATTGCCTTTCTTAAGGATTGGAATGAACACTGACCTTTTCCAGCCCTGTGGCCACTGCTGAGTTTTCCAAATGTGCTGGCATATTGAGTGCAGCACTTTCACAGCATCATCTTTCAGGATTTGAAATAGCTCTACTGGAATTTCATCATTTCCACTAGCTTTGTTCATAGTGATGCTTTCTAAGGCCCACTTGACTTCGCATTCCAGGATGTCTGGCTCTAGGTGAGTGATCAAACCATCATGATTATCTGGGTCGTGAAGATCTTTTTTGTACAGTTCTTTCGTGTATTCTTGCCACCTCTTCTTAATATCTTCTGCTTCTGTTAGGTCCATATCATTTCTGTCTTTTATCAAGCCCATCTTTGCATGAAATGTTCCCTTGGTATCTCTCATTTTCTTGAAGAGATCTCTAGTCTTTCCCATTCTGTTGTTTTCCTCTATTTCTTTGCATTAATCGTGGAGGAAGGCTTTCTTATCTCTTCTTGCTATTCTTTGGAACTCTGCATTCAGATGCTTATATCTTTCCTTTCCTCCTTTGCTTTTCACGTCTCTTCTTTTCACAGCTATTTGTAAGGCTTCCCCAGACAGCCATTTTGCTTTTTTGCATTTCTTTTCCATGGGGATGGTCTTGATCCCTGTCTCCTGTACAATGTCACAAACCTCCATCCATAGTTCTTCAGGCACTCTATCTATCAGATTGAATCCCTTAAATCTAGTTCTCACTTCCACTGTATAATCATAAGGTGTTTGATGTAGGTCATACCTGAATGGTCTAGCAGTTTTCCCTACTTTCTTCAATTTAAGTCTGAATTTGGCAACAAGGAGTTCATGATCTGAGCCACAGTCAGCTCCTGGTCTTGTTTTTGCTGACTGTATAGAGCTTCTCCATCTTTGGCTGCAAAGAATATAATCAATCTGCTTTCAGTGTTGACCATCTGGTGATGTCCATGTGTAGAGTCTTCTCTTGTGTTGTTGGAAGAGGGTGTTTGCTATGACCACTGCATTTTCTTGGCAAAACCCTAGTAGTCTTTGCCCTGCTTCATTCCATATTCCAAAGCCAAATTTGCCTGTTGCTCCAGGTGTTTCTTGACTTCCTACTTTTGCATTCCAGTCCCCTATAATGAAAAGGACATCTTTTTTGGGTGTTAATTCTAAAAGGTCTTGTAGGTCTTCATAGAACCGTTCAACTTCAGCTTCTTCAGCATTACTGGTTGGGGCATAGACTTGGATTACTGTGATATTGAATGGTTTCCCTTGGAAATGAACAGAGATCATTCTGTCATTTTTGAGATTGCATCCAAGTACTGCATTTTGGACTCTTGTTGACCATGATGGCTACTCCATTTCTTCTAAGGGATTCCTGCCCGCAGTAGTAGATATAATGGTCATCTGAGTTAAATTCACCCATTCCAGTCTCCACATCCAAGGTAAGAGAAACCCAAGTAAGAGGGTAGGTATTGCAAGAGGGCAGACACACTGAAACCATAATCACAGAAAACTAGTCAATCTAATCACACTAGGACCACAGCCTTGTCTAACTCAATGAAACTAAGCCATGCCCGTGGGGCCACCCAAGACAGGGGGGTCACAATGGAGAGGTCTGACAGAATGTGGTCCACCTTTCTTCAAAGTGCCTTACCAAGGGAGTTTCTCTTCGCAGGGAGAATACTCAAAATTAGAGCCACAGCCCTCCAGATGGGAGCCAAACCTCCCCAGCTTGTGCAGGTCAAGAAGGCCACCATGGGACCCTGGTGTCAAGCTGTTCTGGGTGAAAAGTTTATTTGGGTGTTTATTTTACAAAGGAGAGTAGTATCTATGAGACAGTCAATCAACATGTCAAAACACTGTCAAAACTACCTGGGGCTCCTGTAGGGGAAATTAGAATTGGATGCCTCAAGTCCAAGGGAGCTCCCCCACCCCCGCCACCCCCGCCCCAGAATGCTTATTATCAATGTTTTGTAATGCGCTCCTTAACTGCCGGATTGCTTAATGGTGAGTCATTCAGGGGCTGTTGTTCTTCTGATCTTAACACGTCTAATGTGCACCCCAGAGATCTTTTCTTAGGATAGGTGAAATATCTCCCACTTTTATAAGTTGTATAGTACCAAGCACAATAGATACAAATTCCAACAACAACGGCGTAAATTCCAACAACAAGGCACAGATTCCAGCATTGATGCACCCAGATGAACTAATTCCCAGATAGGGTAAATTTACCCTCTAAAACAAATGAAATGATTCCAACTAGGTTATCCACTCCTAAAGAACTAGCTCCCAAATGAACCAGTTCCAACTGGACTAGTTCCCAAATCAGGTAAATAAATTTACCCTACAAATAAGCTAATTCCAACTAAAGTGAGCCTGCCCCGCTAGGACTGAGCCCCAGTGAACCCGCTCAGGGTAGAGTCCAATAACACCTCCCCTCTCAAAATGGGTATCCAACCAAATTGGCTAATCCTGTAAAGGAAAAGCCCAGATTGAGGGGGAAAAATATTCCCGGTGTGCACACTGGAGCGACTTACCCTCCTAAATCAAGCCTGTCGGCTCTTCACACAAAATGATACACAGAGCAAGTGAACTGGCTGAACCAGCTATCAAATTGAGTAGACTTGTGAAATTCAGTTAGTTGACTCTGCAATTTTGTCAGTTCCCTGTCTCAACTGCCAAGCACTGGGGGCAGCCGGACCACTTCAGGGAATCTTGAAGGAAAGAACCTGAGGACAAAAAATGGTCCTGGCAGTTGCAGCAGCAAGGCTCCTGGCTGGCTAAGCCAAATTATTACGGAGTCCAAGCTCGCTCTGCTCACCACACCATAGGCCAGTGAATCCAAGAGGTGAGGTGTTGAGGCAAGCAAGACTTTAATCGGGGAGACGGCAGACCACGAAGGTGGCAGGCTAGTGCCTCAGAACAACCCTCTTAATGGAGTCTGGATGCCAGGTTCTTTTATAGATCAGAGAGCGCGGGGAGGTGAGGAGGCAAAGTTTAAAAGGCCATTAATCTTACAAACATCTAGAATGGCAAGCCTCAGGCAGGGGAGGTGTTCATTTCTTCCTTCATGCCATCTACAGGTGGAAAAAGGCACTTTATTTTAATAGTCTGGCAGAGGGGCAGGATTCTCTCAGGCAAGCCAGTGAGCATGATTATAATAATAAAAGCAAGTCAAAGAAATATTTTCCAACATGAAGTCAGAACTGGGTTACTCCCTGCAACAGAAAGATGTGGATGAATCTTATCTGACATATTTCTGTTGTTCAGCTGCTGTGTTGTGTCCGACTTTGTGACCCCGTGGACTGCAGCACGCCAGGCTTCCCTGTCTTTCAGTATCTCTTGGAGCTTTGCTCAAACTCATGTTCATTGAGTCAGTGATGCCACCCTTTCTCCTTCTGCCTTCTATCTTTCCCAACATCAGGGCCTTTTCCAATGAGTTGGCTCTTTGCATCAGGTGGCCAAAGTATTGGAGCTTCAACTTCAGTGACTATTCAGGGAACATTTCCTTTAGGATTGTCTGGTTTGGCCTCCTTGGAGTCCAAGGGACTCTCATGAGTATTGTCCAACACCCAGTTCAAATGCATCAGTTCAAGGCAGTTGTGACACGGCCTCTCACTATGCCCTGATGACTTTCCTCCCTCTGTGTCCTGATACTGGCCTCTCACTGCACCCTAAAGCCTTCCCTCTCTTGATGCCCTGACACTGCCTTTGCCTTGATGCTTTTTCTCTCTGTGTGCTGACACCATATCTAACTGTGCCCTGTCACTTTTCCTCTATGCGCTGACATTCCTCTCACTCACCTTGACTCCTTTCTTCTCTTATTAGCTTGACACTGCCTCTCACTGCACGCTGATGCTTGTCTACCCTCCATGCTCTGACACTGCCTCTCACTATTCCATGCCGCCTTTCCTCTCTTGATGATGTCTGGATGCTGTCTCCCTCTGTTCCCTGATGCCTGTCCCCTCTCTATGCTCTGACACTGACTCACTATTCCCTTATAGCTTTTCTTTCTCTATTCCATACACTGCTTCTCACTATTCCTCATGCCTATTCTCTACTCCTTGCTGGGAAACTGTCTCTCACTCAACCCGGACACGTTTTCTCTCTCTATGACCTGAAATTGTCTCTCACTAGTCCCTGATGCGTTTCCTCCAGGACTGAGTGAGAGGCAGTGTCAAGGCATGGAGAGGGGAAAAGCCGCATGGTGTAGTGAGAGGCAATGTTAGCACATGCAGAGAAGAAAGGCTTCAGGGAACAGTGAGACACAGTGTCAGGGAATAGGGAGAAGAAAGTCTTTAGGCTTAGTTAGAAGCAGTATCAAGGCACAGAGGGAGGAAGAGTGTCAGGGTGATAGCTTATGGTGAAAGACGTCGGATTCATGATCTCTGAAGAAGATTTAGCTTCAGGACCAGAGACCAGGCTTGACCACTCAGGGCTCTTGTGTGGCTGAAGTTTTATTACAGTGAAGAGGGACAGAGAAAGCTTTTGATAAAGACCTCAGAAAGGGGATGGAGAATGCCCCCACTCACTAGTCTTATCAAGGCCTTATATACTTTTATCGGATCCACTCCCACAACATATATCTTAAATTAACAAGATTAGAACTAAGAAAGGCCTTACCAGACTATCACTTACAGTGATGTCTTAGGAAGCATCACTACGAACAAAGCTAGTGGAAGTGATGGAATTCCAGTTGAGCTATTTCAAATCCTGAAAGATGATGCTGTAAAAGTGATGCACTCAATATGCCAGCACATTTGGAAAACTCAGCAGTGGCCACAAGACTGGAAAAGGTCAGTTTTCATTCCAATCTCTAAGAAAGGCAGTGCCAAAGAATGCTCAAACTACCGCACAATTGCACTCATCTCACATGCTAGTAAAGTCATGCTCAAAATTCTCCAAGCCAGGCTTCAGCAATACGTGAACCGTGAACTCTCTGATGTTTAAGCTGGTTTTAGAAAAGGCAGAGGAACCAGAGATCAAATTGCCAACATCTACTGGATCATAAGAAAAGCAAGAGAGCTCCAGAAAAACATCTATTTCTGCTTTACTGACTATGGCAAAGCCTTTGACTGTGTGGATCACAATAAACTGTGGAAAATTCTGAGAGAGATGGGAATATCAGACCACCTCTCCTGTCTCTTGAGAAATCTGTATGCAGGTCAGGAAACAACAGTTAGAACTGGACATAGAACAACAGACTGGTTCCAGATAGAAAAAGGAGTACATCAAGGCTGTACATTGTCACCCTGCTTATTTAACTTATATGTAGAGTACATCATGAGAAACGCTGGGCTGGAAGAAGCACAAGCTGGAATCAAATTGCTGGGAGAAATATCAATAACCTCAGATATGCAGATGACACCACCCTTATGGCAGAAAGTGAAGAAGAACTAAAGAGCCTCTTGATGAAAGTGAAAGAGGAGAGTGAAAAAGTTGGCTTAAAACTCAACATTCAGGAAACTAAGATCATGGCATCTGGTCCCATCACTTCATGGCAAATAGATGGGGGAAACAGTGGAAACAGTGGCAGACTTTATCTTTTTGGGCTCCAAATCACTTCAGATGATGACTGCAGCCATGAAATAAAAAGATGCTTACTCCATGGAAGAAAAATTATGACCAACCTAGACAGGATATTGAAAAGCAGAGACATTATTTTGCCAACAAAGGTCCGTCTAGTGAAGGCTATGGTTTTTCCAGTAGTCATGTATGGATGTGAGAGTTGACTATAAAGAAAGCTGAGCATCAAAGAATTGCTGCTTTTGAACTGTGGTGTTGGAGAAGACTCCTGAGAGTCCCTTGGACTGCAAGGAGATCCAACCAGTCCATCCTAAAAGAAATCAGTCCTGGGTGTTCATTGGAAGGAATGATGTTGAAGTTGAAACTCCAATACTTTGGCCACCTGATGCAAAAAGCTGAGCCATTTGAAAAGACCCTGATGCTTGGAAAGACTGAAGGTGGGAGAAAAAGGGGATGACACAGGATGAGACGGTTGGATGGCATCACCGACTCAATGCACATGAGTTTGAGTAAACTTATGAGTAAACTCACCAAGTCCGGGAGTTGGTGATGGACAGGGAGGCCTGCAGAAGTGTATCTGAAAGTGTTGATTGCCATACTGCAGTTACCCAGAAGAGATGACATTCAACTGGAAATGGGCCAGCAGCTAGCCATTGAGAGCCGCCTGCTTGCCTCAGCAATACCAAAGGGTGGAACAAAGCTCTCTCTGTCAGAAGTAAGAAAACAGCTATTTGATGGAGTTTCAAGCAGTTGCTAGGCCACATCTTTTTAGGGCCAACGGAGTGAAAATGCGAATTTGCCACTAAGGTCCTTTATCTAACTTCTCACTCAGTATATGTTTCTGAAGAAACCAAAATTTGCTAAAAAGACCTAGGCACACTGGATCTCTTCTACTGAGAAAATGGGATGGAATGGACATTTGGACATTGGTTTTTCTTTTCCTGTGAATGTGGGGGCCTTCCCTACAGTAACACCATCAGGGTAAATGCTATTGAGAAATAACCTCCAAGCAAGTGTCTTCAAGCTGTATGTGATGCTCACTAAACAGAACGTGGAGAAAGTTATGTTCTTTCGAGGAAGCTAAGGAATCAACAGAAAGTGTTCTCAAGCCTCTGTCTATCAAGAACTCTCTAGATTCTAAGATGTGAGACCTCCAGGTTTTCCCCAATGACCAAACTTCCAAAGTCAGGGTAGTGTGTTTCCCTGAACGTTCTGTGGCTTGAAAACACTCTCCTATGTTGTACCAAGCATGCCCATGGGGACACAGGCTGTGGGAGTGTGTCTCAAAGTGCTGTTTGCCATATTGTGTTTCCAAAGAAGAGATGAGATTCAACTGGAAATGGGCCAGCATTGTGAATAGCTGTTGTGAATGCCTGCTTGCTTCAGAATTCCCAGAGGGTTAATCAAAGCTCTCACTGTCAGAAATAAGAAAACTGCTACTGGATGGAGTTTCAAGCAGTTTCTAGGCCACATCTTTTTAGGGCCAACCGAGTAAAAATGCGAATTTTGCCCCCAAGGTCCAGTATCCAACTTGACACTCACCAACTTGGACAGTGTCTCTGCACCGACCAAGAATGTTCCAATAGGAACTAGGCACACTGGATCTCTCCTAAAGAGAAAACATGATGGATCAGACATTTGGATGTTGGTTTTCTTTCCCTTTAAATGTGGGTGCCTTCCCTACAGTCACAGCGTCAGGGGAAATTGCTACTGAAAAATGACCTGCACACAAGTGTTTTCAAGCAGTGTGCGACTCTCAGCACATAGATGCTGGGAAAGCTCTGTTCCTTCGAAGAAAGTAAGGCATCACCAAAGAGTGTGATTTCAGGCCTCTATCTGTCAAGAACTGTCTTGATTCTAAGATGTGAGACCTCCAGTTTTGTCCCAAGGACCTGAGATTCAGCGACAGGTCAGTGTGTTTCCCTGCACTTTCTGCAGCTTGAAAACATTCCAGTGTTGTACCGGGAATGCCCATGAGGAAACAGGCTGTGCAACTGTGTCTGAGAGTGCTGATTGCCATACTGTGCTTACCCAGAAGCAGTGATGTTTATCTGGAAATGGGTCGGCCTCAAGCAGGGAGCCTCCTGCTTGCTTTAGAAATCCTAAAGGGTGGAACTAACACTTGCTCTCAGAAGTAAGAAAAGAGCTCTTGGGTGGAGCTTCAAGCTGTTGCTTGGCTGCACCGTTTAGGTGCAATCGAGTGAAAATGTGAATTTTGCCACCACTGGCTGGTATTCAACTTCACACTCAGCATATGTCCCCACTAAAACCAAGAATTTTCTAAAAAGACCTAGGCACACTAGATCTCTCATACAGAAAATGTGATGGACCAGACGTTTGGAAAGTGGTTTTGTTTTCACTGTGATTGTGTGGCCCTTCGCTATGCTCACCCTGTCAGGGGAAATTGATACTGAAAAATGACCTTCAAGCAAGCATTTTCCAACAGTAAGTGACTCTCAGCTTCAGAATGTAGGGAAAGCTATATTCCTTCGAGGAAGGCAAGGCTACCACGGAGAATGTATTTTCAGGCTTCTATCTATCAAGAACTTTCTAGATTCTAAGAGGTGAGACTCCAGGTTTGCCCCCAGGACCTAACTTCGAGAGCAAGGGCAGTGTGTTTCCCCACACTTCCTGAGGCTTGAAAACACCTTCCTATGTCTTACCGGGCATGCCCATGAGGAAACAGGCTGTGGGAGTATGTCTAAAAGCGCAGATTGCCATCCTGTGGTTACCCAGAAGAGGTGACGTTCAACTGGAAATCAGGCGGCAGCTTGCTGTCGCGAGCCGCCTGCTTGCTTCAGAAATCCCAAAGGGTGGACCGAAATGCTAGGAGTCAGAAGTAAGAAAACAGGTATTTGATGGAGTCTGAAGCAGTTGCTAGGCCGCATTGTTTTAGGGCTAACAGAGAGAAAGATGCGAATTTTGTCACTAATGTCTGTTATCCAAAGTCACACTCAATATGTATATCTGCAGTATGGAAAAAATTTCCAAAAATAGCTAGGCACACTGGATCTCTCCTACAGAGAAAACGAGATGGATCACACGTTTGAATGCTGGTTTTGCTTTCCCTGTGAGTGTCGGGACCTTCCCCATGCTCACACTGTCAGGGTAAAATGATAGTGAAAAATGACCTCCAAGCAAACCTTTTTATGCAGTGACTCTCAGATCACAGTATGCAGAGAAAGCTCAGTTTCTTCGAGGAAGGTAAGGCATTAATGGAGAGTGTTTTCAGGCTTCTAATCAAAAACTCTCTAGATGCTAAGAGGTGAGACCTTCAGGTTTGCCCCAAGGACTTAACTTTGAGGGTAAGGACAATGTGTTTCCCTACACTTTCTGTGGCTTGAAAACACCTTCCTATGTCATACTGGGAATGACTGTGAGGAAACAGGCTATGGCAGTGTGTCTGAAAGTGCTGATTGCCATCCTGTGGTTACCCAGAAGAGGTGACATTCAATTAGAAATGAGCCAGCAGCTAGCCGTTGCGAGCCGTCTGCGTGCTCCAGGAGTCCTAAAGGGTGAACAAAGCTTTTGCTGACATAAGTAAAGAAAGCAGCTAGTAGATGGAGTTTCAAGCAGTTGCTATGCCGCACCATTTTAGGGCCAACCGAGTGAAAATCCGAATTTGCCACCAAGGTCTGGTATCCACGCTCACACTCAGTATATGTTCCCTCAGAAACCAAGAATTTGCTAAAAATATCGAGGCACACCGGAACTCTGCTACAGAGAAAATGTGGTGGATCGGACATGTGGAAGGTGATTTTGCTTTCTCTGTAGGTGTCGGGGCTTTCCTATGGGACCACCATCAGGGGAAATTGCTACTGAAAAATGATCTCCAAGCAAGCCTTTTCAAGCTTATGTGACTCTCAACACACAGAATGCAGAGAAAGCTGTGCTCCATTGAGGAAGATAAGGCATCAATGGAGAGTGTTTTCAGGCTTCTATCTATCAAAACTCTCTAGATTCAGCGAGGTGAGACCTCCATGTTTGGGCCGAGAACCTAGCTTTGAGTGTCATGGCAGTGTGTTTCCCTGCAGTTTTTGTGGCTTGAAAACACATTCCTGTGTCATACCGGAAATGCCCATGTGGAAACAGGCTGTGGCAGTGTGTCTGAAATTGCTGATTGTCATACTGTGGTTACTAAGAAAAGGTGACATTCACCTGGAAATGAGCCAGCAACTTGATGCTGCGAGCTGCCTGTTTGCTTCAGAAATCAAAAGTGTGGAAAAAAGCTCTCACTGTCAGAAGTAAGAAAACAGTTATTGGATGGAGTTTCAAGCAGTTGCTAGGCCGCACCATTGTAGGCCTAATGGAGAGAAAAATGTGTATTTTGTAACCAAAGTCCAATATCCAAATTCACACTAAGTATGTGTATATGCAGAATGGAAAATTTTTCCCAAAATAGCTAAGTACACTGGATCTTTCCTACAGAAATACGAGAGGGATAGGACATTTGGATGTTGGTTTTGCTTTCCCTGTGAACGTGGGTGCCTTCCCTATGCTCACACCATCAGGGGAAATGGCTACTGAGAACTGACCTCCAAGCAAGCGTTATCAAGCACTATGTGACTCTCAGCACACATAACACAGAGAAAGCTATTTTCCTTCGAGGAAGGCAAGGTGTCAATGGAGAGTCTGTTTTCTGGCCACTAACTTTCACAACTCTCTAGATTCTAAGAGGTGAGACCTGCAAGGTTTCACTGAGGACCTAACTTTGAAAGTCAAGGCAGTGTGCTTCCCTACACTTTCTGTGGCTTAAAAACACATTCCTATGTCGTACGTGGAGTACCTATGAGGAAACAGGCTGTGGGAAGGTGTCTCAAAGTGCAGCTTGCCATACTGTAGTTACCCAGTAGAGGTAACATTCCACTGGAAATGAGCCAGCAGCTAGCCCTTGCAAGCCGCCTGCTTGCTCCAGAAATCCCAAAGGGTGGAGCAAAGCTCTTGCTATCAGAAGTAAGAAAACAGCTATTGGATGGAGTTTTAAGCAGTTATTAGGCTGCATTGTTTTAGGGCCAATTGAGTAATTCACTCTCAGTATACGTTCCCACAGAAACCAGGAATTTGGTAAAAAGATCTAGAAACCCTGGATCTCTTCTAAAGAGAAAACATGATGGATCAGATGTTTGGATGGTGGTTTTGCTTTCCCTGTGAGTGTGGGGGCCTTCCCTACAGTCACACCATCAGGGTAGATTGATACTGAAAAATGTCTTCCAAGCAAGCCTTTCAAGCAGTATGTGACACTCAGCATTCAAAAGGCAGAAAAAGCTATGTTCCTTCGAGGAAGGTAAGACATAAATGGAGAGTGTGTTTTCAGGCTTCTAACTATCAAGAACTCTCTAGATTCTAAGAGGTGAGACCTCCAGGGTTGCCCCAAGGACCTAACTCCCCAAGTTGTGGCACTGTGTTTCCCTACACTTTCTGTGGCTTGGAAACACATTCCTACATTGTACCAGGAATACTCATGAAGAAACAGGCTGCAGGAGTGTGTCTGGAAGTTCTAATTGCCATACTGTGGTTACCCAGAAGAGGTGACATTCAACTGGAAATGAGCCAGCAGCTAGCCATTGCAAGCTGCCTGCTTGCTTCAGAAATTCCAAAGAATGGAACAAAGCTCTCACTGTCAGAAGAAAGAAAATAGCAATTGGATAAAATTTCAAGCAGTTGATATGCCACACCATTTTAGGGCCCACTGAATGAAAATGCAAATGTGCCACCAAGGTCTGGTATCCAAATTCACACTCAGTATATATTCCCACCGAAGCCAGAATTTGCAAAAAAGACCTAGGCATACCTGATCTCTGCTACAGAGAAAACATGATGAACCTGATGTTTGGATGGTGGTTTTGCTATCTGTGAGTGTGGGGGCCTTACCTACGATCACGTCAGGGGAAATTTCTACTGAAAAATTACCTCGAACTGGACATGGAACAACAGACTGGTTCCAAATAGGAAAAGGAGTATGTCAAGGCTGTATATTGTCACCCTGCTTATTTAACTTATATGCAGAGCACATCATGAGAAACTCTGGACTGGAAGAAACACAAGCTGGAATCAAGATTGCCAGGAGAAATATCAATAACCTCAGATATGCAGATGACACCACCCTTATGGCAGAAAGTGAAGAGGAGCTAAAAAGCCTCTTGATGAAAGTGAAAGAGGAGAGTAAAAAGTTGGCTTAAAGCTCAACATTCAGAAAATGAAGATCATGGCATCTGGTTCCATCACTTCATGGGAAATAGATGGGGAAACAGTAGAAACAGTGTCAGACTTTATTTTGAGGGGCTCCAAAATCACTGCAGATGGTGACTGCAGCCGTGAAATTAAAAGATGCTTACTCCTTGGAAGAAAAGTTATGACCAACCTGGATAGTATATTCAAAAGCAGAGACATTACTTTGCCAACTAAAGTCCGCCTAGTGAAGGCGATGGTTTTTCCAGTGGTCATGTATGGATGTGAGAGTTGGACTGTGAAGAAGGCTGAGCGCCGAAGAATTGATGCTTTTGAACTGTGGTGTTGGAGAAGACTCTTGAGGGTCCCTTGGACTGCAAGGCGATCCAACCAGTCCATTCTGAAGGAGATCAGCCCTGGGATTTCTTTGGAAGGAATGATGCTAAAGCTGAAACTCCAGTACTTTGGCCACCTCATGTGAAGAGTTGGCTCATTGGAAAAGACTCTGATGCTGGGAGGGATTGGCAGGAGGAGAAGGGGATGACCCAGGATGAGATGGCTGGATGGCATCATGGACTAGATGGACGTGAGTCTGAGTGAACTCCAGGAGATGGTGATGGACAGGGAGGCCTGGCATGCTGCGATTCATGGTGTCGCTCGCAAAGAGTCGGACACGACTGAGCAACTGAACTGAACTGAACTGAAGGCTTCTCAAGCAGTATTTGATTCTCAGCACACAAAACGCAGAGAAACCTATGTTCTTTTGAGGAAGGTAAGGCATCAATGGAGAGTGTGTTGATGCCTCTCTCTATCAAGAACTCTCTCTATCAAGAATTCTAAGAGGTGGAAACTCTGGGATTGCCCTGAGGACCTAACTTCCTGAGTCATGGCATTATGTTTCCTTACACTTTCTGTGACTTGAAAACACATTCCCACCTTGTACCAGGTATGCCCATGAGGAAAGAGGCTACGGGAGTTGTTTGAAAGCACTTATTGTCATACCATGGTTATCCAGAAGAGGTGACATTCAACTGGAAATGAGCCAGCCACCTGCTTGCTTCAGAAATCCCAAATGGTGGAATAAAGCTCTCACTGTCAGAAGAAAGAAAACCGTGACTGGCTGGAGTTCAAGCAGTTGCTAGGCCACACCGTCTTAGGGTCAACCGAGGGAAAATGCGAATTTGCAACCAAGGTCTGGTATCCAAATTCACACGAAGCATATATTCCCATAGAAACCAAGAATTTGCAGAAAAGACCTAGGCACTCTGGATCTGTGCTACAGAGAAAACGAGATAGATCAAACATTTGGATGATGATTTTACTTTCCCTGTGAGTGTGGCGCCTTCCCTATGCTCACACCAACAGGGAGTATTGATACTAAAAAATGACCTCCAAGCAAGTCTTTTCAAGCAGTATGTGTCTAAGCACACAGGATGCAGAGAAAGCTATATTCCTTCAAGGAAGGTAAGGCATCAATGGAGAGTGTGTTTTCAGGCCTCTATCTATCAAGAACTCTCTAGATTCTAAGAGGTGAGACCTCCAGGTTTGCCCCGAGGACCTAACATTGAGAGTCAGGGCAGTGTGTTTCCCTACACTTTCTGTGGCTTGAAAACACATTGCTATGTTGTACTGGGAATGCCCTTGTGGAAACAGGCTGTGGGAGTGTGTCTGAAAGTGCTGATTGCCTTACTATGGTTACACAGAAGAGGTTACATTCAACTGGAATTGAGCCAGGAGATGGTTGTTGCGAGTCGCCTGCTTGTTTGAGAAATCCCAAAGGGTGGAACAATACTCTCACTTTCAGAAGTAAGAAAAGAGCTATTGGATGGAGTGTCAAGGAGTTGCTAGGCCACACAGCTTTAGGGCCAACCGACTGAAAATATGAATTTGCCACCAAGGTCCGGTCTCCAAATTCACACTAAGTATATATTCCCACAGAAACCAAGAATTTGCTAAAAAGACCTAGGCACTCTGGGATCTGTGCTACAGAGAAAATGAGATGGATCAGACCTTGGATGATGGTTTTGCTTTCCCTGTGAGTGTGGGGGCCAAAATACTTCAGTAGCTACTCTTTAATTGTCCAGCCGATCTTTCAAACCCAGGAATCACACGCTGGTCTCCCGCATTGCAGGCAAATACTTTACCAGCTGAGCCACAAGGGAAGCCCATCTTAGGACTAACTGAGAGAAAAATGCGAATCTTGCCCCCAACGTCCGGTATCCAACTTCACATTCAGGAAGTTTCCCTGCAATATTCTAGAAATTTCCAAAAAGACCTAGGCTCACTGAATTTCTCCTGCCTAGAAAACGCAATGCAGGAAACATTTACATGTTGGTTTAACTTTCTGTATGCATGTGAGGGCTTTCCCTAGGGTCACACCATAAGGGGATTTTGCTATTGAAAAATGACCTCCAAGCAAGCAGTTTCAAGCCATGTGTGACCCTCATTACACAGAATGCTGGGAAACTTTTGTTCCTTCAAGGAAGTTAGTGCATCAATGTAGAGTGTGTTTCCAGGCCTCTATCTATCAAGAACTCTCTAGATTCTAAGATGTGAAATCTCCAGGTTTGCCCAGAGGACCTAACTCCCAGAGTCAGGGCAGTGTGTTTCCCTGTACTTTCTGAGCCTTGTAATCACATTCCTATAACACACCAGGATTTCCACTGAGGAAACTGGCTGTGCCAGTGTGTCTGAGCATGCTGGTTGCCATATAGTGATTACCAGATGAGGTGAATAAGAACAGGAAAAGTGCCAGCAGCTAGGAGTTGTGAGCCACCTGCATGCTTCAGAAATCCCAAAGGGTGGAACAAAGCTCTTGCTGTCAGAACCAACAAAGGAGGTACTGGATGGATTTTCAAGGAGTTACTAGGGTGCACCATTTTATGGGCAACCGAGAGAAAAGTGTGAATTTTGGCAGCAAGGTCCAGGGCTCAACTTCACACTCAGGATGTGTCTCCACGGTATCCAAGAATTTTCCAAAAAGACCTGGGCTCACTAGATTTCTTCTACAGAGACAATGTGATGGAACCTACGTTTGGATGTTGGTTTTACTTTCCCTGCGCATTTGGGAGCCTTCCTTATGGTCACACCTTCCAGGGAAATTGCTACTGAAGAACGACCTTCAAGCAAGCATTCTCAATCAGTATGTGACCCTTAGCCCACAGAATGGTGGGAAAGCTATGTTCCTTTCAGGAAGGAAAGGCCTTAATGGAGAGTGTGTATTCAAGATTCTATCGATCAAGAATTGTCTAGATTCTAAGATGTGAGACCTCCAGGCAAACCTCCAGGTTTGCCCCAAGGATCTAACATCTAGCCTCAGGGCAGTGTGTTTCCCTCCAATTTCTGCACCTTGGAAACAAATTCTTATGTTTCTTCGGGAAGGCCTATGAGGAAACAGGCTGTTGGACTTTGTCTGAGAATGCTGATTGCCATGCTGTGTTTACCCAGAAGAGGTGGCATTCATCTGTAAATGGGCCAGCATCTAGGGGCTGCAAGCTGCCTGCTTGTTTCAGAAAACCCAAAGGGTGGACCAAAGCTCTTGCTGTTTGATGTAAGAAAACAGCTATTGAGTGGATATTCAAGTAGGTGCTAGGTGGAAGTGTTTCAGGGACAACCGAGAGATCAGTGCAAATTTTGAAACCAAGGTACAGTATTCAACATCACACTCAAGAGGTTCAACTGCAGTATCCAAGAATTATCCAGAAAAACCTAGGCTCACTGCATCTCTCCTACAGGGAAAAGGTGATGGAATGGACTTTAAGATGCTGACTTGTCTTTCAGTGTGCGTGTGGGGAACTTCCAGGTGGTCACAGCATCATGTGAAATTGCTAGTGAACAATGACTTCCAAGCAAGCATTTTCAATCAGTGTGGGACCCTCAGCACCCAGAATGCAGGGAATGCTATGTTCCATCGAGGAAGGTAAGGCATCAACAGAATGTGTGTTTTCAGTTTCTGTCTATAAAGATCTGTCTTGATTCTAAGGTGTGAGACTTCCAGGTTTGTCCACAGGACCTAAATTCCAGAGTCAGGGCTGTGTGTTTCCTTGCACTTTCTGGGCCTTGTAAACACATTCTTATGGCATACTGGGACTGTCAAAGAGGAAACAGTTGAAGGGAGTGTTTCTGAGTGTGCTGGTTGCCATACTGTAGTTACCCAGATGAGGAGACATTTAACTATAAATGGGTCAGGGGATAGCAGTTGTGATCTGCTTGCTTGCTTCAGAAAACCCAAAGGGTGGACCAAAGCTCTCAATGTTAGAAGTTAAGATAACAGCTATTGGATGGATTTTCATGCAGTTGAAAGGCCGTACCATTTTAGGGAGTCCCAAGACAAAATTGCAAAGTTTGACCAAGGTCAGGTATCCAACTTCACATTCAAGGTGTTCCTCACATTATCCGATAATTTTGCAAATATACTTAGGCACACAAGATCTCTCCTATACAGAAAACTTGATAGAATAAATGTCTGCATGTTGGTTTTGCCTTCCTTCTGAGTGTGGGGGCCTTCCCAACAGTCACATCATGAGGGGAAATTGCTACTGAAAAATAACCTCCAAGTAGGCATTCCAAGCAGTGTGTGACTCTCAACACACAGCATGCTGGGAAAGGTATGCTCCTTCAAGGAAGGTACGCATCAACAGAGAGTGTGTTTTCAGGTCTCTATCTATCAGGAACTTTCTAGATGCTATAATGTGAGACCTCCATGTTTGCCCAGTGGATCTAACTTCAAGAGTCAGAGGGCAGTTTGTTTCTCGCACTTTCTGAGCCTCATTAACACATTCCTATGGTGTACCAGAACTGCCCATGAGGAAACAGGTTGCAGAAGTGTGTCTGGGAGTGCTGGTTGCCATACTGTGGTTACCCTGATGAAGTGACATTCAACTGTACATAGGCCAGCGGCTGGTAATTGAGAGTAGCCTACTTGCTTTCGAAATTCCAAGGGGTGGCCCAAAACTCTCGGTGTCAGAAGAAACAGCTATTGGATAGATTTTCAAGCAGTTGTGAGGCCACATCATTTTAGGGCTATTGCTGTGCAAGTCACTCAGTCGGGTCTGACTCTTTACGACCCCATGGAATATACAGTCCATTAAATTCGCCAGGCCAAAATATTTGAGTGGATACCCTTTCCTTCTCCAGTGGATCTTCCAAACAGAGGAATCACACCAAGGTCATCCACATTGCTGGCACATTCTTTACCAGCTGAGCCACAGCTGAGCCACACCAGCTTAGCCTATTTTAGGACTAACAGAAAAATATGAATCTTGCCAACAAGGTCCGTTAACAAACCACACTCAGGCTGTGTCTCCACATATCCAAGTATTTTCCAGACAGCCCTAGTCACACAGGATGTCTCCTACAAGGAAAACTTGATGGAACAGACATTTAGATGTTCGTTTACTTACCCTGTGATTGTGGGGGCCTTCCCTATGTCCACCCCATCAGGGGAAATTGCTACTGAAAATTGACCTCAAAGCAAGAATTTTCAAGCGGTGTGTGACTCTCCCCACACATGATGCTTCGAAAGCTATGTTCCTTAAAGAAAGGTAAGGTATCCACAGAGAGTGTGCTTTCAGGCCTCTGTCTATCAAGAACTGTCTGAATTCTAAGATGTGAGTCCTCCAGGATAGCCCAAAGAACCTAAACTCCAAAGTCAAGCAGTGTGTTTCCCTGCACTTTCTGAGCCTTGTAAACACATTCCTATGGCATGCTGGGACTGCCCATGAGGAAACAGGCTGTGGGAGTGTGTGGGATAGTGTCGGTTGCCATGCTGTGCTTACCCAGAAGACGCGACATTCAACTGTAAATGGGCCATTGGCTAGGAGTTGCGAGCTGCCTGCTTGATTCAGAAGTCCCAAAGAGTGGCCCAAAGTTCTTGCTCTCAAAAGGAAGAAAACAGCTCTTTCAGGCAGTTGCTAGTTCTCACCTATTAAAGGCCAACCAAGAGAAAAATCTGAATTTTGCCACCAAGGTACGGTATCCAACTTCAGATTCAGGATGTGTCCCCTCAGTACACAAAATTTTTCCAAAAACATCTAGGCTCACTGGATCAGTCCTAGAGAGAAAACGTGATGGATTGGATGGTTCAATGTTGGTTTTGCTTTCCCTGTGAGTGTGGGGGCTTTCCCAATGGTCACACAGTCAGGGGGATTGCTACTGAAAAACGACCTCCATGCAAGCGTTTTGAAGCAGTGTGTGACTATCAACGCACAGAATTCTGGGAAAGGTATGCTATTGCGAGAAAAGTAAGGCATCAAGGAACATGCCTTATCATGCCTCTATCTATTAAGAACTGTCTAACTTCTAAGATTGTAATTCTTCCAGGTTTGTCCAGAGGACCTAACTTCCAGAGTCAGGGCACTGTATTTCACTGCATTTTCTGAGCCTTGTAGTACATTCCTATGTACCTGGACTGCCCAGGAGGAAACAGTCTCTGGGAGTGAGTCTGAGAGTGCTGCTTGCCATACTGTGGTTACCCAGAAGAGGTGACATTCAACTGTAAATGGGCCAACGGCAAGCAGTTGCAGGCAGTCTACATGCTTGAGAAACCCCAAAGGCTGCACGAAAGGTCTTGCTGTCAGAAGTAAGAAAAGATCGATTTAATGGACTTTCAAGTAGTTTCTAGGCCACACTGCTTTAGGGCCATCCAAGAGAACAATGCGAATTTTGCCCCCTAGGTCCGGTATCCAGGTGGAAGAACAGGGTGTGTCCCCACAGGATCCGAGAATGTTCCAGACAGACCTATGCTCACTAGCTCTCTCCTGCAGAGGAAACGTGATGGACTAGCCATTTGGAGGTTGCTTTGACTTTCCCCGGGGGTGTGGGAGCCCACCCTGGGCTCAGGACCTCAGGACCATTGCCACTGAAAAATGACTTCCAAGCAAGCACTGGCAAGCCACGTGCGACTCTCCGCATGCAGGAGGCTGGAAAAGTTATCTTCGTAAAGGAAGGAAAGGCATCCACAGAGAGTGTGTTTTCAGGCCTCTACCTGGCAGCAAGCGTTTGGCTTCTCAGACGTCAGACCTCCAGTCCTGCTCAGAGGGCCTCAACTCCAGAGTCAGGGCCGTGTGTCTCCCTGTATTTTCCGAGCCTTGCAAACGCGTTCCTAGGTCAGCGCGGCCCTGCCCGTGAGGGAGCAGGCTGCGGGAGTGTGTGTGAGGGGCCAGGTGCCATGCTGTGGTCGTGAGGTCTAGGGCAACTTGCACCTCCAAAAGGCCACAGGCGAGGAGTGGTGGGCCGCCCCCTTGATTCAGAAATCTCTGGGAGTGTGGGAGGAAGGAAAGGCATCCACAGAGAGTGTGTTTCTCAGATCCTGTGGGGAAAAGACCCTGTGCGCCCAACTGGATACTGGGACTAGGGGCCAAAATTCGCAGTTTTCTTCCGAGGAGCCTGAACACAGGGCGGCCCAGCAACTGCTTCAAAATACATCCCGTTGCTGTTTTCTTCCTTCTGACAGAGCGAGCTTTGCTCCCCGCTTTGGAATTTCTGAAGCAAGGGGGCAGCCCGCCACTCCTCTCCTGGGGCCCATTGGAGGTGCAAGGTGCCCTCGACCAGGTGACCACAGTATGGCACCCAGCTCCCCCAGACACGCTCCTGCAGCCTGCTTCCTCATGGGCAGGACTGCTCTGACCTGGGATTGAGGCCCTTGGAGCAGGCCTGGAGGTCTGACATCTGAGAAGTGAAACACTAGAGGCCTGAAAACACACTCTTTGTGGCTGCCTTTCCTTCCTCCAAGGAAGATATCTTTCCCAGCCTCCTGAGGGCTGAGAGTCACACACAGCTCAAAGTGCTGGCTTGGAGGTCATTTTTCAGTGGCAATGGCCCCTGAGGCCCTGTGCCCAGGGAGGGCTCCCACTGTCCCAGGGAAAGTTAAAGCAAGGTCCAAATGGCTATTCCGTCACCTTTCCTCTGCAGGAGAGAGCTTGTGAACCTGGGTCTGTCTGGAATGTTCTCAGATCCTGCAGGGGAAACACCCTGTGCGCTCACGTGGATACTGGGTCTAGGGGCCAAATTTTTCTTCCGAGGAGCCTGAACACAAGGCGACCCAGCAACTGCTTGAAGTGCATCCCGTTGGTGTTTTCTTCCTTGTGACAGAGCGAGCTTTGCTCCCCTCCATGGATTTCTGAAGCCAGGGGGCAGCCCACCACTCCTTGCCTGGGGCCTATTGGAGGTGCAAGGTGCCCTCGACCAGGTGACTCCAGCATGGCACCGGCACCCTCAGACACTCCAGCAGCCTGCATCCCCTTGGGCAGGACTGCCCTGTCCTAGGAATATGTTTGCAAGGCTCAGAAAGTGCAGGGAAACACACGGCCGTGACTCCGGATTTGAGGTCCTCAGAGGAGACCTGGAGGTCTGACGTCCGAGAAGCCAAATGCTTGCTGCAAGATGGAGGCCTGAAAACACACTCTCTGGGTCTGCCTTTCCTTGCTCCAAGGAAGATAACTTTTCCAGACCTCTGTGTGAGGAGAGTCGCACACGGCTTGCCAGTGCTTGCTTGGAAGTCATTTTTCAGTGGCAATGCACCTGAGGTCCTGAGCCCAGGAAGGGCTCCCATACTCCCAGGGAAAGTCAAAGCAACCTCCAAATGGCTGTTCCATCACGGTTCCACTGCAGGAGAGAGCTAGTGAGCTTAAGTCTATCTGGAATGTTCTTGGATCCTGCGGGGAACACCCTGTGCACCCACCTGGATATCGGGCCTAGGGGCCAAAATTTGTGTTTTTCTCCTGGGGAGCACGAACACGGTACAGCCCCAAAACTGCTTGAAAATCCATCCCGTGGCTGTTTTCTTCCTTCTGACAGAGCTAGCTTTGCTCCCTAATTGGCATTTCTGAAGCAAGAGGGCAGCCCCCCACTCCTTGCCTGGGGCCCATTGGTGGTGCAAGGTGCCCTTGACCATGTGACCCCAAGCGGGGCACCGGGCCCCCTCAGACACACTCCCGCAGCCTGCTTCCTCATGGGCAGGAATGCGCTGACCTAGGAATATGTTTACAAGGCTTGGATAGTGCAGGGAGACACACGGCCCTGATTGGAATTTAGACCTTTGGAGTATGCCTGGAGGTCTCTCATCTTAGAAGCGAAACAGTTTCTTCAAGATAGAGGCCTGAAAACACACTCTTTGTGCATGTCTTTCCCTCCTCATAGGAAGATAGTTTTCCCAGCTTTCTGCATGCTGTGAGTCACACACTTCTTGAAAGTGCTTGCTTGGATGTCATTTTTCAGTGGCAAGGTCCCGAGGTCCTGAAAGTTGGGAGGGTTCCCACATTCACAGGGAAAGTCAAAGCATCTGTTGCATCACGTTTTCTCTGTAGGAGAGATATAGTGAGCCTATCCTGCGGGGACACACTCTGTGTATCAACCTGGATAATGGGCCTTGGCAGCAAAATTCATTTTACGCTCATGGGGCTCTAAAGCCGTGTGGTCTAGCAACTGCTTGAAAATCCTTCCAGTTGCGTTTTTCTTGCCTCTGACATAGCTTGCTTTACTCCACCCTTTGGGATTTATGAAGCAAGCAGGCAGATCGCATCTCCTCTCCTTGGGCCCATTTACAGTAGAATGTCACCTGAAAGAGGTGATCACAGTATGGCACCCAGCACTCTTATACACACTCTGGCAGACTGCTTCCTCGTGGGCAGTACCGCTATAACCCAGGAATGTGTGTGCAAGGCTCAGAAAGTGCAGGGAGATAAAAGGCCCTGACTCTGGAATTTAGGCTCTTGGAGAAGAATTGGCGAAGAATAGATGCTTTTGAACTGTGGTATTGGAGAAGACTCTTGAGAGTCCCTTGGACTGCAAGGAGATCCAACCAGTCCATTCTGAAGGAGATCAGCCCTGGGTGTTCTTTGGAAGGAATGATGCTAAAGCTGAAACTTTACTTTGGCCACCTCATGCGAAGAGTTGACTCATTGGAAAAGACTCTGATGCTGGGAGGGATTGGGGGCAGGAGGAGAAGGGGACGACAGAGGATGAGATGGCTGGATGGCATCACTGACTCAATGGAAGTGAGTTTGAGTGAACTCCGGGAGATGGTGATGGACAGGGAGGCCTGGTGTGCTGCAATTCATGGGGTTGCAAAGAGTCGGACACGACTGAGTGACTGAACTGAATTGAACTGAGCAGGTCTGGATGTCTCACGTCTTAGAAGAAAACATTTCCTGCAAGATAGAGGCCTGAAAACACACTGTATGAGGATGGCTTTTCTTCCTCGCAGGAAGAGAGCTTTCCCAGCATCCCTAGTGCTGAGAGTCATACACTGATTGAAAGTGCTTACTTGGAGGTCATTTTTCAGTGCCAAGTTCTCCTGAGTCTGGGACCTTCGGGAGGGGTCCCCCATACACAGGGAAAGTCAAAGCAACATGTAAAAGTCTATCCATCACATTTTCTCTGTAGGAGAGATCTAGCGAATCTAGGTTTGTCTGGAACATTCTTGGATGCTGTGGGGACACACCTTGTGTGTCAACCTGGATACCGGGCCTGTCAACCAGATACCTGGCCATAAATTGGTGTGGCCGGGCAACTTCTTGAATATCCATCCAATTGCTATTTTCTTACTCCTGAAAGAGTTACATTTGCTCCAACCTTTGGGATTTCTGAAGCAAGCAGGCAGCGCCGAACTCCTTGCATCGAGCCTATTTGCTGTGTAATGTCACTTCGATGAGTGGACCACAGCATGGCACCCAGCACTTTCAGACACACTCTTGCAGCCTGCTTCCTCATGGGCAGTATGACTATGACATAGGAATGTGTTTGTAAGGCTTGGAAAGTGCACGGAGACACAAGGCCCTGACTCTGAAATTTGGCCCTTGAAGCAGTCCTGGAGGTCTCACATCTTAGAAGTGAAACAATTCTTGCAAGAAAGAGTCCTGAAGACACATTTTCTGTGGATGCCTTTCCTTCCTCGAAGGAAGATAGCTTTCCCAGCATCCTGCGTGCTACTATTTACACGCTGCTTGAAATCTCTTACTTGTAGGTCGTTTTACAGTGGCAAGGTCCCCTCAGGCCATGAATAACGAGAGGGTGTGCCATACTCACAGGGAAAGTCAAAGCAACATGCAAACATCTGTTCCATCATGTTTTATCTACAGGAGAGATCTAGTGAGCCTAGGACTGCCTGGAATGTTCCTTGATCATGCGGGAACACATGTCAACCTGGATAATGATCCTTGGGGGCAACATTTGAATTTTTCTCTCAGGGGACCCCAAAGAGGAACAGCCTAGTAAGTGCTTGAAAACCCATCCAATTACTATTTTCTTACTTCTGACAGCTAGATTTTCTGCACCCTTTGAGATTTCTGAAGCAAGCAGGGGGCTTGCAACCCCTCGCCTCAGGCCCATTTGCAGTGGAATGTCACCTCATTGAGGTGACCATGGTATAGCACCCAGCACCCTCAGACACACTCCTGCAGCCTGCTGCCTCATGGGCAGTGCCTGTATGGCTTAGAAATGTGTTCCCAAGACTTAGAAAGTGCTGGGAGACACATGGCACTGACTGGAATCTGTACCCTCGGAAGAGGCCTGGAGGTCTCAGTTCAGAAACAAAAGATTTTCTGCAAGATAGAGGACTGAAATCACACTCTCTGTGGATGCCTTTCCTTCCTTGAATGAAGATAGCTTTCCCAGCATCCTGTGTGCTGAGAGTCACACACTGCTTAAAAGTGCTTCCTTGGAGGTCATTTTTCAGTGGTAAGGTCACCTGAGGCCATGGACTTTGGGAAGGGCCTCACACTCACAGAGGAAGTCAAAGCCACATCCGAAAGCCTGTTCCATCACGTTTTCTCTGCAGGGGAGATTAGTGAGCCTAGGACTGTCTGAAACATTCCTGGATCCTGTGGGGACACAACCTGTGTGTTAACCTGGACAACGATACTAGGCTTAAAATTCAAAATTTTCTGTCAGAGTACCCAAATGCAGTACAGCCTAGGAGGTGCTTGAAAACCCGTCCAATTACTCTTTTCTTACGTCTGACAGAAATAGATTTCTCCACTCTTTGATATTTCTGAAGTAAGCGGGTGGTTTGCAACTCCTCCCCTCAGGACCATTTGCAGTGAAAGATCACTTCAACGAGGTGACCACAGCATGGTACTCAGAACTCTCTGACACACTCCCCGATCCTTCTTCCTAACAGGCAGTCCTGTGTGACCTAGGAATGTGTTTGCAGGGCTTATCTAGTGCAGGGAGACACACAGCCTTGACTCTGGAATTTAGGCCCTCAGAACTGGCCTGGCGTTCTCACGTCTTAGAAATGAAACATTTCCTGCAAGATAGAGTCCTGAAAACAAATTCTATGTGGATGCCTTTCCTTCCTAGGATGAAGATAGCTTTCCCTGCATGCTGAGTGTCACACACTGCTTGAAAGCTATTCCTTGGACGTCATTTTTCAGTGGCAAGTTCCCCTGAGGCGGTGACCATGGTCCGGTTTCCCACACTCACAGGGAAATTAAAAGCAGCATCCAAACGTCTGTTCCATCATGTTTCCTCTGTAGGAGAGATCAAGTGAGCCTAAGTCTGTCTGGAGCATTCTTGGATCCTTCAGGGACAAATCCTGTATATCAACCTGGATGCCAGGCCTAGGGAGCAAAATTCGTAATTTTCTCTCGGGGGTCCCTAAAGCTGTTCAGCAAGCAACTGCTTGAAAATCCATCCAATCTCTGTTTTCTTACTTGTGATAGAACTAGCTTTGCTCCATCCTTTGTGATTTTAGAGGCAAGCAGTCAGCTCGCAACTCCTTGCCTTAGGCCCAGTTGCAGAGGAATGTCACCTCAAAGGGCTGACCACAGTATGGCACCCAACACTCTCAGACACACTCCCATAGCCTGCTTCATCATGGGTAGTGCCAGTATGACCTAGGAAAGTGTTTGCAAGGCTCAGGAAGTGCAGGGAGACACACGGCAATGACTCTGGTGATTAGGCCCTCAGAACAGAACAGGCATCTCACCTCTTAGAAGCAAAACATTTCCTTCAAGATAGAGGCTTGAAAACACACTCTGAATGTATGCTTTTCCTTCCTTAGAGGAAGTTAGCTTTCTCAGCATCCTGCATGATGAGTCACAGACTGCTTAAAAATCTATCCAATTTCTGTTTTCTTCTGACCCAGCTAGCTTTGTTCCACCCTTTGGGATTTCTGAAGTAAGCAGGCGGCTCACAACTCCTTGTTTTGGGCCCATTTGCACTGAAATGTCACATTAACGAGGTGACCACACAATGGCACCCAGCACTCTCAGACACACTCCCACGCAGCCTGTTTCCTCTGGGGCATTACTGGTAGGAACAAAGAATGCATTTGAAAGTCTCAGAAAGTGCAGGGAGTTACAGGAACCTGACTCTGGAATTTAGGCCCTTGGAGCAGGCCTAGAAGTTTCACGTTTTTTAAGCGATACAGTTCCTGCAAGATAGAGGCCTAAAAACATACTCTCACTGGATGCCTTTCCTTCCACAATGGAAGATAGCTTTCCAGGCATCCTACATGCTTAGAGTCACACACTGCTTGAAAGTGCTTGCTTATAGGTCATTTTTCAGTGGCAAGTTCCCTTGAGTCCATGACCATCGAGAGGGTTCCCACACTCACAGGCAAATTCAAAGCAGCATCCAAACATCTGTTCCATCATGTTTTCTCTGTAGGAGAGATCTAGTGATCCTAGGTCTGTCTGGAACATTCTTGGATCCTGGGGGACACATCTTGTGTGTCAACCTGGATACTGAGACTAGGGGACAAGATTCACATTTTTTTCTTGGAGGGCCCTAAGTTGGTGTGGCCTAGCAACTGCTTGAAAATCCTTCCAATTGCTGTGTTTTTTTTTGTTTGTTTTTTTTTTTACTTCTGACAGAGCTAAATTTGTTCTATCCTTTAGGATTCCTGAGGCAAGTGGGCAGATCGCAAATCCTCACCTTGAGCCCATAAAAAGTTTAATGTCTCCTCAAGATGTGACCACAGTATGGCACCCAGAACTCTCAGACACTCTCCCGCAGCCTGAATCTTCATGAGCAGTACTGGTATGATCTTGGGGTGTGTTTGAAAGGCTCAGAAAGTGCAGAGAGACACACAGCCCTGACTCTGGAATTTAGGCCCTCAGTCCAGGCCTGGTGTTCTCACATCTTAGAACTGAAACAATTCCTGCAAGTAGAGGCCTGAAAACACACTCCTGATGTCCTTTCCTTTCTCAAAGGAAGATATCTTTCCTAGTGTCTTGCATGCTGAGAATCACACACTGCTTGAAAGCACTTGCTTTGAGGTCATCTTTCAGGAGCAATGTCCCTTGAGGCTATGAACCATGGTAGGGATCCCACACTCAGATGGATAATCAAAGCAACATGCAAATGTCTGTTCCATCACATTTTCTTTGTAGGAGAGATCTAGTGAGGTCTGTCTGGAACATTCTTGGATCCTGCAAGGACACAAACTGTGTGTCAACCTGGATACTGTACCTAAGGGGCAAAATTTGCATTTTTCTTTCTGGGGGCCCTAAAGCAGTGTGGCCTAGCAATTGCTTGAAAATACATCCAATTGCTGATTTCCTACTTCTGACAGAGTTATCTTTCCTCCACCCTTTGGTAATTCTGAAGCAAGCAGGCAGATCACAACACCTCGTCATGGGCCCATTTGCAGGAAATGTCACTTCGATGCAGTGACCACACAATGGCTCCCAACACTCTCAGACACACTCCCGCGGCCTGCTTCCTCTTGGGCAGTACAGACCAAGAAATGTGTTTTCAAGTCTCGGAAAGTGCAGGGAGTCACACGAATCTGACTCTAGAATTTAGGCCTTTGGAGCAGGCCTGCAAGTTTCACATCTTTTAAGTGAAACAGTTCCTGCAAGATAGAGGCCTGAAAACATACTCTCTCTGAATGCATTTCCATCCTTGAAGGAAGATAGCTTTACCAGCCTCCTGTGTGCTGAGAGTCACATACTGTTTGAAAGCGCTTGCTTGGATGCCATTTCTCAGTGGCAAGGTCCCATGACTCCGTGACCATCGGGAGGAGTCCCACACTCACAGGTAAATTCAAAGTAGCATATAAACACCTATTCTATCACGTTTTCTTTTTAGGAGAGATCTAGTGAACCTAGGTCTGCCTGGAACATTCTTGGATCCTGGGGGGACACACCCTGTGTGTCAACCTGAATACCAGGACTAGGGGGCAAAATTCACATTTTTCTTTTGGGGGGCACAAAAGCGGTGTGGCCTAGCAACTGCTTGGAAATCCATCCAATTGCTGTTTTCTTACTTCTGAAAGAACTGCTTTGCTCCACCCTTTCGGATTTCTGAAGTAACCTGGTGACTAGCAACTCCTCACCTTGATCCCATAAGAAGTTTAATGTGACTTCGATGAGGTGACAACAGTATGCCACCCAGCACTCTCAGACACATTCACAAGGAATGTGTTTGGAAGGACAGAAAGTGAAGGGAGACATATATGACCCTGACTCTGGATTTTAGGACCTCGGTACAGGCCTGGTGGTCTCACGTCTTAGAATCGAAACAGTTCCTACAAGTAGAGGTCTGAAAACACACTCAGTCTTGATGCCTTTCCTTCCTCAAGGGAAGATATCTTTCCCAGCATCCTGCGGGCTGAGAGTCACACATAGGTTTAAAACACTGGCTTGAAGGTCATTTTTCAAGAGCAAAGTCCCCAGAGCCCGTGACCGTAGAGACAGGTCCCACACTCACAGGCAGAGTCAAAGCAACATCCAAATGTTTGTTCCATCACATTTCCTCTGTTGGAGAGATCTAGTGGACCTAGGTCTGTCTGGAGCTTTCTTGGGTCCTGTGGTGATACTCCCTGTGTGTGAACCTGAATACCGGAACTAGAGGGAAAACATCAAATTTTACTCTGGGGACCAAGCACAATACAGCCTAGCAACTGCTTGAAAACCCATCCAGTTGCTGTTTTCTTACTTCTGACAGAGCTAGCTTTGCTCCACCCTATGTGATTTCTGAAGCAAGTAGGTGGCTCGCACCTCCTCACCTCAGGCCCATTCGTTGTAGACTGTCACCTCAATGAGGTGACCGCAGTGTGGCACCCAGCACTCTCAGACACACTCCCGCATCCTGTTTCCTCATGGGCAGTACCGGTATGACCTAGGAATGTCTTTGCAAGGATTGGAAAGTGCAGGGAGACACAGGGCCCTGACTCTGGAATTTAGTTGTCGTATGGGGCTTCCTCTCTTGTTCTGGTGGAGGTCTCCTCTCGAATTGTGGTGGCGTATGCTCCCCTTGGGAATCCTGTGGAGTTGCATCAGGGGAATTTGGCCGCCTCCTGAGTTGCAGTGGGAAACTGTGTGTTCCTCTCGAGTTGTGACAGGAGACTCGGCATTCCTCTCGAGTTGCGATGGGAAACTTGCTATTCAACTAATGTTGCTGTAGGGGAATCAGGCCTTATCTAGAGTGGAGGCAGGTAACTCAGGGTTCCTCTTGTGTTGTGGTGGGAAATTCTGTGTTCCTCTCGAGGTGCGATAGGGATCTAGGCTTTCCTCTTGAGTTGCAACAGGTTAGTCCAGTCTCCTCTCTAGTTGAGTTGGGAACTCAGGTTTCCTCTAGAGTTGCCACAGGGCAGGCAAACCTCCTCTTGAGTTGATGTGGGGAACTCGTGTTTCTTCTCATGTTATCACAGGGGAGTCAGGCTTCCCCTCAACTTGCAGGTGGGAACTTGGCCTACCTCTTGAGTTGCAGCAGGGGAGTCTGGCCCCTTCTCAAGTTGCAGCAGGGAACTCGGGGTTCCTCTTGAGTTGTGGTGGGAAATCAGTCTTCCACTCATGTTGAGATGGGGATCTCGGGCTTTCGCATGAGTTACAACAATGGAGAAGGGCCTCTTCTCGAGCTGCGAGATTGAACTCCATATGCCTCTCTAGTTGCAACAGGAGAGTCTGGCCTCCACTCGAGTTGCAGTGGGAAACTTGGGGTTCCTCTCTAGTTGTGGTGGGAAACTCAGGGTTCCCCTCGAATTTCAAGAGGGGACTCAGAGCTCCTCTTGAATTTCAGTGGAATCTCAGTATTCCCTTCGAATTGTAGGACAGGACTCAGGGTTTGACTCTAGACATGGTGGGGAACTCGGGGTTCCTCTTGAGGCGGGAAACTTGAGGTTCCTCTCGAGTTGCAAGGGGGGCCTCGGGGTTCCTCTAGAGTGACCTTAGGGGAATTGGGCCTCATATAGAGTAGAGAAGGGGAACTTGGTCTTCCTCTCAAGAGGCGACAGGGATCTCGGGTTTCCTCTACAGTTGCAAGAGGGGAGTAGGGCCTCTTCTCGGGTTGAGGCAGAGAACGTGGTGTTCTTCTTGAGTTGCAGAGGGCAAGTTGCCGTTCTTTTCCAGTTGTAACAGGGAACTCAGGTTTCCTCTCGAGTTGCCCCAGGGGAGTAGGGTCTTCTCTGAAGTTGCAGGTGGGAACTCGGGGCTCCTCTGGCATTGCAACAGGGCAGTCAGGCCTTCTCTCAAGCTGTGGCGGGAACCTCGGGCTTCCTCTCAAGAGGCAATGGAGATCTAGTGGATCCTCTCAAGTTGCAACAGGGGTGTCGGGCCTCGTCTTGAGTTTTCTTGGGACGACTCATCTCTAGCAGAGATGTGCATCGTAGCTCCTGTCTTGTTGCAATGTCTGGAGGCTACTTACTAGTTTTGGCATGTGATTTCTCTAACGTTGTGGTCGGATTCAACACTGTAGTTGTGGGGTGTTTGTTTCTCTCTAGTGGTGGTATGCAATCTCCTCTCTACTTGTCGTGTGAGGTTTGTCTCTAATAGCAGCAGAGGGACTCCTCTCAATGTCTGATGTCTGGTGGGCTCCTCTGGAGTTGAGGTGGAGTGCTACTCTCGAAGGGCAGGGCTGCATCCTCTCTGGTTGGGGTATGAGTGGCTTTATGGGGGCGGTCCTTTCTACTTTTGGCACTAGCAGTTCCTCACGAGAATTTGTGGTATTGCTTCTCTCTAGTAATGAGGGACTCCACTCGACTTACTGCAGGGAGACCGTCTCTGTGTGTGGCAGAAGGGCTTCTCTCTAATTGTGATATCCTAGGGTCCTCCACTCTAGTTGTGCCTGGGGAATCTGTTTCAGTTTTGGCTGGCATGCCCCTCTGTCATTTTGGCCAGTGGTGACTTTTCTTCTTACAGCCTAGGGCTCCTGTCAGATTGCAGTGGTGAGCTCAGGGTGCCTCTTAACTTGCAGCAGGTAACTCAGGGTTTCTTTAGAGTTGTTATGGAGCCTCCTCTCAAGCTGTAATTGGGCAGATCCTCTGTAGTGGTGATCTGCAGCTTGCCGCTGTCTAGTTGCAATGTGCAGGAGGCTACTCTCTAGCATGGGGCTCCACTCTAATTGCAGTGAGGGTCCACTCTTTATTTTTCATGCGTTGGCTCCCCTCTAATTGTCATTTGCAGACTCCTCTCTAGCTGTGGCAATGGTGCTCCTCTTTACTTGTGGTAGATGGGTTCCTCTCCAGTTGGGTTAGTTTGCTCTTCTCAAATTGTGATGGTGTGTCTGCTTGTGATGAGAAGGGGTGCTTTTTCTAGTGGTGATGTGCAGGAGGACACTCTCTAGTTGTGGAATGGGGACCTCCTCTTTAGTTGTGGTATGGGGTTTCTTCTTTTGTTGTGGTAGAGTTCTCCTCTCAAATTGTGGGGTGGGGGGAGTCTCCTCTTGGAAATCCTCTTTAGTTGCATCAGAGGGCTTGTGGCTCACCTCGTGTTTCAGTGGGGAACTTGGAGTTCTTCTCGAATTGCAGCGGGAAATCTGGTCTTCCTCTCTAATTAAAACAGGGGAGTCAGGCCTCCTCTCCAGTTGCATTGGGAAACATGGGGGTCCTCTTGAGATGCTACAGGGGAATCGTGTCTCATTTGGTGTTGCAGCGTGGAACTCGGTGTTTCGTGATGTGGCAGAAGACACAGACTTTCTTTCAAGCTGTGGTGGGAACCTCTGGGTTCCTCTTGAGTTGCAACAGGGAAGTCAGGATTCATCTCATGTTGCTGCAGGGGAATCAAGCCTCATCCAAACGGAGGTGGGAAAATCGGGGTTATTCTTGAGTTGTGGCGGGAAACTCAGAGTTTCTCTGCTGTTGCGACGGGGACCTAGGTGTTCCTCTCAAGTTGCAACAGGGTCGTCAGGCCTCCTCTCAAGTTGAGGTAGGGAACTTGGGTTTCCTCTCTATTTGCCACAGGGGAGTTGGGCCTCCTTCTAGTTGCAGGGAGTAAATTGAGGTTCCTCTCGAGTAGCAGCAGGGGAATCGGGCCTCCTCTCAAGTTGCAGCAGGGAAGTCAAAGTTCCTCTAGAGTTGGGGCAGGAAACTGGGATCCTCTCAAGTTGCCACAGGGATATCTGTGTTTCTCTCAATTTGCAACAGGAGAGTCAGGCCTCCTCTCGAGTTGCGGACGGAAACTTGGCTTTCCTCTCAAGAGGTGACAGGTATCTTGGGTCTCTGACTGACTTGCAACAGATGAGTTGGGCCTCCTCTCAAGTTTCGAGGGGGACCTTGATGTTTCTCTTGAGTGGCTGCAGGGGGATCGGGCCTCATCTTGAAATGAGGTGGAGACACTGTGTTTTTCTCAAATTGGGGCAGGAAACTCAGGATTCCTCTCGAGCGACTTGGAACTCGGGATTCATCTCATGTTGCTCGAGGGGAATCAGGCCTCATCTAGAGTTAAGGAGGGAAACTCAGGGTTCTTTTCGTGTTGCAACGGGAAGCTTAGTGTGTCTCTCAAGTTGCGATGGGGATCTAGGGTTTCCTCTCGAGTTGCAACAGAGTAGTTGGGCCTCTTATTGATTTGAGTTGGGGAACTTGGGTTTCCTCTCGATTTGCAACAGGGGAGTCGGGCCTCCTCTCAAGATACAGGTGGGAACTCGGGGTTCCTCTCGAGTTGCAGCAGGTAAGTCGGGCTTCCTCTCGAGTTGCAGTGGGGAACTTAGGATTCTTCTCGAGTTGTGGCTGGAAACTCGGGCTTCCACACTAGTTGCCATGGGGATTTCAGGGTTCCTCTCGAGTTGGGGTGATACCCAGTGTTCTTCTGGACTTGTGGTGGGGCCTCCTCTTGAGTTGTCTTGGGGCGACTCGTCTCTAGCAGGGATGTGCAGGGTGTCTCCTGTCTTGTTGCAATGTTGCGAGGCTACTCACTCCTTTGGGCAAGGGGCTTCTCTATCTTTTGGTCGGATTCAACTCTGTAGTTGTGGTGGGTTCGAGTCTCTCTAGTGGTGGTGTGCAATCTAGTCTGTCCTTGTGATGTGAGGTTCATCTCTGTTAGCAGCAGAGCATCTCCTCTCTATGTGTGATGTCCAGTGGGGTCCTCTCAAGTTGTGGTGGAGAATTCTTCTCGAAGTGCAGGGTGTTGGAGATTACGAGTGAAATGACATAAAACAAGACACACACAAAAGACAGACACACACTCCGGCTGGAGGAACAGAACTGGGCAAAAAACCAATTGCCATTTATTACAAAATCCCCCTAGGCAGAATTCCAGACTGCATGAATAAGCCTTTTCAGCACAGCACAGGTGCATACATGTTATCGTATAGCAAAGGGGAGTGAAATCCCTGTCTACTGCAGAGTCTGCCCAAAGCCCTCATCTCCTTCTTATCTCAAGAAGGAAATGCTCCCTTGTTTGCAAGGGACCATTAAACTCAAGGCTGTGTCCAGACTCTTTGGCAGAACGCCTCGTTTGCAAGGATGCTCAGCCCGAGCAGAGAGACCCGTTTGCAGGCACATCTCTGCTACCCTATTAACCCTTCACAGGGCTGTGTCCTCTCAGGTTGGGGTGTGGGTGGTTCTATGGCAGAGGTCCTCTCTACTTTTGGCACTAAGAGTTCCTCACTAATATCAGAGGGATTGCTTCTCTCTAGTTGTGAGGGCCTCCACATGACTTACTTCAGGGAGCTCGTCTCTATTTGTGGGTGAAGGGCTTTTCTCTAGGTGTGATATCTTGGGGACCTCCACTTTCACTGTGCCTGGGGAATCCATTTCAGTTTTGGCCGAAGAACCTCTCTGTCACTTTGTCCATTGAAGCCTAGTGCTCCTGTCAAATTGTAGTGGCAAACTCATGGTGCCTCTTGAGTTGCAGCAGGTGAGTTGGGGTTTCTTTAGAACTATTGTGGAGCCTCCTCTCTAGCTGCAGTGGGGAAGGTCCTCTATAGTAGCGATCTGCAGGCTGACCCTGTTTTGTTGCAATGTGCGAGAGGCTTCTCTCTAGTTGCAGCATAGGGCTCCACTCTAATTGCACTGAGGGACCACTCTTTATTTGCTGTAGGTCTGCTCCCAGCTAGTTGTCCTTTGCAGACTCCTCTCTAGATGTGGTAGTGGGGCTCCACTTTACTTGTGCTCATGGCCTCCTCTTTAGTTGTGGTAGATTGCTCTTCTCAAATTGTGATGGGCATGATGCCTCTCTGGTTTTGATGAGAATGCACACTTTTCCTAGCTGTGACATGCAGGAGAATACTCTCCAGTTGTGGAAAGCAGGGCCTCCTCTTTAGTTATGGTATGGGACTTCCACTCTTGTTGTGGTAGAGTTCTCTCAAATTGTTGTGAGGTATGCATTGGAGAAGGAAATGGCAACCCACTTCAGTGTTCTTGCCTGGAGAATCCCAGGGATGGGGGAGCCTGGTGGGCTGCCGTCTAGGGGGATCACACAGAGTCAGACATGACTGAAGCGACTTAGCAGCAGCAGCAGCATGCTCCTCCTGGGAATCCTTTGGAATTGCATCAGGGGGCTTGGGGCTCTTCTTGACTTTCAACAGGGTTCCTCTCGAATCACTGCATGTGAATCAGACCTCATCCCTAGTTGAGGCAGGGAACCTGGGGGTACTTCTAGAGTTTTGGTGGGGAACTCATGGTTCATCTCAAGTTGCGACAGGGATCTTGGTGTTCCTCTCTAGTTGTAACAGGGGAGTCAGGCCTTCTCTTAAGTTGCGATGGGAAACTCGGGCTTCCTCTCAGGAGATGATGAGGATCTTGGGTTCCCTCTCGAGTTGCGCCAGGGGAGTCGGCCTTCCTTTCATGTTGTGAGTGGGACCTTGGGGCTCCTCTCAACTGGCTGCAGGGGAAACAGGCATCATCTTGAGTTGAGGCAGAGAACTCCGTGTTTCTCTCAAGTTGCAGCAGGGAACTTGGGGTTCCTCTCGAGTTGTGACAGGGAACTCAGGATACCTCTCAATTTTCTGCAGGCAAATTGCACCTCATGTATAGTTGAGACAGGGATTTAGGGTTTCCTCTTGAGTTTCCACAGGGGAGTCGGGCCTCCTCTTGAGTTGCAGGTGGGAACTAGTAGTTCCTCTTGAATTGCAGTGGGAAACACAGAATTTCTCTTGATTTGCGGCAGGGGACTCAAAGCTCCTATTGAGTTGCAGCAGAAACTCAGTGTTCTCCTCGAGATGCAGTGTGGGACTCAGGGTTACACTCGAGCCATAGTGGGAAACTTGGGGTTCCTGTAGAGTTGTGACAGGGAACTCAAGGGTCCTCTCAAGTCGCTGCATGCAAATAGGGCCTCATCTTGAGTTGAGGCAGGAAACCTGGGTTTATTCTAAAGTTGCAGTGGGAAACTTGGGGCTCCTCTCGAGTTGCACCAGTAATCTCAGTGTTCCTCTTGAGTTGCTACAGGGTAGTAGGGCCTCCTCTGATGGTGCGAGGGGGAACTTGGAGTGCTTCTCGAGTTACAGCTGATGAGTTATATCTCCTCCCGACTTGCAGCAGGCAACTCAGGGTTCCTCTAGAGTTATGACAGGGATTACGGGGTTCCTCTCGAGTTGAAAGAGGTGAGTCAGGCCTTCTATCATGTAGTGGCAGGGGTTCCTCTCGAATGCAGTGGGGATATTGGGGTTCCTCTTGAGTTGAAACAAGGGAATTGGGCCTCTTCTAGAGTTGTGAGAGGGAACTCGGGGGTCCTCCCAAGACACTACAGGGGAATTGGGCCTCTTCTCGAGTTGCAGTGTGAAACTCGGGGTTTCTCTCATGATGCAGCAGGAAACGGGTCTCTTTCAAGATGCGGTGGGAAACCTAGTGTTCCTCTTGAATTGCGATGGGTAACTCAGAGTTCCTCTTGAGTTGTGATGGGGAACTCTGGATTCATCTCATGTTGCTGCAGGGGAATCAGGCCATTCTAGAATGGAGGCAGGAAAATCGGGATTTTTCTCTAGTTGTGTTGGGAAAATCAGAGTTCCTCTTGAGTTGCGACAGGGGTCTAGGTGTTCCTCTCAGGTTGCAACAGGGTTGTCAGGCCTCCTCTTGAGTTGAGATAGGGAATTCGGGTTTCCTCTCGAGTTGCCAAAGGGGAGTTGGGCCTCCTTTGAGTCGAAGGGGGTAAATCGGGTCCCTCTAGAGTTGTGGTGGGAAACTCGGTGTTCCTCTCAAGTTTAGGTGGGAAACTCAGATTTCCTCTCGAGTTGCAACAGGGGAGGAGGGCTTCCTCTGATGTTCCAAGGGGGAACTTGGGGTTCCTCTCGATTTGAAACAGGGAAGCTGGGCCACCTCTCTAGTTTCAGCAGGCAACTTGTGGTTCCTCTAGAGTACCAACTGGAATCTCAATGTTCCTCTTGAGTTGCAACAGGGGAGTCAGTCCTCCTCTCAAGTTGAGGTGGGGAACTTGGATTTCCTCCTTGGTTTCAACAGGGGAGTCAAGCCTCCTCTCGAGTTGGGAGGCTACACTCTGAGTTCCTGTCGAGTTGCAACAGGAGAGTCAGGCCTCAACTCGAGTTGCAGTGGGGAACTTGGGGTTCCTCTTGAGTTGAGATGTGGAACTCCCAGTTCTTCTCGAGTTGTGGCAGGAAAGTCGGGGTTCCTCTCAATTTGCGATGGGAACTCAGGATACATCTCAAATCTCTGTAGGCAAAATGGGCCTCATCTAGAGTTGAGATGGGATATCCAGGGATTGCTCTTGAGCTGCAACAGGGGAGTTAGGACTCCTCTCTAGTTGAGGTGGGGAACTTGTGTTTCCTGTCGGGTAGCAACAGGGGAGTCAGGCCTCCTCTCGAGTTGCAGGTGGGAACTTGGGGTTCACCTTGAGTTGCAGTGGGAAACACAGGATTACTTTTGATTTGCAGCAGGGGACTCAGAGTTCTTATCAAGGTGCAGCAGGAATTCAGTGTTCCCCTCAAGATGCAGCTTGAGATTCAGGGTTATATCTGAGGCGTGGCAGGAACCTTGGGGTTCCTGTCGAGTTGTGATGGGGAGCTCAGGGTTCCTCTTGAGTCACTGCATGTGAATTGGCGCTAATCTTGAGTTGAGACAGGGAACCTGGGTTTATTCTAAACTTGCAGTGCAAAACTCGGGTTTCATCTCGAGTTGTGCTGGAGATCTCAGTATTCCTCTTGAGTTGCCACAGAGTATCAGGGCATCCTCTGATGGTGCTAGGTGGAACTTGGAGTGCCTCTGGAGTTGCAGCTGGTGAGTTGTATCTCCTCTCAACTTGCAGCAGGCAACTCGGAGTTCTCGTGTTGCGGCAGGAAACTTGATGTTCCTCTCGAGTTTTGATGGGGATCTCAGGATTCCTCTTGAGTTGCAACAGGTGAATCAGGCCTTCTCTTGAGTGCCGTGGGAGACTCGGGGCTCCTCTCTAACTGTGATGGGAATCTCAGGATTCCTCTCGAATTGCAACAGGGGAGTCAGACTTCCTCTTGAGTTGTGAAGGGGAAGTTGGGGGTCTTCTCAAGACAATACAGGGGAATGGAACCTCAACTCGAGTTGCAATGGGGAACTTGGTGTTTCTCTTGAGATGCAGTAGAAAACTTAAGGTTTCTTGCAAGTTGTGGTGGAAAACTCAGGGTTCCTCTTGAGTTGTGAAGGGAAACTTGGGTTTCCTCTTGAGTTGCAATGGGGAACTCAGGATTTATCTCATGTCGCTGCAAGGGAATCAGGCCTCATCTAGAATGGAGGTGAGAAAATCGGGGTTATTCTTGAGTAGCAGCGGGAAACTTGGTGTTCTTCTCAAGTAGCAATGGGGATCTAGGTGTTCCTCTTGAGTTGCAACAGGGTAGTCAGGCCTCCTATCGAGTTGAGGTGAGAAACTAGGGTTTCCTCTTGATTTGCATCGGGGGAGTTGATCCTTCTCTCAACTTGCAGGTGGGAACTCAGGGCCCCTCTCGAGTTGCAGCAGGGAAGTTGGGCATCTCTCGAGTTGCATCAGGGAACTCTGGCTCCTCTTGAGTTGCAGCCAGGAACTTGGGCTTCCACACTAGTTGCTATGGGGATCTCGGGTTTCCACTCAAGTTGGGGTGGTACTCAGGGTTCTTCTCGACTTGCAGTGGGGCCTCCTCTCATGTTGTCTTGGGGCAACTCATCTCTAGCAGGGATGTTCAGGGTGGCTCCTGTCTTGTTGCAATGTTGCGAGGCTACTCACTTTTTTGGGTGTGGGACTTCTCAATCTTCATGGATGGATTCAACACTGTAGTTATGGTGGGTTTGATTCTCTAGTGGTGGTGTGAAACCTCCTCTGTCCTTGTGGTGTGAGGCTCGTCTCTGTTAGCAGCAGAGCATCTCCTCTCTATGTGTGATATCCAGCAGGCTCCAATTGAGTTGTGGTGGAGGGCTCTTCTCAAGGTGTGGGGCTGTGTCCTCTCAGCTTGGGGTGTGTGTGGTTCTATGGCAGAGGTCCTCTCTACTTTTGGCTCTAGGAGTTCCTCAATAATATCAGAGGGATTGCTTCTCCCTAGTTGTGAGGGACTCCACTCGACTTACTTCAGGGAGCTTGTCTGTATTCGTGGCAGAAGGGCTTCTCATTAGGTGTGATATCCTGGCAACTCCACTCTAGTTGTGCCTGGGGAATCCAGTTTGGTTTTGGCCGGGGAGCCTCTCCATCATTTTGTCTATTGACACCTTCTCTTGTTATAGCCTAGGGTTCCTGTCAAACTGCAGTGGTGAACTCTAGAGTTGCCACAGGTGACTCAGGGTTTCTTTAGAGTTGTTATGGAGCCTCCACTTGAGCCTCAATGGGGCAGACCCTCTATAGTGGTGATCTTCAGGCTGCCCTTGTTTAGTTGCAATGTGCAGGAGGCTACTCTCTAGTTGCAACATGGACTCCACTCTAATTGCAGTGAGGGTCCACTATTTATTTGTCATGGGTCGACTCCCCTCTAGTTGTCATTTGCAGACTCCTTTCTAGCTGTGACAACGGGGCTCCTCTTTACTTGTGGTAGATGGGTTCCTCTTTAGTTGGGTTAGAGTGTTCTACTCAAATTGTGATGAGGGTGACTTTTCTCTGATTGTGATGAGAAGGGGGCGCTTTTTCTACTTGTGATGAGCTGGAGCACACTCGCTAGTTGTGGAAGTGGGGTCCTTTTTAGTTGTGGTATGGGGCTTCCTCTTTTGTTGTGGTAGCGTTCTCCTTTCAAATGTGGTGAGCATGTCTTCTCCTGGGAATCCTCTGGAGTTGCACCAGAGGGCTTGTGGCTTTTCACTAGTTTCCGCTGGGAACTCAGGGTTCATCTTGATTTGCAGCGGGAACCTCAGTGGTCCTCTTGAGTTGCAATGGGGATCTAGGGTTTCCTCTCCAGTGGTAATACAGTTGTCAAGTCTCCTGCTTAGTTGTGGTATGAGGCTTCCTCTCTTGTTGCGGTAGTGGGCTCTTCTCCAATTGGGGTGGGGTAGGCTCCTCTTGAGAATGCTCTGCAGTTGCATGAGTGTCTTGGGGCTCGTGTCGAGTTGAGATGGAGGACTCTGGGAAATTCTCAAGCTGCAATAGGTGATACAGGCCTCCTCTTGAGGCACGAGGGGGAAGTCGGGATTCTTCTCAAGTTGAAGCAGTGGAATCAGCGCTCATCTCGAGATGAGGTAGGAAACATGGGTTCTTCATGAGTTGTGGTGGGGAACTCAGGGTCCGTCTTGAGTTGCGACAGGAACCTTGGGGGAACCTCTTGAGTTGCCAGAATGGAGTCAATCCTCCTTTTGAGTTGAGGGGAACTCGGGATTGATCTTGAGTCGCTGTAGGGGAATTGGGCCTCATCTCAAGTTGAGGTGGGAAACTCGGGGATCCTCTTGAGTTGCGATGGGGATCTCAGGGAAACAATCGGGTTGCCTCAGGGAATCAGGCTTCCTTTTGAGTTGTGAGGGGAACCCCAGGATTCCTCTCGAGTCATTCTGAGTTCAGGTGGGGAACTTGGGGTTCCTTTCCAGTTGTGACAGGGGAGTCAGGCCTTATCTCATGTTGAGGCATGGAACTCCGCTTTCCTCTCGAGCTGTGAAAGGGATGTCAGGGCTCCTATAGAATTGAGGCAGGGAACTCGGAAATTTCCTAAAGTTGCAACAGGGGAGTCAGACCTCCCTTCATGTTGTGAGGGGAAACTCGAGGTTCCATTCAAGTTGCTGCAGGGGAATCGGGCCATATCTCAAGTTGAGGGAGAACTTGGGGTCCTTTCGACTTGTGGTGGGAAACATGGGGTTCCTCTCGAGTTGTGATGGAAATCAGGGGATACCTCTTGAGTGGAAACAAGGGAGTCAGGATTCCTCTCCAGTTGCAGCAGGGGAGTCGGGCCTCCTCTTAAGTTGCATCAGAAACTCAGGGTTCTTCTCTATCTGTTGCTGGAAACTTGGGGTTTCCTTGAGAGTTGCCACAGGGGACTGAGAGCTCCTCTTGAAGTGCAGTGAGAAATCAGTGTTCCTCTGGATTTGCAGCATGGGATGCAGGATTGCACTGGAATTGTGGCGTGGAAGCTGGGGTTCTCCTTGAGCTCTGTTGGGACTCAGAGTTCCTGGCCACTTGCGGTGGGGCCTCCTGTCAGCTTATCTTGGGGTAACTCGTCTCTAGCAGAGATGTGCAGGGTCGCTCATGTCTTGTTGCAATGACGGCTGGCTGCTCACTAGTTTTGGCAAGGAACCACTCTATCATTGTGGTCAGGGTCCACTCTGTAGTTGCGGGGCATTCAAGTCTCTCTAGTCGTGGAGGGCAAGCTCCTCTCTCCTTGTGGTGTGAGGTTCGTCTGTATTAGCAGAATAGGGGCTTCTCTCTGCATGTGATGTGCAGTGGGCTCCTCTCAAGTTGTGGTGGAGGGCTCCTCTAGAGGGGCGAGGCTGTGTCCTGTCTGGTTGGGGTGTGCGTGTCTCCACGGGGGAGATCCTCTCTGCTTTTGACGCTATGAGTTCCTCACTTCTATTCGTGGGATTGCTGCTGTCTAGTTGTGAGGGCCTCCACTCGACTTGCTTCAGGGAGCTCATCTCCATCGGAGGCAGAAGACCCTCTCTCTAGGTATGATATCCTGGGGGACACCTCTTAAGTTGTGCCTGGGGAATCCGCTTCAGTGGTGGCTGGAGAGCCCCTCTGTCATTTGGTGCAGTGGCCCCTTTGCTTGTGCCAGCCTAGGGACCCTGTGAAATTGCAGTGGGGAAATTTGGACGCCTCTTGAGTTGCAGCATATGACTCGGGTTTCCTTTCAAGTTGTGGTGGAGACTCCTGTTGAGCTACAGTGGGGCAGCTCCTCTCTAGCAGCAATGTGCAGACTGGCCCCTCTCTAAGTGCAATGTGCGGGAGGCTACTCTCTAGATGTAACTTGGGGTCCACTCTGATTGCAGTGGGTGTCCACTCTTTATTTGCTGTGGGTCGGCTTGTCCCTAGTTGTTTGCAGCCACCTCTCTCGTTGTGGCAGGGGAACTCCTCTTTAACTGTGCTAGTTGGGATCCTCTCTAGATGCTCTTCTCAAATTGGGAGGTGGGTGACTCTTCTATGTTTGTAATGTAAAGGGGTGCTTTTTCTAGTTGCAAAGTACAGGAAGCTCCTGGCTATTTGTGGCAGAGCAGGCCTCCTGCTTAGTTGCAGTATGAGACTTCCTCTCTGGTTGTGGTAGTGGGCTCTTCTCCATCTGGGTTGGGGTAGGCGCCTTTGGGAATTTTCTGCAGTTGCATCAGAATCTTGGGGCTTGTGTCGAGTTGGTACGAGAAACTTGGGGTTCCTCTTGAGTCACTGCAGGGGAATCGGGCACATCTCGAATTGAGGCGGGGAACTCGGGGTTCTTCTCGAGTTTTGGCGGGAAACGTGGCGATCCTCTCCAGTTGCAATAGGTGAGACAGGCCTCCTCTTGAGGTGCAAGGGGAAAGTTGGGATTCCTTTCGTGTTGAGGCAGAGTAATCGGACCTTACTTGGAGATGAGGTAGGGAACACGGGGCTCTTCTCAAGTTGCGGCGGGAAACTCAGGGTTCCTCTCAAGTTGTGACAGGTATCTTGGGGAACCTCTGGAGTTGCATAAAGGGAGTCTAGCCTCCTTTCGAGTTGCGAGGTGGAACAAGGGATTACTCATGAGTCACTGCAGGGGAATTGGGCCTCATGTTGCTCTGAGGGGGGAAATCTCGTGGTTTTTCTCGAGTTGCAGCAGGAAGCTCGAGGTTCCTCTAGAGTTGGGATGGGGACCCCAAGGAACCTCTCGTGTTGCCTCAGGGACATCAGGTCTCCTTTAGAGTTGTGAGGGGTGCCTCCGGATTCCTCTCAAGTCACTGCAGGGGAATAGGACCTCATCTCGAGTTGAGGAAGGAAACTTGGGGTTCCTCTCCAGTTGTGACGGGTATCTTGGGAAACCTCTGGAGTTGCATAAAAGGAATCAAGCCTCCTTTTGGGTTGTGAGGGGGAACACGGGACTGCTCTCAAGTCACTGCAGGTGAATCGGGCCTCATCTCGTGTTGAGGGGGAATCTCGTGGGTTTTCTAGAGTTGTGACAGGAAGCTCATGGTTCCTCTTGAGTTGTGACAGGCGCCTCAGGGAACCTGTCATGTTGCCTCAGGGAAGTCAGGCCTCCTTTCCAATTGCAAGGGTCACCTCAGGATTCCTCTCCAGTCGCTACAGGGGAATAGGGCCTCATCTCGTGTTGAGGCCGAGAATTCGGGGTTCCTCTCCATTTGCAACAGGGATCTTGGGGTTCCTATCGAGTTTCAACAGGGGAGTCAGGCCTCATCTCTTGTTGAGGCATGGAATTCCACTTTCCTCTCGAGTTGTAAAAGGTGCCAGGCCTCCTATTGAGTTGAGGTGGGGAACTTGGGCTTTTTCTAGTGGTGGAACAGGGGAGTCAGAGCTCCCTTCATGTTGTAAGGGGAAACTCGGGGTTCCATTCAAGTCACTGCAGGGGAATCAGGTCTTATCTCGAGTTCAGGGGGAACTCGGTGTTCTTTTGACTTGCAGCAGGAATCTGAGGTTCCTCAGCAGTTGGAAAGATGAGAAAGGTCTCCTCTTAAGGTGTGAGGGGACAGTCGGGATTCCCCTGAGTTAAAGCAGGGGAATTGGCCCTCAGTTTGAAATGAGGTGGGTAACAGGGGGCTCTTCCTGCATTGTGGGTTTTTTTTCAGGGAACCTCTGGAGTTGCTAAAGGGAGTCAAGGCTCATTCAAATTGTGAGGGTAAACACGGGAGTGCTCTCGAGTTACTGCAGGGGAATCGGGTCTCATCTCGCGTAGAGGGGAGAATCTCATGGTTTTTCTTGAGTCGCAGCGGGAAGCTCAGGTTTCCTCTCCAGTTGCGACAGGAACCTCAGGAAACCTCTCATGTTGCCTCAGGGAAGTCAGGCCTCCTTTTGAGTTGTGAGAGGTGCACCTCAGGATTCCTTTTGAGTTGCTGCAGGGGAATAGGGCCTCATCTCGAGCTGATGCAGGAAACTCGGGGTTCCTCTCCACTTGAGACAGGGATCTCGAGGTTCCTATCCAGTTTCAACAGGGGAATCAGGCCTTGTCTCTTGTTGAGGCATGGAACTCCGCTTTCCTCTCGAGTTGTAAAAGAGGTGTCAGGACTCCTTTTGAGTTGAGGTGGGGAACTCGGCTTTTTGTAGAGGTGCAACAGGAGAGTCAGACCTCCCCTCATGTGAGGGAGAACTCGGGGTTCCATTCGAGTCATGCAGGATAATCAGGCTTTATCTTGAGTTGAGGGGGAACTTGGTGTCTTTTCGGCTTGCATGAGGAAACTGGAGTTCCTCTCGAGTTGCAATAGGTGAGAAAGGCCTCCTCTTGGGGTGCGAGGGGACAGTCAGGATTCCTCTAGAGTCGAAACAGGGGAATCAGCCCTTGTCTCTAAATGAGATGGGGAACACGGGGTACTTCTTGAGTTGCAGCAGGAAACTTGGGGTTCCTCTCGAGTCACTGAAGTGGAATAGGGCCTCATCTCGAGTTGAGGAGGGAAACTCAGGGTACCTCTCCAGTTGTGACAGGAATCTCAGGGTTCCTATCGAGTTTCAACAGAAGAGTCAGGCCTCATCTTGTCTTGAGGCATGGAACTCTACTTTCCTCTCGAGTTGTAAAAGGGGTATTAGGCCTCCTGTCAAGTTGAGGCAGGGAACTCTAGCTTTTTCTAGAGGTGCAACAGGGGAGTCAGACTTTGTGTTGTGAGGGGGAACTTGGGGTTCCATTTGAGTCTCTGCAGGGGATTCAGGGCCTTATCTCAAGTAGAGGGGGAACTCTGTGTCCTTTCAACTTGTGGCCAGAATCTTGGGGTTCCTTTCAAGTTGCAATAGGTGAGACAAGCCTCCTTTTGAGGACTGAGGGGAATGTTGGGATTCCTCTTGAGTCGAAGCAGGGGAATCAGCCCTCATCTCGAGATGAAGTATGGAACACGAGGCTCTCTCGAGTTGCGGCGGGAAACTCAGGGTTCCTCTCGAGTTGTGACGGATATCTCGGGTATCCTCTGGAGTTGCATAAAGGAAGACAAGCCTCCTTTCAAGTTGTGAGGCAGAATGTAGGATTGGTCTCGAGTCATTGCAGGGGAATCGGGCCTCATCTCGCGTTGAGGAGCTAATTTTGTGGTTTTTCTCTAGTTGCAACGGGATGCTTGGGGTTCCTCTCGAGTTTCCACGAGGACCTCAGGGAACCTCTTGTGTGGCCTCAGGGAAGTCAGGCCTCCTTTGGAGTTGCAAGGGGTACCTCGGGATTCCTCTTGAGTCACTACAGGGGAATAGGACCTCATCTTGAGTTGCAGTGGGAAATTTGGGGTTCCTGTCAAGTTGCGACGGGTATCACAGGGAACCTCTGGTGCTACACAAAAGGAGTCAAGCCTCCTTTCAAGTTGGGAGAGTGAACTCAAGATTGCACTCGAGGCGCTGCAGGGGAATTGGGCCTCATCTCGCATTGATGAGGGAATCTTGTGGTTTTTCTCGAGTTGCAGTGGGAAGCTCAGGGTTCTTCTTGAGTGGTGACAGGGACCTCAGGGAACTTCTCGTGTTGCCTCAGGGAAATCCTGAACTGATACTTGGGGATGCATTTAGGGTTCAGATCTCTTTTCAAGTCTTAGAATCTAAACGGTATTCCTTAGACTCTGGGTGTGAAGTGGAATGAAACCTTCCCTGCTTTCTAAGATTATGGAGGAGGGAGGACTATGCTTTAGGATAGAGCACAATCCCCTTGAAGACGTGGCTCAAGGACCCTAACGAACACATTTTGCTGATAACATGCAGCCAGACCATGAGCAAAGCCTTCCCCTCTACTGGGGACAGATGACTAGAGCCACTGGTTGGGTGTACAGACAAACTCATCTAGAAAGTGCTATCAACTGTGCAGGCGTCTATTTCTTTAAAGAAAAAATTTGTTTCTGGCAGTAGGTATTAGTTGTTGCTGTCCTCATGGTCCTGTTCTGTTGCTCCACTAGAGGGCAGAAAAGGGACGAGAAGGGACCAAGGTCCAGGGGGCCAACTGGGTCGTTTCCTGTCTTATTAGCACTCTCTCTGCCCTGCAGAAAGTTAAGGAAGAGAAGAAGACCTGTATGGTACAACTGCAACCACTGGTCTTTGACCTGTAAGTAGCAGATAGTTTTTTCATTTTCTTTGGATAAATAACCAGGAGTGGAATTGCTGGATCCAATGGTAGTTCTATTTTTAATTTTTTGAGGAACTTTAGTACTTTTTCCACAGGGCTGCTCCATCTTACATTCTCACCAACAGTGCGCTAGGGTTCCCTTTGCTCCGCATCCTCTACAACACTTGTTATGTTTCTGTCGTTTTGATAATGTGACTTAACGGGCTCAGTCGCTCAGTGGTGTCCGACTCTTGGCGACCCCTTGGACTGTGGCCTGCCAGGCTCCTCTGTTCATGGACGTTTCCAGGCAAGAATACTGGAGTGGGTTGCTATTTCCTTTTCCAGGGGATCTTCCTGGCCCAGGGATTGAACCTGTGTCTCTTGAGTCTCATGCAATGACAGGTGGATCCTTTACCACTGTGCCACCTGGGAAGCCCTTTTTAATAACAGCTATTCTAAAACAGGTGAGAGGCGATATCTCGTGGTGGTTTTGATCTTGTGTGTCTCTGATGAAGGATGTTGAGCATCTTTTCATGTGCCTGTTGGCCATCTATATGCCTTCTTTGGAAAAACGTCTGTTCAAAACCTCTGCTCATTTAAAAATCAGATTGTTGGGTTTTTTGCTGTTAGTTTGTACATGTTTTTAAATGTGTTTTGGATATTAGTCCCTTATCAGATATATGATTAGCAAATATTTTCTGCCATTCAGTAAATTGTTTCTTTATTTTGGTGATGGTTTCCTTCACTGGGCAGAAGCTATTCAGTTTGATGTAATCTTACTTGTTTATTTTTGCATTTGTTGCCTTTTGGTGTCAAGTAGAAAAAAGTTGTCACCAAGACTGCTGTCAAGGAGCTCACTGTATACATTTTCTTCTAGGAGTTTTGTAGTTTCAGGTCTTGCATTCAAGTCTTTAATCCATTTTGAATATATTTTTGTATAATGTAATAGGGGTCTGGTTTCATTCTTTTGTATGTTGCTGTCCAGTTTAAGAAACACCATTTATTGAAGAGACTGTCCTTTCCCCCACTGTATATTCTTGGCTCCTCTGTTGTGAGTTAATTGACTATAAATACATGCCTGGGTTTATTTCTGGGCTCTTTATTTGGTTCCATTGATCTATGTGTCTACTTTTATGCCAATACCATACTATTTGATTACTTTATCTTTGTAATGTAGTTTGAAATCAGGAAGTGTAAGCTTCCGATGTTGATCTTCTTTCTCAAGATTGCTTTGGCTATTCGGAGTCTTTGGGATTTAGTTTTATATTTTGAATATCTTTCATCGAGATGATGACCAGCTGTAATAATTAACGTGACTTCTCAAAAGTGCCTTGAATCTTTTAGAATGAAATTTGACAAGCATACCTTTACAAAAGGAATTTAATGTCTTTGCCACTTCATCAAACACCTGTAAGGTGTAGAAAATATCACCAAAATGGGCCCTTTCATGCTGTGTATAAGCAAATGGACAAACAGTGTCAGCTTGCAGAAAGATTAGAGGTTTCTGGGACTGGTGTCTTTTCCTGGGTTAGGCCTGGGGAAGATAAGAGTAACCACCACCACTTCTTAACAGACAGTGGCTTTTTCTAGACAATTCTCCGAGATTCAGGCTTTCACAGAAGGCTGGTGTGGGCATTTTTAGACATGAGGATTCTTCCAGGACTCACATATCCTACCACACAAGTGATTCCTCCCTTCTACCTGAAAACATTAAACAGAAAGCCTCTGATTTCTGCCATCTTTAAGCATTAAAGGGAACACATTCTAAAATCTTGGTTGCAAAGCATTGGTCACAAGAATCCTCTCAGTAACCTTTAAGATGTTTCTGATTAACTGACTAGTTTCAGTTAGAAAGAAAAATGTGAAATTGCCAGTCCCCTCCCTTTCTGACTCCTATCCAAACAACTTCCATAAGTTGGTCATCGAAACTAACGTGTCTTTAAAGCAATAGACTTTCATCTTTGTAAATAGGTAGTTTCAGACCTTTGACCTCTTTAAAACTTACAGACATTACAAAGAAAAATAGAGAGGGAGTTTTTTTTTTTTTTTCCAGGAGGCTGCGTGTTTCTAAGTTGTTGTGTGGTGGCTAAGTTCTGTCTGACTCTTGTGACCCCATACAACTGTATGTAGCCTACCAGGCTCCTCTGTCCATGGGGTTTCCCAAGCAAGAATACTGGAGTGGGTTGCCATTTCCTCCTTCAGGGGGTCTTTGACCCAAGGGTTGAACTTGTGTCTCCTACATTGGCAGGCGGATTCTTTACCACTGAGCCACTGGGGAAGCCCTTGTTTCTAAATAATTATGCAAAAGAGCTAGAGACTTCTGAACAAATTGAATCTGAATCCTTTTAGAGAAAACCAGAATTTCTTGTTCATGATCGGTTCTGCCTAGCACATGGGGTGACCCTACTCTTCCACTCTTCACACTTCCTCTCTCCTAAGTAGTTTTCAAGTCTTCAGTTGCTACTTTCCTATCATGGGCAAAGTGTGCACACGTCAGCTGCTGATCTCAACTTGACAGGCATCAGTAAAGCCACTGCTGTTTGGGCCACAACTGTATTTCAGTCAGTTCAGTTCAGTTCAGTCATCCCCTTCTCCTCCTGCCTTCAATCTTGCCCAGCATCAGGGTCTTTTTCAATGAGTCTGTTCTTTGCATCAGGTGGTCAAAGGATTGGAGTTTCAGCTTCAGCATCAGTCCTTCCAATGAATATTCAGGACTGATTTCCTTTAGGATGGACTGTATGGGTGTGTTTAAAGGGTAAGTAATGAGCCAGAAAGTGCATCTCAGGACCACTAGGGAGCGCCAACTCTCTTGAACACATTCCACGGCTTGAAGCCATAAAGCTCTTTTGAGAAGGCAGATTCTAGAAAAACCACTGGGAGGAAACAAGAATAAAAAGAGCAGAATATCACAGCGGACCTCCTTATTCTCTTGAGAGGATGATCTGGGAATATGCCTTGTTAGGTTTTTGCCAGATGGATCCTCAGATTGGTTTTACCAGATTAAGAAATTAGAGCAAAGTATATAGCCTGCTGAGTCAAGGAGAAAGTTGTGTGAGAAGCTGGTCTGCTGGACCATGTGGCCCTAAAGGGTGGTGTGAAGGAATGAGCAAGCCTCCCCATATTTCAGGTCAAAGGGGTCATTGTGTCTGCAAGCCCTTACAGAGGGGCTGTGGTCTTAGCTTGGCTGTTTGTCAACATTGCAAATGCCTGGCAGTGAGGAGAGGCTCATGCATGAAGTTTCCAGAAGTAGGCCACATGCTGCCTCCTTCAGGGTCCTTTTGTGTGACTGGCGTGACTGGTCTTGATCCACCAAAGTGTCTTTGGAAAAGGTTCAGGATTCCCACACGGAATCATTAGCTGTGTTAGTTTCCTATTGCTGCTGTAACAAATGACCACGCACTTGGTGGCTTTAGCCAACTCAGATGTATTATTTAACAGCTCCATTGGCCAAAAGTTTGACTTGTGTCTCTCTGGGCTAAAACGAAGGCACTGGTGGTGCCTTCTGGACATCCTTTCTGGAGGCTCAGGAGAGAATCCACATCTGTACTTTTTCCAGTTTCTGCAGGTCACCTGCCTTCCTCAACTTAGGGCCCCCCCTTCCTCCGTCTTCAAAGCCAGCAAGGTTCATCTCTTTGACCACTGTTCCCTAGTCAAGTCTTTCCTGACCGCAGCTGTAAAAGGTTCTCCCTTTTAGGGATGGATGTGATCAGAGTGGGCCGACCAACCTGACAGCTCAGGGTAACCTCCCCATCTCAAATTCATAACCTTGTTGCCGTTCACCAGTTCTGAGTGTTAGGATGTGGACATCCTTGAGGACATCCAGCTTACTGGAGCAGCAAATGGTCTTTAAATTTGTTCTTTCACATTCCATCATTGTCACCACAGGGCATGGCTGGGATGACTTGTGGTCAAGCATAGACCTACTTGGGCTTCCCTTGTGGCTCAGTGGTAAAGAATCTGCCTGCCAATGCAGGAGACACATTCTCAATCCCTGAACTGGGAAGATCCCCTGGAGAAGCAAATGACAACCCACTCCAGTATTCTGGCCTGGGAAGTCCCGTGGATGGAGGAGCCTAGCAAACTATAGTCCATGGGGCTGCAAAAGAATCAGACACGACTTTGTGATTAAACAACAATAACAGCAACAGCAAAAGACCTACTTGGAAAGTCAATTGGTGGTTATTTTCCTGCCTTGTTTTGCGATTGCCCTCTGGTTCATAACCAGTGCCTTCTTGGAATCTAACATGAGAAAGGCAAGTCTAAAAAATCATTTCTCTACAGTAGGCAGTGGTCATGCTTTGTGTTCAACACTTTCTGGTGTGTTTCAGTTCAGTTCAGTCACTCAGTCATGTCCGACTGTTTGCAACCCCATAGACCGCAGCACACCAGGCCTCTCTGTCCATCATCAACTTCTGGAGTTTACCCAAACTCATGTCCATTGAGTCGGTGATGCCATCTAACCATCTCATCCTCTGTTGTCCCCTTCTCCTCCTGCCTTCAGTCTTTCCCAGCATCAGGGTCTTTCCCAGTGAGTCAGTTCTATCCATCAGGTGGCCAAAGTATCGGAGCTTCAACTTCAACATCAGTTCTTTCAATGAACACTCAGGACTGATCTCCTTTAGGATGGACTAGTGTGTTTACTGAAAGCTATTTATGGCCAAGAATAGGCATTTTGTTTTACTTGCCTTAAAAATCCCAGACCGAAACTCTTTTGGCCACCTGGCATGAAACAGGCTCCAGGGACCGTGATGAGTTGGATTAGAGTTGATTCGACCAGGGTCTTTCAAGGAACACCTTGGCTCTGCCTGCCCTGCTGGAAGAAGGGCTTTGCAGCACAGCTTTGCAGGACTTGACTCAGTTTTTGCAGGTCGATGCCAGCCCTGCATGGCTGTATGTGTCCAAGGAAGGAAACCTCTGTCGTTCATCGGGCAGAAAGATGGTTTGTGCTCCACATGTGGGGCTGGGGGCACGCAGTGTCAAACTCGTTGTTACACTGACTTCTTGCAGAAGTTTCCTAGAGAGGGAACAGTATATGTAACACACAGCCAGAGGTTTCTCTTACACCCCAGCCCACTTGGCCACCAAAGTTGTCCCCCAAGAGCTGTCCAGTGTCCCAACACTGTTTGCCCTTTGCACTTTTCACTTGCTTCTGCTGTGTGTTTTAAAATTTTTATGTATTTATTCAACCTTTGGCTGTGCTGGGTCTTTGTGGTCACACAGGCTTTTTCTCTGGTTGTGGTCCCCGGGCTTCTCATTGCAGTGGCTTCTCTTGTGAAGCACGGGCTCTAGGGCATGAGGGCTTCAGTAATTGCAGCCCCTGGGCTCAGTTGAGGTCCCCTCCTGGGTTCTAGAGCTCGGGCTCAGTTGTGGTGCATGGGCTTAGTTGCCCTGAGGCATGTGGGACCTTCCCAGACCGGGGATCGAATTCCTGCATTGAAGGCAGGTACCAGGAGCCACCAGGGGAGCCCTCTGCTCTGTGTTTTAGAATGGGTTCCTGCAAATCACCTTCCTGAAAGGAGGTGGGGTTAGATAAACAAGCAGGTAACCCAGCCAGGGCCCTAGAGGCGTTAATCCTGAGGAGGGGTTTTGCTGGAGCTGGAAAGAAAGTGAAAGTGTTAGTTGCTCAGTTGTGCCCGACTCTTTATGACTCCATGGACTGTAGCCCACCAGGCTCCTCTGTCCATGGGATTCTCCAGGCAGGAGTACTGGAGTGGGTTGTCATTTCCTTCTCCAGGGGATCTTGCCAAAACAGAGAGCTAGAGCCTCTCCATTTGGACATGAGCCAGTGTCAAGAATGGGATGAAGAGGATGGACTCTAGATGACTTTTGGGTTCAAGGCCTGCTGTGTGACCTTGGACAGGTTACGCTAACCTCTCCGTATCTCAGTTTTCACACCAGCAAATGGAGATAGTAATAGTGTATGCATCTAATAGAGTTGCTGTCAGGAGGTATTGAGTTAATATCAGTAGAGAGTTTAGAACTAGAACTTGCAAAGAGTAAGGGCTCTGTGTTAGTTGCTGTCATCATCACGATCACCATCACCACTGTCTTATCACACCACCGTCATCACCATCAACATCATCACAGCTATTTTGTTTGTCATTGCAAACATTAGTAAAAGACAGATTGGGAATCTGTGACGCTCTTAGGGCCTCGGATGAACTCTTGAGAAGAAGCCTCTACTTATATGTCTTCTTTTTCACAATGAGAGATGGGAGCTGAATTCCAAGCTTCCACTTACTAATTACACTGATCTTTTCAGCCCCAGGGGCTTCCCTGGTAACTCAGAAGGTAAAGAATCTGCCTGCAATGCAAGAGACCCAGGTTTGATCCCTGGGTCGGAAAGATTCCCTGGAGAAGGGAATACCGACCCACTCCAGTATCTTGCTTGCAGAATCCCCTGGACAGACCAGGGGGTCGCAAAGAGTCAGACACAAGTGAGTGACAAATGTTTCAGCCCCAAATTCCCCAGGGGAGGTGGACACTCAGGTTTGCCAGGGTGTCTTCCAGCTGCTGACTTGGGGGTTACCCAGGAGCATTTCCTGCTTGGGATACAAGTTTTTGCTGTTCTTTTTGACCCAAAGTGTCATATGGAGGATCAAAGCGAAATCGTGGCCTTTGCTGAGCTCAATTTAAGGATGAGCGGGTGATGGTTTCTGGCTCCTCTTTGTGGTGCCCTTTAGTCTGGAGCGTCTATCACACCCAGAGATGGGCTATTCTGGGGTGGGTTTGCCCCCTAAACTGCACCACCTGTTTGAAATGGTTTTCATTATTTTATTTCTTAGATCTCAGTGATACTCCACCCACTTCCCTCTCTTTGTGCACCTGGTGGTTATGATTGTTAATCTTAAGAAACCACTATGCAAATATACATATATCCGCACTACAGTTTTTTAAAAATCTCAGTTCTTTACTGATGATACTCAAATAAGGTGGGTCATCTTATAATAAAAAAAAAAGAAAAGAAAAGAAATAAGTCCTCAATTAAGCAAGCATATTGAAACTAACTCAAGGTTTTCATCCTTTAATTTAAGAGGAGGGGACAGTACTTAGTCGGTCTCACCTTTTGCTGGTGTCCACTCTCTCAGACCCCCCTTAGTTTTCTTCTTTTTTTTTTTTAGTTCTTCACTAGGTCCAAGACCTGCTGGCACATTTAAAAAAATATTTTTTTTATTATTTTTAGCCCCGTTGAGTGGCATGCAGGGTCTTCCTCTCTCAGTCAGGGGTCAAACCCACAACCCCTGAAGCTGAAGCACTGAATCTTAACCATTGGACTACCAGGGACGTTCCCCTCAGTTTTCTGAACCAAGCGCCATTGGAAGGAAATAGGAGGCTGACACAGAGTAATATGTCACGCTGTGGAAAGGTGAGTCTTAGCATCCCCATGTGGGTATGCTCTGATTTCATTTCAGTTTGCTTATTTCCTCAGTTACCTGGAACTTCAGAGGCTAAACCTGAGAGTCTGGAAGATCTTGACTGAAATGCTGAATGAATGACTCTTCCAGGGGCTGTGGTTTAACTCAGTATCTAGGGTGTCCATGACGCCGGGCAGTTTTATCATTGATCTGTTTATTTAATTACTTTTTAATTTTATTTCTTAAATTTTTAAAAATTAAGATATGATTGACATCCATTATACAGCTTCAGGTATACAGCATCATGATACGATATTTCTGTATGTTTTGAAGTGATCACCCCAATGAGTGTAGTTAGCATCAATCATTACACACGGTTACAACAGTCTTTTCTTTCTTGTGGTGAGAACTTTTAAGATCTACTCTCTTAACAACTTTCAAATATTCGATACAGTATCATTAGCCATAATTGCCATGCTGTTCATTACATTCCCATGACTTATTTAATACATGGACGTTTGTACCTTTCGACCTCCTTCATCCATTTCACCTCCCTCCCTCCCCATCTCTGGCAACCACCAATCTGTTCTCTGTATCTATGAAGTTTTTCTTTTTTAGAGCCCACGTAGAAATGAGATATTGTGTTTGTCTTCTCGTGTCTTCAAATGCCTCAAGGTCTCTCCTTTGTCTCTAATGGCAAGTGTCTCCATTGTCACTAATGGCAAGATTTCAGTCTTTTTTATAGATTAATAATATTTAATTGTGTGTATATATAGTGGTGGTTTAGTCGCTCAGTCGTGTCCGACTCTTGTGACCCTATGGATTGTATGTAGCCCACCAGGCTCCTCTGTCCATTGGATTTTCCAGGCAAGAATACTGGAGTGGGTTGCCATTCCCTTCTCTAGATATACATACCTAAAGATACACACACACACACACACACACACACACACACCCCTGAAGATATATGTAGTTGGAGAAGGGAATGTATCTAGAGTCCATGGGGTTGCAAAGAGTTGGACATGACTGAGCACAATAGATACATATCACATTACTTTATCCATTCATCCACCAATGGACACTTGGTTGTCTCCATATCTTGGTTATGAACATGGGGTGCATATATCTTTTTCTATTAGTGTTTCTGCACCGATCACATTCAGAGATGGGCAGTTCTGGGGAACATTTGTTATCTGCACTGCACTATGATTTTTAACTGCTTCTCTTTCCTTAAGGTGGTCTGACAGCCAGGAGGAGGAAGGCCGTTTCTTTAATAGCTGACCCTGAGGAGTTTGCCAGGGTTGTCTTAAATTCCCAGCTCCTTTCCCCACCCCTCATGGACTTCAACCTCTGTTCATCTGTTCTCCCTTCCAGGAACCTATAGTCCTGGCTCCTCAGCTTTCAAGCTACCTAATCTGATCAGCTACCTAATCTGATCAGCTACCTAATCTGATCAATGGGTTATGTTCACCTGTGCTGATGTTTTGCTGGTTCGGGAGGAGCAAAGCCCCACTTCTAGGTTACTCAGTTCAGTTGTATCTGACTCTTTGCGACCCCATGGGCTGCAGCACACTAGGCTTCCCTTTCCATCACCAACTCCCAGAGCTTGCTCAAACTCATGTCCATCGAGTCAGTGATACCATCCAACCATCTCATCCTCTGTCATCCCTGTCTCTTCCTTTTCCTCCTTCTAGGTTACTCGGAAGTTGTTAATAATGGGTTTTTTTTTTTTGACCCTCTCAAAAAAAAAGCTGTTATCTGAGTGGTCAATATGGGGACCAGCCTCCCTAGCACGCCTGAGACTTAGTGAGGGGGCTGATGAGGGATTTCCAACTTTAAAATCATCACAGTCCCAAACAAAGCAGACTACCCAGCCCTTGTCCTTTTGGGTGGGAGGAGAAAGGAGCCCCAGGACAGACGGCCTGGGGAGAGAACTGGGCGATGAGGCTGGACTTGCTGATAACCATTTCTGGGGGTGAGACTGGTTCCCCTGTACTTCAAGGACTCCTCATGATAAGGAGCTTCCTAGAACTTCTGAGCACAGTGATCACTGGCTCCTCAACGTGAGTTTTCCTGGAATGGTTCTGTAGCCTGGCTGTGTGCAGTGGTGGATGCTGTCAGTGGGGGGTGGGAAGAACCTGTCCCAGGCAGTCATTAATCATTGGTTCTGCGGAGTCTGGCATGATTTTCTCTGAAAAGAATGGAGCCAATAGGAAATAATCAAGAAACAGTTTGGTGCAACACCAGGCAGAGCCAAGGACTGTATGGTCAGCGGGCTTCAGAAAAGGCAAAAGGAAATGCTGACCAAAGAGTCACAGAAAAGGGTCCAGAGCTTGGGAGAACTTACTGACCTGAGTGGGAGTGAGGTGGTAGTGGGGTGGACAGAAAGGTGATGTGGGATGTTGAAGGACAGCATTCAGGGGGAGTGATTGGCTCTGCTGGCCGGCATCTATTAGACCGTGGAGAGGAGGAGGGAAGAGGGGAGGAAGGCGAAGGAGGAAAGGAGGGAAGACGTAACAGATTATCGAGTGTTTCTTCATGTCCGGCACCGACCTGTGTGTTCTGTATAACATCTCATCATTCTCACCCGACACGGAGGGGCAGGCGCAATTAACCTTCTGTTATAAACGAGCAAAGAGCTGCCCTGGGAGGTCAGGTGCTCTGCCCATGTCACACACTACTGAGAGCAACAGGACTGGAATCTGCCCTTGGGGAACATTCCAGCAGAATGAGCTCAGACAGCGGCATTTTATCTGGGTTCTTGTCCAGGATACAGGAAAGATCAGAGGGGCTAGAAATCCCAGGAAGGAGAGACCCAGCTGGAGACTGCTGCAGGAATCTGGGTGGGAGGCTAGGAGACCTGGGCGAAAAGGATTTCAAAGGGAAAAGCTATGTTGGGGTCTGAGTGATGTTCAGGAAAAGGGTGGTGGTGGGGGGGTCTGGTTTCCATCTTGAGGGCTTGGAGAGGCATTGACATCATTAACTGGATCCAGTTTACAAGAACATGAGTGATCTTTATTTACCTAATCATGTTTGGGTCTTTGGGCAGGTTGTTTATTAGTCCCCCTGTGCCTCAGTTTCTTCATCTGTGAAATGGGTGTAGAAATAGGACATCTTACAGGAGTTTGAGAGGATCTGTTGTTGTTCAGTTGCTCAGTCGTGCCTGACTCTTTGTGACCCCACGGACTGCAGCATGACAGGCTTCGTTATCCTTCACCATCTCTTGGAATTTCCTCAAACTCATGTCCATCAAGTCAGTGATGCCATCCAAAATCTCATCCTCTGCCACCCTCTCCTCTTGCCCTCAATCTTTCCCAGCATCAGGGTCTTTTCTAATGAGTCAGCCCTTAGTATCAGGTGGCCAAAGTATGGGAGCTTCAGCTTCACCATCAGTCCTTCCAATGAATACATTTCCCTTAGCATTGACTGATTTGATCTTGCAGTCCAAGGGACTCTCAAGAGTCTTCTCCAGCACCATAGTTGGAAAGCATCAGTTTTTTGGTGCTCAGCCTTCTTTATGGTCCAACATGTACATCCATACATGACTACTGGAAAAACCATAGATTTGACTAGATGGACCTTTGTCCACAGAGTGACATCTCTGCTTTTTAATACTCTTGTCTAGGTTTGTCATAGCTTTTCTTCCAAGGAGCAAGCACCTTCTAATTTCATGGCTGCAGTCACCATCCACAGTGATTTTAGAGCCCAAGAAAATAAAATCTGTCACTATTTCCATTGAGAGGATTGAAGTCTATGTCTATAAATAGTTTGCAAGGATTTAAAATCAGAATAGGGCTTTAATAAGTGTTACTTTTTAGAGATCAACTTCAAAATTGCTGATTTGGGGAGACATTTGCTTCCAAAGGGCTTCCCTGGTGGCTCAGATGGTAAAGCATCTGCCTGCAATGCTGGAGACCTGGGTTCAATCCCTGGGTTGGGAAGATCCCCTGGAGAAGGAAAAGGCAACCCCCTCCAGTATTCTTGCCTGGAAAATCCCATGGACAGAGGAACCTGGTAGTCTACAGTCCATGGGGTCTCAAAGAGTCAGACATGACTGAGTGACTTTACTTACTTACTTACTTTTTGCTTCCAAAACATTCTAGTTTGACAAGGAAGAGATGGGCTTCCTTGTTTCTCCTCTGCTTGGTTAAAACAGCCTTTCTCCACTTAGATCTGCAGTTCCAGCGTGTTGAACACCAAGTCCTGATGGGACAGGGATTGCCTTCTTCCCTTGTTACATGAAACTCACCCTCCCTTAGTTGAAAGTGTTAGTTGCTCAGTCATGTCCGGCTCTTTGTGACTCATGGACTGTAGCCCACCATGGTTCCTCTGTCCATGGAATTCTCCAGCAAGAATACTGGAGTGGGTTGCCATTTCCTTCTCCTGGAGATCTTCCGGACCCAGGGAATCAAACCCAGATCTCCTGCATGGCAGGCTGATTCTTTACCCTCTGAGCCAGCAGGGGAGCCTAGATGATGGTGGACAAATGACAGAGGCCTGCGGCGTCATTTCTTGAAATGGAAGCAGTTTCCCTGGGTTCATCAGCCCTGCTGTCGGTCAGGTGCCTCCAGCTCTCCAGATGCCCTTTCCTCTGGACTTTTCCCTAAGAGGCTGGGGTAACTCCCAGACACAAATGTCAGGCTGGGGCTCTGCCATTTTGCCTCCTGGCTGAGGATCTGTTTGCTTTTGCAATTAAGAAAATGACTTCAGTTGTTAATTTTCACTTGGAATAGATATAGGAGGCGTTAGGCTTTGGGGGCACAGAAAATATCAGTACTGCTTTAAGGCCTATACAGTTTGGCATGAAAATCACACTAATTGAGCCTTGTTAAAAAGTACCCTAAATTCCCTAATTGTCTGTTCTGGGCTGTGCAGATTTGAAAGAGGAATGATGATGCTAATGACATTAATAACCGCCTTTATTGGGTGCCCAGGAGACTCCAGTGTGTATCACCCAGAGATCCTCCGAGGCATAGGGATTCTCATCCCTGGCTTTTAAATGGAGAAAATGAGGCTTGGGGAGGACAAATGGTTTGCCCAAGGCCACTGGATTAGTAAGGAGTGAGGCCCAAGTTCATACCGGCACCCCTGGCCTCACACCCGTCCCCCTGGACCACGTTGCCTCTGAGAGAGGCATGTTGCTCAAAACGGAAACTTCAAGGTGTCTGGCAAACAGGAAGAATCGTATATACATTTTTTCAAAGGTACAGATTATTCAAAACCAGGAAGTTTCAGATTGATTTAAATTTTGCATTTTAAGTCAAACCCCACATCCAAGAAGCTTTGGGAAGACTATGCTGCCCATGACCTGAGTGCTTCGTGTTCTGATCCCCTCCCACTCCCCTCCACTCTCCTTTTCCTTCTTTCTCCCCAACCCCTCCCGCCTCTCTGTCTCCCCTCCCCCTCCCACCTCACCTTTTCTTCTCTTCCACTCCTGTTGAATGCTGCCGCTCTCCTTGGGTGATCTCTTAGTCATGAGACACTGTGAGCTTCTTTTCCTTTTTTTAGTCTTTATTTCCAGTACATTAAATTTACTCATACAAACATCCTAAAAATCTACAATTTTTCCTTTTTTAACAAAGTATAATAAAACATAACCCCCCCAAAACAGAATACTTGACATCTACAATTCAAAATTAAACAAGCAGAATATTTGTAATATATGTAAATATATAAATATTTACAAAACTGTGTCTTTTAGGTATATAGAGTTACATGCAATTTTGTAGAATTGACATAAAAGAATGGCTCAAAAATGGGAGAATTTTCCTCCATTCCTAAGAAGAAAATATGTCCCTTAGGAAGCTATGAAAATTCTTGAGAACACTAGGTCTTCCATTTCAGAGGGTCGTCATCCATTGCTGCCTGGAGCCATGATATTCAGGCCCTTAGTGTTTCACGCATGGAGTGTTTACCATGGGCATGGAACTCTGCCATGTCCTGTGGGACCCTCAGCTGAAGGAAGATAGGTCCCTGACTCCAGACACTGGCTGTGTAAATGGTTAGGGAGATCCTGGTGCTCCCACCTGCTTCTCTGGGAGCAAGAAAAGACCTAAGAGGAGCATCTCCCAGCAGGTGGACATGGTGGGTTCAGGTGGGTTCAGGCTGGGGTCTAGGGGTGCACTGCAGACACTGCACCCCCATTTCGCTTTTCCAGCACCCCGAGCTCACGGTAGTCACCCTCCCACCCTCCTGGGGTTGAGTTTATAGCTCCCACCTTCCAGGAGGGGTGCTCAGCCACCCCTGGCATCAGTCATAAGATGGTGTGTGCGTGGGAACCATGGACACAGTAGGGCTGCCTGCCCAGCTTGGAGGTGGGATCTCTGCCCTTGGCCATGCAAGGCAGGTTTGATTGCTGGGCCCCAAAGCACGTGAGGCCATCGGGCTTCCTAGAGGACCCTGGAGGAGTTCATGGGAGTGTGCAGGCGGGTCTTAGGGCAGAGAGTCTGCTCCCATCTGGCTGGCTGCATCCTGTTCCTCTCTGGCTGTGTTGTCTCCAGCCTTCCAGACCAGCCCTTTGACTACATCGTTCTTCTCGGGGAGCACTGTTCTTAGAGGCTGCCCATGGCCACCCACGTCAAACTGTCTTCTGACTTTTGCCTCCTCAGATCAGCAACTCTTTTTTATTCTGCCTGGTGGGCTATAGTCCTCAGGGTCACAAAGAGTCAGACATGACTGAGCAACTAAATAGCAGCAAGTCCTCCCCAGAATGTTGGAAACACTGTCCATCATTACTCACTGATTTTCTCTGTATCCCTGGGATGGAGTTGACCACATTAACTGGTTGCCCCCCCCCCCCCACCCACCCAATTCCTCTCGCATTTCTACAGGGACAGGAACACTTTCTTGCACATGGGATGAGAATTCTATTCTTGCCTGGAAAACTCCATGGACAGAGGAACCAGGTAGGCTCTACTGTCCTTGGGGTCACAGAGAGTCGGACATGATCGAGCAACTACCACTTTTCACTCTCATCTCCTTGGTTGAAAGCCAGTTGTCAGATCGGGGACAGAGTACTTCCAGTTTATTGCCTCTTCCTTTATCTTCCCTCCACCCTCAAACTGGTTTTTTTTTTTTTTTTTAATAATTAATTTATTTTGGCTGCATGAGGTCTTCGTTGCTGTGTGCAGGCTTTCTCTAGGTACAGCGAGTGGGGGCTATTCTTTGCTGTGGAGCACAGTCCTAGGTGTGTGGGCTTCGGTAGCTGCAGCACCTGGGCTCAGTAGTTGTAGCACACGAGCTTAGTTGCTCTAAAGCATGTGGGACCTTCCTGAACCAGGGATCAAACCCATGTCCCCGGCATTGGCAGGTGGATTCTAATCCATTGTCCCACCAGGGAAGTCCCCCCTGCCCAATTTTTTTTTTATGACATTTACATGGAGTAAGGAAAAATGCTTCCTTTGCAGAATGTGTTTACCCTTTAGGCCCTCATGGAATTTTCTAGAAAGAGGATAGAGACCCCAAAGGTGGGGATTCAGGTGGTGGGTGCATGACCTGTTCTGGTGGGAGGGTCATCATCTGTTTATCAGGTGGGGCTGGGGATGCAGTCCCTCAAAGGCCGTGGGGACTAGGAGTGACTTTAGTGGTAGGTGAGGGTGGGTGGTGCTCCTTACGTGTTCCTCCAGCCCAGCCTTGGAAAGGTCGTTGGCCGGAAGCAAAAAAGCACTGAAAGGAAATTTTAACAAAATGCTCCTCCGCAAATTTTCTAAATGGAGTTAAGTGTGCAAAGAGTAGGTGGGAGTAGGTTCCGGTCTGAAGACCTGCTGACCTTTGTAGTGACATTTGGACCTTTACACCTTGGGCTGTGAGGTGGGAGGTGGGCCCAGGCCAGGACTCAGCAGAATTACCAATGTCCTCCAATGCCGCAGATGGGCTCCAGGGCAGATGAAATTTCTCAGAACATGTCAGAGGCACCAATGCTTTTCTTTTCAGAAGGACCATCCTTGTAGGCACTCAGAAACGTTGCATTTCGAAAGGCGGACCTACGAATCTGGCTTATTCAAGTGCTTGGGTCTTCACTGGAAACGAAAAGACACTCTGATCTCTCAAACTGCCTAATTTGATTTTATCAGAAATTTATACATACAAAAGTTTCCCCGTAGGCTGAGAACTCTGCTGAGAAACCTTAGCCCAGAATGTAATTAGCCTGAGAGAATTATCAGCATTGGAAAATAAAACTGCATTATGATAAAACGTCCTAATTATGGCAACGGTGTCAGTTATTCACCCCTAATGCCTGTGTATTTATCCCATCATCTCATCTGGTAATGACCGTGACCAGGGTGATACTCCCTCGGTGTTGCCCAATAATGGGCGGTGGAGATAGTGTATCTTTGCCTTTATTTTTGCTGGCACATCCTGGCATTGAAGCACATTAAAGTAATAAAATCAGGCAACAAGGCGTCCTAGTCACTCCCACCATGTTCCCGTAACCCCCCTCATTTACAACAGACTGAGACAGAATAAAAAAAAAAATTTTAGAGCAATTTAAGATGAGGCAACACTGGATATGTAAATCCTCTTTAATAGGCAGTTGTGGCAGCTGGCTGATTCTTCTTCTAAAATGCCTTGACAGCCTTCAGACCAGTGCCTGAGCTGGGTCGGAACAACTCTGTTTGGGGTGGGAAATGTACAAAGGTGACTTTCATCATTACCTTCTGGGCTGTGGGCGTTGCGCCTTGTGGACCATCATTCCACCTTCCAGGTCCTGTGTTAAGTCCCAGTTCCAGTTCTGGGAAGGAACCTGTTAAGAAGGTGAAGTTCTTACCTGGCTGGATGACACAGGCCATTTTTAGGTTTGAAAAGATGAGTTGCTCCTCCCTTCCTTTTTGTTTGGCCTTAAGAAGGAGCTGCCAGGGTTCAGGAAAAGCTGAGAACAATTTCAAGGGAAAACACTGGCTTGAGTTTGAGACCGTGAAAGAGACAGAGCAGCAAGGCAGAGAGACCCGTGAAGGGTAGCTGTTCTCCAGATGCCAAGGAAGAAAGTGGCACATCCTAGGCACAGGGCTCTTGGTCAAAGTGCAACGGCTCTTGCCCCATTCAGCATAGTGTTATAAGAGGATTCCCGAGGTTAGAGACACAAGAGAGAAGGAGAAACACAATGGCCTGACTCTGCAGAACTTATTTCAGGCTTGACTGAGCTTAGGGTAACAACTATAAAAATAAGAGGTTCAGAAGCTGTGGAACAAGTTGGAACTGGCCAAAATACGTGCCTTTGTGTCCCTGAACTTTCATCTCCTCCTTCGCCCCCTTTTCTGGTGTGACTCTGCCCAAACCTGCAGTGGTTAAGACAGCACCATGATTTAGGAGGGATTCCCAGCAACACAGTTTTATGTAACTGAGCTCTGCGCTGATGCTTGCTCCAGGACACAGCCAAGAGGAGACTGGGCAGCCTTCAAAATGGCCACGAGGTTATGGGTCTCCCAGGTGGGGTGTGGCCTCTGGCAGCCAGAGGGCCATCTGCAGGGGTCCTAACTGTCACACCCCTAATCTGTCACAGATCCCAGCTTGTTCAGTCTCTCAGTCGTGTCCGACTCTTTGCCACTCCAAGGACTGCAGCACGTCAGGCTCCTGTGTCCTTCACCATCTCCCAGAGTCTGCTCAAACTCATGTCCAGTGATGCCATCCAACCATCTCATCCTCTGACTTCCCCTTCTCCTCCTGCCTTCAGTCTTTCCCAGCATCAGAGTCTTTTCCAATGAGTCAGTTCTTCGCCTCAGGTGGCCAAAGTATTGCAGCTGCAGCTCCCATATCAATCAGTACTTTCAGTGACTATTCAGGGTTGATTTCCTTTAGGATGAACTGATTGGATCTCCTTGCTGTCCAAGGGACTCTCAAGCATCTTCTGTAGCACTACAGTTTGAAAGCATCAATTCTTCAGCACTCAGCCTTCTTTATGGTCCAACTCTCACATCCGTGCATGACTATTGGGAACACCAGCTGGACCTGCTCATAAATGCTAGAGGGGGGAAGGGAGAACTGGAGGAGTTGGAGGGGGTGAAGCCAGTGCCCCGAGCTTAGGGGACTCTGAAGTCACTTATCTGAGTCTACTGATGCCTCCTTATGTATATTAAGTTTACCCATTATTTTGACACTTATGCAGCTGGATTTATCAGCTAGAAGTTCTTGCAAGAACCATCTTATCAACAGATCATCCACTGGGGTGTGGTTCAAACCATTCTGTCTTATGCTGACCATAACACTGGGCCAGCCTTATCTCTTGTTCAAGGTGGGGCTGAAGCCTTGGACTGCCAGCATTATAGTAACTTGGGAAACTTGTTAAAAATTCAGCTCTCTGGACCTCATACAAGACCCACTGAATCTGACTCTATTTTTTAAATTAATACTTTTGCTTCTTTTTTTCTTTAATTGGAGTAAAACATGCAGTAAGGAGTAAAACATTTCTTTTAGGAAACAAACCCTAATTAAGACTTTTTCAAAGTGAATATACCCACCATGTAGCCACTACCCAACTCAAGCTATAGAATATTTCCACCACCCTAAGGGCTCCTTCCACCGTTTCCAGACAATACCCAGCTTCCAAAGGCAACTCTTCTTCTGATTCCCGTCACACAGTTTTCCTGTGTTTGAACTTCACCTACATTGGACTCTCCTAAAGGACTCTTTTGAGTCTGGTTTCTTTCCCTCCGCATTACACGTGTGAGATCCATCCACAGTGTGGTTTGTAGTAATAGCTACTTTTTTTTTTCTACTGTGGTATGAGTATCTGGTGTAGCGTGTGAGTGTATGGTGTAGTGTATGTGGTGTAGTGTGGGGTAGTATATGAGTATGCGTGCTAAGTTGCTTCAGTCATGTCTGACCCTTTGTGACCCCATGGACTGTAGCCTGCCAGGCTCTTCTGTCCATGGGATTCTCCAGGCAAGAAGACTGGAGTGGGTTGCTGGGCCCTTCTCCAGGGGATCTTCCCAACCCAGGGATGGAAGCCTCATCTCTTAAGTCTCTTGCATTGGTAGGCAGGTTCTTCACTGCTAGTGCCATCTGGGAAGCCCGTATATGAGTACACTACCATCTATTTATTCGTTCTGGGAAGCCCATATATGAGTATACTACCATCTATTTATTCATTCTACTCTTGGTGGTGTCTGAGTTGTTTCCAGATTTTGGCTGTGACACTAAAGCTAATAAGAATATTCATCTCAGTGCTTTCTGTGCCCCTCACACTCGTTTCTGTTGGGAGTGGCATTGCTATGTCATGGCATAAATGCATGTTTAGTTTGGGTAAATAACTGCCAAACAGTTTTCCAGAGTAGTTGTACCAATTTGCACTCTCAGCAGCAGCGGTTGGGGGTCCGCTGCCCCATGGTCCTGTCCATACTTGATATTGTCTGAGCTTTTCATTTTAGCCATTCTGGTAGGTGTGTAGTCAAATCTATTTGTGGTTGTAACTTGCATTGCCCTGCTGGTTAATGATGTTAAGAACCTTTTCACGTGCCTGTTGGACATCTGGGCTTCGTCTTTGTGAAGAGGCTGATCAAATCTTTTTTAAAACTGAGTTTGGGGTCTCTTAGCAACTCTTCATTTAGAGGAAGAGCTTGTTATGAACAGCCTCTCCAGGTGACTTAAGAACTTCATGCCAGAGAACCACCTCTGAAGAATTTCTTAAGATGTCCAATTTTCTTGAGGCATCTTTTTTCCTTTCTTCAGTTCTCAAACCAGCAGTCGACTTTTTCCCTTTCTGTTATTCAGGTTGTAGATTCAGTGCTTTCCTCTCAACTCCTTTTGAACTGCAGATGGCAGAAATGGACTTCCTGGGCTAAATACGGCCACTTCTGTCATCGGAGCCTGGCTGAGTTTCCTGGTCCTTCCGGCAGCATTTTGTTAGCAGCATAACCTTGTTGGGAGGACAAAGATGGGAAGAGAAAGAAGAGACTGGGGACTGCCCCAGGAGGATGAAGTCTATGGCTCCCCTCTCTTCTCTAACATCTGCCTTTCTTTTCTCCTGGAAGCCCTGGTAGGGAGGATGTCTGCTCAGTGTTCTTCTGTGCCTCTGTCTGGGGACACATGTGTGGATGTGACCCGCTCAGGTCATCAGGGAGACATTATTTCCACCTGTCTTCCTACCTTCCATATCAACTGTGAACACTCTGCTGTCTAAGTACAAATGCTCCCCAATGAAGGAGGGGACCTAAACATTTTATAGTCTTCCAGAGTCCTAGAACTCACAGGAACCAGCCCTCATTCCAGAGATGGAAACAGTAGAGAATGCTGGGGATCATGTCCCGGTGGGAGAGCTTGCTGGTCTTTTTCACAGATGGTCATCCTGGCAAGAGAGGTGTGTCTCTTCTAAAGAGGATCAAGAGATGGAGGGAGGGGAAGAGAATGTCTTTCTTTTTTGCCTTTAAGGGGGTTCCCTCTGGCTGCTCTTTCCCTCTGAGAACCGCTATTCAGAGGCCCTGAATGGCAGGAAGTGGTGAGGAGATGGAAGGAAGGCAGAAAGCTCAGCGAGTGCGTGTGTCCTCCCTGCCCACACCTCCCACTTGGAGGCTGGGGGAAGGGACCTCAGAAGGCTACTCACAGCGTTGTCACTGTTAACATACATTCACCATGATTTTGTGTGCGTGCAGAGCGGAGTCTGGCCTTTGTAATTGTGAAGCTGGCTCTGATGAAGAGCCCTTCCTTTTGCAGGCTGGCTGCGATGGTAAGAGTATTGGAAATTGCCATTTTCTCAGCGTCTCTTTATGATTCTCTGGCTAAAGGGCATTATATTTAATGTGACAACAGTGGACTTGAAAAGGTAAGGCCCGGTTTCTGCAGTATTGAAATAACCATCCCCAGTTCCCTATACACACAGGCACACAGAGAGACACCCAGGCAGACACAGACAGACACACAGACACACAGGTGCAGGCACAAACACAGAGATGGAGATATGCATCCACACAGACACACAAACACAGTGCATCAGTTCAGATCATTCGCTCAGTTGTGTCCGACTCTTTGCGACCCCATGAATCGCAGCAGGCCAGGCCTCCCTGTCCATCACCAACTCCCAGAGTTCACTCAGATTCACGTCCATCGAGTCCGTGATGCCATCCAGCCATCTCATCCTCGGTCGTCCCCTTCTCCTCCTGCCCCCAATCCCTCCCAGCATCAGAGTCTTTTCCAATGAGTCAACTCTTCGCATGAGGTGGCCAAAGTACCGGAGTTTCAGCTTTAGCATCATTCCTTCCAAAGAAATCCCAGGGCTGATCTCCTTCAGAAAGGACTGGTTGGATCTCATTGCAGGCCAAGTGACTCTCAAGAGTCTTCTCCAACACCATGGTTCAAAAGCATCAATTCTTCGGCACTCAGCTTTCTTCACAGTCCATACACAGACCCAAATACAGACACAGACACACAGACACACACATACACGCACTCAGATAGACAGACAGACATGCACAGAGGCACAGAGAGACACAGACACACAGGCGCACACACACACACACACACACACAGAGATGGAGACATGCCTCCACACAGACACACAGACACAGGAGCATACACAGACACATACACACACATGCACACACACAGGTGGAGACACACAGAGACAGACACGCACAGAGGGACCCAGACACAGGCACGTGCACGCACGCACACACACACACACACAGATGGAGACATATATATACACAGACATACAGACACAGTGCATACACAGACCCAAATACAGACACAGACACATGCATTCACACACTCAGACATACAGACAGACATGCACAGAGGCACACAGAGACACAGATACACAGGCGTGCACACGCATACACACATACACACACACACATAGATGGAGACTCATATATACATAGACATACAGACACAAGTGCATACACACACCCAAATACAGACACAGACACACACATACATGCACTCAGACAGACAGACAGACATGCACAGAGGCACACAGAGACACAGACACACAGGCGCACGCACACACACACACAGATGGAGACATGCATCCACACAGACACACAGACACAGGAGCATACACAGACACACACACACACATACACACACACAGGTGGAGACACACAGAGACAGACACGCACAGAGGCACCCAGAGACACAGACACACAGGCATGTGCGTGCACACACACATGCATACACACAGAGATGGAGACACACACACACAGACATACAGACACAGGTGCATAGACCCAAATACAGACACAAACACAGACACACACATAGACACACTCAGACAGAGACGCATAGAGACAGACACCCACAGAGACACACAGAAACACAGACACACAGGCGTGTGCCTGCACACACACACACACAGAAATGGAGACGCACATACACACAGACATACACAAACACACAGACACACACACAGATGGAGACACAGAGACAGAAACACACAGGCACACGCATGCACACTCCTAGGACCCATGGGCCCTGTCCCGGGCATGTCCACCCTGGCTCAGGACCCTGGATTGGAGCGGGCGTACATGGGCCACGACGTCATTACAGGATGGGGTCAGAGGTAACCCGGAACGGGTAGGAGGAGGGGAACTGGGAGGAGGCTGCCTGCCCACGACTGGTCAGCCGTGACCCTCTGCGGAGCCTGCCTGAGCCCCCTCCTGGCTGATAACATTGGGGAGGGTTAACTTTTCAGCCCCGTCTCCAGATAAATGGCCACACTTTCCTTGCTAGTAGAACAGTTTGTAAACTCCCAGTTGCCTCTGAAATTCTGAAGGGTGGTTTCTCATCTACTGGTGTGTGTATGTGTGGATGGTGAGGGGCACATGGTTAAGCCTTGGCAATGATCCCAACCCTGGCACTGCCCTTCCCCCCTGCCCAGGAAGCCCACGGACCTGCAGAACTTGGCTCCCAGCACTAACCCACCTTTCATGACTTTTGACGGTAAAGTCAAGACAGACGTGAATAAGATCGAGGAGTTCTTGGAGGAGAAATTGGCTCCCCCAAGGTGAGCCTCGTCAAAACCAGTGCTGGCAACTTGGCTGTCACTTTCCCCTGTTCACAGACAGTTCTGAAGCTCCTGGCACTGTGTGTTGGTTTCCTGCGGCTGTGGCGCTTACCTCCTGAGCTGTACCTGTGGTGTGCCACAGGAAACACAGCGAGATTAGAAGCCCTGAGTCTAGGTGGCTGGGATTTCACTGCTCTGCACCTGCCATTTGGCAATTAGGGTTTGATGGCAGGAAGTGGGGAGGAAGTGGGCCGATGTCACGTGGGTGGCCTGTTTCTGCTGGCCCTTTGGGAGGGTGTGTTACACGCAGCATCGCTGCAGGCTGGGCCTGCAAGGGAACCCTCTAGTTCATCATCTTTATTTCAGGAGGAAGAGAACCAAGACCAGCAAGGCCAGGGGGCCCTCCATCCCAGGATAAGAACAGTCCATCCAGTTCTGTACTCCTGGATGGGGTTGCTCCCAACTTTCAAGATGGAAAGATTAGGAAAACATTTAAGGAGCAGTTTTCATTTTTATATGTGCTCAGAGAAAGTAATTTCTTCCCCTCCCGCTTTGTATTCTCCTAAATCAAACATTGCTGATCTGTGATACTCTCGCTTTGAACTTTTCAAGGTACCCTGAGCTGGGGACCCAGCACCCTGAATCTAACTCTGCCAGAAATGACGTGTTTGCCAAGTTTTCAGCATTTATAAAAAACGAAGAAGGATGCAAACGAGAGTGAGTCTGTTTTCTCCATGGACCTCCATTCCGCCTCTGGTGTGGCTTCTTATAAGATGTAGGGAATTCTGACTCACTGCACAGCGGGGTCGGAGAAGGCAATGGCACCCCACTCCAGTATTCTTGCCTGGCAAATCCCATGGACGGAGGAGCCTGGTAGGCTGCAGTCCATGGGGTCGCTAGGAGTTGGACACGACTGAGCGACTGCACTTTCACTTTTCACTTTCATGCACTGGAGAAGGAAACGGCAACCCACTCATGTTCTTGCCTGGAGAATCTCAGGGACGGGGGAGCCTGGTGGGCTGCCATCTATGGGGTCGCACAGAGTTGGACACGACTGAAGCGACTTAGCAGCAGCAGCAGCAGCACAGCGGGGAGGGATCTGTGTATAGAAATAAGGAAAAAGTACCTCCCACTCTGAGTCTGCACATGGGTTTCAGGGACTGAGTGCTTTTCTAGAGATTGTCCAAACAAGGACATTTTTAGGAGAAAATCATCACCACCAGTGATTCCTTGCTCTCCCATGGAATTCAGGGTGAATGAACCTTCTGTTGGTGCTCCCTTCACTATGCGATTTCCACAAAGATTTTTTTTAATTTTTTAAAAAATGTTTTGGTCACATTGTATGGCATGTGGGATCTAAGTTCTCTGACCCTGCATTGGAAATGTGAAGTCTTTTTTAGTTTATTTATTTTTAGTTGGAATATAATTGCTTTACCATATTGAGTTGGTTTTTGCCATACATCAACATGAATCAACCATAGATATATACCCATCCTCTCCCTCTTGAGCCTCCCTCCCACCTCTCACCCCATCCCACCTGGAAAGCACAGAGTCTTAACCATTCAGTTCAGTTCAGCCGCTCAGTCACATCTGACACTTTGTGACCCCATGGGCTGCAGCACGCCAGGCCTCCCTGTCCATCACTAACTCCAGGAGTTTACCCAAACTCATGTCCGTTGAGTCGGTGATGCCCACCATGAAAGTTTCTCCATATAGATTTTTGAATAAATGAATAAGTTCTAGAAGCAGCAGTGTTGTGTAGACAGCAGAATTATTTTCCAAGGAGAAGTGAATCTTTTATTTAGATCTCATAAACCCACCTGTCTCCTTCCTGACTCTCTTAACACTCACTGGCCATATCTCAGGATGGAAGGGACAAACTCCTTTATTGGTGTTTTTTTTTTTTTTTTTTGATATCTAGAGAGAGGAGGGCAGGAGGAGAGGGGGATGACAGAGGATGAGATGGTTGGATGGCATCATTGACCCAATGGACATGAGTTTGAGCAAGCTCTGGGAGATGGTGAAGGACAGGGAAGCCTGGCGTGCTGCAGTCCATGGGGTTGTAAAGAGTCAGACAGGACTGACCGAGTGAACAATAACAAAGACAGGAGATGCGGACTTCCATGGCTCATCGTAGTTATTTTCTGCCTTCCCATTTTAGTTTATGAAAGGAACCTGTTAAAGGCCCTGAAGAAGCTCGATAGTTATCTGAACAGACCCCTGCCTGATAAGATAGATGCCTACAGCACCGAGGAAGCTGCTGTTTCTGGAGGGAAGTTCCTGGATGGCAACGAGCTCACGCTGGCTGACTGCAACCTCTTACCCAAGCTCCACATTATTAAGGTTTGTCCTTCCTCGTACCTCGGGTGCTGAATACATGAATGGGGCTTTGTTTCATTTTGTTTGGACTTGCGTGTGTGTGTGTGTGTGTGTGTGTGTGTGTGTTTTGCCAAGACAATCTAAAACAGGGTCTCCTGAATTTAAAATTCTAGCTAGTTTCTGTTTGTGGCAGCCAAGCCCCAAGTTTGAGATATGTGGATGCTATTCTCAGATGTTCCTCGGAGGTTCTCCTCAAGCATCTGAGAGCTTGGCTCTCATCCCTCCATCCTCACAGCTTCTCTTTTCCAGTCTTAACCCCCACAGCCTAAAGACAAGCTATGTGAAAGCAACTTGAGGGAATACATTGATTGTAGCTGGTGTTTCACACTCCAGGCTGGGAGATGGTGTTTGGAATCTGCGAGGATTAAAATGTGAACTCGGGAAATTCCCTGGTGGTGGTCCAGTGGTTGGGACTCAGCACTTTTGCCGGGGTGGCCTGGGTTCAATGCCTGGGTGGGCAACTAAAATCCTGCAAGCTGAACAGTGCAGTCCAAAAACAAAAACAGCAACCAAAACAGCTGAGCCAACCTTGGAAAGAAAAAATGAACTCAGTCAATTGTTGGTGATGGGAAGAGTAAGCCTAACCCTGGGATAAGGGAGGAGGTTGGCTCTTAACACAGACCCCTTACAGCTGGTGAGCAGCTGACAACTCCTCGGCTGGACCACGTGTGGCAGCCTGTTTTCCCTGGTGATCGAACATGAAATAAAAGTCACTGGTCATGTATAATTAGGGTTTAAAGATTCCCTAGACCAGTAGTTCTCCAACATTAGTAGGCATAAGAATTGTGCCTACTAACATAGAAAATGTGCCTGCTAGGGGCTCCAGGCGTCTCTGACTCTTTGCGACCCCATGGACTACAGCTCCCCAGACTCCTCTGTCCATGGGATTTTCCCAACAAGGTTACTGGAGTGAGTTACCATGCCTTCCTCCAGAGTATCTTCCTGACCCAGGGATTGAATCCACATATAAGACAATGCAGATGGCTTCTTTATTGCTGAGCCACCAGGGAAGCCCTGTTAGAAATGTCAACCCCTCAATTCAGCCCCTGACGCATATAATCAGAATTTCTGTGGGTGACTCTGAAATTCAGAAGCAGATGACCCCACCCTTGGACTCCTTAGTTACGGCTCCTCTCTGAAGTGCCCCAGTCTGGGTGTCACTCACAGCTGTTAGTTTTTGTATCATTATCACTGTTGGTGTGCCCCTGGTCCTCAGTGTCCCTAGATTCCCCAGGAAGAAGCCCAACCCTTGTTCAGAGGCATCCTTATTATACAGGTCATACCAGGTCCAGAACTAGGTCCTTGGTATAAGGATAGGGAGATGGGAGAGAAGACATAGGGAAATACAAGTCAAGGACCTTTTGTTCTAATAACGCATTTATTTGGGATTTTAGTTCAGTTCAGTCACTCAGTTGTGTCCAACTCTTTGTGACCCCATGGTTCTTTGTTTGAAGACAGAGCGTGGGGTGGGCCAAGAGAGGCAGGGACCAGCCCTATGGAGATGAGAGCTCTGTGGGGGCAGAGCTGAAGGTGAAACTGTTCAGAGGTGCCACCTGTGTGTTCTGCCACTGTCCCCTGACCCAAAGGAACAGGGAGGGGAGGTGGAAGGGAGGAGAGAAGGAAAGAAGCGTTCTGCCTTTTGACTGCTGAGCAGAGAAAAGAAATAAACTTGGAATCATTCAGAAGAGAGACTGTAGATGACCTCAGCGTCACTTTTAGCCATGACGACCTCCTCCTAATCCTCAGAGTGGAGGAGGCACTAACCCTGACTTTGACCTTGACCCTCATGTGTCCCTGGAGCAGAGTATAGAGCACTGTTTGATGAGCAGGTGAAAAAGTTAACGGTTAGTCGCTCAGTTATGTCTGACTCTGTGACCTGTGTACTCTAGCCTGCCAGGCTCCTCCATCCACAGAATTCCCCAGGCAAGAATACTAGAGTGGGCTCTCATTTCCTTCTCCAGGAGATCTTCCTGACCAGGGGTTGAGCCTGGGTCTTTTGCATTGCAGGAAGATTCTTTACCATTTGAGCCACCAGGGAAGCCCCTTGATGAGCAGGTGTTTGAGAATAAATATCCAAATTGGTCTGCCTGCTGCCTGGCCTTACTCCCAATGCTCTCCACCTTGTTTTTAGGCAAATAGTAGGTCCAACTGGTCTGCCCATTAAAAGATGTTTAGTAACCAAAAGGAATCCAAGTGGGACCTCTATGTGGATAGAGATGATCACAAAGAAGAAGGGGAAGGGTTAAATAGAACAAAAGAGAAAAAGGCAGATGAGAAACACCTCTCTGGTTAAGATTGGTCCAGTAAACCAAAGAACTTTTCAGACAGATGCTTCTCTACAGCCTCAAAAAAAGAAAGAAAGAAAGAGAACATGATTTCTTCCCTGATGGCTTAGTGGGTAAAAAACCCACTTCTGCAAGGCAGAAGACACAGGAGACATGGGTTTTATCCCTTGTTGGGAAGATGACCTGAAGTAGGAAATAGCAACCCACTCCAGTGTTCTTGGGTGAAAAAGCCCATGGACAGAGGATCCTGGTGTGCTACAGTCCATGAGATCTCAAAAGAGTTGGACATGACTGAGCTACTCAGCCTAGCAAACAAACCTTTGGAGAAAGGGCTCAGAGACAAGTCACAATGTGTCAAAAAATATAATCTCACAAAGAGGATGAAAATGAAACTGGTAGAACTGGAAAAAAAAACTTAAAAACAAAGCAATTTCAGAAATTGCTTAGAAGTTGTATTAGGAGTAGCAAGAGGTGGAATATGACTTTGCAGAAATTCATCAAGGATTTTTAGGACAGCCTGAGGAAATTCTCTCAAACTGAATGGAGAAGCAAGAGGTAAAGGTGATTAGAGAGAATCCAGGTGCACATAATCAGGAACAAGAGAACCAGAAAGGAAAAAAAAGAGGAAAAAGCAGACTCAAAGGTAAAGAGTTTTGAACTAAAGGAAGACCTGAACATTTACTTTAAATAGCAATCCATGTTTAGAAAAATACTGTCCTGAACAGTCAACACACTATGTATGATATAACTGATAAATTACTGAACTTTGACAATAAAAAAGAACCTTTTGGGTGCCCAGATGATAATGATAATAGTAATAATAATAAAAGGTAAGGCCACCTACACAACAGAGAAATTCAGACTAGCCACATATGTCTCTAAAGTGAGGTGGAAGTGTTGCTTGCTCGGTCATGTTTGACTCTTTGCCACCCCATGGACTGTAGCTTTCCAGGCTCCCCGTCCATGGAATTCTCCAGGCAAGAATACTGGTGTGGTGATGACATAAATCAAAGCAAGATCCTCTATGACCCACCTCCTAGAGTATCAGAAATAAAAACAAAAGTAAACAAGTGGGACCTGATTAAACTTAAAAGCTTTTGCACAGCAAAGGAAACTAAAAGCAAGGTGAAAAGACAGCCCTGAGAATGGGAGAAAATAATAGCAAATGAAACAACTGACAAAGGATTAATTTCCAAAATATACAAGCAGCTCATACAACTCAATACCAGAAAAACAAACAACCCAGTCAAAAAGTGGGGGAAAGACCTAAACAGACATTTCTCCAAAGAAGACATACAGATGGCTGACAAACAAACAAAAAGATGCTCAGCATTGCTCATCGTTAGAGAAATGCAAATCAAAACCACAATGAGATATCACCTCACACCAGTCAGAATGGCCCTTACCAAAGAGTCTACAAACAATAAATGCTGGAGAGGGTATGGGCAAAAGGGAACACTCTCACACTGTTGGTGAGGATTCAAATTGATACAGCCACTATGGAAGATGGTAAGGAGATTCCTTAAAAAACTAGGAGTAAAACCACCATCTGACCCAGCAATCCCACTCTTAGACATATACCTGGAGGAAAACAAAATTTAAAAAGACACATGCATCCCATTGTTCATTGCAGCACTATTTACAATAGCTAGAACATGGAAGCAACCTAGCTATCCATTGACAGATGAATAGATAAAGAAGTGGTAAATATACACAATGGAAGATTACTCAGCCATAAAAAGGAACACATTTGAGTCATTCTGATGAGGTGGATGAACCTAGAACCTATTATACAGAGTGAAGTAAGTCAGGAAGAGAGATAAGTATCATATGCAAATGAATATATACAGAATCTAGAAAAATGGTACTGAAGAATTTATTTACAGGACAGCAACGGAGAAACAGACATAGAGAATAGACTTATGAACAAGGGAGAGGGGAGGAGAGGGTGAGATGTATGAAGAGAGTAACATGGAAACTTACATTACTGTATGTAAAATAGACGGCCATTGGGAATTTGCTGTGTGGCTCAGGAAACTCAAACAGGGGCTCTGTATCAACCGAGAGGAGTGGGATGGGGAGGGAGATGGCAGGGAGGTTCAAAAGGGAGGGGATATATGTATACCTATGGCTGGTTCATGTTGAAGTTTGACTGAAAGCAATAAAATTCTATAAAGCAATTATCCTTCAATTAAAAACGAAAGAATACCAGAGTGGGTTGTCATTCCCTTCTCTGCAGGATTCTAGGATCACGTTAAAAGCCAGAAAACAGTGTTTTAACAGTTAAAGGGTTTGAGACTTCCCTGGTGGCCCAGTGGTTAAGAATCCACTTTCCAATGCAGGGGACACAGGTTCTATGCTTGGTCAGGGAACTCAGAGCCCACATGCTTTGGGGCAGCCAAGCCCATGTACTGCAACTAGAGAAACCTGTGTGCCACAGTGAAGACCCAGCACAGCCAGTAGTCCAAGGATTAAAGGAAAGGAGGTGTGATGTAAGAATTTCATATCCAAGTAAATTGTTGCTTTTACCTAGACTTCTGGTCTTGATGGAATAAACACTCTGAGCCATTTTGTAAAAATAAAATTTCTATATGATGACATAATAAAAAAGGATAATAAAATAAGAATCCAAGAACAGAGAAGGTGTGTGGTATAAAAGGATTGGTGGTAAATCTGAAACCAGAACTAAAACTCAACAGCAGTAGGAATTATAGCTACAGGACTGAATCAGATGTGCTAAACTTCAATTTTCACACCATTGGAAGGAGGATAATAGGTCAGAAACAAGAAGAAGTTTAAGTATACTAATTTCCTTGCTTATTAGCAGGAGTAAGTAGAGGTCAATCAAAGAATAGCTGATAAATCAAGAAATAAAGAATTCCTATTACTTAAGGTTATATAGGAAACCACTGGACCCACTCCAGTATTCTTGCCTGGGAAATCCCATAACAGAGAAGCCTGGCAGGTCCATGCAGTCACAAAGAGTCAGACACAACTTAGCAACTAAGCAACGACAACCACTGGAAGAGTTAAAACAGACCATAAACCTTCCAAACCACCAGAGAGGGAAACACACACATACATAAATGCAAAAATATTTACAGGAAGTTGGGAAACAAAGTATTACATTAATAAGATATGATATAAAACAAGTTTACATTTATGAGAGGCACATATGTAATAAATTTACTCAGAATGTTTGGGTAAAGCAAAAGCAGGCAAATGCAAACAAAAGAAAAGCAGGAGTCTTGACATTAATCTCTAGTAAGATTGAATTCAAGTAAAAGATAATTATTTAGAAGGCTCTATGAAAAGATATGTGATCCTGTCTTGCTGCATCATTAGCTCCCAGCTTCCAAAATCTGAGAAATAAGTCCTGAAGATCTTCTAACTGGTGACAGATTCCACACTCATGTTGTCCAAACATCCCAGGAGCCAATATAACGGGAAATACTGTCCTTCCAAGTATTGTTGTTCAGTTGCTCAGTAGTGCCCGACTCTTTGGGACTCCATGGACTGCAGCACGCCAGGCTTCCCTGCCCATCACCATCTCCTGGAGTTTACTCAAACTCATGTCCATTGAGTAGGTGATGCCATCCAGCCATCTCATCCTCTGTCGTCCCCTTCTCCTCCTGCTTTCAATCTTTCCCAGCATCAGGGTCTTGTCCGATGAGTCAGCTCTTTGCATCACTTGGCCAAAGTATTGGAACTTTAGCATCAGTCCTCTCAATGAATATTCAGGATTTATTTCCTTTAGGATTGCCTGGTTGAATCTCCTTGCAGTCCAAGGGACTCTCAAGAGTCTTCTCCAACACCACAGTTCAAAAGCATCAGTTCTTTGGCACTCAGCTTTCTTTACAGTCCAACTCTCACATCCATACATGACTTATGGAAAAACCATAGCTTTGACTATATGCACATTTGTTGCTAAAGTGATGTCTCTGCTAAGAAGCTGTCTAGGTTTGTCTTAGCTTTCCAAGTGTTTGTCCCCCCAAATTCATATCTAAGTTAGACCCAAGTCCTAACTCCCAATATCTCAAAACTGACCTTATTTGGAAATAGAGTTTTTGCAGATGTAATTAGTTAAGATGAGATCATGTTAATCGATTAGAAGCAGTATAATGGGCCCCTAATCCAACATGACAGATGTTCTTATAAAAGGGAATTTGGATCCAGAGACACCAGCACAGGGCAAGTGCCAGGTAGAGACTGGAGCTGTGCTCCCATGAGCCAGAGACAGGGAGAGACCTGGAATGGATCCTTCCCTGGAGGCTTCAAAGGGAGCTCAGCCCTGCTGACACCATGATCTTGGACTCTGGGCCTCCAGGAGTGTGGGAGAAGACATTTCTGTTGTTTCAAGCCACCCATGGTTGTAGTGCTTTGTTAAGGCAACCCCAGGGAACACATATCATCTGCAAGAGGATACACCCTCCTTTGTGGTGAATTCCCAGCGACACCCTCCAGCCAGAGGAGACATCTCACACCACTGTGTTTTCATGATATCCATTCTCAGCTACCCCATCTGTAAGTAAGAAAGTGAAGTCGCTCAGTCGTGTCTGACTCTTTGCGACTCCATGGACTGTAGCCCACCGGGCTCCTCCGTCCATGGGATTCTCCAGGCAAGAATACTGGAGTGGGTTGCTATTTCATTCTCCAGGGGATCTTCCTGACTCAGGGATCGAACCCAGGTCTCCCACATTGTAGGCAGATGCTTTAATCTCTGAGCCACCTGGGAAAACATTCACTGTTTCCTTGAGAATAAGGATTTTTCAGTTCATGAATCTGCCCTCTGCACATGGTAGACCCACAATGAAATGATCCTTTCAGGGGCAGAATGATGGAAATCCACAGGTGTAATATACCCAGGTACTTGGGGTTTCAGAAGGTGAGGTTCAGCAAATAGGAAAAAGAGGGCACTTCAAAGTGATCCTGGCACAATCTAAACTGAAGATCCATCCTGAACCTTTGAAAATGAAAGTGTTAGTCACTTAGTTGTGTCCAAATCTGTGGATCCCATGGATTGTCTCCTCTGCTCATGGGATTCTCTAGGCAAGAATACTGGAGTGAGTTGCCATGTCCTCCAGGGGATCTTCCTGACCCAGGGATCAAACCTAGGTCTCCTGAATTGCAGGCAGACTCTTTACCATCTGAGCCATCTGAATCTTTAGGCACCAAATAACCCAGCAGCAGAACACAGGGAGAGAAAACTACTAGAAAGACAAAGAGAAATCCACCAGGTTACAGAGCAAGCTCAGGGCTTCCCTGGTGGCTCAGATGGTAAAGAATCTGCACAGGAGATTCGGGTTCAATCCTTCGGTCAGGAAGATTCCCCTGGAGAAGGAAATAGTGGCCCACTCCAGTATTATTGCCAGGGAACTCTCACAGACAGAGGAGCCTGGTGGGCTACAGTCCATGGGGTCACAAAAGAGCTGGACACGACTGAGCAACTAGACAATAGAGCAAATTCATGCCAGTGGGTCATGAGGACTGTCTGTGATGAATGGGTGGGCATGGTTGTGTAGCACCTCTGTTTTGAGTCCCATACTCAGTATGCCCCCGGAAAACTCATATCTCAACTTGGGCAGCTTGAACGGCTGTAGGACATGGGAACTTGAGAAAGAATATATTACACGCCTCAGAAGAATGGATTGTCTGATGTAACTGCCTACGTTTGTGGGTTTTCCCTTTCTGACTGTTTCCTCTTCATTTTCAGATCGTGGCCAAGAGATACAAAGATTTTGAATTTCCTTCTGAAATGACTGGCATCTGGAGGTACTTGAACAATGCGTATGCTCGGGATGAATACACAAACACATGTCCCGCTGACCAGGAGATTGAACACGCATATTCAGATGTTGCCAAAAGAATGAAGTGAAGCCAGACTGTTTTCTGTCTCCTTTCTCAGCTGTGTGAGCTAGACTATGGAAAGAGTGTCTCCTTTGCCTTTCCCTCCCAGTAACCATCCTTTGCAAAAAAATGCTCATACTTTAGCAATGTGGATACCATCGCATGCACTCAACAGGAAATTATTCCTAGCCTTGTAATTTGTCAGCTCACTAGTATATATGAATAATACCAGTTGTTATACACTCCAATTGTCTGGTTTATGTTCATTTATATCTTTGGCATTCCGGGACCTTGTAATCCATGCTATTTAGGGCATGAGTTTTGCAGTTTAAGTTTCAAAGCAAATAAGGCTTGAATTCAAGCCTTACCTATTATTAACCTCCTTTATTTTTTAAAAAAGTGTGTTTGTCTGTGATAGTTTTCATAATCATTCATAGCCTTCTGCTCTAAAATGGTAGTTTAACTTTTAAAAAACAAAATTATTTTTATAATTACAAAGTGATACTTGCTTGTTTTAATATTTGAAACAAAGTCAGAAGGTATAAAAAAGAAAGACAAAAGTCACCTAGAATTTCACTACAGTTAGATAACTGCTGATAACGTGTTGGTGAGTATCTTCCAAGTCTTCAGACTCTTTCACACATACGCATTCAAACCACATATAATTTCCTGCCTCTGTGGTATTGTGTTAGTTTATTTTCAAGGACTGGTGAGGGGACCACTCCCCCCTCCCCCAACCCCCGCCTTGGTAATACCTTGTTGGTCAGCCCTAGAGGACTTAAAACAAAAAGATTTGGCACCACAGATCTCAAGAGTGTGCTTGGAGCCAAGTTTCAGAGGGATGGAGAACTTCAGGGGCCACAGAGACGCAGGCAACTGCGAAGACCAGCAGGACCGGAAGCTGTGGGAGGGCCCCAGCAAGACCGGAAGCTGAGTTCCTGCCGCCTTGATGCCTCTGCCCCTGGTTCCAGGGAAGGCACGGAGGAGAGTGCCTCTCTGTGTTTCTCCTTCTGGCTTCCTTTCGGGGGCCTTCTCTTGCTCCCTCCCTCTCAGACACCACGCTTGCAGGAGGACTCTGAACGTCATCTGTGTTGCAGAAACTCCCTGCCCCCTGTTGCAGCGTAGACCAAGCACATCTTGATTCTTCAGATGGCGTCACACCGACCTCTTCCGCCATGATGTCGCGTTGGGCTAGCCTGAGCCCTGCTGTTTCTCTGCCCTCTCTAGCGTCATTTTGAGGTCAGGCAGGGAAAATCCAGGGAGATTAAATTCTTGGTGACTCCTCTTGGGCACTTCTGGTAAATAGGCAAGCTGGGGAGGAAGTGGAAAGTACTGAGTCAAAAAAGTGTTCTGGTTCATCTGACTTCCCCTCCCCCACTCCTGAGCCAGCCTCGCAGTAGCAGCTGTGTGTGGGGGGGCTGGGTTCCTACTCAAGGCTTGGAGGACAGAATGGGAGACTCCTTCCACGCTCATCTAGACTCCCAGGGTTCCAGCGTCATCAGCCAGGTGGTGTTCTTTTGACATTGGCACACACCTTCCAGAAAACTCGCTTGTGGAGTTGGAGGCGGCATGTGATTGATGTTAAAAACTCGTTAGGAAAAAAAGTATACACCTGCTCACCCAGTGATTCATTTGGAAAAAAAGGAAGATGCATTAACATTCTGAGATTTCTGGGATTTAGAAAAAGATGTCTGCTAAGAGGAACAAAGCCCTTCAAAGGGTGGCCACTTTCTCTTTCCTCGTACTGGATGCTATGGTTTAACCAGGGGCAGCCAAACCCCAGCCCTCCACTTGCTTAGTTTAGCCATTTATTTTAAGAAGTTGTGTCTGGCATGTGTCGCCGTGATTCCTGTTTCCCATCAGTTTAGGGGTCAGATTCCGAAGATGAGTTTTACCATGTTACATTTAAACTTAGTAAATGAATTGACTACCTTAGTGCCAAGTTTGTATTTTTAGAGGTTAAAGCAATCTACATAAAACCTTTGTGCCTTACAAATTAAATGCATTATGAAAACATTTATCTGGAGCCAAAATCTTTAATTTTTCTTTATTTTACTTTGCATCTTCCACTGAGACTGTGTGTGTGTGTGTGTGTGTGTGTGTGTGTGTGTGTGTGTGTATCGCTTCACCCAATCCTTTGCCTGATGGGAAAAGATGGGGAGTAAGTCACAGGATGTGACTTTCCCCAGGACACACACCACTAACATGACCCTGACCCACATCATTCTAGGGATAACCCTACATTACACTTCTCTTTAAAATAAAAAGGTAGGATGGGATTTCCCTGCTGGTCCAGTGGTTAAGAGTCTGCCTTCCAATAGAGGGGACACGGGTTTGATCCTTGGTTGGGAAGCTAAGATCCCACAAGTTGCCAGGCAACTAGACCCACTCACCACAACTACTGAACCTGAGTGACACAACTGTAGAAGCCCATGCACCTCAACAAGGACACAGCACAGCCAAAGTAATAATAATAAAATGGAATAGGAGTCAATACTTACAGAACTTTAGAAGGGGGAACCCTCACCGAGAAAGTGAATGGAAATGGGCTTCCTTTAAAATGATGAGAGTGGGATTTCCCTGATGGTCCAGTGATTAACATTCTGTGCTTTCACTGCAGGGAGTGCAGATTCCATCCCTGGTTGGGGAACTGGCATCCTACAGGCAGTGCGGTCAACGAAATAATAATAGTAAAATTGCAAGAGCAACTTTGAACTAGAAATTAATGCTGTTGTTCAGTCACTGACTCATGTCTGAATCTATGACCCCACAGACTGCAGTACGCCAGGCTCCCCTGTCCATCAGCTCCCAGAGCTTGCCCAAGCTTATGTCCACTGAGTTGATGATGCCATCCAACCATCTCATCCTCTGTCGTCCCCTCCTTCTCCTGCCTCAGTCTTTCCCAGCATCAGGGTCTTTTCCAATGAGTCAGGTCTTCGAATCAGGTGGCCAAAATATTGGAGCTTCAGCATCAGTCCTTCCAATGAATGTTCAGGGTTGACTTCCTTTAGGATTGACTGGTTATCAGTAGTTAAATTAGAAATTATCTGTATTAGAATTGTGACCCAAAAAGACATTTTAACGGAGCATTAAAGAGGTCTGAAAAAATACAAGTGACCTGTCCTTGCCCAGGTGGCTGAAATACAAGCCTTGCAGATGGCTCCATTTTTAAAAATAAATTTGTTTATTTTAATTGGAGGCTAATTACTTTACAATATTGTATTGGTTTTGCCATACATCAACATGAATCTGCCACAGGTATACACGTGTTCCCCATCCTGAACCCCCCTCCCTCCTCCCTCCCCATACCATCCCTCTGGGTCGTCCCAGTGCACCAGCCCCAAGCATTCAGTATCATGCATCGAACCTGGATGGGCAATTCGTTTCATAAATGATATTATACATGTTTCAATGCCACTCTCCCAAATCATCCCACCCTCTCCCTCTCCCACAGAGTCCAAAATACTGTTTCATACATCTGTGTCTCTTTTGCTGTCTCACATACAGGGTTATCATTACCATCTTTCTAAATTCCATATATATGTGTTAGTATACTGTATTGGTGTTTTTCTTTCTGGCTTTCTTCACTCTGTACAATAGGCTCCAGTTTTATCCACCTCATTAGAACTGATTCAAACATATTCTTTTTAATGGCTGAGTAATACTCCATTGTGTATATGTACCACAGCTTTCTTATCCATTCATCTGCTGATGGACATCTAGGTTGCTTCCAGGTCCTGGCTATTATAAACAGTGCTTCGATGAACACTGGGGTACACATGTCTCTTTCAATTTTGGTTTCCTCGGTGTGTGTGCCCAGCAGTGGGACTGCTGGGTCATAAGACAATTCTATTTCCAGTTTTTTAAGGAATCTCCATAATGTTCTCCATAGTGACTGTGCTAGTTTGCATTCCCACCAACAGTGTAAGAGGGTTCCCTTTTCTCCACACCCTCTCCAGCATTTATTGCTTGTAGACTTTTGGATCGCAGCCATTCTGACTGGTGTGAAATGGTACCTCATTGTGGTTTTGATTTGCATTTCTCTGATAATGAGTGATGTTGAGCATCTTTTCATGTGTTTGTTAGCCATCTGTATGTCTTCTTTGGAGAAATGTCTATTTAGTTCTTTTTTGATTGGGTCATTTATTGGGTTATTTATTTTTCTGGAATTGAGCTGCAGGAGTTGCTTGTATATTTTTGAGGTTAGTTGTTTGTCCGTTGCTTCATTTGCTATTATTTTCTACCATTCTGAAGGCTGTCTTTTCACCTTGCTTATAGTTTCCTTTGTTGTGCAGAAGCTTTTAAGTTTAATTAGGTCTCATTTGTTTATTTTTGCTTTTATTTCCAATATTCTGGGAGGTGGGTCATAGAGGATCCTGCTGTGATTTATGTTGGAGAGTGTTTTGCCTATGTTCTCCTCTAGGCATTTTATAGTTTCTGGTCTTAACATTTAGATCTTTAATCCATTTCCATTTTGAAGTGTAGTTGTAGGAAATCTGGCTCCTGGCACTCTCCCCTCTCAGGGACCCCACCCCCGCAAACCCTTCGCAGGCCCCTCAAAAGCTGTTCAGGTGCAGGCAGGTGAGGAATATTCCAGGGTTGTTCACCTGCCTTAAAGTCTTCTCCAGGCATGTTTTTTTTAAAAACAAAAAAACAAAAAAACAAAATGTATTTGGTCTTCCAAACATACCATATGTGTGTATTAGTCGCTCAGTCATGTCCAACTCTGTGACCCCATGGACTATAGGCTGCCAGGCTCCTCTGTCCATGGAATTCTCCAGGCAAGAATACTGGAGTGGGTTGCAATTCCCTTCAACAGGGGATCTTCCCCACCCAAGGGTCAAACACAGGTCTTCTGCATCGCAGGCAGACTCTTTACCATCTGAGTCACCAGGGATCCAAATACAAGTCGTGAGAACAGCCCTCCTTTGAGGGTAATCCTGGGAAGGTTCTTGGGCTAAGGAGATTCTTTCTTGCTTTTAGTTCCCCTAGAGGCTGGACAGTTCAGAAAAAATTAGCTTTACTTCTGAACACAGAATCTCCAAGTGTAGGCTGAAAAAGAATATGAGTGCCACAAAGATGTACTTTCTGAGCATGGTTCTGCAAACAGAGATGCAACGATAGCATTTAGCCCAGGAATGAACCTTCTGAGACTAGAGGTCTCAACAGGTTACCCGTGAACTATGGGACTATCTCCAGAAATTGAGTGTATGCCCAAGCTCTGACAGACAGACACAAATGCACGTTCTACACACATGCACACTCAGGTACATACACACTCACATACATTCACACACACTGACAGCATGATCACAGAACTCTCACACATGTTCAAATGTTAGGAGAAGCACTGACTGAAGCCGCCCACCGTGGCCAGATACCACAGTAACCATCTGCTTGAGATATTTCATCACAGGAGGTCCTGGTGAGGAACACAGAACTAATAAGCCACCACCAATCAGAAGAATTCAGGCAAGGTCAAAAGGAGACACCACGTGTCTGACCACCTCCCAGAATCCTTCTCGCTGGCGTCCATCTCGGCTGAACAATGTGTGCACCACGAGGAAGGACTCTGAGTCAGAATGATTGGCCAAAGACAACCCGGAAACTAATCCTACCACCATAAAGTCCAAGACTGTGAGCCGTGTGGCAGAGCAGTTTTCCTGGGTCCCCCACCCGGTTGCTCTCCCCTGGAGCACCCCTTCCCAATAAAATCTCATGCTTAGTCAGCAAATGTGTTCTTAGCACAATTCATTTGTGAGTGTTAGACTCAGAAATGCAAACGAGAGCCCACTCTCAGGCCCTGGAAGGGATCCTCCATCCTGCAACACAAACACACAAACATATTCACACACATCCCCATAGACACACACAAGCATACTCATTCAATACAGTCACACACACTGACCCACTCATGTACCCAGATATGTGCACATGCACACACACACAACCTGTAAGGTGAGGTCCAGGCTCCTTCCTTTCCTCCTTCAGTCACTGACCAGAAACACACTCTTGGCAACATTCCACTCATTTCTCCTTCTCCACCTCCAGTGGTTCACTATTAGGCTTTGGAAAAAAAAAAAAATCTTTTACAGTTAAGAGAACCAAGGTGTGCATCGTCCTAAGAACATGTTACACAAAACCCTGGCTACTTAAGGTGGATCAGTTAGAGGATGTTTGTTCACGTTATAGTCCTGAATTCTTTCTGGAAGCCCATGAAACTGACACAAAAACTGAGTTTAGCTGCAGCTAGCACTTCCCTGGTAGCTCAGACTGTAAAGAATCTGCCTGCAATGCAGGAGACTGGGTTTGATCCCTGGGTTGGAATGATCCCCTGGAGAAGGGAATGACTACCCACTCTAATATTCTGGCCTGGAGAATTCCATGGACAGAGGAGCCTGACAGGCTACAATCCATGGGGTCACAAAGAGTCAGACATGACAGCGAATTTCACACACACAAAATGCCCGGGGTTGGGGTTTGTGACCTTGGGGAGAGGCCCAGAGCCCAGACCTGCTGCTGAGCCCTGGACAGTGTTGTCCGATCCGGCTGTTTCTGGTCGTGTGCACGTGTGCTAAGTTGATTCAGTTGTGTCCAACTCTGTGTGACCCTAGGACTGCAGCTTGCCAGGCTCCTCTGTCTATGGAATTCTCCAGGCAAGGATACTGGAGTGGGTTGCCATGCTCTCCTCCAAGGGGTCTTCCCAACCCTGGGATCAAACCTGCATCTCTTACGTCTCCTGCTTTGGCAGATAGGTTCTTTACCACTTGCGCCACCTGGGAAGCCCTGTTTCTGGTCATATCATATGCCAAAGTATTTGAAAGGTACATAGGAGTCTCTGAAACACTTGTGCATAATTTCCCTACAGTGTGGACTATACCTAAAAGAAGCAAAAGAATCACACAAGTTATTCTACCAAGGTTATTTGCTTCTTGTTTTTTAAACCTTTGACAAGGCGGAGGTGTAGAGGCCTGCTTGTGGGGTTCCTTTTTCTACTGATCTTGGGCTCTCTCAAGATTGGAGCCAAGAGGAAAGAGAAATGGATTAGGGAGGCGCCTAGAATTCTAGGAGAGACAGAGCAGCAGGATCTGTCTTGCCTCCATCATAATTGTTCAACTTTTATTTGTTTGCAGCTCACTGGTCCCAAAAGAGAGTGCTGTTTGAAATAAAATCTTAGGGTTATTTGCTGGTGGTTCAGGTGTTGAGCAGGCCATTTTGGTGCATATTTGGCAAATTTTATTTTTTCTGACTAAAGCAAGGGAAAAAAGAATTTGTTGTATTGGGTGTGATACCAGAATACACAAAATTTAAAAAGAAGTAAGAAAAAAATGTGTCTTGCATTTATAAACTGTGCAGTGATAATGGAAAAATAGAACAGCACCAGAAAGATGCCTAAGAACACGTGTAATAGGAACCAAATGGGTGAGTGGGCAAAGTGCACACTTTTTCCAGGTTCCTGAGGCGATGCTACCACGAATGATGTAAGAGAGTGACCAAGCGCATTTGGGTAGCACTTTACAAAGCCTGGCCAGTTTGCGGTTCCATAGGTCATGGGTGTGCATCGGAAATTGAGGAGGAAATGGTGACCACAGCGAGGTGACTTCCATCTTGCCTCGTGGTCCTTGAAGGGCTTTACTGCCTTCTCCTCCAGGTGGCGCTAGTGGTAAAGAACCCACCTGCCAAGACAGAAGACAAAGGAGATGTGAGCTCAATTCCTGGTTTGGGAAGATCCCTTGGAGGAGGGCATGGCAACCCACTCCGGTATTCTTGCTGGAGAATTCCATGGACAGAGGAGTCTGGCGGGCTATAGTCCATAGGGTCGCAAAGAGTCTGACAAGACTGAAGAGACTTAGCATGCACACACACACTCTCATGAGTGGGGCATGCTGGCCGCCATGGGGACGTTGTTCTGTCAACTCTGGGGGCCTTGTACCATCTGGATAGAGCGAGACGTTCCAGTCAGAGAATCAGAAGCTGGGCGGTAGCAATGAATGGATGGGAATGGGAAGCAGGGGGGAGTGGCTAACGTTTGTCTGCCTCAAGTTTCTCATCTGAAAACCAAGTGGTGGGCTTGACTGGTAGGTTTCAACCTTGACTGCATTTTAGAATCAACTGAGTAGCCTTGATCATTATAAATGCCCAAAGCCTGCCTCAGATCAACCTAATCAGAATCTCTGGGTTTGGGCTTGGACATTGGTGTTTTCAAAACTCTACTGGGAAGATTCTCTTATGCAACAAGGATTAACAGCCACGGGTCAGATGCTCTCTGAAGTTATTTCCAGCATTAATTGTCAGTGTTTGGGTCCTGGGTTACACAGTCCTGGGGGGGGGGGGGTGGTGAGGGGGAGGAGAAATGGAGGGGGTTGTCCGTACTCAATAGAGTAGTGTATGCTCTACACTCAGGGCAGTTGGCTGAGCCAGCCACATGAAAAGTGAAACTGAAAGTCGTCCAGTGGTGTCCGACTCTTTGCAACCCCATGGACTATACAATCCATGGAATTCTCCAGGCCAGAATACTGGAGTGGGTAGCCTTTCTCTTCTCCAGGGGATCTTCCCAACCCAGAAATTGAACCCAGGTCTCCTGCATTGCAGGTGGATTCTTTACCAGCTGAACTACAAGGGAAGCCCAGTGTACTGTTCACCCAGTGGTTAAATGGTGACCTCTCCAAACTGGTCCACTCAGGGTCCCAGAACTCGAACTTACTTGCAAATAGATTCCCTTTAGATGTAATTACTTACATTATGATGAGGTCATATTGGATTAGGAAGGGCCCTAAAACCAAAGTGGCTAATGTTATTTTAAGAGGAGAAGAAGATGCAGAGACATGCACCAAGGGAAGAGGCCATGTGAAGATGGAGGAAGATGCTGTTAGAGGGTTTGCAACAAGCTGGGGGACGTCAAAGATGGCTGGAGACCCCCAGAAGCCAGAAGAGGCAAGGAGGTGTCTCCCCATAAAACCTTCAGAGGGAGCATGGCTCTGCCCACACCTTGATCTCAGATTTTCAGCCTCCAGAGCAGTAAGAGTAAATTTCCATCTGCTCTTCTAAGTCACCCACTCGGCAGTACTCTGACTGCAGCCACAGGAAACCTATCCACCTGGTGAGTTTTGGATCTCAGAATGGCTGAGCCATGTTGTCATGGCTTAGCGACTCTAGAGCTGATGGCACAGCTAAGCAGAGAGGCAGTTGGGCTTCTCAGGATAGCTGATGTCACTCTCCCAGCCGAGGCAGTGAGCCAGGCACAGACAGTGCAGTGCAGTTCAGCCGTTCAGTTGTGTCCGACTCTTTGCGACCCCATGGGCTGCAGCACTCCAGGCTTCTCTGTCCATCACCAACTCCTGGAGCTTGCTCACACTCAATCGAGTCGATGATGCCACTCAATCTCAGCTTCTGTCGTCCCCTTCTCCTTTGGCCTTCAGTTTTTTCCAGGGTCTTTTCCAATGAGTCAGCTCTTTGCATCATAGGGCCAAAGTATTGGAGCTTCAGCTTCAGCATCAGTCCTTCCAATGAATAGTCAGAATTGATTTCCTTTAGGATTCACTGGTTTGCTCTTCTTGCAGTCCAAGGGACTCTCAAGAGTCTTCTCCAACACCACAGTTCAAAAGCATCAATTCTTTGGCGCTCAGCTTTCTTTATGGTCCAACTCTCACATCCATACATGACTATTGGAAAAACCATAGCTTTGACTAAATGGACCTTTGTGCAGACAGAGCTGGGTCTATTTGAGAGAGATGGTGATTTAACCAACAGGCAACACCATGGTCGTTTTGCTCTATAGCAGATGTGACAAGATGGGAAATTGTTGAAAGTTCTGCGTTTTGGTCCTGCCCCTGCTGCTTCTGGATGCGGGACTTTGGGAAAGGCATTTAACCTCCCCGCACCTCTGTTTCCTCATCTGTCAAAGGCAGGGATTGGATGACATAATCTTCTAGGTCTTTTCCAACTATTGAGTTGTAAGCCCTGTGCCAGGAAGGCAGTTAAGAACCAGTCATAATGCTGGGGAACTGCCCCCCAGCTCAGACCAGTGTCATGCTCCCTACAGCCTTTGCTCCAAATCTGGGTTTCAAGTTCAGATTCATTTAGCTTCTTGCTTTATAGGGATTTTTGGTGAACAATTGCTTTATGGTGGATCCATTCCCCAAATTTAAGATATCTGTGTGGTCTGACTAAATCAGCAATATCTCACAATTGCATTTGGCCTCCCAAATAGCTCAGCTGGTAAAGAATCTGCCTGAAATGCAAGAGACGTGGGTTCAATTCCTGGGTCAGGAAATCCCCTACAGGAGAAAATGGCCGTCTGCTCCAGTATTGTTGCCTGGAAAATCCCATGGACAGAGGAGCCTGGCAGGCTACAGTTCATGGGGTCGCAAAGAGTTGCACATGACTGAGAGACTGAACACAGCAATTGCAAGTATCTATTAGCAATCAGGGTTCTCTTGTGACTCAGAAGGTAAAGCGTCTGGGAGACCTGGGTTCGATCCTTGAATCGTGAAGATCCCCTGGAGAAGGAAATGGCAACCTGCTCCAGTGTTCTTGCCTGGAGAATTCCTATGGAGAGAGGAGGCTGGTGGGCAACAATCCATTGGGTCACAAAGAGTTGGACATGACTGAGCAACTTCTTTTTTTTTTTTAAGCAATCATATGCTCCTATAATATGAAGGAAAGATTAATCCCCACAAGGGGTCTGATAAGTTTCCTCTTCTCAGAATGCCTTCCATATGGTGCAGCAGACCTCCAATAACCCAGACAGCCAGGTGTAGAGACTGAAGGAGCACTCTCCAGCCCCCTCCCTGCCCCCAACATGCCTCACTCTGCTTTGCTCCCATGTAAAACAAGCCCTGAATTTGAACACTCACCTTGACAGGGGAAAGTGGGAACAGGAAACATGGAAATGGAGGAATGATGGTGAAAACGTGAGCACAGGTTCTCTCTGCAGTTCCTAGGATGATATATACCCATCTTTTGGTATCTACGGGTGGGGCAGGGGATGGGTTCCAGAAACCCCACAGTTATGGAAATCTCAGATGTTCAAGTTCCTTATATGAAAAGGTATTGTAGAGTTGTCCCTCCATATCTGAAAGTTTCACATCGGTAGATTCAACCAACGATGGATTGAACCCACGGATGTGGAGGGCCTGCTATATTAGTCTTTTGGCAGCCTAACAATTAGCACAGTCTTCAGGGCTTAACTGATGGCTCAGTGGGTAGAGAAGCTGCCTGTAAGGCAAGAGACACAGGAGATGTGGGTTCAATCCTTGGACTGGGAAGATCCCCTAGAGAAAGAAAACGGCAACCCATTCCAGCATTCTTGCTTGAAAAATCCCGTGGACAGAGGAGTCTGGTGGGCTATAGCCCAAAGGGTTGTAAAGAGTCGGACATGGCTGAGCAACTAAGCACAGATACACAAGGGCTTTAACACAGCACACATTTATCATCTCACTGGTTCCACAGATCAAGGTTATCCAGGCAAAGCATAGCTGGATTCTTGGCTCAGGGTTTCACAGGTTGCAATCCAGGTGTCAGCTGGGGCTATGATTCGTCTCTGAGGCTCAGGGATCATGCCTAAGCTACTGACTGTTGGCAGAATTTGGTTCCTTGCAGTCACAAGAGTGAGTCCTTTAGTCACAATGCCCTCCCTTAAGGTGCCAATTTGCCTCACTGCCAACAGAAGAATGTCTCCGCTGTTTCATGTCTCTCTGACGTCTTCCATCCCTGACCTCCAGTCCCTTTTTAAAAGGCTCATCTGATTAGGTCAGGCCCACCCAGAATACTCTCCTTTGGAATTACAATCAACTGATGAAGCCAGGCCCACAGAGGCTATGTCCCTGGTTAAAATGACCAGAAGCTCCAATGAAACATGCAAAATCCTTTTTTCATTGCCTTATAACGTAACCCAACCACAGGGGTGATATTCCATCATATCACAGGTCCTGTCCAGCCCTGGAGACCAGGGGGTTACATTGGGCAGGGACACCAATGTCTGGGGATCTTTGGGGCCATCTTTGGATTCTCCAGTTCCAGATGAGTTTGGGGCCATCTGTAATGGCCATTGCATAGGAAGTCTGCCTCACCATACAAAACCCACGGGCTGAGGTCAGCTGAGACAGCCAGTATGGGTGTCACACCATAGCATCTGCTGCCTGTGTTCTTGGCAGGCTGCCCTGAGACACTTTCACTTCTAATTGTTAGTCCGGCACCCGGGGAACAAGAAGGTTTGGCATTTCCGTGAAGTGCTCTGACTTGATTCCCAGGTTCCTCTGACAAAGCAGGAGTTTGTTGACTTTCAGTCCTGGCAGCAAATGTGCCTATTTACTGAGGCTCTCGCCAAAGGGTGGGGAGATAGGGTGGAGCAGAAGGAAAAGAGTCCTCTGCTGCTGGTCAATGCAAGGCTTTGTTATGGTTTTGCTCCGTGGTGTACAGGTGACCAAGCGTCCCACGTACAAGGTAGAGAGCTTCCCTCCCCACCCCCACCCTGCATTCAGTCCAAAAGCCAGTTGTAAAGATGAAAAATAAGGAGGGGGGAAAAAAGGCTCCTGTTTCTCCTGTGGTAGGAAAAGCTATCTTTAGAAAGAAGCGAAGGGTCTGAGAGAAGTTGCAAAGAGTGTGGCAAAGCAGAACAGAAGATGCCCATTCTTCTCTGTTCTCCTGGGGTTCCATTCTGTGTTATTTGTCAGTGACTGCTGGATGGTTTTGCGTCTTGATGCAGGTGTTATTGTCTGTGCGTCTCAGGGATTCTCCAAGACAGGCTAACTTTCCAGTGACGAGAGATGTGAGGAAATGGTTTGCTTTCTCTCATGCGTTTTGTAAGATATTTGGGGTCATGGGCCCATGGACTTGAAGCCCCAGGAAGGTGAACTCTCTGACAAGATAGGAATGCTGAGTTGGGCAGTGAGGTAAAAGTGTAACTCTGGGCTTGTGTGTGCACAGAATTAAAGGAGTTCTGCTCGCCCACTGGAAGGTCACGGACCAGAGCTCGTGGGGCCGAAACCCTGGTCCTCAGGTCTAGAGAGGAACCCCGCCTCTGTTATCTCCAGGTGCTTTTAGCAGTAAAATGCTCAAATTCTCTACAGCACACACTCTTCATTCGGCCTGTGTAGCTATGACTTTCATAACAAAGAAAAGTGAAAGTGTTAGTCACTCAGGTGTGTCTGACCCTTTGTGACCCCAATCTCCTCTGTCCATAGAATTTTCCAGGCAAGAGTACTAGAGTGAGTTGTCATGGCCTTCTACCAAGGGTCTTCCCAACCCAGGGATCGAACTTGGGTCTCCTGCATTCATAAGAAGCCACTGAATCACGACTATCTCACTGGGAAGAACTGGAAGGTGACAGTTTCCAAGTTTGGGTTAGTTTGTTTGCCCTAGGGGATTGTCTCCTCAGAGAGGAAACAAATTTAAAAGCTTTTAACTATTCATTCTTGTATTTTCATGTTCTAGGAGCAGAATGATTTTTTTTTTTTCTCCTTTGGAGAAAGATTCAGTACAAACCATCAAGGCATGTTGATTCTGTTCTCAGCAGTTATCTGATTCAGTCGTATCAAATGAGATAAAAGCAGTTTCCCTGGTAAGAGATGAATATATGGTTTCAACCACAATGTGCCTGCATAGACAAAGTGATTTCTATCTTTACTAATAAATGTATCTTTTGAGGGCTCTGGGCTTCCCTGAGAATGTGGTCTTTTAGGAGAAACATCTTCCCACTGTGTCGTCAGGACCAGACCCCAGAAATGCTCTCCATGAACACAGTAGAGATTAGCCTCCTCTGTGTCAAATGCTTCCAAGAATAACAATCTCTAGAAATGGCAATGATTGCAATGGAGGGGGTGTGAGAGCTCGCCCAGGTGATCTCGACAAAGGAAGCATCTCACCTCTCAAAGACATCTTAGGTGGCCCTGTCTGGCAGTGCAGATGGGATATCACCTATCAAAGTCACCCCAAATTTCAGGGATACAACTTTCCTATTCAAGAGGTTCTACTTGGTATTTCTGAGACGTTTAAAGATCCGTTTCCATTTTTAAAGAGGAGACTTTTGAAATGTGATGACGCAGCTATAATTTGAAGTGCTACCTTGCAGGGACCACTAATTTAATAATACTGATGTAGAGGTCTTTGGGCTTCCCAGGTGGCACTAGTTGTAAAGAACCTGCCTGCCAATGCAGGAGACATAAGAGATGCAAGTTCGATCCCTGGGTTGGGAAGAACTCCTGGAGAAGAAAATGGCAACCCACTCCAGTACTCTTGCCTGGAGAATTCCATGGACAGAGGAGCCTGGCAGGCTACCATCCATGGGGTTACTAAGAGTCAGATGCCACTGGCATGACTTAGCACACACGCACGCATTGATATAGATCCATGGGTGCACCCAAGATCACAAAGATGAGGATTTCAGATTCCCATCTTCATAAGTGGTATGGAAAGGGTAGATGGAGTAGATGAGAGTCAAGGACCAGGAACAGGGTTTAGAATGGGTGGGAGCAGCAAGATTACTCAACACTTGGGTTCTTAATGAAGGGATCTTAGGAAAGAACAGTATATTCTTTGTTGTGCAGAAAATACAAATGCAAAACAGAAGCCAGTAGAGATTTAGTAAACAGAGCAATCAACAGGGCACTTCCAGGAGAGCCTTGTCTCAATGACTGCTTTAGCTCTGCAGAGGTGAACTGTGGTGTCATCGTCAATGTTGGTCTCCTCTGGCAGGATCATAAAATGGCTGCAGAAGTCAACGCAGGAAGCTTTGGGTTAGATTGAACACTAATTATCACAATCAGTAGGCCCAAATATTTAATGACCTTGGTGAATTTTCAAGATAATCGAAAGATTATACAGGGACATTGCTGCTGTTGTTCAGTCGCTCAGTTGTGTCCAAGTCTTTGCTACTTCAAGGACTGCAGCACGCCAGGCTTCCCTGCCCTTCACCATCTCCTGGAGCTTGCTCAAACTCATGTCCATTGAGTTGGCGATGCCATCCAACCATCTCATCCTCTGTCACCTTATCTTCCTGCCCTTAATCTTCCCCATCTTTAGGGAAATCTTTCCTGCCGGGGGCCAGCGTGAGGAATTCCGCCCATGGCAAAGGTCATGAGGAAGGAGGCTTGGCATACGCAAAGGCGTGATCAAGCCTCAGGAAACCCCCTGTTCCCGAGCATCTAACCCCAAAGCCAGAGTCTGTTTAATGCTCTCACCTACACCTCTGACTTTACGGGGGGCTCTCCCCCATAACCGTTTCTCTCGGAGAAGGAGTAAACGTGCAGCTCCAAGGCAATAAAAATTCTTGGGCGTGACAAGAGTGTTTCAGCTTACGGACTCCTCTGAAGGTCATCTAGCCCACCTGTATAGGTTCGTCCGGCCACATGTGATTGTTTATAGCCTCCCAACCTGAGAGGCACGAGATGTTTTAGACTTACTAAAGGCAAATTATTTTGGGGAGTTAGAAATTATTAGTATAGTTGGTTAGGAATTATATTGGTGAAGGGTTTTTTCATTTGTTGTGTCAATAATTGCTGCTAATTCCCTGCTCTGGGTGGGACAAGGATGTCTCAGGTCAAACCTCTCTGCTGACAGACTAGCTTGTGTGACAGGATTATCCATACTGCTGCCACTAGGCACATGATTGTTTACTACCTCTTAACCGTAAACAGCACAGAGAGTTTTGGAGTATTTTGAGAGTCTTAATTAGCATAGGACTTTTTCTTCTTGTTGAGTCAATGATCGCCGCCAGGCCTCTATATCCTTAGGTACCTGGGAATATATTGATCAATGTATTTGGAATATAGCAAAGGAAATATGGTAGTTTTTGATGTTAGCAATACTAGACTTTTTGAGTTAATGGATTTTCTCTTTTGTAATAGATCACTGTACTTTGTTATATATCACTGTGTCCTTGCTGTGTAAGAATGTAACTTTATCATATCTTAAGACTAAATAGATCTTAAGGGGAGCATTGGTGAAAGGATTTTCATTTGTTGGGCTGATGTTTGCTGCTAAATCTCCATGTTCCCTACCCTTATAATGAATATAACTAACATATAGGAGAAATAAGTATTAACCCTTAAGCATATAGGAGAAATAAGTATTAACCTTTAAGACTAATCATGTTAACCTTGGGTTAAATAAATTCCTTTCTTGATTGTAACTCACTACACCCTCACCCTATAGGAATGTAACTTTATTTGGAGGGTGGTGCCTGGTTTAAGAAAAAACACCCTTGGAAGAAATAAGTTTTTTGGTTATCAGAAAGAAAGGATCATAAAATGTCAGCAGGTCTCACTCATGGCCAGAAGATGATGTACCTTTTTTTTTATACATTTATGTGAAGCACCTGATTTTGATAAAGGTCAGGACTGCTGACCCCCACATGACTCTGTATTCATCCCTATGTGTAACAAAAGGTATATAAGCAAACCCCAAAATAAAGAAATCGGATCAGTTTCTGGAAAGACTGATTCCCCCATGTCGCATCTTTCTTGCTCCCATTTTTCTGGCTGAATTCCCATCTGTAGCATGGATGCTATTCCACATAATCCAAGTTATTCAGCCTCCTTTTCTCCACTAATCTTCCTACTACACTATCCATTTCTAATCTCTCTCTATCTGTGATTAAATATGTATTTTTCTAAAGACGCCGACTCCGTCCCCACCTTCGAATCACCCTGGATCCACCGGGGCTGGACCCCGGCACTTTCCAATGACTTGGCTCTTCGCATCAGGTGGCCAAAGTATTGGAACCTCAGCTTCAGCATCAGTCTTTCATACGAATATTCAGGCTTGATTTCCTTTAGGAGTCACTGGTTTGATCTCCTTGCAGTCCAAGGGACTCACAAGAAGTCTACTCCAACACCACAGTTTTGAAAGCATCAGATTCTTCAACACTCAGCCTTCTTTACGGTCCAGCTCTCACATCCATACATGACTACTGCAAAAACCATAGCTTTGACTATACGAACATTTGTCAGTAAAGTGACGTCTCTTCTTTTTAATAGGCTAAGTCTGTCATAGCTTTTCTTCCAAGGAGCAAGGGCCTTTTAATTTCATGACTGCAGGGGCATAGCATTCTCCCTTTCTAAAATGCTTTCAAAAGGGACTCAGTTTACTTGGGTGATGAGCATGAGTGTGTCCAGAATGGGTATTGAGACCCTCAACCAATGAGGGTTTCTTTTGTTTTTTTTAATTGTTTATTTGTTTATTGATTTGTCTGCACTGGGTCTTAGTTTTGACACACGGGATCTTTGATCTTTAGTTTCTGCAAGCAAAATCTTCAGTTGTGGCACAAGGAATTTTTTAATTGTGGCAAGCAGAATCTTTTTTTTTTTCTAGTTGTGCATGCAAACTCTAAGTTGCAGCATGTGGGATCTAGTTCCCTGACCAGGGATCGAACCCCAGGCGCCCTGTACTGGCAACTCGGAGTCTTAGCCACTGGACCACCAGGGAAGTCCCGGTAGATGTTTCCTGAAGACAAGTCTCATCTGTTTTTCATTTCCCCATCAGCACATCCTCAGCCTATAATTTCTATGCTGCCCCTCTGCCTTCTTTAACTGGTCTTACGGTAACTGGGCGAAGACTATCTAAGGTGATCTGGCCCTGGGCAAGTCATTTAATTTTGCTGAATCACAGTTTGCTCATCTGGGAAAGATTTCCTACCCAGCTCTTGGAACTGTTAAGAGAAAGTATAGGAAAAGGCACAAAAATATGAAAAGTTGGGTAAAGGCAAAGATTGGCATGCTTTTTTACCTAATGGGCAAGGCCTCACAAGGCAGGGTGACCTCAGCAGCAGGGAGCTGGAATGGGAGTCAAGTCACTCCTTCTCTCTAAGGCCAACAGGGATCACACACATCCTTTTGAGATTACAAGAAGAAATGGAAATTAAATCATTTTGGCAGTGTTAGTGTTAGTCACTCAGTCGTGTCTGACTCTTTGTGGCCCCACAGATTGTAGCCCAGGCTCTTCTGCCCATGGGGTTCTCCAGGGAAGAATACCGGAGTGGGTTGCTGTACCCTTCTCCAGCGGATCTTCTCAACCCAGGGATCGAACCCAGGTCTCCTGCACTGCAGGCAGATTCTTAACCATCTGAGCCACCTGGAGAGCCCGGGTCAGGGAGCTATATCACTACAGAACCTGTTGAATGTGAACTGTCTAACTCTGTTCCAGGAGCCCATCGTTCCTGAAGAACCTCCTCCAAAAGACTCCTTGACCTGGGAACCTGTGAGTAGGGCCCCCTGTGGGTCCAGATCACTTGCAAAGCCATAACAAACCCAGTGCCTCCTCATCCAGTCTGATTACTTCCTGTGGTCAAAGAGGCAGGTGAAGGACCTTGCAAAGTATTGATCATATTTCTGTCTTTTTCTTTTAGATGTTCCCATTTTGCATTGGGGGTTCCCAGGTGGCATGAGTGGTAAAGAATCTGCCTGCCAATGCAGGAGACACAAAAGACATGGGTTTGATCCCTGGGCTGGGAAGAAATGGCAACCCACGTCAGTATGCTTGCCTGGAGAATCCCATGGACAGAGAGTCTGGTGAGCTATGGTCCATAGGGTTGCAAAGAGTCAGACACAACTGAAGCCACTTCACATGCATTCATAATTATCAACTTTAATTTTTTTTATTTTTTTTTTACTTTTGGACTGTACTGTGTGGCATGTAGGATCTTAATTACTCAAACAGGGATCAACCCTGGGTCCCCTGCACTGGAGGTATAGAGTCCTAACCACTCAACTGTCAGGGAAGTCACACCACTAACTTTCTAAATTACTTTAAATAAGAAAATTTTTAAAGAGCCAGAGACAAGATGAACAGTGTCTAAAAGAAGATGCTGAAGGCCAAAGATTAAACATTCTACTTTTAACTTGCTGGTTGAGAATGGCACTATGTTCACCTCCCAGGGATGGTCTTTTCAAAGATAAGCTTTTCCAAAAGTCTGTCAACCCAGCTTGGGTAAGGGTTTCTGCCTTCTGGGGTGCTTACCCATGTCCCTGTCAGATTCATAAGTCTCTCTGATGCCTGGTCATTTTTTCCTCCTCTTTAAGGGTTCTCAGTGGAATCCAGCATCACTTGGGGTTGAACTCTTGTGGTCCAAGATCTGATAAACAGTCGTTGTTCTGACTAATGCCTTTACTGACTAAAATTCTGTGAAAATTATAGCACTGTCGATGACACAAGGAGAGGTAATTTATACCTTTTGCACTCAGATAACATTAAAGCTGAAAGTAACATTGCAATCATACAGGGAAAATTTCAGGTGAGGAATCCCAGAAAGTTTAGATTACTTGCCACATACCTTCAGCCACCTAGGGCAGAGCTGGAATTAATATCCAAACCTCTTGATTCATAGCTGAGGACCAAGAACCAAGAAGGTGCTCCTCAAGGGAGGTCCTCAGGCCAGCAGCATCCACATCCATAAGAACTTGCCAGGAATGCAGGCTCGAGGGTCCCACTCTGGACCTACTGCATTAGAAGATCTGGGGTCTGTATTTTAATAAGCCCTCTAAGGAATTCTGATGCTTTTGAACCGTGGTGCTGGAGAAGATTCTTGAGAATCCCTTGGACTGCAAGGAGATCAAACCAGTCAATCCTAAAGGAAATCAATTCTGAATAGTCATTGGAAGGACTGATGTTGAAGCTGAAGCTCCAATACTGTGGCCACCTGATGAGACAAACTGACTCATTGGAAAAGACCCCGATGCCGGGAAAGATTGAAGGCAGGAGGAGAAGGGGACGACAGAGGATAGATAGTCGGATGTCCTCACCGGTTCAATGGACATGAATTTGAACAAACCCCAGGAGATAGTGAAGGACACGTATGCCTGGCCTGCTGCAGTCCATGGGGTTGCAGAGTTGGACACGACTTACTGGCTGAACAATAAAAAGCTGAAGCCCTATTCTATGGTTAGGTAAACTTTAGGGGGTCAATTCAATACTTTTTATTATTTGTAGAAAAGTTGTGGTAAACAGTGATTTGTATAACACTTTCTTTTATTCATTTGTACATTCTTTTTTTTTTTTTTTTTTTCCTGGCTGCCCTGTTCTGCACATGGGATCTTAGTTCTCTGACCAAGAATCCATGCCCCTTGCATTAGAGGCCAGAGTCTTAAATGCTGGACCACCAGGGAAGTCCTCATATATTCATTCTTGAGTACCCATTCCCATATTAGGCACCATGTGAATCAGAAAGACATTGGATAAAAAAAAGAAAGACATTGGATAAAGGTCCTTCCTTCAATTAGCTGATGGGAACATGGCATTGACAAAACTTTTATATTGAGATGTAAGGAAGCATATGATTAAATCCTTGAATGATGCAGACATCAAAGGCAGTGTGAGTCTGGGAACGCATTGGGCTGCCGAAGTGAGGTTGGACATGTCTGTGAGGAGAGAGGATTATTAGTCAGATGTCAGATTGGGCCTGAAAGTGAAAAGTGTTAGTTGCTCAGTCGTGTTCAACCCTTTGCAACCCCATAGACTGTAGCCTGCCAGACATCTCTGTCCATGGAATTTGCCAGGTAACAATACTGGAATGGGTGGCCATTCCCTTCTCCAGGGGATCTTCCTGACTCAGAGATTGAAACCACGTCTCCTGCATTGCAGGTGGACTCCTTACCATCTAAGCCCAAAATTGGGCCTGGTGAGATCTGGAAACAACAACCATAACCCCAGGCTGGCCAGATTAAGGGAGACAGCTTGTGCCGGAAAATTTCTAGACTGAACTTCTCCACTCCTTTGAGGACCTTAGAGGTTCTGGCCTCAACAATAGAGGGCAGTGGATGGTTGGCCTTAGGTCCATGGCTCAGGGACGGACTCTGAAATTTTCTGTCCAGGAGGACAAGAAGAAATATTTTCCAACTCCACCACAGTACAAGCCTCAAGCAATTTGGCATCACTCAGGTGTTGGGAAACAACTGTAGCCTCACATATCCCTTGAGCAGTCTCCCTGGGCTGAGCTGCGTTTTTGTTTTTAAAGAGCCTTGGGCTGATTCTGAACTTGGAAGAGAGTCCAGCAAATAGCAAGTGGACACAAAAGGTTGAGTCATGAGTTCATGCCTCATCAAGGCCTGTCTTTTCTTCCGAGCATGAAGCAGCACTGACATGGGACTGGCTTCTTCAACGGTTTACATTTTCAAATTGTAACTGGAAGTTCTCTGTGATCCATTTCTCTTCCCTGGACCACTCTATATATATACTTGCTCATCTGTGTGAAAATAAAATTGGCATTCATAACGAGGGCACTAGATTCCCAAAGACCTGCTGAATTGTCCAAGAAAACATCTGGTTGCTTCAGGAGGCATCATCGTGCTTTCATGTTTTGAGGCCTTCCCACGTGCTGTGTAGGATCTTAGTTCCCCAAGCAGGGATTGAACCCACAACCCCTGCAGTGGAAACATGAAGTCCTAACCACTGGGCCACCAGGGAATAGCCTGTGCTTTAATTTTTGAAGCATAATCATCCATTTGTGGTCTATATGATAAATCTAGTTATCAGGATTTTTATTAATCAGAAAATTTTGTTATCAACCAAATTTATCTGTTGCAATTACAGCCGCTGATATTTTGGAAAATAACACTGGCTAGCATTAATTTAGTATAGGCTCCATGGAGTCGCAAAGAGTCAGATACAACTTAGCGCACATGCACACACAGACACACACACACACAGAAGCATTGTATTGCTGCCTTAAATTCATTATTTGGTCTCAGACTCAAAATTATCTTATGCAGCAAGCATTTTTATTGTCTCCAGCTTACAAGTGAGCAAACTAAGTCACAGAGAGAGTACACAAAATTGTCAGCAACCTGTGGCAATGTGTGAAGTTTGCATCACACACACTCCTGCCCCGAGACACTCACATCCTGCTGAGAGAGGGTCTCCCATTTGGGAACATGGTAAGGATTTCAAGCTGAGATCTGGTAATCAAATTCTGACAGGTGGAGGACCTCAGGGAAGCCACTTTATTTATTTATTGGCCACACTGATCAGATATCAAATCTGCAGCCCTTGTATTGGAAGGTGAAGTTTTTTTTTTTTGTTTGTTTTGTTTTGTTTTTGTTTTTTGTTTTGGTGATACAGAATTCTATCATTTTTCTGTTGCCCAGTCATAATACAGAGGTATTAAGTGAGTAACAGCTACAAAATCACAGTGCTGAAAGATGTTTGTCAGGTTTCACAATCAATAGCCAGACAAAAAAAACAAAACAAAACAAAAACAAGAAGATAGCCGGAGTCTTAACCACTGCACCATCAGGGAAGCCCCAGGGGAAGCCAGCTTTTAAAACTCTTAGAGTATGGATCGTCCATTCAATAGCACTCAATAAAGAATCCCTTCCTCACAGATTGGTTGCAAGTGAAAAAACTGAGAAAGTACATGGAAAAACTCTGCTCTATAAATTGCCTCTGCACCTCCCTTTCGCTTGCCAACCACATCCAGAAAGTAGGTTTCCCTGGGTTGGTCATGGACGTGGATGCAGCTTCAGGATCCCCTGATCCAACTCCCTTATCCCAAGTCGAATGGGCTGCTTCCATCCCTAACCTGTCAGTCCACTGTCTACATCACCATCTGTCTGTCCAGGTGACCTGAGGCGGAGTCTCAATCAACCACGGGTTGCACATGGAGCTTTTTGGAGAGTCAGCGATGCTGACACAGACTTGGACTCGCTCAGCACTCTGACAGATGGATGGCGTGGATGGCGGCATCTCTAAAAATAAAGATGTCTTGTCTGTGGGCCTGTGTGTTTGGTTGCCCAGGCACTGTTCCACTCTGGGTAAGTCACATTTTCCTTTGCTTCACCCAGCAGCCCCTGTGGCTGGTGATTTAGGGCCCTGGGTGGCACGTAGACCTTTATATCCATCCTTCATTCCTTTGTTCTTAGGAACCTACTTATTAACCTTCCCCACCCCCTACTCTCCATCCCCTGGACCTCCCTCTCCCCTAGTGCTGCTCTTCACTAACTGGATGCTCTTGATGGATTAGTGAAACAAATTTTTTCATGAGGTTGTGTCTCTCAAGAACTCATGAAAAAAGCTCTCTGCTCAGAACAGAAACAAGCATTTGCACTCCAGCTTTCTAGAATGAGTGGGACTTTGGAAATATTTATTGAATTAAAATGATCTCCCATACACATATATGTGTGGCTGAGTCATACACACACACACACACACACACACACATACACACATATACATACGCTGAAACTACTACAACATTGTTTATCAGCTATAACCCAATACAAAATAAAAAGTTAAGAGTTTGGGAAAAATAATAAAATAAGCCTTCCATTTTGCACAAAGGAAAGATCCCCAAATGAAAGCCTGTGAAACTGGAAAGGTAGCTATAATGATAGACAGGCTTTTTTATTGTGATGAAATAGACATCACATGAAATTTACTATGATAGTAAGTATTGATATATTCACAGCATTGTGTAACCATCACCTCTATTCTGGAACATCTTCATCACCCCAAAAGGAGACCTAGTACTCATTAAATAGTTGTATCCATTTTTCCCTCCCCTAACCCCTGGAAACCACTAACCTGCTTTCTACTTCTATGTCTTTGTCCATTTTGGATATTTTCATATAGGACAGATGCGTGGTGCTTAGTCACTCATTCCTGTCCAACTCTTTGTGACCCCATGGATGGTAGCGTGCCAGATTCCTCTGTTCATGGGATTTTCCAGGCAAGAATACTGGAGTGGGTTGCCATGCCCTCCTCCAAGGGATCTTGCCGACCCAGAGGTCAAACTCAAGTCTCCTGCATTGCTGGTGGATTCTTTACCACTGAGCCAACAGGGAATTTGCTAATAAAAAAAATTAACATGCTATACATTGACATTCCAAATATAAAAGCCTAAAATAATTTCCTTTTTTGTGTCTCGACCCCCAGAAGCTCTTGTCCTCATGCCCCCTTTGAAGCTTTTTAAGTATCCTTCTAGAAAACGCATATCCCTATACAAGCCAATATTTTATCCCCACCCTTTATCACGCAAAAGGTACTATTCTGTACACAACATTCTCTAACTTGTTTTTTAGTCACTTAATGAAATGTCCTGGAACTTTGTCCCTATCAGTTCACAGAGAGCTTCCTTGTGCCTTTTTGTAGCTGCTTAGTTTGTTGTTCTGAGGTTCCACGCTTTATTTAGCTAAGTCTTTCTTGATCAACATTTGGATTTGTTTCTGGTTGTTTGCCATCACCCATGAAGCAGCAGGGATTCATCTTGGACACATGTCATCTCTGAAATGTCTCTGCAGCACAAATTCTCAGAAGACATGAAGCTGAGTACAAGGGCATGTGAATTTACACTTCTGTTCACTATCATCAAGCTGCCCTCTGTAGGGCTATATTTGTTTACACTCACCCTGGCAACACAGCAGAGGCCTAGAGCCCCTACCACCCACCAAGTGTCACCAAATCTCTATATGTTCTCATTCTCAAATTTTCATTTGCATATCTATTCACATGTACAGGAAATAGGGCTTATTCCTTAAAAAGCTAAAAATAGAACTAGCATTCAATCTAACAATTCCACTGTGGGCTATATATCCAAAGAAAATGAAAACAGTAATTCTAAAAAATACATGTACCCCAATGTTCATAGAAACACTAGTTACAGTAGCCAGGATATGGAAGCAATGTAAATGTCTATCAGCAGATGAATGGGTAAAAAAAATAAATAAATAAAAAGTGAGAAATATACATAATGGAATATTACTCAGCCACAAAAAATGGAATTCTGCCATTTGCAACAATGTGGATGGACCTAGTATTACGCTTAGTGAAATAAGTCATATAGAGAAAGACAAATACTCTGTTAACACTTTTCATGTGGAATCTAAAAAGTAAAACAAATGTATATGAAAAAACATGAGCAGATTCACAGATATAGAGAACACACTAGTGGTTACTAGTAGGGAGAGGGGAGAGGGGAGGGGCAAGATAGGGGTATGAAGATTAAGAGATACAGGCTACTATGTGTAAAAGAAATAAGCAACAAGTATACATCACATAGGACAGGGGGATTCAGTCATTTTTTGGTAATCACCTGCATCTCTTGTGTCCCCTGCATTGGCAGGTAGATTCTTTACCATTAGTGTCGCCTTGGAAGTCTGATAAAAATATTGAATCACTATGTTGTACCTCTAAAAAAATAAAAATAAATAAAACTAACATCATATTGTAAATAAATTTTACTTCAATTTTTTTAAAAAAGAAATAGGATTTAAAGAACAACTATTCTGTTTTGGTCTTCCTTAAAGGAAAGAAATGTATTCAGCACCTCCCTGTTGCCTGTCATCTCCAGTGAGAACCATGAAGGCAGCGTCTTGCCCAAGTCTGCAGACCTCTGCCCTACCTGGAAAGAATTCCCATGGAAGGTCTCCACTTCCCTGGGCCACTGGTCATCTGAGCCCATCTTTGTTCCAAAATGATTGGGTATTTTTACTACAGACATTTCCCTTTTCTGGCTTGAGTGTGCTGCCCACAAGCTGAGTGTTGAGCTTCAGCCAGTCCCATCACTGCTTTGTTGCTATCAACTGCTTTTCCCATTGGTCAGCCGCTTTCTGAGCACCAAGTTGGCGCTCCAGGAATTTATTTAAAGATGTGATGAGAATGTTCATTATGGAAAGGAAGCCTTGTGGGATGCAGAATAGGGCTCTGAGGAAGGGGTCTCCTCTTGGGTCTTTTCCATCCCAGTAGAGTAGTGGTGTATGGATGTGAGAGTTGGACCATAAAGCAAGCTGAGCATCGAAGAACTGAGGCTTTTAACTTGTGGTGCTGGAGAAGACTCTTGAGAGTCCCTTGGACTGCAAGGAGATCAAAACAATCAATCCTAAAGGAAATCAGTCCTGAATATTCATTGGAAGGACTGATGCTAAAGCTGAAGCTCCAATCCTTTGGCCACCTGATGTGAAGAGCCTACTCGTTGGAAAAGACCCTGATGCTGGGAAAGATTGAGGGAAGGAGGAGAAGGGGACAACGGAAGATGAGGTGGTTAGATGGCAACACTGACTCAATGGACATGAGTTTGAGCAAGCTCTGGGAGATGGTGAAGGACAGGGAAGCCTGACATGCAGCAGTCCATGGGATTGGACACAACTGAGTGACTGGACAAGAATGAGGGGAGGTGGCTGGGGGCACCCCGAGTTTAAACCTTGGGGTAACATGACAGTGAATGACAAGAATCACAGTGCTCATAACCTTTGATGGTTCCTCAAAATTATTTAAAAGTGTCTGGGGAAAGTGACTTTCAACTGGTTTCAGTCTCTGAAGAGCTTTATTTCTCCTTAGTTGGGAAGTCAAGAGAATCCACTGAGAACGTGCAGCTTTCCCAGGTCCCAGCCTTGGCGTGGCCATCTCTGTGCTTGGATGAAGGAAGTGGAGGACGATCACTTCCTGTTGCCTTTGTTTCCTGTTTCCTTCTCCGTGTCCGGGAGCAAACGCTGACCCTGCCCTGCAGCCATGTTTACATTCCATTGCCTGGGTGGGGAAGGTGGGGGGTGGGGGGGGGGGACAGCTGAAGGGGCGGTTTGCTTCCAACCTTCATTTCAAATGCAGCGAAATACATTCAGCCCAAGCAAAGAGCGACCTCAGGTGGATTCCTGCATGGCTTCCCAACACACCGCACCTCAGAGCACCTCTCCCTGCCACGTTCCTCCCAGTGCTGAATGCTCCTTAAGTAAGTGTTGAATCAGGAGCCAACTGGAGGCTTTACCCCCATAGACTGTGAGACATGTACCTCTCTGCTCCCTGCGTCTGCTGGTAGGTGTATCAACTCAGTCCCCTGACCCCTGTTTACCATAATACCTTCTGCTTCTTCTCCCCCAAATCCAATACCCCAACCTCACTTCCCCTATCCTCTCCAAGCTGCAGGAAGGCCTTGGGAGTCAGTGACAGAGGGTCAAGTCCTGCCTTGGTCATCGACAGTCCTGGAGTACTTTGTGTGTGTGCTAATTCGCTTAGTTGTTCCCTACTCTTTGCAGCCCCATGGTCTGTAGCCCTCCAGACTCCTCTGTCCAGGGAATTTTTCCAGGCAAGAATACTGGAGTGTGTTACCATTTCCTCCTCCAGGAAATCTTCCTAACCCAGGGATCAAACCTGTGACTCTGGCGTCTCCTGCCATGGCGGGTGGATTCTTTACCACTAATGCCACCTGGGAAGTACCTGGGAGTACTTCCCTAAATCACTGCTTCCATCTGTAAAATGGGCTGACAATTCTGCACTCCAACAGCAAGGGCTGAGAATTAAAAGAGGCATTTAAAAAGTGCCCAGCTCCATTGAAAGCACAGTGAAAACATGAAAACATGTCCTTCATTGTTATCCCCCAGGGCTGTCCTTGACATCCACCAGCAAGTCTACCAGCTGAGCAGTCTTGCACAGGTCACAAAAATCTTTGAATGTCAGGACTTTAACCTGTAAAGCAGGGATCCATAGCAATTCCTGCCTGACCCCATTGTAGGGATACTATAAAACACAGCGACTGCCGACAAAGGTCCATCTAGTCAAAGCTATGGTTTTTCCAGTGGTCATGTACAGATGTGAGAGTTGGACCATAAAGAAAGCTGAGCACCAAAGAATTAATGCTTTTGAAGTGTGGTGCTGAAGAAGACTCTTGAGAGTCCCTTGGACTACAAGATCAAGCCAGTCAATCCTAAAGGAAATCAATCCCGAATATTAATTGGAAGGACTGATGCTCAAGCGGAAACTCCAATACTTTGGCCACCTGATGTGAAGAACTGACGCATTAGAAAAGCCCTTGATACTGAGAAAGATTGAAGACAGGAGGAGAAGGGGACAACAAAGGATGAGATTGTTGGATGGCATCACTGACTCGATGCTCATGAGTTTGAGCAAGCTCCAGGAGTTGGTGATGGACATGGAAGCCTGGAGTGCTGCAGTCCATGGGGTTGCAAAGAATCTGACACGACCGAGTGACTGAACTGAAGACACAGAGAAACTTGTTATGGGTATCACCAGTAAAGGTGGCCCTTGGCATGTTGTCACAAAACCAGAAACACCATCACCCTCAGCTACCAAAATGTAGTTGGTACTTCCCTGTTTATAATGGTCTTTGGGGGACGAGCTGCTTTCAGAAAAGTGACGCTTAGCCCCTCTTCAGGTTTCAGGACGTGAAAGGCTCTCCTCAAAAATATGCACACACACACTCAAGCACACATGAACCCCTGAAAGTGTCCCCAAGGACGCAGGGTAAGGAGCTCTGCCTTAGAGGCAGGAATGCAGCAGCCACAGCACATTTCCAGGCTGGCTTATGTGGGATCGGCCCCTACGTCGAGCTGGTGCCCTGGGGTCTGGCCTTCCCTAAGCTGTGATATCCAGACCTTTCAAGATTTGGGGGTCACTTCTGATTTCAAATCTGTAAAGGTCTCAATCTATGGTTGAAATGTGAAAAAAAAAAAAATCTTGGGACCATGAACTACTGGCAGCTCTGAATTCTGCTTGATTTTGTTCCCAACAGAGAAGAGAGAGCAAGGTGAATCCTTGAGTGTTTGCTGATTACAGCCCAGCTCCAACGGTCCATGGAGGGTAAACAGAGAAAACACGGCTCCGTGGCTGGAATTTATCATCTTTCACCTCTTTCTCTTTTACCCATGCATGCACACAGCTCCCTCGAATCCGTGGCTCAGAATGGCTATATCTGTGTTACAGATAATGATGAAGAAGGCAAGCATCCTGGGCAGGAACTCTGGGTCCCAAAGGAGGAGCTTCTCGTCTGTCGGCCTCTCCTAAAATCATTGCCACTCTTCTTTGCCATTTGGTCAGGGGCTGGATGTTGGGGGTGGGGTGGGGTGGCATGGGGAAGTACTGGATCCAGGATGAGAGTTGGGAGAGCTGGGCCCACCCCCCAGCTTCGCCCTTCACTTTCTGCATGACTTCAGGCAAAACCCTTCCTTGGCCTGGGGCCCAAGTTTCTCTACATCCTGGTAGGAGCAGAATTGGCTGATCCTTGGGTAATATCCATCATGAGGCTTGAGGACAACTCCTACAGCTTCTGAGCACTCTAGAGCTGTAAAGCATGGACATCAGGAGAGTCGGATGCCAAGATGGTATTGGCCATCCTGCATCTCCTGACTCAAAGGGTTCCCCAAGCTATCTCATGAAAACATGCTGTGCCCTCTGGTATGCTGGCCAAGCAAGGTCCTGGCTCTCGCCAACATTCCCGTGTCAACAGCCTGTTTCCAGCAGTGGGTGTGCCCCAGCATGAGCCCACAGACCCCGGGGGAGGTTGCAGAGTTTGCGCTTACTTAGGATTGGGCTGCGGACCCAGGCAGAGCAGCAGGCTGTCGGCCCTGGAACCCCGATCTCCACGTGCAGGAACCTGCAGACGTACGTAACTGCCCTCTCCCCACCCCCACCCCCACCCCCAGCCACGTCGCCCTCCTCCAGCCTCCAAAAACATCGTGATCACTGGTGTCCTTCAATTATCTGCCAAGAGATCTCAGCAAGTCACTCAGGAGACTCAGTTTTCTAATTGGAAAAGCGAAGGTCACAGTCACACAGATGTCACAGGGTAGTTACGTCGACGGCAGAAGGTCATTTCTGTGGAAGTGATTCATTGAGAGTTTTACGCGCATTCATTATCTTTATGATGACAGAGTGTCATTAGGGCAACTCCCTAGGAGACTGAGCAAACAGTGAAAGTGGATTCCGGGGTTCTGCTCCAGGGATGGAGAGGCATGATGCTTCCCTGGGGGTCCACACCAAGAAGATGCTAAGCCTACCATCCCATGTCACAGCCTGGGACGTGGAGGAGGCGCCCTGGGAGGAGCCCTGGGAACTGACTTACCCTGTGGACACCTGCTCACCCAGTATCATCTGCAGCTGATGTGTCTTCTCTCGTCTAGTCCTCTCCACACCCGTGGGCATGGGTCTATGGGAATCCTTGTCTTAAAGAGGAAGAAACTGGAAAGGACTTGTCCCAGTGATGCAGCGGAGTTGGTACAGCAAGAATTTGAACCCTGGCTGGTGGTCCTTGCCCAGCTCTGAGCCACCATCAGTTGGAACTGTTGGGTGCTGGAAGGGATCTGGAGAACAGCCCGAGGAGCCTGCCCTGCTGGCTTGTTCCCCAGAGAGAATACCCAGCGCTGGGCTCATCCCCACCCATGACATCCTGCAAGCTTTAGGAAGGGACAAGCTGAGGGCTCACTGGCCCCTGCCCTCTGCTCAGGCAGCACCCACACCCAGCCCTGGCATTTCCCTCAGGCCCCATGTCTGAGTTTGGACATCTTGGATAAATTAGTCGCCAGCTGCCCTAGTCCATCCTAAAGGAAATCAGTCCAGAATATTTATTGGAAGGACTGATGCTGAAGCTGAAACTTCAATACTTTGGCCACCTGATGCAAAGAACTGACTCCTTGGAAAAGACCCTGATGCTGGGAAAGATTGAAGGTGGGAGGAGAAGGAGGCAGCAGAGGATGAGATGGTTGGATGGCATCACCAACGCAATGGTCATGAGTTTGAGTAAACTTCAGGAGTTAGTGAAGGATAGGAAGGCCTAGGGTGCTGCAGTCCATGGGGTCACAGAGTCCCACATGACTGAGCGGCTGAGCTAACTGCCCTAGTTTGCCCTAGTAACACAGAGGGTTGAAAACAACAGAAATTCTCCCTCTCCCAGTTCTGGGGACTTGCATCTGACCTTGGGGTGTCCTGAGGGCTGGTCCCCCTGCCCGAAAGGCTATAAGAAAGAATCTGGTCCAGGTCTCCCTCCCAGCTTCGGGGGACGGTCAGTAGTCCTGGGGGTTCCTTGGCTGGAGGCAGCACCGTGCCTGTCCGTGCTTCCATCTTCACATGGACTTTTACTGTCTCTGACTCTTTACGTGGTATTGTAAAAAATAAGGGCATGAGTCATGTTAGGTTAGGGGTCCTCTCTATTTCAGTAGGATCTCATCTTCACTAATTACATCTGCAGCCACTCTCCTTCCAAATAAGCTCACATTTGAGGTCCTGGGTGTTAGGACTGCAGTGCATCTTTTTAAGGAGGTAGTGGCAGATGAGACTCAACCTATCACATCAGCTTGGGTAAAAGTAGCCAAAATAGCCATTTTATTTGGGTAAAATAATGGCTGAGGATCTTGCATCTTGTCTAAATTTCCTGGAACTGAGTCAGTTTGCAGAGTTGTTGCAAGGTTACTTGCCTGTGCGTGCTCGGTCATGTCTGACTCTTTGTGACCCCATGGACTGTTGCCTGCCAGCTTTCTCTATCTGTGGGATTCTCCAGGCAAGAATAGTGGAATGGGTTGCCATGCCCTCCTCCAGGGATCTTCCTGACTCAAGGATCAAACCTGCATCTCCCATGCCTCCTGCATCTTAGGTGAATTCTTTTTCCACTGAGCCAGTGGGGAAGCTCATTTCAAGGTGACTCTGGCCTCAAATACCCAGGAGCACCAGATGGGGAACTCAGAGATGTGACCTGTGAGGCTCTAATCTGACAGGTGAAAATTTCTCAGAGGGAAGTCCTTGGGCCTGTATCAGAACCACTTTGGGGGGAATGGTTGGGGGGACGTGGAACCTTGTTAAAAACACAAACGAGGTAAGACATAGTGTCTTAAACTTCACAAGGTCACACTAGCATGTAGACAGAAATTCTCTTGTGTTGATTTACATATGGAACCTTCCTGAGAAGAATTTTCCCTGGTAGCTCAGATGGTAAAGAATGTGCCTGCAATGTGAAGGCCCCGGTTCAATAGACTCCAGTATTTTGGAGTGGAAATGGCAACCCACTCCAGTATTTTTGTCTGGAGAATTCTATGGCCAGGGGAGACTGGTGGGCTACAGTCCATGGAGTCACAAAGAGTCGGACACGACTGAACAACTAACAGCATCCCCAGAGATGTACTGTAATCAGAATGTATCTGACTCTCTACTGGCTTCTTTGGGGAAGAGAAAATAAAAACGTGCTATTTCTAAAATTCATTGATTGTTGCCTTCCTCGTTTGGATGGGTCTGCTGCTGCTGCTGCTGCTGCTTCTAAGTCGCTTCAGTTGTGTCCGACTCTGTGTGACCCCAGAGATGGCAGCCCACCAGGCTCCCCTGTCCCTGGGATTCTCCAGGCAAGAACACTGGAGTGGGTTGCTATTTCCTTCTCCAGTGCGTGAAAGTGAAAAGTGAAAGTGAAGTCACTCAGTCGTGTCTGACTTCTAGCGACCCCATGGACTTCAGCCTTCCAGGCTCCTCCGACCATGGGATTTTCCAGGCAAGAGTACTGGAGTGGGGTGCCATTGCCTCCTCCTTGGATGGGTCTACATTTTGCTAAAAACAAATGATGGGAATCTTTTGTCAATAACTCAAAAAACCAAAAAGAAACCCACAGATGAGAACCAGGAATCTGTTTTCCTGGGCAGGGGTTGTGGGTTGAATTGTGCTCTTAAAAAAAAAAAAAAAAAAAAAAAATATATATATATATATATATATATATATATATATATGCAAATCCTAATCCCCAGTATCTCATAATAAAATAGGTTTGTTGCAAATGTAATTGGCTAAGACCAGGTCATGCTGGAGTACCATGGGCCACAATCTGGTGTTACTGATGTCCTTATGAGAAAAGGAGAAGGGACACAGACCCACAGGCAAGATGACTGCATGAAAATGGAGAGATGCAGGGAGAAGACCATGCAATGCACAGGCAGAGATGGGAGGGATGTTCCCACAAGCCAAGGGATGCCAAGGAGAGCCAGTCACTCTGGGAAGATGGGAAGAGGCAAGGAAGGATTCCCCAGGGAGTCTCAGAGGAGCCCACCCTGCTGACACCTTGGTCTTTGACATCTGGCCTCCAGGACTGTGAGAAAACACATTTCTGCTATTTTGAGCCACCTAGCTTGTGTGACTTTGAGACTACAGCCCTAGGAAATGAATACAGGAAGTGTCTCAGGTGATTAGTGTGTCAAAATAGCTTAAAACCACTGAGCTGAAGAGTCTCGTGCACCCTTGCAGACCATGAGACTGTGATGGGTGCCTCTAGGTCTGGATGATTCCTGTTCCCCAAACAACTGTCTGGCCATCTAGGGTCCTGACACCAGGGCTCTCCGGAAGAGAATAAAGCCAGTGAGAAACTTCTGAAGAAGATATTCATAACCTCCTCCCTACTTTGCAGATGGGAAGTGAGGAAACTGGCCTGAAGTTTCAAGGCTGATAGGTGTCCAAGCAAGGCTTCTACTTGGGACTGGGGCATGCTCAGCTCTCTGCTATGTCCAGCCTTCTTATTGTCTCTGGGTCTGATCTGTTGCTGTTGTTCAGTTGCTGAGTCGTGTCTGACTCTTTGCGATCCCATGGACTGCAGCACGCCAGGCTCCCCTGTCCTTCACCAACTCCTGGAGCTTGTGCAAACCCATGTCTGTCGAGTCAATGATGCCATCCAACCATCTCATCCTCTGCCCTCCCCTTCTCCTCCTGCCTTCAATCTTTCTCAGCATCAGGGGCTTTTCCAATGAGTTGGCTCTTGGCATCAGGTGGCCCGAGTACTGGAGCTTGAGCTTTAGCACAATTCAGCAAATACTACGAGCATCAGCCACCGAGGTGGGTGCCCAAGAGGCAGAAGTGGACCATCCATCCACTTGGTTCACACTGCTGCATAGACTTTCAGGGGCACCTCTGGGCCCAAGCTTTAGGACAGCTGGGCTCTGCCAGCTGTCCCCTTCTAATGCCCCAACAGTGACACATTTCCCAAAGCTCACTCTCTGCCTGAAACCCAGAGGCAGCCTCAACTCAGACCCCAGGACAGACGTCCCCATCTACTCTGCAGGGGACTCTGACCCCCTCAGTGGTCTGAGGCTGGCTAGTGCAGCAGGGGGAAGCCGGATGGCCCTGGTGTCGTCTAATCCTCAAGGACTTGTAGAGGTTATGGCTTCTGCCTGTGTTCCCAGAAACATTCCATACTCAGGCCTCATCATCCGGCCTGGGGCAGTGACTGTGAGTCATACAGGGGGGCTCTTGTCCTGGTCCTGGGGCCCAGGAAGGGCTCTTCCTTAGTCTGGGTCATGTCACAGTTGGTCACGTGATATGTTGGTCAGCTGACCAAACTGAGGATGGCTTTACAGCTCCCAGGCCCTGGTCCTCCCATGCTTTCTGTTTACAGGACTTAATCTTTCTGCAGAACTGCATGTCAACCTCAATTCTCTTTCTGTTCTCTGGTAGCCAAATCTGGCTTTTCTTTGTGTCTTACCTCCCTCCAGGAAAACTGTAAAAATCAGCTGAGCTCAGCTGGCCCAGGCCAGGGCTGTCTGCAAAACCAATGCTTTAAAAGATTTTGGGTTCACCACTTCCTCTTTTAGGGCACAGAGCCAGGCTACCTACCACAACCCAGGGTACCTTTCCTCCCATTTAGCCAGACCCAGCAAGCTCCAGGCTGTCAGGCTAGCCTCTTCCAAAGATTTGCTAATGTTGTCCTGACAACCATCCAGTATTAGATAAGCACTGTTACGCTTCCAACTTTACAGATGCACACAACAAAAACAGAGGCAGAAAGACGTCAAGTAACTTAGCCAAGATCACATAGCTAGTAATTTTCAGAAACTGGACTCTGACCCAGATGCTACTGAGAGCTCATAGTCAAAATTTCACAGAGCAGCTTGAAGGCCTGCAACTGTGAGCATGTAGATGGATGACAGATAGATGTTACATAAACAGAGAGATGATAACTAATAGGTAGATAACAGATGACATAAACAGATGATAGATAATATAGATCCCATGGACAGAGGAGCCAGGCAGGCTACAGTCCATGGGATCACCAAGTCAGACATGACTGTGTGACTTTCACTTTTTTATTTTCAGATAATATAGACAGCTTGATGGAAAGAGGGTAAAAAGGTAGATAAATGGATAGAGAATAGATGACTGGATTGATAGATGATAGAAGATATAGAAAGAAAAATAACAGATGATAAAGAGATGATAGATGATTGATTAATAAATCATCACACAGAGTGATAGAAAGAAGGAAAGGTAGATCAATGATGGATGATAATAGGTAGATAGGAGATAGACAGATGGATATTCTGTAGATGAAAGAGGCTGGTAAATCTCACAGGTGGTGGTTTAGTCACTCAGTTGTGCCACTGTTGCAACTCCTCTGTCCATGGAATTCTCCAGGCCAGAATACTGGAGTGGGCTGCCTTTCCCTTCTCCAGGGGATCTTCCCCACCCAGGGATCGAACCCAGGTCTCCCACATTGCAGGCAGATTCTTTACCAGCTGAGCCACCAGGGAAGCCCCAAATCCCACAGGAAATAGATATAATTTGCTATATGTATGTTATTACATATTTTTTTTAATCTAACAGCTTGCTATATGTATGTTATTACATATCTTTTTTATCTTTTGTTTTTTTAAAATTCCACACAGGCACCCAGACTCATGAGGGCCTCCTCCAGAGGATGAAATAAATGCTCAGAGGAATCAAGCATCTCACACAGGGGCTTTCTGCCCAGAGGCTGAGAGCTGACCTGTCCCCGAGACGCCCCCTGGGGAAGGGGTGGCTTCCTCGGGCAGTGAGTCGGGGTCGGGTGGGCATGGGGGAATGTGAGTCTCCCTGTTGGAAGTGAGCCTCCGAAAACGAACAGGAGTCGCCCTCGAGATGCTACCTCAAGTCTTCAGGACCTGGATGCTGGGAGTGAGGCTTCACCCTCAGGAGCCTGCGGGCTGTGACCGTCTTAATCTCTGAGGAGACATGGGGACTTGAGGGCTCCCTGGTGCCAAGTTCCCACTCACCCCCGCCCCCACCCTGGGGGTCTGCAGCTGGGGGAGGGTGCCCCAGCAGGGGGCAGGGGACTCCCTGCCCCAGAAGGCTGGTCTGGAGCCAGACCCAGGAGTTCAGCTCTGCCCATCCCCCCCCCACTAGAGGCAACCTCTTGTGCCTCAGTTTCCCTGGCCTGTACAACGAGGACCTTAACAGCAATCATGTCACCGAGTGGCTGTGCGGGTCAGCGAGTTTCCACATGAAAAGCGGTGGGTGGAGGTAGACCTTTGACCCTCCCTCCCCCTCCCCGTATGACAATGGCTTTGCCCAGGCAGTTACTAAAGTCAGACCCTGGGTTTGTCTTGGCCTGACCTGTTTCCATTTTCAATTGAAAAATTGAATTTGGATAGACTTCAGCCTGACCGGCCTGCTCCCTGGACCTCGGCTGGCCAGCTCTGAGTAACTGCAGACAGGGTGGGGTCACCAGGGTTGGGCTGTTGGATATTTCACCTCCTCCTGTGGTTTTGGGCAGCCTGCTCCGTGACAGGCAGTAGCCTTGAAATTGGACTTTGCCAGAGGGTGTTTGGGTCACTCTATGTGTTGCTGGAAAGGCCTGTTCTCAGACACACTGGGTCATCAGCTGTGCGGGAGCTGCCTTCTTTGGACCGGTGGCCCCTCAGCCATCCCAAGTCTGGGGGACCACCAGACCCCGATGACTGTTGCTCTGTGGTGTGGGGTTGCCCTTTCCATGCAGGCAAAGTTCTGGCGGCTGATGAGACAGTCAAAAATCTGCCTGCAATGCTGGAAACCCGGGTTCAATCCCTTAGCCAGGAAGATCCCCTAGAGAAGGAAAGGACAATCCATTACAGTATTCCTGCCTGGAGAATCCCATGGACACAGGAGCTTGGTGGGCTATAGTCCGTGGGGTCGCAAAGAGTCGGACACGACTGAGTGACTTTGACTTTTCCATCCGGAAGTCACAGACTTCTCCTTCGTGACTGTCTCTGTGCTGTCCTGGCCATAAGGCCCTTCTCCAGCCCCCTGACACCACTCACCAGAGCGCTGGGGAATGCAGAGCTGGGGAACCCCAGCCAGCCATGCCCCTGCCCCAACCTTGTTTCTACCCCTCACCTTGAGGTATCTTCCCCTGGCAGCATTCAGTCAGCAGTGAAAGTGAAAGCCACTCAGTTGTGTCCGACTCTTTACAACCCCATGGAGTATACAGTTTATGGAATTCTCCAGGCCAGAATACTGGAGTGGGTAGCTTTTCCTTTCTCTGGGAGATCTTCCCAATCCAGGGATCGAACCCAGGTCTCCTGCATTGTGGGCAGATTCTTTATCAGCTGAGCCACCAGGGAAGCCCAAGAATATTAGAGTGGGTAGCCTATCCTTTCTCCAGAGGATCTTCCCAACCCAGGAATCGAACCGGGGTCTCCTGCATTGCAGGCAGAGTCTTTACCAACTGAGCTGTCAGGGAAGCCCAGGGCTACTATCAAAAACTGTCCCAAAGTAGGCTGACTGGGGATTCATCCCTTCACGACCTCTGCAGATGGTTCCCTCTGCCTATGACACCAGGCCAGGTAGAACACTGAAAATTCTGTGAATCTAAAATTTGAATAAGGGGACTTCCCTGCTGGTCTAGTGATTAAGAATGCACCTTCCAAAGCAGGAGACGTGAGCTTGATTAATCCCTGGTTGGGGACCTAAGATCCCACAATGCCTAGGGACAGCTAAACCTGCATATAGCAACTTCTGAGCCTGCACTTCAGAGCCTGCGTGCAGCAACCAGAGAGAAACCCTGGAGCCGCAGCGAAAGATCTCGCATGCTGTAACTAAGCCCTGATGCAGCCAAATAAATATATTAAAAAACCACACTTGAATAAGAGCCTTTAGCTTGGGGCACAAGGTTGTGCATATATGTTGGGGGCTTTTTAATTGTTTTTTTCTATTTTTCCTTTTCCATTATGGTTTATCACAGGCTATTGAATATAGTTCCCTGTGCTGTAAAGTAGGAGCTTGTTTATCCATCCTATATATAGAAGTTTACATCTATGAATCCCAAACTCCTAGTCCTTCCCACCCCCACTGCCGCCCTTTCCCCTTGGCAACCAAAAGTCTATTCTGTGTCTGTGAGTATATCGCTGTTTTATTCAGTTCAGTTCAGTTCAGTCGCTCAGTCGTGTCCCACTCTTTGCAACCCCATGCATCGCAGCACGCCAGGCCTCCCTGTCCATCACCAACTCCCAGAGTTCACCCAAACTCATGTCCATCGAGTCAGTGATGCCATCCAGCCATCTCATCCTCTGTCTTCTTCTCCTGCCCCCAATCCCTCCCAGCATCAGGGTCTTTTCCAATGAGTCAACTCATTGCATGAGGTGGCCAAAGTATTGGAGTTTTAGCTTTAGCATCAGTCCTTCCAATGAATACCCAGGACTGGTCTCCTTTAGGATGGACTGGTTGGATCTCCTTGCAGTCCAAGGGACTCTCAAGAGTCTTCTCCAACACCACAGCTCAAAGGCATCAATTCTTCAGCACTCAGCTTTCTTCACAGTCCAACTCTCACATCCATATATGACCACTGGAAAAACCATAGCCTTGACTAGACAGACCTTTGTTGGCAAAGTAATGTCTCTGCTTTTTAATACGCTGTGTAGGTTAGTCATAACTTTCCTTTCAAGGAGTAAGCGTCTTTTAATTTCACGGCTGCAGTCACCAGCTGCAGGGATTTTGGAGCCCCCCAAAATAAAGTCTGACATTGTTTCCACTGTTTCCCCATCTATTTGCCATGAAGTGATGGGCCCAGATGCTGTGATCTTCATTTTCTGAATGTTGGGCTTTAAGCCAGCTTCATCACTCTCCTGTTTCACTTCTGTTTTGTAGATAAGCTCATTTGTGCCATATTTTAGATTCCACATGTAAGTGATATCACACGGTATTTGCCTTTCTTTTTCTGACTTACTTCACTTAGCATGATAATGTCTAGCTGCATCCATGTTGCTGCAAGTGGGTAGATATTGGACAGATGGATAGTGGATGTTTCGTTCTTTTTATGGCTGAGCAGTATTCCATTGGATATACGTACCACATCTTCTTTATCCATTCATCTGTTGGTGGACATTTAGGTGGCATCCACGTCTTGGCTGTTGTGAACAGTGTTGCTGTGAATATAGAGTTGCATGTATATTTCAGAATTATAGTTTTGTCTGGATATATATCCAGGAGTGGGATTGCTGGATCATATAGTAATTCTATTTTTAGTTTTCTGAGGAACTTTCATACTGTTTTCCACAGTGGGTGCACCACCCTACATTCCCACCAACAGTGTAGGAGGGTTCCCTTTGCTCCACACACTCTTGGGCATTTGTTACTTGTAAACTTTTTAATATCTGACCAGTGTGGGATGATACCTCACTTCATTCTGATTTGCATTTCAAAGGAGATCAGCCCTGGGTGTTCTTTGGAAGGAATGATACTAAAGCTGAAACTCCAGTACTTTGGCCACCTCATGCGAAGAGTTGACTCATTCTGGGAGGGATTGGGGGCAGGAGGAAAGGGGACGACCGAGGATGAGATGGCTGGATGTCATCACCGACTCGATGGACGTGAGTTTGAGTGAACTCCGGGACTTGGTGATGGACAGGGAGGCCTGGCGTGCTGCGATTCATGAGGTTGCAAAGAGTTGGACATGACTGAGTGACTGAACTGAACTGACCCTCTGAGACTATGTCTAATGCTGCATGAATAACTTGATTTTATATCTAAGCATTCAAGCTCACAAACAGTTCAGTCTATACCTCAAGATTCAAGTGCATATTCTAACTAATGTTTCGTCCACAAAGGATCAGGATCCATATTCCTGTTCCACAACAATCTCAGAGCCTTTGTTTTAAAGACTTAGGGTCAAGAACAAAGCCACCCTCTTCTTAGACTTGTAACATTTAAAGGTACCTTGAGTCTAGTCAAGGCTATGGTTTTTTCAGTGGTTATGTATGGATGTGAGAGTTGGACTGTGAAGAAAGCTGAGAGCCGAAGAATTGATGCTTTTGAACTGTGGTGTTGGAGAAGACTCTTGAGAGTCCCTTGGACTGCAAGGAGATCCAACCAGTCCATCCTAAAGGGGATCAGTCCTGGGTGTTCATTGGAAGGATTGATGCTGAAGCTGAAACTCCAATACTTTGGCCGCCTCATGCAGTGAGTTGACTCACTGGAAAAGACCCTGATGCTGGGAGGGATTGGGGGTAGGAGAAGAAGGGGACGACAGAGGATGAGATGGCTGGATGGCATCACTGACTCGATGGACATGAATTTGGGTGAACTCTGGGAGTTGGCGATGGATAGGGAGGCCTGGTGTGCTGCGATTCATGGGGTTGCGAAGAATCGGATACGACTGAGCGACTGAACTGAACTGAACTGAATAATTAGTGATGAGCATCTTTTCATGTGCCTACTGGCCATCTGTTTGAGCAAGCTCTGGGAGTTGGTGATGGACAAGGAAGCCTGTCGTGCTGCAGTCCATGGGCTTGCAAAGAGCCAGACCTGACCTAGCAACTGGACTGAACTGAACTTGCCATCTGTATGTCTTCTTCAGAAATTTGTTTATTACGGTCTTCTGCCCATTTTTCACTTGGGTTGTTGTTTTTTGATGTTATTGATGAGTTGTATGAGCTGGTGTTATATTTTGGAGATTGCATCTCAGCCCTTGTCAGTTGCATCATTTGCAAATATTTTCTCCCATTGGGTAGGTTGTCTTTTTGTTTGGTTTTGGTTTTAATGATTTCCTTGCTGTGCAAAAGGGGGCTTTCTATTTATTTAAAAATTTGTATCTAGGGCAAGAAGCCCTTAGACATACCAGCCCAGAGTCCTGAATGATGAGAAGCTAGACAGCCTTCAGAACATACAGAGACCAAAGACTTTTCCAGGACTAAACCAGTCACTGGTTTTCTAGTGGACTGAGCTGCCAGCAGTCCCCTGAGGTGACTGGGTTATGATCCGTGCTGGGGGGGTGGCGGTGGCAGTTCCAAAGCCTCCCGCACTCTACATCTTGTCAGTGATGTGGGAATGATGCTCTTTCCTGAGCGCTTTGAGGTTTTGTGCCATGCTGGGCGGTTGGCATCAGATGCAAACAGAGTTAATAACTCTGCAAAAAGTCACCAGACAGTTTATCCCATTGGCACCAAGCCTAGAATTATAAGCAGTTCCTGACTTCTTCAAAGCCTTCTTGCTTTGAATTTTCCAAATCGAAAATAAATATTGAGGGCAGTTAACATCCCTTGGCCCTCTCACGGGTGAAGGATCCGTAAGTTCAAGAAACCTCTCGTTTCGTTCCATGTTGGCCCGTGGAACTTGTTAACTCAGTATTAACACAGTTCTTCCAGATTTTGAATAAAAAGAGAGAGCACGCACTGGGCTCTGGGTCAATATTTTCCTGTCTTAAAGAAGACTTGGGCATGCCAATATTCCCTCTCAGAGGAAAACAGCTGTTGGTCTTTTCTTCCCTTCCTGGATGCATTGTTCCACTCGCCCGCTATCCTCAGAGCATCCTCGAGGGGGCAGCAAACCCCAACGGTCCGGCGGCGTTTCCGGGGCCCTGGCAGCCCCTGAACCCACAAGAGCCCATTTCAAGCTGGTCTCCAGAGCCGGGGGAGGGGAAGGGGGGATGGTTATTGGATTACTGGTCGCCTTCTCAGGCATTTCTCGGGGATTGACAGGAAAGCGCATCTCCTGGAGGGGAAAGCCAGAGCTCCCCTTGTCTCATTTTTAGAGCACGGCGAACATGACCAGACCTATTAATTACTTAATTGCGGTTCTGGGGCTTTGAAGATGAAAAAGCTGTGTAAGTGGCGAGTTCTGCCGTCTCCAGCCTGGGGAACTCTTTCAAGTTACCAGCTTCACTCCGGTGACCTTCTCCGGTGACAAGGACCACCTGCCCCAGCCCCTGTGGGTCAAGGAAGTGCCTCCTGGGTGAAGCCACTTGCAAACACTTCCTTGAGCTCAGAGCCACGCAGCAGGCTGCCCACGGAGTCCCAGCAAAGGGCTTAGTCACACTCTGCCCTGCTGGAGTCCCTGGCCCCCAGGGGTGGCTGAGAAGCTGCAGGGGGTGCTGGCTCCTGGCTGACTCTCTGCTGGGCTGGAGCCCTGCTGACTCTGTGGCCCTGCCTCCAGGCGCCGGGACCAGCTCAGCCTGAGGCCATCCACCAGGGGGAGGAGGGTGTAGGAGGAGGGAGGAGGGGAACCAGGGCGTCACCTACACAGGTGCAACCAAGACACAGGTAACGATGGAACCCCTCGAACGTGGAGCTGATGCTTAATTTACAAAGAACTTTCTCGGCCGACCTTATCTCGTGGGAGTCAGGGGAGGATTCTGGGAAGGCTCTGTGAAGTTGAGGATGTGCGTGGGAGGAGCACAGAGGTGCGGAAGGAGCAGAGATGCCGGTGGGAGGTGAGGCCGACGTGCAGAACCTCTTCTTTGAAAGCCCTGCTACACGCCCCCTCCTACTTCCCTTTCCAGTTAGAAGGGACCACTGATGTGGTTAGAAAGGTGAAAGCCTACTTCTAAGAGGTGCCTAGAATAGTCAAATTCATAGAGTCAGAAAGTACATTGGTAGATGCTTCAGGCTGGGGCTGGGGCTGGGGGGTTAGGGGTGGGAGGGGGAATGGGGACGTAATGGGGACCGAGTTTCAGTTGAGGAAGGAGATGCTGAGAGTGTGAATGTACTTCGTGTCACTGAAATGTACAGTTAACTATGGCTAAAATAGTATGTTTTGTATTATGTGACTTTTATGACAATACCAAAAAAAAAAAAAAAAGGCGAAATCCTAAAGGCAGCTAACTTCCCAAACTCTGACCTCAGCTAAGATGGGAGCCTTCGTGGGAACAGAATTAAAATTAATCCCTGTAAAGTGGGGCCTCTGACACACTCTGCTGCTCTTAATAAAGTAATTCTTGGGCATGTTGTAAATAGTCCCTATTTGCATCTACACTGAAGGGCAGGAGAAACCACTGAAGAAACTAAAAAGTCCAGAATCACTGCCCAGGACCGGAGGGGAAAGAAGCACCGGTTCCAGGGCGTGGTCCTTCACCCGCGGGGCTAGCGTGTTTTCTTCCCTAGCGGGGGTGTCCTTGTTTTCTTACGCAGTGCAGGTGGCCTTTCATTGCAGCCCAGGGCCTCGAATGGCGCTGCTTCACTTAATTTGGGGGGCCCCTAACTTGCGGCCTCAAGGGCAAGACCTGGACCTGCTTTACTTGGCAAGTGTAGGAAGCACACAGCACAGGTTCCCCTTCCCGGGTCTTCCACGCATGCGTACTGTGGGTGCAGAGGTGCACCTGGGGGGGCAGGGAGGGGACACCGGAGCAGAAGGGCCAGTTCATCAACACATCCCTGTGGTCCTTGAGGTCCTTTGGGTTACCAGGATCACAGAAGTGGCTCTTGGCTTATCAGCTTAATCAAAGTGTAATTAAAACTGGGGGTGTGCTGGAGGAAGACTGTGGTGTCATGGCTCAGAGAGTGTGTTAGCCGTGCTAAGTTGCCCCTTCCTTGTCCAGCTCTCTTCCCAGGAGAGCACAGTGATACCCTTGACACTTGATCTGCTTAGATCAGTGGCGTGTGTGGCTAGTGGATCAGAGTGTGTGTGTGTGTGTGTGTGTGTGCGTGTATGTGTGTGTGTGCGCGCAGGGGGTGAGCATGTGTGTAGGTGTGTGGGTATATGTGTGCATGTGTGAGACCTTAGGGAACCAGTAGCTTCTCCAGGTTGTGTATTTCATGTCATTTATTTTCATGTGTTATTTTGTGTGAAACCCTTGCCATAACCCTACTGGGGTGGGGAGCGGGAAGGATCATTTTTTCATATCCAACATTAAACTTGGCAGGAAAGAGCACTAATCTCTAGAATTTTCTTCACTTAGTTCTGTACATATTTCCTACAAGATAGCATATTTTCTTTAGGGGTTATCAAGTTTTCCGCTGATAGAAAGTTTAGAGAGCAGAGCAAAGTACCAAGAAAAAAATTGACGTAGTTCATGGTCCCATAAAGGTCTTAAATGACCTGGACAACCACGATGTGTGGTCACTCATAGAGCCAGACATCCTGGAGTATGAAGTTAAGTGGGCGTTAGGAAGCATTACTATGGACAAAGTTAGTGGAGCTGATAGAACTCCTATTGAGCTATTTCTAATCCAAAAAGATAATGCTGTGAAAGCGCTGCACTCAATAAGGCAGCAAATTTGGAAAACCCAGCAGTGGCCATAGGACTGGGAGAGGTCAATTTTCATTCCAATTGCAAAGAATGGCAAAGAATGGCAAAGATTCAAACTACCACACAATTGGATTTATTTCACGTGCTAGCAAGGTAACGCTCAAAATCTTTTAATCTAGGCTTCAGTATTGCCTGAACCAAGAACTTCCAGATGTACACGTTGGCTTTAGAAAAGGCAGAGGAACGAATTTGCCAACATCAAGGGAATTACAGAAAACATCTACTTCTGCTTCATTGACTACACTAAAGTCCTTGACTGTGTGGATCACAACAAGCTGTGGAAAATTCTTAAAGTGATGGGCATACCAGACCACCTTACTTGTATTCTGAGAAACTGTATGTAGGTCAAGAAGCAGCAGTCAGAACTGGACATGGAACAACTGACTGGTTCAAAATTGGAAAAGGAGTATGTCAAGGTTGTATATTGTCACCTTGCTTATTTAATTTATATGCAGAGTACATCACAAGAAATGCTGGGCTGGATGAATCACAAGGTGGAATCAAGATTGCCAGGAGAAATATCAACAACCTTAGATATGCAGATGATACTACCTTTATGGCAGAAAGTGAAGAGGAACTAAAGACCCTCTTGATGAAAGTGAATGAGGAGAGTGAAAAAGCTGGCTTAAAACTCAAAATTTAAAAAAACTAAGATCATGGCATCCAGTCCCATCATTTCATGGCAAATAGAACGGGAAAAAGTGGAAGTAGTGACAGATTCTTTTTTCCTTGGGCTCCAAAATCACCTAGGACAGTGATTGCAGCCATGAAATTAAAAGACACTTGCTCCTTGGAAGAAACACTATGGCAAACCTAGACAGCATATTAAAAATTAGAGACATCACTTTGCTGACAAAGATCCATATGGTCAAAGCTATGGTATTTCTAGTAGTCATGTACTGATGTGAGATTTGGACCGTAAAGAAGGCCAAGTGCTAAAGAATTGATGTTTTCAAATTGTGGTACTGGAGAAGCTCTTGAGAGTCCCTTAGACAGCAAAGACATCAAACCAGTCAATCCCATAGGAAATCAACCCTGAATATTCATTGGAAGGACTGATGCTAAAGCTCCAATATTTTGGCCACCTGATGTGAAGAGCCTACTCATTAGAAAAGACCCTGATGGTGGGAAAGATTAAGGGCAAGAAGAGAAGGGGATGACAGAGGATGAGATGGTTGGATGGCATCGTTGGCATCTTGGACTTGAGTTTGAGCAAACTCTGGGAGACAGTAAAGGACAGGGAAGCCTGGCATGCTGCAGTCCATGGGGTCGCAAAGAGTCAGACACAACTTAGCAAGTGAACAACGGCAACAACAACAACAATGATCCTGCCATTCACAGAGAACAATTGTCTCCTTTGGTAGATATCATATATAACATATATAATAAAAATGGGCATGTATTATAATGTATATGCATATAATGAGCACATTTTGGGGTTATTTTTCTTTTCATTTGCTGGATTTCCCACTCCATTAAATAGCCTGTTTCATTATTTTAAAAGCGATCAATGCAAAGAAATCGAGGAAAACAACAGAATGGGAAAGACTAGAGATCTCTTCAAGAAAATTAGAGATACCAAGGGAACATTTCATGCAAAGATGGGCTCGGTAAAGGACAGAAATGGTATGGACCTAACAGAAGCAGAAGATATTAAGAAGAGGATGGAAGAACTGTACAAAAAAGATCTTCACAACCCAGATAATCATGATGATGTGATCACTAATCTAGAGCCAGACATCTTGGAATGTGAAGTCAAGTGGGCCTTAGAAAGCATCACTACAAACAAAGCTAGTGGAGGTGCTGGAATTCCAGTGGAGCTGTTTCAAATCCTGAAAGATGATGCTGTGAAAGTGCTGCACTCAATATGCCAGCACATTTGGAAAACTCAGCAGTGGCCACAGGACTGGAAAAGGTCAGTTTTCATTCCAATCCCAAAGAAAGGCAATGCCAAAGAATGTGCAAACTACCGCACAGTTGCACTCATCTCACATGCTAGTAAAGTCATGCTCAAAATTCTCCAAGCCAGACTTCAGCAATACGTGAACCATGAACTCCCTGATGTTCAAGCTGGTTTTAGAAAAGGCTAACCCTAACCCTAACCAGAGATCAAATTGCCAACATCCGCTGGATTGTGGAAAAAGCAAGAGAGTTCCAGAAAAACGTCTATTTCTGCTTTATTGACTATGCCAAAACCTTTGACTGTGTGGATCACAATGAACTGTGGAAAATTCTGAAAGAGATGGGAATACCAGACCACCTAACCTGCCTCTTGAGAAATCTGTATGCAGGTCAGGAAGCAACAGTTAGAAGTGGACATGGAACAACAGACTGGTTCCAAATAAGAAAAGGATTACGTCAAGGCTGTATATTGTCACCCTGCTTATTTAACTTCTATGCAGAGTACATCATGAGAAACGCTGGACTGGAAGAAACACAAGCTGGAATCAAGATTGCCGGGAGAAATCTCAATAACCTCAGATACACAGATGACACCACCCTTATGGCAGAAAGTGAAGAGAAGCTAAAAAGCCTCTTGATGAAAGTGAAAGAGGAGAGTGAAAAAGTTGGCGTAAAGCTCAACATTCAGAAAACGAAGATCATGGCATCTGGTCCCATCACTTCATGGGAAATAGATGGGGAAACAGTAGAAACAGTGGCTGACTTTATTTTTGGGGGCTCCAAAATCACTGCAGATGGTGACTGCAGCCATGAAATTAAAAGACACTTACTCCTTGGAAGAAAAGTTATGACCAACCTAGATAGTATATTCAAAAGCAGAGACATTACTTTGCTGACTAACGTCCGTCTAGTCAAGGCTATGGTTTTTCCATTGGTCATGTATGGATGCAGAGAGTTGGACTGTGAAGAAGGCTGAGAGCCGAAGAATTGATGCTTTTGGACTGTGGTGTTGGAGAAGACTCTTGAGAGTCCCTTGGACTGCAAGGAGGTCCAACCAGTCCATTCTGAAGATCAGCCCTGGGATTTCTTTGGAAGGAATGATGCTAAAGCTGAAGCTCCAGTACTTTGGCCACCTCATGCGAAGAGTTGACTCATTGGAAAAGATTCTGATGCTGGGAGAGATTGGGGGCAGGACGAGAAGGGGACGACTGAGGATGAAATGGCTGGATGGCATAAGGGACTCGATGGACGTGAGTCTGAGTGAACTCCAGGAGATGGTGATGGACAGGGAGGCCTGACGTGCTGCGATTCATGGGGTCGCAAAGAGTCGGACATGACTGAGCGACTGAAATGAACTGAACTGAACTGAACTGAACTATTACATACATGTAGTTAATTTACTTCTCCATTTTTGGACATCAAGGTGCTTCCAGTTCTTTCCTGTTATAAAGAATGAAGTAATAAACGTCATTGAAGAAGGGTCTTTGTACACCCTTTGATTATTTCCTTCGGATAAATTTCTGTGAGTAGAAATGTTGTGTTAAGGATATTTTTAAGGTATTTTGATAAGTAGGATCAAATGCCCTCCTGAAGCGCTGCACCAAGTCCTCCCTCTGTGACTCTGAGTGTTATTGCGAAATAGTTTCCTATTTTACAGGTGTGTGCTCAGTCACTCAGTCATGTCTGACTCTTTGCGACCCCATGGACTATAGCCCGCCAGGCTCCTCTGTCCATGGGATTATCCTGACAAGAATAGTAAAGAGAATTGCCACTTCCCTGTCCAGGGGATCGTCTTGATCCAGGGATAGAACCCGCGTCTCCTGCATTGGGAGGTGCGTTCTTTACTACTGTAGCACTGAGCCATCTTACAGAAGACAGTGATATTTCATTGTGTCTTTATTTTTTAATAGTTTATAAATAATTACTTTTGAGGTGTAACATGTGAATGCACACATCTTAAGAGGACAATGCAATGCATTTTTCTGTGTAGAAATGTGCATGTCTCCACTGTCCAGCTCAGGGTGTAGGCATTTGCACCACTCCAGGAGGCCCTGTGTGCCCCCTCCCAGACAGCTCTCACCTCCACCCCACCCCACCTCAACCCTGGCTAGAAGATAACCACCATTTTGCCTTTTCCACTTTAGAACAGTGTGTCTGTTTGTGACTCTCATATAAATTGAAATATAAGTAACTACTCTGTCCCTGAAATTCACCCATGTCAATTTCTGCACCTGTAGCTTGCTTTTTCTCACTGCTGAGTCTATTCCATTATATGAATAAACCACACTTTTCTTATCCATTTCTCTGTAGAAGTACATTTTGGTTGTTTTCAGTTTTGACTTACAATGAGTTCAATTCATTCTTTTTTTTTTTTCTTAAAAAAAGTTTTATTGATATACAATTGACATAAAATAAACCACATATTTAAAATGCATGAATTTTGAAATATGTAAACACACTCATGAAACCATCTCTACAATTAAGATGGGGACCATATCTACCATCCTTGGAGGTTTCCTTCTGATGCTTTGCATTCCCTTGCCTTCCCACTCTTATTACTATTATAGTTGACCCTTGAACTACACATGTTTGAACTATGGAGGTCCACTTATAGGAGGATTTTTTTTTTCCAGTAAATGCATGCTGAGAGTACTTCATGATCCATAGTTAGTTAAACCTGAGGATGCAGAACTTTGGATAACCGAGGTCGGATTGTTAATATGATACTCAACTGTGTAGGGGGCTTGACATCCCTAAACTCTGAGTTGTTGAAGGGTCAGCTGTACCTTGTCCTTTCTAGAAGTTTATAGAATCATACAGTATGGATTCTTAGTGATCTGGCTTCTTTGACTCTGCTGTGAACATTCTTATAATGTCTTTTGAACCTAAGCACTCACATCCCTGGAGTGTATGCCCAGGAGTGAAATGTCAAGTCAGACAGCATTCGTATATTTAGTTTTAGTAGATCCAAAGATTTCTAGGTGGTTATATCAATTTAATTTCCTACCAGGCATGCATGAGAATTCCAGTTGCTCCACATCCTTGCCAACACACAATATTTTTGTCCTTTTAATTTCAGACATTCTGGTTTAATCTGTATTTTTATTATTAGAGATGAAGTTGATTATTTTTGATGTGTGTGTATTGATGACTCAAATTTCTTGCGTTTTGAATTGCTTGTTCAAGAAGACTTCTACCCTTCTTTTGTATTAGAGAGACTGTTTCTTATTGATTTTGAGTCCTTTGTTTATTATTATTAATATTATTGTCACACTTGGTAGTATATGTTGCCAAGAGATATATGCTTTTGTTTATATAAAATGGGGCTGGAAGCAAACATGTATTGAAGCCTTACTATGGACCAGGCACTGCCCTCAGTGTTTTATAAATAATCTCATCAATTCTTATGGTTTCCCTGATGGCGCAACTGGTAAAAAAAATATCTGCCTGCAATGTAGGAGATACAGGAGACTTGGGTTCAATCCCTGGGTCAGAAAGATCCCCTGGAGGAGGAAATGGCAACCCACTCCAGTATTCTTGCATGGAAAATCCCATGGGCAGAGGAGCCTAGTGGGCTATAGTCCAAAGGGTGGCAAAGAGTCAGATACGACTGAGCGTGCATGTACATATCAATCCTTATAGTTTACAGAAGAAGAAATGGAAGACACAGAAAGGTTAAAGAGCTTGCCTAAAATCATACTGTGAATGATCACTGGGGTGGGATTCATAGTACACCACTGCACACCAGCTTGTGAGTCTACCATCTCATGAGTTTTCAGCTGGAGCACTGATTGTCAAAGTTACTTGCAGGAACTGTGGAGTCTTCCGTCTTGGAGTCATGATTTCATTCTATGACGTGACTGATTCTGTTTTATTCTGTTTGTGTGCTCATCCTGATTCACATGGGAAGTGATGTAGTGTGATCAGGATTTCTGACACCATTGGGCAATAAGCAGCTGAGATCCCTTTGGTGGTCATCCATTAGTTTGGGACCCTGTCTCCCCAACCCTCCTCCCTACTGGTACCCTTGGCCCCTGGCAGACCATGCTTCTTGGTGTCTCCTGCCCACTGCTTGGGTTCAGGGCCCTCTAGCTCAATCCTGTATGTGCAGGGCTAAATTGCTATTAGAGACAGAGGTGCAGTTAATTCTTTCAGTATCATTCTCCTCTCACACCCGAGACACCTATAGTCCCACATTGAGAAGTGATTCTTGAAATAATAGTGGCAGCGTACTCTGGTTCTGTTCATTCCAAGTATTTTGTGTACAGCACAGATAGGTAGGTCGTTTAATCCTCGAATGTTTTCTTGGAATAACAGTCATACCTACCACTTACCTGCCCACAGGGATATAAAGTGGAAATATGAATTATTAAAATGTGGTACTCAAAATTTAAATATTTTTAAAACTAAAAGTTCAACAATCCAAAAAGGAAATCATGATGGAACATGAAACAGTGGGAGTTTGAGAGAACACTTCCTTGTCTTGGGAACTACAGTGGCCTGGGGGTTAGTGCTTGGGCTGGGCATTCACTGGCTACTAAATTCCTTGCAGCTGTGGAATTCTCGTCTCTGGTGATCTAGACCCTGTGAAGCAAGTCCTCTTCCTCTAAGAGGGGATGGTGGCCACTCATCCCACCTCTGCTATCATCACTCTAATATCAGGCTTCTCCCCTTCAGTGACTGATGGCCTCCCCTCTCAGTCACTCCCTGCCAGACACTCTCCCCCAAACCAATCCTCAAAGCATATCTGGATTCATCTTAAACCATCTGTATCAACAGGTCATTTCTCAAAAGCCCACAGTAAAAGAAATGCATTTTAGAATATGACCCCCAGCTACTGCATTTTAGTATATGACCCCCCAGCTACGTGTGTGGGCATATACACATTTGTATGCATACATATGGGCTTCCTTTGTGGCTCAGCTGGTAAAGAATCTGCCTGCCAGGTCAGGGAGACATGGGTTCGATCCCTGGGTTGGGAAGATTCCCCTGGAGAAGGGAAAGGCTACCCCACTCCAGTGTTCTGGCCTGGAGAATTCCATGGAGTCCATGGGGTTGCAAAGAGTCGGACACAACTGAGTGACTTTCACTTTCACTTTTCATGCATACATATATACATGCAACAGGTAAAAAAAACTCGAGACAAGATACATGAGGAACCTCCCTCGTGGCCCAGTGGTAAAGAATCCATCTTGCAATGCAGGGGATGCTGGTTTGATCCCTGGTTGGGGAAATAAGATTCCACATATTGTGGGACAATGAAGCCTACATGCCACAACTCCGAGCTCATGCACCACAACTGGAGGGCTCTCGAAATGCCCTGAAAAGGCCCCAAATGAAGTGAGGAAGATTCTGAGAGTGCCTCAAGTAAACCCTGAAGACGTCTAATTAATTAATTAATTATTTAAAAGGTTCATGAAATGTGAATTTCCTATGTGATAACCTGTCTGGCATCTTCTATTCCATTCCATTCCATTTTATTCCATTCCATTCACTTAATTTGATTCCGCTTTATTAAAATTAATGTTGCTGGTGCCCCAATGCCTTTATTTCATGACCCCTTCATGGGTTGTCCCCATACTTTGACTCAGAGGGAAAGTTCAAAATTTTTAGACTTCTTTGCAAGGTTTTTGTGACCTGGCTAGCCCCAGATTCCCCACTCCTGCCACCCACCGACTATCATCCTATCAGCTTTTTTTTTAGGACTCCATGTAGAACTCTTGGCTTTATTTACCCAAACTGGCCCACGGTAGCAGTTCCTGATGCTCAAGGCTCTTCTCTGGCTGTCTTGGTGTGTCTCATTCTCTTCTTTATCCTGTTGGTCCTATAAGCCCAGCTCAGTTTCTGCCTCCTTCCTGAAGGGTACCTGACCACAGTCCTCTCTGGTTTTCTGCCTGATACACCTGGCACCTAGATCAGGAGAATGGGCTCTGCTTTCTTGATGCTTAATTTATGAATCACCCACCATATCTAGGTTGCTTTCCCAGTTCAAACCATGGAGAAATGCTTGCCCAGAAGTAGAACATTTAGCACGTCAGCAAGTTACTGAAAGTAAAAGTGTTAGTCACTCAGTCGTGTCCGACTCTTTGTGACCCCATGGACTGTAGCCCACCAGGCTCTTATGTCCTTGGGGTTCTTCGGACAATAATACTGGAGTGGGTTGCCATTCCCTCCTCTGGGGGATCTTTCCAACCCAGGGATCAAACTCGGGTCTCCTGCATGGCAGGCAGATTCTTGCAGATTCTTTACCGTCCAAGCCACCAGGGAAGCCCCACCCCTGACCCCAGCAAGTTACTGGTGGCTCAGAATACCCAACGCTTCCTTTCCCACAGCCTCTACTTTCAGACTGCCTATGGTAATGGTGAAGAAATCAGAATGTGTTGGTAACATGTTGGAACCAGAAACCGATTTTCCTGCTGAGGTAAACAATGCTATATAGGCAGGTACACCTGAACAAACGTTTTGCGTGCTGCACTTAAAGACGGTGACATAGATTTTCATAAGGCTAGCCAAACAACCTAGCGTCCACTCAGAACATTGTTTTTACAGGAAAATACACTACATCGCATAAGGCTCTACACCACTGACCTACAAACAACTTTTGGAACTCTGCCTGTCCTTGGATTAGCACCTCCTATACTGCCCTGGCTCACCTCGTTTCTATGTGAGTAAATCTCTATCTCCCCAACTCGATGCCAAGCCTTGGAGCACAGACCTGTGTTCCCAGCTTCCTTCTATTTGCTCCCAGGCTGAGCAGGGCATCTCCTCTCTCTGTAACCACTTGTGGGTGACACCTCCCTCCCCAGCCTCCTCTGGCCACCCAGCCTCCTCGGCTCTGCCTTCCTCTTGGTTTATCCCAGAGTAAGTGGGTCCCATCCGTTGTTTGGAACATCTTAGGGATTCTTAGCAGGAAAGTGAAAACAAAGAGAGGAGACAGGAGAATAGGGGAGGAGAGGAAAGGCAGAGGCATGGAAGGAAAAGGAGATGAGAGAGGTGAGAAGGCAGACGGAGAAATGTAGAGAGGAAGACAGAAGGCAGAGAGGGTGAGGGGGAGAAAAAAAAGAAAAATGTAAATAGGGGAAGAAAGAGGTGAGAAGAGGAAAAATAAAAAGAGGACAAAATAGATAAAAGGGCAGTAAAAGAAAAAGAAAGAAATTCTACCAATTTGACCAGAAATTGTTTTCCTGATGCGGGGGACAGAATGAGACTAGGTGAAGGCAAGAGAATGAGAACTATGGTTCAGGATTCCTGTCTTAGATGAAAGGAGACCAAGGTGCACAGAGTTTTGACTCTACAAGATGAGAAGAATCATGGAGATGGGTGGTGGTGATGGCTGTACAATATTATACGTCCATTTAATACCACTGAGCTGTACACCTGCAAGTGGTTAATGTTAGTCGCTCAGTTCAGTTCAGTTCAGTTGCTCAGTCATGTCCAACTCTTCTGCAACCCCATGGACTGTAGCCCACCTCCCTCCTCTGTCCAGAGGATTCTCCAGGCAAGAATACTGGAGTGGCTTGCTATTTCTTACTCCAGGGGATTTTCCCAACCTAGGGATCCAAGCCAGGTTGCCTGCATGGTGGGCAGATTCTTTACCCTCTGAGCCACCAGGGACTCTGCAAATGGTTAAGATGATCAATTTTATGTCACCTGTATCTTGCCACAATCAAAAGCACTATTTCAAACGTTCCCATATATCCCCATTTGATCAAGCTTCCATTTGACATTCAACTAATAGTTTATGTTTGGTATATATACTAAATTTTATTGCATATTTAAAAAAATGTATGTTTATTTACTTATTTGGCTGCACTGGGCCTTAGTGGCAGAACCAGGGATCTTTAAACTTTGTTGCAGCATGCAGGATTTTTAGTTGAAGCATGCAGGATCTAATTCCTTGATCAGGGATGGGTCCCAGGTCCCCCTCCATTGGGAGGTTGGGGTCTTAGCCCCTGGACCACTAAAGAAGTCCCTTATTGCATATTTTTAAAGTAAAAAATGAATTCCAAGCTTCATACTAGACATCCAATAGCATTGTTTATTCAAAATAAATAAGAGAAATGCTCCAGAAGGCAAAGACTGGCTGAGAACGTAAATGAGGGAAATTTATGGGGTTTTAGAACAAACACCCAAAAAAGATGTCCTTTTCATTATAGACGACCGGAACGCAAAAGTAGGAAGTCAAGAAACACCTGGAGTAACAGGCAAATTTGGCCTTGGAATGCAGAATGAGACAGGGCAAAGACTAATAGAGTTTTGCCAAGAAAATGCACTGGTCATAGCAAAGATCCTCTTCCAACAACACAAGAGAAGACTCTACACATGGACATCACCAGATGGTCAACACTGAAATCAGATTGATTATATTCTTTGCAGCCAAAGATGGAGAAGCTCTATCGGTTTAGTTCAGTTCAGTCACTCAGTCATGTCCGACTCTTTGCGACCCCATGAACTGCAGCACGCCAGGCCTCCCTGTCCATCACCATCTCCTGGAGTTCACTCAGACTCACGTCCATCGAGTCCCTTATGCCATCCAGCCATCTCATCCTCAGTCGTCCCCTTCTCCTACTGCCCCCAATCCCTCTCAGCATCAGAGTCTTTTCCAATGAGTATGCATAGTACATCATGAGAAACGGTGGACTAGAAGAAACACAAGCTGGAATCAAGATTGCCGGGAGAAATCTCAATAACCTCAGATACGCAGATGACACCACCCTTATGGCAGAAAGTGAAGAGGAGCTAAAAAGCCTCTTGATGAAAGTGAAAGAGGAGAGTGAAAAAGTTGGCTTAAAGCTCAACATTCAGAAAACGAAGATCATGGCATCTGGTCCCATCACTTCATGGGAAATAGATGGGGAAACAGTAGAAACAGTGTCAGACTTTATTTTGGGGGGCTCCAAAATCACTGCAGATGGTGACTGCAGCCATGAAATTAAAAGACACTTACTCCTTGGAAGAAAAGTTATGACCAACCTAGATAGTATATTCAAAAGCGGAGACATTACTTTGCCGACTAAGGTCTGTCTAGACAAGGCTATGGTTTTTCCATTGGTCATGTATGGATGCAGAGAGTTGGACTGTGAAGAAGGCTGAGCACCGAAGAATTGATGCTTTTGAACTGTGGTGTTGAAGAAGACTCCTGAGAGTCCCTTGGACTGCAAGGAGATCCAACCAGTCCATTCTGAAGGAGATCAACTCTGGGATTTCTTTGGAAGGAATGATGCTAAAGCTGAAGCTCCAGTACTTTGGCCACCTCATGCGAAGAGTTGACTCATTGGAAAAGACTCTGATGCTGAGAGGGATTGGGGGCAGTAGGAGAAGGGGACGACAGAGGATGAGATTGCTGGATGGCATAAGGGACTCGATGGACGTGAGTCTGAGTGAACTCCGCGAGTTGGTGATGGACAGGGAGGCCTGGGGTACTGTGATTCATGGGGTCGCAAAGAGTCGGACACGACTGAGCGACTGAACTGAACTGAACTGATAATGTTCACTTCTGTATCTTGATAAGCAGTTAGGTTACATGGGTGCATACAGACACTTATGGTCACAAATGTACATCTAAGGATTGTACATTGCCTTGCATGTAAATCTTACACCAAAAAAAATTGTAAATAAATATTTAACTCAAAAAAAGGAGAGTGTTTGGGCAAGTGTTTTTAATGAATGAGGAGCTATAATCCTAACAGCATCACCAGTTGTTTGGTGACCCAGCTAAGCTGGTAAGGACAAGAGCAGTCATTCTCTGTGGCTTTGGGGTGCAGGTGACACTCCAGGGCCAGGCTCAAGTCACAGCCTCCCAGGGTGAGGTATTGCTCTGCAGTTGAGTGGGCGTCGCCCCCTCAAATTCCCTAGAGCGGTGGTCCAGCCCATCCTTGGAGTGGGAGGAGGCAGATGTCAAGCAAGACAATGGAAGGTTCTGGAGGCTTTCAAATCCCTAAGTGCTGTTGGGGTGTGGCCCTGAACACCTACATCAGGGTCTGGTGCATACCTGCCTCAGACACACCAGGCTCTGAGAAGCAAAAAGAGGTTGAGAATACAAAACCAGATGCAAAGGTCCACCAGAAGGCCTTTCCCTCAGTTCCTTAAACTGGCTTGTTGTGTCATTGACAATAAGGCTTTGGAGGATGAGGTGAAATGAACCCTCTGTGCTCCAGTTCCAAATGCCCTCTCTTGACTTATAACATGTTTCTCCTAAGGAGGGTCCTTGAGCTACCAGGAGAAGAAAAAAAAATCACTTGTGAGCTACATAATAGAAAACAATTTAATAATGGGTTTTATTTTGACAGAGGGGATACATACAATGTCATCTACTCTTTTGGTAAGCAATGTAGGACAGAGAACTCTCTTTAATTTTAGACAAAATAATACATACATACATTGGCTTAATGTTGAAGCTAGTTAACAGAAGGGGACAGAAAGAGGAGGAAAGTGAGGGTAGATGGAGATCAGAAAGATGGAGGGACTTCCTGTAGGTCTAGTGGTTAAGAATCCAACTCCACCTTCCAATGCAGAGGACAGAGATTGGATCCCTGGTTAGGGAACTAGGATCCCATGTACTGCGGGGCAACTAAACCCATGCCACAACTAGAGAGTCCCTGTGCCGCAACATAGATCTGCCCCGCAAGATGCAATGAAGATCCTATGTGTCGCAACTAAGACTCGAGACAGCCAATAAATATTTTCTTTAAAAAGAAAGAAAGATGGAGAGAGGCAGAAAAGAATGAGGAAGAGAAGGAAAATGAAGGGAAAGAGAAAGATGATTGACTGAGAGGGAAAACGAGACAAATATTCTGTACAAAACACACAGATGCGCCAGAGCGAGACCACCAGAAACGAAAGGAAAAAGATGCCCATGTTGGTGGGGAGGTGCCCCTACATACACAGGCGAGCACAAAGGCTGGACCAGGAAGAAATGGTTTCAAGCTGGGGTCTTTACAGGGGCCCCTAAAACACACAAAAAATCATGCTGCTTTTTCACACCTGCAACACGGGTGAAGATTGCTCCACCATGACCAGATGGCATTAAGCTAGAGGTCAGACATCAGAGTGACCATCGCTACTCCTGAGTGACTCGGATGACATATGGGTTCCCTTTTGGTGATGAGCTTTCCTCTAGTTTTCCTCTTCAGTGAAGACAGATTTTCAAGCAGCGTTTATGCCCTTAGAATAATTTGTCATCAGTTCATTTGGACAGAAGATGGGGGTAATGGCCCCTTAAAGGTGTCCAGGTCTTACTCTTCAGAAACTGTGACTAGATTATGATACACATTAAAGGGAAATTAAGGTTACAGATTGAACCAAGGTTACTAATGGGTTGTTGTTGAAATAAAGAGATAGTCCTGGATTGTACAGGGGACCTGGTGTAAATACATAGTTCCTGAATGGGGACGCAGAAGAGTTAGGAGTAGAGAGACAGCATCGGGAGAAAGACTCCGACTGCCATTGCTTGAGTTAGGATGGAGGAAGGGGCCATGAGTCATGGAATGTGGGTGCCTCTAGAAGCTAGAAAAAGCCAGAAAATGGATTTCCCCCTGAGACCTCCAGAAAGGCACGCAGCCCTGCTGATACCTTGATTTGAGCCCAATGAGACCCATTCAGACTTCTGACTGACAGAACTGTAAGAGAATAAATTTATGTTTTCTAAATCCTCAAAGTCTGTGATCATTTGTTACAGTAGCCTTACAAACCAAACATAGACAGACAGCTCTAGAAAATCTATTCAAAAGACTTCAAGCTCTTGGTATGCATGCAATGAATACTTCATTTTCAGGCAGCCTCTGTATTATATGCATATTTGAAAACATCAACCCTGATCATCTGTCTTGTGGGTCAACAAGATGACTATTATGGTTTTTTAAAATATAAATTTATTTATTTTGATTGGAAGCTGATTACTTTACAATACTGTATTGGTTTTGCCATACATCAACATGGATCTACCACGGGTATATACGTGTTAAATAGCTATTCTTTGAACTCAGTTGAGGAGTTTTCACTATTTTATAATTAGTTTGGAATGTTTGTGTGAGTGTATCACCACAAAACCCACATTACACAGGAAAACTTGAGGTAGCCTAAGCTTCAGTTGCTGTTGTTGTTCAGCTGCTAAATCATATCACACTCTTTGCAGCCCCATGGACTGCAGCACACCAGGCTTCCCTGTCCTTCACCATCTCCTGGAGTTTTCTCAGACTCATGTCCATTGAGTTGGTGATGCCATCCAACCGTCTCATCCTCTGTCATCCCCTTCTCCTCCTGCCCTCAATTTTGCCCAGCATCAGGGTTTTTTCTAATGAGTTGGCTCTTCGCATCAGGTGGCCAAAATAGTGGAGCTTCAGCTTCAGCATCAGTCCTTCCAATGAATATTCAGGACTGATTTCCTTTAGGACTGACTTGTTTGATCTCCTTGCAGTCCAAGGGACTCTCAAATGTCTTCTCCAGCACCACAGTTCAAAAGCATCAATTCTTTAGCACTCAGCCTTTTTTATGGGTCAGTTCTCACATCTGTACATGACTACTGGAAAAGCCAAAGCTTTGACTAGACATGTCTTTGTCAGCAAAGTGATGTCTCTGATTTTTAATATGCTGCCTAGGTTTGTCATAGCTTTTTTTTCAAGGAGTATGTGTCTTTTAATTTCATGGCTGCAGTTACCATCCACAGTAATTTTGGAGCCCAAGAAAATAAAATCTGACACTGTTTCCACTGGATCAAACCTGGGTCTCCTGCATTATAGGCAGACTATTTACCATTTGAGCTACTGGGGAAGCCTCCTAAGCTCTAGAGAGTTATGAAAATTGGTGACCATCTGGAGAGCTGGAAGTATAGATACCTCTTCCCTAGTGGTTCAGACAGTAAAGAATCTGCCTGCAATGTGGAGACCTAGGTTTAATACCTAAGTAGGGAAGATCCCCTGGAGAAAGGCATGACAGCCCATTTGTTGCCTGGAGAATTCCAGGGACAGAGGAACCTAGTGGGCTACAGTCCACGGGGTCGCAAAGAGTTGAGCATGACTGAGCGACGAATATTTTCACATCAATAAAAGTTTAACTGTTTCCTTTATGTAGAACTGGAGCCTCCAAAATCATAAGTCTTTGCGTCAGAGAAGGTTTAGATCCTGGCTGCCTGTTGGCACCACTGGGAAACTTCTAGAAGTCCTGATGGGCAGACTGCATGTAAGTGAGAATTTGGGGGAGGGCCAGTAGGTATTAGTATTCTGTGCAGCTTCCCCAGTGGTTCCAGTACAGCCAAGATTAAGAACTAATACTTTCAAGGGACCCAAGGAGCAGACCCAAGGACCCTCTGGGGGCATCGAGCAGGCCCGCCTTCTGCACATGGGCTGCACAGGTAGACATAGAGGTGGGGAAAGTAAGATGTGGGGGTGATTCAAGACTCCACGGCATAAAAAGGAATGGAATTATGCCGTTTGCAACAACATGGATGGACCTAGAGATTATCATATTAAGTGAAATGAGACAGAGAAAGACAAATATCATATGATATCACTTATCAATGACCTCAGATATGCAGATGACGCCACCCTCATGGCAGAAAGTAAAGAAGAACTAAACAGCCTCTTGATGAAAGTGAAAGAGGAGAGTGAAAATGTTGGCTTAAAGCTCAACATTCAGAAAACAAAGATCATGGAATCCGGTCCCATCACTCCATGGCAAATAGATGGGGAAACAGGGGAAACAGTGGCTGGCTTTATTTTTCTGGGCTCCAAAATCACTGCAGATGGTGACTGCAGCCATGAAATTAAAAGATGTTTACTTCTTGGAAGGAAAGTTATGACCAACCTAGATAGCATATTAAAAAGCAGAGACATTACTTTGCCAACAAAGGTCCGTCTAGTCAAGGCTACGGTTTTTCCAGTGGTCATGTATGGATGTGAGAGTTGGACTGTGAAGACAGCTGAGCACCTAAGAACTGATGCTTTTGAACTGTGGTGTTGGAGAAAAGTCTTGAGAGTCCCTTGGACTGCAAGGAGATCCAACCAGTCCATCCTAAAGAAGATCAGTCCTGGGTGTTCATTGGAAGGACTGATGTTGAAGCTGAAACTCCAATACTTTGGCCACCTGATGCGAAGAGGTGACTCATTGGAAAAGACCCTGATGCTGGGAAAGATTGAGGGCAGGAGGAGAAGGGGATGACAGAGGATGAGATGGTTAGATGGCATCACTGACTCAATGGACATGAATTTGGGTAAACTCTGGGAGTTGGTAATGGACAGTGAGACCTAGTGTGCTGTGGTTCATGGTGTCACAAAGAGTGGGGCACGACTGAGTGACTGAACTGAACTGATATATGGATTCTAAAAATAATGACACAAATTAATTTATTTATGAAACAGAAATAAACATGAAAGCAATCTTATGGGGATAGTGGCAGGATAGGGGGTGGGAGAGATGAACTAGAGGTTTGGGATCAAGAGATAACACACCATTATATACAAAATAGATAAAAAAATCTACTGTACATGTATTGCATTGGGAACTATACACAATATCTTGTAATAACCTATAAGGGAAAAGAATCTAAAAAAAGTATAACTGAATCACTCAGCTATACACTTGAAACTAATACAACTTTGTAAATTAACTATGAAAAGTATTCATCACTCAGTCATGTCTGACTCTTTGTGACCTCATGCACTGTAGCCTGTCAGGCTCCTCTGTCCATGGGATTCTTCAAGGAAGAATACTGGAGTGAGTAGCCATTCCTTTCTCCGGGGATCTTCCAGACCGAGGGATCAAAGCCGGGTCTCTTGCATTGCAAGCAGATTCTTTACTGTCTGAGCCACCAGGGAAGCCTTACTTCAATTAAAAAAAAAAAAAGACAGAATACAGATGTGGATCTATTTTAAAATACTGTTTGCAATAAAACTAAGATGCCTTGGGAAGTGGTTCCAACAACTGCCTCATGTATATCAGCATCTGAGACCATGGTCTTCAGTTGTCAGTCCTCTGGAAAGGGCTTCGTATTAATGGAAACCTGTGGACAGGCATCGGTCACAGAAGTCGAAGTCCTAGAGAGATTCAAGCTGCGCTGACAATTTCTGAGCAGGTCAACCTCCTGTCCCCTAAGTTGCTGCCTTGGTGACAGGGGCTCTATCAATATCCTCACTTCTTGGCTTGATAAGGTCATGGGAGATGAAAAAATGAAAGATATCCACGGGAGAGCAGTGCTTCAAACACTCAGCTGCCTGGGGAACGAATGAACAGCCCAATGTGGGAATGGAATTTCTATCTGCCCACAGGGGATCAAGGGGAATTAATTGAGTCCAGGGGTTGTTCTTCCTTCTAACATAATCGTCAAAAGAAATCTAGCTGTAAAATTCTACTTTGCTTGTATAAATAAATAGGAACCTCATAGCCCTGAGCAAGTAGAAAGTTGGAAGGTTCTCTCAATAAAAATTTGTAGGGACCAGGAGCTTTTAAAGAACTATAATGTCTCATGTACCAGTCACTGATACAATAGGAATGTCATTAATTTGGATCCTGTGAATTTGCAATCTGTAGTACTATACTTGTCCGTCTAAATCTCCATGAAAAAATGTTCAAAATAATTTGTTCTCTCATGGAAAAAATTTGTACTTACCAGCTAAGCTTTTGACTGAATCCAAAGTTTGAAAACCTAGGATAAAATCTTAGATCAGCAACTTATTAGCTAAGTAATACTGGAAAAGGGTGTGGGTCTCTTCTGTAAAACCAGTAATAATCCCCAGTTAGTTGTGAGCTTAAACATGATGAAACAATATGGCAAATTGTAGAGTGCTTCATAACTTGTCTAGTAGCTTTCTTAAACTCAAGAGATGACGGATTCCTTCATGGGGCTTCAACTTCTGGGCTTAGCAATAATTTACAAATATGTTTACCAATGGGCTTCCCAAGTGGTGCTAGTTGTAAAGAACCTGCCTACGATGCAGGAGATGTAAGAGACACAGGTTCGATCCCTAGGTGGGAAGATCCCCTGGAGAAGGTCATGGCAACCCACTCCAGTATTCTTGGTGGAGAATCCCATGGGCAGAGGAACCTGGTGGGCTACAGTCCATGGGGTGGCAAAGAGTCAGACACGACTGAGCAACTGAGCATGCAGGCACGCAAGCTTACCATTAGGTTGCATGAAATACAGAATTTGTAAGCATCCCTTTGTTATCACAAAAACACATCAGTTCAGTTCAGTCACTTAGTCGTATCCGACTCTTTGTGACCCATGGACTGCAGTACACCAGGCTTCTCTGTTCATCACCAACTCCCTGAGCTTACTCATGTCCATAACGTTGGTGATGCCATCCAACCATCTCATCCTCTGTCATCCCCTTCTCCTCCCACCTTCAGTCTTTCCTAGCATTGGAGTCTTTTCAAATGAGTCAGTTCTTCCCATCAGGTGGCCAAAGTATTGGAGTTTCAGCTTCAGCATCAGTCTTCCCAATGAATATTCAGGACTGATTTCCTTTAGGATTGACTGGTTGGATCTCCTTGCAGTCCAAGGGACTCTCAAGAGTCTTCTCCAACACCACAGTTCAAAAGCATCAATTCCTCAGCATTCAGCTTTCTTGATAGTCCAACTCTCACATCCATATATGACTATTGGAAAAACCATCGTTTTCACTAGACGGACAAGAACACATCAGTTCAGTTCAGTCACTCAGTCATGTCCGACTCCTTGTGATCCTATGGACTGCAGCACACCAGGCCTCCCTGTCCATCACCAACTCCGTAGTTTACTCAAACTCATGTCCATTGAGTCAGTGATGCCATCCAGCCATCTCATCCTCCATTGCCCCCTTCTCCTCCTGCCTTCAATCTTTTCCAGCATCAGAGGAAATCTTTCCCACACCCCTTTTCAAAAACACATAGTATGTCTTTAAAACATGTTTAATCATAAAAATCACTAAGGGGACATGGACACATATGACATGTAGTTTTGTGTGTATGTATGTGTGTGTACACTTGTATATGTGTTTGTGCACACACATACATACATATACAGGCACATATATATTCACAAAATATAGGAATATATATAAAAATCTGTACAGTACATAAGAACATACACAGCACATAGTATACATGTATTTGGCTTCCCTGGTGGCTCAGCAGTAAAGATTGCAAAGCAGGAGACTGGGGTTTGGTCTCTGAGCCAGAAAGATCCCCTGGAGAAGGAAATGGCAACTCACTCCAGTGTTCTTGCCTGGGAAATCCCATGGACAGAGAAGCCTGGGGTCACAAAAGAGTTGGAAACAACTTAGCAAGTAAACAACAGCATCGACCATATATTTATATACATACATATGCATATGTGTAAAGACACATGCACATATACACATTCAGATGCATATATAATACAGAAAATGTTCAGATATGTTATATATGTATGGTGGTGGTTTAGTTGCTAAGTCATATCTGATGTATAGATACTGCATATATATGAATGTGTATCAGTTCAGTTCAGTCGCTCAGTCGTGTCCGACTCTTTGTGACTCCATGAATCGCAGCACGCCAGGCTTCCCTGTCCATCACCAACTCCCTGAGTTCACTCAGACTCACGTCCATCGAGTCAGTGATGCCATCCAGCCATGTCATCCTCTGTCGTCCCCTTCTCCTCCTGCCCCCAATCCCTCCCAGCATCAAAGTCCTTTCCAATGAGTCAACTCTTCGCATGAGGTGGCCAAAGGGAGTTTCAGCTTTAGCATCATTCCTTCAAAAGAAATCCCAGGGCTAATCTCCTTCAGAATGGACTGGTTGGATCTCTTTGCAGTCCAAGGGACTCTCAAGAGTCTTCTCCAACACCACAGTTCAAAAGCATCAATTCTTTGGTGCTTAGCCTTCTTCACAGTCCAACTCTCATGTCCATACATGACCACAGGAAAAACCATAGCCTTGACTAGACGGGCCTTAGTCGGCAAAGTAATGTCTCTGCTTTTGAATGTGCTATCTAGGTTGGTCATAACTTTTCTTCCAAGGAGTAAGTGTCTTTTAATTTCATGGCTGCAGTCACCATCTGCAGTGATTTTGGAGCCCCCCAAAATAAAGTCTGACACTGTTTTCACTGTTTCCCCATCCATTTCCCATGAAGTGATGGGACTGGATGCCATGATCTTTGTTTTCTGAATGTTGAGCTTTAAGCCAACTTTTTCACTCTCCTCTTTCACTTTCATCAAGAGGCTTTTTAGCTCCTCTGTACTTTCTGCCATAAGGGTGGTGTCATCTGTATATCTGAGGTGATTGATATTTCTCCTGGCAATCTTGATTCCAGCTTGTGTTTCTTCCAGTCCAGCGTTTCTCATGGTGGCTCGGACGGTAAAGCGTCCTGCCTACAATGTGGGAGACCTGGGTTCGATCCCTGGGTCAGGAAGATCATCTGGAGAAGGAAATGGCAACCCACTCCAGTACTCTTGCCTGGAAAATCCCATGGTCGGAGGAGCGTGGTATGCAACAGTTCATGGGGTCGCAAAGAGTCGGACATGACTGAGTGACCTCACTTCACTTCACTTCACTCTGATATAAGTTAAATAAGCAGAGTGACAATATAAGCCTTGACGTACTCCTTTTCCTATTTGGAACCAGTCTGTTGTTCCAGGTCCACTTCTAACTGTTGCTTCCTGACCTGCATACAGATTTCTCAAGAGGCAGGTCAAGTGGTCTGGTATTCCCATCTCTTTCAGAATTTTCCACAGTTTATTGTGATCCACACAGTCAAAGGCTTTGGCATAGTCAATAAAGCAGAAATAGATGTTTTTCTGGAACTCTCTTGCTTTTTCCATGATCTAGGGGATGTTGGCAATTTGATCTCTGGTTCCTCTGCCTTTTCTAAAGCCAGCTTGAACATCAGGGAGTTCACGGTTCACGTATTGCTGAAGCCTGGCTTGGAGAATTTTGAGCATTTCTTTACTAGCATGTGAGATGAGTGCAAGTGTGCGGTAGTTTCAGCATTCTTTGGCATTGCCTTTCTTTGGGAGTGGAATGGAAACGGACATTTTCCAGTCCTGTGGCCACTGCTGAGTTTTCCAAATGTGCTGGCATATTGAGTGCAGCACTTTCACAGCATCATCTTTCAGGATTTGAAATAGCGCAACTGGAATTCCATCACCTCTACTAGCTTTGTTGACTTCACATTCCAGGATGTCTGGCTCTAGATGAGTGATATGTGTCTATGAATACAAACCCATAGTCTCCTAACTTCTGATTCTAAATCTTGGTGTAGCCCAGGAATCTGTTTTAAGTACTACCCTAATTCTGATTATCAGCAGCTTCAGGGATGACATCCCTCTCACCTTTCACTCACGAAGAACCTGGAGATGGGGCTAAGGTCACTGTGGTTAGTGGTGGAGCAGAAAACCAGGCCTGGCTCTCCCAGTGCAGCCATGGGGGACAATAAGCCATGGGGGACACTGTGCTCAGCACCCTACTCATAACTGAGCCCCCCAAAAGATCACAACAGGCAGGCATTTGGGTCACCAGACTGGTTTGCTCTATGACTCCTCCATGCCTCCCCGAGTACCAGATGGAGCTATGCTGCCCAGAGACACGTCCTCTCTCTGCAGTGTCCCACCCTCGGGCTCTCCCAGGCCCACCCTCTGGGTCCTACTCTGAGCTTCCCCAAGGCAGGGGTGGGGGTATCATAGTTCTGGAGACTGTCCTTCTCCCAGGAGGCTTGATGTCTGAACCAGAGTCCGAAATCCCAGCCTAAATGGCCATGGAGGGTGATGGGAGGTCCGAAGCAGAGGGGTAATGATAAAAGGCTTTACATACCTCTGCCTATTGCTATGGGGGACAGACTGTCAGCAGCAAGAATGGACACAGGAGAAGTGTAAGTCCTAAGGGAGGCTGTTCTGGTACCTTGATGAGATAGCTCATAGAGAGTAGAAATCTGCTAACTGCAGCCAAGGGCCAAGTCTGGCTGGCCTCTGTTTTTTCCTGTCCTGTGAGTAAGACTGGCCAATGTCCTCAACTGATCTGATAATAAAGAGCACTAGCTTTGAATCCCAATGAAGGGAAAAGTTCTCCCCTTCAAGGAAAGAGTTCAGTGAATAAATGCAATAAAAATTTTTAGAAAGAAAGAAATTCCATTCTTCTCTTTGGTTGGCATCTATTTTTAGAACTGTACTCAGTGATTCATATTGGTCTACTTTAAACTGTATCAATAAAATGGCATTGAAACATGTATACTATCAGGTAAGAAATGAATCGCCAGTCTATGTTTGATACAGGATACAGGATGCTTGGGGCTGGTGCACGGGGATGATCCAGAGAGATGATATGGGGTGGGAGGTGGGAGGGGGGTTCAGGATTGGGAACTCATGTACACCCGTGGCTGATTGATGTCAATGTATGGCAAAACCAATACAGTATTGTAAAGCAAAATAAAGTTAAAAAAAAATGTGTGGGCTTCCCTGGTGGCTCAGATAGTCAAGAATCTGCCTGCAATGTGGGAGACTCAGGTTCAATTCCTGGGTTGGGAGGATCCCTTGGAGAAGGGCACGGCAGCCCACTCCAGTGTTCTTGCCTGGAGAATCCCATGGACAGAGGAGCCTGGTGGGCTACAGTCCATGGAATGGCAAAAGACTGGGACACCACTGAGCGACTAACACATTCCATAAAAATGTGTAGAAATATGTTTTCTCTTTTGTTATATGAAAACCTGCATAAAAGTGTCCATTTGGCCTTTTTGTTTCCAGCCTCCAAAATCTTTATGATCTGGCTGTTTATAGAAAAGGTTTGCTGACCCCTGGTATAGCTGTTGGCACCGAGGGGCAGAAAATGGGTGGATTCAGATCAGTTTTGGAGGAAGAGCTTTAATGCTGGCAGGGCGTAGAATATGAGGCAGGGGCATGGGGCTGTCTGATTTCTGAGAACTTTCTAAGACAGTGGGGGCCCAGTGGGCCAATAGCCAGTAGGATCAAGGGGGCTGCCATCTTGGCTACAAAGCGGCCCTGCCCGCAGACCTCTCTGGGCAGGACCTGTGGGCTCCTGCATGGCTGGGGCTCTAGTGTGCAGACCGCACTGCTGACCAGAATGGGCAGTGCCTGAGGCGGGTCCTGGGTGCTTCAAGGTACAGCCAGTGAACAACGATGTATTGATCCATCAGGTATTATCACTGTCGAGTTTCCAGCCATCTCCCCCATCTTCCGTATGACCGACCGGCTGGTTCACAGTTGGCACAGAGAATGAACAGCTTAAAATTTAATCAGGTTCAGGTAACAGGTAAGGACTGGTTCCCCAGCAAGGGGAAAAACACAGCAAATATTTTGGATTCAGCTATGTGTGCCGTGTCTTGCTGGAGCTTGCAGGCCCTTTGGAGGCTCCCAGACGGCTCTTAATTAATTGCTGGAGCCAAGTGGGGCAATCTTGTGAGGGCTGTTGCTTTTGCTAATCTGATCCAGCCAAGCTCAGGGGAGGGGTGGGGCTGGCCTTGGATTGGGGAGTGGGGGATGCGTGGGCGTGGGAGGAGCTCGCCCCAAGTGGTTGGGATGAAGCTTGGATGGCTTGGATGGCCCACTCGCTGGGCAAGCGAAGGGACAGACAGACCTTCCCTTCTAGGCCGAGTTCCCTGGCTTGGAAATAAAGGCCCTGGAACTGAACCCTGGCCCTGCCACTCAGTGTCCCCGAGACCAGGAGCCAGTAACCCTTTCAAGTTGCAGTGTCTCATCTGTGCAAAGAATAGAGGGTGACGACCTCACAGACTGTCGTGGGATTCAAATGAGATGAGAAGGACGCCATATAACACAAATTGAGGGGCTGTTCCTACAAGGCCGCTGAGCAGCCAGTCATGCCGGCGGCTACAAGGGGATGGGGAGAGGGACGAGATCTAGGGTGGGCACATTTCCCATGGGCACCGAGGAGAGGAGACTCTGGGGGCGGAAGTCTACAGATGCCAGACCCCATCTCCCTAACCCCTCTCTGCAGCAGGGCTGGCAGCTCCCAGGGAGCTTGGCAGAGCTGCTGGGCCTGGGGTTGAGGGGTGCCTGCCTACCTGGTCTAGGCTCCTACTGGGTGCAAGGGGACCTTTCCTTGGCCCTGGTCCTGGTGGAGCCCCGTTTTGCTTTCACTGCCCCTGACTTGGCCTGGGCCCTGATCACCCTTACAGTGAGGATATCTTCCCTTACAGTCCCTGGGAGGGCCATGGCCTCCCGGAGCATCAGCGTGGGTGGGACCCCAGGAAGGACACGGGTCCACCTGCCACTCCTTCCTGAGCCACATGCCAGCTCCTCTCTGCCTGGGTCCCCTTCCCCCATCACCCCTCTCCTGCAGGAAGTCTTCCCTGGACACTCCATAGAAGGACAGCCCTCTTCCGGGCCCCCGAACACCCCTGGACACATCTCTGCCATGCCCTCTTGCCAAACGGTTGCCCTTGTCCTTGTCTTGGCTGCTTCATTCAAGCAGTCCGCAAGGCTCCCAAGGGCCTCGATGGAAGAATGTCATGCTCATGACTCAGAAGATCAGAATCAGTCAATAGGAAAACACTCCCTGAGCATCTCAATGTGGAGGACACAGGTTGAGGAGGCAGGAATCTTTAATAAGCCTCAAACTCAGGTGTGCATAAATACAACTGTATTTTTTTTTCTTCTTTTCCAGTAGAGCACATGATAATAATATAGCAAAGCAAAAAATACCTTTACGACCCCATAGACTGTAGCCCACCAGGCTCCTCTGTCCATGGATTTTCCAGGCAAGAATATTGGTGGTGGTGGTGGTTTAGTCATTAAGTCGTGTCCGATTCTTGCGACCCCATGGACTATAACCTGCCAGGCACCTCTGTCCATGGGATTCTCCAGGCAAGAATACTGAAGTGCATTGCTATTTCCTCCTTTGGGAATCTTCCTGGCCCAGGGATTGAACTCACGTCACCTGCACCTCCTGCACTGCAGGCAGATTCTTTTATCCGAGCCATCAGGGAAGGTGTTATGGCCCACTTTTGGGGGTAAGTTATTTCTAATAATGATTAAAATGATTAGACATTTTATGAGTCTGTGGCCCCACTCAGGTCACTAGATGTCAGCACATCTGTTTCCTCTTGTCCTGACTGAGGCCCTATGACACTCCTCTGATGCTCTCTGAGCCTCTTGGCTGCTATCTCAGCTACCCCCACCCTACCCCCCACGTTGGCTCTGCTGCCTCTCCTACTCAACTGCTTCTGAGGGTGGTGGGAGCCTGTGAGGTTGCAGGCTCCACTGTGTTGGTAAATGTTTAAAAATTGGCTCTGATCTGGGCGGGGGGTGGCGGGGGTGGGGTGGGGTGGGGGGGCAGGGTGTGCAGAGAGGAACCCATTTGTAGCATTTGTTGTTTTCAGGGGTGTGAAAACTCCCACCCTGACCAGTTTCAAGCTACTAAGGTCAAGCAGTACACAAAATTCCTGAAAATGAAACAGTGGGCTGCTGGAATGAACAGGTTCCAGGATCACCATGGGTAGGCCACAGGAGACCTCCCTAAACACCCACATTCTCCCTTACATTTTCATTCCCTAGCTGGGGCAGCCCCTCGCCAGCCTCTAGGGAAATGGTCATCTAGCTCTTATGTGTGCTCTTCTCAACCCATCATGCCTGACTTGGGCTTGGCCTTCTTTGGGGATTACCTTAGGACATTGGACTCTGCTCTCTGTGCTCTGTATAATGCCTCTCTTTAGTTTCCATGGGAACAAAGGAAGAGAGTCACGGGGAGGACAAGGCAGCAACGGGGAAGAGTGCATCCACCATGGAAGAGATTTTTGTTCTGTTTTGTCTCAGTTGTCTTTTTGGTTGGCATATTGTCAACGTGCCAACAATGCATCTCTAAAAATTAATACATATCTAAAATCTTTATCTTGTAACTCAAAGACATAGAGGGCATAGTCTTTGCCCTCTTGGAGCTTACACTTGGTATAAAATATGGGATGGACAAAGAGAGGGCTTCCCAGGTGGTTCAGTGGTAAAAAACCTGCCCACCAGTGCAGGAGATGGGGAATTTTGTGAACTGCTTGACCTTAGTAGCTTGAAACTGGTCAGGGTGGGAGTTTTCACACCCCTGAAAACAACAAATGCTACAAATGGGTTCCTCTCTGCACTGGTGGGCAGGAAAGATCCCCTGCACTGGTGGAAAGGTTTTTTCCACTGGGTTGGAAAGATCCCCTGGAGAAGGGAATGGCAACCCACCCCAGTATGCTTGCCTAGAGAATTCTGTGGACAGAGGAGCCTAATAGTCTACAGTCTATGCGGCCACAAAAAGACACGATTGAAGTGGCTGAGCCCGCAGGGATGCATGAATGAATATAACCTTGCCCTTGGATCAGAGAAGTTAGTGTCCCTTTGTGCTGAGTGCCCATCCCCTTACCAAAAATGTGTGTGTGTGTGCCCCTTTTAATTTAATAACTCATGGGCAGTAGTGTCCACTGGGTAGACTTGAGCCTTGAAGGGAAAATGTGAGCCTTGCTTATCACTTCCCTGTAGATCCATTCGTGGAAAGCCTCTACCTGAATCCTTCCCACTGCAGTGAATGGAGCCTCAACATCTACCTCAAATGGCCCTGTGATCATGGGCGGCCCTAAGCCACAGCTGGGTGGACTTCAGCTGCTTTTGTCCTTCAGCAGGTGCCCCCAGACTCTCTCCCAATGGTAGGATGCCAGAAGATGGTTCCAGATGCCCTCTAAAACCATCCACCTTTTGCTGAAGGGAAAGGACACAGACATGCACTGGACAAAGAAGCAATCGTGAAGCCCAGGACTAGACAGAGTTGAGCTGATTACTTGGCCCCGGGCTCTGTGGCAGAGACTGGGAAGACAATGCCACACAAACCACAGAACAGCCCGCGTGCAGCAAATGTGCTCAGCAATGATGGCGTCATCATACCATCCACACTGACTCAACTTTGAGGCTGGAAGATGGCTGGACGACATGGCTGTGTTCAGCGGCAGAACCTGAGTGAGGTGACTACTCACCCAACACACACTGACCCTTGTAGGGAGAGATGGAGGCATCTGAGCAGAGTCTCCAAGGAACAGGTGGCCTGGGAGGAAACTGGGTGGGAGGAGGATGAAGGTCTGAGAAGACAAACAGGAAATAAAGTTCAAGGGCTTTGAGGTTAAGTCAGCCCCTCGGGTCTCGTTTTCCTTGTGACTTACACAAGGGTCAAGTTCATTGGGAAGGGTCCTGGTCCCCAACACCACATACTCTTCACCTTTCTTCCCTTAGCCAGGGAACATGCCTCCAGTAATCCCATGGGATACTTGAAATGTATATCCCACTCCACAGCAGGAAAAATAAAACCAGAGTGACTTCTAACACGCTAGCAGATAAATCACTGGCCTTGGGCCTTTTCCTGAGAGTGAGGTAGGATAAGAGAACATTGGAAAATGGAAAAAGTACTGCCCAACTTGGGAGCTGCAGTGGGGTGAGAGAGGCAGTTGGAGGAGAGAGACAGGGTAGCAGGGAAAGAGGCTGGAGTGTTTAAAGAGAAACCTTGCTTCCTTTGCCCCCAAATTAATTTACATTCCTTTCTCCCTCCCTCTATTCCTTCCTGCACTTCCCTCGCTTCCTTCCTTCTTTCCTTTCTTTTTCCTATAAAACTTTTTTTTGAGGCTTATGTGTTTTTGGCAGTAAGCCTGTAAAAATAAATACCACACAGAACTTGTCCTCTCTCAGTTCCCAAGAGAAGTGTGTACGCTCAGTGGCTCAGTCATGTCTAACTCTGTGACCCCATGGACTGTAGCCCACCAGGCTCCTCTGTCCATGGGATTCTCCAGGCAAGAGTACTACAGTGGGGTTGCCATTTTCTCCTCCAGGAGATCTTCCCGACCCAGGTTGAACCCACATCTCCTGTGTCTACTGCATGGGCAGGAGGATTGTTTTACCACTGAACCACCTGGGACGCCCTCCCAAGAGAAGACAGCGAGTAAACTAGCAAGTGATCACAGTGACGTGCGACCGTGTGTACAGAAAGATTAAAGGTAGGAGGCAATGGAAGAAAAGAGGAGGGAGGGATTGCTTCTGCCTGGTATCGACCCTCTATTCCCACAGGCTGATCTGGAGGGATTTCTATAGAGGTTGCCTGTCTCACCCTTGCCTTCAGCTGGGATAAAAGCAGAAACAGAGGGGAAAAAAGGTTGGTCATAATGGTGGGGGTGGGGTGGGAATAGATTTATCTGAGTTTGGGGAGCCTCAGTAGCTTTTAGACTTAGCTGTTAAGGCTAGCTTGTGCCTGACTAAGTAATGGCCTTGAATAAGCTGGTTTATCTTCAAGGGCTTCTTCAGGATTAGATAGACTCAGGTGTCCCTCTATGTCTTATCCCACAATTGTTTGAAAGAATTTTGGGTTGATCTCCTTGAGGCAGATGACTCAATTCCCTGATGAAGCTGGCGGTGAGGAGGGAGGCGTAGAAAGAACCTGACTGTGCACCAGTTGCGTTCAGGCACATGCTGGGCAACTTTCTGTGTCATCTAATTGCTGAAGCTGAAGCTCCGATACTTTGGCCACTTAAGGCAAAGAGCAGACTCATTGGAAAAGACTCTGACACTGGGAAAGCTTGAGGGCAGGAAGAGAAGGGGAAGACAGAGGATGAGACAGTTGAATGGCATCACCAACTCAATGGACATGAGTTTGAGCAAATTCCAGGAGAGAGTGAAGGATAAGGATGCCTGACTTGCTGTAGTCCATGTGGTCACAAAGAGTCTGACATGACAGAGCAACTGAACAACAACAAATTTACTCTTTCCCCAAATACTACTGAGAGGCATATTATTAATTCCATTTTGTAATTAGGAAAGCAGTGCTTAGGGCAATGAGGTTAACACAGTTAGTTTATAACAGGGTACTCAAAATCTATATACTCCATCCATGATTCCACACAGGATGATCCAGCTTTTAAAAGCAACGGGATCTGTGTAGCCATGTTCATGAATATCATTAAATAAGTTTAGTTAAATTAGACACCAAGGGGAAAATATGGTCAATTTTGGATGGCTCTGCTATCATTAGATGACTTGGCATTGTGATTGCAGCTGTTTCATTTTGGATGAATCACTGAGCTTTTCAATATTTCAGTTTCTTCATCTGTCTACTGGGGATAATAGTAATATCCTCTTCCATACCCTATACTACCTCTGATGACTGAATTCAGTGAAGATCAACTAAGTATAAATACATGTTTTTGAATTGTAAACTGTTATGCAATTTTGGTTTGGTCTAACTTGGTTTATTAGGTTTGGGGTATCCAAATGTTAGCTTTTGGTTCTGGCATTCAAATCCATTTAGACTCTTTTTAAAATTGAAGTACAAGCTTCCCAGGTGGCTCTAGTGGTAAAGAACCTGCCTGCCAATGCAGGAGACATAAGAGACATGGGTTTGATCCCTGGGTCTGGAAGATCCCCTGGAGGAGGACATGGCAACCCACTCCAGTATTCTTGTCTGGAGAATCCCCATGGATAGAGGAGCCTGGCAGGCTACAGTCCATGGGGTTGCAAGGAGTTGGGATGACTGAGGACACACACACAGATACAGAAAAAGACACACAAATCATAATTTAACTTGATGCATTATTACAAAATGAAACATTTTAATGTAATTATCCACATCAGAAATTGAACATTATTCAATATTCAAATGCCTCTCCTATGCCCCCACCCACTCACCATGCCCTTCTTTTTTCCTAGAGGTAGTTATGAAAAAGATCCAGACGCTATGGTCCTCCCTCCTACCCCTGAGGATATGGTGGGCCATGTCCTCAGCCTTCCTTTTGTCTGTGCAAAACTTTTAGTTAAAGAATAAGTTTAATCAGAGAAGTGAGAAAATGCAGAAGCAAAGGAAAGCAGTCACACAGGAAAAAAAATAAATAATAGTTTAGTCATTAAGCAAAGTCAAGGACTGTTAGTTCCTTCTCAAGGGCTATAGATAATATTCTGAGCTATAACCCATGGGCTGTTTTGTAGATACTGAAACCTTTGCCAGGTGGGAGTAGTTATGTAGTGACAAGACAGTAGCCATAACATAAGCTGGCGCAGTTCCGAGAACTGGACTCAAAGATATGGGAACAAATTGACAGTAAGACTGAAGGTTAACTGTACTAAAAACAATCAAGATGATGCTGGTCACACCACCAATGACCAATTTTAAGAAGACTGTCAGAGCTGACTGTGCTGTTTCTGCACGTAGCTCCTTCCCTCTGACAATTACCCCAGAAATTCCCATTTTAAAGCTCTTGCCCACTGATTGTCTGAAGAGAGTTGTTGGCCTTTGAATGAGAGTTTGCTCCCACCCACCTCCGAATCCTTCACTGCTGGGTTCCAAAATAAAGTGAACTTTCCTTTCCACCAACCTTCCTCCTTATGGGCTTTTGGTCAGCAAACAGCTGGACCCCACTCTCAGTAACAGTTATCCTGACCTTTTTACTTATTTTTGGACTTTATGTAGATGAAATCATCCAGTATGTTTTTTAGCTTCTTAACCTTATGTTTGTGAGGAAGAAGCAGATGTTTATTGATTTTCACTGCTGCATAGTATGAAGCGAAGTGAAGTGAAATCGCTCACTTGTGTCTGACTCTTTTCGACCCCATGGACAGTAGCTTGCTCCAGGCTCCTCCGTCCATGGGATTTTCTAGGCAAGAGTATTGGATTGGGTTGCCATTTCCTTCTGCAGGGAATCTTCCTGACCCAGGGATCAAACCCAGGTTTCCCGCATTGATAGACAGGGAAGTCTAGTATAGTATTGTATAAATAAACCATGCTTCATACTAATCTAATAGATTGGCTGATTATTGAATGGTAAGCCAGACTGAATTTTTGGAGCAAACCCAACTTTATCTGATGTATTATCCTTTTCTATATTGCTGAATTCAATTTTATACTATTTGCCCCACTTTTCTGCCTCTGGGCTTGTGAGTGAAATTGGTTTGTACGTTGCCTTTTTTTTCTACAATGTTCTTGTCAGGTTTTGGTGTCAAGGTCATGCTGGTTTCATAAAATGAGGTGGGAAATGTGTTTTCTTTTTTCCTCTGAAAAAGTCTGTGTACAATTGGTGCTATTAATCTTAAGGAATTAATAGCACCATTGTGTACAAATTTTTTACCAATGAAATATATGGGCTTGGAGTTTTGTTTATGGGGAGGTTTTAAATCATGGAGCCAATTACTTAATTAGACATGAGATCTATTTAGAGTTTTCATTTTTTCTTATGTCAGCTTTGGTAGGTTGTATTTTTCTAGGAATTTTTTCATTCATTGAAATTTTCACATTAATTAGCATAGATTTGTTCTTAATATCTTTCATCTACTTAATATCCCAGGTGTCAAAGAACCTGCCTGCAGTAGATGTGGGAAATGCTTGTTTGATCCCTGGATTGGGAAGATTTCCTGGAGGAGGAAACAGCAACCCACTCCTGTATTCTTGCCTGGAGAATCCCATGGACAGAGGAGCCTGGCAGGCTATAGTCCAAGGGGTTGCAAAGAGTTGGACACAACTGAGCCACTAACCTCACACATGCATGTATTTCTTAGAGGATAAACCCTTTCACTACAGAATGCTAGTATCATTATGAAATGCTCCTTTTTATCTGGTAATGCTTCTTGCCTTCAAACAAATTTTGGTGTTAATGTGGCCACATATTCTTCCTTTTGGTTAGTGTTTTCGTGCAGTCTATCTACTTCTATCCTTTTGAAGAACTGAGGCCTCCTGTCAATAGCCTCAGGCATGAGTTACCTTGAAGCATCTCTGGCTGACATCCTGATGGCAACCTCATGAGAGGTTCTGAACTAGAGCCATTTAGCTAAGCTGCTTTCAAATTCCTGACCCACAGCAACTATGAAACATCAAATGCTTTGCTGTTTTAAGCTGCTAAGTTTTCCTTAAGCAGCTATGTTTCTTACTTTATTTGGAATAATTATTTCTTATTATTCTTTTACTCTGTTGGTTATACCTTTTTTTGCTCTTTTTACTCTGGTTATTTGCACCTGACTCAGCTTGTGGATGGGCTTCCCAGGTGGCTCAGAGGGTAAAGAAACTGCCTGCAGTGCAGGAGATGACAGAGATATGGAGTTGATGTCTGGGTGAAGAAGATCCCCTGGAGGAGGGCATGTCAACCCACTCCAGTATTCTTGCTTGGAGAACCCATGGACAGAGGAGGGCTTGAGGGCTACAGTCCATGGGGTTGAAAAGAGTCTGACATAACTGAAACTACTGAGCACAGCACAGCTTATGGTAGTGATACTATCAGCTAGAAATTCCAGAGGACACTCACCTGGGTCCACGTCCAGACCCCTGCCGACATCTTCCCTTTCAGAACCAATGATGTAGCTGGACCAGTCTTTCTCATTATGACTGCAAGAAGCCCCCAGCAGCAACCATTTGGAAACTTTAAAAAAAGAGATAAGATCTATCAGTCCCCACTCTTGGAGAGTACATGGCATGCCTGGGGCCACACAGCAAGGTGGGTGTGAGGGAGGAGGAGAGAGAATGAGCAAGCAGGCCTGGCTTTTATTGGAGTCAAGAATGGGGGCTTAGGGTTTTGCAGATTAATTCCTTATTGGTGAATTCAAAGCCTAAGAGTGAGAATTAGAGCATAGGAAGAGAAAAACAGTTAGAATAAATAGTTATCCAAGTGAACCAGAGATCGTGAAGACAAAAGGAACTTCCTGGGAAGGGCAGCCTGGCTCTTTATCTAGTCCCTGGCTGGCAATTTGTTTATTTGACATAGCTATCTCTGAAGTAGATGCCTCGATAATCAAAAACTTAACTAGGACACTTGCATGACAATAGTGAAAAAATAAAACCCCACCTGTCAGGCACTTATATTATGTGGTTGTTTGCAGGCACACCGAGTTGCTCGCTCAGTCCGGTCAGCCCTTTGCTAACCTTTGAACTGTAGCCCTCCAGGCTCCTCTGTCCATGGACCTCTGTAGGTGAGAATACTGGATTGGGTCGCCAAGCCCTCCTCCAGGGGATCTTCCCAACCCAGGGATCGAACCTGTGTCTCTTGCATTGCAGGTGGATTCTTTGCCTGCTGAGCCACTGGGGAATCCTAGCTTACAACATGCATCTTTGACATTCAGTTCAGTTCAGTCACTCAATTGTGTCCGACTCTTTGCCACCCAAGGAACCGCAACACGCCAGGTCTCCCTGTCCATCACCAACTCCCAGGGTTTACCCAAACTCATGTCCATTGAGTTGGTGATGCCATCCAACCATCTCATTCTCTGTCGTCCCCTTCTCCTCCTGCCCTCAATCTTTCCCAGCATCAGGGTATTTTCAAATGAGTCAGTTCTTCACATCAGGTGGCCAAAGTATTGGAGTTTCAGCTACATCAGTCCTTCCAAAGAACACCCAGGACTGATCTCCTTTAGGATGGACTGGCTGGATCTCCTTGCAGTCCAAGGGACTCTCAAGAGTCTTCTCCAACACCACAGTTCAGAAGCATCAATTCTTCTGCACTCAGCTTTCTTCACAGTCCAACACTCACATGCATACATGACCACTGGAAAAACCATAGCCTTGACTAGACGGACCTTTGTTGACAAAGTAATGTCTCTGCTTTTGAATATGCTATCTAGGTTAGCCATAACTTTCCTTCCAAGGAGTAAGCATCTTTTAATTTCATGGCTGCAGTCACCATCTGCAGTGATTTTGGAGTCCCCCAAAATAAAGTCAGCCACTGTTTCCATTGTTTCCCCATCTATTTGCCATCAAGTGATGGGACTGGATGCCATGATCTTCGTTTTCTGAATGTTGAGCTTTAAGCCAATCTTTTCACTCTCCTCTTTCACTTTCATCAAGAGGCTCTTTAGTTCCTCTTTACTTTCTGCCATAAGGGTGGTGTCATCTGCATCTCTGAGGTTATTGATATTTCTCCCAACAATCTTGATTCCAGCTCATGCTTCTTTGAGCCCAGCGTTTCTCATGATGTACTCTGCATAGAAGTTAAATAAGCTGGGTGACAATATACAGCCTTGACGTACTCCTTTTCCTATTTGGAACCAGTGGAATTAAAACTTACTTTAAATTAGAATTTTTACCCACTCATGAATGAGGCAAGGATTCTCAGTTCAGTTCAGTCACTTAGTCATGTCCAGCTCTTTGTGACCCCATGGATTGCAGCACACCAGGCTTCTCTGTCCATCACTAACTCCCGCGGCTTGCTCAAACTCAGGTCCATCCAGTCAGTGATGCCATCCAACCGTCTCATCAGTTCTTCACATCAGGTATTGCTTCTTCACATCGAAAGTATTGCTTTCAGCTTCAGCATCAGTCCTTTCATTGAATATTCAGGACTTATCTCCTTTAGGATTGACTAGTTTGATCTCCTTGCAGTCCAAGGGACTCTCAAGAGTCTTCTCCAACACCACAGTTCAAAAGCATCAATTCATCGGTACTCAGCTTTCTTCACAGTCCAACTCTCACATCCGTACATGACTACTGGAGAAACCATAGCTTTGACTAGACGAAACTTTGTTGGCAAAATTATGTCTCTGCTTTTAAATATGCTGTCTAGGTTGGCCATAGCTTTTCTTCCAAGGAGCAAGAATCTTTTAATTTTGTTGCTGCAGTCACCATATGCAGTGATTTTGGAGCCCAAGAAAATAAATTGTCTCACAGCAGTGGCCACAGGACTGGAAAAGGTCAGTTTTCATTCCAATTCCAAGGAAAGGCAATGCCAAAGAATGCTCAAACTACCACACAATTGCACTCATCTCACACGCTAGTAAAGTAATGCTCAAAATTCTCCAAGCCACATTTCAGCAGTACATGAACTGTGAACATCGTGATGTTCAAGCTGGTTTTAGAAAAGGCAGAGGAACCAGAGATCAAATTGCCAACATCCCCTGGATCATGGAAAAAGCAAGAGAGTTCCAGAAAAACATCTATTTCTGCTTTATTGACTATGCCAAAGCCTTTGACTGTGTGGATCACAATAAACTGTGGAAAATTCTGAAAGAGATGGGAATACCAGACCACCTAACCTGCCTCTTGAGAAATCTGTATGCAGGCCAGGAAGCAACAGTTAGAACTGGACATTGAACAACAGACTGGTTCCAAATAGGAAAAGGAGTACATCAAGGCTGTATATTGTCACCCAGCTTATTTAACTTATATGCAGAGTACATCATGAGAAACACTGGACTGGAAGAAACACAAGCTGAAATCAAGATTGCTGGGAGAAATCTCAACAACCTCAGATATGCAGATGACACCACCCTTAAGGCAGAAAGTGAAGAGGAACTAAAAAGCCTCTTGATGAAAGTAAAAGAAGAGAGTGAAAAAGTTGGCTTAAAGCTCAACATTCAGAAAATGAAGATCATGGCATCTGGTCCCATCACTCCATGGGAAATAGATGGGGAAACAGTGTCAGACTTTATTTTTTTGGGCTCCAAAATCACTGCAGATGGTGACTGCAGCCATGAAATTAAAAGACACTTACTCCTTGGAAGGAAAGTTATGACCAACCTAGATAGCATATTCAAAAGCAGAGACATTACTTTGCCGAGTAAAGTCCATCTAGTCAAGGCTATGGTTTGTCCTGTGGTCACGTATGGATGTGAGAGTTGGACTGTGAAGAAGGCTGAGCACCGAAGAATTGATGCTTTTGAACTGTGGTGTTGGAGAAGACTCTTTAGAGTCCCTTGGACCGCAAGGAGATCCAACCAGTCCATTGTAAAGGAGATCAACCCTGGGATTTCTTTGGAAGGAATGATGCTAAAGCTGAAACTCCAGTACTCTGGCCACCTCATGCAAAGAGTTGACTCATTGAAGAAGACTCTGATGCTGGGAGGGATTGGGGGCAGGAGGAGAAGGGGATGACGGAGGATGAGATGGCTGGATGGCATCACTGACTCGATGGACGCGAGTCTGGGTGAACTCTGGGATTTGATGATGGACGGGGAGGCCTGGCGTGCTGCGATTCATGGGGTCGCAAAAAGTCAGACACGACTGAGAGACTGAACTGAACTGAACTGAACTGTTTTCATTGTTTCCCTATCTATTTGCCGTGAAGTTTTGGGACTGGATGTCATGATCTTAGTTTTCTGAATGTTGAGTTTTAAGCCAGCTTTTTCACTCTCCTCTTTCACTTTCATCAAGAGTCTCTTTAGTTCCTCTTTGCTTTCTGCCATTAGGGTGGTGTCATCTGCATGTCTGAGGTTATTGATATTTCTCCCAGCAATCTTGATTTTAGCTGTGCTTCATCCAGCCCAGCATTTCTCATGATGTGCTCTGTATTAAGTAAAATAAGCAGGGTGGAAATATATAGCCTTGACATACTACTTTCCCAGTTTGGAACCAGTCTGTTGTTCCACGTCCGGTTCTAACTGTTGCTTCTTGCCCTGCATACAGATTTCTCAGGAGGCAGGTAAGGTGGTCTGGTATTCCCATCTCTTTAAGAATTTTCCGCATTTTGTTGTGATCCACAGCAAGGATCCTAAGATACCTTAAGTTTCTTTCTGGATTTAGTGTTATCACGACATATTTTAAACTTCTCTATATTTTTTAAGCCTCACAAGACATTATTATCACAAGTCGTTTCACACCCACGTGTTCTACCATTTCCATCGCTTTGCACTGCATTGTATGCTTCCCTATGGAATCATTTTCCTTCTCCCCAGAGAATTCTGTTTGTGCTTGCTTTGTACTGTAGTGTTATTTAGTGACACATTTTCTGTTTTTGTTTGTCTGAAACTGTCTTTATTCTATCATGTAGAATGATGTTGTGACATGTTTGAGTCAGGAGTGTAAGGGCAAGGCGCTCTAAGCTTGCATACTTTCAGCACTTGCCACTTTTAGCACTTGGAACACCGCTCCATTATTCCCTATCATTTGTTTATCTGTTTAAACGTTATCTGTCAGGCTTATAGTTGCTCTTTTTAAGGTAATATGTCTTTACTTCTCTCTCTGGCTGATAGAAAGTTTCTTACCTTTTGTTTTTGGTTTTCAAGAATTTTATTAGGATGTACCTAAGTGTATTTTTCTTAGTATTTACACTGCTTGTAAGCTCTTTTTTTTTTTTTAAACACTTTAAAATCTGTGGTTTGATGCCATTATTGTGGAAATTTCTTGGGTGTCATCTCTTTGAATATTGTATCTACCTATTGTCTTTTTTCCCCCCTGGAATTAAAGAAAAATTAAAACTTAGTTGGAGTGCAATTGCTTTACAATGTTGTGTTAGTTTGTTCTATAGTTCCCCTGAAATTTTGGTTACACGTGTGTCGGGCCTCTTACCAAATACCTTATGTCTCCTGTGCTCTGTTCTGTACACACTGCTTTTGTTCTTAACTCTGTATTTAAGCCTGGGTATTGCTTTTGACTTGTGTTCCAGTTCACTAATCCTCTCTTCAGCTGTCTCTCATTTACTATTACGCTCATTGGTTAACTTCTTAATTTCAGTTCAAGTATTTTCAGTTGTAGAATGTCCACTTTTTCTTTTGCTAACGATCAACATCATAGCCATCTAACTTTTTTGCATTTATTAATCACATGTTTTGAAGTTCAGAGCTGATAATTCCTGTGGGACTATTTCTTTTATTGGTGATTTCTCTTGGTTTTCAGTTATTTGGTCACATCTTTTGGTGCACCAAGTGATATCCAGTTGAACCCTAAGCCTCATGTATAAACATTTTATGAGATAATTTGAGGCTCTGTATGCTTTTAATATATTGGTTCCTTAGGTCTCTTTTCCCTTGGTTTAATGTTCTCAGACACACACATACACCCTTTGAAGTCTTTTTTAGTTCTTATCTATAGGAGTGTTTGCAACACACTAGTCTGTCATTACTGGAGGCAGGAATCTTTCAAAATCTACTCTTCACCTACCAGATGCATAAATCAAGATAGGCAGCTTGGTACACGTCTGAGAATCAAGTCTTTGAAAACCTAAATTATGTTTATGATGTCATGAAATGCGTAAAACTCAAAAGTTTCTGGTATTTGTTTATCCTTCAGTTTTGGCCGACCATCTTTTAGTCTGTGCAAGAAATACTTCAGCAGTCCCAAAGTTCAGATCTGAACTCAGAGTTGAATGTAAAACTGTCGCCAATAAAGCACAAGGTAAAGGTGTAGGACCATGACTGTTAAGCAATGCGACCAGGTCCCCAGGCTGTACATGACTTTGGAGCCATTCTTACACTTCAAGTTCTGGCAACACCTAGTGAAATGGTGTTTTGTAAGTTTTCTCTTTTTCCTGACTTTGTGATGGTTTCTGTTGTCAGTGCGACCAGCCAATTTTGAGTCAGAGTTATGGCATCTTCAGAATGATATACATGGAGGCTCAGACCTGCACTTTTAAAAATTCAGCTTCATTAAAGGGAGGTGCTGGGCATTTTAACACATTGGGAATAGCGTTGGATTGTCCATTAAAGGCATTTCTTTACACAAACTGTAGGACTCGGTGTTAAGACAAGATGGGAAAAGCCTAATGGGCCATTCTGAAAGAACCACCCGTTGAAAGGTAAATTATGTTTTAAAGTGACAAGCCCAAGAGCCGAAAATGACTCTTTGATCTTTTAAAAGGCTCATAAACAGGGGCAGTGCACTTCTAGACCTATATTTATGTATTCAAATATTGGGAGAAAATCCAAGCAGAGTCTCAGGACTACAGGAGTTTGCAGTTTAGACAAAAAGAGGCCAGGAGGAGGGCAATTACATCAAACTTCTTGCAGCATGGAACAAGCTTTCTTCCTTCCTTGTTAACCAATGAACTGGAATCTTGCTAAGGGCTTGTTTTTTAAGTGAGGCTTGAACCAATCATTACACAGATGTGAGGTATTTGTGAAGAAAGAAAGAAGCAATTAAAGCCAAAAGAAAGGATGTTTTGTTTCTGAATTAAATCTGTTTTTGCCACCTTCTTTTACTTCAGTGAAGGGTCTCCAAGTATCTCCTAACCCTCAGTGCCACCCCTATATGTGTGTATGTATGTATGTATATATATGTATACAGCTTCTTTGGTACTGAACTCATTAACCACATCTGGAGAGTTAACCTGTGGACAACAGGCCTATTTCCTCTGTTTCATGGAACCACTAGAGAGGGCTCATAAATAACTGCAGGGCCATTGTCAGGGTGTTGAGGTTGGTGGTTGTTGGGAGACATTCAAAGGAAGTCAAATAACTATAGAACTCAACACTCATGACTACTCTCGGTCCCAACAGCATGCTGTTTTTTTCTCTTCCCTTGACCGGGATGGTTCATCCGTGAGAAGCAATAAATTCTACCTTGAGTATAAGAGCCACAGGTACTGGAAAGGGGAATGTGAGTTGTGGTACTCTTTTACCTGGTTTCCATGGTGACCACAGGTAGGTATTTGTCACATGACAGTTTGGTTCTTGAGATCCAAGGGGACTTTGGGCTAGAGCAAACTCTACTGAGTGAGTTTTGATCACATTAACTGTCTACTTGAACTAAGTTCTATGAATAATAATAAAATAAAAACACATATTTACCACCTAAGCAAAGAAAGAGAACACAGCTGTATCCTAGAATCTCCCAAGTGTCTCTGCTGCTGCTGCTGCTGCTAAGTCGCTTCACTCTGTGTCCGACTCTGTGCGACCCCATAGACGGCAGCCCACCAGGCTCCCCTGTCCCTGGGATTCTCCAGGCAAGAACACTGGAGTGGGTTGCCATTTCCTTCTCCACTGCATGAAAGTGAACAATGAAAGTGAAGTTGCTCAGCTGTGTCCGACTCTTAGCGACCCTATGGACTGCAGCCTACCAGGCTCCTTCATCCATGGGATTTTCCAGGCAAGAGTACTGGAGTGGGGTGCCATTGCTTTCTCCGTGTGTCCCTCCTTTTACTCACCAAATGTAACAGTATCCTGAATTTTGTACTCATCAGTTCCTAAGTTTCTTATAGGGCTTCCCTAGTGGCTCAGCTGGTAAAGAATCTGCCTGCCAGTGCAGGAAACGTAGGAGACCTGGATTTGACCCCTGATCTGGGAAAATCCCCTGGAGAAGGGAAATGGCAGCTCACTCCAGTATTCTTGCCTAGAAATCCTCATGGCCAGAGGAGCCTGATGCGCTACTTTCTTAGGGGTCACAAAGAGTCGGACGCAACTGAGCGACTGAGCAACAATTTTTTTTTACAACACCTATGTATGAGTCTCTAAAAAAATTATCTAGTTTTTCTTGTTTTGAAACTTTATATAAACGGAATTATGCTGCTGCTGCTAAGTCACTTCAGTCGTGTCTGACTCTCTGCGACCCCATAGACGGCAGCTCACCAGGCTCCTCTATCCCTGGGATTCTCCAGGCAAGAACACTGGAGTGGGTTGCTATTTCTTTCTCAAAGCATGAATGCCTGCTAAGTCACTTCAGTTGTGCCTGACTTTGTGCGACCCTATGGACAGCGGCCCATCAGGCTCCTCTGTCCACAGGATTCTCTAGGCAAGAATACTGGAGTGGGTTGCCATTTCCTCCTCCAAAATGGAATTATACTGTATATATTCTTTTGGCTTTTTCCCCATGGTTTACCTTGTTATATACAATGACAGTTCATTCACTTTCATATCCAAATATCCCATTGTAAGAATAAAACATAACTTATTTATCCAATTTATCCATTCTTCTTTAATGGACACTTGGGGTGTTTCCAGTTTTTGCTATCACAGTTGGTGCTGGTATTAGCATTTGTACACATCTCCTGTTGTGTGTGAGGGGATTTATGGAGTATTTTTTTTTAATAGTAGAAATATTAGGACTTTGGGTAAGTACGCGTTCAGGTTTTTGAGAGTTAACATCAACTTGTTTTCCAAAAGCGATAAAATTAATTTATATTCCCAGTGGTGAGGTGTCAGAGTTGTGGTTGCTCCTCATCCCCTCCAATATTTTCTATCGTCTTCCTTTTGATTTTTTTTTTTGTCAGACATGTTTATTATTCAAAATAGTTAAATGGACACTTTTATCTGTATCGCATCTTTGTGGAAGCTGAAGCTTGGAGGTTTCAAGTCATTTGATTAGGTTTAAGGAGCACAGATTCTGAAAATGTGTTACATACAGGAAGGTAAACATTATCCATAAAACACTGCAAATTTGCACACTGCTTATCAAAGATGAAAAAATAGTCAGAATTGTTGCTACACATATTCAAGAGTTTAAAAACCAGGATGGCAAATGATGATGGGACATCTGGGAAAAATGCCAAAACCTTTGAAACTGGGTTGAATTTTAAGGTGACTTCACTCTCTCAGGCAAATGGATCACAGGCCAAGTAGTTTTTAATTAAATGACATAGACAGAGGATGAGATGGTTGGATGGCATCACTGACTCAATGGACATGAGTCTGAATAAGCTCCAGGAGTTGGTGATGGACAGGGAAGCCTGGTGTGCTGCAGTCCATGGGGTCACAAAGAGTCAGACATGACTGGGCAACTGAACTGAACTAAATACATTTTTGTGTTTTCCAAACCCAAGGGCAGAGTTAGGGTTGAGCTATCCATGAGGGCACAAGGCTGCCAGTCTTATGTTGATTCTGGAACCACCATACCACCCTCTCTCATTTCCTCATTAATTTGTAGACTCTGAGTAACCTGGAAGGAACCAGAATTTGGGAGAAAAGAAAACACTTCTCTTATCCAGTGCTCCTGCCAGAGGTGACCCCACGGAAACCATTCATATGTGTGTTAATTAGGAATAAGTTTGCCTCCAGTGACAGAAATCCCCACAGATGAGTAGCTTAAGTGAGAGATAAATATTCAGCGTTTTTTTTTTTTTTTTTTTCATGTCAGTGCAATCAGAGGTAGGCCGCCTGGGGCTGGGATGAGGATTCCCATCATCCCAACAAAGGCATTAAGCTCCTTCTAATGGGATATGGCTATCTCCCTCTGAGCATCACCTCCTTATTCTAGGCAGCAAGGCTGGGGAAGGGATAAAGAAGGGGCAAGGTACACACACCAGTTCTTCTTTAAGAAGATTTTCCAGAAGCTGCCACATTCAACTTCCATTTACATAACCTTGGCCCAAAATTCATCACATGGGCCACCAAACAGCAAGGAAGGCTGGGAGATATGGTCTTTCATCCAGGCAGTCATGTGCCCAGGGGAATCTATTGCTAAGGACAATGGATACTAGAGTGGGCAACTAGCAGGTTTCCACTCTGTTGAATTCACTGATGGAGGGAAGATACAGGTATATTTCAGCTCTGTTGTTGTTTAGTCACTAAGTCATGTCTAATTCTTTTGCAAACCCATGGACAGCAGCCCATCAGGTTCCTCTGCCCACGGGATTTCCCAGGAAAGAATACTGGAGTGGGTTGTCATTTCCTTCTCCAAGGGATCTTCCTGGCCCAGGGACTGAACATGTATCTCCTGCATCACAGGCAGATTCTTTACCACCAGGGAGCCACCAGGGAAGCCCCAGGGAAGACACTATCAGATGCCAAAGGTTCATGCCACTTTGGCAGAGCCCAAGCTTGAAACCTACCATGGAAGGAAACAGAACCAAGCTGTTGCCCTATACTCAGCCATCAGTTGACCTGACCCCACTCTAGAGGCAAGAACAGGGTGAACCTTTCCCTTCCTTCCTTCCTTCCTTCCTTCCTTCCTTCCTTCCTTCCTTCCTTCCTTCCTTCCTTCTTTCTCTCTTTTTTTTGAAAAGCATCTTATATCGTGGTTTGGGATTTTTTCAATATCACAAGAAAGATTCAGAGAATTTCAGCTGTATGAAGCCTATTTTTGCGGGTTTTAACATGTAGGCCATTCTGTTCGGCCACCAAAATCAAGGTACACACAGATTTCATGAAATCATCCTCCATCCTTGGGTGCCAGCTGGTTGGTATAAGAGGAAGGTGAGCTAACACTTAGAGCCCTGCAGTGGGGCTGCCTGCCCATGGACAGTAAGGCCAAAGGAAGAGGAAATTCCTCACTTATCAAAGTGGACCATGAGAATGTGCAGAGGAGAGTTCAAGGATTTGCAAAGAGTCAGATCTAGATCATGGAGTACATATCAGAAAACGGAATTCTGCTTTCTTATCACAGCTATGTGTGACACTCAAGCAGCATGCCTAACAAGCAAGGTGGGTCAACTTTTTTTCATAGCTTTTGTTTCCACCTGGACAGATGCTTCATTGTTGGGAGAAATCGTGAAGAGCACACTGTCCAGTCTCTCCTTCCCCTGCTCCACCATGAGACTGGGGTCCTAGACAAACTCAACTCTCCCTAAATTTCCATCTCCAGGAACATCTACTCTATTCTAGTTTCTCAAGCCCACATCCCTGAAGGTGTCCTCAAATCCTTTCTTTCTCACACACTGGATCCAATTCATCATCATACCCTGTTGGCTCGCCTTTGAAAATGGATCCAGAAACCAACCATTCCCTGCCACCTCTGCTGCAGTCAATCTCCTGCCTGGAGTGCCTGACCGAACAGGTGAACAGGAGCTGAAATCCAGGCCAGCTTCACTCACTGAAAAGCATGCTTTGCTCCAAGGCTACATCGTTTGGACAAAGGGCACCCTTTTCAATTTGTACCAAGATGTGCCTGCAGATAGGCAGCCACCTCATGTGTTAGCTCACTTCACTCCTCTGCTCAAAACCCTCTCATTCAGAAGAAAGCCAAAATCCCACAATGAGGCCTGTGCATGACCTGGCCCTGCTACTTCTGTCATGCTGCCTCCTGTTACTTGGGCCCCACTGGCCTTCTTGATGAAATCTCAAATGCCCCCAGCAAGGTCCTGCCTTAAGGCCTTTGCACTTCCTGTCCTCTTTGCTTAAAGTCCCTAAAACGGCCCATTGCCTTCTCATCCTTCATGTCTCTTCACAGTGACTCCTTCCCTGACACCTAGCATTCCATCCTTGGGGTGCCCCATCTTCCTCACCTTCGGTAGCCATATCCCCATTTGTTGTGGGCTGCACTCTACTCCCCCAGAAGATACGTTCAAGTGCTAACCCTCATCACCTGTGAATGTGATCTTATTTGGAAATTGGGTCTTTGGAGATGTGGTCAAGTTGGATCATACTGGATGAGGTCATACTGGATCACAGTGGATCCATATACAAGAAGAGAGATATCTATATAAGAAGAAGGAACTTGGTCCTACACAGTTGGTGGGAATGTAAATTGGTACAGCCACTATGGAAAACAGTATAGAGGTTCCCTGTGTAAAACAACTAGTGGGAGCCCAGCTCATGCTCTCTGACGACCTAGAGGGGTGTGATGGGGCTGGAAGGGAGATTCAAGAGGTAAGGGATATACGTGTACATATAGCCAATTCATTTCATTGAACAGCAGAAACTAAGGCAACGTTGTAAAGTAATTATCCTCCAATTTAAAAAAAAAAATAGATAAAGGGAGGGCAGGCTCTATATTATTCTCCACAGGGCCTGTACCAATTTATAGGAAGGTGTGGAGGACTCCGGATGAGACTCCCCCTCAGAAGACTGACACACTCAGTCCTGCAGAGAAGAAAATTCTCACCTTAAGCCTCTCCTCTGTCTTGAGCACTGAGCAGAGATGAACGGTCTCCATGGAAGTCCTTTTGACTCCACGCTCCACGCCCTTCACCCAGAAACTCTCCCACAGGCACATTTCCCCTTCTGCTTTCCATGGTAGCAAGACAGAGGCATTATTTGAAGGGACAGGCCACCCTTGAAGGTCTAGACAGCTCCTTTTTCATCAGGGAGTGTCCGGCATTCCTCAGAGCTTCAGTAGAGGAGACTGATAAAGAGCAAGGGGTCCTGAGCTGGATTGATAGGGTTCCTATCACTGCTCCTCCAATAGCCATGGGACCATGCGAATGGCTTAGCCTCATGGATCTCAGTCTCCTTGACTGTAAAATGGGGACAACAATAGGATCTCTTCCACGCAGCCATTGTCAGAACTGCATAAGCTAGCATACATGAAGTAGTTAAGCCAGAGCCCGGCTTGCAGTGAGTGGTAGTTGCTCAGTCATGTTCGACTCTTTACAACCCCATGGACTGTAGCCTGCCAGACTCCTCTGTCCATGGAATTCTTCAGGCAAGGATACTGGAGTAGCATTAGGCGCCTGAAAAATGTAATTTTTTCTTTAGGATGACACTCCTCCTCTGGGAAGCTTTGAGCACTTTGGAGCATCAGACACTAAGGTTTGAATTAAAAACTTGCTACAGACAGGAATCAAACATCTATCTGGCAAGTTTCTGTTTTCTATTTCCAAGCACAGAGCCCTGACCCTAGAAATCTAAAAATACCTTCTGAAAGAGGTATCTAGAGATACATGCCAAAATGTAAAACTGTTTTGAATTGGCAGCGTTTTTCTCAATGCACAAAAATTAATTCTTGCATAAGGTCCTAAGATATATACAGGGAACTGTTCTCATAGCAAGGCGGTGGGAACAATCTAAATGTCCATTAATAAAGAAAGAGGTAAATTGAGTAAAACCATGAGATGTTATGCAGTTCAGTCTTTACAAAGAATGACATAGATCTAAGTGGGTTGATGTGGAAGGATGCATGTTGTATACCAAAGTGAAAAATCTATGCAGTGATATGCATATATCAGATGATATCAGATGCTAATATCAGATGATAATATCATAAAATCAGATATTAATCATCTGATGCCTTTCTGCATAGGTATAGTTAACTATGTGGCATATATTATAGGTATAGAAAAAAGTCTGGAATAGTGAACACAAAACAGTGAATAGTAATAGCAAGGCACGGATTGGGCAAAGTAGAAGGCATTTAAATGTTTCATTTGATATGGTTTACATGTTTAATAATGGAGAAGGGAAAGGCAACCTAGTCCAATATTCTTGCATGGAGAACACCATGGATAGAGGAGCCTAGTAGACTACAGTCCACAGGGATGCAAGTCAGACACTGCTGAAGCGACTTAGTACGTTCGCACGTGTTTAATAATATGTGATGTCACTTCATATATTTAACATTTATTGAACATGTATTACATCCCAAGCACTCTTGAAAGTGTCTGATATATATTAACTTATTTAAATTACATAACTTAAAGCAGTATTAACTCTATCTTACAGGTGAGAAAAACTAGGCCATGTTAACTTGTTCTGTGTGAGAAAGAACTGGAACTCAAACCTAGGCAGTCTGACTCTCGAGTACGTGATTCTGGTGGCTCTATTTCTAGGCTCCCTTTCTGAACATACATAATCTGATTCTTCCACCAATTTCCTGCCTCTATTCATTAGCCATTTACCTCCTACACCTGTCTTTTCTTTCGACCCCACTTGCTTTGGTTCCTCGGAGAAGGCAATGGCAACCGACTCCAGTGTTCTTGCCTGGAGAATCCCAGGGACGGGGGAGCCTGGTGGACTGCCGTCTCTGGGGTCGCACAGTGTCGGGCATGACTGAAGCGACTTAGCAGCAGCAGCTTTGGTTCCTGACATTCTTTGTGGCCATCTTGCAGTTCACTTAGGATGGTAAGGTGGCAGTGGCGAGAAATGCAAAGGACCTTTGGCCTAAATCTTGGCCAGGGGGCACCTTGGAGAACAGTCTAGAGACTGAAATCCTTATATGCCTTTTTGTGCAGGGGTGGTGGTAAGTGGAATCCTTACAAGCAACTCTTCATCACAGTCATCCAGGCTGACTTGTGTAATTTACAGAAATGGAGGCAGGTAAGGGTACCTAGGAAGCTTCCCAGGTGGTGTTAGTGATAAAGAACCTGCCTGCCAATGCTGGAGACATGAGACATGGGTTCGACTTCTGGCTCGGGAAGATCGCCTGGAGGAGGGCACGACAACCCACTCTGTTCTTGCCTGGAGAATCCCATGGACAGAGGAGCCTGGTGGGCTACAGTCCACAGGGTTGCATACAGTGGGACACGACTTATGTGACTTAGCACGCAAGGGTGCCTGGCCTCAGGTTGAACATATACCCTTTTATCTTGTACCTTTTTTCTTTTTTAGAACAGGCATTTCTGCATGCTTCCTTGTTCCTTTGTACCCAAAGTAGCAACCCTGGGAACCTGGGCTGTACCAAGGCTATGGTGTTTTCAGGAGTAGGACGCCCTGGGAGGAGGTACAGTCCTTGGCTTCCAGACTTGCAAGGGGCCTTCACTTCCCCGCTCTTCTTCTCAGAGAAAGACAAAACCAATGTGATATGGTATGCATACTTGCCAAATGGTTTATTTGCCATTTGCCAATTATAATATTGGATTTACACAATAAACTGGGGTGCAAAGAAAGTAAGGTTCCATTGGTTCCTAGGCAATGGCAGTCCAGCTGCCCTGCACAGGCTGGGCAAAGGGATGCTCCTGGCAGAGGAGACGGCCACTCAGATTTCGTGCAGTGAGTAGATCACACACGATGGGGTGTCTGCTTTCCTGCGCTACCTAGAAACACCTTGGAGAAGGGCTTCTGGGGTGTTCGCTCATAACGCATCTCGTTTAAAATTCAAGATTGACAGTTCCCTTGCAGAAAGTGTTCACAGGTCAGTACCAGGAAGAAAGAAACCACACAATTCCCAGGATGCTTTGTGAATGGATCCAGAAACTGCTACACATATAGACACAAGGTGGGGCCTAGGCAGGTAGTGACCATTTCTCATTATGACGTTTTCAACAGATGTGTTATATACTGTCATTTCAGTTTGGAAGTTTATTTTTTTTTTCCATTGATTTTTATACATCCAGAATATCACAAATAACCAAGTTTTTTTTTTTTTTGCACATTCATTTACTCATAACAGAAAATGAACTTCTTAAAAAAAATTGGAACCATGCTATTAGCTCTTTACAAAAGTGAATAAAAAGTAGCTTGTTTTTAAGTCTAAAATAAAGAAAGAAGCATTTTTTTGTCTACAGTATTTAGCAAACATAAGAAAATGTCCTTAGAAACACAAAAAATTGGAAAAAAATTATTACAGGTCTTAACAATATTTTATAATGAAAGCTTAAAATCTATTTACATACATAAATACAATTAACTTTGTTGATGCAACTCTTCCGGAAGGGGAAAAAAAAAAGCCAAATGATCAGCGTCAATACTGATCTGGCTAAAGGGAGCAGAAAACCCCAAAGAAAGAAATAGACCAAAAAAAAAAAAAAAAAATCCCAAAAGATTGTATACTGCAGGTAAACAAAAAAGCATTTTGTTCAGATGTGAAAAATATTTTCTGATATCATTGTTAAACCGAGTTTTCATGTATAAAAGACTCCAAACATGTCATACCCCAGAAAACAAAAAACATCAAAAAACAGAAATTACCAGGACGGAATGTCCCAAGGAAACAGGTATTTCAAGAGAGAAATCGGCAATCCTAAATTGCAGGACATTCGAGTGAAACCATTCATTTCCTTTCTAATCAGAGCGTTTCTGTTTATCTGCACAGAAACCCTAGGCAGCAGAAAGTCTGTCTCTTAACTCACTGATTGTAATTTGCCCAGGAAGGCTTCTATTGCTGCACTCAGAAAGCAAGTAGATCCAAAATGTTGGCAAGGTCTCCGTTCTGCTGGAAGAAACCCATACACAGGAGAAAGGCTGACTCACTATGCTTTTATGTAAAGGGAGGGAAAGTGCAGCTCCTCCAGTCCTGTGTTTGGTGTCAGGATGGGTGTGAGTGCTGTTTCCTTATATAAAGTTGGAGAACAGAGGAGGTAAGAGGCGAGAGAAAGATGGAGATGTTTAGTGGGGGCAGAAAGGAAGAAAAATATAAGTATTTTTAGAGAGTTAGAAAAACAAAAAGAACAGAAATATGTGTCTATGTTGAACTTATAAATAAGGGCATTTACAAGCAGTAGAGATGGCTTATTTAATCTTCTTCTGGACCAATGCTCCCAGATACATCCAGTTATTACTTTATTGGCTTAAGTTAAGGGTCTACTTGATGAAAGGACCACCTTAATTTACCTGAAGGCATTAGAATGGAATTCCTCAGGGGGCGGGGAGGGGGGGGAATGCTTTAAGTATGAGGTTTATCTCTGAAACAACTAAGGTTTAACTTTTTCTTTCTGGAGAGATTAAATACTATATATGCTGGTAATGGTCTGTGAATCTCTGAATGGCTAAACCTGTGGGTTTACAACAAAGTGACAAGCTCTCCTCACACATGGCTTTGAAAGTGAAGATTCAATGTGAGAGATTTGTATGATTTCCCTTGTAGGGCATTACGCTGATTTTGAGTTGGAATATCTTCAGGTACCAGAACTAAACTGAAAAATATACTTTTCCTTCATTTTTTAATCAACATTTTGTCAGGTCAGATAAGGCAATGTGCTGAAAAGAACACAAGTTCAATTTGGGGGTGAATGGGCTAATGGTCCTTTTCAGATATAAAAAAAATTTGAAATCTATTGACATTTGAGGGTAATTTTGCTGCAATAAATGTATACAGAATAAAACATGAAAATGATTTATGGAGCGAGAATTATGTCTAAAATGAAAATAAATAGAATATTCTGAGTTTCTCTAAGATCTGCTTTAGCTCTTTTCTAGATAAGAACGATCTGACAACACAAACTGCTTTACTCTTTAATTCTTACCAAAGTGCTACTGCATTTGTGTAAAACAAATAATCAATACATACATATATATATATAAGAAAACTCAAAAACAAGTTGTTTTAAATAAGACCAGCTGTTTTGCTGCCTGCAGCCAAAGATCTTTCTAATTTGAATCCTTAAATTTATAAAATAAAAAATCAAACACTGTTCTGAAGTCCTGCTTTCAAATACTCTTCAGAGTTGACCTGAAATCATTTCAACTAATTTAAGAGGTACATTAAATAACCACCAGATCATTTTGAGCACACATATGTTAAAATCAGCAGTTAGTATTTATGAGTTGTACAACAACTGCCTTGTGACCAAATCCTCCAATAAAAATAGTGCCATAAAATTTACAGTGACATTGGATATGTTTGAATTGTAGCCATGGGCAGTGACATGAATCTTTTCCTGTCACGCTGATGCACCAGCAAAAGTGCACACACCCTACAGGGTAGGGTCTCGGTTGGTGAGAGCAATACAAAGCTGGGTGGGGAAGGAGCAGCATGGGATGGGTCCTGCACGGGTGGGATGACACCCTCCCCACACGACTTCACTCAGGCAGGTGGAGGGAATTGGGCTTGTTCGGGCCTGCTTCTGGGCCCACCCTATGAAAACTGACCTGGACACCTCGGCTGTCAAAGGCATCCGGTCCCTTCCACTCCCAGCCTTGGGGGACAGCCACAAGCTTTCTTCTGCATCAACCAACAGGTATAGTATCAAGAGGAATATCTCCTTGGAGCTAAACAAACACCTGAACTCTGGGTTCAGATGATCTCCTTCCTACCCCAGAATGGAGCAATTAAGGAACCCCTAAATTCATTCATTCGGTGTCCATGTGGATACCATTCCTCCACACAGCTTACTTTGCAATCATTGTTACAAAGCATGTCTAACATTATTAAGAGGCCATGGAGTGAGCAAACCCCCTAGGCAGAAAATAAATCCTCTCCAGAGGTGCAATCATTGGCATCTACCCCAACCCTCTGGAACCAGATTTGAAGGGAGGGAGTCAGGTATGAGACCCTTTGTTGAGCTTAGCAGAAAATTCCATACTTCAGATCTTTGGAGTGACCCTCAGTATCTAAAAAGCCTAATAAAAACATGGCTGCATTAGCTACTGACTCGTTGAATTAAGGTTAAAGGGAGTTTAATGTAAACAATATTTAGATAACCAAGTGATCACATTACCCATCTTTTTTTTTTTTCTCCAACCTTCTTCAATGTGATACAATTAACTCTGGCTACTATCAAAAACAAAAAATGTAGTACTTGATATTTTTCTTAATATAAGCACATTTAAATAATAAAAAAGTATCAACACATTAAGTAAGTGTCTAAACATCAAGATACATAAATATCTAGGGATTCCTTGTGGGAATACAGTAGTTGAAAATGACCCAAAGCTGCAGCTGTTTCTTAAAAAAACAACTACACCAAAAGTCCAAAAGAAAAGTTAAATAAAACTTACAGAAAAAGGAATCATATTTCTTTCGTCAAAGCAAGAAAGAAGCAAAGCTCAAATTTATATATATATAAAAATAAAAAAACCACCCCAAATGCAAATACATATTTTGCAATTTATAAGGTGCTGGAAAAGAAAATTAAAAATATGAATTAGATGTCAAACAGAATGAGTTGCATCTCTGCCCGCCCCGCCCTTCCCCCCCCCCCCCCAAAAAAACCCCAAGTTCCATACTCTTTGGAATAAACGACTTGGTTAAAAAGTGAAGTCAAAGTTATAAAATCTTTCTTTTATTCACAGCATTGCTAAATCAGAAGCATTCACAGTTTCCCTCCGGGAATCTTCCTGTTTGCCTTAACGAAGTGCCCACAGGGCGGTGAACCGGACACCCTCAAGTTGCGTCAGGTTAGAAGAAAAAAATCTGAGACGGGCCCACAGCGGCGGCGAACTGCGCAGACTTCAGAAGCGAGAGATGGCGACCACAGGCAGTTGGCAGGTGGCGAGCATCCCCCGCGGGGCCGGCGCGGGCTTCTCCACCACGCGACGCTGGGCACCGACGGGCGCCTCCGGGACGACGTCCGGCCGCACGGAGCGCGCGTGCGCAGCCTCACTCAGTAGGGCCGCCACACGGCCTCCTCGAGGCGCGCGGCCGGCGCCATGTTGGTGGGGGAGTTGCTGTGGCTGCCCTCAGCCTCCACTACGTCGCTCTGGTTCGGGAGGCTGGGATTGAGCAGCGCCGAGCCAGTGGACGCGTTGGTGCAGGGCGGCAGGATGCGTGGCGGCGAGCGCTCGCCGCCCACCATGGAGAACTGGTAGGAGCCGGCCGACGCGCCGTAGTACAGGTGGTAGGATGGCGAGCTGGCCTGGAACGGGCCGCCCTGTGCCTGCGACGAGCCGGGGTAGGGCGGCGGCAGGTACGTGTGGTAGCGCGTGGCCGAGCTCATGGCCGACATGCCGATGCCAATGCCCGACGTGACGGGAGTTGGGGAGTAGGTGAAAGCTCCAGGGTAGTGCATGCGGGGGTCGGAGATGGAGGGCAGCGCAGGGAACTGGCGCGGGTCGCCGAAGGCCGTCAGGTCGGGCGCAGCTGTGTGGTGGGTGAGAAATATCGTGAGATTAGGGTTCAGGGAAGCCACGCCCTTTCCCTCTCCCAACCGGCGCCCGGGAGAATTTCCCACAAAGCTGCTGCCGTCCAGGGAGCAGCGCCCAGGAGAATTTCCCACAAAGCTGCTGCCGTCCAGGGAGCAGGTATGATGAAGATGGCCATATATGAGTGAGTGAGTGAGTCGCTCAGTCGTGTCCAACTCTTTGCGACCCCATGGACTGCAGCCCTCCAGGCTCCTCCGACCATGGAATTCTTCAGGCAAGAACACCAGAGTGGGCTGCCGTTACCTTCTCCAAGGTAATATATGATCTCATGCAATGTAATAAGGTTGTAATATAATGTAATATGTAGTCATACTTGCTTAATATAAACATATCAGATATAACTGATTTCATATAAACAAATATTGCTGTAACTCTGAGGTTACACACCCACCTGCCAGATTCACCTGCTACCAGTTTTTGTATGCCCACACTCTTAAGGATGTGTTTTACTTTTCTAAATGGTTGGGGGTGGGGGGTGGAAATCAAAAGACTTTTTCCTGACTTGAAAATGATATGAAATTTAAATTTCAGTGTTCATAAATAAAGTTTTACTGAAAGGACCCTCGCTTGTTCTTTTAAGTATTAACTATGACTACTTTTTAAGTCACCACTTCAGAGTGGTCATGGCAGAGACTGGAGGGCCAGACTGTAGGACTCAGAAAGTCTGCAATATTTAGTATCTGGCCCTTTGCAGAAAAAAGTTTGTCACCTCTCTATATAATCAACATATTAATATGTCAGTATTAATGTCTTATTATAACAATATATGACAAAACAGTGGCTTCCCTGGTGGCTCAGATGGTAAAGCATCTGCCTGCAATGCCGGTGACCCGGGTTCGATCCCTGGGTTGGGAAGATCTCCTGGAGAAGGAAATGGCAACCCACTCCAGCACTCTTGCCTGGAGAATCCCATGGACGCAGGAGCCTGGTAGGCTACAGTCCATGGGGTCGCAAAGAGTCGGACACGACTGAGTGACTTCACTTCATTTCACTTCACTTCACGACAAAACAGTATAACACTAGAAGAACTATTAATATATAGATGCATTAATAGATTAATATTAATAGAATATATATAAATATATATAACCCCCAAAGAGAGCTTCCCAGGTGGTGCTAGTGGTAAAGAACCCGCCTGCCAATGCAGGAGATGTAAGAGACATGGGTGCGATCCCTGGGTTGGGAAGATCCCCTGAGGAACGGCATGGCAATCCACTCCAGTATTCTTGCCTGGGGAATCCCATGGACAGAGGAGCCTGGCAGGGCTACAGTCTGTAGGGTCACAAAGAGTCAGACACGACTGAAGAGACTTAGCATGTGCGTATACATAATATGATACTGTCATGTAATAACATTTTAATATGTTATACATAATATTTAGGTTGAATCCTAGAAATTTGCCATTTCTATAGGCCTGCAATAGTTAAAAATAGGCAGTTTCCTGTTATTGAAGCTAATGCATGCCATAGTAGTGGCTGGGAGTGGATGTCCATGAACCACCAATCTGTTTCTCTTCTACATCTACCTTCAGACTAGTTCTACATTTTTAGAAACAGTACAGCCTCGATTTCACATGCTTTTCTCTAATATGCATCACTTGATTGTTAACAGGAATGGCCACAGGGCCTTGACTTACCTACTCCATTTTGATACATGCTGAAGTTTTACCAGCAATGGCAAAGCTTGGTCTATAAAACTCATTTTGTTAGGATTAGGCATTTACCCTTTCACAGACAGGCTTTGGCAGTCTTTCATTGCATCCTTCTGCCTTTCTCTTAATCACAGGCTGCCCTTGGGAACTTTTTTTGGGGGCGGGGGGTGGTGGTTTGGGTGCCAGGACAGGTTTCCTGTATCCTATAGATCAGTTTCCCAGCAGTGGCACTGTTAACATTGGGGGCCAGCTCTATGGGGTGATGTGGGCCTGTCCTGTGCAGGCCTGTTCTGTGCGTGGTAGCATGTTTGGCAGTATCCTTGGCCTGTGCCCACCAGATGTCAGTAGTGCCCTCACTCCCCCCACTGGGACAACCAACAAGGTCCTGACCTTCCAAATGCCCTGGGGGTAGGGGTGAGGCCGGGGGGCCGGGTGGGGGGGGGGCAAAAGTGCTCTTCCGATGAGACAACATTCCTACTGTCGATGTAGGATGGTGTCCTCGGGGAGTTTCTGTTCCTCAGAATTATTCATTAAATGACCAGGCCAGGACTGTAGTCTTTATGTCAGCAAACCCAAAAGGCAGCAACAAAGCAGAGAAGCAAGAACTGAATGTTTAAAATTTGTAAGTTCTCAAATCAACATACAAAATAACTCCAGGCTCAAGATGGCATGTGGCCTGGGTCCCTTTGTGTTTAGGCCCACAGAGAAACCTGACAGAGCCAAAAGCTTGCTCTGAAAGGAAAGCTACCGGGGTGGATTAATCTGTTTTTGGACAGCTTCGGCTGTTGATCAACTTCCTCATATTTCAAGCCTATTATTCCAGCAGGGAGAGCTAGTGTTCTCGTTTTCTCTCTCTTCCCCCTCCCCCATTCCTCTTAATGCACTCTCTAACTTTGGGGTGCCTGTGATAAGGGGATGTACTCCTCATCAGAGAGGTAATTAAAGTTTATAGAAACAACCAAAGTCTGCAGCAAATCTCTCCACTAATGAGGAAACCAGGAGTCTGACTTTCAAACAAACAGTCCTGTTAATCTTTTCAAAGCGAGTCAGACATGTGGGCAGGGACAAAGCTGTAAACTGACAGCGGCTCTAGGGCCGCCCTTCCACGGACACTCTCTCGCTCGTCCTGAAGCCAGGCCGCACCCCATTCCACAGGGTTTGTCCCTGCCCGCTGGGGCCATCTGTGAGCAAGCCCTGTGTCACTTGTTTGTGTTCGCACAGAGAGCCGTGACATGCTTGAGAGTTAACAGGAAGCTTTACTCCATTTTTCCAGTTAGATTTCTATAGTCAGGGAGAAGCATTAGGCAAACACAATCAATTTGTTGTCATATGATGCAATACTCCGGACACAAATAAATGACTCCACCCATGATTCCTCTTGCTTCATTTGCCCTGAGACAAAAAGGTGAATCCACTGGAAAATGAATGAAAGGTCACCCTGTTTCACGACGGTGTCTGGACATGCTCTGCCAGTCTGTTCCAACTACTATGTGGTAACCTGGTGATGGCTGCAAGTTACCGGAATCCCGAGTGAGCCCGTGATTTGTCACGGACATAAGTAATGGAATGATGTTACGGTCTCAGCTGTCAGGGGAAAACAGTTCTTTCACTTGTGGGCAGAATGTCTGAAAGATCTTAGATGCTGCTTGCGATTCTTCTGCCCACAGAGTACCAGTGTCAGACTATGAAAGACCATCCAACGTGCCAGTTTATCCTTTACAACACACACTGTGATGATGAAACAACTTCGGCCTATGAGTTAGGCTCAGATTCAAATGACCTATTCAAATACTTGTTCTCATTTTTATGTCCAGCCTGACACCCCCTACCCAAGCAAGCCCCACCAGTCATGGACAGTTCACTGTGCCCCTGGCCTTAACTCATTTGTCCTTTCAGCTGGCCTGGTGCTCCCTTATTCAAGAGCAGTGTGGGCAGAAGTGGGGGCCCCTGAGTATCACAGGGAGCTTTTAAAAGAGAAGGATATCTAGGGATTAGGCGGTATAGGTATTTTAGTTGGAAATGTTGCCCCACCAATGGGGCTAAATATTTGCCATGACAGCTAAAAGTCTTCCTTCTGCAGCTTGACGTGGATGAAAGCTGCCCTATGCCGGGCCCCTCCCACTGCCCCCAAAGGATTAAACAGCCTGAGCAGATAATGGCTGCCTTAAAAGGATCTTTCGCATGACTCAGATTAATGCTTGCTGTCTGTCGCCCAGGTTGGCAGCTAAACATTATTTAAAAAGAAAAGAAAAAAACCTCCAGATGACAACTCTTTGCAGACAAGTTGTGGAGTCTGTCTGCAAAGCAAAGAAAGATACAGAGTGCAGGTCCCTCCTGCAGAAGGAAGCTCAGGTGAGGCTGGGGCGCTCCAAGCTAGCTGGGGGCAGGGTTCAAGGAAAGTGGGCTGCGAACTATGACAGGCTCTCAAAGCATTGATGGGTAGACCTATGACTGATTCTTGATGTATGACAGAAAAACCACAAAGTTTGGTAAAGCAATTACCCTTCAATTAAAAAAATGAAGTGACAAAAGTAAGAATAAACAGAAAAAGAAAAAAATAAAACTTCACTTGATTAGGCATTAAAAAAAAAAAAGCAAAAGTAGCCTCTTCTAAGTATCCCAACCCCCTCCTGCCTCCAGGTGGAAGATGACACTCTTCAGGCCTGGACTCCGGGCTCCATTTCTCAAAGGGAGATCTGCCAACTTGAAGAGCAGCCTCCCATGCTGTTCTCTGCTGCCACTGGTGAAAGCGCCCCTGGAATTCTCCTGGGTCCACCCTCCAAGACAGCAGCAGGGTTAGGCTTGAGTGCCGAAATGGGACCTGGCTTTTATCTCCTTCACACCCTGGGGCTGTAAAAACGCCCTTCCACGACTCCCTGGCTAATTGAAGTCCAGGCTATTCAGAAGTATAACTGTGAGACGGGACAGGGGAGGGCAAATGTTAACTCATTCCTATTAAAAAAAAAAAAAGAAGTCACCCTCCCCTCTGAACTGGTCAGCAGAGCAGCTGGCCCCAAGGGATAAGGTGCTGGAGATCCTGGGTGCTGACCAAGTCAGAAGACTTGTGATATACGTTCCAAGGGACAGGACCTACAGCAGGGACACGTCCAAGGAAAAGAGTCATTGCTTCAGATGTAGGCCATAGCCAGCAGGCAGAACAGTGCCACCAAGAAGAAGAAACAATAAAGACCGCCAGTCCCAAAGGAACAGAGCTGCTGTAGTAACAAGCTGAGTGGACTTCATGATTCCTACCCCAGTCCCTTAACTCCTGGGCCCAGCAGGTGCCATGAAATTCTTGGCACCAGTGGCCGAAAATAATGTGGAAACTGGGCAAGTAAGTTGGCTTCCCTATTTCACTATCACGCCCAAGAACAAGTGAAGACAGTTCTCAACTGGGGGACGGTGTCGGCCCTCGGGACATCTGGCAGGATCTGGTCAGTTTTGGTTGTCACGACTGGGGCGGGGGGTACTGCTGGCATCTGGAGGCCAGAGACACTGATGAAGGCCCGACGTCACACAGCACTGCCCCCCACAACGGAGAAGAATTATCCGGCCCCAAGGGTCAGCAGTGCTGCTGTTGAGACCTGGAGAGGTATTCTGTGAAGCTCTGAGAAGAAGCTAAAGCATTTGGTGGAAATCTCAGGTAATCACAGTTGTCCGCAGAACACAACATCCCACAGTACTTGAAAATGACAGATGTGACGCCTTTGCCCCTTTGCCCGCCCCCTTCATCTGATATAATCTGATCCCAAGAATTGAAAAGCAAGAACAGCCGCCCTCCCCCCAACACACAAGGAGTGTGTTCGCAGGCCTCCTAAAGCTGAAGTTCTCTGAAGTGTTTTCACAGTTTGGTCCAGCTCCAATTTCAAAGCCCCAAACAGGGAGTTGCTTCTTTTTGCTTTCAACAAAGGAATTTTTCTCTGTAACTCCAGTTTCCCTGCCCACGAGCAAAGGTGAGTGCCAAGCCCAAAGGTCCCATAGGTTAAATGACTAATATTTAATGAGCTCGTATTAACAACAATTATGCCAGCCAGGACACCTGAGCTCTCCAGGCTGTTCCTCTGGCCTGGTGTGAGCAGCTCTTAGTTAGAAGTGTCCCACTGGGGTAGGTCTGCATCCCTTTGCACATGTGCCCCAGCACGCCATTCACGTGACCTGTGCGAGCTCGCCACCGCAACATGGAGCATCCCATTTGAACTCCGGAAGCTGATTACTTGGGCCTTTTCTATTACTGATCATTCAGCTCCCACCCTTGCTTGTCAGATAAAGGTGAGCACCCCAAAAGGCCCAAGGAATCCACTTTTTCCAAGCTGCTTCTACCTCCATATCCATAATCTCTGCCTCCGAATGTCAAGGAAAATCAGTGCATGGGTGTGAGACTTAAGAGACAGACAGCGTTGTGTTTAATCACATTGTGTCCAGTTAAAAATGACTGCCCCCTCCCCTGCCTTCATGCATCTTGTCTGGCCTCCAGAAACTTCCACAGCAGCCAGACTTCAAAGAGTATATTTTAAGCATCTTACTTGAAAGTCGACTGGAAAGCTCGGCTGAGAGGGTTGTCATGCCGCTGGCCCGCCCAGGCGAGATGGGTGTGGCTGGGTGGACAGAGGGAGAGGCGATGGATCCCAGGTACTGGTAGGACTGATCGTAGGACCACGGTGGGGACGGCTGGATCTGCCTCGTATCTGCAGAGAATCAGGGAGGTCAGTGATACATGGAAGGGGGCAGGATTTGAAAAACGAACGCATTTAGTAAAAAAAAAAAAACCCAAACAGCTATCTTTGTTGAACTCTTAGACATGTTTGTGGCCTACTTACCAGTGTTTAGTAAGCTTCCTTAAGTCCCAAGTATTTGCTTTTGTGATGATACTGCCCCCCCTCAAATGATACTGATACATAATTTATGTTTAACTCTTGAAGATTTTCTTCTGCTAATTATTCCTTCAAAGGTTTTATGTAACCTCACCAGCCCAGGTGGCTCAGTAGTAAAGAATCTGCCTGCCAGTGCTGGAGATGCAGGAGACATGGGTTCCATCTCTGGGTGAGGAAGATCCTCTGGAGGAGGGCAGGGCAACCCACTCCAGTATTCTTGCCTGGAGAATCCCACGGACAGAGCAGCCTGGCGGGCTACAGTCCACAGGGTCATGAAGAGTCGAACACGACTGAGTAACTGAGCACACACACACAACGATGAGAGGAGCTGGTTACGCTTTCCAGGTGGAAGTGTTAATATTCAAACTGTTGACCTGCTGTACACACTGACTGCCCAGGTTTACCAATAATTACAGTCATCATCAGGTTGTCACCCGTCTCTATACTCAGTAAGAAGAAAAGAATGCAAGGGTTTGGGTCTTTTTTTGGCACCTTGGACAAGACTATTCCATGGCTGTTTAATGTTTTCTGTACAGGTGATCTCTGTCCCAGGGATAATTGATAAGAAAGTCTGGCTGAGAAACTGGCAGCAAGGCCTGATCACTGCTTCACAAACCCAGCAGTGCAGAGCTGGTTCTATCATCCCAGACTAACAGAGATGTCTTATAATTTTTGTTGTTGTTGTTAAGACCTCAAGTTTGCAACTTTTAAAGAGCAGAATGTTGAGCAAGTATTTATAGACTGCCATTAAAAGAGGCCTTCCTGGGATAGAGAAGAGACAAAAATCTGACTTCAGAAGGTTTAGGTAAAAAGGATTTTGTAAATTTGACTCCAGAAGTCATAGACATCTTGGTTTTCAAAAGCATCATACTGTTTGCAGATGAAAAGGAGGGAAAAAAAAAATCCCTTCTATTCTTAGATCAACTGTGTAAGAAAATTAAAAAAACTGACCACTGTCCCACCACGGGAGAGCTTTATATTTCCGTCTTAGGATCAAACATTAGTTTTCTCTTTGTGTCGCACCTTCTTGGTGGACAAAGGTGACAGCAAACAACACTGCCTCCCAGGGGTCTTTACAGCCACGCATTCAGGGTGCTGGGAGTAAATACAGAAAGAGCAGAGTTCCTGAGGGAAAAGCCAGCTGCTAAGCTCTGTGTGCGTCGTCACATAAAGAAATGATTACTCCTCATTAAACAGTGCCCGCTTCTGCTCCCTCACTTGCTGAGGGGGCAGAATGCTGGGCCTTTTCACTTGCAGCGGTTAACTTTTCCCTCGTCTTTAATGCCTTTGAAACCGTCACAGTGGAGGACAGAATGAGGCATTTGGGGACTCGAGTCTACCTTCTTATCCTTACTCTTCTCCTGACAGTCCTTGCCCTGGTTCCTCTCATACTGATCGACTTCTTTCTTTTCTTTGAAGTCACTGGCCTAGAACGAATCTGATCAGTTCTCGTGAGGTGGATGAAGCTAGAGCCTGTTACACAGAGTGAAGAAAGTCAGAGGCGTTGTATTAATAACGCGTATATATGGGATCCAGAAAAATGGCAGTGATGAACCCTATTTGTAGGGTAGGAACAGAGACACAGAGAACGGATCTGTGGACACAGTGGGGGAAGGAGAGGGTGGGATGGACTGAGAAAGTAGCGTTGAAACGTGTCCATCACCACGTGTAAAACACACAGCCAGTGTGAAGTTGGTGTGCAACACAAGGAGCTGAGCCGAGTGCTCTGTAACAACCGAGTGGAGTGTGATGGGGCGGAGGGGGACTGATCCACGTTGTCTTATGGCAGAAACCAATACAACGCTGTAAGGCGATTATCCTCCGATTAAAATTTAAAAAAAAAAAAAAATCCTGACCTTTTAATTTTGAATGTTGAAAAACCTGGGGAAATAATTTAGAATCTTTGAAACCTAATGGTAAAGAAAGGTCTTTATTTCCATTTGAATTTGAGAGAATCGGAGGGGAGGGGATGGCAAGGAATAAAGTACTGGTCCACTCCAGGCTCAGTGGAAAATAAGTGCTCAACCACAGTCGCAGATCCTGCATAATCTTAGAGCAAACAGTGCTTGCAGTAATTGAAAACAAATAGCAACAGATTGTTTGATATTCCCATATTGCTACAAGGATTTTGCTTCAAGTGAAAATAAAAATTATACCCTCAGATATTTTCTATTAAGCCATGTGTATGTCCTGGATATATACGTATTTACTAAGTGAATATACATGGTACTCAAATATTTTAATCATTTAAAAAGCAAACAAAAGAGGTTTTATAATTGTCATAAAGCCCTCTGGGTGTGAATTGCGGTACAGTAATTCATGCCCTGTTGTGTAGACAGCCCAGCACCCCTAACCCCACGTCTAAAACCACAGTAAGCATAAAGTATTATGCCATGATTCATGCTCTGTCATGTTTTACTGTAGTGAAAAAGTTGTGCTAGGCTTTTCTAAACTCATAATTAAACCATGCAAACGTTGCATAATGTTTCACAGCCTTTTAAAAATATGCTTTGGTAAAATAATCTTTATGATTAAAGTCCAGGTTCTGTGATTTTTTTTTTTTTTTAACACAGGGTTTCAAATTCAACATCTTCTGAGTTCACACCACAACTCAGCCTTTCAGTGCTGGGAGTGGGGTGGGAGTGGGGAATGGATGGGCAGTACTAGAAGCCCCTGATCAGTTTTCATATCTGCGACCACAGTGAACTGTGTTCGACTTCATTGGCAGTGGTGGGCCAGAAGGTGGTGATGGCGAGCTTCTCATGTCGGGAGTTTTACGTGTTTTCTTCTAAATGTTACATGGACTAATAATGAAAACAAAATGAAAGGCCAATAATATGGTTTATGGTGAGTTTACCATTGAGTTAACATTCTTGCCGTGATGGGGCCAACACTTCCTCCTGGAGGCAGGAGAAGTGGCCTCTAGCCTGTCTGTGTGATGGCCCTGGATCACGTGCTTACACTTTCTTATTCTCATCTCTGAAAGGAGATGATCGCTAAGCCCCTTCCAATGGTGACAGTGCAGGATCTTAATTCAAACAGGCCCCAAACAGTACCTCCCTGGAGCTTCCTAGGTACTGCCAATGGTAAAGAACCCACCTGCCAATGCAGGAGACACAAGAGACGCAGGTTTGACTCCTGGCTGGGGAAGATCCCCTGGAGGAGGGCATGGCAACCCACTGCAGAATTCTGCCTGGAGAATCCCATGGACAGGAGCCTGGTGGGCCACAGTCCATAGGGTCGCAAAGAGTTGGACATGACTGAAATGACTTAGCATGCTGTCTGCTTGTATGTAAATCAGAGTTAGGGAAGAATAAGGTGGGCATGTGAGGTGAAGAACAGTGCTTGTAATAATAAATATGTGTATTCCAGGAAGGGGAAGTGGGATGGGGGTAAGATGGTTATAGAGAAAAGAAAGTCATAGGCTGAGGAAGAGAACCACTGTCTGCCAATCTTCAGAGAGGTGCTGCTTGTTCTCAAAGGGAATGCCTTTGATAGGTCAATCCACCAAAATGAACTAGTGTTTTGAAACTTACTATTAATACACGTGTTAATTTGTGAGTAAGACCAGTTATGTCACTGCCCCATTGGAACTTAGAGTCTGATATTAGTGAAGGTCCCAGACCTGTATGATGCCTAGAGAGTCTCTTTCTTATTGTCTTAATCATCATGCTGAGTTACTTCATTCATTCACTCTTAGGTTCATGACATTCTTCACTTCCTCATTCATTCATGTCGCCAGTTAACATTTTTGCTTGATTATGGCCACTGTTTCTATTGACATATTTTCAGTTTCATTGAAGAAGACAGCATGCAAAAACAGATGGCTAAGGTAAGCAGGGAAGAAATTCTAAGATGCAAAAGGAAGTTCCAGAAATGAAAAACACTGTAACAGAAATGAGAAATACCTTTGATGGGCTCTTCGACAGCCTGGACATGAGTGAGAAAAGAATTTCAATGAAATTGAAAACATGTCAATAGAAACTTCTCAAACTATCAGGAAAGTGAAAGTGTGAAAGTCGCTCAGTCCTGTCTGACTCTGCAACCCCTAAGCCAGGACACTGGAGTGGGTAGCCTTTCCCTTCTCCAGGGGATCTTCCCAACCCAGGGATTGAACCCAGGTCTCCCGCATTGCAGGTGGATTCTTTACCAACTAAGCCACAAGGGAAGCCCTATTTACCAAACTATAAGGTAAAGATAAAAAAGAAAAACGGAAGCAAAAATCAGAATATCCACAAACTTTAGGAAAATTTTCAAATATGTGTAATATATGTGTAATAGAAATATCAGAAGGAAAATGAGAAGAAAGCAGAGTGGAAGGGATATTTGTGAACCTGCCAGAATTAATGACACCCACCAAACCACAGATCCAGGTAACTCAGAGAACACCAATTGAGCAAAATAAATACCAAATAATTTACATCTAGGCATATATTGAAACTACCAAAAAAAAAAAAAAAAAAAGACAAAGAGAAAATCTTGAAAGAAACCAAAAAGGAAATGTGGGTGGGAGCAGCTTACCCAGGGTCGAACATTGGTAAGAATTACTTCAGACTTTGCTCCAGAAATGATGCAAACAAAAATAGTATGTTGTAAATAAAATGTTGAAAGAAAAAAGCTACCAACCTAGAATTCTATATTCAACAAAATTTCCTTAAAAATGAAGGAGAAATAAAGCCATTCTCTGACAAACAAAAACTGAGCTAATTTATCTAGCAGAACTGCCTTGCAGATAATGGTAAAAAAAAAAAATTCTTCAGGGAAAAGGAAAATAAGAAACTTGGATCTACATAAAGAATGGAAGAATAAATGAAGATGAAGTCTTACTTTTCATATTCTTAACTGATCTGAAGGATAACTGTTTAAAGTGATAATAGTAATGTGTCAGGTGGTTGTAAGATACGGGTAAGTGACATGAATTACAGAAGTTGGAAGGAAGAAGTGGTCTTGTGTTATTTGACGGTGACTTACATTCACTACACATGTATTTTTCAGACTTGAGGACAATCACTAAAAACATTTTTAAAGTATAACTGATATACCAAAAGCAGAGATAAAATGGAATGGAATCATATAAAATGCTCAGTTAAAGCCAGAGGAGGCCTAAAAAGAGGCAAAAAAAAAAAAAAAAAAAAAGAACAGGTGCAACCAATATAAAACAATTACAAACATGATCCATGTTGATTCAGTGATACCAGTGATCCCTTTAAATATGAACGGTCTAATTCATGTGTCAACTGAAGGAGATTGTCAGAGCAGATTAAAAACGAAACTATGTGTTGTCTACAAGGAAACTAAATATAAAGCCTCAGGCTGAAAGTAAAGGGGTAGGGAAAAGTCTGGGCTACTACTAATCAAAGCCAGAGCATCTGTATTAATTTTGTATAAAACTGACCTCAGAAGAAGGAAAATTTCAAGAGATAAAGAGGAGAATTGCATGAAAAAGTTATATACTGAATCACTTTTCTCTACAGCAGAAATTAACACAACATTGTAAATCAACTATAATTCCATAAAATAAAGGGGAGTTACATGATGAAAAAATGTTATGTCTAAGAAAACATAAGAATCCTTAGTATGTGTGTGCCTAACAACAGAATGTCCAAAGACATGAGATTCAAACTGATAAGACTACAGCAAGAAAGAGAAAAAGACACAGTTACAGCCGAAATCCTCACAGCCCTCTTTCACTAACTGATAGATCAAGCAGGCAGAAAGTTGGGGTACAGTTGATGCAGAGTGCTATCGATCAACATCTTTTGAAAACTCCATCTGACAGTAGCAGGATACACATTCTTTTCATGCTCACAGGGAACATGCCCCACAAGATAGACCATAAAACACACCTTAAACAAATAGAAAAGAATGGAAATCATAGAGGGGTCCACTCTCAGGCCACAAAGATTTAAACTAAAATGTCAGTGACAGGAAGACAGCTAGAAAATCCCCCAAATACTTGGAGTTTCAACAACACACTTCTAAATAACCCACAGGTCAAATAAGTCTCAAGAGAAATATTTTGAACTAAATGAAAATCCAACATCACAATTTGTGATGCAGCGAGAGCAGTGCTTAGAGGGAAATTTATCACATTTTAATGCATTTATTAGAAAAGAAGAATAATTCAGAACCAATAAGCTTCCACCTTAGGAAACTAGAGAAGATTTTTGAAGAGTTTAAACCTGGAGGCTGTCATACACAGCGAAGTGCATGCGTTAGAAAGAGAAAAACAAATATCAGATGTTAACACATATATGTCGGAGATGGCCATGGCACCCCACTCCAGTACTCTTGCCAGGAAAATCCCATGGATGGAGGAGCCTGGGGGGCTGCAGTCCATGGGGTCTTGAAGAGTTGGACACGACTGAGCGACTTCACTTTCCCTTTTCACTTTCATGCATTGGAGAAGGAAGTGGCAACCCACTCCAGTGTTCTTGCCTTGAGAATCCCAGGGACGGGAGAGCCTGGTGGGCTGCCATGTATGAGGTCGCACAGAGTCGGACACGACTGAAGCGACTTAGCAGCAGCAGCAGCGGCAACGTATATATGTGGAATCTAGAAAAATGGTATAGATGATCTTACTTGCAAAGCAGAAATAGAGACAGAGATGTAGAGAACAACTGTATGGACACCAAAGGGGGACAGGGGGCTGGCTGGGATGAACTGGGAGATTGGGGTTGGCATATATATACTGTGTACATCGACACTATTGACACTGTGTATAAAATAGCTGATGGGAACCTACTGTAGGGAACTGTAATCTGTGCTCTGTGTGACCTAAAGGGGAAGTTTAGTTCAGTTCAGTCGCTCAGTCGTGTCCGACTCTGCGACCCCATGGACTGCAGCACGCCAGGCCTCCCTGTCCATCACCAGCTCCCAGAGTTTACTCAAATTCATGTCCATCAAGTCGGTGATGCCATCCAACCATCTCATCCTCTGTCATCCCCTTCTCCCCCCTGCCTTTGATCTTTCCCAGCATCAGGGTTTTTTCCAATGAGTCAGCTCTTCCCATCAGGTGGTCAAAGTATTGGAGCTTCAGCTTCAGCATCAGTCCTTCCAATGAATATTCAGGACTGATTTCCTTTAGGATAGACTGCTTTGATGTCCTTGCAGTCAGATGGGAAGGGGAGTGGGGGATTTAAGTATAGCTGATTCACTTTACTGAACAGTAGAAACTGACAGCACTGTAAAGCAGCTATACTCCAATTAAAAATAAAACTCTTATTCTCTGTGAAGAAGAAGAAGGAAAAAAAAAAAAGTCCTACTTTGTCCTCATGTTCCTGGAGGGCCACAGGAGAGGATGGCCAGAGATGCCTCCTGGGTCTCTGAACACTCAGTCTGTCTATGGGCACCCTCAAAACCTGGCTTTCCAATGGGCCAGGGTTGATTGAGGCCCTGTTGCTGGTTAGAGTTAGAAGGCCCTTTCCTTGGCTATCTTGCTGGCCTCTTTAAAGACGTGATCTTTCAGTCACCTTTCAGAGCCACTTAAAAACAAAGACCAGACAGTTGTGTACATGCCAGGGCCCCAGTGTCTATTTTTAAAAGAGCCAAGCCAACGTGGTGAACATATAAACCCTCAGGGCGGCGCCGGGTTTTTCCCTAGAGGATCTCCCCACCACCGCCGCACCCCCTTTTCAGCTTGGGAGGCAGAAGGGCAGTTCCCAGGGTGCCCTCCAAGTTCACCTCAGCCACGGGCAGCTGGTGTAATGCCCTTCTGGGTGCCTCAGCACACACAACAGGATGTGACTCAGGACTCAGAGATGTGAGTCAGTTTCCAGGGCGATGTGTCAGGGCGAGCCCCGGTGATGGCTCACTGGCATTCTCCCTGTCTGGGACCCTTGGATGGTAGATGCAGGCTCTCCTGGGAACAAAAGGGGGCACTCCCAGAGGCTCCAGTGCCACCCTCAGAGCCAGGTCAGGCTCTGCTACGAAAGAGGCATTTCCTGAAATGTCCAGCCATCCATCTGAAGTCCTGTTTCATGTGGTCTCTACAGTGCAGGTGGCACAGCAGGCAGGCATGGCGGCCCCTACACGTGCGCCCAGGCGGAGACACCGATCGGCCTGGCGCTGCTATCAGTGAAAGGCCCTGGTAACGTGAATCGGTCCCCGCCAGCTCTGGGTGCTGGAATAAGAAGCTATGGAACAGCTCCAAGGATCTGCCCACCATTTATTTGCCCCCTCTGGCCACAGACTCCTTGGTTACTCATGTACAGCTCGTAGCATCCTTGGTTCCAGCAATCACTTGGAAGGGACACATGTGGTCCCAAGCGGGGGCAGAGACCCACCTGAGGATGCTGCATTTCAAAGGCCAGGACCCATCCTCGTAGCTGACTGGCGGGCCCAGGAGGTGGCAGGCTGCCTACTGGAGGGCAGAAGGGAGCCATGTTGTGGTCTCATCCCTACTCCCTCGTTGCCTTCAGATCCCAGACTCAGGAGCGGGGGTGTCTCCCCAGCAGGGAGAGGCTTCCCGACGTTGTGGTCAGGGCGCTGGGAGTCTAGCATGCTGGTCCTTACCCAGAGCTACCCCCAGCTCCTGCTGTGGCTCAGCACAGCCTCTCAAACCTCTTGTTTCCTCATCTCTGCAAATGGGGCTGACCAGACTCACCTGCCTCACAGGTGTTGAGAGTTAATTACTGTTTGTGGAGCAGCTTTGAGCGCCGCAGATGAAAGGCGCTCTATAAACGCAAAGAGCCATTCCTCATTAGACCTGCCAGACAGTTCCCAGGGGAAACTGTCCAAGCCTTTGCCACGAGGCCGCTCCCCTCGGCCAGATCAGAGTCTGAGCCATGTCTGGAAAAAGGCTCTGGACACAGGCACCGTCGTCTCCGAGGCAGGGCTCAGGGGATAAGCCACTGGCTTCTAGAAGAGACAAGGGTCTGGATAACACCCGAATCTCTGCCCGCACTGTCCCCTGCATCGGAGGGACGGTAGCCTTCAGGTCACACGGCTGGAGGGACCTTGGTCCCAAGGGAAAGGAAGGCACCTTCTGCCGTCAGCCATGTTCCCCTGCCTGGCAGACAAATTATTTCCCTGGACACTGCCAGACAAGCATCCGTTGCAGACATCTCACCAGACTTTTCTCACCAAAGATTTTTCTGCACCCTCACTTTCTGAACCTCTGCTGTGCTCCCCCCAACCCCCGACTCCTCCCCCCCACACTTTCCAGGCCTGAACTGATTGTGCAGATGGGCTGGTAAATTCCGGTAGGGCCAGGCCATCACAGACACATTCAAATCACTCCACAACCGCCCTGCTAATTTCTGTCCACTCCTCCATGTCTTGTCTCTTCCAACAAAAAAAAATCTCAGAACGTGGAGGGTAAAGGTATCTCTCCGCTCCCAACCACTCATCTCCAGCAACTTCACCCCCTTCACTGGTCCTGAAAGGGATTAGCCAGGGGGGAGGCTGGGAGATCTCAAGCAGCTTCTAGCTTGGGGCTGAGTGTCTGCCCACCCCCCGCCCCCGTGGGTAAATGAGGACCCTTCCTCATAGGAGCCAAATTCCTGACACCTAACATGTGGGAAGCCACGTGCAGGAGATGCACAGCACCCCCCAGGACTGTTTAGTCGCTCAGTTGTGTCCAACTCTTTGCAACCCCATGGACTGTAGCCCGCTAGGCTCCTCTGTCCATGGGATTCTCCAGGCAAGAATACTGGAGTGGGTTCCCATGCCCTCCTCCAGGGGACTTGCCAGACCCAGGGATCGAACCCATGTCTTTTGCACTGCAGGTGACTTCTTCACCACTGGGCCCCTAGGGAACCCCCAGGACCACTAAAGAAATGGAATTTGATGAAGGATCATTCTACTGAGGGCAGCACATGCTATAAAGAGGACTGTGCAGGTTTGACAGTCTTTCGTCCCGTGGCCCAGGGCGTGAGGCTGTCAGAACCGAGCTGCAGTCCCTTGTGGATGAGGCTGGGGAGAGGGGACCTACAGGACTTTCAGGGAGGCAGCAGGGCCTCTCCCATAAAGTAGATACAGTAACAGGCATCCCCTGGGCAGATCCAGGGTCCTTGAAATGCCTCAAGGTGGCAGCAGGCAAGAAAAAAAAAATGATGTTGTCCATGGGACCTGGGGTCCAGAAGGTGACCGTGAATTTTTGGTACTGGAGGACGCGCTTAAGGCGCAGGAGACGTGGTGCACAGCAGGTCCACTTTGCAGGCTGGCTGCCTCTGAGGTCCCACCCGCACCCTGCTCCATGGTGAACTTTTCACTTTTAGCACTCCTGCGGCTTTGTAAAAAGTTAGACCCTTTTGACGAATTTTACTATTATCATGAGATTTATGTATTTGTTGTAAGTGAAAGCTGCTCAGTCGTGTCTGACGTTTTGCAACCCCATGGACTATACAGCCCATGGAATTCTCCAGGCCAGAATACTGGAGTGGGTAGCCTTTCCCTTCTCCAGGGGATCTTCCCAAACCCAGGGATCGAACCCAGGTCTCCCGCATGGCAGGCTGGTTCCTTACCAGCTGAGCCACCAGGGAAGCCCATTTGTTGTAAAGTCACAATAAAAATCCATCTTGCCAAACACACGCCTGCTCTGGGCTGTCCTCACACGCATTCTGAGAGTGGCTCGAAGCCTGTTCAGGAGTCCTCTGCATCTTGTGCTCTCAGGTGACGTGGCCCCTGGTGCATCCCGAATGAATTTGACACCAGACACTCTGACTTGAACCAGTAGCACAGCATCCCAATAAAACCAGAACTCACATGAATGGGAAAAAAAGCACAATGAAGACCATCTAGAGAAGGGCGAACCACAGCATGAAAGACTCTGAACTTGCCTTTGGTCCGAGTGGCTCCAGACATTTTCGGGGTTGGGACCCTGTCCGCAAGCCGCCCCTTGGGGAGAAAGGGCCTGCAACAAGGGCAGGGCTTGGAGGGAGGTTCTGAGAGATGAAGGCTGAGCTCCTGGCTCGCTCCTCGCTCCCTGTGTGCTGAGGCAAGCAGCCTAAGCCACGGGAGACCAAGATTCCCCCCCACCTGTGGTGGGTGGGCATTCTGGAAAGAGGAGATGGGATTCCAACCTCATGGTTGCTCATGCAGTATCTGGCTCCCAGTAAGCAAGCTGAAACTCCAGTACTTTGGCCACCTGATGCGAAGAACTAACTCAACGGAAAAGACCCTGATGCTGGGAAAGATTGAAGGCAGGAGGAGAAGGGGACAACAGAGGATGAGATGGTTGGATGGCATCACCAACTCAATGGACGTGAGTTTGAGCAAGCTCCGGGAGTTGGTGATGGACAGGGAGGCCTGGCATGCTGCAGTCCATGGGGTTGCAAAGAGTTGGACACGACTGAGCGACTGAACTGAAGTCTTCACTCCCTGTCCATTCAGAGGAAGATTCCACGTCCAGAGAGGACCCGCATGGTCCCACCAGAGGGAGGAGGGGGATGAAACCTGCCTCGGCCTTGGCCTTGAGGTCCCAGGTGAAAAATGCTCCCAGCCTCTCCGCCGGGAAGTCAGGATCTCACTTAACATGGGCCGCCTCCCCCTGGAGCACCAGCCTACCCCCAGGCCACGCCACTGAGGGTACCCATCACCGCACAGAATCCAGAAAGCAGGGGATGCCCATTAAGGATGTGAGGTTCTTCCCTTTAGGGGGGCTAGGACTTGGGCTCATGGCAATGGCTCTTTAAGAGCTTCCATTCCAAGCTCCCAGCCAGAAAAATGTCCCCACAGAAGATAAGGGAAGTGCGGGGAAGCCCCGAGCAGTGGGGGGGCCTCACCCCCCCACGTACGCTCACCGGCCAAGGCAGCGGGCCCCAAGCCCAGCGTTCTCCCGTCCTCCCCTCCTGTCCCCGCCAGCCAGTCCCAGTAATCCCACACACTCAAACCTTTCCCTTTCCCACACATCCGCCCAGGCTCCTGGGAATCCCAGCCGTAGGACTAGGGGGGGTTGGACCACTCGGGGCACCCCCCCGTCTGCACCCCTGTAGCATCCTTTTGCGGGGGACACCCCACACCTGCCTGAGGACCAGCCCAGCACTGTATGGTTCCTGCCCGTCCCATCTCCTCCAACACTGCCGGTCCACTACGCGCTGGGAGAGTCTCGGGACGTACAGAACGATGCATTTCTCCCCGCTTCCAGGGCACTGCCAACCCCTGACCCTCCTCCCTCCGCCCTGCTGTGCCTGCAGCGATGGCACATGGAGGCAGCCTATCCTCTCCACGCTGGAGACAGGAGGCACTGCGATTCCCGGACTCCCACCTTTTCGTTTGCTAACCTCGGGGCGAACACAGGACTGGCCGTCCTGACCCCAGCATCCCGCTTTTATCCTGGAACAGGACGCCCTTCCAGACCCACCAGCTCTGGTTCCCCGTCCGTAAACATCTTTCGGGAGGAGGAACGTTTTATTAGACATCTTAAAACACGAGGTTTCTCCATACACAAAGAACCCCACCACCCCCTCCCTGCCCAAGAAATGGCTCCTTTTATGCTTCTCTTGGTTTTTTGAAAATTGCTAACTACTCAAGACATTTTCCAGCAGGGCAGCAAGTGGGAAGGAAGAAGCTGAGCTGTCTGGTCACCTGGTGGCAGTTCCATAAGCCAGAATATATCTAGGTGTCTTCGGCTCTTGAGCCGGGGGCATCCCCGTCGGCTTCCGCTGTGGGAGCCCACGACTCTCCCTGCCTCCACGCCCCTGCCCTGCCATCTCCCCATCCCACCCCACCGGCCGCGAGACCCGCACGAGAGGAACCGGCTCACTTAAGCCTACAGCCGTTTCTGCACATCCCGAAGAACTGACCTTGATGTGAACTAATTGGGACGGCAACAGATGAATAGCACAGGTTGCCGAGGTGGAGTTCTGTGGCAGGGAGGAGGCCTTTGAAGATAAGAGCTGCCAGCGTTTTCACAAGCTCATCCCTGGTGCTCTGAACAAAGGACGCAGCCTAATAAAGTCAGACTCATCTGGGGGCAATCTGCGCTCACAGAGGACCATCACCCCAAACTCTGATTCAGAAAGGCAAACAGAAATCTGCCGGAATTCCTTTTAAACTGCAGCGCAGACCTGGATTTAAAACCTGACACATCCACACGCACAAAAACTCTTGGTAATAAGCAGCCCTCTGATGATCTAAAGAGCCACAGCTTCACGTATTGACTTAGAGAAAGTAAATGGCATTTCAAATACAACCTTCATACTTTGATAGATGAGGTCACCCTGAGAAAGATGATACCATGGGCCTGGCAGTGGGAAACCTCCCTCCAGAGAACTGCTTTGATTTTCAAGGTCAAGGAAGACTTCCTCGGAGAGGCAGCAGGTTTTTAGTGACTTGGACTAAAATGAAAACTTTTTTTTTTTTTAGAAAAAATTAAAAGCCAAGTCTGAGACAGCAGACCATTAGACGTTCTTGCTCAGCAACAAGGATGACCCCAGAGAACAGGGTTGACCCCAGAGAACAGGGATGACCCTGGCCTGCGAAAGTTAAGGGTCAACGTAGATTTACTCCTGAGGTCCAAGCAGCTGCCATCTGTGGTCGACACTGACCTTAACATCCTGGTGGAACAACTGAACTCTTGTGAGTTTCCCAGAGGGGTCTCAACAGGGGCGGTGTCTCCTCCAGGGGACACCAGACAGTGTCTGGAGATGTTTTTGGTTGTTGCCACTCGGGTAAGGGGGATGCTGTTGGCATTGCATGGGTGAAGACCAGGGGGTTGTATTTAACATCCCCCAGGGCACAGGACGCCCCTCACCCCACCCCACCCCCCACAGCAGGGGATGACCTGGCCCCAAATGCCAGCGGTGCTTCAGGAAAACCCAGCCCAGTGTAGGCACACACCTCCCCAGTGTCCAACCACGATGACAAACCAGAATGCTGTGACTTCCAGAGTGCCCCCAGACTCAAGAGAGTTTTAGTGCAGCACAAGCCCTGGGCTGAGTACAATGGAACTGAGGGGTGTGAAGCAACAAGGCGCCTTCTGGATCCCTTCTGGGAACCCAGCGGTGGCTGGAGGCCGTTTGTCTGCCATCACGCTGTGGCCAGCGTGCCAGAGTTGGGGACGGCTGCTTTGCCCACAGTCTCATGGCCTGGCACCTGGTCTCGGATGTCTGGTGTGCCGAGCCCCGGGTGAGCCGCTGGTGTGCACGACCGACAAAACCACTCCTCCCAAGCTGACGGTCAGCCGTGCCACCTGGGGAAGGGGACAGGCTGGCACTTGCCTCCCCCGGGCTCCCCGGGCATGAGTCACACGTAACCAGATAACGATGCAGATCTCTCTGCGTGTCTAAGGTTTCATTCCAACATCTCAGGGGGTGACAGAGCAGAAAGCAACCTCTAGCCTTTGTGAACCAGCCCCCAACCCTCTGCCGTCGGAGGAAACCGAGGCATGGCGAGGTGAGATGGCCCCCTCTGTCCCCCGCAGCAGGTTAGTGGCAGGGTGGGGACAGATTTGCTGGGTGCTGGTGGAGGGCTGTTGATGGTTGCAGCCAGCTGCCCCTACCCTGCATCTAGTTACCAGACACTGACAAAACAATGAAGCCGGTCTAAGCTTAACAAACAAACAGATACATATACACACATGGAAGTAGTCCCCAAGTACAGTGCTCTTTGTATGCTGGGGAGGGCTACGTTTTCCTGCTTACAGATCTGAGATCTGAGCTTTGAGGGGCTGGCTAGGAAGTCCTGACTCCATTTATATCTCCCTTCCATTCTGAAACGAAGCCCAGACAACCCCAGATCTCAAGTGGAAGTGGAAATCTGTCGCTGCTGCTGTGAATTCATGAATAATGCAACTCAAAATTAGGTAGGGAGGATACCATTCCCCCTCCGAAGTATCCCGTCCCTTGACCCTGCGGTGTTTTGGGGGTGGGCGCGGGAGAGGCAGGCTTCCAGAAGCCTGGAGTCTGCAGTAAAACTCACACGGTCACCCGGGTTCTGCCTTTTCTCCTAATAGCCTTCCACTGCCAAGTGGCTGCGACCAGTGTGCTGACTTTAAACCCCGCTATGGAAAGTGCCATACCCTCTTCTGCTGCCATCACTTAAAATAATGAGTTAGGCGCACTTGTATCAGTCTGTCTTTCAAGTGGATTAAATTCACGGGCTCGTTCTCCTGCAGTCTCACAAGCTTTGGCCTGGCTGTCTGAACCTCCAGATTAGACAGACGAGCACATGCCAGACGGCAATGAAACGCAATTACCTAGGTAAACTTTTGAAGGATTTGAGCCCTGGGGCACAGGCTGTTTACGACAGACTAAAAGCACCGTTTGTACTGAGCAAGACCAGTTGCCTCTGTCTTTTTGAGTTCTGGATCCTGCCTGCCACTGGACTCCAGGCAGGATTTCTAGGGGCCCGATAACATCAGGCTTCTGTCCGCACCTCAGCACCTCAGGGTCTTTGCTCTGTTTTTCAACAAGAAATTGCAAGTACCAACAAAAGCCTATTATAACATCTCCCTTTGTGTTCACTGACTCTCTCCCATTGGTTTATTTTTTTTGGTATTGTGTACCACCCCGAAAAAAAGGCACCAAGAAATCATCCTAGAGCTAGCTGCTTTGCTCTGTAATGTCTTTGGAAATGAACCACCTTTGCAATAAACAGGAACTTCCTGACGGCACTGAAAACAAAACAAAACAAAACCCCAGCAAAAACCAGTCTCAACAGCACGTCCAAAGTGCTTTCCCCTTGATTGGAACTGAGGGACCGAAGGAGAAGAGACAGAAGTGAAAAGCAAGATAGATAAGGCGTGTGGCAAACGCCTTTCCGGCCGCTGGTCCACATTTCAGGACTTTTTTTTCAGACAGAGACCAGACAGATGTGTTGGAGGTCCTCCGTCCACCAGCTGAAAACTATAATGTGACCGTGAAAATGGGGTCTGGGGGCAGGGGGGTTAACCGGACTTCCGTAGTCCTATCAGACACAGAGGGAGGCTCTCCAGGGGATGGTAGTGAAAAGGTTTCAATACTTGGGGACCTGGGCCCCTGAGGTCAGTCAGTGGATCAGTATGGGCAAGAGGCTGCGATCAGGGGTGGGAAGGTAAGATCGGCTATCAAGATAAAAAAGTGAAGCTTGGAAGAACGGATTTGAAAAGTGCTGGAACCCAGAGGGATCTATGTGTGGATGCTGCTGGAGAAGGAGCGGACACGGGGGCCTCTGAACGGGGGGTGGGCGAGGCGACAGAACGCAGGCGCCAAGGGGGTGGCAGTGAGGTCAGGCAGGCGGTGCTATGAGGAAGCCGCGGACAGACAACCTCGTGTCAACTTTTGGGGTTCCGAGCTGTCATTAAATCTGGGAAGCCAGGTTCAGGCATCTGAATGGCAGGCTCTGGTGAGCTGTCTGGGATGCTGGACGGAGGGAAGGCAGACACGAGAGAGTCTGGCTCAGGTGGGTGGCTCAGCCAAGGGGAAGGGGCAGCACTCGAGTTAACAGGAGCTGTGCAAGGTGATGGGGGCAGGAGATGAAGAAGTGGAGGGACTTCTGGGTTCCCTCTTTGTCACAAAAGTGGAGGGAAAGGACCCAGGGAGAGGTAGCGGGTCACCCAGGTGGGCCCATCCAGGCCGCCCCCCCATCCCAGCTGGGCTCTGCGAATCACAGAAAGGGCAGGTCGCGAAAGCAAGAAAGAAAAGCACCAAGGCAGCAGGTGCTTGGGGAGGAAGGAAATCATTAGGGGCAGGTAATTCTGAAGTTGGGATTAAACCCTGCAACTCTCGAAAGCATTCTTGCTTGCTCAATGATGCCCAATGACCCCCTTCCCTACCCGCCCCCACCCCAACCCCAGGCATCTGGGCCAGGGTCATGGGGTCTGGAGACATCCCAGAGAGTGTCCCCCCCTGGCCTGGGACTTCTAGGAAAAAACTTGTCATACTCAGAGCCACGATTCCAAATGGGGAGCTCTGGGCACAGGTGGGCGGGGTTCTGTGTTGACCGTCAGAGAGGTAGCCCCGGGTTGCGTTCTGAGGTTTCCACGAGGTCACAGCATGGAGGGGAAAAACCTCATGTGCTTGCATCCAGGAGCCCAGGACCATTGGAAAAGCAGCCAATCTCTACCCTCCCCGGGTCTCAACGGACAGTGTAGAAGGAGGGAAGAAGGTGGGGAGAGAGGTCTCAGCCAACAGGTCCAGGAGGAGGGAAATGCGGTCATTGGTGGGGACAGAGATGTCCTCAAGGAGAAGGGGCAGGACGGGGGAGCTGGAGGGGGGTGAGAGGCCAGGGCTTTCCAGGTGGGCCTCAGCATGGACCAAAATAGATGGGCAGGGCTGGTGATCGGTGTTCAGAGGCCAGAAGAGAAGGCAGGGAGAAAGACAACTGCTCACAGCCTCAGCGCCCCAGCCTCCTTCCGGCTTATCTGCTTGCCTTTTCAGTCATTTCGGAGCATGGGTGGGCTCGCCGTGGACCATCTCACAGCCCAGAGACAGGCCGGGCCTCCGATGGATGGAGAGCTATGAGGTCAGTGGGGAAGGTAAGAGCTATGAGGTCAGTGGGCCCTGTTATTTCTGGACCAGCCCTCTGTGGTCATCAGATCCTCGCTGGGTGACGTGTCTAGACAGGAGGAGGAGCCTCGCAGTGGAGGCTGGTGATGCCAGCTCTCACCGCACTGAGTCTTCACGTTTGTGGTCAAGGTCACACCCAAGGTCACAGAGAAGGGAACCACGGCCAGGTTGGAGGGGAGCCAGAGTGAGTCCCCAGGCTTTTCTGTCCCTTGCTGTTTATGTGCCTCACTCTGCCACCCCTGAAAAGTGAGCCTCTTGTCCCTTGGGGACTTTGGTTGATATTCACATAGAGATACCTCTTCCAGGCGATCTATGCAGGGCTCCCGTGGTGTGCTCGGTGGTAAAGAATCTGCCTGCCAGTGCAAGAGACACGGGGTGCCATCCCCGATCTGGGAAGATCCAATGAGCCGTGGAGCAACTAAGCCCAAGCGCCACGACTACAATCTCACGCTCTCAAGCCCAGGAGCCCACGTGTCACAGCCGCTGAAGCCCGAGCACCCCAGAGCCCGTGATCTACAACAAGAGAAAAGCCACCGCGGTGAGAAGCCCGAGCAGCACAGCTAGCGAAACGCCCAGGCAGCAACAGCCGTAAATAAATATTTTTTAAAAAAAGGTGATTTGTGCTAAGAAAATGCCAGGTCCCACTTCCCGTTGGGTAAGTCCTAGCCTTGGATGTCCTGTGCCATGTCTCCGAGGCTGGGATCATGAGACCTGCAGGGACCTTTAATGCTTAAGAAACGAGGCCGCCTGTTTCTTGCAGAACAGAGTGACCACCGGTGCCCAGATGCCTCCCAGCTCAGGGTAAGAGCCTCGCTTTTACCTTAAGAGAAGGGAAGATGGGAGGTGTTGGCTGCCAAAACATGGCAGCTCCATGGGAGAGGAACCCCCAAGGTGGGCTCCCCACTGGGGAGTCTGGCACCAAGGGGCAGTTTTCCTAATTCTGGGGAACTCCCTTCGGGATGGTTCTCCCACGGGCCTCCACACCACCCCTCCCTATGAAGACAAAGTCATCCCAGGATGGCTTTGACTGAATAAAGACCACCCAGAGCCACTGGCCTTGAGGGGCATCAGCCTAGACCCAGAGAAGGTCCCGCCCAAGTGGCTGCCTAAGGTCAGGGGTCTCGAGGAAAAAGCGGACTTGAAAAGGGCCCACAGACTAAAGTGCTGGCGGCCGGCCGCGTCCTCTCTGCCTAGGACAAGGGACACGAAGGCGGAACTGCGACAGCACCGTCTGCTGTGTAGTGAGTATCATGATAAAAGCTGAGCAGGAAGCTCCCTTCCGCTCCCATCACTGACATATCAGCAATGGAAGGGGAAACCAGGAAAAGACCCCCATCAGCATGGGAGGAGCTCAAGCATCAGCCCTGGTTGGGGCGGGGGGCGGGGGCGGTGTTCCACCCCTGCTAAGACACCTTGCTAACCCACTTCCTCACCCCCCCCCCACCCCCACCCCGGGGCCGCGACTGAATTTAGTCTCCAGCAGGCCCTGGGATGCTTGTTTTGCAGTAGGAAACTCTCCTTCATAAGGGTGCTACTGTTGGTATTGTTTATTTGTGTTTTTAAAAAAATAATTTCCAAAAATAAGGAAAGGTTTATAAAATGGGGTTGGGGGGTGCGGGGAGGAAGGAGAGGGCCAGGGAGGCGGCGACCCCAGCATGTCCCAGGCTCAGCTCAGCTTTTTGGCTTCTTCTAGCCCCCGCCCCCTGCCCAGGTACCCACCCTCCCTGTTCTGAATGTCGAGAAGTAAGCAGGCTGAGCCGCCTGGGCTGGAGATGCATCTAACAAGGCCCTCATTGTCTCAGACAGGTGTGAGATTGGACTTGATTTGGGGCCAACACCTCCAGTCCCCGGAGCCAGCTCTGTGAGCTGAAAACATGCACCAACTCTCCAGTAATACCACTGCAGCCAGCCAGAGTCTCAACAATTTAAGGCTTAACACACACAACATAAATCAGAGGAGGATGGACCGGCCGACCGGCAGTTTCTTGGGCGGATGCCTGCAGACTGTCTGCAGATCAGACCCTGCCTGTTTGGGTTATTTGAGACCTTTTTTTTTTTTTTTTTTTTTTTTTGGTAATATAAAGATGAGAAACTGGGTGGAGCAGTGCACAGAGGCACACTGGTGTTTGCCCTTTCTTGTTCTGATGGCCCCTGGTTCTTCCTAAGTGCTGTTTTGAAGGGACTGCTCAGGAAGCTTCGTTTTCGCTCTTAACCAAAGACTCAGACTGTGTTCGAGCTGGGCAGGACAGGCAGAGGAAGCCGAGCGCTCCAATACGGATGCTGTCCGTGTGACCTTCATGCAGGCATTCCATCTTGCTGGGCTTCCAGTGTCTCCTCTATCTGATGGGGTGGGGGAACCATCTCATGTTGGTTTGGCTTTCTCTGACTCACTCATCTCCAGTGCTCAGAAGTTCAAAGTCACCATATAAGAACTGCCTGAAAGTGAAAGTGTTAGTCGCTCAGTCGTGCCGACTGTAGGCGTGGACTGTAGCGCGCCAGGCTCCTCTGTCCATGGGATTCTCCAGGCAAGAATACCGGAGTGGGTTGCCATGCCCTCCTCTAGGGGATCTTCTCGACCCAGGGATTGAACCTGGGTCTCCTGCATTGCAGGCAGATTCTTTACCATCTGAGCCAAAAGGGACACCTCTGTAAGAACTGCCTAAAGGAGGAAACCATCATCTTTGGGAGGAAACTTGCAAACCCTCTGAATGCTCTGTTTCCAAGTGGATGGGATTCTTGGAGCAAGCAAACACCCATCACTGGACTCCTCCTCGTATCTGGTCCTTAGGGACCTGGGCTCCGCAGAGCCCAGAGCTCCAGGCCCCGGGGCAAGCTGTGGGAGGCCAGGAGGAGACGACAGGTCTGTGCTGCTGGTTTGAGCAGAGCCTCCAAGTCCCTGTTTTTCCCATCGCCTCTGAATGAAGTATCATTTCGGAGAGACGACTACAGAGTCACAGCATCTCAACCTAGGAAGGAGCCTGGAAGCCCTGCCTCAGTACAGCGCCTCAGGGAGAGAGGCATCTGGGCTGCGCTCCTGGGATTCCTGTGATGGTCCCGGGTGGCGCTGGCTGAGCCATTCGTGCCCTTGACCCTGAATTCACCACCAAGGGCATGGTTACCGCAGGGATGCTGGGGCCTGGCCAGGCAGCCTGGCTGTTCCTGCCGGACACCGTTCAGGGAGCAAACAGCATGGGACTTGGCAGCGTCCTGGCGGGGGAAGAGGGACTGTCGCTCAGTCTGAGCCCTGGCCTGCCCAGGCTCCCCCTCAATGCACTCCCACGGCTGCGACCCCAGCCCATCACCCTCCACACCTGTTTCCTGGCCTCCTTCTGGCCCGGAGGTGGCACAGGCCACAAGCAGGCTTTCAAGGCCCAGGCTGGTGGGCAGACTCACACAAGTAGGTGAAACGCAGTTCAGAGAAACCTTTTGTAGGTGGTTCATCCAAAATGCAGAAGAGGCTGACCATTCACATTCTCTGAATGCATCCTATTCATAAGGGGACAGGCACGTAAGGAGACGGGTCAGGGGTCCCCCCCAGCTCCCGGCCACTGCCCACGTGGGCCCGGTGGTCAGAAGTGTCCCTGCAGCTGTACCCATGTTCACAGCCCGAAACAGGGCTTGGGGACACTTGGTGGGACTGAGGAGGACAGCGGGTGGCCTTGAGATGGGTGTTTTTACTTTTTAACAAGATCCCTACTCCTTCAGTAGGAAATTGAGCATTGAGAAGATGGGGACACAGAGAAGCTGTGATACAGAATTGAACCAGGGGATCCATCATCATCTCATCATCTCATCTCAGTGAGGGGCAGAGCAGGAGTAAACGTCCTGGGGTACCCTCTGTACTGACAGTGGAACCCACAAGCTGTGCCTCTTCCCGCCCGCCCCACCCCAACAGAAGGACAGCGGGCCAGCGGGACGGCCCCTGGACTAAGCCCTAAGACTCAAGAGCTCAAGGCTGTCTCCGAGTGTCACTGACACTCCTGGGCCTGACGCCCCATGCATGAAATGAAGGACTTCCAGAAAGACATTTCTGGGGCTTCCCAGGTGGCGCTAGTGGTAAAGAACCCGCCTGCCAATGAAGGAGACTTAAGAGATGCAGGTTTGATCCCTGGGTCGGGAAGGTCCCCTGGAGAATGGAATGGCAACCCCTTCCAGTATTCTAGCTTGGAGAAGCCCACGGACAGAGGAGCCTGGTGGGCTACAGTCTGTGGCATCACAAAGAGTGGGACACAACTTAGCATGCACACACAGAAAGACATGTAAGTTCCCTTTCAACTGTAACCCGATAGCTCAATTGGTAAAGAATCCACCTGCAATGTAGGAGACTCTGATTCGATTCCTAGGTCGGGAAGATCCTCTGGAGAAGGGATAGGCTACCCACTCCAGTATTCTTAGGCTTCCCTGGTGGCTCAGCTGGTAAAGAATCTGCCTGCAATGCAGATCAAACCTGGGTTTGATCCCTGGGTTGGGAAGATCCCCTGGAGAAGGGAAAGGCTACCCACTCCAGTATTCTGGCCTGGAGAATTTCATGGACTGTATAGTCCATGGAGTCACAAAGAGTCGGACACGACTGAGCAACTTTTGCTTTCAACTGTAACCATTTCGATTTCATTTGACCCTATGGAGCAGTGGGTCTGGGCCCTCTTGTTAGTTTACCCAAGGAAAGGGAATATGAACAAAGCTGACACCAGGACCACTCCTGCCCTTGTCCACCCCAGGGCTCTCATTGCTCCTGGAAGTAAGGAGACACACAAGGTCATTATCACAGAGCAGCTGTGTGGCTCCCAGAACAGATGTGCAACGCCCTGATCACGCAGCAACACTACCAACAAGAGCATGATGATAGCAATCATAGTAAAAAGACCACTGACCACATAGGAGTGTTTAACGTGTACCGGGCTCTATGCTAAACACATGACAAAAATATTTCTCAGTCCCTGTTCACAAGGAAATGAGAGTCAATACCACACGCCAGGCATCCAGTGCTTTGTGTATATTAACTGAGTGCATCTTCACAACTCTCCAGTGATCTAAGCACCATCATTACTGTGCCCATTTCACAGATGGGGACCACAGGGCAGAGAACTGAAGTAATTCTTGCAAGGTTACCTAATCAGGAAGTGGGCAACCTGGCATCTGAATTCCCATTATCCATATCCACACCTATGGGTCCAGATTCTGCTTTCCCCATATACTGCACCCTGGAGGTTTCCATGTGTTTTCGGAGTCCCCCTGATGAAAAGGTGGGAGGAATAGCTGACTGATGGGATGGATGAACAGAAGAAGTGGCAGCCGGCTTTGACGTCCACAGGTCACTGTGTGCTCCGGTGAGCGGCCAGGCAAGAAGTTAGAAAAATAAGAGAAATTCCTTACAGAGGCTCTAAGGCGTCTCCCCACCCCTGCCCTCCCCCAAGGCGTGAAAGAACCAAATGAGGAAATCGGGAAAAGATTCTGGAACAAGAGTAACAAGATTTCCTCTCCCTTCCACCTGAACTGGCCGTCCATAATTCTGCACAAATTCAATTGTAAAATCAAGCTTTGTAATTCGTGGAGAATCATATTAAACAGAACCACGTCTGGGCAATGGCTTTCCCCATTTAGCAACATATGGTGGCTCAGAAAGCCCAAGCACATAGCAAAAATATTATGAAGAAAAGAGCCTCTTAATCAGGGCAGCAGAGTAGGGGGAAGAGGGCCCTGGGCCATTCTTGCTGGCTTCCTGAGAACAGTGGGGGTTAATCCTCGAGAGCCCCAGAATCTGCCCAGAATTACAGTCTATTAGAGTTTAGGGCCACCTCGTTAGTGGCCTTCATGATGGGCGAGGGTGGGGACTCATGTGGCTGACAGCCCCTGAGCCGGCACAACAGGCAAGAACCCCAGGACCATGCCATACACACTATGGGTGGCTGGTGGTGGAGACTACAGCAGCCAACAGCATCAGTCAGTCCAGAAATGTGAACCACAGCCACTTTGTGATTGCCTTCAGTCAATGTGTGAACCAGGCAATGTCCTTGTCTTTCTTCCGGGGCCCCTGGCTCCAAAAACAAGCCAGGTGTAGACCCCATCACAGACACACGCTGCAGTTTCAAACCTGGGTGGAGGGCGGGGGAAAGAACTGCATGTTTCAAAAGTTTCCACGGTCATCCTGAAGATTACTGGATGACCCACTGAAGCACAGCTTAAAACTCAGGCGATTTACAACCAAGGATGGATGAAGATTAACAGACCCCGAGAGGAACAATCCCAATAAACCACTTAATGGACAAAAATGCAAAGTTGAGCCATTGAGCTTGTGCTGACTTTTGCAGATATTTTAATAACTTTATCATTATATAATCTGCCATCTGATACGTACAGAGAGACGTACTAATGGCCGCAATGGTGGGATAACCCCCAGGAGATGAAATACAACAAGAGGTTCGCTTCCTCGGATGACCTACAACTCCAAGAAGTGCGATCACTTGTCAGATTCTTTCTTCCTCCCTTTGTACCCTGAGATACTGTTTAAAAACCTACCCAGCAAGTGTATGTGTGGAGCCCTTCCCAAGATGCTGATCTGGCCTTGGAATGACTTGCGTCGAGCCCATAAGGCTGAAGGACAGAGAGAACTTCATCCGCAGTAGGAATCAGCAAGAAATGGGTTCTGGAGACTTCATGCCTTAAGACAGGTGAGCTGCTGCCAACCAGAGTGGTGCCGACTCCCTGGGGCTCCTCAGGGATCTTCCTTGCCCTCCTGCCCTAAGGATGCTCTGGTCTTCTGACCCCTGTGTGGTCATATCCAAGTGTCAGATCCAAAGGACCGTAACTCATCCTCCTCCAAGATCCCCAAAGGACTGAGCTCACCACTGTGAGGACCCAAATCTATCATTAACCAGACCCAGTGACACTGACTTATGGAGGCTCGGATCCAGCGATGCTGGGTGGGAGGACCAGCAGGGTGCAGAAATAAGTCCTGTTGCAGCCCATGGTGGTGTGTGTTTTTAATGCTCAAGTTTCACCAGCCACTAAATGACCTGAGGAAATGCTCAGGTCAGAGTGTCCCATTGCCTCCTCTGCCTGTTTGTCCACATTTTTTTCAGGTGGGAAAGCAAGGCGGGGGGGTCCCCATTTTTAGAAGGATGACTTTCTTGCTACTGCTTACAAAAGGAGGTTCTTTCCCACCATCTTGAAATGATACTTGGAATGTTCTTGACCCAAAGCTAACCCTGAGCTGGTGTGAAATCACGACGGGCCCCGAAGTGTTGGTACTTGAGCTTGTGTCTGGAGGGAAGGACTGTCTTTTCCGCCCAATGACTGTCTTTCCTACTCACGGCTCATTCAGGGGCCTCATGCCATGGTTCTGTTTTCCCTGGAAAAACACTTATTTCTTTTGAACAGTGCATGTTTACATTCCATGCCTCTTGGAAGAGCCCGAATTAGACACTCAATCTCAGGATGCTCCAAAGCTTGATCATCAAAAATCAACCGGTACATTCCATTCCCCCCCCATCAATTACTAGAAGTGCCCCCCAAAATTGGAAATAAATATGCTTGGCCAGTATTTGTCTTGGGGTGAGTTCTATACCATTATTATCATTATTTTGTTTTATTTACTGTGGCTGGTAACTGAATCTCTAGTAGCAAAACATCACATGTTCTGCCAGAAAGAGATTACGGAAGAAAAGTCTACAGGTAAAAAACTGGGTTCCTCAGTGAAGATTTTATTTACCGGAGGAGTTTTGCAATTCGGATCTTTAATCTCCGTTAACAATTGGGCTGCTCTAGGGCTTTGAAAGCAATTGTTCAATAATAAGAAAGCTCATGTGGGGCTAAAGGCTTTGCAAGTAAAATGTGAAAATACAAATACACCCTGAAGTGGCTGCGAAGAGTTGAGCATTCCCCTGCCTCTTTACATTTTCCCCAAGCTCTGGTGCTCAGAGGGCCAGAAGGAAGGGAGGGAAGACAGAAGTAATGACCATTATTTCAATCATACATGTTGAACTTTAAAGACCATGAAAGTAACTGAATGACAGGGGACCTGTATTTCTCTTTCATGATGGGGGGTTGGCAGGGGGAAGGGGATATGCAAATGAGGAAGATCAGCTCCAGCTTGGAGAACTACAACCAACAAGAAAACGCAAGTCTTTTTTTCCCTCCCCAGAGCCTTTTTGTTCCTATCGGCTTCTACTGTTTGCCCCCTCTCTGGGTACAGACTTTTGGTAAACTCTGATACTACTTCATGGCCGCAGTCAAAGTTTCGTTTTTAAATATCCAAATGTGAAAGGCTATCTTGGGGTGATTTGTAAATGTGGGATTATGAGATATGCAAAGTGAATCACCAGCCTTTCGCAATGGGTTTCTGGTCCACAGCGCCTGGCCATTAAAGCCATTTTTAACAAGGCAGCTTGTTTCAAAACAAGTGATATGCCGGGCTCCGGGCGGTCACATTCTTGAGTCCATCCCAGCTGGCCGGCTGTGGTCTCCGTGTCATCTTCTGTCCCTACACTTACTCCCAGCCACTAACTATGTCATGAGCTTTTGGGGGCCAGGGTGAAAGGCACCCAGGCCTCCTGTCTCCTGCTTTTCATCGCTTCCATCTTCCAGGAAAGATGCCCTTTCTCTACCACTGCTGGGTCCTCTAGTTCCATCAACATAGGTGGGCTAGGAAATGTTAAGAACTATCTGATCTCATCTAGGAAAAAAAAAAATCATGCGTTTTTGTGGTTGGAAATAAAAGGACTCTGATATGAGTTCCAGCTAGTGAGGGCCTGAATGCGAGTAGCTGGAAGATTTAAGTGTGGCATAAGACACTGAGTTCACACTGCCTGCCCATCGCGTCTGTCCTGGGGGAAACAGAGAAGGGAAAGTTGCCTCTGAACTCAACCTGATGCCCCCATCCTTTCTATCTTGGTGTAATGGGTAGACTGGTGTCCATGTTCTGATCCACGAGACTATGAACATGACCTTATTTTTTTTTAAAGGGTCTTTGCAGGTGTAATGAAGTGGAGGATCTCGAGGTGAGGTCGTCTGGGTTATCTAGGGGGAGGTGGGTGTCTAATCCCATCACAAATGTCTTTATATACAGAAGAGGAGGTGACTCAGAGGAGGAGGCCATGTGAAGAGGGAGGCAGAGGTGGAAAATGACGGGGCCACAAGCTTAGGGATGCAAGGAGCCACCGAAGGCTGGAGGAGGCAAGCAAGGTTCCTCCTCTAGGAACTTCAAAGGGGGTGTGGCACCTTGATGGTGGACCCTGGCCTCCAGAAATGGAAGAGGATAAATGTCTATTGTTTGAAGCCAGTAAGTCTGTGGCAATTTGTTATACCAGCCGTAGGAAGTTACTATGCTTGGTTTGGTGATGCTGATCCAAATAGCCCACAGTTACCAAGCCTTACCCATGGGCTGGCTCACCTTTCGAGTGGGTCTAGGATCACCAAAAGTAATTTTTACTCCCATTTTGCAGACAGGGAAGCTGAGGCTTTCAGAGGTTAGGTAACTTGCCAAAAGTCCTACAGTGATACGTGGTGGAGGCCAACTGGAGGCCAAGGCAGTCTGCCTGTTGAGCTCATTCTTAGCCATCAGGCTCTGCTATCTTTCCTGGCCATGAGATTTTCAGCTTGACCTGCCTACTGTTTCACCAGCAACAGCAAGTAAGCGTTCCAACTACAGCTGTTTTAAAAACTTACTTTTCTGAACAAAAACCTTTGGGTGTGTGTGTGAAAACGAAAGAGACAGAACTGGCCTAGAGATCACACGAATAAGGAAACATTTCAGAATGTATCAAATTCACAGAAGGAATACTTCATCATTAGGATCAAGACCTAAAATGAACCCTTCTTTTCTCTAATTAGGAAAGATGTCCACAGGCATTAACAACATGTTTCGGAAAGCATGGTCTGATCACCTTGAATGACATCCATGAAAACGCTCGGTCTGAGAATGCGGTCCTGCTAAAATGTGGTTTATGATGACTAGGGTGCTGACAGCTTGCCAGGTTGGCGGCTCCTTTGAAGGGCTGGTTTATTAAGTACTTAGCTGAGAGGTGCTTGTAAATACATCACAGGCATTGGAGCAGCACTCTTCAAGGGAGTTTTGTGTTGGTGACCACGCGGTCCATAAATAGAGTGCGGAGAAAAAGTAAGGCGGGCTGCCACTGAGCACCTCTCTGTAAGTCACCCCAGGTCTCGGATGGAAAGCAAGGGCAGCCCGCACTGCTGAAACCATAGGCGGACTAGGAAGCCAAGGCCTGAGGGCCTTTTTTTAAAGGAAAAACAAAACAAAAACTTAGCTTTTTCTCCATCCTTCATCCCCAAAGTTTTTAAATGTCTATGATGCAACTGATGGGCATGAGCTTTTCAAGCTTTCCTTAATACTTATACATTGTATTAGCCAAGATGGAAAACAGGACCTGAGTTGTGAGTTCCTCCAACTCTCTGCAGTCATCTAGTTCTAACACCTTGTAACCTCTCTGCCCAAGGGGGAGAAGAGGGGCCCAGGAGAGCTCGTCATTCTGTGTCCATTTCACGGTTTCTCCTTCCTTCCCTCCCCCTCTTTCCCCATTTCCTTCTTACATTTATTTATGTTTATTTATTCATGGGAACACCTGATCCAGGCTTGTTTTCTGTGTAAGATTCTGCTGTTGTAGACCTTGCCAGGCTCTCAAACTCTACTACACCTAGATAAGAGGGCTACGTTTAAATCACTCCTTTTTCATGTTCATAGCATGTCTTGTAAGTCGATTTCTAGCACCCTCAATATTTTGCTTTGTGTAACCATGACCATTTGTAGACTGACACAGGAGAATGACTGACTGCAACCTCCAAGGTAATGCAACCGTTCCCGGCCCCCTACTTTGTTTTTGAACTTCTAGAATTGCTGAAGAGAGAGAAACAGAGAGAGAGAGAAGGGGGACAGGGAAGGGAAGAGACACTGTGCATTTTATTTTACCCCCAAGGCTGGAAAGGGAATTTCTCTCTCCTCCTACAGAAAGTGAAAAGATTTTTTTTTTTTCTTTTTTCTTTGGTCAATCCAGCTGACAAAGATTGACGTAAGTAACCCAGTATGGCTGAGAAACAAAGTCAACTCAGTATCTCAAAAGGCTGCCCAGATAGTAAGTGCCAGAAAATGGTGTTTCCAAAGTAACTTAGGGTAAATCACTAGCAAAACAAACTAACTTGGAACACTAAAATTTTGGAGATGATTTAAGAGGTCAAAAACCCCATCAGCCATATGAAAGTCTTACAGCACCCACACTCTTGCAGGCAGTTCAGATGTTGCTGGGGTTTAGAGGTTAAGAAGGCCTCGGTGCCACTGAAACCCACAAAGAGAGCCTTCCACGCAGGAAGGGTTGCCCCAGTAAAGTGAATGGACGGCTAAGAAACCCTCTGCCTACCCACACATCTTTCCTTCACGCGTGCAATGCTCAGAGAGTCATTATTCTGAGTTGAGTCTTCTTTTCCCCATCTTTAAAAACACACGTCTCCAAAGCAGGAAATGTATTCAGGTGCCCACCCCCAAGTCTGGCCCTAATGGTTCATTATTATCAATACCTCATGATAATAGAACCCAGTCTAATCAGGACTGCCAAGGGAATGACCAGCCCAGCACTGCTCCCATCTCCCCGTAGGTGACAGGGGTTTTATTTGACACTGACCAGCCCTATGTTTAAGTCCTTGATCCCAGGGTGGGAGACTGGGAGAACCTGCCATCCACCAGCACTGGTTTTGGAGCCAGAAAGGGTCTCCGTTTGAGTTCACTTCCAATCTTGGAGAATTCTGGCAATTGTTAACCTCTGAGGTTCAGTTTCTCTGCCTGTAAACCACACCTACAGGATTGTAGGAATAACACAATGTATAAAAAAAGGTCTGACTTGTACCAAAAGATAACTGTTCCCAGTAAAGAGTTAAGCCTTGTGCCTTGATGCTGACGGCAAGACAGACCAAAAACAAAACTTGGCTTCTTAAGTTTCTCTGGTTTTGACAGTTTTCTACATCAGTAGATTTCACCCTGTCTCTGCTTTCCCCGAAAGGAGGGAGTTACATACATGGCTTAAATGTGGTTCGTCATTTTTGGTAAATCAGGAGTCAGATTCTTAAACCTACTTGCTCGGGTTGCCTGAAGCCATCTCTAAGGGGAGGTGTGACTGACGCGGTGGCAGCAGCTCCCTGTTTGTCTAGACTCTGCCTGGTCCATCTTTCAAAAGAACGTGTGTCGAGTTTTCTTTCCTGTGACTGGGGAAAAAATCTAAAACGGCCGCACAAGTGTGTGATAATGTCCTGACTTGCTTAAACGTGCAGCCGTGACCAAATGGCTTTCTGTTTGATTTTAAGACCTGGTAAAGTAGGAAGTTGAAATTAACCTCAGCCCTTTTATAGCTGAAACCTCAACAAATAAACAGTGGTTTGGTGGCATGGCAACCTAGCCCCCTTTTCCATCTGTACCCTGCTGCAGATCATTTGAGGTATCTATTTTGAGTGCTTCTTAAGCACATCTGATTCTAGATAAATAGAGGCAGTATCCTAGATCTATGATTTCGTACTGAAGGAGTTAAAGTGCCAGGCATGACCCTGCGATGAAGCCTGAGAAAGACCGGGTCCATCAGCCTACTGACCCAGGATCTCTCGGAGCCCCTAACTGCTGACGATTCCACCAGGCTGAAAACATCCACCCATTGGTTCGGCACGGCTGTAAAACTGCTCTTGTTAATACTATGGGGATGTTTTTCTTCCAACTACTGCGGCCATTTCAAAGAGAGCCATAAACACATGCTGAATTTTTATACAAAGCATCTTCTTAAATATAATATAGAAGCTCTTGTGCTAAGCTGGGAAAATAACCATTTTCATACCCATCAAGAACAAAATGAAGGTTTTGGCTGAAAGAGACTTTACTGTGATTCCTGTTAACTTTCTAATTTCAGGGGGGGAAAAAAAATCCCAAGGGTCTACTCGAAACAGGACGAAAGTAAAAAAGCATTAGATTTCTAATGGGAAAAAAGAAAGGAAAAGTCGTTTTACATAAAACTCTCCCAGATACTTATTTTTTAAAAGCTGTTCCTACAATTTTACAAGTGATGTCCTGAACGGCAAATCATATTTTGGAAAGAAAGGACATCGGTGACATAGTTAACACATTCTCTACAGAGTAGCAACTAAGACTCCAGGGCACTCTCAAAGCAAGTTATTATTACTTAGAGGTTGCAGAAGTAAAAAAGTTTTTAAAAGGAACAAGAAAGGGGGTTAAACCTGATACTGTGCTAAGCAAACAGTATTCCAATGAGCTGAGGAATGCCCGTCAGTGGCAATGCCTCAGACTGAGAGCTGCTGATGGCTGAGGATAGGAATTCAACACCCCACCCCCAAGCCCACCATTTTCTTTTCGGTAAAGAGAGCGTATCTGATCAGGAAGAGAAATCAGATCTGGTTCACTCTTCACCAAAACCGAAACCAAGCCAGACTCCTGGTGATGATTTCCACCGGCCCCCGTGTGGTTTATGTTTTCATTGCCTTTCAAAATGCTTCATAATTTTGGTTTCAAGAGCAGTAGAAAAAAGCAAATTCCTTTATCAGCCCAGAAGTAGAAATGGTCAGTGACGCCGTGAGAGGATAAGAAAACAGAAGTATCCCCTTGAATGTTACAAGTGGAATCCTGCAGACGACATGCATGTAAATGGCCCTAAACACAAGATCCAGCCACCTCCTAAAGAATTTTATTCTATTTAGAAGAAAAGCAGCAATTCCCCCACCCCACCAAGCCCATCTCACTTAATGTGCCATTTGATCTAGTTTCTCATACATGCTTGCATTTTGGAATTTCAAAAAATCAATATGCATATTTTGAATGAGTAAGCGATGATGAAGCACCAGGAAACCAATGGTTTCGTGGGACCTCTTCTTTAAATGCAGCTCAGAGGCAACTGGAGATGAGAGGCAGCCCTCCCAAAGACAAACTTGGGTTTTTGCTGTCCACCAAAGGGCTCATCTACAGAAAGACCCCTTGACAGCTGTCCACATAGGATCTTACATGAGGGGGATCTCCAGGAAATTTTCATGCAAATAAAAGAACTTTCCCCAGAGACACGAGTGTGAGAGCGAACGGCATGGGCCATCAGGCTCTGGGGAAGATGATGGAATTCCCTTTGGAGAGCCACACACGTGCTAATCCCAAAAGAAAGCTATGGGCTGGAAACCCTCAAGGACTTGGGATTCTTGTGCATCTCACAATAACAGCTCGGAACACAGAGAACACCCCAGAAATCTAAGTTCTGCTGTCCCAGAAGGGCAGGTGCATGTCCCCTGCTGTCCACCTGCCCCAGATGGGCCCCTTATCTTTTCCTGTGAGTCAAGCAAGCCTGCCCCTTTGAGAAAGGAATCTTACTGCGACCATACTGTACACAGCTGTGTCTCACATGCCCTGAGAAAAACCACTGCATTTCGGAAATTTGAAATGGTATCACAGAGCAAATAATCACTGACGTCAGTGCTTTCTGCAGTGTAAATGAACTCTGGGTATTATCTCATTTGGCACAGTGGGTTTTATGCAATTACTGTATTTTACAGTGTTTTTGCCATTGCCAGCTAACCCCCACGGTGGTGGGAGCAGGGAGAGTCCACCTTCTGGATTGACTGCAAATTCATTAGCTGCAATGATACCTTGAATAGGGTGGCGTCCAGACACTCCTATTTCCTTATAGTTTCAAAAGGATGTGCATAAAATACAAACCCCACAAATAATCGGGAAGGACGTGAAACGTCTTGACCATCACCTGGCTTGATGCATGCCATGTGTATCTTCAAGCCAAGTTAAGTGAGAAAATGGCATAGCCAGAGCTCCTGCATGAGAAATTCTAGACATGATCTACATAGGGATATATACATATCTGGATATACATGACCTCCCTGGTGGCTCAGTGGTAAAGAATCTGCCTGCCAATGCAGGAAACATGGGTTTGATCCCTGGGTCGGGAAGATCCCCTGGAGGAGAAGATGGCCATCCCACTCCAGGATTCTTGCCTGAAGAAATCCTCATGGACAGAGGAGCCTGGCGGGCGACCGTCCAGGGGGTCGCAAAGAGACGGACATGACTGAGCGACTCAGCAACACCCTCTCTATATCCTCTGTATCAGGGCCTTTCAGTCTGGGGGTCTTGTCACAAAGCAACTCTGACTCAGTAGCTCTGGGGTGGGCCAGGGGTGGGGTGGGGTAGGGGGACACTCTGCTGTTAGCATGCTCCCAGGCTGCTTGCTGGTCCGGGGAAGTGGGGAGGAGAAGCCACGATGCGTCTGGCTGGGTTCTGCCCAAGGGTGAGGCGGCACGTGGGCTCCGTCCAGGTACTTACCCTGCATCTGACTCTGAGGCTGAGGGTTAAAGGCAGTGGAGTGGTTCAAGGAGGCCCGAGGGTTGGGTGTGGGGGCTGGGTGGTGTGGGCTGACCCTCATGGCCGTTCGCCGCAGCTGCTCCAGTTCACTGAGCCGCTCGGAAAAGGACAAGCTCCCGGGCTTGGTCTGATCATCTAGTTTCTGACGATGTCCTATTGCGGGGAGGGGGTGGGGAGGGGGAGAGGGAGGCAAGGAAGGAGGGAGGCAAGAGATCAGAAAATGTACACTGCGGATTTGCTAGAAATCGGGTGTTTCTGGGTCTCCCCTCCCTCTCCCCTCACTTCCTCCCCACGCCCCACATGGACCTGCTGGAGACCTGCTCATTCACAGGCACCCCTGGGGATTCGGGGCTGGCACATGGGGGACCCCTTTCGTCATATTGCTCATGGGGTGCTCCTTCGGTCTGGCTCCGGGCACCCACCTCAACCTTCTGCACCCATCTGCATGGGGTGGAAGGCAGAGAGTACGCTGGGCTTCGTGGCAGAGGTGGTGGATGGTGGGAGAGTGGGGGAAGGGGCAGGTCGTTGGCACTTGCTTGGCCCTGAGCTGTGGGCTGGAGAAGGAGCCCCAACAGTTTGCCCCCCACCACACACCCAAGCCCGGCTGGTTTCAGAGCAGCGAAGTGGGCCCTGGAGCTTAGCGGCAGGCCCCTGCCAACAGGAAATGAGGTGTGGCTGCAAACCACAGCCCTGGGAGGTCAGATTTCCTGTTAAGTGCGGAGCAAGGGCCCCTTCTCCGCTCCTCGCCAGCTCTCCGAGAGCATCCTCTCCTCCCTGGAGCCGACTTCCCCGGGCTTGGCCTCCACGGGTCGGAGATTCGCAGCAGCCAGGGCCTCTGGAACCCAGAGTGGGCTGCCAGCAGAGTGGAGGCGCTTCCCCGGGGGGCCTCTGGAAATCCAAGGTGCAGTGGGGGACCCTCAGCACCTTGGGAGCCAGCAAGTGTCCTCGCCTGCCTGGCTCCTTGTCAAAGTCACTGTCACTAGGATATGAGCAGAAACCCTTCACTAGAGAAGGGCTGGGAGGGTTGGGGTTTCTCTTTCCTCCCTTAGTTCTTCATCAAAATGTCTTTTTAAAAAATGTATTTACTTTCTGACTGCACTTCGGGGCTTGTGGGATCCTACTTCCCCGACCAGGGATTGAACCCATGCCCCCTGCAGTGGGAAGGCAGAGTCTTAACTGATGGATGTCCAGGGGGGTCTCCACAATGTCTTTAAAGCAGAGATTTAGGCCCATCGAGCAGAGCTGAGGATCCCAGGTACCCACGTAGCCATGAGGGTTAGAGGGGTGGGGCTGGGCTTGGCCAATTCATTGGAAGAAAGAGCCACTGACCAATTTCACAACTTACCTCCTCCCCGCCTCTGTCGTCAAGGGACCTCAAAACAAGACTGGGGAAGCAGCCCCCTTGCCAGCACACTCCAATGGCCTTCCCCATGCCCGACCCCTTCCTCAGTGAGAAAGATGATCCCTGGATTCCAGCACCCCCGCCGCCACCCCCTGCCCGGGGTGGGAGTGGAGTTGGGAGAAGTACATTTTAGCCCAGCTCCCAATGGTTACAATTATAAAATTAAATTTTATAACTTGTATTATGGTTCCAAATCTCCGTGGTTTGCCGTTTCTTCCTGCTGCCAGGCCCCTTGGCACAGCTGATGCTGTCTCAAATTCCAGACCAGAAAAAGGACCCACTATACTGCAGTGATTTTATCACGAGCAAGACCTGTTTGGCTCCGAGATGAGGAAAAATACTTAAGCATAATATTTGTGTAGTTCAAATGCAATGCTCCCTCTTTTCATGTGTCACCAAGGCAAATCTGGTCTCTGATTCCGCCCCTGCAGCCCACAGCCCTCTGCCTGAACCAGGCAGCCCATGTCACGTGGGCCCAGCACACATGCAAGGCCTCTTACCCGCTGAGTATTTTAAGCACCAGCCTTGTGGGTGAAAGGCCACAGGGCCAGCTCCCACAACAACCCCTACCACCCCTTTTCCTCAGAGGGACGAAAACAATCTTTTTCTAGAACATTCTATGTCAGTCCATCATGGAGTCGTTTGTGGTCTCTGATGGAACGTCTCAGAGACTCCTCCCTCCTCTTATCTCTGGGACACATTCTCAGCTTCCTGACAGTCAGACTGAAAAATCTGAAGCTTTCCTGCAGAGGAGCAAATGCTACCAACTCAAAGGTCATCCCAAGCACATCAGTATGGTCCTTTCCATGCCTATCACCACCTAGCGCCTGGAGTTAGGAGTTAAGGAAAGAAGAAGGCAGGACACACACTTCTGGAAAGTTCTAGCACCTCAGAAAGAATGCCAGTTGGCATAGAGGTGGTGCAGAGGCTTCTAGCAGGTTTTGTACCCATTTCAAAACTGCACATTCCTTGGGCACCCAGTGGTGTTTTTGAAGAACAGCGTGTCAAGGACAGTAGGTAATCCAGGAGAATGATGTGTACCAGATCATTCCGAACACATGCATTTGGTATTTTGGAGCCTCTGGTCAGCCTTTGAAGAGAGGCCTTTGGTTGTGTCTACCTCAGTCCCCAAACTTGGGAAACAAGTGCTACCAAGAAACTAAACAGGAATAAGTCATTTCAGGGAAGCCACTACTGTGGCCGGGCATAACGCAAGATATATGTATATTTTTTTAACGAGACCCCTTCTCATTACCCTATGCTTGAAAAAGAAAGTTTCAACGTGTGAGCAGTTTTTGCACCAGCTGACACCTGCCAAAATCGCAGTCATTTACAGAGATTAACTGATGACTGTCTGCTTCAGCAGGAATGTTTGGGCATAGCTCTCAGAGAAAACAATTCTTCACTCTAAGCTCTGTTCTAAGCCCTGAGAGTCTCAGGGCTGAGTTTAATGCCGGAGGAGGGGTGAGAGTTCACCCCACACCCTCCCTGCATGTGATCCTGGAGTAAGTCAGAGTGGTATTACTCTCCCGGGGACCCTGAGACCCTCCTCCCCACTCGAGCTGGAACACCGAGACACGGGGGAGATAAAAAGCATTATACTAAAGGTGTGGTTCTGATGCATTCAGAAGCTAGATCAAAGGAAAACCTAATTCTTCTTTTCTGAAACCATCAGATTTCATGTGCCAAAGAGCAATACATTTTTTTTTTTGCATGAAATATAGAAGCTTCCGATATAAACTTTCAAGCTGGGGAAAATGAATGCTTTTTCTGTCTCCAGCTTCCTGTATCTGTGTGCAATTAAGATGTCAGTTTGCTCCCTGAATTTTAAATACAGGAGTATGGAGAATGTCCACTATCAAATTCATTTTTCTTCTTTCTTACTGACTACTGGGCTTTCGAGGGCAACAGGGAATTCAACCCTGGATCAAATCTTCTGGTAGAAATTATGTGAAGCCTCGAACACATGTATGTTGGCAGCCTGGATTTTTTGGACACGTTGGCAGTCAACTGTGAATGTTTACAAGGTTGTCTTGAACACAGTCACAACCTCAAGATGTCATACAGGGACATCTGATCCTAAATTATGTTTCTCTATTACTATTCTCACATTTTTTTTTTAAAAAAAGTACTTGATTAGAATTTTATATATATGCAAAACTGTATAAAGCCAAAAGAACAACCACCAAAAAGAATAAAAACTAATTCATCCCATCTGCTAAATTTTACTTCATTCCAAAGACATACATCCTGCAGTCTTCTGGAATGGGTGCCCACTGGGCATCCCTAAATGTTAGGATATTTGTGATGGTTAATGAGACCAGCTTTTAGTTTTCTGCTATTGAAAACAAGGCTGAGAGGGTATGCATATTTCACTGACAACTGAAGTCCCCTTTTCAGGAAACCATTGTTGATCTGTGGCTCAAAGTAACTGAAATACAATATTCTCGAATTACAATGGCTAATGTCCCAATAAATCCATCCTACACTGAAAATATGATAGGCTGAAAATGCATTTAAAACACCGAACCCACCAAACATCTTAGCCTACCTTAAACATTGTCAGCACATTAGCCTAGAGCTGGGCAAAATCACCTAACACAAAACCTATTTCATAATCAACTGTTGACCATCTCAAGTCATTTATTGAATACTGTGCATAATGAAACTGAAAAACAGAACTGTGGTCTGAATACAGGCGGTTGCAAGTTTATCTGCTGTTGATCCCTAAGAGGTCATGGCTGATCACACAAGCAGCTCACCATGCATCGCGAGCCCGGGAAAAGATCAAAGTTCACAATTCAAAGTATAGTTTCTACTGAGTATGCATCACGTTCATGTCATTGTAAAGTTAAAAGAAAAATTCTAGGTAGAACCATTCTAAGTCAGGGACAGTCTGTGTACGATCATCTATGAAAGAAAATGGATAAGACTAGGTTGTCACCTTTTCTTGTCAAGTTTTGTGTAGAGAGAATCATTTTCTGACAGTAAACGTGTAAGTCCATGTTTCTGATATAAGTGTACTGATTTTCCTGATAGATTCTCAGCAGAAAAATTAAAAAAGGCATGTACTAAAGCACTGTCAACATGAGCAGCTGAGAAAAACTGATGTAAAGTGAAAAGACCAAAAAGACATCTATCTATATATGTGTGTGTATATATACGCCTCTCTGGTTTCTCTGGTGGCTCAGCAGCAAAGAATCAGCCTACAACGCAGGAGATGCGGGTTTGATCCTTGGGTCGGGAAGATCCCCTGGGAAAGCAAATGGTAAACCACTTCAGTATTCTTGCCTGAGAAATTCCATGGACAGAGGAGCATGGTGGGCTACAGTCCACGGGGTCAAAAGAGCAGGACACAACTTAGTGACTAAAACCACCCATGTATATCTCTGTCTCCCGCCATCCATCCATCTCACTGTGATTCTTTTAAAGGGGTGTATCTTTTTCAAAAGATGTTTGCCAATCAATCTGATGCTAATGACAATATCTGGATATAAAAACATCAACATTTCTTTCTTTAATATGCTATCCTTTATGGACTAGGGAAGAAAAACTGACGAGGATAGAAGATAGCTCATTTTTCCTGGTATAATATTCTAACTTCTGGGCTCCAGAGTTAACAAAGTCATTGGGACTTGAAAGCAATGATTCTGAATGTGGTTGTGATCCTTCCTCAAAGCCCCTTGCAGGTGGTGAAGTAAACCTTTCTAACTGCCAACCTATCCATCTGCTAGCTAATGAAACACTGGGAAATACTGCCCCATATGTGTATAGGTTATATATATATATACACAGATTTATATATATAATTATATAATAATACATAGATGGTATACACATTATATACACAATACATAAAAACATATGCTGAGATATGTTACTATATTGGAATACATACTATCAGTTCAGTTCAGTTCAGTCGCTCAGTCATGTCCGACTAGTTGCAGCCTCATGGGCTGCAGCATGCCAGGCCTCCCTGTCCATCCCCAGCTCCCTTAGTTTACTCAAACTCATGTCCATTGAGTTGGTGATGCCATCCAACCATCTCATCCTCTGTCGTCCCGTTCTCCTCCTGCCTTCAATCCTTCCCAGCATCAGGGGCTTTTCAAATGAGTCATACTATCATACATGTTTATATATCACCCAATGGTACATATACACGGGTAGCCTAACTTTGGGGTGCTGCAGTTCACATGGTCGCAGGGAGTCAGACACGACTGAGTGACTGAACAACAAGCTCAACTTTCCCTCCACCTCCTCCCATACCATTACGCTTAGAGAACAGCGCAAGGCTGAAGTCCTTCCAAACTGAAAGCCTAGAGGAATTAGCTTCATTTTTAAATTCCTACGTGGCAATGAAGTTCAGAGAGATTATGTCATTTACCCAAACTCACACAGCCAACTAGACAAACAGCAGGTCTGAAAACACACCCACTCCCTCAACACCGCACCGCCCCCCCACCACCTCACGCTCCATGCACTTAGAAATACCCATTTCCCTGACTTCCACGTGATCAGAGCCACAGTGGCCCGTGGCTGTCCATCGCACGGACCTTGGGCACTTGCGCGACATACACCCTCTGCCTTGACCATCCCACTTCCGTTCCCGGCTTGCCTTAGAACAGAAGATAGCCAGAGCTGTGAGGGGGATCCCTCCCAGAGAGCTGGGTCTCACACATCTGCACGTGCATCAGAGTCTCCTGATGTCCTGGCAGGTCTGGGGGCAGGACCGGCAAGTTCAGAAGAAGATCCGGCCGACGCAGAGGCTGCTGGGGTTCCCGCGGAGTGTGACGGTGAGCGTCAGCCACTCCTCCCTGCCGTGCAAGTGTTTCCAACCTGCTGCTCATCTCTCGTGGGCTGGAAACTAAAACACCAAATCTACCAGAACCGTGTTTAGACTACGTGTCCCTGGACACTGAGTGATGGCCTTGTTTGGTGATAACTATTTTTGTGGTCTTTAAAAACTTTTTTTTTTTTTTTTTAAGATTCTTCAGTGTGCTGTACAGAGTGCCTGAAAATGGGAAAACTCTGCCTGAAGACGGCTGTGACTGTCTCTTTGCCACCATCCTGGAGAGGATCCTGTGAGTCACTGTTGCAATCATCAGGAGGGTCTGGGAGGGGAACCCAGAATTCTCAAATAGGAAATGACTTCTGCCCTGTTGTCTAAGGAGAGGCTTCAGGGAACAGCAGAAAAGGGTTACGTGGATCCTATGAGTCCTTCCCAGAAATGCAGAGGTTATGACCTCGGAGCCCCTGCAAGGATGGGGGTGTTCATGGGCTGTGCTGTGCTTGGTCTCTCAGCCGTGTCTCACTCTGTGCCACCCGTGGACTGTAGCCCACCAGGCTCCTCTGTCCATGGGATTCTCCAGGCAAGAATACTGGAGTGGGTTGCCAGTGGCCTCCTCCAAGGTATCTTCCCAACCCAGGGAGCGAACCTGCATTGCAGGCAGATTCTTTACTGTCTGAGCCACGAGGGAAGCCCAGGAACACTGGAGTGAGCTTCAGTGGAGAAGGCTATCCCTTCTCCAGATCTTCCCAACCCAGGAATTGAACTGGGAATCCTGCATTGCACACAGATTTTTTTTTTTTTTTTACCAGCTGAGCTACCAGGGAAGCCCGGGGGTGTTCATACAGATGCTTTAATCCCTCTCCCTGAGAGAAACAGCATGGCACCAGCGAAATGGGACTGCCAGTCTGGATGTTAATAACTCTCCATCCTAAATCTGCTTTTCCACCCAACTTTCCTGTGGACAAGAGCAAGTCTCTTCATCGCTCAGCCTCCTTATCTGGAAGCCTGGAATTAAAGGACTAAGATGGATTACTGCAAGAGGCTCTGAAAGCATTCACAGCAATTACATCTGCGGTGATTTGGCTCAACCGGATCCTGTTCGACGACTCTAAGCAGGGGCTCTCTTGAACAACTTCACGTGACGTTAGGACTCTCAAGAGTTTGCTTTCTGTCTCTTTTTTCAGGCAGATCCCTGGCCTTTGGGAGCCATCAGGCTGATCTTCAGAACTCTAACTCAAAAACGGGAATTTCTCCGGCCTACCCTACTCTTGGGTGCGCCGATGGCTGGCAGCTTTGCACAAGGCATCCTGAAAACTCACTCCTTACCCTGTATCTTCTGCTGTTTCAGCCATGGCCCTCTGAACAGTTTTCACAGATCCTCTCCCCCTTTCCCCTGGAGCCTTCACTGAGCGTTTCTTGGGACCTACCAGCCAGGACATCCCCTTTCTGTTTCCGCCCCTTCCCCACGACGGCCCAAAGGCTGCATCTGGAGGGAATGGGCCATTCAAGTCAACTTAAAAACCTGCTAACATGTTGTCAAGGGCTGCAGCTGGGGGGCGGGGGGAGGAAGATCACTGTGCTGAGCCTTAATCCAGGGTATCATCTTCCTGCTTCCCTCATTGGTTAGAAAACAATGGTACTTTTCAGTTCCCTGGCCACATCCCCCCGTCAGCGGTCAGAGGAATGTAAGGCTGAGATCAACGCCCATCGTCCCACGTGTGCAGCTGTCCAGCTCCCTCACCCACACGCCTGGTACACGGCTTCTCTTCCTTTCATGCGTGAGCCTTCTAAATCACACAGAGCTGGTGGGGAGAAGCCACCAGGGTGCCAGCGCTTCCTAGGCCCTGGGTTTCAACCGACCGATTCTATAGATGTGACGTTTACCCCCGGAGAATCACCAACAGGGACTGTGATGGGTATAGTTGAGAGGAGCTTTGGTTCTCTTGCAGATTGTTCAGTCGCTCAGTCGTGTCTGACTCTTTGCAACCCCATGAACTGCAGCATGCCGGGTCCCCCTGTCTATCACCATCTCCTGGAGTTTGCTCAAACTCACGTCCATTGAGTCGATGATGCCATCCAACCATCTCATCCTCTGTCATCCCCTTCGCCTCCTGCCTTCAATATTTCCCAGCATTAGGGTCTTTTCCCACGAGTCAGTTCTTCACATCAGGTGGCCAAAGCATTGGAGTTTCAGCTTCAACATCAGTCCTTCCAATGAATATTCAGGGTCAATATTCAGGTCAATTTCCTTTAGGACTGACTGGTTTGAGCTCCTTGCAGTCCAAGGGACTTTCAAGAGTCTTCTCCAACACCACAGTTTGAAAGCATAAATTCTTTGGCACTCAGCCTTCTTTATGGTTCAACTCTCACATCTGTACTACTGCAAAAATCATGGCTTTGACTAGACGAGCCTTTGTCGGCAAAGTGATGTCTCTTCTTTTTAATATGCTGTCTAGGTTGGTCATAGCTTTTCTTCCAAGGAACAAGCATCTTTTAATTATATGGCTGCAGTCATCTTCTGCAGTGATTTTGGGGCCCAAGAAAATAAAGTCTGTCATTGTTTCCAGGTAAGTGAGTGAGCCTTGAGTCTGTGTGTGTTTGGTGGGGGGGGGAGGCTTGTCTATCCTGGGTCTTCCCATCCACGGTCCTACACTAGCTCCTCACAGGGCATGATGTACATACTTTAAAGGTCAGGCTGGCTTTTGCTAAGCCTAGTTTCTAGACTAGAAGGCAGACAGCCTGGATTCCCTGCTTTGCTCCAGCCACACCGGCCACCTTATGACTGCTCCTATATGCCTGCCTCAGGACCTTTGCACCTGCTGTTTCCTCTTCCCAGGACATCTAGTCTCCAGATACACTTAAGTTTCATCTTCTCCCTTAGGAATTCCTGAACAGCCTAGGTTAAGCCACACCTTCTCCAACCTGGCCAGTTCCAAGAGCTTTATCGTTGGTTTTCTCCACAGCATTTATTAATGTTATTTATGGTTTGTCTCTGCCCACTAGGCTGCAAGCTCTATGAGCCAGGGACTGTGTCCCTTTTCTTCACAGCTGTATCCCCAGTGCAGAGAAGAGTACCTGGCACACAGCAGGCTCACTGAATGTTCACTGGCTGGCTGACTGACCAGCTGAATGCTGGTGCCAACCAACTGTCCTCCATTAGGTTGTGGGAAAGTAGGATTATTCAGGGCAAAGGAAATTTGAACAACAGTTTTTAGCTGAAATGAAACTGTAGAGGGCTCAGAAAAACTACTTAGGGAGGAAAAATATCATCATGGAACATAGAGAATTTTGTGTGGAGAGCTGTCTTATGGGAAGTTAAACAGTCTGTAAAACTGGTCTTCTCTATTTTTTTTCCTTCATTACACAAAAAGATAAAAAGAATGGATAAAAGGCCTTTTGTGTGGAGCTGAGTGCAGTACCCTCACATAAGCAAGGCACTGCTAGAGCTCCCTTGTGTTTTTGGAGAGAGCATCCCCCCCAACATACACACTCACACACGCACACAGTGTCTCATGTACCTAGACACAGGCTAAGACACAACTGCTAGAGCAAAGCCTGAAAGGAAAGGTGTAGAGAGTGGAGAGTGCAGCCGGCTGGGACCACGACAAGAACAACAACTAACCCTGACTTGAGGCCAAAGGGGTGCACGGGGCCTGCCCCCTCCATCTCCTGCGAAACTGTGTGCTCAGAATTCACGGGACAAAAACACAAAGCAAAATGGTGTTCCCAGCTCATCCCCACGAGCTCTCGGAGACCCGAGGCCCCCTGAAAGCAGAGGAGTCAGGACGGGTAGTAGTCGGTCACCATGGTTACCCCCTGTTTCTGTCTGGTGACTAAGGAGGTAATTGCAGCTTAGGGCGGGGGACCTGCCTGGTTTCTTGTGCTCCTGACCAGAGGTAGCCCTCTGCGGGGGCAGGGGAGGCAACCGCCATGGACGGGTGCAGACAGCTCTCAAGTTCGAGATTCTTTCTCCTCTGCAAGCTTGTGATTGCAAGTACTGTCAGCTTGTCCTTGGGGAAGGGGTGGTCTGCAGAAAACCCCATGAACGGGTAAGAAAAAGTAACCCCAGGGTGGTACCTGGGAGTGTGTGGATCCATTAATCTGAGGGGCTCCTCCCCACAAGGACAGGCTCTGTGAGTGGGAGGTGGCTTTGGAAGGATGTGTTTTTGGTGGTGAAGCAGGGGTCGAGTTGAGAGGCGTGAACCTGGCTGTGGAGTCCAAGCCTCAAAAGTATTAGCCCCGGGAAGACAGGCAGGCAGGCTTGGAGGAAAGAGAACACAGTCCCAGACATCCATAGACTCCACCTGCTCCCTCCAGCTGCCTGGGTGATGCTGATCTCCCACAAGCCTTCTGACACCCCTGCGGGTCTCCACTCCCCTCCAAGACCTGCACACACTATGCACAAAAGACAGAGGGCCCCCAGCCTGTTCAGACAGGGCTGCGGTAAACTGAGGGCCCTGGAGGTGTGATGGTATGCCTCAGCCAATGCTGGGTGAATGAATGAATGAATGATGAATGAATGCATTCAAGAATGAATAAATAGATGTCCAGCCCCCTTCCTAGGCTAGACCTACTCAGGGACGTACATCCTACAGCAGTAAGGAAAATTCACGATGTAAGGAAAAATCGCCTCTCATTGCTAAAAGCTCTCCTGTTGGTCCATGGTGAATGTGGGTTGGGGGTGGGGGGGCTTTTCCAACAGCAGGGGAGGGGCGGGAGTGAACAGCATCTGATTCCTGTCTTCTCTCACGTCACAAATGCCCACTGACTTCTGGGCTGGCCTCACAGCAGCAGGAGGCCAAAAGGCCAACTCAAGGCCCTCGCCCCAGTCCTTTAATAGATAGCCAAGCAGGTGCCAAAGGACAGTGCCCTCTGATCAGTCACTGACCACATGCTCGTAAGAAAGCCAATAGTAACCAGCAGTCGTTTGCAACCTGTCCTTATCCCTACCTCACGCCATCTAAAGAAAAAGTTGGCAGGTTATTTGGGGCATACTGGTCTCACTCAGGCTAAGTTATTATCCACTGTTGCCCACACACAGCTGAGAAACAGCATCGGTGGGGTCCTCCCCCCTCAGCTACTTGAAAGGGCGGTGGTTGTTTGTTCGGGACTCCCCAAGAGGCGTTGCACGATGACAGAAATGCTGGTCCTGTGCTTGCCAGGCGATCTTGGGAGGGAAAGTTCTATTTATGCCAAGACACAAGTGCCCGCTATTCACCCTGATGACCCCATCTGAGCCAGTGCTGGAGGGACGGACAAGAGGGGTATCGATATTTCCTTCTAAGACCCCTGCACCGTTCTCCCATCAGAATCCTTTCCAGACTGGAGAGCAGCAAAAAGCAGGCCTTCCTCCTTCCGTCTTCACCTGGGGACTCTTGTCTCTGCAAAGCTGACTCTCAAGGGACCAGCCTCCCCGCTTGCCTCTGCTACCAACACCAACAGGAGAACCGACTTTGCGACAGGCGTTTTGAAACTTCTCTCCTTTTAACTCCGTCCACGGTTCCCTCTTCTGTGCAAACACTGGTGTGTTAAAGCACACCTCCACTGGGAGAGGGTGCCCTCATAAACTGCAGGTTACTCCCTGTCTTTTCTCAGCCAGAGAGGGCGGCCCCCACCTCACTCCCTTCTGGGTCTCTTCCCGACACCCAACTTTTTTTTTTTTTTCTTTTTCTGAAACCACTTCTGCTTCCTTCATTTTCTCTGCAGCTGCGGCGGAGAGATATAGTAAAGCTACTGTATAGGATTTTGAAAGCAGGGCCTCTGAGAGCCTTCCAAGCCCCGTACAAGCCGGTTATTCTCTGGCTTGTTTTCTTTGGCTTCAGGTTAGTAACACAGAATGAGTCAAACAGTATTAACTTTCAATAGGGAAGTGGTGTGGTCAACCCAAGCTGTTTGTGGCTAGATGGTGCAGATAGGTAAGGCAGGTAGTGAAGAACAGCCCATAAGGCTGCGAAGAGGCAAAGGAGGGGAAGGCAGCCTCGCTCAGAAACATCCAACAATTCGGTCAACAGGACTCTAACCATCTTTTTTTTAAGTTGGCTGAGGAATGAACCCCAAGGTCTCTGGCCAGCCAGCTTCCGGAATTTGGCCAGGTTGGGGCTCTGTAGCTTGCACAATCCAGTACTTTGTGGGTAGAAGGGTGACTTCCTCCCTCCCCTTTTCTTTCTTTTTTTTTAAAATGATGCCAGAGTCATAGGAAATCAAGTTAGGATAATTTCCCCTCCTTAGGGCATGTCCCTCTGGGTGGACCTTTATCCATTTCTTCCCCCTGCTTGGGCTGTGAGTGGCTGTGCCTTCTACCTGGTGCTTGCCCATCTTCTCAGCCCTGAACCTGGCTCCCCAGGTTGGTGGGCTGGCTGCAAACCTGGGCTCTCCTCCAGGCCAGGTGACCCCCCCCCAGGGGGATGCGCTTGCTCCTACAGACATCAACTCTTCCTTTTAGAAGCTGATAAGGATCTTCAAACCATTCGATCCTCTCTTGTTTGGCAGATGAGGAAACGGAGGCTCTGAGAGGTGATAGGGGCTGCTGAGCTCTGCAGAGCCAACCGGGCTGGGATCTGCGATCTTTCCACGTGGCTGCCTCTCCCTTGCCCAGGGTTCAGGATTGCTCCTATGGCTCAACAGAACGGCTCCGAGAATGGCCCAGCCCTTGAGACTCAAATTTCAGCAGTTCCCGGTTTCTTTCTCCCTGCCCTCAGCTACTTATTTATTTTGAGACCGGCTGAATCACCCATGGAATAGAGCAAGTTTCTCCTCCCAACCGGCTCTGACAGCATGTGAACGAAGGAACAGGACAGCAAGCCAGCCTCTGGAGCCTTGCAAGGTTCTCACCTCGGAGCAGCTGCAGGTTTTGACTCCTCCTGGGAAACTGGCAGGAAGGCTCAAGGGTGTAATATTTCACCTCCCTGCAATCTAACCCCCAAATCTCAGGCGAGCAGCATATATAAAAAGCCATGGGTGGAAAAAAGAGGAACAAGGACTCAGCAAGCTACACTACAATCTCTGCAACTCTTCCTAAGCCTTTCATGGAAAGAAAATGAAATAGCACAGCCAGAGAGGAAGAACTGCATTTGGTTTTGGAAAAGAAATGGATATTAAAAGTAAACTCAGTTCTCTTAACTGTGAAGTTTGCCTTTTGTTTGTTTCCAAAATGCCTACAGGGTGTGTAACAGTAGGAAAGGAAATATTAAGATATTCTGATGGCAAAAAGTAAAGCTTCTAAAAGTATGGATTCACAGTGGGGCTGATTTAAATGCCTTTATTTTTTCCCCTATGGTTTTTCTTCTCATCAATCCTAGAAGACAGGATGAAATGAAATGTACCTTCAAGAAGCCAAGTTTTATTTTAGATCCCTGAGATTTTTGTATAATATACACAGCAATAATAACATTTCCTATGCTTTTCTGTTATCTAATTACATATTTATAGATTTCTGATAGACTGATAGATTACCTGACAGACTGTTTACAAAGCACTTGGATATTTATCATCTCAATTCATGCAAAGCAATCTTCTGCATTAGAGCTATTATAATTATCTCCACCTTATAGATGACTCAATGGAAGCTTCTAGATGCTAAGTGTCTTGGCAGATACACAGCAGCATGTTCAGTTAAGAAACAACTACATTTTGATAAAATCTTTGTTTGGGAAAAGAAACAAAGGAAGCAGGGAAATATGGTGAACATGGTTTGGCTTCAGTGAGGAGAAAATTGGTGAAGTAATGCAGTATTTCTGCAGTATTTGGGGTTAAAATAGTATTTTATTGCAGTATTTGGGCTGGAAGGAAAACGACAAAAAAGCCCTTACTGTCTTGTATCCTGAGAGTTCAATCTGCAATGATTAAAAAAAAAAAAAAAACAACTCAGCAATGGCAAGTATCTGGCCTCTACTTAGGCAGAATTCTAGTTGATTCCCTGGTGAGGGGTATGGTATGCGGGAAGGGGCTTGTGTCCAGGGCATGTGCTTTAATAATAACAGCTAATATTTAAGGAGCATCTCTGTGCCAGGCACCATGTGTCATCACGTGCTCCTTTCTTCAACAAGTACCAGAATCCCTTGAGATGAACACATCATCTTCCCAGGGTTGCATGTGAGGAGGCCAAGCTCAGGGAAACTGATCTGACCACAGGGCAGAGGTAACCTTGAATCAGGCCATCAGCTCTCCAGCTGGGCCGCCAACCACTGCTCCAGCCTGTGGCTCAGACCGCCTCTAATCCTCATATCCCTTAGCAAGGTCGGTGTCACACGCCCATTCTACAGATGGGGAAACTGACGCACAGGTATGGACGTAGCAGGGCTCAGACACGAGGCCATATCAGTCCACCTCCAAACTCCTCTCTCACTCCCCCAGCTCAGAGTTTCATTTCTGAACCTCGGGGCTGTGCCCTTTAGCAATGCCAGAAACAAACAGAAAGATGTGACTATGAGTATTTCTCTGGAGCGCTTTAAAACGAGTGAATTAGAAAATCATAAAACCACTTCAGAGGTAAGTAAAAATAAGGTGATACCAGGAACACATCCAAAAAGGGCCATAAATGTATATAGTTCTTAAGAGCTGAGATATTTCAAATATTTACTTTTCATCTCAAATGACCAGAAGGCTGACTTCTAAGCCATGGTGAACAAAACAAAAACAAACAAACGGAATCTCAAATGTTCGCCATTTCAGTGTATGAAAGTACGCTGAAAGATTCAATAACAGGCTGAGTTTTAGTCAATACTTGCTTTAATGGAACCTCAGTATATGTAAATCGTGGAAATACCAAAGTAATGTATTGCCATTAACTTACTTTATAGGGGTCTAGGGAGTTGGCAGATTAATTCAACTGTATTCCTTAGGAAAAGGCAAACAGAAAAGAACTTTGCTTTGAGTACTTCAATGTTACCTTGGCTTTCATCTACAAATATATAGCCAGAATATTTGGCTTGGCTATCAGGAATTTTCCCAGTGACAATGCATAACTTACTTGCACAAAGAACTCACTGTAAATATATCACATGTAACTGAGAAAGGCATTTCTCAGCCAATGTCAGCGTTTGTGACATGTCTGATAATACAGCTGTAATGCTCAGTAATAGGCTATACCTAACTTACCCCTTCTTGATAGTCAGCTGTTCATAGCAAAAAAAGCAAACCTTTAAAATAAATTGTTTGCAAAGGAAAATAACACGGGAAGAATGGGAGAACACAGAAACTGCAAGCTAGCTCAAACGAACTTAAACACAGATCTAGAGCAAGGCGGGTTACCTCTACTTTACTTAAACTGAACCTCTCGTTTTTTTTGGCAGTGTCAGTGAGTTCTATCAGACCCACTGGATCCAATTCTTCCTAATGCTTTTCTTAGCTACATGGCCTACAGGAAAGAAAAAAAAAATCCAAGCCTTCACAAAAGCTCAAGGAGAGTTTTTATGAAAAATGGAAAGTGGTTAGAGCATAAAAAATTTTCTAAGTCCATCCCAAAGCCGACAAAAGAATGCATTATAAAACGCTGTTCCATGCATTGTTCCATCAGGTCACAAGGTGCATGGGCAGCTAAGGCAGGCACTGCGATGCCCAGAAGGGTCTCTGATGGTGAAAGGTGGACGTGCGGTCACTGAAACACATCTCTGAGTGTCTCTGGGGGAAATGAAGGAAACCCCTACCAAACACATACCCAGAAGAGAAAAATCCAAGACAAGGCTAGAGAGACACGCTGGTTTAGGAAACACAGAGAGTGGCTGAGTGTCATGCCCACGAAGCTTGGCTGTGGTTAACGGGGGCGTCCAGGCACCCCAGGAGGTGAGCCCTGTGCATCTGCCGTGAGGCTTGAGACCCCAAGAAGAGTTTGGCACATTTCACGTCAGTTTTCTAAAACAAAGTAGAGGAGCCTCTCCCACGCCGTGTCACGTGTATATCTGAAAGGACCCGCAAGTGAGATCTCAAACACCCACTTTTTACTCAGACAGAAGTTTCCCCCTGCTGCTAAGTCGCTTCAGTTGCGTCTGAGTCTTCAAGACTCTATGGACTGTAACCTGCCAGGCTCCTCTGAGTTTTTCCACCAATCTCAACCTTTGGGGGCAAACTGATATGCCCATTGAGGGACTTAGGAATGGTGAACCAGAGTGTTTCAAGGGTCCATAAAAATGTAAGAAAAGAAATTTTACTGTGTCTAAATACAAAAGGAAAAAAAATCAAAATTTATAAATGTTTAATTAAGTGTCTAAAAAAATGAAACATTATGGCAACTTCATGAATTTTTAAACTTAGGAATCACAGATCGTTTTGGTTTCGAGTCCTCTCATTTCTAAAGGATACCAAGATTCAATGCAAATAAGTGCTGCATCTCCTGAACACTGACTGTGTGCCAGGCATTGGTTCAAAATGTTTGACCGAGGCTGTCGCATTCAGGTTCCCTGCCCTGTGAGGTTCATGCGGCCACTGTTCTTGTTTTCTGGAGGCTGGGTCAGGCCAGCACTCTTTCTGCCCACCCCACGGTCACCCATACAGTCAGCAGATGCCAAGAGGGGGATTGCAATCCAGTGGTAATCACTATGCTGATGGCAATGACATCAGGGCTGCAGGAAATTAGATGCGTTACTCATAGCCAGATTAATTTCAACACCAAGTGATAAAAGCCATTCAAAAATTTACAGCAAAAAAACATCTAACGTAGGAACTGGTGTATACATATATGCGTGATGTGATGAAGGATATATCCGCCCCCACCCCCTACCCCCCACCCTGTGGAAGGAGGCCGCCAAGGATCGACCTCTAGGGGGCGCTGTTTGCGGGGAGCGCAGGGCTTCTGTTTTTCTGATGGTATTTTGCCATCCTTTCAGCGGGAACTAATTTAGAGATTATCACTGGTCCTGTTGCCTGGTTGGACAGAAGAGGACAGTGAGGAGAAAGTACTTAAGATAATTGCATGAGTTCACACCCACTGGCCTGGTGGCGCCAGTCTGAAAATCCAGGTCCCCCAGCTGAGGATCTAGAAACCTTTTCACATGTTTTAAGATTAAGAAACTGAAGCCTAAATGCAGACAGGATTTTTTTTTTTTTTTTTTTTTAGCACTTCATATACTAAATTCTAACAAGGACTGGGATGTTAGCTTATACCTCGACTTCACTAGGGTGGCGTTTAAAATAGTGATGTGGGTTTCCAATGGGTCAGAGGGACAGAGCTATTCAGAGTCATGGTTTAAGATTCGGTCCATGTTCCTTCTCCACCCCCTGCTCCCCTACATTAGACTGAGGTGCTACCTAGATCATTTCTATATGTTTTCATTGGTACCTGGGAGGAACCATTTTTTCCCTCTTTTCTGCAGCAACACAGAACATCTCAGGACTTCTGTATGAAGACAGGGCTAGTTACCAAGAGATCACAGGCCTGCCCAGGTCCTGGTGAGCTAATGAAGTGGCTTATCACTGCTTCCAGGGGCAGAAGCTTACTCCCTCCAGGGTCCTCTTACATCCCTCTCATCCAAAGGTCTCCTTCAGACCTTAGCCTGGATGTGGAGGGAATATAAAGGGAAAGTTGCTCTGTCGTGTATGACTCTTTGCAACCCCATGGACCATACAGTCCATGGAATTCTCCAGGCCAGAATACTGGACTGGGTAGCCTTTCACTTCTCTGGGGGATCTTCCCAACCCAGGGATCAAACCCAGGTCTCCTGCATTGCAGCTGGATTCTTTACCAGCTGAGCCACCAGGGAAGCCCAAGAATATACTGGATTGGGTAGCCTATCTCTTCTCCAGCGGATCTTCCCGACCCAGGAATCAAACCAGGGTCTCCTGCATTGCAGGTGGATTCTTTACCAACTGAGCTATCAGGGAAGCCGCAATAAGTTCACTAAAAACTCAAGAGTCATGGAAGTCTTTGTTGTTTAGTTGCTAAATCATATTCCACTCTTTTGAGACCCTGTTGACTGTGTAGCCCACCAGGTTCCTCTGTCTGTGGGACTGTCTAGGGAAGAATACAGCAGTGAGTTGCCACTTCTTTCTCCAGGGGATCTTCCTAACCCAGGGATTGAGCCTGCATCTTTGGCATTGTGAGGCGGGTTCTTTACCACTGAGCCATCTGGGAAGTCTGTAGGAGTCTTTATCTATATAGAATACTTCTTGGTCTAGTTTGATGCTACTAAGCATAACAAACAGAAAGACATTCTAAAATTCACTGGAAACATTTAGGCAGGATTATTAGTGCTTTAAAAACTGCTTTTGCCCAGTCATCAGATAATTGAGGAGCTTAGCACAGCGGGGATTATAGCTTCAGTGGAAGTCACCCCAGAATGTCCATCTTAGCACCGAAGTGCCGTTCACAGTGGGGAGGAGGAATCTAAGCAGAACATTCTACCTCTTTGACCCTCTGTCTCCTTTATATTTGGGTGAGAGGAAAGAAAGAATTCTTTTTTTTTTCCTTTTCTTTTGGGGATTATGATTTCATCCAGAAAGAATGAAAGTCCAAATCCAGCATCTGAAGAATCCAGGGAAAGGGGGATTAAGTAGATGATCATTCATTACTTAAAGGACATGCTTAAAGCAATTCCCAGAGAACAAGGTGATTAGGGATTGATAATTACAATCCTGAGATAACAGATCTGGAAAACCATCTGGCATTCCACTAACCAGTCAGGGGCAAAAAAATGAAAAAAATTTGCATCCTCCTAGCAGGCTGCATGGGCTTCCTGGCGGCTCAGCGGTAAAGAATCCTCCTGCCAATGTGGGAGATGCAGGTTCGATCCCTGCCTTGGTAAGATCCCCTAGAGAAGGAAATGGCAACCCACTCCAGTATTCTTGCCTGGGAAATCCCATGGGCAGAGAAGTCTGGCGGACTACAGTCCATGGGGTCGCAAAAGAGTCGGACACAATTGAGCAACTAAACAGCAAGAAGCAGGCTGCAATGTGCACGTGGGCCCTCTAGGAATCTCTTTGCTGAAGGAGGAACTGGACTTGGACAGCTCATTTGTGGTCATTTTTGTCACATTACTCATTTTTCCTGCCTGCCTCTGCTGGAGGGAGAGGTAAGCTTCGGGTCCCCAGATGCCAGGCCCCTAAGCAGACCCTGGTGACAGACATGGAACCCATTGTCAGCCCGTATGGCAGTGTGGGTGGTACATTTGACAGCATCCTCACCCCAGGGAAAATGTTGGTTCCATCCCGTTGGTACAAAAATGATGAATGTCAAGACCATCAGGCTCTGCTTCCTTGAAGAAAACTGAACCCGAATTTTATTGATAAACTCTAATAAAAAATTTCTGCATAGAAAATTTCAATACAATAAAGCTCAAGTAGCAGTTGGCGTAGTTCTTAAAAATAAGACTTTGGCGTCTGTAGCTGGCAGTGTCTGGATGGCTGTGTTTCAGTTCTGGCTTATGAACTAACTGTGTGACCTTGGGCAAGGGACTGGATTTCTCTTTGTGTAAGGATCTATCCTTACCTGATCTTGCAAAAATTATGTCAATTAAGGTACGTGTGGCTCTTTGTACAGTGCTGAGCAAACAGTCAGCACTATCGGAGTGTTTCATATTATTATTGAAAAGTGAAAGTGACAGTGTTAGTCGCTCAGTCATGTCTGACTCTGCAATCCCATGGACTGTATAGTCCACCAGGCTCCTCTGTCCATGGAATTCTCCAGGCAAGAATACTGGGTAGCCATTCCCTTCTCCAGGGGATGGAACCTGGGTCTCCTGCATTGCAGGCAGATTCTTTACCATCTGAGCCACTAAGGGAGCCCATTATTATTATTATTGGGTATTTTTATTATTAAGAGAAAACAACGTTTTAAAAGAAAATTGTACATTAGTCAATCACCAGAACAATTCATAAACGTTTCTGCTCATCCCATACTTCTCTGGGTAAACTTGATTTCAAATATTTTTCGGTCCATGATCGCCATAAGTTTATAGGCGTTTAAATGCATCTTTCATGCACTTCTTTTCTATTTGAAACATACTCGCCATAAACAAAGATTCTGTTTCTTCTCTCTCTATATATCTTATATATATATATCTATATATCTTATATATCTTATATATCTCTATATATCTATATATCTCTATATATCTTCTTTCTCTCTCTCCCTCTGTATATATATATATATATATATATATATATATATGCTGCTAAGTCACTTCAGTCGTGTCCGACTCTGTGCGACCTCATAGATGGTAGCCCACCGGGCTCCCCCGTCCCTGGGATGCTCCAGGCAAGAACACTGGAGTGGGTTGCCATTTCCTTCTCCATATATATATAATATATATATATTATAGCATTGCTATTTGCATTCAACATCATAGAAAAAAGTTATATTCGTGTGATATAGTCTCAATAAAGCCCTTAACAAAAGCAATTGAGTGATGTGGAACGAAGTCTATTTTAAATCAACCGATTTCAACTATAACTCTCCATAAAAATGTTGTTAGTTGGCAAGATGCTAATGCCCCAGAAAGTAGCATATTCAAAAGTTTTTAAGTCACGGCTCCACCTAGCTATCCTGTTACTCTGAATCTCAAGAGTTCAAACACAGCAGGTACCTTGAAGGGCTCCATTAACTCGAGGGCAGAAGTTGTCCTAGAAATGGTGAATATTTGTTTTATGAACCTTTAAAATTTTTAGTTACTCAGTGTTCTAGATGTAACGGACACCTGGCCAGCCAGGTGATGGCTCATGCCCTCACAGTGACTGTCCAATCCTGAGCCCACCGCAGTGGGACACTCCCACCCCTGCCCTGCCCCTCAACCCCTCCTTAGCAAAGTATCTTTCTCTACAGCACTAAGTCACGCATTCAAATTATTTAGTGAAATATCTGCAGAGAATACACTTTGGTATCTCAACATTATCATATTACAGACACATGGGCTAAATTACAGACACATGGGCTGAGTGCTGGAATTTCCCGTTAGGTTTCCTGAAATATTAAAAAAAAATACATAAAAGCAATCTCAAATATCCTTTCCTTGAAAACTCTTTTCACTCAATCTTTCATGCTTAAAGAGAAGACCATTTTTTAATATCTTGACAAGCTTCTAAATATTCTACTTACAAACTGAAAACAGGTCCCACCTTGCAGCTTACAAGTACTATTCCAGCAGAAGTTGCCTTCTGCTGGTGTTCTTTCCCCATAATAATTTTAATTTTTCAACAATTAATCATTTCTCTATTCACCTGAGATGTACAAATAACCCTGCAAGATGTGGGAAAAACAAGTTTTTTGACTTACTAAGGGGCAGGTCAGTTACGGAAAAGGGCAAGTGCCACCTGAAATGGTAAAAAAAAAAAAAAAAAAAAATTCATTTCTCTTTGGAAGACACTTTTTGCAACAACTTCGCCACTGAAAACCAGGAAATTGGTTGGGAAACATCGAGTGATTCCATCAGCCTGGCCAGCAGGCTAGCAGCAGCACGTTCGTTAATTCTTCCGGCCTTTTCTTAATTATCTTACTGGCAGGCTGAATGAGATAAGCTTTCCTTCCGGGTTTTTGCAAAAATGCTTTAAGTTGAAGGCTCCATGCCTGCCCTCAGGCACTGGGAATTGCCCTTTCTAGACAATCTTAGAGCTGGGACAAATGTGAGAAGTCACACAAGCCAACAACTAGTTTCAAAAATGAGAGTACTGGGGCCCGGTCAGAGAGTCTAGAATAGGTCATGTGCAGATGGTGTGGTGCGGGATGGGGAGGTAAATGCATGGACGGACAGACGCTTGGATGGACAGAGTAGATTAGTATGAGGTATCAGGAGCTCCTCATTGTAATTCTGGCTGCATCACCAACTCTTTCTTTCCAACCTAAGCAGATCATTTCATTTCTCTGTGGCTGTTTTCCCTTATCAATGAGGCAATTAGCCCTAAAGGCTCTCTCAGGTCCCTTTGAGTGTTCATGGTCATTAATTTCACGAAACAAAAGAACTTTTCAAAACGATTCAACTTGGCTATGCTGAAACCATGTTGCCAGAATCACCCAGAATTCACAGCACCATAATAATGATGGAAGGGACTTGGGAGATCTCACTATAGATTTGACACTGCCTAGGCATTCTAATTTACATGCAATGACCTCTCTTAATACTGCATTGAAAATGAAAGTTGCTCAGTTGTGTCTGACTCTTAGCGACCCCATGGACTGTAGCCTGCCAGGCTCCTCTGTCCACAGAATTCTCCAGGCCAGAATAGTGGAGTGGGTAGCCATTCCTTTCTCCAGGGATCTTCTCAACCCAGGGATAGAACCCAGGTCTCCTGCACTGCAGGCAGATTCTTCACCATCTGAGCCACCAGGGAAGTCCAAGAATACTGGAGTAGGTAGCCTATGCCTTCTCCAGGGGATCTTCCTGACCCAGGAATCAAACTGGGGTCTCCTGCATTGCCAGTAGATTCGTTACCAGCTGAGCTACCAGGGAAGCCCTCAAACTACATTGGAAAGAATAATTCACAATACTCAAAACATGATAACAATCAGAAGATGTGTTAGATACACACACACACGCAGAGGAACATTATTCAAGCATATAAAAGATACCCTGCTATTTACCATTTGCAACATGGGTGGACCTTGAGAGTGTTATGCTAAGTGAAATAAGTCACACAGAGAAAGACAAATACTATATCATCTCACTTATATGTGGAATCTTATGAAAAAAAAAAAAACCCACAAACTCACAGAAACAGAGAGTAGATTGGTGGTGGCTAGGGGTAGGGGATGGGGGAAAGGGATTAAAGGGTACAAACTTTCAGTTAGAAGATGAAAAAATTCTGGGGACCTAATGTATAGCATGAACTATAGTTAACAGCACCACATTATATATTTGAAAACTGCTAAGAGGGTAGATCTTAAAAGTTCTCAACAGACAAACAAACTGTCACTACACGATGTGAAGGATGTGTTAACTAATCTCACTGCAGTAATCATTTCTCAGTGTAGACATATATCAAATAATCATGTTGTAAACCTTAAACTGACACAATAAGCCAGCGATATCTCAATAAAGTTGCGGGGGTGGGGCAATTCTGTTAATTTCTTTTAAAAAGAAAAAGTGGCTATAAACACAGTTTCATCAAAAAGTAGTTTCACCTTGAATCAAGACACCCAAATGATAATAAGAAAAAGGCCAAAGTAGTTCCACCTTGAATCAAGACACCCAAATGATAATAAGAAAAAGGCCTGCTAAAGGTCCGCCTAGCTTCCAAGAGTGAAAAGGCAACATTACCACAGTCACCCTGGGAGACTGCGCATTTGTCCCTAGAAGTCCCTTGTGAAATAGACACTCTCTACTTAAGCCGGTAACACCTCTTTATATCATACTTATATATATTCTTATATATACTTATATATATATATATTTTATTTAATTTGCTTTTTAAGTTGATTTTTCCCCAGACCCCAAATTCCATTTGGCAGGAAAGACTGTAAAAATGGGTGCCTCTTTGGAGCCATTCCCTTCTGCCTACTCCAAAACCCTTCTCAATAATGACTGTTTTCTTAAGTCATAAAGCAGCAGGAAGTAGAGTCCACTGTATATACAGGCGGCCCATTACAATCACATATTTTTCCCCTCTGACTGCCAGTTCTTAAAAATTCAAGCGCCCATCATTTATTTTTTGAAGTTCAATCACTGTTAGCTCTTTGAATCTTGCAGGAAAATACTGGCTATACAGCAAAATCTTTCCTTTTTATGCATCAATGAAGAGGGGCAGTGGAAGGCATATGGAGGGATCACCTGATTTAAGTTTCTTCCTGCTGGTAGGTTTGCCTTTGAACTCTCCCAGAGATGGCTGTTTTTTCTACTTTTACTTAATTTTTTTTTTTTTTTTAAACTGAGGTACAGGGTTTCGCAGATAGCTCAGTAAAGAATCTGCCTGCAAGGCAGGAGACCCTGGTTTGATTCTTGGGTTGGAAAGATCTGCTGGAGAAGGGAATTCTTGGGCTTCCTGTGTGGCTCAGCTGGTAAAGAATCTGCCTGCAATGCGGGAGACCTGGGCTCGATCCCTGGGTTGGGAAGATCCCCTGGAGAAGGGAAAGGCTACCCACTGCAGCATTCTGGCCTGGAGAATTCCACGGACTATATAGACCATGGGGTCACAAAGAGTCAGATGTGACTTTCACTTTCACTTTGCATAGCTGATGTACAATATTATATATTTATAAGTTTCAGGTGTAAAACATAGTGATGCACAAGCTTTAAAGGTTATGGTCCACGTATAGTCACTATAAAACATTGGTCATGCTCCCTGTTGTACTACATATCCTTGTGTGCGTGTGTGTGTTGGTCGCTCAGTCGTTTTCGACTCCTTGTGATGCCATGCACTGTAGTCCCCCAGGCTCTTCTATCCACGGAATTTTCCAGGCAAGAATACTGGAGTGAGTTGCCATCCCCTCCTCCAACTATGAATCCTTGTATCTTATTTATTTTATGCACCATCATTTGTTTCTCTTAACCTCCTGCTTCCATTTTTATTTTTTAAATTTTGTGTGCTTATTTTTTTTAAGTCTTTATTGAATGTATTACAGGATTGTTTCTGTTTTATGTTTCAGTGTTTTGGTCACAAGGCATGTGGGATCTCAGCGCCGTGCACAAGGATGGAACTCTCACCTGCTGCGCTGGAAGGTGAAGTCTTAACCACTGCACCACCAGGGAAGTCCACCTGCTTCTATTTTTCAAGAAAGGGATTCTACAGCCTCCTGAGTGAGCCTTTCTGGAAGTTTAAGTATCCTCAAGGTCAACCGCCTTCAACCTCACAGCGGCCTGCCCCCCATCCCGCGCCTGCTGTAATCTGAGCCTGCTTCCTCTTTGGTCCTCTGCGGAACGTCAGGGCGCCTGCGTGGTGTGTCTGGCGTGTTTAATGCAGGGTCACTAGGAGTCTTCAATTTGCCGTTCCTACTTTGGAAAGCTCCCAAGTTGGGTTTGGTTAGAACTGTGTGGTTCTGTGCCTGCGGTTTTCTTTTCACACAGAAATGGGAATCGGGGGTGGTTACCAAGTCCTGGAGTTTCCTGAGTCTGGGTGTGGCCAGAACATCTCCAGGTACTTAAAGAGAACAGTCTGCAGGGTGGGGGAAATAAGGTCAGAAAGAAAACAGGCAAAGGGCACCAAAGAGGTGGTGAACGGACAGCTTGTCCTGAGGGGAGGTCCCTGGTGGGCGTGGTTGACTGACACAGCGCCCAGGGTGATCAAGGTACCAGGAGGCTGTGGCCGGGACTCCAGGGAAGACTGCCGCAAGTTATAGTGCTCACAGGATGACCTATAGACAGCCGTGCCCCGGGGGCCACCAACACCACCACAGGGCAGGTCCTCTTGGACTAGGGGGCAGGGAGCGCAGGGGCACCCTGAGACGCAGGCAGGGAGGCGCAACTGGAGATCGCTGGCATTTCCTGATTTCATTCTCCCTGCCAGGCACACAGCACTGTCTCCTTCAAGTTATAGAGAAGCTCTCATTAACATCCCCATTTTACAGATGAAGAAACTGAGGTTCAGAGAGGCTCCATAACTTCCTGAAATGTTAAGCACCTCAGCCCCACACTCCACTTGTTTGGCCCAGCACTCAAAATGCTTAACCACTTCGCTTTACGACCTGACACGCCTGCCTCTCAACTTCCAGGCCTAGCAGGAAGCCCAGTTTTGCACCCCCTTACCCCCACCCTGAGAACAGAGGATATTATTTTTCCCAGCGGGGGCCTGACATGGTTAGAAGGCATGCAGATGCCGGGCTGGGGCTCCACGCAGCTCCACAGATCCGCAAGTGTAACCCAGCCTCCATCCAAGGGAAGGGTGTGGTTCTGGAAAAGAGTGCTACTCTTGTGTTTACTCAAAGATAGTCATTAAGTCACCGTGAAGACATTTTTCTGCAGACTAAACAACCCCACTCCTTCTTAAAAAAACCTTTTCTCGCAGGAGCTATTTTTCTGGTACCATCTTTCTATATTTGCTGGTTTTCCCCCAGGCATTCCTCCTGCCTCCCATTCTCTATTTTAAACAATCCTGTCATAAAATTTCGATCTGCGGCACAGAAAGAAAAGGGTCATTTGGATAGACTTCATCTCCAGCCTCCAAATGAATAAAAGACGAGCATGGATGGTAATCAGCCCCTTGTGGTCCACTCTGACCCTCTGGCCTTTTTGGGGCCACCTCTGTGCCTGGCCAGTCTTCCATGGAACTTTACCACATATTTGGTCCTTAGGCCCGTACTGTCCCCAAATGATTCTAACATGCACTTGAGTCAGTCTGATTTCCTTCTGCCCTCTAAAAGGATGCTTCGAAAAAGAGCCTGGAGCCCAGAGACAGCCTCTGACAAGTGAAAACGTCAAAAGTAAAATTCTCTCTCTCTACAGGGGCCTGACCTTCCCCTCTGGCAGAGGTTTCAGCCACATATGGATGATGCTGATTGAACGCAAGGCTTCGAAGACATGGTCCCTGGTGCCTGAGTGTACCAACTGGGGCGGGGGATGGGGGGGTGCCAGCCCCGAAGGGGGCCCACTTACTTCGAGGTTCTCGGGGTCCATCCACTGTGATTTTGATGGCTCTGTGGTAGGTGGCGACTTGCGGTGGGTTTGTGAAGACAGTGATGGTCAGAGTGAAGCTTTTCCCTGTTGGAACACAAAAGAGAGCAAAGAAGGATGAGGCGATGGCCTGATTATATTGCTGGGTAATTCAAAATTAACGTATGCTTTCCAGCCCTCGTCCTGGAAAGGGGCAGGGCTTGAGCGCACGTTGTCGGTTTTTCCAACACTCCTTTTAGTTTGGCTTTGCTGACATTCTGGAAAGTACAACTATGCTGTCTAGATGTGGCACGTCTGGTAGTCACATGGCTTTCGTTTGGTCATTAATAACACAGGATCAAGAGAGATTCAGATGTGTTTACTTCTAGGTCAAGAGCCCAGGAACATAGGGGCAGATTGGCAGCTAGAAACCCCCATGTCCTCCCTTTCAATAAGCTCAGGGCAAAAGGAGTAAAAGAACCCATTTTTGTCTTTCTTTGTACCTCCAAGGATTAGGAGAGATAGAATTTCTGAGGATAGGCTTAATTGGAATGATTCTCTCTGTATTTTGAAAATACTAATTGTTGGTCATTTCAAATATTATTTTGATTATTCCATAGGCAGGCACGGGGTTGGCCAGACAGAAGGATATGTAATTGACAGATTCAATGACAATTTAGAGCATAAATACGCACGTGGATTTCCATCTAAGTGTCTTATACATACTCACGAAATGTGAGTATGTACTCACTGCATACATGTCATGCAGTGTTTTTAATAATTTAAAAAATGTTTAAACATAATTTATAATAAAAATATTAATATATAAATACATTAGTTATATAAAAGCATTTCTTCTTGGCAAAGTGGTTCAGAGAACGTCCTCTGGGTTTGAATTCCGGCTAACTGACCTTAAACAAGTCACTAGTCTTCCCTGTGCCTGCGTCCTTACCTTGAAGATGGGTACACATCACTTCTTCTGCCTTATAGAATTGGACCTGTGTGCGTGCTAAGTCACTTCAGTCGTGTCTGTCTCTGTACGACCCTATGGACTGTAGCCTGCCAGGCTCGTCTATTCATGGGATTTTCCAGGCAAGAATACTGGAGTGGGTTACTGTGCCCTCCTCCAAGGGATCTTCCAGACCCAGGGATCAAATCTGTGTCTCTTATAGCTCCTGCATTGGCAGGTGGGTTTTATCTGGGAAGCCCATAGAATTTTGGAGGCAGTTAAATGAGTTAATATGAGTAAAATCATTAAAACAGCATCTGGCATCTGGTATTCAAAGGTGTGTGTGTGTTTCTGTGTGTGTAGAGAGAGAGACAGAGAGAGGCACAGCTCTCCCTGCAAGACAGAACATTTAGGTTCCTGCACACATCTTTAACCTCTCCAGATCTCAGTTTCCTGGTTTGCAAAACGCAGGCGTTCATGGGATACATACAGTGTCACAGCTCACTCTGGTCTTATCTTTGAGATAAATCCCATTGTCCATCTCCACAGGTAGGCGTGTGCCTACACCCAGGGTGTTTCCCCTGCTGCCTGAAACGCCAGCATTTCAGATTCCATTAAAACATGGTCTTTCCTTCCTAGGGCTGCTGTAACAAATGATCACAAACTAGGTGGCTTAAGGGCCTCCCTGGTAGCTCAGCTGGTTCAGAACCTGCCTGCAGTCCAGGAGACCCTGGTTTGGTTCCTAGGTTGGGACGATCCCTCGGAGGAGGGCATGACAACCCACTCCGGTATTCTTGCCTGGAGAATCCCCATGAACAGAGGAGCCTGCCAGGCTACCGTCCATGGGGTCTCAAAGAGTCGGACACGACTGAGAGACTAAAGCACAGCACAGGTGGCTTAAGGGCTTCCCAGGGGGCACTAGTGGGAAAGAACCCGCTTGCCAATTTGAGATTTGAGAGAAGTAGGTCTGATCCCTGGGTCAGAAGGATCCCCTGGAGGAGGAAATGGCAGCTCCAGTAATGCCACCGCAGTATTCTTGCCTGGAGAATCCCATGGGCAGAGGAACCTGGCGGGCTACCATTCATAGCGTTGCAAAGACTTGGACACGACTGAAGCAACTTGGCATGCGTGCATGCAGGTGGCTTAAAACAGCTGAAACGTATAGTCTCCTAGTTCTGGAGGCCAGAAGTCCAAAACGGAGGTGTCGAGTGGGCCGTCCCCTACCAGGAAAGAATTCTTCCTGGTCTCGCCCCAGCTTCTGGTATTACTAGCAGTCCTTGGCTTTCCTTGGCTTGTGGCAGCATCACTCCAGTCTCTGTCTCCTTCCTCACATGGCCTCCCTCCCTCCGTGTCCTCTGTCTTCAAATCTTCCTCTCCTTATAAGGACACCCGTCATTGGATTTAGGGCATACCCTACTCCAGTATGGTATTTCCCGTCACTGGACTATATCTGCAAGCCCCTATTTCTAGATAAGGTCACATTCTGAGGTTACTCATGGACATGACTTTTTAGGGAATGCTAATCAACTCAGTGGGTTTCCCTGGTGACTCAGTGGTAAAGAATCCACCTGTCAATGCAGGAGATGTGGGTTCAACCCCTGGGTCGGGAAGATCCCCTGGAGAAGGAAAGGCAACCCACTCCAGTATTCTTGCCTGGCCAATCCCTGGACAGAGGAACCCGATGAGATACAGTCCATGGGGTGGCAAAAGAGTCAGACATGACTGAATGACTGAAAGATAACAACATTCAACTCAGTACAAACACTAAACGTCATAAGGGTTCCAGTCGCAGCACGCAAGTGACCACTGTTTTCTAGGTTTTACCTGTGGGTTCTACCGACGGGAAACAGTCTTACTCCTAAGATGGCCTTCCTATAACCATCCCATTTTTTGTTTTCTAAAAATTTTTATTGAAGTATAGTTGCTTTACAATGTTGTATGTTTCAGGTGCATAGCCAAGTGATTCATATACATATATATATATAGTCTTCCGCAGATATTTATATATATATATATAGTCTTCTGCAGATTCTTTTCCATTATAGGTTATTACAGGATATTGAATATATTTTCCTGTGCTAGTCAGTAGGTCCCTGTTGTTTATCTATTTTATACACAGTAGTATGTATCTGTTAATCACAAACTCCTTATTTCTCCCTCTCTGCCCCTTTCCCCGTTGTTAACCATAAGGAATTAACCATAATTCACCTGCAATGCAAGAGACCCTGGTTCAATTCCTGGGTTGGGACGGTCTGCTGGAGAAGGGATAGCTACCCACTCCAGTATTCTTGGGCTTCCTTGGTGGCTCAGCTGGTAAAGAATCTGCAGTGCAGGAGACCTGGGTTTGATCCCTGGGTTGGGAAGATCCCCTGGAGAAGGGAAAGGCTACCCACTCCAGTATTCTGACCTGGAGAACTCCATGAACTGTGTAGTCCATGGTGTTGCGAAGAGTCGGATATGGCTGAGCGACCAAGTTAACAATCATCCTATCCTTGATTTCCTAAATGACAACATAGATCACTGTCTTCCTAATGTTGGCATTTTCAGGACTGTGTAGAACTTACAAGTTTTCAAGCACTTTCCTATATACTATTTTATCTGATCCTTCCAGCACTCTCATGAAATAAACAAGACAGATTTCATTGCCTTTGGTTAACAGACAACAAAGCTATGACTCAGAGAGAGTGAGTGCTTTGTCCAAAGTCACACAGCTTAGATACACAGAAAACCTAGATCTCCCAGCTTTGTGTTTCATATTATTGTCATGAGGTCCCCAAGCTCTACCTTCAAACTCACTGGCACCAGAACTAGCAATCCAGACTTGTGGTCCCTTCACCATATTCTGCCACTGCCCTCAAAAGAGAACACAGTCCTGGGGATAATAATGGTTCCAAACCGTACTCAACAGCTAATTGAGAGCCTGGGTTATAGTTCAAAACTACTTTCTTCCTGAGCTGAATTTAGGCTCCTGGCACTTAATGCCAGCCCCCTGGTTAACCACAGAGACTGCCCTACTGAATTGGGAAGGAAATTCAACCAAAGTGAATATTTGCAAAATCACTGCTTGTAATTATAATTAAAATTTTACTATTTTATGCCCATCATTTTATGTGCAGTCAAGAAGTGTCTGTCCGGCAAAAGCTACTAGGTGGGGCATTTTGGCCCCAGTAACTATGGCTCATGAAGGTGGAGGTATTCCGGCTCACAACGGAGCCCTTGTGTACAGCTTTGAACACCACGACATCTGCTCATGACCTCATAGACAGCAGCAGTAAGTGATGACATTGGCTCACAGGTGTGTGTGACATTTTTCCACTCTAAGAAAGCTCTGCCTTCTACTTCCTTGTATTCTTCTGTGCAGACCTGGCACTGAACTTGACACCTGGGGACCCCCGTCAGACCCTCGGAGCCCCTGCCCTCTGCCCTCTGCCCACACCCCGACTATATCATGGCCACACCCTGACCACACCCCATCACACCTAGCCACACCCCAGCTCATTCCTGCCAGGACACAGCCCTTCCTGGCCAGCACCTGCCGTGATGGTATATGCACCCAAGGCCTAATGTGTTATTAGCCAAATTCCCTCATCAAAATGACCTATGGGCCTGGTATTTTAAGTGCGTAGGTGTGGAGAGTGAAAGCCTCAAGTGTTTTTCTCAGCAAGCTGTGGGCAGACTAGTAGGAAGGCAGAGGAGAGCAAAGAAAAGACAGTTCAGCTCCATAACCACCACCCTGAAATCGGCTTTTCGGGATCAAACATGGGGCTGGGAGACGGGGCTGCCATAGAGAGAACTGATGTTCCCATGTGTAGCCTGACTGAGTTCTTTCATGGCAAGGCTGGGCGGCTCCTTGCAGCCCATGGTGGGACCCGAGGTGCCCCCAGCTGTGTTGCTGAAAGACTGTGGCTCTGGCCTCCGGGAGGGGACGAGCTGCAGGGTCACGGAGGTGGCCCTGTGTAGGTTCACAGTGGAGGGAGCCAAGGAAAGGGGAACACTCAGACCTGCCTTCTCCTGCCCACAAACCTCACTCAGTCAGCACCCTGAGTTCTGGCCAGTGGTTGGGTCCAGGAGGAATTCTATTTAGAAGCGCACACACTAGGACTGAATTAAGAAGGTGGAAGAAACCACGAAGGAGAGAAGGGCTGTCTTGACTTATAAAGCCTGGAAGCAGCACAAGACGAGAACTTGATTACACAACCCCGTGGTAGTGCCAAGGCATGGGTGCTAGTAGTTAACAATGCGGGCTGCCTGGGTTCGAATGCCAGCTCTGCCCCTCGCTAGCTGTGCGACCGTGGGCAAGTGACTTAGCCTCTCTGAGGGGCTTCATCATCTGTAAAACAGGGGTGATCATGGTCCTTCCATCTCACAGTGCTGTTATGCAAATTACATGAAATAAGGCATTAACAAATATCAGTTTAATTATCATTAAAGATAATTCAAACACAGTTCCACAAAGATCACAGCTGCAGGCAGTCCCGTGAGGCGGGGCTGGTGGCAATTCAGCATCGAGGTCTGATGATGGGCAGTGAGCGGAGCCTTAGTGTTTGCAGGTGGTGCTAATGGAGCTCCTTCAGGGTCATCCTCTTGTCTCTAGAAAATTCCAGCAGACCCAGGTGGAGCACACAGGACCAACAGGCAGGCAAGGATGGGGCCTAAAAACCCATCAGGAAAACTGCACATTCAACTGGAACTTCAAGTTCAAGGTCACTCCTGCCCTGCCAGCTGGCCACCTTTGTAAGGCACAATTGCAACTGGCTGAGCCACTTGACACCAAGCCAGCCAAACACTCCCCCCATCCCCCCCAGCCCCAGAGCATGTGTTGTTCCCCTCGACACCACTATGTTCATCCAAATGCCAGCACAAAATAACTAAGTGCTTTATTTAGTTGGGAAGAAGGTCACAGGGCGCGTCTTCCTGGACGTCGGCTACCACCGACATGCTTTCCAAGGTGAGGCAGGGATGAGGCTCCAAGTCTCTGCTTTCTCCGGCTCCACGTTTACCAGCCACGGGGCTGGTGGACTCGGGCAGCTGGCTGTGGTCTCATAAAGCCACGGCTGGACACTGCAGTTCCGCCAGGGCCCCAGGGCACCACGCCACTTCCTCACCACATCTGGAAGTGGCGAAACCTCAGGATTGCTGCAAATGGGCGCCCTGCTCCCCCTCCAAGGGCAAGGGTGGGGAGAAAAGTAGAAGATGAAAAGGTGATTCAAGATTATCTGGGGCCTGAGAGTGAGAAGCAGGTCCTTAGAAGTTCATCAGGTCACGGCAATGAGCTCCTGTGGCCACGGGCGTGTCTCCCTCCGTCTGAACTCTCGTGATCATTTGGTTCATGGGCAGCCAAGCCGCCCGCACTGGGCTCATTGTTTCGGTCACTCTCCTTGGTGAAGGTTTGGACCCCGTGAGTCATCTTCTCCTTTTTGGGGCCAGTTTCAGTTGGGATGTGAAACTTGCCCTTTGTCACGCAAGGGCAGGCTGTGTGCACCGAGGACTGTCTGCTGAAAGGGGTCACATAGCTAAGGAAACGCAATCACAACATTTTCCACTCATCTGTGCATCTTTGTCGGGAGACTGGTTGAGTTCACACACTTTAAGCAACCAAGAGAGTGAGAAAGGAAAAGTCAAAAGAAAAAAAAAAAAAAAACGTAACTTTGGAAAACGAAGAAAGCCAGGGAAAGCTCAAGTTTTGCTCTTTGCAAATTCTGGAAATGCCAGAAGATTGTGAGATGCGGCATGAAAATTTCTCCTCTTACTATGTAGTTTGTGCCCGGGTCTAATTTTGATCACCCAGTAACTAAATATGAAAACGAACAAATCCTCAGAGATTTTGGGAGAAATCTGAATCGAGGATGTTTTCCACAAAGTATCTTAATTTATGTTTTTCACTTTTCCACTGGAACAAGCTAATGGCCAAAATACATGCTTTTGCTCCTCAACCATTTCCTTGCCCAAACACGTACCACTATTTTTGACACTGGGGCTGTTTAATTATTTATTTGGGGATTTCTGAATAGGAGACAGATTCTTCAAGTGGTGCAGAATTTCCTGGTTTCTCTGAATTGAACTGAGGTGACGATGTCAGTGTGTGTCCACTTGGATGCAAAGTGCCCATGTTTAAACTGTCCTTTTCCCATAGCTCCTGCAGTCATGCAGGAAGAATGCAGAGGGCGCTCCCAGATATTGGCACAAGGACAACCCCCACAAAGCTGCCTGAAAGTCAAGTGTTTAAAATATAGAACTAAGTTTTCCAGAAAAAATCAGCATGCATTGGATATGATGGAGCATTTGAAAAACAGCAGTTTGCTTGGAGAAAAGCCAAAACATGCCAAGTGTTTTCTCTGGAGCTGTTCTAGAAAAATGAGTTGTTTGAGGACAGGGACGGTCTTTTATTAATCTTTGCATCTTCTGTTCTGAGGCAATAGAAAAATGTTTGATAAATGGATCAGTGAATTATTCTGTAAAGTTGCAGTTTGACAGCTGGTTCTTTATGATGTCTGACTTCACTTGGAAGGTTTGACTCTCCTTTTCAGTGGCCTGGGTGTGAGCTCTGCTTTAGTAAGGGGATAGTTGGACAAGTCCTTCTCTTCATGAGAAGCATTAACCAAAGCCCAAAGAACCATGATGCTCCCACATGATTTTTGTATTTCTTCCAGAGGAGGCTGGCGGGCTACAGTTCATGGGATCGCCAAGAGTCGGACAAGACCGAGCGACTAAGCACAGCATACCCGCTAGATATCACGGTCCCTTTCTGATCTTCCTTTTTCCTTTTGGTGTCCCAGTGCCTGCGTGTCTCAGATGAGCAACCAAGGTTAATCCTTGCAGCCCAAACACCCCTAGGGCCTTGAATTCACAGCTTCTTTAGGTCAAGGCCACGCCTTCTGCTCTGTGTTTCCACCCTGGGGAGCCCTCTGGTTGGCGCACTCCAATTCCCTATTCTCCACCCATCAGGGCAAATGCCACACGGGACAGCTGACCACGGTGACCTCCTGTGGCTGGCCTAGTCCTGGCCCTGACCCGATGGTGCCCACAGCCCAGTGCCTGAAACACAGAGCCTAAGGCCACCTGGCGCCATGACAGAGAAGCCCAGGGGTGGGCATTCTGCAGGGAAATCGGCATCAGGGTCCTCAGGGCCTGCTTGCCCGCCTGTTGGCACCCACAGCTCTGCTGCAGGAGGCTAGGAGGGCAGGCGGGGGGACAGAGGCTGAGCAGGAAGAAGAGGAAAGCTCCAGGCAAGACTGCAGGGCCTGGTAGGTGGGGCCTACAGGGAACTGATTTCTAGAAACAGTGACATTTACCTCTGTATCCGCGGGTTCAGCACCTGCAAATTCAACCCCAAAACAACCTTGGATCCCACCTCTGAGCTCCCAGCTACGCTCCCAAAGCCCTGTCTACTCTTTAGCCTGCAGCCCCAGCCTCTTCACACCATTTGTATATGGTGATGTCAATTCCCTGATTAAAACCTCTGTTTTGCTGGGATCAGACCAGATTCCCAGCATGGGATGTCAAGGCCCTCTCTGCTGGCTCCTCTCCCACTGAGTTTTCTCTGCTTGGACATCCTTCCTGATGCCTTCACCTGGACAGCCACCTCGTCATGCTGAGATGTCTCCACTGAGATGACAAGTGGTCCGGAAAGACCCCCGAGCTTGTAGTGGGTGGGGCACCTGGTGGTGCATTTTGCCTCGGTCACTCCTGTCCTTTCACCCTGGCACTGGCCCCTCAGAACAGCAACATCTGTTAGCTGGGGGACCCCCCTCACTGACCCCTGCAGGCTGTGGCTTCTTTCTGGCTGACCTTTGTGTCCCCGGGGCTAGCCCAATGCCCGGCACATGGCAGAGGCACACTGTTCATCTGATCAATGAATGAATGAAATACCCTCATGGAATGACCTCTGTGGGTGGAGGACAGTTCTAATAAAGTAGCCGTGGGCGCTAGACTTCTTTGATCAAAGACAGTCCAAAGCCTGTGAAAAATTCACCAGTGAAAACAGAGAACATCAGGTCGATCACAGGGTATGGCTATACCTGAGATGACTATATTATTATTATTATTCCTATGTTTATGTACAGATAAATACAGCAAATGCCTGGGATGATTATATTATTATTATTATTCCTGTTATTTATGAATATTAATGAAATTTCTGCTGTGTCTGACAGGCATTCTCATTTTACAAGCTTCCTTGGAAGATAAAGGAACATAAATTCCTTGCCAATGAGGAGTGGAAAGTGGAAATGGTATCGTTCTTGCCTTGCTGATTCAGGGGGACATGGGCTAACACCTGCCCAGTCTCTGCTCCCCTCCCTTAGAGAGTCTCCTGTAGAAAGAAGGATGACATGGAGGTGAGTCATACCTCTTTCTTCCTAAGTCTTGTTACACACACATCATCTTTGAATCACTCTAAAAACCTTTTGTGGTGTATATGAAGGGCGCTGGTATACCTACTGTACAGATGGGGAGAGTGAGGCCAGCACATCTACGTGAGTCCAGCAAGCAGGCCACCTGCTGGTACTTTGTCACACTACCTTCCAAAGAGCCGCAGGATCGGCACAAACAGATGCATGCATAGTTATCAGGAAACGGAGGACTATCAATTGGGACATGATGGCTGTGGGGGCCTCTTGAGTCCATGGATTTTGGAAGAATGCAAGACACCTCTTCAAGCCAACAGCCAGGTATATCGATTCTCTGCTAAGATGTGGCCAAAAAAGAAAAACACGCGTGGATGTTGGCTTGTGTTTTCTCAACATGCTGAGATGCAACCTTAAGATGGCCTGCAGGGGAACAGCCAGGAGGTCCTGAAGTGCGTGGTCCAAGGTGCCACTGTGGAGCAACTATAAACCCCCTTCCACTTGGGTGGAGTCAGCAATTACCTAGCAGGAAGAATGCGATGCCGCCGGGTGCCAGCCTGGAGAGCCGGCGACAGGACAAAGGGATTATTCTGCCTCACTGTGAAAATGGCAGTGTTTATTGTTAAAATATGATCGGGAACTAAAGGGGCATGTATGAATCATAAATATTTGCATGCCGTTAATGTCTGGACAAAGGAGTTGAGAGGACTTCTTTTCCCATGAAAAACTGCCTCGGATTACAGTACATATTTAATTTCGTCCCTTCCATTGCTGATCTGAAATTGTCATGCCTGCTACGCATAACTCTTTCGTGACCTGAGAGCCAGCTCTACGGGGGCCAAAGGATCACGATAAGGGCCTGATGTCTCAGAGGAAAGTCATTCACTTAAACAAATAAAAAAAGCAGGTGCCGGTCGTATTATTTGTTAGGAGCTCACAGAGCTGCCATCAGCGACTCTGCAGAATTAGGGTCATAGCAACGGACCTTGCCACGACAAGTAGTAACCCCTAAAGACTGTATTATTTCAGGCAATCTTCACTGCACTCCATCCCCTTTGGACAACATTTGAATTGGGCTCAGATAGGTCAAGGAACTTGCCCACAGACACACAGCTCTGAGCCAGTGCTTTTTGCCTCCACCTCTCCCCCAGGGAGGGACATTTGGCAAATTCTGCTGACATTTCTTGTTGTGAGCACCCAGGACTGGAGGGAGAATGCTCCAGGCTACTGGATAGAGGCCAGAGATGCCGCTAACCATCCCCAAATGCAGAGCATGGCCCCCACACAGAAAAATCAACCTGAAACATTACTGGTGCCCAGGATGAGACGCTGTACTGCCAGCGGCGAATCTAGGACCGCCCATGCAGTAAGCACGAGGCTCTATTGCCTGGGGTGGTCACTCATTTGGATATTTAATTTAATAAGTCCCCACTCTGTATCAGGCACCGGTCCACTGATATCACACAGGGCTTCTCTAGTTCAGGGTGGAATCTCCTGTGTTTTGAAAATTCTTGGAAGGCAGTCTCTTGGGGACTCTGGGGCCCACGTTCATCCTTTCCCAGGTGCTGGGGTCTCAGCATCACCATGCCCCCACGTGTGCCTGCCTGCCATAGCTGGTCCTTCACACCTGCAGCCGCCCAGGAACTCCCACGTGGAGAGTTAACCAGTCTGAGGGTGTGACACACAGCCGACCTGCACGCCGGATGTGGGAGCTGATGACTTTACTGAGGGAAACGCACAGGAAGCGGATGGGGCAGGCAAGGTCAGAGTGAGGTCCCCAGGCAGAGTCCACGCAACCAACCAACCAGAGTCCGCAGTCACAGCAAAGCATATTCAAGAAATTCCTCCTATATGGATGAACCTAGAGCCTGCTACATGGAGTGAAGTCAAGTCAGAAAAACAGTGTGCGTGAACACATATACATGGAATTGAGAAAAATGGTCCTTGATGATCCTATTCGCAGGGCAGGAATAGAGATGAAGACATAAAGAACGCCCTTGTGGACACAGCGGGGGAAGGAGAGGGTGCCACAGACTGAGATGGTAGCGCTGAAACATATGCATTACCAGGCATGAGATAGGTCGCTAGCAGGAAGCTGCTGTATAACACAAGGAGCTCAACCCCATGCTCTGGGAAAAGCTAGAGGGGTAGGGGAAGTGGGTGGGAGGGAGGCTCAAGACAGAGGGGACATATGTATACTGACGGCCAGTTCTCATGGTTGCACAGCAGAAACCAATACAATGTTGGACAGCAATTATCCTCCAGTTAAAAAGAAATTTTTAAAAAAGAGAAAATTCCACCTGTAGGAGACACCACCATGATTCAGTGAGAATGCCAGAGGACTCTTTTCTTTTTTTCCCAGACCTCTTTTTAAGCCATCTTTCGCTGAATCTTCTTGTAGCAAACAAGTGATGGCAGAACCAACACGGAGCTGGTGGGAGAAAGCTCTGGAAGAACCCAGATCTCTGTCTGTCTGTGGTCCCTGCGAAGATAGCCTTCTGGCAGGTAACCAAGGCTTCCCAGGGATGGATGGCAAGTCAGCCTCCATCCGTCCCTGCATCTCCCCAAGGTGTGCAAACCGACTCCTTTTTGGTCTCTGTAAGGTATCGGTCAGCGACGCACACCAGGACCTTGCTTTTAGCGCCTTGTAGCTCAGGCGGACACTGCGCACTCACATCAATTCATGTTCCTGGATGAGTGGATCTCTGGGCCCCGACTGGTGCCTGATGGATAGGGACAGGCACTGAGAAGCCAGCTGTGCACTTTCACTGCTTTTGACGGTCCCCATGGACCTGCACCTGCGTGACATTTCTAAGAGAGAGACTGAAAGGAGGGGGGCAGTTCTCCAGGAAGAGATTTTCCTGCCTCCCTCCTCCACCTACAATGGAGAGACCCCCTTCCACCTGCAGTCTCTTTTTCCGGCAGCCACACACAACCCCAACCCAGGAGATGCGGAAATGGTGCAGTTCTGTGTATACAGAACTCTAGTATATTTTGATATTTAGAAAAAGACTTTCATATTTAGTGATGTCCTGTACTTTTTAAAATTCTGTGCGAACTTTCTGATTTAAGTTTTTCATAAATTTTGTAAAGAGGCAGAAAGTGCTAGGAAAAAAAAGAGGAGACATTTTACCACTGATCATAATCAGTGTGAAAGGCCAGCCCAGGGTTTCTCAGTCTCAACGGCGTGACTAATGTTCTGCATGGTAGGGCTGTCCTATGCACTGTGGAATGGCCTCTGCTCTCCCACCTGGGGGCGGGACACAACCAAAAATATTTGAAGATATTGCCAAATGTGGGGACCCACTGTGGGAGACCACCATGAAAATTGATAAGCAGATACACAGATAAGATCTATCAGCTCTAACCAGCCCTGAGGTTTCAAACAAGATGGGGAAAGCAGAAAAATGTCTGGACTGACCCTGGGTCGTAGGTACTGGAAACACACCATTTAAAGAGGTGAAAGCTGTGTTAGGATACGAGTTTAAACTGTTTCTTATTTGTTATAGACAGACAGACAGTGACTATACGCTGTACAGTGATTTCAAATGGAATCAAGGAAAAACATCTCTAAAAACCCCAAATCAATGCCTGGAGCAACCTGGAGCACTTCCACCTCCAAACAGGCCCATCCCACCTTGCCTCCTCCGCTGAGATCTGATAAGCACACAGATCACCAACTGTGCTCAAACGCCCATATTCCTGTGCACTGCCTTTGTTTGCACCAAGGAAGTCTCCTTTGTTTGCATACGGTGACTCAGTTAAGGCCACACACCACCAGCAGGAGGGTGCTGGCCAGACCTCCCATTCACCAGACCCAGGAGAGTCCTTGATGGGAGGCTGGGGGTGGGGCTGGGGGTGGAGGAGGCACAGCTCTGAGGCCTAGGCTGCGCCTGCATTCTTTTGAATTGTGGTGTTGGAGAAGACTCTTGAGAGTCCCTTGGACGGCAGGAGATCCAACCAGTCCATCCTAAAGGAAATCAGTCCTGAATATTCATTGGAAGGACTGATGCTGAAGCTGAAACTCCAATACTTTGGCCACGTGATGTGAAGAAGAACTTACTCATTGGAAAAGACCCTGATGCTGGGAAAGACTGAAGACGGGAGGAGAAGGGGATTGCAGAGGATGAGATGGTTGGATGGCATCACCGACTTGATGGACATGAGTTTGAGCAAGCTCTGGGAGATGGTGATGGGTAAGGAAGCCTGACGTATTGCAGTCCAAGGGGTTGCCAAAAGTCGGACACGACTGAGCGACTGAACTGAACTGACGTCCTTAATGATGCTCTGAAATCTCACAGTAAAAGTAGGGATTCACTCAAGTTGAGAAAAAGACAGGAAATGTACTTCCATCTTCAATAAAAACAGTGTAAGTGGCTCCTACATGAAAGCTTCCTCACCAAGGAAACCAGAGGAAACACATTGAGTCCACGCACAGGATGGCCACAGGGTCTACTGAAGGAGGTTGCTGGGATCACCTTACGATTTTGGGGTCTTCAGCAATCTGAAACCCTTGGCGATGGAGGAAGTTCAGTGACAAAATAGAGTTTCTAAATGGGATTCACTGCCTGATATAGCCTAATAGAGACTGGAATGTGCTAGAATCTCAAATTAGTGCCAACAACAGGAATGCCAGGGAAAGCTTTGTTCTCAACGTGGACTAAATAATACATCTCTGTCGAATACGGTACTCGCATCAGGACCAGTGACAGAGGGTAAGTGTTGCTGGAAGTCCACTAATGCATGTTCATAAACATAAAAATCTTAAAGAGCAGCAATCCATCCCCCACACCCTGAGACCAAATTGATAAAACCAGAAACCTTTGAAAGTATTCATTCATAGGCAACTCATTAAAGCTACACTGCTCACTTATTAATTTCTGTTAATTGCTTTCGGGGGGCTTCAGATGAGATGTTATTAGTATAGATTTAGTCCTCAAAGATAATTTGGTCCAGGAAGTCCTTTCAGTGGAAGGATACACACACACACACACACACACACACACACACACACACACACACAGAGCATACACACACACACACACATAAACATACACACACACACACCCCTTGTGACTGAAAGTCCAATAGATCCTTCAAAACTACATAACCCTTCCATACTAACAGTACATGGTTATTCCTAAACAACCCCTTTCTGATCTGACAATGTTTTATAATCACCAACAGTAAGAAAACACTCATCAGGCTGTATACCATCTCTCTTTTCAGCAAGTCATTTTTCTTTAAAAATAATAAAGAAGAGGAAACAGAATACACTCTTCCATGACCAGTCCTCTCCACCCTCTCTCGCCCCTCGCCAACCAGCACGAAAAAAAATACAAAACTGATTTATTAGAACCAGTGCAGCACTGAAGCCATTGGCTGGATCACTGTTTATGTCTATAATGCTTGCTGCTGAAACAGGAAGCTCTAAAAATCACTCAACCATTATTTCTCTCGGAAGCGCTTTCTGACTGATAGTCTTCTGTCCCCACCAAAAAGAGCTGCTTCAACCTAAAGCAAGTGGGCTGGCAAGGAAGGAGTTTGCAGGGGCAGGATGGGCGGTGGGGGAGGGTGGGAGTGGTGGACAGAGTCCAGCTTCTGCCCATCAACTCTTAAATATTGTTCATACAAATAACCTCAACTTAAAAAAGCTGTCTAACATCATCAACAATACCTGGCACTTCATAAAATCAGCAAGAAAACCATGAAAGAGATCAATCACGAAGCTACGTTTTCCAGCCACAGGCATTTTTCAAGAAAGCTCTCCTCCTTGGTCTTTGCCACGACACCAAGTGGGACAGGAACTGCTGGGTGGTGGGCAGCAACTTGCTTTGAGGAAATGTTACTCTTTCATGGGCAAATGTGAAACAGAATGAGAAAACTGATCTCTAGAGACGAACCCTGCGTCAGATCATAGATACCAGCTTTCCACATGCCATCAAAAGGCATTATTTGCTTGGGCTGTCTGAGGCTGCATGTATCAGAGGCTGAGTCTTTTCCTATCCGTGTTTGCCCACCTGGAAGTCTGAAAACAGATTTCAGTGTATATATTATCATTTTAAAAGGTAGATCTATTGCAATCCAAAAACACCCAGGGGATGGGGGTGGTAATGGGAGAGGTGATTTTAATACAACCCATGTCTTTTCCTTGTATTCTCTCCAGGAGGTCTGACTGCCAACTCATTATCTTGAATGTTATCCACGAAACAACGCTGGGATTGTCAGATGAATTTTCCTCCCCCTATTACATGAGTCTGTGATAAAACAGAGAAGGACTGGGATCCGATAATATCCGATAATATCGTGAGTCATCCAGACCATTTCTTAGTAATAACCACTCCATAAAGACACCTCTTGCTGTGTTTAGAATACCGGTACACTATCCTTTCCTGCATGTACCTTTGCTTCAGCCAGTCTTTCACTCGTCTGAAAGGCAGTCTCCCCATCCTGTCCTGCGAATATAGTCAAATACCTTAAGAATGAAAATCCTTCAGTAACGAACATTACCCAAATGTACAATCACCCTGATTGTGGCAGGGTAAATATTATGTCTGGGAAGTCGTCCACAGCAGGTAAGTGAGGAAGGAATTTCATCTTATAGAGGGGTTGAGAAGGGTCCTATTTGGAAAGCGGGAGAGATTAAAGTTGCCATGGAGGTCAGCATAACCAGAAATTTCCACCAAGAAGTTAAGCCCGGTCCTAATGGATGGTGGGAGAACCATTCGGCCTTGCTGGGCTGGTTGGGAATTCAAATTGTAGGTCTGTAGCCAGGGGGCCAGGCAGTCTCTAGAGAGGAGGTTGCCCCTTCAGTGACAAAATAAGCCCTCTTCCTTTGCAAGGGACCATCTGTGTGTATACCTGTGTGTGTACCTCTTAAAGGTCTAGACCAGTAGTTTGAATGGGATCTCCTTTCCTAATTATGCAAACCAGGCCCTGGATACAATAAAAGCAGGTGTAACCAAAACAGCACAATCCCAGGGAGCAAGAAGAATGTCTAACTCATGCGTTCATTATTTCCTCATTTTCTAGTTATCTATAACGTGCAGCACCATGCGAGGCTGGCCCTCCACGGTCAAGGCAAAGTTCCAGATTCACAGATTCTTGCCTTGGGGGAGAGCGGGTCCATGGGATCCTCAGAAGTTCCATAAAGGAGCTTCAGCAGCCCTAAAACTGCAACTGTACAAGAAGCTGGGTGTGTGGGTGCATACATGCATTTCCCCCCCACCCCCACCCCGGAGAGAAGGCTTTCAAGGATTTTCAAAATGATTCCTGGATATTCTGAAAATTAAAAATCTCCGTCTTAGAAAAATCAGAAGGAAATCTGCAGTGGATTCTCTTCCCCCATTTACTATACGATAGATAATACGGTCTGGTAGATTTCCTCTTTGGTTCTAAAATGAATTAACTAAGGCCGTATTCCCCGATTGATCGATTCCTTTCCAACTGATTAAGTACTCCAACAGGGGAGGAAGCACTCACGGATTTCATCGCTAAAATTTCTCCGTCTCTCGACTGCAGCCATGATACAGTTTCTTATAACTGAAAATATCCATAGCACCTGCTTCAACGGCGATGGAAGCTATGTGAGCTGCCACTAATGAATGTCACCAAAGAAGAGCTCCCCCTGATCCTGAACTTGGATTTTTCTGGAGGTAAGGGATAGTCCCCAGGAAGTGTGTTTAGGTGTGAACAACGGTTCTGAATAACAACCCCCTCTCCTGGGATCTACTATCTCGCCTTCCGTTGTAAAGGAATGGTGGATCTATACGGTGATACTGAATCAAAGGGAGAAAATTCCCAGGGTGAGATAGCCCTGAAGGAGAGATTTAAGTTGTCAGTGACAGAAAAGAAAGGAAGGAGGAAGGCCCAGACGGCTGCAGCCTTCACCAGTATTTTTTAGGGGCCAGGGTTGTCAGCGAGGCCTTCAAAGCCGGATGGGCAGGTTTTCCCAGTTGCAGGCTGAACCCGAGGTTAGGAACCGCGATCCTGGACCCGAGCCAGCGCCCAGGCAGATCGGTTTTGTGGAACAGAGAAAAACCCTTCCATGTTCCACCTCTGACAATTTCTAGGAGCTTTTACAATCCCTAGGGACTGAAGGCTGAGAAAAGAAAAGGGAGTTTCTTTTTCTACCCTTTATTTAGAAGGGAGTACCAGGCCGCTTTAAGAAAACTCAGCAGACCACTGGCTTTGGACAGAATGGGAAACTGGCGTTGAAACGTTAGGATGAGCCAGCAGCCAGGACCTTCCCGGCCCCAGTGTGGTGTGTGGATGCCAGTGTTGTATTTTCAGACACATTTTCAAAACCAGAAAACAAAATAGGGGATAGTCTTAAGATCACTTAATAAAACATTATGAAACTTTTAAAAGGACGAGATTCCGCAAGGGAGATTAAGGCTAATTGTTAAAATGAGGGAAAGTCATCCGCTCCCTTCATAATGAGAAGCAAATTGCAAAAAATGAAAAAGAAAAAACCTGGCAGGCGCTGATGTTGACACTCAAGACTTGAAAGAGTAAAATAAAGTTGTGTTTTACGATTATGGAGAGAAATTACCAGTCAGAGTCAAACTGAGCCTTTTGACAGCTCATTTTGTCTTGCAGAACTTAACCAAAAAAAAAAAAATCACTCAAGACCAACAATATACACGGTAACTAATTGGGTACAACATTTATTTGGGGTTCCTCTGTTTTGGATCGCTTATTAGCACACATGGGAAGCCTGGTCAAAACAGATACTGTTCGTATTTGCAGCATTTCAATTAAGTGTCTCATTCCACACCATCAGAAGACAGCCCAGCCTTGGTTGTAGCTATTCCACTTTGCAGACTCAAAGGCATCCTGGCACTAATCAGGCAGCCGAACGCAAACAATCCACACCTTGGGGAAACAGTTCACTGTTCCCCAAGTCAACACAAGCTCCTCTTAGTCACCCACTCAAAACAGACACGGCCAGTAAGGGATGAGAAACGCCAGCACAGAAAGCAGGCTGCTTTCACCAGGTCCTTCTTTATCATCACCAACCTCCTGGCCCTTGCTGGAAGTCCACTTACTGCACTTCTTAGGGGAAAATGGCATGGACCACTGAAGAATTCCCAGAACCTGCATAACCAAAACCCGACCCATAGACCTACACAGATGCACACGATGTAATACTACTTCCTCTGGAAACACAATTCAGTGATCCTCAGCTATGGCTTCTTAGGAACAGAAATCCACAGGCACTGAATTGAGATGGTTACTGGACCAGACGGTAGGGCCTTTGTGTTTTATTGGCTTCTCACCCACTCTGCCAGCTACTTATCCGAAACCTCCGAGATGTTTTCCAAACATGTATCTCTGAACCACAATGGTAATTCCATTTACTGAAAGGCGAGGACTTTTAATATAACAAGTGAACCCATAGACGAACTTGTGCCTTTATACCTTATAACATCATTCATGCTTTCAATAAGTGGATATAATTTTCTTGGCCGTAGCCTACTATTAACATAGTGCTATAAACAAACATTTTCAACCATGTTATAAGTTTAAAAAATTTTTCTCCACCTATGATTCTGTTTTGAAAATTCCCCAGACAGCTAGGATAACACAAACACAACAACCAAAAAAAGCAACACGCCTTTACTCCCTTTCCTCTCTGACTAATCAGATTCCCCAAGAATACAGATTTGCAAATGCCTTTATAAAGACTAATGATTACCCTTCTGTTTAACTGTCTGTTGGTTGTTCTTTTACTTTTTTTCAAAACGAGTCATCCTGTTATTTAGGTATTTTCTACGTCATTTTATATCATACTTAAAATAACTTTTATTCATAAGCTTATTCAACACTGCATCACAAAAATGCGATTTTCAAAACAAACTATCTTACCTCCTTCAATTAAACAAATAATACTTACTGCTATTTATAAAACAGGACCAAGGTTCTTAACAATATAAAGAAAACACAATATTTGAAAATGATTGGAAACCAGAGGAGATTACAAGCCAAGATTTCTCTTTCTGGTTGAATACTTTGATAACACGTATGGAGAAAGAAAACTACACATAGAAACACACTGATACAACAATTTCTCGGGAGAGTTCAATCTTTGATATTATTTGTACCTAAAATATTAACTGGGCCTAGCCCCTCCCTACAGATAATAATAAGCCATCCAAATTATATACAGGAAAGTCACGTCACCATCAGAATCACCGAATCAGAATGTTACTAACACTATTTATTCATATTTCACCATAAAAAGTGCTTCTTTGAAACATATTGCAATAATCATCTACTATATAACCCTTAAAATTACTAGAAGTGATCATTTGAAACTCAGTCACTTATGGCACATGGACCAGAAGTTAAAGGCTTCCAGTAAAGAGATTTCTGAAAATTATCAAAGAGAGAACCCCAGTTGTATAATCTTAGCTTCCATGATGGCTCGTTTTATATTTTTACATTTTAGTAAAGATCTGAGAGGTTTTCTTGGAATTTTCGATTCATGTCTTATCTGCTTCAAATCAGTCTTAAACCAATTCAATAACAGAAAGCAATAATGTAAAGCCAGATTCTGTTAGAAACATTAAATATTAAATAACAAGGTTGACGTAGCAACAATGATGGGAAGAAATGACTATGCTTCTAGGGAATCCCATCACAGAAACTTCTAGATGTTTTGAAATCTGGGTTTGTTGCCATGTAGATACTGAGTGTTTCAAGTTCAGTTCTGACAGACACATACCTCTTCCACTCCGACCGACAAACCTGAGGTCATTGAATCTCGCAACTTGGTTTTTCATGGCCGCGGTTGCATTTCTCAGTTCAGCTGAGTAGTTTTCATCATTGCCTGCCATCACGGTCACCAGAGTGCCATCCGGAACGTCCCCCAGAGCCACCACCTAAACACCCGTCAAGGGACAAACACAGACATCAGGCATGTTAGAAACTTTGACGTCATTTGTGTAACTGTTCTAAAACTGAATGGATATTGTGATGCTTTTTAGTTTGCAAAGGAATAGCAAACTAAATCATAACTTATATCACAAATTAAAACAACAGAAGAGTTATTAATGGGAAGATTTACTTTAAATTCCACTATGTAAAATTTTGGGCTTCCTTGGTGGCTCAGACGGTAAAGAATCTGCCTGCAGTGCAGGAGACCTGGGTTTGATCCCTGAGTGGGGAAGATCCCCTGGAGAAGGGAATGGAAACCCACTCCAGTATTCTTGCCTGCAGAATTCCACAGACAGAGGAGCCTGATGGGCTACAGTCTATGGGGTCGCAGAGTTGGACATGACTGAGTGACTAAGTACATGCGCGCACACACACACACGTAAAATTATAGATATTTAAATCATAAAACATTCATCTAATAAAGCCACATAAGGTCACAGGACACGGCTGGAATAAGGCTCATTATAGCAAGGGCTTTGAAAAGCTATGGATTCTCATGAATACAATCATCTCTTCTTAACTCTCCATATTTGAGAAACAGAATGTCTTGCTTTTTGTAAGTTTATAGCCTAACCCATTTTTCATTTGTCCAGACCTCCACCAATAGGCCTAAGAGGGCTGATTTTGCCTTTGAGGTGTTTAAACTGCTAAAATTAAATCTGATTGCTTCCACTGAATTGCTGACTATTCGTGAATGACTTACACACTCCCTTCACAATTAGTTCATCCTATTGTCCCTACTTGATTTCCAAAGACTTGCTTTCATTAGCACTGAATTGCAGTATGCAAGAGAAAAAAATCAGAAACATAATACTAACTACAAAATCAATAGACCTCAGAGAAGAGGGGTGCTCACTTTGATGTGCTGCTCTGATTTCAGGAGCAAAATTTCAACACATTTTTATTCTGTGAGTCCCAGAGATGTTTTAACATGGACCTGATAGATAATTGAGATTTTTTCCAAACCCAGATGATGTTGAAGAAGAATTCCTTCAATGCACCTGAATGGAAATGGATTTCCTATCAGGACTATTAAAGTAAATTAGTAAATAAATATTTTGACATTCAGGTAAATTTTTAAAAAAGCAGGAATTTTAAGGCAAAATGCATGGCCAATGATGCTTCATGTAGGAGTGTCCATTTCTTGGGTCATCATTTGATCCTTCTAAAAACTATTTTCTTGGTCAAAACTATTTCCATTGTTTGTGTTTTCTAAAGTGGTCATAGAATTTCAAATCAAAACAAGTTCTACTCGTGATCACGATCTCCTATCACTTGCAATACCCCCTGATTGGTATTTTCTCAGTCACTAGTGAAATGTGTGCTCATCATCCCAATTTTATAATCGTTTGGGGGGTTTATTTCATCTTATATTTTTAAAACTTATTACAATAAATTTATAACAAAAATAAAGTATTCCATAACGCAATATCCATAAACTGATGATGGACTTTAAAACTGTGATAGAGCCATACAATTGATATTATCTCATCATGAAAGGGAATAAAGTTCTGATACATGCTACAACATAGATGAACCGCTGAAACAGTACGTTACGTGAAAGAAGCCATTCACAAGAGGTTCACATATTGTATGATTCCATTTATATGAATAATCCAAAATGTGCACATCCACAGAGACAGAAAATAGCTGACTGGTTGTCAGGGGCTGAGGGAAAGAGGAATCAGGAGTGACAGCTAGTGGGTATAGGGTTTTATTTTTGAGTTGTGTTAATAAAGCATTCCACAGTGGTTATTCCTCCTCCTGTTTTCCCCTTCCCCATTTTTACCTAATAGCTGACACGTAATTTTTGCAGGGGTAACACCTATATTTCAGTCCTCTTTTTCTGTCTGCATATAAGGCTGCCATAGGCCCCCGTGAATGACAGAAAAGCCACGTTTCTCTAAATTCTCATCTTCATTGCCTGCTTAGTCATCACCCTTTCTCGTGTTATCCACTTGAGCGTTTATTCCTTTTATTTCCTAGGGTGCTTCAGCTGTTGGATTCTAAAGACTATGATGGGGAAATTGAACCGACTCACTATAAGAGGCAGGCATCCTTCTGACCCCAGGACTGTACCAGGAGACTCAATTCTTATAGCAACAGGCAGGCACCTTCCTCACCTATTTTATCCAACTTGCACTCTTAGCTTTCTTTCCAGTCCTTTCCATCCAAATGTTGGACGTGTTTTCTATAAAGGAAATTTAAAAGCACAGCTATTTCTTCCCCAAGCACCCTCTAATTAGGTAGTTAGAGCCCATTATAAGTGTGTTTGTTGCTGTTAAATTAAGAGCAGTAATATGACAATTCCCTTTTGTTTCAAAACCATTATTGAAATAAATCTCCTTGATCAGTTACGTTCTTGTTACCGTTTTTTCTATTGCCATGAAATAGACTTGCTTTATTCTGCTCTTTTCAGTCCCTTAAAAATCCACCCCCAGTCTGTTCCACCCCCCCCCCCCAACTGTTTTCACTTCCCTCTGTAAAATTAGCTCACAATGTTGAAATGTCCTCCTTGAAAACATATTTTTACTTCCTCATCCCCATCTCCCTGTGATGACCTGGCGTCTCTGTTTTAATTCCACATTCAGTAAGTAAGTATACAGGGACCGGATCAACTGCATGGTTTTCAAACTGAATAACTCATTGTTGGTTAAAGAGCTTAAAATAAATAAATCTTGTTTTATAACTACCAAAATGTATTCTAAATCACCTTCCTCCCACTGGCCCCTCTCACAGTGCTCCATGTCTGAGCCTCACTCATCTTTCCAAAATATCCTCATCAGTAATGTGGCAAATTCATGAGGCAGTCACCAAACAAAAATACAGAGTAAAATAATCATGGTGGCTAAACAAGAAAAAGTTGTTGATGCTGGAATTTAAGACTAAAGAAATTAGGAGTTTAACTCCTTTTCCCTTTTTTCAAACTGAAGCAGGAGTCAAAGATATTTTGGGGCTCAAAGATCATTTACTTGGCCTTTTATAGATTTTTCTTGGTGAGGAGGAGGGAACGAATTAAATCCAAGAAAATTACATTAATAAAGAATATCATCTAATTGTTAGCAAGCATTCTTAGACTAGAAAAATATTTTTAACTTAAAAACTAACATTTCTGTTAATTTGATATAGATTTTATCACTGATAGGCAATATGCAGAGAATTTTTTTTAAAAAATCTAACTTCAAACAGAATAAAAGAAAGAACTGGAATGAAAAGCTATAAACAATAGGTAAAGAAACACAAACGTTTACATTTTAACACAGACCAAACAGACAAGAAGAGACTTGCTGGCCAAAGGATCTCTCTCTCTCTCTTTTTTTTTTTAACTTCTCTTTTTAAAGTATCAGGAAGTTGGGCAAAATATCAAACCTCTTCTATATTACAGACCTCCCCACACTGCTCTTGGTCAGCCTGTTCACGGCTGAAACTGGCATTTTAAACCAACTCTAGTTAGGCTGAAATTATAGTCACAATTCATTTATTTCAAATTCCTTAAATTTCCAGTGTTTTAAAGAAAGCTGCGGGGTGGAACTTAGCATTCAGCTGAGATGACATTTACTGCATAGCTAGGAGACCATGATCTCACCGACAGAAACGTTACTTCTTTCTTTCTTATGAAAAGAATACTACTATCAGCGTCCAAGGCCTCTCAACTTGCTGAAGGCATGTTTATGCCTTCGGACTGTGGTGTACCAGAGCCTAAATAAACTTTAATATTACAGTCTTACAAAACACATCCTAAGTCATCCAAACAGCTTTTTTGACTGCTTCGGTAATTAATGAGTAACAGGTAGCAAATTTAAGACTTTTCTCTGTAGTAAAATAGGGATTTCTCCCAGGCTAAAAACTAAAGGCAATTTCACCAGAGACGCCGGGGCATGGAGGATATTTTAGGGCCCAGGATAAGCAATTAGGATGGTTTTCATCTATTTTAAGGAAAACTCACACCTTTAAATCTCCCTTTAGTTTCAAAGATTAAAGCAGAGGATTTACACATATTCAGAAGATGCCTAAAGAATCATTTTAGTGCTCCTTCTCATCAATACCGTCAGACTTTATCATGGTTTTACATTTTCTCCTCCTTAGTATGGAAGATCTTAGTAATTCTTTAGTGCTTACCTTCTTAAAGAGGTTGTCTGGGGCTTACATAAAATCCAAATTCTAAAGTAGTAATTTCTATAGAAAGTGCTTGGGAGGTAGGTAGTGCAAGATGAGTACAGAGTGGAGTCAGGGACACAAAAGTTTAGCTTGCTTTATCCCTAATCTTTGTGCTTGTTCCCTCACTGGCAGTTTTGTCTGCTTCTTCCGTTAGGCAGTGAGCAGGTCTCCTTTAGAAAGAGGCCCCCCTTCCTGGGGACTGGAGTGGCGACAGATTGTTCACCAAGCAGTCTGATTCCTCTACTGTCCTTTCCTTTGCCCCCAAAGTTGTCAAAACCCACTTGAACTTTTTTCAAGAGGTTTATACCTTGATCTTGAACCTAGAAACTATCACTCAGTAAAACAAATCTTTTTAAAACAGTGAATTGTCAAAAGTCATCTTAAAAAGGAAATCTCTAGGGTTATTAAGATTTCTGCTAAAGGGAATTCCCTGATGGCTCAGGAAAGCAATTTACCTGATTTTTCCCCCTTTTTTTCCATTCTTTTCGAAGGAAATGCTTTCATGGGGTGGCTTGAGAAATGACCTGGCCCTAACTCCTTCAGATTCTTTCTTAATCAGTTAGTATTTGGGGTGTGGGTTCCCTAGTAGAGGAGACTATGACTTAGCCCAAAGGAAGCCACAGATCTTGGAGAACCCACACTCCCGTGGTGAGTCTGTAGCACCTGGTTTAAAGGACCCTCGTGTTGATTATCAGCCTGTCTCCTCCCCTCTGCACTTATCTGCAAGTGACCCGGGGCCCATCCCTGTCAGAACCGAGGAGGTCTGCCCGCTGAGTCTGTTTATATACAGGGATTAGCGTGATTTAAAATTGAAATGGGCTCCCAACCCAAATCTACAGAGGTGGAGGAAGAGATAGGAAAGAGTCCAGCAGCTGCTCAGACTCATCGTCCTTTCTATCCTCTTCAAAAACTCCTTCTTTTAGAAAATTGAGGCAGCTCTATACAGGCAGCCAACTGCACTTTTTGCTTGTTTGTTTGAAAAACCATAATCTAAATTTCGAAGGTGTCTAAAGCTTAAAAATAAAGAACTCCGATAGTTAACTTGTGTTTTAAAAAGTGAACATTTATTCATTGTAACTAGCTACAAATCCATCCCAGGCTTGGAACCACAAAAAACTTTAATCTCCCCTTAAAGAGGACAATTACGTAGCCAGATTTTATTTTATTTTTTTTAAGGAAAAAAAGAGTAGCTGATCTTTATAGCTTCCACCCCCTACCCCTTGCCTGCCTTAGCCCCTTTAAAAGAACAGGAAATGACAGCACTGATTGTATTTAAAAAGCTGCCCCTTCTTCAACCCACCCAAGACAGAAGAACTGAATCCCTACCGCAGAAATGAAACATCTCTGTTTGCTGCCAGGGGTGGTGGGACGGTTGTTTAAAAACGCCCGGGGTTGTTTATATAGCCCCTTTGAAGGCCAAGGTTTTTCAAGACAGCTGAAAGCTAGCGCAAGATGAGGGGTGAAAAGTGAACGCGGACCTCTGAAGCTAAAAGGCTGAAGTTTCCTGGTCCACGTCGCCGCCCCCCTCCCCTCAAACAGCAAAGCAGGCGGATGAGACCCCCAGGCTCACGGCAGCCCGCCTTGCCTCCTTTAGCTGACCCGGGGCTTCAGGCTAGGTGAGCCGGCGATAACGTTCAGGAGGGTTCCCAGAAAAGAAACAGGATTCACTACTTGCGGCTTCTGGCAGGAATAGGCTAGAAGCTCAAAACAAAACAACAACCAAAAACACCCCTCAGAAAACTTTTGCAAATTTAACAGAGTCCGCCTTGGACTTTGAACTTGCTAATTTCTACAGTGCAGTTAAAGAGGGGGTGGACGTGGGGAAAAGCCATGAGAGTTTTCCTTGTCAAGTTTCTTTTCCTGGATCCAAAGGTATATCAGAGTATCTCGATTTTATTTCCTGATGCCTTCCTCAGAAGGGCTGGGTTCCGGCCGGGTTATAACTTTTCCTACTTTGGATCAAAGCGAAGGACCGATGCCCGGGGAGGAGGTCCCGCCGGCCCTCCGTGGACTTCTTTGGGGGGGGGGGCACCCTGAATTTTTTCAACCATCCCCCGGAGGCCGCGGCGGCCTACTGAAGCGGGACCCCTCCACCATCGCCCCCCCGCCCCCAGCCCAACCGAGGGTAGCCACGGCAACGCAGCATCCCCCGTGTGCGCAGCGCAGAGGGATGGACCACGGGCCTCCGCGCCGGCCCCTTTCTAGAACCCGGCCCCGCCTGCCTGGCCACGGCCCTCCCCGATCGCCCCGGCGATCGACCGGCCTCTGCCTGTCCTCCCGCCACCCGCTCCGGCCCGAGTTACCTTGAAAGCGATGGGCAGGGTCTTGTTGCAGCGCCAGTGCGTGGGCAGCACGGAGCAGAGGAAGTTGGGGCTGTCGGTGCGCACCAGCTCGCCCGGGTGGTCGGCCAGCACCTCCACCATGCTGCGGTCGCCGCTCCTCAGCTTGCCGGCTAGGGCGGCGCCGGCGTCCGGGGCGCCCAGCGGCAGCGCCTCGCTCATCTTGCCCGGGCTCAGCGCGGTGGAAGGCGGCGTGAAGCGGCGGCTCGTGCTGGCATCTACAGGGATACGCATCACAACAAGCCGATTGAGTTAGGACCCTGCAAACAGCTCCTAACAAACGGCGAAAGGGGCGCGGATCTTCAGCAAGCAGCTCCCGGGAGACCAACATACAAGTTCAGGGACCTTTATTGCTGCAAGGTGGCTGGGGGAGAGGGGGAGACTAAGTTACGAACAGTCCAGGAAGGCGGAAAAAGTTCTAGTTCTGACAATCGGCCTCAGCTCAGACCCGGGCACCGACCGCTTAGTGCTTTGAAAAGTGGGCGACCAGAATCCAAAGTCAAGGGCCAAGGGACCCTATCTTCTGAGTTTTGCTTTGAGAGTTTGAAGGTTCAGTCTTTGGCTGTTACAGAAGTACCCGGAGGCAAAAATTCCCATACACTTCCTAAACTATTTATGCGGAGAGCAGAAGGACCAGCAAATATAGGACTTGGACGTTCCAGTAGTTAATTGCCTGTCAGTTCTTCTTTTTTTTTTTTTTCCCCCAGGTGAGTTTTGTCTAAAGTCCAAACAACAGAAAATATACGAGTGTCTTCAAATACGGCGCCACTTTTTATTCATGCAAAACTGGCTTCGGTCCTCAAAAGCGAGAGCTGAGACTTCCAAAAGGCCCTGCTTCTAATGTATGTGCACATATATATAAACATATACATATGCTCTACTTCATAAAATATTTACAATACAATCTGTAGAGAAATTAAACACAACAGAAACCCATTAATGTTCGCTGCACGTTTTTTTTTTTTTTCTTCTCTAAGTAGCCTTGAGAATCAGCTTCAGTAGTTGAAGGGCTGGGCTAGAAGGACTTGTCATGTTTTCAATAAATTCTGGCAAAATGCTCAGTTCAGAAAATTCAAGCTTTATCAAAGAAAAAGCTGATCTTAAAAAAAAAATCCAAGTCGATGATATTCAGGGTTCAGCTCTCCACATTTGAGAACTCGGGTTTGGGGATGTTGGTTAAGTTTGTGGCTGATCCTGTGGTTTGGTGGGAGGTGAGCTGCAGCGGAGTCAGACGCACGCAGGCACGCACTCTTCGGGAGCCAGCCGCCGTCTACATCGACTCCGGTGAGTCAGCCCCGACTTGGGCAGTAGCAAGACGAGCTTCCTCCAACGTCGCCCCAGCGCCGGCCGGGTGAACTGCCCGGACGCGCCAATTTACCCACACACCGCGGAACCGCAGCAGGTGGAGCGGGCCCTGGCGAGAAAGGCTCCGCAGCGCAGATCGCAACAGACGGGGCGGCTCGAGTTACACAAGCACGCACACTCTGCCACGCACACGCGCCACTTCACCACTCGCCACGAAGCCCGGCGCACTCTCTCCCGCTGTTGTCAAAGGACACAACCGGAGAAAAGTTCACACCCAGGAAAGAAATGGAACCATCCAGCCAAGAAACCAGTTCATTCAAAAGTAGGAAAAGGCAAAAACAACAACAAAATCCTCCCCCACACACAATTCAAAATCGAAGTTCCAACGCGGTTCTATGAAAAACGGCAAAGACTGACTTTCTTCTGGCGTCCCCAGTATCCCCAGCAAGAGATGCCTGCCGGCTCAGGGCCGGGCAGCGTGGTGCCCTGGCTGGGTCCGGCCGCGGGGCGCTCGTCCCGCCTGCGCCCGCTGGCTCTATGAATGAGAGTGCCTGGAAATGAACGTGCTTTTACTGTAAGCCCGGCCCGAGGAATTCCATTCCCTCAGCTCGTTTGCATAGGGGCGGCTGCCGGCCAATCACAGGCCTTTCCGGTATCAGGCAGGGCGCGGCTCGGTGCCGCGGGCTCCTGGAATTGGCCCGCGCGCCCCCGCCGCCGCCGCGCGCTACTGTACGCGGCCAGGGTGGAGAGTCCACCGCCAGCCAGTGCGGAGGCCACGCCGCGCTCCCCGCATCCACATACCCGCACCAGACATTCGCTCGAGACCGCCATTCCGGTGCGGACGGCGGCGGCTTTGCACACTCGTGGGCTTGCGCGGCCGGCAGTCAGTCAGCCCGCCCGCCCCGGGGGGCTGCCGTGAGCGGCCGCGCCAGGGGCGGCCGTGGTTCGGAGACCCAGGAGGTGGAGCAGAAGGCCGGTCGGCCTGGAGGGACTGGGGCCGCGCGCTGAGCCGCAAATGGTCCGGGATCAGAGTCTGTCGGAGAGAAGCATCCGCGAGCCATGGAGATAGATGAAGCGGCCGCCGCTAGGCTCCCGAGACCTGGGGGCCGGGGGGCCCCAAGGCCTCCACTTTCCCGGCATGGATGGGACTCGCCGCGAGGGGGCCGGGAAGGGCCGAGGGCCCAGCCCGGGGAGCCGCTCGGCGCCGGTTGGCAGCCGCGGCGAAGTGGCGCTGATTCATTTACTGAGACCAGACGGTGGTCGGTCTCCACGACCTGCTTTTTGTGTTGAGTTTTCTTTCTGGGTTTGTTTTCTTGGTGTTTTTCGCTGCGTCTTGACGCGGCGCGCCTCGTTCAGGTGGAGTTGAGCTTAGCGGCCAGCGAAGGAGTTCCGTAGTTCAGAACCCGCCCCCCCCCACCCCCCGCCCCAAGAACAAGCGACTGGAAAGCCTCCGGGCGGGGTTCCCCCGCGGGGCCCAGGTTGTTCGCGCCCCGCACCCACCTCCAGCTCCCCGGAAACGGCCCCTGGGCTCCGCTCCCCGCCCGCGCGCGCGCGCGCGCCAGCCGCCCCGGGAGCTGAAGCCACCCCGGCTCTGCGCGCGGGCGGGAACATGCTCCCCGCTCCCGTCCCAGCGGCGCCGCGGGCATTTTCGCGGAGCTTAGAGGGGCCCCGGATCCCCCCGCCCCACGCCACCGCCCGGCCGCGGGGCTCTCCCAGCTACACTCCGCGAGGAGTCCACTGGGTCCCTCCCTCGGGGGGAGGGCGCTCATCCACTCTCCCCCTCGCCTGGCACGGAGCCCTCCACGTCGACTTCGCCCGCCCCCGCCCCCGGGTGGGGGACCCTCCCTTCCCACTCCCCGCCTTGGTTCCCCCTGCCGATGCGCGATTTGGGGGTGCCGGACCGCTGCCGCCGCCGCCGCCGCTCCGGCTTCCCCAGGGCTCCAGCGCCAAGGGGCCTGCCAGAGGCGGGGGCCGTGGCGGGGCCAGGCCACGGAGGCCTTTCCGGGCGCCGCGGCCGCTTCCCTCGCCCCAGGCCCTGAGAGGCTGGGCGGCTCGGCGCGGGCGCCAGGGGGCAGCAGGCGCCCGGCGCCCGGCCCGCGAGCCGGGGAACGCCCCCGACGGCGCGGCTGTAGCTCCGTCCTTCTGGCGGCCTTTGGGTCTCCGGTAGGAACTTCAGCTGGGGAAGAAGCGAAAGGAGAAACGGCGACCGGATCCTGCCTGCGCGGCCCCGTTCCGCCCCCCGCCCCGCTATCCCAACGGCCGGGAGGGCAGCAGGGGAACCTTCGCGCAGGGGTCCGGGCTGTCCCGACCCGCGCGTATCGGGGTCTTTTTTTCCCGAAATCCCTTGGCCGTCCCCACCATCGGCTGGTCCCAAGCAGTAGGGGCTGGGGGCGTCCCTGGCTCCCTGCGGCAGGCCCCCTGCTTCCTGCCCCGCATCTCGCCTGGTGCGCCCGTCCCCTCGCTCCTCTCGCTCCGAGAAACCTGGGACATTCCGGAACTTCCAGTATTCAGCTGTATTTTGTTTAATGGGTCTGAGGGTTGAGGGGAGTCTCAGAAAACGCCCTTGTATTTTTCTTTAAAAGTGATTTTTGAAGAAGCCTCATTTCAAACATTGCAGGTGTAAAGACCCCCCCCCCCCAACAGTCTTCTCTCCACCCGGGCCGAGCGATCCCAAATAGCGAGCAGTCCCCAGACAATCCCCAGACAACCCCCAACCCCCCGCCCCGCCACACACACCCCGTCTGCGCCGGAGCCCCGGGGCCACACAGTCTCTCTTCTGCGCCCGGGCTCGACGCTGCCCGCTCTAGAGGCGAGTTCGGGCTGAGTGAAATCTTTCTGCTTGGGCTCGAGTGTATTTCCTCAGGAGCCGATCAAGTGCATCCCCATAGACCCCCTAGGACCGGGTCTGGGGTGACTCGAGTGTGGTGTAGGCAAAAATGGGCTCTGCCTCGGAGGATGTAGCGGTCGGGGGGTGGGGGATAAGCCGCCTGCTCGGAAAGCTCAGAGAAAGCTCCATTGGGGCTGCGACCGTTTGCCTGAAACCCTCAACCGTGCGAAGGGCCGCGGGCGCCCCACGCAACGCGGTCTTCCAGGTGGGGATCAGGTTTCCTTAGTAAGAGAAGAGGATTAGCGATAGATGCTCCCGGTTCAGACGCTGTTTAGCTCAGAATCTCAACCAGTAAAGCCCGAGTTCGAACTCCAACAAGGACAGTAGCAGCAGGGAAAGCTGCTGCTGATTTTATTTGAGTGGGGCCGCCGGGCATTTGGGGTTCTCAGGACCTTGCGCAGGCTGTAACTGCGCTAACGGGGTGCACGCTTGAAACCCAGCAATAAAACACACCGCCCCTCCTTATCGAGGAACTAAAATGAATGGAAAGCTGGCAGCCTGGGACTCAACTAAGAGAGTATCGCGAACCCCTTAATCTATGGGGCTTTGTACATATAGCGTATGGAGTTGGATGTACTCTTTTTCCATCAGGAGCGCTCATTTAAGGGGCTATATAGAATTTCCCTTCCCTTGCTTCTCTAAGAGAAAAGGAAAGGAAACATTTCTGTATACACTCGTAGTGTTCCCCTGGAATAATACTAATATTTGCTTTTGTCATAACACAGTGCAAAAATTACAACGAAGCAATATGTTGGGCGGATGGATGCTGTGTGACAGTTTCTTCCAAATTTTGCTGCATGGGGGAAATTTCCAAAAGGCTCCTAGTTGATTGAATGAAATGTGAGTTCTCACAGTGAATTGAAAAATCAGTATTTACTTAGCTGGAAGGGGAAAATAAAACAATTTCACTGGAAAACAGCTTATTGACATTTTTTTTCTACAACTTTAAGTAAATATATAATGATGGGGGTCTCAGAAAACATTTAAATATTACACATTTTTTACTCTTTCAAAACGCTCTCAAAAATAAGAATCTCAACCATTCTCTTAAAATCCCCTCTGTAATATATTTCTAAAATTACATTCCTAAAAATGCAACATTTCTAAAAGAATTATTTCTGTTTTCAGTGACCATTTTAATGAAAATAAAAAGCAGAGAATGTATTTTGCTAGAGGTGGACCACATTAGTTGGTACTAATGGCACAGGGAATGAGAACAATTTTAATGGAGACTAACATACATGTAAATGTATGTATAATACACATTGTCCGGTTTTCAACATTGGAATTTAAATAATTAAACATCCCTTTCTCCCTGTGGATTTGAGATGATTTCACTTTTGAAATATAATTACTTTGGGGGACCAGGTTCCTTCGTTTTTTCACTACATTCTTCCTCTGTGTGAATGTTTCCATGGGATCCTGTGGTTGATATATGACTATTTCACTAACTTTGTAAATCAGTTTACAATTCACAAGTAACAAACTGAGAAAGAATTTAAATTAATCTTTTTAAAAGTTAAGGATGCTTAGTAAGCATTTTGCTCATAAAAATTTTACATTAGCACTGCTATAGCAAAAGTAATAAAGTTATAACACATAGAAGCCAAGCTTTTTTTTTTAGAGAGAGTGAGTTGTATAGAGTCATTTAATAACAGCACAACGCACCTGTGGTAAACGCTGTAGAACCGAGGGTATCATTTAAGGTTTCATTGGAATGTTTTATATGTTTGACATTTACAATATGGAAAACAGCTTTTAAATATTTTTGAATCAGCAAAAAAAAAAGTCTTGATTATTTGGGTTAATAGAGATACATGTATAAAATGTCATATATATGCACATGTGAATATGCATGTAAAGAATATAATTTGGAATCTAACATACCGTGAACGTCTCTAGATGGATTCATTCCGTGAACACATTCTGAAAGAGTAGAAAATAGGAAAATAAAAATAATTGTGTGAATATATTGACAGCAAACACCAAATTTACTGAAGTTGATTAATTGTAGTTGGAACCAATGCCAGTGTGAAAACTAAATCCCCTCTCTCATTTTTTTGGGAGCTTGTTGCCTCTCACACTCTTTAGCACTGGAGATTTTTATAGCATATTGTCCAGCTTTGGGTCAAAAATAACTTAAAATAGTAAATCATCATATAAAAAAATGAACTGTTACATATGCGTATGGTTTTTAGGTACCTTCTACCAATGCCTCCCATTGCTAGCTAATACTGAGGTCTTTATCATTCATAGAATCACCTCTTTTAAGCTCTATATGGGATGCAAATGTGATTTATTTCATGAATGTTAAAAATACATTTGGATAATGTAGGGATGGATCACAATTCAAAGTGAAAACCAAACCCAAAGGGGAAAGGTGAGGGGGTATAAATTAGGAGTTTGGGATTAACACATACACACTATAAGATACAAAATAGATAATCAATAGGAACCTACTGTATAGCATATGGAACTCTAGTCAATATTCTGTAATAACCTATACGGGAAAGGAATCTGAAAAAGAATGGATATATGCGAATGTGTAACTGAATCACTCTGTTGTATACCTGAAACTAACACAACATTGTAAACCAACTATACACCAATGTAGAATAAAAATAAAAATTAAATTAAATTAAAAAAAACTATTGTAGGTAAGGAAAAACAAACAACAAAAGCTCCCAAACCCTAACTTAATATAAAAACATTTAAAAAATCTGTGACATACTAGACGCTAAATGCAAAAAAGTAAAAATATGAATAGTTTTCAAAGTGATAAAGATAACAATTTGGAATATGTCTTCTAAAAGAAACTAGTAGACAAACATTATAATCATTTACTTCCAATGATGAGATATTTTAGAAGTATTTTCTTCCCACTTGATTTCCTTTCTTTCCCTTTGCTAGGAGGGCAGATTGCTTATACTGAAAGCTTTCATTCTTAAAGTGACAGATGATATCAGTTGTTACTGAAAATAATTTTCATGATAATTGCCACATATGGATCACTTACTATATACTCCTGCATGTACAGTTACAGGTAAAGTCACAGGTAAATCCATTAAGTAAAGCCATATGAAGCTATTTCTCTTTCCCTTGAATATCTACGTATAATGTTCTGAATTTGAAATGATTTCATCAGCCTTGTTATGGATAATGGTCAGAACTGAGTGATTAACATGGAGGAAACAGCATTTTTCAAAGCCTTAAGATCTGAACATTTCAAATACTGCAGACCTAGAGATTTCAACTCCACTGCACAATATTAGTATAATATTGCTTAAATAAAACCTTTAAGAAAGGAGGTAATTATTTCAGATTTCCAGATGCTGTTTAAATAGGCAGGAGAACAAGATTTTCAGCTCCTTAGTTTTATGGTTTTGCTAAGCGAAAAGGGCAACTTAAATAATAAGGGGTTTTGAAGGACTGCCCTGTGATGAAAAAATGAAAGGAATTAAGTATGTATAGTCTCAAAGGAGGCTTCCCTGGTGGCTCAGCTTTAAAGAATCCACCTGCCAATGCAGGAGACATGGGTTCGATCCCTGGTTTAGGAAGATACCCTGGAGAAGGAAATTGTAATCCGATAAAGTATTCTTGCCTGGGAAATCCCATGGACAGAAGAGCCTGACAGCTAGAGTCCTTAGGGTTGCAAAGAGCTGGACATGACTTAGCAACTAAACAACAACAAAATTCTCAAAAGAGCCTTCTTAAAGACACATACACACAAAATTGTGGTTTACAAGTACATAAAGTGACTCCATAAATTTTTTTTAAAAACGGAGCAGAGAAAGTGTTATTTGCACTAATCAATGCTAAGGCAGAAAATAACAAATACACCCTGAAGTTAGTAAATTTAGTTTTAATAGGTGTGGGGGTCAGCGGAAATTCACAGCAGTAAGATTGACCAGACAGCTGAGTTTATGCTAAAGAGACCTAACAGAATTAACCACCCTGGAAATTCTCTCCTGAGACCCTGAGAAGCCTTTCCATGTCTGAGACTGAGAAATAGGAGAAGCAGAGTGGAAAGGCAAGTGTTTTGTCTACACACCTAATATTTCAGTGATTCTGAGAGAAGAGCCAAGATTTTTTTTTTTTTTAACCTAAAAACAAGGGCAGAAGTGAGAGGATATTGAAAGGTGTGCAGCGGTCTGTTGAGAGCTTTTTTTGTTTGTCCTGTGTCAGTAGCTTCAAGGAGACAGCATGCATCATTAAGTTGGGGGGTTAGAGGGGAGAAAGAGGAGGTGGGTGTCTGTACCTGAAGTCACACCTGTAGGAATTTGAAATCATTTGCCCAAGGAGTTGTTAATGATGCTAGAACCTGAACTGTAAGAGAAGACAGGTCCTGGGTATTCACAACAGTGAGAGCTGACTACCTTGCCCGATTTATTCCTTGCAACAACACCATTCCCATTCCCATTTTACAGACCAGAAAGCTTACAGTTGGAGAATTTAGGAAATCTGCCCAAAGTTACTTCACTCTTGATCTCTGTGGACACGTGCGCATTCTCATCCCCACATCTGGGTCTACATACGTGATGAGCTATGTTTCTTTTTGACCACAACTATGTATTTTTATCAGTGTCCTTTTTAGCCTTCTGAATGATTAAACTCTGATCTCATCTTTGACTTTTATCCTCCCTTGTCTCAAGGTCTCCATCAGAAAATAGCCCTGAAATTCTTTGCTGAGCAGAATCACCAAGTATTTAGGATTCATATCCCGAGGTTATTTTTGGCCATCTACAAAGTCTGAGAGTGAGTCAAGGTCCCTTTGGCCAATAAGTGGGAGCCGTGGAGTATCAAGCTGCTGATGAACAAGTGTGTAAAGTCCAGGAAGCTGGAGGAAGGACGCACAGGAATTGACACCACCTGGTGGGCTTTGAAAAGACCCACTTCTTGGTTAGAGATGATATTGATTTGACTCTTGGAGGCCGTGTAGATTTTCACCAGGTGGTCAGTAAGGCTTGGGGGTGCCTGGGGGGTTGGGAGAGAAGCCTTTCCAAGCAGAAGGATGAGCATGAGAGAGGCACGGATGAAGTTACGACACAGACTCAGAATAGTTGGGGTGTAAGTTGGGGATCAGGTTGGGGTGTGGCAGCTTGTAGGTGACACAATTTGTTGCAGTAGGTGTGGCAGTTTGTAGGCAGACACAAACACAGACAGGTCAGAGGCAGCTTACACAATCTAAAGCAACCTGAACTTCAGTGTGAGGGCAGCGGGTTCTCTCAGAGCCTGGAAATCTGGGAAATAACACGGTGGAGACGTATTTTAGGAGAATAAATCTATCAGGGGTGGATAGGTGAATTAGACGGAGTAGAGAAGGAGCAGATGAGCTATAACCTTGCCAAGCAAGACTTGTGAGCATTTAGGTGAAAAAAATGGGGACACAAAAGGAGGGACTGAAGTGAGGGAGAGGGAGGGATCTTCCCTCATTTCCCGCCCTTGTGCCATTAGGAGCAGTCAGGACCAGTGCCGATGGGTTGAAGGTGGACGTCAGCAATCATCTTGGAATGGACAGGACAAGATGCTGGTAGAACAAACAGGAGGAACAAGTGTTACGTAAGCTGCGAAGTTGGTGCTAATTTGCTAGTTTGGCCGCAATAGGAAAGCAGCACACCAAGCACGCCTTCCCCTCCTCTTATTGTTTTGGGGAGACACTGCCTGCGTCCTTATGAGCCTCTGTTTCTGGGGTTCAGGGGCAGGAAGCCACATACCTGAGTCCCTGTTCTCCAAAAGTCCTGTCTGTGATAAGGCTGATAGTTTGACGTCTGTCTGCTCCGCTTGTTTTCCTGCCTCACAGTTGGTTCTGGATCATGGGAGGACAAGGATGTCTTGTATTGGCCTCCCTCAAGCCAACCCTGTAACTGTCTCATTCTCTTCTGATTTCACCCTCAGCCCCACACAAACACATAACCACTAAGGTCTGAACACTTTGCCAGGGAGGTTCCCTCCTTTTCAAATCCTAGACAGCCCCGTGTAAGCAATGTGTACCCTAAGCCCCTGGGGACCAGGTCAAGGGCAGACTCCGATTCAGTAGGTTTGGGGGTGGGGTGGTGACTGAGGTCCTGTATTCCCAGCAAGCTCTCTGTGATGCTGCTGCTCCTGGTTCAAGGACCGCACTCAGAGCTGGCAAGGCCAGCTGCTTAGTATCCAGCAAAAACGGTGCCCAGCACCCACTAGGATGCAGTGTTGAAAAGGTGTTTGTAAACAAATTGCAAATCAATGTGAAATCTCTCTCCGATTGGACTTTTGAAATGAATGTGATGGACTGAATGTCTGCGTCTGCTCTGCCACCAAACTCATATGTTGAAGCCCTAAAGCCTAATGTAATGGTCTTAACAGGTAAGGCCTTTAGGAGGTCATCTGGTTTAAATGAGGTCATGTGGGTGGGGTGCTCATGATGGACTTAGTGCCCTTGTAAGCAGAGACTGGAGCCTTTCTCTGTCCCTCTCCCTGTCATATAAGCACACAGCAAGAAGGCAGCCAAGTATTAATACAAGCCAGGAAGAAAGTTCTCACCAGAACCCAACCATGCTGGCATTCTGATCATGGACTTCCAGCTGCCAGAACTGTAAGAAATAATTTTCTGTTGTGTAAGCCACCCAGTCTATAGTATTTTGTTACAGCAGCTGGAGTTGCCCAAGGCAATCATGATTATTGGAGCTCCCTTTGATCAGTGCATCAAACTTCACACTAAAGTCTTTACGTGCATTATTCCATTTAGCTTTCTAGCAGTAAACAGTCCACCATTATTCCCTTCATTTTACAGATGAAGAAACTGAGATGCAGTTATTGGCCAGTTTGCCCCTAGATTGTCAGTCATAGCCAGCCAGTTCAACCACCTTGCAAGAGTCACATCATTATGTCATTGTCATTCAAACTTCTTTACTAGTTCTTGACAATTTGTCTTTAAATCCTGTGGGCATCTCTCTTATTCTAGAGCAGCACTGTCCACTAGAAATGTAATATGAGCCATATATGGAATGTAAAATTTTCTAATAACCACATGAAAAAAGTAAAGAGAAATGGGTGAAAGTAATTTTAAGAATAAATTTAACTTCAGGTCAGTTTAGTTCAGTTGCTCAGTCGTGTCCAAGTCTTTGCGACCCCATGAATCACAGTACGACAGGCCTCCCTATCCATCACCATCTCCCAGAGTTCACTCAAATTCATGTCCATCAAGTAAGTGATGCCATCCAACCATCTCATCCTCGGTCATCCCCTTCTCCTCCTGCTCCCAATCCCTCCCAGAATCAGAGTCTTTTCCAATGAGTCAACTCTTTGCATTAGGTGGCCAAAGCACTGGAGTTTCAGCTTTAGCATCATTCCTTCCAAAGGACACCCAGGGCTGATCTCCTTCAGAATGGACTGGTTGGATCTCCTTGCAGTCCAAGGGACTCTCAAGAGTCTTCTCCAACACCACACTTCAAAAGCATCAGTTCTTCGGCGCTCAGCTTTGTTCACAGTCCAACTCTCACATCCATACATGACCATTGGAAAAACCATAGCCTTGACTAGACGGACCTTTGTTGGCAAAGTAATGTCTCTGCTTTTCAATATGCTATCTAGGTTGGTCATAAGTTTCCTTCCAAGGAGTAAGCGTCTTTTAATTTCATGGCTGCAATATCATCTGCAGGGATTTTGGAGCCCAAAAAAATAAAGTCTGACACTGTTTCCACTGTTTCCCCATCTATTTCCCATGAAGTGATGGGCCTGGATACCATGATATTCGTTTTCTGAATGTTGAGCTTTAAGCCAACTTTTTCACTCTCCTCTTTCACTTTCATCAAGAGGCTTTTTAGTTCCTCTTCACTTTCTGCCATAAGGATGGTGTCATCTGCATATCTGAGGTTATTGATATTTCTCCCGGCAATCTTGATTCCAGCTTGTGCTTCTTCCAGCCCAGCGTTTCTCATGATGTACTCTGCATAGAAGTTAAATAAGCAGGGTGACAATATACAGCCTTGACATACTCCTTTTCCTATTTGGAACCAGTTTGTTGTTCCATGCCCAGTTCTAACTGTTGCTTCCTGACCTGCGTACAAGTTTCTCAAGAGGCAGGTCAGGTGGTCTGGTATTCCCATCTCTTTCAGAATTTTCCACAGTTTATTGTGATCCACATAGTCAAAGGCTTTGGCATAGTCAATAAAGCAGAAATAGATGTTTTTCTGGAACCCTTTTGCTTTTTCCACAATCCAGCAGATGTTGGCAATTGATCTCTGGTTCCTCTGCCTTTTCTAAAGCCAGCTTAAACATCTGGAATTTCCCGGTTCACATATTGCTGAAGCCTGGCTTGGAGAATTTTGAGCATTACTTTACTAGCGTGTGAGATGAGTGCAATTGTGCGGTACTTTGAGCATTTTTGGCATTGCCTTTCTTTGGGATTGGAGTGAAAACTGACCTTTTCCAGTCCTGTGGCCACTGCTGAGTTTTCCAAATGTGCTGGCATATTGAGTGCAGCACTTTCACAGCATCATCTTTCAGGATTTGAAATAGCTCAACTGGAATTCCATCACCTCCACTAGCTTTGTTGGTAGTGATGATTTCTAAGGCCCACTTGACTTCACATTCCAGGATGTCTGGCTCTGGGTGAGTGATCACACCATCATGATTATCTGGGTCGTGAAGATCTTTTTTGTACAGTTATTCTGTGTCAGCCCAAACAATTTCAACATGTAATCAATATTAACATTGTTCATAAGATATTTTACATTATTTTTCTTTTAGTAAGTTTTCAAATTCCTTATGTATTTTGTATTCACAGTGTATCTCAGTTCAGTCTAGCTGTGTTTCAAGCCCTCAAATTTCACAAGGCTAGTGGCTGCTATCTTAGACTGTGCAGTTAAAGGGTGACCACTCAAACACAACTCCCTCTGAAGAGCAGTTTTGCTGCTATTCCGCTTGTGCTCAAGCGAGCCCTGTTTATAACCTGCTATTAGCAGAGGCTATTAAGTAATGCATCTTTCTGGACTCATGTTTTCCCTCCAAGCTGTCCTGAAGTGAAGTTCAGAATTTTATTACAGCATCACTTGATTGGCTGTGTCATAAGGACACACACATACACAGTGAAAACAACTAAGTTGCAAAGGTTAGGGGCCGCTGTCATTGCCACGAATGCATTTTCACAGCCATCGATGAGCTACCGGTGTACCTCATGCATCCCTTGTTTCCACTTAAGTTTACCAGCCGCTGATGGCACAGCCTATACAATATGCTTTGGCTTCTTTGACTTTGAAAGAATACTACTAAAGAATCTCTTGACCCTTTCTTTTCCAACATCCTTATGTTCTATGAAATTCGTACAGGCAACATGTATTAGAACAAGAGGTTTTATGTTGACCAGCCCATGACTTCAAAACAGAACTGCAAAGTGATTGAGGGGTAGCCTCAAATAGGGGCTGAGTGCTGAATAACCGATGCTTTCAAATTGTAGTGCTGGAGAAGACTCTTGAGAGTCCCTTGGACTGCAAGGAGATCCAACCAGTCAATCCTAAAGGAAATCAACCGTGAATTTCTGGAAAGGACTGACACTGAAGCTGAAGCTCCAGTGCTTTGGCCATATGATGTGAAGAGCTGACTCATTGGAAAAGACCATGATGCTGGGAAAGACTGAAGGCAAAAGGAGAAGGGAGCAGCAAAGAATGAGATGGTTAGATGGTGTCACCAACTCAATGGACATGAGTTTGAGCAAATTCTGGGAGATAGTGGAGGACAGGGAAGCCTGGTGTGCTATAGTCCATGGGGTCGCAAAGAGTTGGACATGACTTAGTGACTGAACAACAGCAAACAAACAGGTTTATTTTGAAATACTGCATACAGATTTTAAAACAAAACCAAACCACCCAAGATATCAATTTGGAAGCCATCTTCTAGTTTAAATAATGAGTTCCCATCAGTAGTGAGTCAGTTCCTGGCCTCAGTTATGTTTTTCTTCTAGTTCTCAGAAGCAACAACAAAGAAGAAATATGGAGCCAGGTTTGTAACAGAAACTACAGGTCCTGCCTCGTTGCTTTGGTTCCTTGGGGGTTGTTGGAATCTTTGAAGGTCTAAGCATCTCTTGAGAGCCAGCAGCCCTGGTTTCCACCCCACGGTGTTGCGGGTTGGATGGGACCTCAGTCTCCCCCACATTCTCTTTGCTGTTGTTGTTTAGTTGCTCAGGCATGTCCCCCTCTTTGCTGACCCTGTGGACTGCTGCACGCCAGGCTTCCCTGTCCTTCACTATCGTTTTCTCTGGCTCTTTTAATGAAAGGCTGAGAAACCACTTGTGACACATAAAATTAGTTCTCGGAGTGATTTCCCCCATCCAAGCACTATGGAAAGTACCCAGGTGTCTAGGAGCTTCTCAAAGTCCGCTGCTCTTGAGAAACACACTTGAGTGGACACACTTTTCTATGGCTTTGAGTTCCCTAACTGGGGAATGTTACAGCAGTCAAGTTTTCTAGCAGATCACAGAAGTATCTTCTATTAAAAAGATATTACGTTTAGAGTCTGCTTTAGACATTTTAATTAATATATTTAAAACCACTTCTGCCACTGTGAATTAGAAACAAAATACAAATTTTCTACAAATGTATGGTTGCTAGGGGATGGGGTAGGGGAGGAATAAACTGGAGATTGGGATTGACATATACACACTGCTAAATATTAAACAACTTGTTGTATGGCACAGGAAACTACTCAATACTCTGTAATGACCTATACTGGAAAGAATCTAAAAAGAAAAAAAAGTGGATTTTTTAAAAATACCTGAAACCAATACAGTATTATAAAGTAAAATAAAGTAAAAGTAAAAAGTTAAAAAAAAAATACCTGATTCAGTTTGCTGTATACCTGAAACTAACACATTATAAATCAACTATACTCCAATAAAAGTAAAATAAAAACAAACAAAAGAACCCCCAAAGGAACTAAAAAGAAACAAAACACAAGTTTCCTAAGTTGAGGAAGGAAAAATAAATGAGAATGTCTGAATGAATATTTAGGAATTTCAATTGTCATTTCCCAGGGTTCCTTCAACAGAGAACTCTCCTCCCCAAAGCAAGCACTTTATTTTATTCTTTGTGTTTATAATTTATCTTTACTCTCTCACTGGGGCAGTTATGACAAGGGAAGGTCTGACTCTTTTCCTTCAGCCTCGTTTATGTTTGAAGATAGCTAGGTGAGTCAGTCTACCTGGTTCTTGAGCTGCCAGACACAGGGAGGAGGGTTGGGGCTTAACTGCAGGTCCGTTTGGTTAGCCACTTTGTACTGGCCTCAGTTTCCTCATCTGAAAAATGAGAGCTGTGGACAAGCTTTTCCAGTTTTGTACTTAAGTGCCCCTTGGAACTGTGAGGAATTGACCTGGTCTGATACTGAATGAGGTCAGCATACGGCTGGAGTGAACTTGGATTTTCAGTGGGGAGGGGAAAGAAAAGAAAGAAGAAAACATAGGATCAACTCAAGACAAGACATTTTAAGAATGTTACCAGTTTACATAGGGTTCCTCCAACTGCACATATGTCTTTTCTATTCATGCGAGCAGGCCTGAGAAGCTGTGATTTAAATACACACACAAATAACTTTGAGATTCTGCATCTTCTGGAAAATAACAGAAATACATTGCTGTTCTATATTTTACATAGGGCTGAGATCAGAGAGGCACTAGCAGGAAAGAACCCTCCTGACAATGCAGGAGACATAAGAGACTAGAATTCAATCCCTGGGTTGGGAAGATCCCCTGGAAGAGGGCATGGCAACCCAGGATTCTTGCCTGGAGAATCCCATGGACAGAGGAGCCTGGCAGGCTACAGTCCATGGGGTCCCAAAGAATTGAATACTCCTAAAGCAATGCGAGAGCTGAAGCTCCAATACTTTGGTCACCCTATGCGAAGAGTTGACTCATTGGAAAAGCCCCTGATGCTGGGAGGGATTGGGGGCAGGAGGAGAAGGGGACGACAGAGGATGAGATGGCTGGATGGCATCACTACCGACATGAGTTTGAGTGAACTCCGGGAGTTGGTGATGGACAGGGAGGCCTGGCGTGTCGCAATTCATGGGGTCGCAAAGAGTCAGACATGACTGAGCGACTGAACTGAACTGAACTGAACTGAAAGCAATGCAGCAAGAGATTAGAGAGAAGTAGATATTTACTCATAAATATTACCTATAATTTATTACCACAATTATTTAAAAATATTAAAATTCATCCTTTTTACTAATTCTATTTTCTCTATGTCAACCCAACTAATGAGGTTTCACTCTATATTGTATTATGAAATGATAACTAAAACATAATATGCATATATAACATACTTTAATTCTTTTAGAATAAATAGCTATAAAGTTCCTCATCATTATTATTACAACTGTGCATCAAATTGGAGCTTTTTTCCAATTGAAATAAAAGTTTTTCTATCTATGATCCCATGTAGACTATAGAGAAATTTCTTCAAGTATAGCAGAACTTTCTAGAAAGAGAATGAAAAGGCCTGAGATAAACCTTGGGTGCTGACTCCCCAGTCTGTCCTGAACATGGAACTCTACCTAAGAATCGAGAGTAAGCAGTGATATTTAAAATGGATAATCAACAAGGACCTAATGTATAGCACAGGAAATTCTGCCTAATGCTGTGTGCCAGTCTGGATGGGAGGGGAGTTTGGGGGAGAAAGGATACACGTATATGTATGGCTGAGTCCCTTCACTGTTCACCTGAAACTATCACAGCATTGTTAATCAACTATACCCCAATACAAAAGTTTTTTTTTAAGTTTAAGAATTTTTTTATTTCTTCATAAAGTTTTTTTTTTTTAATTGAAGTACAGTTGATTTTTGAGGCTTCCCTGATAGCTCAGTTGGTAAAGAATTGCCTGCAATGCAGGAGACCTGAGTTTGATCCCTGGGTTGGGAAGATCCCTTGGAGAAGGGAAAGACTACCCTGTATTCTGAAGAATTCCATGGACTGTACAGTCCAAAGAGTGTCACAAAGAGTCGTGTACGTGCCGCAGAGTTGGACACGACTGAGAGACTTTCACTTCACTTTCATGTCATAGTTGATTTATTCTATTAATTCCAGGTGTATGAAGTTGTTTTTAATTATGTTTTCCTAATGAATATCATTTTATAATTAAAAATAAATAATATTGTTTATAAAAAGAGTGAAGGAATTGCTGAGATAGCTGTGATAGATCCATTTTATTGATCAATTAAATTATAAATTGCCAAATGTTGATTTTAGAGTGTTTTTCCAGGCACTCAAAATGAATCTTTTTGTATTAATCCTTCTGTCTTCAGATTTGAAAAACAGGATTTTGAATGGAATAATGGATTAAAAAACTATTATTATCCTACTTTCTGTGAGGTCATGGAATTATATGCCACAAAAACTTGAAAATTTCATGTTGTAGTATGCAATAAAAAAGACCTAAAAGAATCAGCAACAATGAAAGCAATCATTCTACGAAACTACATTTTCTAAGTTTCATAAAAATCTTAAGATATGCATTGTAATGTTTACATATTTTTAGATTATGGTAAGATTATTAAATAATATTATATAATCGATGTTCCAGTAATAATCACATTTCTATGGATAATGCTCCAGTGACTGAAGTAAGATAATAACAATTCTGTTAACAACTAATAAGGACATATTGTATGACACATGGAACTCAGTCAATATTTTATAATAACTATAAATGGAATATAACCTTTTAAAAACTGTAAATAACCGGATTGTATACCTGTAACATATATATTGTACAGCAACTGTATGTCAGTTAAAAATTTGTTTCAATTAAAGAAAACAATTTTGGGGAAGAGATTTTAGGAAACATATTGCCTATTTCTCAATCAAACAATGGTCAAGTCAGATTTAAACTTAAGGATAGGATTGTCTTGGACTTCCTAGGAAAAATGCTATGCATGCACGCTCAGTCATGTCCAACTCTTTGTGACTCCATAGACCGTAGCCCACCAGGCTCCTCTGTCCATGGGATTTCCCAGGCAAGATTCCTGGAGTGGGTTGCCATTTCCTGTTCCAGGGGATTGTCTCAACCAGGGATTGAACCCAAGACTTTTGCACCCCTTGGGTTCCCTGCATTGACAGGCAGATTCTTTACCACTGAGCTACCTGGGAAGCCTGAAAAATGCTATAATTTAAACCTGCTCAAAAAAATGAAACAACTTTTGCTATCTTTTTTGAAAGAATAATGGTGCTAATTCTAGAGAGTTCACCTCTTCTTAAAAGGTAGAGTGGAAGAATGAAATAATCTTTAATGAAATTACAGCTGAAAAATAGCTATTATCTGTCAGCTAATTGCCAATTTGTTCTTCTATGTTTAATGAAAGCAATCTACAGAGATCATCCAAAACTTATTAGAAATAATTAAATACATAAACTCCAAGACTTTTTGTCATATATTTTTGCAGAATTGGTAGGATTTTGTTTTTTTTTTTTTAATAGCAAGAGCAAGGGAACAGATGACCGTCCAAATATGACGACAAATAACCCCCCGAATGAACTCAGGTTCTTTTCTAGTTGAACTACTGATTTGGAAGTTCACTAATGTTTCACAACTACAAAACGAGTAACTCTTATTTCTCTTGACACCTTAACAATGCCAATTCCATGAATATACCCAGCCTAAGGAGAATTTCACAAGTATTATTGGGAAATAAAGTACTTCAGGGTGAGTTTTGAAAAGGGGCATGTAGTAAGTATTTATATAACAGTGGATTTGAATAATTTTTAAAAAGAATTCAATTATAAGAAGTTCTTTAATTGTCAAGTTCTCCATTTAGGAAGCATCTCACTTTTTTCAGTTTTTGAGAAAAATATCTCAGATCAAGTCTATTTCCTTACCACTTACGAACTAGGAAATATTTATTTAGCTAAGAACTCTCTTTTGCTGAAGACATGAAGTAATGACATGGACTTCTAAGGAGGAAAGAGGAAAACTTTACCCGGTGTACCAGAGAGGGTTCCCCTTTGTGCCCGTAAACACCGTGATGAGTTGTTAACCTACACTGACTCCAGGTTCAGCACAACCTGAAAGGAGAGTGTCCAGAAACTGCCTAGTGACCTCAGTGCAGGAGACCTGGGCAGACAGACCTCTTCTCTGGATCCATACACCTTTCTAGAGATCACTGTTCAATACTGGCACATTAAACAATGACATGAAGTCAGGTTTTCCCCCTCACTAACCAAGCTCGCAAGAGAATTCATTTCTTTTCTTTTTGCCTCAGGCATCTATAGGCTAGCAATTTTTATTCTGTTACTGAAATGATTTTCCCCCATCCTTCCCAATTAGAGTGGAAATGGATGAAGACATCAGGTTAACCCCTTGCTTACCAGGAATGAGACGGGAACTCACATGGAAGCTTTCTTTTCACTTTTGTATATGATTTATTTTTCTAATAATGGTAAATGATGGTTCAATTAATCATACTATCTCCCAAAGACACTCCTTTAGCAAAAATGTGATAATGCCTTAAGGTAAAGCAGGAAAAAAACCCCAAACAAAACAAAAGACCCCAAAACAAAATCTAAACTTCTTTTATGAGAATGTTGTTACTTATCATCTTTACGTGTTCTAGAATTCTTATGAATAAAACTAGATATAAATTTGGGTACACCCTAAGAAGTTATAGCGATAAATGCACACTTCTTCCCTGTATTACAGAGAATAGATACAGTAAAAGTGGAATTTTGTTTGTTTGTTTATCCTAAGGTTGAAATACCTGGAGCTAAACAAGAGAAGTGTGGATAAATATCTAGAAGCATCTGAGACACCTGAAACTTATTAGGGAAGCTCTTCCCTCCACAAATCTAAGAATAAAAACTTCTACAGAAAAATATCTTCTGTTTGTTGATCTTTAAAATTTTGGCATGTTGAAATCCAAAGTACGTAGACCTCAAATAACTCCTCGCCAGAAACCTGTGGAACAAAAGTCTTTTCTCTGCTGAAGGTCTGTTTGTTTCACTTTCAACAGAAGAGAAAGGAGCATTTCTGATGTGTGTTATATCAGCAATCCCTCAAAAAGCAAAACTCCCCCTGGGACAAATTTTTGAATCTTTAAAAGCAAATATAATTTTTTTAAGGAAAACTGATATATGTGTTTATATTGACTTAGTAGGTCAAATAAATAATTGATCATATCAGGAACAACCTGGAGTAGCTCAGGACACACAAAGATGTTGGATTTTGGCTATGCCAGGTTTTAACAGGTTTGGGGGACTCATTTGCCTGAAGACTAAGACTAGGTCACTTGGCCTCTGGGGATCCCTCGTGTTACTTGTCTCCGAGAACAAAGAAAGCTGTAGAATTGATTCATCAAACCTGAAAGCTTTGTTTATGCTAGTGGACAAATAAGAATGATCAGTAACATTCATTCAGAGCTGCAGCTGCTCTGAGGCCCAGGCAATGGGACAAGGGCTACCCAGGCCTTGTTGCTGTTGTTCAGTCGCTAAGTTATTTCTGACTCTGTGTGACCCCGTGGACTACTGCAGGACACCAGGCTTCCCCGTCCCTCACTTTCTCCTAGAGTTTGCTCAAACTCATATCCTTTGGGGCTTCCCAGGTGGCGATAGTGGTAAAGAACCTGCCTGCCAATGCAGGAGACATAAGAGATACAGGTTCAATCCTTGGGTCGGGAAGATCCCCTGGAGGAGGACGTGGCAACCGACTCCAGTATTCCTGCCTGGAGAATCCCCATGGACAGAGGAGCCTGGAGGGCTACAGTTCATAGGGTCATAAAGAGTTGGACATGACTGAAGTGACTTAGCATGCATGCATGTCCATTGATGCGTTATCTCATTTAATTCTCTCCATGATCTTACTAAGTTTGGAACTCTCATCCCCTTAAGTCTAATGAGGTTAAAGAGCATGCTCTCGGCTATGTAGAGATGGAGCAACGAAAGCAAGAACTTGACTGGCTGCACTGAGAAATCAGTCTTTGAATTGTGTGTATTGTTAATAACCTTTCGTCTTCATGTTTCTCACCGAAGAAGTTTCGTAGACAGTGACTTTCCAGAAGGACAGCCTTTGCTTCTGCCAGGCTGCCCGTCCCCAGTTCAAGGGCGTGTTGAAGCAGGTCCCCTCAAGGAATGTGACACCAAGAACTGAGATGCTTCCGAAGCCTTGAACCCAGAGAGATGGATTAATATTTCAACGGCTTATTCCAGAATGGTACTTAAGGATGAGAGCCCATCTCAATTTGGGTTTGAGCCCAGGGCCTTACGGTTTAAATAGAAAATGCATTAAAGCCCTTTATTTAGAGAGCCGGATGCCACTTTTAGGGAGCAGCCCCGGTTCTCCTTCTGACTTTGTTGGGAGTACAAAGCAAATAGGTGTCTCAGGGTTGTCATTAGTATTCATTATTTATTAGGACTTGTGGTGTACTCATAGCCTGGAGGGTCATGATCTGCCTGCAGTGGAAGGCTTGACCCTAAGGACAGTGCTTCCCTGGTGTACAGGCTTGGGGGGTGGGGCACTCTGACAGAGAAAGAAAATCACAACAGGAGAAAAACACACAGCATCACCTGTGGAGGGGTCAGGAACTCAGCTGTACGTCTCTGATTTAGAAAGCAGCAGAAGGACATTGCCTTGTGAAAAGCTTTCTAACAGTGACTTCAAAATCATAGATTGTGACCCATTCAGTGATTTCAAATGAAACAATAATAATAACAACCACAACAGGCTTCCCTGGTGGCTCAGATGGTCAGCAATCTGCCTGCAAGGTGAAAAATCCCTGGGTCAGGAAGACCCCCTGGAGAAAGAAATGGCAATCCACTCCAGTATTCTTGCCTGGAGAATTTCAGGGACAGAGGAGCCTGGCCAGCCACAGTCCACGGGGTCACAAAGAGTCGGAGACGACTCTGATAACTACTATTACTATTATACATACGCCAGAAAGGGAAGAAAAAGAAATAGAAGGAGATAAATTAAAGAGCACTTCACAAGTAGTCAGAACAAGTATTGCTTCCTGGCCCTTTTTTCGATTGCTAGAACCATCTCCTGAGCCATGGTGGTGGTGGTTTAGTCGCTAAGTTGTGTCCAACTCTTTGCGACCCCAGAGAAGCCCACTAGGCTCCTCTGTCCATGGAATTTTTACCTGCAACCTACCTCCTATGGTCACTTGCAATTCAAATATGTTTGAAAGTTTCTGGCCTAAAATGTCTTTTTTTCTTGATACTTATTTTGTTAAAGTGACTCGGTGGGGGAGCCTCTACGAGTCTCTGTGGGTCCCCTAACCTGGCTGTGCCAAGTCTAGAGCCTCTGCCACTGGCAGAAGGTTTATAGAGAAGATCCCTCTCAACCATCACTGCTGAAGCACTTGGAAAAAGCAGACATGATCATCAGAAGTCAAAGATTATTATAAAACAAATCAGAGGGAAACTGTTTTGAAGGCTGCTTTTCCGTGGAATGGCCTCTGATCATTTTGAGAGGTGAAGAGAGTCTGAGCAAACATTTTGTACAATCTATTCATTGAACTGTGGTGCTGGAGAAAACTCTTGAGAGTCTCTTGGACTGCAAGGAGATCCATCCAGTCAATCCTAGAGGAAATCAATCCTAGCTATTCATTTGAAGGACTGAGGCTGAAGCTGAAGTCTAATACCTTGGTCACCTGATGCAAAGAGGTGACTCATTGGAAAAGACCCTGATGCTGGGAAAGATTGAGGGTAGAAGGAGAAAGGGGTGACAGAGGATGAGACAGTTGGATGGCATCATCAACCAATGAACATGGGTTTGAGCAAACTGGGAGAGATAGTGAAGTACAGGGAAGCCTGGTGTGCTACGGTTTATGGGGTCGCAAAGAGTCCAACACAACTTAGTGACTGAACAACAATGAACAATTCATTCTATATAGAGAAAAAAGGCTCCAAACAATGAGTGGTTTTTCCCAAATCCCCTAATAGTGACCCATCTGGGACCTCGGGACCTGGGAATTAATGTTCTGTCCCCAAACCTGCTACTATTTCAATAGCCTTGCTGTTACTCCTTTTAAAACAGGGATAGTCTTGTGAAATTTTATTTACAGAAAATTTACAGCTCACAAGAAAGTAAATTGATTTCTTCCCTTTCAAAGTGGTTTCCTGATTGCAATCACATAAACTAAACTCCAGCCCCCGGAGAAATTGCAGGGACTGAGTAATAAATCTCCAAGGAGAGATACTGAGAATCTTTGGGAAATCTCAAGAAATAATGAAATAAGATGCAAAAAAGGAATGACTCAACTCCTACCTGAAATGTCAATCAGGAAGGGATTTTAAAAATTGTATTGGAAAGGCAGAAGAGAGAATGTCTCTTTTCTCTCTTTGTTCGTCTAAACTGAAAGTAGTGAACCAAAAACATGTCACCCCAAAATGTCCCATCTGTCTTTCCAGTGAGGGGGAAATGTGCTATAAAACAAAAGACTCGGATGATACAGCAAGGTCGTTGCTCAATGCTGTGTTGTAACACTACTTTTAACTGTCATTGAGGGCCAGGATGGCAAATATTGCATCAACTCCTCTGCAAGGTGTTTCCTGGGCTTAGCAGGCAGGGTTGTTCAGGGGCGGTGCAATCTATTCTTGTGGAGGCCAGATAAAGCCTTGTGCTCGGGGCCACTATCTTTCAGTGCTGAGGCTGTAGATAACACAGTTTCACACCGCTGCCCAAGTCCTGCTTTCCCAATTTGTAAGTCTTTATTGCTAAAGTCTCTTGTGTGTGTTTTATCAGACACATTTTATCATCCTTCTCCAAACGCCCTTTGTCAAAGTCAGCCTTTGAACTTCTTTTGCATATACGTCAAATGTGACCGATGATACAGTATATGTAAAGGCTTATCTTCTAATTCTAAAGAAAGAGGAACAGAGTCATTGATCTTTCTGCTATAATAGACTTTTGAGGGGCCAGTGTGTGTGTGTGTGTTTGCACAAGTGGGCATGGATGCTGGAGGGACAGGAGGTATAATCTTGTTATCTATCTTTTTAGATATTATGCAACAGATTACTCTAAGCAAATCGTTTGTCTTTTGTTTTCTGAACAAATTAAACCTAAACATTGAAGCAGCACAAAAATTGCTATCAGCCTGTTTTGGATGGTGCTAAAAGATGGGGCTGACCTCGAGGGTCTTGTTCCCAGGACCCCTGTGTGGACAGCACACCAGGACAACTCCATGTTCCTTTTGCGTGCAGTTTGTGCACACACAACAATAAGATTCTTGCGCTCCTCTCATTTGATATGGGCACCCATCCTCACAAGAGGGACTGATGCTCTCTCACATCGTTTATGGGCTTCCCTGGTGGCTCAGACGGTAAAGGATCGGCCTACAGTGCGGGAGACCTGGGTTCAATCCCTGGGTTGGGACGATCCCCTAGAGGAGGGCATGGCCACTCACTCCAGTATCCTTGCCTGGAGAATCCCATGGACAGAGGAGCCTGGCGGGCTACAGTCCATCACACCGTTTGTATCTCCTTCACACGGCAAGCAGATGGAGTCCATCTGGATCACACCAGAAAGGTTTATAACTCTGTCCCTCCCTTCTCATTTGTTTTATGCAAAATCTCAACACTGCTCTGTGAAAATCAATCAGAAAAGGTGAGATGGGGCCAGATGGGGGTGTACTGTTCCCTTCTGGGACACAGAGACAACTTCTTTTTTTTTTAAATATATTTTTTGTTTATTTATTTATTTGGCTGTTCCAGGCAGCTCATATGCTATACCCAACACAGAGAAGGTTGAGTGCTTATGGGGACAATATTACACTTCTTTAAAAAATAGACAAGGATTATGGCATCTGGTCCTATCACTTCATGGCAAATCAATGGGGGAAAGTGGAAATGGTGTTAGATTTCATTTTCATGGGCTCCGAAATCACTGTGGATGGCAACTGCAGCCACAAGATTAAAAGACACTCGCTCCTTGGAAGAAAACCTATGATAAACCTAGACAGTGTATTAAAAAGCAGAGACATCAAAATTCCATCTAGTCAAAGCTATGGTTTTTCCAGTAGTCATGCCCAGTTGTGAGAGTTGAACCATAAAGAAGGCTGAGCACCAAAGAATTGATGCTTTTGAACTGCGGTGTTGGAGAAGACTCTCGAGAGTTCCTTGGACAGAAAGGAGATCAAACCAGTCAATCCTAAAGGAAATCAAGCCTGAATATTCATTGGAAGGGCTGATGCTGAAGCTCCAATACTTTGGCCACCTGATGCAAAGAGCTGACTCGTTGGAAAAGACCCCGATGCTGGGAAAGATTGAAGGCAGGAGAAGAAGGGGACGATAGAGGATGAGATTAGGTAGCATCACTGACTCAATGGACATGAGTTTGAGCAAACTCTGGGAGTTGGTGATGGACAGGCAAGCCTGGCGTGCTGTCCATGGAGTCACAAAGAGTCAGACGTGACTTAGTGACTGAACAACAACAACAACAAAAACAAACACACATAGATGACGTATCTTATATCCTGCATGTCCCTGGAGGGAGATGCAGAGGATAATGAGTGCTGAGATGAGTCAGGAAGGTTGACCGTGGCTCTCTGGTGCCAGTCAGACCATCCTTTCTTCACTGATGGGAAGGTGAGCTTCTCTCAGGGTTGGGAAGAGAAGCAGATATGCCTCTTCAAGAGTCACACCTGCTCTTTTGAGTTCTGGGTCCTCTCACCAAATGTCCTCACTTCTCATCGCCTCTTTCCCTCTTTCTTTTTTCTCCTCCTTTTGAAAGCTTCCCTGCTGGCTTGCACTTGGGCCACTCTGCAGTGTTTTATGGCAGAAAGAACACCACCAGGCCAGGATGGACAGTGAAACAAGCTAACGGATTCAATTTTAAAGAAATTGAAATGTGCACCAACTGACCCTGGAATCAGCTTCCACCGACCAGCTGGACTCCTGGCTTAGCTCTCCCTTCCCCAGGGACTCACAGACTTTCCCATCCTAGGCCAGCCATCCTGAAAAACCAAAGCTTCTGGGTGGGGTCCTGAGTCATGCCTCATGGCTCCCTGGTGTCTGGCAAGGGAACAAAGAACTTGGCTTCTGTTGCTCCCTCACCTTTCCCCCTCCCCGCTAGTCAGAGGCTCTGGGCTCTCCCAGGTCCTAGTTTTTCTCCTTTCCTGATCCAGTCGTCAATGATGGAGATCGTTTTCAAGACGTACCTACTTTTTCTAGTGGGGAATTCATTTGGGCTTCTGGCAACTAAGAACAAATGAACTGGTTCTTTCTGAAGTCAAGAACTGCATAATGAAAGCAACATGCAGAGGCGGAAAGGTCCCTTGGGCATCATCCTGTCCATCACAAGTCCTCAACGCGGCACTAAAGCTCCCGTGCCCCACTGAAACCCAGCACCAGACAGAAGCCTCCCCGCCTACCCCTGGGCACATGGGACAGAACCCTTCCCAGTGGGTGTCATCCTTACTCGTCAGCACCGGGCACTACAGGTGGGCTTGTGAGTGAATCACACACCAGCTGGGACTCCTAATAAGCATGTTGGCATGTTGGTTGCCATGCCCTCCTCCAGGGGATTTTCCTGATCCAGGGACTCTCATTAAGTACTTTTTATGAATGAATGAATGAATGAATGGACCAATGAATGATGAGGACCAGTGGCAGCCACCTCCCCTCCAGCCTGCTGTGCCCTGAGGCAACCCAGGTCTCATATTGAGGGGGGAACTGATTGCCAGGTGTGGAGTGCTGAAAGAGCATCTCCTTTATGACTTGCTTCTTTTAATCTCCAGGTCTCAGTCTGGGAGCCCGGGGAACCGTGCCCCTGTTCCTGACTCTTGTTGCCTTGAGGGTTTTGGAGGTTGACATGGTCAGCAACCCGAAGAAGCGCCTCAGATGGCCTGTGAGTTTCAGACCCAGCGATAATCATAGCTGGCCCGCAGCCAGAGGAGGAGGCATCCCACTAACAGGAGCAGTGGATGCTATGGTTATGCAAATGCATGTGTTTTTTTTTGTTTGTTTGTTTCCTCACTTGGATGGTAAAGATTTCTGGTTAAATCAAAACCAAAGAAACACAACAAGGGAGACTCATCTGTCTAGGCCTCCCCACATCCCAGTGCTTCAGCCTAGGCCCTCATCCGACACCTACAGACCGTTGTTTTCCCCGTCTTTGGGGTGCAGGCTCAATCGAGGTGGGAGGGATTCTCTCTACATTTGGGGAACCCACATCTGATGGGTATCTGAAGTGCCAGGCCAGTCTCAGCATTGTTCCTGGATATGCAGTACTCAGATGGATGAGCGTCTTTGGATCTGATCTAAATAGTCTGAGCTGATACAAACCAGGGCCTGGGAGAAGCTCCGGCCTTTCTACCCAGGCAGCTCATGGGCCCAGGCCAGGCTGGAGACAGGCCTAGAACTGCAGGAGCAGGGAGAGTGGTGGGCCTTGCAGGGGCTTGTCTCTAGGGCAAGTGAGACTCCAGCAAAAAAGAAGCCTATAGGGCTTTGCATAGAGCTGCCCATCTACCAAAGAATGGAGATGAGCAGACTGGAGTAGACCTTCTGCAGTCTTGTCTGAAGGCTTAGGGACACGTGTTGGCAAACCCAGAGCTAGGTAGCATCATGGGGTAGCCTTTAGCAGCATCAGCAAATTCCTACTTTTCTGCTCCATGCCTCTGAAGCTTTGTCACTTTCCCTCTCCCCGTCTCCCTCTCTTCTTTTGGTTCCTTCAACTTTGTACGATTTTCATTTGGAATTCAGGGCATCTTTTGAACCACCCTGTGACACAGGGCTTCAGGTAGGTATGGGCAGTGGGGACCTTTAGGCTGTATTCTTTAATAATTCACATGGCAGCTTTGTAAAGATACTCTTAACTGCTTCTTTAAAGTAATTAATTGATTTTCTGACATCAGTTAACCATGTATTCCACTGACACGAAGTTGCATTGAGGGTCTCGATTGGGTTGAAGAATAATGTGGCTTAAATTCAGCCCAGAGTTTAGCTTCAGAGACTCTAAAAATATGCATCTATAAAAGGAAAGGTTTTTTTCTTTTTTTTTTTTTCACATGGAGTGTTGTCTAAAAATCTAAACCATATGTACTTTCCAGGCCTGTCAATGGGCTAAAATATAGGATCCAGTGTGTGTAGCTGCTCAGATGTCGAACATTCAAGAAGCATGAAATAACCTACTGTTACTCAATACGGTCAACATTCTGGACGAACATTCGCCTGGGGTCTGCGGGGGGAATTCACTCTCTCAGTCGATGTCTGACAGGAGGAATGCCATCAAAACACAGTTTGCTCAGGACTCTTAGAAGAAGACAGACCAATTGTCTACTAGGGGTTGTCACCCATCTCCTGGCAGACCGGGTCTTTCTGTACCTGAGTTTGGAGGATCCTTTACGGCTGCCCATGATGGAGGCATTCTGCATAGAGAGGATTCCCATCCACGGTGCAGACTTTATTAATGGGGACATGAAGACCCAGACTAGTTAAGCGGCTTACTCTGGGTCATGCAGTGAGTCAGAACAAGGTCTTCTGACATCGCAGTCTCTGTAGGGATTCATGTGACAGAATTTTGCAATGAGGATACAGGGGATATTCAAGTGTTATACCTGCCAGGAAGTTGTTGTGTATATTTGAGCATTGATGATGCCTGTGATGTAAAACTCCTTAGAATAAACTTTCAAGAAACCAGGGTTTCTTCCCCATTCCTGAAACCGGCTGCTACATGGAGGCACCCCCCACCACCGCGCCCCCGCCCCCAACACACAGGGAGACGGGCTCTCATCTCTTCCCCTCACTTGGTGAGTTGGTGGGTTTGGGAGAAGGAAGTGATGCATGTGGGAACTTGGTCCCCTCCCTTGCTCCTCCGGGAGCTGGTGACTGCAGGGGGAACACACTTTGGTCTGTGTCTCTGTGTGGTGTGTTTTGTAAGCCCAGCACTGGTGCAAGGTGCCTGAGACTGAGAGTGAGGCTACTGGATACTGAGCGCATTGCTGTGGGGGAGGGTGGGCATTAGCTTTGCTCTCCCAGGTCTAAGCTTCCTTCTGCAGCCTGGCTTTGAGCGGCAGTACAGCTGGCCTTCGGACCTGCGTCTATGCCACTCCCTCCTGCCTGTCACATTATTGATTCAGGATTCAGGAAGGCTATCATTGATTGGACATGCTTCAATCTTCAGTGTTCAGAGTATAGAGCATCTGAACATGAAGCTGGGATCTAGGCTCATAGGAGAACGAGCCCACGTGAACTTGATATACTCAACTCAGAGAGCTGAGTCTGGCTTCCTGGCTCTGTTACTTCGCTTGGATTGGTCAATGAATCACTTTCCTGAATCACAGAATGGGAACAGTTCTTCCCTTATAGCCCTGTTACGAGGATCCAATGAAATACCCTGTAAGACTAATCTTCAACTATATTTAGCCAATCTGTTGCCTTATGATGGCTTGGACATATTGAACTTGAACTCTTTCCATTGCGTCAGAAGAAGGACATATAAAAGTATTTAAAACCTTAAAACATTTCTACATTGTGCGACTTTATGTTTAGTCACAAAGTCATGTCCAACTCTTCGCAACCCCAAGGACTGCAGCACGCCAGCCTTCCCTGTTTCTCACCGTCTCCTGATATTTGCCCAAATTCACGTCCATTGCATCAGTGATGCCATCCAACCATCTCATCTGCTGTTTTCCTTTTCTCCTGCTGCCTTCAATCTTTCCCAATTGTGCTACTTTACTTTTTACTAATTTGAGAACATTTTAAGCTCTGACTAAGTCTTACGAGGAAGAAAAGTTAATGGAAGAATGAAAAGCCAGGTGGAAAAAAAGGGAGTGGACCTTTTAAGAGGAGGGAGAGCAGTAAGAAACACCACGCAGGTAAATTTCAGCTCATCACCCGTCTGATACTGCTGAGAACGGACTTGGACTTGACATTCACATTTAGTGATTATTTGAATTATCGTTCCTTCCTCCTTGTTGAGCTCAACCCAAGTGGGTATAAAGACACATGCTTATAGCACTTGCTTTGATTTCATAGAAGCGTTGCCCCGTGGTGAACCACAAAGGAGAAAAGCAATTTAAACTTATTGAAGAAGAGTTATATGCAAATGTAAAAGGTTCTTATTGATATGTATATGCCACTCTAGTTTGATGGCATCTGTTACCGAGTTTGCTGCTTCTTGGCAAAGTGCAAGGTGTTGTCAGAGTAAAGAAATAAGGGCAAGAGATCCAGAATGTTTGGATGACTCATTACAGAATTATCTTCAAATTTTAATGCTTGGCATATTCCATCTTTTCTTCTAAGTCAGCGTTATTTTGCTGACATGAAGAACAAACCATAACATTTTAAATATATGAAAAAAAGTATCCTCAAGGGTTCCAGGTGCTGAATATCAAGAGCCTCTTCACGTTCTTTGTCTTAGGAAGTGAAAAGCTTTTACCTCGAGATGGAAGTTGTCTTCTTTATTCTTTAAGTATGATAATAGGAGATCCAAGCAGATTCAATAAAGCATATTCTGAAAGTTACTCAGGTTTAAGAATAGAAGACTTTTGGGCAGAGGGGGTGGGGAAAGGGACATCAATTATTTACCATGGCCCTGGAGATGGAAGACGGTCTCGAGATTTTGCTGAAGTCACTGATTGATTTTCTGACCCAACAAAGGAAATGAAACTCCAGTGGCTCGTTGGTTTTACACGTCTGACACACCACCCCCTGTTCAGTGCACAGCTGCATTTCAGGCTCTAGAAGTTTGTGTCCCAGGGCAGGGGAAAAGGTAGTGATATCTGCACCACCTGGTGATTACAACCAGACTTCCCTGATGGTCCAGTGGTTTAAGAATCTGCCTGCCGATGCAGGGGACAGAGGTTCGATCCCTAGTCCTGGAATATTCCACGTGCCATGGAGCAACTAAGCCCGTGTGCCACAACTACTGAGCTGGTGCTCTAGAGTCTGTATGCTACAATAAGAGAAGCAGCTAGAGAGTAGCCAGTGCTTACTGCACCTTGAGAAAGCCTGCGTGCAGCTATGAAGATCTACTACAGCCAAAACTAATAAAATAGGCAGATAATAAAACAAAAAATGAATACCTTTAAAGTTCTTGATGCAATCAATAAAATATGAATTCCATAGTCACGCAAGCACTTTGCACCCATATACAAAGACCTGGCCTGGATATTCTCAAGGAGTAATATCTACTAAAGGCATGGCCCTAACCCTTACCCGATGCACAGTCCAGAAGGAGTGGCTGTTTGATCACCAAATACTGTTTAATGTAGATTATAATGAATGTGATGATGGAGGAATAAACACAGTGTCAAAGGAGCTTAGGAAAGGGGAGAAACGAGCTCCATCTGGAAGAGGGCTGGGGACGCTTTGAGGAAGAGATGGAGGGAGGTGTGAGCCTGGAGAGAGTGTAGGCTTTGGGAAGAGACTTTAAGATAGCTCACAGGACGTGAGCAAGGGAGGGAGGACTCAGAGTGGATGTGATGGATGCAGGACGCAGCTGCAGCACATGCTGGCCTGGGGAACAGAAGATCCAGGAGGGACTGGAGGCTGCAGGGAGGCCAGCCACATCAAGGGGTCACATTTACTGGGTGCTTACTGTGGGCTGCCAGGCACTAAGTCAGTCCTGTATGGATATTATCTAGTTTAATGCTCATAATAACCCTTCAGTTAAACAGCAGATTTATAGAGAGTCTTCCCTAGTAGCTCAGCAGGTAAAGAATCCTCCTGCAACACAGGAGACTCCAGTTCGATTCCTGGGTGAGGAAGATCCCCTGGAGAAGGGATAGGCTACCCACTCCAGGATTTTTGGGCTTCTCTGGTGGCTCAGCTGGTAAAGAATCCACCTGCAATGTGGGAGACCTGGGTTTGATCCCTGGGTTGGGAAGATCCCCTGGAGAAGGGAAAGGCTACCCACTCCAGTATTCTGGCCTGGAGAATTCCATGGACTGGATAGTCCATGGGGTTGCAAAGAGTCAGACACGACTGAAAGGCTTTCACTTTCACTTTCTTTCAAAGAGAGTCAGTAATGTCTCCAATTCCACTGAGACCATAAGTTCAGAGACAGAACCTGGACTCTGTTCTGTTTGCCATCGGCCAAGCCCCTGCCCTGAATGCATTCTGCTCCCTGTATAATGTGAAGTCTTATATCCAAGTCTGTCCCTAAGGGGTTTGGAGATTAAAGTTCTGACTCCAGTTCCAAAGTATGTATGGAGCTGGGGGGCTTCCCTACACACTCAAGGAAATCTTTCTCTTTTTTTAAAAAAAATTTTTATTTAAATTTATTTTGATTGGAGGATAATTGCTTTACAATATTGTGTTGTTTCTGCCATATATGGATGGTTATGATTCATTATATGATTGAACATGAATCAACCATAGGTACACATATGTCCCTCCTTCTGAAACCTCCCGCCCACCTCCCACCCCATCGCACTCCTCTAGACCCTTAGCACTGGATTTGAGCTCCCTACATCATACAGCACATATCTACCAGCTATCTAATTTTACATTTGGTAATGTATATATTTCAATGCTTTGAACTCTCTCAATTTGTCCCACCCCCTCCTTCCTTCCCCTGTGTCTAGAAGTCTGTTCTCTATGTCTGCATCTCCACTGCTGCCCTGGAGACCGGTTCATCAGTACTGTCTTTCTAAATTCCATGTATAAGTGTTAATACATGATATTTGTTTTTCTTTCTCTGACTTCACTCTGTATAATAGGTTCTAGGTTCACCCACCTCATTAAAACTGAGTCAAATGCGTTCCTTTTTATGCCCAAATAATATTCCATTGTATATATGCACCACATTTTTCTCTCTTTCTGACTGAAATACATTTTATTTGCAGCGTTGTGTTAGTTTCAGGTGTACAGCAGAGTGATTCAGTTACAGATATATATGTATGTCTTTCTCTTATTTAGATTCTTTTCCCTTATAGGTTACTACAACGTATTAAGTATAGTACCCTGTTATACAGTAAGTCCCAAGGAATTCTCTGACACCAGCTGGTGTCCTACAAGTCAACTCAGTTCTGATGCTACCTACCTGGAGACAATGTCAGATCTCACCAGTTAAGGCTCAGTCCTACGAGACTGCCCACACCCCTCCCGCAAGGCAGATGTCAAGTGCAAGTCCAGGTTGTCACCGGTTATGAATTGGAGGTTCCAAAGACCTTCCTTCTTGGGTTTGATTAATTTGCTAGAGTGGGTCAGAGAACTCAGAGCAACATTTTACCTGCTGCTGCTGCTGCTCCTAAGTCGCTTCAGTTGTGTCTGACTCTGTGAGACCCCGTAGACGGCAGCCCACCAGGCTTCCCCGTCCCTGGGATTCTCCAGGCAAGAACACTGGAGTGAGTTGCCATTTCCTTCTCCAATGCATGAAAATGAAAAGTGAAAGTGAAGTCTCTCAGTTGTGTCTGACTCTAGCGACCCCATGGAGTGTAGCCTACCAGGCTTCTCCATCCTACCAGATCACTGGTTCTTTGGAAAAGCCAGATAGAAGAGATGCCTAGAGCAAGGTATGGGAAAAGGGCCCAGAGCTTGCCTGCTCCTTTTTCAGCATGCAGCTCTCCTCACCTCTGTGCGTTACCAGCCCGGAAGTTCTCCCAACCTCGACCTTTTGGAGTTTTGTGAAGACTTCATTCGATAGACAGGCTGATTAAATCATTAGCCACTGGGACTTGAACTTAACCTCTAGCCCTCCCTCCCTCACCCCCCATTCTGCCCAGAGGTTGGTGGTTGGGGTGGGACTGATAGTTCTAAACCTCCAATCACATGGTTGATTCTCCTGGCAAATAGCCCCCATCCTGGGTGCAGTCCCAAAGTCACCTTATTAATACCGCAAGAGACCTCTTTATCACTCTCATCACAGGAAATTCCAATGGTGTTAGGTGCTCTGTGTCAGAAATGGGATTTCTTATTATAAATCACAATGTCACAGGAGACTTGTTTCCCAAGAACAGGCAGCCATTATGGAGGCACCACAAGACTGATGCTGAAGCTGAAGCTCCAATACTTTGGCCATTTGACATGAAGAGCTGACTCATTGGAAAAGACCCTGATGCTTGGAAAGATTGAAGGCAGGAGGAGAAGGGGATGACAGAGGATGAGATGGTAGGATGGCATCACCGACTCGATGGACATGAGTTTGAGCAAACTCTGGCAGAGAGTGAAGGACAGGGAAGCCAGAAGTGCTGTAGTTCATAGGATAACAAAGGGCTGAATGCGACTTAGAGACTGAACAACAGCCACAGATAGTCCTCAGCACACCTTTGCTTCAGGGGGAGCATCAGAGATCCATGGGAAGGACAAGTCTGAGTGGGCTGGGGTTGGAAGCCCATAGACCATTTAGGAGATAAGGAGGTGGACTTGGTGAGGGGTTTGTGGCAGCCATGGAAAGGGAAGGCAGATGGAGAAGAGGTGGGGTAAAGAAGAGTCAGAACTTGAAACGTTGGGGTGGGGCTCAGGCACAGGAAGAGATGTCCCATAATGAATCACTAAGTGGCTTTTGGTTGAATTCAAAACATTAGAATTCTATTAATATATGAGCATTCTACTTTCCACTTCTGAATGCACGAGTATTTGATTCTTAGGCAATAAAAGATGTTGGGCAGAGTCATATTGCTAAGTCAAACCTAGGGTACTTTTTACTGGATGAGAAATATAATGAAATAATGGTATCCTTTGATATTCTTTCCTTGGAAGAAATATCTCAAAGGTGATAGACAGATGGAAAGGTGGACAGACACAGAGAAAATGAGAGAGAAAGTCTGCTATGTTTAGCCCTCATATAAGTGCTGAAATGAATGTGGAGTCTGGCAGGTATGAAAGGCAAGCCAGTTATCACCACTAGAACTTGGAAGCGATGTGTGAAATGGCTCAACAGAACCCCAGATCCATAAACGGGAGAATAAGAGATAGCTATAAATCCTTGGCTCTTGTCCAAGTTATGAAGCTGTGGTAAGATCAGCTTGACCTAAGAATCACTCTGCAATAAACTGAGTTTTTCCCCTGTGGGCGCTCAGTGGATAGTGATACTTCTCACCTTGAAAACCTCTTGGGAACATTTTTCAACGTGGGTCTATGACAGTTGTCCTCTGGCTATGAGCTGAAAAAGTCTGGCCAGTCATCAGCACTGAGAGATTAACATTTCATTCAGTGAAGTAGTTATCCCCAGATGCAACAGGTATGTGGAAAGATCTACATTTATCAGATTATTTTCAAAATTTTTGCTTATTTTATGTACTCTGCTCTCTTATAGATGCTCTGATTTTTTTCTTGGTTGGGAAGAAATATCATGATTTTATAATTATGAGGGCTGTATTGTCAATCTTTCACAAATTTAATAAATTGCATAAAGTAAAAATTCATAAAATAGATGTAAAATTATAACACAGTATATTTTGAGATGAAAGTGAAAGTTGCTTAGTCGTGTCCAACTCTTTGTGAGTTCATGGACTATACAGTCCATGGAATTCTCCAGGCCAGAATAGTGGAGTGGGTAGCCCTTCCCTTCTCCAGGGGATCTTCCCAACCCAGGGACTGAACCCAGATCTTTCACATTGCAGGCGGATTCTTTACCAGTTGAGCCACAAGGGAAGCCCAAGGATACTGGAGTGGGTAGCCTATCCCTTCTCCAGGGGATCTTCCTGACCCAGGAATCAAACTGGAGTTTCCTGCATTTCAGGCGGATTCTTTACCAACTGAGCTATGAGGGAAGCTCAATTTTTGAGATATAGCATAATATTTCAGAGAAGGCGATGGCACCCCACTCCAGTCCTCTTGTCTGGAAAATCCCATGGACAGAGGAGCCTGGTAGGCTGCGGTATGGGGTCTCGAAGAGTCGGACACGACTAAGCAACTTCCCTTTCACTTTTCACTTTCATACATTGGAGAAGGCAATGGCAACCCACTCCAGTGTTCTTGCCTGGAGAATCCCAGGGACGGGGGAGCCCGGTGGGCTGCCGTCTATGGGGTCACACAGAGTCGGACACGACTGACGCAACATAGCAGAGCAGAGAGCATAATATTTAATGCCAGATGCTATTGCAGTATTTCAATTCATTACAAACTAATATACCAATCCCTTTCACATCAGTGCTATGAGGTAGTATTATTATCATTATGCATATTTTACAGATGAAGAAACTGAGCCACAAAGGTATTAATTAACTTGCTTAAGGTCACACAGCTAGCAGGGCTGGCAATTGAACTCAGTTTGGCTCCAGAGTGCACACTCTTAATCAGTTTCTTAAAGTGCCCACTCTTGATACCAAAACTTAACCCTTGGTGTGGATTCCAAAGTACAGTGTTTGAAAAGTGATGACCACCGAGACAAGACAGTTAGAGGGGAGAAAGAAGGTCTGATCTAGTAATCAACCAGATGACTGTGTTCTCAGTCGTGTCTGACTCTTTTGAGACCCAATGGACCGTAGCTTGCCAGGCTTCTCTGTCCATGGAATTTCCCAGGCAAGGATACTGGAGTGGGTTGCCATTTTCTTCTCTGGGGAACCACTGAGAACCCGATGACTAAATTCATTTATGACTGTATTTAACATCTGCATTCTTTTGCTGGAGACCAGATAAGGGAACTCCCCAGTTCTTTTGACTTCTTGACCTATTGACCCAGCATACTATTTTACCAGCTTTGCATGGAAGTCCCTGCTGTCTAAGGTTTCACCAGCAGTATGGCTTGTCCTTTGCTTCAGTGGTCTGCCCTTATTCCTCTGGGGCTTTTTCCCCACCCCATATCTGCATGTGCCCAGCAGAGCTTGACTCTTGGGGAAAAATGATTGACCAAATTAGTGTGGAGATAAAAATACTTCCTTCTTTGATTGAGTGGTTTACTTATAGAACTGAAATAAAAATAGATCCAGGAAGTGGCAGGTATTTTGGAAACTGATACTTGAGTATTATTAGATTTAGGTTTTTGCCCCAGGCAAACTTTGGAGATTTTTTTTTAGGAAAGACTATTTCAGATGACAGTGCTTCCCTGGTGGCTCAGAGGGTAAAGCATCTGCCTGCAATGCAGGAGACCTGAGTTTGATCCCTGGGTCAGGAAGATCCCGTGGAGGAGGAAATGGCAACCCACTCCAGTACTCTTGCCTGGAAAATCCCACGGATAGAGAAGCCTGGTAGACTACAGTCCATGGGATCGCAAAGAGTCGGACATGACTAAACACTTTTCATTTCAGATGAACACTTTTAGGGGTGAATCAAATAGTAAATAGAACAGGCACACCCTATTCTATGTTAGTGCTGTAATTCTGAAACATCTTTGAAAACTAGCTTTAGGCATCATTCACAGAATACATTGTTTTGAGCCAGTCCTCCTGGCCAGGCACTATTTTAGGAACCGGGATAAGAGCCCGTGAACCAAAGGGCAAAAACCTCTTCCTCTGGAAAGTTGACCTTCTCTATTCAGAAGGGGAAAGCTGAACAGATTCAAAGTCCATGTTTTGCACGTGGACAAAGCAAATAACCACTTTCAAAATAAAAAAATGCTCTTCATTTTTACATCCTCGCCTTCACACTATTTGCCCCGTTTTGTTGGGGATTCTCAGCTATTTTCTTCCAAGGATATATTTTAGCATCTTAGCACATTTTATGGCCTCATCCCCAAATCCCCTTCCAAAACCGTCCATTACTATTCTAGAAAAATGTCTATTTCTGACTCCACAACCAAAGGCTTCCCCAAGACCCCAGGTTTCCCACCTTTCCAAGCAAGTCATCATAGATGGTGATAGTCCCCAGTTTCTGGCCAAAAAAAGATGAAGCAGACATAAAAGCACTTGAAGCTCTTGGTACCACCTATAAGGGGATAACTGTCAATCAGAAACTCACCAAGAATTTTTCCAATTGCTAAGCAAATGGGACAGTGAGTAATACATGTCCACGGGCAGTCCCACCTTTGTTCCTGTCGTTTATGCCACACACAATTACATTCCGGAAGACACTGGAAAGCATCTTTCAGAGTGAATCTGCACAGAAGGTCTTAACTCTTTGCAGAGTAAAGGCAGTATCCTATTCCTCATCTAAAATCTAGAATTAAAAGCCTGGGTTCTCAGGCTGCCCCGATCCTCTGATGATACTGCAGAGGTTGGAACAGTTATAGATGTGTCCACATGGACAAATCACATATTCTCTAAATAAGCCCTTTGTGCAACTACCAGGAGCTTCTTAAACATGCTTTCCCCCTTTTGTATTGTAGTAAAGTGTTAATCGCTCCATCGTGCCCGACTCTTTGTGACCCCATGGACTGCAGCCCACCAGACTCCTTTGTCCATGGGATTTTCCAGGCAATGATACTGGAGTGGGTTGCCATTTCCTTCTCCAGGGGAGCTTCCCAACCCAGGGATCGAACCCAGTCTCCTGCACTGCAGATACAATCTTTACCGACTGAGCTACGAGGGAAGCCCATGTATTGTAGTAAACTGTACATAATTCACCATTTAAACCATTTTATGTGTGCAACTCCATGGGATAAAGTATGCTTACTTTGTTGTACAACTATCCATCTCCAGGAAATTTTCACCTTCCCAAACTGAAACTCTGTACCCACGAAACACTACCTTCCCATTCCTCCTTCCCCCTAACCCCTGTCACCAGCATGCTGTGCTCTGTGTCTGTGGCTTTGACTGCCTAGGCACCTCATATAAGGGTAATCATGCAATAGTTGCCCCTTTGTGATGGGCTTATTTCCCATAGAATGACATCTTCCAAGTTCATCTGTGTTGTAACTTGTGTCAGAATTTCTTTCCTTTTTAAGGCTGAATAATATCCTATTGTATGGTTAGACTGTATTTTTTTTTTTAACCTATTCAGTGTTCGATGGACCCTGGGGCCGCTTCCAACTTTTATTAATGCTGCTCTGAACATGCTTGAACAAATATAAATGTTCTTATTCACTCTCTTGACAAACGGATTTTTAAAAATGTGGTAGGCTCAACTGTGAACACACTCCTAAAAATCTGTAACAATAAGGTGAACTTAACTTTTCTAGGATACTTTGTACCCTTTAGATAGATTCATTCATCTGTGGGACAGATGAGTGCCCACCAGGTACTAAGTACTCTATGAGATTTGGGGAATTCCAGTAGGTATGGTTCTGGCTTTTAAAGGAGACAGATCTCTAACTGACGGGTTAGGCTGACACCCTGTGTGCCTTCAGAAAGGTGTGTGCTGGCTAAAAAGAGGGAGAATGCAGCTGCGTTTCACCTGTCCTGAATGGTCGGTGGAGGTTCTGAGTGGCGGTGATACCAGATTCAAGGGAGAAGCCCCTGAGATATGTGGTCCCTGCTGTATACTGTTTGGTGCAGTTCTCTCAATAGTTTTATGAGGTAGGTGCTTTATTTGCCCCTACAATATAGATAAAGAACCAAGGCTTGGAGAGAGTAAGTAATTTATCCAATGTCACACACCTAGTAAGAAGCACAGCACTTTACAGTTCTTAACTACTCTATTATTCAGGTGTTCCAAACCAGAACTCACAAAGTAATGTGGAGGGTAGGGTGGGAGGAAGGGCATTCCAGGAAGAGGAAACAGCAGGCTGGATGCATGGACTAAGGAAGGCCTATGGAGGAATTAGAGAACGTCAGAGCATCCTAATGACTTAAAAAGCAATGGCCGTCTTCAGCAATATGGATGGACCTAGAGATTGTCATCCTGAGTGGAGTAAGTCAGACAGAGAAGGAGAAATATTGTATGACACCCCTTATATGTGGAATCTAAGAAGAAATGATACAAATGCACTTACAAAACAGAGAGAGACTGGCAGACTTAGGGAACGAACTTGTGGTTGCCTGTACACACTGCTACATTTAAAATGGATAACCAACCAGGACCTACTGTGTAGCACAGGGAACTCTGCCAAATGTCATGCGGGAGCCTGGATGGGAGGGGAGCTTGGGAGAATGGATACATGTATATGTATGGCTGAGTCCCTTCCCTATTCACCTGAAACTAACACAGCATGGTTAATTGGCTATAGTTAGTTAGTTAGTTAGTGTTATTTTCTCCGTCAGGTACGACTCTTTGTGACCCCATGGACTGTAACCCACCAGGTTCCTCTGTCCTTGGAATTCTCTAGGTAAGAATACTGGAGTGGGTAGCCATTCTATACCCATCTTCCCTACTCAGGAATCAAACCCAAGTCTCCTGCATTACAGGCGAATCCTTTACCATTTGAAGCACCAAAGAAAGTGAAAGTGAAGTCGTGTCTGACTCTTTGCGACCCCATGGACTTTTGACTGGAAAATCCCATGGACAGAGGAGCCTGGTGGGCTGCAGTCCATGGGGTCGCTAAGAGTCGGACACGACTGAGCGACTTCACTTTCACTTTTCACTTTCATGCATTGGAGAAGGAAATGGCAACCCACTCCAGTGTTCTTGCCTGGAGAATCCCAGGGACGGGGGAGCCTCATGGGCTGCCATCTTTGGGGTCGCACAGAGTCGGACACAGCTGAAGCAACTTAGCAGCAGCAGTAGCAGCAGGACTCTAGCCTACCAGGCTCCTCAGTCCATGGGATTCTCCAGGCAAGTGTACTGGAGTGGGTTGCCATTTCCTTCTCCAGGGGATCTTCCCAATCCAGGGATTAAACCCGGGTCTCCAGCGCTGCAGGCAGACGCTTTACCGTCTGAGCCACCAGGGAAGCCATTATGCCCCAATACAAAATAAAAAGTTTAAAATAATTTGTAGACATTAAAAACAATTGCCTCCTGAAACCCTCAGTGTTTAGACTTGGAGGGGAGCCCCTGGTTTCTGTATCCCTCATTTTCCTTCTGGTTAGGGTCGCAACTGTGACCTGCAGAGAACCCCGACAGTAGGAACCCATGATATTATCTGCCTGATTTGGGTCCCTGCCGCTTGTAAGCTTCTGGTATAAACATATGGAAAACATAAAAATCATTTTTACGGAATAAATATGTATCTACCGTGGACTGATGGTTTTTTCTAAGCCAGATACTCTTCCAAGTACTTCTCATGTATTAACATTCTAAGTCTTCACAGCCAGCCTTAGAGGTAGGTCCCAAGATGGTTCTCTTTTACAGAGCAAAATAAATCGCAAGGAAGATAAGCAACTTGTTTCTGCTAAAACAGCAAGGAATGGGCAGGGCCATGATTTGGAGCACACAGAGGTCCCCCAAATTGCAGATGGATTTTGCCAACGTCCTCCTTTTGTGTCAGATTCTCAAGGCCAACTTTCTCTCCCTGGAGTTATGCAGTGAGGTTCTTGGTCCACCCTTTCTGAGATTGCTGATCCCTGGCGGTTAGGACAGGTGTCTACACAGCTCAGGGAGCCCAGAATGCCAAGTGGAGATACTGAGCACTTGAGGCTGTTGATCCCCTTTCATCCTGTGCAGCAGCAGAGATGAACTGTCTATATTTAAGTGGACCTCTTCAAGGGGCAGGCTGTCACTGTCCATTAGCTTTGTGGTTTCCATTTCTTTCCAGGTTACAACTGGACTCGTGAAACAACCGAGCGGGGATGACCTGGGTCCCTCTCGTCTTGAACTAGCAGTTGTGTTCATTTTTTAAGTCACAATGTTATGAAAACTGGAGGCACAATTCTCCAGAGTCAGAACTTGATCTCAAACATGATTCTAATTATAGTTATTACAAAAAAAAAAAAAAAAAACCAAAACCCACACGACCTCCACAACCCCTACCACTTAGTTGCTAACTTTATAAAACCTAGATGTCCCGTGGGAATTCAAAGTACGCATGAGCAAAACGGAACTCGGGGCCAACCCCACACCTTCCTGTCGTCCCCATTTCTCTGAGCAGAAATTCTGTCACTCGTCCCTCAAGGGAGACGCTCACTCCTTTCTCAACATTGCGATTCTGTCAGTTTTGCCTCCTCATGCTTGGTGCACATTTCTCGACTCCTTCCCACCCCCAGTGTTTCTTCGGCCTGCCGTGTTCTCTCTAGAGTTGATTATTTCTTTCCCTGCATCTGGCTTTGACCCCAGGTTGCCATCACCTTCCATGTCGCTACTGTAACATCTCCTATATTCAGGCCCAAATGCATTTCCATGCCGGGAAAACTTCTGCAGTCACTCACCACGAAGGCCCCGCCGGGTGGATCTCTGTGTCTCCTGCCTTCCTCCTCTTGAGTCTCCGGCTCTGGTTGTGCTGACTCCTTTGTGTTTTCCTAGCACATTAGGCCTTCCCTCACTCACGCGGTGACCCCCTCCAGTACCCATGGTACGTCTGGATCCTGCCCCGGTGATGATTTACTTGCTTCTCTTCTCCATGGCTCCATCATCAGTCTATCTGCAGATCCTGGCCCACGGCTAGGCTGCAGTGAGGCTCATCCCCTCATTTCCTGCCCACGAAGAATTCAGTTCAACTAGACTTCAGTAGACCTTTGGTGACCACTGACAGTGCTAGGCTCTGTGCTCTGTGCCGGGAATACAGAGGCTCCTGGGGCATGGTTCTCATCCTTAAGGGACACCAGGCTATGAGTCAACATCCACAAGGTGTACTGGTGGCCCTGGGAGAGTGGTGACTAATTCTCTCCGGGGGTCCGGATTCCTGGAGCTATGATGTCAACGTTGGGCTTGTGGAGGGATGAATCGGAAATTGGACGGGGGTGGTGGTGATGGTAGGAACTGGTGAGGAGGCATTCTGGTTAGAATGAGCAATATGTGAACAGGTGTGATGGTGCAAAAGAAGAAGGCGTCTGAGGGGCTCCTGTGTGGTTTAGCAAGTCTCCTGGGGCCTGAGACTCAAGAGGACAGCAAGAGCTAGCTGGAAAAGTACCTTGTTTACTATGCTAAAATTAAAATTTAATTTAAAATTTAATTTTTAAAGTTAAAATTGTATCCCCTTCCCTGGAGTGTCTGCTTCTCCATCTTCCCTACCAAGATCCACCCAAGTGCAATGAAATCCATCAACCCTTTCAAAACTATCTCGTCCTTCTAGAATAATTCTATGAATTTCCATAGCATTGGTAGTTTGGGTCATTTAGCTGAACACTTAATTTTACAGGTCTTTTATTGTTCTCTAACTGCATCCTGGGAGACTTTTTGCTTCCTCAGTGCTTTGGATCAAATATGTTGAAGTTCTAACTCCTAGTTTATCTGTGAAGGTGACCTTTTTGGAAATAGGGCCATTGCAGTTATAATCAAGTTAAGAGGAGGGTTATTAGTGTGGGCCTTAATCCAATATGGCTAAGGTCCTTATAAGAAGAGGAAATTCCATAGGATGACATAGACACTTTAAAGGCTACATGATGTCAGGAGTAGAGATTAGAGTGATGTGTCCAGAAGTCAAGGAACCCCAAGGATTGCCAGCAAGCACCAGAAGCTATAAAGAAGGAAGAGCTGTCCCCTAAAGATGTCAGAGGGAGTATGGCCTTGCTGACACCTTGATTTCGGACTTTGGGAACTGCAAGACAATACGTTTCTGTTGTTTTAAGCCTTGCCGTCTGTGGTACTTTGTTAAGGCAGCTGCAGGAAACTAATATTCCAACTAAATCATAAGTTCCTTAGAGGCTGAAAATAGATGGTATATTTTAGCATCATTACAGCGTAGCTCAGAAACGTGTTCAGGAAACCTCATTTACTGCCCGAGTGCTTGGAGTGGGGGTGGGGTTTACAAGGTTAGGAAGGGCAGAGAGTTTTGTCTGTTACCCAAGTGCCAGTGCTGTGGTGGGCCTTCCTGGGCATCTCATTTAGCCATGGAAAAGCTGGGTTTCTCCCCATTAAATTTACCCTCTTCCATGGCGATGAAAGGCAACTCTAAGGGTAGAACATGCACAATTGTTCTAGAAGGTGAAACTTCGAGTAACTTTGATCCACTTTTTGCTTGGTTATAATTTCTAGGTTTTTAAAAAATGAACAGGTATTACTTTCATGATAAAAGGCATGTATTGTCTTTTTAAAGGCAAATGTCTTACGTGCCCAACATGAAAAGACAGCACATTTTTATTCTTGATTGATTAAATCTGTCAGCATTTGGATCCACAGCAAACACAAACTTGGGTTTTTCTAAAGCTCTTTGGGGCTTCTCATAAGCAATGTTTTGAACAGATCAGGTTAAGGTATGTGAAAGCGTCATTCCAAGTGGGATTTTTTAATAATGCAATAAGAACTGAAGATTTAGTAGGGGGATTTTTTTTTTTTCCTAAGCATAGGAAGAAGCAGGTAGTTGTTTATGATTCTTTGTATGCAGCATTTCAGTTTTTCTCTTGGTCAGACAGATAAAACAAATGTCCTTGAAGACATCACACCTTCCATCGAAAATCAAAATTTCTCAACAGAAAAATGCAAGGATAGTGAGAGAGGCAGGCACTGTCTATAATCAGTGGCTCAGTAGCCCTGTGATTTTTTTTTTCCCTTCCCTCTGCATCTCTTTCCCCAAATGTCCTGGGCTTTTCCACTTGGCAAAAGTGCTGTCAAGGGCTTCCCAGGTGGCTCAGTGGTAAAGAATCCTCCTGCACTGTAGGAGACACGGGTTTGATCCCTGGGTTGGGAAGATCCCCTGGAGAAGCGCATGGCCACACGCTCCAGTATTCTTGTCTGGAAAATCCCATAGACAGAGGAGCCTGGTGGGTTATAGTCCATGGGGTCGCAAAGAGTTGGGCATGACTGAGCAAATAAAACACGACAACAAAGTGCTGACAAAGGATGAACTGTGGGAACCAGTTGCCTGCACAGTGAGTTACTGAGCCAGAAGTGGACAAGAAAACAAAAACGGTGAACTCAAACATTTCAGAAGGTTTGGAGCAGGGAGAAAATTGATGAAGAAAATGAGTGCATTAAAGAACAGCATTTATGGGGTGCCGACCCAGGGAGAGAACTCAATCTTGGAAAGCAGCACTCAAGAGCAAACAACAGTAGCTTGGACTTTGGCTTTCTTTTCCCTTGCCGCACTCCCTGCAACACAGAATGCATACACGCTAAGCTACCTGTGTGGTTTCTTCTGGTGCACAATTGTAGGGTAACTTGATAGTCAATCAGTAATCAGTTTACCATTTGCTGACTGGATAGCTCAGTTGGTAAAGAATCTGCCTGCAATTCGGGAGACCTAGGTTCCATCCCTGGGTTGGGAAGATCCTCTGGAGGAGGGAAAGGCTACCCACTCCAGTATTCTGGCCTGGAGAATTCCATGGGGTCGCAAAGAGTCGGACATGACTGAGCAACTCTCACTTTTTGCCTATGAGGCAATTACTTTTCCAGAGATGCGCTGTTTAGGATAGAAGTCAGTGGGTGGTATGCAAAGGCCCTGTTCTAAAGGTGGTCCCTCTTCTCTTCTGTTTGTTGGGTGGATGGGGCAACTCCTTTCTCTCAAGGCATTTCCTTTGTTTATAGAAGACTTGCTTGTACGTTTGGACTCTGAATTCTGTACATTTCCCTTGCGTTGACTTGGTAATTTGCAGAAGCGCCATTTTTGAGCATTGTAGCATTGTACACTGGCTATGTTAGAGCATGGTAAGGATGCTAGTAGAACAGATTAGACATAGTGTCTGCTGCATAGCATATACTTGAAACAGGTTGTCTGAAAAGAGTTTGCTTTAGGGACACCATCACACCACCTGTTGCACTGATGATATTCAGAGGTTTTAATGCATCCATTAATGTATCGTCTAGTCTGCTATAATAACTCTAGTAATGTAATGTCTCTTCTAGAACAGTGATTCTCAACTTTGACCATACATTAATGATTATCTGAAGAGGTTTTAAAAATCATGATGCCAAGGCTACTGCCCAGACCAAATGAAATCAGAATGCCTGAGAGTGGGACCCAGTCATTGGAATTCTTGAGAAACTCCCCAGTTAATTTCATTAAGAAGCACAATTTGAGGACTATTTACTACTCCAGACTAGAGTTAGGCTATCTAAAAGTAGCTACTAGTCTTATGCAGTAATTTGAATTTGGTATCGTTTAATATGAATTCTTCAGCTGCAATAACCAATTCTTAAGCACTTAATAGCCACATGGTGGCTACCACAAGGGAGAGAGTAGATTGTAGAAAGTGCTCATCATGGCAGAAATTCCACTGGACAGCGTTACTCTACAGTCTAGAGTTTTAGATTTATGTCTAGTTCTTCATCTTAAATGAATACCAAACAACCACATAATTGACAAGAATTTTAAGTAAAGTATTTTTGAATATTGTTATCATTTCTCTATCTTGACATCCATCTCTGAAAGGGTCAAGTTACAATCAGAAAGGTAATTAAAACAATTTAAGATTTTCTGGACAAAGCTACATCCTTCTTGGGAGAAGGAGATCTGATGTACAGGGCAAAGCAGTAGTGTGCTTTCTTGAATCATAGTAGTGGTTGGGGCCCATGGTGGTTGTCCAAGCCCTGTAGAAGGGGCACTCCTTCCAGAATGCACTGATGAATTCTGGGGCTCAGAAAGGTCCATACGACCTTGTAAGTTTCTTTCTCTAGATCTCCTTGGGATTTCACTTTGTGGATAAAATCCTCTTTAGAACTGTTCTTATTCTGCCCCCAATTTTGGAATCTGTAAGGAAGCATCTAGGATGCCCCCTTTATGACAACTCTGGACCAGCCTGAAGCAACTTGCCACCAAAAACTAGAAGGTTAGAAGCAGATTTATCCTCAAAGTTAATAATACAACTTATTAAATGCAGTCCTTATTTGGAAAAATCAGATATATAAGTCAGAACTTTCAACAAACTCCTGAATTCAACAGTGGGTTGCTATTTCCTTCTCCAGGGGATCTTTTGACCCAGGGATCAGGGTATCTAGAATTGCAGGTGGATTCTTTACCACTGAGCCACCAGGGAAGTCCCAAGAAGAAGATGTATTTATTTAGAGGTTTGATTATAAAACACTCCTATAGCAACACTATTGATCTTAGGGGAAAAAGCAAAGTGGAATGTGGAATCCAGTAGTCAACTTGGAAATAACATCATTTTGATAAATTCACTCCATTTAAACTAATGGAAATAGATTTATCCCCAGAATTTTTTTTTTTTTTTTTGGTGAGGAGAGGGACGGGAGACAACAGAAAAAAGGCATCCAGGGAGGATACTGATTTCTTTGCTCTTTACCTAAGGCAGATTCTCAAATTTTTGACTTTTTATGGAGCTTACCAAGGTGCCCAGATCAGTCCTTCAGTGGAAAGGGATTTTGACTGAACAACAGAATCACCAAGGGAAAAACTAGTGCTGGTTTTGATAAAATACTGATGAAGAAAATTTTAAAAAATACTCAATATATGATTACTGTAAGGAGAACAAGTGACATGAACAAGAACGCTGGTTCTTCAAGAGATAAAACTAAGAACCATCTTGAGCCCTTCAGTAGGGTCCAGCTATAGTAATTTTTACTTAAGTCAGTTTTCTGCTGTCCTTTTCCATTCCCCTTCACCAAACACACACACACACACACACACACACACACACACACACACACACACAAGCATGTGTGTAGGAGACTCCTCACAGTAGCCTCCTGAGACCTCTGAATGGGGCTATCTGTGTATTCTTTGAACTGTCTTGGAAAATTTCTAATATTTAAGTATTCATATATACACCGTAGCAGATACAAAGAAGTATCACAAAATTGTTTGTTCTTTAAGGATAAGGATGCCCCATATCTAGAGCCAGTTACTCAATTCTAAGGTCATACCCATTTTCTTCTCGATTTATAGAAAGATGATGATAGCTTGTCTCCCAGGAATTTCATGGTTGGTTCTGCTGGGTATTTCATATTTACTAACCAGCAAACTCAGGCTTCCCTGGTAGCTTAGCTGGTAAAAAATCCACCTGTACTGTGGGAGACCTGGGTTGGATCCCTGGGTTGGGAAGATTCCCTAGAGGAGGGCATGGCAACCCATTCCAGTATTCTTGCCTGGAGAATCCCATAGACAGAGAAACCTGGTGGGCTGCGGTCCATGGGGTCACAAAGAGTTGGACATGACTGACTGACTAAGCTGAGCATAGCACAGCATAAGGATTGTCTAATTTATCTCTGAGTTTTTCTTTGTGATTCTTGGAGCCTAAAATCCTGATGAATGTATACAGGGGATTTTGAAGTGGTTTGTGGTAGTTATTCTTACACACCTATGCCAAGAAATGACTGACTCCTTAAAAAATGTCTCCAATAATATTATTATTTTTCTAAGTGTCTGGAAGATAGAGTCTTTGTTTACTAGGGATTTTTTATAATTGAAAACAGGTTAATCAACATATCTTGCTGTTAACAAAAACAACTAACAGTAGCAATTAAACACTCTGAACCTAAGGTAGATTCTAGATTACTAATTTTTTTCTGACCAGAGGAACTACAGCAGGGATGGCCAAATAAGGTTCAGCTGGAGTCTCAGTTCTGATCAATTGGTACAGTCTGAGGATTCTGAAACCATGACTCAGACTCAGGAGAAAAGAGTGCTGTGATCAATTATTTATGTCTGCAATAGGCAAGGGGTGAGGGGAAGGTGTGGGGGTATACATGCCAGATACTTCCAATCTCCAGACTAAGGCATTTGGAGAAGATAGTGGAAGATAAGGCAGTACAGGAAGGTTGGGTTCATGTTGAAATTTGTATGTCTTTCTGTAGGCAGTGGAGTCATGGAAGAGTCTTGAGCATGATGGAAATATGATCAGATTTGAGTTTATAGGCAACCAGCTGGGCCATGTCTGTAAGATGAATTGAAGTGGGACAGTGTACCCGAATAGGAGTTCATACAAAGAGACAAGGAAAAAGCAAATGTAAGAAACATTAGAATTTCCCAGGAGCCAATGAAAACCATGAAATTTCCATTTTGGATGATTTATTCATAGAGAGTCTTGTTCTTCTCTGTATCATTTCCCAAATAGAATGCTTTGTATATCATAGACATTATAAAACTGGATAATGAATTGCTCAGAGGTTAAAGCATCTGCCTGGAATGCTAGAGACCTGGATTCGATCCCTGGGTTGGGAAGATCCCCTGAAGAAGGAAATGGCAACCCACTCCAGTACTCTTGCCTGGAGAATCCCATGGAGGGAGGAGCCTGGTAGGCTACAGTCCATGGGGTCGCAAAGAGTCGGACACGACTGAGCGACTTCACTCACTTCACTTTATATATATGAGGGGATGGAGGAATGAATGAGTTAGTGAATGAAAACTAGGAGGAGATAGCTTTTACTACATTTTGAGTTTGAGGTGTTGGTAGAGCCTCTATGGAGGAAACGTGCCCAGGCCAGATGCAGTTCCCCAAGTTTCTCCAATCATGACACCACTGAAAGGTTATAGATTCCTTTCTCTTAGCAACTATTTTCAATGCATCACTTTCCCCTATAGCTGGGCCAAGATGCTCCTTTAGGAAACCATGCCAGAGGTCTCTACCCATCTAAAACAATGACTACTTATTGAGGACTCAAACTACATACTTTGTGTGGTCCAGTATGTCATTAAACCTTTATGACTACCTAATATTTCATGCACGCTCCATTGCTTAGTCGTATCCAACTCTTCAGACCCCATGGACTGTAGACTGCCAGGCTCTCTGTCCATGGAATTTTCCAGGCAAAATACCGGAGTGGGTTGTCATTTCCTTCTCCAGCAGATGGGGAGAGTTTATTTCCACTTTCTGCAGAAACAGAGACCAAGCCTTGGAGAGGTTGAACCACCTGCCAAAGCCCACAGAGTCGGTTGCTAACTCAAGAAGCAGAGCCCAGAATTAGACCCCAGGCCTATTTCATTTTCTCATGCTGCCTCTCATTCTCATCACCTGCCTCCCAGGTGATCTATTCTAAAAGAATGCTCATCCCAGGCTGTTAATTTCATGTCAACTGATCATGTATGGTGAACCCTGCATCACACTTTGCATTTTCTATGCTTTCCTTCTTCCTTGTTAATTTGCCTCGTCCCTACTCCTGTGACCACTTAGATGTTCTTCCCTGTTTCCCAGACCCATCTGGGTCCTCATTGCGTCTGGGTTCTCTTTTATGCTCTCACTTTCTGCTATTTCTCTCATTGGTACGGACGCATCTAGGTGCATAGTGATCACGCATCTTTGGAGAAACCCAAGATAATCTGTGTAAGAAAACATGGGACAAATGTGGGTGCATTGTGGTATGGGTTCAAAGCTGCTGGCTTTTACCAGGGATTGGAGAGGCTTATGCATAAGACATTGACTGTTTATTCTGGAAAATTATTTGTTGAGACCATCTTGATGTGAAGTTGTTTAGAACTAAACACCTCTTTTCTAACCATAGGCCACTTGCCTTCTACACTCAGCACCATGAGACACATGATTGTTACATGCTACATATGGGCCTGCAGGCCTGTTTCCCAAACCCACATAACTAGGTCAGAGGACATCCGGAGCTAGGTCGTGATGAGGTGATGCTGTTTACATTGATTTGTTTCAGTGACTCTAACACGGTAAGTTACTAATGATACACTTGACGTGGGATATTTTAGAAGTGGCGGGACGTTACCCATCCTTCACCAAGTTTGGGTGTGCTTTTTTGAAAACCAACTTCGGACAAGTTGGAGTCATTAAGATTTATTACCAGAAAAGGAAACTGATTCCATTGTTTTACTACATTCAATGTGTACCGAGGTGAATGTAGAAAATTGTCAAGGCCTAGGTTCCTATTTTGGAGAAGGAAATGGCAACCCACTCCAGTGTTCTTGCCTGGAGAATCCCAGGGGCGGGGGAGCCTGGTGGGCTGCCGTCTATGGGGTCGCACAGAGTTGGACACGACTGAAGTGACTTACTAGTAGCAGCAGGTTCCTATTTAAATAAAAAATTCCTATGTCTTGCCTTAGTCTTTGGTTTGACTTGGCATGCAATACACTGCCCAAGAGAGTTTACCGAAGCGGACAAGGGTCTCTCAGTGCAGCTTGGTTTTGACCTTCATGTCATGCCCAACTGGCTACCTATATCTTGGTCTGGCTTGCTTTGTCTTGCCAGGTGTTGGGAACCTTGGCCCTGGAGGCGCTAAAGAATTACAAGGATTCCAGAATGTGAATGCACAGGCTGACTAATGTGCTGGTGTTTTAGGGGTCATGAAGGCCATGTCAGAGAAGCAGAAGGGCAGTGTGGAGGGCCATGGTTTGTGGCTGCTGGCTCTGCAGGTCTAGCAGTGAGAGTGGAGGGTGTGATGGACTCAGAGAAGGTGGCTGTGTGGCTGTGAATCATGGCAAGAGCTGTGAAGTCAGGGGTGGGAGCTGGGTTGGAGAATAGGCACATGACCCACGTGTTCCACGGAGGTTTCACATGTCAAAGACATTCAGCCGCCCCCCAGGAAACAGAAGTCCTTGCCTATTTCCCGCCTCTTTCCTTTCTCCCCCGCTCCCCCCCGCCAACTTTATTCATTTACTCTCTCTCACGGCCTTTCTCTTTCACACTTTTGTTTCTGTCTTCAACATTTGACGATTTAAAATATGATCTCTTTACAGCTAATGAATTCTTAAGCCAATGACATTTAAAACAGTGAAATTAATAAAAAGGATTAGAAAGGAAACCAAAATATACTTCTATAATTAAAAGAATGTGTTTCTCACATGTCCACTGATTCTAGTTGACTGCTCTTGAGGAACATAAAGAGAACCAAGAAATGGATCCCACAGTTGCGGGCTCTCCTTCCACACCACCCTTTCCCTTTACAGAAATCATGGGATATTTCTCTTCAGGATGGAAGTTGGAGTGAAACTGGGCTTAAATCCTGACTCCAAAAATTCAACATTATATGACCTTGAGGTAAGTACCTGTTTTCTTAGCTTCTCCTTTGCTACTCAGATAATACCTTCACAAACATACACAATATGGAAGTTTAAGAAAGATAAATCAAATGTCTGGGAAATGTGACTCTGAACATTTTTCAACAGCACTCTGGATTCAGGGATTTGGTATTGGTGGTAATCATACAGATGTGAGAGTTGGACTATAAAGAAAGCTGAGTGCTGAAGAATTGATGCTTTTGAACCGTGGTGTTGAAGAAGACTCTTGAGAGTCCCTTGGATAGCAAGGAGATCAAACCAGTCCATTCGAAAGGAAGTCAATACTGAATAATCATTGGAAGTACTGATGCTGAAGCTGAAACTCCAATATTCTGGCCACCTGATATGAAGAGCCAACTCATTAGAAAAGATCCTGATGCTGGGAAAGATTGAAGGTAGGAAGAGAAGGGGATGACAGAGGATGAGATGGTTGGATGGTACCACTGACTCAATGGACATGAGTTTAAGCAAGCTCCAGGAGATGGTGAAGGACAGGAAGCCTGGAGTGCTACAGTCCATGGGGTCGCAAAGAGTCAAACACAACTGAGCAACTGAACAACAACCACACTTAGAAGAGACCTATACTTATGAGACCACACTCAGAAGAGGTCCAGCAGCCCGCCTTCTAGATCAGAATGCCTATGTGAGCACCGACTGTGAATTCATTTATAACCTAAACGCTATTTGTCCACATCCATCAAATAAAACCTGAGACTTAAAGACCCAAGCCAAAGTGTTCATTCACCTCTTTAGATTCATTTCTGATAACCGTTGAAAATTCAGTCTCTCTGTTTTTTTTTTTTTTTTTACAATAGCCCTCTGTCATTTCCAGAAAATGTTTTAAATTAGTATAAAACTTGGCTAAATTTAGCTTTTATAGAAGAACGAATAAAACATAATTAACTGTTTAAAGAAGAAAACAAAAACCACATGAAGGCATGGGAGTTGCTGGCGAGAAATCTAACAGTAGTGTTTGGTAGCTAACCCGTCTCCTGTGTAACAGATGTTCACGAATTTCAATGGAAACAGGATGGGCGTCCGTGCAGAGGGCGTTGCTGATAAAAAAGCTGGTAACTGCATACACGTAGGAGTCCGGTACAAGTGTGGTGTTTCAGCTCTAATTGCCCAGAGATGGGTTCTCAAGAACACTGGAGTGGACAGAGGAAAAAATGTCTCAGTGTGGTCAGAAACCTCGGTAGACAGACGCTCTGAGAGCCCTGGCAAGCAGGTTGCCCCCTTAGTAACTGTTTGCTTGCTAATAATTGCCAGCCCATGTGGAAGATCACGTGTTCTATTTTAAGGCTCTGGAGGCATTCCTCTCTGCTTTTAGCAGAACATATACCATCTCCTGTAATTTCTATGTAAATACTTGCGAGTTGAACAAGTTTTTTTCTCCCTATCCAGACTACTATTTATGACTGTTCACTAGGAAAAGGGGTTAATTTGATTTAAAAGCTAAAAATGATTCTGTTTGGCTTCAAAAAAGGTATTTAAAAAATTCTCCATAGAACAGAGAGAGACAAAGGATTCTATTGTGCCCCGACCTAGGCGCGCCGTGTCTTTTTCCTCCGTGTACAGACAGAAGGTTTGGCCCAAAGCACAAACGATTATGCACAGATGGGTCCAATCTTTGTCACCTAATAAAGACTCATTAAATCAAAGGCCAGGTTATCATTTATTCTGCCTGACTGACTAATGCAACATTCTTTCTTTCATGCAGTCTTTTCTTAATACTCAAACAATTATCATTATTATTATTATTGTTGGTACTGTAATATTTTTAAGACGCCGATGGACCTGGGAGAGTGCCATTGTGACATGATGGCTCTGAGCCAAAAAACTATAGTCATCTATTGTTGAGAACTGGAACGCCTTGGGTGACTCGCAGAGGCGCTGGGGTAATGTGTCTGCACTGATCCCAACAAGTTCATCGGCTAGTTCTGCTTATATTCCTCCGTCTCTGCATTTTATCTCCTTTGAAATGAATAAATAAAATAAATAATAATTAATTTTACATACATTAATAACATATGAAATAGATTTAAAACAAATGGCATAACCCATAAGCACCTTGTAAGATGAACTCATTAACAATCACTCTTAACTTGAAGTCCCTCTAAACATTCCATGGCGCTTTTCCTTAGTGGCTTAGGCAGTAAAGAATCTGCCTGCAGTGCAGGAAAACCGGGGTTCAATCCCTGGATTGGGAAGATCCCCTGGAGAAGGAAATGGCAATCCACTGCAGTATTCTTGCCTGGAGAATTCCATAGACTGAGGCCCTTGAGGGCTACAGACCGTAGGGTCACAAGACTTGGGCTGACTTAGCAACTACACCACCATGACTAAACCTTCCAGGAATGGTTTTCTTCAGTTGGAAAAATCTAAAACACTGGGTCCTAAAATGCTTTGAGGCTCAATGTGGGGTTCTGGGGTTCACCTTTTGTGCCATCCCTCATTCCATGAAGCAATGCAGACTCATAGTGAAAAAACATAAAGATAAAGTACTCTGTCCCCTGGGTATGGGGATGGTAAGGGAGCATCCCATTCTGCATCAGTGAGCCTACTTTCCATATTTGGAGTTTTTATTTTTTAAAATACGGGAATACTTTCCGTATTTTGGAGTTTTTTTATTTTTTAAAGTCAATCAACTTTATTTTTTTTAAGTGAAGATAATCTTTTTTTTAAAAAAAAAATGCCAGGTGAGATTGACCTTCCTGTCTCTAAAACTGTTTTCTCTTCAATTCAGGTAATGCAAAAGGCCTCTGAGCTCCAAAGAAATGAGACATTAAATTTACTATTTTTTTAACATAATTCTCCCCAAAGATGCCAAATCTTATTATGCAAACTTCTAAGGGCCTTTATTGTGCAGGCAATCGTGCATTTCAGAACTTGCATAGAGCTAATTTTTTTCTTTTAAATTTATTTTTAATTGGAGGATAATTGCTTTACAATGTTCTGTTGGTTTCTACAACAACATGAATCAGCTATAAATATACTCATATCCCCTCCCTCTTGAGTCTCCCTCCCAAGCCCCCATCTACAGAGTGCTAGTTTATGGCTTCTAAGTTTATACTTTGATTAGTTGGAGAAATTAATAAACCATGAGTTATATAATATTCATAGTGAAAAGACCCTCTGTGACCAAGAAGAGACTGAGATAGTAACTGCCTGTATGTATCACACATGGATTCTTTCAAGCAGTCTCATGCCAATTGCATTTCCAGGAGAGCTAAAGTTGTTATATTCTTTTTTCACTGAGGAGGAATCTCTTTCAAAGCCAAAAGGAAGTGAATTCTCTCAGTACTTGATATTTAACTACACTATTCCAGTCTCTAATTTATAACTAAATTAGTTCTCACTGGAACGATCTTCTTGCTCAAGCTTAGATACAGTCTCTTAGTCCAACATCTTGCTGAGGGTCTGTGCAGACAGGTTCTGTTTGTTTCCCTGTTCATTTCCATTTTTGTCCTGCTCTGCATTTGCCCTTCCTTTTTCTCTTGGAACTTCATGCTTGTGTATCTGTGGGATCCTTCTGGCTACATCTGCCAAAGTGCTGAACACACATTGTTTAAAAATAAGGATGGATTCGACCAATGGTGCTGGGACTACTGGACATCCACATGCCAAAGAACAGTGGTGGTTGGGGGGCAATCTAGATACAGACCTTACATCCTTCACAAAAATGATCTCAAAATGAATCATAGGCCTAAATGCAAAACACAGAACCATAACACTCCTAGAAGGTACTGTAGTAGAAAATCCAGATGAGCTTGGGTTGGTTTAGCGACAATGCCAAAGGCACAGTCCAGGAAAGAGATAATTGGTACGCTGGCCTTGATTCAAATTAAAAACGTGTGCTTCTGTGAGACTGAGAAGAGAAGCCACCAAATGGGAAAAATCTTTGCAAAAGGCACACCTGACAAAGGACTGTTATCTGAAGAAAAGAACTCTTACAACTCCAAAATAAGAAGCAAGCCAATTAAAAAATGGGCCAAAGACTTCAACAGATACCACACCAAAGAAGATACAGATGGCAAATAAGATGCTCCACATCATAGACCATCAGGGAAATGGAAACTGAAACAACAGTAAGATATCAGTATACTCCCATTAGAACTGCCGAAACACACTGATAACACCAAACAGTGAGCAACAGGAACTCTCATTCATTGCTGGTGAGATTGCAAAGCGATACAGTTAACTTGGGAAGGCAGTTTGGCAGTATTTTTTTTTTTTTCTTACAAAGCTGAACATACTCTTATCACATGATCCAGCTATCTCACTCCTTGGTATTTACCCCAAAGAAGTGAAAACTTATGTCTGCACAAAACCATGCACGATAATGCTTATAGCAGCTTTTCTTTTTTTTTTTTTTTCATAATGGCCTAAACTGGAAAGCAACCAAGATATCCCTCAGTAGGTAAATGAATAAACTGTGGTACCTCAGACAATGGAATATTATTCAATACTAAAAAGAAGCGAGCTATTGATCTACAAAAAGACTCTTAAATGCATTTTACTAAGTGAACGGAAGCCAATCTGAGAAGGCTACATACCGTATGATTCCAACTCTATCTCCTTCTAGAAAGGGTAAAACTATAGACAGAATAAAAAGATCAGAGGTTGCCAGGGGTTGCGGGCAGAAAGGAGGGATTAAATAGGGAAGACACATGGATTTTTAGGGCAGTAAAAATATTCTATATGATATCATAATGGATATACATTTTTAGACATTTTCCCAAACCCATACAAGACCAAGGTGAACCTTATTGTAAATCAAGGACTTTGGGTCATAATGTAGTATCAATGTAGGCTCATCAATTGTAACAAATGTACCTCACTGTTGGTGGGGGCTGTTGATACTGCGGAAGGCTGTGAGTGTATGTGGGCAGACAGGATATGGGGAAACCTTGTACCTTTCCCTTCAGTTTCTCTGTGAATCCAAACCGGCTCTAAAAGAGTCTTAATTAGAGAAGATGATTATAAACCAATAATAATAAAAAAGGCTAGAAACTTGGCCTTCATTAAAATCTATGTAACAAATACCATTCTCTTTTTTTGCAATAGTTAATTTCTAAATTAACTTTTATTGGAGTATAGCTGATTTATAGGGTTGCGTTACTTTCTGCTGTATGAAAAATTGAATCCATTAAACCTATACATAAAGCCACTCTTTTTCAGATTCTATTTACAGACCACTGGGACTTCTCTGACCATCTGAGTGGAGCTCCTTGGGCTATACGGTAGGTTCTTATTATCTATGTTATTTATTTAGTTATCTATTTTATATATCGTAGTGCATAGATAGCAATTCCAGTCTCCCAATTTACCAATACCTTTTTGTATTTGATATTATCATTTGTAATAAAATTTTGTTATGTCTTTGCCTGTATCTTTTCTATGTCAGTTATGTAGAGTAATAAAAAGGAGTAAGCCTCTGATGAAACTCTGTATCAGATAGGTTCCTGAGAATATTCTGATGACAAAGTTTAATCTTGGTTTTGTTATTTATTTGGCAAAGTGTTGAGACCAAAGGGACTTATGCATTTTACTGGTAAAAATGATTCTAAATAAAATTTATATTTACCACTCTTTTTCTAGATTCAGTTCATATAAAGGCAAATATCATATTTTAAAGGTTTTCTTCACAAAGGTTTTATAGATGAAATTTGTAAACAAATTGGATGATTAATGATCATACTGTGTCAGCATTTGATACTTTAAAGTACAAGAAAATGATTAATTTAATGGATAGGTGATTTCTGTATTAGATTTCTAATGGATTTTTCATTAAAAAATTTATCCCAGGGAACAAAAAAATCCAGGAAACATGATTTAATACTTTGCTAGGCTCAATAGGTACATTTTTTTATTCCAACCTCTGCTTCTATGGGCAACAATAAAAGATGAACACGTGTGATTTCACAGCAGAAACGGTCACATTTGTTGGATTGGCAATTGTCAATAGTATCTGTTTGCTACCATATTGTCCATCAGTGGACTTTATTGCTAAAAGATAAGAACATATGATCAAGTGTGATCAATAGCTAGGACACACACATATGACTCTGGCAAGCCAGAGTCAGAAGGAGAGGAGAGACGGGGTGCCTTAGTCTCAGTCTTGAGTACCTTAAACAAACATCAGAACTCGGGGTCCAGGGTCCAGCCTCCCAGGGAAGTATCTAATATAAGCATCATTTCTCTAAGACAAGGGCTACTAGAGATTACCTAAATCTTCCCACCCAGAGAATCTAAATATATCTACAAAAATGAGAGCTTGTGGAGACATAGCTGCACCCTTAGTGGGGATGCTAGAACCCCACCAGCTGCTGCCCTGAGGGGTTTGGAGAACTCCGGTGCATTTCAAGTTCTGTGATCTCCCTATCACTTTGTTTCCAGGTCTCCCCCGCCACCCCCAACTCCACCCGCCTCTGGGATAAGACCTTTCAGGTTAGCCTAACAATTGTGCGATCTATAACCAGGTATGCCTCTCCCCTTCATATTTGCTTTCGTTTTTCATTTAAAATGGGGAATAAACAGCCAACCACCCATTGTTAAAAAAACAATGTTAGTTTCTTCTGGTCCAGAGTCAATCCTTACTGCTTTTGCTTTGGATGTCCAGTGGGTGCTATGACTTGAGAAATAATGCCAGAAATTGGCTCCTGAGAATCTCAGGAATGGAAATTGCCAATGGGAGAGACAGACAGTAATGACTTAATGAGGCAAATTAATAACGGCAGTGCCCACATAAGCCACAGCCTAGAATTCTTGAGCCTTAAGTAAAGTGTTGCTTGTGGTTCCTCAAGTGGTTAAGGACTCATTGGTTCTTTAGTGCCCCAGTTACATGGTTTCTGCTAGTCATCAAAATCTGGAATTTCTCAAGCCAAGTTCTAAACACACAGAAAATAATAAATGGCACATGAAAGGAATAATTATCCTCAGGATTTTAAAACTCAGTCTTTTGATAGCACACTGCCCATGTTCCTATAGAGTGCAGGAGAGAGATGAGTTGACTACATTTAGTTTTGTGTTAGGAGCAAGAAGCTTGTGAGCCCTTTAGAAGCCTCACCAATAGTCAAACCCACTGAGCCCTGAACTGTCAAGTGAAGCAAGACGATGCTTCACCTACCCCTTTCACAGGGGAGTGTAGGAGCTTTCTGGCGCTCTAAAGACTGATAATGAGCAGGTATCTCTTCCACTGGGCTCAGAAATCTTTGATTTGTGCTTTTGGCTCCTCCAAAATATATTTGCCTTCTTCAGCTCGAAATCAGATGAATGCAAACCGCTTTCCTTCTTGGTGAGAGCAATGACCCAGCAATACTCAAATGGCAGAGAGCTGGAGAGGTCGGATCGCACCCTGGAGGGATGGCTGTGGCTTACCAGTGCCCTGGAGACGCCCAGAAATGGTCCTTCCTCGGCTCTCTCTATCCTAAGGATCCTGGCTGAGGGTTTTTCAGTGTCTTTCTCTGACCTTAATCATCTGATCAACATATGAACAGCCGAAAGATGCTTCTGACAAAACTTTATCCAGAATTAGGATAATGCCTATGTTCGCTCTGGTGTCCAGGAGGCAACCTGGCTCCCTTTAGCCTCTGTGCCTCCAGGGAGCCCCAGACAAGACTGGCAAGTTGGCACTGTTCTGCCTCTGAGGGAGGCATGGGTCTATTCCTGGGACGTGGGTCTAAATAAAGATGGAGAGAGAGAATGACTGCTGAACCGGGGGTTAAGAGCCACTTTTCTTCTCCCAGCTTTGCCACTAACTAGGAGTGAGATATGGGGCGGTTTCCACTTTGGGACTCAGTTTCTGTGTCTTTAAAATGGGGACTATCCAGTCACGTCCATGAACTGGAACTGTGGACCATCTGTGTGAACCCCTTCTCTGGGCTCCCCCGGTGGCTCAGACGGTAAAGAAATCGCCTGCAATGTGGGAGACCTGGGTTCAATCCCTGGGTTGGGAAGATCCCCTGGAGGAGGGGCATGACAACCCACTGCAGCATTCTTGCCTGGAGAGCCCCCGTGGACAGAGGAGCCTGGTGGACTGTAGTCCACGGGGTCACAAAGACCGAGAGACTAAGCGCAACACACTTTCAGAATAATCGTGTGCAATGCATTATTTCGTACCCACACGTGTTTTAGAGAAACAGACAAGCAGAACACAGTGGCACATGTTGGGGGAGGAAACTGAGGTTGACTGTGGATGGTGCCTATCGTGGGAGAAGAAAGAGCTCCTGGAGATTTCTCTCTGCTGCTGACTGTATTCTCAGACACAGTACCAATCTGCCCTCCCCTCATCTTGGAATTTCAGCCTCTCCGTTCTTACAGAAACTCCCAGGGCTTCTCCCAAATACTCTGTGTGAATAGTTACTCCTCTTCCATATGGGCGCAGACTCATGCTTGGTTCAACCCATCCTGAGTGAGGTATCTGACGATACTACACAGAAAGTGTCTGAGAATGAGACGCAAAGATCAACCCAAACATAAGTCCCAAAGCACATGCTTTACTTTGTGATTCTTAACATAATCTACCAATCAATCTTTCAAAACTCTTGTCTTTTCATGTATGACATGTTAAGACTCTTACTAAAAAAACTTTCTTAAATGTCAGCCCAAATACTCTGCAGAAAATATTTTACCTCTATTCATGCACATTCTTTTTGAAGGTCATTTTACTAAAGCTAGACATCTGAAAGATGAAGGTATAAAATCTAATTTCTTAATGGTATGGAGGGTTAATAATAGTTTTATTGTTTGATGTTTAGCTATAGATGATGACTCGGTTTTCCTTTTCTTTCTTTTCTTTCTTTTTTTGAAGTTCAGTGGATTATTTAATGAGAGACATATGCAGCAAGTTAAAGCTTGCAAGCTTACTTCATCTTAGCAATGCATAAACCTCCTTAAATGGTGGATTTTCTTTCAGAGGGCACTCTGAATCATGCAAATGGGGTCTGATTTCTCAAGGAGAATGACAAAACAATGAAGAAAAAGTACCTTCAACGCTTATGAGTTCGTCACCCCCCTGGTCTTTGTAACCCAATCCAGGATTGAATGAATAAGATTCAAATACCAGAGATGTCATGATAATGGGTTGTTAAGAAGTCATTCCCTTGAGGCACCAACCTATGTTGGGTTGGACTGCTGGGTTCCTGGAGATGGAATGTGGAACCAGGCCCCAGTGGTTTGATCATTAGGCTAGATGATCTTCTATAGGTTACTTATATTGCAGTTTTCCAAGATTTGTAAGAATGTACCATCTTTGGACTTGCACTAATGAAATCAAGTAAAAGTTTCAGGTTCAATTACTTATATACTGATGACTATCTGGCAAGATTGGCTACCAGCATCATTGTGCAGAATTTTCACAGTCCATTGGCCCACTGAGCAGATTTCATAGTCACTTGACAATCACTCAACAGACGCCTTAAGGAGCTTCTTTCCTTCAAGCTCAGGTAAATGTCCATTATGGCTCTAAGAGCTCTTCTTGACTGGGCTTAGTTGATATTTCCAGTAGTTTTATGAAGACAGATGGTGATAAATGCTGCAATTGGCCACAAATTGAGTACAAGACATCCTTTGAATCCACACGGGAGGGTGAGCAGAGTTTTAATTAGTGGGGTTCATGTCCCCTTTCCAGGGATGAGATGATGCCAGATGCCTTACTGTTGCTGGCGTTCAGTGTACACTTATGTTTGGGTTTTTCTGTGTAGTAGATCACATTCTTTTGGACCCAAGAGGCTCCATTCATCAGTGGTGCAACTCTGAGTTGATGCACTAAAACAGCGGGGCTGCAAGTGGGCTTGAAGCCTCGGGCCAGGTTGCAGGAAAGTTCCCTCCTCCCCGAATGTATGGTCACGTCAGGCTTGGACCCTGAAGTTTCTCAAAGCTGTCATGACTGCCCGCTGCCCCGAGTTCAGTGCCCCAGGTGGGTCTGGTCAGCTTTTAGCCCTCTTTCCTCAGGCTGTGTGGGCACACTCTAAGTCTCCAAGTAACTGGGAAACAAAAATGGAAAAGGTCCGTAGGGGCCATCAATTCATGTCGTCAAGATTAGATTCTGAAGAAAATAACCACAAACGTGCAAGCGAAAAATGAACAAATTTCACCCCGACTCTTCTACTGTTCTTGGTTTTATGACCGTGTTTTTCGCAGTGGGTGGAAAAATACCAACAACTGCTCAGGAACTAACACAGAAAAGAATCTATTTTGAGGACAATTTCCCCCCTTGACTTCTCTGCTGTATTGATCAGACTTAGTCCATGGGTTCCAAAAGGAATCACATAATGGAGCTTAGGTCCAGTCCAGCACACAGTACCTAAAATTGAAGATTCTTAAAGCCTGAAAAGCATCTTTAATGTCTATTTGGCAGAGTACTTCACTTGAATTGCCAGTTTGCCAGTTGTTACACCAAAGAATGATCAGGGGACCAACTATTCAAACCCTATTTTACTTAATGTAAAAGAGAAAAATGATTGTAGAAGGCCAGTGGGGAGAGAATAGGTCCCAGGGTTGGTCCAAGTATTAGATCCCATCATTTGCTTTATGTTATTTATGATGGTGTTTTCCCACTTCTCTAAGCAGGCTCAGAGATTTATAAGATTGTGCTTTGGGGATTGTTCTAATGAACTCAAATGAAAATCCCATACATCAACAACTGGGTGTGGTAAAACCTCTGACCTTCCCAAGTCCATTGTATACAAATGTGTTTGAGCCTGGTGGCTCAGTGGTATAGAACCTGCCTGCCAATGCAGGAGATGCGGGCTCTGTCCCTGGGTAGGGAAGATCCGCCGGAGAAGGCAACCAATGGCAACCCACTCCATTGCCTGGGAAATCCCAAGGACAGAGGAGCCTGGTGGGCTGCAGTCCATAGAGTCACAGAAGAGTTGGACACGACTTAGAGACTAAACGATAACAGTCACTTGATAAGGATGCTGCTGGTAGATTTGCCTAAATAGAGTATTTGCTTACATAATAACTTGTCTTTTCCCCAAATGCTTTCTTTTCTTTCTTTTTGTAATCAAGTAGGAGGAAAGATAGGAGATTTAGGAAATTATTTCATGTGCTTACTATATTCCCCAACGATTTTCTTATTCTTTGAATGTGTCAACCTTATTGGATAAAGTTTCCTTGAGCTACATAGTGATGAGGGAAAAGCTGTGTAAAACAAGATCAAATTATACTTCTTTTCTTGAGCAGCTCTTCTGAGAGTTTAGGTGGGGCAAGTATTCCTCTGGATTGATTAGTATTGGGGTGCACAAGCCTGCCAGTACATGAAAATGTGGTGAAATATTATGGTGCTTTGGGTGCTTCATCTAAGATGAGTGCTTCTTCTAGCATGAAGCTCATTTGGCTAACTTGATCCTCCAAGTTCAAATAACCTATATGGATGGAGAGTGTTAGAAAGTCCATGTTGCTCTGGGAATATTAGATCTAAGCAGAATTGTGTTTGTATTTACATGACTAGAGGATATATTAACCATCATAATTAGGTTGTGTCTGTGAGTAAAGAGAAGTATTTTGCTTTCAGTAGTATCAGCGGTTAAGTAAGCATTTTGAGAATAAGTCTATAACTCGAATATCTTCCCTGGCTAATGTTCATCAATTAGCTAAGAGCTAATTATATTAGCATAATAAATAATTTCTTTTTCTTGGGGATGGTCTTGATTCCTGTCTCCTGTACAATGTCATGAACCTCCGTCCATAGTTCATCAGGCACTCTATCAGATCTAGTCCCTTAAATCTATTTCTCACTTCCACTGTATAGTTATAAGGGATTTGATTTAGGTTATACTGAATAGTCTAGTGGTTTTCTCCATTTTCTCCAATTTCAGCCTGAATTTGGCAATAAGGAGTTCATGATCTGAGCCACTGTCAGCTCTCGGTCTTGTTTTTGCTGACTGTATAGAGCTTCACTATCTTTGGCTGCAAAGAATATAATCAATCTGATTTTGGTGTTGACCGTTTGGTGAAGTCCATGTGTGGAGTCTTCTCTTGTGTTGTTGGAAGAGGTTGTTTGCTATGACCAGTGTGTTCTCTTGGCAGAACTCTATTAGCCTTTGCTCTGCTTCATTCTGTATTCCAAGGCCAAATTTGCCTGTTACTCCAGATGTTTCTTCACTTCCTACTTTTGCATTCCAGTCCCCTATAATGAAAAGGACATCTTTTTTGGGTGTTAGTTCTAGAGGGTCTTGTAGGTCTTCATAGAACCATTCAACTTCAGCTTCTTCAGCATTACTGGTTGGGGCATAGACTTGGATTACTGTGATATTGAATGATTTGCCTTGGAAATGAACAGAAATCATTCTTTCATTTTTGAGATTGCATCCAAGTACTGCATTTCAGACTCTTTTGTTGACCATGATGGCTACTCCATTTCTTCTAAGGGATTCTTGCCCACAGAAGTAGATATAATGGTAATCTGAATCAAATTCACCCATTCCAGTCCATTTTAGTTTGCTGATTCCTAGAATGTCGATGTTCACACTTGTCATCTCCTGTTTGACCACTTCCAATTTGCCTTGATTCATGGACCTAACATTCCAGGTTCCTATGCAATATTGCTCTTTACAGCATTGAACCCTGCTTCCATCACCAGTCCCATTCACAATTGGGTGTTGTTTTTGCTTTGGCTCCATCCCTTCATTCTTTCTGAAGTTATTTCTCCACCGATCTCCAGTAGCATATTGGGTACCTACCGACCTGGGGAGTTCATCTTTCAGTATCCTATCTTTTTGCCTTTTCATACTGTTCATGGGGTTCTCAAAGCAAGAATACTGAAATGGTTTGCCATTCCCTTCTCCGTGATCACTCACCTAGAGCCAGACATCCTGGAATGTGAAGTGAAGTGGGCATTAGGAAGCATCACTATGAACAAGGCTAGTGGAAGTGATGGAATTCCAGTTGAGCTATTTCAAATCCTGAAAGATGATGCTGTGAAAGTGCTGCACTCAATATGCCAGCAAATTTGGAAAACTCACCAGTGGCCACAGGACTAGAAAAGGTCAGTTTTCATTCCAATCCCAAAGAAAGACGATGCCAAAGAATGCTCAAATTATTGCACAGTTGCACTCATCTCACATGCTAGTAAAGTAATGCTTTAAATTCTCCAAGCCAGGCTTCAGCAATACGTGAACCATGAACTTCCAGATGTTCAAGCTGGTTTTAGAAAAGGCAGAGGAACCAGAGATCAAATTGCCAATATCCGCCAGATCATGGAAAAAGCAAGAGAGTTCCAGAAAAACATCTATTTCTCCTTGATTGACTATGACAAAGCCTTTGTCAAAGACTATGTGGATCACAATAAACTGTGGAAAATTCTGAAAGAGATGGGAATACCAGACCACCTGACCTGCCTCTTGAGAAACCTGTATGCAGGTCAGGAAGCAACAGTTAGAACTGGACATGGAACAACAGATTGGTTCCAAATCGGAAAAGGAGTATGTCAAGGCTGTATATTGTCATCCTGCTTATTTAACTTTTATGCAGAGTATAATATGAGAAACGCTGGGCTGGAGGAAGCATAAGCTGCAATCAAGACTGCCGGGAGAAATATCAATAACCTCAGATATGCAGATGACATCACCCTTACGGCAGAAAGTGAAGAAGAATTAAAGAGCCTCTTGATGAAAGTGAAAGAGGAGAGTGAAAAAGCTGGTTTAAAGCTCAACATTCAGAAAACGAAGATCATGGCATCTGGTCCCATCACTTCATGGGAAATAGATGAGGAACAGTGGAGACAATGGCTGATTTCATTTTTCTGGGTTCCAAAATCACTGCAGATGGTGACTGCAGCCATGAAATTAAAAGATGCTTACTCCTTGGAAGGAAAGCTATGACCAACCTAGACAGCATATTAAAAAGCAGAGACATTACTTTGCCAACAAAGGTCTGTCTAGCCAAGGCTATGGTTTTTTCAGTGGTCATTTGTGGATGTGAGAGTTGGATTGTAAAGAAAGCTGAGTGCTGAAGAATTGATGCTTTTGAACTGTGGTGTTGGAGACTCTTGAGAGTCCCTTGGACTACAAGGAGATCCAACCAGTCCATCCTAAAGGAGATCAGTCCTCGGTGTTCATTGGAAGGACTGATGTTGAAGCTGAAACTCCAGTACTTTGGCCACCTGATGTGAAGAGCTGACTCAGTGGAAAAGACCCTGATGCTAGGAAAGATTGAGGGCAGGAGGAGAAGGGGACGACAGAGGATGAGATGGTTGGACTCAATCGACTCAACTGACATCGGTTTGGGTGAACTCCAGGAGTTGGTGATGGACAGGGAGGCCTGGCATGCTGTGGTTCATGGGGTCACAAAGAGTGGGACACGACTGAGTGACTGAACTGAACTGAATTGAATAAATAATTTCGGTGTTAACACTTCCACTCTCAAATGAATTTCTTGTCTAACAGATGACTTCTGACTTATTTGAATGATGAATGGCATCACCAACTTGATGGACATGAGATGTGAGCAGGCTCCGGGAGTAGGTGACAGACGGAAGCCTGGTGTGCCCCTGTCCATGGGGTTGCAGAGTTAGACACGACTGAGCAACTGAACTGAACTCTGACTTATTTGGGAACTGTTATAACATCAAAGCCTGGTTTATACAGCTTGGCAAATGATGCCTCGTATTTGAGTGTAATCTTCTGTTTCCAATGTTATTTCTAAATTACCTTTTTGGATACCTAAGATTAATGAGCATGTAAGAGCTTATCTGTGCACTCAGTCGTGTTCCACTCTTTACAACCCCAGGGACAGTAGCCCACAGTCTTCTCTGTTCATGGAATTTTCCAGGCAAGAATACTGGAGCAGGTTGCCATTTCCTTCTCCAGGGGCTCTTCCCCACTCAGGGACTGACCCACATCTCTTGCATTTCCTGCATTAGCAGGAAGATTCTTTACCAGCTGAGCCACTAGGAAAGCCCAAGATTAATGAGTACAGCTAAATAAATAATTCCACTGAGAACAGGCAGGCGAATATAGATATTATCACGGCAAGTAATTTGCTAAAAAATACTGGTTGAGTATCAGCCATGTGCCAGCCATATAGTAGTGAATGTTTATTGATCATTCACGGCCATTGGTTATAATTGTATAATCTATAGTTTTAGGTGGACTAAAATATCCTAATTTCATAAAATATAGGAAAAAACTTTTTTAGAGTTTATTTCTTTTTCAAGAGTAAAATGATTCCATGTTAGCCGGATGCGGGTCCATTTCCCTGTGATTAGAAACAAGTTTTTTTTTGCCTTTCATACTGTTCATGGGGTTCTCAAGGAGGATGAGATGATTGGATGGCATCACCGACTTGATGGACATGAGTTTGAGCAAGCTCCAGGAGATGGTGAAAGACATGGAAGCCTGGCGTAGACCACGGGGTCGCAAAGAGTCAGACATGACTGAGCAACTGAATGATAACAACAAAGAAACAAATTGGGGCTTGCCTGGTGGGCACGTCACCCACTTTTGCTTGACCTCGGTCCCTCCCTCCTTTGAGCGCCCTTTCCTTTCTCCACTTCTCTGTTAGATCCTCCACAAAAGTGCTCCCACCTTCCACCTCCACATTCTCACCATCTCCTCATTACGCAGCCCAGCATCCTGCTTTTTACTCCCACTGCTCTCCTGAAATTGCTCTCTCAAATGTCACCAGTGTCAACAGCTGCTGATTCAATTCTTCCCTTCTAGATTTCTCTGCAACATCCTTGACCATGCCCTTCTTGAAATATCCTCTACCCTTGGTGTGTCCTTGACGCTGTAGCAGCTGGGGGTTTGTCCACCCCTCTGACACCTCCTTCCATCTTCTTTGCTCTCAGGCCCTGATGGAAGCCTTCTTTGAGGTTTTCTTTTCTCTGTCTATACACCCTTTCTAGTAGATCTTGGGTGTTTCCTGAACACCGACTACTATATATGAAAGTGAAAGTGTTAGTTGCTCAGTTATGTCTGATTCTTTGCAACCCCATGGACAGTATCCCCCAGGCTCCTCTGTCCATGGAATTCTCCAGGCAAGAATGCTGGAGAGGGTAGCCATTCCCTTCTCCCGGGGATCTTCCCAAGTCAGGGACTGAATCCAGGTCTCCTGCATTGCAGGCAGATTCCTTACCATCTGAGCCATCAGGGAAGCCCTTTCAATCCTTGCCTCTAGACTTGCCTTCTTCAACTCCAGCTCTCTGTCACTGTTTTTGAGCTGAATACCTCATCTCTCTTTCTCTCTCTCTCTCTTTTTTTTTTTGTATAAACATATGAAGAAATAGACCTTATTCCGTTCCTCCTTTTACAAATGTACTCAGCCTTACATGCTACTAACAGTTTTATTAGCAACATTAAAACATGAGGTCTGCATGAAAAGTAGCAAGGCTCTGGGGGTGCAGTAATACCACTTCCCAGCTTTCAGCCCATCAGAAAGAATATTAACAGGTGCATTGTTGGCACACTTAGAAGACCAGAAAACTGATCACCTTTTTCTTTTTTTTTTCTTTTAGTTATTGACAAACCCAAACTGCCTTGAGCTATTTTAGATTAAAAAAGTACAAAAGTTTGGGTGGAAAAACTTATTCTCTTACTGCAAATCAACTATTGAAAGCACATAGAAATTAAAAGGTTATAATCCACCAAGTGATCATTCAGAAGTTCCTTGAACTGAGAGCCTTATGATACTCCCATGCCCAGCTTTGAGCCAAGCAAAAAAATCTAAGTGTGTACACCTTGTCTCTTGATGAACTTTGGAACTCAGCTTATCCCATGAGAAATCCATTGACTCCTTTGTCCTGGTAGTCTCCTTTTCCAGGATTTCTGGTTTGGACCTGGCACCCTCTTCTCCCAGTTGCCCATGTAGTCATGGATGGGCATCGTCTCCATCTGCTGGTTGTCCAGTTCTGTCAATCCTCCTCTCGCCATGTCTAGTGATATGTTTCACTTCCTGGTTTGCCCTGACACCCCCTCCATGCAGTCCCTCCTGGATTCTCTCTCTGAACTGGTCTTTCCAGTTCCAATGCCTCCCCACCCTCCAATGTCCTCCTGTCTCACAAGGTCTCTAGGCTAATCTTTTCAAAGAAATTATATCACTGTGACACTGCTCTCTTCTCAAATGCTTTGTTGTGTTCTGACTCCTAAACTCATGTTTAGGAGCCTTATATCTGCTCTTCCTCAAACAGGTAACCATGTCCTTCAAACCCAGTGGATTTGGTGATGGTCTGAATTACCCATGGCATTCCCCTCCCTGCCCCTTTGTCTTTGCTGTTCCAGCTACTTGAAATACCCTCCTTCTCATGTCCCTGCCCTTGTCATCCTTCCAGTCTCAGTCACATTTTCCATAAAGCTTGTGGTGATGCTGTGAAAATTAGAATAAAGCTTTGCACCTTTCCATAGCTGGGCTTGCTGAATGCTCTACAGATACAAAGTTGGTCTGGAGCATCACATCACACAGCAAGATGCTAGGACAAGTCATCATCGGAAGTGGTGGGGGACAGCGGAGGTTAATTTAGCAAAGGCTACAGCTCTGCAAAGAGAGGGTATGAGAACACATCTGGCCAGGAGCATCTGGTGAATGATGAGCAGATGCGGATGGCAGTCCGAAATGAGTTTGAGCGGAGACATCCCAGCTGTCTCCAGGCCCTGCTAATCATCTCGAAGGGACCAGTGAGCCCTACAGGACTCTAATGTGTGGGTATCACATGTCTCCTGAGCTAAGAGGAGAGACAAGCTCTTCCACCTTCAGATTCACCCGTATACACTTCACTTGGTCCTATCGTGGTCTGTAATCAATTATTTATTCCCATCTTGGCCAAGTTTTGGCCACCTGATGAGAAGAGCTGACTCATTTGAAAAGACCCCGATACTGGGAAAGATTGAAGGCAGGAGAAGAAGGGGATGACAGATGATGAGATGGTTGGATGGCATCACTGACTCAATGGACATGAGTTTGAGTAAACTCCGGGAGTTGGTGATGGACAGAGAGGCCTGATGTGCTGCAGTCCTTGGGGTTGCCAAGAGTCAGACATGACTCAGCAATTGAACAACAACATCTTTCCAAAGAGAATATGAGATTTTTGAATAGGAGACTGAATTTTATTCATTATGACCCCAATGGCTTCAGACACAACTGATGTGACCCCTTTTTCCCTCGAAAGGCTGGGCTGTAGTTCATCCGAGACAGCCTTTCATTTCATTCATCTGAGCACACGTCTCAGTGTTTCCTGTCACAAGAAGAGTTTCAGAAGACTCCGTTCTAGAAAGGAATGGGCTTTGGGAGGAGACTTTCTCAGAGGAAGTCTCAAGAGGTCTGCTTAGGTTTCCCAGGGCCCAGACTGTCTGGGCTATGAGCCCATGAAGGGGACTGAGGTAGCCTTCTGGACACAGTGATTACACCCTGATTTGGGAATGACCCATTGCCAAAGCTGGGCTGCCTGGGCATCTGAAGCAGTGGAGAGAAGACCACAGCCCACTTCTTGTGGGTCTCAGTGGTGCAGAAACCAGGGGAAGTGCATAATCTGGCCTAGAGATGATCATTTATTTGTACATTACTTTTCTGATCCATCCCCCAAACAGCTCAATCATCTAGAGAGATGGAAGAGTGTAATGAACAGATGTTTGTGAGGTTTCAGTTCAGTCTGGCCTAAAAGTGGAGGCATGAACCATGCATGCTTGCATGCTAAGTTGCTTCAGTCATGTCTGACTCTTTGTGACCCTATGGACTGTAGCCCTCCAGGCTCCTCTCCTCTGTTTATGGGATTCTGTGGGCAAGAATACTGGAGCGGGTTGCCATGCCCTCCTCCAGGGGATCTTCCCAATCCAGAGATTGAACCTGTGTCTCTTATGTCTGCATCAGCAAGCCGGTTCTTTACCACTAACATCACAGGGGAAGCCCGGCATGAACCATACAACACATCAAAGTCCTTTCCATTCATCAACTACTAGGATAGCAATCAGTTTGAATATTTCTATTAAACTACTTTTGGGGTTCACTAGGGGGGCTTTACTAATGGCAGGATTTAAAGATAGCAACATGAGGACTTCCCCAGTGGGCCAGTGGTTAAGAACGCACCTTGTAATGCAGGGGACACAGGTTCAGCCCCTGATCAGGGAGCTAATATCCCGCATGGCGCAGAGCAACTAAGTCAGCACACCACAATTACTGAGCCTGAGGGACGCAACCGGAGAATCTGTGTACCTCGACGAGAGATTTGCATGACTCTACCTGCCGCAACTAAGACCCAGCACAGTCAAATAAGAAAATAAATATTAAAACAGAATAGAACAAACAACACCCCTCCCCACCCAATCAACCTTTGCCTTCTTGAAGATATGCCCTCCAGCTGCAGAACCATAGAGTGAATTTATACGAAGTAAATGGTGTGTGTTTTTTATTCCATGATAAAAACAGACATATGATCTTCATCCCAAAGAGGCTAGGTTGAATGCTTTGGCCAGAGACTGAGGAAGGGGACATTGTGAAATTGTCACAAGCCAATGAGGAAAGAAGACCAGGCTGCCCTTCCGCAGTTGCGCTCATCCATTAAGGGCAAGGTCATGAAGGCAGCCCCAAGGCTGGAGACAACCACAGGGGACAAGACTACTGCACCAGTGAGAGAAAAGGCCAGGCAGGCTGGCCTGAGATGTGTACTCTCTCACAGCCCTACAGGGGGTGAGGAGGGGACATCCCCAGGCTGTCACCCAGCCCTGTTCAGCCAACCGATAGCTAATATTTATTGGTCATATCCCTTCTGGCAAGTATTGAGCTAGGCCCTGGAGGCACAAAGATGAATAATAAATGAAGTCTTCCTTCAAGGAGTTTAGAGTTCTTCCAGGCTAACCAAGTTAGGGTCCTTCTGAACGGGCTGGACACCAGTGAATGTTGCGACATGCTGCACTCAGCATTGCAGAATCACTGTTCAGTAGCCATCGTAGGACTGTAGAATGTTTTAAGACTAAAGGATCTTAAAGATCTTGTAGGAAATTGAGGCAAAATCAAATGATTGTTACAGTTGCTTATAATCTACCCAGAGCTAAACAAACATTTAAAGGAGATCAGTCCTGGGTGTTCATTGGAGGGACTGATGTCGAAGCTGAAACTCCAATACTTTGGCCACCTGATGAGAAGAGCTGACTCATTGGAAAAGACCCTGATGCTGGGAAAGATCGAGGGCAGGAGGAGAAGGGGATGGCAGAGGATAAGATGGTTGGATGGCATCACTGACTCAATGGACATGGGTTTGGGTGGACTCTGGGAGTTGGTGATGGACAGGGAGGCCTGTCCGCAGGTGTCCTGCGGTTCATAGGGTCACAAAGAGTCAGACACGACTGAGCAACTGAACTGAACTGAACTGAAACAAACATTATTATCTGGTATAAGCCACACAGTTTATGAATGTGAAAGATAGACACAAAGTTAAGTGATTGTCCAGGGTCTTAAAACCACCTCATTACATCTGAAGTTAAAAATCACAACTCACACTCTATTTCTTGTTTAGTATTCAAAACCAATATCTTATTTTTAAAACTATACTGTGAATTGGGTTTACCTGGTGGCTCAGACAGTGAAGAATCTGTCTGCAATGCAAGAGACCTGGGTTCAGTCCCTGGGTTGGGAAGATCCCCAGGAGAATGAAATGGCTACCCACTCCAGTATTCTTGGCTGGAGAATTCCATGGATGGTGGAGCCTGGTGGGCTATAGTCCATGGGGTCACAAAGAGTCAGACATGACTGAGCTACTAACACTTTCATACTATGAATAATAGAAATTATACATAGGTGCATAGAGATGATGGGACAAAATCGCATTGAGAAAATAACTGAAATGCAATTTTGTTCTGCAAAAAATGCAAAACATGTATGTATGAGTTTAAGTAACAATTGATTACGCATATAATTAAGCAAAGATTTAGTTGCATTTTATAGAGTATCTATGGTAGGCAGAATCTTAAGACAGCTCCCTAAGATTTCCCTTGTGGATCAGCTGGTAAAGAATCTGCCCACAATGTGGAAGACCTGGGTTCAATCTCTAGGTTGAGAAGATCCCCAGGAGAAGGGAAAGGCTTACTCACTCCAGTATTCTGGCCTGGAGAATTCCATGGACTGTATAGTCCACGGGGTCGCAAAGAGTCAGACATGACTGAGTGACTTTCACTTTCACTACGATTTTCCACCCCAATCCCACAGGTGTCCCTCTTTGTGCTAACTTCCAGCATGATTTAGGGGAAGCGCTGACATCCTGATGAAGTCTAGAAAGCATAAGTAAGGTTCTGTTTATGAATCCTTTATTGACACTTAGTCCATGATTACAGGACTACATGCTGCCCTGCTCTGTAATAGCTCATTATGAAGTTCGCTAGAAAGAAATTTGTCCACAGCCCGTTGACTGACCAGGTATTTATGTTTTACAGTGTTGCCAACTGTTAGGTATCCCCAGGCAGGCAGAGCTGTTTCATCAACTCACCTTCCCAAAGGGACTTCATACAGGTGGTTCAGACGTTTTCAAGACATACCATAGTGAATTCTCCAAGTCAGCTAGGAGCATAAGACACAGTTCACATTTTTAGGTCTGAGTTACATAGCTGTTTTTGAGGTGGGAGGAGAAAACAAGAGAGGAAGTGCCATTTCTAGGGTATCCCACCTGGGATGATGTTAAGAAGTAGGACTAGATGCCTGTGTTCCTGTCCCCTACCAAGTTCATATGATGAAGTCCTAAGCCCTAGTATGCAACTATTAGGAGGCGGGGTCTTTTATTTAGGTTTAGATGAACTCATGAGGGTGGGGGACTCATGATAGGATTAGTGCCCTCATAAGAACAGATCTGAGAATTTGTCCTCTCCCCTGCATGCATGCATGCTAAATCACTTCAGTCAGTGTCTGACTCTTTATGATCCCATGGACTTGTCCATGGGATTCTCCAGGCAAAAATACTGGAGTGGGTTGCCTTGCCCTCCTCCAGGGGATCTTCTGGACACAGGGATCGGATCTGCATCTCTCACCTCTCCTGCATTGGCAGGTGGGTTCTTTACCACTGTGCCACTTGGGAAGCCCTTTGGCTACGTGAGGACACAGCAAGAAGACAGCTGTCTACAACCTAGGAAGAGAGTCTTCACCAGAATCTGATCATGCTAGCATCCTGATCTTGAATGTCTCAGCCTCCAGATCTGTAAGAAAAAAATGCCTGTTGCTTAAGCAACACGGCCTGTGTGATTTTTTTTATAACACCTCAAAATGGCTAATACAAATGTCTTTTATACCTTACTACCTACGGGGGAAGTACTTTGCAGACAGTTTCATTGCAGGAATCACGCTGGAGGTGAGCCTGAAAGGCAGGAGGCCAAAGGAGCAGAAAGCAGAGGATGAGGCAACAAGGTCCAGTCCTTGTGGTTAATGAAACCTGTGGAGCTTTGGGCACTGGTACCTAGTCTCAGATCTCTCACTTGGGTGTTCACTAAATGTACATGTGATCCTACCATTTCCTCAGCCTCTCTCACAGTTAGACTGGGGCCACCTGGCTGAATTATGACCGAAGTGATGTAGGTAGAAACTATTTAACCCTTTGCAGGTGGGACCCACTAGTATTCTGGGTGATCATCCAGCATTCTCTCTCTCCATTGGGATGACACCGGATCTTGTACTCTAGGTGGCATAGCTACCAGGTGGAAGCAGCCTGGAGCCCTGGGTCACTGGCTGGAGGAGACCCTTGTGGATGAGTTACCCTCACAAAACATTAGCCTTGACCAAAGCGAGAAATAAGCCTTGGTTGTGAGAAGACACTGGAACTTGGAACTGTTAGCAATGTCACCTAGAGTTAACTACTCTGACATTATGGAAATCACTCAGTCCTTCATAAAGTGAGTGAGGACTGGGGCACCTTTGGGTAGGGCATGGAATTCGGAGCTGGCTTCATATAGGCTTGCTTTGATTTCTGAGTCAGCTTGAGCAAGTTTCCTCCTGTCTTTCAGCCCAAGATTTCTACCAATACAATGGTAATCATAGTTGAACCTGCTTTCTAGGGCAATATTTTGCAAAATGTAATCTCATAGACTACCTATCCGGACCCTACTCAACCTAAATATTTGCAGTGGTGGGAGAGCTGGAAGTCTTGTTTGTAATAAGCTATCCCAGGTGATATTCCTATACTTGCTAAAGTTTAAACGTGTCTGTTCTCAGGGGTTTTGAGGATTCGATGAGATCATATGAACAAATGCACAGCACAATATCTGGCATACGGCAAGGGCTTCATAGATAGGAGTAATTACTTTCATCACTGGAAATCACAGTGGTATAAAACTCCTCTCAGGAAAGTGAGCAAGCACAGGAAAAGTAAAGAGGGAGCAGACTTTGCGTTTTCTCAGGCTCGTCACTCTGGCCTCAAAGGAAGCCAGGAGGGCAGGCACACTGAGTGTAACCTGATTTGACTTAAATGGAGAGTTGAGGCAAATTGCTGTGATGTGGTGCATATTCAGAAACAAGTAACAACCTGAAAACAGAAGAAGGAGAAGGTCATTCCCCTATCAGCAAAATCCCTGAAGACCCCTAGGCTTTAGGAAAGCTATTTTTTAAGCATCGATGGAAATGCATTAATGAGCATATACAAATGTGGTTGTCTGGTGCCCACCATGCCTGAAGCCCTGTTGAGAAATTATTGACAGCTATATTGCTTATTCCTGTAGTGGTTAGCAAATGAAATGCCTTTCTCTCATCAAGTAATTGCATTAAGGAGCTACTGGGAACACTGGGTTGCTTTTCCGGAATAGGCAAGAAGTCAACTGCACTTCAACCAGGTTAACTGTCAAGAGGAGTTTGGCTCAAATTTCTTTTAGTTCAAACAACATATTTTTTTTCCTCATGCATATGCAAACAAAAATAGAAAAATGAAGTGAACTAATACTCAAAACACAACAGCACATTTGTAGTAAGTCCTTGCATGTTTGTGAAATGAAATTTAGCAAAAGAAGTGTTTTTTCCCTTCTATTTGGAGGGGAGATGAGGGGTGATTTTTGGACACAGTAGAAGGCCCTGGAAAGAGCAGCTGCAGAATGGGGGTGAGAAGGCTCTCCAGTGACTTAAGAGGGGCAGCTTTGGGAGGAGCCTGAACAGCGGGGAGAGTCACTGTATGCTTTGCTATGACCCAAGTACAGAGAGAGAGATTTTCTAGTTAGGATGGTTTCCACTGAAAGCATTTTCCTGAAAATACAAAGTCCAACAAGTTTCTCATTTGAAAAATCAACTGAGGGATAATCACAAGTACAGAGAACAGTAGAGGAAGTGACCAGAAAAATGGTCAGTTTTTGGTGAACCTGATATTAAACAACTTCGAATCTTTGCCCGCTTTGTCTACGCTTTCTTAAACCTATGGCCGCTAAGCAAGAAAGGAGTCACCTGGCTCTTTTGTTCGCATAGTGTCAAATTCTTGGCCAGTCCTGCTTGTCACCCACTTGCCGATGATGGGCATTGTTCTTACAACACACACCAGACACGATGTTGCGAGTTTACGTGTTCTCCTACCAGGATGGGTGGCCACCTCACTCGTGGGCTATGGTTCCAAGGCCCCCGGAAGCTGAGCCTGGTGGGTCCGAGTTGCTAGAACTTTTGACCTCATGGTCTCCAATTTCTCCTTTTTCTCTGCCATTTACGACAGTAACACGCAGGGCGTACCAACACCGCATACAGCTCATCCCTCTCAGCTGAGGAAACTCCATTCATGGGGTCAATATTCCCTTTGTCTTCAGCTTTGAGTTTGCCCACCAGCCTTACGGTGAAGAAGAAAGGGTTCCGACACGGCAGGACAATAGGTTACAGAGCACAGGTGAACATTAGGACAGGTCTCCACATCTTTTCTTGTTTGAAAAGACAGTGTTCTGGAAGGGGATGCGGGAAGAAGTGACACCAGAAAGCAGCTGGCACTTTGTGCACCCGGACTTGGGACGCTGTGCACCTCCAGGTGCCAAACAGGGAGAAAAACACCGACTTGGCCAACATGGGTGTTACGAGGGTTGACTTACGTTTGCTTTGAAGATGAAAAGCGTTATGGGGCACTGAGTATGATCATGATCCATTATAAATCCTCACACAACTCCCTGGAAAATTAGGGATGAATGGGCAGGAGATATAAATGCTTGTAACAGGAAGTGTAGAGCCAGGGTGGCTTGTGAAAAGGGAGGAACTCAGCATAGTGTCATTACCTGGAGCCAGCCAGGGACTCGCTTGTCTTTGGAAAGTCAACACTTCCTTGAGCTGAAGTAGTAATATATTGGGAGCTCAGAGAAGAGGAGACCTGTCTTAGGCACCCAAGGCATCCTGAGCCGACTGTGCACCTACCTGCGCCTCTTACTTGCCGAGAGGAAGTACCTCTTAGCTTGCCGCCTCCCCCTGGGTGCTATGAAAGGAACACCCTGTTTAGAGTTTGGTCTGCACTCTCCTCAACCCTTTTTTATAATAAGATGGTGGATAGAAGACCTTGCCGGTCTTACAACATCACTAAGGTTTATTTCTCTCAGTTTTATTGAGATAGAGTTGACATGTAAGCCTGTATAAGCTTAAAGCATTCAGGACAATGATTTGATATGTGTATATATTCTGAAATGATAACGGCAGTAACTCATGGTTAATAAGTCAACCATTGCCTCACATAGTTACACATTTTTTTTCCTCGTCAGAAGAACTTTTAAGATCCACTCTGTTAGCTACTTTCTAATATACAGAATAGTATAATTAGCTACAGTCATCAAGCTGTACATGGCACCCCTGAATTTATTTATCCTATCACGGAAAGTTTGTACGTTTTGACTACCTTCACCCAATTCCCTCTCTGAATGTACTAACAAAGACAAGCGTGTCTGTGAACACACTGGAGAAGATGGGAGAATTGGCCCTGAGTGAAGTGTGGACAAAGGGGTGTCATAAATGTCTTTGGGTGAGGAAGGATGGGAGGAGAAGGGAAAGTTGGGGCACTGTCCTGCCAAGTTGCTCTAGGATTCAGGAACCATATCCTTTCTGAATTAGCAGATAACTGTAAAGGAAAAATATCCTTGTGGCATAGATGCCATAGCAGTCATAAGAAATTGAAAGAAAGTGAAAGTCACTCAGTTGTGTCTATATAGTCCATGGAATTCTGTAGGCCAGAATACTGGAGTGGGTAGCCTTTCCTTTCTCCAGGGTATCTTCCCAACCCAGGGATCGAACCCAGGTATCCCACATTGCAGGCAGATTCTTTACCAGCTGAGCCACATGGGAAGCCCAAGAATACTGGAGTGGGTAGCCTATCCCTTCTCCAGCCCATCTTCCCAATCCAGGAATCAAACTAGGTTGTCCTGCATTGTAGGTGGATTCTTAACCAACTGAGCTATCAGGGAAAACCGCAAACCTAACGAGTTTTAAGAAACAAGGATAGATAGTCCATATCCATGGACTGGAAAAATTCACATTGTTAAAATTTCTGTGTTATCCAAAGCCATCTACAGACAATGCAGTTCCTATGGCTTGCCTGGTGGCTCAGATGGCAAAGAATCTGCCTGCAGTGCAGGAGACCCGGGTTCAACCCCTGGGTTGGGAAGATACCCTGGAGAAGGAAATGACTACCCACTCCAGTATTCTTGCCTGGAGAATTCAATAGACAGAGGAACCTGATGGTCCATGGAGTTGTAAAGAGTTGGGCACTAACACTATAAATCTAGGTATCCATGATATTTTTCAGAGGACTAGAAAAATAATGCTAAAATTTGTATGGAACCATTAAAGACCTGAAAAGCAAAAGCAATCTTGAGAAAAAAGAAGAAAGTTAGAAATATTATGCTCCCTAACTTCAGAAGGTACTACAAAACTACAGTATTCAAAGTAGCATGATTTGACACAAAAAATGGACACAAAGATCAATGGGACAGAATCAAAAGCTTAGAAATAAACCCCTGTACTTATGGGCAATTAATCTACAACAAAGGAGGTAAGAATATATAATGGAAAAAGACAGTCCCTTCAACAAGTGGTGTTGGGAAAACTGGACAGCTATATGTAAAAGAACAGAATTAGAAAAATGTTCACACCAAATACAAAAATAAATCATAGCCGTACTTTTTTGGATCTGTTTCCTAAGGCAAAGGAAACAAAGCCTAAAATAAACAAATGGGACCTACTTAAACTTAAAAGCTTTTTTTACTGCAAAGGAAACCACCAACAAAATGAAAAGACAAGCTATTGAATTACAGAAAATATTTGCAAGTGATATAACTTATAAGGGGTTAATATCCAAAATATATAAATAGCTCATACAATGGAATATAAGAAAAAATGATTAAAAAATGGGCAGAAAACCTGAATAGATATTTGCTAAAGAAGACATACAGATGGCCAAGTATGGATGAAAAGATGCTCAACATTGCTAATCATCAGAGAAATGCACAGCAAAATCTCAACAAGGTATCACCTCAAACTTGTCAGAATGGCTATCATCAAAAAGATCACAGATGCTGGTTAGGATGTGGAGAAAAAGGAACCCCAGGACACTGCTGGTGGGAATTTACGTTGATGCAACGACTGTGGAAAACAGTATGGAGGTTACAGAAAAAACTAAAAGCAGAATTACCATATGATCCAGCAGTTGCACCTCTGCATTTACATACAAAGAAAACAAAAAGGCTAATTCAAAGAGATACATGCGCTCCCATGTTCACAGAAGCATTATTTACAATGGCCAAGATACAGAAGCGACCTAAGTATCCATCATCAAATGAATGAATAAAGATGGAAGATGTGTATACACACACACACACACACACACACACACACGCACATACATATACTGGAATATTATTCAGCCATAAAAAAGAATAAAAGTTTGCTATCTGCAAAAACATGAATAAACTTACAGGGTATTAGGCTTAGTAAAATAAGTCAGACAGAGGAAGACAAATACTGTCTGTTATCACTTACATATGGAATCTAAAAAACAAACAATTGTATGTAAAAACAAAAAGAGACTCACAGATATAGAGAAAAAATCAGTGGTTGCCAGTGGGGAGAGGGAAGGAGTAAGAGGCATGGGGTAGAACATTAAGAGGTACAAATGACTGTGTATGAAAGAAATAAGCTATGAGGATATATTGTATAGCCCAGGGAACATAGCCAATATTTTATAATAACTTAAATGGAATATAATCTATAAAAATATTGAATCAGTGTGTTGTACACCTGAAGCTACTATCTTCATATAAATCAACTATACCTGAATGTAATTTTTGTAATAAAGTAAAAAAAAAAAAAACAGAAATAAGGAAATTCATACCCTTCTTCCATGTTTTGACTGCCCACTCGAGAGAGTCAAAAATGATGACATGTGATGAAAAATTTGGGTGACATGTCTGTAATTCATCTTGATATTTAGCTATCCTGAAACTCCAGCTGCGAAACTTTCCTTGACAATGGTACTAGTGGGTGACATAGGTGATTTCAAGGTAACTCTTGGGTTTCATTGATAAAGGTGTGAACCTACATCACCTTTTTATTTTCATCTTTGCAGTGAGCCATGACTTCTGTCATGCTGCACGGATGATAGTCTTTCCCAAGTCAACCTTCTGTGAGAAATGGGGAAGGGGTGGGCAGGCATATTTGAACTTTTCTCAGCAAATTATCTTTCTGAATCAGGGTCCTTCTCTAAGTAAGCCTCTTTCTGTGTTTCAAAGCTCTTGCCCAGTTTAATGGAAGTTCTGTTTATGTGTTTTATTAATTTATAGTTTTTTGATGTCTTAAGAAGTTCATTGCACTTTCTGCTCCCACTAAACATTTTTAAACATTTAGAAAGAAGAGGCTGTGTTTTGCCAAAGGCAAAAGGCTGAGCACCCTTTTTGACTTAAGAGCTTGCTTGGGACTCAAAACAGGATGTTCTGTTTGACCAAAAGAAATTTCTTTCTCTGCTTTTAATGCTCTGATTAGCTCTTCCTTTTTGATGAGATTTGAGACAAATGCCATCAGGCAGCTGGTAAAGAGAGAGCTTATAGAAATTTGCACAAATGAGGCAAATATCCCACTCCCACGGTCTTTTAACTACAAAGAGTTGACATCTCTCTATGGCTCTATCAGTGCTGTTTTGTGTTTATTTCTTTACTGCTTTTCTCTGGCACTTGGAGGCTATGTTGTTATTCAGTCGCTCAGTTGTGTCTAACTCTTCACAGCCCCACGGACTGCAGCACCCCAGGCTTCCTTGTCCCTCACCATCTCCCGGAGTCTGCCCAAGTTCATGTCCATTCCATCAGTGGCTATGATTGGAGGCTATGCTTGAGTTCAGACAACCAAGCCGGAGGATTTTGGCCAAATGGCCCCAATCCAGATCTAAGCACCAGGTAACGTTCCATGTCCTCAGCCCCAGACATACACATTCCTACCGCAACCATCTAAAAAAGGCTGATTAAGAGTCGAGAGCGGAGCGTTTCTTCTGAGAAGCAAATGAAATTCACCCACGGTTGGTACTTTCCCTACAACCCTGGACGGTGCGGCTGTGGGGATGATATTTGAATATAAGTTCTTGTGCTTTGCCAGTCAAAACTCCTGCCTGCCCCATGGTCCTCGGGAGAGGCCCCGGCAAATGGGGGAAAGAAACAAATGACACCAGCACTCAGCTTTCAGTGTTTTTGAAAGAAAAGCTCCCCAAAGGATGGTCGTGTGGAGTCAAGGTTGAGAGTCCAGATGGCAGCGCGTTTGCCTTCCGTGAGACTGTGGACCCCTTGCGGGCAGGCCCATTTCTCATGGCGTTAGTGTCTCGGTCACGTGATCCAGAGCATCATGGCCGGAACTCTCACTAAGCCCCTGCGCTGAAAGCACACCCACATTCCTGCAGAGCCTGGCACCCGAGCTGTGCCCTCCATCTCCGAATATTCTCAGAGCCTGCTTTCCTCTAGCTCAAATCAATAAAGGTTAGTTACAAAGATGGAAGGCAGGGCTGCTATTCAGTCATTTATTCCCTCCAGATCCTGTGCTCTCACGGCTGATGGCAGAGGGTCTCTGCACTTGAACTGGGGAGAAACACAGAGAAGAGCCAACTGATGGGGCTCAGGGCCCTGGGGCCACAGTGAGCAGCCTGGGAGCTGAGAAGACCCAGGTGGGGAGGCTGTGACCCTGGCTGCACTCAGGGTGTTTCAGTCCCCACCCTGGACTACAGGCAACCCTCTAGACCCGGGTGCATGTCCCCCAGAGCAAGGGCTGGAGAAACACCCTGTTAACATGGGGGGAGGTGAGAAAATAGCCCAGAGGTGGTGGCGTCTCAGAGGTCAGCAAAGAGGAAGGAAAAGGAGAGCGATGGGAAGGGAGGTGGAAGAGGAAACTGCTCTCGGATCAGGCCTCTGCCTCAAACCAGCTCTGCCACCAGGCAATCTCCACCCCTCTCCTGACGTGATGGCAACGATTGATGCCAGGTGGTCTCGAGTCTCCTCTGGAAGAACATCCTGAAGGTGTGATGGACGGATGGATCACAGTTCACACCGAGTGTTCTCACTGCACACACACATGCACACAGGCATACTCCCACTCACAGTTTTTGTGGGCATGCGTGCTGGGAGGATTGAAGCCAAAAGAAGAGGGCAGCAGAGGATGAGATGACTGAATGGCATCACCAGTTCAATGGACATGAACTTGGGTGAACTTTGGGGGATGGTGAGGGACAGGGAGGCCTGGCGTGCTCCAGTCCATGGAGTGGCAAAGAGTCAGATACGACTTAGTGATTGAATGACACACATTCACATACACGCATGCACACACATACACACACACATACAGGCTCATAGGCATGCACACTTCCACACACATGCAACACCCACACAGCTATGCTCACACACACACACACACACACACGCACATACTCCTTGACACATAATTTGACCCACGCACACACTCTCTTGTGCACACAAACACATCCGTACAAACCAATCTGACTCTAGATTCCATGCTTCATCTCCAAATTTTCAGAAAATGGTAACAGACCTGTCAGGAAACTAAAATAAAAATCATTTGGTGTGTTTTCATTGGCATCCGATGCGCTTCTGCCTCTGGTTTAGCCTTTCTCCACTGCAGAGGGCCGGGTACTTCGGTTTTTAGGTAGGCACCACTTTTGGGGAAACAAAACATTAGGAGAAGAGAGCAAAGGCATTGATATTTATAAGGGTGCAAAAGAAAAAAAGCTCTCAACCCGCATCCAAAGGGGGAGGGGAGGAAGGATTTTTGGTGTGTTCTTTGAGAATATTTGTATAAAGAACTGCATGTTCTTGTTTACTTTCCGTGGAGCCCTATTTCCTCCCTAGAACTCCTGGTGGTCAGAGTCACCAGCTACGGCCTCTTCAGATGAAAACCCGAGACACAGAGAATGCACACATGCAGTGGGGCAGGGGTGTCCTCCGGGTCTGGGTCTTCTCTCTGAGATCTGGGGCATTTCTGCATGATGTGTCTACCTTGCTCCTCACCGCTCTCTGACCTGACCTCAGGCTGCAGAGAGAAGCGGAAGAACATCCTTGGGGGGGGTCACACCTGGAGATGCCCATGTGTCCTGTGGGTAGCAGCTCTGGAAATTCGTGCAGAAATGAGGCAAACCCGTTCCTGCATACCAGGGCAGGGACTGGCCAGTCACGTCCCAGGGAGCCCTGCTGGAACTCTCTCCTCTGCGGCAATTCCAGTGTCCCCAGGAGAAAGGCGAATTCTGAGGACTCAGGTTCAAAGACAAACTGCTTTCCCATTTCTTATTCAGTGTCGCTGGTCAGCACATTAGGCAAACTGATAGACGCCCATTTTACAGATAAGGAAACTGAGGCTTCGGTTTACTGCCCCAAAACAATACGATCAGAAAACAGGAGAGCTTAAACTCGGATTTGCAACTTCTCATCCCAAATCTACTCTTATTACCATTGATTCATGGATAATAAATAATAATAAAAAGATATACTAATCACAATTAGCTAACATTTTCAGTTAGCCAATTACCTGGTGCCTCTTCAAGTACATTTTTTCTTTTATTGCTGTCCAGTCACCAAGTCGTGTCCGACTCCTTGCAACCTCACAGACTGCAGCATGCCAGGACTCCTGTCACTCACCATCTCCCAGATTTTGCCTAAGATTTAATCTTTACAACCATATTTAATCCTTGTTTAATCACTACAACTCACCCAGGTAGGTACTTTTAGAATCTCCAATGAACAGATGAGAAAATTGAGCTCCAAAGGGTCAAGGAACTTGCCCAAAGACACCTATCAATGAATGGAGAAGTGGACGCCTCAGCCTAAAGACCACTCTGCAGTCTAGAGGAAGCCCTGGGTGGGTGGGGGGCAGTCACCTCCAGTCCCACTGGGTTCCCCACTCCTTCCAGTTTCAATGGACATCATCACATGCGTTTCCTTCTATCCCATGTGGGCTTCACCCACCAATCAATGACAATCTACTTTCTCCCCTAGGATCTGATAATTGATCCAATTATGGGTTTGCTGCAAATGGAAATTAATGTCATTTGACCTTCTATTTATTTTTGCTTTCCCCACTGAAACGGCTATTATGGTTACATATGCCATACAAGGATTGTGGTAATGTTGTTTCTAAATTAATTTCCACCTAAGGGTTTTCGATTTTCACTTTTCGTGTTGATGGAGGCTACCAATAAGAAAACTGCGATTACGGGAAATGGTTCTCGTCCCTGAAGCACGTGGAGGAGGTGAGGAAGGGGAGGATCAGGAGCCTGAGAAAGCAGGGGCCCATTTACAAATACATTCAGACAACCATTTCATTTCTTCAGTCACTAGAAAAAAAAGATCTTACGGGTGTAATGAAAGCGAATTTACAACTCCTCAATGTTTTAAAAAATTGTGTTTTGCTTTTGCATTGAGCTTTGGGTTGGATGGAAGCAGTGGTTGGTGGATCCCTGTCACTGGGCCACTGTGAGTGTAGTAACCCATCTCTCTCTCCCATAAATGTGTTGGAATCAGCTGGGGTGGCTGACTCCCTCCTAAAGCCCCTGAACCACGGGGGATCTGTGTTGTTGCAAATCCACCCTTGTAGAGGCGTGCAAGGGGGCATATAACAGTCACTTCTGGTGTTAATTTAATGTTTTAGACGAAAAGATTCTCCAGCCCCATTGTGGTGAGAAGTCACGCACAGTCATGTTAAGTGAAATGACAGGGTGTGATGTCCTTGGGACAGCAAGGTGACTAACTGATGCTAGTGCTGGTGTCCTTTGAGACCCTAGTAGCATCCTGAATATTGGATTGGAAGACTGCATTTGGAGACTGCCAGAACCAGGCTGCACTCTCCCAGTTCATTGTTGCTTAGTCACTAAGTTGTGTCTGACTCTTTTACAACCCCATGGACTGCAGTCTGCCAGACTCCTCTGCCCATGGGCTTTCCCAGACCCAGATGACTGGAGTGGGTTGTCATGCCCTCCTCCAGGGGATCTTCCCTCCCCAGGGACTGAACCCACGCCTCCTGCATTGGTAGGTGGATTCTTTACCACTGAGTCATCAGGGAAACCCTAGGACTGCAGGCATTTGTTTCTAAGGCAGCTTCCATTCAAGAGAGCTGCAAACTACCTGTGTCACGCCTGTTCTGGAGAAACAGGCTCTTTTCCATTCGGATCAGAATCGATTGGGAGGCCTCCGAAAGGCAGCTGCTGAGTCTGAACAAGCCAGAGAATAAATGGATGGCTCCTCTGCTCCAAGTCCTCTCTTCCCAGGGCTTGACCATCTGGGGGGGAAAATACTGATCAGCCTTGGTGGGCTGCCGAATTTCCCTCTCCACCCCTACACCCTGGATACAGCTCTGTGCCATCTTTCCAGGTCCCCGACAGCCTCAGAAGGTAGGCTGCAGGGGCATCTAGGGCTGTGTCCTGGCCTGCCTGTCATATCTGAGCAAGCGAGTTGATTCTAAGCTCTCAGCATGACTCTGGGTGGCTTTGCTGCCTTGGACACTCTTCTACAAAAACACAACCCTCCACAGGGACCCTTAAGTCCCAGGCAGGAGGGGACAAGCAGGAGGGACCCTGGGAAGCTTTAGAAATTAAAGTCCTGGTTAAAAGGACCCTTTTGCCTTACCCTCTGAAGGGTCTGAGGCTGGGACAGGGCCCTCTGAAGGCAGGGGCTTGCGGAGCCATTAGTGGACAGGCTCACCTTGGGAGGAGGACTTACACTCCACGCTCTCACAGAGGCAAAATCCATTCAGGCGGCCTCCCAGGGACTCCACTTTCTATTCAAAGTCAAGACGCTCTTTTCTAGAATGTTCTTTCATGCTTAGTCCAACTGACAGCATCGGTATGGGGTGCTTATGAGGACAGACGCGTTTCCCAGGTGGCCGAGTGGTAGAGAATCTGCCGGCCAATGCAGGCTATGCAGGAAACGCAGGAGACATGGGTTCAGTCCCTTGTTGGGAAGATTCCCTGCAGTAGGCAATGGCAACCCACTCAAGTACTCTTGCCTGGAGAATCCCAGGGACAGAGGAGCCTGGCGGGTGACAGTCCATAGGGTCACAAAGATTCAGATGTGACTGAATACACACACATGAAGAGACATATATGACTTGCTTCCAGGCTCCCCTCTCACCAAATCCCGGGTGGTCTTTCGGGGAGGAAGTTTCTGGAACATTCTAACATTGCTGCAAGATGTCCATGAAGCATGTACCCCAGTGAGAGGGTGGCCTGACCTGGGGAAACCTTTAGTGACTCACCCAAGAGACAGAAACTGCCTTTTGTGATTTGAAAAAGTAAGGCTGATACTTTTGTCACTTCCAAATTTGTCCCCTCCTTAGTAAGGGCTAAATTTGTATATATTAGGAAGAGGCCGTATTTGGGTTTACATCCAGCTAAAACAATTCCGTATCCGCACAGTCAGTTCTGCAATAGGTCTTGGAGTGGCGAAATCAAGAATGAAAAGTTCTTTTTCCCGGTTTAGAACAATTGAGCAGAGAGGTCTAAGTCAGGCCTTTTGTATCAGAGTCTCCTGTCTGAGGATGAGGTTCAGTTTTCATTTATCTCCTGTGTGCCCTTTGAAGTACAAGCCTCCGTCTGCTTAATGCCCTAAGCCAGTGAGACTCTGATGAATTCCTTTTACATTAAACAAATCCAAGTCTGGAAGGGCAGTAATATTTCTAAACAAGCAAACCCAGCCATGACTTTGGCTTCTGCAAAGCTCAAGATGGTTATCCAGACTGTTGCTAACGGAGCAAAAATCTAACGCACATCTAGCAAGGACCTGACGGAGGTGCCTGGAGACCCTCTGACGGGTTTCTGGCCATAAACCCACCTCCTCTTTGAATTCATCCTATTCGCAAGGCAATCTGTCTCCTTCAGGAGCTGAGAAAAAAAAGGGAGAGGGAGTCCGGAGAAAAAGCAGGCAAAAAAAAAAAAAAAAAAAAAGGGAAGAAAAGAAATAGCTAAAGGAAATGAAAAGAACTTTACTGCTCAGTTTCTTCTCCTGCCTGACCCAATTATCAGATTTTGCATTTAAGTTTAAGACAGTAGATCAAACAGCAAGAGGCACTTTGTACTTCTGCCAGGAGACCATATGATATCTTTCAGTGGCTCTCCTGCATGCCAGCAATACGGAACCATGCCTCTCTGTCGGGCCTGCATATGGTGCTATGTGCAAAAAAATAGCAAAATTCATAAGTGACTGCACTCATGGATGTTGTCCAGGATTCACGGCACTTTATCAGTTCAAGAAAAAAAAAAAAGGCAAATCACGATCTAATTATAACTTTCTACAAATAAGTCAAAAGTAGAATGAGAATGAAAGAGAGACAAAAGGAGAGGGTCATGCTTACTCTGCAAAATTGATCATCTCCAGGCTTGTTTTTATGTGATACAGAACTTTTTAGAAGTTATGGGTCATATCTTTTCTGGGTATTTGGACATGGCTGGTGCTGGCCGTGTGTATTCTCCATGAAGGCCTGGATGGCAGACGTTAACATCTCCCAGCCCTCATGCTTTGCCTCTTGAGAGAATTTGTCAAAGCACATCCTTTGTTGTGTATGGAGATGGTTTCTGTGGGCTGCACATGGTATTTAAGTGGTTTTCATGCCTTTGGACAAGGATTTGTCTTCGTGCAGCTAGACGAATAGACTCTTTGGAAAGGCTACGTCTCACTTCTGAGAACGGTGTTCAGTACTGGGAAATCATGATTCTATTCCAGGGCTGGGGTTTGCAAGGAGACAGGCTAGAGGGTGTTCTAGTCTTCACAGTAACCCTTTGGAAATGCCGCAGATGACCTCTACCCACGGATGCGGCGGATTTAGCAGCACTCACTCACTTCTCCAAATTAATACGCTGCGAATAGCCTTTAGCCCCTGCAGAAGGAAATGGCAAGCCACTTCAGTATTCTTGCCTGGAAAATTCCATAGACAGAGGAGCCTGGTGGGCCATAGTCCATGGGGTTGGAAAGAGTCAGACATGACTGAGTGACTGAGCACAATATTCTTTAGAAAGCATCAGTCTCCAACCTTTTTGGCACCAGGGACCAGTTTCATGGAAGACAGTTTTTCCATAGACTGGAGGGCAGGGATGGTTTCAGGATGATTTGAGCCCATTACATTGATTGGGCTCCTTATTTCTAATCTAATACCACTGCTGGTCTCACCAGTGGTACTGGTCCACGGCTTTGAGGTTGGAGACCCCTGCTTTAGAGATTTTGCCAATCCAACCCTTTCCCTGGGTGAAGACAAGGAGTGGTGCATGGAAATCACTGTTTTTGTTCTGATCCTGGATGGCTGGCTGTTCAAAGACTGAGCTCAGGGGTCACCTGTGTGGTGGGCTGCCCATTGGTTGGAGGTCCCTTGAGGCTTTGCTGCAGGTTTTATGTTTATGGGTTTTCCTTTTCACATCTGTGAACTCATCCAAATCACACAATGGCCCTCTGAGGTCAGCACAATGATCGCACTTACTTTACACACTCTTCTAGACCCCATCGCACCGTGATGGAAAACATCAGCTCATGGAACAAGAAGTGAACAATTGGTCAATCTAGGTGAAAAGTATGCAGAACTTCTCTGTATTACTCTTGCAACTTTCCTGTATGTTCAACTCATTTCAAAATAAAAAGTAAAAAAGAAAAAAAAAGCCTTAGGAGTTAGGCAATTCTGAATTTCAACACTGGCGCCACCACTTACCAGCTGTTTATAAACTAAGGGTTTTGCATAGATAACCCCTCTTGATCTTCATAATCCTAGAAGGTGAGGTAAGCATTATATATTTATCCCAACTCTACACATGAGGAAACTGAGGCTCCTAGAGGCTGAAGAACATGTCAAAAAGGCCAGTGCTTATGTGCACCACGCTGGTTGTGAAGTTTTAATTGACTTATTAACACAGTGTTAAGCTCCTTAGAGCTCTGGGAAAAAAAGAAATACAATGTTGGGTCAATTCCTTTCACCAAAGAAATCTTATGAAACACATAATAGGTTTCTATCAAGACTCTGACCTTAAGAAATGGGGTGTGTAACTTGAAATTCCTTTTCTTCATTCATTTTTAGAATGAATTTACAGCAATAAGGAGCATCCAGGAAAGGATTCCCTGGTGGCTCAGACAGCAAAGAAACTGCCTGCAATGCGGGAGACCCAGGTTCAGTTCCTGGGTTGGGAAGATCCTCTGGAGAAGGGCATGGCAACCCACTCTAGTATTCTTGCCTGGAGAACTCTGTGGACAGAGGAATTTGGTGAGCTACAGTCCATGGGGTCACAAAAAGTCAGACACAACACAACAAACACGTCACTTCAGGAAAGGCTAAACATTTGGAATTTTAAAAATTTTATCCTTTCTTTTATTCATTACAGTTTAAAGAATAATATATATATTTTTTTACCTTAAGAAACACTTTATCATTTTAATGGCCTTAATTGCTTTCTAGGCACATTTAAAATTTTTGTTATACTTCCTTTCTTCCACCCACCACTGATCCATCTATCCATCCATTCAACCATCATCCATCCACCAATATATCCATCCATCCATTCATCCACGCATCCTTTCACCAACTTATCCATCCATCCACTTATCCATCCACCAACTTATTCATCCATCGACTCATCCATCCACCAACTTATCCATTCATCCATCCATCCATCCAACCACTCATTTATCCACCCATCATCCCACCATCTATTATGATGGAATGTATGGTGTATGTACTATGAACAAGGTCTTTATAACAGGGAATGTGCATATTTTGCCTTTACTGAATTGAAGAAGATGCATGTACAACCAGACACAAAGAGGGAGGGAAACTCCAGCAGCTTAGAGGAGGGAGAAATGATTCTTCTACGAGGCCCATGAATTGCAGCAATCAAACCTCAAGCACCACATATTGCACAGAACAAGCATAACAACATGTTGTGTGGTTCACCAGCCCCTTTTAAAGGATTTCTGTGGCCTGTACTGGATGGAACAGTACATTGCACTGATGTCTCTAGTGGAAGAACATTTTCTGGGACAATTTTAATGATCTTTTGTAGAGTTGTAACTTAGAGACCATAATTTTCTAAATATGATTGAAAATTTTTTTTCCTAAAATAACAGGCAAACATTTAAGTTGATGTGATATTCTCATATCCACTACCCAGATCTTTACTTACTTTATTCCACTTATATGACACCAGGATAAGCTCATTTTTCACTAGGAAAAAAAAAAAACAAAAAAAAACTGGAGATTTCATTGCCCACTGCTCCAGCTTCCAAGTGATTAATGAAATATTGAACTAGAGAGCCCAACCATGATCTCTGGGGCATGGAATGAATACTTTTAATCTAGGGAAATGTCCATTTGGTTTCTGCCTCCATATCAATATTCTACAGCAAAATATCTTCAAATCCATGGTGATTAAACAAACAGAAGGCTTTACGAGGTTCTGTGCCAAAGAACTTCTGGAAGGAGAAACTGATATCTGTTGGCCCCATTTATCCATTTATAATATGCATTGTCTTAAAAAAGCAAACATATGAAAATAAGCAAAAGCAAACCTGTTCCCCCAAAGTGTGGGCAAAATGTAATTTTTGTTTTGCAGCTTGAGAGGTGAGGCAGCTGCTACCATCACCAAAGACATTTGATAGAATTCCACTGTGAACCCTATCATAAATATATGATCACCCTTGATAGATCTTTTATGTAAATAAGGTATTTATACCCTAGGTTTGGTATCTGCAATGGACTATCCTATAGTGAATGTGATTCCCTGGTGGCTCAGCAGGTAAAGAATCCATCTGCAATGCAAGAGTTACCAGAGACTTGGGTTTGATCTCTAAGTCGGGAAGCTCGCCTGGAGGAGGAGGGCATGGCACCCCACTTCAGTATTCTTGCCTGGAGAATCCCATGGACAGAGGAGCTGGTGGGCTGCAGTCCATGGGGTCACAAAGGGTCGGACACGGCTGAAGTGATGAGCATGCACACATAAGCACCTTCTGTAGTGGATGGTGGGATGTGCCTTACTATTATACTTAAAGGCAAAAGTGGTTTGGGGTTTTGCATGATCAGCTCTGAAGGATGACAACGAGAATGGCCCTTTCAGTTGGTGGCATGTGGCCTTGGCTAGCAGTCATCATTTACTAAGCCTGTTCTCTTAGGTGTCCTATGTCATCCAGCTGCATGTATAGGACTTGGGGGTCAAAACCCCCACTGCTCCCTTCGTCAACAGACTGTCCTGGGGGGTTTACTGACCTACCACCTCGACATCGTGCTTGTGCTCTTTGTGAGCCAATGGACTGTAGTCCCCCAGGCTTCTCTGTCCATGGGATTTCCCATGAAAGAAACCATATTGGAGTGGGTTGCCATTTCCTTTTCCAGGGATCTTCCCAACTCAGGGATTGAACCCATGTCTCTTGAGTCTCCAGCACTGGCAGCCAGATGTTATATTCTTTGCCACTATTCCACCGGGGAAGCCCGTTCCCAAATCCATGTCTCCAGCCCAGAACTCTTTCCCTGAACACCTATACCTAACTTTCTAGAGGATCTTGAGAGCTTCCCTTGTCTATTTCACGAGACCCTCAAAACCAGTATGTTCAACACCAAGCCTCCCACTTGAACGGCTTTCTGCAGCTCACAGAATGGCACCATGTTACAAGTCTCTTTTCCTACAGCTCTGTCTCCCAGAGAGTATCTAGTTTTCTGCCTTGCGTTCTATTATGCAGAAAGAGAGGAGGCAAGTGTGGGGATCTTTAATTCCTGCCCCTTAACTCCTTATAGGATATTCCCACCCTGGTTCCTGGGACATTCTATTGCAGTGATTAGTGCATCTGACTGTCTCCTGCTGCTGCCCGGTAGTCCTGCCAAGGATGCATTATTGTCTGCGCGTGTGTTCTGCATGTGTGCTGAGTCTCCTCAGTTGTTTCTGACTCAGGACTCTGGCCCACCAGGCTCCTCGGTCCATGGGATTCTCCAGGCAAGAACACTGAAGTGGGTGTCCATGCCCTTCTCCAGGGAATCTTGCTGACCCAGGGTTTGAACTCACATCTCCTGCATGGCAAGAAGATTCTTTTTTGCACTGAGCTACCTCGGAAGTCCATTATTGTCTGTGAAGTGAAGTGAAGTCGCTCAGTCGTGTCTGACTCTTTGTGACCCCATAGACTGTAGCCTACCAGGCTCCTCTGTCCATGGGATTTTCCAGGCAATAGTACTGGAGTGGATTGCCATTTCCTTCTCCAGGGGATCTTCCCAACCCAGGGCTCAAACCTGGGTCTGCTGCATTGTAGACAGACGCTTTACTGTCTGAGCCACCAGGGAAGTCCTAATTTTTTTTTTTTTTACATGGAGGTAAATAAGAGAAGGTCAAATTCCTACAGTTTACTAACCTCTAGACCTGGATTGGACAAATACATCTTTCCAGGGCCTGCACTGATTACCTCATGGATTTTTGGGGGAGGGGGCGAGGGGAGAGGGGGTGAAGGATGCAGTATGTCAATGTGGGAAGTTTTGTGTGTGAATTCTATAGTATTACACAGATATAAGCTCTTTTTCAGCAGGCCATTTATTTTCTCTTATTGTTAGTCTTTTAAATTTTGCATTTATTGATGTAAAAATGCTTATTTATAGATTCAATCCATTCTTCCATGTGTTCATGATTATAATCCCCTTTAAATCTCAAGCACTCATTTAATTTACAGAGAGAACAATGGTGGGCTCCTTTAAAGTCATGGAGAACTCTGCTTAGAGCGCCTTCATATTAATCCTTCTCCAAATGTCATCACCTCCCAGGGTAAATGGCTCATCTGACACTCTTGGCTTCTGAGAAGGGCTTTCATCTCCTTCTAAGGGGAGGAAAGGGCTTCCCAGTGGCTCAGTGGAAAAGAATTCTTTGGCCAATGCAGGACACAGGAGACACAGGTTCAATCCCTAGGTCAGGAAGATCCCCTGGAGTAGGAAATGGCAACCCACTCCAGTATTCTTGCCTGGGAAATCCCTTGGACAGAGGAGCCTGGCAGGCTATAGTCCATGGGGTTGCAAAGAGTCTGACACTACTGAGTGCGCATGCACGCATGCAGACTCACACACACACACTCACACACACACAAGGAGGGAAGAACTGAGGGGTTTCATCGCTCCATATACTCATATAGGCCACTTTGCATTTATTAGGAGAAGGCAATGGCAACCCACTCCAGTACTCTTGCCTGGAAAATCCCATGGACGGAGGAGCCTGATAGGCTGCAGTCCATGGGGTCGCAAAGAGTCGGACATGACTGAGCGACTTCACTTTCACTTTCACTTGCATTTATGATCTTACTATTTCCCATGAAAGTGGAATTTTGGCCCTGATTACTCTAAGAATTTCTTCAAATCTCCTCGTTGCCTCCATACATAGATAAATCTTTAGATTCTCCCCACTCTTTTTGATTCATCGCTTTTCAAACATTTTCTTCTCCATTTTTGTAAAAGCTAAGTACAAAGAGATGAACTGATTGACTGTATTTCTTATCAATACATCTTATGATTTTCAGTCATCTTAATGATCATGTGATTAAGATTGTGCAAAACCTGGGCAGTGTTCGAAGGGCAGAATGAGAAGAAATTGCCTCCACACGGGCCGACTGAGGCTGCCAATGTCGCAGAGTCCATACTAGCTGAAGCCTTGCCTGTACTCTGCCAAGGAACTCTTCTGAAACTAGGGCAAGCTTTGCATGAAACCCCGTTTTCAAATCGAAACCATAAAAAAAAAAATGGTGGTTCAGTGTGGTTTTTACTCAAAACCAGGTGATGCTTTGTGGTTCAGCCACGTTTTGACTTGAAGCCAGAGAGAGCTCACAGTGTTTAGTTGGATCTTGTTTTATGTTTCATGGGTCATTTGGTTTTGTTTTCCAAACCTGAAATCTGGGGTTCAGATGAGGGGTGCAAACAGAAGAACATGAAGGTGGAATGAAGTCTGGGGCAGACAAAGGCGGCACCAGGTCTGTAAGGGCCACCCCAGTCTCCTGGGTTGCTGTCTGCTCCTGTTTTGTTTCAACATTCTTCCTGAAAAGAATTATCTGCACACTAACTAGTTCCTTGGGATTTTCTTTTAAGGAGCAGAATTATCAACATTGTGCAAAAATAGCAAAGCCTATCTCACTTGTCTTTTCTATAGGTCCATTAAAAATGTTGTAATTTTGGGTCAGCCATTGAAATACTGGGGGAAAAAGTTTTAAGCAACAGATTGTGACATTACATATGTGTGTCATGCTTTAAGCTTCTACTTTGTGTTGGATATTTAAAGTTGTTAAATTCTCGCACTGTATCACAATATTCATAGAAGTGAAAACAAGGCTCAGAGTGATTGGACAACCTGACCGTAGGGCAAATGTAACACTAGGTAGACCCAACCAGCAAGCAGTAGAAGAAAATGTTCCTCCTTAATGGGCTTCCTTCATAGCTCAGTCGGTAAAGCATCTGTCTGCAATGCAGGAGACCTGGGTTCAATTTCTGGGTTGGGAAGATCTCCTGGAGAAGGAAATGGCAATCCACTACAGTATTCTTGCTTGGAGAATCCCATCGACAAAGCAGCCTGGCAGGCTACAGTCCATGGGGTCACACGAGTCGGACACGACTTAGTGACTAAACCACCACCACCAGGTCTAGCTTTTTTCATGACACTGTGTTGCCGTGTGTGTGTGTGTGTGTGTGAGTGTGTGCATGCACATGTGCCTGTGTTAGTCATTCAGTTGTATCCAACTCTTTGCAACCCCATGGGGTTCCTCTGTCCAGGGGATTTCCCAGGCAAGAATTTGGAGTGGGTTGCCATGCTCTCCTCCAGGGAATCTTCCTGACCCAGGGGTTGAACCCATGTCTCCTGCGAGTCTCCTGCATTGCAGATGAATTCTTTACTGCTGGGCCCCTGGGGGAGCCCCCAACAAGGACTTCTGTATAGCAAAGGGAACTACACTCAATATTTGTAACAACCTGTAAGGAAAAACTATATGGAAAAGAATCATCAGATCACTTTGCTGTACACCTGAAACTGACGCAACACTGGAAAGCGACTCTACTTCAATACAAAGTAAATGAAAGAATATTTCCATAAAATACAAAAAAAAACTAACTAAATAAAACCAAATTGCTAATTTAAAGTTTGAGAGAAGTTGAGCATCTAATTATTTGTTCGGTTTTTATTTGACTACGGCTATTGTTTGAAATGTTCAGAATCTTCACCAAGAAAACACCGAATTATGCCCAGTGAATGATCTGTCCGAAAGGTCTACCACAATGACTTCCTTTACATGGGTGTGAGTATGAAGGTGCTGGTTCTAGGTTAGTTTTCTACTGAACTCAAAATTCAGTGGTCCTCACGGGGGAAATGAATGGGAATACTATTCCACACAGTAAAAAAAGAAATGGACATATCTTCCTTTTAACCACCTTCAAGTATATGCCAAAAAGCCTAGTTTTATTGTGTTATTATTTGTGCTTTCACAAGAAGAAAAAACTATTGCCAAACTTGAGGATTCTATTTTTTACTGGAATAACAAGATGTCACTGGGAGAAGATCACTTTATTGAAAAGTTTTTATTTATTTATTTATTTATCTTACTTGTCTACTGCGGCTTCACATATTTCATCACCGTGTGTTTATTGGTTAAAAAGCACTAACTTTGCAACATTTGCTGCTCCTTTTGTGAACCAGATCAGTGCTAAGAGATTCCAATATTTAAGAACAGCTGTAGAGGGTAATTAAGGGATTGTCTGATGTTCCTGCCAGTTCTGCTGATAAAGCGTGGGCTGCCTTATCATTTAAACCTCTACATGCTTCAAGTCTCCGTGTTCTGATACTGAAGCATGTTTTCCTAAGCCACCCGGATTCAAAAAGGAGTTTTTAGGTGGCCATGGAGTCTCCCCGGCCAGAGTTCTCAGACAAAAATAACTCCTTTATTCATGCTGGACCAGGTAAGCCCTTCCTGTCTTTTAGGAGATGGATGTTCTTTCACAAGCTGGAAAGTTACTCTTTACTAGCTCCATTGAGATTCCCACTCTCATCAGTAGGCTGTGAGCACTGAAGTTTCCAACCATGGGTGCCTCAGACAGTAAGGAATCTGCCTGTAATGCAGGAGACCCAGGTTTGATCACTGGGTCAGGAAGATCCCCTGGAGAAGGAGATGGCTACCTACTCCGGTATTCTTGCCTGGAGAATCCCATGGACAGAGGAGCCTGGTGGGCTACAGTCTCTGGGGTTGCAAAGAGTTGGACATGACTGAGCAGCTTTCATTTTCACTTTCAAGGCTAACTGGGAGCCACGAAGGCTCAAGGATGCTCTGCATATTCCCATGCCCAAGTTCTAGAGTCCCAGCTGTGGCTCACACGGTCCATGGGATGAGAGAAAGATGCTTTCTGGATCTGGCTGTGCTCTTAAACATATGCTCCAAGCTTTATATGCTGTAAACCCTCTTCATTTTTTTCCTATAAGTTCTATGGCCAATACTTTTTTTTTTTTTTTTTGCATAGGTTGGCACCTCAGAGGCAAGTACTGAATATTATCACTATCACACAGTATTTATTAACAGAAACCTTTCCATGGGTGCTTTATCAGCTGCTCTGCAAAGAGAATTATGAAAATGTGTACATGATTTGTTCGGGGGCTTATGGTACCATTCAGCAGACCTTGACAAATAAATGCTAACATGAAAAGCACAGGGCTGGGACTTCTCTGGCAGGCCAGCGGCTAAGGCTCTGTACTTCCATTGCAGGGGACATGAGTTCAATCCCAGGTCAGGGAACTATGATCCTGCGTGCTGCACAGCATGGCCAAAAAATTAAATAAAGTTTTATTTAAAAAGAAAAACTCCACAAGGCTGATTTTTAGTCAGTCCCTCTGGGGTGGTCATTTTACTGCTGCCTTCCTTCTAAGTGGTTGTACCAGTGGTTCAACATTTTGGTTATCTTCTCTGAAAACCTATTTATCATCTGGTAGTGAAAATTGCTCAGTCATGTCTGACTCTTTGCAACCCCATGGACTAAACAGTCCATGGAATTCTCCAGGCCAGAATACTGGAGTGGGTAAGCCTTTCCCTTCTCCAGGGGATCTTCCCAACCCAGGGATCGAACCCAGGTCTCCCGCAGTGCAGGAGGATTCTTTACCAACTGAGCTACCGGGGAAGCTGTCTGGTAAGTCTATGTCATATCTATTTTTAAACCTTCTCTGTTTTTAAGTGACTTTGGTAGTACTTGGATGATGGTCAGAGTAATATAAAAATATCAGCTTGGAAAAATCAGGCTAAGTTTTCACTAACAATCTTTTCTCTCCTTGGTCCAAAAGCAACATAATACAGAGAAGAAGGTGGAAACAAGAATCAGAAGTGTTGGCTCTGGATGGAAGAGTGAGGTGTGGAACTCACCAGATGCTAGAACCAGGCGGCCTGGCTCCTAGCACAGCCTTGCCCTCCACTGGTTCATGGCCTGGGACAAGCTGGTTGTAGTCAGACAGGATAACGATTGGACCTACCCTGCAGGTTATGGTCAGGATTAAATTAGTCAGTGTACACAGAGGGCTCAGAGCAGCGCCTGGCTTGACAAAAGGCACCATATAAAGATCTGCTCCTATTACTCTGATCCTGGCTTTGTCACTGAGGAGCAGGGCTTAGACCCATCTGGGTCTCCATCTCTCCATATGAACAATGGACTAAGTTCTCTGAAACCATTTCTTCTTACTGGTTTCTGTCTAAATAAGGCATCTTGCAAACACCTAGGGGTAAGTCTTGGAAAGTTCTTTGGAGAAGGAAATGACAACTCATTCCAATATCCTTGCCTGAGAAATCCCATGGACGGAGGAGCCTGGCAGGAAACTTATCATCAAAATAGAATATTTTTCAGCTTGACTAGAGATATGCATGCTGTGCTAAGTTGCTTCAGTCATGTCCAACTCTTTTCTACGCTATGGACCATATAGCCTGCCAGACTCCTCTGTTCATGGGATTCTCCAGGCAAGAATACTGAAGAGGATTGCCTTGCCTTCCTCCAGAGGATCTTCCTGATCCAGGAATCAAACCTGAGTCTCTTGTGTCTCCTGCATTGGCAGGCAGGTTCTTTACCACTAGCTCCATTTGGAAAGGCGGTGCTATTACCAATTAAGGACTACTGGGTTGGTCAAAAAGCTAATTCATATTTTTCCATAACATGGTATGAAAAACCCCAATGAGTTTTTTGGCCAACCCAAGACTCTAGGACAATAAGTATAAGCCAAACCAGTGTGGTCCCCCACCTATAGCAGATGTCGTGAGCCATACATAAACCGGGGATAGGGGATTCTGCTTTGAAGATATGAAGAGTGCATTTTCTTTTTTGGGTTGTAAAGGTGGCATTTAAATAGCACACAACTGAAACAAGGGTTTCCAAAATGTGTTGTACTGTTTGGCCTCCCACTTTTTTCAATTCCCCTCTTCATTTTTTTCCAGGTCACTGGCAGAATAAGGATCAACATCACTAAAAACACAAACAAAAACAAAAACAAAAAAACCAACAGACACAGATCAAAAATCAGCTGTGCTGATTTTTATTTCTGCTGAGTTTTCTCTTATAAATCTACCTCTATCGTCCCTAGGGAAACCATTTTCCCCATTACTGATGGAAAGTTAAGTCTTCTCATAAGGAGGATTTCCCTTCCAGAAATTCAAAACGAGAGAAAAAGTACCAGACAATGCGATTTTGTGCCAGCGAACAGCCCTTTCCAAAGATTTGAATGGAATAATTTGTTTTTCATGGTTTATAGGTAGCAGATAAAACCTACATGGAAAAATGGACAAGGAGAAATGGAAAATAAGACACAGAATCTGGACCTGTATGCTTAAAAAGCAATTTATTTTATTTCAGCTGTGCCCAGAAATAACTTGAGGTTAACAAGTGAGTATTTCTCCTGGAAGCATCAGCTACAATTAGGTCACCAACTTAGAGAAGACGTAGGCGGAAATTTAAACACCAAGTCTATCATTATAAAGGTACTTTATCAGCAGAACTGTCAGCTATGGATTGTTGACTTAAAATGATTAAGAGGCTAAAATATCAAAGAGGGAGATGAAGTTTGTGGAAAGGCCCCCGTTAAGATCAACAGCAGCTGAGGGTCTAAATAGGAGAGAGTTGTTTTACTGACATACTTTGGGAAGTGAATTTTGAACTTCTTGATTTCTACATTAGTCTGATGTGAAAGAAACATAAGTGCTTCCTCTTGAAGACTCTGTTGTGGCCACACAGCCCTGGAGTCACACATTTAATTCTGGTGATGATAAAATGACCAGTCTATTGTTGTTTAGGATAACTGAGATGTGGTAATACTCTTCTGATTTCCCACTGCAAATTAGATATGAAAAGTCTATAACAGTACTATTCAAATTTCCTAATAAAAATAAGCAATAGGGACTTCCCTGGCGGTGCAAGAGTTAAGATGTCACCTTCCAATGCAGGCAGTGTGGGTTTGATCCCTGGTCGGGGAGCTGAGATCCTACATACCTCCTGGCCAAAAAAAACAAAGCATAAAACAGAGGCAATATGGCAAAAAATTCCATAAAAACTTTAAAAAATTGTCCATATCAAAGAAAATCTTTAAGAAAGCAATAAACCAGTAAAAATATGGAGTTCTTTGATCTGGCACCAAGAATAGATTCTGTGTGGATCGTCTTAGCTCATCCAAGAATGAATTGTTTTTCCTGGAAGTTTCTTTGAGAGTCTGAAAAAGGTTTAATAGTTAATTTGCTACCTATCATTGGGTAGTTTAGTCATGGCTAGACTTTACAAAGATGTAGACCCACATAGCCATGGAATTCAGAAGAATATTATTTCTGCTTACATAGAGAACTGAGTTTTCCTGGTGTGTTTCACTTGATTGTGAATCTGATCCATTTAGTTTGGTCGTTTAGATGTTCCAAACTATTAAACAATGACCTAGTTTTTAAAGTTTCCGTTCACCATGATGATACAGCTCTAAGTTTCACAATGGCTGTGTTTATTTCCTTAGTGAAAATGTCCCGAGACCTGTTTTCTCATTATTTGTAGGTCATTGCCATACTGCCGTGGGAGTCTCCATTTCAAATTGCTCTAGTTAAAAATGGGGCTGTTGTTTGAACAAAAGTCCGAAACGATGGGTCTTAGAACAGCGGCTAAACATGTTTCTCTAAAGGGAGACTGCAGTGCGCCTTGCTGGCAGTTGGCTGGGCATATTCACTGGGACGTGTGGAGGTTGAGGGCTTCGTGCAGACAGAAAGGGCTTCCTTCTGTCCAACCTTCACTGAGCGCCCGGCTCCACTTCCCTTTGTCACAAGTACGTCAGTGCTCATCTCATGGAATCATTGCAACTATGCATTGCCCTTCCCCTTCCCACTGACGATTTAAGGTCTCTTTTTGCCACGTACGAGGTATAGAGAGCTCTTTCAGGGACAGAATGTCTTTCAGAGTTGCTTTTTTTTTAAAATTAATTAACTGATTTGTGTTTGGCTGCGCTGGGTCTTCAGTGCTGCTCGAGGGCTTCCTCTCGTGTGGCTGTTCTTGGCCATGGGACATGGGCTTTAGCTGCTCTGCAGCATGCGGCATCTTCCTGGACCAGGGATCAAACCCCCTTGCACTGGCAGGCAGAATCTGCTCCATTTCAGCACCAGGAAGTCCTGGGACAGATTTCTAAATCCAATCTATCCAAGCAACTACCACTGATACTAGACGTCAAGTAAAAGGAAGATTTGCTGTTGGTGAAAGTGTAGCTCTTATGAGGGTCCCAGGGTCAGCCCAAGACTCAGTTATGAAATCAGAAGATACTAGTATAAGTGTATGTGTGTGTGGTTGTGCTCATGTGTGCCTGAGAGACAGATGGATTGGTTGGGAAAGCTATCATCCACTAGACTTAGCTTTGTTGTCAATTTTTCTCCTTTATCATTTAAAAATTTAGCCTCATGAATAAAACTGTGATATTATCTCCACTTTGTGAAAAAGGAAATAAACTCAAAGGACTTAAGCCATCCCCCAAGATCTCACAACCAGGAGGTAATAGAACCCAGATTTGAAGCCAGGTTGGCATGTTCTGCTTCGTCATGCTGTTAACCAAGTAAATTTTCGGGAATGTCCAGAGCGCCTAGCTCTCTGTTCTCTGTGGCTCTTCTCTACATCCAGCAGACTACGTAGGGAAAAGGCACTGAACACACATGTTGTCAACCAGCAAGTGTGCGAAGCTGAATCTGGGGAAGATTCAGGCCTACGGGACATCCCAAATTATGCCCCAAGCATCTCTCTTGTCTTTCAATATGACTTCTAGGAAGGTTAAGCGTCAGAAGCTCTAAAGGCGATGTGAATCACAGGAAGCGCAAAGCTAAAAGACTGAGTGAGTCATTCTTTCCAGAAACAATGGCCTTTTTTTCTCTAAAACTCTTGATAGACTTTCGTTAATCCGGGTAAAAGAAAAGCTAGTTAAATTTAATATTGTGACTATTACTAATACATGCTAAAATAGATTGACTTTTATTTATTAAAAATAAATACATTTATGACTACTACTAAATGGCCTTCGCTCTTGATAAGTTATCAACATGTTGGGTTCGTTGCTCATTCACACATCTGATAGCATGCCACGTGCCTTCTGGGAGTAACGTAAAGGTCAATTACAATAAGGGTTATGATACAGTCTTGTTACTGTGTTGTCCTATGTGGTCTTTCTCTTGTGTTCTGGACCTACAGCACACTTGGTTCTCAGATGGGAGGTAAGAGTTTTAGAAACTTCATGGAGTTGGAGTGTATAGAGCTCTGCCATGGTTGGGTGTGGAGTGAAGGATGGGCATTCAAGTAAGTCAAGTCTGAAATTTCAGCCCTGGCGACCAAGGTCTACTTTCTAGAAAGAGAGAAGTTGGAAAGTGTGAGAAAATGATGCACAGTTTAGAATAATAATAATAAAATTTTGTCCCTGGCTTAGAGAACCAACTTATGGTTGCTATGGGTGGCGGGGGGTGAGGGGGGGAGCTATGGTCAGTGGAGAGAAATAGTTAGGGAGTTTGGGATGGACATGTACACACTGCTATATTTAAAATGGACCTACTGTAGATCCCAGTGAACTCTGCTCCATATTACGTAGCAACCTGGATGGAAGGAGAGTTTGGGGGAAAGAATGGATACATCTATACATGGCTGAGTCCCTTCACTGTTCACCTGAAAATATCACAGCCTTCTTTGTTAATTGGCTATACCCCCATACAAAATGAAAAGTTTTAAAAAGATTGTGTCCAGGTGGTTTGGTAATTCCACTAATACTTAGGAGGCTTAAGAGTGAGAGTAGATAAAGGACATTGTGAGTTTTACTAGCAGCCCTTAGTCACCAGAGCTCAAATTTCAGACTTGACTTACTTGAAATGCCCATCCTTCATTCCACACCCAACCATGGCAGAGCTCCATAAATTCCAGCTCCATAAAGTTTCTGAAGTTTGCCACAGCCCTTCTTTGTGACTGAAGAATGAGGGTGAGGACTTCAGAACTCTGCTGAGAAGTAGAAGGGAATTCATTTGAATGTTGGGTTGAAAGTGCTCACGGTCCAATCAGTGTCTTGCAGTAGCGTGATGGGAGTGTAGGCGCTGGTGAGACCTCAAGGGAATCGACTGCAGGGTTCAGCCCATCGGTGTCTGGACAGTGATTATCAAGGTGCTGACTGGCTTGAGAAAAGGGTTGACCAGAGATCTCTGGGGTCACCATGAAGGAGTGAACCTGGTAGATGGGAACGAGTGGAGGCTACAGATGGAGGAACATTCTGGAATGTAAGATCTTGGAAACGGTACCATTTTTTTTGCTCTGAGTGCTAATAGCCTATGGTGAACATTAAAACATTCCAAAGCCATGGTCTCTCTAACCTCCCTTCTGATTCCTTGCTCCAAAAGTTAGAGGGAATCCCTGGGACATCTTATGGGAGTTCCTGCCACATTTCTTAGTGGGAGTATCTTCCTTTCTCATATGTGGACAAAAACTATAATGTATGGGGTAGATGAGTATCTTATTCAATCATTTAAGTCTCCTCTATTATGATTGTTGTTTTAATGCAATCAACATTTCCTCCTTCAGTGAGGACACATCAGATGTAACTAACAGTTCTAAGGAAATGTGTCTGTTATCAGGACATAACTCTCTGACCAGACTCTGCAGACTGGACACTGCCCACCATTCCATCTTCTAGATTTCCCCACAGTAACACTCAGTGCTCTTTCCATCAAACCACACCAGCCATGTGTCACATGCTGACACTGTTCCCTCAAACATGAAAGTCAAAAGGTCAGGATTCAACATTACGCACCAAGTCATTCAGTCGTGTCTGACTCTTTGCAACCCCGTGGACTGTATAGTCCATGGAATTCTCCAGGCCAGAATACTGGAATGGGTAGCCTTTCCCTTCTCCAGAGGATCTTCACAACACAGAGGTCGAACCCATGTTTCCTGCATTACAGGTGGATTCTTTACCAGCTGAGCCACAAGGGAAGCCCAAGAATACTGGAGTGGGTAGCCTATCCCTTCTCCAGCAGATCTTCCTGACCCAGGAATTGAACCAGGGTCTCCTGCATTGCAGAGGGATTCTTTACCAACTGATCTATGAGGGTAGCCCAGATTCTAGTCCAGGAGGCTCCAAAATCAAGACCAGGAACAACTAACTCTACAAGATGGGCAGGGGATGATATGTGGAATACAGCCAATGAGCCATGGTTTCGTCTCCAAATATGCATGTCTATCTGGAACCTTAGAATGTGATTCTGTTTGGAAATGAGATCTTTGTAGATGCGACTGGATACAGTTAGGATGCGGTCATGCCAGATTAGGGCAGGCTCTGAAGCTAACGATGGGTGTCTTGGTGAGAAAAGGAGACACAGAAACACAAGAGAATGCTTGCGAAGATGGGAGCAGAGACTGGGTGACGCGATTACAATGTGAGGAATGTCAGGGAGTACTGGGAGACACCAGGAGCAAGAAAGGATTCTTCCCTAGAGCCTTAGGAGGGAACATGCCCTTGCTGACACCTTGGTTTTGAACATCCAGCCTCTATAGCTGTGAAACAATCCATTTCTATAGTTTTAAACTAGCTCATTTGTGGTTACCTGTTCCAGCAGTCTTGGATCCTGATACATCCTCTCAACCTGCTCCTCCCTGGAGCCAGCCCTCCTGTAACTAACAGGACTGAAAGTCCTGGACGCCTCACCCCAGAAGGCTTCATGCCCAGGTAAGTGTATTTCTTCAGGCCGCCCTTGGCATGATACTGTTCTCACTGATGTCTTTGTTCCTTTGAACTTCACTCAATGGCTGAACCAGGAACATTGTTTTGACTACGCTGGCGGTTTCTAAACTCCCCACTGTGTGGTTTCCAGGTCACACGGTCGGGCTTTTCTTCTGTGAATCATCGCCAAGAGATTCAATTAAATCTCGTTTTGCCCGCCTTGTGGCCAGGGTTTCGGTGACTTAGTGAGAACAGGGGCACTTAGGGATTTACTGAGGAAAGCCAGACACGAGAGGGGAGCCGAGTGCTGACACGAGGCTGGGAACACGAAGATTAGGGGGCTTGGGGGGTGCGGTGACAAATGAAGTCACCGGGAGCTCAGCTTCTTGGCTGCGTAGGCAGCTGTTGATTCCTGACATACTATTTTAGGACCTGAAAGAGAAAGTGAGGGGGCTTTGTGAACTCACTTGAAAGAGACTGCATGTCAAGGGGGAGATGAGACATGTGTTAGCACCACCGTCCTTTCCCCCACAGGAATGAGAAAGAATCACTAATGTGAGTCTGGTCGTGATCTTTACAGTGGGAGGCTTCCTTTGAAGTCTGACATCACACACACACACACACACACACACACACACACAATCCTCATAAAACCAAAAAGAAAGAAATAAAAGCATCTCATCCTGACCAGGAGCGTTCTAGACACCAAGGAATACAGGGATGAGAAATGGTTATGGCTTTGCTGAAACAGGGATTCAGTGGAACCAGAAGATGCTCAGGAAGAGATAAGAAGAAGACAGGTATTTTTCAGTGGGTCTGGAGGATGCTGCCTTGGTGGGGAGGCTCACTCCGGGGGAGAAGGGTCCCGGCTAATGACAGGATAACCTGGCTGAAGAATGACCCCCATCCTGAGTGCCCACGTGGCCCCAGGCAAGTCATGAAGACTTGCAAGCTTGTGTCCTCAAGTGGCCGAAGGACCAGGACTCTTACTTCTAGTTTCCTGATGATGCAAGTAAGGTCTGGACCCTACGAACCATGGCAATTGCTTCTGGAGGCTCCCCACGTAGAAGCCGGGGTCCTTGAGATGGAAGAGCTGCATGTGTGACTGTGTGATACCCATGTGTCTAGACCTCGCATTCCAAAGGGAATCAGGTGTGTGTCTTTGCCTCAGTGGGACATGAGCAGATGTGATGGGTCATAAAAGTAGATCAGAGGCACTTCCCTGGTGGCTCAGTGGTGAAGAATCTGCCTGTCAATGCAGGAGACATGGGTTCCATTCCTGGTCCAGAAAGATCCCACATACCTCAGAGCAACTAAACCCATGAGCTACAACGACTGAAGCCCACGTGCCCTAAAGCCGGTGCTTCGCAATGAGAGAAGCCACCACAATGAAAAGCCCAAGTACCGCCACGGAGAATAGCCTTTGCTTGCCACAGCTGGAGAATAGCCTGTGCAGCGCTGAAGACCCAGCAAGGTCATAAATAAACAAATAAAATTATTTTAAAAAAAGGTAGGTCCGAAGGATGGGTTTTAGTTGCAAGACTTCAAGACGGTGAGCCTCATTGCCCTATTGTGGTTGTACCATGAGTCAGGCTCACACACACACACACACACACACACACACACACACACACACACACATCTGGGATGCCTCCTTTAATAGATACAACATTGGGAGACATACTGAATATTTTGCTAACATTTTTCATAAAACTAGATGAAATCTCAGCAACTCTTTCATAGGAAACCTCACCTCTGGGCTTCCTTTGTGATCACAAAGATACCAGCAACCCACGTATCAGTCCTGAGAGCTGGGTAGTTCAAGGGAATACTGGTTTGCTCTGACCAACCCAGGGCTTAGAGAACTACTGATGTTATAGACTGAATGAATGTGTCCCCCACAAACTCATGCTAAATCCTGACGCCCCAGGTGATGGTATTTGAAAGTGGGGTCACTGGGAGGTGAGAAGGTGGAGCCCTCAAGGACGGGATTAGGGTTCTCACAAAAGAGACCCCAGAGACCCCAGGGACCCCTGACCCGTCCGCCATATGAGGAACAATGGAGACAATAACCGCCTGTGAACCAGGAAGCCAGCCCTCACCACTGAGTTCTCCAGAACCTTGGTCTTGAACTTTCCAGCTTCCAAGACTGTGAGAAATAAATGTCTGCTGCTTATAAGTTGCCCAGTGTATGGTATTTTCGATAACGCAGCCTGAATGGATTAAGATGGCTGAAAGCCAGAAGCGACCTTGGAGAACTCCAGGGGTCTACCGCCTGACTCTCCTCCTCTGCCTCTCTTGCTAACCATCTTGACCAATGATGATTTCTGAACATGCCAGGTCCTCCTACCTCCTCCCCCTTGCTACTCCCACTACCCCTCCCTCCAGATAAGATGCCCCCTTTCTCCTCTCTTCCCTTGGCTCAATTCTTCTAGATACAGAATTTTCCCATGTACCATGGCCTTGGCCTGGTTGGGTGTCCTGCCCTGTGCTTCCTGGCTGGCCCTGGGAGTCTGTTTCCTTTACCTGTCATCCCCGGAGGCGTCCTGGATGATATGGGTGTCCAGTTCATCTCTGTGAAGCATCTATAGGCACTTGGCTGACCACATCTTACCCTACACAGCTCTCCAGGTGTGCCAGTCACCCTACTAAGCACATGATGACAACTCAGAGAGGCAGGGATGACTGGCATTCCTATTTTACAGCTGAGGACACAGAGCACAGAGAGGGCATACGACTTAAAACAAGTAAGTGCGTGGGGTCCACTTACTTGATCTTGGTTGGATAGTGTCTCCAAAATGCCTGCCCACCGATAGCCTCAGAGCACAACCTTCTTTGGATATGGGGTCTTTGCAGAATTAATAGCTAAAATGAGGTTATTGGATTAGCTGTTGCTGTTCAGTCACTCAGTCATGTCTGAATCTTTAGGACCCCCATGGACTGCAGCACACCAGGCTTCCCTGTCCTTCACTATCTCCTGGAGTTTGGTCAAACTCAGGCCCACTGAGTCAGTGATGCCATCCAACCATCTCATCCTCTGTCTTCTCTAAATCTAGTGACTGATACCCTTGTAAGATGAGAGAACAGCATCCCACAGAGGAGAGAGAGATGAAGATGATGATGATGGAGAGAGACATTGAGGTGATGTGGCCGGACACCAGGGAACGCCTATTGCTGGCAACCAGCAGGAGTGAGAAGATGCCAGGAAGGAAGCCTTCAGAAGCAGGGTGGCCCTGCCTCAATTGCAGACTTCTGGCATCTGGAACTATGAGAGAAAACACTTCCATTGTTTCCAGTCCTCTGCCCTAAGATCAGTTGTTATGGCAGACACAAAAAAGTAATAAACTACCTCTCAGAAAGAGAAGCAAAAGGTTTCTCGGCCGGGGGGCGGGGGGCGGAGACTGTGACATCCCTACCCTTTCCAGGCCTGCCCTTTCATGAGATGGTATTTTGGGAGAGACACAGGCAGGAGCCTGGGGACACATTCCCAGAAGCTGGACTTTGGGAAGATTGGAGGCAGCCACCTGGTGCCTCAATTTTTATGTTTTACAAAGTGGAGCCCATGGGTGAACATGAGTTAGGCGTGGTTATAGGCAGTGGGAGATTACAATAGACAGTGAAATTGATCAGGTCTCAATCTTTGAGGGAATCGATGATAAGAGTTTATGCAGAATCTTTATACTTTAAGCATGCTGCCCCATTTATTCAGGCTCCTCAGACCAGAGGAAACATTGAATGAGATTTAATATAAAAATGGTTCTTTGCAGTATGCTTTTAAAATTCTTCTCTAGCTAACTCTTTATGGCCATGTGGTGCAAGTGGTGGAGAATCCACATGCCAGTGCAGGAGACCACATAAGAGATGTGGGTTGAATACCTGGGTTGGGAAAATCCCCTGGAGGAGAGCACAACAACCCACTCCAGTATTCTTGCCTGGAAAATCCCATGAACAAGGGAACCTGGTGGGCTATGGTCCGTGAGGTTGCAGTGTGGGACACGACCGAAGCAATTCAGCATGCATGCACTGTCCTCGTGAAATTTACATTCTAGGGAAGACAGGCTATGACTAAATCAGTAAGCAAGTGATTTCAGAGAACGACAAGGGCTAGGAAGAAGAAAAATTCCCATCTCAAAAGACAACGAGGCTTCACAGAATTAAACATTCTAAATAAAAACAAAACCTGAGTTGAGTGGTTTGCCCGTGATAACGATCGGACAAATGTCTGCCCGGTGGTCCAGGCAGGAGTCTGCATGCTCTGACCCAGAAGGGCCTCGGGCTGGCCCCACTAGACTTATGCCAAAGGCCAGCCTAAGGTGCAGCCAGAATGTGGCCCATCCAAGTCTAGTTTCTCCCTTTTGGGGCCAGCAATAAAAGAGATGACTGGGCAGGCAGCCTGCCCAGACCTCGCAGGAGGGAGAGTACATACCCTGGGCCTGTTCTCCAGGCTGAACTGGCAGAAAGGCTGACTGTTCCCCGAAAGGACCACGCTCCTTCCCTGCCAGGAAGAGCATCTGTAGGCCTTGCAGACACGCCTATGAGAGGTGCCGGTACTGGACACGCCTCTTGTCTGTAGATTTCACTCCCCTGGGGGTGCAGTGGGGTGGCCGCTTTGAGAAAGGCATATGGAGCCAACTTCAGGAAGAACAGAAGGCAAATTTTCCAAATCAAATGAACATGATCGTGAACATGAACAAGGATGATTTTAGAGGCAAGCACAGTGATGTAGCTATGGAATAGGACAATAGAAAAGATGGGGTGCCTTTAGTCATGGGTAACATAGGCAGTGAGAGAAATAGAACTGTTTTGGAGAGAGGAGCATATAAAAGCTGCTTCCGGGCTCCTGCGTCCTCAGTGACTTTTCACCCAGTTTGTCTTCTCAGGTCAAACATCTGAACCAGTGTGGGAGTGGAGGAGAAAATTGGCCTGTTTGCTTATTACTGGACACACACACACACACACACACACACAAGAGTGACGAATGTAGGGGGAAAAAACATGGGATAAAGGCTCTAGTCTAATTTCTTCCGCGTCGCTCACTGAAATTCCCCACTCTCTAATTTTCCTAAAAGCCGATTTTCTCTTATACTTTGAATTCAGGCAAGTGGATTTGGGGAAAGCCATATTCCCTCTGAGGGGCATCCCAGGTGGCTCAGTGGTAAAGAATCCTCCTGCCAATGAAGCAGACACAGGAGACTGGAGTTCGATCACTGGGAAGATCTCCTGGAGAAGGAAATGACAATCCGCTCCAGTATTCCTGCCTGGAGAATTCCATGGACAGAGGAGCCTGGTGGGCTACAGTCAGTGAGGTCGCAGAGAACGGAGCGTGACTGAACACACACACACACACACACACACACACACACACATACTCACATATTCCCTCTGAGGTGGCTGTTAACATGTCAAGTTACCTCAAGAGCCACTTCAGCAACAGAAGAGAGCTCCCTTTATGAATGAAGGAGAAAATAAAGACTGTGATTCTAACTGCATAAATATGGAACTTGTTTAGACAATCTTTGGATCACTAAATGCTTCCAGAGCAACTAGGAAGAACAGGATTTCTTGACCATTGACATTCAAATTTTTCTTAAATTAAAAATATAGCCAACATTTTAAAATAACTTTAAATGGAGTATAACCTGTAAAAATATTGATTCACCATGTCATATACCTGAAACCAATATAATACTGTTCCAGGCAAGAATACCAGAGTGGGTTGCCATTTCCTTCTCCAGGGGATCTTCCCGACCCAGGGATCGAACCCAGGTCTCATTGTAGGCAGATGCTTTACCATCTGGGGTACCAGGGAAGCCCAATTAACCACAGTTCAACTAAAGTAAATCTTTGAAGAAATTTTATAAACTTGGAGATAGGATATTTACTCAAGATGTAAACTGTCTAAATAAAATGATGCTTTATCTTCTTCCACTGGTGAGTAGAGATGAAAGTTTTCCTACTGTAAACTCATACACATATGTATCAACATTTTTATGCTCATAGAGAAATTGCTCAATAGATGTAAGTTGACCTAAAAAAAAAATCGGCATTGGTGTTTTGTATCTGTATGAGATGGTGGACGTTAGCTAATCTTATTGTGATAATCATTTCACAAGATGTGTACATCATTATGCTATACATCTCAGACTTACACAGTGATGTATATCGATTATATCTCAGTAAAGCAGAGCAGGAAAGAATGGAAGAAAAGAAAGAAACAAACAAAAGACAGCCTTCACTCCCAGCCTAAATATTGACTGAGAACCTCTGTTCTTGTCCACCCTCAGAGACTTCAGCCAAATTCTGGGGCGGTTAGTTTGGTTTCCTGGCTGGAATTGCAACACCAATGGGGCAGAGTGTCTTGTAGCTGCCGACAAGCCCGTGAACAGGGTGTCAGGAAGTCCGGGAAAGCATGAGTCAGCTCGGCCTTGGCACCCTTGGCACTGGGGCTCCAGGGGAAACTTGACCAGTAGCCGAAGTCAACACAGGGCGTCAAGCAAGCCGTGCAGATGCGGGGAGGCGGGGGGCAGGCAGCTGGCTCGTGAGCAAGGGCTGGGGAGGGCCTGCCAGTGTGTCCCCACGATCCCCACACAACCACACTCCACCCTTCCCAGCAGAGCCGGTCCAGCCCTTTCGGCTCTGACCACAAAGGGTGGAATTTAACGACCTGGGAACTAATTTCTTGCTGGTTTTGGTAAACTAAAAATGATAGAATGAGTAATGCATTAAAATCATCTTTTTCCTAATTGAAAAAAAATTTTTTTTTTAAAAAAGCATTACAATTCTGTTGGAGACTTGATGTCTTTGGAATACAGAGTAAAACTTTCTGGGAGATAATTTGAGATTTAAATATGCAAATACTCTAATTGACTCATTGCCCTGAGCTGACACGGGGCACTATTTCCAGAAAAGACTTCCAGGAACTAAGCGTCTCTTAGTTCTTCCCGCCTCCTCTCTGCCTCTCGGCACGCATGTGTAGGTATGTCTTTGTATTCTTGATTTCTTCTATCACTCCTCCCTTCTAGAATATTGCTGCCCCACCTTCAGCGTCGGCTTGAACACTGAGAATTATTTGAAGCTCTTGGTCTGGTTTTTTTTTTTTTAAACACCTTGAACCTGATATATCTGCAGCCTGCCCCCAGGAGTGCAGAGTAATAGAAACTCGGACTTGGTAGAACCATGGAGACAGGGGAGCCTCCATCTCACAGGGCAGGGATTAGTAGCCCGCCCCTGGCGTGTGACCCCACTTCACCAGGTTCCATCTCTGCTTCTGCCTTTCTGCCCAGCTGGGGAGCCCAGATGTATAACTCTGCTGCAGAGGGGATGAGGAGGCAGTTAAACGGAGGGCAAAGTGAGAAAAGCCCACAGTCTGGTGCGGGAGAGGAGTTGACATCAAGGGAGATCCTAGGAGAGGTTTCGCCTGCAGGGCTGCAGTCAGAGACTGGGGGGCTCCTAGCCTAGCAGGCTGGAGAGGTGGTTCCCCAAATTCTACCTCACCTGCCTCTGGCCCATGGCTCCTCCTTCTCAGACCCCAAAGATGAATCTATCAAGTCAGCCCATCACACACCTCTAGAAGTTTCTGGGTGTGCAAGGAACTTGTAGACCGAAACTTTGGCCTAAAAGCAGACTTCTCGGAACAATATCGACACAAATAACAATCAGCTTGAAAAAGAATACCAAGCTCCTCCTCTCTCTCTCTCTCCTCCCCCACTTAACTTCACAACCCATCTCGTCTCTATTAAAACCGTAAGTGGAAAAAAAGCTAGTTTCACAAAGATCCCTGTTATAGAAAGTTTGGCTGTAAATTATCTAGTAATTTGAGCATTTCTGCTTTACTGCTTTCGCCGGAACTTATCACCTGTCTTTACATTCTGAGGCCAGGAGGTTACAAACTAAAACAGAAAAAAAAGAAACAACCAAAAAACCAACAAACAAAAAGACCCCAAAAGTAAGATTTTAGATCTTGAGAAATAGGACATAGATACTATCAAAACATTTTGTAAAATTACAGAAATATTGCTACATTTTCCATAGGGTTCACTTTTGAGATGAAAAACTAATTTGGAAATTATGATTTCTTTGAAAAAAATTCCCTTAACCAAACCAAAGACGTTTACTTGGGAGAAGAAAATGACTAACTTGTAGTTTCCACAATGAGAAACACATTCCCATGGCTTCTGGCCACTTTCTGTCATTACATGATGGGCTTAAATTGCGTTCAGTTATAATGAGTTAAAAATATGAATGAAATCTTTAAATTAGTCAAAATAACGTCATGCCTTAAGCATCCTCCGCTGCAAAGAAAGAGAGGATATTGGATGGCAATTGACCTAACAATCATTTCTGAGGATTGATCCCAAACCTGACAGCCCACATTTAACTTGAAATCAAGTGATGCAACTTCATAATTTAAAAAAAAAAGAAAAAAATTTGCAGGCCTCTTATGGTTGCCATGAGATAGGGCAGTGTAATGGGTTTGAGCGTGTCTCTTCCTGCAGCATATCTGGCCTTGAGTCCACAGAGCCCCCCGTCAACATCAAAGGAAGCTGTAGGAGCTGGTGTGTGGAACCCCAGATAGCCCTGGGAAGGGGGAGGACTCATCCTCTGCCAAGAGGAATTGCTAAAATTAGATGGTGAGGTAGTCCCAGCACTGGGAGGCATCTTGCTGATCATCTGCTTCCATCGATGATAGAACCCGTCAGACCTTCCAGACCTTCAAAGAGAAGGGCTTATGCAACCAGCAGGAATGCCTTTCTGTTGGAGATCCTTCCCTCCCTCTATCTTAAGCTCTTCATGCTGATATTCAAGTCAATTTCCTCTTGCTTCGGGGCTCAGTGCAGATGGCGGGCAGCCAGGCCCTGCATTTTCCTCTGGGCTTTCTAAGACGGTTTTTCTTTATAATCTGAGACCATGGTTTGGCTTTCCCCCTTCATCTGGGATGCTGTCCTGCGGTCTTTATTTTGGTTTCTGGGTGCATTTGGGATGCACATGAAATTCTGCAAGGAGGACTGGAAAGGTCAGGGCCAGACTCACACTGGGGCTGAGTGAGCGAGTGGTCATGTGCCCAGCACATCTTTGTTGTTATTGTTCTGTTTCTAAGTCATGTCCAACCCCATGGACTGCAGCACGCCAGGCTTCCCTGTCCTTCACCATCTCCTGGAGCTTGCTCAAACTCATGTCCATTGAATTGGTGATGCCATCCAACCATCTCATCCTCTGTCGCCCCCTTCTCCTCCTGCCCTCAATCTTCCCCAGCATCGGAGTGTTTTCCAAGGAGTCAGCTCTTCCCATCGGGTGGCCAAAGTATTGGAGTTTCAGCATCAGTGTCAGTCCTTCCAATGAATGTTCAGGGTTGATTTCCTTTAGGATTGACTGGTTTGATCGCTTTGCTGTCCAAGGGACTCTCAAGAGTCTTCTCCAGCATCACTATTCGAAAGCATCAATTCTTTGGCACTCAGCATCTTTATCTTCCCCTTATCTCCCTCTCTACCTGCCTTGCCTTTCCCTGGTGACAGTATCTGAAACATCTGTCACTCGAGATTTAAGCTCAGGGGTAAGCACTGCCTCTCCTATGTTTCTCTTCAAAACTTTGGGTCTGCCAGGAAAGGGTTAAGTCCCTTAAAATTAATATCTTTGCTGCCCTGATTTCCTCTCTAGGAAATATTTAGGGCAGCAACATGGGCTGGGAGAGGGGATGGGGACGAGAGAAAAGGGACTTAGGAAAAGGGGACCTGAGTGGGGACCACATAGATCAGGCTCACTTCCCTGAGAATGTCCCTTGTGGCTTCCTCAGCAGGACCACACAATGTCCAGAGGCTGCTGTGTGACTCGCAGAGATAACAAAGGCAGTTCCTGGCAACATCCGCTCCATCCTCCCGCCTCCATCATCCGTCTTCCTCCCCAGAGAATCTCTCTTTGGCTTGGGGCACCACGAACCTCAACTCTGCTGAGCGGGGACGGAGCCAGATCCTTGTGAGTCCAGTCTGCAGCCCATCTTGTCAATTTCTTTCTTCCCAAGACCCAAACAAACCACAAACCCTCTTATCCCCTGAACTATCCACCCATGAAGCACAAACAGGGGATCTGTGTTCCAAAGCAAAACCTTTCTCTTTGAAGGGGCCAGCCTTTACAGCTTCTGCCCTCCAAATGGTAGGTTTAATAGACTTGACCCTGAGGCAGGCATATGGTAGTAAGCAGGTCTATTATGGGGTTGAATTGGTGACTTGCAGTGGCTGTCAAGCATTGGGGGCCTTGAATTCAGGCCTGTGGGTGAGCAGGGCACACACAGCTGGGCAAGAGAGGCCCTTAATCTTCTGCCAGCTGGACCCAGAGACAGGCCTGGGAGGCTGGATTGCTTCGGGCTGCTCTTGGCACGGGTTTCAGAAACAACTCTGGTGGCAATGTGGGGCCGTGGCTCCAGGCCTGCCCCAAAAAACACACTGTCAGCATATGTTAACAGGCTGCCTTTCCTCCAAAGATCACAAAATGCATTCCATTTAGCGTCTGTTTTGCAAGTGTTACTATCTGTGTTTTATGGGCAACAAAACCAAGATACAGCAAGGCCTTTGAGCTTTGCTATGTGAGGGTGAGCACTGAGGGGCTGACCTGGGGAGACCTGTGCTTCCTGAGTCTCAGGCGGTTGCAAAAACAGCTCCCTCATCCTCTCCAAAGTTCTTCCAGAATGGTCTTCCTGGCTGGCAGATCTCAGGGACTGGTGGGAGTTAAAAGGAACACGTGTGTTCCAAACTCCGTGGAAGAGAGAGTGGTATTAAAAACATACACACCCAAGCCAGTGTGCGCCATGTGTGGACCGGGATGAAAGGGGTCGGCTGCTTCAGTACTGGGCTTTGTGACCACACGTGCTGAGGCCTTCATGCCCCAGGAAGCATGTGGAAATGAACAGAAGGCCTGGTTCCTTCTTTCCTGTGAAGCATAAGACCATGCAGATTCTGGTCTTTCTTCTGCACAAAATGTATGTATCAAGTCACTTCACTGGTGTCTAACTCTATGTGATGCTATGCACTGTAGCCTGCCCGCCTCCTCTATCCATGGGATTCTCCAGGCAAGAATACTGGAGTGGGTTGCCATGCCCACCTCCAGGGGAGCTTCCTGACCCAGGGACCAAATCTGTGTCTCTTGAATCTCCTGCATAGGCAGGTGGGTTCTTTACTTCTAGGACCACCTGGGAAGCCCTTTTGCAAAATGTGACCATCAGAGACTCAATTTTCTTAGGAACTCACCACTGACACCAGTCAACAGAAAGAGGAACCTGCTAGTCTAATATTAAGTGAAATTTTCCAGCTGGCTCTGTTTTATTTCAGCTGTCTCTGCTCATGTGGAACTTCATCTTCATTGGGCAAAAAAAGATAACCTTCCCTCCTAAGACCTCAGAGCCATATTTACAATATTTGAATCTTACACAAATTATTCTTTCATTGAAATTTAAGTGATCACTAGAGTTAGGAACTAAAAGGTAAGATACCAAGAGATCTCAAACCAATAGGCTGAAAGATGTCTAAGGGACCTTTACTCAGGGCAGTATAATAAGCTATGTGTGTGCTCAGTCATGTCTGACTATTTGTGACTCTGGACTGTAGCCCAACAGGCTCCTCTGTCCATGGGATTTTCCAAGCAAGAATACTGGAGTGGGTTTCCATTTTCTGTCTCCAGGGAATCTTCCCAACCAAGAGATTGAACCTGAGTCTCCGGTGTCTCCACATTAGCAGGAGGATTCTTTACTACTGCGGCACCCGGGCAGTCCATGGGTCGGAAAGAGTTGGACATGACTAAGTGACTGTTTCCTACTCAGCACAAGGCCATAATCAATTCCAAAAAGGCAAATTAAATCTACTGACTTTTTCAAATCTGTATGGAAGATGAGCCCAGAATTTTCACTGGAAACTAGTACTCATCAACCAATCAGCCAACATTTACCATATACTTACTGTGTGTAAGGCCCTGTGGACACAAAGATTCCATGCAGGTTTCCATGATCCAGTGGTTCCTGTTCTTTGCCCTTCTACAATTGGCAATAACTATTCTCAGTATTTGGGAATTCTTTGTTATCTCTCTCAACTGTGTCTCACACCCCTGTATTCTGGAGTGGGCTCCTAACTTGAGTTCTGTTCTGAGGGAGCTGGAGTTTGGGGCAGCTCCTGATGATAGCCTTGCACATACAAGGAACAATTGTTATTTACTAGTGGCGGAGCTACTTCTTCCAGTGCCAGGATAAGCTGGGGATAAGGCAGCAGAAAGCAAAGGGCAGCCTCCAGTGTGTCTGAGCCTAAAGTGTGGATTCTTTGCTCCCAAATCTAGTCCTCCCATAGTCCTCCTTGCTTCCACACCAACTGTAACTTCCAAATGGTTTAGAAGAACATTTGATTCTTCCATGCCTCTTTTTTTTTTGCTTATGCCCTCTATCCAAACTATCATCAAATAATGTTTTTAATCTTTAAATCAGCCACTTCATCATTCCCATGAATTACTATAATTTCTTGCTTCCATTTGCAATATTCTCCTATTTGGCTTTTTTTTTAATCTTTATTTGAGACATAATACACATAAAATTCATCCAATTAAAGTGCAAAATTCAATTTTTTGTATACTGCATTATTATTTTTTGAGTTGTAAAATATATGCAACATGAAGTTTTCCATTTTTACTGTTTTTAAGTAAATAATTCAGTGTCATGAATTATATTCACAATGGTTGTTGTGTGACCATTATAACTATCTCTTATCAAAACTGTTTAATCACCCCTAAACAAATACTCTGTAAACTAGGAATAGAAAGGGACTTCTTCAACATGATAAAGACCATATATGAAACACCTACAGTTAATACCATACTCAACAGTGAAAAACTGAAAGGTTTCCCTCTGCATTCAGGAACAAGATAAGGAAGCCCATTTTTGCCATTTCTGTGTGACATAGTACCGGAAATTCTGGCCAGAGCAATTAGACAAGAAAAAAAGATCTCTGTTCGTAGGTGATGCTATAACCCTCAAAAAATCCGCAAAGCCCTTGTTAAATCTAATACATGGTTTTAGCAAAGTTGCAGGATATAAAATCAACATATCAAATTAGTTATGTTGTTACATACACTCAATGAACAATCCAAAAAGGAAATTAAAAGTCAATTCCATTTATAAAACTATCAAAAAGAACAAAATACTTAAGGGTAAATTTAACGAAGTAGGCAAAAGACTTGTACACTGAAAACTACAAAACATTACTCAAAAAAATTAGAGGAGATTTAGATAAATGGAAAGACATTTCATGTTCATGGACCAGAGGACCCAATAATGTTAAAATTATGATAATATTACCCAAAGCAAACTAGAGATTCAAGGCAATCTATCAAAACCCCAATGGTGCTTTTTCAGAGAAATAGAAAAATGCTTCCTAGAACTCTGATTGGCCTTTCACTTGCTATTTCCTCTGCTTGACATGCTCTGGCACCTGTTATCTGCCTGCCTCCCTGTCTCAGCTCCTTCAGGCAAGTATGATGGTGTCAATACCCAGGTCACATGTCATCAGCCATCTTCTTATCAAGGCCCTCCCTTCCTACCCTTGCAGTCCCAATCGCCTCTTATTTGCCATATTTTTCTTCATTTTCCTTAATATCAGCTGCCCACATGGTATACTTTACTTATTGTTTGACTTCCTTTTTTGAATATAAATTTCATGAGGCCAGGGAATTTTTTTTTTCAGTTGGTTCACTGCTACATTCCTAGCACCTAGAACACATCAGGCGCTTAGTAGGCTCTAAAGATCGATTGAGTGCAGGAAAGTAAAACACACAAGAACAATAAATACATTTGAGTCTATTGCTTTTGTCCTGAAACAAGAGCAACAAGTGACCACTAATGGGATTTTTGCCTCATGTTCCTCCTAACAGAATTTAGCATTAAAGTGAAACACGTTGGTAAAAGAACAATACAGCTTCATTAAACAGCCAAATAAGTGGTGAGTTCATATATTTCCTCCTATTTGAATGTCATGTTCACTTTGGGCTGTTTTCAGACAATCAGTTCTCTTTCCAATGTACTGCTCCACAAATCTCAATATATTTGAAATCACTTCCCGGTCTGAAAAAGTCATCAGGGTATCTTAATGCATCTTAATCTTCCATAGCAAAGGACCTGAGTGCGTCAAGAGTCAGTTATGACTATATGTGAGAGGCCAAGAACTTGACTTTGGCTGGGTGAGAGCAAATCTCGATACCAAGGGAGCAGGCAGACAGCTGGTAGGAAAATAATGGGAATGGACGCAAGTGAGTAAAAGAGAGCTGAATGGTAATGAGAGACTCCCATGAGTGGGAAAGTTAGTACGTGTAGACACAACTACATGCCAAACAAATTTGCAATTTCACATACTTAAGTTATGATTTTCACTTTGATGATGATGAGCGAACAAGAAGGAGGAAAGCTGTCTGTTACAAGAGATGACTCATCTATGCCTTATTTTGCATCCATCTTGGGAGCGTTCTTCTGAATGACGTCACTGACCTAATGAGTCCGTGATATCTCCAATAGAACAGCACAGAACTCCAGTTTCAGTGGCAGGGTCAATGCATTGGGACACCCCCGCTCCCTGCAAGGCTCAATTCCTGCATTTCCATTCTCGGGGTGGGGGGTGGGGTGCAGCTACTGTCCTGAGAAGGAGAAGCCTGCTGCCTCCCTGAGATCACAAATGAGCTCTTCCTATCCTGACATTGACAGGGCTGATGTTCCTGAAGCAATCATTCCATCAGTGGAACGGAATATTTAGAATACCTGTGAGGTAAAATCAATGAAAATAAAACAAATATGCTTTAGAAATTTCCTTTTAAATATGTTCTTTATGTAGGGCATGAGTGTGGACCTTCCAACTTTGCATTTATCTATGTATCTATCTACAGATTTTCAAAATAATCCATTTGCACTCATGAATCCCATCCGTCTAAGGTTTCTTTAAAGTATAAAACCATTTTCACTACCATTTGCCGTTGAGAAAATGAAGGTACGAGGTTGCCATGGTAGCCGCCTTCAGGAAATGATCCAGTCAAAGGAAGAACCTGAAAATACAGAACTGTGCTCATCCTGCGCCCTGCTAGCCATCGTGCAGAATCAGTCACACCCATGGTGGTGAGACTCCACAGGCAGCACAGCATCTTTGGTTGCAGCAGATGCTTGTTGTATCAGATGATTCTAAAAAACCAAAAGACCTGGAAACTATAACTAAGACAGCCCCTTATTATGAATAACGAAAACCTCCCTTGTTTTGCAACGGCAGCTCTGGTGACAGCACGTGAGATACAGACCTTAGCATCAGGGTAAATCTCAAAGGACCTTGAGAGAAAACTGCTCTTTTTATGCTGCTTGAAGAATAAGACAGCGATTACAGGGCACAGCTAAGGGTGTGTCACGAGTCAAGTCAGATAAAGTTCAGACCAGAACCCAGAAGTTTTGACCCTGTTCTTATCACCCTGTCCATTGTAGAACTGGCAATTTAACTTTTCCAAATGGGTCAGGGATTCTTTGAAATGGAGCCTGACATGGTCCTACCCCACCTCCAATTTATCCTATTGCTTCTACAGCTGTGGATCTCACCATGTGCTTGGGTTGTGTCCTGGCTAGGGTCAAGACCAGGACCCTCAAGGGCACAACTTGGCCATGATGCCCATAATTCAAATTCACATCACTTGCTCATCATCAAGGGACTTTGGTTTGCCTCTTTCTAAAATGGGATTGGGAAATCCTTAGTTTTAGTAAAAATTTCTGTGATTCAGGGTTTTAAGACGATCTCATTCTTTTTTCCATTAACAGCAAAACCTTCGAAACCTGATGTCTCTTCTTTTTCAGTCACCGAAGTCCTGGGCAGATTTTGTTGATCTACACAGAGGTAGAATGCATGCTCTTCATTAGAGCAGCACTTCTTGCTTCTACCAACATACGCACCCCCTTTGACAGAGTGATGTGGAAATAGGACGAACAGAAATGAGAGGACGGGGGAGAGAGAGACAGAGACAGGTGGGGGAGAGACAGAGGAAGAGAGACAGACAGACAGACAGGGACAGAGACTATATTTTGCTTTTTAAAGACCCCCTCCTTCCCCAAGGCTGTCTACAGTCTATAAACACCATTTGGATTCTGTGTGACTCATTTTTTATCCCAGGAAATAGCCTCTTCTGCCCTCTAAAGCACCACATTTTCAATTCTAGACGTGAGTCTAATTAGAGTCAGATTAGACTTCTGTTCCCCTCTCTCTCCACCCCACCAGATCTCAGCAATTATTTAGTTAATAAATGCTATGAAACTCCTCGTTACACAGTCTCTATTTTTAAGTCTAGAAACCCTCTGTTTTCCAAACATGCCATACTACCTAACAGACTGTCTCCACAATTCCCCGCTTGTCCCTGGCATCTAAGCCCCGTTCCTATAAAGGACACAGATTGGTCCTGCTGGCCCCCAAGCTTCCTTCCTGAAGCTCTGTCTCCCATGGGCGTGTGCTATGCGCTTAGTGGCTCAGACGTGTCTGACTCTTCTCAACTCCAGGGACTATAGCCTGCCAGGTTCCCCATGGGGATTCTCCAGGCCAGAATACTGGAGTGGGTTGCCATGACCTCCTCCAGGGGATCTTCCCAATCCAGGGATCGAACCCAGGCCTCCCACACGGCAGGCGGATTCTTTACCATCTGAGCCACTAGTGGGTAGGTCTCTAAATCCTCCGTCAGCACTTGTCAGCAGGGCACCTTTTCTCGCCATGGAAGACGCTGCACAAGGAAGGAAACTTTGGCATTTGGCTCAGCCAGGACCTCTTCCCCACTGCATACCTTTGAAGCTCCCTTTGAATTTCATGCCAGGACCTGGAGTGTGGGATGGCACTATTTTGTGAATTTCCTGCTGCCCTGGCAGGCTCGCTACAGGGCTTTGACTCGTTTACTCCCTGCCCAACTGGGACACGTGGCTGCCAGTGCTCCCACCCCCAGCTGGAATGCCTGGGATTGTACTTGACTGCAGCTGCCTCTTCACAGCTGGGAACATCTTCCTGGGGTCTCCGACAATGAGTAAGTTTCTCACATCATCCTTGGCAGGCTCATCCCAAGCATAAAGTCATCCTCCAAGACAAGACTGACAACAAGTATGATCCATCATTGCCAGAACTTCTTCAGGGACTGAGGAACTAACATGTAACTTCGTAGCCAGGGATCGGGTGCACTGAAGCTGAGAGACAGGATTACCAGGAGAGGTGAAAACACACACAGGCTAGAGATTGGAGATTTACAAATTCAGTGTCCTCAATATTTTTATGGGCTTCCCACGTGGTGCATGTGGTAAAGAATTCCCCTGCCAATGCAGATGTAAGAGACGCGGGTTCCATCCTTGGGTCGGGAAGACCCCCTGGGGAAGGAAATGGCAACCCACTCCAGCATTCTTGCTTGGAGAATTGCATGGACAGAGGAGCCTGGAGGGCTACAGTCCACGGGGTCACAAAGAATTGGACACAACTGAGTGACTAAGCATCACACATACATATAATATTTTTAGAGAAAATCTGCTTCGCTTCCATACAAGGCTCAAGAAGGCAAGCCAAACTCGATATTTTTCGCAGAAAGCACAACGAGAAGGACAGTCCATCTGGTTAGCAAAAGAAAACCACATTACTCTCTTTCAAGTCTTCCAGCATCTTTCATATAACCCCCTCTCTCTAGCTAATATGGAAGAAAATTATCCATGTGGCTCAGAAGCTGAGAGCCTGGCAACTGGAGTCAGCCAAACCTGAATCTGAGTCCCTGTCCAGCGGTAAGTTAGATATTCCCTCTGAACCTCATAAAGATAACAGTGATACCAACGTCAAGGATGTCACATATGAAGGGCTCAGCCCAGGACAGGACACATACATGCTCAGTATGTATTAGTGGCATTGTGATATTAACATTTTCTTTTTGTAAGGTGGGAACAAGGTGCACAGTGGAGGAGTCATGTCAGCCGAAGCTTTGAGGCCAGGGCTCAGCTTGGTGCTTTAGACAGGCTGCTGCTACGATCTGAATCAATGCTTGGACACAGACCATTCCCTTTCTCTGCCAAACTGAAGGTGCTGGGGTAACAGGGGAGAAAACAAGAGGTCTTCCTGGAGCCTCGTGTAGGATACCGCCCTTCCTGGTTCACCAGGATGGTCCCCGTCTCCTGCCTCATCCCTCTCCCCTCCTGAAAGTGCCTCAGTTTGGAGGACAAATGACGTGTTCACCCTATCCTCGAACTACCTTAGGTAGCTTCCAGAACTGTGCTGTCTATAGACGTGTGTGTGTGTACGCTCAGTCGCCAACTCTTTGCCACCCCATGGACTGTAGCTCACCAGGTTCCTCTGTCCAGGGAATTTTCCAGGCAAGAATACTGGAGTAGGTTGGCATTTCTTACTCCAAGGGATCTTCCCGACCTGGGTCAAAACTGCATCTCCTGTAACGGCAGGCGGATTCTTTACCACTGTGCCACCTGGGATAGCCACTCGCACATGTGGCCAATAAACCCTTGAAACATAGCTGGTCTCAACTGAGATGAACAGCAAGTGTAAAATACCCGCTGGATGGCAAAGACCTAAAAAATGTAAATTATCACATGAATGATTTTCACAATACATGTTGAAATGACATTATTTGGCTATAGGGGCTCAATAAAAATATAAGCAGAATTTAATTTTGCAAGTTTCTTTTTACTTATTTGATAGGGGCTACTAGAAAATTTGTGCTTCAGCCAGCTCCAGGAGATGGTGAAGGACAGGGAAACCTGGCATGCTGCAGTCCATGGGTCACAAAGAGTTGGACATGACTGATTGTCTGAACAACAACAACAACCAGAATATTGAATATGTGGTCTTGCGTTATATTCTACTGGACAGTGCTCTTCTAGAGTGATGTGTGGACCGTACACATAATGCTCCTTGGACACATGCTGTGCCTGCCCCTGAATTTTCTCTTGAGCTTTAGGGGCCGTTGTCCTCCCCGCAGAACTATGCCCTAATGCCCTTGGCTGGCTGCATCTCCACTCCTAAATCCTTGCCTCTAGACCAGACTTGTATCCTTTGCTCCTTGGTCACATGTCATCACACAGATATTTGAAAGGGACCCAAATTCAATAAGTCCAAACCAGACCCCGTTGGGCCCCATGTTCCACCTTGGTCTTGCTTCGCACCCTGGATAACTACTCTTTGGTTCACCAGACTCTAGACTTTCACATCACCATCTCTCTGACCTCAAGTTCTTTCCTCCAGAGGCTAAGTCAATTGCCAGTCTCCTGGTTCACTTCCCTGTCACGCCTCTTTCTCTATTCTTGCTACTACCCTCCATTGTCAGGCACCTATATTCTTTAATAATAAGTGTTACTATTTATAAAAATATAATAATAAACAATATGTTGTTTCAATATTCTTCAAATGGATCCTCTAGCCTCTCTCATAATCACCATCCCAGCGTTTTCTTTTTTTTTTAATTAAAAAAAATTTTTTTTCTTTCTTTCTTTATTTTTTAATTTTAAAATCTTTACATTTTCCAAGCAATGTCAGCAAGAACTTTATACAATCCAGAACTACTTCATACCTCAACTTAAAATATGTTTTTGACCTTTCATTGTATCTAAACTCTTCATTCTAACATTGAAAGCCCTTGAGAACCCAATCCTGTTTTATGGATTCAGCTTAATTCCCTATTATTTTTCCCTGCCTTTCCTGCCTACCTTCTCCCTACCACTGCTAGACCACACTATTTTATATGAACATGCTTTTCCACATCTAAGTCTTTAATTGGTCCTGCTTCTTACCTCTGATGTCCCTGTCACTGCCTCATTCACTTGGGAGAGTTCTATGTAACTCAAGAGTACAGTTAAAACCCACGTTCACCAAAAACTTGCCCAGCTCCTCCCGCAGTGAGAATTGATGTATCCTCCCCCTTTCATCACGGTGCCGTGATAGCACATTCACGCTGGTTGCGTGTTAGCATCATGTATGTAAGCTTTCCCCCTTCCCAACCAACTAGAGGTATATTTCTTTAATATTTAGTTTATTCATCTTCTGACCCTCCCTTTCCCATGACCACTAGCCCCAGTTTCCAACAATCATTTGAAAGGCACTCAAAAACCTAGGGTGAGTTGGATCAATGACAAGTGTGTGCTTAGCATGTTCTTTGGAGGGAATCACAGACCAGGTTTGTCTCAGCTCTGCCCTGAGAGAATTCCTTGAGGACAGAAGAGGAAGAGCCAGATCAGGGAAACATTTAAGGAGAAAAAAGGAAAAAAATAGGTTGTGCACATCTTTCTAAGCAGATTTTCTAACTACGCTATACCAAAATATTTGCTGAATGTGAACTTCAAGACTATCAGGGTCAATCTTCAGGAGTAGTGAGCCAAGGGTGTGCTTCAAACACTGTTTATTCCACCACTTACACCTTCTTTTCCTTCATTACAGGTATGACAGGTGCCTAGAGGTGGACTCAGTTCTAACTGCACTGATGATGGAACAGTCATTAGAGGCTGTGAAAAAGGAAGGCTTCTGGAGAAAGATGAAATTGCACTTATATTAGGATGCCAAACTGGACTTTGCTTAAAAACAGCCATGCATCTAAAGGGGGAAAAAAATAAAGAAAACAAAAACAAATGCAAACTTGGGGCCCCTCCCTCCACTGTAATAGAGAAGCTGATGCTTGACTTTCAGGAGAGCTGGTCGTGTGTGTGTTGAATTACAGGCAGTTATCGGTGATCACTAAAGAATTTTGAACAGCATCAAAGGGAAACATGATCGACCAGAAGGGAAATTCTACTACATCTGTTAACCCTGGGCCAGCTCTGCTGAGTCGATGATGTATTTTTTATTTTTGATGATGCATTTTATTTCCATGATACGTTTTGTTCTTGAAGTCTCACAAATAGTTGCTAGTGCAAGGCAATGTGAGGATAAATATCTCTCATAGACCATGTGTTTGAACAATCCAAACTGGGTCTGTGACATTGCTGAGTGATTCTGAAATTAATCCGGCTTCGTGTGTTCTCTGCCATCCGGCAGTCAATCCACAAGGGAGGAAGTAACGTTTTTGCATAAATTAACTGTGTGTTGCTCACCACCATGAAGCTGGGGTGCAAGACCATGCAGTTTGGTCTGATGCTTCAAAGAAAATGACACTCTGGTCAATGCAGCTTTAGTATTAATTATACATCGTCTTGCCTGGAGAATCCCATGGACAGAGGAGCCTGGCAGGCTATAGTCTGTGGGTTCACAAAGAGTCCGACGTGACTTAAAACTAAACAGCAAGAGCATACTTCATTATATTATTATATTTCTGGGAAATTGCATATTGACCTACAAGCACGCAAGGCAATGAACAGACATCTTTGAAAAATAAGGGATACCAAGGTCATTCAAACCCTTCCTTGAGCCAGGCCAGCTGGAGGGTAATGGGCATTCAGTTAATGCAGAGCCACCTGAGCTGATTAGAGATGGCTTTGTTCAACTCTGTTTCCAGCCTGAATCAACAACTTCTGTTGAAGTAGATGAAATGAAGCTTACTGAGGAAGAAAATGGAAGATAAATGCTTCAAGAATGGCTGTTTCTAGGCTCCAGGCTGGATTAAAATCTTGACACGAACTAACTGTGAACTGTGGCCAAATAGTTTAACATGTCTATGTTTCATTTCCTCCTATGTAAAAAAATGAGCATCTGAGTGTATGCTGCTCCCAAACGTAAAAGTTCTATCCGTGGATACTGAAGAACTATCAGTGGTTTGTTAGACAAACCACACCCATGTGTAAATATTCTAGATGAAAATCTCCCCTGAGTGTTCACACAGAGTTTCATAAAGAGCCGATTTTGAGAATGAGAGCCTACCTTAGAATAGTTCAGGGAAAGCATTTCAGTCTGCAATAGCCTGAATATTGCTTGGTGATATGAAGTTGGAGTCTCTTTCAACTCTGGCTTTAAGGCGTATGAAAACCATATTGCATGGTCTGGTTTCAGGGTTTTATATTCCCCTCTACATTTAGGCCAATAGCAAGGGATTATTGCTCCATAAACTTCAGGAAAATACTTTTTAAAAATACCCCATACCATAGATTTGAGGAGACTGATAACCACTCCTGGAAATGTAATCTGTTCATTCATCTCCTTTTCATTATCTTTTCCATCATAATGTTTGAATAAGCAGAGGCCCAAAGCACTAACAATTCCTGTATTTAGAACATTCCTACTATACTTATCATATAAAGGCACAGTCTTTGTTTATGAGAATGTCTTTATCTGTTTGTATCTTGGAGTTCCTCCCATTCCTAGTCTCTGGAATACTTCCTGGTAAAGAAAGATAGTCAACAAAAGTTTGTTAAAGGAATCAATAGATGAATGTACCATCCTGAGTAGAAAACACATACACACACACACAGAGCTCTACACAAGAAACAATTGATCTTGGCAACTCTGCTGAAAATCTGTCTCCTTCCTCAGCTCCGAGGCACAGGGAAGACCACTACTCATTCATGAGTTGTCACTTGGGAGAAAATAAATATATAAACCAGACATTGCTTCTCACTGGCCCAGGATATGTTCATGTGTTGGGTTAAGGCAGATCGCTCAATGAGTTGAAATGGAAAAGAACGCAGAACAACTTGATGTTGGTCAAAGGAAGCAAAGGATGATTGGTGATCAACCAACATTAACCAGAATGCCAGAGGAGGTTTTAGTGCCTCTGACAGTCACTGCCTCAGTGACTATTAAAAAAAAGAAAAAAATTCCTGCTGATTGTCAAATGGAATCTAGCATGTTCACATTTTAATTGTTTTAACAGTGAATGAAAGCAAAGGAGCATGTATTACCAGAAAGCAAAGAGAAGGCTTGGTAACAGCCCTGCCATCTTGTTTCAAAGTATAGTAAAATTTTGGGCACTCTCGCTACCCCAACTAGTTTCTTTCCTTAGCTTTTATGTGGGCAGGGTTGCTGTAATTTCTCTGTTCAAATAAAGTCTGTAGAAAGCCACAAAAGGAGATCTGGACCCTACAGCTTAACGAATTCTGGAAAGCAGCTGGCTTGTAACATGAGTCATTTCAGCCAAGGCTTTCTCTTTTGTATGTTTCTCTCTGACCTAAAGAGCAGGTTATTGGATGTCTTCTGGCAGGTGCTACGGGATTAAGGAGGTAGTTGTTCAGAAACAAGCTCTGAATTAGGATTTTTTTTTAAAAGAGTTTACTAAAGTAAATACAATTGTTAGCTTAATCTCCCATATCTAACATATCAAACATGAGGTTCACATTTAATAGTGAGGCTTAAAAATATTGGTTGCTGTGTGCATCTCTTATTTGTGTATAGATCTCTGTGCTTTTCTCTAAGAGTTCAAGCATTAATGATGAAATATCTAGTACATTTCTGTTGATCAGGATCCAAGCATCCCCAAAGTTCAAATATCCACATACTTTTTCCTTTTCTGCCATAATGAGAGAAAACCAGCTGGAATATAAATGAATTTACAGTGAGGCGGCAGGGAGGCTAAAGTCACTTTTAAGGGATATGATAAGATCTGTGGAGATTCAGTCACCCACATCTATAATTCTGGGCCATGATAAACTAATAAATTTTCATATGATAACTCTCAGGTATTTCTGAAGGTGGCTCGGATTTCTGAATCATGGAAGAAAGATTAACTTACATGCCAACTCTGCCAATATACTTAGGACTCCAATCTGCTCATTTTATATGCATATATATAAGATACAGGCTAGAATCTGCTTGTATATGTCACCGCCACCAGCACATCATTCGATTTCCCAAGGGAAGGATCTTATAAAGAGAATTTGGGAAGGAATTGACACACAGTGGTTGGTAAAGAGACACAAAAGAAGGGGCAAAATAGAGAAGCTTCTTCCCTCTGGAAAGTAGCAAGCATCAGATCACAGATCTAAAGTTCTGAATTCAAACTTCAGCTCCTCCTCACAGAAACCAAGCCTGACCTTGAACAAAAATCTAACCTTGAAGAGATCCATTTACACATCCATACACTGAGATGAGTAATAATGCCAGCTTTCTGTCCTGAAACAGTGAAGAATGAAGAGTGAAACTCTTTGTATGCTTTTAAGTAGAATATAAATCAGGCGTGGGACACTTTCTTTTGGTAAAGTGCCAGCCAACAAATATTCTAGGCTTTGTGGATAAGGTCTGTACCAAAGTGACTCAACTGTGAAATTTTAGCAAGGGTGCAGCCACAGACAATGTGCCAATAAACACCTATTCACAAAATCAAGTGGTGGTCATCCGTGCCCCATGGGTTATAGTTTACCAATCCCTGATATAAATAATAATTCTCATTGTGACTGCATAACATAAGTGTCCACAGTATAACATGTCTGCAAATTATCCCAATCATAATATACATTTTGACATCATTTCTGCTCATTAAAGATGTCCTGTCCTTTTCCTGTCCATGTGTGTTTGTAAGTAAATGAAATTGAATGGAAGTCTACAGGCACAGTTGAATTTTCATCTTGGTGCTCTAGGGCAGAAAGCTAGGCTGAGGCAAAGTATTTGAGAGCTGATACTTGCATGTTTTGAAATCTTATCTAGGTACAACTAATTCAGAGACATCTTTAAATATCACTATAAATCTAACTTCTAACTGAATATCAACTATTTTGTTCATTAGATACTTATTCATGGATCCATAAAGAGGAAGGAAAGCCTGCCACAATGAAAGAGCAACTCTGAGAAGCTGAAATGAGAGGGAAAGAATATCAGAACTGAGTTATTAAAGGGCCTCACCCCCAAGCTAGAGGCGGGCTATAATCAAAAAAGAATAAAAAAAAAAAGTGAAGCTGGTGTCCAGTGATGGTAAATGGATCGGAATGCACTATGGGTTGGAATGTTCATTGGTGTACCCTTTCCAGAGGGTAATATGTCAGTATCAAAACTCTTAAAAAGTGCCCGGAGGCTCTGAAACAATGTTCTTTTCTAGGAATTTATCCTAAGAAATAATCAGAAATGTACCCATATGTAGTGACATACTGGAAACAATCTGAATTACCAAAGATTTAAGGCTGGTTAAATAGATTATGTGTCATGCAATAAATAAAATAACTTTTTGAGTAATTTTTAATGGCACAGAAAAGCTCATACTACTGTTTAAGGTATAAGAGTTAGTTCATAACAAGGTCCCACTGCATAGCAAAGAGAAAGCTACTTAATATTCTATTAATACAGTAAGGACCCTACATTCAAATGAATTCCATTCCAAGAGCAAGTTCATAGGTCCAATTTGTTCATAAATCCAACAAAGTTAGCTTAGGCACCCAACTAACATAATTGGCTATATAGTACTATACTGTAATAAGTTTATAATAGTTTTAACACAAATAATACATAACAAATATAAAAATCAAGAAAACATTTCAATCTTACAGTACCTTGAAAAATACATTAAAGTATATTAAAAAGCAGAGACATTACTTTGCCAACAAAAGTCTGTCTAGTAAAAGCTATGGTTTTTCCAGTAGTCATGTATGGATCTGAGAGTTGGATTATGAAGAAAGCTGAGCACCGAAGAACTGATGCTTTTGAACTGTGGTGTTGGAGAAGACTCTTGAGAATTCCCTTGGACTGCAAGGAGATCCAGCCAGTCCATTCTAAAGGAAATCAGTCCTGAATATTCATTGGAAGGACTGACGTTGTAGCTGAAACTCCAATACTTTGGCCACCGGATGCGAAGAACTGACTCATTTGAAAAGCCCTTGATGCTGGGAAAGATTGAAGGCAGGAGGAGAAGGGGATGACAGAGGATGAGATGGTTGGATGGCATCACTGACTCAATGGACATGAGTTTGAGTGAACTCCAGGAGTTGGTGATGGACAGGGAGGCCTGGCCTGCTGCAGTCCATGGGGTCACAAAGAGTCGGACATGACTGAGCGACTGAACTGAACTGATAGTACCACAGCTGGTACACAGGGGCTGGCATGGAGGGAACAGGCAAGAAGAGCTACTGACTGGAGGAGGGAGAGGAGGTGGGAGATGGCAGAGCTGAAGGGTTGTCAGCCATAGGAGACGGAGGGCAAGCTGCAGTGTCACTCATGTCTGACATAGATGGCACAGGTTCTGGCTCTTTGCTGGAATCAGATGCACATTCGCATCTTTGAAAGTCTGCAGCTTGAAGGTTCACATGTAGGGAAGTTACTGTAACCTATATGGGAAAAGGATCTGAAAAAGACTGCATGCATATATATCACTTTGCTGTACACCTGAAACTAACACAATATTGTAAACCAAGTATACTCCAATATCAAATAAATATATTTTTAAGAAGGTAGTTTATAAAGTAATACTTTAAATGTGATGTCAGCTAAAATGCATGTTAAAGGACACCAAAATGTCAACAAGGAGCACAAATAATTATTAGGTTTACAGACAAAGCAAACTTCTTTATACTTTTCTAATTTTTCACAATTTCTCCAATTAACTCTTAAAAAAATTTATTGAAGTATAGTTGATTTACCATGTTGTGTTAGTTTCAAGCGTACAGCAAAGTGAATCAGTTACACGTATACATATATCCACTCATTTTATATTCCAAACAGCTTTTGAAATAAAAAAGAAAATAAACTTTATTTAGAAACCAGATTCAACTGAATTCTAATTAACTGGATGTTTTTTAAAAAGAAATGGACCGCCTCTTTAGGTATTTAAAAGTATAGTTTTCACATTGAGGACCACACAGAATCAGTCTATTTCAGTCCTCTGCAGCTACTGAATTACACAGTGGTAAGTCTTGATCCAGTGATGCCATACAGACTGGATTAGGAATCAGACTACTCTCCTGGTCCAAGATCAAGTCTTAGCCTTAAGCACATTTCACAGACCATTATCTCAGCTTCTCCACCTATAAAGAGGAGCTGATCAGCTCTGCTCACTTTACCTCCGAACAGTCGGTATGTAAACATGAAAAAAAGACACAGAATGAAAAAAAAGAACAGCGTCCTCTACCTCAATCAATAGTTACTCAATACTATAGGTAGCACTTAGGCAGGAAATCAAAGTTAAAGATTTTAGAATGATGGTAGGAACAGGTAGAAACAAAAGTTTTCTGGTCAAGTTCAAGTCAACCATACAATCCGATTTGCCCTCCTTTTCCTGCAGTTTCTACTGCGGAGGCAACTGTGGAGGAAAATGGGAAATGAGAGCTCCCTTCCAGGAACCAATATTATACTGTCTTCAAACCCATCTGCAAAGGTGAAAATGTTTAACTCCACCTCATGGTCAAATTCCAGCCTCGCTAATTAGAACCTGCCTAAAATTTCACCACAAGAGAACAAGAAGACAAGTGGGAGGGTGGGAGGGGAGGCCCTGCAGGCTGAGAGCCTTGGCCGTGGTAAGGAAGGGATGGATCGTGGTCAGCCTAGCTCGCCGCTCTCTGAAACAGTGACCAGTCTTGTCACTGCCACTCAAACCTTTTGAGACACTTTCCTATCAGCCTCTCTTAGAGGCAGCTTGTTTGTTACGTGGGAATCAGTATCGTTAATGGTAGTTCTCCATTTTTAACAAAATACATTTTCTTATCCATTCACAGACCCGCATGAGGGCTTCCCAGGAGGCACTAGTGGTAAAGAACCCACTTGCCAGTGCAGGAGAGGCAGGAGATCTGGGTTTGATCCTTGGGTGGAGAAGATTTCCTGGAGTAGGAAATGGCAACCCACTCCAGAATTCTTGCCTGGAGAATCCCCTGGACAGAGGAGCTTGGTGGGCTATAGCCCATGGGGTCACAAAGAGTCCAACACGACTGAAGTGACTTAGCATGCACGGATGCACAGATCCCCATAAACTGTGATAACGTTTAGAAGTCATCCACCATTTGAAGGAAGAAGATTTTCTTCCCCATCTCTCTGGAGATGTTCACCATGAATTCATTTTCAAATGAGAGGGTCAAAAACCAGATCTCCTTATGTATGATCTGTTCAGCTAATCCCGATGTGTGTCTGTGTGTCTTGGAGTACTAATAAAAGGAGGGTTTGTTGTTACATTGGTTTGGGGAACAGAGTTAAAACAGAGAAAACATTAATTCCTACAGACCTTCTGAGAGCCTGTAATGTATTCGATTGACCAAAAATTTCATTCAGTTTTTGCATAACATTGTACAAGAAATCCGAATGAACTTTTTGGCCAACCCAAACCAATCATTCTTATGACTCTTCCAGGGGGGCTTTGCAGGCAGCAGAAACATGTCTGCCATAAGCAGCTCTAGGAACAAGGTTCTGAGCACCCTTCTTTGGAAAACGTCCCTTTGATGATGTGCCTTTCGTCCTCTAGATGAGGAGCGTGCCCAAGAAGGCAAGGTGACTTGGCCGGACTCACAGAGCAAGTGAGTTTCAGAACCTGGATTGATGCAAAACCACAGTGAGGTGTGTTTCCCGTTGTCCTAAAGATGTTGTCCCTGGGAGGAAAGTGTCCCTTTTCTATGGGCACACTATGAGTGAGAAAATATCCCTGTGTTTATGGAGGCTTGTTCCTACCTGTCTGTTTATCTAGGCTACAAGCAGTCTCTTGATTGGACAACAGAGAAGGCGGTAGGACATTTGAGAGGTGGCGTCCTTCGTTTGATCTAAGAAGTTTGTCCCAGAATGGGTACTGGGACACTCAGAAGGCCCCAGGGAGGGGAGCCAGAGAGGCTAGTACAGGAGAAGAAAGAGGAGGAGAGAAACAAACCACCCGATTATACACTTTGCCCCTGTTCTAGAAAGGGGGTGTTGCCACCCTTTCCTCCTCCAGCACATGGCAACTTTATCTTAGGGCCCAGATCTTCAGGGATTTCTGCACTGGGCATATGTTGGGGACCACTCCATAAACCCGATTCCCATGTATAATCTGATTTTAATAGAAATGCATAACCTTATTTATTTTAATAGAAAACTTGACCCAGGCTCCAAATGACTGACTCATCACTGCTCTTTAGGAGAGAAGAAACTGTTTACAAGAAGAGATGAACATCCCGCAACCTTTGCTGCAGATCAGCCCTTCATCTTGTGGCCATCCCCCGCATGAAGGGGATGGGGTCTTGGAAGACAATGCCACATTGAGAGCAAGTTAACTATAGCCAGGCCTGCCCTTGCAAACTCACCAAACAGACACTGTTTCTGCTTGCCTAGCCCCCCATTTCTGTCTCCTTCCCACTGAATGGCTCTTTGCAGGCTTCTGATGCTGTCATCTGGGGATCAGGCTACTTGAGCTGTTCTGAAGCCTGAACCACCATCGAGGTTACCCTCAGTCCTCAAATAAAACTCACAACAAAGTCAACTGAACACACACACACAGTGGTTTCTGTAATTGCTCCTGGGCTGCGTGGTGTGGAGTGAAGCAGCTAATGGGTTGGAGTCATAAAGACCCAAGCTTTACTTTCTGCTGGGTCATGAAACAGCTCTCAACCTTGGGTGATCTCGTCACCTCTCTGAACCTTGGTTTTGTCATCCCTAAAAAATGAGGACAACACCCACCCCATCAGGTTCCGGTGAGATGAATGGAACATGATACAAGTGGAATACTCCTGTCATCCAGGGCTCAGAATACAGTAGATGCCCAAGGGATGCTGCTTTGCTTCCCCCTTCCTGTGTGATCATCAGGCATACCCGGTAGGCCACGGACATCTGTCTAGGTAAACCCTGCCATCGGCTTTCTCACACTTGTTACGAGCACCAATATTCGACATTCAAACCTGGGCTACCACTGCCTCCACTACACTGCCTCTGTGTATCCACACTGCCTCTGTGTATCTCATTACCGGTTAGTCAAGTTCTTTCTACCTAGGGTGGGGTGGACAGTCTTTAAAGCAGCCCTAGTCCTTCCAGGCCCACGAGTCAAGGGCCAATGCGGTCATTTCAGAACTTCATTTCTGGGGCCAGGAGGATCCAGCAATCAAGAGCCCAAAACAGGAGCCCGGGGGCCTCCCATGCCCCCCACCCCCAGAGCGCCCATGCATCCAGATCGCTTTCTTGCCCCCCCCCACCCCCACCTAAGGGCTGTGAGTGAGCAGCCTGCAGGGCTCTTACCGCAGGATCCCGGGGCTTAAGCCACGTGGATGGTCGCTATGTGTGTCTGGGGTTGGGGGGTGGTGATGGATGCAACATCTCTGGGGCCTTGAGACAGAGTGGGGAGCACAGAAGCTCAGAAAAGGCTGAGTGACAGAGCAGGGGAAAGGAGGGGAGGACGGATTCAGGATCTGGAAATCACCACTTTGCAGATGGTAGGGGCATCACCCTTGGGTAGGTAATTAGGCTCCATTTTTGTCTATGTTTGAGCAATGCCAAAGAATGCTCAGACTACCACACAATTCCACTCATCTCACGCGCTAGTACAGTAATGCTTAAAATTCTCCAAGCCACGCTTCAGCAATACATAAACCATGAACTTCCAGATGTTCAAGCTGGTTTTAGAAAAGGCAGAGGAACCAGAGATCAAATTGCCAACATCTGCTGGATCATGGAAAAAGCAAGAGAGTTCCAGAAAAACATCTATTTCTGCTTTATTGACTATGCCAAAGCCTTTGTGTGGATCACAATAAACTATGGAAAATTCAGAAAGAGATGGGAATACCAGACCACCTGACCTGCCTCTTGAGAAACCTGTATGCAGGTCAGGAAGCAACAGTTAGAACTGGACATGGAACAACAGACTGGTTCCAAATAGGAAAAGGAGTACGTCAAGGCTGTATATTGTCACCCTGCTTGTTTAACTTATATGCAGAGTACATCATGAGAAATGCTGGGCTGGAGGAAGCACAAGCTGGAATCAAGATTGCCGGAAGAAATCTCAATAACCTCAGATATGCAGATAACACCACCCTTATGGCAGAAAGTGAAGAGGAACTAAGGAGCCTTGTGATGAAAGTGAAAGAGGAGAGTGAAAAAGTTGCCTTAAAGTTCAACATTCAGAAAACTAAGATCATGGCATCTGGTCCCATCACTTCATGGGAAATAGATGGGGAAACAGTGGAAACAGTGGCAACAGTGGCTGACTTTATTTTTCTGGGCTCCAAAATCACTGTAGATGGTGATTGTAGCCATGGAATTAAAAGTCACTTATTCTTGGAAAGAAAGTTGTGATAGCAACTTAGATACCAACTTAGATAGCATATTCAAAAGCAGAGACATTACTTTGCCAACAAAGGTCCGTTTAGTCAAGGCTATGGTTTTTCCAGTGTATGGATGTGAGAGTTGGACTGTGAAGAAAACTGAGCACTGAGGAATTGATGCTTTTGAACTGTGGTGTTGGAGAAGACCCTTGAGATCCCTTGGACTTCAAGGAGATCCAACCAGTTCATTCTAAAGGAGATTAGTCCTGGGTGTTCTTTGAAAGGACTGATGCTAAAGCTGAATCTCCAATAATCTGGACACCTCATGTGAAGAGCTGACTCATTGGAAAAGACTCTGATGCTGGGAGGGATTGGGGGCAGGAGAAGAAGGGGACGACTGAGGATGAGATGGCTGGATGGCACGATGGACTCGATGGACGTGAGTCTGAGTAAACTCCAGGAGATGGTGATGGACAGGGAGGCCTGGCGTGCTGCGATTCATGGGGTCGCAAAGAGTTGGACACGACTGAGCGACTGAACTGAACTGATAATGGAAAAGAACCCAGAAAAGAATATATACATATACATATATATTTATATATGTGCATATTTACATATACTTATTTAAATGTTTATACATCACACAAAAATATTTTATTAAAAAATATTATTATGCATATGAATATATTCTTTTCCAGATTCTTCATTCTATATAGATATATATTCTTTATTCTATATATACAACTGAATTGCATACACACACACACACACCCATATATATAGAGAGAGAGCTGAGCCGCTTTGCTTTATACCTGAAACATTGTAAAATCAACTATATTTCAATTAAAAAATAAATTAAAAAGCAATTTGAATGGCTTTCAGGTTTTGAGGAACACAGGGACTAATTTTGCCTGGACACCTTCAGCTCACATTTTACCATCTCCAGCATGAAGTCCTACCCCCTGGCTTGGACCGACCTGAACTAGTTTAGCCTGGTCCCACCAACCCGTCCTGACCTCTCTACACAACATTCCCCTTGAATCAAAGTGATCGACTCATCACTCAGCAATTCCTGCCTTGCCTATGCTGTTACACTTTCCTGGATAACTTTTCTCTACTCTTCTCTGAATGCTTAAATCCTAACTTGGCCAGAGGCCTCTGTGATGGTGCCAGCCACACTGTGACCTGCCAGTTCTTTGAGCTGCCATTGCATCACTGTGGGTACCGTTCAATCCCTTGCAGTTTCATGATGTCATCCAGCTATTCCACATGCCTGTGTCTTTCCTTCCCAACAACAGGGAAGGAAAGGAGTTCCTTCCTCCTAACTGCTGGAGGCAGAAGCTACACAGGCCTCCTGCATGTTTACGAGACCCTTGGTACACTATTGTCAACATGCACAGCAAGTTAGCCACAGATTGAGATAAAATGTTCATGCACAGCAATAAAAGTAATTTAGCACGTGTTTTTAAAAGTCCTAAAGTTCTTTGGAAAATTATTGAGATCACCTACACTTGGGCAAAATGTCCTGGAATTGCAGTCAGTGGAGGTAAAATTCCTTGAGATCCCAGGGTTTTGAGGTCATATGGAGTCATATGGCACACCGCTGCCCCAGAAATATGAGTAAGATGCTGTTCTCAGCAACCATCCAGGAAACAGGATTGATAGACAACCTGCCCAGCCAGCCTCTCGCCTGGTTAATCATAAGCCCAAACCTACAGACGCCAAGATCATCACCAGAACAAAGGAAAGTTCATATTGCCTTTGAACTCACTGTGAAACCCATTTACTGCTTGGCTGACACAGAGCACCAACTTTCTCCTGCACCTGGAATGTTCTAGCAGAGGGCTGCTTATCAGTCGGATGTCATTTTCATGGCAAAGCAGGCCAGTCTAAGCAGACAATGGGCTGTTTGCACACTTTGGGGCATCCCAGGATCCTGGGGTTTCCCAACCTTAGATTTTCCAAACATACAAAACATCAACACAGTCATGCCCTCCCCCTCAATGATTCAATCCCATCCATATGGCAAAGAAAGAACCGAAAAAGTATCACTCCCTAAGTCCTTTGCATTCATAGGTGGTTTTGAAACAGAAATTGTGGGACTTCTATTTCAAACTCTCTATAGAAAGCTTTTGTCATTTCTTCCTAGACCTTATTCTCCAGAGAGCCTGGAATCACACAGAACGGTCTCTTGTTCACATGTCATCACAGAAGCCTCCATTTACCAGCACCTAGGAATCCTGAGCTGCGGCGGGGCCTGGTAGAAAACACAATGACTTCATGGTTGGGTTGGGTTTGTTCTCATTTAGATTTCTGAGGGATGTTCCCGAGGGGCTTTGTCGGGTTCTTTGCAGAGTTGAGGACTGGGAGGAGAAAGTTAAAGGCGATGGGACTTGAATGGGTTAGGTTATGCAAGAGCATTTCCATGTACCCCAGAGAAATGCTTTCTTAGTCTCACTGTCATCTTGATGATGAAGAAGAGGAAGCTGAATGTCCATCTCTGTTTTAGAATTAAGCCAGGACTCATTCTCTGTGGGCTAGGCCAAGGTGTAGGTAGAAATCTTGATTTTAAAAAAATAAGTGACTAAATCAATTGAGACTGAGAATGCCTTGAATCTGCCTTTAAATAGTAGCAGAAATACAATTAAACTACCGCTTTCACTTTAATTTTTTATCATTTGTGTTGGAGTATGGCTGATTTATGATGCTGTGTTAGTTACAGGTGAACAGCAAAGCACATCAGTTATACACAGACATCTGTCAACTCTTTAGATTCTCTTCTCATATGGACCGTTACAGACTATTGAGTACAGTTCCCTGTGATATAAAGCAAGTCCTTATCAGTCGCTATTTTATATATAGGGGTATAATCTACAACTTTTAAGAGAGGACTTTGCTTCTACGGGGTCTCACAAAAGGGTCTGTCCTGGCCTTTGGGAAGGTGATGGGAAGGCCATTATTTCTTCCCCGTATGAAGGGACTCCAGCTGGTTTGTGACTCACCATAAACCTCCCTGGGTCCAGATGGAGGTACGGAATGAGGTGCACAGAGGACTTTGAGGTCTCATGTTATTCCCAGCTTACCTCCATGCCGGCTGACCCTGTCACCTGGGAAATAACTGTGGGGGAGTTGGGGACGTACATGGCTTTTCTTGAGAGGCAACTCCATGGCTGGCAGAACCCCCTGGATACCTTGTCCTTGGGGTTAGGGCTACACTTAGGCACGTGAACTCGAACCCGGGGGACAGCCTGTCTGAGTTGGAACTCAAAACCCTGGGCACCAATTGGTGCCTCAATTTCTCATCTGTAAAACAGGGCTCACAACAGTATCTACCATGTGGATTGCTCTAAGGATGACATGAGTTCTCATTTGCAGTCATTAAAACAAGGCCTGGCATATTACAAGCACTACATAAAGTTGGGAACTAAATGAGATGGTCCTAACCTTCTAGGCAGTAATCTTGGGGAAATTTTGTTTGTTTGCTATTTGTGAGGTAAGCAACAACCACAGAAACCCAAAAACACAGTCACGTAAATGGGGCAGTAAGGGGTATTCTGTATATTTGTGGGTGTATATCCTTGTGGCTCAGTAATAAAGAATCCACCTTCAAAGCAGGAGATGCAAGAGACAAGGGTTTGATCCCTGGGTCAGAAAGATCCCCTGGAGGAGGGCATGGCAACCCACTCCAGTATTCTTGCCTGGAGAATCCCTTGAAGAGAGGAGCTTGGCGGGCTACGGTCCAGTGGGTTGCAAAGAGTCAGACACAACTGAAGTGACTGAGCACGCAGAATATGATAGAAATATGTCAACTCAATCAGTACAGCCCTCCCCACTTCAAACTCTAAAGTCACTGAGAAATAGACCGTAAAATCCAGTGGAGACATCAGGGGTGTTATCATTTTGCTTGTGGAGATGGGTTGGAGGATGGGGCTTGTTGCTGAGACCAGGAGTCCAGCAGTCTGTGCCTAAGTGTGGATTATGGGAAAGCACTCCTAAGGACCCAGGAAACCAGCCATGGGGGCCTGAATTCCTCATCCCTGCTGAGCCCTGAAGTGAGTGGTAGTTAGACAAAGAATAGGTGTTCTGGAAGGCTGGCCCGCTTGGGGCAGCATCCCAGGAGACCAAAGCTGAAGGACAAGTACCCATTCCAGGCAGCCTGGTCCCAAGGGCTCTCATCCAATGCACTTCTCCTCCCACAGAGGAGGGGGAATGGGGGGAAAAGGAAGGTCAGAGCCATTATCTCCATGTTTCCAAGAGGATGGGAGTGCTCATGTTACAGGCTGGCAAGAGCTCCCAAAAGAAAAGAAAGTGAAGTCACTCAGTCGTGTCCAACTCTTTGCGACCCCATGGACTGTAGCCTACTAGGCTCCTCTGTCCATAGAATTTTCCAGGCAAGAGTACTGGAATGGGTTGCCATTTCCTTCTCCAGAGGATCTTCCTGACCCAGGGATCGAACCTGGGTCTCCCACATTGCAGGCAGACACTTTACCATCTGAGCCACCTGGGAAGCCCAAAGAGCTCCAGGAGCAGGTGAAAAATGGTCTCTTTTCCCTGGAAAAGACCCTGATGCTGGGAAAGGTTGAAGGCAAAAGGAGAAGGTGGTGGCAGAGGATGAGACAGTTATATGGCATCACCAGCTCAGTGGACATGAATTTGAGCAAATTCCAAGAGATAGTGGAGGACAGAGGAGCCTGGTGTGCTGCAGTCCATGGGGGTCGCAAAGAGTGGGACATGACTTAGCGATTGAACAGCAGCAACAAAGCCCAAAGGCTAATGGGACTCAGTGAAAATGCATGTTTTTATTTCTGGATGTCTTCTACCTAAGTATCAAAGAGCTAATTCATTGGAAAAGACCCTGATGCTGGGAAAGACTGAGGGCAGGAGAAGGGGCCACAGAGGAGGAGATGGTTGGATGGCATCACTGACTCCAAGGCCATGAGTTTGAGCAAACTCTGGGAGATAGTGAAGGAAAGGGAAGCCTAGGGTGCTGCAGTCCACGGGGTTGCAAAGAGTCAGACACTACTGAGCAACCGAACAACAGCAACTTAAGTACCAAAAGCAATTTGCTGAGGGATCATCATTCGTCTAAGTTGTGCTGGGCACAGATTCAGGGGTGGCTGAGGTGACCTGTGGGTAATAGCACCTTTCCTGAGGGAGCTGCTTGGCAGTCCTGTGGTTTGTGCACAGCACTGAAGATAGAAGCGTGGCTGGTCTTTGAACAGGATAAAGGGAGTGGAAGGGTGTGTACTGGGTGTGTGCAATCAAGGGATGGTGAGAATTGGGGTTGTGAATTAGATGGTTGAGAATTAGAGAATTAGGAACAAAGAGATTCCTTTTTGGCCTTGCTTTTGATGGAGTTTGTGGTCCTCTCAGACCTACCCAGAATGGCCCAAATGCATTTGGTGTCAAGGACAGCCTGCAGCTGGTTTACTATAAATAGAAAACATATGCATATACAATAGGTAAATTATTTACTTTTTACAAATAACAAGCAGCTCCCCAGGACAAAATGCCTGTAGGGTTTTTGTAGATGTCAGCGATCACCCATCAGCACCATCTCCCCACTGCAGCAGCGTCCGCAACATCATGTTTCCACCATTCAGAGATCACAGGTGTAAATGACCTCAAATGCAGACTACTGTAAACCATAGTAAAATAATCTGGCAGCCACAAATTTTGAGCATTGTGTTACATATGTTGTCCTACAAGTGGTTGAACTCTAAACTTCAGTATGTTCATTTTGAATGAGGGCTGTGTTCACACTCCCAGCAGGCAAAATTCCTGATTATTTGCAAGCGACTCTTGTGAGATGAGTCAGGCGTGACAGGTTTGAAACCCATCTGTCCTTGCTGTAGGAAGACGAGGCCCGTCTTCACCCACAGAGGTTTCCCTTCTCCTTCTGGGATTCTTGGTCCTACTGCCCAGTGTGGCGGGCTGATGGGCTGAACCTGACGCTACATGGTAAGCAGGGGGCTGCCAGTGACCTGGCTTGCCTTTCCATAGTGAGGCCGAGGGTCCTGGGAGCCAGACAGGCTTTTCCTGCACTTTGTATCCTTGTTGAGCACTGCTACTTTCTCTCTTGGGTGCTCCCCACATGCAAACTCATCTAGATGTCAATGGGACAGAAGCTTGCAGACGGCAAAAAGGTAGAGGGGGTGATGCTCCGGAATCAGGCCAGAATCACGCCAGAATCACCTGGTCCACAGTGGGGGACTGCTGAGAGTGCTGGAGGGAGAACTCGAGGAGTACCCATGGGTGTCAGAAGCTCTGGGATGTCAGACTGCTCCTTTTGTACATATAGACAATATATAGATGACATCCAAAATACAAATATATTAGCTACATCTTTATATAGTAGATGCTGATATGTATTATATTATTATGTAATATGTTATATTAATAAGTTAAGACACATTATTACAATGATCATATTAAAACCATATGTTAATATATTTAAAATCTATGCATTAAACTATTTCTATTTTATTATTAGGCTTCCCTTGTGGTTCAGCTGGTAAAGAATCCACCTGCAAGGCAGGAGACCTGGGTTCAGTCCCTCGATTAGGAAGATCCCCTGGAGAAGGGAAAGGCTACCCACTCCAGTATTCTGGCCTAGAGAATTCCATGGACTGTATAGTCCATGGGGTCAAGTTAATACAGCTATACAGCTTCCCTGGTGGCTCCTGAAGTCTAAAGAATCCTTCTGCCAATGCAGGAGACATAGGTTCAATCCCTGGGTCAGGAAGATCCCCTAGAGAAGGAAATGGCAACCCACTCCAGAATTCTTGCCTGGGAAATCCCACGGACAGGGGAAATTGTCCATGGGGTCATAAAACAGTTGAAATAACCTAGTGACTAAACAACAACAAACAATTATATTTTATATAATAATATAGCAGTATAATTATGTATTAAATATTTTATTATATTATTATATACTTATATTAACTGTGTGTTTTACATAATATAAATATGCATTAATATACTAAATGTGAATAGATAGAAACATATATTTAGCTTGGCATATAGCTGCCCAGCAAAAGACCACATTTCCCAGCTTCCCTTACAGCTAGGTGGCCCCTAGGTGTTTGTTTAGAGGGTGGATTGTGAGCAGGAGTGTGGTAGCAAATTTCTGATCCTGGTCTTAAAGGGAAAGGATAGATCTTCTCCTTCCATATTCTTCCTTCCTTCTGGCTGGGATGTGGATGTGATATAGGGGACTAGAGAAGCCATTTTGAGCCATAAGTTAAGAACCACATGTTAGAGAGGAAGAGACCTGGTTTCTTGTGATTATGAAGATCCCATACCAATCTACCTAGACTTCTAAAATGGAGAGAGCAGCACAATTCTATCTTGCTGAAGCCCAATAATTTGGAATCTCTCTGTTACAGCAGCCAAACCAATCCCCTGATACAGCACAATGTAGTCATCAGCCTGCTATTAATAAGTAGAGCATATCTTGGGTAATAGTTGGTCACTTAGCATTCCCCCAAAGACTACAGAATTTCAATGCCCTTTCTGCATCTTGTTCTTTTAACTTTTTAAATAGTGACGATTAGTTATATGGTAAAGTTCCTTACCAGTGCGAGAAACCTAATAGTAAAGGTATTACGTCATGACATTAGTGCATCAGGGTGGTTATTTTTTGGTTTCTGTGCTCTGTTTTAATTAGGTGTGGCTGTAAGTTAAAGCTGACTTTTTAATACTGCCTCGTTCAATTTTACATTGTATTTTGGTGATGCTGAAATTCTCAGCATCCAGTAGAACTCTTTTTTTCAGAGAAGCATGGAGCATACTTTCTGGAATGACCACAATGTCTGGAACATCAGCAATGGGTTTGATCTTTAGAAACACCCAGAAGCCATTTAATCCAGAAACTAGTGATAAATCAGGTAGCTAATCAAGCCTGGTAATGCTTGTCTGGGTCAAAAATGAGGTGGATTTAAAAGTCATGAGATTATCTTACTTGCTTTTACCAATAAACTGCCCTGAAAACTATTTCATAAAGGTAGCTTCCAAAAGGCTTAAAATAATAAGGCAGCTGTTGGAATGATGGTATACTTCCCCCAGGGGACTACTTTGAAGGACACTGCAATTATAGATGTGTAAATTCCAGAATACATTGTTAAAATCAGATCTATTATTTTCTAGTCAACATCTTTGTATTTATCTGTTTATGATCATTTTAAAATGAGATAGCGAATTTACGGCATCACTGAGGTCTGCAGAGTAAGTAACAAAAATAATCACGCATCAATTTGGGCAATTGCCCGCAAAAGAAAGTTCCTCCTTAAGTGTATTTACAGCTCTCCATTGGCCATCCCCTCATGAGCAGCACTATTACCCCTCCCCCCAGCACCTCCTATGACCTAAATCAGTCTTAGGAGACAGCCAATGTTCCCCATCAGACTGTATCTCATCAATCTTACCTGGCTCATGTCAGCCCATCTCAACCTCTCCTTTATCCCTAAGCATCAACCATCCTTTGACTTGAGTTTTCACTCATTTATTTCATCGTTCCAGTTGAGTTAATTGTCTATACCTGGATTGGCCAGAATGTGTAGGGCCTTCTATTTATCTAGATCAAACAAAAGATAAAACGGCTAGTGAGAAGCTGCTGTATAGCACAAAGAACTTAGCTCCGCTCTGTGAGGACCTAGTGGGGTGGGAGGGAGGCTCAAGAGGGAGGGGATATATTATACATATAGCTGATCTACACTGTTGTACAGCAGACTAGCACAGCCCTGTAAAGTAACTAGACTCCAATTAAAACTTTATCAACTTTTAAAAAAAGATATATTAAGAGTGAGTTCCCCCACCAAAAAAAAAAAATAAATTAAATGGTACTTAAAAAATATTTGTTTTCTTCTTTGATAGTCAATAACTAAATAAATAAAGGAAAACCAAAAACCAGCAACAACAAAAAGAACTTCAACCACATGAGGCCACATCTGAGATAAAAGAACAAAGGTCACAGAAATGGGAACAGGAGCTCCCTAATAAGAGGTCAGAGGAGTGATTTCCTGTGGAGAACTGCTCAACAGAAGAAAACTGGAAGAAGTTTCTAGGGAAAGAAGTGGAAAAATGACAGCACTCTCTGGAAATCCTTAAACATAGGTAGCTTCTTATTCACCCAGCCTAGTTACTCATCAGGAACACTGCAGCATTAATGAACGGGTGTGGTCTGTTTCCAGCCTGCCTTTTGGGTCAAAGAGGAATAGTGGAAGCAAATTTGAAACTTCACGGTAGCTAACCGCCCCAGCGATAATCGGGACCCCTTGAAAGCTCAGTGGTCTCCTTCTGCTGGATTTTCAATTAGCCCCAGTAGGACCTGTCTTCTGTGGCTGGTAATGTTCGTGTGTGTGTGTGTGTGTGTGTGTGTGTGTGTGTGTGTGTGTGTGAGGGGGGGGAGGGGTTATCCTTTTGAAGCTCAGAGAAGTCCCAGTGACTGACTTGAGAACAGTGAGTTTTACAGTTTGTGCGAACCTATTTTCAGGTTACTTCTCAATTACACCCTTGCCTTGGAGGGTCAAGTCGTTTGGTTTCCAGCGAATCCTGTGGTTGTACCTGTGGTTACCCACCAACTTCTCATCTGCTTTGCTTATCTGATAACAGGCGAAGGGGGAAAGAGCTTTTAATATCCCCCAAAAGGGGAAGATTGGTAATTAGCTATTCACCGCAGGGAATCAGGCCAGGTTAGCCTGCTCCAAGCAAGAGAACAATCTGGATGTTGGACTTGGGTGATATTTTCAAATTTGCTTCTGTTATTCCTCTTTTATACAAGATTTAGGTCTTCGGGTCTTATCTGGATCGCCTTTCTTTGTCCTGCTTTTTGAAAGCCAGGTCAAAGCATGCCACACTGCAAGGGAAAGAGAAACTTCCGTCTCTCCTAAAACCGCCGTTTGCATGACAGCTTGTACATTTCGGGCCCCGCTGTGAATATGCGCACCCCTCCGCCGGGAGAGTAGTCCCTCCATCCCTCGTCGCGAGGCAGCGAGGGGATCCTTTAGAAAAAAAAAAAAAAACGAGTGAAGTAACTGAAAGAGCGGGAGCAGAGGTAACAGCCAGAAACGGCGAGGACCCGAGCGGCAGAGACAGGAAAGGAGGCGGTGGCGCGGGCCCTGGCGCGCCGCGCGCTGCAGCGACGGAACTTCTGCAAAAGCTGCCCGCCCGCGCGTTATCAGCGGCGCGCAGGCCTGTGGTTTTCTCGCTCTCGCAACCCTGCTTTAACTGCCGGTTTATTTTTCGACAAACAGGATGCCTCCATCTGAGGCTGTCAGCATCCCAGGCTCTTTGAGAGAAAAGAGGTAGTCCAGCCCCACCCTACAGGCAAGGCCTGGGGCGAGGGTGGGGGGTGGAGTGTCTCAGCTTCAAGGGTCTTCCCAGAGAGGCGACAGCCCTGCAGGTGCAGCGGCTGGGAGGACTTCAAGGAGGACCAGGAGGCTGGAGCAAGTGCAACCCGCCTTCCCTCCGCCACCCGCCCCTCCCTGCAACTGATTCCACTGCCCAGTCTTGCTCTGCAAGCACCCTGAGGCAGAGAAGCCCAAATGGAGGCGGGGCGGGGTGGGGGGGGTGGAGCACAGGTTGGAGACAGAAAAGGGTATTTCTTAAACTGTAATCTGCAGGAAATTTTTCATTTGCAAGCCGGCTAGAAAGTGCACGCCAGTCACCTGCAGCCCTTGTGGAACCTGCAGACTCTGGTGGCTGCAGGTCTGGGACCCCCATCTGAGACTCTGCACTTTTAAACCCTGCTCCCAGTGATGCTGGTCTGCTGGTCCAAAGACCACACTGCGAATGGCCAGGCTCTGGGAGATTGCTAGCTTGTCACTCTCTGTGCATTTCTTGCCGCCAGTCTCTGTATAGACTACAAGGTACGTGCAGAGGAGTCCGCATTTAGAAGGAACCCTAATGCAGGCCATCCAGTTTCAGCCCAGCTGTATTTATTCCTGTGGCTTGGGTTTAACACTGGCCATCTTGCTAATGGAGAAGAAACTTCCTTTGTGTTCCAGAGGGAAGGGAAGCTTGAATGAGCCAAGAGATTTCTTCAATCCTAATAGGCAACACCTTCAGGGATTCAGGGAAGATGATGTTCTGAGCCTAGAGTTAGAGGGGGGATGAAAGTGAAGTGAAAGTCACGCAGTCGTGTCCGACTCTGCAACCCCATGGACTATACAGTCTATGGAATTCTCCAGGCCAGAATACTGGAGTGGGTAGCCTTTCCCTTCTCCAGGGGATGGAACCCAGGCCTCCCACATTGCAGGCGGATTCTTTACCAGCTGAGCCACAAGGGAAGCCCTAGAATACTGGAGTGGGTAGCCTATCCCTTCTCCAGTGGGTCTTCCCGACCCAGGAATTGAACCAGGGTCTTCTGCAACGTGGGCAGAGTCTTTACCAGCTGAGCTGTCAAGGAAGCCCAAGGGTGAGATGTAAAAACACAACCTCCCAAACCCAACTTAGTCAAGGTTTCCTATTGATGAAAACATTTACATCTCACAGTTGAAATTCAACGAATGTCCACATTTTCCAGAAGCTGTGCACTTTTGGGTAGCGGTAAGAATTTGGAGCCCATATTTGAATATTCTAGACCCAACTTGATCTCAGACTTCCTTTAGGATCTTGCGGTATGCTCTATAAAGTATATATTTTTGAGTCACGTTGAATTAGCACTAAGACTTAGATTTTGAGGGACTGGACTAGGAAATCCACAGGATATGAATAAGATGGCAAGAGAGGACTCACAATCCAGACTGTGTAGGTCCTGCCAAAGGCGGTGGTGTCAGATGTGGAAAAAAATTTCTGCTAAATTTTGCTAAGCCCTGAGATTTCATGAAGATTCCATTTTGACTTCATCAAAATCAGTCAAGGGCTCCCTGTTGCCGAGTATTTCTCAAAGTACGACTAAGATTACAGGGCAGTTAAAATGCAGACTCTTGGGTCCTTGAATCTTATTTCTCACGGCATCCAGGAATCTGCATTTTAACAGACATTCCAGGGGATTCTGATGTACTGCCTGGTCTGCAAGTTCAAGTCCAACATTCTTATAGCAGCGTTCAAAGTTCTGCCTTTAGTTTCCCTGTTCACCTGTGTGCTGAAGCGGCCTCTTGGTTGCCTGTGAGCGCTCCTTGACCCACTCTGAATGGCTGTCTCCTTCTTTTCATCTCCATCTTCCCAGCTCTGTATAAAATTACTTCTTCTTCCTCTCTGAGCCCTTCTCGGATGGCGATTTCTCATTCAGCAATCAGTTCTTTTCCTGCTCTGGGATGACTGTTGGGTTGGGCTGGGCTGTTCCCTCCTCCTTTCATTCACTGCTTGTTTCTGATGCTTGGCTTTGCACCTCTCACTGGACACTAAGCTTCTGGAGAGATGTTTCATGCCATATGATCTTTGCATTCCAGGCCATTTTGTCAACACGATGTCACCCACACCCGTCACGTGTTCAGTAAATTTACTGATGGGTCATTACTGACAGGTTTTACCGAGTGTGATAAGCCTGGCACCCTAGGTCCCAGGATCAGAAGGAGCTGGGAAGGGAAAAAGTGATGAAAGCATTGAGAATCTGGTTCCATGGTCACAAAAGACACAGAGGAAGTAAGAAAAAGGGTGTGTGGACCCTCGCTCATCTGTCTGCTGTGTGACTTGGGGAAGGAATTTCCTTTTGTTAATATAGTTTCCATTCTACTTGAAATCTAGACTATTAAATCTATGATCCAAGGGGCGGCTGTTCGCTTTTCACTCCCACTCCCCGTTGCTAGATTTCTTGGGTGGCCTCTCCCCACTGTCTCTTGATCTGACTTTTTTTTTTTTTTTGTCCTGTTGGTGGTGGTCAATAGCCCAACTCCAAGCTCAAGCTGGAAGAGATTTCAGTGTATGACATATAGATTGAAAGAATGGTAGTAATGTAATGATTTAGCTGAAAGCTGTAAGCATACCTCTGTTTTAATCCTGACATGGCCAGGGTTATTACTGGTCATGAAATCTGGTTTTTCTTTCTTAACCTTTCTAAGCTTCGTAATGCTGGTTTTCGTTATCTAAATCCTGAGTCCCCGTGTTTTTATCTTCAAAGTCAGCGTAACAATAATAGTTCACAAGGCACTGCTGAGAGGTTTGAGCCCCCAGCAGCTTCCAGTAACCCCTGGTTCCCTGCTCCCTAACCCAAGTGTGGATGAATGTCTGCTCATGTTCTAGGCCATTCCTTGCTTCCCACACCTTAACCATCATCTTAGTTTCAGACCCACTGCCCTCCTGGCCCACCCTGCTGCTGCCCTCCAGTCCACAGCTTCTCTCTTAAGGGAATCTTCTAACCTCTGCAGGAAGACCTTCCTTCTCAGGCTTCAGACACAGCCGTGTCAGCATCTGGTCAGCCTCAGCGTGGTAGTGCCCCTGACTCTGCTCCAAGAACGCCTCCTGGTTTCCTCTTTCCAGCCTCTGCTCTGGGGTCTCTCAGTGCTTCCCTGGTGGCTCAGATGGTTAAGAATCTGCCTGCAGTGCTGGAGACCTGGGTTTGATCCCTGGGTTGGGAAGCCCTGGAAAAGGCAATGGCTACCCACTCCAGTATTCTTGCCTGGAGAATCCCATGGACAGAGGAGCCTGCTGGGCTGCCGTCCATGGGGTCACAGAGTCAGACATGTCTATATGACTAACACTTATGCTGTCACAAATGGCAGCTTATATTTTGGGGGGTTCTTCCCTGGTGGCTCCGGTGGCAAAGAATTTGCCTTCTATGTGGGAGACCTGAGTTCGATTCCTGGGTTAGAAAGATCTCCCAGCGAAGGGAATAGCTACTGACTCCAGTATTCTTGCCTGGACAATCCCATGGACAGAGGAGCTTGGTGGGCTACAGTCCATGGGGTCGCAAAGAGTCGGACATGACTGAGCAACTAACACTTTCACGTTCAATGTCCCTTCAGTCTTGACTGTTCATACTCAGTTCTCTTCTGTCTTCTTCCTTTTCCTCTGATAGTCAAAGGCCTTATGATAGTCTCCAGATCACCTCTTTACAGTAATAGCTCCTTCCTCCACATAGAAAACAGATTAGAACTCCTTTTTATAATATTGAGATGCCTACAGTGGATGCTGAACTATGGAAGTCCTTGGAGATCCCAAAGTGACATAATTTCTAAGGCCTTACAGGTTCCCCATTTACCCTTTGACACATACTTGTTCTAAAGGCACAGTCATTGCCCCAGTTTCAAAAAGCAAGGAGGGTTGCACTTTTTAGAAAGTAAAGTGCTGCTGCTACAGCTAAGTCACTTCAGTCATGTCCGACTCTGTGCGACCCCAAAGACAGCAGCCCACCAGGCTCCCCCGTCCCTGGGATTCTCCAGGCAAGAACACTGGAGTGGGTTGCCATGTCCTTCTCCAACGCATGAAGGTGAAAAGTGAAAGTGAAGTCGCTCGGTTGTGTCCAACCCTCAGTGACCCCATGGACTGCAGCCTTCCAGGCTCCTCCGTCCATGGGATTTTCCAGGCAAGAGTACTGGAGTGGGGTGCCATTGCCTTCTCCGAGTAAAATGCTAAAGCGGAATAAAGGGCGGAAATATGCCTTTACAACCATCATTTTGGTGGTTGGATTTCTCAGCTATTCATATGTGGGACCTGATTATCCAATACTTGGGCCACCTGATGTGAAGAGCTGACTCATTGGAAAAGACCCTGATGCTGGGAAAGATTGAAGGCAAGAGGAGAAGGGGGCGACAGAGGACGAAATGATTCAATAGCATCACAGACTCAATGGACATAAATTTGAGCAGACTTTGGGAGATACTGAAAGATAGAGGAGCCTGGCATGTTGTAGTCCATGGGGTTGCTAAGGAGTTGGACACAACTTAGCTTAGCAACTGAACAACAGAAACGAATTCTTTGTTGATGGCGAGGATGTTCTGTGCTGTCACGGATGTTCAGCAGCTCCTCTGGTCTCACCCTATGGATGTCACTTCTGCTACTCTGCACCAGCTGTGACCATGCAGGGATGGAACTTAGGTCTCCTGCATTGCAGGCAGATTCTTTACCAGCCGAGCAAACAGGGAAGCCCCAGAATGTCTCTAGACATTGCCAAACAGGTCCTGGGGACTAAACTACTCCCACACCTCTAACCCTCTCTCTCCAGTTAAGAACCACTGATTTAAGATATTCAAAGGTGACAGGCATAGAGAAGAAAATAGGAAAAGTAAGGAGGAGGGACTACTCTGCCAAGAAGTTCCCTACATATGATCTCAATAAAAGAAAGGATCTGAGCAAACAAACCCATGAGGAAGGAACCAGGAGACCAAATGTTAAAGAAAAGTATGCCAATTACAAAGATAAGGCATTTACTTGAACAGAAGATCCACTAAGGAACATTCTTGAATGGAGCAAAGAATGAGGTCTAACCTTCAGGGAATTCCTCTCCTGCAAAGACATGGCTTATGGACAAATTTGGGTGCTTCCACGTGCCCAAAGTTCAGGCTTGGCTAAAGGGGATTTATGTGCAGAGGGACTTTTGGGGAATGGTTAGGGGTGATTTGGAGTACCAGACCCTACAATTATTCAACAGACGCCCAAAGTCTTGGAATGGAAGGGGAAGCCACATAATACATCACCTGCCCAACATTTCCCTGAAGATAATGCTCCCCTAAATTGACAGATGGGTTTCCCTGGTGGCTCAGATGGTAAAGAATCCACCTGCTAATGCAGGAGATTCTGGTCTGATCCCTGGGTCAGGAAGACCCCCTGGAGAAGGAAATGGCAACCTACTCCATATTATTGCCTGGAAAATCCCGTAGACAGAGGAGCCTGACTGGTTACAGTCCTGGTGGGCCGCAAAGAATTGGACACGACTGAGCAACTACACAACAATAATCAATTGAAGGGTATAGAGACATGGTGCTGGACACGATGGGTCTGAGATCCAGCAGGACAGTCCACGTGCATGCCCAATCCCCGACTTCACCAAGACAGGCAAGACCTAGAACTTCAGGCAAAACCTACTGTGTGTTATCCACCAGCTGTTTCTGATGTTCCAGTACTTCCCTCTTCCAAACAGGAAAAGAGATAGTTAAGATTTCCCATGTAAAAAAGTTTCTTTGAGCAGATGACAGGAGCATCTTTTCTGGTCTTTGTTTGCTGTTGTAGAGGTAACCCAGGGGGACCTCATTTTCAGTCCTGTGAGTACGGCTCTCTCGGTCATGGGCATTCCTCTCTCCACATATGTATCCTATTTAAAGCACAGGAACAGAAAGAAACCCCTCGACTGTGTAGCATTTTTCAATGCTTCTTCTTACACTTGCCTAGCCTCCCACAAAGAACATCCACGGGACTTCTAGCTCGACACTCTTTGGACAGAAGTGGAACCAGCCCCTGCCACTTGCTCTCCTTTGCTCCGATATGCCCACATATTCCTTCCTGTTCTTAGCTGATCACAAGTCTTAAGGGGGAACCAAGTCTGGGTGGAGGTCCTAGTTACTTGCTCTCTGCCGTGGTTGTATAGGTGTGTACAGGGTACAAAATCAAGCATAGGAGTACAAATATGCTGTGGAGGGTTAAATTGTCACTGTGGACTCTTTTGCTCATACCCACTGGGGTTTCTACAGCTCAGCAGTAAGTACAAGGCTGATGGAGCACCAACGTTCTAAACATTCTATCTGCTCATCTGTCCATCCATCTATTCATCCATCGGTCCACCCCTCAGTTCATCTATCCATCCATCCAACATTTGTTGAGTGCCTGCACACTGCCATGTATTGGGAATAAAGAGAAAAAAGAGAATGAGAAAAGCTTCTCTCTTGAAGAATTTAGACTCTCTAGGAGAATGCTCCCATGAACAGGAAACTTTGAATTATTGATAACATTTCAGTGGGTGCTACGGTAGCTTCACGGACTGAATAAACACCAGCCAAAACTGGAATGTGGTCTTTTGCATGCTCCTCCAGTGGGTATCTTAGAGGACTTGGTCATCAGAGCATCACTCTGGTAGCGCTGTTACTTCAGGGAGAAAACACAGATCATGTCCGGTCATGTCTGTGGTGGGGATATGGGGAGACCTGCTCTAGTACCCAGCACCCCCTGTGGGTACATGTCCCAGCACTCATAACCTGCACAGTGATTTCCCACAATGATCCTGCTACCAGAAATTTGGGGTGTGATGGAAATTGTGCACAGCAGAATGGAGAAATATCCTTCTAGAAGGGATTTGAAAATAGCGTGTAGAAAAGTGAAACTGAATGTGCTTTGGGAGTTTTGAAACTTTTGACCAAATCGTCAGTGATTTGTAGGTCCTTGGATCAGTTATTAGCTGGCCTTTTTGATGATCTATTTTCTAGATTTCAAGAGCCTCATCAAAGACCTGCTAACAATCCCTTTACAAAAAGGGAAGGAAAATGAATTATTCAAAATCAGGCACTGGAAAGAGTCAGACTGACAGTACCATGTGCTTCAAACTCTTAACACACTGTTAGGAGTGTCAACAGTTATGAGCTCTTTCATCATCAAACCATAGTCTACCATCCCATGAAGTCTGTAATTAGAGACTCAGATTACTCATTTTGAATTTATTCCGGATGATATGAGTGTCCAGGTTATACCCTCTCTAGAAGACTATCTCATGGAAAGAGGCACAATTCAATAGTTAAGTGCTCAAGATCCAAAACCAGACTACAGGTGAAATCAGCCTCGCCACTTCTCAGCTGTTGTGGCCTTGGACAAATCGCTTGACCACTCTGTGCCCTAGCCACGCATGTGTCAAAAAGGAGGCTAATTGTCTCTGCTGTCTAGGTGACAGTGATGACATGAGTTTCTGTGTGTAAGGCACTTACAGCAGGGCCCAGCCCATGGAAAATGCTACATAATAGTGCTTGTTCAATAAAACGTGAGGTTCCAACAGTGCTTTCTTAGCACTTCTTATCAGCTTACTTCTGTTTTCTGAATTTAATCATTATGTACATTAACTCAAGTGGCTCAGCTGTAAAGAATCTGCCTGCCAATACAGGAGGCTCAGGAGACTTGGGTTTGATCACTGGGTTTGGAAGTTCCCCTGGAGGAGGAAATGGCAAGCCACTCCAGTATTCTTGCCTGGAGAATCCCATGAAAGACAGGAGCCTGGTGGGCTACAGTCCACAGGGTCAGAGTTGGATGCAACTGAACACACACATGTGCACATTAACCAAAGCAAACTAGAGGCATTGTTCTAGGAGTACCTAATTTTCTCTCCCTTGCCCTAGCTTTTTCAGTAGAAACACTGTTAAAGATTGAGTTAACAGGCCCGGCTTCCGCTGGAAAGTAATCCTAGCATATTAGTTCTTTTTGGTTTGTCCTCAGTAGACTGGAATCATGGGCGGTTTTAGTTTCTGCTTTTAATTATGGGGACTATGACAGATCACTCTGCTCTCAAGCTTCCTGCTCATAGACTGCTAGCTGTTACAGACAGCTTGAATCAACAAGAAGGGATAGGGAGGGACCAGGGTTCAAACTTGGTGTAGGAGTACAACCATGCTGTGGAGGATCAAATCATTGTTGTGGTTCATTGTTCAGTCACTCAGTCACATTTGACTCTTTACGACCCCATGGAATGCAGCACGCCAGGCTTCCCTGTCCTTCACCATCTCACAGAGCTTGGTCAAACTCATGTCCATTGAGTCGGTGATCAAACCATCTCATCCTCAGTTGTCCCCTTCTCCTCCTGCCTTCAGTCTTTCCCAGCATGAGGGTTTTTCCAGTGAGTCAGTTCTTTGCACCAGGTGGCCAAAGTATTGGAGCTTCAACTTCAGCATCAGTCCTTCCAATGAATATTCAGGGTTGATTTCCTCTATGGTTGACTGGTTTGATCTCCTTGCAGTCAAGGAACTCTCAAGAGCCTTCTCCAACACCACAGTTCAATAGCATCAATTATTCAATGCTCAGCTTTCCTTATGGTCCAACTTTCACATCCATATATGACTACTGGAAAAACCATAGCTTTGACTAGACACACCTTTGTAGGCAAAATAATGCCTTTGCTTTTTAATACTTTAAGTTTGTGATAGTTTTCTTCTGAGGACAAAAATGTCTTTTAATTTCATGGCTGCAGTCACCATCCTCGGTGATATTGAAGCCTAAGAAAATGAAGTCTGCTACTGTTTCCATTGTTTCCTTCTCTATTTGCCATGAAGTGATGTGACCAGACTCCATGATCTTAGTTTTCTGAATGTTGAGTGAAAACATGCTCAGTCTCCTCTACACTTTTTAATTTCTTTGGCCCATGAATAAATAGGAAGTGACCGTAGTGCACTGGCTCCTAAGGGATCTCTGGACCAGTAGTTCTCAAACAGGGTAACTGTAGCCCTCAGGGACACTGGACCATGTTTGCACTTTTTGTTGTCACATTTTGGAGAGGTGGAGTTACTGGCATCTAGTGGGTGTGGACTCAGATCACAGCTACACTTCTTGTGACACACAGGTCCCCTCAACAAAGAAAGAGCCCACCCCCATGTCAACACTGGTGAAGTTAACAGAGGGCAAAGTGTCAGGCTGCATGATGCCAGATGCCATCCTTAGAAAACCAGAGCTGCACTGAACAGTGGGGGGCATGTTTCTTTTGTACTATTTACTATAGTCAGGACACGGAAGCAATCTAAAGGCCCATCAACAGAGGGGTGGATAAGGAAGATCTGACGCATATGTCCCATGGAATAGTGCGCAGCCGTGGAAAGGGACAAAGCTGTGTCCTTTGCAGAGAGGTGGATGAACCTAGAGACTGTCATCCAGAGTGAAGTAAGCCAGAAAGAGAAAAACAAATATTGCATATTAATGCGTCTATGTGGAATCTAGAAAAATTGTAGAGATGAACCTATTGGCAAAGCAGAAATAGAGACAGACATAGGGAACAACTGTATGGACACCAAGGGAGGAAGGGGGCTAGGTGGGATGAACTGGAAGATGGAATTGACGTATATGCACTATTGATATCTATAAAATAGATAACTAATGAGAAGCTAATGTGTAGCATAGGAAACTCAGTGCTCTATGGTGACAAAGACTGGGTGTATATATATGCATAGCTGATTCACCTTGTGGTACAGCAGAGACTAACCCAACACTGGAAAACAACTATGCTGCCAAAAAAAAAAAAAAAAAGAAAGAAACAAAGAGCTCAAAAAAAAAAAAAAAAAAAGAATGCTAGGACTGAGAGATCGCAGGCAGCTGCCTCTTAGTTTTCCAGGGAGGGGTTGACCAGGGTGCAAGGGCGCACATCGCCGCAGGAGAGACCGCGCGGCAGCCCCAGGCTCCTCTGTCACTGCACCGCACGCCTCACCCCACACGCCAGTCCTTCGTGGCCAACAGCCAGGAGGCATCAGATATCCACGCACGGTCACATGAATGATGGGATCAGGGTTCACTTTGGGGATTTGGGGGGCCTTGTTGTGTAAAGAGGGAAAGGGGAACATCAAACTGAATGGTGTCTAATCCACAAGGGCTAATCAGATAGAGAGAAAACGCGCTTTACAAGCGGTAAGATCAACTCGAGGTGTCCCATGCCATTCCTAACACAGGTCTCACGACTACAAGATGAGCATCATCACTGTTACTCTGCAGATGAAGCAAACGGGGGCCCATAGAGGTGAGGCCGTCCGCCCAAGGCAGCACAGCAGGAAATGGAGCTGGCTTTACACACAGAGGCTCTGCCCCACGTTGAAAGGTGGGAGGGAGTGAGTGAGGCAGGGTCCGTGCTCCCCGCCCCCCCCCCACCCCGGCTCGGCCTCCTACTAGCTGTGTGGGGCGGTTTCTTCACCCATCTCTGCTACATCCTCCTTTTAAAATCTTTATCAACTGGGGGTTAAGAGCTATGCTTATCTCTACATCTGTGTCTCTATTTCTGTTTTGCAAATAAGATCTTCTATATTATTTTTCTGGATTCCAACACCAATTAATTAAAAAACCCACAACAGTCCCTTTCAAAAGAAAAGAGTTGTACTTACATACAAGGTTTTTGATTAAAAGAGATGAAGGAGGGATCATTATAAACATTATAAACTATTGGCGAATGTTAGCTGTGCTTGTCATCATTTATAAGCAACAGTGTCAATTATCTCATGTGGAGACCGGAAGCTTTCCCAAACCGGAAGCAGGATGTAACTGAGCCTGGGGGCCATGGGGGGGTCGGGGTTGGGGGTGTGGGGACATAGGGAGGTGGGAGAGTGGGACAGGTTCCCTGAGGAGACGGAGGACTCCCTCTCTTCACTCTCCCATTGTGGACTTTTCCAGAACCCGTCCTCAGGCCCAGGCCACAGGGGTGGTCCAGGCTGACGTGAAGCTGTGGGGTCAAGGTCCCTCAGTTTTTCACTCCTTTAGGTTGTGAGGTTCTTATAGAAAAGCTGACTTAGAGGGAAGAGGCTGTGTTGAAACAACTGCTTCTGCGTCAATGACCCGTTGGGTTCTAACCAGACGTGTGTGTGTGCTTGTATGCTCAGTTGCACAGTCGTGTCCAATTCTTTGCGACCCCATGGACTATAGCCCACCCGGCTCCTCTGTCCATGGGGTTTTCCCAGCAAGACTACTGGAGTGGGTTGCCATTTCCTCCTCCAAGGGATGTTCCTGATCCAAGGATTGAACTTATGTCTCCTGGATTGGGCAGGCAGATTCTTTACCAGCTGAGCCATCTGGAAACTGATGTGGGAGGGGGGTAAAATCTGTCACACGAAATGATGGTGGTGTGGGGGTGGGGGGCGCTGGCCCTTGGAGGGAGACCACAGTGGGGAGAGAGGGTCAGCTTGGACCTGAGGCCAGGACTCCCCAGAAAGAACTCATCCTCAGTAAAGGTCAAGTGGAGCTCACAGAGGGAAGATGGAAGAAGGAGGAAGGGAAGTGGAGCTGGGGGTCAGGCCAGGCCCTGAGGTGTAGGCAGCTGGCTCTAAGCATGGCAGGGCGTTTTCTGAGTCACAAGAATTCCTCAGTGATAATCTTTCAGTTCACACCATGAAATTTTTATTTCCCTTCATACCCTGTATAAGGAAATCGAGTCTAACACAGAGTCACCTTTCCAAAGGAGCTTAGTTTATTATTTTTTTTATTGCAAAGAATAATTAGCCTGAGTGCCTTTTAATTTGTTCCCATTACGATGTTTGCATAACAACAATTAGAAGCTGGCCAGGCTCCCTGCTTCTAGGCAAGCCGGCGACTCTCGCTGGCTGGCTGGGAGCTGGCTTGGGTGAAGAGGTGGGAGGGGGGAGCATGTAATTAATTATTGTGTCCTTTGCCACGTGGAGCCCAAGGAGAAAGGGAAGGAACTTCATGCGACCCTGTGGTAACTCGCTGTAGAATAATCAGATGAGACGTGCCTTTTGTACGCATAAGGTCAGAGAGAGAGAGAGAGAAAAAAAAAGAAAACCTCAAATCCACCTGCTTGAGAGAAGGATTTGTAACGACGTCAGAGGGCTGGAGATGTGGGCTTTTGAAATGGCAGATATTTGCAGAACGACAGAGAGATGATTCCCAAAGGCCCATCAGGGAGTGGGTCTCTGACTTTGCAACTGAGGGGTTATTGAGGGGGAGGAGGTCCGTCGTCTGGAGGGCGGTGAGGCCAGTTTTGCTAATCACCTGCTTCTGGGTGGAGTTTTTATCTCAACCATGGGAATAGCTGGATGTGAATGCTTACTGGGAGCATCACTGAAAACACTGGCCAGAGTGAGGGTTTTGACAGGCGGGCTCCCAGAGGCTCCCTGGCTTCCTGAAGGATGGACTGGGGTCTGAGGTCCCTAACTGCGGGTGGAAGAGCGTCGTTTGGTGGGTTCTTCCATACGCGGGCCCCAGGACGTGGACTAGGATGGGGCAAGAGAGGCGCCTTAGACACGGCATTTTAAAAAGGCGCTATCTCTCCGAGTCTTCCCAGTTCAGGGTCAGCTTTACATGATTCTCAGAAAGAGCGCCTCCTAAAGGTTTTTTTGGGAAGTGCCTCATTGAATCAAACTAGTCTTACTCCAGACGAATGGCCAGACTGGTAAACTGACAACTATCTGGTTGGGAAGAAAGGCTTAGTCACGGTTCGCCCCACTCCCACCCCCAGCCAGCCTATCACCAGCATCTTGGGAATGGGTGATTCCCAAGATGGGTGATGTATGTTTGTTTGAGCACTGCTGGCTCAGAGCAGCATCCTTCATGGGCAATCCTGGGGCCACCAGGACATCTCTCTCTCTCGCGGGGGGCAGCTCTGATGGGGAGGGGCCCTGAGGATGGAGCTAGTGACCAGGGGAGGCATTCACACCAATGGTGGGCACCTAAAGCCACCAAATGTGTTCAGAGGCATGCCAGCCATCCGGGAGAGCGGACTTTGTCAGTGGACGGTGGCCCCAACTTGAGGCTCCCTGAGGTTCAACGCCTCCTCCCCACCTCCTCACAGTATCACCTTCTGTCCAGGCGCTTCGGCAAGTCTTTAGCTCCATAAAGCTCAGCTCTCTGGCATGCCAAACTGAGAGAATGGCAATAGCCACTCTTCTCCTCAGGCCCTGCAGAGAGAACCCCTCCATTTGAACCTGGCTCTCTCCTTTACCAGAAGCCTAACCTCAAGTTCCCTCATCTCTGCACGCCACGCCCCCGAATAAAAAGAGGAGTAGCAACGAGGCGACCTATTCACAGGTTTGTGTGAAGGATTTATCGAGGTGACTCAAGGAAAAGCTGGACACAGTGCCAGGGCTGGCACAGAGCACATAATCAGTAAACATTACCCGCCGCTGTGATCAGCTTTGCAGAGGACCTCTGAGGTGACTCTAGTGGTAAGGAAGCTGCCTGCCAATGGAGGAGACGTAAGAGACGCGGCTTCGATCCCTGGGTCGGGAAGATCCCCGGGAGGAGGGCATGGCCACCCACTCCGGTATTCTTGCGGGGGAAATCCCACAGACAGAGGAGCCGGGTGGGCTACAGTCTATAGGGTTGCAAAGAGTCAGACATGACTGAAGCGACTTAGCAAGCACGTGGTCAGCTTTAATATTTGTAAGCTCAGCCTTCTGCCGCGGAGCACTAAGACCACTTCTGCACGGCTGTGTGGAGAGAGAGAGGAAGAGAGCCAATTCTCCATTCTGCAATGTGGTGCTCTTCCTGGCACAGCTGCCAGGCCATGTTCTGGGCTCAGCAGAGGCTCCTTCCCTGCCTCCATTCTAGATACTCTCAGTGGCATTTCCCGCGGTTACTTTTCCTTATTGACTTCTTCTCTGTGTCCATTACTTTTTAGATATTATCTCCAATCCTTTTGGCAACCATCTGGATCATTGCACCCATTTACAGTTGAGAAACCCAGGCTCTGCAAGGTTCGGGAAGCAGATCAAGTTCACACCGGGGATAGGAACCAATCTCCTGGCCCCAAGCTCTGGGCTCCCTGCTTCCTGATCTACTGGCTGGTCAGGTCTGTCTACCTGGTGGCTTTTGCACCAATGACATTTCATAGAGAAGAGCCTGGGGCTCAAGAATACACAGGTCCTTCTGGAGTAGAGTTGTTACTTCACCACCAGTGGGAGGTTGGGGGAGGGATAGAGAGGGAGATTGGGGTTAACAGATATAAGCTAATATCTGTGTAAGGGATAAACAACAAAGTTCGAATGTAGAGAACAGGGAACTATATATATTGATTATCCTATGATGAAACATAATGGAAAAGAAGACAAAAAAGAATATATATATATATATATATATATTTATAGGTGTATAACTGAATCACTTTGTTGTACATCAGAAATTAGCACTGCAAACCAACTGTAGGTCAATTAAAAACCAAACCAAACCAAACACAGCTATTGCAACTTCCAGCTGATGGACTCAAGGATGCTGATATAAGCTAAGTCTCAGTGATCATGAAATATATAGTCACCTGGGGACCTCCTGATTTAAACTGAGGTATTCATGCAGGAGCAAGGGAGGGGAAGGAAAACCATCATAATTTGAGTTTTCATCTTATTTTAATTTCTATTTTGGGGGTGTGTTGTACACTGAGCATACTATAATTATACAGTACAGTAGTATGAGTATAGTAGTATAGGCATGTAGTTTCTAAATAAATAAATATGCATAGGTTTAGGGGGTGTGCTAAAATAAGCTTTACTTCTATTTGATGTGATCAAAAGTGTTTGGAAGTGACTGCCTTGCTGTTCAGTGGTTATTAGTTCACTCAGAAGCAACTTTGCTGAACTGAGTGCTTCAGACAAAGAGGAGCCACTAGAATCCAGAAAGCATAGGACTTGAATACCTGCCTCTGTGTGTGTGTGTGTGTGTGTGTGTGTGCACAGGAGACAGACAGAGAGAAAGGGAGAGAGACAGAGACAGAGAGAGAGGGAAACAGAGACAGAGAGACAAAGAGAGACAGAGAGACAGACTGATATTTCTCCTGAGCGAGGCCACCTTTGAGAGTAAGAGGTTTGAAGGCAGAGTGTCATGAGGACATATGTTCTTGATGGGACTCATAGTTGGGTTCAAATTTGGTCAGAAGAGAGCACCCCGCCCCCCACTTCCCAGGGGGCCCTTTGAGAACCGGAGGCTGGCAGCCTCGGCAGGACACCACCCTCCACCCTCTGTCCCTCTGTGTGAACACAGACACTTGCCCTTCTGTTGGTCATCCGGATTTCACAAGAGATGCTCATCAGAACCAACCTGGTTGACCGTAAGGTTGCCTCGGGGAGGGAGGGGCGGTTGGGCACAGTTGGATGCTTGGCTCGGGTGGTGCTGGGTTTCTGGGTAAGAGATGAGACCCAGAACCCCTAGGCAGGAGACAGCACCCAGGCTGCACCGGTGGGGCGGCTCCACCCCCTGCGAGCACCTGTGGCGGATCTTTGGGCCCGAGGGCTCCGCAGAAATTGTCGACTTGATGTTTCCACACAGAGCAAGGGATTTAGCCCGACAAGAGCTGTGGCATCTGACCGAGGTGATGAAATGAAGGGTGATAAGGAGAAGAGTCTGCTGAGTATTTAGGCTCCCGAGTGGAATCAGCCCCTGAAGTCCAGTGTCTGCAAAACTCTAGGGTCAGGAGCAGAGCTGACCCAATTTCCAGTTCTGACTCAGGCACTGAGCCAACGGTAGGACCTCCGACAAGGGAATGTCTCTGGTGCCCTAAGGCACAGAGGTGTCTAACATGATTCCAGCCAAAAAATATAGTTTTAAAAATATTTTTATAGTTATGTAGTTTTATATATAACAGTTATATAATTCCAGATGCCAGTTGAAACTAGATGAAACTATATATAGAAAACACACACACATACCTTAGAATGAATCACATGTGACAGTATCTCATAGTTTATATGTCTCATAGTTCATTGTTATTTAAACAGATTCATCCACCTCTAGGATACAATTACTTCTTTGTTTCGAACACATTCTAGTGGGAAGCATGTTGGAGGTGTAGTTGTTTTTTTAATATGAAGTAATGATGCAGGATGATTGGCAGTTGAACAGAATTTCCATTGTTGGTGTTTGTACTTCTTTATGTGACCCCACACCCTTTGCAGCCCTAATATTTGTTTAAAATTGTTTGGTAATTGTTTCTTTCCTCTTGGACTTTGGGAGTCATAGCCATCTTGATATTTCTGAACGGCGGAGTCAGTCAATAATAATAAAACAGCAGTGTGAGTTTCTGTTCATACCCATCGGTGCCTAGATCATTTCATCGTCAGTCAGTGCCTCTATGTTACTAAGCCCAGGCTGCAAAGGCAGAGACATGACAGCAACCTCATAAAAGACATGGCTAATTTTTCCCTTCCTCCTAATTCCTCCAGACTTTTGCATGGGCTATATGTGTGTGTGTGTGTGTGTGTGTGTGCACGTGTGCATGTGTGTATACATCTATGTGCAGTTTCAGAGTTTACAGATTGCATACTTTCAAAGTAGGTTAATGTCAAGTTCAGCTGTGACTGTTAGCAAGGTGGATGGGGCTGCACAGATGCAGCTTGCAGATGGTGTGGAGTGAGCGGCCTCAAGCACGTAGTTCAAAGTGCAAACAGAAGCTGTGTAATAAAACAGCAAACTGTGGTTGGCGTTGAAATTGCTCCTGGAAAAATGGCACCCAAACTAATGTATTTTTGTCTACATTCTCTTTTGCACGTTTTGAAGCTGTAATAAAAATGAACGTCAAAGGTTATATGTGATCTTTTTTTTTGGTGCTTGTGTGTAGAAGATGGAAATTGTTCCTTCACTGAGCAATGAAAGATTTTCTGACACGGTGCTTAGCCTCTTTGAAAAAACTCCACTCACAACAGCCTGTGACCACCTAAGAGTAAGCCATGTACTCAGGGTTCTAACTTTATTTTTATTGAAGTATAGTTGTTTTACAATGTTGTATAGTTTCAAGTGTACAGCAAAGTGATTCAGCTACATGTGTGTATATATATGTGTGTGTGTGTGTGTGTGTGTGTGTGTATACATAGACTCTTTTCCATCATAGGTCTTTCAGAGCCTTCATCATAGGTTATTACAAGACAGTGAATATAGTTTCCTGTGCTATATAGTACGTCCTTATTGTTTGTCTATGTTATATACAGTAGTGTGTATCTGTTAATCCCAGGGTTCTGACTTCTGTTTGCTCTTTTTAACATATCCCTATCTGGCAAGTTGATCACTGGAATATTTTTTAGTTCTTTCTTTAAGACATCCTACTAATTAAAAAAAAATCTGAATTCTTATACATTTTCAGAAAAACCTACGTGCTGTTCAGGACCAATATGACTCTCAAAGAGAAGAGGAAATAGAGGCTTGCTTTGAGGTCCGAGGCTATATTTGATTTATGGTTCATATCTTATAATTTTGTTCCTTATCAGAAAGGGTTTATTTTTAGGAGTCCTAGTCTTCACAGAGGACATCCAAAAGACCAGGAGTAAAAATCAGATGGTTGGCAAGGAAGGTGGGCAGAAGTTTTGCAAAGTGTCAGTGACATATTTCTTCCAATAGACATGGCTTCAAGACTCAACAAGTTGAGTCCTTAGCTTTGAATCAGTTTAGCACAGGTGGCAAATTTACGCAAAGAAGCATCAGTCTTGAAAGCAGTAGAGGCACTGAACAAGCCCAACTAGCCAACTGTGATTTTTATTTTGGGTGACCTTTTACCCTGGGGCCCCCAAACTGTCTGGGAGAGCCCACTCTTTAAAGAGAAGTCCATCTGACATTAGACACAGAAGGGCCAAAGGCAGGGAGGGCAATGTCTTCCACAAAATCAACAATTCTCCATGTTCACTCATCTTGCAGCAAAGCAGGATGAAAGATTTACACTATTTCTTATTTCAGGGAAAAACTGAATAAAGGCTTTTTTTTTTTTTTTAAGGCATTGACTTTCAGGGAAGTAGATTTTCATCCAGACTCAGGAAGTAGACAGGCCAGTAATTACGAAGCAAAAATAATCTGTAACTTGCAGAAATATAAGGTATGAATAAGTGTTCTATCTCCCAGATAGAGGGGTATTATCTGGTTGTTGTCTTTCAGTCAGAGATAGAACATCCTTGGGTAAATTTAAGGAGGGCGACTTAAAAGAAAATTTCCCTCCAGAAATTCTGTAGAAAAGAATTCTCTTAAAAAAAAAAGTAAAGGTGTAGAGGGTTACGTCATGGGGTTTTGAGAATTCAAAAGAGCGAGGAAGAGAAAAAAGGAAATTATTTCCAGTTACTAGTAGATACATCAACCCAGGGGCCAGGTGTGGTGGTTTTTATATAAGCAACACTCTGGTCTATACAAAGCTGGTTGTTTTTTGTAACACTGTGAGAGTCAAGTGTGCTTCTGGGTTTTGACCCTGAAAATAGGTGTGACCCTGTCTCCCTTTTGACAGGCCCCCTGCCCCACTCCATCCCATCTCCTGCCTATTTTGCTTTCAGTAAATCAAAAATGAAAGAGCATTCGTTAGTTCCATTTTTCTAGGTTCCGTGTATATGCATTAATACACAAATTTGTTTTTCTCTCTGACTTACATCATTCTGTATGACAGGCTCTAAATGCAGATGTAGCGAATGGACTTGTGGACGTGGAGGGGCAGGAGGATGTGGGACGAACTGGAATAGCAGCACTACATATATACACAATCATGTGAAATAGCTAGCTAGAGGGAAGCTGCTCGATAGCCCAGGGAGCTCAGCTCTGTCCTCCATGATGACCTGGAGGAGTGGGATGGGGTGGTGGGAGAGAACCTCAAGAGAGGGGGCATGGGGATACATGTATACACATAGCTGATTCACTTTGTTGTACAGCAAGCAGAAACTAACACAACACCGTAAAGAAATTATATTCTAATAAAAAATACTAAAAATAGGGGAGGGATAAATTAGGAGCTTGGATTAACAGATCATAACCACTATATATAAAACAGAAAAACAATGAGTGTCTGCTGTATAGCACTGGGAACTATATTCAACACCTTATAATTACCTATGATGGAAAAAAATCTGAAAAGGATATATATATATAATCCTCTATATATCTGATATATATATATGTATATAACTGAATCACTTTGTTGTATACCTGTAATCAACACATTGTAAGTCAGTTATACTTCAGTAAAAAAAAATTCAAGACCTTTACTTGAAGGTGCTTTCATTTTCTTTCCTAAAGCAAAAAAAAGAAAGAATACCATCCTCCCCACCCCCAGGATCCACTGGCAACTTTCAAGGACTGAAGGAATAACAGAGCCTCCCTGAGTGTATTTTCTTCTTTTAAAAAAAGTTTTATTGGAGTATAGTTTCTTTACAATGTTGGTGATTTCTACTGATTTCTACTGAATCAGCTATACGTGTACCCATAGCCCTTCTTTCAAGGATTTTCTTCCCATTTAGGTCACCACAGAGCGCTGACTGGGGTTCCCTAAGCTATTATAGCAGGTTCTCCTTAGGTATCTATTTTAGACGTAGTATCGGGGCTACACAGGTGGCTCAGTGGTAAAGAATCTGCCTGCCAGTGCAGGAAACTCAGGAGATATAGGTTCATTCCCTGGGTCCGGAAGATCTCCTGGAGGAGGAAATGGCAACCCACTCCAGCACTCTTGCCTGGAGAATCCCGTGGACAGAGGAGCCTGGTGGGCTGCAGCCCGTGGGGTCTCAGAGTCAGAGATGACAAAGCAGACACGTGTCAATAGTGTGTGTATTTCAATCCCAGTCTCCCAGTTCACCCCACCTCTGGGTGTATTTTCAAAGCACAGCCCACATGGAGGACACAGGAGAAGGGAAGTCACCAGGAATGCCAGGGTACCTGCCAGGGAACAATGTGGCCTGGCAGATGTTGCCCTGGGCCCCTGACATCACTCCCACCCACCTTCCCCTCTGCTTTCCTCTGCTCTGTGAGCTGATAAGTGCCACATCTGCTGCCCTGGGCACCATGTCATAGACACAGCTCTGTCCTATGAGATACATAAGAGGGAGCTGGCAGAGAGGGGCTTCCTTCCTTGAGTAAAAAGACAGAGCTCCAAGAAGAAGGGTTTGAGGCCCCCATCTCCTTCCTGCCTGGACAGATCCGAGTTGCATGCCTCTCATGGTGGAACCAGAACACAAGAGCATCTTGCTGTGCCAGCCGTGGGCCACTTGCTCCTGAACCACATGTCACCCATGCTGGAACAAGGCCTGGCTGCTTGAGCCACTGTAGTCAATGTATAGCTGAACATACTTCTCACCGGTAAACCCTAGCAAGAGTTTCAGGCTCTTTATGTCACTGTAAGGAAAGGCATCATTTCAGTCATCTTTGAGGTGCATGGTTTTTCCACCTGAATTCCTTCTTTTCTTTCTCTGGCATCATTCAGTGTCAGGACAGTAAAGGGGAGGAGGAAGGGAGAGATTCAAGGAGCTAAGAGAGGATGAAAGGATGTCCCTTCGATGAAAAGAGAAGGTTGTGTGATCCAGGGGAGGGTCCAGCTTACTTGTCCAGCAGGTGAAAGCTTACATGAAGCTTCAGACCCTGTTTCGTGTCCTGGTTCCAAATTGGGAAAGGAGTATGTCAAGGCTGTATATTGTCACCCTGCTTATTTAACTTATATGCAGAATACATCATGTGAAATGCCGGGCTGGATGAAGTTCAAGCTGGAATCAAGATTGCTGGGAGAAATATCAATAATCTCATATGCAGATGACACCACCCTTATGGCAGAAAGTGAAGAACTAAAGAGCCTCTTGATGAAAGTGAAAGAGGAGAGTGAAAAACTTGGCTTAAAACTCAACATTCAGAAAACGAAGATCTGGTCCCATTACCTCATGTCAAATAGATGGGGAAACAATGGAAAGAGTGAGAGATTTTATTTTTCTGGGCTCCAAAATCACTGAAGATGGTGACTGCAGCCATGAAATTAAAAGATAGTTGCTCCTTGGAAGAAAAGCTATGACCAACCTAGACAGCATACTAAAAAACAGAGACATTACTTTGCCAACAAAGGTCCATCTAGTCAAAGCTATGGTTTTTCCATTAGTCATGTATGGATGTGAGAGTTGGACTATAAAGAAAGCTGAGCACTGAAGAATTGATGCTTTTGAACTGTGGTGTTGGAGAAGACCCTTGAGAATCCCTTCCAACCAGTCCATCCTATAGGAAATCAGTCTTGAATATTCATTGGAAGGACTGTTGCTGACACTCCTGATACGAAGAATTGACTCATTGGAAAAGACCCTGATGCTGGGAAAGAGCAAAGGTGGAGGAGAAGGGGATGACAGAGGATGAAATGGTTGGATGGCATCACCGACTTGATGGACATGAGTTTGAGTAAACTCCGGGAGTTGGTGATGGACAAGGAAGCCTGGCGTGCTGCAGTCCATGGGGTTGCAAAGAGTTGGACATGACTGAGGGACTGAACTGAGCTGAACTTGTGTCCAGGAACCACCCATAATTCTCTGAAAGCACTCCCTGATTATGTGCATGGTCTGCAAAGCTCTTGGAGGAGACGCTCCCTCCCTTTCTACCACCCTGGGGCATCATACTGAATTTTTTTTTGAGGGGGATAACTAGGCCAAGTACGACATATTACTTGAGGCTCTTTTTACTCAGCAAAGAGGCTGAAGGAGGGGATTGGTGGCCTCGAGAAGAAGGGACAGGGGAGCTTAAGGAACAAAATTTTCGGAAAAAGAATATTTTGCAAACTTTAAGGTCTAGGTAAAGGAAATGGCAACCCACTCCAGTATTCTTGCCTGGAGAATTCCACGGACAGAGAAGTCTGGCGGGCTTACAGTCTGTGGGGTTGCAAAGAGTCAGACAGGCCCGAGAGACTAACACTTTCTTTTCAGGTACCAGAGCAGCTTCTGGGGAGCTCTCTCAAGAATGGGAGTTGGAAAAAAAATTTTTAAGAGAATTTGGGGAAAATGCTTGCCATATATGAAATGGTAGGATCACTGTTTTCCACTAGGAAATAAAATAATTTTTTTTTAAATTGCTTCATGCTTTTACACTGAGACACTTTGTGATGCGTTTTATGGTACCTCTCTCTGACATATTGAAAGATTTTGAACAGGAACTCGGTCATTCAGAGGCAAGCTCATCTAGAACATTATTAGTCCCTTTTGCAGAACTCAGATGAAACACGGAGACATCTAATGACTCATCTAGGTCACTAGGAAGTTACCTGAGAAACAGCAATTTCACTTGAGTTTCCTGTGCGGCCTTCACTCCCACCCCCAACCTGACAAGCAACCAAGGTGCCTTCACTGGTTGTGGTGGTGGGGAAGTCGCTAAGCCGTGTCCAACTCTTGTGACCCCATATATAGCCTGCCAGGCTCCTCTATCCACTGGCTTCTCCAGGACTTTGACAAATACACAGAAATATCCCTAGAAGCATGGAGCCAGGGGGACCTGTGGAGGTCACCAGGTGAGGAGGTGGCTGTTTCATTAAGAAGGGACTTCAGGAGAATAAAGTGATACCAGGACCTCAAAAAGGAGAAACTTCCATCGGGATTCCTGCCTCATGCGCCAACTAGCTACGACGTTGAAAAGCTAAGCCCATCAAGTGACACAAAGTGCCCTCACCCTTTCTCTGTCCTCTTTCTCATAAAGCAAGAGAGACATGGTGTTGAAGGGACGGCTAATTTACTCACCAAATTCCACACCCCACTGGGCTCCTGCCACGCTGCCCCGGCCTAGGCTGGACCCCCACAGCAGAGCCCCTTCCCTCTCGTCTTGGTTCTGACTCTCCACACCGTCTCCTCCCCACCCGGGGTCTTTGTCTTTGGGAGGCCTCTCCTGGGGTCCCCCGTGACCTCTCCTTTTGAGAGTAGACGGCCTTGACTAAGCATCATCTGGAAAGCTGAACCACAGTCACCGTGGCTGACATTAACTGCCTGGTTTTCATGACAGCACCAAGCACTGTACTTGGGTTGTTTAATTTAGTCCTTGCAGCCACTTTAACAACAGGTCCTTCGGGTTGGCCAAAGAGTTCATTTGGGTTTTACCGTACGGAAAAACCCGAATGAACTTTTTGGCTAATCTGATACTGTCCTCACTTTAGAGATGAGGAAACCAAAGCTCAAGAAAGAAGCTGTCCCATGCTATTTTGGCAAAAAGCCGGAAAACCTGAAAAGAAAGGAAAAGGGCGTCACCATACTAAGTCCGCCTGGTCCTTCTTCAGCCCTGGCTCCTTCTCTTTTTTCATCCTGGCTGCTCTTACAAGCTCCTGGGCTCTGTGCTTTAGACCAACACCTCCAAGCCTGTCTCTCTTAGATTCTTTGTGTGCAGTGGCCCAACATTACTCGCTTTCTCAGGAAAAAGGCAAATCTTTTCAAAGTCCACAATTCAGACCTGTTTCAAGAGAAGAGAGATACCTCCTGGCGATGAATTTGCTTCCAAAAGCTCTCCCAGGCTGCTTGCTTGCCGGTTAGCCCCTGGCTCAGCTGTTCCTTCTAAAGTTGCTTCTGCTCCTGGCAGCTCACCGGGCCAGCCCTTGGAGTCTGAGCAGGTGTGGGGCCTCCTGTGGCCTGTCTCCCACCCCCAGGCATGGGGTGTGCCTTGGGAAGGTCTGGGATTACAGGGACGATCCCTGGGGAGGAGGCAGAGCCAAGGAGGTGGCATCTCTTGGGGGACTGCTCTTTGCTCTTTTAAAGCTTAAACATTTCAGAATTGCCTTGTCATTTTCACAGGTCTCTCAGCATGCAAAGGAACTAAATAGCAAAGGGTCTGATTGTGAGTTTAGATAGATTTTAACACCTTTTTTTTTCTTCTCAGTTTCAAAATGTGTGGGCAGTTTCAGAACTCAAGAGTTGCGTCTCACATGGGGGGAGCTGGGATCTGATTCCTCCACATCCAGGAGGGCACTTAGGAAAAGTACAGGGTCCTTGTGGGTCCAGGGGAGTCAGACTGGCTAAGACACACTGTCAGGGACTGAAGTGTGTCCTCCCCAAGTTCATACGTTGAAGTGCTAACTCCCAGTGTTTCAGAAGATGACTGTATTTGGAGAGTGGGTTTTTGCAGAGATCATTAAGAGTAAATGAGGTCCTCATGGTGGGATCTAATGCAATACGACTAGTATCCTTGTAAGAAGAGGAAATTATGACATAGATAATTATGAAGGAAGAGTACATGAGGCCACAGGGAGAAGACAGCGTCTACAAGACAAAGAAAGAGGCCTCAGAAGAAACCAACCTCCCGATGCCTTGAAGCCTTCCCAAGACCAAAGCTACACCAGGACTGTCCGTGAAATTCTGGCCTCTGGAATCACGAGGCAATCCATTTCTGTTGTTTAAGCTACTCAGTCTATGCTTGTTTGTTATGGCAGCCTTGGCAAACGGACACGGAATTCACACGGTGTCTGATACCCAGTTGAATCAACGGCTTTGTGTGATCTTATATCTCCAGCAGAGCCAGAGATGTCTTCACCAATATTTCTCTGCAAAGAAGTGGCAAACTGAGACCCATGGAGAGGCATGCTTCACACGTTCAGCCTCCGCTCCTGCAATTCCCTTTGAGAGATAACCTCGAGAAGACAGCGGTGCGTCAGCCCCGCCGAGATTTCTACCTGTGGTTCTAGGAACTCGGAGGCATATTAGCATTCAGGCTTTGCATAGACCACTAAGCCACTTCTAAGAACACGGCTACCTGAGGCATTTTGCAAAAACACATACGTGCCGACATTCTTCCTCCGCACTCCTTCCCCGCTCTGCAGGCCCGCACGTGGTACCCCACCAGGGGACCCGAGTTTGGGTCCTGCAGGGACGTCGTGCCTTGAACCACGGGGGATCATGCCAGGGAATTTCAATCACGCCTCATCTTCTTGCCTGAGCACATTCAGTGAGAAGGCGCAGAGGCAGCCTTCTCAGTGGTAGACCACATTTGTTTTGCATGCCAGGCTCCCAGACTCTCGCTTGCCTGTCACACAGAAGGGAACAATGGTTGGCTTGGTCCCACACCTCTCTTTCGCCTCCATTTCCACATGGGTATCTTGCTCAAAAAATGAGTTATGGGTTTCCTCCTGTGAGAATTGCACGCACTGATAAAGGGCCATCCCAGGAAGAAAACAAGATATTTTCCCCGCTCGCTTGGAGCTGCAGTTGGGGAGGGCACACACGCTATAAATTACAGGCGGCAATAAATGACCACAGTGAGGGGCGCTGCTCACGGCCAGGCTGGGGGGACAGGGTACTGGCTGCAAGGAGGATACGGACTTTAATAGAGAGTAGGGCGATTCTTCTAGCATTGCGCTCTAAGGCAGGGCCCATCTTGTACCAAATGTAGTGACGTTTTGCTACCTCTCCAGACTCAAACGCGTGGTGTGGACTGCGAACCCAGACCATGCAAACTCTCAGCCTGACGAATCACCTTGATAAACTGAGCTGTGAAAAATGGCCTAGATTTCACTCTGATTCTCTGAAATTCAGTCTCCATATTATATTCTTGAGTGTGTGATTGTAATCATCCCTGAGTTCCTTTTAATGACCGGAAGGAAAGAAAAGACTTTTTCCCATGAGCCCTTCTGAGCCTTGGTTGGGGTGCTAGCGTCCCCCGCACAGAGTTCCTCTTGAAATCTATGCTGCCACCAGCTCCTAAACCTGGGGGGCAGGTCCGGTCGGTGTGCATCCTGGGGACACAGGGACTGTGGGGCTGGGTTAGGGGCTGAGCTCCTTGTCTTTGCCGGCGTCTGAGCAGGTCACCAGGTCCCCCCTCACTTAGCTCTGCTGTCTCACCAGTAAGGACAGGAAGGCAGGCCAGCCCTGCACACCGAAATCCCATCTATTACCCAGTGGGATGTTGAAAAATTTCCTGAATCTGCCTTCCTGAGTTGATAGAATAGGAAACAATCATCGTTTGGAGAGAGTATTGAAAGCAGAGTAGAGGCAGGAAGATTTTTTTTTCCTTTCTGTTATTCTACAAATATTGCTTCCTCTGCTTGTCAGAGGCCCAGAGGAAATGCAGCGAGAAGGCCCTTCACAGCTTCTCACCCCCAGCGGCCAGCGTTTCTGCCGCAGAAGCTCAGCACCGTGAGGATGTGTGACTCATACCCAGCGCATGACTCAACTTCACTAAAATGTCCTCAGCTGCCAGTAAAGAAGCACTTGAAAACCCTTTAATTTGAAGCTTTGAATCGGTTAATGACTTGCTTTCTTCCCCTTCTCCTGAAATCCTGCTCTCCCTACAACACACACACACACACACACACACACACACACACACATCTTTGTCAAGTGTTTAAATTTCAGGGACCCGGAAACACAGAGGCTCTGTGGCATCCACAATAGCGTTTGTTGTGACAAAGTGGCTGGCAGCCCTCTGCATTCTTCAGCTCACTTGGCTCGATGAATAAATAATGAATCACAGACACTATTTGGGTGCGCGCGAGCATTTGTAGCTAGAAAATGAATGATCCCCACCCCCCCACGTCCCATCCATCCCACTCCATCCCAGCTCTGCCAAACCATTAAGCCACAGGCTGTGCAGACGCTGGTCAAAGGGCTCGCCGGGACGCACACGGCAATGTCTTGGTGACATTTCTGCGTTCTTCTTTGTGTTTGTTTAGGCGCGGCCCTCTTTTTTCCCAGCAAAGATAACTCCAGACGCCCATTCACACCACACACATACTCACACATTCAGAGCTCAACCACAGCTCAGCGCGTTTCAAGAGGCTGGTTGCCAACATGCAGGCAGGTACCCCGAACTAGCTGCTTCTATTAGGAAGCATGCAATCTCAATGACTTCAGCTGCCACTTCAGACGCTTGACTTAGGCAACTTCTTCGTTGCTCTTGGCGGGAGAGATTTGTGTATGCTTCGCTTTCACTCTCTCTCAGAAGATGCCGGCAGCCTCTTTTGCATTGAGGCTGCAAGGAATAACCCAGCAAGGCCCCAGCTTTCAACCTAGACCAGTCTGCCTGGCTCCTCTACTATCCGTCTTTCGGAGACAACTGACTTGCTACTTTGTCCCTGCTGTGTCCCCGCCTGGGCGGTGAGCCGACCTCTGCCTCCGCCCCACGCTGGCACCAGCCTTCTTGGCCGGCGATGCTGGAGTCCGCTAAAGCCCAGGACAGGCTGGCATGTGGGCCACACTGCCTGCCCAGCGCAGGGCAACTCAGCCACAGCCATCTCAGGCCGGGGGGCAACCAGAGAAAACCCAGAGAGCTTCCTGCAAACTTTATGATCTCTAGGATTTTAATCAGGAACAGCCCAACTGACTTGCCCCGGACAAAGTTCTCGCCCACCGACGGAACCCCTCGACAGCTTAACTAAGTATTTATGAAAACATTTCTCAAAAGCGGCCATCTGATGAATAAGTAATCCAATAGCCTTGAAATCTTACACCCGAAGAGGTGTTTGAATTCCTCCCCCCAAACAGACGGGAGAGCGGCAGGGGCTCTCTGCACCCAGTTACAACAGGCAGCCACTTTATTATCTACAGAGCCGAGCAAAAGTAGATATTAAAATCTCAGAGTGTACTCACCTCTCATGAAGCACTGTGGATATGAAGGAAATGACTCAAACATGCTGTCTGAAGCCATCGCTTCCTCCTGAAAAGGCACCCTCTTCTGAAGGCGGGGGATTCAATGAGTTCTTTTACCTTAAGAGCGAGAAACCAAGAAAGATCACCGTTTTAACCTCACCTCCAACCATGGTTCCCTACAGGTCCTTTTTGTTTTTTTTTTTTCTCCCCTCGACACCTCTGGGGTTCCCTGAGCCCTAAGGGAAAAAAAAAAAGAAATGTACCTTTGCAAAGACAGATATTCAAATTGCTAAAGATTAAAAAAAAAAAAAGCGGCGTCTTGGCTGTGGGTTGATGATGTTCAGAACTCTGCGAAGCCCTGTGGTTTCCAGTCAGAGTGATCCGTCTTGCCTGCTGACCACTATGCTGGGCTCAGACTTCTGACACTGCCAGGCTACCCAACTTGTGGTTCTGTGGTTGTTTATGAGGCCCAAAGAAGTTTTCACACAACCCAAATTACAAATTTAACTGTTCCCCTTTCCACAGCCCTTCTTAATTGGTTCTTGCCAATCATGTGACTTCAGTGATGTCAATTTTTTTTTTTTTTTAACTTTCTGAGCAATGCCCTTCCTTCCCTCCACCTGCCCTCCCCCAAGCGGTGCAAGAAAATAGCCAAGGAGACTTTGCAAGAGAAAGAGAGAGAGAGAGACTGCAGAAAAAAAGTGACTCAGAATCTTATTATATCAATGATCTTTGCTGATTTAGTACAACTTGAGTCCGGTTGTTGTTATTTGTGGTTTTGGGAACCCCTGATTATTTTGATAAAGATTTCACTGCTGCTTATTCAATAGTAATTCAACCCTGGCATCGGGCTGCTGTGCAGACGGGATATGGAGCCCATCATTTCAGATGCTGGGCATCAGATCAGCAGAACTCAGCCCCTGGTAAAGATGATCACAGCATAAGTGAAACTATAAAAGGAAAAAATAATAAAAGGAACTATTTGGATGAGAATCTGACCCCTAAGAGGGTCTAGCAACTTACTGGTATTTTAAAGCCTGCAAAGAAGAAAGCATTTTAATTTTGTGACTAAAAGACCATTTTAATAAAACCAAAAGTATGTGGTTTTCTTCCTCCTAAGTGGACATCTTTTCAATAAAGGGATAAAATTATGTTTATCTCTTACACACATACATACACACTGAACTTAGGAAGCTAAAGGAAAACAAAGAAAAGCGAAATTCTGTACTTGGGGTCGAAGCAGTGGCTGCCTTAACACTGTTCACTTTTTGTTTTCACCCATCAACGATCCCTGTATTGCCTTTTTCAAGTACAATTCAAATTAGTAGGCTAATTCACACCTGTAGGTAAAACTCAGCCCGGCACTGTGGCAACTGCACTTTGAGAGCATTAAGAGAACTTCACAAAATATAGGGAGGGCAGAGGGGATGGTCCTCCAGAACAAGAACTGACAAAGAATACTGGACAGTTCATTCTGTAGCTTAGGAAGAAGACACGCCTACTTGGAAGTGCTGAAATCAGGCTAATCTTGCACGTGGGCCAGCCATTTGGGGCACACATATTTCTCTATTTTTCCTGCCCATTGATTTTGTTGTTGTTCTGTCCTACTCTTTGCGACCCCATGAACTGTGGCCCATCAGGTTCCCCTGTCTATGGGATTTCCCAGGTAAGAATACTGGAGTGGGTTGCCATTCCCTCCTCCAGGGGATCTTCCCAACCCAGGGACTGGACCCACATCTCTTGCATTGGCAGGTCGATTCTTTACCACTGAGCCACCTGGGAAGCCCCAGCCCACTGGTTTTACCAGCTCACTAATCAAATGTTCATTTTGAAGTTCCAAAGTAAACATCTCCTTTCCCCATTAATAACTTTATTTCTTTTGCTCTGCTCTGTAGACATCGTCCAGGATAGGATCGCCAACCCCCTTCCCCTCTGCCGCCTCCCCTGCGCCACCCCGCCTCCCCCGGGGCTGCACAGCAGGAGGTGAGAGGCAGGTGAGCAAGAAAAGCTTCCCCTGCTGCCCCTCCCCCACTCCCCACTGCTCCCCATCACTCACATTGCCACCTGAACCATCCCCCTAGTCCTTGGAAAAATTGTCTTCCACAAAACTGGTCCCTGGTGCCTAAATGTTTGAGGACTGCTGTTCCAGGGCACTCTGTTCTTAATTTCAATGCACATGGTTAAGAGACACTATGAGTGAGGATTTTTTTTTTTTTTTTTTTGGTGAGATGGGGTTGCTCTGCTGAATCTTTGCTGCTGTTCGGGTTTTTCCCTAGTTGTGCAGAGCAGGGGCTGCTCTCTAGAGCACAGGCTCAGCAGTCATGGTGCACCAGTTTAGTTGCTCCACTGCATGTGGGATCCTCCTGGAGCGGGGCTCAAACCCGAGTCTCCTGCTTTGGTAGGCAGATTCTTTAACAGTGAGCCCCCAGGGAAGTCTGAGACAAGGGTTTTGAACTGCTAACCCTGGATTCCAAGCTGGTCAGTGATAGCCAGCAAAGACACTTTGTAATAAAGTCTGTGCTATTAGAATAACCCCCTGGGTTTTCCCCTCCCATTCTCTCAATTTCACCCCCACACACCAGGGATAACACAGCCAGAGATCAGGGCACCGGGCTTTAAAAAGGAATAGACATAATTCTTTCTTACTCCTGTTTTGACTAAAGCAGGAATTGAAACTCCAGAGAGAGACTGCTTTCTCCCAGACGGGTGTGAAGTTATTTTGCCAAAGCTTGACACCATATTAGTACTTAGAAGGATAACAATGTGTGCATTTCTTCAAATTTATGAAGATCTCAACGTCATGCAAGTTGCCTTGAGCTCTCCATGGAAATCCTCTGTTAAGATAATCACCAGTGTGTTTCTGGGCTCCCTGATAAAGTTGGGGCTGGTTAAACCCCATACCAGGGTCTTTTCTCTCTGCTACACTGAGTATTCCCCGGATGGACCCTACAAGCTCAACGCTGTAACTTGCAGCTGCCACGTTAGAGTCGGTTGAGACTTCATAATGACTTAGAAATTCAAGTGGTGATGCAACTAGTCCTTTGGGTATTCCATTCCAGAAACGTCCCAGAAAATTTTAGCCTGAAGTGTCCAGATGCTCAACGGGAGAGTTTGGATGTACCGGTTAAATGCCCAATTTCTTGGCTTTTCTCTGCGGGCCTAGTTGGAGCCGAGTATGGATCTTTCCCAGTGGGATCTTCCTATGGCAGGTCATGTTTAAAGATGAAAGTAAGGCTGGAATTTGCAGAGGTCTCATGGTTTGTTGTGGGCTTCCCAGGTGGCTCAGTGGTAAAGAATCTGTCAAGATCCCCTGGAGAAGGAAATGGCAAATCACTCCAGTATTGTTGCCTGGAGAATTCCACTAGAGGAGCCCAGCGGGATACAGTCCATGGGGTCTCATAGAGTCAGACACAGCTGAGCGCGCACGCGCACGGTTTGTTGTAGTCATCTGTGACCCTTGGGGCTGGAGCTGCCACGGAGCAGCAGCGGGCAGTCTGAAGGCCTGTGCGCTGGCCTGGAGCTGCTTTGCTCCTGGTTATTTGCCGTCAGTTCAGTTCAGTTCAGTACATTTGCTCAGTCGTGTCCGACTCTGCGACCCCATGAATCGCAGCACGCCAGGCCTCCCTGTCCATCACCATCTCCCAGAGTTCACTCAGACTGACGTCCATCGAGTCAGTGATGCCATCCAGCCATCTCATCCTCTGTCGTCCCCTTCTCCTCCTGCCCCCAATCCCTCCCACCATCAGAGTCTTTTCCAATGAGTCAACTCTTCACATGCTTCAGCATCATTCCTTCCAAAGAAATCCCAGGGCTGATCTTCAGAATGGACTGGTTGGATCTCCTTGCAGTCCAAGGGGATCTCAAGAGTCTTCTCCAACACCACAGTTCAAAAGCATCAATTCTTCGATGCTCAGCTTCCTTCACAGTCCAACTTTCACATCCATACATGACCACTGGAAAAACCATAGCCTTGACTAGATGGACCTTTGTTGGCAAAGTAATGTCTCTGCTTTTGAATATACTATCTAGGTTGATCATAACTTTTCTTCCAAGGAATAAGCGTCTTTTAATTTCATGGCTGCAGTCACCATCTGCAGTGATTTTGGAGCCCCCAAAATAAAGTCTGACACTGTTTCCACTGTTTCCATCTATTTCCCATGAAGTGATGGGACCAGATGCCATGATCTTCATTTCTGAATGTTGAGCTTTAAGCCAACGTTTTCACTCTCCACTTTCACTTTCATCAAAAGGCTTTTTATTTTCTTCTTCACTTTCTGCCATAAGGGTGGTGTCATCTGCATATCTGAGGTGATTGAGATTTCTCCCAGCAATCTTGATTCCAGCTTGTGCTTCTTCCAGTCCAGCGTTTCTCATAACATACTCTGCATATAAGTTAAATAAGCAGGGTGACAATATACAGCCTTGACATACTCCTTTTCCTATTTGGAACCAGGCTGTTGTTCCATGTCCAGTTCTAACTGTTGCTTCCTGACCTGCATATATAGGTTTCTCAAGAGGCAGGTCAGGTGGTCTGGTATTCCCATCTCTTTCAGAATTTTCCACAGTTTATTGTGATCCACACAGTCAAAGGCTTTGGCATAGTCAAGAAAGCAGAAATAGATGTTTTTCTGGAACTCTCTTGCTTTTTCCATGATCCAGTGGATGTTGGCAATTTGATCTCTGGTTCCTCTGCCTTGTCTAAAACCAGCTTGAACATCTGGAAGTTCATGGTTCATGTATTGCTGAATCCTGGCTTGGAGAAGTTTGAGCATTACTTTACTAGTGTGTGAGATGAGTACAATTGTGCGGTAGTTTGAGCATTCTTTGGCATTGCCCTTCTTTGGGATTGGAATGAAAACTGACCTTTTCCAGTCCTGTGGTCACTGCTGAGTTTTCCAAATTTGCCGGCGTATTGAGTGCCGTAACAGCAGATAACTCTCCGAGGCCACAGTGGGAGTGTTTCTGGGTATCCTCCAAGTCATAACAATAATAAAGACTCAGCCGGCTGCTGGTGAACTTGGCCTTACCACTCCCTTAGGGGTCTGAGACCACAGGACAAGTGTGCCATCCGTGAAGCGCCTAGGGGGACGCCTTTGGCCGTCTCGCAGCGAGCACTGTTCGGGATTCTTCAAGTCTGTGCACTAAGCCACCCCTCTGTCCCGCTTCCTCCGAGTGACTCAGGCTCTGGGCTGCCGGCTCGAGACTTGTACCCAAGTGGCTGCAGTGAATGTGGCTTTGCCGAGTGATTGGATGGCAGTTTTCATCCTTGCTCAGATTGGCTACAGCTTCTACTGGCAGACAGATATGCTCAGGTGTTATTTTTGGTGGCTCTCTAAAAATAATAGCAAAGGTGCAAAGATGTGTATTTGCATAATCCTATAATGAATGTATATACTTCTGTGTGCAGTTCAATGCAATCCAAACATCCTGTGAGACTTTTTCATTTCATGATTACGGTACATTATCTCTGAACTTGCTTATCGTTAAGAAGATTCTTTGGCCCGAAAATGGAGGCAAAAAAGATCCCCCCAAAACTGTATAGAGTTTTTATATAGTTTATATATAGTCTTTTTTTTAATTTTTTTTATTTTTTTATTTTAGTTTTTTATTTTTTAAATTTTAAAATCTTTAATTCTTACATGCATTCCCAAACATGAACCCCCCTCCCACCTCCCTCCCCATAACATCTTTCTGGGTCATCCCCATGCACCAGCCCCAAGCATGCTGCATCCTGCATCAGACATAGACTGGCGATTCAATTCACATGATATGGTCTGTGTGTAGTCTGTATATAGCCTCTATGTAGTCGGTATATAGTCTATATCTGGTCTTTATAGTCTGTGTATTGTCTGTATAAAGTCTATATATAGTCTTTCTATAGTCTTTATGTAGTCCTTGTATAGTCTGTGTATGGTCTCCATATAGTCTGTATATAGTCTAAAATCTCAGGAGGACAAATAAGCTCTCCCTAGCACACATTTTCCATTATTTTCTAAGTCTTTGTGTTCCAACAGAGGTGCTATCCAGAAACTTCCATGCCATGCTGACGATGACTTCAGTGATGATTTTTTAAAAATTAAATATTTTTTTAACACCCAAAGAATTTTGTGTTGTGGTATAGCTGATTAACAATGTTGTAATAGTTTCAGTTGAATAGTGAAGGGACTATTATAGTGAAGTTGAATAGTGAAGGGACTACATATGTACATGTATCCATTCTCTCCTAAACCCCGCTTCCAACCAGGCTGGCACATAACACTGAACAGAGTTCCCTGTGCTATACAGTAGGTTTTTGTTCGTTATCCATTCAAAATACAGCAGTGTGTACATGACCTTCCCAAAGTCCCTAACTATCCCTCCCCCACCTCAGCAAGCTTGAGTTCATTTTCTAAGTCTGGGAGTCTCTTTTTGTTTTGTAAGTAAGTTCATTTATATCTTTTTTTTTTTAATATTCTACATACAAGGGACGAATGATGATTTTTAAACTGGGACATGGACGACAGAGCTTCATGGAAGGATTATAACTTGCTCTTTGGCAAATCCAAAAATTTAAAACAACTGGAGAGTTCTGCAGGCAGGAACATTAATGGTTTTGTGTCTCCTGGACCCTCGTGCTGGGGTCCAGAGTAGAGACATCTGTCTTGCGTACAAGGCCCTCAGGATAAGTGTACAATTCAAATTTAAGAGGATAGTTTTTTTAAAAAAATTACTTATTTTATTTATTTGGCTGCACTGGATCCTCACTGTGGCATGTGGGATCTAGTTCCCCGACCAGGGACTGAACCCAGGTCCCCCACATCTGGAGCACAGCATCCCCAGCTACTGGATCACCAGGGAAGTCCCAAGACTTAGTTTGATAGACAGGCAAGAGTTTCAGTGTTTATTTCTTAACTTTCCTGAGATGAAGACATATTGCTCAATGGGGAAATAGGAATTTTTTAAAAAGGCATTGATACCAACCCATCAAATGAAAGCTGTCTAATGGTATAAAGAGCTATTTAAAGACACTTGTTTCAAATACAAGAGGTTAAGCTACTGAGCTACTCAGAGTGGCCCATGGACCAGGAGCACTAACATCACATAGGAATTTGTTAGGATTCAGAATCTCAGGTTTCCCTCACCCCCCAGGCCGACAGAGCCAGAGTCCAGAGTTTCATAAGATCCCATGGGGAATTTCTCCACCCAGTCAAGTTGGAGAAGCGTGGCTCAGAGCGAAGCCTTGCCTGTGTAGGAATTCAGTAAAGAAAGAATGTTTTAATTTCTCACATACTTTGAGATCAGTTTTTTCCTTTGCACTTTCTGAAAGGTCTGACTTTTCTTCCTCGCTTCTTGTGGTTGAGTTGCTCAGTCGTGTCCAACTCTTTGCGACCCCATGGACCGCAGCATACCAGGCTTCCCTGTTCTTCGCCATCTCCCAGGGCGTGCTCAAACTCATGTCCATTGAGTCAATGATGCCATCCAACCATCTCATCCTCTGCCATCCCCTTCTCCTCCTGCCCTCAATCTTTCTCAGCATCAGGGTCTTTTGCAGTGAGTTGGCTCTTCACATCAGGTGGCCAAAGTATCGGAACTTCAGCTTCAGCCTCAGTCCTTCCAATGAATATTCAGGGTTGATTTCCTTGAAGATGAACTGGTTGGATCTCCTTGCTGTCCAAAGGACCCTCAAGAGTCTTCTCCAGCACCACAATTTGAAAGCATCAACCTTGGCGTAACTTGATAAGCCCTGGATGTTTCTAGATAGCAGAAACCCCCAAAAGGCATGGCTTGTGTCCTCCAAGATGGAGCTTTCTTGAATGGCTACTCGAACTTCTCAAGCGCTGGGTTTGGGTCACGTTTCTGAGGCTTGACCCACAGTGTAGGAGACTCCTGTGTGCTCCCTCTGCCAGGCTGGTAGTCACATGCATGTAAACAGAAGGCGTGTATATGTGTGTGTATATATATATATATATATATATATATATATATATATTTTTTTTTTTTTTTTTCCTCCAGGGACATCAGAGTGTCAGTTTCCACCTTGTTCACACTTTGGAAGCACATTCCTGCTCTGAGGGAAGCCTTGCTTGTGACCCCACAGCGGCACAGCACAAGTTCACGGAGCCGCAGCACTACAGGTGGCTTCAGGGGTCCCAGGAGGGGCTGTCCCCCTCCCCACTGGTTACCTGCCTCTGCCGTCCAGTCACAGCCTTGCCAATGTCACACCCAATGCTCTGTTCCAGAAAAAGGGACCCAACCTGCTCATAACAGCCAGACCTTCCAGAATGCAGAGGCCCCTTTTACACAGGCACCCGGGAGTTTGGCGACTTCAATCAGATCCATCTGGAGCCTTTCAGGCCTGCCTTGGGCCAAGAATCTTGTTTGGAATAGCTTCTCCTTACAGCATTTTGGCTCTTCTGCTTTGGGTGCCATTTGAAACCAGGAGGGGTAAAGTTGGGAAACTTCAACAAACCCTCTTTGAATGTTAGAAATGTTCAGTATTCGAGGTTTGGTCAAAAGATGGAAAACATTTTGGGTTGGTCCTGAACTTTCCAGCTCCTCCAACCTTGAGGTTAATTTTAGCATGAGATCCAGGCAGAGAAAGCTAAGGGGAACGAGCAAACTAAAATTATTCTGAGTGAGAGATGCCAGAATTCACATTGGTGAGATGGCGGAGGATTCAATGTTTCAGTTTGGGTGGCAAAGAATGATGCATGTGCCCAGCCTGAGCAGAGCACCTGGCTCCAGGAACTTTGGACTTTTATTGTAATTGCTACTCGTTTTCCTGGTGATAGGCAAATCAACAAACTTCCACATGACTCTTTAGAAGCATGAAGCATAATACTGCCTTTTTCACCAGGGTGCTGTGAGGATCACTAATTTTTGGACTATGCAAAGTGGTTTTGAATGGAATAAGCGAGATCTGTGGTTGATGTTTCAATATGGAAAAATGCAATATGTGAATTTTAATACTTGCACTTGCCAGTGTCATAAAGACATGGCATTGGGCCCCTAAATTAGAGGTCTGGGTAAGAATGAGTAGCAAATCTCCTCTGCAGAAAGAAACCCTTGGTGTTCATCACTTAATTATTGAATTCAATGTTCTTTTGGAAGAGTATCATTCAGACTTGCAGATGCAGGCTGCAAATTCTTACAGAACCTCAAAATGTCAAAATGAAAAAATATCAACTTTACTGAGAAAACAGAATATCACACTTACAATTTGTGGTGTGTGCTTTAATTTCCTCCTCCTCAAATTCCCTTCCCCTCCTGCTGCCAGTTCAGACACTGGCTGGATTTCTGGGAGGAGGGCAGGAAGCAAAATCTTGTTCATGTTCTGGTTCTCATTTCACCTTCTTCTTAAGTTTTGAGTTTATTCAAAAGCAGAAAGAAGAAACCAAGGTATCACTTTATGCTACTCCAGCTACATCCAACTAACAGACCATGACTCCCTCAGCCTCTGGGGCTGCCTGTGAAAGGGGGGTCATATTACATCATTACTGGAACCTGGGGTCTTTAGAGATACATATACACACAGAGATTTTATTGAAGATACTGTTTCTCACATAGGATTTATATCTGGGATAATATTCCTTGAAGGATAAGGACATTTCCAGGACTGGCAAGCTTTGGCGGAACTAAAGGATTACAGAGAGGTAAAACAGAGGCACATTCATCTGGGTTTCCATCATGAGGGCTATCGGTGATCTTTCCTTGCAGGACACATCAGAGCTTTAATGAATTTCAATTATTAGGGAGATATTACCCTTGGTTGGTTTCCCTGTGCTTTTCAGATTTTACTAATGTTTGTTTACAATTTTCAAATTAACTTTGAAAATGAAGACTCAAGACATTAGCTTTTGCCCATGTGGCCTGTATGGTATGAACTGTAATTCCAGAACTCACTGAAGTAGTTGTCTAACGGATGTTAGGGGTTTCAGAAAGCCAATCTAATGAATGTTGGAAGGCCTGGAAGTGAAGTGAAAGTTGCCCAGTTGTGTCCAACTCTTTGTGACCCCATGGACTATATAGTCCATGGAGTTCTCCAGGCCAGAATACTGGAGTGGGTAGCCGTTCCCTTCTCCAGGGGATCTTCCCAACCCAGGGATCAAACCCAGGTCTCCCACATTGCAGGCAGATTCTTTACCAGCTGAGCCACAAGGGAAAGGCCTGGAATTGTACCTAAATCATCTTGGGCTCTTAAAAAATCCTGAGTTCCTTAAGAATATTGGTTCTTATGTCTACATTGGTGTCATTGTTAATGAAAAGCCTTACAGGGCATATGCACTTTATCAAATTTTGCAGATGTTTTCCTGCTGTGCCTTTGTCTTTGTTAAACAGGAACCCATCATTGCCCTTCTGATTGGTCTTTTCTGAATCACATTTTTGTGATGTCATCGCTTCCCTTCTCTTGATCCCCCTCTTGGCTATGGCCATAGTCACCCATGTATTTAGCTTTATCCTCTGGAGAAGGGAATGGCAACCCACTTCATGCCTGGAGAATCATATGGACAGAGGAGCCTGGTGGGCTGCAGTCCATGGGGTCGCAGAGTTGGGCATAACCTAGCAACTAATGCTACTACTACTCATTTGGAAACTCAGGTCTCCCTACATCTGTGGGTTTTTTCCATCTATATGAATTTACATCTGGGCCCTCCCTCTCCCCTGCTCAAACTCACAATTTTTATGCTTCTCTTCATTCAGCGAGCATCACACCTCTCAAGGTTGCTACATAACACAGCAAGGTTGCTTTCCTTTAACTCATATGACAAAATGAATTGACTTGTCTTCGTCTTTGGCAGAATTATCCAATCCCCCTTTATCCCTTCATTCTTTGTCTCTTCCAGCCTTTTTCCTGAGCTTTATACATTACAGGCAGATTCTTTACTGTCTGGGCCACCATGGAAGGAAGCCCTTACCAAATATCAGGAACACTCTACTTTCCCTGCAACTTTAGTTATAATATTCCATTGAGTATTTCCTAACCTTGGGTGAGGCAGGCTTGGTACTGTTAGAAGAAGATAGTCTTATGAGCCATTGACCTTAAGAAAGGAAATGAATAGAAGATATCAAAATGATAAGTATGGCCAAGGCAGGGACTGGGGAGAGGTGAGTGAGGCTCCCAGGATGCAATGTTTAAGGAAGCACTGACTTTACTGTGGTGGCATTGACTCTGAACTGATGGTCCATGACCCCATGAGTGAGCGCTTCCTTAAATACTGCCCCCTAGGCACCTCATTTGTCTTACCCTACCCAAGACCCTAGGTCTGGCTCAGAAAACTGAGCAGGGACCGTGAGCTGGGGAGAAGGTAATGTTTGAGTCAGGAAGAAACTGTGTGACCGAAAAGCCTGTAGCCACGGAATAGCAGAGTCCTGAGCTGGATGTTGGCAGATATGGGTTTCATTTTGTTTCACTAGATACATCCACTTTTGATAGGTAAAAGGACAAATGAAGCAGAGTTATGAGGCTGAAGGCAGATCAGAAGTAAACTCAGCCTGCTTGGGAGATGGTGAGAAGCCCAGCCTGTCAATGAGAGACGAAAATGATGGGGACCAGAGAAGGACTCATATAGAAAGAAAATTCCTAGGACACATAAAGGAAAAGCTCAAGGCCAGGATGAGGAAATCTGCTTTTATTCTGTAATAATGGGGCACTGTAAAAAGCTTTGGGCCTCAAAAGTGATGGAGTGCAGTTGGCGTTTTTGGCAAACTGATCTGGGGGTGGTACCTCTCGTTATTTAGTTCATCTGTTGACTCTTGAGAGTAGGGTCTTGACTATTTTTGATCACTATTATATCTCCAGTATCTATCGCTATGCTTGATATGTGGAAACTTTTTGAATGAATGAATGGATGGATGGATGGACAGACGGATAGACAGATGGATAGATGAGACTATGTTAAGACAAGATGCTGGGGAATGCCACGTAATGTGGTCCCTCCCACTCTGACCATGAGCTCAACCTTATAACTTGCTTTGGTCAATGGGACAGTGACCAATTTGAAGGAAACACAGTTTGGGAAAGTGCTTGCATGTTCAAATACTCCTGAACTCGGGTACTGCAAGGTGAAACACTTGGAAGAGCACCATCATCCCAGCCAAGGTCTTCCTACGTCAGTCAGTAGCCAGCTGACCACCAGGCACTTAATGAGCTCCAGCCTAAAGCCGAAGAACACACCAACCAAACCCAGCCACGACCAGCACAACTGGCCAACCTCCCCACAGACGCATGCGCAGTAATGCATGGCGGTTGTTACAAGCCATCGTTTTGGGATGGTTTGTAACATTGCATCCTTGTAGCGATAGTTTTTGTTGTAGAAGAGAGAGAGATGCAGGAAGAGCAGTGCTGGGCTGCTGGCTGAGCCAGTCAGGCAGAATCAGTAAGTGTTCAAAGTGAAAGAAAATGGAAGTGGGACATCCATGCAAGAAGGGAGTGGGAGGAGCCAGGAGCCAGAGGAAGGTGGCAAGGGGAAGAGGCTAGAGAAAAAGGAGAAGGAAATCTGTACTAGAGGGTGGGCTGCCCAGGTAAAAAGATTTCAACCCCGAAGAGGTTATGGTGTGCACACGTGGGACAAAGGATTGAGGTGGGGTTGGGGGCTGAGAGCCTAGAGAGGGGCACAGCCTAAGGAACCTGATGAGACAGCCCATGTAGAACCCACAAAGGTGCACAGGAGAGACCGATGGAACACCTCCATGGAACATCTGCTAGGACCAGAGAGCCAAGCCACTTACAACAGCGACTGACAAATAAGCATCTCCTGATGGCTCTCCCTCTCTCCCTTCATCCTCTCCAGCACTTACCTGTAAGGAGCCTCTGTTATCAAAGGCTGGAGGTGGACAGACAAAGGCTAGGCTGTAGTGAGAAAGTTGCCGGACCACACTCTGTTAATCACCCCAGCAGTCAGCCCAAACCCAAAGGTCTCCACCTGAAGCCATGAGCATCCAATCAAGTTTGCAGTCTTGGTCACTTGGGACTCTGTGTGCAATGAAGGCTGTTGCTGTGACTTTCCTTATCCATGTGAGGGAGAGCGGCAGGGAAGGGCTCACACTAAATAGTTTAGAAGGACAGTGGACGACAAAACTCAGGTTGCTTTTCAAAAGGTAGAAAGGATCCCAAGGGCCCATCGAGGAATGAATGGGTAAACTGTGGACTATCCAGACAATGGAATATTATTCTGCCATAAAAAGGGATGACCTTTGATATATGTTATGATATGTACAGACCTTGAAAACATCATGCTAACTGAAATAAACCAGACACAGACATACGTTGTGTGATGTCACTTATGTGAAGTACTAGCAGTAGTCAACTTCAGAGACATCAAATAGAATACTAGTGAAGGGGAGCTGAGAGGAATAGGGGTTGGGGAGTCATTGTTGAATGGGTACACAGTTTCAGTTTGGGAAAATGAAAAATCCGGAGATGAACAGTGGGGATGGTTGCACAATATTATGAGTGTAATCGTGAATGCCACCGAATTATACACTTAGGGTTAACATGATAACTATGTAAACAAAATGAAAGGATGACCCACGGACTGGGAGAAAATATTTGCAAATGATGCAACTGACAAGGGCTTAATTTCCAGAATAGACAAAGAGCTCACACAACTCAGTGACAAAAAAGCAAACAATCCAATCAAAGAATGGATAGAACTAAGTAGACATGTCTCCAAAGAACACATACACATGGACAACGGGCCCATGAAAAATGTTCAGCATTGCTATTAGAGAAGCGCAAATAAAAACTACAATGAGGTACCACCTCACATGAGCCATCATCAAAAAGTCTGCAAATAATAAATGCTAGAGCGGGTATGGAGAAAGGGAATACTCCTATGCTGTTGGTCAGAATGTAAATTGGTGCAGCCACTATGGAAAAGAGAACAGAGGTTCCTTAAAAAACTGAAAATAGTGTTACCATATGATCCTGCAATCTTTTTTCTGGGCATAGATCCTGAAAAGGCAAAAAACTCTAATTTGAAAAGATACCTACATCCCAGTGTTCAAAGCAGCATTTCACAATAGCCAAGGCATGCAAGCAACGTAAGCGTACTTCACAGATGAACAGATGAAAAACATGTGGAGCATATATATACAGTGGCAACAACATGGATGGAAATGGAGATTTTCATAATAATGAAGTAAGTCAGACGCAAAAAGACAAATATGTGATATCACTTTTATGTGGAATCCAAAAGACAGTAGAAATGAGCGTATTTACAAAACAGAACGACTCACAGACATAGAAAACAAACTTATATTTACCAAAGGGGAAGTGGGCGAGAGGTATAAACTGAGAGTGTGAGATTTAGAGATGCATACTACTACATATAAAACAGATAAACCACAAGGGATTACTGTATAGCCTAGTGAAAGTCGCTCAGTTGTGTCCAACTCTTTGCAACCCCATGGACTGTATGGTCCTTGGAATTCTCCAGGCCAGAATACTGGAGTGGGTAGCCTTTCCTTTCTCCAAGCATCTACCCAACCCAGGGATCTAACCTAGATCTCCCGCATTGCAGGCGGATTCTTTACCAGCTGAGCCACAAGGGAAGCCCAAGAATACTGGCGTGGGTAGCCTATCCCTTTTCCAGGGGATCTTCCCGACCCAGGAATGCAGGTGGGTTCTTCACCAGCTGAGCTATCAGGGAGCCCATATAGCATAGGGAACTATATTCAATATCTTGTAATAAACTATAATGGGAATGAATGGAAAAATAATATGTAGCTGTATGCGGGTGTATAATCGAGTCACCTCGCTGTACACCTGAAACGAACACACTATAGTAAATCAACTATACTTCAATGAAAAGAACAAAATCGTATATTTTGTCACAATAAAGAAAAATCAAATGGCTTTTATGATTGGACCCAATGAATTCCTTGTGTCTGAAACAACTTTATACTCATGGTGGGACATTTGTATGTGTATGGTGGTTAGTCCCTGGCTAGTCATCTGGGCTCAACTTATTGCAAGGAAGCCTAAGGAGGAAGGTGGGTGTTGTTTAGGCACTAAGTTGTGTCTGACTCTTTGTGACCCTATGGATTGTAGCCTGCCAGGCTCCTCTGTCCATGGGATTTTCCAGGCAAGAGCACTGAAATGGGTGGCCATTTCCTTCTGAAGGAGATCTTCCCAGCCCAGGGATTGAACCCTCGTCTTTTGTACCTCCTGGATTGGCAGGCAGGTTCTTTACCACTCAGCCACGAGGAAAGCTCAGGACTCTTGAGTATTTGTTCACAAAACTCCAGGGTAAGGAGCAGTGAGATTTCTTTATTTATCATTGTTTATTCCCCTTAGCAATGATGGGTCAGCCAGTTTAGAACAGAATACAGCCCAGGCATACCTCATTTTACAGTGCTTCCATTTATTGCACTAAGCAGATATTTCAGTTTTTTGAAAATCAAAGGTTTGAGACTGCGTCAAGCAAGTCTAACAGTGCCAGCTTTCTAAAAGCATTTGCTCACTTTGTGTCTCTGAGTTGCATTTTGGTAATAATTATTACCAAGTTATCACCATCTTTCAAACCTTTTCATTATTATTATATTTGTGATATGAATCTGTGATTAGGATCTTGATGTTACTGTTGCAAAGAGTTACTGCGCTCTGAAGGCTCAGATGACAGCTAGCATTTTTTTTTAGGAATAAAGTATTTTTATTGAGTGTATGTACATTTATTTTTTAGACATAATGCTTAATAGACTATAGTATAGTGTAAGCATAGCTTTTATATATGCACTGGGAAGCCAAAAAAGTCATGTGACTCACTTTACTCAGTATTTAATTTATCATGAGGGTCAGGAACTGAATCTGCAGAACCTCCGTGTTCTGCCTATATAGATAGTGCCTTTAGGTAGTTGGGTCGGTCAGTGCAGTATGTCTTATGGCTTGAGTCTCTTCAGAAGTTTTCTTTAACTCCATGTGCAACACAATTGAGATAGTACTGATTATCTGATAGGCACTTACTGAATTTTTATTATTTCTCTGATAACTGGAAGAAATCAGAAGGCTTCCCAGAAAAATGCTTCTTCAGAAAGTTTCTGACTTTGACTGCATCTTACATGGTATAGACTTTTCCCTTGCTTATAGAAGAATCTAGAGCTCTATCTTGAGAAAAATGAAATTAAAGATTTTTTTCCAGAATATGGTAGTTTGTACTAAATTTTGCTTCAAAAACTAGATAGATAAAAAAGAGAGATCCACACACTCAGATGCATACAAGTACACACACACACATACACACACATACACCTGAATTCAGGATATTGATTTCACTTTACGATCTGCCCTTGCTTGGCCACCAATGTGGGAGCAAGCCCAAACATTATCTATCGGTGTTCCTCATTTCTGTAGCTAGCAGACCACACAGAGGGCAGACCTGGAGGAGACAGCCATTTTAATGATAAGCCAATGCTTAATCCTCTTGCTGCATCATCTTAATATGCAGACAGTATTTTGTTTGATGCCTGAACTGTAAATACAGTTCCACTTGTGATTAATCCTAACAATACCTATTTTTTCCATGGATCTAGTCAAGGATTCACCATCAGCCGCCTATGTTTCCAGCTCTCAGGTCAATCAGGTGAACCCATGAAAACATGCTGATTAAACTGTTTTATCCTTTTTGGACTGACCTGACTCCAGTGAACCCTTTGCAGAGGTGCCAATGGAAGCTGACAATCAGGGAAGGAGGGATGACTCTGTGCTGACTATTATGTCCCCTGTGCTGTGCTGTCCCTGGACTGTCTAGGACCTGGTTATTAAGGTGATGAGAAAGAGGCGATGACTTCTTTTAGATTCAGAACCTTTCACCTATTGAAATACACACCTTTTAATTCCAAGACTTCCGTCATTATTCACATCCCTCACCCAATGAGTAAATAAATTCTAGCTCATTCTCCCTTTTAGGATGGACTGGAAACATTTGGAACAATTAAGTATTAATAATTTCACTGTACTTTCTTAAAGCTCTAACCATACTGGAGTAACATATCGCTTACTTTCAAGTTCAAGGTTCCCTCTATGCTTCTAGGCTTCCCTGGTGGCTCAGATGGTAAAGTGTCTGCCTACAATGCAGGAGGCCGGGGTTCGGTTCCTGGGTCAGGAAGATCCCCTGGAGAAGGAAATGGCAATCCACTCCAGCATTCTTGCCTGGAAAATCCCATGGACAGAGGAGCCTGATAGGCTACAGTCCATGGGGTCACAAAGAGTCAGACACGACTGAGCAACTTCACTTTCTATGCTTCTATCATGCAATCTGGTAGGGCTGATAGATACAGCAATACAAAATAAACGAAAAAGGATGCATTATTATCTTTGAATTTTAGACAAGAAATGAGTATTTGTCTCAAATACTGCATGGGACACATTTCTAGGAAAGGGCTCTTTACTGTTTAACCCACATTCAGATTTAACTGAGTGACCTGCATTTTACCTGGCAGTTCTCACTGGTGGTCAAAATGTGACATATGGATCTATACACTTATCACCTAAGGAACACCTTGGGAGTAAATTTAAGCATGAAGGAGAAGATAATAGAATACGCCAATGGCCTTCAATCTCAGCGGGCTGGCATGGATCTTGTTGTTGTTGTTGTTTACCCTTTTTCTTGCAGCCTGTTCAAGGTCCGGGAGGAGCGCTTAAAACCAGGCTCACCTTGCTAGCGATTTGTCCATTGGTAAAGAAACAATGGCCAAAGGGATCATTTACCGTATTTTTTTTCCATGCTGGACTCACCTGCCTTCTTGTCCAGGAGGCCTGGCTGCAGCATTGTTCTTCTGTGCTCCTTTTCCAAAGGAGAATCCAGGCGTGGTAATTGCCGGGTGGCAGCTCCGCTAAACGGAGGTGGACGACAGCTGGGAGTGAGGCACGTTCTAGAAGGAGAGGTTTGGGTTTCCATTGTAGTCAAGTCATAATCTTGCACCCCTCCATCTGCACTAACTTTTGTTTTTGGTCTCAGGCAATTGGCTAGCGCTGAAAACATAAACACCCTCGTGCGCTTGCCCTTATCATTTTCCTTTTATGTTGGTTTAGAAAATACACCTGAGAGACCAAAGGCACACAATGAACCCAGCAATTACCAACCACTACAGGCAGGAGGCAAACGCTCAAGCAACAAGACACCAGACACCGGAGGATGGGCCGCTGCTGGCTTCTGACCTGCCCCCCGGGGGCCAGGCTCCGGATCTGAGTCTAAGGCTCCCTCCCACTTCTGTCCTGGGACAGCTGACTTCAGTGCTGCCCAAAGATGGGGAATTTAGGAACTTTCTCTCCTGATTTATTTTGGGTAAACACCAGGTACAGATCATGCACGGTGCTGGGAAAAAGATTTAATAAAGGGAAAGAGGCAGGACATAACTAGCTTATCATCTATGAAATGCTACTTGAGAAATTGTTAAAAGGAAAAATAGATCTCTTTTTCTCCCCAGGTATGGCTTTGACAGAAAAGTCCCAAAGGGGCATTAGGAAGTGGAAGGGGAGGAGGGGTGATGGGGAGACACACTTAGAAACATCACCTCCTTTTCACAGCTCAGGGACTGAAACTTGCACGCATTCAACAAGCATTTATTCAGCATATTCTCTATGTCTGGCACTGCTGTAGTGAGCAAGATAGACAAAACTGCCTGTTCCAGGGCAAGGTAGCCTAGAACAGAGGTTACAGATGTGTGCGTATATATGTACATATGGTTTCCCAGGTGGCTCAGTGGTAAAGAATCCACCTGCCAATGCAGGAGATGCAAGAGCTGAGGGTTCTATCCTGGGGTCGAGAAGTTTCCCTGGTGAAGGAAATGGCAACTCACTCCAGTATTCTTGCCTGGGAAATCCCATGCACAGAAGAGTCTGGTGGGGTGCAGTCCATGGAGTTGCAGAGTCAGACATGACTGAGCATGCACATACACACACACACACACACACACACACACATTTTTCCGATTCTTTTCCACTACAGGTTATTACAAGATACTGAGGATAGTTTTCTGGGCTACACAATAAAAATAAGTTCTTCCTTCAAGTAATTCTTTAAAAATTATCAGAATGACATCAATGATATGAGCCAGCTTTCAGAACATGCGGAAAGCACATTGACCATCCTGAACTAGAAATCAAAATTATCCTGTTGGGTGGTTAGACTGGATTCTTGTCCAGAACACTCTCTGAGGTCCTCTGGGCCTCACAATCACATATAAAAAAATTCCTTTCTTGCTTAGTCTGCCCTGACCTTGGCACCAATGGGGCTGCTTTTCAGCAGACAGGGAGCAGAACCACAGCCAACATGTAGCTGGCGAACAATGTGGGGCAGAACTCAATTGCTGTGGTCATAAGTCTTGAGATGTGGGTAGTCTGTGGCCATGACCTAGCCCATCCTGTCTGATATAGTGGCTACAGCCAATATCCACCTAACTCGTGGTTGTCTCTCTTTCTCTGAGGTCAATTCTTCCTTTTGTGTAAGCTGGTTATAATACAAAGTTTCATGTACTAAAAAGTAAGAGTTGTGTCTAGAACAACCCTTGTCCCCTTACGAAATGATTATGGACCCAACACTCATGCAATGATCTAAGTTCACCATTCTTTCACTCATTCACTGGACCTTTGACTAACAAACACCCAGTCTATAGTACTTTCTGGGCTGAGTGCTTGGGGAAGCAGAAAGGCAGTTCAGAAATACGTACAAGTCAGGGTTCCTGTCTTCCAAAGCTTATCAAGACAGCAGAAAACATTTGTTTTAAGACACAAAAAATTTTAAACATTCATTATGTGCTGTGTAAGGTAACGTTTTGCTTAGCTTTTACCATCTACCCTCCAGTTCAAGTCCTGGCCCCTAGTTATAATATTTCATAAGGTGCTATTGACTTATAATATTTTAGAAGGTGATATTAACTTCCCTGGTCGCTCAGAGGGTAAAGCGTCTGTATACAATGCAGGAGACCCGGATTCGATCGCTGGGTTGGGAAGATCCCCTGGAGAAGGAAATGGCAACCCTCTCTAGTACTCTTGCCTGGAATATCCCATGGATGGGAGAGCCTGGTAGGCTTCAGTCAACAAGGGTCGCAAAGAGTCGGACACGACTAAGCGACTTCACTTTCACTTTCATTGACTTAGTGGTTACCCTAACTAGTAACCTTTATAAGCTGCTGCTGCTGCCAAGTCGCTTCAGTCGTGTCCGACTCTGTGCGACCCCATAGACGGAAGCCCACCAGGCTCCCCTGTCTCTGGGATTCTCCAGGTAAGAACACTGGAGTGGGTTGCCATTTCCTTTATAAGGGTTACAACTTAAACCACATCCCTCCCTCCTTAGCTTTCCATGATAATCAGTGCCTTTAATTAAAATAATCTTTCCCCAGTGTCCCCTCTATCTTCTCAATACTGTTCAGTTCAGTTCAGTCGCTCAGTCGTGTCCGACTCTTCGTGACCCCATGAACCGCAGCACGCCAGGCCTCCCTGTCCATCACCAACTCCCGGAGTTCACTCAGACTCACATCCATCGAGTCAGTGATGCCATCCAGCCATCTCATCCTCTGTTGTCCCCTTCTCCTCCTGCCCCCAATCCCTCCCAGCATCAGAGTCTTTTCCATTGAGTTAAATCCTCGCATGAGGCAGCCAAAGTACTGGAGTTTCAGCTTTAGCATCATTCCTTCCAAAGAAATCCCAGGGCTGATCTCCTTCAGAATGGACTGGTTGGATCTCCTTGCAGTGGTTAGTTACCTCTTATTGGCTATTCACTCCTCAGTAACTTTTCTTTTCTGGGAAGATATCTAAAGTAACCAAAATCTTTCCAGGTTTTGACACTCTATTATTTTTTTTGGAAAAGAAGATAATTTTTTTCCTGCTGTTTTCCTTCCAAAAAACATCCAAGTAATAAACACTGAAGACATATTTCTGATTGCCATTAACATCTGGCTAGAACTTTCCATATAACAGGGTCAGTCTTCTGTTTCTTTTCCCTCATCATCCACTTGCACTTGGGTTGTTATACACACTGGGTTCCAGAAGTAGGGGAGTAAAATTCCTCAACTTTTAAAGTAAAATTTCCAGGAACCTGGGTATATTACGCATTAATTGCCAAATGACTGTGCTTTTAATAGGTCTAAACTCTTAAACTGGAGAAGGAAATGGCAACCTACTCCAGTATTCTCACCTTGAGAATGCCATGGACAGAGGAGCCTGGCAGGCTATAGTCACATAAGGTCACAAAGAGTCAGATACAACTGAAGTGACGTAACACAAAACTCTAAAACAAATATATGTAATATTTCATGTAAGTATGGACAAATGAAGTTTGCATCTCATCAGAGTAAGGAGTTAGACTAAAAATATGATGATGATAACAAGAAGTAATTTTTCTTCCTCTGGTGGCCATTTTTTCACTAGGAATGTTTTCTTCTATGAACAGAGAAGGAGAAGAATGATCGTGTTTATTTCCATTGTCAAATTAATAACCTTTGATAATTTAAAAACTCTTCCTTTATAAAAAATTAAAAATGAAATGATAGGAAAGCACTTGATGTGTCTTTGACACATATGATATGTGACAGGTGACCTCTTGATTTCATCAACAGTGGAATCCACTGTGTTTAATAATTAGACTGAGTGAGTAAGGGAAAGTCGTTCAGTCGTGTCCGACTCTTTGCAACACCATGGTCTGTTCATGGAATTCCCTAGGCAAGAATACTGTAATGAGTTGTCATTACCTTCTCCAGGGCATCTTCCAGGACTGACCTGGGGATCAAACTAGGGTGTCCTGCATTGCAGGTGGATTCTTTACCATCTGAGCCACAAGGGAAGTCTATAATAGCAATGATCTCTGTTTGACCCCTGCTAAGTGCTTTACGCTAATTTAATTCTCACAACCCCGTATTTAGCCCCATTTTATAGATGGGAAAACTGAGGCATAAAGAGACTAAGCAATTTATAAGACCACACAGATAGAAAGTTGGGGAGCCAGAGTTGCAAACCTAGGTAGTCTGGCTCCAAATTCCATGCAAGCCTTCACTATAAAATAGTGCTTAGAGTATTCCAAGCCTTCATCCTTACTCTGTTTTTATTCTCAATCCAAGAATCAGCTAAGATTAGGAAAGAGAAGATTTGTTTCAACAGGAATTCAAACTTCACATGCTTTGTGGATCAGCACTAGGATCATTTGCTTGAGGTTAATAGAAATATTTTCACTCAAGTTCAGAGGGTTAGTAGGAGGTGGTTCCCACATTTTATTGTCTTTCTTGTCTCCACAATATGCATTATTTACAAGATGTTTAATTATACTACAAAGGGGTCATATGTTCCCTTTGGAGATTTAAATAGCATTTTTCAGGGATAATATGAGTTTACCATGCCCAGGCCTGCATGTGTCCTTGTCTTTATAAAACATAGGATGAATTCAGGTCATTTTAGATCTTGTTCAACAAGGAAAGAGGATGATTTAGCAGTTAACTAGATTGTCTGTGAGGTAATTAAAAATGAAATCTTTCCTTCCTCCAAATTATGTGGGCACTTTTTAACCATTCATGCGATGAATATTGTGTACCACCCTGGCTACCCATGCCCACACCTTATCTTCCCTGACAGACTGTAATATGAGACTTGCAAAGGGCCTGTCTCAGTCACTGTTTTAGTACCTTCAGGTCTTAGAAAGTCACAGGGTCCCATCACTTTTTTGTTGACCAGTATGGATAATGGCAACCCCACTCCAGTACTTTTGCCTGGCAAATCCCATGGACAGAAGAGCTTGGCAGACTACAGTCCATGGGGTTGCGAAGAGCTGGACATGGCTGAGTGACTTCACTTCTCACTTTCATGCATTGGAGAAGGAAATGGCAACCCACTCCAGTGTTCTTGCCTAGAGAATCCCAGGGACAGAGGAGCCTGGTGGGCTGCTGACTCTGGGGTCGCACAGTGTCGGACACAACGGAAGTGACTTAGTGGCGGCAGCAGCAGCAGCATGTCCACAATTAGGCTGAATTTAAAGTGTCCTCCCATCCTGAGTGCCTTTAGCAATGAACGTTTATCACTGTTCTTGAGTCTGTGAGTCAGTGGTGCTCACTCATGCATCTTCTATCAGCTGCAGATTGAGTGGGGAGCTTTACTCATCTTGGCCGAACTCGCTTTCTGGTTGGGAGTTGGCTAATTTAGGACAGCCTCAGCTAGGATAGCCAGGCTGTCTTCCACGTGGCCCCCTGTCCTCCAGGACACCCACCTAGGGAGGTTCTCATGGAGACGACAGCGATAGAGAGCCAGAAGAAACACACCTAACTGGGAACTGGCAAGTTATCATTTCTACTGCATTCTATCAGCTGAAGCAAGTGAGCAGGCCGGGCACTGTTGAAGGGGTAGGGGAGTAAGCTGCATGTCTCAATGGGAAGAGCAGCAGAATCCCATTATAAAGGACATGTCCACCAGGAGGGGTGAAGAGCTTTGGCCATCCTTGAAATCAATCTGCCACCACTGGAATAAATAAATGAATTGTGTCATGAAATGGGGGAAAAAAGAAAAGGGTGGAGCAGCTGGTTAAGATCCTTGCCCTTTCCATAGATACTGGATCATGAACATGTCGTATCTTGCCGTGTCATGTCATGTCATTCCCCCGTCTCCTCAAGGTTGTTGGGGAAATCTAACGGAATAAAGCATCCTGAATTGCTTTGTAAATTATAAACCTCAATGCATGTGTGAATCATCAGTGCTGTTATTTTATTTAAGGTTGAGCAGCGTCTCGACAACCCGAAAGAACCTTGTTATTGACAGATGCTGAATAGCACCCGAAAAGAATACGTAAATCTTCTTAAGCTGCCTTTTTTTCACTTTCCTCCTGAGAATCAGGGATGGTGCTGTCTCGTGTAGGGGGCGTCACGGGACCCCTTCTGAAAGCTGTCACACTCACCTCTCATATGCTCCTGCCCTGGGTGCTTCTCACACCAAAGGACAGAGGCATACAGAACATCCGACTTCTCTATTTGTTTCTGCTTGACGGATTATCAAGCTTTCTAAAAAAAGAAAGTCACAGCTTCTCCTCTTCCAGATTTTGTGAGGCCACATCCCTCTTTACTGCTGTCTAGGATGATTTTTACGGCCCTTGTTGAAGTGAGAAATAGTCTCTGGTGATATTGAAAACAGTTCTCCCTTGGTGTCCATAGAGGATTGGTTCCAGGAGCCCCCGTGTGTGCATACTCAGTCACTAAGCTACGTCAAACTCTGTGCGACTCCATGGACTGTAGCCTGCCAGGCTCCTCTGTCCATGGGATTTTCCAAGCAAGAATCCTGGAGTGGATTGCCATTTCCTTCTCTAGGGGATCTTCCCGACCCAGGGTCAGAACCTCCCACAGATACCAAAATCCATGGGTGCTCAAGTCTCTTTTTTAATTGCCCAATTGAATATAAATGAATATAGTCAGCCATCCATAGGTGGGATGCAAAATCTGAGGATACAGCTACAGAAGGCGAGTCAATTGTATTTACCAATTGGATTTGAATGGGTGGATTTCCCCTTCTTGTGACAGCCCTTGTGATTAAAATCGAGATGCATTTTGCGTGAAAGACTCTTAGGGAGTCTCTTACATACCTCCCCCCCCCCACCGCCCTGGGGAATCTGGCCCTGTTTATGAGCCAAGTGTGAATGCAAATATTTAACACATTGCTAGAAATGACATTTAGGGGAAATAGGCCCAGCACTGATTTCATATGTGTAGGGAACTGCCCTCACTGTTTTTCCCCACATTCAGAACTCTAGTCAGCAACTGAGGCCTCTGAGAGGCTCCCCAGGGGTGTTCATGGTGCCTGAGAGCATGTGTCAATTCAGTTCAGTGGTTCAGTTGTGTCTGAGTCTTTGCAACCCCATGGACCATAGCATGCCAGGCTTCCCCGTCCATCACCAACTTCCGAGAGTGTGTGTGTGAGTGTTTGCTAAGTTGCTTCAGTCGTGTCCGACTCTTTGTGACCCTGTGGACCGTAGCCCACCAGGCTCCTCTGTCCAGCAGCATTCTCCAGGCAAGGATGCTGGGGTGGGTTGCCATGCTCTCCTCCAGGGGATCTTCCCAACCCAGAGATCGAACCAAGGTCTCTTACGTCTCCTGCATTGGCAGGCAGGTTCTTTACCACTCAGCCACCTGGGAAGCCCAAGTGCCTATGGGATCCCAAATTAAAAGACCTTGCCAGCAAGAGAGGCTAGAGAGAATTTGTTGCTCTGGATTCCCCAAAAGATTTACCATGGCCTGTAAAAATCCTAAATCCCAAATTACCTTAAATGGCAGTACACATTGTACATAAACCAATGGGACACGCAAACCCTCAACAAGCTTTTTTTTTCCTCCGGTCTTCCTGGCATTGACATAACCCACACACTCCAGGAAGTTCAACCTGCCATTCATTTATTAACCAAACCCAAGGCAAGGGCTATACCAGTTCTGCACAGACAATTGTTAATTCTTTTGAAATGGAGCTGCTTCTTTCACTGGGGCTGCCTTAAGGCAGATGGGGAAAAAAAGCCGGCTGGCTTTTGACTTCTTAATATACAAGCCAACACTTACCTTTTCCTGGCTCCCTGTCCTTGTGCTGTCTTTGCAGAGGGGCTAGAGTTCAGAAAATTGCCTTGGAGGAGCAGGTCATTCTCTTGACTTCCTTCGAGCGCCATCGTGCTGTGTTGTCAAGGCGAACCGTGGGAGGGGAAGGTGGCGGGGTCTCTGGGGGTGGATCCCAGAGCTGCTGGACCCTCTGGCCAACAGCAGCAGCGAAGTCGTGGAGAAAAGACAGCACTGTCCTTTTTTCATTAAGTGTATTTATAAACATACCGAACATGAAACATTCTTCCTTTCTTCACAGTGATGGATGATTATATGTCTATGAAATGTTTTCATTTATTTGGCGCCAGGGTAATCAAAATCAGTTGAAACTGTCCCACTGAAGGGAAAGAAAACAAGGAGGCGTGGGACAGCCCATGTTCCTTGCCTCCTGCTCTGCAAGGGTAGTAGCTGGCAGAAGCGCTGGCTTCGCAAAGAGCACCCTCTCCAACTGGTAATTACTCCCAGTCGCGTTCAGGGCTGCCATCCACAGAGGCTGCGGCTCTGCAGGACGTTCAAAGCCGTCGCCTCCTCTCTGGGAGCCGTGTGGGAGCGCCAGGGCCAGCCTGTGCGTGACTCTGTTTAGGCTGAGAAAGAGCTGCTCCCAGGAAACCTTTGTGAATGAAGCTCTCGTGCTTTCAAGTCTGCCCTGGCCCGTGTTCTGGGTCAGCCGTCCTGATCTCCGACATCCTGTTTAAACTGGTGTTTTCCACTACACGCAGACAAAACGATTTCTATTCTAAGCTTGCAACGATCCTGCAAAGACAGGCAAGGGGGATTAGGTGGGGAAGTGGGGTTGACCTGCTAGGGAGAAAAAATACAGGAAGCAGAGGCCTGATTCCTCCTTTGGATGGGGCTCCTTGGACAGCTAAGGAACTTGGTTCTTTGTTTTGCAAAACCGACGTTCCTGTGGAAAGGCCACTGTTTCGGTGAGCTTATCCAGCCTAAACCACAGAAGGGTTTTGCTAACTTCTGGCTATCTCTCTGCTTTATAGGTTGTGATACAGGCCAGTTGAGAAGCAGGAGGGCTAAGATCCTCAGTGGGTAAAGAAAACACGATTTCCCTGGTCTCAAATCATCATCACCTTTCAAGAAAATCATTTGAATACTAGAGCAAGGAAGAGACTTTCATTTCTTGAATACATGTGGGGATTTTTTAAAGTGAATTGAAAAAATCTCTTTAGAGTGTAAATACATATATATATATAAAATTAAAACAGGCAGAGTCCTGAGTGATCCTTTCAAAGCAGGCTCAGAAAGGCATGACTGTTAACGTGTTGTCTCCAAAGTTACAAGATGAAGAAGGATTTGGAGAGGGTCTTTCCAGAACTTTCCGGTGTATGCTAAGTCGCTTCAGTCATGTCCGATTCTTTGCGACCCTTGGACTGTAGCCCGCTAGGCTCTTCTGTCCATGGGGATTCTCCAGGCCAGAATACTGGAGTGGGTTGCCTTGCCTTCCTCCAGGGGATCTTCCTGACCCAGGGATTGAACCTGAGCCACTTGATTCTCCTACATTGGCAGGCGGGTTATTTAAAACTAGGCCCACCTGGGAAGCCTATATCTAGTTTTAAAAAAACTATGATTTCAGCTACAATGTAGAAACCACTGTCCTAGATAAACAGACTGCATTTATTCTGTAGTCGTTAGCTAATTAGTGACCTCTCCTGGGACTTTTAAGATTCTGACATTGGAGTTCCCAGATTCTTCAAGTAAGAGAGGCTAATTACTTGATAAACTTGACCTACAAGGAAGCAAAGATTTTACCTTTGTGCCATGCCAGGGCATGAAGTTGGCATTTTTACGTATGAAATCTGAATAAAAATTATAAAATTAAAAATTTTCCTGGGGGTTCAGTGGTTAAGCATTTGCCTTCCAGTGTATGGGGGATGGGTTCAACCCCTAGTCAGGGAGCTGAAATCCCATATGCCTCAGGGCCAAAAAAAAAACAAAACATAAAATGAAGCAATATTGTAACAAAGTCAATAAAGACTTTGAAAAAAGTCCACATCAAAAATATATTCTGTAAATTCCTCTATCTGATATGCAGACATCTTTTCTGTGGGGAGCAAAGGGGGAAAAATGACCACTGAGTAACCAATATTCCTTCCTATTGTTTTCATACATTCCCATGTTTAGGTGTAAACTTTGGAGGTGCCCAATTTCTAAAAGTAAGCCAGCATAAATCTCAAATAACAGAGTGCATTATTGGAGATATTTAAAATTACTCCTGGAATTTTGGAACAGTTTGAAAAAGACAAATACAGGAGTGGCATAAGGTATTCTGTTTCATCTTATCTTTCCATAATTAAGAATTAACCACTATGGTAAAAAAATACCTTGGTAATACTTATAAAAGAAGGTGTGAGGAGACTCTGGCTCAAAAAGAGGTGGTTTGAAAAATGCATAGGGCGTCAACCCTGATTTCAAATGTTTAGCTCTTCAATTACTTGATATGAAAACTGTTACTTCACTAAGAGAGGAACTGATTAATTCAGAAACTGGTAGCAACCAACTTCCTCCCAGTGAGTTGCAATGATATCACCCCCAAGGTCCGAGGGTATGCTAAATACAATTTCAAAATAGCCAATCACATCGGCTGAGATGAAGTGGCCACAGCCAACCCCATCGCTCATCCTTCATCGTCCAGCCCCATGACCTCAGCCTTCAGGAAGCATCAGAGTGAGCAAAACCAGGGGCATCCAGCCAAGTCTTAAACAAATCCCTGAGACGCCTTTATCTCTGGATGAATAGATCATGTTAAGGATTTCTATGGCAGAAGTGGGTCCTATAGAATGTACACCTTTGGTGTCTTTTTTAGGTAATATGTTTCCTTCCTGGACAGAGCCCACTGATTTATTCTAGAATAAGCATTTTCTATTTTTATAGATTTTTTTTTCCATTTTACTTAGAATTTTATCTGAAGTGTGAACAAACCCTCAAATGTTTTACTCGAACTGAGAGGAAAGAACCCTTTAATCAGAGTTTAACTAACTGGTTTTATTTGCCAACAGATTACATATTTCACAAAGAGAGCCAGCTGCCACCACTCCCACTTGGTTAGTTCCCAGTGGGTTCTAATCTCTTCATTTCTGCCTGTAGCTTCTTTCAGGTTTAGCCAAATGTACTTCCTTCTCCCATTCACCAGCAATCATTCTTACTATAAAAGACTCAATTTCTTTAAATATACACAAGGCCTCATACACACTGTCACTTATATTCAGGAGAGGCTATGTAATTTGTGAGGCCCAGTTCAAAGTGAAAATATGGGTCCTTTGTTATAAAGAATTTCAAGATGGCCATGAACTTATTAACAATTTAAAAATGGTGACAACAGAATTTCAAGAGCATTAAACCAAGAGCGAGGGAGGCCCTTTTGAGATGAGTCCTTCTGGGTTGCCTGCCTGTGACACCAGCCCCAACATTCACACACACACATCTCTTACAAGTGTGTAGCAGAGAACATGCATACAAAAATCAAATTTTTACTTCGTGCTAAAGCTGTCCTTTCAGCCCAACACCAGTTACCCAAAACTCAGTTGTTATGTGAGCAACAAAAACTTCTATTTCTTACATGAAGATTTCTAGGACATTTATCTCTATTTTTCCCTTCAATCTTCGGAAGTTACTATGCCCAATGTGCCAATATGCAAACAGGCAAAGTCACTTACTCAAGGTCATACTCAATATTTTTTTCTGATTATAAGTGCATTCTAGAGAACATTTGAAAATTGTGTGGATTTAAAACTCATAAGGTATAGTCAATTAGAGATAGCCACTATTAAAGTTTTGGTGATCTTCACGACCCAAATAATCACAATGGTGTGATCACTCACCTAGAGCCAGACATCTTGGAATGTGAAGTCAAGTGGGCCTTAGGAAGCATCACTATGAACAAAGCTAGTGAAGGTGATGGAATTCTAGTTGAGGTATTTCAATCCTGAAAGATGATGCTGTGAAAGTGCTGCACTCAATATGCCAGTAAGTTTGGAAAACTCAGCAGTGGCCACAGGACTGGAAAAGGTCAGTTTTCATTCCAATCCCAAAGAAAAACAATGCCAAAGAATGCCCAGACTACTGCACGATTGCACTCATCTCACACGCTAGTAAAGTAATGCTCAAAATTCTCCAAGCCAGGCTTCAGCAATACGTGAACCATGAACTTCCTGATGTTCAAGCTGGTTTTAGAAAAGGCAGAGGAACCTGAGATCAAATGCCAACATCCACTGGATCATGGAAAAAGCAAGAGAGTTCCAGAAAAACATCTATTTCTGCTTTATTGACTATGCCAAAGCCTTTGACTGTGTGGATCACAATAAACTGTGGAAAATTCTGAGAGAGATGGGAATACCAGACCACCTGACCTGCCTCTTGAGAAATCTGTATGCAGGTCAGGAAGCAACAGTTAGAACTGGACATGGAACAACAGACTGGTTTCAAATAGGAAAAGGAGTACATCAAGGCTGTATATTGTCACCTTGCTTATTTAACTTCTATGCAGAGTACATCATGAGAAACGCTGGACTGGAGGAAGCACAAGCTGGAGTCAAGATTGCTGGGAGAAATCTCAATCACCTCAGATATGCAGATAACACCACTCTTATGGCAGAAAGTGAAGAGGGACTAAAAAGCCTCTTGATGAAAGTGAAAGAGGAGAGTGAAAAAGTTGGCCTAAAGCTCAACATTCAGAAAACTAAGATCATGGCATCCAGTCTCACCACTTCATGGCAAATAGATTGGGAAACAGTGTCAGACTTTATTTTTTTGGGCTCCAAAATCACTGCAGATGGTGATTGCAGCCATGAAATTAAAAGACACTTACTTCTTGGAAGGAAAGTTATGATCAACCTAGACAGCATATTCAAAAGCAGAGACATTACTTTGCCAACAAAGGTCCGTCTAGTCAAAGCTATGATTTTTCCAATGGTCTTGTATGGATGTGACAGTTGGACTATAAATAAAGCTGAGCACTGAAGAATTGATGCTTTTGAGCTGTGGTGTTGCAGAAGACTCTTGAGAGTCCCTTGGACTGCAAGGAGATCCAACCAGTCCATCCTAAAGGAGATCAGTCCTGAATATTCATTGGAAGGACTGATGCTGAAGCTGAAACTCCAATACTTTGGCCACCTGATGCAAAGAGCTGACTCATTGGAAAAGACCCTGATGCTGAGAGGGATTGGGGGCAGGAGGAGAAGGGGACGACAGAGGATGAGATGGTTGGATGGCATCACTGACTCAACAGGCATGGGTTTGGGTGGAGTCCGGGAGTTGGTGATGGACAGGGAGGCCTGGTGTGGTACAGTTCATGGGGTCACAAAGAGTCAGACACGACTGAGTGACTGAACTGAAAGTTTTGATGTGTATGCTTCTATTTTTGTATAATTTCTAATGTCAGGATTTTTTGAGGTTCTTGTATATTTTCCAATACAAGTGGAGATCATATCATCTTTATGGCCTAATAACCTGTTTGACTCAATAATATGACCCAGGCCATCCTGACATTATTAAACACTCTTAGGAAGAATAATTTTAACAACTACGTAGTTTTCCATCATGGTTGGTAAAGAATCCATTTAGGAATGAATGAGAAATAGCAAACAGAGAAAAGATGACCCAATTAATGCTAATTCTTTTTCACATTATGACTATTAAACTTCACAATTGTTTTATACGCTAGATGTTACTGTCTGTAATTCACAGATAAATAAACTAAGGCACCAAGGATTTAAATAATTAGCTACAAATCACACACATTTATTAGGGCAAAGTTGGAATTTGACCCAAGATTGCCTGAAGGTAAGCCTATGTTCAAATCATTCTTCAATAACAGTGATACATAATTTATAATTCTATTCTCAGGAAAGGTCCTTGGGTCAACACAGTAAAATTTAGAGTCTTGAAGATGCTTGAGGTGTGGCAGGTTTTCTGCTATTTGGAAAAGGAAGCCAGACAAGTCCACAGAACAGAGAGTATCTCCAGACGGAGATACTGGCAAATAATGTCCAGGAACAACCTCTGGGCTAAAGACCTATCACTGCAGAAGTTATTTGCTGGTTAATGGGAATTTTGGGGGCCAAAAGGCAGTCATGTTTATACACTAGGAGAACCTAGCAATAAAGGTTGTATGCTCATGAAGAACAAAACTAGGAATAAAGATAGGGACGATGTGTTTCCATGTTAAGAAAGTGGCATTTAGAATTAATCCCCAAGTCATGTGTCTGTTGGACTGGGTGTTTACCCTTTAAGTGAGAATTCAGGACAATTTCAGAAAAAAAAATAATGTGTTCCTAAAAGTTCTCAGAAGAGATCACTTTAAAGTGGTTTCCCTGATGTAATACTGTTTGCCTGTCTCGCTTGCCCCCACCCCAGCCAGACTTAGGCAACTAGTTTCTCACTGGTGTTCTTAGTTCCAGGAGCTTACTCCCAGAGGGGAATGGAAATGATTCTTAGCACGTACACGAGATCCAAAAAACCTGATGATGAGTAAGAATAGCCTGGGCTTCTCTGGTGGCTCAGTGGTAAAGAGTTTGCCTGCCAATGCAGGGTAATCAAAATCAGTTGAAACTGATCAAATTTGGGTTTGATCCCTGGGTGGGGAAGATCCCCTGTGGTAGGAAATGGCAACCCACTCCAGTATTCTTGCCTGGGAAATCCCATGGACAGAGGAGCCTCGCAGGCTACAGTCCAGGGGGTGCAAAGAGTCAGACAAGACTTAGTGACTAAAAGCAACAACAAACAAGAATAGTCTATTACCCACCTTACCTTGACTATAAAATCGCTCCGCAAAGTGAAGCAGATTAGTGGGTAAAGCTTCCTGTGTCTACTATAACCAAGTACCACAGACAGAGTGGGGTATAACAATAGAAATGTCCACTCCCTCCTCTTCTGGGTGCTGGGAATCTGAGATCAAGGTGCTGATGGAGCCATATTCCCTCTGATAGTCCCAGGGGAAGATGCATCCTGCTTCTCCCAGCCTCTGGCAGCTCCAGGTGTCCTTCAGCTCATGGCTACACCATTCCAGTCTCTGCCTCCATCTTACATGGCTTTCTCATGTCTGTGCCTTCTTCTTGTCTGTATCTTTTCCACTTTTTTAAAAAAATTATTATTTACTTGGCTGGTGTTGAGTCTTGGTTGCAGCCTGTGGGATCTTAGTTCCCTGACCAGAGATTGAACCCATGTTTGCTGCATTGCAAGGCAGATTCTTAACCATTGGACCACCAGGGAAGTTACCCTATGTCTTTTCCTCTTTGAACTCTTTTAAGGAGACTTGTCATTGGATTCAGGGCCTGGATAATCCAGGATGATCTCATCTGGAGATCCTTAATTATTGTGTATGTGCTAAGTCACTTTAGTCTTGTCTGGCTCTATGCAACACTATGAGCTGTAGCCCTCCAGGCTCCTCTATCTATGGGATTCTCCAGGCAAGAATACTGGAGTGGGTTGCCATGCCCTCCTCCAGGCAATCTTCCCAGAACAGGGATCGAACTCACATCTTTTACATCTCCTGCATTGGCAGGAGGGTTCTTTACCACTAGCGCAACCTGGGAAAATAGTTTTTCCAAATAAACTTATGTTCACGATTCTTGGAGCTAGCTTATGGAGGTATATTTCGGGAGCCACCATTAATCCCTCTCTAGTGCCAAAACTCAGATGCTGATGTGTCCCTGAGAGAGAGCTGCTGAGCCCTTGGTAGGGCCTTCTTCCCTGGACACAGCTCTGGCAAGGAAGGAAATGCTCAGAGCCGAAGAGTTATTTGGGTTACCCAGGCAGAGAGATCTCTGGCTGTCTCTGAGCTCCCAAGTTCTAGATTCAGTAAAATCACGTCTGTGCACCCCAAGGAGGCATGGAGACCGATGAAAAAGAGGAAGCCATGCCTGAAGGCACCACCCACCTGAGTGGCAAAGGAAATGTTTGACCAGGTGGGGTGATGATCACTTCATCAGATTCAAGCCTAGAGACAGAAGATTACCAAAGACCCAAGGCCTACTTTCCCACCCTGAGTGGACACAGCAGAGCCTAGAACTTTGCGTTTGGCCAACAGGATGCTACTGAATTGGAGAAGATGAGTGTCTGGACCCAGAGACTGCATGGAGAGTCAAAATAGAAATCGAAGTTGTACTTTCCTTACTGTATTAGTCATGGTTCTTCAGAAAAACAGAACTATTAGAGAAGGAGGGTTTATTTTAAGGGATTAACTTATGGGATTGTGAACCTGGTGTGTCTGGAATCAGGGCAGGCCACCAGACTGGAAATTTAGGTCAAAGTTGAGGTGATTGTCTTGAGCCCTCTCATTCCACAGGTCAGCAGGCCAGAAACTCAGGCAGTGTTTCTATGCTGTAGTCTTAAGAGCTCCTTTGTCTTTGGGGGACCTCAGTTTTAGCTCCTAAGATCAGCTTGTTGAATGGGGCTCATGCACATTATAGAGGGTAATCTGCTTGTTAATCACTTCTGAGACCACACCTCTCCAACTACATCTACCAAAGAACTGATGCTTTCAAACTGTGGTACAGGAGAAGACTTTTGACACAACAAGGAGACCAAACCAGTCCATCCTAAAGGAAATCAACTCTGAATATTCACTGGAAGGACTGATGCTGAAGCCACAGCTCCAGTACTTTGGCCACCTGATGTGAAGAGCTGACTCTTTGGAAAAGACTCTGATTCTGGGAAAGATTGAGGGCAGGAGGAGAAGGGGATGATAGAGGATGAGATGGTTGGTTGGCATTACCAATTGAATGGACATGAGTTTGAGCAAACTCTGGGAGATGGTGAGGGACCGGGAAGCCTGGCATGCTACAGTCCATGGGGTCACAAAGAGTCTGACACGACTGAGCAATGGAACAACGACAACATCTAGCCTGATGTTTGACTCAATGGCATTGCGCTGTAGCCTAGTCAAGTTGACACATAAATTAACTATCACATTTCCAGACTGCAGCATGTGGACTTGAGATTCCAACTTGTTCTTCAGTACTCCTGAGCACCTAGTAAGTGTCAGGCGTTGCAGTCAGGCCAGCCGTGGCCTCTGCTGCCAGAGTTTACCATTGACCCATCAATCTAGGTCAAACTGGGCGGGGGTTATAACATCTGGAGGCATTGCGAGAATACCTCGAGGGGTCTTGATTGACAGCTGTGGGGCCTGGGAAGATTTTCTCCTGACTTGGAGGACAATAGATGTGAGTCACAAGAGGTGAGGAAGGTGAAAGAAGGAGAGAAAACACAAGCAGAGATGAAATAGTGAAAGAAAAGCATGAGGAGTTTGAGAAATTGAAAAAAAAAATCATTAAGAGGAAAAGAATGTGAGACTCGTAGTCCTGGAGATATGAGGTTAGAGGGGTGAGTGAGCATGGGGACCAACCATTCTGCTCCTCCTCTGAAATGCTGTAGAAGTCACGGCTTAGCTTCAGAGCACTGAGGAGCCACTGAAGGGTGCTGAGCTGGGGGGCGGTGTGATCAGATCCCCTTTGAGAAGAGAGCTCTGACTGCCGTGTGCAAGTGGATTGGAGGTGGGGGTCCGGGTTTGGGTGGTTGAAGCATCCCAATGAGATGTGATAATGCCGGTTAGGGTATGACAGGGGTGGACAGCACAAAGTATTGACAAGAGGACAAGTCAACCAGTGGCTGACTTGGTATTTACAGATACCTTTACAGATCTCTGTTGGGGCTGAGGTGGCTCATCAGGCAGAAATACACTTTCAAATTTGTTATCTCACGTGGGGATGGAATTTGACAGCCTTACAAGTAGTTTATCATCTCATCTCTGATTATCTTTCTACCAGCCTTTCCGCTCCTCTCCCCAGCCTTAATTCTTGAGATTAGAATCAGATACTATCTTCCTTTCTCAAATGTTTGATGTCTAAGTCAGAGTAACGTGCTTTTTTTTTAAGCTGCAAATTAACTTATCGTCAAAGGAACAGATGATCATGTCAGCGTGAAAAGTGCTCCATCCTTAAATCTTTGCAGGACTGTGCATACCCTCAGCAGAACCCCTTCCCAACTCCTCCCTCTCCACACCAGAGGCTGAAATGGTCCCAGTTTACCTTTCTTTGGCAGCCCCTTGCCCTTCATTGAGAAGATGAAAATTGGAATGAATGTAACCGAATGTTATTCAACCTTTCCATATTAAAGTGAACATGAGATCAAATTGTCACTTTTCCCAAACTTTATGTCATTTTGTATTACATTACTTTCCTCATGCCAGGACATAGAGCTCATGTAAATCCAAAATGGAAGGAATCTTCAAATTTTGCCAAGTTTATAATGTGGAGGGAAAAAAAAAAAAAGTCTAGGTGAAGTGCATTTGAACGTGAATGAAACCCCTGCTCTGCCTTGGCAGCAGGATGAAATGAACTCAACTTGTAGTTGGCATTTGGGTTGCTGATGTCCTGAACCACACCTCCTGAGTGGTCCAGATTCTACCAAACCAGAAACACGTTTTGCCAGCTGCCTTCCCCACTCATTTCCAATGTGTGTGCTTGTGCGCAATGGAATCCATATGTTTCTTATCCATTTACACTTAAATCATCAAGATGTTGCTCAACGATGCTTCTGTGATTTACAGATCCTTTCAGTTTTTTTTTTAATTTGAAAAGAGGGAGAATCATATTTTGCAAAGTGTAGACTTGCAACCGCAAATTTGTACAATGAAGAAATATGTGTGTCTGCTGCTTTCTTTCTTTCCTCTTCCAAATTTCAAAGGGGGCATTGCCAACTTGCAAACATATGACTTCCAGAAGCATCTACAGCAACTGCATGGATAAGTCTCCATCTTTTATAACTGCTGTAGTCCTCATCATGGGCAAAGTGTGTGTGTGTGTGTGTGTGTGTGTGTGTGTGTGTGTGGTGGAGGGAGGGCAGGGAGGTAGATGAAGGAAGAATGATTTAGAGAGAAATTGATAAGGAGGAAAAGGAAGGAAGATGCAAAGGGAGGGTGGAAGGGAAGAATTTAAAATTTTGGAACAGATGGAAAATTGATATATTCAGAGGTAAAGGAAGAGAAAATATGTATAATAGAAACAGGTTAAGGCAGCCAACTGCTTAATCATCCACTTGTTAAAAGGATATTTATTATGCAGTGTCTTCTATGTACTGGAGTGTGGCAATATAGATGGTGCTGCTTCTTTGGCACCTCCCCATCAAGAGGCAGGCATATTGCTTCTCCACTTGATGACAAGGTGGCCTGAAGCTTCTGTGACCACTGCGACTTGGCAAAAGTGATGCTAAGGCAGTCCTGGACCTAGCCTTTATGAGCAGTGACATCTGCTGCCTTGGCCTCTAGGAGTCAGCCACCACGCTGAAGCTATGTATAGACCCAGTGAACAGCCCCACACACGCTCCCAGGTGACGGCCAGCATCAACTGTGAGCTTTGTGAGTGTGCCATCTTGGACTCCCAGCCCACGCAAGCCTTCGGATATAAAGATTGCATCACCATTTCATCAGCTCCATGTTTGGAGCCAAAACGTTGTGTTTCTAAAAAAAGTTTTTGTTAACACTAGCTGTCAGGAGTGTTTACTTATACTATATGGTGTATTTAAGATGAATCTTTAAAAATTTCATACCATCACTGGCATGAATAAATGATGTATGTTTTTCTAGGTTATGAATGTTTTCCTTTTAATGACTTCATGTCCAAGTAACTATCATTGCCTTCCTAGAAGCCTTTCCCATTTGCACCACAGTGACTATTCAAGAGATCTTTGCCAGTTTCTATGAGTATGACCCTTGTATTCAATACCGAGTTACTATCTATTGGCTACTATCTATCTATCTATCTATCTATCTATCTATCTATCTATCTACGCATCTTAAATATAAAATTCTAAATATGTCTCACACATGCAATATATACATACATAGTAACACTTTATATTTCTTATCTTTTTACTGAAGGATAATTGTTTTACAGAATTTTGTTGTTTTATTTTAAACCTCAACATGAATCAGCCATAGGTATACATATATCTCTTCCCTTTTGAACCTCCTTCCCACATCCTGCCCCATCGCACCCCTCTAGATTGATGCAGAGCCCCTGTTTGAGTTTCTTGAGCCATATAGTGAATTTCTGTTGGCTGTCTATTTTACATATGGTAATGTAAGTTTCCATGTAACTCCTTCCATACATCTCACCTTCTCCTCCATGCTCCACATGTCCGTAAGTCTATTCTCTGTCTGTTTCTCCCTTGTTGCCTTGTAAATAAATTCCTCAGTACCATTTTGTAGATTCTGTATATATGCATTAGAATGCAATATTTAACTTTCTCTTTCTGATTTACTTCACTCTGTATAATAGATTCTAGACTCATCCACCTCATTAGGACTGACCCAAATGCATTCCTTTTTATAGCTGAGTAACATTCCATTGTGTATATGTATCACAGCTTCTTTATCCATTCATCTGTCGATGGGCATCTAGGTTGCTTCCATGTTCTATCTATTGCAAATAGTGCTGCAATGAACAATGGGATTCATGTTTCTTTTTCAGCTTTGGTTTCCTCAGGGTATAGGCCTAGGAGTGGGGTTGCTGGGTCATCTAGTGGTTTTACTCCTAGTTTTTTAAGGAATCTCCATACCATCTTTCATACTGGCTGTATCACTTTACATTCCCACCAACAGTGCAAGAGTGTTCCATTTTTTTCCACACCCTCTCCAACATTTATTGTTTGTAGACTTTTTGATGATGGCCATTCTGACCAGTGTGAGGTGATATCTCATTGTAGTTTTGATTTACTTTTCTCTAATAATGAGCAATGTTGAGCATCTTTTCATGTATTTGTTAACCATCTGTATGTCTTCTTTGGAGAGGTGTCTGTTTAAGTCTTTTACCCGCATTTTGATTGGGTTGTTTGTTTTTCTGGCATTGAGTTGTATGAGCTGCTTGTATATTTTGGAAATTAATCCTTTGTCACTTGTTTCATTTACTATTATTTTGTCCCATTCTGAGGACTGTCTTTTCACCTTGCTTATAGTTTCCTTTGCTGTGCAAAAGCTTTTAAGTTTAATCAGGTCCCACTTGTTTACTTTTGTTTTTATTTCTATTACTCTAGGAGGTAGGTCATAGAGGATCTTGCTTTGATTTATGTCATTGAGTGGTCTGCCTGTTTCCCTTTAAGAGTTTTATAGTCTCTGGTCTTACATTTAGGTCTTTAATCCATTTTGAGTTTATCTTTGTGTATGGTGTTAGGAAGTGTTCTAATTTCATTCTTTTCCATGTAGCTGTCCAGTTTTCCCATCCCCATTTATTGAAGAGGCTGTCTTTGCCCTGTTGTATATTCTTGCCTCTTTGTCAAAAATAAGGTACCTATAGCTGCATGGGTTTGTTTCTGGGCTTTCTATCTTGTTCCATTGATCTATGTTTCTGTTTTTGTGCCAGTACCATACTGTATTGATGACTGTAGCTTTGTAGTGTAATCTGAAGTCAGGAAGGTTGATTCCTCCAGCTCTATTCTTCTTTCTCAAGACTGCTTTGGTTATTTAGGGTCTTTTGTGTTTCCATATGAATTGTGAAATGTTTTGTTCTAGTTCTATGAAAAATGCCATTGGTAATTTGATAGGGGTTGCATTGAATCTGTAGATTGCATTTGGTAGTATAGACATTTTCACAATATTGATTCTTCCTACCCAGGAACATGGAATATCTCTCCATCTGTTTATGTTGTCTTTGATTTCTTTCATTAGTGTCTTATGGTTTGCTGTGTACAGTTCTTTCTTCTCCTTAGGTAAGTTTATTCCTAGATATTTAATTCTTTCTGTTGCAATGGTGAATGGGATTGATTCCTTAATGTCCCTTTCTGAGTTTTCATCATTGGTATATAGGAATGCAAGTGATTTCTGTTTATTGATTTTGTATCTTGCAACTTTGCTAAGTTTACTGATTAGCTCTAGTAATTTTATGATAGTATCTTTAGGGTTTTCTATGTACAGTATCATGTAATCTGCAAACAATGAGAGCTTTACTTCTTCTTTTCCTATCTGCTGCTGCTGCTGCTAAGTCACTTCAGTTGTATCCAACTCTGTGCGACCCCATAGATGGCAACCCACCAGGCTCCCCAGTCCCTGGGATTCTCCAGGCAAGAACAATGGAGTGGGTTGCCATTTCCTCCTCCAATGCATGAAAGTGAAAAGTGAAAGTGAAGTTGCTCAGTCATGTCTGACTCTTAGCGACCTCATGGACTGCAGCCTACCAGGCTCCTCCATCCATGGGATTTTCCAAGCAAGAGTATTGGAGTGGGGGGCCATTGCCTTCTCCACTTTTCCTATCTGGATTCCTTTTATTTCTTTTTCTTCCCTGATTGCTGTAGCTAGGACTTCCAGAACTATGTTGAATAATAGGGGTGAAAGTGGATACCCTTGGCTTTTTCCTGATCTTAGGGAGAATGCTTTTAGTTTTTTACCATTGAGAATAATGTTTGCTTTGGCATATTGAATATGGCCTTTACTATGCTGAGGTAGGTTCCTTCTGTGCCCATTTTTTGAAGAGTTTTGATCATAAATCATTGCTAAATTTTGTCAAAGGCTTTTTCTGCATCTATTATCATATGGTTTTTAATCTTTCAATTTGTTAATATAGTGTATCACATTGATTGATTTGCATATATTGAAGAATCCTTGCATTCCTGGAATAAACCCAACTTGATCATGGTGTGTGAGCTTTTTGATGTGTTGCTGAATTCTCTTTGCTAAAATTTTTTTGAGGATTTTTGCATCCATTTTCATCAGTGATTGATATTGGCCTGTGGTTTTCTTTTTTTGTGTTGTCTTTGTCTGGTATTGGTATCAGGTTGATGGTGGCCTTGTAGAATGAGTTTGGAAGTGTTCTTCCTCTGCAATTTTTTGAAAGAGTTTTAGAAGGACAGGCATTAGCTCTTCTCTAAATGTTTGATAGAATTCTCCTGTGAAGTCATCTGGTCCTGAGCTTTTGTTTTTTGGGAGATTTTTGATTACAGCTTCAATTTCAGTGCTTGTAATTGCATTGTTCATAATTTCCATTTCTTCCTGGCTCAGTCTTGGAAGATTGAACTTTCCTAAGAATCTTCCATTACTTCCAGGCTATCCATTTTATTGCCATATAGTTCTTCATAATAGTCTCGTATTTTTCTGCATTGTCTGTTGCAACCTCTCCCTTTTCCTTTCTAATTTTGTTGATTATATTCTTCTCTCTTTTCATCTTGATGAGTCTGGCTAAAGTCTTGTCAAATTTGCTTATCTTCTCAAAGAACCAGCTTTTAGTTTTATTAATCTTTAATGTTGTTTCTTTCATTTCCTTTTCATTTCTTTCTGCTCTAATCCTTATGATTTCTTTCCTTCTAATTTTGGAGATGTTTTGTTCTTTTTTTTTCCAGTTGTTTTAGGTGCAAAGTTAGGTTGTCTATTTGATGTTTTTCTTATTTCTTGAGGTAGGATTGTATTGCTATAAACTTCCCTCTTAGACCTGCTTTTGCTACATCCCATAGGTTTTGAGTTGTAATACTTTCATTGTCATTTGTTTCTAGAATTTTTTTTTAATTTCCTTTTTTAATTTCTTCAGTAACCTCTTGGTCATTTAGAAACATATTGTTTAATATCCATGTGTTTGTGTCTCTTACAGTTTTTTTTTTTTCTTCCTGTAATTGATATCTAGTCTCATAGCATTGTGGTCAGAGAAGATGCTTGATATGATTTCAATTTTCTTAAATTTCCTGCGGTTTGATTTGTGACCCAAGATGTGGTCTATCCTGGAGAATGTTCCATGTGCCCTTGAGAAGAAGGTGTATTCTTCTGCATTTGGATGGAATGTCCTGAAGATATCAATGAGATCTGTCTCATCTAATGTATCATTTAAGACCTGTGTTTTCATATTAATTTTCTGTTTTCATGATCTGTCCATTGGTGTGAGTGGGGTGTTAAAGTCTCCTACCATTATTGTGTTACTATCACTTTCTCCATTTATGTCTGTTAGTGTTTGCCTTATGCGTTAAGGTGCTCCTATGTTGGGTGCATAGATATTTGCAATTGTTATATCTTCCTCTTGGATTGATCCCTTGATCATTATGTAGTGTCTTTCCTTATCTCTTCTAACTTTCTTTATTTTAAGGTCTATTTTGTCTGATATGAGGATTGCTACTTCAGTTTTCTTTTGCTTCCCATTTGTATGAAATATATTTTTCCATCCTCTCACTTTCAGTCTATAGATGTCTTTAGGTCTGAAGTGGGTTTCTTGTAGACAGCATATATATGGGTCTTGTTTTTGTATCCATTCAGCCAGTCTATGTCTTTTGGTTGGAGCATTTAATCCATTTACATTTAAAGTAATTATTGATATATATGTTCCTATAGCCATTTTCTTAATTGTTTGTGGTTGATTTTGTAGATCTTTTTTCTTTTATTATATTTTCTGACTATACAAGTCCTTTTAACATTTGTTGTTATGCTGATTTGGTGGTGCTGAATTCTGTTAACTTTTGCTTGTCTGAAAAACTTCTTATTTCTCCATCAATTTTGAATGAGATCCTTGCTGGGTACTGTAATCTTGGTTGTAGATTTTTTCCTTTCAATGCTTTAAATATATCCTGCCATTTCCTTCTGGCCTGCAGAGTTTCTGCTGAAATATCAGCTGTTAAGCATATGGGGTTTCCCTTGTATGTTACTTCTTGATTCTCCCTTGTTGCTTTTAATATTCTTTCTCTGTGTTTAGTCTTTGTTAGTTTGGTTAGTATGTGTCTTGGCATGTTTCTCCTTGGGTTTATGCTGTTTGGGACCCTTTGTGCCTCTTGGACTTGATTGACTATTTCCATGTTGGGGAAATTTTCAGCTATAATTTCTTCAAAATTTTTCTCATACCCTTTTCTTTTCTCTTCTTCTGAGACCCCTATAATTCAAATGTTGGTGCATTTGATATTGTCCCAGGGGTCTTTGAGCCTATCCTCAGTTCTTTTCATTCTTTTTATTTTATTCTGCTCTTCAGAAGTTATTCCCATCATTTTATCTTCCAGCTGATTGATTCATTCTTCTACTTCAGATATTCTATTCTTGATTCCTTCTAGAGTATTTTTTTGATTTCAATAATTATGATGTTTGTCTCTGTATGTTTATTCTTTAATTCTTCTAGGTCTTTGTTAATTGACCCTTTGTTAATTTCTCCATTTTGCTTTCAAGCTTTTTGATCATCTTTACTATCATTATTCTGAATTCCTTTTCAGGTAGCTTGCCTGTTTTCTCTTCATTTATTTGGACTTTTGTGTTTCTGGTTTGCTCCTTCATTTGTGTAGTATTTCCTTGCCTTTTCATTATGTTTTTTTAACTTATTGTGTTGATGTTTCCTTTTCCCAGTCTCCAGGGCTGAATTTTTTCTTCCCTTTGGTTTCTACCCTCCTAAGGTTGGTCCAGTGGTTTGTGTAAGCTTCCTATAGGGTGAGATTTGTGCTGAGCTTTTGTTTCTTTTTCCTCTGATGGGCAAGGCTGAGTGAGGTGGTATACTTGTTGGCTGATGATTGGGTTTATATTTTTGTTGTTTGTTGTTTAGATGAGGTGTACTGGTAGCTGAGTGATGCTGGGTCTTGTATTCAACTGGTTTCCTTTGTGTAAGTTTTCACTATTTGATACTCCCTATGGCTAGTTCAAAATGGATGTCTGGGGAGGCCTCACAAATAGCTATGAAAAGAAGAGAAGCAAAAAGCAAAGGAGAAAAGGAAAGATATAAGCATCTGAATGCAGAGTTCCAAAGAATAGCAAGAAGAGATAAGAAAACCTTCTTCAGCAATCAATGCAAAGAAATAGAGGAAAACAACAGAATGGGAAAGACTAGAGATCTCTTCAAGAAAATCAGAGATACCAAGGGAACATTTCATGCAAAGATGGGCTTGATAAAGGACAGAAATGGTATGGACCTAACAGAAGCAGAAGATAGTAAGAAAAGATGGCAAGAATACACAGAAGAACTGTACAAAAAAGATCTTCATGGCCCAGATAATCACAATGGTGTGATCACTCATCTAGAGCCAGACATCCTGGAATGTGAAGTCAAGTGGGCCTTAGAAAGCATCACTATGAACAAAGCTAGTGGAGGTGATGGCATTCCAGTAGAGCTATTTCAAATCCTGAAAGATGATGCTGTGAAATTGCTGCACTCAATATGCCAGCAAATTTGGACAACTCAGCAGTGGCCACAGGACTGGAAATGGTCAGTTTTCATTCCAATCCCAGAGAGAGGCAGTGCCAAAGAATGCCCAAACTACCGCACAATTGCACACATCTCACATGCTAGTAAAGTTATGCTCAAAATTCTCCAAGCCAGGCTTCAGCAATACGTGAACGATGAACTTCCAGATGTTCAAGCTGGTTTTATAAAAGGCAGAGGAACCAGAGATCAAATGCCAACATCCACTGGATCATGGAAAAAGCAAGAGAGTTCCAGAAAAACATCTATTTCTGCTTTCTTGACTATGCCAAAGCCTTTGACTGTGTGGATCACAGTAAACTGTGGAAAATTCTGAAAGAGATGGGACTACCAGACAACCTGATGTGCCTCTTGAGAAATCTGTATGCAGGTCAGGAAGCAACAGTTAGAACTGGACATGGAACAACAGACTGGTTCCAAATAGGAAAAGGAGAACGTCAAGGCTGTATATTGTCACCCTGCTCATTTAACTTCTATGCAGAGTACATCACGGGAAACGCCGGACTGGAAGAAACACAAGCTGGAATCAAGATTGCTGGGAGAAATATCAAGAACCTCAGATATGCAGATGACACCACCCTTATGGCAGAAAGTGAAGAGGAGCTAAAAAGCCTCTTGATGAAAGTGAAAGAGGAGAGTGAAAAAGTTGACTTAAAGCTCAGCATTCAGAAAACTAACATCATGGCATCTGGTCCCATCACTTCGTGGGAAATAGATGGGGAAACAGTGGAAACAGTGTCAGACTTTATTTTGGGGGGCTCCAAAATCACTGCAGATGGTGACTGCAGCCATGAAATTAGAAGACGCTTACTCCTTGGAAGAAAAGTTTTGACCAACCTAGATAGCATATTCAAAAGCAGAGACATTACTTTGCCGACTAAGGTCCATCTAGTCAAGGCTATGGTTTTTCCAGTAGTCGTGTATGAATGTGAGTTGGACTATAAAGAAAGCTGAGCGCTGAAGAATTGATACTTTTAAACTGTGGTGTTGGAGAAGACTCTTGAGAGTCCCTTGGACTGCAAGGAGATCCAACCAGTCCATTCTGAAGGAGATCAGCCCTGGGATTTCTTTGGAAGGAATGATGCTAAAGTACTTTGGCCACCTCATGTGAAGAGTTGACTCTTTAGAAAAGACTTTGATGCTGAGAGGGATTGTGCACAGGAGGAGAAGGTTCGACTGAGGATGAAATGGCTGGAAGGCATCACTGACTCGATGGACACTAGTCTGAGTGAACTCCGGGAGTTGAACAGGGAGTGATGGACAGGGAGGCCTGGCGTGCTGCAATTCATGGGGTCACAAAGAGTCACACGACCTAGTGACTGAACTGAACTGAACTGAACTGAGGCCTCTCTGTCCATTACCAACTCCTGGAGTTCACTCAAACTCATGCCATCGAGCCATCTCATCCTCTGCTGTTCCCTTCTCCTCTTGCCCCCAATCCCTCACAGCATCAGAGTCTTTTCCAATGAGTCAACCTTTGCATGAGGTGGCCAAAGTATTGGAGTTTCAGCTTTAGCATCAGTCCTTCCAAAGAACACCCAGGACTGATCTTCTTTAGAATGGGCTTGTTGGATCTCCTTTCAGTCCAAGGGACTCTCAAGAGTCTTCTCCAACACCAGAGTTCAAAAGCATCAGTTCTTCAGTGCTCAGCTTTCTTCACAGTCCAACTCTCACATCCACATATGACCACTGGAAAAACCATAGCCTTGACTAGACGGACCTTTGTTGGCAAAGTAATGGCTCTGGTTTTTAATAAGCTGTCTCAATTGGTCATAACTTTTCTTCCAAGGAGCAATCATCTTTCATGATCAAAAAGTCCAACAAAAATAAATTACAATAGATCATTCAGGCAAACAAAGGAAACCAAAAATTTTATTTACCAGAGCAAAACTAACTGAAGCACAAACTGGAAAACAAAGCTGGAAAACAAGGTGCCACCTGGGGAATTAAGCAATGAAAATAAAAGTAACAAATTTGTTGAGAGGAAAGGAAAGAAATAAAAGAAAGAACAAATAGATATGCAAAGTTAAATAGAGGTAGAGGAAGAAGATTTATATATATTAAAGATTAACTGCAAGGGGAAAAGAACAATAAGAAAAGGAAACAAAGAATAAATGTAGAAAAAATAATAATAGGTTTTAAAAATTAAAATTAAAACAGAGAAAGGAAAAAAAAAAAAAAAGGAAACTCCACAGAACTGCAGAAGCCCAATGGAGAGACAGAGGTTTATAACAGTAATAAAAAAATGTGACTGGGGAAAAAAAAAAAGCTCAAAAGCTTAATTAGATTTCATAGTACCAATAAAATTGACAACTACAATGGGGGCAGGGGGGATGAAAAAATCCAAAAAAATCAACAGAACAAGTCAAAACATAAGAATAATAAATGTTTTTCTTAAGTCATTGCTGTCAGAGTCCTTTCCCTCACTGGGAATCACAGTCTACCTCACCTCCCGAGGATGCCCTCCAACACTGTGCTGATCTCTTGACCTGCTGTGGGGACAGCTCAGATTCTATTTGGTCCTACTCCTATGTGTTCTTGCCTCCAATGTCCACAGCTAGAGTGTTTTCTTTTGTGGGAGCTCTCACTGACCTTTTGTATATTCCATAGACACAGAGTCTGTCTAGTTGATCGTATAGATTTTAATCCATATCTTGTAAAGCTGGTGGGAAGGTTTGGGGTCTTCTTCCTTAGCCACCCCTGGGTTTCAATTGTGATTTTATTTCCACCTCTACATGTGAGTCGTTCACTGGGGTTTGCTCCTGAGACTTCCCTGAAGGGCTTGGGTTTGCCCTGTGAGGCCAAGGTGTGGAGGTGGTGCAGCTGCTTGGGTCATAGGGGTTCTGGCAGCACCAGGTCCTCAGGGGAGTTGGTGGCTAGGAAAGCAGGAAATATAGTGCTCTAGAAGGCTATGGCAACTGGTACTGGCAAATGTGCTACAGTATTCTTGCCTGGAGAAGCCCCCTCCCTGAGAGACGCCTGGCGGTCCACAGTCTACAGGGTCGCAAAGACTCTGACACTACCCAAGTGACCCTGTGTGCATAGATGCAAGACTTCTTTTGCCTGTGGCAGCTCTGGGCCAGAGACAGTTGAGCATGAAGGTAGTGCAGCTGCTTGGCTTGCAGGGACCTTGGTGGTGCCAAGTGTGCAGGGACATGGTCTGCCTCTGCCACAGCAGTTATGGCCCTATGAGAGTCTTTTCTGGGGCCTCTTGTGGCTGGCCTCTTTGGACAGTCTTTGTCTGTAGCTCCACCTGATCGGGCACGTAGACGGCTCCCTTACCTGGGCTCCTTCTCTGTTCGGTGTGTCAGGCATTTACAGGGGCCCCTCTGGCTGGGGTCCTACTCTGTAGATCAGCATGTCAGGCACTTCAAGGGGCACCCTGGGTGGGGTCCTACTCTGTAGCTGGGTGCATCAGTCACTTAAAGGAGTGCCCTTGGTGGAGTCCTGCTCTGTAGTTCAGTGCATCAGGTGTTTGATGGGCCAGCCTCTCTATTGTTAAGCTGCCGATGCTGGCGTGTGGGGAGAGAGAGGCTATGGTGATGGCTCTACCCCGAAGTGTGACTCAGCAGCATCACCTTGCTTCCATGTCTGCCTGGCTTTCCTCCACAGGCATTTCCCACCACAATCTCCTCCCTTGCATCCCCTAGATCCATGTCTCCACAGTCAACAGCAGCTCTTGCCCTTGTTGGATCACTCCACACTCCCCAAACTCCAACTCCCAGCCACTATGCCTTCCAGGGGACCCTCATCTCTGTCCAGAGTATTTAAGGCTGTGGCAAGGACTATCTGATTCTCATTCCATTTATGCTGCCACAGGCCAGCTGTTTCACTCTCAGCCTTAAATGTTTCTCCTCTGACTGAGACAATTGCCCCAATATGGAGATCTGACCCCTGCTTCAGTTCCCCCACCCACTGAGGGCAGGTCCAGTCCTACAAACGCTCCTGATTTTCCCCCTAGTTCCTTCATCCTACCGAGTTTTACTTGGTTCGATATATTCTTTTCCTCTGGTCAGGTACTCCTGTCTGCTCTCAGCTGGTGTTCTGCATGCACTTCTGAGTCTGAAGGTGTATTCTGATTGGTGGAGAGAGATGTACTCCAAGTCCACCTACTCCTCTGCCACCTTATTCACCAGCAGTTTATATTTTAATTTAATAGTACCTTGAATGGATTAATGAATTTAATTATTTTAGATTTTGGTTTATCATCCTACAGACTAGTTTTGCTTTGTCTTCTAGATTTATTTTTTTGGACTTTGATGTAAGTCTGGATGGAATATATGAGTAACTTCTAAAATATTGACATTCTCCCCTACATTGCTTCCTATATTTTTCTTTTTTTCTTTTTTGATGGTGTTCGAAGGATAATAATAATGATAGCTTCCATTTTTAAGTCTTAATTCCTGAAACTACACTAATGAGGTAACATATGTTATCTCATTTAATTCTTGGAATGACCCCAAGAGGTTGATATTATTTTTCTCATTTTACTGTTCAAGAAGCAGAGAGTTAGGGCAATTTGGAAACTTGCTCAGGGTCACACATCAGTGATAAAATCAGGGCTTGAGTTCATATTTATCTGATTCCAAATCAATGAGATCATAATATCTTGCCTTCTTGTCTTCTTATATATGGGCTCATTCAAAGGGATTAATTTGGTCATCTATCCAGTCATGTCAAACATTTTTCAAATATCTTCTGTATTGAATAGTTTGTATAAACCATACAAAGTAAAAGGCCAGGATAAATAAATAGGACATTCTTCACATTTATAAGGAGTTTTCTGGGCAAGAATTTGAGTCATTTTTAATTTTATCTGTGAAATGAGACTAGATAATTATATACCTTTTTTTTTTTTTTAACCTTCCTTAATGTATCAGTCAGCATAGTCTGGGCTATGCTGCAGTAACAAATAATCCCACAAATCAGTGATTTAAAGCAAAGTTAATTTATTACCCAAGATGTCCATCCCCTGGAGGAGGAAATGGCAATCCACTGCAATATTCTTGCCTGGCAGTCTACAGTCCATAGGGTTGCGAAGAATCAGACAGCTGACTGGCTGACTATGCACTTTCATGCCCTGAGGCTGGTGTAAGGGCTTTGTTCCACGTTGTCATCATTTTTACTTTGGGACACACCAGAACATTTATGGTCACTGTGGAAGATGAAAACAAGAGCTCTATAGGGTCTCACTGGATTGAGGAATTGCTCTAGCCAGAAAGTGATACACACATGTATTCACAGCATATTGGACAGAGCTAGTCATATCCCACCACAGAGGAGCCAGGATGGGCAATCCTCCAGAAGGCGGAATTGCTGAGAAGGAGGAAGAATTAGAATATTTGGAAACCAGCACTAATGACTACCACATTCACAGTAATGTAAGAATCCATAGTCTAATATATGGTAGGACTTTAAAACTAGAGAACATTTTACGCCTGACGTGTGTCATTGCTTTCTCAGTGTCATGGAATTCTATTGAGAAATGTGGTAATTTCAAGATTGCCTTCAAATCCCTTCATCCAGGATCTCCTAAAGGGGAAGGAAAAAGTATTTAATGGAAAGGTTATTTGAGTTTTTGTTTTGTAATCTTTAGAGAAGGGCTTCAGTCAGTTACTCTGAAGGAACAGCTTGAAACAAACCAGTACTACCATCAAGAACCAAGAAAAGCTGGATTATGTTGGCCTGTGTACATGCTTGTGCACTTGGGCATGCTCACACACAGAGTGTAACTCTGAGCAAAGAGTTACTAAAATGAACTTGATCTGAGGGTCTAATATCTTGTAGAAAAGGACACTAATGGAAGAGAATCTGACATTCATTATGCAGCTGAAGGACAGTTCAGTTACTGGGAATATGTTGGCAGATAGGAGAAGGCTATAAACAAGTGGTCTGTGATAAATTAAAATGAACATAAACAAATGAAAGTAAATACAAAACACCTGATGATGTTCGGGAAGTAGAAGTCTCACTATCACAAAAGAAAAAGACAATTCTCCCCAAGCTGAACTTTCAGTTTGATATAATCTAAATGAAAATCACAACAAATTTGTATTTGGTTGTGTAGAAATTGACAAGTTGACATTAAAATGTATGTAGAAATGCAAAGGGTCAAGATTAGCCAAGTTTTATATTCAAGAAGAACAAAAGTAGTGGACTTATATGGCTAGATTTCAAAACTTATTATAAAGCTACAGCTACTGAGGGCTTCCCTGGTGGCTCAGAGGTTAAAACGTCTGCCTCCAATGTGGGAGACCTGGGTTTGATCCCTGGGTCGGGAAGATCCCCTGGAGAAGGAAATGGCAACCCACTCCAGTATTCTTGCCTGGAGAACCCCATGGACGGAGGAGCCTGGTAGGCTACAGTCCACAGGGTTGCAAAGAGTCGGACACGACTGAGCAACTTCACCTTGACAGTTACTGAGACAATATGTATCAGTGCAAAAAAAAAAAAAAAAAAAGAAGTTATATAGTCTGAATTAGTACAGTCTCTTTTGGAAAATAGATGAATAGCCAAAAAGAAAAAAACACACAGAAAAGCACATTCAGTGGAATAACCTGTCAGAATGTGGTAAGCTGTAAAGTAAGAAAAAATACTTCTGATACCTTTATATCTTTATTTTGACGTGTCTCTTTGTTGAGTATAAATATAGAAACTAGAAAAGATAAATTTAGGGGCTTTAAAGAAAAACTTTTGTTTGAACAATGTCATCAATTTTTTGAAATGCTTTTTCATTGCATGTTTCTGTACTAAATAACAATATTTATTATGTATTTTTTGTACAATACTTGTTATGTACTTTCTGTACAATATTTATTATGTACTTTATATACTAAATAATAATAATGACAACAGAAACTAATAATGCTAATTCTTTACAATGCCACAACACATTAGTGCTCAAAGCACATGGTCTCAATTTAATTTTGCCCCTCTACGTTAAGAACAAAAATGAGGCAATTCAATGTTGACCTGTTCTTGCAATAACTCTGTAAAGTAGGACTGGAAAGACTGACTCTACTTCCTGTTAAGAGATGAGAAAACTGTGATGCAGGGGGCATTAACCTAGTTGTCGGTTATCACATATTTAGGAAAGTACAGACCAAGGGGTGAGAAGAAAGCATTGTGACATTGATGCTGGTGTTTCCCACTAACTTCATCTTCTTCCTCTCTGTCTTGATTTGGATTTAGAAAGCTTAGGATCATCAGTTTCCGGTCAGGCCTGGCAGAGAAAGAACACTAATAAAAAGAGTTGTGTAATGGGACGACGTCAAGCTGACACGGCTGGAGAGCTGGATAGAGGCAAGACTGGGCTTCAATTTCCAGAACCAAACCATAAGCCAAGAAATTGAAGATGGATAGTCATTGTACCTTAGTCATTATTGATTAAAAAAAAAAAAAAACATGATATGAAGAAAATATGGAACAAGCTATTGAAAATGCAGTCTCAAAAGAACACATCTGTTTCTTAAAATTTCCACTGTTTTATGAAACCAAAACTGATAATCTAACATTTCTCTGCTTCCCTTCTAGTCCTTTTCTCTGGGAAATTACTTGCAGAGCTGCACTGTGAACATTTTGTGTTTCCTTGTGCAGTAGCTGGAGGAAAAGGATCATGTGCAGGCAATTTCAACTCTGCATTGAAATCCAAGAAAGTCAGCGAAGACCTGTCAGACTTTCAAACGCCTGATCCTGGTGACTGCCCTCAAAGTGACTTGACGGCACAGATCTGAACTCATAATTTCCTCTCTCTCTCCATTTCATTCTGTGAGTGCCCTCTGCCTACACTTTAATGGGCTTGGCTAGGAAATGATGTGACAGTTAATCATATATCTTCCTTGAATCCACTGACTTGATGACCACAAGATGATTGAGTTGGGGGTACTCTGGGATCATTGCTGAGATACTCTGAGTTCATTCTCCATGGGTGAGAAAAACACTTTGACTGGTTGGACCTCCTTTTGCTCCCTCCCTCCCCAATGGGTTCTTCCTCTCTCTAATCTCTGATTCTCATCATCACTCATTGGCTCCAGAGACTAGAATTGATCTTGTATCCCATCTCTGTAAACTTCCATTTCCTTACTAGTTTCCATCTCAGAGATGGGATCACTCCCTACAGCCCAGAAGGGTCTTTCCTTCCTCCACATTCTTGAGATTTCCTGTCTTCTCGCCACCTCTCTGATGAGCCCTAGGAATGAGGGCTAAATGTACAACCATGTAGATCATTGCTAAGTTCTTATGCTGAGACCTCTCATTGGAACTGGTATTATCTGAATTGTGATGGCAAGGAACAGAAAGAAATGAATGGTGGCTCAGAAATGCAGTCATTTAATTATCTTCCATAAAATTTGGAGGTAGATGATTTTATCTTTGGTGTAGCAGATGGTTTGTGTCCTCAAGGACTCAGATTCTTTCTCTCCTGCCTTCACTGAGATCTTTGGCCAGTTGGCTTTTTGTCTTCAGACTTATCTTCTCATGGTCATAAGATGGCTGCTATAGCTCCAGATGACGCAATGTTGTTCCAGTTAGCCAAGCAGGAAGGAAAGTATTAACACAAAAAGCATTCCCCTCAAGAAGCTCTCTTTTGATTCAGAACATGAGGGTCCTCCAGTGTATCTCTCCTTGTGTCTCAAGGTGAAGAACAAAGGCATGCTCCCATCTCTTGCTGATCACTGGTGAAGGGGATTGGAATTCTCATGATTGGTCTAGGCTAATGAAGATTCATGCTAAATTGAGAAATGGCCTCACTTCCTGGGGATGAAGTTACCTCTGTTCAACATTTTGAAACAAATTTGGGAGGAAGCAGCTACTGGGTAAAGTCTGGACCCAGTCTGAAGTTGGGCTTTGCATGCAGATGTCTGCTGCTAGAGGATGAGTTCAGCTCTGTCTTCTCCTTTGTCTTGACCACTGCCCACAGCTAGTACAAAATGAACATACAAAGCATGCGTGCGTCATGCATGAATGAATGAACACGTGAGTGAATGAGTGAGTGTGTGCTTCCCTTTCTTCTTATTCATGGAAGACTTACCAGAACCTTCCTCTTTATCCTAGTATTTGTCCCTACAAAGAGGCTACTTTGAGTTCCATTGTCATGACTATTCTTGCATTTTATCATTCTGCCTTCTCTGTAATTCTTAACTCTCTGACTTCCAGGAAACTTCTCTCTATCATGTTCCTTTTTCTTAAGCAGGCTTCCCCTCATCAAATCCTTTCCCTTTCTTCACTGCTCTTCCCTGCTGGCTGTGTTCTCCCTGACACTAGTCTAATGCTTCTCATTTTTTAAAGGTCAGGTGTGTTGATGTATAATTCAAATGTATTAAAATTCACCATTTTTTCGGTGTGCAATTTAATGAGTTTTGCCAAAAAAAACTGCAATCACCACCAAAGACTAGATTGTGGCTTTCCTGGTAACTCAGATGTTAAGAGTCTTCCTAAAATGTGGGAAACCTGGGTTTGATCCCTGGGTTGGGAAGATACCCTGGAAAAGGAAATGGCAACCCACTCCAGTATTCTTGTTTGGAAAGTCCCATGGATGGAACAGCCTGGCGGGCTACAGTCCATGGCGTTGCAAAGAGTCAGACATAACTGAGCAAGTAACACTTTCGCTTCCATCAGACTCAGCAGTCTCCTTTTGCCCCATCTTGCTTCTTAGCAATCAGTTCCTCTCCAGATACCCCAGCCCTTGGAAACCACTAGTGTGATCTCCCTTCCCATAGCTTTGCCTTTTTTATAATTTCATGTAAATGAAATAATTCAGCAAATGTATTCTCCCACTTTGTTTAATGCTTGTGAGATATATCCATGTTGTTGCATGTATCAGTAGTTTGGGGGTATTTTTTGCTGCTGAATAGTATTTGCTTGAATGTATGTACCACAATTTGTCTATTTACTAGCTGATGAACATTTGTATTGTTTCCAGTTCTTGGCTGTTATGAAGAATGCTGCTATGAACATTTATGAACAAGTCTTTGTGTTGGCAAATATTTTCATCTCCCTTAGTAACTAGTAATAATGCTGGGTCATTTGTTAAGATTATGGTTTGCTTTAGGGGAGAATGGATACATGTATATATATGGCTGAGTCCCTTTGTTGTCCACCTGAAACTATCACATTGTCAATTTGCTATTCTCCAATAAAAATAAGAAAATGCCAAACCGTTTGAAAATTGGAGGGTCTAATTTACATTCCTACTATAAAACATGAGGATTCCAGTTTCTTTTTGCTTACATTTATATTTGTCTTTCTTTTTTATTACAAGCATCCTAGTGCGAGCCAGCGCACTAAGCGCAGGCGGCCGTGAGCTGGCGGTGCACACTAAGTGTGGCAGAGAGGAGCTACCCCACTCCGAGGTCAGAGGCAGCGGCCTAGAGTGCCAGGCTGCAACGGCGCAGTAACAGCCGAGAGGAGCGACCCTGCGTCCGAGGTCAGTGGTGGCTGGGAGGGGACACCCAGCGTCCAAGATCAGGGGTGGGCGGGAGAAGCCACCTTGAGCCCGAGGCCAGGGACAGTGACCCAGAGGAGCCACCCCGAGCCTGAGGCCAGGGCCAGTGGCCAGAGGAGCAAACCGAGGAGCAGTGGCTGTGCAGGCGCAGGGGGGCCTAGAGGAGCTATCCCATGTGGAAGGTCAGGAACAGTGGCGGTAAGGAGATACCCCTCATCCAAGGTAAGCAGCAGTGGCTGTGCTTTGCTGGAGCAGCCGTGAAGAGATACCCCACGCCCAAGGTAAGAGAAACCCAAGTAAGATGGTAGGTGTTGCAAGAGGGCATCAGAGGGCAGACACACTGAAACCATACTCACAGAAAACTAGTCAATCTAATCACACTAGGACCTCAGCCTTGTCTAACTCAATGAAACCAAGCCATGCCTGCGGGGCAACCCAAGACAGTCTGGTCATGGTGGAGAGGTCTGACAGAATGTGGTCCACTGGAGAAGGGAATGGCAAGCCACTTCAGTATTCTTGCCTTGAGAACCCCATGAATATTATGAAAAGGCAAAATGATAGGATACCAAAAGAGGAACTCCCCAGGTCAGTAGGTGCCCAATATGCTCCTGGAGATCAGCGGAGAAATAACTCCAGAAAGAATGAAGGGATGGAGCCAAAGCAAAAACAATACCCAGTTGTGGATGTGACTGGTGATAGAAGCAAGATCCGATGCTGTAAAGAGCAATATTGCATAGGAACCTGGAATGTCAGGTCCATGAATCAAGGCAAATTGGAAGTGGTCAAACAAGAGATGGCAAGAGTGAACGTCGACATTCTAGGAATCAGCGAACTAAAATGGACTGGAATGGGTGAATTTAACTCAGATGACCATTATATCTACTACTGCGGGCAGGAATCCCTCAGAAGAAATGGAGTAGCCATCATGGTCAACAAAAGAGTCTGAAATGCAGTACTTGGATGCAATCTCAAAAATGACAGAATGATCTCTGTTCATCTCCAAGGCAAACCATTCAATATCACAGTTATCCAAGTATATGCCCCAGCCAGTAATGCTGAAGAAACTGAAGTTGAATGGTTTTATGAAGATCTACAAGACCTTTTAGAACTGACACCCAAAAAAGATGTCCTTTTCATTATAGAGGACTGGAATGTGAAAGTAGGAAGTCAAGAAACACCTGGAGTAACAGGCAAATTTGGCCTTGGAATGCAGAATGAAGCAGGGCAAAGAATAATAGAGTTTTGCCAAGAAAATGCACCGGTCATAGCAAACACCCTCTTCCAACAACACAAGAGAAGACTCTACACATGGACATCACCAGATGGTCAACACCGAAATCAGATTGATTATATTCTTTGCAGCCAAAGATGGAGAAGCTCTTACAGTCAACAAAAACAAGACCAGGAGCTGACTGTGGCTCAGATCACGAACTCCTTATTACCAAATTCAGACTCAAATTGAAGAAAGTGGGGAAAACCGTTTGACCATTTAGGTATGACCTAAATCAAATCACTTATGATTATACAGTGGAAGTGAGAAATAAATTTAAAGGCCTAGATCTGATAGATAGAGTGCCTGATGAACTATGGAGTGAGGTTCGTGACACTGTACAGGAGACAGGGATCAAGACCATCCCCATGGAAAAGAAATGCAAAAAAGCAAAATGGCTGTCTGGGGAGGCCTTACAAATAGCTATGAAAAGAAGAGAGGTGAAAAGCAAAGGAGAAAAGGAAAGATATAAGCATCTGAATGCAGAGTTCCAAAGAATAGCAAGAAGAGATAAGAAAGCCTTCTTCAGCGATCAATGTAAAGAAATAGAGGAAAAGAACAGAATGGGAAAGACTAGAGATCTCTTCAAGAAAATCAGAGAAACTAAGGGAACATTTCATGCAAAGATGGGCTCGATAAAGGACAGAAATGGTATGGACCTAACAGAAGCAGAAGATAGTAAGAAAAGATGGCAAGAATACATGAAAGAACTGTACAAAAAAGATCTTCATGGCCCAGATAATCACGATGGTGTGATCACTCATCTAGAGCCAGACATCCTGGAATGTGAAGTCAAGTGGGCCTTAGAAAGCATCACTATGAACAAAGCTAGTGGAGGTGACGGCATTCCAGTTAAGCTGTTTCAAATCCTGAAAGATGATGCTGTGAAAGTGCTACACTCAATATGCCAGCAAATTTGGACAACTCAGCAGTGGCCACAGGACTGGAAATGGTCAGTTTTCATTCCAATTCCAAAGAAAGGCAATGCCAAAAATGTTCAAACTACCGCACAATTGCACTCATCTCACATGCTAGTAAAGTAATGCCCAAAATTCTCCAAGCCAGGCTTCAGCAATACGTGAACCGTGAACTTCCTGATGTTCAAGCTGGTTTTAGAAAAGGTAGAGGAACCAGAGATCAAATTGCCAGCATCTGCTGGATCATGGAAAAAGCAAGAGAGTTCCAGAAAAACATCTATTTCTGCTTTATTGACTATGCCAAAGCCTTTGACTGTGTGGATCACAATAAACTGTGGAAAATTCTGAGAGAGATGGGAATACCAGACAACCTGATGTGCCTCTTGAGAAATCTGTATGCAGGTCAGGAAGCAACAGTTAGAACTGGACATGAAACAACAGACTGGTTCCAAATAGAAAAAGGAATACGTCAAGGCTGTATATTGTCACCCTGCTTATTCAACTTATATGCAGAGTATATCATGAGAAACGCTGGACTGGAAGAAACACAAGCTGGAATCAAGGTTGCCAGGAGAAACATCAATAACCTCAGATATGCAGATGACACCACCCTTATGGCAGAAAGTGAAGAGGAACTAAAAAGGCTTTTGATAAAAGTGAAAGAGGAGAGTGAAAAAGTTGACTTAAAGCTCAGCATTCAGAAAACGAATATCATGGCATCTGGTCCCATCACTTCATGGGAAATAGATGGGGAAACAGTGGAAGCAGTGTCACACTTTATTTTTTTGGGCTCCAAAATCACTGCAGATGGTGACTGCAGCCAAGCCTTGCTCCTTGGAAGAAAAGTTATGACCAACCTAGATGGCATATTCAAAAGCAGAGACATTACTTTGCCAACAAAGGTCCGTCTAGTCAAGGCTATGGTTTTTCCAGTAGTCATGTATGGATGTGAGAGTTGGACTGCGAAGAAGGCTGAGCACTGAAGAATTGATGCGTTTGAACTGTGGTGTTGGAGAAGACTCTTGAGAGTCCCTTGGACTGCAAGGAGATCCAACCAGTCCATTCTGAAGGAGATCAACCCTGGGATTTCTTTGGAAGCAATGATGCTTAAGCTGAAACTCCAGTACTTTGGCCACTTCATGTGAAGAGTTGACTCATTGGAAAAGACTCTGATGCTGGGAGGGATTGAGGGCAAGAGGATAAGGGGACGACAGACAGAGGATGAGATGGCTGGATGGCATCACTGACTCGATGGACGTGAGTCTGAGTGAACTCCAGGAGATGGTGATGGACAGGGAGGCCTGGCGTGCTGCGATTCATGGGGTCACAAAGAGTCGGACACGACTGAGAGACTGAACTGAACTGAGGGATACAAAAACATGAATGTTTTTAATTCTCTTTGGAGGAGAGGATTCTGGCTGAGAAATGAGAGATATTTCTCCCTCTCTCTAAATTCTGGAGCAATTCTAGGAGTGGCTGCATCTCCCCCGTGATTCTGGCTCCCAGCTCTGGCAACTCTGCTGCTTCCCTTTCTTCCTACAACCCTTCTTTTTGCTCATCTCTGGGTAGCCCTGTCCTCACTTGGGATATTCACCTCTTTCAAAGTCTTTGTAGCTACGTCCCCTTATTAAAACTACTTGTTGTGGGCTCTATTTTTCTCACTGCATCATGGCTGAAACAGCGTTGGTGTTAGACATGCCATCTTAAAACACTTGCAGTGCCTCTCTATTGCTATTTCACACTGTCTGAAATCTTCTATTGAGTCCACAATAAAAGAATAAATAAAAGGCTCTTAATCGGACTCTGGATGTACTGAGGTATCACTATTCAGCTCTCCTCCTCTGACCAGAGGTACTTGTACTTTTTGTGTATATGATACCGTTACTTGACTCATCCCCCCTCTCCTAGACTGTGAGTTGGTTCCATGAGGGCAGGGGCCATATGCTGCTTGTGGATTTTATCCCCAGATAGCAGCTCCAAGCCAAGTACATGGGATTTGGATCACACAGTAGAAGACTGCTTGGTGATGACAACCTCATAAACTCAAGGTCTGGCTGGTGGAGAATGGCCAGTCTGAGATGAGGCCTCAGGCAGTCAGTGGTTCTCCCTGAAGGATGTTAGAATAGTCTTTGCCTCGTCAGAGCACAGGGATCCTGATGTTGGCAGAAACATCACGAGGAGCTTCAGTGCTCTGAGCATCGGGCATTTGATATGAATGAGATGTGGACCTTTTTTGCTACTCTTGTTTCATTCAGCATCTTCCGCCCTATTTCTCCATTCACCCTTTACACACGCACACACATGCACAAATGCACACGCACACACACGCACACATGCACACGCACACACACACTCTTTTCTGCCTAGAAAATCCTACTTAAACTCCTAAAAATTCAGTCTTTAGGTAACTTTTTTTTTTTCTGGAAAGTCCAACCAAACGAAAGCAATGGGTCCTTCTTCTGGGTTTCGCTAAGACTACAGGCACGTTTCTCACAAGCACTTACCACATTGAATGTAATTAAGTGTTTGTATGTCTCTCTCCCTCACCAGACAGATGGTCAGTCTCGTTCATGACTGACCCACAGTCTGGCACAGAGGATCTTAGCACACTCTCGTTGAGTCAGTAAATGCAATTCCTTTTAGTTTGCTACACTTTTCACAGAGAGATGTTGTGGTGAAAACAAGAAGTAAGAGATTAGCATCTGAACTTGGTTCTGTGCTGGCTATTATCCAGTTGTACCGGAAGTGTGAGGTGAACCCGGTCATAGTGCCCCAATTCAGCTCATCTTTTGGACCAGGGAGATAATTTCCCAACTGTCTGTGGCTTGCCCTACTGTTTTCATTAGTCATATGAACCTTCTCAACCCTTACACATCTACATGTTGTGATCGCCGCCCTCCAAGTTTTATTTTGAGGAAAAATTTTTTTCGAGAACTTTATGCAGTCATCTAAAAATGCTTTAATTTAGAAATTCCATGTTCTGGAAAATTCTTCTCCATAGTTACAATAAAAACAATTCCGAATAACATTATTAGACTTTTCTTGTTTACAGTTTCACTTAACTGCTTCTTTTTGGGTCTTTGTTACCCACTGCAATACCCATCAAGAGTTCTTCCTTAGGTTCAACTAAATCCTCAGACTCACACGTTATCATAGGATACCCTTGACATCCACTTATTCAGAGGATGTGGGGTGGGAGTCACAGTTTGCCAACAAATGTCCAATACTCATAAGGTTCTATGATAGTTGTCTATGCAGAAGCTAGATGAATCCACTTTGGACATGCAGGGAAGCTGCCCTGGTTTCAAAGCCTCCTACTCTCAAAGTTCACCAGCGTGAAAGTGTTAGTTGCTCAGTCGTGTCCAACTCTTTCACAGTCCTGTGGACTGTAGCAGGCTAGGCTCCTCTCTCCATGGGATTTCCCAGGCAGGTATATTGGAGTAGGTTGCCATTTCCTTCTCCAGGGGGTCTTCCTGATGCAGGATATCTTGTAACAATTGCAGAGGTGTAGCTGCCAGGCCATGGCTAATTATGAGTTACCAGGCTCAGGGAAACCCCCAAATGGGGCACCCTAACTGGGTTCATTGATGGTTCCTCTCAGTCCAGATGTGAGCTGCATCAGGCTCACTTTCACCATAACAAATGCTTCCTAGGCACATAGTTGACATTTTTAATTTTATCAAGTGTCCCAAGAACAGAACTAATCAAAGGTTGGATTCTTACACAGAAGGCAACGCAGTTTGGCCACAACCACATAACATAAAAGCCAAATCCTTAGTACAGGATTCAAAGGCATCCCTGGCCACCACGGAGGGAATCTTTCCAGGTTTATTCACCTTCGTCCTGGGTCTTAAGCATCAGCCACATCTCACGTTTCACAGTTTTCTGGAAACACCTGCACTTTCATATGGTCTAAACTTCTCCCCCTGAAAGGTTTCCCCACTAAACATCCCTCCTTCCATATCCATCTTCACCCTGTTTCTCTTCTGAATCATGTTCTCCCATTAAGGTGTAGACCCAATGTGATCCCTTCTATTAAATGTTTCCCTGACATGACTCTCTAGGTAGATTCAGTCTCTCTCGTCTCTGTCCCCACAACATTTTATTCACGCCATTACTTAAAGTAAAAGTGACAGAAAGATAACAGAGGCTGTCCCTTTCCATTTCAGTAAATTCCACCTGCATCTTCAGTCAGACTGGCAGCCCTCACACATGGGCAGCCCTCATCTTTGAGTCTCTGGACCTAGCAAAGGCCATGCCCCGGAAATATTGTGGAGAATTAAATGAGATCACATCAATGCCCTTTAATCCCTACGTCTTAAAGCTTAAGAGCAGTGATGATGTAGACTAGATCTTCCTTTTCCCCAAACACAATTTGTGTCTAAAAGCATCACTTATATGTATAGCATGCAGAGCATGAAAAGAATTATGACATGTTCCCAAGGGGTCAATGAGTTATGTGTAAATTGATACAAAATATGTTTATGTGCTTCAGTGTGTGTTGGCTGGAGTTTCACACAGATTCTCGGAATTGACATGGAGCCAAGCGTTCAGCCAGTCCTCTAGCTTTGCTAAGTAAGAGAAAGATGCTAACGATGTCTTCGTTCGAATGCAATGTCACCTCTTATCACAGATATTTCATCTCAGTATTGACTTATAGATGGTTCCTGTCAAGTCCAATACCCAAACCATCCTCACAAATCCCATTAAGCCACAGCTCCCCATTGTGCTTTATACTCCCTCAAAGTTTTATGCTCAATCTTCTCACCCTCAATTTCCTAAAGTCCTTCCAGACCTTGGTTCCTCCATTTTCCTTCCACCCAACAGGATCTATCAGACTTGACTTCTCTCCTTTTCTAGTTCAAGCTCCTTGGTTTACTGGAAATGGTTGTCAGTTCAGTCACTCAGTTGTGTCTGACTCTTTGAGACCCCATGAACCGCAGCACACCAGGCCTCCCTGTCCATCACCAACTCCCAGAGTTTACTCAAACTCATGTCCATTGAGTAGGTGATGTCATCCAACCATCTCATCCTTTGTCATACCCTTCTCCTAGTGCCTTCAATCTTTCCCAGCATCAGGGTCTTTTCCAAACAGTCAGCTCTTTGCATCAGGTGGCCAAAATACTGGAGTTTCAGTTTCAACATCAGTTCTTCCAATGAACACCCAGGACTGATCTCCCTTAGGATGGACTGGTTGGATCTCATTGCAGTCCAAGGGACTCTCAAGAGTCTTCTCCAACACCACAGTTCAAAAGCATCAATTCTTCGGTGCTCAGCTTTCTTTATAGTCCAACCCTCACATCCATACATGACCACTGGAAAAACCATAGCCTTGAGTAGACAGACCTTTGTTGGCAAAGTAATGCCTCTGTTTTTGAATATGCTATCTAGGTTGGTCATAATGTTTCTTCCAAGGAGCAAGCGTCTTTTAATTTCATGGCTGTAGTCACCATCTGCAGTGATTTTGGAGCCCCCCAAAAATAAAGTCAGCCACTGTTTCTACTGTTTTTCCATCTACTTTCCATGAAGTGATGGGACCGGATGCCATGATCTTCATTTTCTGAATGTTGAGCTTTAAGCCAACTTTTTCACTCTACTGGTAATCCCCTGTTCACTCTGTCTTCTTGTCATCCAGACCTGACAGAATGCCAACTATCCCTCTTTCACTGATCCTATCTGTTCTCAAGCCTGGGAGGCAGCACAAAGATGGAGAAAATCACTAAGATTCTTCAACCAGTCACACCAGGAAGCTAGTGTGGCTGTTCCAAACCTTCACCTCCTTTCTCCATGCCTTTGCCTGCCTAACTTCCTCTATCACAGCAGAGGGCCTGGCCTCTGAGGACAACCAGCCCCTCAACTTCTTGCCTCACAGGCCTAGAGGAATGTATCAAGTGCACAGACTCACCTTTAACTTCTGCCCCTTCTTTCGGCTCTTTGCAGCCAATCCCAGCAGCTGGGCTCTGGTTTGCTCTCTCTCTCATCTCCCCCAGACCTTTACCACTCAACCATCTCCCCTCTCAGCTGCCTGCTTCCATCTCCCTCTCTTCCAGATCCTTCTCCTTAGCACAAAAACATGCTTCAGTTGTTCCCTTGTGTAAGAGCAAATCAACATAGCGATGAGTTTTGTGTGTGTATGTTTTTTTTTTTTTAATTTCCACTCAACCCTTTTCTTGAGATTCTCAATGTTATTGATTTTCACCTTCCCTCACTCCAGACACACTTCCAGGCCTGTGCCCTGGATCTTCTTATAACCTGGAAATCTTTCTTTTGCGAAGATGTACACCCATTCCTCCCTTCCTCTGCCCACAATATTGCATTATTCTTTCTTTCATGCTGCTCTATACCTACTGCATTTGTTCTTTTGTCTCTGGGCTGATCTGTTGGCTCTTCATCTCTTTCTAGTCTCACTTTGAGCACTAAGCCACCTAGATCCCATGACCCCCCACTTCAACCCCTCTCTTGTCTTCATCTTCCATTTCTAGGTATTCCTACCCCTCCAATACGCTTGCTTGACAAGCCCCATCCCTGGATCCATGTGACCATCTACTTTTCTGCACCTGGACTACTGGTGAAACTTGGGTACTCAATACGTAGATTGAGGTCCTATACACCCATAGTCTCCAGCTTGAGTTGGGATCGCAACTCTACCAAATTCTCTTTCCACAAATCTCTAGTTCTCTCTTCATTCTCCTAAGGGAATGGAGACTGCTACTTCCCTCCAGTCTTCACATATCCTGGGACCGTCTCCCTTCCCCCTCTTAGAGGATGCCGTCTTTCTTAATTGTCTAAAAATGGAGACCACAAGATATAATACCTTCGTGTTCTGCCACAGGCAGTGAAGGTAAGTGGATCTGCTTTTAGGGCCCCAAAATTTCCATGGAGAAGCTGAAGTCCTCACCTTGCAGTTAATGTCCTCACATGGCCTTCAACTCCTACACCCTATCTGCTTCCTCCAGGGTCTTTCCTTATCAATTACCTCCTCTCTATCTTCCATTTCCAGTGACTTTTGTTCTACTTTCTCTTCTCTCTGAACATGTGGTTATGTTGAAGTGTTCCCCCATGTATAAACAGAAAAAAATTTTAAATGAGCATGAAGCATAAATTCATCTTTGATCTAATATCTTCCTATGGTGAACACTTTCTTTTTTTACTCTCATAACAGGCAAACTTTTGGAAAGAGTGGCGCCCTCTGTGTCATCTCACAGACCTTCTAGGGACCTTGCTTCTGTCCCACCATGCCACCAAAAGCATGCTTAAATCACTAGGACCTTCCCATCAGCAGGCACTACCATTTCATATCATTCAGTCTCTGTTGGGACTTTGTGGTTGGAAATTCTCTCCAGCCCAGATTGCTCTGATAGTCCCATCCAGGCTCTCTGAAGAGAGAGTATTTTTCTGAACCATTTCTTCTCACTCTCCTCTTCAGATTCCTCCTCCTCTGCTTTCCCTTGACGTATTAGCATTTCCCAACTCATAGTCCCTACCCCAGCGTCCTTCAAAACCCACCTTTCCATTCCTCTCCTTGGTGTAGTATTTCCTAACTGGAGCCCTTAACACTATGGAAACTTACCATCCTGATGTATAATCTAGTGATTTGTATACTTTCTTTTCTGGTCTGTGAGCTCCTGGTAGTGGCTTTTTACACAGAAAATAAATGCTTGTTTAACTGAACTGATTTGTTAACCTTCTTCTCTGTTGTCTGTTTATATTACCAGCTGCCCTTCCAGAAGTTCTATCCTGTCCTTGTTCTTTTTATTGACCCTCATTTCAGACTTAGCATATTTTTTCAAACCTCTTCAAAGCACAAGACTTCTTGACACTATTTCTTACTCTCATTTATATTCATTTTTTTTAAAAGTGTTTTTACATTTGACTTTACAAACAATTTCTTGTTTGGTCTCCTCTTGAACTGCTTCCTCATTTTCTTCCTGGGCAGGATTATGCTACTAACAAGAGATTTCTATTCTTTTAAAAGGAACCTGCTATTCCATCAAAGCTTAGAGTCCCACTGGTCTTTGCTCTCAACTTTTAGAACCCTGCCTTCTTGAAACCAGGCGGTCCATCTGACAATATCCAGCTCACTCATTTTTGGCTGTCTCTGGAGTAACCGGCTTTTTTTTCCAGGGCCCCTCCACTTCCGTGTTGGTTAGAAGAGACCCAGAGAAGCAGCTCTGCGTTGCTTCCCCTTTGGGCAAGTCGATTTCTTGCAGATGTCCCACAGTTCCTCCTACCCCGTGCCCTCCCTCTGCCATCGCCCAACTCCTCTCGCTGCATCTGTGGCTGTTGTTTGATCCATGCCTGGAAAACATCATTGCTTCCGCCATCTGGGTGGGTGGTCTCAGCGTATTCCCACTCTGCTTCTTTCCTTTAATCTTCAACCAAACTCTGTCCTGCACAATCCCATCATCCCAGTCACACGTTTCGCCTCAGGTGTTCATGACCCTGACTGGCTTAACATTGAACCTGATTTCTCTTGAACAGACATCTCATAAACTAGTGTCTTCAGACAGCCAAGGGTCTGCTTCTTTACATTCTGGGGATGGCAAGTAGTGATGCTTATCTTCCCTTGCTCAAATCCATTTTACCTTTTTATTTGTTAAACTATATTTTATGCCTACCCAATTGGGATGTAGACATAAGCACTAATTCTAGGCTTCTGGCAAATGATTCTTGAAATTATTACTCTCTCAGTCATATGATATTATTTTCCCTGTTTTCACATAAATTTTCCCAGTATTTATTTGATGTTACTCTTGTTGCCCAGATAACCAGGATGATGTGATCACTCACCTAGAGCCAGACATCCTGGAATGTGAAGTCAAGTGGGCCTTAGGAAGCATCACTACTCAATAATTCCAGTTGAGCTATTTCAAATTATACTGATTATGCCAAAGCCTTTGACTGTGTGGGTCACAACAAACTGGAACAGCAAACCGTGGAAAATTCTTAAAGAGAGAAGAATACCAGATCACCTACCAACCTCCTGAGAAATCTGTATGCAGGTTAGGAAGCAATAGTTCAAACCAGACATGGAACAATGGACTGGTTCCAAATTGGGAAAGGAGTATGTCAAGGCTGTATATTATCTTCTACAAGATGTACAAGAGTACATCTTGTGAAATGCCGGGCTGGGTGAAGCACAAGCTGGAATCGAGATTGCCGGGAGAAACATCAATAACCTCAGATATGCAGATGACACCGCACTTATGGCAGAAAGTGAAGAGGAACTAAAGAGCCTCTTGATGAAAGTGAAAGAGGAGAGTGAAAAAGCTGGCTTAAAATTCAACATTCAAAAAACTAAGATCATGGCATCCAGTCCCATCATGGCAAATAGATGGGGAAACAAAGGTAACAGTGACAGACTTTATTATCGTGGGTTCCAAAATCACTGAAGATGGTAACGGCAGCCATGAAATTACAGGATACTTGCTCCTTAAAAGCTCTGACAAACCTAGGCAGCATATTAAAAAGCAGAAACATTACTTTGCCAACAAAGATCCGTCTAGTCAAATCTATGGTTTTTCCAGTAGTCATGTATGGGTGTGCGAGTTGGACCATAAAGAAAGCGGAGTGCCAAAGAACTGATGATTTTGAACTGCGGTGTTGGAGAAGACTCTTGAGAGTCCCTTCACTGTAAGGAGATCAAACCAGTCAATCCTAAAGGAAGTTAGTCCTGAATATTCATTGGAAGGACTGATGCTGAAGCTGAAACTCCAATACTTGGGCCACCTGATGCAAAGAACTGACTCATTGGAAAAGACCCTGATGCTAGGAAAGATTGAAGGTGGGAGGAGAAGGGGACGACAGAGGATGAGATGGTTGGATGGCATCACCGACTTGATGGACGTGAGTTTGAGAAAGCTCTGGGAGTTGGTGATGGACAGAGAAGCCTGGCAAGCTGCAGTCCATGGGGTTGCAAAGAGTTGGACATGACTGAGAAACTGAGCTGAACTGAGCTCTTTTTGTAGAACAAAGCCTTGATTATTTTTCTTCTTTAATTTTTTTTTAGTTTTGACTTAAAATTTTTTAACTTCTATTTCATTTTGTATAGAACAACACTGTTTTTTTAATTACTGTGATTTAAACTGGACTTATCTTCATAAGATACAATTTCTAACCAGTGATTCATATTTCATTATAATAATTCCAAAACCAAAGTCTGACAATAATTATATTAGTAGTTATAATAGGAGTAGAAGTAACAGTTACCATTCATTCAACAAGTATTTATTAAGCACCTACTATGTGCCAAGCAGCATACTATAAATGAGAACAAATTTGAGAAACAGTCTCACACTGTCCCTGGCCCCATGAACACTGCTGTATACAAATGATAACCAAATATTCACACAAATAAAAATCAGCCCCCAAATGCAGGAATGACAGAGACTACTGATCATCAACCATTATCTAACTTCTCTCTTGACCTTTGGTGGTGGAATGTGTGAGTTAGCCAGACTCATGGGTGCCCAGACAGAGACAAGGAGACCACATCCTCCTTCTAATAAAGAGAGTCTTCTATTTACTAAGCACTTATGTAACACTCCCTGAGTGCTAGCCGCTCTTCTAGTCCCTTACACATACATGCTGATTTTGAACTCTTTTTGGGTACAGACTATTATTCTCTTCCTATACAGTTGAATATTTAAAGGTCGTGTACCTCTTAAGAGAAGAGTTGGGTTTCAAATCTGGTCAGTCTAGCTTCAGAGTTAATGCTTTTAATCATTGACTAGGGTTTCTGTATAAAGATCTCCATTATTGTACATGTGTATGTACGTCTGATCTATGTGTGTAAATGTAAACCTGAAAGTGTACGTGTCTGTGTATATGTGTGTGTCTCTGAGTATGTCTGTGTGTCCATGTGTGTCTGTGTGTCTACAGAAGTCCATTATCTCACTTAGATCAACACCAGTCCCTTAGCTTAATACCACAAATCCAATCCTTCCTCCTTACCCTATAGGATAAACTCAGTGGACATCTTCATTTGTTAGCTATTGACACCAGTTGACCAAATGCATAGATTGGGAAATAGATTATACTCCATTTAAAGTTATTATAAAATACTGGCTACAGTCCCTGCGCACTACACTATATCTTTGTATCTTATTTATTTTATGTTTACCAGTTTGTACTTAATTTCTCTTGAAAAACTAACTCAGCCATAGGTTATTCAGATGATCATGACTATTCAGATTACACAGTCCCAGTTTTCAAAGGAACCTGTGATACCTCATCTCATAACTTCAGCTGCTCCTGCAAACAGGACCCTCATGCTATTTTTGATACCCGAGGACACTAAAAATCTCAATACAAACCAAACTGTGATGATTTTAGAAAGATACTTTTCTTACTGCTGTTAATTGAAATACACAATTCTGTAGAGGATACATGTGGGAGAGAAAAAGTGTTTTTCTACCACCGGATCCTCATTTGTTGGTCATCTGTGCTGAGTTGGACTTGAGCATAGCCTTCAGTGGAGTAAGTGCTGGCAGATAAGTGGGATCACATGGCGAGTGCGAGATAAGACCTCAGCAGCCTTGTGCAGTTGTGAACAATGCTTTTCTAAGTGGTCTTCTGAGAAAAAAAGCGCTTTTATCATCAGCATCGTTCACACATATTAACAGCTTTCCTTGGAGTTTTCAACATGTTGGTTCTTTGAACCTTGAATTATTTGCCAGGGAAGAAACTCATCCCCAGACCAACTAGCAGTGATTAGTGTGGCTCGTGGCTCTCCAAGCAGTTCCCAGTGTTGTCAGCACAGCAGAAAGGCGCCTGTCCCCTAGATAGCCACTGCCTGGAGCCAGCCCACCCCTGCCTAGTGGGCCAGGCAAGGGGCAGCAGCCAAGGCTTTTGAGAAAACTTACAGTAAGCCTCTCAGAGGTGTGTTAGGTCTAGTGGGATGCTACAGGGAGAAAGTAAGAGGTATAAATCACTAGGTATAAAATATATAAGATATAAAGATGTAACATATAGCACAGGGAATAGTCAGTATTTTATAGTAACTCTAAATGGAGTCTAGCTTATAAAAATATAGAGTCACTATGGTGTATGGCTGAAACTCATATAATGCTGTAAATCAACTATACTTTAATAAAAAATAAAAAATAAATCAGAGAGAGACAAATATCATATAATATCACTTATCTGGAGAATTCTATGGACAGAGGAGCCTGAGGGGGGCTACCATGCATGGGATCACAGAGTCAGACACAATGGAGAGACTAATAATTTCAACTTGGGGCTTCCTTGGTGGTGGTAAAGAATTTTCTTACCATGCAGGGGACCCAGGTTTGATCCCTGGGTGGGGAAGATCCCCTGGAGAAGGAAATGGTTACCCACTCCAGTATTCTTGCCTGGGGAATTCCATGGACAGACAAGCCTGGCAGGCTACAGTCCACTGGGTTGCAAAGATCCTGACCCAGGGATGGAACCTCTTCTGCATTGCAGGCAGATTTTTACTATCTGAGCCACCAGAGAAGCACCCCCCACACACATATGTAGAATCTAAGAAAAAGGTGAAATAAACTTTATGAAACAGAGATAGACTCACAGACATGGAAAGCATGGCTACCAAGGGGATAGTGAAGGTAAGGGGAGAGATACTCCAGGAGTTTGGAATGAACATATACACACTACTGTATGTAAAATACATAAATAACAAGGACTTATTGTACAACACAGGGAACTATATTCAATATCTTGTGAAAACCTATAATGGAAATATATATATAGCCTCACACATATATACATATATATATATGTATATATATATATAATGGAATCACTTTGCTTTTCACCTGAAACAAACACAACCTTGTAAATTAACTATACTTCAATTTTAAAAGGTGGTTGAAAATCAATCAATTTTTAAGAAACAACAACAAAAAAGAAATCAAGCAGACTAAAACATGCAGTTTGCTTCTTTTCCATTTTTTGCTTATCCCTTTTAAAGCGTCAATATACACATGGCCTTTTCACTATCTAGAAGGGGCCTTAAAGTTCTATAGGACATTTTAATTCTGGTATATTAGATTCCTAATTTGAACCAGATGGAGTATTCCACTTTGCGCTTTCAGCTCTGCAAAGACAGGTGCCATCACAATTTCTTTGTGACTCTCCAAGTTGCCAGCATGCCCAGTATAGTCAGTATCAAAAAATAAAAGAAAAAAGAAACTGTTAAAGTGAATGAAGACACAAAATTCCACCACTTCTTGTCATCCAGTGATAAATGTTTGACAGTAATTCTATGGTGCTTCCCACTGATGTCCTGGAGACATTTATAGAGCTATTTTGAGGGACTAAATATGTAAATGTTGAGACTGGAGAGAGAGAGAAAAACTCTGAGATAAATCTTCCATTTTGATAATCAGGGAAAGGTGTGGAGAAGTGTCAGGACCTTTGTTTTCAGTCTCTGGGCCAAGTTTTCTTCACTGTGTTTCCTGACTCATTAATTCATTCAAAGACTTTGGAGTCAGACAGATCAGGGCAAACTCACTGTAGTTTACACTTGATGGGTACTGTTGGGCAAATATCTGGTATTATTTAACCTCAGTGTCCTACAAAATGTGAAATTAATTTATTAAGTCAAGAGATGGTTGGGGACTTCTCCTAGGTTCCATGCACAGCACAGAGGAAAGAAGAGAGACATTGTTCCTACTTTCCTGGAGCAGTTAATGTCAAAATAGCAAATTAGAATATAGATTTGAAGAAATGTGGAATTCTGCCCACAGAGAGAAAATGGAAAATGTGACAGGGAAATTGAAATAAGAAGGACTCATCAAAATTTCAAGGAGATACTTGAGAGAGAAGAAATGTTGACGATATCAAGGCTGATGATTTTTCAGGCATCATGAAAGATAGACTTCTCAGATTTAAAGAGTAGGTGGAATTAAAAAAAAGGAAATTGGTATCTAGGCAACATTACAGTGATAGTATAGAACTTCAAAATGAAACTTTGACCCAAATATTTCAAAGTTGCCATAGAGAGAAGGCAGTTATTTCAATGAGCAGTAATCAGATCAACAGCAGAATTCTCAACAATAATGAATATCCAAAGACAGGGAAATGAATGCAAAGAGAACTTTTCCTAGCTAACCTATCTTTCAAGAATGAGGGTAAGCACATTTTCATACAAGATACAAGGTGTCTTACTTCTAAGGAAGCCTCACATAAAGAGCTTTTAAAAGATATATGATTGACACTTGACCAGCGGGTGTTACGATTATCAACCTCATGCGGTCAAAAATCTACATATAATTTTTGACTCCTCCAGAGCTTAACCATTAATAGTCTATTGTTGGGCTTCCCAGGAGGCACTAGTAGTAAAGAACCTGTCTGCCAGTGCAGAAAGATGTTAAAGATGTGGGTTTGATATCTGGGTTGGGAAGATCCCCTGGAGGACTGTAAGGCAACCCACTCAGGTATTCTTGCCTGAAAACTCCCATGGACAGAGGAGCCTGGTGGGTTACAGTCTACAGGGTCACAAAGAGTCAGACACAACTGAAGTGACTTAGCACAAACTATTGTTGACCTGAAGCCATGCTGATAACATAAACAATCAATATCATTTTGGACATTATATATACTGTGTTCTTACAGTAAACTAGAGAAAAGAAAATACTATTATAAAATCATAAGGAAGAGAAAATACATTTACAATCCTGAACTGTATTTATTGACACCATACGTTTACACTGTCTACAAGAAAAATTCTGTCAGTACCTATACCAATATTGTTTTATATGATACAAAACACAATAAATGTTTTATTATTACTAACACTAGAAATAAAACATGAAAATATACTGTGAAAAAGAATTTTATATTTATTTACAGGTGCTCATGTACTGAGAGGGCCTCCCACATGGCACCAGTGGTAAAGAACCTGACAGCAAAGGCAGGAGACATAAGAAACACAGGTTCGATCTCTGGGTTGGGAAGATCCTCTGGAGGAGGGAAAGGCTTACCCATTCCCAGTATTGCCTGGATAATCCCATGGACAGAGGAGCCTGGCAGGCTACAGTCCATAGGGTTGCACAGTCAGGAAATAACTGAAGTGACTTAACATACATGCATCCTCTATATAATAAAGTGTTTTTTAAGACAAAGTTATAAAATAATAAGAAAACTAACACATTGTTAATTTTACATGCAGTATCACTCATCTTATGCCTATGTAAAGATAGACATGTATCTTATGCATTCCCAATATACTTAATTTTTCTTAATTTCTTGATATGTCTAGGCTATGTGATTCATCCATGAGGTTTTTCAAATTGCTGTACATCTCCAATTTTTTTTTCAATATATTTACTGAGAAACAAATCTGTGAATAAACGGACCTGTTCAATTCAGACCTATGTTGTTCAAGGGCAGACTGTACTTCAGAAAAATAGAACATCATCATAAAAGCAATATCTTGGATCTCAGATGTGCTTAGGAAAGTTAGCAAAGAGAAACTGGGAACTATGGGAATAGAATCAAACATACTTTGACTGCATAGACCAACAAGAGTAATTATGATGACTTATAGCATAAAGAACACTGCAGAATTGAAACTCAGTACAGGAAAACCATAAGATACAAGACAGGATGTAGGGTGATAAGAATTAGAGCAGGATTGATTTTCTCTTAATTATTCAGGAGGAGGAGGAGGAAATATTGATTAATATTTTTGAAAGTAATTGCTATTAAAAATTCTAATTGGTTTGGAATTTAAAAAAAAAAACGTATAAAAATTGAATATCTATCTTCCAAACAAGTAGCAGTAAAAAGAGAACTGAACTCAGTAGAGTACTATAATATGAAGAGTTCTTTAGAAAGAAAATTGATAATGAAATGGAGGTAGAATTGGATGAGAAAGTGGAGGCAGGGAGAATTAGTAGTGAAGTGAAGTATAAGCTTTGTGTCCAGAATTATGTCGGAACCAGTTCATGGAATAGTAGATAAGGCTGGACCTTATCATGGCAGGACCTGAATGACAGGATGTGGAGTTTGGGCATTATTGGGAAGATGGTTAAGAAGTTTTTGATCAGATCTGTAGTTGAGTTAGAGCAATGTGGAAGTTAGATTCAGTGGGACAACACTAGTGGTGGTATATCAGGAATGCTTTCAGCTGAAAGTCAGGATACTTCTCAAAGGAGCTGATAAAAGTGTGGCTGTGCCTGTCCCATAGCTCAAGCTGTGCTGGTTGGGGTCAGATGTTCATCCTCCTCCAGAGGATCTTCCCTTCCCAGGGATCAAACCTGTGTCTCCTGCATTGCAGGCAGGTTCTTTACCTGCTGAGCCACCAGGGAAGCCGTCATTATATCTACAAAGGACCCCAACTCTTTCTGCTGCTTTGCTCTGCCCTGCTTAGCACACATTATGGGCTTTAAGCTTCACAGCCACAATGTGACTGCCAGCTTCACGCATCATAACCTCAAATGAGAGCGGAAATCAGGGGTGTAATTAGGCCAAAGGGAAACTTCTCCTTGTGTTGCTCTCGCCTTTAATTGGTCTATTAATTTGCCAGGGCTGCCCTAACAGAGTGCCACAAACCAGTGGCTTAAAATAACAGCAACGTGCTCTCTTACAGTTCGGAGAAGTCTGAAACCAAGGCTTTGGTAAAGCCACGCTCCCTCTCAAGGCTCTGGAGAGCATTCTTTCTTCCCTCTTCCTAACTTCTGGAGGTCGACAGCAATCCTCGGCACCCCTTTGCTTGTAGCTGCCTCACTCCAATCTCTGCCTCTGTCGTCACGTGCCCTTCTTCCCTGAGTGTCTGTCCTCTGTGTCTGTATGTCAGACTCTCCATCTCCTTTCTCTTTATAAAGGCACCCATCACTGGATTTAGGACCCTCTCTGACCTAAAGTGACCTCATCTTAACTTGATAATCTGCAAAGACTGTATCTCCAAATGAGGTCACAATCACACATACTGATATTAGGACTTGGATATAACTTTTTGAGGGAGACAATTCAACTCACCATAATCCAGGGATCAAAATATTTTTCTCAGAAGGGCCCAGCAGGCAACTCTTTACATCTTGTGGCCAGTTCTGGGTCACAGACCCATCCTTCACCAGGGGTGTGCACTTCTTCTATGGATATCAACAGCTTTCTGGTTGATACCTAATAAAAATCTGAATTAAAATAACAAAGGAGAAGAGAAGTGGGTCTTCCAGGGTCTATTATATAAGGAAACAAGTTGGGAAGCTGTATATAATGAAAGACAAGGGACTGAACTTAAAAAAGAGGCATAATATATGAGCAACGTATGCGGTTGATGAATTCAATACATCCTGGAGACTACAATTACAAGCACAAGAGAATCCATGTGGAAGGATGAGAGCAACCTAGACTCTGGAGTACAAGAGACTCTGTGAACTTGACATTGAGTGAGTGAGTAGAAGGGGATTTGGAAAAGGTGAGTGACAACCAAGCTATGGGCTTCCCTGGTGGCTCAGACCATAAAGAATCTGCCTGCAATGCAGGAGACCCAGGTTCGATCCCTGGGTCAGAAAGATCCCCCTGAAGAAGCTGATCGCTACCCACTTCAGTATTCTTGCCTGGAGACTTCCATGGACAGAGGAGCCTGGCAGGCTATAGCCCATAGGGTCACAAAAAGTGGACAGAACTGAATGACTAACACTTTCATATCTTTCAACCAAGCTATGGAGAGATGCGAGCACCAATGAAGCCAAACTTCTCTTTCCTTTTATTTTTAACCTCCATCTCCAGTGCCCCATACCCACTCATCAGCCCAAAGTGGGAAGTGTATTTCCAGCTTCAACAAATACCTGGAACGAGCAGCTCTTTAGGAAGATACGCAGCACATACCACAGGGACTGGAAGGTTTCTGGATGATGCGCTGCTTTTGTTTGGGAATGAACATCAAGAGTGCCTGAGAAACAGAGGGGGGAACCGCCACATTCTCGTCCTGACTGTATTTGGACATAGTACTTTGACCATTCCTAAGGCCCTATCTCCATCTACCTGAGTGGCTGCGATGAAATGTACACACTGGGTTTTTCTGTTAGTCACTGACTTGGTTGGCCTCCAGTTGGAAGGAGTAAGGACGATGTTGGAAGCTGAAGTCATCCCTTGGATTCTGGTAACCTGGCTGGAGAGTCTGCACACTTGGAAACCAGCACATTCATTTCCAGAAAGTCAAGGTTGGTAAATTAGTTCCTCATCTATTTCATTCTCAACTCCCCATCATGACAGCTTATATGAAGTTGAAGGAAAAACTTTCCAAGTCTTTCATTTAAAACATATTGTAAATTTTATATTAGCACTGAGAAACGGTCTATGTAACTCCATTTCCTTCTCTTTTCTTTGACCTCTGGTTCTCTTCCTGCATGTTTCATCCACACTAAACTTTCTACCAAGTTTTCCCTGAGACTTGAGCTGGAGGAAACGATACACGGTGAGCTGACTCATTTTACTGGCCTTGTTTATATCAGAAATTCTCTAGCTGACTCAGAGGCCTTAGTAGCCTTATGTCCTTGTTGTTCAGTTGCTAAGCCATGTCTGACTCTTTGTGACCCCAAGGACTGCAGCATGCCAGGCTTCTCTGTCCTTCATCATCTCCCAGAACGTTTTTAGTATATGTGCTGCTGAAGAGAGCACATATCTCCCTGAGTTTGCTCAAACTCATGTCCATTGAGTTGATGATGTCATCCAACCATCTCATCCTCTGTCACCCGCTTCTCCTCCTGCCCTCAATCTTTCCCAGCATCAGAGTCTTTTCCAATGAATCAGCTCTTGGCATCAGGTGGCCAAAGCAGTGGAGCTTCAGTTTCAGCATCATTCCTTCCAGTGACTGATTTCATTCCAGGTGAAGTCATTCCAGGACTGATTTCCTTTAGGATGAACTGGCTGGATCTCCTTGCAGTTCAAGAGACTCTCAAGAGTCTTCTCCAGCACCACCTTAGTAGAAGATAAAAGAACAAAGGGCCGATTATTCCCATTTTTCACATACAAAGACTGAATTTTAGACAAAGGAATCTGAAAACTTGACTGGGTTGCCCAATTTTTGGTGTGCAGTCTAGGGGATAATTTACCCATCCTTCCACTCTCTGAGACGAAGGGACAGACTTTAGCTTTCCTGTGGGTGCACATAAGCCTTGAGGAAGAGAATTCAAAATGTTAACCAATTTAGGGGTTTCCCTGGTGGCTCAGTGGTAAGGGTTAATTGGATCCCTGGTCCGGAAAGATCCCACATTCTTCTGAGCAACTGAACCCATGAGCCGCAACTACTGGGCCTGTGCTCTAAAGCCGGAGCTCCACAGTAGGAGAAACCACTGCGATGAGAAGGCCGGGCACCACAACTAGAGAAAAGTCCATGGGCAGCAAGGAAGACCCAGCACAGTAAATAAATGCATAAATAAAATTATTTTTAAAAGTTAACTGATTAAAAATGCACATACATTGAATTGAAATATGTTATCTGAAAGCACTGAATGCATACCTGCCATGTAGAACATGATCCATTAATACAATAAAATTTAACTTTCTACCTCTCAATCCCTATAGTCAAAGCTAAGGTTCTTCCAGTAGTCATGTATGGATGCGAGAGCTGGTCCATAAGAAAAGGCTAAGCGCCCAACGATCGATGCTTTTGAACTATGGTGTTGGAGAAGACTCTTGAGAGTCCCTTGGACTGCAAGGAGAGCCAACCAGTCCATCCTGAAGGGAAATCAATCCTGAATATTCATTGGAAGGACTGATGCTGAAGCGGAGGCTACAATACTTTGGCCACCTGATGCGAAGAGTCAACTCACTGGAGAAGACCCTGATGCTGGGAAAGACTGAGGGCAGGAGGAGAAGGGGGCAACAGAGGATGAGATGGTTGGATGGCATCACCGACTCAATGGACTTGAGTTTGAACAAACTCCAGGAGATGGTGAAGGATGGGGAAGCCTGGAGTGCTGCAGTCCATGGGGTCACAAAGAGCTGGACATGACTGAGTGACGGAACAACAACTTCCCCATCACGACCTAAGTGCAGATTTTTATATTAATATTTAGATGCAGAACTTTCACACACTGGAGTTTAGACACAGTCATGTGACACGATTGTCTGAGCTAGAAATGATTTTCTCCTCTCCTGAGCTGCTGTGAACCTTCCTCCCCTTCTCTGATTGTTGGCGATCTGTGTGTGAGGAAGGTCTCATGAGCTCAGCCTTCTCATCTTCATTGCCTGAGAAAATTTTGAATCCATGTTTGGAAACTTTGTGTACTCTAATGTGCAAGGAAATACAAGTGAACTGAAATCTGAGGAACTGAGTTAATAATTCGTTTTTTCATCTAGGAAGATTGATTCTTGCATTTGCTACCACTCTCCTTGGGGTCCCTGGTAGAGCATGTCACCCTTCTGAATCTGTCCTCCAGTTATTATGGTGGACTGAAGATTATTAAGATGGAGAATCTCTAGGTTTCTTTTCCAGCTACAGAGATGGTTGTTGGCTGAATTATGTCCCCTCAAAACTCATACGTTGGAATCCTAACCCCTGAAACTTCAGAATGTGATCATCTCTGAAGATAGGAGCTTTACAGAGGCAATCAAGGTAAAATGAGAAGATGAAGCTGGATCCTAATCCAACATGACTCATGTCCCTATGAAAAGAGGATATTTGGACACAGAGAAATGCAAAGAAGGAATAGCATGTGAAGATACAGAGAACAGACTGTCATCTGCAAGCCAAGGATACTGGCCTTAGAAGGAGCCAGTGCTGTTGACGACACCTTGATTTCTGACATCTGGCCTTCAGATCCGTGACCCCGTACATTTCCGTTGTTTCAGCTGCCCAGCCTGTGGTACCTTGTTCTGGCAGCCTTAGCAAACCATGCAGTGTTCTATGAGTCCACTCTGTTTAATTACATCATTGCAAATTTAATACTAATGAATAACATTTTTGTCCATGCTGTCATATCCTAGTCTTACTGAATCCTGGCTGTTGTGTGAGATGAGGATCATTCTCCCAGTCTCTGGGTGGCTAGACACTCACCCCAATTTAAAGATGAGGAAAGATGGGCTCAGGTGGGACTAGACCAGTCACCCACTGTCGTGGGACAGTTTGGGGTCACAAACGCATAGCCTGCTTCCAAGATTCATGTTCTAACTTCTCCTTCATGCTCCCTTGTGAAGGATGATAAGAACTCACTTTATAATTATTATCAGCAAGTCCATGCTTTAGAAAAATAGGGATCATATATTTGTACAATGAAACACTGTTCAGTCATAAAACAGAATGAAAGAATGCCATTTGCAGCAACACTGATGGACCTAGAGATGATCGTACTGAGTGAAGCAAGTCAGAAAGAGCAAGGCAAACATCAGAAGATATTGCTTATACGTGGAATCTAAAAAAATGATGCAAATGAAGTTATTAACAAAACAGACCCAGAGACACAGAAAGCAAATTTAGGATTACCAAAAGGGGAGAAGGAGGGATAAATGGAGTGTTTGAGGTTAACATACACACACTACCATATATAAAACAAATAATCAACAGAGACTGACTATATAGCCAGGGAACAATACTCAGTATTTTGTAATAAACTATAGCGGAAAAGAATCTGAAAAAGAATATGTATTAATATATGTGTATAAAATTAAATCACTTTACTATGCACTTAAACTAACACAACATTGCAAATCAGCTATAAGTTGAATTAAAAAAAATAGGGATCACAAAAGTTAAGGTAGCTGTTCTGGGAACTTACATAAACACTAAGCAAAGAAAGTTAGGGCTGACTATATGGCAGTTGTACTTGAACAGAGAAAATATGGCAAGAATGTTTGCTTTATCAGTGTATCTCATTTGCTTGCCTCTTCAGTCCAAGTTGGCTGAAAAGATGGTCATAGCTGCCAAAAACTGCAATTTGAAGGGAGACACAGATCTCGCAGGAAAAAAAAAGAAGAAGAAATTCTGAGTAAAATACCCCTAATTGGTTCCAAACTGGTAAGTGCACAGCTGGGGGCCCACCCTTTAATGCACGAAGACAGATGTTTCCTGCCCTCACAATGAGGACAGAAGGGCGAACGTGGTGCTGGAGGGGCTTCTGGTTGGTATGAACTCTTGGACGGCAATTTGGTAGCACATCTCAAAGACCTCTATCACCTTTGACCCCAGTCCTACTTCTAGGAATTTATCCTGTCCTGTCGAAGATGGGACAAAATGCGTGTATGAAAACGTTCTTAGCATCTTAGGTTACTGCTTTAGAGGGGGAATAGTAGACATTGTCTCGTGGGAAACTTGATAAACTAGGAGCTAACATTGAGGGCTGCAGACCAGGCATTGGTTATCATACAATCGTGGTGAAAGTTGTTCTGATAATCTGTTTATCTAAAAACACGCAAAGATGTCCATGACATAGCTTAACTAAAAGTAAAAGAAGCATATACACACTAGTAGGATATATAACCTGATCCCACATATACACACGTATGTTGTCATTGTGGTTGTCCCGTCACTAAGTTGTGTCTGATTGTTTGCAACCCATTGACTGGAGCACTCCAGGCTTTCCTGTCCTTCAGTGTCTCCTGGAGTTTGCGCAAACTCATGTCCATTGAGTCGGTGATGCTATCTAACCATCTCATCCTCTGTCACCCTCTTCTTGTTTTGCCTTCACTCTTTCCCAGCATGAGGATCTTTTTCAGTAAGCTGGCTCTTCACATCAGGTAGGCAAAGCACTGGAGCTTCAGCTTCAGCAACAGTCCTTCCAATGAATATTCAGGGTTGATATTCTTTAGGATTCACTGGCTTGATCTCCCTGCAGTCCAAGGGACTCTCAAGAGTCCTCTCCAGCACCACGATTTGAAAGCTTCAGTTCTTTGGTGCTCAGTCTTCTTTATGGTCCAACTCTCTCATCCATACATGACTACTGGAAAAACTATAGTTTTGACCATAAGGACTTGCATCTTCATGTGAAAAGTAATATCTTTGCTTTTTAATATGTTGCCTAGGTTTGTCATAACTTTCCTTCCAAGGATCAAATATTTTTTAATTTCATGTCAGCAGTCACCATCTGCAGTGATTTTGGAACCCATGAATATAAAATCAGTCGCTGTTTCCATTGTTTCCCCGTCTATTTGCCGTGAAGCGATGGGATCAGATGCCATGATCTTCACTTTTTGAATGTTGAGTTTTAAGCCAACTTTTTCAGTCTCCTCCATCATCAAGAGGCTCTTTGGTTCCTCTTCACCTTCTGCCGCAAGAGTGGTATCATCTGCATATCTGAGATTATTGATATTTCTCCCAGCAATCTTGATTCCAGCTTGTGCTTCATCCAGCCCAGCATTTCACATGATGTACTCTGCATATAAGTTAAATAAGCAGGGTGATAATATACAGCCTTGATCTACTCCTTTCCCAATTTGGAACCAGTATGTTGTTTCATTTCTAGTTCTAACTGTTGCTGCTTGACCTGCATGCTTCCACTCACACCCTAGCTCAGGAAATAGAGTGACTCTCTCAAGGCAGAATTGGGACCAGGAATGACACTGCACTCAGAAGCTAGGAGAAGTGCATGTGCTTTGGAGCAGGACTCCAGAGATGCTGGGAAAGAGGAAAGATCCAGTAGCCAAGGAGTCTAGGGTCTTGTCAACTTGCAAACTGGGAAAGTGTTGGTTTCCCAATCAGGGGGTAGATTGCAGACCTGGGGGATTAAACAGGACTCAGGACTGGAGTGTGGGGCTGTGGTCACAGGGACACCTATTCATGGACAGTTGGGTCCAAGGGGGAGGGTGGAGCAAGACAGGTGGTACAGGGGGCAGGGGAAGGGCTCAGATGCATTATGGCAGAATTGAGGTCCACATCCAGCCCAGAGGCTCTCAAATGTGATTTTGCAACATCTGGAGACATTTGGGGGCATTGTATTGTAGAGAGGGGTCTACTGGCATCTAGTCAGTAGATCAAATGCTTAGTTGTTCAGTCGTGTCCAACTTTTTGCAACCCTATGGATTGTAGCCCGCCAGGCTCCTCTGTCCATGGAGAATCTCCAGGTAAGAATACTGGAGTGGGTTGCTATTTCCTTCTTCCCAACCCAGGGATCGAACCCAGGTCCTTGCATCGTAGGTGGATTCTTTACTGTCTGAGCCACCAGGGTAGAGATCAAGGGTGCTGATAAAATCTTATGTGCCCAATATCAACCATGTATAGTATTTATGTGTACACACACACACACACGCACACACACACACTCTCACACTGGCTTCCCAGGTGGTGCTAGTGGTAAAGAACCCTACTGCCAATGCAGGAGACCTAAGATACCCTGCAGGAGGGCATGGGAACCCACGGCAGTATTATTGCCTAAAGAATCTCCATGGACAGAGGAGTATGGTGGGCTATGGTCCAAAAGGTTGCAAAGAGGTGAACACGACTGAAGTGACTGAGCACGCAAAAGCACACACACACACACACACAAAGTGTGCCCACACAGAGCAGGAGCATGGAGGCTTGTAGACTGGGACAGCAAAGATTGGAGGAAGAGAGCTTAGAGAGGGAGCAGAGTGTATGGTGCGGGGAGAGTTTAGAGGGCTGGGAGCTGAGCTGGGGGCAACACAGGGCCTGGGAGCCACCACCAAGGGCTGCAGGCTTGGCCCAAAGGGCAGGAAAAGGGAGGTGACTGGCAGGAGCCCACTGCTGATAAGGAGGTTGTATTTGAAGGCTGGGTCTGAGGGCGCCTCTTACCAAAATCCACCGAACTCAATGGAGGAAGAAGAATGTGAAGATGTAGCCCCCACCTCAGGCAGGAAGGACTCAGGGTTGGGGGCCATGCTAAAATATGGGATGTCATCTGGGGACCCATTTAGAAAAGGTAAAGGCGAGGGTAATGAAGCAAAGGCACAGACCCTTGAAAGCCCAGAGAGGGAACACGTGAAAACTTATGCACAAGACCCATTTCAGGGGCTTTCTCTTGACCTCCAGCCATCCTCTCCTCTTTGTGCACAGGCTCTCCTGCAGGGAACAGACCCTGGTGGCAAAGAGCATCCACTTTCCAGCTACCCTGCCTGGGTATTAGCAACCTCCCTCTACCACTTTGCTAGCTGAGTTGATTTTCAGCAATCCGCTTGACCTCTCTGTGCCTCAGTTTTTTCATCTGTAAAGTGGGCACAATAAAAGGACACTCATCTCAGAGAAATAACAAGAGTTAAGTGAGATGTTATTTGTAACACCAAGGACTCTTGGTGACATCTGCTTCCCTTCATGTCTCAAAATAGATCTTTTATTTTCCATCTTCCAAAATTCAGCCTCATAAAATTGAAACTGGGAAGGTGAGAGAGACAGAGACAAAATGGGAGAAAACTAAGTTCTTAGCCTCTACTGTTCTTTCCTCACTGATCCCAGATGGCCAGGGCTGTGAGATTTAGGGTCAGTCACATCTTCTTTGCAGGGACTAACATGAAGAGGGATGCTGGTTGGGCTGTTTCATGGGTAAGGCGGCCCTAGAGTAACATGGAGAAGATACTTTCCCTTAGGGATATAAAAACATCTGCCAAAATTATTTTTTATTGTATTGAATACATTCAACATATAGCACTGTGTACCTTTAAGGTGTACCACATGTTAATTTGATACATTTATATATTGCAATGCAATCGCCATTGTAGCCATATTTATCACTTCTATTCCACTGTATCATTATAGTACAATATTGTTGTCTATGTTCATTGTCTATGTTATGTTGTACATCAGATCTCTGTCTCATTTACCACTCTTTGCATCTGTGTACCCTTAAGCAATGTTTTGCTCCCCAAACATTCCAAAAAGTACAGGTCATCAGAGTGCGGATTTACAACAGAGTGGGTGGGAACTATCTCAAGGCAGCAGAGAGCTACCATGTCTTGTACAGGGCAACTTATCCAAAGGCCCACAGATCACATCTCTGCACCCCAAACATGGCAATGCCACTGAATCTTGCTAAAATATTAAAAAACGAGAGAAAGTGAAACAAGCTGAGATTTTTAAAAAATGTTTGCTAAAGGATAAACATGCACAAGGGAAGGTTTTTATTAAGTAGTCGTTAATGTGCATAGAGGTATTTACACATTTCACCAACTGTCTCACTAAAGCATGCCAGAATAAGAAAAGTTTTGTGTTTCCTTGTTGAACTGGTTTTTTTTTCCCCCTCCATAAGCTTTTCTGCCATGATTTTGCTTATTGTAAAAGTACAACATAGATTTGGTTCACCAAGTTGAACGCTGTACCATTGGATTGCGTGTGATGACTTTTACTACTAGTTCTGGCTTGATTAAACTGGGTATCTAGAAAGTGAATATGGAATAGAGAATGGCATAGAGTCAGATAGGTGATTCAAGACAGCTGCAAGTTCTTACTTCCCCCTGAGATTCATAGCGCTCAGGACACTCGTGAATATCAGGGGCTTTGTTGAAAAGGGACAGCCCTGGGCACGAAATCACAAATGACTCCTGGTACCTCTCTCATCCCTGCGAACTTGGGAAGAAGGTTTTCAATCAGGAAATCCTTCGGCTAATACCAATATGCACAAGACGTGGAGCTGGTTTTCCCTTTATGATTTACACTACAAAGCTAGGAGCTGGGTTTGAACTTCACTGCCCACGTGGTTTCGTTTTAAGAGGAGTTGGGAGCCACTGAATTTATGTCCTTGTCCGAGCTTCCACCAATCTGTGTTTGAGGCCCGCCCTGATCACAGGACTGGTGGTTCTTACTTCTGGGCTCCTTCCGCCACACTGGGTGGGTCCCTTCCTGTAGAGACATCTGCTCTGAAACATTTGTGCTTTAAGAGTGAAGTGACATGTTTCAGCATCAATTACTCTCTGGAAACTGGCATGCATTGTCGTTCTTCACTTGGTACCAGTGAGTCTTCATTTCCGACTTTGCTTTAACTCAAACCTCATGCAGTGTTTCCAAAGGCTATCTCGGTCCATATGGACTTTCAACATTGCTAACACCAAGCGAGGGTTAACTGAGATTCTCGTCTCAATTTGCTCCTGGGGAAATGGACAAAAATTAATTCTCAGGCTCCTCTTCTCCAGTCCATGTTTACAGTTAGACAGGCAGGCAGAGCCCACCCGACTCACTTTCTTTGTGACCATCTTTCCTAATCTCAGTTTAGTTGTCCATGGTGATGGCAAGAAAGATACCATTGTGGTTTTTTCCAAGCCTGCAAAGTTTTAGAGATTAGTCGGTTGTTTCTACCTTTGACACTCTTGAGTGTGAATACAGCCTAAATCTTGCCTTCCGAGCTAACAAATGAGAAAGATGAGTACACAGAACTATTAAAGCAACAGTGGGTTGGGAAAGTAGTGTGTGCACTTATTTGCAGAGACTATTGCGTGCTAATTCATAGAAAATGTTGAATTTCAGGGCCTGGGGGAGGGTCCATCTAATATTCTTAATTGGCTTCATTTTAAAAGAATAACTGTCAGAAAAAGTGAACTTTAATGCTAGTTCTGCCGATTACAGGCACTGTGAATAATCCATTTAGTTTCTCTGCATGTTTCTTATATCTATAGAGTGGAAAGAAGAATTCACTAATCATTCAATCTGTTTTTTTTTTCAAATGTAAGAATATATATCAAACTACTGCTTTTTACTATACTTATTGACATTGGTATCAGTAATGAGGGACTTCTATAGTGACAAAGTTGAAAACCATCTATTTGCATACCACCTTGAGGTAACTGCTACTGATGTTAATGTATTTCTCTCTTTCGATGCATTTTTTAAAAATATAATTGAAGTCACTCTAAAAAAAAAATTAAAAGAACAGCTCTTTCTTGAGCACCTTCTGTGCCATCTCCTCTCTCTCTGTCGACCGTCTGTAACCCATGGTGATGCAGCCTGGGACTGGAGTCGTCGGTATCATCCATCCTATTTCCTGTCTTAACACTTGGCCAAATCTTTATCATGAAGACAAGCAAAGAATATGTGAATGGACTTAACCCCACCTAACCCCTAAACATGGTGAAAATGGTAAATTTTATGTTCTGTATATCTGAACACAATAAAAAAGAAATACATGAGTTTAGAAAGGGAAAAAAATATTTTAAAAAATAAGCATAATTTTAGTTGCAGGTAAAATGTAAACTTATGGTGAAAATAAGTTGAGCTGGAATCATGGTGGATCTGAGCTTCTTAGTCTTTAATAGGTGTTTTACTTCCTGGAAGTTGTATTGGGGGTGGCCCTTAAAATTCTCTACCTGTGTATATCAAAGTCTCTCAGTTGTGTCCAAGACTTTGCAACCCCATGGCCTATATGGTCCATGGAATTCTCTAGGCCAGAATACTGGAGTGGGTAGCCTTTTCCTTCTCCAGGGGATCTTCCCAATCCAGGGATCAAACCCAGGTTTCCTGCCTTGCAGGCAGATTCTTTACCAGCTGAGCCACTTGGTAATATAAGTAACCTTCTACTGATGGATCTCATTAAGTGGGGGAGGTATTCAGCTGGAGCAAGAGGCCCGGTGCCAAGGAATTCAATTGCTTCATTGCCACTTGTTGCTATTTATTGTGTGAAAATGACACAGATTTATCCTGCCATCCAGAATTTAAAACAAAAACAAATAACTTTCATGAAAAATGCCTCATTTTCTGTCTGGCTTTCTCCTGGGAGCAAAGCCTTGCTTTTCTTAAGTGGGATGAATTTTGCACCTCATTAAATGTCCTGATCTTTTCATCACGTTAGCCTTTAAGGCAATAACATAATCTTAGATCATCTAGATTAATGATTACAATAAAACTATGGATATAAATCTTAAGAGGGCTGTGAAAATGAACAGCTGGAGAGGCTAAAGTCTGATTTCTAAAATTTCAGAAAGATTTATCATTATTGATGGTGATCTTTTTCTTTTTTTTTTTTTGGTCTAATTAGATGAAATAATTTTTTGTTATGTTTCTTTCCTAGAGAAAACTTATCCAACCTTCCAACTTATCAAACTTCCAGTTGAAGAGTTGAACAAGTCTTGGTACCCCTGGACAAAATGTTCAACTCAAATCCTTCTGAAATGATTTAATTACAGTCTTGACGTTTTCACAGGAACCCTGACAGTACAAGCAAGGAGTGCTATCTACACTTGAAATGGCATTCACCAAGATTCCCTGCAGCTCGAATGGTGCCCTGAATTTATGACAGAATGATGAAAACTTTTCCAAATGCTAGAAGAGGCTCTGATCAATGCTCTGATCTGTACTGATCTACAAACGAAAAGTGTCCTCTTGGTCTTCACACCGGCAGGAGTGATGGTCTCAGGTCTCCAGGCTTCCAAGGAAAATGGTAGTGAACCGAAGCTATGGCACTTCTACATGTGTATTGGCGAAGGAATTCCAAACTCTTCTTGAAACTTTGTCTCAACACATCAGTTAGGGTTCCTTAACAAGGCAGGGAAAGAGAGACCTGGAGAAAGTTGGAGCTTTGTTGATTCTTCTGCATAAGGTAGCACCTTGTGATTCTATCAGGGGGTCCATTCAGATTGTTCTGGAACACTCAGTGGCTCCAGAGGTACAAGGCACAAATTGTGAGAGTATTCTTTGAGATAAAGTTTGAAGATGCTTTTGTGCCCCTGTGCTAAGTAGCTTCAGTCACATCCGACTCTGTGCAGTCCTATGGACTGTAGTCCACCAGGCTCCTCTGTCCGTGGAATTCTCCAGACAAAAGTACTGGAGTGGGTTGCCATGCCCTCCTCCAGGGAATCTTCCTGGCCCAGGGTCGACCCACATCTCTTATGTCTCCTAAATTGGTAGATGGGTTCTTCACCACTAACGCAACCTGGGAAGTGCAGTGCTTATATGACAGAACATAAAATAATTGTATGCCTTAGAGATACCAGTGACTTCACCTTCATGATATCAAACACCTAGAGGTCCAAGGAACAAAATCCAAGTCAGTGTTTGACTTTTCCATTTTTCATCCCCTTGAATCATGGGCTAAGCATGCCACTAGTGATTATGTTGTGGGTGCCTAGTTGGGAAGCCGAAGGAGGGCAGGCCTCAATGCGGGCAAAGTCCATGCAAGCCAGACAGCTCAGTTCAGTTCAGTTCAGTCGCTCAGTCATGTCCAGTCCTTTGTGACCCCATGGACCATGGCACGCCAGGCCTCCCTGTCCATCACCAACTCCCAGAGCTTACTCAAACTCATGTCCATTGAGTCAGTGATGTCATCTAACCATCTCATCCTCTGTCATCCCCTTCTCCTCCTGCCTTCAATCTTTCCCAGCATCAGGGTCTTTTCCAAACAGTCAGCTCTTTGCATCAGGTGGCCAAAGTATTGGAGTTTCAGCTTCACCATCAGTCCCACCAATGAATATTCAAGACTGATCTCCTTAAGGATGGACTGGTTGGATCTCCTTGTAGTCCAAGGGAGTCTCTAGAGTCTTCTCCAACACCACAGTTTAAAAGCATCAATTCTTTGGCACTCAGCTTTCTTTATAGTTCAACTCTCACATCCATACATGAGTACTGGAAAAAACATAGCTTTGACTAGACGGACCTTTGTTGGCAAAGTAATGTCTCTGCTTTTTAATAAGCTAAGTCAGTCATAACTTTTCTTCCAAGGAGCAAGCGTCTTTTAATGTCATGGCTGCAGTCACCATCTGCAGTGATTTTGGAGCCCCCCAAAATAAAGTCTGTCTCTGTTTCCGTTGTTACCCTATTTGCCATGACGTGATGGGACCGGATGCCATGATTTCTTGAATGAGCCTTTGCATTGCCCATTCTCAAGTTATTCTCATTCAAGGGGGTCTGTCATTATCGGCTCTGGCCAAGATCAGAAGTCTGGCTCCAAGATGTGGTTACAGACAGCAGCGCATCAGGGTGCCAAGGGCTGCCGGCTGTCCTCAGAAAGGGTAAGATGGATGAGCCATAAACAGGTGACCCACATCTGCCTTAGTGAACGATCTTCCCAAGTCCTTTTCCAAATGCAGTGGCTTAAGGTAAGCCAATTTGTCAAATACCTGCCACAGAGGAAATACATATCCGAAGATATGTTATCCAGAAACTGGGCAGCATTTGGCAAAGCATAAAAGGAAATAATTTCTTTAGTGAAAAATTAAATGCAGAATCACACAGTTAGACTCCAAATCAAGAATCTCCTTTTTGGGAGAGATCTGGCTATTGCAATTTTGTAGCTACTTGGCCTGGGATTGGTGATGGGAAAGTTCCTGAGTGTTTCTGCCTTGTCTTTGTTGACCCAAGATCCTGCTGGTACCCTGCTGAACTATTCTGAAGATAAATTTGCAATACTCAAGATGGCTTTACTAACGGCTGTGAGACTAGATAAGAAAAAGAGAAACAGAATGTCACAAACGGTGGGAACGTGAGTGACAGGGTCCAATCCCTGTGCCTGAAGCCCAGCAAACCTCCAGCTTGTCTGCTATTTTTCCAGCTGTCTCAGAGTTCACCTACTGTGTCCTTACACTGCAGCACACAAAGGGATTTACCCCACGTGGTTCCCTTAGATACCATTCCGTGTAAGAGAGATGGCACCATCTCCCACTTCCATGGAGCCTGCCTTCTGTCTGCCTCCGTGTCATTGAGAGAGTCAGTGCCTAGGTAGGTTGATAAGAAGTCCAGGGTTCCCAAGGAGGAGAAAGGGTTCTGGAGCCCTTGATAAGGAGAAAGGGGTCTGGGGCTCTCAAAGAGAAAAGGACAAACCTTCTTTTCTACATTGCTTTGTCTTAGTCAATATAGCATTTTATCTTGCTCAAGGACATTTTCTCCTTAACAAGAACCTTCTGACTAATCCTGTCATCTTAAAATTTATATTATGGGAGTGGGTCTGGTCAGTTCAGTTGCTTAATCATCTCTGACTCTTTGCGACCCCATGGACTGCAGCACACCAGGCCTCCCTGTCCATTACCAGCTCCCAGAGTTTACTCAAATGCATGCCCATTGAGTCAGTGATGCCCTCCAACCATCTCATCCTCTGTCATCCCCTTTTCCTCCTGCCTTCAGTCTTTTCCAGCATCAGGGTCTTTTCCAATGAGTCAGCTCTTCACATCAGGTGACTAAAGTATTGGAGTTTCAGCTTCAACATCAGTCCTTCCAATGAAAATTCAGGACTGGTTGGATCTCCTTGGAAGTCCAAGGGACTCTCAAGAGTCTTCTCCAACACCACAGTCCAAAAGCATCAGTTCTTCGATGCTCAACTTTCTTTGGGTGGGTCTGGTAAGATCTTTCTATTGTTCATTCTAATCTTATTAATTTAAAATGTATATTGTGGGAATGGGTCTGAAAAAAATATATAAGGCCTTGATAAGACTACCTAGGGAGGCATTCTCCGTCCCCCTTCTGATGTCTATGTCAGAAGCTTTCTCTGTCACTTTCCTTACTTTGATAAAACTGCTACACAAAAGCTCTTGAGTGATCAAGCCTAGTCCCTGGTCCCAAAGCTAAATCTTCTTTGGAGATCACAAATCCGACATTGTTCACTGTAAGCTCTCATCATCCTCTGGGAACTGAAGCCAGAAAGGGCCTTTCTGGCCAGGGGAAGCTCTGTTTTCTACCCACTGGGGTGCCAACGTCCCTTTGCATCAAGAACAGAATCATAATTCCTTATGTGCTTAGTCAATTAGTCATGTCTGACTCTTTGTGACCCCATGGACAATAGCCCACCAGGCTCATCTGTCCATGGGATCCTCTAGGCAAAAATATCGGAGTGGGTTGCCATGCCCTCCTCCAGGGCTCTTCCCAGCCCAGGGATCGAGCCCAAGTCTCCCACATCACAGGCTGATTCTTTACCATCTGAGCCACCAGGGAATGCCAACCTCCAAATCCAGGCAAATGAGATCTACTATAGACAAGCCAACTCACTTTAGCTTCACAGAGATACTTGATGCTCTTATTTTCCCTCCATTTCTTTAAAATGTTCCCCCCACAGATAAGATGTTCTTCTGGAATTCTTCTTTGGGTTAGGTCTTCCGCTGTATCACTTAGGAAAGGAAACTTCGGAAGCCTTCCCTGGCGGTGGTGGCAGAGTGAGGGAGTGAGAACAGGGATCAGAGAATGTCATAAGAGGCGGGACCTGTAGATCTTGGTGACTGATAGACGACAGTTGATTAAACTCCTAGTGTGTCCAAGACAAATGGGTTTCCCAGGACACGGTGTCACCCAGACAGAAACTATTGCCAGAGAGGCTGTCTGGCTGCCTCCCTCCTCACTCACAAGCAACACCCCTCCAAACACTGCTCACGCCCCCACCCCATCTGCTCAGGACCACACAGAAATTATGTTCAGTTTGTCGATGACTTACTCGACTTACTTGATCTCTTTTCATTGCTCTTGCAAACTTGTACTGCAGTGTGTTTCTCCTGCCTTAGAGTTTCAGAGCATTTACTTTTTAAGTAGCATCCCTGGGGGTAAATTGTCTGAGACTGCAGATCACTGCTTGTCCTACTTAGTACCTGGTCTAACTGCCTTCTGCTCTCAACTTTCACCTTCAAATTTCCACATCTGGAAGAGATGCAATGTGGACTGTGAGAGACGGGGGAGTAAGGTCAGTCCTTAACGAAGTCCCCTAAAGAGGCAGAACGGAGGGATGGTGCTCCATGGAAAGAGTGAATGGCTGTCAGCCTCTGGCTTAGACACGCCCCTCTTCCATCCCTGCAGCCCGCCTCTATCTCCTTCACTGTTGGAAGATCTCCTGTGATTTGTCCTCCTCCCTTGTAAAATACACAGAGTAGTTTTCTCTCAATACTCCACAAGGCTCGTGAGGCCATAATACCAAACTTCTGAATATTGTGTGTGTGTGTGTGTGTGTGTGTGTGTGTGTGTATGAGTGTTGGTGGAAGTGGGTGTGTGCGTGTGTGTGTTGGTGGAAGTGGGTGTGTGCAAAGGGGGCTTGAAGGCAAGAATCTGTATGATTACTCATCATAATGATATAAGTATTATAAATATGTGCTTACTAAATATATATTGCTTTGGATTATTTCTCTATCACATGGATGGGTGGCTCTGGAAAGAAATTAGTCTTGGGTCAAATGCATTTTGTGATGATGGCTCCCAGGCCAGGGAAGGGAACTGCACCCTCCCACCCTCCATGAGGGCTTAGAGTGAAGTGTTGTTTTTCAGTGGCTAAGTTGTGTCTGACTCTTTGCAACTCCATGGACTATAGCCCGCCAGGCTCCTCTGTCCTCCACTGTCTCCCAGAGTTTGCTCAACTTCATGCCCATTGAGTTGGTGATACTATCTCATATTCTGTCGCCCCTTTCTCCTCCTGCCCTCAATCCTCCCCAGCATCAAGGTCTTTTCCAATGAGTTGGCTCTTTGAATCACATGGCCAAAGTATTGGAGCTTCATCTTCAGGATCAGCCTTTCCAATGAATATTCTGGGTTGATTTCCTTTAGGATTGACTGGTTTGATCTCCTTGTAGTCCAAGGGGCTCTCAAGAGTCTTCTCTAGCACCACAGTTGAAAAGCATCAATTCTTTAGTGCTCAGCCTTCATTATGGTCTAATTCTGACATTCATACATAATTACTGGAAAAACCATAGTTTTGACTTCCCTGGTGGCTCAGATGATAAGGAGTATGCCTGCAAAGCAGGAGACCTAGGTTCAATCCCTGGGTTAGGAAGATCCCCTGAAGAAGGAAATGGCAACCCACTCCAGTATTCTTGCCTGGAGAATCCCATGGACGAAGGAGGCTACAGTCCATGCGGTCACAAAGAGTCAGATATGACTGAACGACTGAATAGAGAGAGGAGATTTTAAAAAGGAACTGTTTCCTTATTGGTAGAACTGAGAGCTCCTAAAGAAGGGATGTTGGGACTGTGTGGTTGTGTCTCTGTGAGTGTGTGTTGAGCATGCACTAGTCTATACAGGCCAATATGGTGAAACAGAAGAACTTGGGTTTGAACGTTGGATGGCTGGCTTCTTGCACCAGCTCTGTGCCTTGGGGGAAATTTCTTTAACATATCTCAATGCTACACTTTTCTCATCTGTCCTTCATAGAGTTCTTGGAAGGACTAACTATCTCAACACACAAAAAACACTTAGCACCGAGCCTGGCATATAGTAAACACTCAATAAACATCAGCTATTACTATTATTAGGGCTGACCTTGAGCATAGATGAGAGACTTCTAAGGCCTCAATAAATCCTCATGAGGATGTGCCAAGAGGAGCCTGGGCTGTGCTGGCTTGAATTTTTTGGAACTGTCTTAATATATTTGAAATTTATACTGCAATCCAATGTGCTGAGGTCTCCTGATAAAAACAGGAAAAAAAAAAAAAAGTGGAAGCATATGGTGGTCTGAGTCTTAAAGAAGAATGACTTCTATTATAGAAACAGGCTGATGGAGAAATATGTCTTTTCAGCCCCGTCAGTCACAAACCGTTTCCAAATGTTGACATTACGCATGATATTAATATATGATAAAGGATCCGTGGAAAAGTGGAAAAGCACAAGCGTGCCATGCAAAGCCTGAGCCCGCTAATGCCCCTAATGGATTAGAAGCAACAGATCACAGCTCGTTTTAAGTATTTGCAGTGGCTGGTGTCAGGATGCTGACAATTAATCCCCATCTAAGGACGTGGCCAAATCTGGATTTTTCTAAATCAAAGGAAACGTGTTCTCATATAAGTTCTTGTTAAGGTTTTATTTTATTTTATTTCATTATCAAGGACTTTTTCTTTTTTTCCTTTTTGGATCCCTCCTTCATTTGGGAGGTAAATTCTTATTTAGGATAAACGTTCATTTTTTTTAACCCCCTAAACTTGGAGGAGTTACTCAGGCAGAGAATAACCTTTGAAGTTAAGAGAAACTGTGCTATCAAGCCAGGATACAAAACAGAATCAGAAAGGGGGCTCCTAATGCATTATGGAATACAACACAGAATCTGCCTGAAGGTGATGCTAATTTCTGCTCTGGTCAATGAAAACCAGACTTCGGGATGACTTGCTCTGTATTTATCTGAATCCTCGGGACTCTGCGTTGCCACATGGTGATATGGGAAAGCCAGTGGGCCTGGTGGGCGAGGGGGGAGCCCCGTGATGGGGCAAGAGCTGGCTCCTTTATTTTCTTTGGCATGGCTTATGGAAAAGTCAGAGAAAACGAATTTCAAATGATAGGTCAAAACTCAAGATTTGAAACACATTTCTTCCATCCTGTAGGTCTCTTGCATCCATGGAAATGATTTTTATAACTTTAATTCCATTGTCAGTTGCAGGTATGTTGTTCATAGAGTTGTAGATACCACCCCCACCCCAGTCTCTTTATTTTAGTCATTTACCATGCAATGACTCTTTCTCAAGCCCGTAAAATCATGGGAAAAAGTTCAAATTGGCTGTAAATGATTATACGAATTTCCTGTTTTCTTTCCATTTCTTTTCTCCTTTGCCTTTTAAAATCATCCCTTCTCCTGTGGCATATTTTACATCAAAACTGTGGAGGGGACAGAGTCAGTTCAGTTCAGTCGCTCAGTCGTGTCGGACTCTTTGCGACCCCATAAATCGCAGCACGCCAGGCCTCCCTGTCCATCACCAACTCCCGGAGTTCACTCAGACTCACGTCCATCGAGTCCGTGATGCCATCCAGCCATCTCATCCTCGGTCGTCCCCTTCTCCTCCTGCCCCCAATCCCTCCCAGCATGAGAGTCTTTTCCAATGAGTCAACTCTTCGCATGAGGTGTCCAAAGTACCGGAGCTTCAGCTTTAGCATCATTCCTTCCAAAGAAATCCCAGGGCTGATCTCCTTCAGAATGGACTGCTTGGATCTCCTTGCAGTCCAAGGGACCCTCAAGAGTCTTCTCCAACACCACAGTTCAAAAGCATCAATTCTTCGGCGCTCAGCCTTCTTCACAGTCCAACTCTCACATCCATACATGACCACAGGAAAAACCATAGCCTTGACTAGACGGACCTTAGTCGGCAAAGTAATGTCTCTGCTTTTGAATATACTATCTAGGTTGGTCACAGAAGACCTACATTAAGGCAGCAGCTGGAATGGGCCATCGCTCAGGCAACTTGCTCCCTCACCCTGCAATTTTTGTCCACATCGTAAAAATGTTTCAAATGCTCAACAAATGTTGGCATGCTAAATGAAAATGTGGAAATAACAAAATGCCATTTGGTGAGGAATTTTAAGAGATTAGACAGAAGCATGAAAGTGCTGATGAGCGAAGGAGAGGTGATTGTTTTCTAAAGACACCCTGAACTTCCCGAAAAGTGGGAGAGGCCAATGCTAGAAGCAGAAGGAAGAATATAATCAGCAGCATCTCTTCTCTCTGCTCCTTTTGGTTAACTTGGTTCAGCTTCTGAAAAGGGTCACACACATGTGTATTTTGGAGTAAAACGAAATTATGATGAAAGTGAAAATTTGTGGCTCAGATGGTGAAGAATCTGCCAGCAATGCGGGGGACCTGGGTTCTTTTCCTGGGTCAGGAAGATCCCCTGGAGAAGGGAATGGCAACCCACTCCTGTATTCTTGCCTGGAGAATCCCACGGACAGAGGAGCCAGGCGGGCTACAGTCCATGGGGTCGCAGAGTCAGACACGACTTCCACTTTCACTTTCTTTCCACCGCCCACCACCAGTCTGAGCTGAGGGAACACCTTGTCTTCCCTGTATGTCTGGCACAGGACACCAGCAGAGAATGGCAGACTCTGACCTTGACCTTGGGGGCCCCTGGCGCTGCAGGGTTGTAGCGTCCTCTTCCTCTCCTAGCCCCGTGGCCCACTGCCCCTCACCCTATCCCTGTTGATTGATTGAGCCTTCCTTCCCTGCGCTCAGCTCTGTCTTGCTCCCAGGCACACAGGCCCCAGTAAGCACAGCGGACTGAGGATCCTCAGGACCCAGCTGCACAAAAGACCCCAGCCTGCAAGAAGGCTCAGAGCAACGTCTGCCTTCAGCCCACAATGGAGCATTGGGAGGGAGGGATGGCCCTCTTTCTTCCTGTCCAGAGGGTCAACAGGGAGGAAAGCTTGCTCCGAGTTGGGAGTGCAGCAGTGTTTCCCTGGGGTGAGGGTAGATGAAGAAATGGAGGTCTGGGTCTAATATAGGGGGTGTTGCTGTTCAATCACTAAGGTGTGTCTGATTCTGCAGCCTCATGGACTGCAGCACCCCAGGCTCCTCTGTCCTCCACTGTCTCCCAGAGTTTGCTGAAATTCATGTCCACTGAGTCAGCGATGCTATCAAACCATCTCATCGTCTGCCACCCCCTTCTCCTCTTTCCTTCAATCTTTCCCAGCATCAGGGTCTTTTCCAATGAATCGGCACTTCGCCATCAGGTGGCCAAAGTATTGGAGCTTCAGCTTCAGCATCAGTTCTTCCAAGGAATATTCAGGGTTGATTTCCTTTAGGGTTGACTGGTTTGATTTCCTTGCAGTCCAGTTGAGGGGGTACTGAAGATATAAAATTGCCCGAAGAGAGATCTGGACTCTGCCCTCAGTTTCTGGAAGGTAATCGCTAAGCCCTTGGAATTGCAGGCCTGATAGTAGTGTCTTTCTTTGCCTCCGGGCCTTGGACCAGACAGATAATAACAGCACAACTTCGGGTGGGGACTGTGAGACAGAGCCGCTTGCTTTAGAGTCGGGGCTCTGGGCCTCCTGGTGTCAGCTCTGTCCCTCAACCCCATCTGCATGATGGAACCCCAGGAAAGCCTGGACCCTGAGGCTCTGTGACTTGCTGGCTGGCAACGCTCTGTGCGTACATCCCCTTTTACTCCCAGGAGGATAACTCTCCTGAGGGCACCCGCAGGCCCCCTGCAACCTCGGCGTCTGGCGCCCTCTCTCTCCTCCTTCCTTGGCTGATTTTAACCTGCGTTCTTTGCCTTGAACAAATGCAAGTGGAGAATAACAGGTTCCAGTGACCTCTGCGTGTCTCTCTAGTGAATTATTGAAACTGAGGTGCTCTCAGAACCCCTGAACCTGTAATTGGTGTGGAAAGTGAAGGTGGTGATCTTCCAGACACCCTCCCTCTAACTGGACAGTTGGTGGGAGCTCTCACTTGGGGTCCTTTTCCTTTATTTATTTATTTACTTTACATTCTCCTAATTTATATTTTTGTATATAATGGAAAAAATTAAATATACCTAATGGCAATTTTTCAACCCCATCACTCCCTTTACATTTGCCATCTGGAAATTACAGGTCTATGGTGAGCAAGAGCCTTCTCTCTCTCACCAGGGGTCTTCTTTCTGAAGTGAGGACCTGAGGGTGTGCACGCTGAGCCTTCTAGAAACTTCTCACTTTTCCTCTTCTTAACAGCCACTTACTCTCCTTCCCTCTGCTTGATCTCACTTTATCCACCTGCAGTATTTTCATTTGAGTCACTTCTCGTCAAACTAGCAATTACTTCTAGTATTCAGCTGATAGAGTTTTTTAAAGCGATGCCATCCAGGTGAAAGGAAAATTAACTCTTGGAAGAATTAAAAGACTCCCTCTCCAAATCTGCAGGCTCAATACGATGTATAGATTCACAGGGGATGGTGAAAGTTAGACCAAATGACACAACACAGCCTCTCAATAAATCCCAGTTCCCACCCACATGGATTTCCTGTGTGTGTGTGTGTGTGTGTGTGTGTGTGTGTGCGCGCGCGCGTGCGCGCACGTGAGCTCACGCAGGCACGACCTCAGTCACTCAGTCGTGTCCGACTGTTTGCTATCCTATGGACGCTGTAGCCTTGCCAGGCTCCTCTCCCTGTGGAATTTTTTTTCCCGGCAAGAATACTAGAGTGGGTTACCACTTCCTACTCCAGGGGATCTTCCCAACACAGGATTTCCCTGCGCTGCCTTAATGAAGTATCGTAAACCGGGTGGCTGAAATCAACAGAGATTCGTTGTCTCTTGGTTATGGGGACTGGAAGTTTGCAGTTAGTCATAAAGGCTCAGTGGGACCATGCCTCGCCTGTGAAACACGTAGGGAGAGCCTCCCAGCCTCTCCAGCCTCTGCTGGTTTGCTGGCACCTCTCAGCCTCCCTTGGCTTGTAGCTCCATCCAGTTCACACGAGTTTCTTCCTGTGTCTCCGTCTCTTCACGTGGACTTCTGTCTATGAGTAGTATTGGATTAGGGGCCCAGCCGCACCCATTATGACCTCATCTTAATTAATTACCTCTGCAATGACCCCATCTCCAAATAAGGTCACATTCCTGGTACCGGCAGTCAGGACGTGAGAACCTCTTTTTTACACAGATGCAATTCCATCTCTGACACCATCCTCTTTCTGAGGATGAGAGCCAAGCACGTGGGCTGCCAAAGTCTCCGTTTCTTCACCCGGGAAATGAGAAGTGTTACGTCACCTCTTCCCATTCTAGGAAGAGATCAAAGAGGCGAAAGCACTCACATGGCCTGCACACACATCCATGGATGGGCTTGATAGCTCAGGTGGTGCAGAAATGATCCCTCCTGTCGCTGAGAGCGGTGACTCCAAGAAGGATGTTTTCTGATGCATTTACAGCCGTTAGAATCTGAGATGAGCAACGGCTTCTTGCCTCACCTGTTCTTTCTCGTCCCACTGCCACCAGGTGCCTGGGGAGTGAAGAGGAGCCCAGACCGAGGGGGCATTGTTTCCCAAGGAACCTCATTCATCAACTCCGTTTGGACAGCCAGCATAGCACGCTCAGACAGTCCCTGGCTACACCTTGCCTTCTCCCGTGTCTTGACTTCAAGCTTATCTGAGAGCCTTTTGTTCGGGCTCATAATTAGTCAGTGACTAAGTAGCCCACAAGCATTACCCAGGAGCCAGACAAGACCAGCAAGCTCTGAGGACCACCTGTTCCAAGTCATTTCCTGTGTGGGCGGCAACTTCACAGGCCTGCAAATGTGAGTTACGGTAAAAATGGCTTCAGCCCTGGCACACGGCATTGTTGAAACTAGATGAAATCTCGCCTGACTATGTTCTGGCCAGACACATTTCATTATCATCCTTTGCATATATATTAAAAACTCTTACTCCTTTATAAACAAATGTTCTCCAGGGGGAGACAACACGCCCTGGCTGTCAGAAGGAAAACACACGAGCATTTTATCTCCTGGGTCTACCCTGCAAGCACACGAGCTATTTAGGAGGGATGGTGAAGGAGGTGGCCTGTTTGCTCCTGAGGGACCATGAGCCTTGGGGGTTCAAGAATATTCTCAGTCAGTGTTAAGCTACATTCTGCACTAAACTGGAGTTTTGGAAACAGTAATCAAATCTTCTGTTTGCAGAACTCTTAAATTGGCCGATGGAGTGGAAAAAAAAAAAAAGCTCAAACAGTTATTTATGTCATGTAGACAAAACATTGGGTGGGTTGACTGATTATTTCCACTGTATAGTGAGCCATCACTGCCATTTTCACTCTGAATTTAACTGCCACGTTTTTCCATGAATAAAACTGTTCCCTCATGAAGAAGGTTCATTTTTAACCTTATTGCCCCTCATCTTCTGTCTGTCTGATCACGATCTAGATTGTCCAGTTCTTAGGTCATGATGAAACCTTAAAAGTCATTTCTTTTTATTTTTTTCTGATTAGAAAAGTAATTCAAGCTCACACAGCACATTTCAAAGTGGAGATATGGATGAAGAAAAGGAAAACCAGCTACAGGTCCACAAGACAGAAAAAAGTAGCACCAGATTTATTTAACCAGTCTTTTTCATTGAGCATTTGATAGTTTTAATAGGTATTTATTATTAAAAGTTAATATTCTATTAGTATTGGATACAAATAATGCTTTGATGATCATAGTGCAGAATTAGTTTTGAAGTTAAAATATATTTTTAAAATGCTATTGTTTTATTTTTTGGACTTTCATTGCTTTGCCCTCCAGCAAACAGGGCAGTTTAAATAGGGCTGCAAATTCATCCATCATAAAACTGAAATCAGAACAGAGTACACAGGGATCACAGTAGCATGCAGGTCAAGGTGGAGGTAAGAGGTGAGATTCTGCCCCAATCATGACTGCTCCAGCTTTGACACTGAAACAACCCATTTTTAAGAACAACGTTGACACTGTTCCATTAAACCAGCTCTTACATTGTCCCCGGAAACCAGCCGCCAAGACTAGTGAACTGAAAGTTCACTAACGAAGGTCGAGTGAACTGCTGAGTGTCGTGTGCTTGTTATGTGTGTGAGGGCGTGCTGAAAGACCAGGTTTTTCAGCTCCATACATAACCTTTTGTGTGTGTGTGTGTGTGTACATTTGTTCCAAGTATTGCTTATAGTGAAAAATGACTTGTTCTTTATCTAAAATTCAAAGTTACCTTGAGGTCCTGTGTTTTATCTGGGAAACCTGTGCAGAGAACTGATGGTTTTACAAGCAGCATTTATGTCTACTGGTTGGTCTGTGCCTATGAGCTGTTAAATGTTTTGACCATCAGCCCCCTGCAAAAACATCAAGGCACTTTGCATTCAAGAAGACTTTTTAGTTATAACTAAAGAAATAATCTAGAAGAAAGTCCTCTTAAGTTCATGGGGCCAGAAGACACTGTGATATCTCAGAAAGAAGGGACTTGGGAACCTGATTTGACTTGAGTCGAGTCTCAGCTGTGTGATTTTGTGTTAGTTACTTAACCTCTCTCAGCCTTGACTGCTTGTGCTTCAAAAAGGGGCTAATCATATCTACTTCCCAGGGTTTTTGGTGATGATGAATGAGAGAATGTATATTATCTATTATAAATATTAACTCTTAAGGGGATATTTTGGCTAAAATGTATAATTTAGTCAAAACAACTAAAAATGCTGAGTACTCCAGCCTCCAATCCTTACCTCCTGTCCACTGCAGAGACTAGTATTAAAGCTGGCATCACATATATTTTGGAAGGTAGAAGTAGATAGAGTTGGGAATGGAAAAATATTAATAATATGCCCAGGAAAACCTGAAGTTCCCGCAGTAAAGGGTGCAAATCTCAAGTACAAACTATTCTTTGTGCTTATAAAAGTGCCCTTGTTGGCTTCACTCAGTGATTAGCCTTGCCTTTTGACCGAGATCATTAATTTACACACTCACGCATTTATATCTTTAAAAAATAAATCCCCGGGGTAGACAGCATGCTAGGCTCTGGGGAATATGAGACATACGTTGGACCTGGTGCAGTCCTCATAGCAGCCCATGGTTTTGTGGGGTAGGTGGACACACAGCAAATCCTCAGGCAGGTAAGCATTTAGCACAAGTTCTGATTAGCATTGTTAAAACAAGGTGCCCAGTGGCATGGTAAGTGAAATAGGCAAAGGTGGTTTAGAATATGGCTTTGTCATCTCCACACTCTCCTCTGGCTCCCAACCAGGGAAATGCACTGTTGAGGCAACACTGAAGAAAAATTAATGGGTAAAAGGAATCCGGGGATATAAAAAGTGGAATAAAGGGGGTACTTCGTTTTTACTGTTGTTTCTGCATGTTTATATAAAAAAGGCCTTTCAACATTTACAGAGCTTTAAAGTGTAATATGAAAAATAGTACTTTGTACTCATTACAGTGCCTTTCATCTACGTCGCTGCTGAGTCCCACAGACATTACCTCACCCGCCTTCAGAACACTCCTCAAAGCTGGTACAGAGATACTCTCACCCCCATTTCACAGATGAAGAGACTGAGGCAACAGGAGGTGAGATCAGGGCCCAGGGTGCCTGAGTCCTAGCTCTGGTTTTTTCACTCAATGTCTGAGTGACCTTGTGTGCCTTCGCTCAGGTTTTTTAGGGGTTTGGAATGGAAAATCGCCAATGTCTCACACAACGTTAATCATCTGTGATGGTGTCAAGCAAATGGACAAGTGTGAGAGTGCTCATTTCCAGGATATAACTTAAGTCTTCGCTGATAACCTCAGCTTTGAAATAACATCTCTGCAAGGAGACCATCCAGAAAGATTGTTAGAATAACTGAATGTTATTAAAAAGAAGAATTGTGGAAAAACTTGCTAATCACACTGATTCTTGGGACCCAAGGCAGATTTGCTATAGCCACTAAACCCTACTTTTAAGGTTTCTTCTTCAATATTTCTTTAGAGTACCTACCCATCATATTCATAATACAAAAGAAAAAGCCATTTCTAGTAGAAATAATCCCAAGTCAGAGCCTGGTAAGCCATTAAAGAAATCATTAGGCAAGTTTAGAAAACACAGCATCTATTCAGATCTGTGAGCTTCCCGGTGGCTCAGCGGTAAAGAATCCACCTGCAATGCAGAAGCCACAGGAGACTCAGGTTTGATTCTTGGGTCCGGAAGATCCTCTGGAGGAGGGTGTGGCAAACCACTCCAGTATTCATGCCTGGAGAATCCCATGGACAGAGGAGCCTGGTGGGCTACAGTTCATAGGGTCACAAAGAATTGGACACAACCTCATGCGAAGAGTTGACTCACTGGAAAAGACTGATGCTGGGAGGGTTATATGAAGCATCTTTTGAAATCAGTAAGATGAGTAATCCAATAGAATAATGAGAACAACTTGTGAACAGAAAATTACACAAAAGATTTAAATGTCCAATCAAAACATAATAATGGCTTTGATCACCTTAATCATTAAAGTTGTTCTTATAAATTAAAATGTTAGTGAATTGCTGATATCCACTTTTCAAATTAAGGATGATTAAATGATTGATGCTATCTGTTACTGGTGAAGATGTGATGGCTGTTGATAAGGTAAATTGGCATAACCTTTTTGCAGAGCAATTTGGAAAAAGCCTTAAAGTATGTGCATGCTCTTTGACCTGATAATTCTATTTTAAACAAATTGTCCTAGGAGAAAAGTGTATTAAGATGTACATATAAGGATCTTTTCCATCATAGGGTTTCTTATGACATCAAACATTTGGCAATAATCCAAAATATCCATCAGTAGAGGACTGGTGAAATAAATCTTGATAGATCCATACAAGGGAATAATGTACAACTATTAAAAATTATATTGCATAATATATGCAAATGTTTGTATTGACACAGAAACATTTTAAGGTTTCTTCTTCTATATTTCTTTAGAGTACCTATCTATCATGTTCATAAAACAAAAAACCAACAAAGTCATTTCTACTAGAAGTATCCCATGTGTTAACTGGTATCTGTTTCCAGTACCAAGGAAACGGCGCTTAAAATTGTAAAGTGTTTCTGTAGAATGTCAATCACAGACATTTACTGCAGAATAAGAGCTAAATCTAAGAAGTTCAAGAACAGGGCTGGGCCACAGACAATATCTCCCTGTATGACCACAATACCTTAGACTGGACATGAAAATTGAGTAAACAAAAATTTACTTTTTGTTTTATGGAAATAGCAGCAAACACCCTTTATGGAGTCAGTAGAGATATTAGATTTGAATCTAGAAGGATTTAGTTATTTTGGCTCCCAGATAAAAATAATACAGCTTGTGAACAATTTTCAAAGGGAGTACATTTTTTTTTAAACATTCATCTTGAAAGTTTCAACATCAATAATTTTTACATAGCTTTGCTAAGGCTAAATAATGATGTCTTTCAAAGAGTCTTGGGTTGATGGTATTAGCTTACCAAGAGAAGAGTCCTAGTAACACATGACATCTAGAGGGTCTTTAGAAGGAAGTTTCCCAGAAAAAGCTTTGGTTTAGGTGAAGCCTACAATTGGCTGGTTTTGGTTAGAGATGGTGCTGGGCAAGAAGTTGCCACATGTCCCAAGATGTGAACCACAGCCTGGAAGGTGTGTAGGAATAAAACACACTCTTCTTAGAAATGTCAGAATTGTACATGTTGGCATGCATGAAATGGAAGGCTCTTTATGGTGGCTTTAACACTCCCATAGTCCTAACTTCCTCTAGGGCAAGCATCTTTGGTAATTTCTCACCTGTTGTGAAGCATCTGTAGAAGCTAGTGAAGCCTGGAAAAAGCAAGCGAATTAAGAGGCTGTGCCCACCAAGTACCTGGCTCCCATCTCTCCAGCATAACCCCCAACCATGCCCCAAAACTCTCACCTAAATACCGGATGCATTTTCGCATGTTACAACTTTTGAAATTTCCTTCCTAACATTGTAGTCTTTGTGCTCTGTTCTCCATTTCAGGAAAAAAGCAGAGACCGTCCCCGAATCACTGACAGTTCTGCCTTTGTAAACACCTTCACTTCGTTCTGTGTCTGGAAATCACACCTGGATTCCAAAACATCCTTCATGACTTTTGATGAGAAAGTCTGATGAGAGCGCATGGTTTGATTCACTGGTCAGGATTCCCGACAAGTTTTCACACGAGGATTCCTGTGGCAGTTCGACAAGTCATTTGGGGTGAAGGATGAGACTTAATGATCCTATTAAGCAGCGAATTTCCCCTTGTCTGTCTATTTCCCCAAATTTATTTTAATTAAGCAAAAACAGGTTTTCCTCCTGAATTTTTCTCTCCAGATTTACAATCCTCTCCCCTCTGGCAGAGAGCCTGCTTGGCAGCAGCCTCAGATCCCAGGCAGGGTTGCTGGAAACACAACTGTCCATGGCTAATGCACAGTTCCAGACCCTTCCTTTCTGAAATACTTTTTTAACCCAGAAAGATAAAAACACAAACTGAGTTTCTGAATATGGACAATTAAAATACTGTGTGTATTTTCTCTGGATGCTTTGGAAAAATACATGTTAATCCAAATTCTGATGTTTAGTAGCTAAGTCGTGTCTGACCCTTTGTGACCCCGTGGTCTGTAGTCCGCCAGGCTTCTCTGTCCATGAGATTTCCCAGGCAAGAGTACTGGAGTGGGCTGCCATTTCCTTCTCCAGGGGATCTTCCCCATCCAGGGATTGAACCCAAGTCTCCTGCATTGGCAGGCAAGTTCTTTACCACTGAGCCACCAGGGAAGCTGATCCAAATGCCACTTCCTGAAATACTTCTATGGAAGAGGGTTTGGGAATAAAACACTGAATAGAATGCTTATTGAAAACTCTGGACTCATTCTACTGTATTACCACCTTAGATTGCCAAACTATAGCTATGTCCAAAAAACCACAAAGATGAACCCTCTAGTCCCTTCTCAACCAAATCTTTCTTTCCTTTTTAAGTTTATTTACTTTAATTGGAAGCTAATTATTTTACAAAAATCAACCAAATCTTTTAAATAGCAAAGTCGATTAAATTTGACTTCAATCATGGTCTTCGGTCTGTTGCTAACTGACTGCCGTGGACAGTGGACTTCAAGAGTCATTTTTCTAACAATCTATGTGTTTATGCATGACTTATTTCTTCCTTTTGCTTCTTTTTTATTCTTTTCTTATCTTTATTCTTTCTTTCTTTTTTAAAAATAGGCTATTGATTAGTCTGCTGAAGCTGCCGTAACAAAGGCTATGTGACTGAAACCACAGAAATTTATTTCTCAAAGTTCTGGAGGCTGGAAAGTTCAAGGTCAAGGTGCTAGCAGATCTGGTTCCTGATGAGGCTTTCTTCTTGGCTTACAAAGCTGTTCTTCTCACCATGTCTTCACATGGCAGAGAGACAGATAGAGTGAAACAGAGAGGGTACACTGGGTGTCTCCTGTAAGAACACTCATTCTATAGGATGAGGACCCCACCCTATGGCCTAACAATCTTAATTTCCTTCTTATAGACCCTATTCCTGAGTTACATACATGGGCATTAAATCTTCAACATAGGATTTTGGGGAAGGACACAGGTCAGTCCAGACTTAACTGATCAAATAAGTGAAGATGGACTATTCCCATTGGGAGAGCTGGTAGAATCTGAATGTTTCTTGCTTTTTGGATGGAAAGGTTTGGTACAAAAGCCTTTATATAATAGCTGCAAAGCATTGATGATGAGGAAGACCATCACAGAATGAATAAAGACTCAAGAGATATCTAGACCCCCTTCTCCACTGTATCCCTTTTCAGTTATGTGACCATAAACACATACTGTAACATTTTATGACCTATTTTGTGGGAATAATTATATTTATCTCAGATAATCATTGACTAATTTAACTTGGAATTTGCATGTACAGTGCTTGGAAAGGGAACTGAGGCATAGTCGGTTCTCACTTTCAGCCACTATTACTATCATCACCATCATTATCACCACCATAATTATCATTTCCAAGCTAGTTAACAGAAGGATAAAGACTTGCTAGTAGTCTTATCAGCCCCCAAACTGATATATTTAATAAATTAGCCCAGAAGCACAAATTTAAATACTTTTTTCTCAAAGCAAACCTTAAAGAATCCTGTTGATTGGTTGTGTCAGCACATCTCACTCTTCTGAGAAAAGCTGTTGAGACACTGCCCCCCCCCAGTCCGCTCCAACCACTAATGCCCATGAAGATATTAGCCACTAAACAGAAGATGGACTTCCCTTGTGGCTCGGCTGGTAAAGAATCTGCTTGCAATGAGGGAGACCTGGGTTCAATCTCTGGGTTGGGAAGATTCCCTGGAGAAGGGAAAGGCTACCCACTCCAGTATTCTGGCCTGGAGAATTCCATGAACTGTATAGTCCATGAGATCACAAAGAGTCAGACACTACTGAGCGACTTCCACTTTCCCAAGCAGAAGATTCCTTTAAAAGTCTGGTTTCTTTTCCGTCATAATGGTGACTCTGGTGATTTGCAAGAATCTCACCATAATACCAAGGCTGGAAGTATTTCCAAGATGAACCAGAACTCATAGAAAGACAAGAAGAAAAGATGTCACTTGAAAGAAATTTCAGTTCAATACAGTAAATTTTTCTCAAAATCTTCAACATTTGTAATGCTTGAAAACACTTTCTCCAAAACCACTTCCAACCCACATCTCATAATGTTTTCATGATTAACCTTAGAGAGAGGAAAAAGTATAACCAGAACTATGTCACATTCCCACATCCAAACTTCTGATCTTTTTCCCCACTGGGGTGGGGAAGGGTGGGGGAGGATGGTGAAAGGATAGAGAGAGAAGGCCCTTTGTCTGGAGTGTTTAATTGCTGAGGGGTTTTCACCAAAGAAGCAATTTCTTTCATATACACTATGTCTCACCTTGAGCTCTTATCCACTGAGGACATAGTTGATCAATGATGTAATTCTCCAGTTATTTAAGGATAGTGATTCTTTTATTCTCACAAAAGGTTTGCAGAAAATTAAAAGAAGCCTGAAGTCATTTATTTTAATCTCTCAAGATTGTTTATTGTTTCTACAAGTCAGGACAGCCTCATCTTTGGAAGGCATATTCCAAGGGAAAAGTCGATAAAATTATTGCATTGTTAGATGGGTGGGGTTTTTGCAAAATAGACTCATTGTTGATGGTCTTTCAATGCAATGTTTTATATTTTATCTCATGGTCTTTTAGAAATACACAGATGATCATTTGGTGTAAATAACAATATTAATTTACCTTTAGAGTTTTTTTACCTTTGGAAAGTCAGTAAAGTTCTGTACATTATAAACGTCAATAATAGATTATTGGAAATGTTCATTTCCCATGGGACTCCTCCCCATACATTGCTGTAGAGCCTTGACTTTTACACCAGTATAAAATGAGGAGGAGTATATGCACTCAATATGGTTTCTTTGAATATTATAAGTTTCTCCCTCTCAATATAATTAATCACTTTTCTGTGTGCAATGGAAACTGCAAGACATTTTCCCCCTTTTGGGTTATAAAAATATGCCAAGGTTGCTAGATTTTGGTTTACAAATTCTTTGATCTGCTTCAAATATGAAAGGTGCAAGACCCCAAACGGGGTGGGTGGCCTCTAACCTATAGTGTGAGGAAAAAAGCTGTGAATTTTCCACCTTATTTTTTCATACCCATGAGTTTCTTATTTAGAGGAAAATTTAATACACAGTGTGTACCTTTATAGTTAACTCACCCAAATGTTACTTGTTTAAGAGGTATTTGGTGCCCAATATACCCCTTGTTTTTATTTTCTTAATAAGTCTTGTTAAAGCTCTTTTCCTAGAAAAAGGATATTACCTTTGGCCAAGGGCACATTATCCTCAATATCCAGCATTTCAGTCTATTTTCTGCAACTTAAAGTTTCCACATCTTAAATGGTCTCAGTTCTCCAAGCTACAACTTGGTAGGGTTAGGGAGGACTTCCTTTTCTTAGTAGTAGAGTCTTCTTGCTTAGGGAGCTTACAGGTCTCCCCCATTTGTTGGAAAAACCCATCATTAGGCACTAATGGAAGAATGGCAAGGTCTTCAAAGTCTTCCTCTGTTTAGATAAGCACCTTCCAACTTCCAAATCTGCTCTAAGCTACTATAATGTTTACCATGTTTAAAACTGATAAAAATACCTTACAAGGCAAATTGCCTGTGAGCCAACATTTTAAAAATGCTGTTATGATGATAAAACATCAGAGGAAAAGGACTCAATGAATTTTAAAGGGAGAACAGCTCACCTGTTATTACAGATGTGAATAAATTACATGAGTTAATTTTCTGAAATACAAGATCAGCCTTGTATCTATAGGAGAGATCACTAATTAAAGCTTGACCCCAGCATCAGTATCCAACCCATTTTTGAAGATGTATACAAAGGTGGTTTTGGAGGGAATATGCCTGAGTAAGTGCTTTTTTTTTTTTCCTCCAGTCCTGGCTGTGGTTCCTTAGGTTAAAATTACTTGGCTACATTTGCTATGCCAAATAGAGTGTTTCATACTCTCCTAAACAACATAACTCCACTGGGAGATTTGATCAAGAGGAAGTCAGTCATATGAGATACTGTGCAGTGATGCACTACTCTGATCATCCCCAAACTCTGCCCATCCCAGGTGTCTCTACACTTAGACTAACCAGCACTCAAGGGGAGCTTAATAAAGCCTCCTGGACATTGGATGTTCTCCTGGGCCTCATACTAGGAAACTCAGCAGCTGGTAAGGACTGGTGTGAAAAGCTTCCTTGATCTACACTGGATGGCCTTGGGACATAATTTGAAAAAACGTGGTTGCAGAGATATTGTAGGTCCCTTAGCACTCAGTATGGGCTTCAGGCAAAATGGTTGTCTGAGGAAGCCTTACGAATAGCTGATGAAAGCATAGAAGTAAAAGCAAAGGGTGAAAAGGAAAGATATACCCATCTGAATGCAGAGTTCCATAGAATAGCAAAGAGAGATATGAAAGCCTTCTGAAGTGAACAGTGCAAGGAAATAGAGGAAAACAATAGAATGGGAAAGACTGGAGGTCTCTTCAAGAAAATTAGAGATACCAAGGGAGAATTTCATGCGAAGATGGGCTCAATAAAGGACAGAAATGGTATGGACCTAACAGAAGCAGAAGCTATAAAGAAGAGGTGGCAAGAATACACAGAAGAACTATACAAAAAAGATCTTCATAATCCAGATAACCAAGATGGTGTGATCACTCACCTAGAGCCAGAAATCCTAGAGTGTGAAGTCAAGTGGGCCTTAGGAAGCATCACTATGAACAAAGCTAGTAGAGGTGATGGAATTCCAGTTGAGCTATTTCAAATCCTAAAAGATGATGCTGTGAAAGTGCTGTGCTCAATATGCCAGCAAATTTGGACAACTCAGCAGTGGCCACAGGACTGGAAAAGGTCAGTTTTCATTCCAATCCCTAAGAAAGGCAATGCCAAAGAATGCTCAAACTACCACACAATTGCACTCATCTCACACACTAGCAGAATTATGCTCAAACCTCCAAGCGAGCTTCAACAGTTCATGAACTGAGAACTTCCAGATGTACAAGCTGGTTTTAGAAAAGGCAGAGGAACCAGAAATCAAATTGCCAACATCTGTTGGATCATTGAAAAAGTGAGAATTTCAGGAAAATATATACTTCTGCTTCATTGACTATACTAAAGCCTTTGACTGTGTGGATCACAATAAACCGGAAAATTCTTCAAGAGATGGGAATAAAAAATCACCTTACCTACCTCCTGAGAAATCTGTATGCAGGTCAAGGAGCAATAGCTAGAACCAGACATGGAACAATGGACTGGTTCCTAATCGGGAAAGGAGTATGTCAAGGTTGTATATTATCACCCCGCTTATTTAACTTATAGGCAGAGTATATCATGTGAAGTGCTGGGCTGGATGAAGCACAAGCTGGAATCAAGATTGCCAGGAGAAACACCGATAACCTCAGCTATGCATGTGATAAAACCCTTATGGCAGAAAGTGAAGAGGAACTAAAGAGCCTCTTAATGAAAGTGAAAGAGGAGAGTGAAAAGGTTGGCTTAAAACCAAACATTCAAAAAACGAAGATCATGGCATCTGATCCCATCACTTCATGGCAAATAGATGGGGAAACAATGGAAACAGTGACAGTCTTTATTTTCTTGGGTTTCAAAATCACTGAAGATGGTGATGGCAGCCATGAAATTAAAAGACACTTGCTCCTTGGAAGAAAAATTTTGACAAACCTGGACGGAGGAGCCTTTGGGCTGCAGTCAGACATGACCAAGTGACTTCACTTTCACGTTTCACTTTAAGGCACTGGAGAAGGAAATGGCAACCTACTCTAGTGTTCTTGCCTGGAGAATCCCAGGGACGGTGGAGCCTGGTGGGCTGCCGTCTATGGGGTCACACAGAGTCGGACATGACTGAAGTGACTTAGCAGCAACAGCAGCAGCAGACAGCATGTTTAAAAGCAGAGACATTACTTTGCTGATAAATGCCTGTATAGTCAAAGCCATAGTTTTTCCCATAGCCATGCACAGATGTGAGAGTTGTACTATAAAAAAGCTGAGCACGGAAGAATTGATGCTTTTGAACTGTGGGTTAGAGAAGGCTCTTGAGAGTCACTTGGACTGCAAGGAGATCCAACCAGTCAATCCTAAAGGACATCAATTCTGAATATTCATTGGAAGGACTGATGCTGAAGCTGAAGCTCCAATAGTTTGGCCACCTGATATGAAGAGCCGACTCGTTGGAAAAGACCCTGATGCTGAGAAAGATTGAAGGCGGGAGGAGAAGGGGATGACAGAGGATGAGATGGTTGGATGGCATCACTGACTCAATGGACATGAGTTTGAGCATGGTCCAGGAGTTGGTGATGGATAGGGAGGCCTGGCGTGCTGTAGTCCATGGGGTCACAAAGAGTTGGACATGACTGAGCAACTAAACAACAACAATGGGCTTCGCAGGTGGAGCTAGTGGTGAAGAACCCACCTGCCAATGCATGAGACATAAGAGAAGTGAGTTCGATCGCTAGGTTGGAAAGATCCCTTGGAGGAGGGCGCTCCAGTATTCTTGCCTGGAGAATCCCATGGACAGAGGAGCCTGGCAGGCTACAGTCCATGGGGTTGCAAAGAGTTGGACAGTAATAAAGCAACTTAGCATGCCTGAACATACTTTATTGGTACTCTAAAAAAGATACATCAAGAGTTCTTATGGGATGGTACAAACCTCAGATTGCTAATGTCTGCTCTTGGACTTCCTTCATGAAATATTCTTGCCCTTGCCAGAAATATTCTCCACCACTGCAGAAAGCTATGGAATACTTATTAGTTTCATTCCTAAACTTGGTGACCTTTTAGGCAAACCCCCAAAGATGAGAGAAGATAAAGAAGAAAACTAGGAAATGTCATAGACACAGTCACTGCATTTATTTCTTGTTTTTGAAGTCAACAACTCTTGAGCTAAGAGTTTAGAAATTCTACTCAGGCATTAGAAATTCTATTTAGACATTCTTTCAACAATAAGTATGTGAATGATTTCCAAGTGACCCACTCTGTAGTTTGTACTTAGTGGGCTCATGCAGCAGTTGCTGCAGGCAAAGTCAAGAACAATTTGATTTTCATATAACAAACTTCTGATTAAATACTCAGTGGATTGTGTTTATCCATCATGACCTTCAGCTGACCTGTTGTTCCAAAACAGTCAGGAAGCAAGGATTGGTCTTAGGAGAAACAAGGTCTGTTAAATGTAAGTCTGAACTAGAGGGTCAAGAATTTTGTCATTAATTCACTCATGACTTTTAGACAGTTTCTTGTCTTCTTTGTAAAAAAAAAAAAAAGGAAAAGGAAATAGAAACAGAACATGGATGTTGAGTCAAGTAAAAATGTGATTACTGGGTAAGACCCCTCAAGGATATTGTGCTTAGTGAAAAAAGTAAACCTCAAAAAGTTACATATTGGACTTCCCTGGTGGCTCAGTGGGATGAAAATCTGCCTGCCAATGCAGGGGACATGGGTTCAGTCCCTGGTCCGGGAAGATTCCACATGCCTCGGTGCAGCTAAGCCCGTGCACCACAGCTACTGAGTCAGCAAGCTACAGCCTGTGAGCTGGAACCGCTGAAGCCCATGTGTCCAGAGCCTGTGATTCTTAACTGGAGAAGCCACAGCAGTAAGAAGCCCACACATGGCACCAAAGAGTACCTCCCACTCGTCACAGTGAGGGAAAGCCGGCACAGAGCAACAGCAATCCAGCACAGCCAGAAAAGAGATAAGTAAATATTGATAAGCTTCCCTGGTGGCTCAGAGGGTTAAAGAATCTGCGTGCAACTCAGGAGACACAGGTTCAATCCTTGGGTCAGGAAGATCCCCTGGAGAAGGGGATAGCAAACCACTCCAGTATTCTTGCCAGGAGAATTCCATCGACAGAGGAGCCTAGTAGACTGCAGCCCATGCGATCCCAAAGAGTCAGACATGACTGAGCAGCTAACACTTTCTTTCAAACAAACAAAAAAGTTTTTTTAAAGTTACAAGCTGTTTGATTCCCTTTCTACAACATTCTTCAGTTTGGTTCAGTTCAGTTCAGTCTCTCAGCCATGTTCAACTCTTTGCGACCCCATGGACTGCAGCATGCCAGGCCTCCCTGTCCATCACCAACTCCTGGAGCTTACTCAAACTCATGTCCATTGAGTCCATGATATCAACCAATCATCTCATCCTCTGTTGTCCCCTTCTCCTCCTGCCTTCAATCTTTCCCAGCATCAGGGTCTTTTCAAATGAGTCAGTTCTTCACATCAGGTGACCAAATTATTGGAGTTTCAGCTTCAGTATCAGTCCTTCCAATGAATATTCAGGATTGATTTCCTTTGGGATGGGCTAGTTGGATCTCCTTGAAGTCCAAGGGACTCTCAAGAGTCTTCTCCAACACCACAGTTCAAAAGCATCAATTCTTCAGGGCTCAACTTTCTTTATAGTCCAACTCTCACATCCATACATGACTACTGGAAAAACCACAGCTTTGAGTAGATGGAGCTTTGTTGGCAAAGTAATGTCTCTGCTTTTTAATATGCTGTCTAGGTTGGTCGTAACTTTTCTTCCAAGGAGCAAGTGTCCTTTAATTTCATGGATGCAGTCACCATTTGCAGTGATTTTGGAGCACACAAAGATAAAGTCTGTCACTGTTTCATCTATTTGCCATGAAGTGATGGCACCAGATGCCATGATCTTAGTTTTCTGAATATCATTTTAAGCCAAATTTTTCGCTCTCCTCTTTTACTTTCATTGAGAGGCTCTTTAGTTCTTCTTTACTCTCTGCCATAAGGGTGGTGTCATCTGCATATCTGAGGTTATCGATATTTCTTCTGGCAATCTTGATTCCAGCTTGTGCTTCTTCCAGTCCAAAATTTCTCATGATGTACTCTGCATATAAGTTAAATAAGCAGGGTGACAATATACAGCCTTGATGTACTCCTTTCCCAATTTGGAACCAGTCAGTTGTTCCATATCCAGTTCTGACTGTTGCTTCCTGACCTGCATACAGGTTTCCCAAGAGGCAGGTCAGGTGGTCTGGTAATCCCATCTCTTTCAGAATTTTCCACAGTTTATTGTGATCCACTCAGTCAAAGGCTTTGGCATAGTCAATAAAGCAGAAATAAATGTTTTTCTGGAACTCTCTAGTTTTTTCATCTGCTTTTTCAGCAGATGTTGGCATTTTGATCTCTGGTTCCTCTGCCTTTTCTAAATCTAGCTTGAATATCTGGAAGTTCATAGTTTACGTACTGTTGAAGCCTGGCTTGGAGAATTTTGAGCATTATTCTGCTAGCATGTGAGATGATTACAATTGTGCAGTAGTTTGAGTGTTCTTTGGCATTGTCTTTCTTTGGGATTGGAATGAAAACTGCCCTTTTCCAGTCCTGTGGCCACTGCTGAGTTTTCCAAATTTGCTGGCATATTGAGTGCAGCACTTTCACAGCATCACCTTTTAGGATTTGAAACAGCTCAACTGGAATTCCATCACCTCTACTAACTTTGTTCATAGCGATGCTTCCTAAGGCCCACTTGAGTTCACATTCCAGGATGTCTGGTTCTAGGTGAATGATTACACCATCATGATTATCTGGGTCGTTAAGATCTTTAATGGCAACCCACTCCAGTACTCTTGCCTGGAAAATCCCATGGATGGAAGAGCATGGTAGGCTACAGTCCATGGGGTCACAAAAAGTTGGACACGATTGAGCGACTTCACTTCACCATTCTTGAAAGAACAAAATTATAGAAATTGAGAATAGATAGGTTGTTTCCAGTAGACAAGGATCGTATGGCTGTAAAAGAGTAGCAATAGGGAGTTTCTTTGCGAGGATAAAACAGTTTTGTATCTTGCTTGTGTTTGGCAGTTACATGAATCTCTACACTAGAGAGCATTGTAGAGTTACATGTTCACGCACACACACAAATGAATGCATGTTAAAAAGTGGTGAAACTAATTAAGATTTGCAGGTCACTGGATAGTATTGTATCAGTGTCAATACTTGGTGTCAACTTCCAGGTCTTGGTATTTTACTTTAGTTGTGTGAAGTGTTATCACTGGGGAGAGCTAGATGAAGGTAGGGCTTCCCAGGCAGCTCAGTGGTAAAAAAAAAAAAAAAAAAAAATCTGCCTGCCAATGCAGGAGACACAGGAGACAAAGTTTCCATCCCTGTTTCAGGAAGATCCCCTGGAGGCAGAAATGGCTACCCACTCCAGTCTGCTTGCCTGGAAAATCCCATGGACAGAGGAGCCTGGCGGGCTATATACAGTCCATGGAGTCACAAAGAGTCCGACATGACTGACTACACACACACATGGATGAAGGCATTATTTCAAAATAAAACATGTTTAAAAACGGCTTTACATACCTGTCCCAAAGTGCCTTTTTGAGCAGTCCTATGTTCTCTGTGTGTACAATTACAATGAAAATAAAAGTAGAAATAATTAAAAGAAAGTGGTGAAAGAATGACAGTTGTTACATGGAGTGGGATGAGTCACAACAAAACCATCAAACGGCATTCTTCTCTTGTAACTTAACTTTGCATAAACGTGAATACAATGGCTCCTTGTTGAACATCACTTTGAACTTACAAGGCAAAGTTCTTAGGGACAGTCTTTTGAAATCTAAGCCTTTTGTAAGTTGAGATGCCCCGGAACATTTGTTCTATGGGCTGCTTCACAAAAATAAAGGCATTAGCCGTAAAATAAGTTAGGGAATTCTGAATTAAATATCTTTTTCTGGGTCATTTTTTTCATAATAAGAATAATTCAGAAGATCATACTTTTGAAAAGAGAAGCTTTGGACTTCTACTTCTTGACATAGTAGACTAGGTGATCCAAATAATTTGGATCAGCTCGCTGCTGAAGACAATCCCAGATGGTTCAGTGGTAAAGAATCTGCCTGTAATGGAGAAGATGTGGGTTCAATCCCTGGATCAAGAAGATCCCCTGGAGAAGGAAATGGCAGCCCACTCCAGTATTCTTGCCTGGAAAATTCCATGGACAGAGGAACCTGGCAGGCTGCAGTCCATGCCGTCGCAAGAGTCAGACAAGACTTACTGATTAAATAAAAACAACTGCTGAAGACAAAGAGAAAGTTAAATAAAACAACCCTGCCCCCACACATACACACATGCACACCATCGAATTGGAGTAACTGAAATCTTAAGAGAGTTGTCAATGCAATGAAGAAATCCAAGGCCAAGATCCAGAAGGAGACAGAAATACAGAGAGATGATCCCAGCATTTGGGATCATTTTTATTCCAAAGGTGAGTGGCATTCTGAAAGAGGGAGCTCAGAACTTGAAAATACAAAATGTGCTGATCTTTTGCCAACCTTACATGGTGAGCGTGAGAATAACAAAAGTTCAAGGCCCCCCACAAAGCAGGGCTGAGAAAACCTCTCATGCTTTGGTTTGAAACACCCAAGCCCTATATCCTAAGAGCCCAGTAAATGGGAAATAGCACAGCCCTGTGGGAATGCAAGCATGTCGTAGGATCATCTCAATTCTTGAAGCATGCTGTGCTTAATTGCTATGGTGGCTGACTCTTTGCGACCCTTTGAACTATAGCCCATCAGGCTCCTCCGACCATGGGATTTTTCATCCAAGAGGTGCTTTCCTGAAGTATTGCCTGGAGTGAGTTGCCATTGCCTCCTCCACTGAATCTTCCCAACCCAGGGATCGAACCTGACTCTCCGGTGTCTCCTGCATTGACAGGTGGATTCTTTACCCGCTAAGAGGACTCAAGTGATAAGGAGTCTGCTAGTCGATACAGGAGATGCAGGAGACACAAGTTCAATCCTTGGGTTGTGAAAATCCCCTAAAGGAAGAAACGACAACCCATTCCAGTATTCTTGCCTGGAAAATTCTATGAAAAAATAAAGTAAATCAACATAGTAAAATAAAATAGTGAAATTTCAAAATAAACACACAAATAAAACATAAGCTATAATAAAATGACATAAAATTTAAAACATAAAGAAAAATAGTAAAAGTAAAATGTGAAGTCAAACATAGACTAAAATAAAATGAAATAAATGAAATAAAAACAAAATATGAAATTTTAACAAAGATGATAAATTAATAAGGTAACATAAAATAAAATAGAAAGTAGAGATAATAAAATCAATAATGAAATAAAATCAATAATAGAACCAGAATGTAATAAAAGAAAAATTTTCATAATACTGAAAACTAATACCCAACCTAGAATTCTACACTGGGTGAAAAAAAATTCTTTAAGAATGAAGATAAAATAAAGAGATTTTCAGAAAAGCAAACAGCAGAGAGGATTTGTCACTAGTAAGCTTGCGCTTACTAGAGCAATATTACAGGGCATAGTTTATACTGTTTTATACAGGGCATATTTATTTTATACAGGACATATTTTATACTACATACATACTAGAGCGATATTACAGGGCTTCCCTTGTGGCTCAGCTGATAAAGAATCTGCCTGCAATGTGGGAGACCTGGGTTCGATCCCTGGGTTGGGAAGATCCCCTGGAGAAGGGAAAGGCTACCCAGTCCAGTATTCTGGCCTCGATAATTCCATGGACTGTATAGTCCATGGAGTTGCAAAAAGTCAGACATGATTGAGTGACTTTCACTTTCAGTATAGGGCAGGAAATATAAAAGCCATTCTGCAGAAGGAAGGTGAGTGATCCCAGATGGGATCTTAGAGATACAGAAAGGATGAAGAACAAGAAAAGGCATTTATGTCTGTAAACTGAAGTGAATGTAGATTGTCCAAATCTATAATAATAATATTTTAATAGAATATGAATATGTATGCAATTAAAATAAATGACAACGAAAGCAAATAAGTTGAAAGGAAGGGAAAGCAGTTCTTTCATGTTTGAATGAAGTGAGGTCTCCGTTTATGAATCAAGCAGGTCTCAGGGATCTCTAGGTCAGCTATGAAAGAACAGTAACCCCCCTCCCCCCCACGATGAAAGGTGAAAACATGACTAAGTAGAAATACTCCACGAAACCAAAATAATGCAAGAACAGAGGGAAAATGATTATCGAAACAAGTAGGATAAGTAGAAAGCAAATAGTAGGAGGCAAATTTTGCCTCAAATATATTACTATTTACAAGACCACAGTTATTGTAAACTATGTTCTCAGTTACTGACAATAAAACTAATTTTGAAGTCACGCTATATGTTAAACCACTTGACATTCAGTAGCTCATTTAATCCTCATAGCATCCGTGTGTTGTAAGTATTACTATTTAGTAAGTATTGCTGTTTATCCCCACTTTTAAAATAAGTTAATTCAGGAACAGAGGAGGTGAATAACTGGCCCAAGTGTGTCCAGCAGGGAGAGGACGGAGCTGGGTTTGAACACGTGTGTTTAGCTCCAAGCTGGTGTTTTTGGCCTCAGTGCTGTGCTGTGTGACCCTACTCCTCATGTGCTAGCGCTGAGAAAGTTCCAGCTTATTGGGCATGAAAGAAAAAAAAAAATTGTTTGGGATTTTAGGGATTTCTCCTGAATTAGGTAATGAAGCCACTACTAAAACTTAAAATGGAAGGCCACATTGAAAGTTTGGTTGCCGTTTCTATGAAGAGCCTTAAGCAATTTCATTTTCTGATGCATCATTTGCACATCTAGAAAATCGGCCCAAAGACGAAGTGAAGGAAAAGATGGGTAGAAAGACATGTTTGCGGGAACCTTACCTGTGACAGAGAAAAGGTGAAACAGTGTGACTATGTCATTAATATGTTTAACGGATGAGCAAGTATGTGACCATTGAAAGAGTATTGATAAATAAAAGCATATGTGTATTAGGGTTAGACTTTTATGCATATGCGCTTTTATTTATCAAATTTATTTTTATAGACATGAATTTACTCTTATTATATACATAGAAATTATACACATACATACAATTGATATAAACATACACACATACAATTTATATAAATATAATAACAAGCTACTATATTAAATGATGGGGAAAAGAAACAAGGTAGCATATGCTAGAATCATCACAAGTGTATACAATCCCCCTTTCCATGCTTCTTGACAAAAATGCCCATGGCGGGGGGTAAGTGGTAAGAAACTATTCAAAAGAGAATAAAATCTTGAATCAAATATGCTAAAATGTTAGTAATATGCATGTCTGGATTGTAGAATTGGATACATATTTGTTCCTCTCTTTGTATTTTCTGTTTCTCCTTGGGGCTCACATTATAAGTAATTCATTAATTAATTCATATGTGAATTCATTTACACAAAATATGGTTGTCTGAAGTGCGCATCTTGTCTAATGAGGGGGCACTGCACTCTCCTTGAGCAGATTAGGAAAGGATACATTAACCAAGGAGGGCAGAGCTCCTGATGGGAAGTCGCCTTGTTTTCATGCATGGAAACAGCACGAACGTCAAGTGGTTTGGATGTATTCATCTTGAACTCTTTGCCCTTGGCATGGAGGGAATGGGCTGTAAGACCACCTGGCTTCTGGATGGTGATGCCAGACAGCCGCCAGAGCCAGCTGCTCTAAGGGAAGAGCCTGGGCATGCCTCTAAGATAGCATGAGAGGGGAGGGAAGAGGATGCTTTGTTGCTGTTCAGTCCCTCAGTTGTGTGCAATTCTTTGAGACCCCAAGGACTGCAGCATGCTAGGTCTCCCTGTCCATCACCAACTCCTGGAGTTTGCTCAGACTCATGTCCATTGAGTCAGTGATGCCATCCAACTTTTTAATCCTCTGTCATCCCCTTCTTCTCTTGCCTTCAATCTTTCCCAGCATCAGGGTCTTTTCTAATGAATCAGCTCTTCACATCAGGTGGCCAAAGTATTGGAGTTTCACTTCAACATCAGTCATTCCAATGAATATTCAGGGTTGATTTCCTTTAGTATGACTGGTTAGCTCTCCCTGCAGTCCAAGGGACTCTCAAGAGCCTTCTCCAACACCACAGTTCAAAAGCATCAATTCTTCAGGCTCAGCCTTCTTTATGGTTCAACTCTCACATCCACACATGACTACTGGAAAAAAGCAAATAATGAAACAACTTGTGTGAGTCCCCTGCTCTCTCTGCAACTTTAAGTGACACTCTTGTAAGTTCATCAATGCGTCCATCAATGATCTTTAATAAGTAATATTGTTAAGTAACATTGAGTGTCAGTTACATGGAAGTACTATGCTGGGGACCCAGAGGGGCTAAAATAACTTGTGGAAGAGATTTAGATTTTTGTCCCCGAAGCCAATCATTTATGGAAAAGAAGACTTCACTCTCTCTCTCTCTGCCAGTCTCTCTTTTTTTTTTTTTTAAACCAAAGTCTGCCTCAGTTTCCCTGTCTATGGCGCACATATTTTTCAGATGTTTGGTGTTTGGTTATCCTGAGAAGCAGAGAGTCCAGTAAGTGTTTACTGTGTCCCTTTAAAGGTAGTTTCTCAAAGCATAGTTTATCCTAGGAAGGCATAAAGGGACGGTTGTTTCTATCTCAGAGTTTCTTTTCTTGGTCTCTATGGACCCTGAGAGAGTGAGGATCCTTATGAGATTGGTTACAACAAAAATTTGTCTTTATCTTTTTCTAATCTCTAACTCAAATGTGGCAGTTTCTTCAATCACAAATATACAGAACAAATGGCAGTAGTTAAAGGAAGGACGTACAATTTTCTCATCAATAGAAATCACAGATATTTTAAAATCACATTATAGTTATTGCAAATGTATTACAATATTGCATAAGCTCATCACCACCTTGAAATTATAGTTATTCAGCTTGGCAATGGGTCTTTTTTTTGCTGTTTAATTAGTTAATTAGCTAAAAAATTATTTTTGGCTGTCTCAGGTCTTCCTTGATGTGCAGGGGCTACTCTTCTTTGTGGTGGCTTCTCATTGAGGTTTCCTCTTGTCGAGAAGCGCAGGCTCTAGACTTCAGTAGTTGTGGCTTATGGGCTTAGCTGCTCTGAGGCCTGTGAATCTTCCTGGACCAGGGATCAAACCCCCGTCCCCTGCACTGGCAGTCAGATTCTTATCCACTGCACCACCAGGGAAGTCCAGGTCTTATTCTTTAATGTGTTGATAATGAAGCATAACTGATTCTATTATAATTAAAAAAAACTTGTTTGATAACTATTTTGAAATTAACTAGATTCTCTAGAGAAAACAGAATCAATACTAAGTGTGTACCTATATTATAGGAAGATTTACTATAAGGAATTAGCTCAGGCAATTATGTATGCTAAAACATCCCTAGATCTTCAGTCAGCAGGCTGGAGGCCCAGGTGAAGTCAGGTTTCCCTTTGAAAGTCAGAATCAATCACCCTAGCCAGCACAGTAACTCCCTTCTTTGCCTGTTTATTCAGAAGAATGAGGAATCCAAAGGGGCCTAGTGGCTGTCTAAACTTAACTCTCAATTCAATGGAATCACTGTTGTGTCTCCGGGTAGAAGCTCTGTGCCCTTTGGAGCTGAGACCTCTCGGCCGACAGAGCTTAAGGTCATGGGAACAGGAAGCAAAAGTTTTGCTAGTGGGTCACTAAGGGAAATAGTGGGTGGTACCAATCCCCTTTCCACCACTGATTCCTGGACCTGGGAGTCTTGGATCTGGGAGAAACAGCACCATATATTGCATTCTGATTCAGAGCATATGGAGCCTTCTGGAAAGCCTTACATCAGCCTGACCAGATATCAATGCCTAGCTGATGCTATTGAGTCTTCGAAAGACCATTCCGCTGTTCTATCAAGCCAGTTGCTTCAGGATACAGTTGCTTCAGAAATACAGTTAGAATTCCAGTGACTTCCATGAGATGGATCCGTTATTGCACTTCATCTACTGTGCAGTGAGAGCCTGGGTCAGAAGCGATGAGTGGAATACCATGGCAGTGGCCGAGGCATTCTGTATGTCCAGGAGTGGTAGTTTCGGCAGCAGCATTGCATGTAGGGTAAGCAAGTGCGTATTCAGAGTGTCTCTCCAGGAAGAGGAAAATGCTAACCCTCCGTGAAGGCAGGATCTAACGTCATCAGCCTGCCACCGGGAGGCTGGTGGTCATTCCTGGTAAAGGTGCCCTGTTGGGGGCCTTGACAGCTGGTAGATTGGGCACTCGGGGCAGGCATGGCCATGTGGACCTTGGTGACTGAAAGTCCTTGTGGCTGAGCCTATGAATTACCTCCAACCCAGCCACATGGCTTCTCTGTTCATGAGCCCGTTGGGCTGTGATGGCAGTGACTGGGGAAAACAGCCGACTGGTACCCACAGAACAGGCCATCCTATTTACTTGACTACTGAACCACATCTCTGCTGGGATATCCTTTTGGTGAGCATTCACATGGGACACAAATATCTTCACTTTTTTTTGCCCCATTCTGAGAGGTCTATCCACAGCCTCTCCCCCAAATTTCCTTGTCATCAGTTTTCCAATCACATACTTTTCTGGACTCTCCTGACAGACCACTGGCCCCAGCGCCTGAAACATACACAGTCACGCACCTGGCCATTTCCCTTCCAAGCAAAGCGCAGCCAAGGGCAGGACTCAACGTTCTTCCCATTGGAAGGCTTGCCCTCACTCTTGTCCTTCTTCAGGGATGTCCCCAAGGTCTGCAGGGCTGCAGCTGTCCACTTGCAAGTGATGCCTGCATATCACACAGAACCATCTATAAACCAGGCCCTAGTCTTTTCTTACCTTGTCAACGGGATTGCAGGGATCTCCTCTTGAGTCACAGGTGTGGCTGGGAGAGAGAAGGCAGAGTAGCAGGAGGCGGGGGCACCATGGGCATTCGAGTCATTTCTTTGTGTACCTTATTTATGTCTTCAGGGCCTGCTCAGTCCTGCTCACCTAAGTATCACTTCCACGTGACAACAGAGCATTGCTGTGCATGACCAGCTTTATGGTTTGTGGTCATGTGGTAACTTAGTGGCTCATGGTTAAGCATTCAGTCTCTGCTAAGGCCCTGGCTTCCCTGATAGCTCAGTTGGTAAAGAATCCACCCGCAATGCAGGAGACTCTGGTTCAGTTCCTGGGTTGGCAAGATCCCCTGGTGAAGAGATAGGTTACCTACTCCGGTATTCTTGCACTTCCCTTGTGGCTCAGCTGGTAAAGAATCCGCGGGCAATGCGGGAGACCTGGGTTTGATCCCTGGGTTGGGAAGATCTCCTGGAGAAGGGAAAGGCTACCCACTCCAGTCTTCTGGCCTGGAAAATTCCATGGACTTGATTTATCCTTTGCCTCAGAAGGGATATATCAATCTGACTTGCCCCAAAGTGACTAAAATTTGCTCAGTCGGGCCTGACTCTTTGCAACCCCATGGACTATACAGTCAATGGAATTCTCCAGGCTAGAATACTGGAGTGGGTAGCCTTACCTTTCTCCAGGGAATCTTCCCAACCCAGAGATCAAATCTAGGTCTCCCACATTGCAGGCAGATTCTTTATCAGCTGAGCCACAAGGGAAGCCCACTAGGTTTGCCCCACTAGATGCCTAGAAATTTCACTGAAGTCGAAGGACCCTGAGTTCTTGTTGGATTATTTCCCATACACTGACAAACGACTGTCTTACCAGTAAGTCCAGAGTAGTTGCTGCTTCTTGTTCGCTAAGTCCAATCAGCATAATGCTGCCAACATAATGACCAGTATAATAAATATCTTATAGACTAGAAAAGCAATCCAGCTCTCTGCAAACTAAATGATGACATGGGGTTAGAGAGTTGATGCACCCTTTGAGGTAAGATAGTAGAAGTGTATTGCTGGCTTTGCCAGCTTAAAAAAAACCTGTTTCTACTGGCCTTTATTAATATATTTCAAGAAAAAAGCATTTTTCAGATTAACAGATGCTTGCTAGGTACCAGGTTATCTGTTAGTTTCTCAAACAATGAAACCACAGCTGGCATTGCAGCTGTATTGGAGTCACCACCTGGTGAAGCTTCCAATAATCCATTGTCATTGTCCAAGATCCATCTGCTTTTGGCACAGGCCAAATCAGCAAGTTGAATGGGAATGTTATGGGAATCACCATCCGTGTGTCTTTCAAGTTTATGTGGTCTCTAGCTGGTTTTAGAAAAGGCAGAGGAACCACAGATCAAATTGCCAACATCCGCTGGATCATGGAAAAAGCAAGAGAGTTCCAGAAAAACATCTATTTCTGCTTTATTGACTATGCCAAAGCCTTTGACTGTGTGCATCACAATATACTGTGGAAAATTCTGAAAGAGATGGGAATACCAGACCACTTGACCTGCCTCTTGAGAAATCTGGATGCAGCTCAGGAAGCAACAGTTCGAACTGGACATGGACCAACAGACTGGTTCCAAATAGGAAAAGGAGTACATCAAGGCTGTATATTGTCACCCTGCTTACTTAACTTCTATGCAGAGTACATCATGAGAAACGCTGGACTGGAAGGAACAAGCTGGAATCAAGATTGCCGGGAGAAATATCAATAACCTCAGATATGTAGATGACAGCACCCTTATGGCAGAAAGTGAAGAGGAACTAAAAAGACTCTTGATGAAATTGAAAGAGGAGAGTGAAAAAGTTGGATTAAAGCTCAACATTCAGAAAATGAAGATCATGGCATCCGGTCCCATCACTTCATGGGAAATAGACTGGGAAACAGTGGAAACAGTGTCAGACTTTTTTTTTGGGGAGGGGGGCTCCAAAATCACTGCAGATGGTGACTGCAGCCATGAAATTAAAAGACGCTTACTCCTTGGAAGAAAAGTTATGACCAACCTAGATAGTATATTCAAAAGCAGAGACATTACTTTGCCGACTAAGGTCCGTCTAGTCAAGGCTATGGTTTTTCCTGTGGTCATGTATGGATGTGAGAGTTGGACTGTGAAGAAGGCTGAGTGCTGAAGAATTGATGCTTTTGAACTGTGGTGTTGGAGAAGACTCTTGAGAGTCCGTTGGACTGCAAGGAGATCCAACCAGTCCATTCTGAAGGAGGTCAACCCTGGGATTTCTTTGGAAGGAATGATGCTAAAGCTGAAGCTCCAGTACTTTGGCCACCTCATGTGAAGAGTTGACTCATTGGAAAAGAGCCTGATGCTGCGAGGTATTGGGGGCAGGAGAAGAAGGGGATGACTGAGGATGAGATGGCTGGATGGCATTATGGACTCGATGGACATAAGTCTGAGTGAACTCCGGGAGTTGGTGCTGGACAGGGAGGCCTGGCGTGCTGCGATTCATAGGGTTGCAAAGAGTCAGACATGACTGAGCAACTGAACTGAACTGAGGAATCTAGCATTGTCTGTCCTGAAAATAAAAGAGTCCTCTGGCTATTTATTGATGTCCTTTTAAAGGTAGCTTCTCAAAGTTTATTTATCCGTGAAGAAGTCAAAGCAAACTAGTCTCTCTGCATCTCTAGAATTTTTCTATGGTTAGCATTTTTGTGACCTAGGTTATAATACATCTTTACTTTTACTAATCTCTCACTCTATAAATAGAGTATTTCCTTTAATCATGAAATACTTAAGATTTTCTCACCAATAGAAATCATAGATATTTTCACACTGCATTATAGCTGTTATAAATGTATCAAAATATTGTGTATGCTCATCACTACTCTGAAATTTAAAAAATTCATCTTGATATTTAATGAGTTAATAAAGAAGCATAATAGTTACTATTTCCTGTTATTTTTAAAAACCATTTTGATAACTATCTTTATCTTTCAACATGGTTGCTTTGGACAGAGTAAAACCTTGATACAATACTGAGTGCCTTATGTCCCTGATCCCCTTCATAGCTTATTTGGTGTCAGGAAACATCTGTATTTTCTGTCTGTGTAGACAATCTGTAATAATCTTCCATGACACTGATGATACTATTTTATTTTTGTTTTTCCTCTCACTCAGCCATTTCCCAAGTTATTTTGGACCTGAGGCACACAGTTTCTATGGAAATATATATCTTCTTGTTTCTACTCCCCTAAGTGTTCCTTTGAATCTAGTTCAATTGAAAGAATTATGCCCTCTGTTGTTGCATTCCAAACACGAGCCTCAGAGTTTTAGGAATGGCAAAATGAGAAAGAGCTTTCCATCAGAGATAATCACAGAAGATATTTATTCATAGTTCCTTCATTCAGCTAGTGTTTTACAGAGACCAAATTGGATGTCAAGAATAATCCCAGGTTATTTAGAGCTTCAAGGATAGCTATGGCATGGTTGCAATGGTAAAAAAGCTTAATTGAGCAAGATAGACAAGCAGGCAAAAGGCTTTAGGCACATAGACCATGGAGCTGGGGACTCTGACTGTGCAAGAGAAGATGGCTTTGTGAGTGAAGGGATAGATTCAGTCTGTAAAAATGAAAAATCAGAAAGAGAAATTTAGGAAACAATCCTATTCACCAATTTCAACAAAAAGAGTAAAATACTTCAGAATAAACTTACCTAAAGAGATAAAAGAGCTGTGTGCAGAAAACTATAAGACAATGATGAAAGAAATTAAAGACAACACACACAGATGGAGAGATATACCATGTTCTTGGATTAGAAGACTCAATATTGTGAAAATGACTATATTACCCAAAGTAATATGTGGATCCAATGAAAACTTCATTAAACTACCACTGGTATATTTCACAGAACTAGAACAAATAATTTCACAATTTGTATGGAAACACTGAAGACCCTGGATAGTCAAAGCAATCTCGAGAAAGAAGAACGGAGCTGGAGGAATCAACCTCCCTGACTTCAGACTACTACCAAGCTAGTTATCAAGACAGTATGGCACTGGCATAAAAATAGAAATATAGACAATGGAACAAGATAGAAAGCCCTGAGATAAATCCACACACCTATGGGCCCCTTATCTTTGACAAAGGAGGCAAAAATATACAATGGAGATAAGGCAGTCTCTTCAATAAGTGGTGCTGGGAAAACTGGACAGCTATGCATAAAAGAATGAAATTAGAACACTTCCTAACAGCACACACAAAAATAAACTCAAAATGAACTAAAGACCTAAACATAAGACCAGAAACTATAAAACTCTTAAAGGAAAACATAGGCAGAACCCTTTGACATAAACCACAGCAAGACCCTCTATGACCCACCTCCTAGAGTAATGGAAATAAAAACAAAATAAACAAATGGGACCTAATTAAACTTAAAAGGTTTTGCACAATGAAGGAAACTATAATCAAGGTGAAAAGACAATCCTCAGAATGGGGGAAAATAATAGTAAATGAAACAACTTACAAAGAGCTAATCTCTAAAATATACAAGGAGCTCATGAAGCTCAATACCAAAAACCAGACAACTCAGTCAAAAATTGGGCAGAAGACTTACACAGACATTTCTCCAAAGAAGACACAGAGATGGCTAATAAACACATGAAAGAATGCTCAATATCGCTCATTATTAGAGAAATGAACATCAAAACTACAATTCGGTATCAACTCACACCTTTCAGAATGGCCATCATCAAAAAGTCTACAAACAATAAATGTTGGAGAGAGTGTGGAGAAAAGGGAACCCTCTTTCACTGTTGGTGGGAATGCAAATGGATACAGTCACTATGGAGAACAGTATGGAGAGTTCTTAAAAAATTAGGAATAAAACTACCATATGGCCCAGCATTTCCACTGCTGGGTGTATACCCTAAAGAACTGTAATTTTAAAAGGCACATGTGCTCCAATATTCATTGCCTCACTGTTTACAATTGCTAGGACCTGGAAGCAACCTAGATGTCCATTGACAGATGAGTGGATAAAGAAGTGGTGTTACATACACACAGTGGAATATGGTTGGTCTTCCGTGACAACATAAAGGGGTGGGATGGGGAGGGAGTTCAGATGGAGTTTTAAGAGGGAGGGTATATATGTAGACCTATGGCAGAGGCTGATTCATGTCGATAGATGGCAGAAACCAGCACAATATTGTAAACAATTATCCTCCAATTAAAATAAAATTTTCAAAAAAAGAGTGTGGTTTGCATAGTAGAGAAGGGACAAAGGAGAAGGGTTGACGGTGAAAGGCTGGATTGCCGGTGGAGCCACTACAGTCAGAAGAAGCGAAAGAGGTAAAGGAACACAGATTTTAGGGAGCATAATTGGTGTCTGTCGGAGAAGGTAATGGCACCCCACTCCAGTACTCTTGCCTGGAAAGTCCCATGGACGGAGGAGCCTGGTGGGCTGCAGCCCATGGCATCGCTAAGAGTCGGAAACAACAGAGACTTCACTTTCACTTTTCACTTTCATGCATTGGAGACAGAAATGGCAACCCACTCCAGTGTTCTTGCCTGGAGAATCCCAGGGACGGGGGAGCCTGGCGGGCTGCCGTCTATGGGGTCGCACAGAGTCGGACACGACTGAAGTGACTTAGCAGCAGCAGCAGCAGTAGCAATTGGCCTGGAACATAGCTATCTGGATGGGAAAAGGGGAGAAGATGTTACTGGAAAGGCACCATGTATGGAAACTGAACTTGGGGTTTCTCAACAGGTTAATTGAACGCTGTTAATAACTTTTTAGTTTAATTTTTTTACTGGACTATAGTTGATTTACAATGTTCGTTTGCTAGTTTCTGCTGTACAGGAAAGCGAGTCAGTTGTACATATATGTATATCCATTCCTTTTTAGATTCTACTCCCATACAGGTCATTAGAGTGTATTGAAAAAAGTTCCTTGTGCTATAAAGTAGGTTCTTATTCATTTTCCACTTTTTTACATAGCAGTGTTAATAACTTTCAAGTAGGAAGATAGCACTGTCAGATGTAAGCATCAGAAAACTGACTCAGGAGAGGACACATTGAAGGCAGACAGTGGTGTCCAAAAGACCCTGTGAACCATCTGAAGAAAAAGAGCAAAGAGCCAAAGGTGTCTTTCTGGCTTAGTTGAGAGCTGTGGTGGTGATATCCTTCACTGGGGAAAGGTCAAGTTAGGGGCAGAAAGCAAAGTTCTGGAGCTCGTGAGCGATATTGAGAGTCTGGGAAAATGAACGTATGAGTCATCTGCATGGAAGTGATAGTTAAAGCTCTGGGAACAAACGCGCCTTCCTAGGCGGGTGTCTAGACTTGAGATGTGAAGAGCTTTGAGTACAAAACCCCGGGGAGCACTAACGTGAAAGAGTGGAGCCAAGAAAGATGAGTCAGGGAAGTGAAGCGAAGGACAGGAGTCAGAGGCTCCTTTGGAGAATCTGGAAGCACCATACGAGGCAGATGCAGGCTTGGGGGGTGGGTGGGGAGGATCTCAGTAAGGATTTCCAAAGTAGCCACCAAGACTGAGATCAAAGATGAATGTCCCAGAGGTGCAGTGGCATTATCCACATAAGGATGACATCTGGGGGAGGAGGGCTTGCAGTAGTCTACTACAGCTCACAAGCATAGGCCACAGACCAGGGGGCAGGAACAACAGAAGTTTATTTCCTCTCCATTCTGAAGGCTGGAGTCCAACATCAAGGTGCCGTCAGATCTGGTCTCTGCTGAGGTCTCTCTTTGGTATGCAGACAGCCGCCTTCTAGTTGTGGCCTCGCGTATCCTTTTCTTGGTGCATGGACCCTCTTGGTACCTTTTCCCCTTCTCATAAAAGCATCAGCCCTATTGGAATAGGCCCCCATTCTTGGGACTTCATTTAACCTTAATTGCCTCTTTAAATGTGTTGCCTCTTCATACAATCGCATTGAGCGTGAGGCTTCAGCAGACGAATTTGGAGAGGACACGGTTCAGAAGCTGTGGTGGGAAATGGTGACATGGGATGAACTTGAAAATACCCAGTATTTCAGAGTTATAGAGCAAATCACCATGGAGAAGGAAATGGCAAACCACTCCAGTATTCTTGCTTGGAGAATTCCATGGACAAAGGAGCCTGGACACAAACTCATGTCCACTGAGTCGATGGTGCCATCCAACCATCTCATCCTTTGTCACTCTCTTTTCCTCTTGCCCCCCATATTTCCCAGCATCAGGGTCTTTTCCAGTGAGTACCCCCTTAGGCTATGACATAGTTGAGCAAGAGAGGGGTCACACACCCAGGTACCATAAGTATGAATTCACTGGGTTGTGCCTGAACCAACCCAAAGCCTCAGCCTTGTACCACTGAGCTCTTAGGCTGCTAAGAAACTGCCTTTTCCAGATGCCTTTCCCCTAAGAAGCTGCTTTCTCTGGTCACTACCACTGCTGACTCAGCAACTCTGGAGTTGGTGCTTGGCAGCTAAGAAGGCCATTTCTTGCCATGGTCAGATGCTTGGGGACACTAATGATTATGAGGCACTCTCCCTTCCTAGGACAGATGTCCCACAAAAAGCGGTTCTGCCCCTGCTCTCACCTCCTTTTGAGCCACCCAAGTTGCTGCTGCCCACCAGCCAGAGGTCCTTTTGGAATGAAATTTACTGTGAGTTACTCTCAAGCTTAAAATGCTCCAACAGATTTCCATCACATTAGAATAAAGTCCAGTGGCTCAGATGGTACAGACTTTGCTTGCAATGCAGGAGACCTGGATTGGATCCCTGGGCCAGGAAGATCTCCTGGAGAAGGAAACGGCAACCCACTCCAGTATTCTTGCTTGGAGAGTTCCACAGACCGAGGAGCCTGGTGGGCTATAGTTCATGGGGTCACAAAGAGTTGGACACAACTGAGTGACTAACACTATCACTATCGAGGATCATTACCAATATCTATTCTTTTTTTTTTTTTTGCTAGAGTGTGAGATGTTACACACTAGCAAATGCTCAAAATTCTCCAAGCCAGGCTTCAACAGTACGTGAACCAAGAACTTCCACATGTTCAAACTGAATTTAGAAAAAGCAGAGGAACCAGAGATTGAATTGCCAATATCCGTTGGATCATAGAAAAAGCAGGAAAATTCCAGAAAAAACATCTACTTCTGCTTCCTTAACTGTGCTAAAGGTTTTGAGTGTGTGGATCACAACAAACTGTGGAAAATTCTTCAAGAGACGGTAATACCAGACCACCTGACCTGCCTCCTGAGAAATCTGTGTGCAGGTCAAGAACACTTAGAACATGGAACTACAGACTGGTTCCAAGTCGGAAAAGGAGTATGTCAAGGCTGTATACTGTCACCCTGCTTATTTAATTTATATGCAGAGTACATCATGAGAAATGCCAAATTGGATGAAGTACAAGCTAGAATCAAGATCGCCAGGAAAAATATCAATAATCTCAGATACGCAGATGACACCACCCTTATGGCAGAAAATGAAGAAGAACTAAAGAGCCTCTTGTTGAAAGTGAAAGAGGAGAGTGAAAAAGCTGGCTTAAAACTCAACCAAAAAATGAAGATCATGGCATTTGGTCCCATCACTTCATGGCAAATAGATGGGAAAACAATGGAAACAGTGACAGACTTTATTTGGGGGGCTTCAAAATCACTATATATGGTGACTGCAGCCATGAAATTAAGACACTTGCTCCTTGGAAGAAAAGCTATGACTAACCAAGAATGTATATTAAAAAGCAGAGATATTTGTGGACAAAGGCCCATCTAGTCAAAGCTATGGTTTTTCCAGTAGTCATGTATGGATGTGAGAGCTGGACCATAAAGAAAGTTGAACACTGAAGAAGAACTGATGCTTCTGAACTGTGGTGCTGGGGAAGTCTCTTGAGAGTCCCTTGGGCTGAAAGGAGATTAAACAGGAAATCAAATCCTAAATATTCATTGGAAGGACCAATACTGAAGCTCTAATACTTTAGCCACCTAGTGTGAAGAGCTGACTTATTAGAAAAGACCCTGATGCTGGGAAAGATTGAAGGCAGGAGGAGAAGGGGATGACAGAGGATGAGATGGTTGGATGGTATCACCAACTCAACGAACATGAGTTTGAACCAGCTCTAGGAGTTGGTGAAGGACAGGGAAGCCTGACGTGTTGCAGTCCATGGGGTCACAAAGCGTTGGGCATGACTGAGTGACTGAACGAAACTGAACTTATTCATTTTTTAAAAATTGGGATATAGTTGTTTTACAATATTTTAGTTTCTGCTGTACAGCCACATGAATCAGCTCTATGTACACATATACCCTCTCCCTCTTGACACCCACCCCACACCTCCCATCCTACCCCTCTAGGTCATCACAAAGCACAGAGCTGAGCTCCCTAGCTGAATACTGTAGCTTTCCCCTAGCATCTCTTTTACACGTGATAGTGTATATTGTGAAAAAGTGAAAGTTGCTCAGTCAGTCCGACTCTCTGAGACTCCATGCACTGTAGCCTGCCAGCCGTCTCAGTCCATGGAATTCTCTCGGCAAGAATACTGGAGTAGATCGTGTATATATACCAAGACTTATTCTTCCCATAACCTACAAGAGCGATTTTGCATGCACCCACACACACACACACACACACACACACACACACACACACCCCCGCCCAGTGCTGGGACATTTGGCAATGTCTGGGAACTTTAGGGTAGTCACAACTTTTGGAGGTGCTAACAGCATCTGCTGAGTAAAGCCTGGGGATAAGTTAAACATCCTGGTGTGGGTAGGCTCTGACCTCCCTCCTTCCACCATGACAAAGAACTCTGCAGCCCCAAAGGTGAACGGTGCTGAACCGGAGAGGCCCTCCAGGCCCCCAAGCTCTGGCCCTGTCTACGCTGTCCAGCTTTCTGGTATTCCTCTCGGTCACCCTTCTCCTGTAGAGTCATGGCTTTCCCAGATACGCCCGAGTCCTCCTAGGACACTTGCATTCAGTCCTCCTTCTGGTCTCTCTCCTGATTGTTTGCAGGGCTTGCCCCTTCCTAAGACTTTCTCTAATCTTAGGAGCTAAAGAATTTCCCATTCCCTTCTTTCTTCATAGCACTTCCACTCACGGACAGTTACAATGCTATTGACCTCTCTTCATGTGTCTTCCTTGTGTGAAGGTGACCGCTATGAGAGCATGGGCTTTGTCCCCTTTCCTGCCATGTATCCCATCCCCAAAGTAAGGGCCAGCACACAGTGGACACTCAATGAATCACTGTCAAAGGAGCTAAGGAAGGAATGGAGACCTGTCCTGAGAGGAAGAGAAGGTTCCAGAGGTCCCCTGCTGGATGTGTGATCCCCTCACTCTCTCAATACTCATCAAACAAAATCTCTTCCCTTTGAATTTGGGAGCTGCTTGGCTCCACGAGTGCCCAGCACCCACCCAACGTGATGAGAGAAAGTCAATGGAGTCAAAGGGTTAAAAGTCACGGAGATAAATGCCACGCATGGGCTTGCTTTGGTGAAATGACCTTCACTTCATTCTCCTCTTATTCTGGACTCTAGGTTTTTACAATAATGGGCTGGACAGGTTGACCAGCAACCTCAAATTCAAGTGCAGTTTCCAACACTGTTTGCATTGCGTCAAATAAACCACTTATTTGCATATAAGTGTGTGCACATTCACAGGCTTGTTGTCATAAGGGTCCAATTGTGAGTCACTCAGTCGTGTCCAACTCTTTGTGACCCCATGGACTGCAGCCTGCCAGGAGATTCTCCAGGCAAAAATACTAGAGTAGCTTCTCCAGGGGATCTTTCTGACCCAGGGATTGAATCGAGGTTTCCTGCATTGCTGGCAGATTCTTTACAGGCTGAGCCACCAGGAAAGTCCCCATAAGGGGCCAAGGTTCTCTTCTGATGGGTCAACCAATTAGTGTTGGTCAAATGGTTTCTATGAGAACATAGATTCAACTCAAACCAAAGTAAGTCTCTGAAGACTGAGAGTTGGGGCAGGAGAGTCAGCCAGAAACTCTTCAAAATGTTCTCTGACAACTTTATGTTCCTGAATAGGGAACTCTGGGAGTTCCATTAATTCACTGATGGTGGAAACACTTTATAGCATTGTGTGAAATAGTCTTCTGGAAAATAATTTCAGAACTCACTCATCTTCAGGACTCCTGATTTCCTGTCAACAGCAGTTTTTGCTTTTCTTTTTTCTCTCTCTCTCTTTTTTTTTTTTTTGATGAGAGCTCTCCCCAGGGAAAAAGTAAAAACAGCTTTTCCTGGAAGAGTTCCTGCTACCCTCATTTACCTTTTGCATAACAAAAGCCCAGACTATAATTCTGAATGGCTGTTTTGTGTAGTTGAACCAGGTGTCCTGCTTGGAGAGACTGAACATTAGAAGTCAAAGAAATGCCAATTTGCTCTGTTTCAAAACACTTTGTTTCAATTGCTGCCAAAGCCTCAGGGCAAAATGCTATAATCTATTTTCAGTTCCAGCTTTTTAGTTGGCTCAGCCTCTTTTTCTTTCTTTTTTTTTAAAACTTATTAACATGCCCAAGTGACTGTATCACTTATTAACCTTATTGATCTGGGAAGCCTTTTATTAACTACAAAAGACATTCATTATTTGAAATTAGTTCTAGTTAACTTCTTGGCAAGAGAACATCAAAAGTGTGAAAGAGGAAAACTAATTCATAAATAAGACAAACATCCTGGTTAAAATACATCAGCAATATATCTGTTTGTAGATTAAATAATCAGACAATAGTAAGTTACATTGAGAAAGGTATGGCCACCCAACTTGAAGAAGGATACTGACATGTTTGATGAGGGCATATTTTCAGTTTAAAGGGTCAGGGGGTCATTCTGTCACCATTGGAGTTCCATCACATCTGCAGGATCTGGTCTCTTTTTCTCCTGGCTGAACTACAGGGCAAAGAAGGATGCTAAAGCAAAGGCAATATATGGGTTGCTAGCTGCCAGAGACACGAAAGGTCCCAGGTGAATGCACAAGACTCATTCATTCAAATATTTTCTGAGCATGTGCTATGGGCTGGGCATCATTTTAGACTTTAAGTTTGCAAAATAAACATATATGTGTGCTAACAGAATGGTAAATGTCTGATACTCTGAGCTGGGATTTTCCCATAATTCTTAATCAGTATCTGGACCAGTTCATACATGATAGACTTGCAGTTTTTCTCTCCAAAATGTTAGTAGCTCAGTTGTGTCCAACTCTTTGTGACCCCAAGGACTGTAGCCAGCCAGGCCCCTCTGTCCATGGAATTCTCCAGGCAAGACTACTAGAATGGGTTGCTATTTTCCTCTTCAGGGGATCTTCCAGACTCAGGGACTGAACCCAGGTCTGCATTGCGGGAAGATTCTTTGCTGTCTGAGTCACTGATACTAAAGACCTGAGAAGTTAAGTTTAAGCAATGGAAAGAAATGGGACTTTCAAAGATATAGAGTCAAATTCTAACACTGAGATGGACAAGTGATTTTAAGTCTTTGAATCTCAGGATTTTTCTGTATAAAATAACTTGACCTCATCAAATCAGTATCATGGGCTACATAAGATAATGTACAGGCATTGCTGGCAGAAATGTAAAATGATACAGCTGCTACGGAAAACAATTTGGAGGGTTCTCAAAAAGTTAAAATTACCACATGATTCAGCAATTCCATGCTGATGTATATACCAAAAAAAAAAATTAAAAACAGGTATTCTAACAAATACATGTAAATGCATGTTCATAGCAGCGCTATTTACGATAGCCAACAGGTAAAAATAGCCCAAATGTCCATCAATGGATGGATAAATAAACAAATGATGATATCTACAGACAATGGAATATTATCCACCCCCCTACACAAAAAAAAGAATGAAGTACAGATACATGCTACAGATACAACATGGATCTACTTCAAAAACATCATGTTAAGTGAAAGAAGCCAGACACGAAAGATCACACATTGTATGATTTCGTGTGTGCGCTCAGTCTTGTCTGACTCTTTGTGACCCCATGAACTGTAGCCTGCCAGGCTTCTCTGTTCATGGGATTTCTTGAGCAAAAATACTGGAGTGGGTAGCCATTCTGTTTTCCAGGGGATCTTCCTGATGCAGGATCGAACTCAGGTCTCCTTCCTTGCAGGCAGATTCTTTACCATCTGAGCCACCAGGGAAAGCCCTGAAAAGCCAATACTGCTGTCGAAACATAAGTTGTAGGAAATGCTGAGCTCCCCCGCAGAGATTCAGAAATACTTTACAAAACTAAAGTACCGTCAAGGAGGAGATTAAAAAACTGCCCCCAAATATTGTCCACTGTCTGCAAAATTGTGACTGCTTCAAGAAACGCTAACTTTCAGAGACACTTCTACAAAAGACACTAGAGTGAGAGATGACTTAGGGAGGCTGTGGATGAGAGGTGGAAGAAGCCCTTGGACAGGAGGACCTGGAGGGAGTCTGGGCTCAGAACTCCTAGTAAGACTGGATTTATCCTGCATGAACTGAAGCGTCCTTGAGCTTCAGTTTTAATCTGTGAAACAAAGAAAGCAATACCGTCCTCATAGGGAATGTGAAAGAATTATACTCGAAGTGGAAAAATGCTTCACAATCTTTTGTTGTATGGAAAGCATGGACTGAATTCTTTAGACAATCACGCCACAAGAACATAAACTTACTTTATGATACTGCTGTACTGCTGTGTCATGTGTCAATATATTGAAGGACTTGAAATAATTTAAACATGGTGGATGAATGAATGAATGAAGCATTAACATGCCTAACTGGAAGGAGAGGTTCTGATCGGCCAATAAGCTCCTCAAAATCACCCCAATGCAAAAAAAAAAAAAAATCCCCCAATGAAGCACCCACCATTGGTTTCCCATCAGCATGCTTCCCTCATTAGAATCTCCAATTCATACACCATAGACCTGGATTAAAACCATTTCCTATGGTATGCATTTCTAGGCTTCTTACTGTCAGGACAGGACACATAATTTGGGGGACCCAGTGCAAAATCAAGACCCCTTTTTAAAAAGTTTTTAACCTCAAGACGCGGATCAAACCAGTCAATCCTGAAGGAAATCAATCCTGAATATGCATTGGAAGGTCTGATGCTGAAGCCGAAGCTCCAATATTTTGGCCAGCTGATGTGAAGAGTATTGGAAAAGACCCTGGAAATGAACACGCATTTACATGAATGCCATTATGAACATGCATTTACATGTATCATTGGAAAAGACTCTGATGCTGGGGAAGATTGAAGGCAGGAGAAGAAGGGGGCAACAGAGGATGAGATGTTTGGATGACATCACCAATGCAATGAACATGAACTTGGGGAAACTTTGGTAGACACTGAGGGACAGGGAGGCCTGGCATGCTACAGTCCATGGAGTCACAAAGAGTCGGACATGACTTGTAGATTGAACAACAAGAAACTGACAGGTGAGCATTCGTTGAAGTTGGGGGCTTTCTAAGCACAAAATATTGTTTGATGGTCCAGAGCACATGGTCATGAACCCCGCCCCACTTATTACCTACAAGTGAGATATTCAAATACCTTAGCACATTATATAAGGCTTCCATCCTCTCCCCCAGGGTCCCAAATACTTAGGATTTACCTCATGGCACTTAAGTCACATTTGTTTTACACCTGGGTATCCCCACAAGAAAGTGAGCTCCTTGAGTTCAGAGAACATGTCTTATTTCCTTCTGGGTTTCTAGCTCCCAGCCCAGTGTCCAGCATGTGAATGATTCCAAGTGAACATGGGAATGGCCATCTGCCTGGATTACAGCCACCCTGGACCATTCATTCTCTGATGTGGCTCTGGCTGGGACCTCTGAATCTTATCCTGTGCCTGTTCAGGTTTTGGCTTTGACTCTTGATCTTGCCCCCAGTTGATGGGACAGTAAGTCTTTTCTTGGACTCCTAGTACCTCTTTCCTCTCTCCTTTGATTCTGAGCTTCAGGGATGGTGCTAGCACTCAGACTCGTCATTCATATTTCTGAAGCAGCGTGACCCAGGGTGAAGTTTCTCTAAATCAGATTCCAACACAAGGGTTTGGGCCAAGAATTTTATCTGGGCCAAGAACTGATGCTGAAGCCAAAGCTCCAATAATTTGGCCACCAGATGTAAGAGCCGATTCACTGGACAAGACCCTGATGCTGGGAAAAATTGAAGGCAAAAAGAGGATGGGCTGGTTAGAGAGCATAACTGATTCACTGGACATGAATCTGAGCAAACTCTGGGAGACAGTGAAGGACAGGGAAGCCTGGTGTGCTGCAGTCCATGGGGTCGCAAAGAGTTGGACACGACTTAGCCACTGAACAGCAGCAACAGCATTTTATTTGCATGGTGAAAGACTGGGGAAGTGAGAAAGTGGAGGACACAAAGCCAAGACAAGATATCTTAATTAGTAGGTTCCATTATGGGCAACCTGAGCTCAAGCTGCTGGGGACCTTCTGAAAGTTGTGTTGAACCCAACTCTAAGTGGTCCTATCAGGGTTTTTTATTCACCACTGTTGCCTCTCCTTGATTGACAGTCACTCTGGGAACTTCCTGGCACATCAGCCTGTTTTGTATGTGGATGTGTATGCCCATGGTAGGAGGATGCTCTTAGCCAGGAGATGCAGGAAGCCATCAGCGTTGCTGCAGGTAGCGTCTGGGATAGGGGTGTGTGTATGTATGGTAGGAAAATGCGAGCCACTGGTGACTTCAGTTACATAGAGAAATGCTGTTAAACAATCCTCGGCAGAGATGTTCTGAGATGATCGTGAATTCCAGCTAGTGCATGCGTGGCAGAAGCTACAGCAGACAGTTTCTTAAGGCTGCTGTTACAAAGTCCCACAAACTGAGTAATACATCATCTCACAGCTTTGAGGTCAAGTCCACAGTCAAGGTGTCAGCAGGGCCATGATCCCTCTGAAGGCTCCAGAGGAGAACCAGTTCCAGTCTCTCAACTTCAGTTCAGTTCAGTCACTCAGTCCTGTCTGACTGTTTGTGATCCCATGTACTGTAGCATGCCAGGCTTCCCTGTCCATAAGCAACTCCTGGAGCTTGCTCAAACTCATGTCCATTGAGTCGGTGATGCCATCCAACCATTTCATCCTCTGTTGTCCCATTCTCCTCTTGCCCTCAATCTTTTCCAGCATCAGGGTTTTATTTTTTTTCCAAAGAGTCAGTTCGTTGCATCAGGTAGCCAAAGTATTGGAGTTTCAGCTTCAGCATCAGCCCTTCTGATGAATATTCAAGGTTGATTTCCTTTAGGATGGACTGGTTGGATCTCCTTGCGGTCCAAGGGACTCTCAAGAGTCTTTTCCAACACCACAGTTCAAAAGCATCAATTCTTTGACACTCAGCTTTCATTATAGTTCAACTCTCACATCCACACATGACTACTGGGAAAAACAAAGCTTCGACTAAATGGACCCTTGTTAGCAAAGTAATGTCTCTGCTTTTGAATATGCTATCTAGGTTGGTCATAACTTTTCTCCCAAGGAACAAGTGTTTTTTAATTTCATGGCTGCAGTCACCATCTGCAGTAATTTTGGAGCTCAAAAAAAATAAAGTCTCTCACTATTTCCATTTTTTTTTTCCCATCTATTTGCCATGAAGTGATGGGACCAGATGCCATGATCTTAGTTTTCTGAATGTTGAGTTAGTTTTAAGCCAACTTTTTCACTCTCCTCTTTCACTTTCATCAAGAGGCTTTTTAGTTCTTCTTCATTTTCTGCCATAAGGGTGGTGTCATCTGCATATCTGAGGTTATTGATATTTCTCCCGGCACTCTTGATTCCAGCTTGTGCTTCATCCTGCCCAGCGTTTCTCATGATGTACTCTGCATATAAATTAAATAAGCAGGGTGACAATACACAGTCTTGACATACTCCTTTCCCTATTTGGAGCCAGTCTGTTGTTCCATGTCCAGTTCTAACTGTTGCTTCCTGACCTGCCTACAGATCTCTCAGCATGCAGGTCAGGTGGTCTGGTATTCCCATCTCTTTCAGAATTTTCCAAAGTTTGTTGTGATCCACATCAAAGCCTTAGTCCTTAGCTTATAGATGCCATCTTCTCCCTCTCCGTCTTTCCATGGCCTTCCTCCACGTGTGTGTCTATGTCCAGTTTCCCTTTCCTATAAGGACACCAGTCCTATTGCTTAGTTTGTTCATGCGTGCTCAGTTGTGTCTGACTCATTGCAATGCCACTTAGCCACCAGGCTCCTCTATCCATGGGATTTCCCAGGCAAGAATACTGGAGTGGGTTGCCATTTCCTCCTCCAAGGAATCTTCCCTACACAGGGATTGAACCCTAGTCTCTTGCATTGAGAGGCAAATTCTTTACCACTGAGCTACCTGGGAAGCTTCTTATTGGATTAGGACCCACCGTAATGACCTCATTCTGCCTATGCTTCCTTTCTGTATGGGGAATTGGAACTTCAGTATATCTCTTCAGGGGACATAATTCAATCCAAAGCATGATTCAGTGAAAAGAAAGCACCAAACATTGTCCCACCCAGTCTCCCTAAGTGGGCAAACACCTAACAAGTAATTGTACCCCTTGTCAACTTAGGTGTTTCGAGCAGTTCCCCAAACAGCAGCCCCTGGGGTTTTCTTTTTTTTACTTCACTCAATCACAGTAAAGAGAAAAGAGGGCCAAACTCAGCAGGAAGACAGACTATCACCAAAGGTATAAGCATAAATGCATCTAAGATGAAAGCCAGCATGGCTTGCAAAAACCACGGGGTAATTCTGTCCAAGGGGAAGATTCACTGGAAACCCTTTTAGGTGAAGACTAACTATCGTGGGAGGTATGTGGTAAACTAGGAGAAATCCACAGGGGGATCTTTGTAAAAACTGAAATAATTAAAGGCTTCAAAAATAGAACCTAGAGAAAAAGCTAAAAGGAATTTGATAATTTTGCCTGCAGAAAGCAGCCCTAGGTGTGGCTTCCCAGTTCCTCTGCATTTGAAAGGTGGCCAAAGGCACTCCTATTCCTGCTGAGAAGTCAGTGATGGGAAAAAGGCTCAGACTGAAGGGGGAGATTCAGGTGGGATAAACTGAAAATGTTCCAGAATTAGCCCACATGGTGTCAACACTCCGGGATTGGTTCACTGACAGAAGACTTTACTTTTGCACAAATGTAATGATTTATGCAGATTCCTTTTATACATGTCATCTCATCTGATTCTTCCCACTCTCCTTTTGTAGGGGACAGATTAGTAACATAGTATAAACTGTAAAGTGTGGTCCACATGACTTAGATACTACCTTCTGCCAGTCTAGGGTGTCTCAACCTCAGTATTATTGACTTGGGGGACCTGATGACTCTCTCTTGTGAGAGACTGCCCTGAGCCTGGTAGGATACTTAGCAGCATCTCTGGTCTTTACTCAATGGATGTAAATAGGACCCCTCCTCCCATCTTGACACCCTAAAGTAACTCCCATCATTAAAAATGTTTCCCCCGCTGAGAACCACTCATTAGTCTAAGTTCCCCCAACTTCAGTTTAAGCCCTTTCACTACTTTTTTTAATCCTTTGGGGGACATGAGACATATTGTTGTTCACTTTTTAAATATTTAAGAAAAATGGAGAGGCATAGCCAGTGACCCCAAGGGCCTCTCAGACCACTGGGGAATGGTGCCATCATTCTCCCCGCAGCGGGAAGGTGGCTGTCACGTGATGCACCCAAGGGGGCAGCGGTCATGGGAGCCGTGAGTCTGCTTAGCGTCATCAGGGAGGAAGTTTCATAGAAGAGGGAGATTGAGACTAAAGTGTTAAAGCATGAATGGGAGTTTATCTACTAGATCTTGTTACGTATCACGCTGTATTCAACTTCTTATCCTAGGTCAGGGATTGTCACATGGGCTATGGGCCAGATCAGGCCTGCTATCTGTTATTTATTTATTTGGTTGCGTTGGATCCTCACCGTTTATGTGAAATCTTCCATCGTGGTGTGTAGGGTATCCAGCTGCGGCATGTGAGCTTAGAAGTCTCAGCACACAGCCTTAGTTTCTCCAAGATATGTGGGATCTTAGCTCCTTGACCAGGGATCGAACTCACAACCCCTGCATTGCAAGGTGGATTCTTAACCACTGGGCCACCAGGAAAGCCAGTGTCTGTTTTCATTAATAAAGTTTTATTGGAACACAGTCATGATCATTCATTTGAGTAATGTCTATGGCTGCTCACATGATACAATAGCAGATCTGAGTAGTTGCACCAGAGTCCAAATGGGTCACAATGATAAAAATACCTACTATGTGGCTCATAGAACAAGCTTGTCAACTCCGATCGAGGACCTGGGATTGTGAAGCACAGAGGTCCTTACTGGAAACTGCTCTGCTGCCTCACTTCTTGCTGCTTAAAGTAAGATCATCCACCATGTACCAACCACTGCGGTTATAGATGCTTCTTTATTTCTTTATGGCAATGACCTTGGCAAATATATGCTGTGTTCACCAGTCTAACAAATAGAAGTCCAGATAAAATGGTGAACTTTACAAAATTATATGATGACCTGATGTGAACTCATGGGAAAAGACCCTGATGCTGCAAAAGGGGAAAGGGGTGGCAGAGGATGAGATGGTTGGATGGCATCACTGACTCAGTGGACATGAGTCTGAGCAAACTCTGGGAGAGAGTGAAGGACAGAGGAGCCTGATGTGCTTCAGTCCGAGGAGTCGCAAAGAAGTGGAAACAACTTGGCAATTGAGCAACAGCAAAAAGGCTGGTGGGTGGGGTGTTCAAAGTCCCATTTTTCAATTCAGTGTCATTCAAACTCCATGAGTATTGGTTTCTTACCTATTAAAAGCAAATAAAGAGACCTACCTACTTCAGACAGACAAGCTTTCTTCTGAAATAGAAGTGATATTAACTCTTCTGATAACAAAATGCTAAGTCCGTAACCGTAATCCCAGCTGTATAACGAAGTACTGGGTGACTGCTGTGCTCTGCCCTCTAGTAGCACTGGGATCAGCAGTATCACACACATAAATTGTCACAGATTTATCCTTTTACACCATTTGTGGCTCACTTCAGTAAACGCTTCCTTCCCAATCATAGCTCAGTTGGCAGCTCCAGGGAAACAAATAAAATTTGAGCTTGAAGTTAAAAGAGGCTTGAGAGCAGCAACTTGAATAAATCTGCTCTGTAAAGGGTTTAGAGATCCTGGAGGCCACATTAAAGACATTCCCTAAATCAACTCAGGATGGGGCTGCCTGGGTGGCAAGGGAAATTGACATGCCCCAAAGATCTGAGGGCTTCCCAGGTGGCGCTAGTGGTAAAGAACCTGCCTGCCAGTGCAGGAGAGGGAAGAGACTGGGTCCGATCCCTGGGTTGGGAAGATCTCCTGGCAGATGGCATAGCAATCTACTCCAGTATTTCTGCCTGGAGAACCCCATGGACAGAGGAGCCTGGCAGGCTACAGTCCATGGGGTCGCATAGAGTCAGATAAAACTGAAGTGACTTAGCACGCACACACAAAAATCTGATGTTGCCTTCTCACCACTAAATCAATTAAGGTTTGGGTCAGGTTAGGGTCAGGGGATAATTAAGCTGGCAGCAGTTGTGCAGATGAGCTTCAAACACAATGGACTGGTTGATCGTGCATATCCCCCGGCCTTGCTTCTCTTTTCTGGATGCATTGTTGGGTGCACACATATTACTAGGCATGTGTGTGGAATAAAACAATTATCACGAATGATGGAACAATGCATTAACAATCAGGACCCAGCACAATACACAATGTATATTATTTATTTATTATTTTTTTCTATAGAAATATTTAACTAAGATAATCACAATTATAATTTTTAAGGGTGACAGCAGCTAATGTGAGATTGTAATAATTTTGGTCATAACATTCATAAAAGATCTCTGCTTACATAAATTATGTCGTGTGTGTGTATGCTCAGTCCTGTCTGACTCTTTGCCACCCACCAGGACTGTAGCCCCACCAGATTCCTCTGTCCATGGGATTTTCCAGGCAGGACTACTGGGATGGATTGCCATTTCCTTCTCCAGGGGATCTTCCTGATGCAAGGATCAAACCTGAGTCTCTTGTAGCTCCTGCATTGGCAGGCACAGTCTTTACCACTGAGCCACCATGTAATTCCAAATTATATCATACGTTTAACTTAAATCTTTATATTAAAAGCATTTGTAATATTACATTTTCAAAAATGATATTATCTTGTACATTTTTTAAACTTTTTATTTTATATTGGAGTATAGCTGCAAAGTGGCAGACTTGATTTTGGGGGGGACCAAAATCACTGCAGATGGTGATTGCAGCCGTGAAATTAAAGGACACTTGCTCCTTGGAAGAAAAGCTGTGACCAACCTAGACAGCATATTGAAAAGCAGAGATATTACTTTGCCAACAAAGGTCCGTCTAGTCAAAGGCTGTGGTTTTTCCACTGGTCATGTGTTGGGGGCCAGCGTGAGGAACTCCGCCCATGGCAAAGGTCATGAGGAAGGAAGCTTGGCATACACAAAGGCGTGATCAAGCCTCAGGAAAGCCCCTGTTCCAGAACGTCTACCCCCAAAACCAGAGTACTTTACGGGGAGTGTCCCCCATAACCATTTCTCTCAGAAAAGGAGTTAACTTGCAGCTCCAGTTAATAAAAATTCCTGGGTGTGATAAGAGTGTTTCAACTTACGAACTCTGGAGGTTCTCTGGCCTGCCTGATCAGGCTCGTTCGGCCAAATGTGATTGTTTACAGCCTCCCAACTGTGAGAGGCACGGGATGTTTTAAAACTTCCTAAATACAGACTCTTTTGAGAAGTTAGAAGATCATTAGTATAGTATTAGTAGGATGATTAGGAATTATATTGGTGAAGGGTTTTTTCATTTGTCCTGCCAATAATTACTGCTAATTCCCTGCCCTGGGTGTGACAAAGATGTCTCAGGTCAAACCTCTCTGCTGACAGACTAGCTTGTGTGACAGCCTCTCAGCCATAAACAGCACAGAGAGTTTGGAGTATTAGCATAGGGCTTTTTTCATTGATGAGTCAATGATTGCCATCAGGCCTCCATATCCTTAGGCACCTGGGAATATATTAATCAATGTATTTGGAATATAGAAAAGGAAATATAGTAGTTTTGATGTTAGCAATACTAGACTTTTGAGTTAATGAATCTTCTCTTTTGTTATAGATCACTGTACTTTGTTATAAATCACTATAAATCACTATGCTATGTAACTTTATCACTATCTTAAGACAAAATAGATCTTAAGGGGAACATTGGTGAAGGGTTTACATATGTTGAGCCAATATTTGCTGCTAAAACTTCATATTCCTGCCTTTATAATGAATATAACTAGCATATAGGGAAAATAAGTATTAACCTTTAAGATTAATCATGTTAAACCTTAGGTTAAGTAAATTCCTTTCTTGATTGTAACTCACTACACCCTCATCCCATAGGAATGCAACTTTATTTGGAGGGTGGCGCCTGATTTAAGAAAAAATCACCCCTGGAAAAATAAGTTTTCTGGTTAACTGACTTGTATCAGAAAGAGCCATATAATGTCAGCAGACCTCATGGCTAAAAGATGATGAAACTCATAAGACCTTTGTATAATTTTATATGAAGCACCTGATTGTGACAAGGGTCAGGTCTGCTGACCCCCGCGTGACTCTGTATTCATCCCTATGTATAACAAAAAGGTATATAAACCAACCTGAAAAATAAAGAAATCGGATCAGTTTCTGGAAAGACTGATTCCCCCGTGTCGTTTCTTTCTTGCTCTCCGTTTTCCTGGCTGAATTCCCATCTGAAATGTGGGTACTTACCAAGCCTGCTAATTTTGCCTGGGCTTCTGAGATCGGACCAGGGAGGCCTCAGTGCCTCCTCTCCTTTGGGAGAATGGAAAGACGCCTGTGGCCTACCTAAGTGGTGATTGGGATTCCATGTAAGCCAGTTATTCAGCCTCTTTTCTCCACTAATTCTCCTACTACACTATCTGTTTCTAATCTCCCTCTATATCTGTAATTAAATAAGTTTTTTCCAGGACGCCGACTCCGTCCCCACCTTTGAATCACCCTGGATCCACCGGGGCTAGACCCCAGCAGTCATGTATGGATGTGAGAGCTGGACTATAAAGAAAGCTGAGTGCCGAAGAATTGATGCTTTTGAACTGTGGTGTTGGAGAAAACTCTTGAGAGTCCCTTGGATTGCAAGGAGATCCAACCAGTCCATCCTAAAGGAGATCAGTCCTGAATATTCATTGGAAGGACTGATGTTGAAGCTGAAACTCCAATACTTGGGCCACCTGATGCAAAGAGCTGACTGTTTGGAAAAGAGCCTGATGCTGGGAAAGATTGAAGGCAGGAGGAGAAGGGGACAACAGAAAATGAGATGGTTTGATGGCATCACTGACTCAATGGACATGAGTTTGAGTGAACTCTGGGAGTTGGTGATGGACAGGGAGGCCTGGCATGCTGCAGTCCATGGGGTCACAAAGAGTCAGACACAACTGAGTGACTGAACTGAACTGAACTGATAGCTGATTCAGTGTTGTGATAGTTTCACACACCACTCATTTGAAATTCACCATCTTGTTTGATCCTTACAACCACCCTCTGTGGTAGGCACTGGTAATAGCCCCATTTTACAGATGAGAAAGGTGAGGCTCTGGAGCTTAAGCAACTTCCCTTGCATCATATCAATGTGAAGAATGAAAAGCACATCTTCCTGTTTCCTAATCAGGTCACAGCTCCATCATTAGTGAAGTATAGGGTTCCCTGTTGAGGGCATTTCCTCTCCAGGGAGCAGAAAGGCATTCCAACTTCCCTGAGCCAAAAGGGTTCTGCCCACATTTGACTGCCAGGTCCCTGGCCTTGCCAAGCTGGCTAAGATGGGTTATGGTGTGTTGAGCACCTCACAGAGTGTAGACCCCCCACTACCTCCAGAATGGGCATACGTAACCAATCAGTGTAGTGAAAAAGAAGGAAACAATTAAGGCCCCCACGGACGGGACGTGTGGAAGGTATCTGAACAGTAGAAGAAGGAGGTGTGAACGTCCCCAGAGCCTCAGGCCAGAGGCAGCAGCTTGAGCCCACATGGGAGGACGCGCCCTCCCTGCCAAAGCCATGGGCTGCTGCAGCCTTGGGCGTGTGGGGTCTGTCCTGGCCTGTGTGTGCAGATGTGGCTGGGAGCATCTCTGTCTCTCCCCAGTACATCCCAGCCACAGCTACCTTTCTGCTCTAAGCTTCCTCTAGTTGTCAGGATCCCCCCCTCCAAGAGGTCAGCATTAGCTTCTCTGTTCTCACTGGGGCTCCCCTGGAAAGGGAAGTACTCTAGACACTATCTAGGGGCAAAGCCCACTTCAAGTACACTTACTGGAACCTTCCCACCATTGCCTTTTGTTGTAGGTGGAATTGTGTCCCTTCAGAAAGATATGATGAAGTCTTAACCCCCAGGGCCTTTAAATATGTCCTTAATTGGAAAGAAGTTTGCTGGTACTGAATTGTGCCACATCCACCCACAAATCTATATATTGAGCTGCCCCTCAATGTGGCTATATCTGGATATAAGGTCTTTAGAAAGTTGTTGTTGTCCAGTGGCTCAGTCATGTCTGACTCTTTGCGACCCCATGGACTGCAGCATGCCAGGCTTCACTGTCCATCACCAACTCCCAGAGTTTACTCAAAGTCATGTCCATTGAGTCAGTGATGCCATCAAACCAATTCATCCTCTGTCCCCCTCTTCTCCTCCTGCCTTCAATCTTTCCCAGCATCAGGGTCTTTTCCAATGAGTTGGCTCTTAACATCAGGTGGCCAAAGTATTGGAGTTTCAGCTTCAACATCAGTCCTTCCAATGAACACCCAGGACTGATCTCCTTTAGGAAAGACTGGTTGGAACTCCTTGCAGTCCAAGGGACTTCCAACAGTCTTCTCCAACACCACAATTCAAAAGCTTGAATTCTTCGGCCCTCAGATTTCTTTAAAGTCCAACTCTCACATCCAAACATGACTACTGGAAAAACCACAGCCTTGACTAGACAGACCTTTGTTGGCAAAGTAATTTATCTGCTTTTTAATATGCTGTCTAGGTTGGTCATAACTTTCCTTCCAGTGAGTAAGCATCTTTTAATTTCATGGCTGCAATTACCATCTGCAGTGATTTTGAAGCCCCCCAAAATAGTCAGGCACTGTTTCCCCATCTATTTCCCATGAAGTGATGGGACCAGATGCCATGATCTTAATTTTCTGGATGTTGAGCTTTAAGCCAACTTTTTCACTCTCCTCTTTCACTTTCATCAAGAGGCTCTTTAGTCCTTCTTCACTTTCAGCCATAAGGGTGGTGTCATCTGCATATCTGAGGTTATTGACATTCCTCCCGGCAATCTTGATTCCAGCCTGTGCTTCGTCCAGCCCAGCATTTCTCATGATGTACTCTGCATATAAATTAACTAAGCAGGGTGACAATATACAGCTTTAATGTACTCCTTTTCCTATTTGGAACCAGTCTGTTGTTCCATGGCCAGTTCTAACTGTTGCTTCCTGATCTGCACGGTCTTATATGAAAAGCTCTCCAGCTCTCTTTCTCAGCTCAGTGAAGACATAGTAAGGAAGCGACCATCTGTAAGCCAAGAAGAAAGCTTTCACCAGATACCAAACCAGCTGGCACCTTGATCTTGGACTTCTCAACCTCTAGAACTGAAAGAAAGTTAATTTCTGTGGCTTGAGTGATTCAGTCTATGATGTTTTACTACAGCTGCTCAACCAGACTAAAACAAAGGTCTTTGCAGTTCTAATCTAGTTCACATCATTAGTCGTGAACATGGGCCCCAGTATAAGAGGTGAAGGGCTACAGAGACAGACGCATACAGAGGATGGAGGAAGTGAAGGCACACAGAGAAGATGGCCACGCAAAGGCAGAGTTAGAGATGACAGTGATGCTGCCAAAAACCAAGAAACCAGAAGCTGGAAGAGGCAAGCAATGCTCTGTCAAGGGAGCTTTCAGAGAGCATATGGTGCTACCGACACCTTGAGTTTGGACTTCCTGCTTCCAGAACTTTGAGAAAACTAAATTTATTTTGTTCTTAGCCACCAAGCTTGTGGTCGTTTGTCACAGCAGTCACAGGAAGTCAAAGCCACCATTTATTCAGAAAAGGCTGCTAGAGTGCAAATATTTGAAAAAGCCACTACTAGGAGGGTATTCAGAATTCTGCTGTAAGGATTTTTTTTTCCAATAAATTATTCTCAGAGCGTTCTCGTGGCCTCTCATCAGTAAGTAAGTCTGTGCAACACACTTGGCTGTTATCAGCTAGAACCATTTCGCTGGAACCCTCTAAGCAGGTGACAGCCCTGTCTCTCTCTGGGCTTGTGAGGAACACAATGGTGTGATGGACCCATGGGCTCTGTGGACCACGTCCCCAGTGAAATGACCAATTCTGCTGGCTCTGATTGTCTGTTGGTGCTTTTAGTAGGTCTTCCCTCCTAGGTGTAATTTTCTGTCCACTTCAGTTGGAAGGCAACATTGCTCTGTAGTCGGCAAGCGGTCACAGTGACTATGAGCTTCCCTGGTGGTTTAGATGGTAAAGAATCAGCCTGCAGTGTGGGAGACCTGAGTTTTATCTCTGAGTTGGGAAGATCCCCAGGAGGACGGAACAGTTAACTACTCCAGTGGAGTACGTCAAGGCTGTATATTGTCACCCTGCTTATTTAACTTATATGCAGAGTACATCATGAGAAATGCTGGACTGGAAGAAACACAAGCTGGAATCAAGATTGCCGGGAGAAATATCAATAACCTCAGATATGCAGATGGCATCACCCTTATGGCAGAAAGTGAAGAGGAGCTAAAAAGCCTCTTGATGAAAGTAAAAGAGGAGAGTGAAAAAGTTGGCTTAAAGCTCAGCATTCAGAAAATGAAGATCATGGCATCCAGTCCCATCACTTCATGGGAAATAGATGGGGAAACAGTGGAAACAGTGTCAGACTTTTTTTTGGGGGGGGGAGGGGCTCCAAAATCACTGCATATGGTGATTGCAGCCATGAAATTAAAAGACACTTACTCCTTGGAAGAAAAGTTATGACCAACCTAGATAGTATATTCAAAAGCAGAGACATTACTTTGCCGACTAAGGTCCATCTAGTCAAGGCTATGGTTTTTCCTGTGGTCATGTATGGATGTGAGAGTTGGACTGTGAAGAAGGCTGAGCACCGAAGAATTGATGCTTTTGAACTGTGGTGTTGGAGAAGGCTTTTGAGAGTCCCTTGGACTGCAAGGAGATCCAACCAGTCCATTCTGAAGGAGATCAACCCTGGGATTTCTTTGGAAGGAATGATGCTAAAGCTCAAACTCCAGTACTTTGGCCACCTCATGCGAAGAGTTGACTCATTGGAAAAGACTCTGATGCTGGGAGGGATTGGGGGCAGGAGGAGAAGGGGACAACCGAGGATGAGATGGCTGGATGGCATCACTGACTCGATGGACGTGAATCTGAGTGAACTCCGGGAGTTGGTGATGGACAGGGAGGCCTGGCGTGCTGCGATTCACGGGGTCGCAAAGAGTCAGACACGACTGAGCGACTGAACTGAACTGAACTGATTCTTGCCTGGAGAACTTCACGGACAGAGAAACCTGGTGCACTAGAGCCCACGAGGTCGCAAAGAGCTGGACACGAATGAGTGACTTTCACTTTTCACTTTCATGGTGACTGCAGAGATGTGAAAGTCTACAGAGCATACTCCTAAATTTGGACACTTAGGGTAAATCATTCCTTGATATGGTGTAACTGTCATCTGTTGTCTGCCACTCAATGCCCTGGGTCTGGCACTGACTGGCCTCCCTAACCAGCCCACCTGGCATCAAACTAAGCCAAGAATGCCTCTATGGACAGCCGTGTTCACAGGCCGTCAGTGCTTGCTGTGCTGTTTTCCTATTGCTGCTGTGACAAATGATCACAGAGTATTGAAATAACAAATCCATCTTGCAGTTCTGGAGCTCCAGAATTTAAAATGGGTCTTGGTGTTGCTGTTCAGTCGCTAAGTCATCTCCAACTCTTTGTGACCCCAGGGACTGCAGCACACCACACTCCTCTGTCCTCCACTATCTCCCAGAAAAATGAGTCTTACAGACCTAAAATTGAAGCGTCCGCAGATTTACATTTCTTCTGGATTTTTCATGTAATTCATTGCTGTTGTTTAGTTGCTAGGTCATGTCTGACTCTTTGTCACCTCCTGTACTGTAGCCCTCCAGGCTCCTCTGTCCATGGGGATTCTCCAGGAAGGAATACTGAAGTGGATTGCCATGCCCTCCTCTGCGGGATCTTTCTGACCCAGGGATCAAAGCCCTGTCTCCTGCACTGCAGCTGGAGTCTTTACCACTGAGCCACCAGGAAAGCCCCTTCATGCATTCTAGAACGAAGCACTCAGAACCATAAAGGAGATCTTTATATTGATCTTAGGCAACTCTCATCAGGTTCCCTGATGAGATATGGATCGTAGTTGACTTGCTGAGCCTATTGGTCCAACTAGACTTTGAGAATGGTCCCAGAAGGCTGTTTTCTCAGGATATCAGAATGGCTGCCCACCCCTATAGGATGAGGCTCTGATAAGGATGCTGGATATTCACCATATGCTCCCCTTATAGCCCCCGGCATTCTTCCCAATCCTCTGCCCTGCTTCCTGCCCCTGGGAGGGACCTCTGTGGGGCATGACTATGTTCCTTGGGCTGCCTTGCCCTCTGGCAGGAGACTGAAGGAGGAGGGGAGAGAAAGGGGAAAATGCTTTTTGGTCCCCCTCTTCCCACCTTGCTGTAGCTCCTCTGGGGACTGGGCTGTATGGCTACATCTCCAGTGGGATGGTCCTTCTTCTGCAGCTCCAGTCTCAGCCCCTCTTTGCCTTGCTTCCTCTGACTTAGAGGTGCTAGGATCTGGGTACCTCACTATTCCTTATGAGCTTCCCAAGCTCATACATCTGTAAATAGTTACCTTCATTAAATTCTCCCGTTTCCACAACTGAAGGGCAGGTCATCTTTTTCCTGGGGGTTTCCCCGACGGCTCATCGGTAAAGAAGCTGCCTGCAGTGCAGGAGATGGGGGTTCAATCCTTGGGTTGGGAAGATTTCCTGGAGGAGAATATGATAACACACTCCAGTATTCTTGCCTGGATAATCCCATGGACACAGAAGCCCGGCAGGTTATAGTCCAAGGGTAGCTAAGAGTCAGACATGACTGAAGCAACACAGCAGGCAGGCAAGCATCTTTTTTGCTGCTAGGAGTCTAATGGTAAGCATCAAGAACTATTAGTGAGTGTTTTTACCTCCATCGTGTTTTTTATACCTCTATTATGTTATCCTTGGTCCATGCTCCGGAAGACGCAGTGAAGACTCTGAGCCCGTCTTTACCCTTTTCAGTCTGTGCCGCATTTCTGTGTCAAACATAGCTCCAAAGGATCCAGAGAATTCTGAGAACACCTTGTTTTGTGTTAGGCATTTTAGTTTTCAAAGGATTTGTCTATTCACTGAAGGAATGTTTACAACCTCTTTTGAAGCCAATCATAGGGATGTTATTAGTGTTCTTCCTATCTCATGCTTTTGCCCAAGGACGTCTCAATGGCACACATACAACTTGCCCCCATGTTTGTGGCTTTTCTGCCAGCTCTCCTTTCCACTGAGCTGGGAGGACTCCGTTATGGATTTTCCTTTCTTGCTCCTACAGCTTTACTTTGGCAGAGGCCTGACACAAAAAAATCCAACAATGGAATGTACCAGCTCATGCTGTAAAAGGTCAGTCTGCTTCATGGCATCCTGTGAGACACACAGAATCAGCTTAGTCAGAGCCATGTGCCATCTGACTAACGACTGGCCCTGAATTGGGCATTGTGCTGTACAGCTGGAGCAGATGGTCCCATCACTCTACGGTACCCCGTGTCAAATGAGCAATGCCCAATAGTGCCAAGAAACCCCTTGAGTAAGCGCAGAAAAATCTCCAGTGTCAGCGTGTCACAAGGGATTCTAGCACACAGGACATACTCAGCGCCCCATAACTAGACCATGTCCAAAGTCAATGGAACTTCAATTGCAAAGCGGAAGCTGTGACTGCCAAACTGGGGCAGCACAGAGTGCCAGTCTCAACTTCGTTGAAGTTTGTTTGTGCAGGTTTGGAAATCACGGAAAGGTGGATGAACCTTTGGCCAAGGATGAGGGGAAAAAAAAAAAAAACTTGGTTAAAGAAAGGGCAAATGGAGATAATTGTGAAAAGCAGCAAGTGTGTGGTTATTTCTACTTATGAGTATTCTGTACTCTAGGTAGTCACAGATGACTTGTTAACAAATTCCAACAGTGGTATGGATATAAATCCTGAATTAGTGTCTTTTGCAAAATGTCATTTCATGCATGTGTTAGTCAGTTGTGTTCGACCATGGGCTATGGTCCCCCAGGCCTCTCTGTCCAAGGAATTCTCCAGGCAAGCATACTGGAATGGGTGTGTACCATGTGCTTAGCTGCGTCTGACTCTTTGCGACCCCATGGACTGTAGCCCACCAGACTCCTGTGTCCATGGGGTTTCTCAGGCAAGAGTACTGGAGGAGGTTGCCTTTCCTTTCTCCAGGGAATCTTCCCAACCCAGGGATCAAACCTGGGCCTCCTGAATAACAGGCAGATTCTTTACCATGTAAGCCACATGGAAGCTCATTTTATACATAATGAAAAGTAAAAAGAATAACTGGTTGCCTCTGAGGGGGTGGGGATTGACTGAGAAAGGGTGTGAGAGAACCTAGCGGGTGATGGTCTTGTTCTCTATCTTGATAAGGGTTGCGTTACATACCTATCTGTGTGCATTTGTCAAAAGTTTTAGAGACTCATAAGATTTATGCATTTCACTGTAGGAACTTTTCTAAATAAATGTATATAAGCAAATATTGAGCTCTTGCTAATGATATACATAAGGAAATATTTACAGATGAAGTATATCAGTGTCCAGCAATTCACTTTAAAATGCATCCTATGCATCACATCCATCTAAAAAGTGGGTATGGCTATTTTCTGTGCAATCCTTTCCATTTTTTTGTGTATTTTAAAGTTTCTGTTATTGCTCTATACAAACGAGGTAACCAACAACAATTTGTATAGCACAGGGATGTATCCTCAACATTTGGTAATACTCTGTAAGGGAAAATATGTGTATATATACACATATGTGTGTATATATATGCATATGCTCAGTCGCTTTAGTCACGTCCGACTCTGCCATCCCATGGATTATTGCCCACAAGGTTCCTCTGTCCATGGGATTTCCCAGGCAAGAATGCTGGAATGGGTTGACAATTCCTCCTCTAGGATATGTATATATCTGAATCACTTTGCTATAAACTTGAAACCAATACAAGATTGTAAATCAACTATACGCCATTAAAAAATAAAATAACTTTAAAAAATAGTCTTGGAAAAAAAAAAAAAGAAACACCCCATGGCTTCTCATACAGTTGAGAACATTTTAATACAAGTATTGCTTTTAAGAATTGAAGTATGCCCCATAGGATAAGACACAGGTTATCCAAAGTGAAACCAATTCTCCCAAACTAAATCTGGTTAGAAAAGCTGGTCCCTAGTCAGACACAACTTAGTGACCAAGCAACAAACAAATAAAGGGGGATGAATAAGAGCTTACATGGAAAGATACCTGAGGGTCACAGGATTGCAAGAAATGCATGATTTTGAAGAAGCTATTTCTAAAAAAAAAAAACAAAAAACAAAAAAAACAACACTTTGAGGCTAAAGGTTGATTCAATCTCTACACCTAGCAGATCTACTCCATTCCTTTGTCCTCAAACCACTTCATTCATGTCACAGATGGTCTAGAGGCGTGAATCATGCATGGGCAATGGGCAAATGTTGGACTCTGCAACACAGAATGGAGAGAATTACGGACTTACACTTTCAGATACTTCTGAACATGGTTAAACACCAGAGCCCTTCAAATTTTCAACTTTTACAGAAATGCCTACAGTTTTATTCTTTGACAGTTTGACACATTGACTCTGTTTTTGGAGAGACCATCAACAGGGTGCTTCCATCTCTCGACGTCTGGGTCTACTAATAGACTAATAACATTGCAGACAGTACCTTGTGGAATGTAGGTGTTTAATGAACATATTACAATGGATTTGGAATCCTCCAGCTGCTCCTCTGCCTGCCTGCATGACCTTTAGACAAATGTTTCAACTCCGTGAACCTCATCTTCCTTATCTCTGCAAAACAATGGGAATAGTAACAGGTACCTTTGGAGTCATCATGAGAATCACATACGTTTAAAAAGATGTGAAATCTCTAGCAGGTGGTTGAATGAGACCCAAAAGAAACAAAAGAAGATGAATGAGAAAGTCTTTACCTGTTGGCCCAGCCTGTTGGACTGGCTTACAGTTGGGAAAGGAGAAAATGATCACGGCTAATGTTGGGTTGAAAAGTTGTTCTGGTTGAACTCGCAGAAGACAGTGGAGGAGGCCACTGCCGTGGGAAGAGCAGAAAACTGACCGCAGTGTCTAGACATTTCTTGAGAATAATCCTGCTGGGGAGAGAGGGGTGAGGAGGTTATATCCCAGTACTGGGGGGTATGGAGATGAACAAAACACGTGAGTTAACAATAATCACCATGAGACAGATGGAACAGCAGGGACCCCAGAGTTCCTTGAAACGCTCTTTCCAGTTATGCTGCTATTTATATGACAACAGCCCTGATTATTAAAGAATATTATTTTATATTTCCGCCACTCTTAATTGCTTCTCATAGCTGTAATCCTGGCTGAAGGATGAAATAAAGGAGATGAGAATTAGGGAGCATGGCACTCCGGGTCAGAACACTCCTGGAAGAGTGTTCTCAGGAAAACAACAGCAAAATGCTGATACATGCATTTGATGACATGTATGGAGATCAGCCCATCAGGCATCTCCAAGAATAGTGCTTTCCATGTAGAGTTTGGAGAGTTGCTTCTAATAACGGAACCCATTTGGATCTGTTTTATTAGCTTATTCATTCACAAAAGCGAAATCTCTTAATGGCCGTAATAAGGCAGTGTTGCAAGCTAAAGCGACTTCCTTAAAGCGGAAAATAAGCATTTTACTACAGCTGTGGACCATACTAAATAGCTTGTAATGTGCATCAACTCCCCACCCCCATCACATCCTCTGAGGACCGCAGGAAGGAAAAGGCTACTAGTGGGGAATTTTGCTAAGAAAGAAATTGGAAAGCAAACTCTTAAGAAAGCCTCTGCTCGTTATCAGAGCATGAGACTGCCAGCTATCAAAGGTGACAAAATGACAAATGACAGTTCTTGGTTAACCAAAAAAATTTTGAAAGCGATTTCCCATTCAGATTTTGCATACTAACTAATGTTGCATGGTAGAAATAGAGATGGTTGGATGGCGTTGCTGACTCAATGGACATGAGTTTGAGTAAGCTCTGGGAGTTGGTGATGGACAGGGAAGCCTGGCATGTTGCAGTCCATGGGGTCGCAAAGAGTCGGACACGACTGAAAGACTGAACGGAACTCATCAGTTATATCTGATAAGACAAGATGAGGGAATGTTACCTCATCTTCTCCCAAGTATAAAAGTATAAAAGCCCTTTGATGTCCTTGAAGATGCATGAGGCTCAAATAGTTTGTTCTAATATTTCTCTAAGTCACAGGCAGCATGGTTTTTTTTTTTTTTTTCTCCAATAGTGTGGGACATTTTTGCCCTTGGTCAGAGAATGTTTGGGGAGATGGAGAAATTTTAATGGGCTTCCAAACCTTGTAAAAGAGAACTACTTTTCTCACCATGACTGCTCCATCTGGGAGGCCAACTTGCAATATTCAGTGGAAATTTTGTCTTGCTCTTCAGCCTTTTGGAGCTATGGAAAATTTCTGTATATTTTTTATTGAAGTGTTAAAAGGAAATACTTGTCATGTAGGCCTAAAGGAAAATTCAGGCTTTTTTGACCCTTAAAGAAATGTAGATGAAAGCATGTTAGAATATTTCAACATGAATAAACACTTTTCAGTACAATTGAAAACTTGAAATTTTGCCTTTTCTTAATCTACCCCATGACTTGGAATCACAAATTGCAAAAAATAAAATAAAATAAAATAAAAATTTGTAGTTAGAAATGGGCAAGTGATAATCCTCACTTGAATATACTAGATATATCAGAGAACTCTACAGAAATAGATTTTTCCTATTACGTTATTGCATGAATCAGGCTTTGTAAGGTTGTATTGTAATAACACAAAATCCCCCAATTCTGCTGCTGCTGCTACGTCACTTCAGTCGTGTCTGACTCTGTGCGACCTCATAGACGGCAGCCCACCAGGCTCCCCCGTCCCTGGGATTCTCCAGGCAAGAACACTGGAGTGGGTTGCCATTTCCTTCTCCAATGCATGAAAGTGAAAAGTGAAAGGAAGCCTCTCAGTCGTTTCCGACTCTTAGAGACCCCATGGACTTCAGCCCACCAGGCTCCTCCATCCATGGGATTTTCCAGGCGAGAGTACTGGAGTGGGGCGCCATCGCCTTCTCCGAGAACCTCCTGAAAATGAAAGTTCATTTTTCACTCATGGTATAGTATATTCACATGCCTTCCATTCTAGCATCTGAACTAAAGGAGCACTTTTTGCCAACAGCCCTGCTCATGAATTGTAGTCACACAAACTGGGCTATATTAAATATACACAAATTGATGATTTGATAAAATATCTGTGAAATGACCCCCACAACTCACCTGATTCTTAGGAACAAGACAATGATCTTAAGGCCACCCTAGGGCTCTACATGCTTAGTCTCTGTCATGTCTGACTGTTTGCGACCCTATGGACTGCAGCCCGCCAGGCTCCTCTGTCCATGGATTCTCCAGGTGACAATACTGGAGTGGGTTGCTGCGCCCTCCTCCAGGGGATCTTCCTGGCCCAGGGCTTGGAACCCACGTCTCCCACATTGCAGGTGGATTCTTAGGGCTCTAGGGATCCTCGAAGGAAGAGGAGTGTGCATCTCATGTGCAGCCATCAGTGCTAGAATGCACTCATGGCAGGAGGGTGTAATTGTGTGTGTAGATTTCAGGGGGGATCACGCTCCTTAAACGCCTGTCATGTGTGACAGCCACACCTCTAAATCTGAGGTATTATAATGGATACACTAGAAATTAGAGTCGGGAAACTGATAGATCACCCAACCAGGATGAAGGTGTTGTCAGTTTCCATTCATGCAACAATGTAAATAACTAGGGAACTCAAAAACCCAGATGCTTTTTGTTAGGAGGCCTAATAGCAACAACTCATATCACATGCACATTTAATGAACGTTCCCTCACATGCAAAGCACCCTGCATGCATTATCTCCTTTGATCCTCACATCAGCTCTATGAGGCAGCTATTATCACGTTTATTTCTTACAGATGAGGAAACCAAGGTTTAGGAAGATTAAGTAACTTGAAAAAGATTGCACACTTGGTAAGCGGTAGAGCCTTAATTCCATCCAAGGTGATCTGATTTTGGAATTTATACTTATAACTGAGGGTCATAATCTTAAACCTGGAATATTACACGTTAGAAGTGGCTTCTGAACCAGAAAAGGATAATTTATGTTCCATGAGGTCTGTACGTTAAGTGTATTTTGTGATAGCCTAATTCAATGGTCAACGCACTTTTTCTAAAGAACCAGGAACTATTTTAGTCTCTGTGGGCTACAAACAACCTCTTTTGCATATTTTGTTATTTTTATAACTCTTTAAATATGTGGGGGAAAAACAGTTCAAAATGGATGCTATATATAAAATAGACAACTAATGAGAACCTATTGTATAGCACAGGGAACTCTACGCAATCTCTGTGGCGACCTAAACAGAAAGGACATCCAAAAAAGAGGGGATATGTGTATACATATAGCTGATTCACTTTGCTGTACCGTAGAAACTAACACAACATTGTAAAGCAACTGTACTCCAATAAAAATTATTAAAAAAAAAAAAAAAGAAGCAAGGAATGGACCAGATTTGACCCACAGGCCATTTTTTACCAATCCCTGGTAATGCTTCAAAGCTTAATACACTGAGTGTAAGATACTAAGTACTATCTCTCTAGCAAACAATGTGATTTGCCAGAATATCCTTTTTAAAGCTGTCTTGAAGCAGTGAGAAGTTATTTAAACTGGAAGGTGATTTAGATATATACTGCCTATTCTCTGTGATCTTGTTTTCTTGAGTTATCTCACGGTGGAGTCAGGTTTACACAAGGATTCCAAATGCCACCTTACAGCTGGAAATGCCTTTTTCAGTCCCCACTCTGCTCTTGAAAATGGCACCAGGTCATACTTCATAGACATGCTTGCTGTTGTTCTCGAAAACTTCATCAAAAAATACCAGTGCATTTTATTGGCCTTAAAAGTCTATCTCTAAGCCTCCTCTTTCTCAAAACACATCAAAAACCACCACAAAAATATTGCACCCCAAATAATTTATAGAGCAATAACATGGTCACAAATTGTGCCTTGGATCTTTGGCATCATACTTTTGGAAAGCTGATCAGGAAGGATGAAGGTCAGTTTTGTGACAGGCAGTGTGTCTATCGAACTTACTGGGCACTATTCTAAGCCTCCCATATAATAACATTTAATTCTCACAACTCTAGAAGGGAGGTCATAGTTTTGCCCCTACATTTCAGATGGGGAAACAAAGGCACAGAGAGCTAGATAATTCATCTGAATTTACTCAGCAAGTAAGTAATAGGTCTAGGATTTGACCCTGGCAAACTTTCTTAACAGCTCATAATCTTGGCCACTTTATTGCACTCTGTCCATGAATTTGAAAATACTTAGGCTCAACAGTGTTTAATTCATGAATGAAGTGCATTAAATGAGATGGTCCAAGTTACTTAAGGTAACTGGGGAGTGAAAGAGAAAAGAAAGTGAGTGTTAGTGGCTCCGTTGTGTTTGACTCTTTGCGACCCCATGGACTGTAGCCCATCAGGCTCCTCTGTCCACGAAATTCTCCAGGCAAGAATACTGGAGTGGGTAGCCATTCCCTTTTCCAGCGGATCTTCCTGACCCAGGTATCAAACCTGGGTCTCCTGCATTACAGACAGACTCTTTACCATCTGACCCACTTTCTAACTCTACTTTTCTCAATCATCTTATTGGTCACTATGGCACTGAAAGCTAAGCTTGAAATTTTATTGCGTAAAAGATGCTTCATTCTTAACACAGTCTTCTCTGTCTATATGTTAAATATTTTCTAATCACTGCAAGCCCCCTTCCTCCATAGGAATCATACACATGCAACCTGTGGCATTCTCAAGCAGGTCTGGGACTTCAGGGAAAGTTCTCTCTCTGAGCACTGGTCTTATTCAATTATTCTACACATATTAATATAGAGCAATCAAGTCTTCTCATCTATAGAATACAAAGGTCAGACTGTGACCTCTAAGGTATAGTCCATCAATAATATTTGTGTTATTGAGTGGCTCCCATAGTATTTGTCACTGAGGGAATTCTTTCCTTGATGGGTGTGAGTGAAAGTTGCTTAGTCGTGTCCAACTCTTTGCAACCCCATGGACTATACAGTCCATGGAATTCTCCAGGCCACAGTACTGGAGTGGGTAGTCTTTCCAAGGTCTTTATTCACTAAAGGAAGTCTTCCCTTAAATAAATCTCTACAGATCTCTCTTGACTGTGGCTGTTTGCAGTAGAATATGTTTTTTCACTAACGACAGGATAAAAATGTCCTTAAAATTAGATCAGCATTCATAACAATCCAGTATAATAATAACCGTGTAACTCCATGCCACAGGCAATTCAGCCCTTCAGGAGTAAGAATGACTGAACTTAACTCATTCTTCTTCAAGGGCCAAGATAAAAATCTCAGGGTATCCTTCAGATGCTGTAATCTGCTTTGAACTTTGGCTCAGCTATTTCCATGAACATCCTCCATTTCCACTAGGGTAGATGCTATATAAGACAGAACATTACAAGTCACTTTGTTTAAAGTTACCGAAGTGGGGTCGGGTGGGGGGAGTGGAGAAAAAACAGCTCAGAGTCTGCTGTTAATTAAAACCAGCCGATGATGTTCAGCGATTTGTCTGGGGGCACTCCTGACTGGGCTGGTTCCTTGACAGCTGTGCATTCTTTCCTGCCTGTATTGTTTGAACTGTGTCCAATGGGACAATCATGAAATCTTTGATAGCTGTTGTTTAAATAGGAGAAAGGGGGGGAGCTTTTTGTTTTAAGCAAGAGAGGGAGATGTGTCTTGTATTACATGTAAAAAGTTAGGGTTTATTAGATCATTTTCAATGGGTTTTAGTAGCATGCCTCTGGTCATTTTTGAATTGTCTATTGACACTTTTTCACAACATAAATGTCAAAAATCTTACTTCCTCCCTTCTCTCCTAAGGGACTCTTGCTGTGGGTAGGAGGAAAATGTATGAAGCACCTGGTCTTACTCAAAGGGGACTGGGGATAGGTTAATTTCACAGTTGAAAGTTTCATAAGCTGGAATACATGTAAATGTTTGCGAATAGTGAAAGAGACTACCAAAAAAAAAAAAAAAAGGAATTAAGTGGCTTCAGGAAAATTGCTCACAAACACGAACACAAATTCTGTTTCATCCTTGAGTTTGAACGGATGTTTGATGATTAACTCAAGATTGCTAAGCTGTCTATCTTCAAATACCCAAACAACTTTAAAAGGGATCATTCACACTTTCTAAAAGACAAATCAGCATTAAAAATGTAGACAAAAGAGATGGTGAAACATTTATCCATACCTTTCAGCTTGGGTGTTAAATATTTTATAAGTATGATACACTTACCAAATAACCATTGTGATATGGCTATCTATAAAGATGTATAGATTAGATAGATGGTAGGTTGATAGATACATAATAGATGGCAGATAGATAGGCAGATAGATGGATGGATGGATGGACAGATAGATAAACTTAGTGTTGATATTTCAGGTGAAATTTCATTTTTAAAGTTCAACTTCAAGGTAGTGTCATCTACCATCAGGAGGGTGTTACATGAACGTTCTTGTCAGCAATGGCAGCGTGGAGTCCAGCCGTAGTGTGCAGCTCCCCTTCTTTCGGGGTCATTCTAAAAGTGTGACCTCGTTTCCTCCGAAGACTTAGACAGATTGTCATTTCGCTGGGACTCTATAAATTCCCAGGGCAAAGTTTTTCAAGGACAGGTGTGAAAATTATCCTTGCTTATTTAGAAATGAGTCATTGTCTCCAGGCTGCTGATGCTTATCTCGACCTGGTAAAGGTCAAATGAAGTTCTAGTTCACAGAAAGATGTTCTAGGCTGAGTTTTTAGCCTCACGGGGGATTCTTTTATTTTGTTTGGTTCAGGAGAGCCTAACAACATTGCTGATATATTCATCTATGTCAGGTGAGACTTTGGTCAGACAATCATGGACCAGCTGGCCTATAGGAAGGTAGGTAAGGTGGTAGCCTTGTTAGGATTACTCTTGGAGTCTGACAGACAGTAAAGAAAAGAAACCTTACTGGTAGTTAAGGCAACTGACTTAGTGCCAGTTGCTTTTGTCAAATATGAGAAACATTCGACTGCTCTGGATATTTTTTAGTTTGATCCATCTCTCAGTTAAAATACACTGAGACTGCCCAGTTAGAATCAGATCAATGCATTCATTTGTCCGGATCTAATCCATTTAAACCAGAGCCCAGTGTTTGCTTATTTGCCTTAAAAATAGTGGCTTAGGAAATATGAGTTTGAGTAAACTCTGGGTGCTGGTGATGGACAGGGAGGCCTGGCGTGCTGCAGTCCATGGGGTCGCACAGAGTCGGACACGATGGAGCGACTGAACTGAGCTGAACTGAACTGAGGAAATATGAGTACTCATGAAGTTCTTGTTTCTCTTCCTGGCAGTATTCGCATGGGACAGCTATCAGAGTAGCAGGCTAAGTTGCTATATTCAACTCTCTCCTCCCTCCACACTCCTACTGCTCACAGACCTCATCTCCTCTAGAGTACCTGAAAATATCAGATATTAGATTTATAGCTAGATCATGAGGATAAATTATAGGCTAAGATCTGAGGGGAAGGCATCTGCAGGACTTATGAGAGAGGTTTTACTTCATAATTACAAAGCACTACCCGGGAGGACACGTTCCTCTTTTACGGTCAGATGTTGCTGTAGTGATTGCTGGAATAGCTGCATCCATTTTGTCACCAGAGGATGGTACACACACAAAGAGAAAGAGCCCTAGTGTGTGATGATATCAATGAGTCACCAAACTGATCCTGAACCCGCTTATCTCTGAATGTCCTAAAATGTGTCTCAACATGCACATGAAGGTGTCTTAACTGAGACAGGCTTGAATTAAAAAATTTGGTCCCTTTCAGTCTTCTTTTGCCTATAGATCCATAGCAATGGTCTCAATGCTCACTGAATGCAACAGTTTCAAGGAACTAAGAACATCAGGATCTGGAAGGCTCAAAGGAAGGGGCCAAGTCAGGAATCAGTAGTGAGGACACTAAGAAAGATATTGAAGAAAGAAATGATCACACTCTATTTTCATTATCATGAAACTATATTTAATCCAAAGCTGGTCTCTGAAAGTGTAAGAAGGGCCAGGAAAAGGAGAAAGATCCCTACATCAGATGAGAAGCTGAGCTCCAGAACTCTTAAGTTTCTTTCAACTGTTAACATTGCTGATGTTTAGAAACACAAACCAATCATTAAAAATATGACACCCCCCAAATAATCCATTAATGAATTAGAAATGTCCTCATGCTCTCTGCCTTTCAAGGAAGGTTGACCTGCAACTTGAGTTTTTGGGTTATGGACTGGAAAGAGAGGGAGGGTGAGCAGGTCTGTCAGCTCCCCTTGCATGAGGGTCTGTCCATGGCAGTTAGACTTCTGGGCTGATGTAAATGGACAGGTGTATAGAATAGAGTCAGACTTGGGTTCAAATCCCAGCCTGACCTTCAACAGCTTTATGAATAAGGTTTCTCAACCTTCTCAGCTTCAGTTACTTCATTTTAAAAATGGGAAAAAAATAGTATTTGTCTTATGGGAGTCTTTATTATCATAATTAAATAATCCGAATAAAGCCATTTATCATGCCAGGGACATAATAAACACAAAAAATGTTAGTGACTATGATTATTTTTAGTATCTCTTACAACTGTATCATACGGCTTCTAGAGAGACTGAACTAGGTTCTAAATGGCTCCATGTGTTCAACAGAAATAATAATGTTTGCAGGAGTAAAATACCTGTCAGTTACTGCATTTCTTATACTAATCATTGCTTTTCTAGAATAACACTTTTCAAAAATATTTCAGGGAATAATTTTAAGACAAACTATTTAGTTCTCTCATATAGGATTTGCCAAATTTCTGATTTCTGCATAAAATGTGAGGATTTTGAATTATGAATATTGAATAAGAGCTTTAAAATGATGGACAGATTAAGTATTTCCATGTTTGAACTGCTTCTGGATTATATCTGGTTTCATATCATCACTATTTTAATGGGCTACTTGGTGGCCAAATAGTTTTAACATGTGTTCAGTCCTAAATAATCACTCATTAATCTTACATGACAAGCAGATTTTAATATTTATTAGATTGCTATTGCTAACAACAGACTTTATGCTATTTATAGTATCTGAAATTTTTTTCCAGAATAAAATTACCAACACACTAAACTACTCGTCTCAAAAAACATGACAATTAGATACAGTCTTCAACAAACCTTCTCGAAATGTATGTTTTTAATAAAACCCAGTCTTGAAAACTTATTTGAAATTAATTGGCAGCATTAGGTAAAGGAATCTTTTGATTCATTCTTAAAAAATAAATAGATCTCATAAATGTAAGCTTGTCTATACCTTGTTGGCTTGAATACAAATACACACTGATGGTTGTTGAAAGCTTCTGACATAATTACGAAACCTGCTAAAGAGAGGTCATGATATCTATAGATGGTTAATTCATATGATAATGAAGACAATGATAAGGATTTCAAGGGTAAAATAAGACTTTAATTTAGTTGAGTGGTTTATTTTCTCTTGGAACATTATACCACTCCTTTGCAGCTCCTAGAGAGAATGCTGGTTATTTTTCAGGGATGTAGGTGTCAGCCGTTGCTCCGTCACCAGGTCCTGTCCGACCGACTCGTTGCGACCCTAAGGACTGCAGCACACCCAGCTTCCTGTCCTTCACCATCTCCTGATCTGCCCAGACTCATGCCCATTGAGTTGGTGATGCCATCCAACCATCTCACCCTCTGCCATCCCCTTCTCTTTTTTCCCTCAATCCTTCCCAGCATCAGGGTTTTTTCCAATGAGTTGGCCGTTCACATCAGGTGGCCAAAGTATTGGAGCTTCTGCCTCAGCATCAGTGGTGCCTCAGATGGTAGGTGTCAGAGGTTAAACATTCTTTTTCACTTCTCACTGAGGCTCCTAGACCATTATCCCAATACCCTCAGGATGTCATTGCTTCAGTTCAGTTCAGTCGCTCAGTTGTGTCTGACTTTGCGACCTCATGAATCGCAGCACGCCAGGCCTCCCCGTCCATCACCAACTCCCGGAGTTCACTCAGACTCCCGTCCATCGAGTCAGTGATGCCATCCAGCCATCTCATCCTCTGTCATCCCCTTCTCCTCCTGCCCTCAATCTTTCCCAGCATCAGGGTCTTTTCCAATGAGTCAGTTCTTCACAACAGGTGGCCAAAGTACTGGAGTTTCAGCTTCAACATCAGTCCTTCCAATGAACACCCAGGACTTATCTCCTTTAGGATGGACTGGTTGGATCTCCTTGCAATCCAACGGACTCTTAAGAGTCTTCTCCAACACCACAGTTCAAAAGTATCAATTCTTCTAAGCTCAGCTCTCTTTATAGTCTAACTCTCACATCCATACATGACCACTGGAAAAACCATAGCCTTGACTAAACAGACCTTTGTTGGCAAAGTAATGTCTCTGCTTTTGAATATGCTGTCTAGGTTGGCCATAACTTTCCTTCCAAGGAGTAAGTGTCTTTCAGTTTCATGGCTGCAATCACCATCTGCAGTGATTTTGAAGCCCAGAAAAATAAAGCCAGCCACAGTTTCCACTGTTTCCCCATCTATTTGCCATGAAGTGATGGGACCAGATGCTATGATCTTTGCTACACTGAGGCTAAATTCTCCTCACATTATCTTTTTCTACTTCTTCTTGTTCTTGCTGCTGCTGCTGCTAAGTCGCTTCAGTCGTGTCCGACTCTGTGCGACCCCATAGACGGCAGCCCACCAGGCTCCCCCGTCCCTGGGATTCTCCAGGCAAGAACACTGGAGTGGGTTGCCATTTCCTTCTCCAGTGCATGAAAGCGAAAAGTGAAAGTGAAATCGCTCAGTCATGTCCGACCCCCAGCGACCCCATGGACTGCAGGCTACCAGGCTCTTCTGCCCATGGGATTTTCCAGACAAGAGTACTGGAGTGGGTTGCCATTGCCTTCTCCGCTTCTTGTTCTTAGCCGCCTGCTATTTCCTAAGCCAACCCTATGCATCCATTGAAGAACTGGGCACCTAAAAAAAGTTCCCTATTTCCTTTAAACTCATGGATCCACCATTCTTTTCGGTGATTTTGGATCCTTATGCTTTCCTTGTTCTGCACTTCTTAACTTCCTCATCTACAGTGACCTTCATCTCTACTCCTTTTCAGGCACTCTCTCTCAAGATTAAATCATAGAATCTCTCCATCCTTGAATTCCTCAACACAATAATCTACTCTTTAAAACCTCTGGTTTGTCTGAGTTTATCACCGCTTCTCCTCTCCCTGCTCTTTACACTTCCCATGCCCTCACTTTCTTTCAGAATTGGTTTCTCCTGATCTTCCCTCCCTTGGCTCCAGTCATCAACGTCACCAGGACTCTCAGTTTCCTTACCCTCTAGCCTCCCAAAATGAAACTACAATATTGAATCAACATTTCTAGCCGCCTTCTTGCACCTGGTGGTGGAGGTGGAGGATTTCAAAGAGCATGTATGATCTCATGTCTCAATTAGATATTCAATCATGAATCAGTTCTCCTACTTATTGTTTGGCAAGACATTTTTTGATACTTTCCAATGTCCATTAAAAACCTTCATCCCTCTTCTTAAGAATCATTTTTCTCATACAGATGCCTCAAGTTTGGTAGCCAAACTTGCCATTTTAATAGAAAATTGAGATGAATAGACAGTTTGTTCCATAGCCTTATTGCAAATATATCCATGTGTACCAACTATGATATTTATGATTCCCTGTTCAAATCATGAGGCTTGTTTTTCTTGTTGAAGTTCACAAGTTATAACTTTATTGGCATCTGTTTCCTCTCCCCTCATGTTCTTTTCACTCATCATTCTTATTCTCTCCTGTATCTCTAAAGTCCTCTCAGTTGAATCTTGTGGAGTAAGTCCCCTGCATACAAACAAATTCCGTGCCAAGGGTGCATTTGTAAGTCCAACAATGTCCGAGGTATACAACTGACATAATCAGCTATAAATGACTGTACTGTAATAGGTTATAATACTTTGCACACAAATAATGCGTAAATACAAACACAAAAAATAAGGAAAACATTTTCAATCTTCCAGTACAGCGCTTTGAAAAGTACAGTCGTATAGTGTAACAGCTGGCATACAGGGGCTGGCATCAAGTGAACAAACAAGAAAAGTTATTGACTGGAGGAGGGAGAGGAGGTGGGAGATGGCAGAGCTGAAGGACCATCAGCAATAGGAGATGGAGGGAAAGTGAAAGTTGTTCAGTCGTGTCCGACTCTTTTTGACCCCATGGACTACACAAGGCCATGGAATTCTCCAGGCCAGAATACTGGAGTGGGTAGCCTTTCCCTTCTCCAGGGGATCTTCCCAACCCAGGGATTGAACCCAGGTCTCCCACATTGCAGGAGGATTCTTTTCCAGCTGAGCCACAAGGGAAGCCCAAGAATACTGGAGTGGGTAGCCTTTCCCTTCTCCAGGGGATCTTCCCAACCCAGGAATTGAACCGGGGTCTCCTGCACTGCAGGCAGATTCTTTACCAACTGAGCTATGAGGGAAGCCCAGGAGATGGAGGGCAAGCTGAAATTTCAGTTACACCTGATGTTGATGGAATGCACATTCGTATCTTTGGAAGTTCCTAACTTGAAGGTTCATAAGGAAGGGACTTACTGGATTCAAACTACTCGTGGGCTTGAGATTTTCCCAATTTAAGCGCTTCTTCCTGGATTGGGCTTTCATCTCACCACCAGGTTGTTCTGTCTACTCCCATCTTGTCTCTGCGTCTTCAATCAGCATGTATTTCCAACACGCCCTCTTCTCCTTTAGCATCCATTCCTTCCTCGGTCCTTTGCAGTCTGACTCCTCTCATCACACTATATTGCGATAGCTCTCTCAGTGAGTAACCAGTAATCCTCTTACTGAAATTTCTAATAAAAAGTTCAGTCCTTAATTTCCAGGCTTTCTGAAGCTCTGGCTTTGCTAATTAAGGAAGAGTGAAGAAGAGATTGGAGAAGCCCACCCAGAGCAGATGGAGAGCTCTGTGAGCACCCTGAGGAGCCTGGAGCTTCTCACTGAGATTCTGGAGAAGTTCTGCAAGGTCGCATTCACGAAGCTCTTTGCTTCCTTTGTTTCCCTGATTCTGCACTCTTCTGCTTCTCATTCTACCTTTTCCATCTCTTTATTAGACACCATTCCTTCTGCTTACCAATGAGTGAGATGCTATTGCCCAGAAGTCACTGCTGGGTTATCTTAGCCACACTTACGCTTTCAAGGGTCTGATACAGGGTATCGATTCCCCCGAGGACAGCTCTAGTCTTTTCCTCTATAGCTGCTGCTGCTGCTAAGTCACTTCAGTCGGGTCCGACTCTGCACCACCCCATAGACGGCAGCCCACAGGCTCCTCTGTCCCTGGTATTCAAATTTACATACAGAATAGGCACTACGAGGGTGCCATGTTCCAAAGCTGGGAAAGAGGATGAATTTGGTGTACACATGTGTGCAGAAAAGAAGCAATATACCTGACCTAGAAAGGATTTAGAAAGGCCTTCCTGCAAGGTTGGCCCTTGGCTGACATCCAGAAGCTTGCATTTCAGTAGTGTTTTCACCATTCTCTAACTGATAAGACTAGTTTACTCTGCCTAACTTATTTATACACACAATGTGATTTATACTTTCCCTTTTGGGAGTGTGGAATATTATTAGGTGTTGGGGAAAGAGTACCTCTGTGGTGATCTCCCAGTAAAAGCCCTGTTGTCGCAGTTTGATGGTGGAAGTCTGTGTGTGTGACTCCAGTGGAGACTTGTAGACATTTGTGCCTGGTTTCCTCTGGACTTTACTTCTTTCCTCTTTTCCCTTTGCTGATTTCTCTGGGTATCCTTTCACTGTAATATGTTGTAGCCACAAGTATGACTACACACTGACTCTCCTGGGTCTTTCTGGTGAATCATCTCCTCTGGGGATGGTCTTGGGGGCTCCTGATACACACGTACTCTTATTTCATGGGACTCATGTCTTATATTTGGAGAAAGAAATTAGAATGGACAAAAGAGTTGGATTTAGTGCTAAAAGCAGAAAGAAATAAGAAAGGCATAAGAAAGATGGGCTTGAGAAAGCTCACCAGGCTCCACGGTGAGGAAATCCTAGCTTTAACTCTTTTTTGGGTATTTTATGACTTCCTGGTCATACTCATCCTTTACAGGAAATTCCCAGAATTGAGATACTTTTTAAAAAAGATTAAAGTATAGTTGATTTACAATGTTGTGTTAGTTTCCGGTGTACCACAAAGTGATTCAGTTATACATACATATATATCTTCTTCAGATCCTTTTTCCTTTTAGATCATTAGAACATATTGAGTATAGTTTCCTGTGCTATATAGTAAACCCTTGTTAACTACCTATTCAGTATATAGTAGTGTGTATCTGTTAATCTGAAACTCCTAATTTATCCTCCACTAAGTACTTTTAAATACATTCTCAAATATTGACTTAAATCTCCATCTTCCTAAAATATTTTTTTTCCATTTTACAATCATAGGAACTGCCTTTAAGATTTCTTGAGATTACATTATTCCATCATTCAATAAATATTTCTTGAGCACAGATGTTTTATTGTGCCCCAGGTACTATGGGTAGTCACTGGTGATTCAAAGATGACTAAGACAAAGCCCTCTCTTATCCTCAAGGAATTCACTTAAGGGAAAGATGATGCCAAAGGAAAAACAGGCAAAAGAACTTTGTTCAAATCACAGTTTTGCAACTGGATGTAAGTCTCAGGAGCCTTCTGACCACCCAGAGCCACATGTGCTCGGCCTCAGCCATGCGCCCGACAGGTGAGCACAGAGATCTGTGAGGTGAGTCAGTGCAGGGAAAATGCTGGGGATTCCTGAGATAGCGCTGAGTCATTCATCTCTGATACCCTGGCTCAGCTCACGAAGCAACTGGCAATGAATAAGCAAAGAAAGTGAGCTAATGGTTAGAGGATGGAAATACCCCAGGGGACATTTGTTGAGTCATTTTAAGAACGTGGAAAACTTCAACCAACCGTCATAGATTCAAATGGAATGAAATAAGAGGAGAAGAGCATTTTCCAACAGCTTGATCTCCATTTGAAAATTTCTGGCACACATCATCATTCTTCTGGATTCTGTGGGGAACTGGAGAAAGGAGGAGAGGAGAGGAATAAAATACTGTTCTGACCACAGTGAATTCTGGATTTACATGGTGTGACAGTACACAGTATATAGCCAATGTTTGATGCATGATTTGGGGTTGAGTTATAAAAGGTACATGATAATACAAGGGAAAAAAGAAGTAACACATAAGAAAACAAACCAAGAAACTGCTGGGAGGAAAAATGCACCTTGGAAGTTGTAAATCAATAACCTAAACAAAACATAGACTTTTAAAAGCTATAAACAGGGATATATATATATATATATATATATGACTTCTTTTAAAATATTGAGTCTTAGCAAAGTCGACTTGAGAGAAAGAGCAAAGAAACACTAGATGTTGGTAAGTCATTTAGTGAAATCTCCCACTAAACTTGGAACTTCTCAAATTTTGCATAGGTGAGTTTCTGAAAAAGATGACCAGATATTTCATTCATTTCCACTGCAAAATTAAGGATGTGTTTTTTCACAAAAATCTTTTTTTGTGTATAAAAATTGTATTTAGAAATACAGTAAACTTCAAAAAATACAACTTAAAAGTTGGAAAACACCAGTTCTAACAAAACACCATTTTCCAAATATTAGCAATAATAGTAGATACTAAGTCCTAAAAATGCTGAATTGGCTTATGTGTGTCATTTATGAGCAAATTTATATTCAGTTATTTATCTAAAGTCAGAAATTTATATTCAGTTAAACGTGTCAGTTTTGAATAACGACCAAGTCCTTTCAGGAAACTCAAATTATTTTCATATTCAGCAAAGCAGTTCTTCGTTTTTACCACTTTCCTCACTTAGGAACGTGTTTCTACATGTCTCCCTTTAGAATCTGCACGTGTTCCAGCATCTCTGAAGTAGAGATAAGATGGAACGCCATCAGGACCACAACCTCGGTAACCACTGATTGCGCAACCTGCCCATTCAGGTGTCATGCTAAGCTGGATGGTCTTATTCCATTTAACTTTCTCAACACAATGTTCTCATCCTCATTTTATGGGTAAGAGAACTAACGGTGGAAACATCCATTCTCCCCTCACACGTGGAAAAGGCCCCTTTGCTCTAGATTCCTGGCTGGTTCCTAGGATGCCCCAGCCACCAGGAGACAGAACTATACACGGAACTCATCCCAGTGGTATCTATCAGGCCACCCTGGGGTGGATCACTGCTGTGATCATTGACTAGAATGAATGAATCTCAGGGTTCGGAAGATCGCTGAAGGGCTACATCCAACCACACGGAATACATGGCCTCCTGGTATCCTACCCTCCTTCAGAAAGTAGAAGTAATTCAGCAACCTGGCCAGGAATTTAGTTCACACCAGGACTGGGTGATGATAACGTCTCCGTAGATTTACCCATGGAAGCTGTGTGGCTGGGTCATCATGAGTGTTTGGCAACACCCGTATGCCACCTCTGCCTCTAAGAAGGGCATTCGGAGAAAAGTTCTGATGGAAGCTCTGTTGATTTTATCTCCTTGCTTCACTGATTCTTCAGTTTGCCTCATGGCGGCCTATCACTAGAGATTGAATACCGTGCTCATAGCTGTGGGGGAAAGATATGTGCACACAGAGCAAACTCATTAAAGTAAACGACAACATTATCAAGTGAAATACCGTCTTTTAGGATGTCATTGGCTCTTTACAGATATCTGTTGCTGAATTTTTCCCATTGCTGTTAAGAAAGACATTTTCTCAAGTCTCATCTTTCTGAGACCACAAGGAATTCAGGAAGCTATTTTGTTCAGGCGCTCAGTCATGTCCAACTCTTTGCGACTCCATGAACTACAGCCCGCCAGACTTCCCTGTTCTCCACAACCTCCTGGAGCTTACTCAAACCCATGTCCATTGAATCGGTGATGCCATCAAACCATCTCGTCCTCTGTCATCCCCTTCTCCTCTGGCCTTCAACCTTTCCCAGCGTCAGGGTCTTTTCCAACAACACAGTTCAAAAGATTGATTCTTCAGTGCTCAGCTTTCTTTATGGTCCACCTCTCATATCCACCCATGACTACTGGAAAAACCATAGCTTTGACTATACAGACATTTGACAGCAAATGAATGTCTCTGCTTTTTAATATGCTGTCTAGGTTTGTCATAGCTTTTCTTCCAAGGAGCAAGCATCTTTTCATTTCATGGCTGCAGTCACCATCTACAGTGATTTTGGAGCCAAAGAAAAGAAAGTCTGTCATTATTTCCCCATTTATTTGCCTTGAAGTAATAGGACCAGATGCCATGATATTAGTTTTCTAAATGTGGAGTTTTGAGCCAGTTTTTCACTCTCCTCTTTCACTTTCGTCAAGAGGTCCTTTGGTTCTTTGCTTTCTGCCATAAGGGTGGTGTCATCTGCATATATGAGGTTATTGATCTTTCTCCTGGCAATGTTAATTCCAGCTTGTGCTTTCAGCTTGAAACACAAACAGGAAACTATGGGTTTAATAATAATAGGATTTGACCAGCTCATTTCTTTCTTTGTTTTCAATCAATCAGTCATCAACGCTGAGCAGCTCTGATATCCTTGATCCTTCTTGGGGTGAGAATATTATTATTATTTTTCTTTAATTCACTGACATATTCTTTTACCATCTCAGTGAATAAAGCTCATCTGCTCAAGGCAGGCACCTGAGGAGACCTTACCTGCTCACTCTTCCTTTTGTCCCCTGTTACCTGTCATCAGGTTCTGCCTGCTGTGCCTTCCAAGCCTCTCTGCTGGTCCCCAGCTTCTCCCCTCCTTGAGTCTGGATCTGGTCCAGCCAGCTCAGATTGCTGGAAGAAATTCTCAGCAGTCCACCCTCAATGATAATCACGGTCATTCTTTACAAAAGGAAAATATGACTGCATTGGACCTTGCTTAGAACTCTCAAGGTTTCTCTGGCCAAAGGGCAAGCACACATTTTTGCCCATCAGAGAAAGCTATGCATTCACTATCCTCAGTACTTTCTATTTATTGAGCATTTATTGTGTGTTGGGTATCAATCTAGGTGCTGGAGATGCAATGTTCATGCTCTCATAGATGTTTCATTCTAACAAGGAGAGACAGATAATAGACAAAATAAGTCGTGTGTGTGTGTGTGTGTGTGTGTGTGGTGTCTGTGTGGGAGAGAGAGACACACACATATGGATATGTATGTTTGGAAGACGACTTGTGGAAAAGGTACAGAAGATGACTTTGAGAACAACAAAGCCAAGCAGGATACTAGGAAAAGATGGGGAAGGGATACGTTAAATAGGGGGATCAAGGAGACCTAATTGAGACACTGACATTTTGACAAAGGCATGAGCTAGTCCCTGCCTCTCTGGGCATCATCAGTCCCACCACCTCTCCACCTTGCGTTTTGTTTCACAGCACTAAACCCATGGTCTCTCCCAGACCCACCAGTCCCTCTGGTTCCTAAGCCTCTCTGGGTACTGGTGCTTCCCTAGGACGTGTCTGCTCTCCTGCGAAAGGAGACCCAGCTGTCCTTGCCTCTGCCACCCTCCATCCCCTGACTAGACTTCTTTAGGCAGAATATGACCTCCACCCTCACCTGGGCCAAACCTACCAGTGTGACTGTAACCTTGTGCCATCATCTTCTTTCCCTCTCTAAACATGTAGACACAGATTCTAACGTGCGGGCATAATACGCATCACCACTTCTTTATTGAGCCTCACCATGTACAGGGACTTTCTCTGGTGGCTCAGAGGGTAACAATAACCTGCCTGCAATGCAGAAGACCAAGGTTTGACCCCCTGGGTAGGGAAAATCTCTTGGAGAAGGGAATGGCTACCCAATCTATTGTTCTTGCCTGGAGAATTCCATGGACAGAGGAACCTAGCGGGCTACAGCCCATGGGGTCAAAGAGTCGGACACAGCTGAGTGACTAACACTTTAACTTTCACCATGTACATACTCTGTATTCCATATTCTTATTCACAGCAACCTAATGGGGTGATAGTATCTCTATTTTACAAGTGAGAGAAGTCACTTGCTAAGGCCATTTCTATTGATGGAGCTGGACTCAAGCTCAGAGCTCTCTGACATCAATGGCCTTGCTCTCCTTCAACTTTCTCCCAATACTAAACTACTTTAGGGCACTTGCTGTAACTTCGGATTTTTATATCCTTGCACCCAGCGCATTTTCCAACACAGAGTGAGTGCTCCAACAAATACATTTTAATACTATTCGTTCTTTCATTTTATCATTCACAATGTCCACATTTCTATGTCCAGCCCTTTGAGTATCTCCCCATAGTCCTAACCTTTCAATAATAACAACGGCAATATTTCACAGCACCTGCTATGGGACAAATAACTCTTCTGCGTACCAAAGCCAGTTTCCTTAATACTCATGACAAGCAAGTGAAGTGGGAGGTACCACTTTTATCCCCATTTTATAGGTGGAAAAACTGAGGTTCCAAGCAATTAGATCAATTTCTGAAGCTCACACAGCTAGTAAGTGATGGAGCTGAGATCTGAACCCATGTGACCTGGCTCTGGAGCATCTGTTTTCCATCACAGCATTATACTGCCTTCCTTCTCTTTCTAGATTCAGGATGTAGACCCAGTGAATGATGCACAGGGATGTGTATGGTCTATTCTCTCCATCTGAAACAAGGTATTGCCGCTAACATCTGCTTGGTATTGATATAGTTGAGAAAGTAACCTTTAAACCTAGTTCTTTCAGTGACTAAGCAATATCCAGGGGAAATTCAACAGCACCTGTGCATGCACTGGAGAAAAGGAGTAATCAAAACATGAAAGCAAAGTATCCGAAAATAAAGTGTTTAATTCTGTGCTGGAGGAAAAACAACAATAAAGAATTTGTGTTATTGTTTGGGTTTATTTTTAAACAAGGAAATATTGGCAAAACTACTGTTAAAGAGGATTGAAGCTGATACCAAAGAAGTAATATTTTAGATCACAAATAAGATCCGTCTTTTAATGAAATATCTAAGAACCCACAAACCTACCCTGGAGCCAAGAAGGATAATACTAAATCAGAGCAGGATCCTTAGACCTGGAGAATGTGTTGCTTTTAGCAAGCGGCTACTTTTGAGCTGAAATGAAGCGTCTGAAAAACTTAAAAGGAAAATGTGATCAGGAAATCAATCTGCGCTTTTTACATAGCCTGTCACTCTCCGCAGTCTCTTCCAAAAGAAAAGAAATGATGTTTCCACTGCCTCGTGAAAGGGACATCATCTTTGGTGATTTCTTTGCCTTGGAATAATGTTCCTCTTATAAAACTACCTCCCACCACTGGGCTGATTCCAGCATTAAGCAAGCACTACTGCTTTATAGAAGGATGCTGAGAAACGCTCGTTGGAGAGGTAAGTCTGCTCAAGGGTCATTTTTCTTTCCTTCTTCTTCTTCTTTTTTTCTATTTTTGCCTTTCTCAGCATTTGAAAGAAAACCAGATATTTTCTTTTCATGAAAGTTGATGACTTCAGGTAGGGAAGAACCAGCTGTGGCAGATGGACTTTTGAAACGCAGTAAAGTATCCTGTCTTCATATAAATGTTTATGGGAGCCGGAGAACTGAAGAAGAAAAACACAAGCAAAAAGTTGCATGACTCACAGGCTCATTTGCTTCTAAATAAAGCTTTTCTCAGAGTTTCCCAGGAGGTGTTTTGAGTGAACAAGCAGCAGGGTCTCCGGTGGCATGAGGAAGGACGTTTTCAAAATACAAAAAAGGTGCCTCCGATAGTAAGTCAAGAAAATCGTCCTGTTGCTTTTGATGTTTGAGCAAATGTGTGTCTACAGTGAAGCTATTGGGTCACATACACACCGTCCTCGTCCACATGCGGGTGGTGGTGTCACTTGCCATTCTTGGCTGGACCACTTCGAAGGCGATGAGCATAGGTTGAGTAGGACGCCTCCTGTTGACTCACAGACTTTCCTCTAACAGAGCATCGTGAAGCGATGATAATTAAGTTTAATTTTAGACCTTGTGTGCAGAACCTGGGAATGTTTTCAAACTCAGATCAGGCTCCGTTGACTTTGGCACTTGAGATTTGAAAGGAAGGTCAGAAGTCCTAGACTGCCTATATACTCTTCAGTTCTTTACTTCCAGAAAATGGCCAATTTGGAACTAATTAAGGAAAAAAATCTTCTATTAAAAATATCCTCAAATAGCAGGCACTCCTGGCCTTGACTCAGCTTCAAATGCAGAAGCATCACCACCCTCTTCCACACTCAAGGTGTTCTAATTAATTACCCAGTGCCTTTACCACTTCGGCTAAAATTCTTTCTTCCCCCTTCAAGTCTAAAGGGCTTGAGCTTATTAGGAAACATGTTGGAATAGTCTCCATACTCTCATTGCGACTTGCCATATGACCTGATGACAAATTGGTAATATTAGATCAGATGACTCAACCATTTCTAGGTAACTGTTCTGAGTGGCAATATAGAAATGAAACAGCTGCCCCAGTGTTTAGAATAATTACCATCTAGAACATGTTCAGGGGACTTCCCAGCTGGCTCACTGGTTAAGAAATAGCCTGTCAAGGAGACACAGGAGACACAGGAAATGTGGGTTTGATCCCTGGATTGGGAAGAGCCACTGGAGGAGGACATGGCAACCCTCTCTAGTATTCTTGCCTGCAGAATCCCATGGACAGAGGAGCCTGGCGGGCTACACCCATGGGGTTACAAAGAGTTGGACACAACGGAGCATGCACACACGTTCGACCTCTCTACATGCTCAGAGGACCCTATGGCCGAATGAGCTGGCTTGCCAAATTTTACAAATAAAAATACAGGACATTCAAATTTGAATTTCAGGTCAACATGGATGACATTTTAGTATATCTATACCCTGTGCAACATTTCATAGTTTACCTGGACATCAAAAAAAAAAATCTCAAATTTAAATTTTAGCTGAATAACCTATATTTTTTCTGGCAACCCTTCAAGATGCATGAGCTTTTCTAGGGTACTCTTTAATCACAAACACATTCTGAATATTTTTCTGCAAGAAGTGGGGTATCTAGAGGAAATACATCAAAAACATTTAATTTAAGCAAGAAAATAGCCACTCTGAAGAGACCTTTCCCAGCCATTGACATATACTGTAAAGCTACACCCAGAAAACCAGCAGGGAAAAAGGTAAAAGCAACGCAACAATTCAATGATTCCTACTGTAACCTAGCGCTTCCACCTAGACAGAATTGAAATTCCCTGCCAGTCACCCTGAGCTTATTCCGGCCTCTTCATTTTTCTTTCCTATGTTTCACTGCCTCCTGTAGAGGGGGCGGGGAAGGAATAGATAAAAGAGAGGGGGGAAAAAAGGCCTAGCGTTTTAATGTACATTTGTTTTGGCATTAGCTGAGTTCTGGAGACAAAAACAATCTCCTGCTTTTAATTCAGTCCATGTGTAACAAAGTTGTATGTTGGGAGATCTGGCTTTAAATAAGAACGATTAACAAGCGTTTTTGATCACAGGAAGTTCAGAAGAGTCCCTGCTCCAAAGAATATAATAAACATCGACTTAGCAGTTAGATGGTCCATGTTGCGTATCAGTCATTACTGTAGCATCCACTTTGATTGGCGGCACCGGGACACTGCCTGAGTTCTCCCCTCCTCCACCATCCATCCGTCCATTGGTGGGCCCCTCTGCTCAGAGCCGACGGCCCTTCCTTCCCGCCCTGGGAGGCTAGCTCAGCTGCTGGTTTCTGGGCGAGTGGCCATAACAGGGGGATGTTTGCTTTAGATAGCCTGCAGCTGGCTGAGTGGGCGTTTCATTCAGACAACACAGGCGCCTCCCACCGTCTACTGTTTCGGGCTAGTGGAGCTCTGGGGTCTTTTGATTTATAAGGCGCTGTACATGCCCGGAGTTACACTTTTAGGAAGCAGAGTTGTGATGAATGAGGGTCTGGCTGTCGGTCGCAGGGATCCACACACACAGGCTTGCAAACCTCTTCTCTTGCTGTCGTTTGCTTGCTGAGTTGTGTCTGACTCTTTGCGACCCCAGGGACTATAGCCTGCCAGGCTCCTCTGTCCATGGGGTTCTCCGGCAAGAGTAGTGGAGCAGATTGCCATGTGTTACCCCCAGATCTTCCAGAGTCAGGGACTGAATCTGCGTCTCCTGCCCTGGCAGGCAGATTCCTTCCTTCCTGGGAAGTCCAACCTCTTCTCTTGGGTTGGTCTGAAAAATATTCTAGGGAGGTGACATGGGAGATGTGGGGGCCTGGATGTGGAAACCTGGTCATCACTAGGCAGGGCCGCTGCTGTGCTTGTTTATCCCGCAGCTGCCCATCTAGGGCTGACCGTTATATATAGTGAGAACTCAACGCGTGAGGCATGCTGGCTGTTTATGTGTTCTAAATATTCTTACATCTATGGCATTGTCAAATTGAGACCATCAAGGACGTTGAAAGGAAAAGCTTGAAGGCTTTTCTGAGCAAAGCCTCAAGCTGATACTTTTTCCGTCCAGCAGATTATTCTCCTAAGTGCTATGAATGAACAGGTTCTCGGGAGGAGGCCGTGGGGAATTTGACATAGGGGCGTCCGAGAAATCTTATTTTCTTATCCCAGATGACAACTGACTGCTTCATTGAGAGAACTTCTGACTATCATAGTTCGCTGAGGGAAATGTGAAAACAAAGTGAACCAGAAAAGAAATAGAAACCCAGACCTTTCAGTTCCTGTTTATCCTATTTTTAATCTCAACATCTCGGTTGCTCTCTTTCTTGCTTCCCTGGCCTTGCTGGAAATTCATACCCACACCTGGCTTTCCAAGTGCCTTGGGGACAGAGAAGAGGTGGGGCCCCCACCAGGGGAGGGCTCCACTGCCTCGTGTGTGGGCTGAGAACCAGTGTCCACACTGGCGGGCGTAAGAGGAGGGAGATACCAGGAAACTCAGCCACATCTAATTTGGAGCTGTTGGGAAAGTATGCATGATCATCTCTGCCTGCATTATCTACCTCAGCTAAGACACCGGCAGTTCCAGGAACTGGGGAGAAGGAGAGATGGAAAAGGGTCATCTTGAGAGTGTGGACAGACGCTCAGACTGACCGGTGACTGCAGAGGTAGGCGCGGCTGTGTTCAGTAGTCCTCCAGCGTTGCCCCCCTCCCCCGGTCCCCACTCCCTCTTCTGTGCCTCCATTCTTAATGTTAGGCTTCAGGGATACAGAGGCAAAGCAAACCAGGAGTCCTGGCTCCTAGAAACCTCAAGAGAAACATAAAATGCTCACAAGAATGCCTATGTTGTTCCATGTAGTGGCTGTTGGTGCTCATACCACAATGCACTCACATGTGTGAACATAAGTATTTTTTTTCTTTTCCCCATGAGTGAAATAATTTATCCCCTGTGTGGTGCCGTGACTGAAAAGGAGAAGAGTGAATAAAGTGCCCCACCACCCAAATAACATGTCCCGAATGAGAGGTGAGCCCTGTAGGGCCTCACTCTGATCGCCCAGAGTGCTCTGGATCCGTGGGCTGTGGTTAAGCATCTGTGAGCCTGTCTTCCTGCCTGACTGTAGCCTTGGAGGGGAGGGCTGCACCTGTGTGCGGCTTCATGCCCAGCTCTGCAGCTGGCCCCTCAACTCCCAGGAGCAGGGCAGGGGGACCTGCGAGGAGGCTCTGCCAGCAGTGGTCCATACCCAGGCCCCCGTCCACGGTCACCTCCCACTCGGCACATCCTTCATGGGCATCTACCATCTCACAGCCTGGAAACCCAGAGTGTCTGCTCAACGGTCACTTTTCCAGTCTCCCACTTGCTTAGCCATTCACATCTGCAGTTAGCAAGTCTCTCCAGGACCCTCAGGGCATTGCTGATAGAGCTGTCTTCCCCTGATGGCTTGCATTTGGCTAATTGACTTGGCCTGTTACCTTGTGAGACATTAAAGTGTTAATTGCTCGGTGGTGTTGACTCTTTGCAAGTCCAGGGACCTGCCAAGCTTCTCTGTCCATGGAATTCTCTGAGCAACAATACTGGAGTGGGTAACTATTTCCTTCTCCAGGGCTGGGGGTGGGGGGGTCTTCTGAACCCAGAGATTGAACCCAGATCTGCATTGACTCAGATTCTTTAGTGTCTAAGCTACCAGATGTGAGAAGAACCATCATTAATTTCTGTCTCAGAGGAAGAATGCATTCACTGGACCCCTGTGGGACCAGGTCTGTATCTACTTCTACCATGGACCTCCTTCCCTAGTCTGGAGATCGGGAGCCTTCTGGAACTCTCCAGAACCTTGTACAGGCTGTAGAACTGCTGGCACAGAACTTGGTAATATACTTACTCAGTCCAAGCAGGCTTCCGCTATAAAGGTACTCAGCAGAAACTGTTGCACTACCTAGGCTTAAGGGGCTTCCCTTCTAGCTCAATATGTAAAGAATCCACCTGCAAAGCAGGAATCTGCCTTCAGTGTAGGAGACCTAGGTTTGATTCGTGAGTCAGGTAGATCCTTGGAGAAGGAACTGGCAACCCACTCCGGTATTCTTGCCTGGAAAATCCCATGGACAGAGGAGCCTGGCGGGCTACAGTCCAGGGGATCACAAGAGTAGGACATGACTGAGCGACTAAACCACCACCACCACCACCACCTAGGATTAAATGATTGGAATAAAAATGGGTGAATTAATAAAAGTGATCCTCTTTGCAGGATTATCTCAGGGTTTTGTTCTGTTCTTTTTCGAATCTTATTTTCTTCAGTCCCAGATAATCTTGAAATACATTGCTGATGTGTAATTAATTTTAAACACCATAACATTTTGAGCCAGGCTGATTTTGATGACAGTAGAGAATATTTTGAAGCAGTTTCATGATTTTCACAACACTACTGATTTTATAAGGGGGAAAAAAAAAAAAACATTCCCATATAGTAAAACTTTAAAAGTGCTAGCAGTGTTGTTATTTCCTCCAACATAAGCACCCACAACAGGAAAGCAAACAAACCCACAGTGGACCGAAAATGTGGTTTCTGGAACTCTCTTAAACCTTGGCTAAATTTTGGGGGCTCCCAAAGGACAGGATTACTTCATGTCAAAGCAAAAATTCTCCTGACTCTGTAAACAGCCCACGGTTCCGGGAAATATGGGAAATGTAGATGAGAAATGAAGTTGTGTTGTATTTGGAAAAGCTGTCGAGAGCACGAAGTCCTCATCCTGGGGGATCCATCTCTGCTGCTTTGGGCCTTTGGGACCCTTCTCTTCTTTGTATTCACTGCATCTGTTACCAAGTCCAAGCTCCTGCTGCTCTCTGCACAACAGTCCAATCAGTTGAGAGATGAGTCACTGGGGCAAAGAATAGGGGTTTGATTGGGAAAGCCAGCAGGCTGAGAAGGTGGTGGACTAGTGTCCCCAAAATCCAGTGCCCCCAAGTTTGGATTTGGGGCTAGTTTCAATAGCAGTCTTCAATAGCAGTCTTCAATGGCAGTCCTTCTCCAGAGGATCTTCCCGACTCACAGATTGAACCCAGGTCTCCTGCCTTGAAGGCAGATTCCTGCATTGCAGGCAGATTCTTTACCAACTGAGCTGCAAGGGAAGCCCCTTAAGCCTAGGTATTGTAACAAGTTCAACTGAGCCACTTGATAGCTGAAGACTGCTATTGAAACTAGCCCCAAATCCAAACTTTCAACCTAGTTTGAAAGCTAGTTTCTTTCACAGAGCAAACAAACAGAGATGACAAAATAGAGTGAAGAAGGTGATGAGTTGTTGCAAATATTTCCTGGGTCTAGTCAAGACTCTGAAGGGGATGTGTTAATTTCTTCTTCCACGGTAGCCATTTATAGGTGGTCAGGATGTTTCCTGCGAGCTAAACAAAGGCATTTAATTTATCTTTTCCCCTTATGTCAAGCTTTGGGCTTATTTTTATTTATTTATTTATTTTTAATTGAGGGATAGCTCTTTTACAGTCTGTGTTGGTTTCTGGTGTACAATAGGAATCAGCCATAACTGTATACATATCTCTTCCATCTTGAGCCTCTCTCCCCACTTCAACCCACCCCTCTCGGTCATCGCAGAGCGCCAAGCTGAGCTCCTTGTGCTCTACAGCAGCTTCCCACTAGCTATTTTTCACATGCTAGTATATATATATGTTAACGTAACTCTGGCAATTCATCCTACCCTTTCCTTCTCCCACTTTGCCCACAAGTCCATTCTCTATGTCTGCATCTCTATTCCTGCCCTGCAAAGAGATTCATCTGTACTGATTTTCTAGATTCCATATATATGCATTAATATATGGTATTTGTTTTTCTCTTTCTGACTTACTTCACTCTGTATAACAGGCTCTAGGCTCATCCACCTCAGGTCATTATACTCACATTCCTTCTTTTTTATGGCTGAGTAATAGGAATCTGTGTGCAGCTCAGGAAGCAACAGTTAGAACTGGGCATGGAACAACAGACTGGTTCCAAATAGGAAAAGGAGTGCGTCAAGGCTGTATATTGTCACCCTACTTATTTAACTTATATGCAGAGTATATCATGAGAAATGCTGGACTGGAAGAAACACAAGCTGGAATCAAGATTGCCGGGAGAAATATCAATCACCTCAGATATGCAGATGACACCACCCTTAAGGCAGAAAGCAAAGAGGAACTAAAAAGCCTCTTGATGAAAGTGAAAGAGGAGAGTGAAAAAGTTAGATTAAAGCTCAACATTCAGAAAATGAAGATCATGGCATCCGGTCCCATCACTTCATGGGAAATAGATGGGGAAACAGTAGAAACAGTGTCAGACTTTATTTTTGGGGGCTCCAAAATCACTGCAGATGGTGATTGCAGCCATGAAATTAAAAGATGCTTACTCCTTGGAAGAAAAGTTGTGACCAACCTAGACAGTATATTCAAAAGCAGAGACATTACTTTGCTGACTAAGGTCCGCCTAGTCAAGGCTATGGTTTTTCCTGTGGTCATGTATGGATGTGAGAGTTGGACTGTGAAGAAGGCTGAGCGCCAAAGAATTGATGCTTTTGAAGTGTGGTGTTGGAGAAGACTCTTGAGAGTCCCTTGGACTGCAAGGAGATCCAACCAGTCCATTCTGAAGGAGATCAGCCCTGGGATTTCTTTGGAAGGAATGATGCTAAAGGTGAAACTCCAGTACTTTGGCCACCTCATGTGAAGAGCTGACTCATTGGAAAAGACTTTGATGCTGGGAGGGATTGGGGGCAGGAGGAGAAGGGGATGACAGAGGATGAGATGGCTGGATGGCATCACTGACTCGATGGACATGAATCTGAGTGAACTCCGGGAGTTGGTGATGGACAGGGAGGCCTGGCGTGCTGCGATTCATGGGGTCGCAAAGAGTCAGACACGACTGAGAGACTGAACTGAACTGAACTGAATATTCCATTGTATATATGTACCACAACCGCTTTATCCATTCATGTATCAATGGACATCTAGGTTGCTGCTTTGTCCTGGCTCTTGTAAACAGTGCTGCTTGTTAATGTTCATAACAAAGGCACTTAACTTAAAGTTATGTTATGGGAAGCAGGGTTCCTGGAGATGGGCCATTATTAAGCTATAGGCAATATCCCTTAAGTGATTAACTTGTATTAATATCAAAAACAATACAATATGAAAGTTAAAGAAACAGATCTAATATGGAGTCATATTTGTTCTTCTCTGTTATACATCTCTCTTTACCTATTTTTTTCCTCAAGAACATCCATCACCAAAAACAAAACACCAACGATGATATCACAGACCCCGTTTAGTTCCATTTCTTCTTTAGAGCTCAAATTGCATTGTGCATTTTCATAGGAATAGTTGTGTGTTTGTGGCTTATACAAAACTCACAAAGTAAAAGACACAAGTCACTGAATGTCTCATTTCTTACTAGTTTTGTGGTAAAAACCAAATTGATACTCTCTTTTCTCCTTCCCACCACAGGACAGATTCTCGTTTCATGCAGCAGTATAGATAAGTGTCAACACTACACTCTCACTGAGAATAATTTATGGTTCAGTGAACATCTAATGAATTTAAAATATGATTCTGATTCCATCTAGAAAAAAATACAGCATTCTGCATAAAACAGGATTCCATCAGGATAAATTCTGAGCTTTTATTTTTCCATCATAAAATTCATGTCAGGAAGGTGGAGGGTTTTGGTCCTCCTACAAAGACAAGCATGTGATAAAGGCTGTATCCCAGAATTTTAAACTTCATCTAACACATTATCCAGACAAAGAAGATTAGGGCTCTTGGCAGACTCACTGACAATTTGCCTCCATCAGAAGTGAGAGGGCTCAAAGAGAAGAAACTATGGTGTATTCCGTCCGTTCCTTTGGCAACAGGGATCTTCCCTTGTTTTAAACCAAACAAACATTAACAAGGAAAACCAGCTGCTTTTACAATGAATAAACCCATTACCTCAACTCTTTGTACATTACTGAGGTATTTTTACTTGTCAGATTTTCTGTTTTGTGGAGGCTTGGCTATTTTCAGTATGCTGTCCATGCAGATGAAACAGAGCCGGTTTTAGCAGCGGTACCAGATGTGGATGAGAGCATGGGCCTCCCTGGCTCTTTGATTCCAACGTTTGGTGGTAAGTTACTGCTGCTGTCAGAAATAGTAACAACAGCATTTGGCATCTTGACACCACACTGCCTGGCGCTGGCTTAGCTATCTGCACAGTAGCCAACAGAGTGGAGGCTGCACGCAGAGGGCGCCCCCAGAGTTTAAACTCAGACTATGCATCAAGAGTCAGCCCTGCTGTAGTTTCTACTGAAGCAAGGAAAACTGGTTCATATTGATCCAAGGAGCCAACTGATCCTGAGGCTCATTACGTGTGACCTACTACAATCGTTAACTGTGCCCGGGGAACAAATGAACCCTAAAACAGGAGCAGAGGGGATTTTTACAAAAGTACCGGCATTAGGGCTCCTTCCCCTTCCCATATTCCCTCTTTTCTAGATTATTAGGTACCATACATGCTCAGCCTAAGAGGGGCTGGTGTTGGGAGTGACATATGCTCTTAGAATCTGTCAGAGCTCCCCGTGACCCACAGGTCAGAAAACTCAGGTCTATAGAGCCAGATAGGAGTGTTGTTTGACTGGTAGGGTGGAGACAACAACCCCCATTTAAAAATTAACAAGAGGAGGCTAAGGGAAGGTCAAACTGTCACAACCCAGCACCGTGATGCAAGTTTGGGGGTAGGACTTCCAAAATGGTTTGAAGTAGAAGCTAAGGTTGTAGCCTTAAAAAATGTGACTGTACCCCTAGTCCCTTCTGATTGTTAGCCTCCAGCCTTGACCTCCATCTAGTTTCATCTAGTTTTCATGGAGTCTAGGTTAGGGACTGAGCATGGCTTCAGACTATTTCTGCTTCCATCTTGGCACAACCCCTTATTAACTGAGTGACTCCAAGCAAGTTTCTTCCATGCTGTAGCCTTCATGTCTCTCACTTATGGAGTGGGGACAATCAGATAGTATCCAGGCTTCCCTGGTGGCTCAGGTGATAAAGAATCTGCTTGCAATGCAGGAGACCTAGGTTCAATCCCTGGGTTAGGAAGATCCCCTGGAGAAGGAAATGTCTACCCAATCCAGTACTCTTGCCTGGATAATCTCATGGACAGAGGAGCCTGGCAGGCTATAGTCATGGGGTCACAAAGAATTGGACACGACTGAGTGACTAATACTTTCCTAGAGCTTATTGTGAATATTTCCTGAGATGATGCAAGAAGTACACTTATCACATTGTCAAGCACAAAGTCAACACTCAATAGATGCGAGGTAAGGCTTTTAGACAGCAATCACAATGTCTCCCTTTCAATGGCTGCCCAATGCCCATAAGAACACTATGAAGTCTTATATGGCTGAGAGAGTCTTCATATTGGGGTCCCTGCCTCTTATCAACCTTGTCTCACAACATTCTCCCTTCTGAATTTAATGCTCCAGAGTTGTTGAAAACCATTCAGGTCCTCAAAAATCTGATGTTCTCTCTGATTCTCAGGCCTTGGGACATGCCGTCGCTTTCCAAGGAACACTCTACCAGTGCCTGTTAGTCATTCAGGCCCTAGTCATTCCATGTTGACTGCAGTCTCCCTGCCCCGTGCTTCCCAGAGTACACATTCTATTATATACCCTTGTTCAGCACTGGTCTTCTCTATGTGACTGACAGCTCCATGACAGCAGGGACAATGATGGACATCTTACTATCCATGAACTCTAGTAGAGGTCTCATCCCATAACAGGTGTTCGGTCAATATTCATTGAAAGAATGAAGTTATAAAACCATGCGGGGGACTCAAACTTATGAATACCCTCCTTCCGATTCAGAAGTCAATAGACCCGAGTAGGATAAGAATAGCCAAGTGAGTATCAGTACAGAAGAGAATAGGATATAATCTATTTTTCTCTAAAGAAATGGATTTGCTGTAGAAATGATTAGCTGTCTCCAAATATGTAGTCTACTCTTTTTCCATAGAAATAGAAGTTCTGAAGTTTTATTGACGTTCTGAGGTTCTGACGTTCTGACGTTTCATGGTCATTTAAAAAAAAAAAAAAAACACCTTTCCTAACATCCTTTGCAGTCAGATGTGATCAGGTTTTGCAAAAGTTCTGACCAATAAAATATAAGCTAAATATTGCCCCCTTTTACTCCATTCTCTTTGCAAAATCCAGGTTATAAGTATATAGTCAAAGTCATAAGGCTACCTACCACCTGCTAACTGTGTGTTCTATGACAACCTGTGGCAATCCACCTTGAATGACAGAATGATCCGTGTTGCTGTTCAGTCACTCAGCTGTGTCCGACTCTTTGTGACCCCACGGACTGTAGCACTCCAGGCTTCCCTGTCCTTCACCATCTCCTAGAGCTTGCTCAAACTCATGTCCATGGAGTCGGTGATTCCATCCAACCATCTCACCCTCTGTCATCCCCTTCTGCTCCTGCCTTCAATCTTCCCCAGCATCAGGATCTTTTCCAATGAGTCAGTTCTTCCCATCAGGTACCCAAAGTATTGGAGCTTCATCTTCAGTATCAGTCCTTCCAATGAATATTCAGGGTTGACTTCCTTTAGGATTGACTGATTTGATCTCCTTGCTGCCCAAGGGACTTTCAAGAGTCTTCTCCAAGATCACAGTTCAAAAGCATCAATTCTTTGGCGCTCCGCTTTCTTTATGGTCCAACTCTCACATCCATACATGGCTACTGAAAAAAACCATAGCTTTGACTAGACGGATCTTTGTCAGCAAAGTAGTATCTCTGTTTTTTAATATGCTGTCTAGCTTTGTCATAGCTTTTCTTCCAAGGAGCAAGCGTCTTTTAATTTCATGGCTGCAGTCACCATCTGCAATGATTTTGGAGCCCAAGAAAATAAAGTCTGTCACTGTTTGCATTGTTTCCCCATTTATTTGCCGTGAAGTGATGGGACTGCATGCCATGATCTTCATTTTTTGCATGTTGAGTTTCAAGCCAGCTTTTTCACTCTCCTCTTTCACCTTCATCAAGAGGCTCTTTAGTTCCTCTTTGCTTTCTGCCATAAGGGTGGAGTCACCTCCATTTCTGAGGTTATTGATATTTCTCCCAACAATCTTGATTTCAGCTTATGCTTCATCTAGCCTGGCATTTCTCATAACGTACTCTGCATATAAGTTAAATAAGCAGAATGACAACATACAGCCTCCTGTTGAAAGGAGTACGTACTCCTCTCCTGATTTTGAACCAGTCTATTGTTTCATGTCCAGTTCTAGCTGTTGCTACTTGACATGCATACAGTTTTCTCAGGATGTAAGTAAAGTGATCTGGTATTCCCCTCTCTTAAAGAACTTTCCAGTTTGTTATGATCCACACAGTCAGAGGTTTTAGCACAGTCAATGAAGCAGAAGTAGATTTTTTTTTTCTGGAATTCTCTTGCTTTTTCTATGATCCTATGGATGTTGGCAATTTGATCTCTGGTTCCTCTGCCTTTTCTAAATCCAGTTTGAACATCTGGACATTCTCGGTCCACATACCCTTGAAGTCTAGCTTGGAGAATTTTGAGCATTACTTGGCTAGCATGTGAAATGTGTGCAGTTGTGGGGTAGTTTGAACACTCTTTGGTACTGCCTTTCTTTGGAATTGAAAGGAAAACTGATTGTTCCCATCCTGATACCACTGCCGGGTTTTCCAAATTTACTGGCGTATTGAGTGCAGCGGTTTAATAGCATCATCTTTTAGGATTTGAAATAGTTCAGCTGGAATTCCATTACCTCTGCTAGCTTTGTTCATAGTGATGCTTCCTAAGGCCCACTTTACTTCACACTCGGAGATGCTTGGCTCTAGGTGAGTGATCACACCCTCCTGATTGTCTGGGTCATTAAGATCTATATAGTCTATAATGCTCTTTTTTCACTTTTCCTCTATTCTGATACCTGGAATGAAGGTAAGATGGCTGGAGCTTTGGCAATCATATAGGACCTTGAGGAACAAGGCTGTCCTTTAAGTGCAGAGCTGGAAGGAGTTTGGGTCTCTGAGTATTTTAGGGAGCTAAGCACCATACCAGCTCTGGACTGCTTACTCTCTGACTTTTTCATTTGCTTAAGGTATTGTTATTAATTTTTCTCTGTTACTCACTGTTGGGATTCAAAAAGAACTCTTTATTATCAAGAACTGCTTTAAAAAAATAATTATTCAAGCTGGAGGAAAAGGACTTAAATAATTCCAAAGCTATTTTTACTGAAGACCTTTTATAACTGAAATTTAATAGCAATAATGCATTTTACTAATGTTAAAGATTTTTAAACATCTTGTGAAGTGAAGTGAAAGTCATTCAGTCATGGCTGACTGTTTGTGACCCCATGGACTACAGGCCAGAATTCTCCAGGCCAGAATACTGGAGTGGGTAGCCTATCCCTTCTCCAGGGGATCTTCCAGACCCAGGAATCGAACTGGGGTCTCTTGCATTGCTGGCAGATTCTTTACCAAGTGAGCTATCAGGGAAGCCCTTAAACATCTTAAACATAACTAAACCAGCTAATCCTAAAGGAAATCAACCCTGAATACTCACTGGAAGAACTGATGCTAAAGTTGAAGCTCCAATACTTTGGCCACCTGATTCAAACAGCCAACTCATTGGAAAAGATCCTGCTGCTTGCAAAGATTGAAGGCAAAAGGAGAAGGAGGTGGCAGAAGATGAGAAGCTTGGATAGAATCACCGACTTAATGGGCATGAACTTAAGCAAACTCCAGAGACAGTGAAGGACAGGGAAGCCTGGCAGGCTGCAGTCAGTGGGGTCACAGGGAGTCAGACATAACTTAGTGACTGAACAGCAACATAACTAAACAAATTATAAATGTCCCAAAATATTAGACCAGAGTCGATGAATTTCCAGATTCAAAACACACGGTAGAACATTACACAACTACCATCAGTGAACAAAAGAATATCATGTCTACTGAGAAGCCAGACACTCCAGAAAGCTGCTCTGTTTTTCAAAGCAGAGCTCACATTGCCATTTTCTTTCTTAAGTTCATGGTTTGTGTGTGTGTGTGTGTGTGTGTGTGTGTGTGTGCTAAGTTGCTTCAGTCGTGTCTGACTCTTTGTAACCCACATGGACTTTAGCCCGCCAGGCTCCTCTATCCATGGGATTCTCCAGGCAAGAAGACGAGTGCGTTGCCACGCTCTTCTCCAGGGGATCTTCCCGACCCAGGGATGGAACCTGCATCACCTGTGTCTCCTACATTACAGGTGGATTCTTTGCCACCGAGCTGCTGGAGAAGCCCCTATGCTCGCGTACTATTTCTCAATTACAAGCCCATGATACCTGGGAAATATATTCAAAATATTTATCCATCTGTGCAGTCTAGATGCTGTACCATCAGAACAGATGCTGGCTGTACAACAGCGAATATATCCATCCTAGTGCCAACGGATGCCTCACCAGCCTGATGACACCCACCACAGTCTATATGGAAACCCTGCTTCCTAAAGAACTGACCACATTCTGTGTATTCTGTGGTAGAATAACGGCAGAAAGCCTAGATGGTGCACACAGTGCTCTGGTCTATAGACACAGCTCTTTGCCTTTTGTGAGTTTCCTGATGGGTTGATTTAGAAGAAAATGAGACTCATAGATCCGTTAAGAGAGATTTTTGGAATATGATAAGCTAGCTTTTTAGCATATACTTTCCTTAACCGCTGTTTGCCTGTGTTCAAATGAGTGCTTATGCACAAGCATGTGTATACACACAGACACAACACATAAAGTAGTGTGATTGCAATCACAAGTGCATTGAATTGAACCTGTGACAGCAATGCTGCTTCCTTTCATTCCAGGAACAAGGAACATCAGAACCCCCAGCGTCCTGGATCTGCTTCTGGCATTCATGTCGCAGCTCCCAGTGTCTAAAAGACTACTATTTTTGATGCGCAGCTGTTGAGTTGAAACATCTGATGGTTTCTCTTCTCCAGGCGGGTTTGGTGCAAGATACCAGTAAACGATCATTTGTTTCAGTTCTTATAAGCGTGGAGAGACTAATATTAGAGACCAGTTCCTCCCACACAAGCTCCTTCTCTTCTGGCTTTCAGTCTAGGGGATCTTAGACCCCAAAGGAACCATGCAGAGCTGTGATCAAGCAGACCTGGGCTTTTATCCTCAGTGCCTATGGGGACCCATCTAGCTTACAAGGCTGGTCAGTTGGAGAACAGGCACATCCAAGGATACCCCCAAGGTCACTCCCATACCTTGGAGTCCACACTAAATCCTTGCTGTGGCTGAATGAAGCTCCTTTTGCCTTCTTCCCTGTGGATTTGGAGGCTCACCGCTCTGATTCACTGAACCAGTCATTTGTGTACTCGGAGGCCACTGGTGAAATATCTCTTTCAGTTCAGGGAAAGAGAGTGGTCAAAATATTTAACAACTGGTAAGATTTAGCAGGGCATCCCTGGTGGTTCAGACGGTAAAAGAATCTGCCTGCAGTGCAGGAGACCTGGGTTCGATCCCTGGGTGGGAAGATCCTCTGGAGAAGGGAATGGCTACCCAGGCTGGTATTCTTGCCTGGAGAATCCCATGGACGGATGGCTGAGGCCAGAGCATTATCCAACTGGATTGGCTACTGGACACAGAGCTTGAACAATTTCCTGAAGGATCCTTGTTGTCATAGACTCCAGGGACTGAAGGAAGCAGCTTTTTGCTTGTTGGTGTAGGATGTATCTCCACATCTTAACAATAGACAGATCTGCTCCAGACTGTTTCTAATGGAGAAATCCAGCCTCAAGTCTGACCAATCACCTTGTATATCTATCCTCAAGGTATTTATCAATCTTGCTCACATGATGACCCACAATTGGATAATTCACAAGGGCAGAAATACATCCCTCTATGTCAATAGCCTGATGGTCCTTCCCCATATCTGGAGAATTATTTAAGATCATTTACAAACACATAATCAAAGTGTTATCATGTGCAAATGAGAGATTATAATAGCATAAATGCCAATTTGAAACAAAAAGAAAAGTTAAAGTGTTAGTCACTCAGTTGTGTCTGACTCTGCGACACCATGGACTGTAGTCTGCTGGGCTCCTCTGTCCATAGAATTCTCCAGGCAAGGATACTGGAGTGGGTAACCATTCCGTTCTCCAGGGCTTCTTCCTGACCCAGAGATCGAACCTGGGTCTCCTGCATCACAAGAGGAATCTTTGCCGTCCGAATCACCAGTGAAGCCCAGTTTGCACCAGGTTAGCGCCAGTTTATTTCTGACGTAGAGTATACTGAAGTTTGTTGGAATCAGTAGTGGAGGGTCAGGTGTTAAAACGACCCCGATATAATTTCAGTTTGCTCCAGTGTAAGTATGATGCTGTGTGGTGTTTGCCAGTCAGGCTATGTCTGTCTTCTGGGCTCTTGTCCTGGCCACTACATTTCTGGAGAAAGTGAGACAAGAGTGGACATATCCATGTATGGGTGAGGAGTTCTAGAAATGTGGCATGTGTGTAAAGACTGAAGGATGTTTCCCTACGGCGGAAATTTTCATGAGGCTTTGTTTGAAGGAAGAGAGAAGACTTATTCTGTGTTGCCTCAAAAGGGTGAAACAGGAGCAGTGAGTAGAAGTTAAAGAGGGGGAGAATTGGGTTCAATCTAAGGAAGAGTCAGCAGAAAGAAAATTAACTGTATAGCAATGTAAGTTCAAGGTCATTACAATTCATTTCAAGAAACATCTGTGAGACACCATGCTTTGGTTATTATGCACAACACTGTAAACATAAAGAGTATAGGAACTTCAGTCTGCAAGGAGATACAGATATGGAAAGAATTAATAAGAAAACCTCAGACATGTGCCCTAAGAGATGCTTTTATAAGAGTACAAAGGAGTAAGGAAGTGATTCATTCTTCTAAGGGGATTGAGAAAGTGTCTATAAAAGAGTAAATGATAAATCCAGCATTTGAAGAATGAATCTCTGTTTGAATAAAACAGACAGACGGACAAGAGATGGAAAGTATTCCAGGGTGAGGGAAGAGTTGTGTGTAAAGCCTAGGGAGGCCCTTCAAGTTCTATCTAGAAAACTCTAACAGCTTTGGAACTGATTATTTCACTAGGGAGCACTGGCTGATATTCTCTTGGGATATTCTACACACATGCAATGAACCAGAATTTTAATTCTTCTTTCAAGGGGAAGCATTACTTACGTTTCTACATTTGTTGGCTTTTCCTTGTTCAATAGACCTACTCTTCCAGTCACTCTGGAAGGAAATTAACTAGCAAAAAACACTTTGAATTTAGGGAAAGAGAAACATTCAAATACCAGTAAAATTTAAGTTAGTTTTGGTTTCAATGTGTTTCCCCCCCCCCCCAATTTCGCCTTTTTTTTTTTTTAACTTTACATAAGAATAAGCTTCTACATTGATGACTTTGGAGAGTGTGTTGCAATGTAAAGAAATATATACAATATCCTGAACCTTGGTTGTTGTAGGGTAGATTGGAACTCTGCAAATGGCTAAAGATTTTGTGAAAAAGATGGATAGTACATGAAAGGTAGCACCAGTTTTAGTTTAAAAAATGGTCTTCTGAAGGGTCCCACACTCAATTAGATATATACAAAATTTCAAAATTGCTTCAAATAATTTTTATTAAAACACTTTTTATGAAAATTGGACATATTAGTTTTTTTATTCCTTTCAAGTAGCTTTGGTATTTGCTTTTTAGTAAATAATAAAAATAATGAAAAAACAAAATATTTCCAGGTGAGGTCTCCTGATACTTAAGTATAGAAAGATCTCTTTTGGAGACTGATAGACTGATATTAAAAGTATTCTATTTGCCTTTAAGCGTAGTATATTATGTCATAAGAAAATGATGCTTCTCACAAACTAAATTCTATGAAGTTCTTTTTGCCCCTGAAGGTCTTGCTGGTCTTTTTTTTTTTTTTTTTTTAGTTTTTTATTTTTTTAATTTTAAAATCTTTAATTCTTGCATGCGTTCCCAAACATGAACCCCCCCTCCCACCTCCCTCCCCACAACATCTCTCTGGGTCATCCCCATGCACCAGCCCCAAGCATGCTGCACCCTGTGTCAGACATAGACTGGCGATTCAATTCTTACGTGATGGTATGCATGTTAGAATGCCATTCTCCCAAAAGTCTTGCTGGTCTTATCTTTGCACAAGGGCTTCTTGTCAGTGCAATTCATCGTGTTTGCTTGTTGTTGCAATCAGCATCAATTTTCTATCTTTATGCCTTTCTCTTTTTTTAAAAAAAAAATTATTTTTATCAGAGCATAGTTGATTTGAAATGTGTTAGCTTCTGCTGTACAGCAATGATTTTTAAGTTCTATTTATTTTATATCCAAACCTTGAGGTTCCTGGTCCTCTATTCATTAAGCTAGAACCATAGAATGAAGATGAATGGATCCCAGGAACTGAAAATTAGGGAGAAGTGGGCTGGTTGATGGCAGCTGAGCCAAGAGGCAAACCCCTGCTTCTATCAGACCTGGGGACTTAGGGCTGTTCCGGTACTTGTCGGCCAGTCCTTCTGTCTGTTACACACCCACCCCATCACTACCGTGGGGGCTGGGGAGGGTCAGCTTTGTGTCCCCCTGATAAACACAGATGTTTGTCATGCCTGAATTTGAAAAGTATCCCTCCCCCCTCCCCCTGCATTTGTGTGCGAAATAAAAATTACTAAATATTCCCAAACCAGAAGCTGACGACTTCCAAATAGCAAATAAATGTCCTTAAATGATCACTATTTTATACCCTACTTGAACAGAAATGTCTGTTGGGTTCGCTGCCAGGTGCCACATTATCACTTAACCAAAAAGTTCTCTGCAAAAATAACTTCCCCGACGGGAACCGTGGTATGTGTACAGAGGGATCTATTTATGTTTCAGTTCAGTTTCAAAGATTTTTTTGAGAAATGAGCTGAATGGATAGAATTTAAGTGATATATGCACCTCTGGAAAGACGTGGCAGATGTTAGCTCTTGAATGGGTGGAAATAGAAATGGCAAACGTGCATTCCATGAGTAGACTTATTTAGGTTTTGGGGTGTTGTGCTGACTTTTTAACATAGTCTACAGCAGAAGTTCCTTAACGTGAACCAAGCTTATCTTATGGCTAAAACTTTTGGTTTGAGGAGTTGGCTGGTCATCCTTCAGCCTCTTGGATGTCAATGCTCCATAGAACAGAGGTTCCCAGAAGGGATGCATTGAATGTGCCAAAGTGCTGGCTACTGGGACAGGCGCTTTGCATAAGGTTACCTCCTTTAATCCTCACATACTTTTGAAACAATTGCTCTTTGCAGGTGAAGAAAGGAGGCGCAGGGCAGCTGAGCTACAGGTCTCCAAGATCCTGTGTTGTTTCTCTGACTGTGCCTCTTATTGCCTCCCCAACCAAGTTCAGCCCTTGGTTCCCAGTATGCTCTGAACTTGCCCCCTTGGTGAACTCGTCTTGTATTTTAATTACCTCCTCCTGTTGGATGTCAGGGATGGGTTGTGTTCACTGCCTCATCCCAAGACCCAGCACAGAGCTGGGAACCCCACTGGGGCTTGTGTTTGATGAAGGAACTGAAGCCATACAAGTAACCAGAGCAGAAAGTGTCTTCAGAGGCCAATGAGGGATCAGCCTGAACTGGAATGAATGGGAAAGGATTCCTAGATATGAAAGTTGCAATTCACCTTCAGGAAAACCACCTTAATATTATAAAGTAATTAGCCTCCAATTAAAAAATTAAAAAAAAAAAGAATGAGTAGAAATTCAAGCCAGGATGCTAATATGAAAAGGGTGGGGTTGAGAAGTAAGGGGCAAATGGTGACCTTTTTGTCAAGAAAAGTGCACAAAATTGGATGAGGCAATTCTTTCATCCTAATGTGTCTTGGTTTTCTTCTACCTTTCTAAAATCATACCTGGCAATTTGGAAAAATTGAGTTTTTCTTCCTCCCACAATAGAAATCTAATTTCACTCGTCATAATAAACATGAATTTATTTAGAGTGCATTCACATGTTTTGGCCACTTAATTGAAGATATATAGCATGCATTTAATATTCTCAATTTAGGAAGATGTTTCTCAGTCATCTCAAAAACTGATTTGAAAATAATGTTTTATATTTTTAATCTGAGTTTATTTAAACTGCCTGTTGTTCAGATAATACAAGTTTAACTTTTCTTGTAATTAAGACACATTTTACATTTTGGAGAAGGTTTAATATTCTGAGATACTAAATCTGTTGGTTTTTGACACTACAGTTAGGAGCAAAACTCTATAAAAGAAGGTTAAATACATACGTATTCTTTATTTTTTGTCTTTTAATCTTTTAATGAGCTTGGACAGGCTCTAAGAAAAACTGCTTCTTGGTATTCAAAACAAGAGACCAATCTCTTTAACACATGAATGTGCAGTCAGATGAAGGCTTCCAAGCTTTCAAGCACTCCCCTTTCTGAGTTGAGCTCTCCCTACTTCTGGAGGAAAGGTGGACGGAAAGAGGCTAATGTTACAAGCTGTTTCTCTCAAGGCAATTAACCTGTCTCCACCTCCTTCCCTATACATAGAGCCTTTTGATGCCAACCTGCCAGGAGCCATGCACTCAAAAACAAACATTTCCCAGTTCAAAGAGGCAGTCTTAGGCTTCTGCTTAAAGTGAGATTGAAAAAGTTATTTGCTTTCTTGCCTCTCTAGACTAGCGAAGGAAAGCTGGAGCCTCCACGGGGGGTTCACTTTTTAAACAGCAACATCTTTCCAAAGATAAGCTTGCTAGGGAAAGAGATGGACTTTCTCAAAGGCACTCGTGGAAGGTGGATCTGATTCACCTTGGACGAGACCAGGTGACTCGACCTAGTGAAGAGAAGCAAGATGTCCTCCTCAAGTGAGCAGATGAAAATAGGCTATTAACAAACCTTTTCAGGAAGCATCACAGATCTGCAGGATGACAGGGGCTCAAATAACAACAGCCCAGCAGAGGGGATCCCAGGGACATCATTGCTCTCAGGGGAAGGTACCTATGCTGGGGAAAGGGGACACTGGGGCACAATCCTGCTCCCCGAGACCAGTGATACCACCTGAGACAGACATCAAGTTCACTGACTGCAGAGTCACTGAAATCTGCACTCAGACTCCCCCACATACCAGAAGAGGGTGCGAGGTAAAAAAATAAATGACAAAGTAGGAGGCGGGCATGCACACTGACTCAGGGAGAAGAATGAGGCTGAGAACATCACGGGGTGGATTGGAATGTTCAAACCCTAATCTTAGAGGTATGTGCCTTTGTAAGGCTGAAAGATTCACCTCAGCACATCTTGAATTAGCCATGACATTGATGTCTGCGGTTGCAGTTAGGTTCTGCAGTAAGGGCTAATGGCGATTGTTCATCCAAGAGGTATTTAATAAACATCAGCGATATTAGGACATCGTGCTGGGACTTGGGAAGCATCTGAAGATATGCAAGAACTGTGTCTCCAAGTTATTTAAAGGGCTTATTCATTATTTTTAAAGGGTGTGTACACACACACACATAAATATAATATACATTGTTGGTGTTTAGTTGCTAAGTTGTGTCTGACTCTTTGCGACCCCAGGGGCTGCAGGATGCCAGGCTTCCCTGTCCATCACCAAATCTCAAGAGTTTGTGCAAACTCATGTCAACCAAGTCAGTGATGCCATCCAACCGTCTTGTCTTCTGTTGCCCCCTTCTCCTTTTGCCTTTAATCTTTCCCATCATTGGGATCTTTTCTGATGAATCAGCTCTTCACATCAGTCAGCCAAAGTATTGGAGCTTCAGCTTGATTGATTTCCTTCAGGATTGATTGGTTTGACCTCCTTGTTGTCCAAGAGACTCTCAAGAGTCTTCTCTAGCACCGCAAATCAAAAAGCATCAGTTTTTCAGTGTTCAGCCTTCTTTATATGTACATATATGTATATGCACATGTACATATATGTACCTCTATGCATGTATATGTTCTCTTTCTAAGTTATAAATATGTTGCTAAAACAGTTTTTCAAAAATTGGCTAGAATTCTAGATTTTGCATGAGGTTGTCTGGCATCAGTTGATGAAAGAGAGGTTTTGGTCTTTTTTTAGAAGACCCTGGATAACTTTCTAAGCACCAAAGAAAAACTCTTCCATGGTTGGAGAAGTGCTGTGAAAAACAACTGAATCTATAAAGTAGCAAATAAAAGGGTTCTGACTCAGCAATGCCCCTGGGTAACTGTGGAGGGGTTTCTTTTTTTTTCCCCCTTTGATTTTTTTTTAAAATTATTGGAGTATAATTGCTTTCCACTGTTGTCTTAGTTTCTGCTGTACAACAGAGTGAATCAGCTATGGGTGTCCATATATTCCCTCCCTCTTAAGTCTCCCCTCCCACTCCACTTGTATCACTTCCCTCTAGGTCATCACAGAGCACCAGGCTGGGCTTCCTGTGCTTTACAGCATCTCTTCCCACTGTGCTCAGTCATATGTACTGTTTGTGGTCCCAAGGACAGTAGCCTCCCAGGCTCCTCTGTCCATGGGATTTTCCAGGCAAGAATACTGGAGCAGTTTGCCCCTTCCTACTCCAGAGGATTGTCCCAACCCAGGGGTCGAAACTGCGTCTCTTGAGTCCCCTGCATTGGCAAGCAGAATCTTTACCACTAGTGCCACCTGGTAAGCCCGAACTTCCCACTAGCTAAAGCAATTTGAAAAGTGGTGGACGGGTTTACTAACCACCGAAGACTCAGTCTGCGAGAAGAAAAGCATCTCCTTCAAAGCACTGGGTGAGGATTCCCTTTTCTAACAGTGGCCTGTGGCAGATGCTCTGTAAATATCAGTTCTTTTCCCAAGATACTTTCCCTTCGGTTGTTCTTCAATTCCCTGGAATAACAAAGACTATTCGGTACATTGAATTCGTTTTGATACATTGACTGCCAATTAGAGAGGCTCATGAAGGGGCAGTAGGCTTCTTTGGCAATATGGACCCCAACAAATCCTAAACGCTGCTCTCTTCAAACCATGTTATGATGTTGGATCAAGGATTAAATGCTTGTTAAGTGCACGGCTTGGGGAATTGACCAGAGGACAATAAAGCTAAGCAAGAGCACAAATCCAGAGAGGTGAGCACTAGAGCTGTCAACAGCCCAAGTTGCCCTGTTATTCTGGGAGGCTAGAGCTTTGGATTTAACTTGGCAGTGAGCTGATGGGTTAGGTGAACCCACGTAAAACTAGGATCTTCAAAGGCTCATGCCCTCTGTGAAAGGATGAACTAAAGTATATCCTTCCACAAAATGTAAGTGACCAGGGACATTATCTAGTGTCAGCGCTGATTCTGGTAAGAAGAAAGAAGTGTTCTCTGAGAACTTACCAACTGCACATCGGTTTCACATATTCCTAGTAGGCAGGTGGTCTGCAAAACATCAAGCTGAGAGGGTGACTTTCTGGTGCCAGATTGGTGGTGGCCCCAGGCACTTGGGACCTTTACTCTTCTCAAGAATGGATTCAAAGAAAGTTCCAAAATTCCTGAGTTAAAAAACTATCATAGAGTACATATGTAAACAAGGAACAATGAACAGGGTCTGCAGAAACAATATACAGCAGAATAAAGCCAGAGCACACCAGATATTGAATTTACTAGATAAAAATATAAAGCAACTATGTTTAAAATAGGAAAGAGCGCCTGGAGGAGGGCATGCAAACTCACTCCAGTGTTCTTGTCAGAGAATCCCGTGGACAGAGGAGCCTGGTGAGCTGTGGTTTCTAGGGTCACACAGAGTTGGACATGACTGAAGCAATTTAGCACATTTGTTTAAAATAAGAAAAGGCTAAGTTGAAAACACGAAAAAAAAAAAAGACAGTATGAAAACTGATGAGTCATATTTGAAAAGCAACAATGCATTGTCCCGAAATAAATCTAAAATGAATAAAATTTGAAACTCAGTGCAGGGACTAAAGGCGGATTAGACAAGTTCCATTGGTGAAATCCCACCAGAGAAGTTCCATTAGAAAAGCTGAGCAGAGAAATGGAAAAAAGCAAGTGAATCTTGGGAAGTTTTGCTGACTTTAGCACAGAAGTAGAAACAAGGAAAACAATGTCAGAAATGAACATGAAGTGAGAAGGTGTATAACTTAACCCACATTCAGTCGGTCTTGTGGAAAGGTATGATACAATGAATACAGGGTTATTCATGTAACACTGAACAGGTGGTGGTCAGTATTCTTGAATTCATGAAACTTGTGAATTCCTAAATTTAGCAATTTTAATGAATGGCAATTAAGATAAATTGTACTGATTTATTGTAGATTTATTGTACTGAAACAGCTGAAAACCTAGGATAAAGGAAAAGTAGAGGAGAGAAAAGAGGGATGACCTAAAAGGAGGCACAATTAGACAGGAAGTTGCTTCTGCAATGGGGACAGTAGGAGGTAAAATGAAGAACAGTCAGAAGTCATGTGTATTCTTATGGCTGATTCATGTTGATGTTTGACAGGAACCAACACAGTTCTGCAAAGCAATTATCCTTTAATTAGAAAAATAAATAAATTTTAAATTGAAAATAAAGACAAGTTCAGAGGGCTGGGAGAAAGCAACTCACCCCAAAGCTGTGTACCAAGTGGAAATATCGTTCAGCAAAATAAAGATATTTTTCAGGCAAACAGCAATGAATGAGAAAATCTATTAGCAGATCTTCACCCTTGGAACTTCTTTAGAGGATACACTCCATAAGGAAGGAAAATGACCCAAGAAAGATGGTGAGACACAGATGGAGGATTGATGAGCAAGGAAAATACAGGGGCATCACAAACACAGTTGCTTTTACAGATTCATTCATTCATCAGAGAGCCATTTGCAAAGGTTTAAATACTCAAAATTGGCATAAACCTAAGAGAATATCTGTAGAAAAAAACAGACAATAATAAACACTTAGTTTCATTTGCTAATTAGAAAGAAAGCAAAGGGAGTTTCCATGTTTTTTTAATGTTCTACTCCTGGAGCTCTGAGGTGAGTACACAAATGCTTATTTGATATATATGTGTCCATGCGGGCTTAGTTGTGTTCAACTCTTTGCGACTTTATGGACCACAGCCCACCAGGCTCCTCTGTCCACGGGATTCTCCAGGCAAGAATACTGGAGTGGGATGTTGTGCCCTCCTCCAGGGGAGCTTCCCAACCCGGGGATCGAACCCATGTCTCTTATGTTTCCTGCACTGGCAGGCAGGTTCTTTACCGTAACACCACCTGTGAAGCCCTTATTTTTATACCTTGAATGTAACGTACATACACATGCATTCTTTGGTATGCCTAAACCACTTCTTAATATAAATAAATCTTGCCTCCAAATCCACCTTGGTTATTATAGATAACAATACATTTTGAATAAAAATTTCAAAAATGTTCTTAGCATGTCTTCATTTCTGCAAAAGTGGGGAAGATGAGATTCAGGAGGGCAAAGGAGAGAACTTGGCAGTTAGAGAACGCAGCACTCTCTAGAAGCTCTTGACATCCATAATTAGGTAACAGATGAATGGCAGGAGACATGCTACCGTTTGATGATGCAATCTGTCAGAGTATTTCTGGGCACAGTTGGGTCACATGGTCTCTTGTGTTTCCTTCTTTGCTGTGGTCTAAAGGAAGCTAGAGCCCAGTTTGTGGCCAGCCTCTAAGGCTTTCCCTGCAGCAGGGTCTAGCATGGCTCTTCTCTCTGAGGGTTCCTCAAGGCATCCTGGTGCTAGGCCCGATTTGAGGCTGGGGGCTGGTAGCTCCGGGTAGCGAGAGGGAGTCTTGCCATCTGGTGGAGGGGAACCCGGGAAGGGGAACACAGCAGAGGTGGGTAAAGAGTTCCCCGTGCTTCCTCTGTCAGAGCACTTCCCAGGCTGCACTCTCAGGGGCTTTCTCTCCCCTGGACTGCACGCTCCTTGAAGGCAGGGATCCCATCGACGTGGTTCTTCACCAGACGTGTTCTGAGTATTTGAATCCTTTATCAATGGTCCTCTGATGAGTGAACTAATATGTGAGTTTTGCATCTTTTGTTTTGCATTACATTTGTGAGACCTGTGTGTTTCCTTAGCTCTGTTCCTATCCCACTGCTCAGTGTAGAGGACACATGCTCACAAGCATGTGTGTGCTTGAGAAGATATGTACATCTGTGCATGCCCATGCACACACCACACACTCACACACACCACACACACCATGTATTACGCATACCACACACAAAACTCATATAACACAACACATACTACACACTTATACATATCACACCACACACATCACATGCCCACATATTGCACATACCACATCATGTCTAACACAACACACACTATACATCACCCACACTCCAAACAACACACACCACATATTACACATATCACACATGCACACACACCACACAAAACACATAACACAACATATAAACACACTTATACACAACACACCGGATACACAACACACACTCACACCATATACACACATCACACACACACATAAACACACCATATACCACACAACACATGACATTTACAAGCGAACATTCCACAATGCTTTCATGCCACCATCCGAGAATTCTAAAGAGAATACCAAATGAAATATCTAATTATTTCACACATGCCATCAGGGCTTCCCAGGTGGCACAGTGGTAAAGAATCCACCTGCTAATGCAGGAGACGTGGGTTCGATCCCTGGGTGGGGAAGATCCCCTGGAGGAGGAAATGGCAACCCAATCCAGTATTCTTGCCTGGAGAATCCCCATGGACAGAGGAGCCTGGCAGGCTACAGTCCATGGGGTCGCAAAGAGTCAGACACGACTGAGTGACTGGGCACATACAGCAGGTCACAAGAGTATGAATTCACAAAAAAAAGACACTGCAACTGAAGAAGCACTAGATAAGAAGTCATCTGCCTTCAGCAGAGGGGAAAGCGACAGGCAAAGCCACAGGCAGGTAAGGCAGGACTCAGAGGCTGTGCGTGGGGCTTTGGGGACCCCTCTAGATGACTGTCTCCACCTTCCAGGAAGAGAGAGGGGCCTGAGGAGTTTCAGAGGGCATTTCTGAAAAGTCCTTTTGTTTACTCCAACTGTGTCACCTCCCCGACCCTGTGCCCCACTGGCTGTGTGCCCTGTTTCTGGCGGGAACTCTGGCCTAAGTCCTTCTATTCCAGAACTAACCAGAACTTCTCGCTGTCTCTGTGGGCCTCAGGAGTGGAGAGCGGGCCTGAGACTCTCACAGGCAGATTCACAGGCAGGGGCGTTGCAGGGACAGCGAGCCTGTGGCCAGGTCCCTGAAGAGGGGTTGGCCATTCTCAGGTGGCCTCTCATTGAGTCTCCTTCTCCAGGAGAGCTTATCTGGTTGCTGGGACGTGGCAGACCTGGAGATGTGTACCCTGGTTTTTGTAGGATGGGTTAGCTCTCTAGATGGGACAGGAATCTGAGAGCTGCTGACCTGTTTGCAGAACTGGGTCTCTCTTTCTGTTTTGCTCCCTCAGTGGCTCAGGATTTGATCAGAGGATGAAAGCCATACAACCTCCGTGGGAGTCCAGGAGCAAGGTAGCCGGTGAACTAAGTGTGTTCACTTCGTGTCACAGTGTGTCCAGGAGAGCCCTCCCTAGTAGCTTCCGGAAAATGGGGAGTAGGGCAAGGTAGACCACCAGTCAGAGCCAAGAAAGACCCAATGTTCTTATAAGCAGCCCTCCCCTTCTTGCCTATCTGCTTAAACCACAGACCTCTGACCCTCCTCCTTCAAGACTTTTCTAAGAATGTATTTGCATGAGTGAGTTAGGTGTGTGGGAAAGAGAGAAATGAAAGTAGAGTCTGCCTTGACCCTCCCCTCCCCAGGACAACCTTGGTCTTGGGATCAGAGACCCTTCAGTTTGGAGGGGACAGGGCAGAGCAAATTGTTGAGGGGTGGGGAGAAGGAGGGCAGGTGTGAGGGGTTGGATGGATAGGACCACAAGGAGGGACTTCCCCAGAAATCCGGCTCCTGCTTTGCCAGCCCTTTCAAACGTGCTGCGCTCCACTGAGATCAAATGCTCGGGAACTGGGCAGTTTTCCAACCTGTCCTTAATTGTACTCTTGACAGCATGGCTTTATTATTGGTTTCTTAAGTGTGGTGAATGCCAAGAAAATCAGACACCATAAAATGAAGGCTAGATTTTTAAAGCCAAATATTAACCATACCTTTCATGTTGATATATTTCCCAGTAGACAGCACATTTTTATACCCATTTTGGAATGTCTCTTCATCATCACAGTATGAGTTATGCAAAGACTTGTGCCCACATTGCATAGGAAAAAAAACCCTGAAACTCAGAAAGGTGAAGTAATTTTCCTCAGGTCACACAGCTGAGACAGGGGAGGATGCAGGACTAGGAATTGGGGCTTTCTTTCACATCAATGAAATGGTAGGTCTCTGTCCCCTCTGCTGTTGATTAAGACTTGACCCTGGCTTTGCTGCCAGGGTACAGATAATTCACACATTGACAATCCTCACCCCACCCTGCATTCTCGCACTTTCTCAGTGAAGTTGGTCATGATTCACATAGTTAGACATCCCCGAAAGTTGTTATGTCAAGAAAAAGTGTCATCTGAGCTATAAGGAAATGCCATGGAAAGGAGTTGAATTTGTCACAGTCTGTACATTCTCCCGGGGACAATCCACAGGTTAGAGAATCCATCAGTTATCAAGTTCTGGAAAGGTAACTGCATTGTCCAAATTTAGATAAAGACTCTACTCAGAAGTTGGCCTGAAACTGACCTAGGAACCATAAATCCTGCCCCCTCCTTTTTTTTTTTTTTTTGGCCAGTGCAAAGCAGGCAGGGTCCTTTTGGAAACAAAATGCTTCCAAGAATTGGGTGATGATTTATAAGAGAAATTCTGGCACCGAAGATCAGATGTGACCTTCACAAAAGAAACACCTAGTTTACAAGCCCAAGAAGTCCCATTCTTCCTTCTTTATTGCCCTCAGTAAAAGCGAGAGTTTGCCTGACTAGAGTAGCTCCGCGTCATCTTGTTGAGCAATAAAAGGAAACACATCTGGATGGTCTATGACTATAGAAGTTTGCGCATCAAAAATTATTTGGTGGGGCCAGGAAGTAAATATTCTTTCAATGTAGTGCATCTGTGTGATAGTTCCAAAGATAAAAAGAAATAGAAAATTTGGGTGTCCCATTTCATGCCATGGGGAAAATGTCCTCTGATACATTGTTGTTTGATGTGAAAACAACTCAGTGTTTTGGAAAACAAAATTTAGCAGTTTCTCTCAGATGCAAAATATGCCAAATTTTTTTGACCCAGCAATGCTTTCTCTAGGAGTTAATCATAAAGAGATACATCCAGATGAATACAGAGAGGTCCACTCCATGATGCTTATCTTAGCATTATTTATAAAAGTAAGCAACTAGCAACAACTCGTCTGTCAGTCAGTGGGCAATGGGTTGGTCAAGTGGAGGTCTAGTTATGTAGTAGAGTATTATTCAGTTAATAGAGAAAAAGAGATAAACTTCTATGCACTGCTGTGAATCTAGCTCTACGAGGCATAAGGCAGAAAAAGCAAATTACTGGATAGTTTGTGTATTGGGTTTCCATGGGTTTTTTTTGGCAAACAATAAAAGTAAAAGGACATATACACATAATACACATTTAAGATGATAAGTTCATGGGTTTCCCCAGTGGCTCAGCAGGTGAAGAACTCACCTGCAATGCAAGAAAACAGGAGACGTGGATTTGATCCCTGGATTGGGAAGACCTACTGAAGGAGGAAATGGCAACCCACTACAGTATTCTTGCCTGAAAAATCCCGGGGACAAGGGAGCCTGGAGGGCTACAGTCCATGGGGTCACAAAGAGTCAGACACGGCTGAGCAACATAGTATCAGTGGTATATACACATCAATCCCAACCTCCCAATTTATCCGCCCACCTTCCCACTTGGTATCCATATGTTAGGAAACCAAATAAAAAGTAAAAATAAAAGGGTGATTGAAGCCATGGAATCAAAAGATGCTTACTCCTTGGAAGGAAGTTATGACCAGCCTAGATAGCATATTGAAAAGCAGAGACATTACTTTGTCAACAAAGGTCCATCTAGTCAAGGCTATGGTTTTTCCCGTAGTCATGTATGGATGTGAGAGTTGGACTGTGAAGAAAGCTGAGCGCTGAAGAATTGATGCTTTTGAACTGTGGTGTTAGAGAAGACTCTTGAGAGTCCCTTTGACTTCAAGGAGATCCAATCAGTCCATCCTAAAGGAGACCAGTCCTGGGTGTTCATCAGAAGGACTGATGCTGAGGTTGAAACTCCAATACTTCGGCCACTTCATGTGAAGAGTTGACTCATTGGAAAAGACCCTGATTTGGGGAGGGATTGGGGGCAGGAAGAGAAGGGGACGACAGAGGGTGAAATGGCTGGATGGCATCACTGACTCGATGCACATGAATCTGGGTGAACTCCGGGAGTTGGTGATGAACAGGGAGGCCTGGCGTGCTGCGATTTACGGAGTCGCAGAGAGTCGAACACAACTAAGTGACTGAACTGAACTGAACTGAACTGATGTACATTAAATATATTTAAGGTTCCATTTAGTTCAGTTTAGTCGCTCAGTCATGTTCGACTCTTCCTGATCCCATGGACTTCAGCACACCAGGCTTCCCTGTCTATCATTAACTCCCGGAGCTTACTCAAACCCATGTCCATCAAGTTGGTGACGCCATCCAGCCATTTCATCCTCTGTTTTTGGCTTCTTCTCCCACCTTCAATCATTCCCAGCATCAGGGTCATTTCAAATGAGTCAGTTCTTCGCATCAGGTGGCCCAAGTACTGGAGTTCTGCTTCAACATCAGTCCTTCCAATGAACACCCAGGACTGATCTCCTTTAGGACAGACTGGTTGGATCTCCTTGCGGTCAAGTCACTCTCAAGAGTCTTCTCCAACACCACAGTACAAAAGCATCAATTCTTCGGTGTTCAGCTTTCTTTATAGTCCAACTCTCACATCCATACATGACTACTGGAAAAACCAAAGCTTTGACTAGATGGACCTTTGTTGGCAAAGTAATGTCTCTGCTTTTTAATATGCTGTCTAGGTTAGTCATAATTTTTCTTCTGAGGAGCAAGCATCTTTTAATTTCATGGCTGCAGTCACCATCTGCAGTGATTTTGGAGCCTTCAAAAATAAACTCTGTCACTGTTTCCATTGTTTCCCCATTTAAGGTTATATGTTCATAAATAATGGACAAGAAATAGATATACCAGCTTTGAATGATTTTCATGTATTGGGAGAGAGAATGAGGAGAGACTTTCTTTTCTTCTTCCTTTTTTCCTTTCCTTCCTTCCTCCCGCCCTTCCTTCCTTCCTTCTTTCCTTTTTGTTCACAGTCCAGTATTTTTATGTTTTTTTTTTTTCCCTTGGAGCAAGTACTACTTTCAGAACTTCAAATGTCAATGAAAATTTTAAGGAAGAAATAGACTTGTCTGGGGAGCTTGTTGTGTTCTAGGCAGAATGCTAAATATCGCACATGTGCAATCCAGTGGGCTACTCACCATGGCTCTGTGGAGTAGGAAATGACTTGATCTCATCTTATAAATGAGGATAATGGCAGTCAGAAAACCTTACAAACTCACCCAAGTTTACATAGCTGGTGAGAGCAGAGCAGAGACCCACCCGTCTTGGGGCTCCAGACAAGAAGATCACGTTCTTCCCCCCACCCTAGGACTCCCACCACAGTGAGTGGTCTATGTCAGAAGGTCTACTGGAAACCATGAAAGTATCTGAATGGGGTACCAAGAGATTTAATGTCTCCCAGACAGGGACTTCTCAGGTGGCTCAGTGGTAAAGAATCCATCTGTCAATGCAGGAGATGCAAGAGATGTGGGTTCAATCCCTGGGTTAGGAAGATCTCCTGGAGTAGGAAATGGTAACCCACTCCAGTATTCTTCCTGAAAAATTCCCTGGAGAGAGGAGGCTGGTGGGCTACAGTCTATGGGGCTGTAAAGAGTGGGACATGACTGATCAGGGGCACAGAGGAAGGCTGGAGCTCCCCACCCCTTCCTTTTTCCCACAGCCCCAGAGGAGCAGGAAGAGACTTTAGTGAGGGGAAAGAGGACCCGCCAGAATAAGGGGGTGTGATTTTCTGTACCCGGCTGGTGATACAGTGATGGAAAGTCTCAGGGACACAACGCCTGGGCTTCATTTTCAGGGAAGAAAACAATCTTTAAGTGTCAACATAATAGCTTCCCCACCCCAGCTCTTGAAGAAAGCCCAGGGCAGCTTGATCTCAGTCGTGCTGTTTTCCTGGGTGAACTGGGTCAAAGGTGGGGAAGGGAGAGAGTGCCCCATGGGCACTGGCATCACTTCTTCTGGGAATAGGGTTTTGGCTCCTCTGCAAGTGGCCACGGGGATCTGGTTACAGCCGGGCTGAGCTGGAGTCGAGGCCAGGCCTAGGGTCATGCAAGGCCTGAGAAGTGTCCGGGAACTAATTTATCCTCAGCCAAGTGGGGCAGGTCTCAGGGCCCCCTGCCCTCACCTCTCGGAGGCCAGACAGCACCCTCCTGCCAACTTCCCGGGGGCACTGATGACAAGGAAGCTTGAGAAATTGAGTATGTGAAGGTTCAAAAGTTCTCGTGAAACCACTTCAAGAGGCCTGTTCTTTGACAAGGTGCACAGCCCTGCTAATACAAGATTTAATTTCTATCCCAAACTCCTTCATCTTAGAAAGCTTTTATCTATACCTGGACAAGTCTTCACCTTTTAAGATTCAGCACAGTTATGGCTTCCCCTGGCCTACTTTGTCCAGCTCTAGACTGGGAAGGTCCGCTGCCCTGAGAATCCTGGGAGTCACACCCCGACCCCCACAAACCCTCCCAACCCTCCCCTTTCCATGGTCACTGTTCCTTTACGCATTTCACTCCTCTGCTCAGCAGTGAGCCCTGGAAAGGCACCAGGGTCCCCTCCCCAGCACAGAGCTGGCGTAGTCAATAGTTCCAACCTGCTTGCACTGAACAGTAAGAGCTCCTCTCTACCCAACAGAGACGGAGATGTGAACCGCCATGCAGGGCCCTAGGGTAGGGTTTGAGTTTCCCCTGGAGAAGGCAAATCCTTCCAAAAGAAGCCTAGGGAGAGGGGAAGGAAGAGTGGCCTGTGAGCACTCTCAGAGGTGAAAGACCCACAAGGTATAACGAACACCTTATCACTTTCCTTTAGATGGGGAAACAGTGGAAACAGTGTCAGACTTTATTTTTGGGGGCTCCAAAATCACAGCAGATGGTGACTGCAGCCATGAAATTAAAAGACACTTACTCCTTGGAAGAAAAGTGATGACCAACCTAGATAGCATATTCAAAAGCAGAGACATTACTTTGCCAGCAAAGGTCCGTCTAGTCAAGGCTGTGGTTTTTCCAGTAGTCATGTATGGATGTGAGAGTTGGACTATAAAGAAAGCTGAGCACCAAAGAACACATGCTTTTGAACTGTGGTGTTGGAGAAGACTTTTGAGAGTCCCTCGACCTGCAAGGAGATCCAACCAGTCCATCCTAAAGGAAATCAGTCCTGAATATTCATTGGAAGGACTAATATTGAAGCTGAAACTCCAATACTTTGGCCACCTGATGTGAAGAATGGAAAAGATTGAAGGTGGAAGGAGAAGGTGAATACAGAGGATGAGATGGTTGGATGGCATCACCAACTCAATGGACATGAGTTTGAGTAAACTCCAGGAGTTGGTGACGGACAGGGAGGTCTGGCATGCTGCAGTCCACGGTGTTGCAAAGAGTTGGACACGACTGAGCGACTGAACTGAACTAATCACCTTCCTTGCTGATGAGTTAAAACAAAGACGGACATTTAGGAAGATACATTCAAACAGAAAGAGTACTCTGAGAAGACAAATGGTAGCAAACCCTTTCAGCTGCTGCTTGCTCCCCTCCTAGCTGATTGTCCAATTTTGTGCAACCAGACATGGCGGCCCTAAAATAACATTCCGTACCACATGCAGAGCTCCTGCTGGAGCCTGGGTCTAGTTTAGCTGCTGTGCATCTGTTACTTTATGAAACCTCCACATCAATTCTATGAAATGCTGATACTGTCTTCACTTTAAAGAGAAGATAAAGTGAGGCTTACAAAGGACGTTTTCTCAAGGGGATCCAGCTCATATGGAGACTCTGGCATCCGATTCCACTGTGCTGGCTCTGCTTCTAACTGATGCTGCTTGGAGTCAAGAAAACAAAGGCCAAGGGAGGGAGTTCCCTGGTGGTCTGTTGGTTAGGACTCACTGCCAAAGGCATGGGTTCAATCCCTGGTTGGGGAACTATGATCTCTAAGATCCTCCAGGCTAACCCTTGTGGCAAAAATAAATAAATAAAGCCAAAGGGCATCACCATTCCCACTGCACAAGAAGCTAGTGGAAGAGGGGAAACACAATCAGGCAAAAGAAAGTTGTCTTCAGAAAATCAGAGATTTCAGACCAAGGGGAGATATCACCCTGGAAATTTTACAAAACAAGCCGATGGCAAAGCCAACACGTGTCTGTAGGAGATGCAGCACCTGCCTGTGTGTTGGGACCTGGGTGGTGGAGAAAAGGTGATACAGTGACACCTGTTCTCTTAATCTGCCATGGCAGAGGCTTTGAGACAGCTGGCAAAGATTATAAGACAGAAGGATGGGCAAGCTCTGGCCTCAGAGAGCCAGGCTGTGGGAAAGGTGAAAGATGAAACAACAGAGAATTCTGGTTGGGTATGAAACGCTTGCAGCAGCAACAGTAGCAGAAATTCTCAAACCATTAAGTTTGCAAATAAAACAGGAAAGAAATGGGTTGTGAGATGATGACTCAGCATAAGATGAAGCAGAAGCAGTAGATGAAAAAAGAAATGACATTTCAAATCCATTTATTGAAACAAACTATTCCTAAGTATATAAACAAATAGTTGTAAGAATTTATAGACCTGTTTTCTGAGGAATGCTGGGAGAAGCCTGTTTAATGGTAGAAAGAAAAGTATAAATATACTTGATGCATATATAATATTTTATTTTTTTTAAAAAGCTTGCTAGGAACATGCTAATTTGTATGAGAGTAATTAGCATGTAAGTCTAGGTTTAATTCTAAGGTATAGTTAAGATCAATCTACAATTGACCTTAAACAACATACGTTTGCACTGTGTTGGGTCCACCATGAAGTGAAGTCACTCAGTCATGTCCGACTCTTTTTGACCCCATGAACTCCCAGGCTCCTCCATCCATGGGATTTTCCAGGCAAGAGTACTGGAGAGGGTTGCCGTTTCCTTCTCCAGGGGATCTTCCCAACTCAGGGATTGAACCTGGGTCTCCCGCATTGCAGGCATACGCTTTACCCTCTAAGCCACCAGGGAACTGGTGAGTCCACCATACATGGATACTTTTCAGTAGTAAATACTACAGTACTACACGGCTCATGGTTGGTTTAATTCAAGGACGTGGAGGAACCATGGATAAGGAATGCCAACTATAAGTTATATGTAGATTCATCCTCTCACTGTTCAAGGGTCAACTGTATTTCAGAAACAACTATTAAGCAAATAATATCAATACAAGGCCCTGTGGTTGATTCCAGGGCCGCCAAGAAGAACTGGACATCGATTTTGCCTTTAAGTTAGAAGTAAACAATAATGGCCCAAGGGTGGGCAGTGGGGTGCAACCCAGATTTGGCAATAAGGGGGTACATTTTCCATAGAGAATTTTAAAAAATAACAAAACTGACTAAGAGCCATTCTAAACAAAGTCAATGATAAAATACTCCACCTTCCAAGAAAGTCTTTTGTTGATTTAAGTCAGGGTTTGGCAAATTATAGCCTGTGGGCTAAATCCAGTTGGCTGCCTGGTTTTGTAAATAAAGGTTTATTGGAACTCAGCCATGCTCATTCATTTACGTATTATCTATGGCCCCTTTCTTTCATGCTATAAAGGCAGAATTATGTAGATGTGACGGAGACCAGATGGCTGCAAAGAATAAAATATTTGCTAACCGGCCCTTACAGAAAAAGTTTGCCAACCTCTGGTCTAAGTTATAAACAACAGTTGCAGTTACTATTGAGTTTTGATGCTATACATGTCAGCTTCACTTAACACATTTTTATTACTTGTCCTTCAAGCTAGGCTTCAGCAATACATGAACCGAGAACTTCCAGATGTACAAACTGGGTTTAAAAAAGGCAAAGGAACAAGAGACCAAATTGTCAACATTCATTGAATCATAGAGAAAGCAAGGGAATTCCAGGAAAAAAAAAAAAAAAACCAACATCTAATTCTGCTTCACTGATCACGCCAAAACCTTTGACTGTATGGATCACAACAAACTGTAGAAAATTCTTAAAGAGATAGAAATACCAGACCACTTACCCATCTCCTAAGAAACCTGTATGTGGGTCACGAAGCAGCAGTTAGAACCAGACATGAAACAACAGACTGACTCAAAACTGGGAAAGGAGTATGACAAGGCTGAATATTGTCATCCTGCTTATTTAACTTATACACAGAGTATATCATATTGGGCTGAATGACTCTGGAATCAAAACTGCAGGGAGAAATGTCAACAAGCTCAAATATGCAGATGCTACCACTCTAATGGTAGAAAGTGAAGAGGAACTAAAGAGCCTCTTGAGGAGGGGTGAAAGAGGAGAGAGAAAAAGCAGGCTTAAAACTCAACATTGAAAAAACTAAGATCATGGCATCTGGTCCCGTCACTTCATGGCAAATAGAGGGGGAAAAAGTGGAAGCAGTGACAGATTTTATTTTCCACAGTCCAAAGTCACTGAGGACAGTAACTGCAGCCATGAAATTAAAAGACGCTTGCTCCTTGGAACGAAAGCTATGACCAACCTAGACAGCATCTTAGAAAGCAAAGACATCACTTTGTCAATAAAGGTGTGTATAGTCAAAGCTATGGTTTTTCTAGTAGTCATGTATGGATGTGAAAGTTGGACCATAAAGCAGGGTGAGTTCAGAAGAATTGATGCTTCTGAACTATGGTGTTGGAGAAGACTCTTGAGACTCCCTTAGACTGCAAGGAGATCCAAAATGTTCATCCTAAAGGGAATCAGTCCTGAATATTCATTGGAAGGACTGATGTTGAAGCTGAAGCTCCAATACTTTGGCCACCTGATGAGAAGAACTGACTCATTGGAAAAGACCCTGATGCTGGGAAAGATTGAAGGCGGGAGAAGAGTGCAGCAGAGATAGAGATGTTTGGATGGCATCTCTGACTCAATGGACATGAATCTGAGCAAACTCCAGGAAATGGTGAAGGACAGAGAGGCCTGGCATGCTGCAGTCCATGGGGTCACAAGGCTTAAGGACTGAAGAGCAACAACAACAATAACCAGTGTATTCTACAGGGAAGTTAATTCGACAACTTCTAGGCTGTATAGTCTAGCCTGAGGACTAAGCTATTTGCATTTGTTTTGAGAGTAAGTTTGTCTCTGGTTGGGCTCTGTTCTCCTCTCCAACCTTATAATAGTCTCACCTCTAAGGAGCAGGTTCAAAATGAGTGATGGCAACACTCTGATTGTAACATAGAAGGAACAAAACTTGAGTTACTACTGTTATTTTGTTCTGTGTGTCCATCACGTTTAAAACCTAAGAGAATGAAGCAGTGTGCAAACTGCAAAGCACAATGCTTTTACTCCTTAAATGCAAATTTTACTTCCTGCAGGTACTATTTTATAGAATTTGAATAGTATTTTTTAAATCCCAAATTAATTTACTTAAAATATTATTTGGTTTAAAACTAAAGATGAATTAAGAAAATCATGGTTATTATAAATTATTATATGATTATCACTGAAAACAATTTTGTCAAAAAAAAAGAGAGTTTCAAAGACACTACACTTTCAAGGGTCCGTGACCACGTCACGAGGAAAGTCAAAGGTTGTGGGAAAGTGCAAGGGTCATGAGAAATATGTCAGGATAGAGGGTCCCTAGTGGCTCAGATAGTGAAGAATCTGCCTGCAATGCAGGAGACCCGGGTTTGATTCCCAGGTCTGGAAGATCCCTTGGAGAAGGGAATGGCTACCCACCCCAGTATTCTTGCCTGGAGAATCCCAAGGGCAGAAGAGCCTGGTAGGCTACAGCCTGTGGGACTGCAAAGAGTTGGACATGACTGAGCGGCTGAGCCTATAGAGGATCGTGGAGGTTTCAGATGAGGATGGTCATTTCATGTGTTGGAAATCAGTGTGTGTCCTGTTTATAGAAAATGCTTCTGGATAACCAGGCTTGTGAAGGTGAGTGTGGACACCGGTTTGTGTCCCAGCCAGCATGAGCATGCACAAAGAACAGCTCACTGACCTTTGCTGGTGGGTTATTCTACTAGCACACATGCGTGACTCAAGACCACCCTCAGGACTGCACTGGTAGAAGGGAAATGAAAGTCAGAATGAAAGTCAGAAGGGCCTCCTTCCTTTCTTCCACAGATGTGCAGTGAACACACACCATGCGCTAAGCACTGAGCTAGACTTGGGAAACACAGCCCCCCGCCCTAATGCGACTTAGAGTGGGCTGGGTGTATAAACGTGTGCATGTGCTCCTTGAGGAAGAAGGGGAAGGGTTCACAGAGACTTGGGTGCTTACTTCCCGTAGCAACTTCAACACTAGTGATTCCTGGAAAAATCAGACAATTGGATAGATTGGAAGAAAGGTGACGAGGATGCTCCCCGGCGTCCCCTGCTGGGCATCCTCACTATAGTTGGTAGCATCTTGGCTCACAAGTCTCAACCCTTGTGCACATCCACGGTTTGTGAGTCACTGAGGAGTCATAAAAGTGACCCCAACCGTAACAAGCATAGCCATTTATTTACCCCTTGAAATGTGACCAGCCAGCCCATTAATTTTGCAGCATTAATTCTAAAAGGAAATTAGATTCCAACCAGAGCCGTTAATCTTTTAAAAATAGAGCCCACAAGAGGAGACAGCACTGATAATCAGCATGTAGTTTTCTGAATTAGGAAGTGGTCAAGACGTGGTGTCAGGGCTCCTTATGTGTGTAGGGTTTCTGAGGCATTTTCTTGAACAGCTTAACCAGGTCAAGTCAATAGTTTTAAGTCTGGAGAAAAGACCACTTCAAAGGGCCATTGCTTTAAGACCTTTCTTTAGCAGTGATGAAGGGAGTGACATGAACTGAATCATGAACACCAAGGCATCAGTTATTTTCCCAACCAAACACATTTCTTACCAAGGTAGGTCTATTTAAGACATGGGTTTGCACAGTATTGCTGCTCAAGGTAGCTCAGGGATATTCAGAGAATGACCCATTTATACTCTTTGGTTTAAACTTGTTAATCCTTCTACAGAGAGTCAGCTCTTAAAAAATAATGATGTTTTCCATTAAAGGGAACTAAATCTTTCTCAATGATTTAATCAGAACATCCCTTAACTAGTTTGTGTCCTTCTAATTTAATTTTTCAAGGCTTCTGTAGACTACTAAAACTGAAATATTACTTACCCCGATTTGTCTTTTGGTTAAATTCATCTCTCTTATTTTTAGTCATTCAATTCCAGGTCTTTAAAAAATACACTCCTATTGTCCTAAGCCTCTAAGGAAAATTTGCTGTTGAGAGTTTGAAAAAGTATTTTTTCTATGTCACCTACTTTTTATAAAATTAATAAAATGAGTAAACAGAAAACCAAATGATGTGTGCGTTTACCCTATCACTTGTAGGCCCAACCAATTTAACTATTTTTCATTGGTAATTAAGGTCTTCAATAGGTTTTGCTATATCTGCACTTAATTATTCAAAAGTTGTAACTATTTGGGTCATCTGCCATAATGGAAAGAAGAAAGACAGGCTCAAGAGGACTTAAAATTAATGCACAATTTTCAGGTCACAATAAGAAGGAATGGCAATTTTGGCCAGAACCCAACACTGACAAATCAAAGTTTGCTTTGGTTTCACAAGTACTCCCACTGACATGAGCGAATACACATAATCAAATCAGAATCAAGAGCCCATTCAGATGCCATGTGACCTATACAGATCTTTATTAAAAAATATTTTCTCATCTGCTTAGCTCTATTTCTTCTAAAAATACCCCCTTTCTTCCTGTTGCAAATCAATTTGCTCTTATTGTTCATCACTGACTATCCGATGTGTTTCTTGTCTCTTTATCCCTAATCCACTGTACATTAAACTCCCCATGTGGCTTAGGTTGTGTAAGAGATTGTATGTCTGCAAACGCATATTGGAATCTTCTAAAAACTTATCAGGAATTATTCAGAGGAAGAGGTTCATCTTAAACATATCTCTGTACTATGGTGGGAACAACATATCTGTCTACTCTGCTGTGGACAGGGAAGTGTAATACCTTTGTCTATGGATGTACCAACATTTCTGCTCATGTCTTCATATGCCCATTGGTTTAATATATATTCTTAGGCAAGAAAGAAGCAAATCTATGCTGCTTATTTTCCATAGGAAATCCTCCACCTACCCCATTATCACAATGTGTTTTGACCTTCCTTCTATGATAAGGGTGTCACCAGTTTATGCAGACACTGTCATCTATTAATGCTGGATATACAATGATGTCACAAAAAGCAAATTTAAAACTTAGAAAAGGTTTCTTTCTATTTACTGGAAACACTGAAATAGAATAAGTACTAAATATTGGCAAATTACTATCCCATGAAGTTCTGGGTTGAGATGTTCGATTTATTTTGTGGATGAGAAATAGCTTGATGAATGTGTCATTTAATTCCTATGTCAAGGGCAAATTAATTTTGTTAGAGAAGAAAAAGTGACTTTTATTTTTAATTCAAAACAGCAGAAATGTCAGCAGCCTAAGTGACTGTTGGTTTAACCACATCTTCTCTAAATTGGCAACACAAGGCAGTGGCCTAAATTTAAGCCCTGCAATTGTGGCTTCAGTTTCAGAACCATCACACAGTTGTTAGTTACCATCCTTGAGCAGAGGAAAAAACTGCTCAGGGTAGGAAAGGAATTTGCAAGCTGCCACAGCAGGTTAATTTAGACCAACTTGGACCTCAGTCATGAGAGTCACAGATGCCTCCTGGAATTGTTTGGCCAAGCTTGTCTTAGTTAGATCAACAAGAAAAGACTGCTCTGGTTTTTTAAATTAAAAAGACAGAGAAATGAGAAAAGACATGTAAAAATCTAATGCCTGAGCAATGTTTTCAAATGTAAAATACCTTTGCTGGAAACCGGAATTTTGAAGACTAACTTTTGGGCTTCAGGATGTTTCGGCCTGCCTATGATGATCACCTATAGCAATTCTTGCACAGAATTGCTTGTACCCTTTTAAATCCCATTTTGAAGTCAAGATTTGTGTTTTGTGTCATGCTGTAATTATGCCATCATGACATGTTACTTCTTTTTGCCTCATTTTTTTTTTACAAGCATAAAATGGGCTCCACGTTTCCAAGGTGATGTGTAACGAAGATGGCAATGATAATGTTGTTTCCATTAGTTCATTCAAACAACCCAGAAATTTCACTCCAAGTTTCTACTCTAGAGGAATTCTTGCATGTGTGTATGAGAACACACAAACAGGAATATCTTTGGCCAAAAACTGTAAACATATAGAAAGCACTGAAAATTTTAACACCAGGAGACTGGATTATAAATGGAATCCATGTTATTTATATTAATTTTTGGATTAGAAGTTACTGTTGTTCAGTCGTTCAGTCATGTCCAACTCTTGACTTCCCACTCTTGCAACCCTATTGACTTCAGCACACCAGGCCTTTCTGTCCTTCAGCATCTCCTGGAACTTGCTCAAACTCATGTCCATTAAGTCTTGGACTCATGTCCAACCATCTTGTCCTCTGTCATCCACTTCTCCTCCTGCCCTCAATCTTTCCCAGCATCAGGGTCTTTTCTAATGAATCAACTCTTTGCATCATGTAGCCAAAGGATTGGAGCTTCAGCTTTAACATCAGTCCTTCCAGTGAATATTCAGGGCTGATTTCCTTTAGGATGGACTGGTTGGATCTCCTTGCAGTCCAAGGGACTCTCAAGAGTCTTCTCCAACATCACAGTTCAAAAGCATCAATTCTTTAGCACTCAGCTTTTGTTATCGTCCAACTCTCACATCCATATGTGAATAATGGAAAAACCATAGCTTTGACTGGATGGACCTTTGTTGCAAAGTAATTTCTATGCTTTTTAATATGTTGTCTAGGTTTGTCATAGGTTTTTTTCCAAGGAGCAATGAAGTGTTAGAGGGACAGATACACAAAAACAATGTAATATAACTGAGAAGCAAAATATATGTACCAACTTGGATATATCTCCAAACACGAAGTTTTAGATGAGAAAAAAAAATTAAAGAATGGTACATAGGTATAGTGCCTTTTATTTGGAGTTTATCTGCATGTTCATACCCTGTTGTGTTTTAGAAAAACTTGTAATAAAGCTATAAATAAATGCATGGGAATGAGAAATGTTAAATCCAGAGCATGGTTCTTTCCATGAGGCTAGGAGGAGAATGATATCAAGGGACTTGGGCAATGTTTAATTTCAAATACTTTATTGGATAGTATGCACAAGAGACAGTATTGTACTGCTATTATTAATTTTATTGACTAGTCAGTAAGATATACTTTATTGTACCCTTTTAAATCCCATTTTGTATATATGAAATGATTCATGTTTTTCCAAAAGTCTAGGGAAAAAGAGGTAGATGGGGCAAGGAGCTGGAGACAGATTCTTTCTAGATACTTACTAGAGAAAGCAACCTGTTGTAAAGGTGAGCAGCAGGGGTTAATCATAACCTCTTTACTTTTGAGGGCAAAAGTAAACAAGCCAGTGGGAAAAGAGAGATTTGCTATTCTCTTTAGGAATGATGATTTACATGGTGGGGTGCCTGAGTAGGGTGGAAAAGGTAGAATGAAAGGGACAGATAGAAATGTTGGCATCATGAAGAATGAGCAGCATTTCCTCTGAGGCTGAAATGGAGTTAAAGATGGAATCAGAGAGAGTGAAACTCTTTGACATTCAGAGGAAATTAGCTAAGCTCACAATGGATGCTACCAATTTCATTAAAAAAGAAGGGGTCCTGGCCCCAAGTCCCACATTGTCTCCCATTCTTTTTGCCCTCTCCCGTCACTGTCTCAGAAAACTCTGCATGCCTATGGATATTCTCCACAAGCTTTTACCACCACCACCATGTTCTTTGACGGGAAGTTCAGTGTCTGCTTTCTTTATTCTAGCATCTGCATACTCTTTCAGAACATGTAGGAGAGGGTCAGGAAACCCTCTCCTTAACAAAAACCTTTGCTAAATGAGTAAAAGGCAAGAGGTAATATTAAAATTAGATTTCCAAAGAGAAAAGGCAATCTGTAACTTCTTGGAAATACATATAAACTCTGTAGCTCTAAGGAATGAAAGTTTTATGGATTGGACCCCAGATTGCACAATGCAAGGGTGAGGTCTACAAATGCTTGTGACAGTCTTCACTGAAGTCTAAAATCAAGAACTGAAAAGGGACTTTGGAAGTGAGCTAGGGTTGTGGTCGGCTGGGCAGGCTCAAGAGTAGGTCAAAGGAGCCTTGAGGTTCTGGGTTGAGCGTGAGAGCAAAGTTGAAGTGTCTGACCACAGAGCATCAGCTGGAACAGGCTTAGGAGCTGTGAGTGGGAAAAACGAAGTGAAGCAGAAATGGGGAAGATACTGGGGGCCCCGTTTGGGACAAAGAGCATGAATGTCAGAGATGGTGGCTGAACTGGTTGGTGACTGTGAATAAAGTTGGAGTCATCTGGGTTATAGGAAAGAAAATTGTGCTTCAGCCACTAATAAGGGGGCTGTGGAAGGTGGTGACAGTGGGGAAGAGGATCTGTAGAGCTGGCCAAATAGCAAGGATATTAGAGGGAGTGTGGAGTGAGGACTCTACAGTCCAGACTAGAGTCAGACATCACTGAAGCGACTTAGCATCTACAGAGTGAGGTTCACAGACCAGTGGGAAGCAATGGAAAGGCAGGTTGCTCTCCCCTTATCCAACAATGATCTTAACTTTCTAGCTTTACAATCAGGTCAGTAAAAGTACAAAGAGCCAACACTAAGGATAAAGTCACTGTGGGCAACTGAGAATGATACACTGAGAACCATGATGAAATGGGCACTCTGATATTTTCACCACTGAATATGGTCTTCACCACGTCATTTTCTATCCACATGCCATTGAATTGTGCTGACTTTTCCACACATTCCATACAACCAGCTAAGCTTTCATTTAGGGACTTCCCTGGTGGTCCAGTGTTAAGAATCCGCCTTGCAAGGCAGGGGGTGTGGGTTTGATCCTTGGTTGGGGAACTAAGATTCGACATGGCAAAGAGCAACAAAGCCAATACACCATGATGACGGAAGCCCATGTGCTCTGAAGCCCTCTTGCTGCAACTGGAGAGTCTGTGCCTCCAATGCAAGATCCTGCATGATGCAAAGGAGTTCATGCATGCGACAGCTATGACCAGAGGTAGCCAAATAAACAAACGAATATTAAAAAGCTTCCATTTCATAATAAATGTACCCAATCTGAGCTTCCCTGGTGGCTCAGACAGTAAGGAACCCGCCTGCAGTGCAGGAGACCCGGATTCAATTCCTAGGTTGGGAAGATCCCCTGGAGAAGGGAATGGCAGCCCACTCCAGTATTCTTGCTTGGCAAAGCCCATGGGCAATGGAGCCTGTGGGCTACAGTCCACGGGCTCGCACGACTGAGTGACTAACACACACACAATCTGATATATGAATGAATTAAGATGGTAAAAAATGATAAAAATGGACGTGTATTGTTTCTAGAAATATTATTACATAACAAAAAATATTTGGCAATAATGAATAACTGGGTCAATAAAGAGTTGAAAGAAAACAGCTTTAGTTTATCATGCTGTAACACAGAAAGCAAATTAACTGAACTTTGTAACTTTATCAAGCAAATTCACTTGATAAAGTTTCGTTTATCAAGGACAGAACACATGAGAGGTCATGGAGCCCTTCAAAAGCATTGACGATTCTCAGGGTGAGACAAGAGGCTTCCAAATTTAAAAATATATAAAACAACACTCAAATCCAAATGCTATGAGAGGAAGGGAGTGTGAGAACTAGTTTGCAAAATCATGCTCAGGTCTGTGGAAGGATTGTGGCCCTTCCAGCTTCCTGGTTAAAATGGACCTCAGAGAAAGAGTCAAGAGATGGTGAAAATATTATTTGCCACCTATCTTCAACAGCCCTTAAATATGATCTGATGTTAAAAACAACCTAAGGGGCTTCCCAGGTGGATCAGTGGTAAAGAATCCTCCTGCCAATGCAGGAAACGCAAGAGACGCGGGTTTGATCCCTGGGTCAGGAAGATGCACGGCAATCCACTCTAGTATTCTTGCCTAAAAATTTCCATGGACAGAGAAGCCTGGCGGGCTACAGTCCCTGTGGCTGCAAAGAGTAGGACACGAATGAGAACTGAGCACACACACACAAGCAACATAAAAGGGATGATTAGGAAAAAATATTCAAGCCTATGATTCATAGTGAGGGCAAGAGGAACAGGGCAGTTGTGAACAAGAAATTAATCTACATCTAATGTCTGATGATCTGAGGTGGAGCTGATGTAATAACAATAGAAATAAAATGCACAATAAATGTAATGGGCTTGAATCATCCCCAAACCATGCCCGCCTTCCCGTTCGTGGAAAATTTGCCTGGTCCCCAAGGCCAAAAATGTTGGGGCCCACTGGAAAGATGGTCATGTGCAGTTAAATTGTTTGGTCCCTGGAAGAAGGTTAAATGAATCTTCCCTCCCTATGCAATTCTTTTCCTTTTTGCAGACCTAAAAGGGAGCAATCCACACAATGTCTAATAAAATGCTAAGGATCCTCCACTGCTAAATAAGAAGAAATAGTCCAGGAGAAATTGGGTCTTTAAAATGCTGCTTCATTTATCCACAGAGCATGCATATTCCGGCAATCTGACAGCAATGGCTAGCCTAAAGCCAGGCGATCATTTCTCTGAGAACCGTGTTTACTTAATTAAGAGCTTCTCTGTAGTCCCCAGCTACTTAATTGTGTCATTAGCGGCAGTTTTGACATGAAGAGCAACTTGTGTCGGGAGCGGGAGCCTGGCCTCTGATAGGAAGCCCAGCAGAGCGGCTCCCGGGGGGGCTGGCAGGGGTCCTGCAGTATGGACAGCACAAAATAGAATAATTGGTCCCCGGAGGGGCTGTCTCTTCAGCTGCCAATAGGGACTGTTTTTTGCCTTGTGATTTAGAAACCAGGCCTCCACAACTCCTCCGCTGAATTGTGGCTCTGGTGCTCAGTGGCTTATGGGAGGGATTAGGCCCCAGCCATAGTTACGGCTTTCCTCTTAGCCATCCTGCCATTTATGACAGTGCAAAATCGACAGTCCTGAGCAAGGGAATAATGCGGTCAAGCTTCCTGGAAGTCGGACTGATAAAATGTGCAGTGTGCCATAGAAGTCTCCAACGGGGTGGGATCTCAGGGGTTAAACTTCAGACCTGGGGTGGAAAGGAGGCTTTGCCATTCCATACCCTGACTTAGCAGAGGGCCCAAACTGCCCCTGATCATCAGCGGGGCAGCTAGGAGCCTCCTGCCTCTCATTCCTCTCTCCAGTAGAAAGAACAGAAGGGAAAGAAGGGTTACCAGCGGGGACAGGGATGGGGGAAGGGACAAACGGGGGAGGGAATTAAGAAGGAGAAAAGATTGTGTAGAGAATGAGCTACAAGGATATATTGTGCCACACAGGGAAAACAGCCAATGTTTTATTAATTCCTATAAAAGAAATATGACCTTTGCAAATGGTGAATCACTCTATTTTACACCTGTAACTTATATAATATGTACTCAGTTGTTCAGTCATGTCCAGTTCTTTGCAACCCCATGAACTGTAGCCCACCAGGCTCCTCTGCCCATGGAACTTTCCAAACAAAAATGCTGGAGTGGAGTGTCATTTCCTATTCTAGGGCACCTTCCTGACCCAGGGATGTAACATACAATGTACACCAGCTATACTTCCGTTGAAATATAAAAATTAAAAAGAGTTAAATGTCTGTGTGTATCAGTTGTTCAGTCATGTCTGATTCTTTGGGACCCCATAGACTATAGCCCGCCAGGTTCCTCTGTCCATGGAATTCTCCAGGCAAAGATACTGGGGTGGGTTGCCACTCCCTTCTCCAAAAAAGAGTGAATTCAAGCACTCAAAAAGATTTTCCTACGAAAAGAATATCAGCTACTTCTTGGAACTTTTTTTAAGTTTTTTTTTTTCTTACTGAAATACGATTCACATGTAATAAATTCACCCCTTCAAAGTGTCCAATTCAGTGATTTTGATCTATTCACAATGTTGTGTAACTATCACTGCTGCCTAGTTCTAGAATGTTTTTATTACTTCTATAATAAGATTGAGAGATCCAAATTCTTATGTATACAATCAGCTACAAGGATATGTTGTAAAACACAGGGAGTGCTGCTGCCCACCCTTGGGCTGCTATGCTTCTTATAGATAGCGGGAGATACATGCATCTCTTTCCAGGGCTCAGACTCAGTTCTTCTCAACACAGCAGCTCCTTAGTTTCATGAAGGCTGGCACTAAATAATCCTCAGTTTGTTAAAAATAAGATTCAAGTTAAGTGGGCTGTATCTGATGATTACATATCATATTCATTTGTTTTTCAACCACAGATAGTGGAGGAGTAAATTTCGAAGACTCTGCCAGAGGAAGGAAACGTGGCAATAGCCTTAAAAATGCATATGTCTGCTTTTAAGAATTGTTCCTAAGAAGATAACCAGATACATTCAGAAATAGATAAATAAGTATGAATGATTATTAACACACAGCTAGGAATATTATCAACTACATAGCTAATAATTGAAGAATAGGCAATAGAATTTTGGTATAGCCATAGAATGGAATACTAGGAAGTTATCAAAATCTATAATGTAAATGTGCACCTATTAATGTGGAAAAATGACCAAAATATTGTTAAGTAACAAAGTAAGTTAATGAACTATATGAATCCATTTACTTCAAGTTGTACATGCCTAGAGATGTATTGACCTAGACACATATTTACCAAATGTTTTACTGTGCCCATCTCTAAGTAGCACTATTTCAGGAGAAGTTTTCTTCTGTACATTCTATGTATCATTTGGGGTTTTATTAGGTACACTTTTTTTTTTTTTTTGCAATCGGAAAAAAAACCAGTAAAGACATTTTCATTTTGAGATAAATAGACTCTAGTTCTCAGTTTGGGTGAACATATGTGGGTAGCTCCTACCTTACCAAATTTAGTCTGGGTGTGCTATTTGCTGCAACAAAATGCGATAATTAGCTGACTCAGGGTGTATTGCCGCTCCAATGACACATAAGATTTCGACTGGTTTACCTCGGTATGAGTTGAGCAAGATTTGCTGACTCTAAATTTACTTGAGCCAAAAATAATTTACCAAAAAATCTAAGGATTCTTTCTACCTTTCCGCATGTCATCAGCGGGCTCACCTGGTGTTCCCAATATACAAATCATCCAGCCCCAAAAGCTTGTTGTTGGTTTGCTCAGAATACAAGTGAGTCATTCACACTGAAAGACTGATGTTTGGGACATAGAAAATAAGATCAGCACCAAGGGACTGCTCCCCTGTGATTCTCTAAACATCCTCTTCCTTCTCAATCCTTCCTAGTGTTTGCCAGGTTCATCTGAAATTCATCCCTTGCCTTGTCATACTTCTTGGAGATATGATTCAATTTCCTAATGAACACATTGGTTTAAAATATTTTATGCAACCTGTCCAATAGCATATGGTGAGACTATGTAAACCATAGATCACATGCTGGTAAAGTCTATTTTGTCAGTCTGTTAATTAGATTAATACACTAGTTAATTAGATTGATCTGTTAACTAATTAATAACTTGTCAGAGCTTCACTGCTGTAACACTAATGATTATCTTACTGATGACTTAGAAGCACATATACCTTCTGATTCATCAAAAGACAATAATTCAAGGGCAGTAATTATTCTTCAAATAATTACTTTGTGTTCTAATGTTCTGAGTGAGTGTTAATAGCTCAGTCGTGTCCGACTCTTTGTGACCCCATGGACTGTAGCTCTCCAGGCTTCTCTGTCCATGGGATTCTCCAGGCAAGAATACTGGAGTGGGTTGCCATTCCCTTCTACAGAGGATCTTCCCAAACAAGTGACTGAACCCCTGTCTCCTGCGCTGAAGGCAGATCATTGACCATCTGAGCCACTAGAATCCCTGCACTAATGTTCCACTAACTCGTAATTCACATGCGATAGTTACAGAAGGTTTTGGTGAATGAAATATCCCTTTCCTTCTTGATGTTAACTGAAGAATTCATTGCGTAGATATCACATATATGTCTACACGTGGCTTTGTAAGTATTCTGTTTTCCAGTCCATATCTTTTTCCTCCCTGGTTGGATAAAAGTCATTCACTGTATTCTGAGATCTGGAAGAAACAGGGCTACATCTTGGAATTCCCAGTGTTCAGCTCATGTCCTGCACCCTGGAAACCCTCCACTCAGGACATTAACATGAATGACTGAAATCTCTGTCTGTCCCCCCTAGGATGTGACTGGCTATCCCAAGAGCAGATAATCAATGCTTTAAGTAATAAGAGTTTCGGAGAGGAATCTGAGTGGCCTCTAAAAACAGGACTTTGCCAGGGGAAGCTTAGCAAGAGAATCAGCTGCAGTTGCCATTTTCTGACTTGCATTTGACTGTGGTCCTCTACCCTCAGTGAGTTTTCCAGATGGCGCTAGTGGTAAAGAACCCACCTGCCAATTCAGGAGCTCTAAGACAAGGGTTCAATCCCTGGGTTAGGAAGATCCCCTGGAGAAGGGCACGGCAACCCACTCCAGTATTCTTGCCTGGAGAATCCCACGGACAGAGGAGCCTGCAAGCTGTTGTCCATGGGGTCACAAGGAGTCAGACACGACTGAAGTGATTTAGCATACACACATGCCCAATTTCTTCAGACTAACTACTCCCAGCGTGGACGGATCTGGGTAGAAATTCACCGCTGGGCATCTGCAGAGGGCTGTCTCTGATGCAGGGCTTGGGACTGAAATTTTGTTTGCCTTTGTTGCTTTTGTTGTCTTTAGAACACAAAAGTTTTCATGAACAGCTTTAGGCTACTTTAATCTTAGTGATTTTTTTAAATCTAGAAACTTTTAAAAATGTATTTATTTTTAATTTTTTTCCAAACCATTTTATTTGCATAGTATTGAAGATTTGTCACAGGTAAGAAAAAATACAGTCACACATAAAAAAATGGAAGTTTAGTAGAATAACTATGAAATTTAGGAAATAATGTTTTAGGATGCTTATTTCCCCTTAATAATAGAATGCTATTCTATTACCCCATAGTCTTTCAAATGCCAAGCCAATTCTGAAACCATGTCATTGACAATTATATGTAGAAATTTTTTCTTTTTAAAAAGCATTTAATTTTGTCTTTATATTTTGTATCCAAATTTACCTCTTTTCCTTTGAATTTTAGGAGTCTTTGAAATTATAGATTCATAATTCTGATTATTAGATGAATCTGGGTTGGGCCCTAGATTTCCTTATTCATTACAAAGCAGCCCCAGTGATTCTCAGAGATGGCTGAGTTCACAACCCCTGACTGTTGTTCAGTCTCAAAGAATGGGAAAACCTAGTCTTGCACTTATGAAATTTTCTGACCCTAAGCGATCCTTTTCATCTGTCATCCGTAGTCCCAATATTTATTAAGAATATAGATATGTGTCAGTTACTGTTTGGCTCTGGGAACAGAGGCTATATGATGGGCTGAAAAACAGTCAGGTAAAAAGTCAAACTCTACGGTTGATGCATTGAATCAATCAGAGTAGTTATGTTTACCAGAAAGAACCAGGTTCTTTTAAAATTTCTAAATAATCTTTGGGAAAGCTAAACTGAGCATTTTAAATAGGATATAACTTATTTCCACCTTTTCAGAAGAACGGTTTACACATGCGTTAAACATGTTTTTCTTTCAAACCAAAATGTCATCTGGAACTCTGTGCATATATACCCAAGTGGGGTTTTACTATTCAAATTGTACTTACTGAGTTCTGGTTTGTAATTGTTTGGAAGACTCTTCTTCCCCTTCCACTTGTTTTATTATGGACAGATACCTCTAAGGCTGCCTTCAGAGCATCTCTTCCACTCTCTTATAGGTTCAGTGGGTGAGGTTGGGAGACAGAGAAGATGGATCTGGACAGGGGTGACGGAGCCTCATCCTGTCTAGACTCTGGAATCTGCCTGCTCTCTTCCTTGTCAACAACTTTAACTCCAAAAGGAAGGCCTGCCCCTGGCTGGCCCCATGTTTTCTCTGATAAGTGGGTCAATCTGATTCCAGGGTTCCATGTTAAGAATCCAATACTGGCTTACAGTATTAAGTTATAGCGCACACTTCAGCTTCCTTCTTTAACCTCATTTTTCTCCGTCAGTAATGAATGATGCAGCACTTTCATTGTCGTAGGTCTGATTCCTGTTCTTATCTCTCAGTTCGCTCAGGAAAAACAAGAACAATTCCTCATCCTCCTCCAATCCTAAACAGCAGTATCTACTCCCTGCAAGGTCAATTTGTGAGAATGATGCAGGCTGCCTTGAAAAATCAGAATTATAAGTAAATATTAGCAGTGCTGTGGTTAAAAGCACAAAGTAGAACCTCATACTTTCTACTATTCATCAAATATCTGATCTCAGGAAAACCACTGAATCTCCTCATACCTTGTTTTCTTCATCTGCAAAATGGAATTTTTCTCTTTGGATTATTGCGAAGTTCATACAAGTTGATATTTGTGCATGTGCATGAGTAACATGTTTACAATAGTGGTTGATATATGATAAATACCTCTTGAGTGCTTCCTTTTTTTTTTTTTTTTGGTTCACATTGTTTTACTGTGCAATATGGAAAAAAAAAATTTTGACTCTTGACACAGAAATAGCCAAGACAGATCATCTCACTGTCTCTCTTTTTGAAAAAAAATTGATAATCTGCTTTGTAGAGATAAGGATCCTTTCCCACTAAACCAAGATGTCTGGAGACAATTTACTGTGAGGTCAGATCAGTGAATATCACAGGGTAAAGTAATAATAAGTGCATCAAAACTAAATAGATTACCTATCTGAGTGCTCATGCTTGTTGTAGAATTTGTGTTTGAAATACTTTTACATAAGAATAGAATTAAATATGAAATTCTGAAGCACTTTCTGGGAACATAGTTTGAGAACTAGTGCTCTGGATTGCACCTGATTAAACCTCTCTTTCCTATCCGTAAGGGAGGACTTGCTGCTGCTCAGTCCCTCTGTCGTGTCTGACTCTGCAGCCCTATGGACTGCAACACTCCAGGCTTCCCTGTCCTTCACCATCTCCCAGAGCTTGCTCAAACTCATGTCCATTGAGTCTGTGATGCCATCCAACCATCTCATCCTCTGTCATCCCCTTCTTCTCCTGCCTTGGTCTTTTCCAGTGAGTTAGTTCTTCACATCAGGTGGCCAAAGTATTGGAGCTTCAGCTTCAGCATCATCCTTCCAATGAATATTCAGGGTTGATTTCCTTTAGGATGGACTGGTTGGATCTCCTTGCAGTCCAAGGGACTCTCAAGGGTCTTCTCCAGCATCACAGTTCAATAGCATCAGTTCTTCGGTGCTCAGTTTTCTTTATGGTCCAGCTGTCACATCCATACATGACTACTGGAAAAACCACAGCTTTGACTAGATGGACCTTTGTTGGCAAAGTAACATCTCTGCTTTTTAACATGCTGTCAGGTTGGTCATAGCTTTTCTTCCAAGGAGCAAATGTCTTTTGATTTCATGGCTGCAGCCACTCTCTGCAGTGATTCTTGAGTCCAAGAAAATAAAGTCTGACACTGTTTCCATTGTTTCCCCATTTATTTGCCATGAAGTGATGGGACTGGATGCCATGATCTTAGTTTTCTGATTGCTGAATTTTAAGCCAGCTTTTTCGCTCTCCTCTTTCACCTTCATCAAGAGGCTCTTTAATTCCTTTTCACTTTTTGCCATTAGGGTGGTGTTATCTGCATATCTGAGGTTATTGATATTTCTCCCCAAAATCTTAATTCTGGCTTGTGCTTCATCTAGCCTGGCATTTTGCATGATGTACTCTGCCTTATTAGAGTTTTAAAATTCTAATTAGAGTAGCAAAAAGAGGTTCATTTGGAAAGCTACAAATTCTAAATTGAAGCTTAAGAAAAGCTCTCTTTGAATCACTGTTTCTGTTAATATTTCTGATAGCCCTGCTAGGTTCACACCACTCGGACAGGCTCCATTCCTGGGGTGCGCATGCTCAGTTGCTTCAGTTGTGGTTCACTCTTTGCAACCTCAAGGAGCCCTCTAAACTCCCCTGTTCATGAAATTATCCCAGCAAGAATACTGGAGTAGGTTGCCATGCTCTCCTCCAGGGAATCTTCCCATCCCAGGGATCAAACCTGGGTCTCCTGGTACTCCTGTATCAGCAGGTAGATTCTTTACCACTTGAGCCACCTGGAAAGTGCCTCAATGTAAACAGCACCACCAAATGATGGGACAAGATGGTTTTCCAGGGTTTTTCCAGCCACTTCCCTGAGTATTTCGTGGTTGTGCTTAGAGATTTGACCAAGACTGTTATCTTTTGTGGCAAGCAGAACAATGACACCTCAAATATTTCTATATTCCAATCTCTCTCTCTCTCCACACACAAACACACACACACACACACACACACACACACACATACATAAAATCCTAAAACATGGCAAAAATGAATTTGGGGCTATGATGAAGTTAAAGACCAAAAGATGGGGAGTGGATGCTGGATGATCCTGGCAGGTCCAATCCAATCATGTGAGTCATGAAAAGCAGAACCGTCTTCCTGGTTGTGATGGGCAGGAAAGATGACTAAACGACAGTGACCAGGGAGACGCCACTCTTCAGGTTTTGAAGATGGAGGAGAGGACCACAAGCCAAGGAACGCAGACAGGCTCTAGAAACTAGAAAAGGCAAGAAATCCAGATGCTTCCCTGAAAACCTCTGAAAGCAATTGTACCCTGCTGATGTCCTAATTTTACCCCAGGAGGCCCTACAAGGAATTCCAACTTCCAGGACTAGAAGATAAGAAATTGGAGTTGTTTTAATCCATTCAGTTTGTGATAATTTGCTACAGTAGCAATAGAAATTTTGAGCAATTCTTCAATGAGTTACTCTTTCAGTGTAAAAAAAAAAAAAGAACAAGCATACAATACCATATCCTTCTTGGAAAACTGGACTGATTTAAACGTATGTATTACCAAATTCAGACTCAAATTGAAGAAAGTAGGGAAAACCGCTAGACTGTTCAGGTATAACCTAAATCAAATCCCTTATGATTATACAGTGGAAGTGAGAAATAGATTTAAGGGCCTAGATCTGATAGATAAAGTGCCAGATGAACTATGGAATGAGGTTCATGACATTCTACAGGAGACAGGGATCAAGACCAGCCTCATGGAAAAGAAATGCAAAAAAGCAAAATGGCTGTCTGGGGAGGCCTTACAAATAGCTGTGAAAAGAAGAGAGGTGAAAAGCAAAGGAGAAAAGGAAAGATATAAGCATCTGAATGCAGAGTTCCAGAGAATAGCAAGAAGAGATAAGAAAGCCTTCTTCAGCGATCAATGCAAAGAAATAGAGGAAAACAACAGAATGGGAAAGACTAGAGATCTCTTCAAGAAAATTAGAGATACCAAGGGAACATTTCATGCAAAGATGGGCTTGATAAAGGACAGAAATGGTCTGGACCTAACAGAAGCAGAAGATATTAAGAAGAGGTGGCAAGAATACACAGAAGAACTGTACAAGAAAGATCTTCATGACCCAGATAATCATGATGGTGTGATCACTAATCTAGAGCCAGACATCTTAGAATGTGAAGTCAAGTGGGCCTTGGAAAGCATCACTACGAACAAAGCTAGAGGAGGTGATGGAATTCCAGTTGAGTTGTTTCAAATCCTGAAAGATGATGCTGTGAAAGTGCTGCACTCAATATGCCAGCAAATTTGGACAACTCAGCAGTGGCCACAGGACTGGAAAAGGTCAGTTTTCATTCCAATTCCAAAGAAAGGCAATGCCAAAGAATGCTCAAACTACCGCACAACTGCACTCATCTCACATGCTAGTAAAGTCATACTCAAAATTCTCCAAGCCAGGCTTCAGCAATACGTGAACCGTGAACTCCCTGATGTTCAAGCTGGTTTTCGAAAAGGCAGAGGAACCAGAGATCAAATTGCCAACATCCGCTGGATCATGGAAAAAGCAAGAGAGTTCCAGAAAAACATCTATTTCTGCTTTATTGACTATGCCAAAGCCTTTGACTGTGTGGATCACAATAAACTGTGGAAAATTCTGAAAGAGATGGGAATACCAGACCACCTGACCTGCTGCCTGAGAAATCTGTATGCAGGTCAGGAAGCAGCAGTTAGAACTGGACATGGAACAACAGACTGGTTCCAAATAGGAAAAGGAGTACATCAAGGCTGTATATTGTCACCCTGCTTATTTAACTTATATGCAGAGTACATCATGAGAAACGCCGGACTGGAAGAAACACAAGCTGGAATCAAGATTGCCGGGAGAAATATCAATAACCTCAGATATGCAGATGACACCACCCTTATGGCAGAAAGTGAAGAGGAACTAAAAAGCCTTTTGAGGAAAGTCAAAGTGGAGAGTGAAAAAGTTGGCTTAAAGCTCAACATTCAGAAAACTAAGATCATGGCATCCAGTCCCATCACTTCATGGGAAGTAGATGGGGAAACAGTGGAAACAGTGGCTGACTTTATCTTGGGGGGGCTCCAAAATCACTGCAGATGGTGACTACAGCCATGAAATTAAGACGCTTACTCCTTGGAAGTTATGACCAACCTAGATAGCATATTCAAAAGCAGAGACATTACTTTGCTGACTAAGGTCCATCTAGTCAAGGCTATGGCTTTTCCAGTGGTCATGTATGGATGTGAGAGTTGGACTGTGAAGAAGGCTGAGCCCCGAAGAATTGATGCTTTTGAACTGTGGTGTTGGAGAAGACTCTTGAGAGTCCCTTGGACTGCAAGGAGATCCAACCAGTCCATTCTGAAAGAGATCAGCCCTGGGATTTCTTTGGAAGGAATGATGCTAAAGCTCAAACTCCAGTACTTTGGCCACCTCATGTGAAGAGTTGACTCATTGGCAAAGACTCTGATGCTGGGAGGGATTGGGGGCAGGAGGAGAAGGGGGCGACCAAGGATGAGATGGCTGGATGGCATCACGGACTCGATGGACGTGAGTCTGAGTGAACTCTGGGAGTTGGTGATGGACAGGGAGGCCTGGCGTGCTGCGATTCATGGGGTCGCAAAGAGTCGCACATGACTGAGCGACTGAACTGAACTGAGTCATCCACTCCATAAAGACGTTTGCAGTTTTTTCAGAACCTACAGGATGCTACATTCTGTGCTACACTTAGCAGCACAGAGATGAAAAGAACAGGAAGCCTTCTCCTGAGAAGCCAGCTGTCTGCTTGGGAGAAACAAATTCTTCATTCTCTTCCTCCTTCCACATTCATTGAACAAAGTACATGCACATGGAGGACTTGGGGCACTGGTTTGATTGATTTTCCAATGGTTCTAGTAAGTAGTAATATTATCATCCACATCTTACTAAAGGGAAAACTGAAACACAGATGAAGATCTTGCCAAGGTCATGCGGTAATAAATGGTATAGTCAGAAAACAATCCCACACAGCCCGGCTCCAGAGCCCATGGCATTGAGTATTATAGCATACTGCCTCATGCATAAATAATATACAAATAGTATCAATGTTAAGATGATAAGAAAAACAATAGAGATGAGAGAGTGGGCATGTGATGCCAGAGTGCTATAGGACATCAAAGTGATAGCTTCTTGAAGAAGATAAAAAATGGTAACATTCTATCTTACTATGCACTCACGATACTACCTAACATTTGCTCTTTGCCTATGTATCAGTTAGCTATTGCTGCAGGACATTCTGACACTTTATGGCTTAAAATGATAAGCATTTATTCTTATTCATCAGTCTGTGGGCCATCCAAATGGTTCTCTTGGACTCAATCATGCATCTGTGGTCCAGTGAAATTTAAGTGGACAGCTCTGCTTATCTAGGTTGGGCTTCCTTAGATATTGGGAGTCAACTGGCTGTAGGCTGGGATGCTCCCCTCTAAGTTTTGGGTGCACATACTATTCTGATTGCTGCCAGTATCCATTGGCTTGTGGTAGCCTGCCTCCACAGTCACAGACTCCTCTGTCCAGGGGTTTGTCCAGGCAAGAATAGACTGCAGTGGTTTGCTATTTCCTTCTGCAGGGGATCTTCCCAACTCAGGAATCAAACCTGTGTCTCCTGCACTGGCAGGTGATTCTTTACCACTCACACTGCCTGGGAAATGCAGTCTTTGCCATAAAAGGTAACATTCACAGAGTCCAGCTGCCCAGGTGGCTCAGGGGTAAAGATTCTGCCTGCCAATCCAGAGACACAGGTTCAATCCCTGAGTTGGGAAGATCCCTTGGAGAAAAAAATGAAAACCCACTCCAGTACTCTTGCTTGGGAAATCCCATGGACAGAGGAGCCTGGAGGGCTACACTCCATGGGACTGCAAAAGAGTCGAACATGACTTAGGGACTAATCAACAAGCAATTCACAAATTCTACTAATTAGGAGGCAGATATCTATTTTTTTCAGGGGAGGGCATTATTCAGCCCACTCAACTACAGCCTAAAGGAAATGCAAAGCAGGGGGTGTGGGAGCAGGAGTGCCTGGAATTGGGAAGGCCATCTTGAGCAGAAAGACAAGATGGTCCAGAAAGGGTTTAATGTGGAAGTGACCACCAAGGATGTCTGGGGAGAAACATCCTAGGCAGATGTAAATGCAAAGGCAGTGACGGGGAGCGCATCAATATGACGCAGGAAGTGAGGGCAGAAGAGAGACACAATGAAGCTGGTTTTGGACGGATACGTTAAGGTGATCATGGAACCTTCAAATCCTGTGCTGAATGGAAGAAAGACTTACAGGGGAAGGAAATGGAAACCTGCCCCAGTATTCTTGCCTGGAAAATTCCATGGACAGAGGAGGCTTGTGGACTACAGTCCATGGGATCACAAACAGTCAGATACAACTGAGCAAAAGTACACACACATACGCATGTGTTAGAACTCTTGGAACTCTGTACTCAAAGAGGAGGTGAGGTCATGGTCCAAGATGAGGTCAGCTCGGAGAGAAAACCAGAAGTCAGGGGACGCAGCCCATTCGGCAAACAATGTTTCAGGTATAGTTGACTTTAAGTTCATCTGTCTACAGAAACCTGGATTTTCAACAGTAAAGAACTTATCTCTTTTCTTGGATAGCATTCAAGCTAGGCTAGGCTCTGATCTCAGTCCATGGGGAATGTCCAACCTCCAAGCTGTAGATATTCACAAAAGGGCTTAATATGTGTTCCTTCCTGAGCCACTTTCCTGATCACCACTGAATCACTTGTTCCATCCACAGTTTCGCATCCTAACCTCCAGGATGTCTCATACTCTGGGCCAACATCCTGTACTTGTTGGGTGCAAAAGTTCATTGGCCACGTTAGTTTTGACAGCCAGGATTGACAGTGATTCTATCACAGGAAATCAAGACAGGCAATGGTGTTTTCTAATGGAGCAATCCTCTAAGAATAGCTGCACAAAAAGAGGAAAACCCAAAAAGAGGAAGACGCCTGGTTGCAATTTACCTACTGTCATAACCTACTTACATGACAGTGTGAGAAGAAGGCTAAATATAATTTGATGAAGGTACTAATATTATCAAGGGGTCAGAACTACTATTCAGGTGACAATAAGCCTTATCTGTGACAATTGAAATAAATATTTCATGAAATATTTTGTACTTTTAAAAAATGATATATTTCTGCTTGCATTGATTTTTAAATTTTTAAAACATTTTATATAGAATATAGTTGATTTACAATGTTGTTACACTAATTTTTTTTCTTATGTTTGGTCTTTACATCGTATCTCTCCTTTGTGATGATATACAGAATTTGTGAATTTGGGGGAACAAAAATTTATGTTAGAGTGATATTTTATTCCACTACTGTTTGTGTTAAATCCTTATTTAGTATTCATGAACAAACACAGAGGATGATGTTTGACTTATCACAGTATTCATGCCCTCTCTAGATTCTCTATGGATTATTCAATATGAATATGATAACTATCTCAGACTTCTAATATTACCCCAAACCCTGTATCTTACTATTGCTGCCAAATTCAGTGGACTGGGGCTATCTTTTGACAGATTAGTTCTAATAGTAAACCATGTACTGTAGTCAAATCAAACATATTGAACAAATTTGATACAGCTATAAGATGCCATAATCAACAAGAAGGCAACTACTCTCTACTAAATTGAGGCTTCAGATGTGTTATGAAGACCTGGAACACTCTTTATGAAGCGCCTGAACTTGTTGTATAATTATTCTCAGAAGCATTAGCTCAGCATCAATCATGCCCGGACAAAAAGCCATTGTGTTGGGTTGACTGTTTCCAGCCTTGAATAGAAACTAACCTTGATCAATCACTCAGATGTTTCAGCAGCGTGAATCTATGATGTATAGCTGAATTTTTTCCTTTCCACAAGAGTATTCAGTCTCATATTGGCCACCTTTCTGGTTGAGATGGCCACTTGAAAATTCTTTGCCATTAAACAATTTTAAACCAAGTTCACTCTTCCCATATTTTATGAGGTGTATACATGACAAGGATGTTGATCAAGGTTATGGTCTGTGCACACCTTCACATCCCAACTTTTCTTGAAGTCCCACTATGGTACACTTCTAAACCAAGAGAGTAAGCACACATTCTAAGATGCAAGTTGGGCCTCCATCAAAATGTGGCCCCTGCTCCTCCTGCTGTGAGTCACCCTAAACAGTGGCTCCCAACTTTTCGGCTTCTTAGAAGCATCTGAGATCCTTCATAGATATCAAAGGTCGCAAAGAGTCGGACAAGACTAAGTGACTGAACAGCAACAATGCCCTCTTATTAGTTCTATATACTCTATCAAAGGCTTGCCCTAGGCCAGCCTACTGGCCCTTGGGTATTGGGAGAGAGAGTAGGATTTGACCCTCCAGATGATTTTGAAGCTTGAGAGAATTAATTACTGACATAAAGAATATAGAGCCCCTTTTCAATCAATATCATGTCCAAGTCTTCAACCATGATTTTCCAAAAGTGTATTTATATTTCTTACATTTAAGAAAGACTATCTAATAATGATGATGAATTGGCTACGAGGGAAGCCACCATTGACAACCACTGAGCTGTGTGTTGTGTACTTTTTTTATTTAATCCCCATGGCAGCCCAATGAGGAAGTTTTTATTTATTAGCTTCAGTCTGTAGATCAAGTGTCGGGTTCAGCAAAGAAACTTGCTCAAGGCCAAACAGTCAGTGTGTAACAGAACTAAGACATAAGTGCCTATGTGTCAGATTCCAAGTAATCAGAATGAGAGAAAGAGGTTGAAGTCTGTGGGGCTATTTGGAGTGGAAGGCTTACCAGAGGAAGTGAATCTAAACTGTAACTTGGAAGATAAGAGGAAGCCAGAGTGGGGAGGCTAGAGGGGGTGATGGGGGAAGAAAGAGCTGCTGGAAAGGAGGGAAAGAGTGTTCCAGGCGAGGGTGCGAGCTGAGGGCTGGGTACCAAGTACCAAGGTCTGGAAGTGAAAGAGAATATGCTGGTGATCTAGGTGAGGATGAACATGCAATGTTCCTAACTGACTCAGCAGGGCTACCCTGGTAGTTCAGCAGGTAAAGAGTCCACCTGCAATCCAGGAGACCTGGGTTTAATCCCTGGGTTGGGAAGATACCCTGGAGAAGGGAAATTTACCCACTCCAGTATTCTTGGGCTTCCCAGGTGGCTCAGCTGGTAAAGAATCTGCCTGCAATGCAAGAGACCTGGGTTCGATCCCTGAATTGAGAAGATCCCCTGGAGAAGGGTAAGGCTACCCACTCCAGTCTTCTGTCCTGGAGAATTTCATGGACTGTATAGTCCATGGGGTTGCAGAGACATGACTGAGTGACTTACTTTCACTTTCTAACTGATTTAAGTAGAAATGGTGATCAAAATTAACATATGAGGGAATCTATGAAAAAGAGATTACTTTGAGTTTACACAATCTGAATTTATATATGATAAAATAATAATAAGCTGAATTTCCTATTCAGTATTAGGAAAAGGGCCTATGATAATTCAGCAAGGATATGAGAAAAGCTTATTACAGACAACAGATAAAAAAGAAGGTTCTACTTTTAAGACCAGTAGTGTGTTTATTTTCTAAGATCATTGCCATCATCCATTCTAGAAGCGGATTAGATATCATCAATTGTAGTTTTTTCATTTAGTTAAAGAATCTAATTCTCAGAGCTTTTCTTCCAACAAGCAAGTCCAGAGACATCACTTTGCTGATAAAGGTCTGTATAGTCAAAGCTATGGTTTTTTCCATTAGTCATATACAGATGTGAGACTTGAATCATAAGGAAGGCTGAGAGCTAAAGAATTGATCCTTTCAAATGGTGGTGCTAGAGAAGACTCTTGCGAGTCCCTTGGACTGCAAGGAGATCAAATCAGTCAATCCTAAAGGAAATCAACCCTGAATATTCATTGGAAGGACTGATGCTGATGCTGAAGCTCCAATACTTTGGCCACTTGATGCATAGAGCTGACTCATTGGAAAAAGACCCCAATGCTGGGAAAGATTGAGAGCAAGAGGAGAAGGGGGTGGCAGAGGATGAGATGATTGGATGGCAACACTGACTCAATGGATGTGAATTTGAGTGAATTCTGGGAGACAGTGAAGAACAGGGAAGCCTGGCATGCTGCAGTCCATGGGGTCACAAAGGGTTGGACACGACTTAGAAACTGAACAACAACAAGCCTCAGAGAGCAACCTGTGGCTTGTCCAAGGTCCTAGAAACTGCCTAAACTGTCCTGAGGTGGTGATTGATTCTAGAACAGAACTCATTTTTTTATTCAGCCATACTTACAGATGAGTCTATAAACAACACTCGCTTTCAGGCCTATTTTAACCTCTTCCTTCCAAACTCATTTTAAACTGTTGAAAATGCACATTATGCCTGCAAGTCCACATTTTGGGAATAAGGACAGTTTCAGAAGTGATACCATGAAATCAGATTAGATTACCTCCCTTTTTCAGTTTACAAGTTGTCTAATTTCACTGACTTCTTGCATCTTGGGCAGGAGAACTCCTCTAGCATATTCCAAACATTTTCAAATCAGTTCACAAGGAGAGTAATATTCTGATTGCATATAAAACAAACTGTGACACCAAGTGCGGGGCATCCTTGAAACAGCAGATGCCTGGGAAGGAGCTGCGTGCCCTGGAGTCTGAATTACTTCACACCTGGAAACCAGCAGGCCCTCCAGTTCAGGGAGTGGTACACAAACATTTTTTTTTTTTTCCTTTTGTTAATAAGTCTCATTAACTCTGGTTCCAGCTTTTGTTCCTCCCTGGCTTTCGTAAGAAGTGTCCCCAGCACAATGACACAATGTTCTGCTTGTTTGCATGACCAAACACAGGAAGTGTAATGGGGAAAAGGACTGCTAATCAAAATGAGTTCAGACACTTGATACAGACGGGACAAATGCCGAGCTGATTTCCATGCAGGAGATTCTGGTCTCATTTTATGTGGAAATAACGCAATAAAACGTGACCAAAGGAGCGGCACAAATCTAATTTCAGCTTCTGAAACAACAGAAACCTACTGCTATCTTGTAATAAATTCCCCTTATAGGGGGGTCACCTTTATGCATTTAGTATTTGTGTATGTATGTGTATGTCCGTCTGTCTATTACCTATCTATCTGTCTTTTATCTATTAACAAATGTCCTTATACACATTAAGACAGAACTCAGAGTTCTCAATAATCTGACAACACCAAAAAAGACCTAGTGAGTGCCTACTCAGTTATGATAAATAGTATAGTGAACTGTGTCTTTAGTAGGTTTTATCTGATGCTATGTGATTAACCCCAAGTTAGAATACTTTAAAAGATGCAGATCAGGGAATAATAATTAAAAATATGCCTGAAAAGAAAATAAAACTATGTACACAGATTACAAGGTAAAACTTCATCAGTTTGTTTTCTTCTCTCTTTCTCTCTATCTATATATAATATGGGTACAATATATGCAAAATAGTATAATAATTTTATATGATACATAAAATAGATATATCACATGTGCATGTATGACACATATATTTCATACATATATACAAACAGAACTAGAACTGGTAAGAGGGAGGGGACATATGTATACCTATGGCTGATTCATGTTGCTATTTGACAGAAAAAACAAAATTCTATAAAACAATTATCCTTCAATTTAAAAATGAATAAAAATTTAAAAAAGTTTCTCTCTCTGTAGATATAATATATATATATATATATATATATATATATATATATATATATATATATATAGCAAGTCTTTTTCACCTGCAAAGAGCAATGCCATTTTCCATTTAGCTATCATACTCATATGGTGATTGGATTAATAGTCTGAAATGGGTCTCCAAGATTGATAGGATCAAAGGAGAGAAAATACCCTCGTAAGAATGCTCAAGCGCTTCTAACATGTGAGCAGTCATCTTTCCAGACAATCCCATGTGAGGTGAAAATGAAGGAAGATGAAAACAGAAGAATCCAGGATGGAGGCAATAGCAGGGCGGAAGCGAGAAAAGCAAAGTGGTCCCTCCTTAAAGGCTCTGTTTGTATAACTGTGGCTGCTCTTATCCTCTCCTTTACCCCATGGACACCCTGATGTCCTGCCTCATTTTTATTTTTCCAGTTGTGGAATTTTCTGTTGGCCTTTGATACCATGTGAATAAAGGAGTTCAGCCCAGGCCAATACAAACTTATTCATAGGACTGTCTCACTTTCGCAACTCCCCCACCAGCCTGCCTTCTAATGGCTTCAGTAATTCGGATTTAAATCATGCTAAATCCCATCTCCTCTTCTACTTGCTCTTAATGATTAATCTGCTCCTCTGCCAAGAAAAGATGACACTCCTTGTCATACTTCCAGTTCCTGTGGTCAAAATTAATTAATTCAACCAATATTTATTAAGCATCACTATGAGGTAGGCAGTAAGCAAACAATGAAATTTCCCCTGCCTCCACAGTCCTCTATAAAAACACAGAAAGGATAACTCTTCTCCTCTGGACTTAGAATTATATATTCTTATAGGAGCTGAACTGAAAAAACCATTTAATGCATTTAAAATTATGTACGTTAAAACTGTTTAATTCATCAAAGTACCTAGCAAGCTATACTGGTTGGTAACTATTTATTTTACCAAACTTTAAATGGAAAGATTTTTATTCTTGGGAAAGAAAATTACTTTATTTTTCATTATGTCTTCACCCAGGTCTGAAGCTATCAGAATTAGCTTTTGGATTCATTCAATCACAAAAAGGAAGTTGATTATAGTGCACTCAAATAGGCAATCAGATTTTTCTAGCAAATAAGTACAATGGAAACAAGTTCTCATCTAACTGTGGAAACCGTGATCTCATGCCCAAATTTTAGGGAAATGAAGCTTATGTCTAATTATCATTAATATCTGTAATTATTATTCCTTATTTGTTAAACTTGCACCTGTAAAGGACAAATCTAAGATATCAGCCTTTTATAGCTTTTTAAAATTAGAGTATAGGTGTTTACAGTGTTGTGTTGGTTGCAGCTGTACAGCAAAGTGAATTAGTTATATAGATATATATGTCCACTCTTTTTTATGACCAATATAGGTCATTACAGAGTACTGAGTAGAGTTCCTCGTGCTATACAATGGGTCCTTATCAGTTAATCTGTTTTATTTATAGAAGTGTGTATGTATCAACCTAAATCTCCCAATTTATCCCTCCTTTCTCCTCTGGTAACCATAAGTTTGTTTTCTACATAGGTGACTCAATTTCCATGTTTAAATAGGTTCATCTGCATCATTTCTTTCAGTTCAGTTCAGTTCAGTCACTCAGTCATGTCTGACTCCTTGCGACCCCATGAATCGCAGCACAACAGGCCTCCCTGTCCATCACCAACTCCCGGAGTTCACTCAGACTCATGTCCATCGAGTCAATGATGCCATCCAGCCATCTCATCCTCTGTCGTCCCCTTCTCCTCCTGCCCCCGAGCCCTCCCAGCATCAGAGTCTTTTCCAATGAGTCAACTCTGCATGAGGTGGCCAAAGTACTGGAGTTTCAGCTTTAGCATCATTCCTTCCAAAGAAATCCCAGGGCTGATCTCCTTCAGAATGGACTGGTTGGATCCCCTTGCAGTCCAAGGGACTCTCAAGAGTCTTCTCCAACACCACAGTTCAAAAGCATCCATTCTTTGGCACTCAGCCTTCTTCACAGTCCAACTCTCACATCCATACATGACTACTGGAAAAACCTTAGCCATGACTAGACGGACCTTAGTCAGCAAAGTAATGTCTCTGCTTTTGAATGTGCTATCTAGGTTGGTCATAACTTTTCTTCCAAGGAGTAAGCATCTTTTAATTTCATGGCTGCAGTCACCATCTGCAGTGATTTTAGACTCTACATGTTAGTGACATCATCTGATATTTGTCTTTCTCTGTCTGACTTACGGAGTTTTTAAAAAATAATTTGGAAAACAATAGGTCTTTTGTCAAGGTCTTGTTATTTCAGGTAATTAGGTTTTTTCCAAACTTGTCTTTATTATTCTTTCTTATCATATTTTATAATGCAAAAACAACCACAGCTTTATCCGTATTTGTATACATCCCCTTCTGTGTTAAGGAAAAAGTTGTATAAGCTCGCAAAAGATGAGCATGCTCTAGTTCTCATATTTTTTTTTGTTTGGATGGCTTTGCTCTGTATTTATTATTGCTCAGTTGGGTAAATTTAAAACTATCACAGTGTTTTGTAGAAAAGTATTTCTAGATAAATTAAATCTTTAAGAAATCCCCCACATCTCACATTGGCCAAGCTAGACTTACTGGCATGAAGGGTACTCAGCTTCCTGCCTCTGACCCATAATTTTATATGTGAAAGTCATCATCGAAGCTTGCAAGACCAGTTGTATTGAGCAGGTCCAGATACCAAACCTCCCCTCTGTGATTTCAAACAGTCAACAGCTGCTCAGCCTGTTCTTCCCATCACTGTTCATGATTGCGTTAGAAAAAAATCCACCTTAAAAAAAATAAATTGTGAAAACTGAGAACAGCAAAGCAACCAGTGGCAACGAAGAGACACGATGCCATTATCAAGCTCAGCTCATTTTCTTGGGCTCTTGCCCAATGGGACTAAATTCCCTTTACAGCAGGGGATGGTTTCAGCTGACCTGCTGTGAATACCCCAAGTGAGTCACTGCCGTTAACTCCATGAGCGCCATTTGCTGTCCACTTGGACATTTCTGAACAGCTGCTGGGCTCCGGTGCCAACTCCTAACTGGAAATATGGCTGGTCTGACTCAGTTTCAGAAGGGGGAAAGAGGCAGGAAGAGGGAGGGAGAGGATGAGAGAGAAAACACACATGCCTCCTCTCAAAAAAAGACTGACAATTCTGTTTTTTCCTCCATTGATCATGGTGCAAATGCATTTTGAAGAAGTAAGAGTGCTAAATCCAGCTTGTCACCTTCTCTGTTTTGTCTTCTATTATTTTACTCATGAAGTTGGGTTAGGGTTTTATATTGAAATTATTTGTTGATGTGGAAACTTGCAGCCTGTAAGATGTCACTCCATTCCCACTTTTTTAGACATATTCATCATATTATTTTCCAAACACAAAAGTGAATATTTCCTTTACTTTAAAAATATTCTTTCATAAAACTGAAAGTCCATTTTGACTCAATCAACAACTTTTTTTTGGAGCATTTGCTAGAACAGCCTTCTGGACTAGACATTAACAAGGATCCTGAGAAACATCAGACATGATCCCAAGATTCAAGAATTTGTAATAAAATGAAGAGAAGAGGCCTGTTTAAATAGATGGTCCAGGAACAATATAAGGGAGAGTTCATAAAAGTGCCAGGTGCCTGGTACAGCTACCAGGGGCTGTAGGAACTCAGAGAAGGGCTCTGGGCTGGTGGTTTTAAATCTGGAATGATGGTAACTGATACTAACAACTGAAATTGAATTCACTTTATAAACATGGGCTATGTGTCATAGCTGGGCATGCAGCCTCAGTGTCTAACTTAAAGGCTGAAATATGCTCACAGGACCCCAACAGTTCATTCCCGGGGAAGTCTGTGATTTGTGTGTGCATCGTTCTGGGCACAAATACATGTATACATTTTTCAAAAACTCTTGTATAACCAGAAACACCAAAGAGGTGCCAGGATACTTGTTCTCTTGAGAATATTTATCTACCATCTTGTGGGCAGTGAATAAACAGCAATCTAGGTTTCTGGGGGCTTATCAAGACTTAGAAAGTAGATTAACAGGATACCAAGGGTTGTTTTACTTTGAAAACTCCCCCTACCCAACTATGTTCATTTCTTGAAAGGAGATTTCAGAGGGGACTACAATAGGCTATTTCTTAACCTTCTTTTACGATGATGAGGTACCTATAGACTTACAGAATTTTTGAAACAATTTCAGCACTTACAAATCTTTCCCCTGGGTGGTAAAAGTAGAAATGTTTTTCAAAGATCATTTGTGCTTTGAGTTAATTTACCTGTCACCATGTCATGTGGTGAGTGTTGGCTCATCAGTAAAGAATCTGCCTGCCAATTCAGGAGACACAAGAGATGTGAGCTCTATATCATGGTCAGGAAGATCCCCTGTGGTCGGAAGCGGCAACTCACTCTAGTAGTCTTGCCTGGAAAATTCCATGGACAGAGCAGCCTGGTGGGTTACTGTCCATGGGGTCACAAAGCATCGGACAGGACTGAGCAACCAACAGTAACACACACTATGTCATTTACTCCAATTCACCCCAGATTTGGGTAAAAAGAGCTTGTTCTCAAAATGCTAGGATAATGCTTGTTAACTGAATAAGTATACGTAATTAATCTCAAAGTACTTGATTGTGATGTGACCACAAATTCAATATGGAAAAAATAAGCCTGAAGTTTTAATCCTGAGGAGGCTTGCAAATATTAGAAAATAATAAATCCAAAAGAGCATTTTGGTTTGGGGTCCTGAAACCAACTACCAGTTTTCCCTGTAATTTCCTAATTTATGTCTAAGGCTGCTAGAATAATTAACGAACTATTTTCAGTTTTCCCTAGGAGCAAAAAAAAAAAAAAAAAAAAATCACACATAATTAAAACATCACCCTTATCTAGAATTTCATATAATCAAGTCTGTCTTAAACCTTATCTATGGGCTCGATGGGGATAAAAGAGCTTTTCTCCAAATTGGGAGCCACGCCAGAAGGGCAGACACTTTGAAGGGAACTAAGACTTCTGCAGCGAATATGGACAGTGAGTGGTACTACAAGTCAATTCATGAGTAATTTTGCTTTAATACTGTGGTACAGTGGTCAACCCAGAAGCAGAGAGACAAGAAGGAGAAATAAGGAAGGTGGGTTCTGTGGAAAAATGGATGAAGACCTAATTATATGTGAGTGAGGGAAAGTTAAGAGGAAATTCCAAAAGGAAGATAACAATTGACCCTGGGTTCTCAGAGTGCCCTTGCTCTGTCGTTTTGGGCAGGGAGTGAGAGGGAATCTTAGCCAACAAGAGCAATATTCATCCAATAAATATTTACTGAAGTGCTTATTATAAGCCAGGCGTTCTTCTGAGTAGTGGAGATACTATTGTGAACCAAACCAACTCTTCGGTACTACTATCCTCACATTTCAATGTGGAAAATATATAATAATTATATATATATATATACAAAATAAAATACACATCTGTATTATAAAGTCAAGTAGACATAATCTAATGTCTGTGATATAATAAGTCTGTCATATAATCATAATATAAAAAGTCAAATGGCTAATGTGAAAAATAACACAGGGTAATGTGATGTTAATTGCAAGTATGTGGCACTGAGAACGTGCAGGTGACTTTCACATCTCAACAAGATTTTCTTGTTCTTAGAGCATACTGTGCTTGGTGGGAGTGGGGCTAGGACAGGAGTGATAAAATTTCTAGAGAGGAGGCACAACAATCCAGACTTCAAATTTCATATGATCTTATACACTCTGCTAAGAAATCTCATTTTTCTTCTGTAAACAAATCAGGAGCCAAGGAAGAATCCTTAAGCAGGGAAATGACATGACATTGTTTGCATATATTAATAGATCAGTTTCACAACAGAAAGTGGCTTTGGGGTGAACAACTCCAGAGATAGGGGGGTCTCAGTTAGGAAGCTAGTGGTTTCTGTACTATGAGTTTAGTTGGGAGGATTAAATGCAGGCCTCAGTGAATCTGGTAGTCTGAGCTTTAGATAGATGGAATTCTAGACCAGATGACCACTGTGAATAGTTAACCCAGTTAACTTTCCTGGTGGAAATGGATTGAGCAGTTTCTCTTCGCTCCACTCTACCTGTTTGGATTCCTTGCTCTGGTAATAGCAGAGCAGTCTCTGTTGTACAAACTGTGTCACAATTAACAATTATGCATTCTGGAAAAAATATAAAAATATCAATTACTGAAGATATTGGAAAGACATAAAATGACACAAAGTGAAGGCAGAGACTGAGAGGCAGTGATATTCGGAAGAAGGAAATAATAACAGATAAGTTTTCTTCTTGCAACTGTTTTGTTGTTACTGTTTGTTTTGCCAGATAGGAAGGCTCAGTCTGGCAATTAAAACTTGGATAAGAAGCAATAGTTTTTCAGACTTGAAGAGCCCAAAGACCTATTTTGGGGAGACCAAATGAAGGGAGATAGCCAGATAATTATATATAAGATTTTATGCTTAAGTTCTATGTCTATGAATTACCCTTGAAATATGCATGCATAAAGAAGATTCCAGATAGTTCAGGTGAAGCTAAAGGAAGTAAACAGAGATTTTAGCTGCTGCCCACCACAGGATGGCAAAATTAGAATTCGATTCTAACCAAATTAACTGCTTACTCAAAGCAAAAGAATCAATGATCTTTGGAGGGATATAACTGGAGAATCCAGTGTCCCAAAAACATATTTTTACAATGTTCAGTTTTATTAGGCATACAGACAAACTTACTAAAAGTACAAAGAAACATAACAGAAACCCTAGAGAAAAGACAAAATGGAATTTGGTTTCAAAATGACCCATACATTAGAATTGGCAAACAGGGATTTTAAAGTAAATATTTTAATTATCATCCAAAATATGAAGAAAATATATGTGTAATAAATTAAAAGTGCTAAATAGAAACTATAAATAATAGCAAAGTAAAACTGAAAAATGTAATACCTGAAGAAAAAAATTAACTGGATGGGCTTAACAACTAGGAAATGACACAGGAAAAATCAGTGAACTTGTAAATAAATACAGTTATAAAGTCTGAAGAACATGGAGAAAAAAGATTGGCCTGTGGGACAACATCAAAAGTCCTGATATATGTATAAGTTGAATCCTAGAAACAATAGGGCATAAAGAAATATTTGAAGTAATAATAACTAAAAGTTTCCTAAGTTTGGTGAGATAATTCTAGGTTCAAGAAGCTCAGCAAACTCAGTCAAGATACATAGAAAATCATAGTGAGGCCTATACCATTAAAGAAAACCAAAGATTGAAAAAAGTTATTGAAGCAGTCAGAGAAAATGACATGTTATATCCAGTGAAACAATAGTATAAGTAGCTGATAACTTCTCATCAGAAACTACGGAAGCCAAAAGGCGATTAATCAATTTGTTGAAATGATAAAAGCAAAACACTTTCAAAAAGTTAAAATTCTATATCTAATAAAAAGAATCTTCAAGAATGAAAGCAAAATAAACCCATTTTCAATTAAATAAAAATTAAGAAAATTTATTGTCAGCAATCTGCACTACAAGATATGCCTTAAGGAGCTCTTCAGACTAAGAAAATTGACGCTAAGTACAAATTGACTCTTCAGAGAAAAAAATGAAGAGCACTAGGAAGAGGAAATGTGGGTAAATAAAAAGCAAAAAAAATGACAATTTTGTACTATGAGATTTATGAAGCATGTAGGTGATGAAGCTGAAGTTCCAATACTTTGGCCACCTGATGCGAAGAGCTGACTCATTGGAAAAGACCCTGATGCTGAGAAAGACTGAAGGTGAAAGGAGAAGGGGATGACAGAGGATGAGATGGTTGGACAGCATTCACCAACTCAGTGGACAAGAGTTGAGCAAACTCTAGGAGACAGTGGAGGACAGAGGAGTCTGGTGTGCTGCAGTCCACCAAAGTCTGCAGTCTGGTCGCAAAGAGCCGGACACGACTTGCAACTGAACAACAATAACAATGGTATTTATGCCAGTTTGGGCATAAAGGATAGGAAACATGGAACTATGTAATTGCTAAGTTTGTGCGTTTACATGAAGTGATATGATATTAACTCTAAGTGGACTGCTAAAATTAAAAAATATATAGTCAGTCCTTAGAGCCACAGCTAAAAATTAATGCAAAGTGGTGTAGCTACAAAACCAATATAGACAGCCCCTGATTTATAATGCTTCAAGCTCTGATTTTGCAACCTTAGGATGTTGTGAAAGTGATATGCCTTCAGTAGAAACCATACTTCAAATTTTGAATTTTTATCTTTTCCCAGGCTAACAATATGTGGTATGATAGTCCCTTGTGATTCTGAGCAGCAGTGGCAATCCACAGCTCCCAGTCAGCCACATAATCATGGGGGTAAACAACCAATACTCTTACAACCATTCTGTACCATTGCTTTTCACTTTCAATGTGGTATTTATTAAATTATATGAGATATTCACCAGTTAGTAGTAAAATTGGCTTTGTGTTAGATCATTTTGCCCAACTGTAGGATATTTAAGGTAGGCTAGGCTAGGCTAGGATGGCCACAACTGGGACCCTTTTGTCCCTGATCTCCTCCTGACGCAGACAACTGGCCAGAGTACCCCAACCGGATAAGGAACAAGAGACTTTATTGACCTCTCTCCCTTTCCCTGTCTTTCCTCTCCTTAACCCTTCCTATCCTTCCACATTTTTCTAGTCCCCCGGTCCTGGACGCAGGAATCTGGTCGAAGGGCCTCAGCCTGAGCTGAGGATTGGAGACTCATCACCTCCTCTTGGCAGAGAACTCGAATTCCGGTCTCATTTCTGGTAGGGCTGAGTTCCAGTCCTCCCTTCTCTGGAGGCCCAGGGTAAAGTCCCATAATGCCTGGGTATCTGCAGGCGGCAGGAGACATCTCTAAGGCCACCCTTTCAGCCCCCCTCTCCCGCCTCCTCCCCCTTCTTCTTTCAACCTGGCTTCCTTTCCTCCCTTTGAAATCTTTGAAGCTGTTAGTACTTGGATCCAAAGTCCTGTGTCTCTATAGGAGGTTTTCTGAGAGACTGTATTCTTGTATTTAAGGGAGTGTCTCATGAGGACTGCCAGGTTTATATGCGTGTGTTTTAACTCTGTGTTCTGTGTTGTGATTTTTGATGGTCATTTTGCTTTGTCTGGCCACCATTTGGTTTAGACCTGCCACCATTTTGTCAGAACTTGATTTTCCTTCCCTGTGCCTTGAGACCAGGGCTCTCAGGAACACTTATCTAGACCATCTCTTGCTCCTGAGACTGAGCGAAAAGGGGAAAAAGACTTGAAAATTTTATTTATTTCAACTGTTTTTTTCTAATAAACTAGTAAATTTTATACTGTAATATCTAATTCATGACTAAACTTAGAAGATGAAGCTAGATCTTGCACTGTGTCTATCTAAATGTCTTGGTATGTCTTTGTCTCTGGGTAATATTTTTGAGGTTAATTTATAAATGAGCTCTATTTATTTGGCTTAAAAAAAGGTAAGCACTTACAAATCAAATAATTCTAAATTAAACAATAAATTCCAGGTTCATGTGAACTGGGAAATATTCAGTATTAAATACCTGATATTAATGTTTGTTTGTTGACCTATCTAATATAGACATGCCTTAGAGTAACTAACATTAAGTAGAATATTTTCATTGTACCTAGGTCAGTACTCTTGTCTGGAAAATCCCATGGACGGAGGAGACTCGTGGGCTGCAGTCCATGGGGTTGCTAAGAGTCGAGCGACAGAGGGACTTCACTTTCACTTTTCACTTTCATGCATTGGAGAAGGAAATGGCAACCCACTCCAGTGTTCTTGCCTGGAGAATCCCAGGGACTGGGGAGCCTGGTGGGCTGCCGTCTATGGGGTCGCACAAAGCTGGACACGACTGAAGTGACTTAGCGGCAGCAGGTTAGGCTAGCCTGAGCCACCTGGGCTTCCCTGGTGGTTCAGACGGTAAGAATCCGCCTGCACTGCAGGAGACCTGGGTTCGAACCCCTGGCTTGGGAAGATCTCCTGGAGAAGGGTAAGGCTACCCGCTCTCGGATCCTAGCCTGGAGAAATCCATGGACAGAGGAACCTGGCAGGCCATACAGTCCATGGGGTCGCAAGGAGTCGGACATGACTGAGCGACTTTCACTTCAGTTCACTTCACTTCAGGCTAAGCTATGATATTTTGTAGGTTAAGTGTATTAACTGCATTTTGGAAAATATTTTAATATTTTCAACTTAAGATGAGTTTAACAGGACATAACCCCGCTGTAATTCAAGGAAGATCTGTAGATGAGTTAAAATGAATTCTAAAACAATATGTAGTTAGCCTAAAACAAAGCAGGAAATATTATTTCCTCCCTGCTGAGTTCATTCACTTCTATTAACTGTACTGCCACTTACAAGATGATGAAAACCAAGCATTTATCATAAGTGAGCATCTCTGTCCCAAGATCCAGATGGTAGAGGTAACACAGAGGTAAAAATGTGAAGCCTGTGGCTAGATAAAGCTTTTTTTTCTAATTTAGGGTGTTAGGAAACTGGAATTTTTTAATATGACAATCCAAATTTAAAGGTCTCCCTTATAAAAGTGAAAATCTGGAATATAGATCCTGAATTCTTATAACAGCATCATCAGAGTAAGCTGCATCGTGGCTCTGCTCCTTAGACTGGACATTTGCCATTCCCTACATACAGCATGACTGCTGAATGAAAAAAACCAGATGAATGAATTATATCCTTAAACCCACTGTTATGAACACTATAAACCTTATAAAGCAATCTGTGTGATGCATTAGTGTTTTTATCGACCCGAGTCACAGCCACCTGAACTGAATTTGCAGTCAACCAGGTCCCTTTTCCCAAGGAAGTTCAACTTAAATAAGTCTCTCTATTTTGTATCTTCGTAGTTGACTTTTCTGAATCTCAGCGCTGACTTTCCTTTCTATCCTTAGTCGATTTCACATCATTGGTTTTAGGCCCTCATCACATCCAGGTGAGATATTCCAGAATCCTGATTCTGTCATCTACCCAAGGGACTTTCCTTCTCTGCCATTTTAGAAATCAAACACTATGCCTTCTGGGTTTTTCAGTTTAGGTGGAACCGATCTTTGGTGATAACTAAGTCCATGTGTAATTAGTGTCATTTTTGAAACAATATGACTTAGGAACATCTCAGAGATGATATTCTATCTTTATCTGAAGCTAGATCAATGTCTAGAGGCATGATTTTATGATTCATATTTTTATTAATGTTTGCTTGTTGACCATAGTAGGCTTTCCTCTTGACACATTTTTCAGTGTCAGAAACACAAAAAATATGAATTGATGGTGGCAGAAAGAGAACATTAGGCCAAACATGAAGGGGAGATGAAGGGCTGGGTTCTGATTAATGCTAGGAATTAGGCAGCCTCTGCGGAACTCTCTGATCCAAAGTTTCATTGCTTTTTGCCCCTGGGAATGTGAGAATCTGGGAATGGTTTGCAAATATTTTCATACCCCTCCCATCTTCGTCATCATAAAGAAGAGCATTCTTTTAGCTCTCTCTTCTTTTTACTGGCACACACTGAAAGAAAAATGCAAGACTTAATATACATCTGGGAAACAAAGGTTGCCACATACACATTCAGACTGTTAAACAGTCTTTGGGAAAATGAACAATTTTGGTTTACATGTGTAAAAAGGTCTTGAATTTATTCCCTTTTATGGTGAGTAACACACTACTTCTCTGCTATGCCTCAGGTTCTGAAATGAGGAAGAAAATACTTTATAATTTAGGAAAAACTGAAGATGACTCAAGCTTAAATTAGTCTTATCATTGTGAATCAATTATCTCCTGCAATAGACAGAAGAGTGAAGAGCCAGCCATCCTTCACTTTCAGTTGGTCCAAGAGGCTCTCCGGGTTAAGGTACAGCATCCCTGAAGGAGGGGTTGTGTCCCAGCTTATATAAAAGAAACAAATAGAAACTAGTTTAGAGGTTTTAGAAATTATGTCTTTGATGTCTAGGAAAATCACCCCAAACAATCAAAACATTATATAACCTTTTTACTGAGATATAAAATCTACCACAGAAACCAGCCACTAAAACTCAAAGGGCGCACCAATCATGGCGGAGATCTTTTAGGAAGAATATGATCAAATGTGAGATAGAACAATAAAACAGCGTGTGTGTGTAACTCTTCTCATCTTCAAAGAACCTTACAAGATTTATCTAGTAAACGCCATCGCTGAGATGGCAGGCTGTGCTCTTCACCTCAGTATGCACAGGATAACCCCAGGAAAGGTGAATGAGCCACCCCAGGACACTCAGTGGGTATCAGAACGGACACAATTTTGGGAGTCTGGATTTCTCACTGTGAACTGAAAGAGACTGCCATGCTTCCTGAAAGCCCCAGTGTCCCAGGTTTCAGTCCAAAGGCCAGCAGATTAGAGGTGCAGGAGCATTGATGATGAAGATGAAGTTTGAAGGTGGTCTTAAGAATTTCTGCTTGCTCAGAGAGGTTGGTCTTTTTATCTCATTTAAACCTTCAACAGAGCGGACAATGCCCACCCACATTTTAGAGAGTGATCTGCTTTTTCTTCATCAGTTTAAACGCCAACCTCATCCAAGAAACACACTTCAAGTTGAAATATAAAATTTATCATACTTACTATCATAAAATGGATAAGCAATTCCAAGAGAATAATTTCAGTTTTTGAATAAGTTGGTATCACTCCTGAACAACGGCTTCTTCAGAATGTAAATCAAGTAATGCCTTTTGGTGGCCTTCCCTGGTGGCTCAGATGGTAAAGAATCTGCCTGCAATGCAAGAGATTTATGTTTGATCTCTGGGTCAGGAAGAGTCCCCTGGAGAAGAGAATGGCTACACACTACAATATTCTTGTCTGGAGAATTTCATGGCCTGAGAAATCCTGGCGGGTGACAATCCATGGGGTCACAAAGTGACTTTGAAGCTAACATGTCCACTTTTCACTTTTTTCAATGCCTCTTTGTAGAGAGAAAGCTGGATTATGATCAAGGTTACTGTTACTACTATGGGTTATGATAGGGAATAGGAATTATGAAAAAAATTTGAGACATTCGTGTCATTCTGCGGAAGCTTCTGGGGTCGCTATGAGGCTGCTTGAGGTCTTTGTGCAAACATATCTTGTAATGACTGTTGGCAAGATGAATTTCACCGTTTAACCATAGTACATGAGGTCTGCTTTTGTGCGGCCTGTGTCTGCCACCATACCGTCTATTAAATATGACCTTAGACTGTGTTGTAGTCTGAATCTGGTTACACTCTAGTGAGGATGCAATTTAATGATGTGCCACTTATGTCAGAAAAAGTTGATTACACTGATATACAGGCCGAATATAATAGTGTAAACGCAATGGAATCTGTCTTTTAAAGTTAGGCAGGAATTTGCCCTATTTTTAAAGGTATACTGGACATATAAGCCACCTATCCTAGGATTCTATTGTAGGGTCTTCAACTAAAACACCAAAAAATTATTCCTTGTGTCAAAGCAAAGTCGATGGAATTTAAGTAAATTCATCGTTTCATTCTGTTATGAATGCAAGGAAACTTAATGTATTTTCTTCTGTTATTATAACATAATAACTTTTAAGAATATGACGGATTACAGAATTCGGGGGTTAAGACTTACAAGTAGACTATTTTTCCTGTTGAACATAAAGTGATTTTAAGTCCCAACAAGCAGAAGAGACAATTTGCAGCTCACCTAAACGTGTTTCTCACAGCTTTCCATTTCCCCGGCATCTTTCAGCCCGTGGACCTTCACAATAAAAGCTGTTTTCCCTTTCACAACCATTGCTGGGGTGTGGGAGTGAAGAAAGGGAAGAGCCCTGTCAGCCAGGGCCAAACCAGTCCTAGGGATCATGTGGTCAACCCTCACTTCCACCCACCAAAACCACCGCCAATAGAAAGAATGCATCAGTACCTCCCACTTGGGTACCGCATTTATTTTCAATAGGATTAATTCACACCCCCTTACTTAAAACTCTCGTTCTATGTTTATGTGCCAATAAAATAAAGCGAGGCAAAACACACACACACACACACACACACACACACACACACACATAGTGTGAGGTCATCATCATGTAAGGGGATTGTGGCTAAAAGAAAAGATTTAGTAATTTGCATACAGACACATCACATATGAGTGACAGAGTAGGATTGGGAAAAAAACCCTCTTCCATATCTAACAGTCTTTCCAGATTCCACAGCATCCGTAAGATCTGTGATCTGTGGGGTGTCTCTGCCTCTTCCCCCACTTCCTGCTTACTCATCCTCCTCCATCGAGGCTGCAATTTAGCCCATTTTCCTCTGACCAACCCAGATGGCATGGGTTTGCAGAGGAGAAACGCATTGTTTGGTTTCTCTTTCCAATCCATCCTGAAAAGCTGTACCACATACGCTGAGGCAAAGAGCAAAGTAATCCATTCCCCTTCCCACTCATCATACGTGGATCCTATCTTCCCTTTTACCCGCGCAGCAAGGATGCACAAGAAATATGTAATCCACTGTAGCCCTTCATTTTATCTCATATGTGGCGGTTTTAGTCACTAAGTTGTGTCTAACTTTTGCAGTCCTATGGACTGTAGCCACCAGGCTTCTTTTGTACCTATCTATATATTCCTGGGACATCTCATGTTTATTCAATGATAATTTCTTTTCTTGTTGTTGTTTTTGTTTTGTTTTCTGATGTTTCCACAAGTTACCCATCTAATTGAAGGGTTTTTTTTTTTTTTTCCAGAATTCCAAGACTGTCTGTGGAAAACTGAGGATGTATTCACACGTAACATACAATAACTGTACTCAGGTGTTAAAACTGTTGGACCAGCTCTTCTTCTTCACTCTGTACCTACCCTTTGCTGCTGTTGCTGTTTGCCTCTAAATCACGACCTACTCTTTGTGACCCCATGAACTGTAGCCTGGACTGCCAGGCTCCTCTCTCCAGGGGAATTCCCAGGCAAGAATACTGGAGTAGGTTGCCATTTCCTTCTCTAGGAGATCTTCCTGATCCAGAGATCCAACCTGCATCTCCTGCTTGGCAGGTAGGTTCTCAGGTTCTTTTCCTGAGCCACCGGGGAAGCCCCTATACCTACCCTTTACCACAATGAAATTGATCTTTTTTTTTTTTTTGTCTCCGAACACTTCTAAACAGCTAAAGATACTTTCACTTCTAAACCCTGTTAATCACATGGACCAAACATTCCACCGCAGCAGCAAAAGAGATGTCAAGTAGCTTCATGTATTTTAAAAGGCCAAAGAAGATCAGTTAATTTTTTTTTTTTCTCTTTTAAGCATGCAGCCACAGTTTTCTCAAGGAGTCCACAATTTTTATTTGAAACTGTATTTCCTTCTTGGGACACAAATCACACGGAAATATGAAGATCATTTTCCTGGCTTGTCCTCTGTGCACAATACCCTACTTAATCCTGGGATGGATTGAAGACCTAACTAAATACCACCCCCCGCCCCTGCCCCATTCATGTTGAGTACACACCCTCCAAGCTCCCCAAACCAGTTAGGCATTATGGAGGGAGTTCTGCCATGCAAATATTTTCCCAGTTGCTCTGTCTTGGCCACACCCACAAAACAAATGAAAAATGTTCTAGAGCCTACCGGGTGGTCAAATACAGCTCTGCTTCCAGCCTCTCCTGAGTCAGGCACACATTTGGCCTGAAGCTGTTTTGTTGTTTTGTACAAATGGAAGCCACTCAACTGCTTTCACACCTTATTTTAATGTCTTATTATTTCAAAGGGATCTCTGTTCTTATTGACATTAATTACCCATCAAGTTCAAAGGCTCTCCTGATTGTGAAACTCCTTCTAAGGCCTCGCCGATTAATCCAGCTTGTTGGTAAATTAGAAGTATATTCGTGACCTGCTTTAATGAAGGAAATTTTATTATTGCTTTCCTAATATCCTTAATTATCACCTTGAAATCACATTAATATTTTTCTAATCTCTGTTAAGAAGCTATGGGCTCACTCACTATTAGGTGAGCATTTAATGTTTGCTCTAATCTGGTTCTAAATCATCTTTTCAACCTCAAGGTTAACCCCTTGATTTTTCACCACCCCTCTTTGTAGTCCCTCCCCCCACTCAAAGCCTCAGGTCTAACCAAATACGTTTACACTTTGATGTCTGGAAATGACCTGCGCTTCTATTAGTCTCTCTGCCTTTACTCTGCTAGCAATAATGGTTTTCACAGAAACTATTGCAATGAAGCTTCTTTCTCTACATTCTTCCTACCCCGTTCCTCTGAGGTCACCCTGATCACTCTGTTCTCAGATCGCAAAATTACCGTGGCCTCTGCCACACATGGCAGTTGCCACAAAGTCAGTTAAAACTTGGTATTTATCTCTAGATTTGGGTTCCATTGCTAGATTGCAAACTTCGAGAAAGGGAGATTTGCTCTTCTACAGATAGGAGAACTGGATCTGGAGTCTAAAAAACTGGCAGTGGTAAGTAGTTGAAGCTATCTTTTTTTCAGCTCTGTGCTCCTGCGTTATTCAACTTGTGTTCCTTCTGGTCTCAGTTGCTCACTCATCAACTGGAGAAAATGCTTGTCTGTTTACCTGAAAGAAAAAAGCCCTGGGTCATCCTTGACTCGCCACTGTCTCTCCCTCCTAAGTCTAATTCTGCCAGCCTCTCCTCTATAGCACATCTTGGATAAAACCACGTTACTCCACCTTCAATATGCCCACTTTGGTCCAAGCCCCATCAAATGTCACCTGGATGGCTGCTACGGTCACCCTGCTTCTACCCTCCCAGCCTTGCCTGATGCTTCCTGCAGTCTCTTTCCACGTGACCTTTTAAAGCCTATGCCGGACAGTGTCACTGCTCTGCTCAGAAATAGAAGCTCAGTCACAGTTATAGAAAACAAACTTATGGTTACCAGGTGGGAAATAGGGGAAGGGATAAAATCAGGATATGGGGGCTGACATATACATAAAATCATTGCAGATGGTGACTGCAGTCGTGAAATTAAAAGACACTTGCTCCTTGGAAGAAAAGCTACGACAAAGCTAGATAACATATTTAAAAGCAGAGACATTACTTTGCGAACAAAAGTCCATCTAGCCAAAGCTATGGTTTTTCCAGTAGTCATGTATGGATGTGAGAGTAGGACCAGAAAGAAAACTGAGCACTGAAGAACTGATGCTTTTGAACTGTGATGTTGGAGAAAAATCTTGAGAGTCCCTTGACTGCAAGGAGATCAAACCAGTCAATCCTAAAACAAATCAGTCCTGAATATTCATTGGAAGGACTGATGCTGAAGCTGAAGCTCCAATAGTTTGGCCACCTGATGTGAAGAACTGACTCATTTGAAAAGACCCTGAAGCTAGGAAGGGTTGAAGGCAAGAGGAGAAGATGACAGAGAATGAGATGGTTGAATGGCATCACCGACTCAATGGACAGGAGTTTGAGCAAGCTCCGGGACTTGGTGAAGGATAGAGAAGCCTGGAGTGCTGTAGTCCATGAGATCGCAAAGAGTCAGAGGCGACTGTCAGACTGAATTGAACTGATATATAAAACAAATGACTAATAAGGGCCTATTGAATAGCACAAGGAACTCTTCTCGATACTTTATAGTGGCCTATTTGAATGTGTTCATGTGTGCGTGTTCAGTCATGTCCGACTGTGTCTCCACAGACTGTAGCCCGCCAAGCTCCTCTGTCCACGGAATTCTCCAGGAAAGAATACTGGAGTGAGTTGCCGTTCCTTCACCAGAGGATCTTCCCGACCCAGGGACTGAACCTGAGTCTCTGGGGTCTCCTGCATTGGCAGGGAGACTCTTTACCACAGCACCACCTGGGAATAGAAGCTAAAAAGGAGTGGGTGTATGTGTAAGTATAACTGATTCACTTTTCTGTACAGCAGAGACTAACAGAACCTTGAAAATCAACTATATTCCAATTAAAAAAATATTTAGCTTTAAGAAACAGTAAATAAATATGACTTAATTGGGGATTAAAAAAAAAAGAAAAGAAAACTCACCAAAGCCCTGGATCTCACTTGGAATGAAAGGCAAAGTCCTTACGAAGGCTCCTCTGAGCCTGCACCCTTCTGCTTTGCTCTAGAATTCTGCTCCTGCCTTTGCTTCCTTCCTGGTTCTGGAACATGCCAAGCAGGCTCCTACTCAGAGCTCAGGCTGCTTCTTCCTCCTTCTGGCGTGGCCCTTCTCACGTAGCTGCATGGATCCCTTCCTCACTTCTTTCAGGTCTCTCTCTGCGTCTTCAGGCCACTTTGTCAGAGAGGACTTTTCAGTGGACCTCTCCTGTAAAAGCACCCTCATCCATACCTGCTTTCTTTTTTAATCGCACATTGATTCCTTTTTCATTTTTAAGCATATTATTTTATTTCATTGAACCCTTACAGTAGCTTTTTGAGGTAGGTGTTGTTATCCCTATATTATAGGTCAAGAAATTGAGCTGTAGCAACGAAGGAAACAGCAACCCACTCCAGTATTCTTGCCTGGAAAATCCCATGGATGGAGGAGCCTGGCAGGCTGCAGTCTATGGGGTCACAGAGAGTCGGACACGAACTGAGTGACTTCACTCACTCACTCGAAGTGATACAAGTTGTACTTTTAGTTACACAACGATAAACAATAAAACTGCAGACAGAACCTTATTTTATCAGATTCTAGAATCTACACAAGAACCAGTGAGACTCTTAGGGTTTTTTTTAATTGGACTGTAATTGCTTTACAATGTTGTGTTAGTTTCTGCTGTACAGCGAAGTGAATCAGCTGTGAAAGAAACTGAAAGTGATGTTGCTCAGTTGTGTCTGACTCTTTGCGACCCCATGGACTGTAGCCTACCAGGCTCCTCCGTTCATGGGATTTTTCAGGCAAGAGTACTGGAGTGGGCTGCCATTTCCTTCTCCAGGGGATCTTCCCGACCCAGGGATGGAACGTGGGTCTCCTGCATTGCAGATAGACGCTTTACCATCTGAGCCACCAGGGAAGCCCACCAAGGAATCAGCTATGCGTGTACATATATCCCCTTCCTGTTGAGCCTCCCCCCTGCTCCCTCATTCCATCCCTTCAGGTCATCACGGAACACCAGAGTTCACTACGCCATACAGCAGCTTCCCACCAGCTGTGGGTCATACTCACGGCAATGTGTATTTGTCAACGCTCCTCTCCGAATTCGTCTCACCCTCCCCTTCCGCTCCCGTGTCCACACGGCCGTTTCTCTATTCCTGCCTGGCAAGCAGGCTCACCTGTCACATCTTTCTAGATTCCGTTTGTTGTTGTTGTTCAGTCACCAAGTTGTGTCCGCATGGACGGCAACACACCAGACTTCCTGGATTCTATACATATTCATTAATATGTGATAGTTTCTTTTCCTTTTAGCTTATTTCACTCTGCATGACAGACTCTAAGTCTACCTGCATCACTAGTCGCATTTCTTATTTCACCCCTCGTCAGAACTTAACGTCACTGATGACATATATTTATGTGTTTATGTATATTGTCTCTGTGAATCCTCTATTAGAACATTAGCCTTGTTTTATTTACTGCTATATATCCCCAGACCCTTGATGAGTACCTGGAACATAGTAGGGGCTCAATAAATGCCCATTAAGTGACTGAACAAATGAGTAAGTATAGGTGTGGCTACAGTTTGGATCCATGGCTCTCCATCTTGGCTGCCCATTAAAATCCAGTGGGGAATTTTAAGGAATATCCATGTCCAGACCACACCCTAGGCCATTTAAATCAAAATTTCTTGGAGTGGTGCCCAAGGCCTGATACCTTTTAAACACTCCCTAGATGTTTCCACTGTATAAACAAGATTGAAAAACCATCATTCTGGAGCAGATAAAATAGTGTTTGTGTTCTAATGGTCTCTGCGTTCCTGGCTAGCTCCTCACTAGCTAAGCGCCTTGTACATTTCAATTACTTAATAAAGACTTCCTGAGCGGTAATTTAAGAAATGCCACATTTAGTGCCTAGAATAGTTTTTGCTCTGGGAAAATCTCAATACTATTTAGTTTGGTTGGATTTAGACCTGTGTCTTGCTTAGAAAAAGATGACTGGAGAGTGGAACCACAAGCAAGGAGTGGTTGCTTCCTACCAAGTACTCTGCCAGTTACTAAACATACAGATCCCATTTAGTACTCATATAACCAGGATACTACTTTTGATATGGTAAACCAATGTATTGTTTTTATTCTTTGCAAATTATTTTGACCTGTGGTTACCCACAGGTTGAATCAGAGGCATTTCTTCCTTTAGGTGAAGTCAGATAGATACTGCCTAAACAAAGACAATTTGTTCAACTTGGTGGAGTAAACTAGGTTTGTTGACTTCAGATGAGAAAAGTTTTGAAAGCTAGGTTTGTAGAGAGAAAAAAAGAATTTGATAAATACCCAAAGTTTCCCTTTAATAGAAAAGAGAAAATGCCAGAATGTCAGAATGACCAGCAGGTCCTTCAACTTTTTGTCTCAGGACCCCCTTGCAGTATTACAAATTAGTCTAACCACTCCCTTAATGAGTTTTTGTTTGTTCATTTCAGCTCTTCCCATAGTTACCATCCTTGTAAAATAAAATTAAGACTTTTTTCAAATGTTTACTAAATCTTTTAAAAAATAATAATGTTAAACCCAATGCATGTTAATGTAAATATTTTATGAAAATAATTATATCATCTAAAACAAAAAAGTGGCTTTTAAAAACGTTTTCTGTAAATCTCATTAATGTTTGTTTTAATAAGAGACAGTCATATTTTCATATCTACTTTTGTTTCAATTCATTGGTTTGGTTGGAAGATATAAAGGAAATCTAACTTTACACACATGCATAGTTCAAAAAGGCAAGAGTGTCTTAATAGCTATCCCAGGTTATTGTGGAATTTTTCTTTGATACTACACCTGAACCCAACAAGTGGCAGTTTCTTAAAATTTAGATACATCATAGGATCTGAAAGCATGTCAATAAGTGTTCATTATCTGGCAAATTAAAATCAATTGATTTAGCTTGCACTTTGACTAGATCTTTACTCATGAATGTTTTTGCAATATCATGCATTGGTCTTTTGGAAAATATTAATTCACTAAGCTATGTAGAGCTTCCAAATGTTGACATATTTCATGACTCAATATTTTTAAAATCACATTTGTTAATATCACCACCCATTGCATCAGAAATGTCTTCAAGTATTGGGAAGCCAGTTCACAGTGTTGAGTATAAGATTTCTAAAATTCTAATTTTCACTTGAGAACTCAAATTTTATCACTGGCTATGAAAACTCTCACTTCTAGTGAGAGGCTCACTTTGTTTTCAAGAAAACGTTGTTTAAGAGTCCAAGTCTGAATAGCCAGGGTTTGTCTGTCAATCATTCTTTCAAGTAGAAGTGATGTTCCAAGAAAAAAAGAGTTCATAATGTTCACAATTCAGTGCTGGTCCTTGAGACAACCACTGGGCTCCAGTAAATTGCAGAAGTGCTTTATGTATACTTTCTGTCCTGTTTCATAAAATATTAAAAACATGTGTACTCAAGGGTTGGTATTTAATAGCATTAATAATTTTTATTGCTTCATCAAGGGCATTCTTTAGCTAAATTGACATTTTTTTTTTTTTATTGTGAGTGTGTAGCAGTGAAAAACATGATGAACACTAACAGTGTTTGGTGCCACTGACTTGTTTATTGCTGAAATGATAGCAGTTTTACCCACGGCTGTTTTTTGCAACATTAGTGAAAATGCCAATACATTTTCAAAAGGCAAATGATGTCTTAGTATTTACTAAAATAGTTCTATGTTTCATGAAACCCCTGAAAGGATCTCAGAGCCCTCAGGAGTCCATATACCATGCTTTGCCCTAGAGTAATCAGAAAGATGTAAAGTAACAGAAGCTCCATTCCCAATAGCTTTCAGAAAGAAAGGAAAACCTCTGGTCCCTCTCTGTGGAACTAAAGGAGAAGGGAAATAATTGGCAGGCAAGCCCATCTCTTTCAGCTTCTTAGGACAGAGACATGGCAGGGACATGGTGTTTGAAACAACCACAAGTATGTTATTTCCCCAAGAAAGAAGTCTTGTTTCCATTTCCCCAACAATAACTCAGAAAAACATCAAACTCTCAAGAGAAGCCTGATATTTAACATAGCATGGGATCAAAATGGAGCTGCCCAAATATGATTTAAAATGGCTCATGCAAAACATCATGTTTAATGGTGAAAGATTGAGGGCTTTTCATCTAAGACTGGAATCAAGGGTGTTCCCAGCAAGGATGGCTGTTCTCAGCACTCTTATTCAAGAGAATGTGAGAAGTTCTTGCCACTGCAATAAGGCAAGAACATTTTTTTTTTAATTTATGCAGACTAGAAAGGAAGAAATAAAATGGTCCCTATTTGCAAAGGACATAGACAAGCTCAAGGAGTCTATAAAACAAAAAGAATTAGTAAGGAGTTAATTTAAAAAGGCTGCAGGATATATGATCAACTTACAAAAATTAATTACATATTCTATATTCTAAAAATAAACTTATGGAAACAAAGATTAAAAACATAATACCATTTATAACTGTGTCCAAGAAAATGACATACTTAGGTATAAACTTGAAAATCATGCATAGGATCCAAACGCTGAAAATTACAAAATGATGATTAAAGAAATCAGACAATACCTAAATTAATGGAGAGACAGAATATATCCATGGATGGGAAGATACAATGTGTATTAGTGATGCCAATTCTCCTCAAATGTAGACAAGCTTATTTTAAAACTTATATGAAAAGCCATAGGCCCTACATAGCTCAAAGAACCTTGGCAGAAAAAAATAAAGTGGGAGGAGAGAGTGCTTGATGGTAAGGCTAACTATAGACCTTCAGTAACCGAGACGATGTGGTCTCAAGACAGTGAGGACAGAAATATATGTCAATGTAACCGAACAGAAAGACCAGAAATAAACCCACACAAAGGTGCCCAGATGTTTTTCATAGGCAGTGAATTCTCACTGTAATAAAGCACAAGAACTTGTTGTGGCTGTTCTGTTGCTAAATCATGTCCGACTGTGAGACCCCGTGAACTGCAGCACACAAGGCTTCCCTGTGCTTCACGATCTCCCTGAGTTTGCGCAAACTTGTGTCCATTGAGTCGGTGATGCCATCCAACCATCTGATCCTCTATCACCCCCTTCTCCTCTTGCTCTGTTTTTCCCAGCACAATAACTAATAACACAGTAAACTACATCAAGTATAATTCTGACCGTGAGTGATTTTCTAAAACAAAAAATTGAGATGTAATTCAGTTCAGTTCAGTTCAGTCGCTCAGTCATGTCCGACTCTTCGCAACCCCATGAACTGAGATGTAATTCACACACCGAAAGATCCCCCCCTTTAAAAGTATACAGTTCAGTTGTGTTTAGCATATTCATAAAGTTATGGAACTGTCTCCAGCATCTAATTTCAAAACATTTCAATCACCCCCAAAGAAATCTCATATCCGTTATCCATTAGTGCTAGTCTCCATTTCCCTGCTCCATTGACCCCTGTCAACCACTAATTTACCTCCTCTCTACAGATTTAGCTCCTCTGAGCATTTCATACAAACACAAATGTGTGATAAGTGGCTTTCTGTGTCAGTCTTCTTTCGTGGGTTGGAGAGAGCGCAGGGGGCAAACCAAGGATCCAAAGTGGTTCTAGCGCCCACCACATCCACACTGATACCTTGATGTATCCAGCGGGGATTCTGATGCACCTTGGGGAGAAACCACAAGTTGAACTGAAATCCTCAAAAGACTGACCACGTACTCAGAAGTGACTGAGTTAATTAGATAGAGTGTGTTTTAAACCAGAAGAGACTAAGCTACTCATACTGACTGAGCTTTCTTCTTCCCTTTTCTTGGGGGAATAGGGAAGCTCCAAAACAGAGTGAGATCAGTTATGGAAAATAAGGAACATTCTCTCTTTTTTTTTTTTTCCTGAAAATCTGAGTCATAGCATTTAAGCTCTAGTCTTCTCAGCTCTGAACAATGTCAGGTTCAAGAAGAATAAATTGAGGCTCAGAAATGCTCAGTGATTGCTTAGTGTCACATGCCAATTCAATCTCCTGCCAAATCCTGCACTCTTTCTGAGCAAAAGTCAGTCTCTTGCTAGCAAGATTAATATCACAGTTAAATGCTTTTCCTCTCAATAGAAAGGGTCATATCCTGGACCATCTCACCCAAAACATTGTCTGAAATACTTGTTCTTTAGTTGCTGAGTTGTATCTGATTCTTTGCGATCCCATGAACTGCAGCACACCAGGCTTTCCTGTCCTTCACTATCTCCCAGAGTTTGCTCAAACTCATAGTCATTGAATCGGTGACGCCATCCAACCGTCTCATCCTCTGTCGCCTCCTTCCCCTCCTGCCTTCAATCTCCTCTTGCACTACAGTGTTTGAGGATTTATAAAATAGAACAGGATGAAATTAGACTTTCTGGTGTTCAGAACGGACTTCCCTGGTGGCTCAGATGGTAAAGAATCCATCTTCAGTGTAGGAGACCCAGGTTTGATCCCTGGGTCAGGAAAATCCCTTGGAGAAAGGAATGGCTACCCACTCCAGTATTCTTGCAGGAAGAATTTTTTGTAGAGACGAACCTGGCAGACGACTGTCCATGTGGTTGCAAAGAGTCAGATATGACTGAGCAACTAACATTAATGTTCAGAAGGGTTTCCCAGGTGGCACTAGTGGTAAAGAAACTGCCTGCCAATGCAGGATATGTAAGATCCCTGGGCCGGGAAGATCACTTGGAGGAAGGCAAGGCAACCCACTCCAGTATTCTTGTCTGGAGAATCCCATGAAGAGAGGAGCCTGGCAAGCTACAGTTCATAGGACTGCAAGGAGTCAGACACACTGAAGCAGCTTTGCAAGCATGCATGCATGCCATGTTCAGAAACTCTTTAAATACAAGCTCTCAAACCTGATTCCTACTCAAAACTGAGAGCACATGTTTAAGATTTTTTTTAAATAGTTAAAGAATTCTTTCTATAACTCTTATACATATTATTTTGAAAGTTATAACTAGTAATCAATGAGCAGATTAGGTTTATGCCACTCAATAACCAGCTGTCGTTAAATGAGCATCTATTAGGTACCAGGCCCTGGGCTGAGTGCTCTCCCCGTATTATCTCATTTCATCTTCACAACTACCCCTTGATGGTCGCTGAGTAATAAAACCCAAAATATACCATGAGTCAGCGACAGCCTGATTCTAATCTCTTCTCCTGGCCTCCAAGTCCACGTTCTTAAACGATACACCATTCTGCCAACAGAATATTGAATCCTACAAGTTCTGGTCTTACAATTTTTCAGGCCATAACATATGGAAAATATGAAGGGGTCACCACAGGAGGCTGATTTCATTGGCCAGATATTTTAGTCTCTTTCTTTGTTCTATTTTAAATGGAAAAGTTGAAAAATGGAATAAAACTCTTTCTTGAACGCATACGCATGACAATTCAAAGGGTGTGTTATGATTTGTCATAAAATATCTGAAAAAAGAAGTAAATGAGTGAGGAGAGAAAGAGATCAAAAAAACCATGAGGGTATGCATGCTAATGCAGAGGTTCCCTCCAAATACTGAGATTTTATTTTGAATAAATAATTTTTGTGATTAAAGCTTTCAATATATGTATTATCAAAGAAATTTTAAGCCATATTTGTGGGGGTATTTGAACTCATACTACAAACTAAATGTAAGTGACACTGGATGTTATGGGTTGAATGGTTGAATTGTATCCCCTCCAAACCAGTCCATCCTAAAGGAAATCAATCCTGAATATTGACTGGAAGGACTGATACTGAAGCTGAAGCACCAATACTTTGTCCACGTAATGTGAAGAGCTGACTCATTGGAAAAGACCCTGATGCTGGGAAAGATTGAGGGCAGGAGGAGAAGGGGGTGACAGAGGATGAAATGGTTAGTTGGCATCACTGATTCAATGGACATGAATCTGAGCACGTTCCGGGAGAGAGTGGAGGACAGAGGAGCCTGGTGTGCTGCAGTCCACGGGGTCTCAAAGAGTTGGACATAGCGACTGAACAGCAACAACGAAAGATATGTTGCAGTCGTAATGTCTGGTATGTGTGAGTATGACCTTATTTGGAAATAAGGTCTTCACAGATGTAATCAAGTTAAGATGAGGTCATTAGAGTGGGCCACAATTCAAATATGACTGGTGTCCTTTTAAGAACAGGAGAGTCTGGACACATGCTTACAGGGAGAACTCCATGTGAGGACAGAGGCCGAGACTGGAGTGATGCGGCTGCAAGATTAGAAACTCCAGGGGGTGTCATCAAAGCCAGAGGCTGCAAAAGGCAAGGAAAGAACTCAGCCAGAGTCCCAGAGGTCTGCTGACAGCTTGGCTTTGGACTTCTGGTGTCTAGAAGTGTGAGAGAGTCTAGTTCTCTTGTTCTGAGCCACCTGGCTTGTGGTATTTTGTTACGACGACCACAGGAAACTAACTCGCTGGGGCTTGGGCAAAAAAGGGAGGACGCCATTTGAAGAAAAGGATGATTCTGTCCTCTTGGAAAAGGGAAGAGAAATAGCAATGACATGGGAAAGAGGTGACGCGTTCTGGAAAAAGAGGAAATTTTGACGCACCTACTTTCATGTTTTGATTTTCTTAGAATTCAAAATACACAGAAAAAAAATAATTTACGTAAATAGGGTGTCACAGACATCATCAAGGAAAACCACCTATAAATCTTGCCCTACAGATGCATAAGCCTTAATCAAAATGGATGGTATAATTCACAAAGTGGAACCAAGCACATATCTTCATTACCGAAAATAATATACATAATGTGTGTGTCTGTGTGATGCAGTGCACTTGAAAGTATTGAGCCTCACTCAGAAAGAACACTTTTTAGGGACTTTCTTATTAGATTTCTTTTCCCCTACTCAGGGTCTCACAGTTTACGAAATCACCTTTTATTCAGGTGTTGATCAACAGCTCTCAGAAATCTGTGATCATCGAAGAATTGGATCATTGTTACTGGATGCTCCACAGGAGGGAAGTGTATGCTATTCACCACACAGATTTACATAAAATGATCTGTAGAGGGCACAGGGCAGCTTCTGGGATGAGTCACCATTTTGTTCCCATCAAGGGGCGGGAGAGACGCCTTCCAAGGTTAACCACAGAACTGTGTTGGAGGAGGGCTGGTCTGAGGCCTCTGCTGCTCATTGCCCCGTGTCCTCAGGCTAGACAGTTGATTTATGTTCCTCTCAGGATCCTGGAACCTGGCCTGGCCTTTGCTTCCACCCAAGCTCAAAGACTCTCCTGTTCTAACCCCAGGAGTGACCAGAGCCCTCTAACTGGAGCGAACTTGGCCTGAACACCCTGAGACGCTGGTTGTTTTCTTTGCCAGCTGTGTCAACGCAAGGGTCACTTTAGTGTTCCCATTTTGGAGAGACAGATGGCATAAACGGTAAGCAGATGCGGCCTTCACCCTCTTCTTTCTGTGGTTCGATGCCCACCCTTTGGAACGAACCTGATGTCAAGCTCTACTCATGACATTTAACAGCTGCCTGACACAGGATATCTTCCTTAACCCCAGGCTAAGGCTCTTCACCTGTCAAATGACATGTGAATATCTCAGAACTTTAGTAAGCCTCCAATGAGACCATTTTTAAAAGCTGATTTCTTTTAGGAATCCCCTGACAGTCCAGTGATTACAACTCAGTGCTTTCACTATAGGAGGCATGGGCTCCATCCCTGGTGAGGGAACTAAGATCTCAAGTGCTGCATGGCACAGCCCAGGATAATTTTTTTTTTAATTTTATTATTATTATTGTAAGAATGAGAAACTTTTTTGTTCTAGCATTTTTAGAAGGAAAGGATGGTGAGGCTGGCTATACCCAGAGAAGTGAAGAAATATCTCAGATTGGAAGTTAGATCCCAGGGCCTTCTTAGAATGAGAACTATGAGGTTTATTCAGGTCCCCTTTCAAATGGATTTCCCTGGTGGCTCAGATGGTAAAGAATCTTCCTAAAATGCAGGAGCCCTGGGTTCTGTCCTCAGGTCGAGAAGATTCCCCTGGAGAAAGGGATGGCAATCCTCTCTAGTATTCTTGCCAGGAGAAATCCATGGACAAGGAGCCTGGGGGCTTCAGTCCATGGGGTCACAAAGAGTCAGACATGACTGAGCAACTCACACTTTCACTTCCTTTCAGATGACACAGGTTCACGGCATCACAAGGGGATGGTCACGCCTGTCCTCCTCTGGCGTCATCCTTCTTTCCTCTCTCCCTCTCCCCCCTCCACATCCCTGGCTGAGCACCCCCATTCCCAGGGTGAGCAGACCTTTTTAATGGTGAAGGCTCTCAGCTGAGCTCAAGGCTAATGTATCCAACTCCTCCTCCACTTGGAGCACAGATGTCTCAAATTTAAATAGTCCAAAGTGGCTCTATGGCTTCCTGCCTGCCCCCAGCCCCATCTCTCCTTGCTTTCCCCCATTTCAGAAAATGGTGCTCTGGGCCACCCAAGCCAAGCCAGCCAGACTCATCACCCCACACTCAAACACCAGCTAGTTCCGTTGATGCCAAGTCAAGATTTCCAGCGCAAATCTGCTACTTCCCCTTCCCTTCAAGACTCTCATCTCCCACCACGAATCTCTTTATTCTCCACTCCTGCCCTCCCACCCATGCTGCACCTACTCTCAAAAGGATGGCTTCTCAAACTACAAATGAGCTCATTTCATTTTCCTGCTTACTACCCTCTGATGATAGTTTCTTAGTGGATTTAGTGTAAAACCTAAACTTCCTACAGCTTCCAAGGCTCTGAGTGGCCCGCTCCCTGCCTGCTTCTCCGCCGCACCTCAGGCCACTTTCCTGCACATTAGTTTCAAGCTGAGCTTCATGGTTGGTGCGTCCTGCCTCAGGGCCTTTGCACATGCCGTGCCCTCTGCCAGACAGCTCTCACAACTGATTTTCCAGAACAAGCTCCTTTGCATCCCATAGGTTTTGGGAAAATGGCACCACCACAGAGATGCCTGCAGACCACTCTAAAAGCAGATCATTGTTCTGCAGTGTTCGGGCATTTCAGCTCTACGATTGACTTCTTCGGAAAGCATGGTGTATGATTATTTTTGTCTGTTTTGTTTTGCACTGCAGCATAACATATACTCAAGTGCACTGATTATAAATATACAGCTTGATGGGTTTTTACATATTTATATCTCTGCTACCACCAGACATATCAAGAAATAAAACATGACAAAATCCCATATTTCCCTGCATCCTTTCCAAGTCAGTCTCCACCTCTTCATTTCCTGTTTCCAGCTGGGAGAACCATTCTGACTTCTCTCAGCCACTGATTAGCTTTGCCTGTTCTTGAACTTCATGGAATCTTAATCACATGTCATGCATACTCTCTTCTGTGTGACTCTTTTCACGTAACAGACTGCTGTGAAATTCATCCTGCAGTCATGTCTAAAATAATGTGTTCTCTTTCCTTATGACTGTAATTTTCCGTTTTGTGATTATTACACAGCTCAAGTTCCAGGCTGTTCTACTTTTGATGGACATTTGGACTGTTCCAGTTTATGACTATTCTGAATCAAACTGTATATGCCTTTTGGTAGACTTCAGAACCTATCTTGTGGTTAAGTATATATCTAAAGATGGAGTTGCTAGATCAGCGTGTGGACATATATTCTACTCTTGCAGCTTAAAGCAATAGTTTTTTTTATTTTGATTTTTGTCTTCCCTAGTAGAATTAAACCTGGCTTGAAAGTGAAAAGTGTTAATCCCTCAGTCATATCTTATTTTTGTGACCCTAGGGACTGTAGCCCACCAGGCTCCTCTGTCCATAGAATTCTCCAGGCAAGAATACTGGAGGGGGTAGCATTGCAGGTGGACTCCTCTCTGAGCCAGGATTAAAATTCAACATTAAAAAAAAAAAAAAAAAACGAAGATCATGGCATCTGGTCCCATCACTTCATGGCAAATAGAAGGGGGAAAAGTGGAAACAGTGACATCTTTTTATATTCTTGAGCTCCACAATCACTGCAGACAGTGCCTACAGCCATGGAATTAAAAGACACTCCTTGGAAAGAAGTCTATGACAAACCTAGACAGTGTATTAAAAAGCAGAGACATCACTTTTCCAACAAGGTCCGTATAGTCAAAGCTATAGTTTTTCCAGTAGTCGTGTATGGATGTGTGTGTTGGGCCATAAAGAAGGCTGAGTGCTGAAGAATTGATGCTTTCTAATGGTGGTGCTGGGGAAGACTCTTGAGTCCCTTGGACTGCAGGGAGGTCAAACAATTCAATTCTAAAGGAGTTAATCCTGAATATTTATTGGAATGAATGATGCTTACGCCAAAGCTCCAATATTTTGGCCACCTGATGCAAAGAGCTGACTCACTGGAGAAGACCCGATGCTAGGAAATATCACAGGCAGGAGGAGAAGGCAGCAACAGAAGATGAGATGGTTAGACAGTATCACTGATTCAATGGACATGAATTTGAGCAAACTCTGGGAAATAGTGGAGGATGGAGGAGCTTGGCGTGCTGCAGTCCTTGGGGCCAGAGAAAGGCAGATACAACTTAGTGACTGAACAACAGCAAGTATAATTAAGCTCTGTGAAGACAAGGACCTGTGTATCTTGCCTCCTTTTAAATTCCTAACATCCAGCACAGAGCCTGGCACATTTTTTAGGCACTCAGATAACTGTTGAACTAACAGGTGTTAGGTTCTATTCCTTCAGTCTCTGATTCTTCATTTTACTTACAGTTTCACTTCCTTGCCTCACCAGCTTGTCATGTCTCTTCTTGGTATCATTTAAGCATCAGCTCTCACTGGTGCCATATTTCCTTTGTGATGTGAAAAGTCCAAGGACAGTATGAGGAAGCAGTCTACCCTTTCCAGTCAGCCCCAGAGTGGTGTGAGAAGACTCTCACTGGTCCCCCGGGCTTGTGACCACCCTGGGCCAATAAAGCATGGCTGAGCATCAGAGTCACATCATCAGCCCATGCCCACCTCTATGGAAGGACTGCATCCATAACAGAAATCGTGACACTTGTCCTGACCAGCATATGTGTGTAGGTGGCCCCATCCCTGACATAAAGTTGATGTTCAGCAAATAAACAACTATTATGTGTTACCATTGTTACTACAACTCTATCAGGACTATGGGCTTCCCTTGTAGCTCAGTTGGGAAAGAATCTGCCTGCAATCCAGGAGACCTGGGTTCGATTCCTGGGTCAGGAAGACCACCTGGAGAAGGAAATAGCAACTCACTCCAGTATTCTTGCCTGGAAAATCTCATGGACAGAGGAGCCTGGCAGGCTACAGTCCATGGGGTTGCAGGAGTCGGACACGACTTAGTGACTAAACCACCACCACCATCAGTACTATATTTCAAAATTGATTCTCCCCATCTTACACCATCAAATATTCCTTAAAGATGTAACCACAGTTTTAGAACATCAGTCTCAATTTCTGCATAATGTTGTCTGTGGATTAGAAAATACAAAATTCTTAATAAAAGGACACAGCCTCTTTATGCAATAGACAATAATGAATCATTCAAAGGGTATATTTGTTCTAATTTCCTTTAGGAAAGGGGTAGGGGCATTCATGTTAAAAGGCGTCACTTTGTACCTGAATACCCATCTGTAATGGAAAGGCTCTTAGGGTGGACCCTATAATCTCTGCTTTATGGTATTCATAGCCTGGTTTGATCCTCTCATCTCGAGTGTGGCCAGGACATGTGACTTGCTGCTAATCAACAGACTGTGCTAAAGATGACAGGGTATATGGCATTGGGATTGTGTATGTAGTTAACATGATTGCATTCCATAAACCTGTATCATCCATCTTGATAGAGTCTCTCTATTTCATGTGGGCTTTTAAGAAGTAAATGATCATGTTGGGGGACTCCACACAGCAGGAAATGAGGGGCAGTCTCCAGGAGCTGAAGGCAGTCTCTAGCCTGCAATGGCTTCCAACTGAGATCCTCAATGAAACAAGCTCTTGAGTCCTACAATAACAAGGAACTGAATTACATCAAGAATGGTGTGAGCATGGAATTGAATCTTTCCCCAGTCAAATCTCAGATGAGACTGAAGCCCCAGTCAACACTTTCAGGGAAGCTCTGCAACCTTGAAGCAAACAACCGTGGAAAAATGTGCCCAGGATCCTGACCCGCAGAAACTGTGATGATAAATGTGTATTTTTTAAGCCATTAAGTTGTAATATTGTTTCACAGCGATGGAGTTCTACATAGCACCCACTGTGTCATTTGTTTAACTAGCATCTATTACGAGCATGCTGCCCAACATGATATTGCAGTGGCATAGAAGATAGCTTATTTAATTATCATTGAACCCAAATAGAACCAGCTTGAAAGTCACCCCCCCCCCATTCTATATTTCGTTGTTTCGGAGACATTGAAACAGTGGCACAGAGACAATCTGGATAGCACAGCACTGCTATTATTTTTCTCATTTAATGTTGTTCCCATAAACAATTTCCCTTTAGGCAAGATTAAGTGTTCATGGTAAACAAACTTATTTAGTATCATCATTCCACTTAATTGAACTATCATGCCTTAATACAATTATTGATGTCTTAAAGTTTCTGAAAAAAGTTTGAAAAATATCGTTATTGCAGAAGAAAGAGCATAGAGACAAACCAGGCTAGCTAAGCACGTGCAGCTGCAATAAATTGTTATCATCAAGTCTGGGATCAATGTGGTAGTCAGGAGATATGGTATTGGGGTGAGTGGGAGGGAGGCTCAGGAGAGTGGGGATATATGTATTCTTATGGCTAATTCACATTGTCATATGGCAGAAAAACCAACACAACATTGTGAAGCAATTATCCTCCAATTAAAAATAAATAATGACCTTTTTACAATATGAACTGTTTTAGATACAAATATTAAATTAATATTTCTGGTTATATATATATTATATGTGGTTAAATTATTCTGCATTTCTGTGGTTAAATAATTGGAACTGTCTTGGTTTTTAAAACTGTGAATTTTGTGGTTAAATTATATTGTCTAGTTTTATTTTAACAGCTATGTATATATGTGTGTGTGTATGTGTGTACATTTGTAGGTGATTTTTACACAAGTTATAGGTCATTGTAACTAAGCCACAGAAATCTATGAAACTAGCCTATATATGAGAATCATATAAATCACTTTCACTTCAGGTTTAAATTTTGTCCTGTAAGTCTTAGCCATTAGTAGGAACTTGAAATTGCTCCCAAGGCTTATAAACAGAGCAAATTCTTCTTATTACTTTTTAGAGACACAATTACCATAATGGAACTGTGGTATGTAATTGTAGAATGGAACTCTCATCTTTTATATAAAGTGTGAAATGTACTTCTTCTGTTTGAAAATGTAATTCTGATGTTTTAGTTCACCCATAGGAACAAATTTTTCTAGGAAACTGACAACTGCAATTTTATTATCTTGAACATTTTTTCCAAATCTCAATCTTTTTTATCAGATTTTAAATTACTGTTTATGTTGTTCTTATGGTCTCTTATGGTATGTTTTTATTTACATAAAGTGTGTTTTCTCCAAAAACAAACTAAACCAAACAAGAGCCATATTTTTGTATCAGAAAAAGCAGATTAATATAACTAGTATGTTGGTGGACAGGTAATGAGATTACAAGGACTTTACAACCAAATGCTGCTATTTTAACATTGAATCTACTATAATCAAGTATTGTTTATTTTTTAATCATATCTATTTGTCAGCCAAACAGATGCTCTACTGTCCTTCAATTGAAATAAAAAATGATATCATATTAATTCAAAATCTATCCATACATGTTTCTACATTTTTATTTCTCTTCATAGGATGTATTAGTATGTTGTTCAAAAGGCAACAGAAGTATTTTTTCAAGATTATTTAATGTTGATGAGGGATTAATCACGTACTCTGCAGGTGAAAGCATAAACTGAAACCAATCTATTTACTATTGAGAGAATAAAATAGTTGATCCTTTGACTCAATAGTTTCTTCCAGGAGTTTATAATATGGATTTAATCAGAGATATGCATAAAGACATATTAAAAATTATTCATCATAGAGTACTTTATTTCATTATAAAAGTAGAAGGTGACGAATATTTCATCTTGTATATGCACCACATCATTTTAATCTATTCACCTGTTAATGGGCATTTGGGTTGCTTCTATATCTCGGCTGTTATGAATATTAATATGGTAGAGCTGTTTTTAATTTTTTTGTGGGACCTCCAGATTATTTTCCATCGTGGTTGGACAAACTTACCTTCCCATCTGTAATGGGTTCCCTTTTCACCATGTCCTCAGCAGCACCTGTTATCTCTTGTCTTCTTGATGATAGCCATTCTAACAGGTGGGAGGTGATCGCTCACTGTGGTTTTGATTTGCATTTCCCAGTGGATTAGTGATGTTGAGCATCATTTTTGTGTTGGCCATTCTAATGCTCTTTTTGGATAGATGTCTGTTTGGTTCTTTCGACATGAGAAAGGGAGATTTGTGACCTTTCTCTGGATGGACAGACCTTGAGCACACTATGCTCAGCGAGATAAGTCAGAGAAAGACAAGTACTGTGAGATATCATTTATATGTGGGATCTGAAACAGTTTAACCTGTAAAAGAACAGAGTAAAACAGTGTAAATGGTGGTTACCAGGGAATGAAGGGATAAGGGTGATGGTATTTAAGGGTACAAACTCATAGTGGGTAACAAATAAGTATAGAGATTTAATGCACAGTATAATGAATATAAATAATATAATATTGTACTATAATTATGTAATATGATAAATATCTCTACATCTGCAATCACATTACAGTACATAAAACTTGAAAGCAACACACTGTACACATTAAACTTATACAATGCTACATGCAAAATTTATTCAATTTTTTAAATTGTCAATTTAAATAAAAGTAGAATTTGATAACATAAGGATATATCTGTTATAGAAAATAAATAAAGTGTGGAATTTCCATATGGTAGAATATTATGGAATTACTAAACAAAGATTTTTTAAAATTATATAATGACATAAGCTGTTTTAATGTTGAAAGAGCAGAATACAAAGCTAGATTATTGAAATAGATACCTATAGAACAAATGTGGAAAGGAAAAGCAGTAATATGTTAATATTGTTTCTGATGGAAATATCATGGATAATGAAAAATGATGGATACCTTATTTTACCTCCTATCAAGTTTGTGACACAGCTCTTCAGTAAACCTTAATATCACCTTAGCCCATTTGTAGTTTCACTGTGAAGAATTAGGATATGGACAGTGTCTATATCCAGGATAAATAAAAGAGGCAGAACAGCCTTCTCTGAGCTGCACTCTGCACTCTTTTCAGAGTTGGTGGTAGAATAATTTTCTAGACTAATCTACAAATTTGAATTCATAATTCATGATTAATTAATGCTACTTATCAATACTGGGAGAGAATTATTTGATATTGCAATACTAAGCTTAATAAAGATACAAGTATTTTTTTTTAATTTTGGAGATGTGAATATAATTAAAGCTACTATGAACAGCAGTGAAGACCGTGGAGGCAGAAGATTAAGGAACAAATCGATAGCTAAATAGTTCTTACCTGGATATAACTTGGAATTTACAGATGAAAGGGAGAAAGAAGAGAGGGGAGTAGAAAGGAAAATATGGGGAATGTAAAAAGCATCCCCAAATTCCTGAAGGACTTTTATGAACAAGAATCTCATCTTTTGCCAGGGTCCAGCCCCAGTGGATCCAGGGAATTTGAAGGTAGGGACGGCATCGGCGTCCTTGGAAAAATACGTATTTAATTACAGATATATAGAGAGATTAGAAATGGATAGTGTAGTAGGAAAATTAGTGGAGAAAAAGGGGCTGAATATTCAGCCATAAAAACGGGGAGCAAGAAAGTAACGACATGGGGGAATCAGTCTTTCTGGAAACTGACCTGATTTCTTTATTTTTGGGTTTGCTTATATACCTGTTGTTACACATGTAGGGATGAATACAGAGTCACGCGGGGGTCAGCAGTCCTGACCTTTATCAAAATCAGGTGCTTCACATAAATGTATTAAAAAAAAGGTCTTAGGAATATTATATCATCTTCTGGCCATGAGTGAGACCTGCTGACATTTTGTGATCCTTTTTTTCTGATAACCAAATACCTTATTTTTTCCAAGAGTGTTTTTTCTTAAACCAGGCACCACCCTCCAAATAAAGTTACATTCCTATAGGGTGAGGGTGTAGTGAGTTACAGTCAAGAAAGGAATTTATTTAACCCAAGGTTAACATGATTAATCTTAAAGGTTAATGCTTATTTCTCCTATATGCTAGTTATATTCATTATAAGGGCAGGGAATATGGAGATTTAGCAGCAAACATCAGCTCAACAAATGAAAATCCTTTCACCAATGTTCCCCTTAAGATCTATTTAGTCTTAAGATAGTGATAAAGTTACATTTTTACATAGCAAGGACACAGTGATTTATAACAAAGTACAGTGATCTATTACAAAAGAGAAAATCCATTAACTCAAAAAGTCTAGTATTGCTAACATCAAAAACTACTGTATTTCCTTTTCTATATTCCAAATACATTGATTAATATATTCCCAGGTGCCTAAGGATATGGAGGCCTGGCGCCAATCATTGACTCAACAATGAGAAAAGCCCTATGCTAATTAAGACTTTCAAAATACTCCAAAACCCTCCGTGCTGTTTATGGTTGAGAGGTAGTAAACAATCATGTGGCAGGAGTATGGACAATCCTGTCACACAAGCTAGTCTGTCAGCAGAGAGGTTTGACCTGAGACATCCTTGTCCCACCCAGGGGAGGGAATTAGCAGCAATTATTGACACAACAAATGAAAACCCTTCACCAATATAATTCCTAACCAACCCACTATACTAATAATTTCCAACTCCCCAAAAGAATTTGCCTTTAGTAAGTCTAAAACATCTCGTGCCTCTCAGGTTGGGAGGCTGTAAACAATCACATGTGGCTGGACGAACCTATACAGGTGGGCTAGATAACCTTTAGAGGAGTCCGTAAGCTGAAACACTCTTATCACGCCCAGGAATTTTTATTGCCTTGGAGCTGCACGTTTACTCCTTCTCCGAGAGAAACGGTTTTGGGGGAGAGCCCCCCGTAAAGTCAGAGGTGTACGTAAGAGCATAAAACAGACTCTGGTTTTGGGGTTAGATGCTTGGGAACAGGGGGTTTCCTGAGGCTTGATCACGCCTTTGCATATGCCAAGCCTCCTTCCTCATGACCTTTGCCATGGGCGGAGTTCCTCACGCTGGCCCCTGGCAATCTTTAATTTTAAGTACTTTTGTTGTTCATTCATTTAGCCATGTCCGACTCTTTGTGACTCCATGGACTACAGCACAGCAGGCTTCCCTCTCCTTCACCATCTCCTGGAGCTTGCTCAAACTCATGTCCATCCAGTCGGTGATGTTATCCAGCCATCTCATCCTCTGTCGTCCCCTTCTCCTCCTGCCTTCAATCTTTCCCAGCATCAGGATCTTTTCCAATGAGTCATCTCTTCACATCAGGTGACCAAAGTATTGGAGTTTCAGCTTCAGCATCAATTCTTCCAATGAAAGTTCAGGGTTGATTTCCTTTAGGATTGACTTGTTTGATCTCCTTGCAGTCCAAGGGACTCTCAAGAGTCTTCTCCAACACCACAGTTCAAAAATATCAATTCTTCAATGCTCAGTCTTCATAAAGAAGCTCTCACATCCATACATGACTACTGGAAAAACCATAGCTAAGTTGTGATATAAAATATCTTTCCACCTCTCCCCAAATAATGTCTGCTGCGTACAAGGATGTTATATATTGGTTTTGTTTATGTAGGTATTTGAGAAGTGTGTTGTGTGTGAGAAACACCTGGATGTGTGTCTGAAAGGGGAGTGTGAACACGTGTGTCAGTATGTACCTGTGTACGAGTGTATGTGAGAAAGAGAGAATGTGGTCAAAGGAGGAAAGAGATGGAGAGAGATGAGCTTGTGTATCTGTTTGTGTGTGTGTGAGTATATATGAGAGAGTAAATATTTGTTTGAACTCCAGGAGTTGGTGATGGACAGGGGGGGCCTGGCATGCTTCAATTCATGGGGTCGCAAAGAGTCGGACACGAGTGAGCGACTGAGCTGAACTGAACTGAAATATTTGTTAGACGGGGGAGAGGGTAAATGTGTGTGTGTGTGTGTGTGTGTGTGTGTGAATGTATGTGAATAACAGAATATGTCTGAGAGAGAGGGGCGTGCATGTGTGTGAGACAGCACGCTAAAGGATCTGTCTGAACTCTTCTGTCTGGTTCTAAGAAGCCCAGAGGAACACTGTATACGGAGTGACAGGGAGACATAACCCAGAACTATTCAGCAGAAACAGGGGTTGAAAAGGAGCCAGAGGAGGCTTTGTGCCCTGACCCCCTGTTCATAAGCCCACGTCCCAGACTCATACTCACCCCTCTCAAACCATGAGTTTGAAAAACTTGAACATGAGGCCATTCTCCTTTCCACAAGCCACAGAAGTGGCATTTGGGGTAAACTCTGAATGTTGAGTAATTGAGGACTCGGGCTGTAATCAGCATTGATCACAAAGATGAATCTATACAGTTTTCAGCCCAATAAAATGATTTTCTGTGCCTAGAAGGGACTCTAAAGCAAAGGTGGTGGTAGAATGTGGGACGCACTTGCAGACAATTCAGGGGATTGTCAGTCGTGAAGGCCAAGCAACCCTACAAACCAGACCCCAGGGATGAACTGAAGGAAGCAGATCGGCCAGTGACCATGTCTTGCACCCTGCTAGCTAATACCACTGTCTCACAGAGTTCTTCAATTGCTTGAAACGCCTGGTGAGATGGGAGAGACCCAACTACTTAGGTTGGTCATGCTTGACGGATGAGTAAAGCAATCAAGTCCCTGCAGTGTAGATTTTGTGAGAATACCTGGACCTTAATCGATGTGCATTCTATTTTGAAGTGCTTTTGTTACTGTCTGGAGCACTGATTCTCCTTAAACAGCCAGTGGAGGTGAGAGGTTCCCATTCAAACAGAGTGGTTGAGAGGGTGACTTTTGGTAAAAAAAAAAAAACAAATCTCAGCCACCACGTTTTAGCTTGGGACTATTGTGATGTTAATCTAGCTAACCTCCCAGGTCTTCTTCAATAACTTCTCATCAACACTACTATTTTGCCAAGGTTGTTGCAGGCTGCCCTGGTGGCTCAGATGGTACAGAGTCTGCTTACAATGCTGGAGACATGGGTTCAATCCCCGGGTGGGGAAGATGCCCTGGAGAAGGAAATGGCTACCCAATCCAGTATTCTTGTCTAGAGAATTCCATGAACAGAGAAGCCTGGCAGGCTACAGTCTATGGGGTCGCATAGAGTCGGACACGATGGAGCGACTGACACATTCACTTTCGTGAGATAATATACATAATGTGCTTCAGACAGTGTTTTAAGACAACTGTAACAATATTGGCTATCATTATTAGCATCAACGCTAAGTAAAAACGTTCTGGGAGATACAGTCATCATTTCATAGCAGACACCTGTCTCCCAGGCTAGAAACATCACTGTGTAGCTAGAACTCACTGCCATCCTCTTGTGATTTGTTTTCTTGTTTCCCCTTGATGAGTTTTGATTGAGCTAATGAGAAGGCCAGTGGCAGTGTTCAGCTTTATCACTCAAAGGTAAAAATCACATCACTGTCCTCCTTCCTTGTTCTTATAATCACCTTCACCTCATCCAAACCAATCAGCAATAGAAAACAATTTGGATTCAGGTGATGAAATGAAATTTTGGGACTGCAGTTCAGTTTTTACTGAAGCTGATTTGCCCTTGCTCTTTAGCACTGATAAGGAGACAGGAATACTATCAGATACTAGGTTGGGAGAGCATGAAAGACAATGGAACCCAAGTTTGTAACACAACTAGATGCCCTGTGCTGATATGGGCTCAGGGCCAGTGTCTGGCAGCCTGACAGTAAAGACTGAAAAAAATAGAGAGGAAGAGAAAGAAAAACAAAGCCTGAACCACTTACCGCACAGTCATTGGACACAAGGAAACTCACCCCTGGCACCTGGCCTTTGAGGTAAGGCTTCTTCTCCCAAGAGCACAATAGCTCCATTGTTGAACTCGTGAGGAGCGCAGGCATGCAATCAGAGAGGGAGAGAGTCAGACCCAGAGCGTAAAAAGAAGGTGAGTATGGCCTTTGATGTGCTTCCAGGCCCGGGTTGGGCACCCAGGCTGTGAGAAAGAGGCATGTCAGCAATCTTCGTCTTCTCACCTGGGAAGACACATCTAACATTGCAAATCCTCGCCTTTATCTGCCCCCAGCGCATTAAATCAACTGGGCACGGCTGTCATCAGTTGGGGCTCGAAAGCAAAGCACACACTTGGGTTTGACTTCATCAACACGCCTCACTAGCAAGAGCAAGATCAGATAACTTGGGGCCAAGAGAAGGCAGGCGGTATAGCTGTAGTGAGATGTTTCTTACCATGGCTTGTTAGATGTTTTCCCAGACAAATTCTGTTGGTATAAGTGAAACAGTACTGAAGTTCAAGAACACTTTCAGATGTAGAGGATGCCAAGGACCCTGGGCTCAAAGGCCTGAGTTCCAACAAGCAGCAACATTCATCGTACTTACTACAAACATTACAGTGAGCCCCCAGGCATGCAGGACTTGGATGTTTTATTAACATGTATCAACTGTTATCAGATGTCAATAGCTCTGGTTCCTGTTCTCCAGGTGTCTATAAATTTAGGCCTCTGATTCTTGATGTCAAATATGTCCAATCATTTCTAGAACACGTCTACTTTAAAACTTCTAGCTATACAGGATTAGGATTAGATTAGGATTCTAGCTATACAGGATTAGGATTCTACCCAGCTAAATTAGGATTCTAGCTATTACTAATTAGGATTCTGTACTTTTGGGTACAAACAAGAAAACAAATCACAGCTTCCCTGGTGGCTCATAGGGTAAAGCATCCGCTTGCAATTTGGGAGACCTGGGTTCCATCCCTGGGTCGGAAAGATCCCCTGGAAAAGGAAATGGCCTGGAAGGAATTTGCCTGGAAAATCCCATGGACAGAGAAGCCTGGTAGGCTACAGTACTTGGAGTCTCAAAGAGTCAGACACGACGGAGCGACTTCACTTCACTTATTGGTTTAAGGCCACAAGCCTTTAATAAGAAGCTTTCGGTGAAAAGGGCTTCCCTGGTGGCTCAGCTGGTAAAGAATCCACTATGAGGGAGACCTGGGTTCGATCCCTGGGTTGGGAAGATCCCCTTGGAGAGGGAAAGGCTCCCCTCTCCAGTATTCTGGTCTGGAGAATCCCATGCCATGGGGTCGTAATGAGTCAGATGCGACTGAACGACTTTCATTTCTGTTTAAAAAAAAAAAAGTATAGGAACAATTGAATTATAAGGACTGAGCCATTAACCTTTAGCCACTGGCAATCTCCTTGATATCCTCTTCACCCACATTACTGCCCTGTGCTACCCAGAAATTTATTAAGTGGGATCTTCCTAAAGCAGCAAGACACTGCTGGTCTCTTGAGCCTCGTAAAGGCTGCTGCCCTCCCGTTTCTTCAGATTCTGTCACCATGGAGATGGACTTTCACCTTGCTGCTACTGGCCAAAGCTTACTCTGACAACATAAGGCTAATATATATTTTTAAAATTGTATTTATTATTTATTTATTTTGGCTATGCCGGGTTCTTTTTATTGCTGCGCAGGCGTTTTTCTAGGTGCCGCGAGCAGAGGCTACTCTAGTCGCCCTGCGCCGGCTTTTCATTGCGGCGGTTTCTCTGGTTGTGGAGCAGGGCTCCTGGGCTCGTGGGCTCGTGGGCTCGGGGTTTGCAGTTTCTAGGCTCTAGAGCACAGACTCAATATTTGTGGCGAACAGGCTTAGTTGCTCGGCAGCATGTGGGATCTTCCCGGATCAGGAATCAAACCCGTGTCTCCTGCATGGGCAGGCAGATTCTTTACTACTGAGCCACCAGGGAAGCATGGGCTAATATATTTAACTGATGCGATATAGTGTATCCTCCATAGCTCAGTCGGTAAAGAATCTGCCTGCAATTCAGGAGACCTGGGTTTGATCCCTGAGTCTGGAAGATCCCCTGGAGAAGGAAGTGGCAATCCATTGCAGTATTCTTGCCTGGAAAATCCCATGGACAGAGGAGCCTGGCGGGTTTCAGTCCCTGGGGTCACAAGAGTCAGACACGACTTAGCGACTAAACCACCATGACAGTGTGTCCTTCCTCACGCTTCTTAGCATGCCTGCTAAGTCGCTTCAGTTGGGTCTGACTCTTTGGGACCCCCGTGGACTATAGCCCTCCAGGCTCCTCTGTCCATACGGATTCTCCAGGCAAGCATAGTGGAGTGGATGGCCATTCCCTCCTCCAGAGGATCTTCCGACCCAGGGACAGAACTCGCATCTCTTATGTCTCCTGCACTGGCAGATGGGTTCTTTACCACCAGTTCCACCTGGGAAGCCCTCCTCATACCTCTAATTCTCTATACTTTCTTAATTTTGTGCACATGTATTATTTTAATAATTGAAGAATAGATGAGTTATTTTTAATACTCAGTTCTAGTGTCAAGTTGCATGGAAACTAATAGGAAAAAATATAATGAAAAGAAATCCTACAGTTGTTTCCAATGTATATTTGTAGGAATGTAGTATCAAGCCACAAAGCTGTGCCCCATATCTGATTCTGTTAGCCTCAGTTTTCTTCTTTGAAAATGGCAGCAGTAAGGATCTACCTCTCAATCTTCCTGTGGATATCATAAAAGCATCTAGTTCAGGAGTCTGTCATGATGTCAGTTTCCAGCCTTGTTTACTCTCCCCTCACATCTCTCAAGACTTTTAGATAAATGTCCATGAATGCAAGAGAGAACACAGAACCAGTCTTGAAGGTAATGTTATCTGAATCCAATTTAAAAAATTGGATCATGTGGAAAATAGCTTCTGAGTTGGCTCCCAGCGATCTCTGCCTTCTAGTATTTACATCCCTCTGTAACTCTCTCCCCTTGAGTGTGGGCTGGACCTAGGAACTTGTTTCTAATGAATGGAATGCAGCCGCAGTGATAGGAGGTCACTCTGAGAGTAGGTTATAAAAAGGCTGTGGCTTCCACCTTGTCTTCTCTCTCTTGCTCCTTCTGATGCAAGCCAGCTTCCACCTTATGAACTGCTAGATGGAAGATTAACTGAGGGTGTCCTGCTCCAACCATGTGGGTGAGCTTGTAAGTGCATCCTTCCCTTATTTGAGCCTTCAGATGACTGTAGCCTCAGCTGGTACTGGATAACACCCTTATAGGAGACTCTGAGCCAAAGACACCCACCTGAGCTGCTCCCAAACTCCCAACTTACAGAAACTCTGAGATAAGAAACACTGTTGTTTTTAAGATGCTCAGTTTTGGTGTAATTTTTATGTAGTGGTAGAAACCTAGTGTGAACCAATATATTCTCTGTCTTAAACATTCGTTTATTTTCTTTTGAAACCCAGTTAAATCTGCCATGTTGTGTTAGTTTCAAGTGCACAGCAAAGCAGTTCAGTTCCTTTTTCAGATTCTTTTACCTTATGGATTATTACACGATAGTGAATATAGTTCCCTGTGCCATACAGTAGGTCCTTGTTGTTTGCCCATTTTATAAACAGTAGTGTGTACCTGTTAATCCCAAACTCAACATATATTTATTAATGAGATAGTTTACATTCTTTTTTTTCCTTACTAGGTCTTTGAAATCTGTTGTATATTTCATGCTTACAGCACAACTCAATTCTGACGAGTTATATTTCAAGTTGTCAACAGACTCATGTGGCTGGAGGTTTGTTACGCCCCTGAGCAGTGCTACAGACCTATTTTCCTACACTCTTTCTCTACTGTTGTTACTTGAACCCTTCCAGGTGGCCATGACTAACATTTATACTCCTTTTAGTTAAACACAAACACACTCTTCCAGAAAAGTTTGTTACCCTCTTCCTAATATCCTATCACTCCTATTAACTCCTATATGCTATAGAGGCCCAGCTAGGCACTATATACTGATGGGGGGGATGATGTTTTTGTTCCATAAGTACCCTACACTTGTCCTCAAATCTCCCCTTAATAGAACCAAGGTACCTGTGAAGGTGTCTCAGAAACTGCACCCTCCCTCACGGGGAGGTTGTGTGCATGGTGATCGAGTAAGGAGGCCACATCATCAGGTTGTGATGGCTTCTAGGAGGTGCCAGGCAGGCTGAGAAGGGCTGCGGTGCTGAATAACCAAAACTTGAAGCAGAGGGTCAAGAGAGACATGGAAAATGACAGCAAACTGGGACAGCTGGCGAATTGCTTTGCCAGCCAGAATGTGTGCCAAAGCCCACAGATATTTTTAAATCTCTCCCATGCCTGCAACTGGGAGGAGAAAAAAGGAACAGTGTAGTTGAGAAAGACCTATTGTCTGCATGGTCAAATATTTTATTCTTATTCAAATAATAATACTAATTGTAAGCAGTTACCCAAAAAAGGGGGTCCAACTAGAACAGATTCCAGTGAGCGGCTTGGGTTTTATTGACTTAAAAACAACACACATCTAGCTCATTTCATTGTCGCCTTTAAATCACACAGTAACACTATCCATGTGTTGATGTCACAAGAGATGAAATTGCCAATTATTTATTCACCACATAATCCAAGTAAATAGAAAGAAAATTTTTTAGTTCCAATCTTTTGGTTAACTGTTTTAAAGGATCCACACAATAACATATAGAACCCCAGATTTTGCTGATTTGGTTGTTGCTGTCACTGCCTCTAAGCATGAGTGTTTTCTTACTATGCTCTCTTGGTAATAGCCACCCAGGGAGGTCTGAGAGTGCATCCTCCCCCAATTTTCTCATAACTTGTGGCTTTTTTTTTTTTAATCTCCATGTCTGAGCAGAGAACAGAATTGGGATGTAAGAAAAAATTATGTGCAGGAAAATATTTCCCATCACTATGCCTACAATGTCATTACATTTAATTGACCAGCAGAAAGAAAATAAGAATTGCTCTTATGCCTTCACCAAAGAGAGACAAGCAAGGAATAATTAAGGGCTCTATTTCCTAGCTGACCTTGGAAAACAGAACTAAACTGAAAAAGTCAAAACCCTTCTACTGCATGGGGTCCAAGTCCAGCGAAAGAAAAAAACGAAAGCAGTCACCACTAGGTGGGTAAGGAGAGGAAAATAAAGCACCCCTGGGGATGAGTTAAATGGAATAAATCACCAGCAAATATTACCCATCAGCCAAAGTGTGCCTCATTTTTGATCAGTCTCCTGATACTGTCTGGGGTATTGAAACAGCCCTGAGAAGGAACAAGTTGGCCTGTCCATGGCCTGGCTGCTTTCAGAACCCTGGATCTTGAGAACTTGGCTGTGGCTAATGGATGTCCACAACAGGTGTCCCATCAGAATGTGGAGTGACCTGGCTCCCCATCTTCCACTTCATTGCCCATGGAGCAGGTATGTTCTCAATAGATGCTTGTGGAATGAGTGAATAAATGTAATGAGGGCAGCTTTTGGTCTAGCTGTAAAAGGAATTCCTACTCAGGAAGCATAAACAAATCTATAGGAAATATAATTTAAAAATCTATAGGGAGGTAAATACAATATCTTTTAGGGTTTTTTTTAAAAATTAATTTTATTGGAGTATAGTTGCTTTACAATGTTGCATTAGTTACTAGTACACAGCAAAATGAATCAGTCGTACATACACGTATATCCTCTCCCTTTTGAATTTCCTTCCCATTCAGGTCACTACAGTGCATTAAACAGAGTTCCTTGTGCTGCACAGTATATTCTCATTAGCTACTTATTTTATAGAGTATCAGTGGAGTATGTGTGTTCATTCTAATCTCCCAATTCCTTTCACCCAACCCACTTTCCCCCTTGGTATCCATATATTTGTTCTCTATGTCTGTGTCTATCTCTTGCAAATAAGATTATCTATCTCATTTTTCTAGATTTCACATATATGTTAATATATGATATTTGTTTTTAAATTGCTGGCTCCCCTCTGTGTGACTCCTTGTGAGCCAGTCCTCAGAATAACCTCAGGAACTTGGTCACGTGATGGGACATGTCTTGTCATTCCTCTGCCATAATACCTTTCCTCACTACAAACTCAACTTCTTTCTATGCTGCCTGTTTTCTTAACCTTCCCCCATGTTGTTTGGTTATCCTGTGGATAACATGGTTATCCGCATGTGAAAAATACGTATAGTCTCCAAAATTGTGTGTGTGTGTGTGTGTATATGTGTAAAGTTCTACATGCCCGTGCCACTATTCACAGGAACTTTGTTGTGAAGAAAGTGCTAGAAGAATATTCTAATTCTAGAATCTTCTAGAAGAAAGTGCTAGAAGATTCTGATTAAGAAAGCACTGGAAGAAGATTCTGATTCTAGAATCTTCCTTCTGAAAGAAAGTGCTAGAAGATTCTGATTTCACCAGTTAGAAAGGCATCTAGGAACCCCAACTTTAAAATATGTCCAGACTTTTACATAGTAAAACAATGGCGATATATGAGTAAAATTTGGCATTAAAATTATTTTAAAATCTTTCTGTATATTATTAGGAAGGATGATGTCAGACATATTTCTTAAATCAATGCACTATAAGGATAACGTGGAAGAGCAGAGGGTTCCGTATTTGTCATATTTCTATTAATACTCCAGCTACATGTAACTATCCCACGTCACACGTGTCATCTTCTCCAGGAGTGAATTTGAGGGTGGAGATGCGGAAAGAAAATACAAACTTGGTTCTCAAGTCTCCGAGGTGATTGCTTCCTATCCCTTCATGACAAATTCATCATTCATTTCTAAATCTAGAGAGAAAAGCAGGGCTGTGCAATGTGTTGGAAATAAGGTGACTAATACAGTTTCTTACAAGAAAAACATGTATGTGTCATTATATCAGAAAACACAGACACTGAGTCAAGGAATTTTTTCAAGGCATCTGTTTGGCATCCCCATTACTAAATATTAAATATTATATTACAATATAATAAGCCATAATAAAAAACCTTAAAATTAAGTTTTAGTTATGGATTAATTGGATGATGAATTCATTATGTTTAAATAATAGTGTATAATGTCAAAGAGATGATTTGAGGGGAATGGGTCTCCAAACAGCTGTATATATGCTCACATATTTGGGTGCATGTGTATACAATATCAATAATATTGAATATATCCTATGCACAGATTTTTTTATATTAAAAGAGCACTGGAGGTACCTATGTCTACATTTACATCTAAAACTACATTGTTTGCATGCTAAGTCACTTCAGTTGTATCCAACTCTTTGTGACCCCATGGACTGTAGCCCGCCAGGCTCCTCTGTCCATGGGATTCTCCAGGCAAGAGTACTGCAGCGGGTTGCCATTTCCTTCTCCAGGGGTCTTCCCGACTCAGGGGTGAAACCATCATCTCTTGTGTCTCTTGCATCGTCAGGTGGGTTCTTTACCACTAGTGCAACCTAGGAGTTTCTACGTCTATATCTACATCCCCTGTTCTCCATCTGGGGTCCTATGACATCCTCTCTGTACCATTAGCTTCACTTTCACAAAAAGGTTCTGTTGTACCACAACTTCCTTTTGAAAATAGTTGTCTTGGTCCAGTGCTGACCCAGTTGAATAGTCACTCCAACAGCAGCTCAAAGAGGTTCATCAAGAACAGATTGCATTGGAAAATCAATTGGAACAACTTTGCCCAGTCACTATGTTGAGACTCCCTTCAAGATCCATGTCACAATGGGTGACCTCTTCTGCAAAGATCTTCCCTTTGAATGTTTCAATCTTACTTCTTGTCACAGATGTCTAAGACTGTGTCAAAAGCCATGAGCCATGAAATCTATCCATATCACCTTTTCTCTTGTTCTTCACGTGTACGTTTTACTGTGGTAGAAAAAATAAAACTAATTGTCATCAGTGCAATTTGTCTCCCATTATTAAGTACTTGCTCAAGGTGTTAAGATGTTCAGTCGCTCTCATGTCTCTTTTCCACCCCATGGACTTCAGCATGCCAGGCTTCCCTGACCGTCACTGTCTTCCAGAGCTTGCTCAAACTCATGTTGATTGATTTGGTGATGCCATCCAACCATCTCATCCTCTGTCACCCCCTTCTCCTCCTGCCATAAATCTTTCCCAGCATCACTTTTCCAATGAGTTGGCTCTTCACATCAGGTGGTCAAAGCATTGGAGCTTCTGCTTCAGCATCAGTCCTTCCAGTGAATATTCAGGATCGATTTCCTTTAGGACTGACTGGTTTGATCTCCTTGTGGTCCTAGGGACCCTCAAGAGTCTTCTCCAGCACTGCAGTTTGAAAGCATCTTGAGTGCTCAGCCTTCTTTATGATCTGCCTCTCACATTCAAACACAACTACTGGAAACCTTACCAAAACCAATCTTCTAGCAAATAAAAATAATTAATGCTTCATTCAAAAAAAAAATGTCCTTGAAGGCAAGAACTATGGTTTTTTCAGGGTTGAGTCCCCGGTACCTGGCATCTAATAAATGTCAATCACATGTTTAGAAAAGAAACAAAGGGTAATTGTAGTTTTATCAACGATCAAAATTTTATTTCATCCAAGATTCAGGATTTTGAAGGATGGCCTCATGGTATCAAAGTTTTAAACTGAAGTTTTATCAATGATCAAAATTTTATTTCATCTAAGATTCAGGATTTTGAAGGATGGCCTCATGGTATCAAAGTTTTAAACTGTTTATACTAAGAATAACATGGGCTTCCCTGGTGGCTCAGTGGAAAAGAACCCGCCTGCCGGTGCAGGAGAGGTGTCTTCTCCAAGGAAGACAGATCCCTGCAGAAGGAAGTGACAACCCACTCCAGTACTCTTGCCTGGGAAATCCCAGGGACAGAGGAGCCTGGAGGGCTATATTCCATGGGATTGCAAAATAGTTGGACACGACTTAGTGACTAAACAACGATAACAACTAAGAATAATAGACCCTAGCTCTTCCTGATATTTTTTTTTAATTCCCAAGGGAAACATTTTCCTTTCCACTAGCAATTCCTTATTTAATTCGTAGTCTATTATAATCAGCTTTCTCTAGTCATCAATTGCTAGACAGCAAACTATCCTGTAGTTCAGTAGCTTCAACCAAAGATTTTGTTTTCTCTGCAGTTTGGGGGAGTCAAGAATTTGCAGAGGCCTTGACTGGATGACCCATCTCTGCTTTTTGTGGCTTCAGCTGCAGAGTGACTGGGCTGGAGAAACCACTTCCAGGATATCCTCTGCACTCACACACTGGGCTTCTTAGTGCGTATCCCTCTCCTTCTCCCTCTCTGTCTCTCTCATGCTCTTTCTGTGTGACATCTCATTTTCCAGAGCCTTGGCTTGTGGCTTGGGTTCCTCCCAGGATGCAGGGCAGCCTCAGTCTCTGTTTCCTTCTTTCTATATGATGTGTCAGGGTTCTAAGAGCAAGTTTTCCGAGAGATCAAGGAGAAGAGGCAAGACTTTTGTAACCTAACCTTACATGAGAAGGACAGCATGTCACTTACCCCATACTCCCTTGGCCAAACAAATCATAGAGACCCACCCCCTCCCCCACCCACCCCTTACCCCTCCTCCCCCACCCACCCCCCGCCGCCACAGATTTAAGGGTTGGGGTCTTAATACGCTCCACAGGAGTTTTGAGAATTTCTGGCTATCTTTAATCTGCCTCAGGACTCACAGGGATGACATGGCAATGAGCCCCTCTCTTTGAAAACATGAGACTAGTCTCCCCAGGTAGGCCAGTACTTAAGAATCTGCCTTGCAGTACAAGGGACACCAGTTCGATCCCCATTCTGGGAAGATCCCACATGCTTTGGAGCAACAGAGCCTCTGCATCACAACTGTTGAGTCTGCTCCCTATGGAGCCTGGAAGCCACAGCTACTGAGTCCATGCACGCTATAGCCTATGCTTCACAGCAAGAGAAGCTACTGAAATGACAAACCCATGCACCGCAACAAAGAGTAACCCCTGCTTGCCATAATGAGAGCCCACGTGAAGCAACAAAGATCCACTGCAGCCAAAAATAAAACAAAGAAATAAATCTTCAAAGAAGCAAAGACCGCAAGACTATGTTTCGTGAAGCAGGGTTGGACTCAGAGCAGAGGCTCCATGTATTTCTTGTGAAGCAATTGAATCGATGATTTAATTAAGGAAGGGAGTACCAATTCTGTTTTCAGTGCTTCAGTGTGCCTGTTATTAATAGTCTTTCTTTTAAATAGGTAAATAGATTTAATCATGCCAGGATAAATATTATGCCCTGTATACTTAATGCAATCCTCCTCTGGGTGGAAAAATGCAGTAATACGAATATATTTAACTGTGGCCCAAAATTTTCATACTAAACACATGGAGTTTGTGCTGGAAAAGTGAATAGTGGTTACCTTTTATGGAATCTGTTTTTGTTTAAGTATCTACCCTATAGTACAGTTATAAATTTAAAACTGGGGGATATTATTAATTTGAAGATGAAACCAACCAAAATCTGATTATAGCCAAAATCAGAATAAAAGTTAAAGGATAGAAGAATAGCTGTCTGTATCAAACTAATCTCTAAATACTTTATTAAGTCCTCAATGATTTTTTTGAAACATTTCTTCCCTAGATTTTATTTTCACTTATCATGCAAAAGAATCATATATTTATGATTCATTTTCACTTTACTGAGCAAAATGCTATTTTGTAGCAATTTACTTGATATTCATACAACTTCTGAGTCAACTCCGTTTTCTTAAAAACAGGGAGTTGACTTTAGCCAAGAATAAATGAACTTGAACATAAAGTTTTAAATGTGGCTTAAAGGATGGAATCCTCCATTCTCAGGCCCAGTCTGATGTTGGCAAGACCCTTCTCCTAAGCAGACTATGAAATAATAATGATGCCCTTTAGCAATTTAAGCTTTGGGTTAAAAAAAAAAAAACAAAACTGAATGTGTTACTAAATTTCACTAAAAGCAGGATCTTATTTTTATCTTTAGCAAATATCCTAGGACATGTTTAAGTGCCAGAGACAAACTGGTACATTACAGATTTTAACTGTGGAATGATGAGCAAATCAATATTTCAAGGTATAACAGGAACAGATTCTATGAAATGAATACAAATCTGATATTGCATTGGCCAACTTCCAACGGAGACACAAAAAATTGAGAAGTTAAGTAAAGTGAAATAATAAATGATATAATAAAGCTTTTGAGATGCAAGCCTGAAAAATTTGAGGCTTACTAATTTAAAACATAAGACAAAAACCTAATTTTAGCGTGTTAATATTTAAAGCTCTTTTGTTACCTATTTCTTAAAGGAATAGTAGCCGGTAGCACCTTGTAGATGCTCGCATGACTAGATCTAGAATCTGTGTTTCTAGCAGATCAAAGGATCCAGGAGTGATTTGCGAATATTAACCAAACCCCTTCTGGATGCTGGAAGATATTTTTTCAAAGTGGATTCTTACACCCTCCTCTGAAACTTTCAAAAGGACTTCTTTAATCCATTAAGGCAACAGCATTTTCATTCTTGCATTTTACTTAATGCAAAGTCAATTTCAAGGAAATTCAATTGTATAACCTATTATTTATTAGCTCTAAGGCAGCCCAGGTCTAAACTAGAAATGTATATACATACATGCTTCAAATAATCTCATTCTAGAATCACTATATGCCTGAATTATGGTGTTTGAATAATGGAAAATTTAAATTTGGCTCTGGGAAATATATTGGACTAGAAAAGAGTGTGTTTGAAAAATATGCATGTGGCTATAATCCTAAGCACGCATTCCTCCCACAGTTACGCTAGATCTGGGATAGAGGAAGGAATGAAAGCCAAAGAGGAGGGGTCTACCTGTTGTCTGTGCTCTGTTTCTAATCCAGGTAAGCTCCTCCAGGTACCTATCAGTCAGTTCAGTGGCTCAGTCGTGTCTGACTCTTTGCGACCCCACGAACCACAGCACGCCAGGCCTCCCTGTCCATCACCAACTGCCGGAGTCCACCCAAATCCATGTCCATTGAGTCAGTGATGCCATCCAACCATCTCATCCTCTGTTGTCCCCTTCTCCTCCTGCCCTCAATCTTTGCCAGCATCAGGGTCTTTTCGAATGCGTCAGCTCTTCGCATCAGGTGGCCAAAATATTGGAGTTTCAGCTTCAACATAAGTCCTTCCAATGAACACCCAGGACTGATCTCCTTCAGGATGGCCAGGTAACTACAGGCAATTGAAATCTAGCTCATTATTTAGTTGCTGATTCTTTTATTCAGTATCAACATATCTCTTCCATTTACCTAAAATACAGTGTAAGGTGATTTTGGCAGAGAACATTGCTATTCATAAAATATTATAACTTCTCCATATTTCCCTTTTGCTTGAAGGTCAGGCAAAAGAGAAACAACCCCTTGTACTCTGGAGCTCTGAAAATTCTATGTGCTTCCTCCATCTCTAATTTCTCTGCCAGAGAGACTCAGAAGCTTTATTATTTTCCACTGATGCTATGACAAGTTATCACAAACTGGTGTCTGAAACAACTCAAACTTATTATCTTACAGTTCTGGAGGCCAGAAGTCCAATCTGAATCTCCCTGAGCTAAAAATCAAGGTGTTAACAGGGCTGAGCTCCTTCTGGAGGGACCTGGAAGAATGTTTCCTTGAGTCTTCCAGCTTCTAGAAGACAGCTGCCTTTCTTTGCTCAGAGCCCCTTCTTCTGTCTTCAGAGCCAGTCGTGGTGGATCAAGGGCTTTTCACAACACTTCCCTCCGACTCACATCCTGGAGTCACATCCTTGTTTGACTCAGTTGTGAAACATTCTGTTTGTCAGGATTCTGAGATTGGGCCCAGTCAGATAATCCAGAGTGCCTCAAATGGTAAAGAGTCTGCCTGTGATGCAGGAGACCCAGGGTTCAATCCCTGGCTCATGAAGATCCCCTGGTGGAGGGCATGGCAACCCACGCCAGCATTCTTGCCTGGAGAATTCCATGGACAGAGGAGCCTGGCAGGCTTCAGTCCATGCGGTCACAAAGAATCAGACATCTACCAAATCCATTTTTTAGTGTCAGGTAACATGTTAAAGATCTAGGAATTAGGGCATGGACATTCTGGCAGCCCTAATCCTAACACCATGAAGTCATATGTGGAGATATTAGTATGCAAGTTGAAGGAAGTCTGTATCTTTCATTTACAAAATGGAAAAAAGACATTAATTACCCACATAGAACTTTGAATGACAGGATGTGAACTTTTTTTGGTATACCAGTGGGATGTGAGTGCTTTTCTGTGTGGCTACTAGCATTAATCATACCGACTAACATGGCAATGGTGAACAATTTATGAATTTATTCATTTTTTTCCTAGCTACATAATCTGGGTTTTCCATTCCAACAAATAATTGATTTGCATTTACAGTAAAAAAAAAATTATCCGTAGATTATCCAAAGGTAATTATCCAAAGATAAATTATCCAAAATTATCCAAAGATAAGATAACTTGTGGATATTAATATTTAATAAAGAGCTTAAATTAATACATGTTGAATATAACTGAATGAAAAATAAATGAGAACAATGAAAACCATGACAACTGAGATACTTTGATCTATTTTGAACAATTCTTTAGGTAAAGATAATTATCTTGGTCAAAAACTGGTATTCTATCCTGGGTTAGGCTAAGGTCAGAACTTCTGTGGGGTGAAAAGAAAAGTGAATATGTTAGTTTCTTAGTCACGTCTGACACTTTGTGACCCCATGGACTGTAGCCCACCAGGCTCCTCTGTCCATGGGATTCTCCAGGCAAGAATACTGAAGTGGGTAGCCATTCCCTTCTCCAGGGGATCTTCCCAACCCAGGGATTGAACCTGAGTCTCCTGCATTGCAGGCGGATTCTTCACCAACTGAACCACTAGGAAAGCTCCTTTATATTTAAACACACTTCATATTGGTTCTATTTCTCTGGAAAATCCTGACTAATTGAGAGGAAATCAAAGCTGAGCTTAGTTTAAAATTCAACCTTGGTGAATTGGTAAAGTTTGAAAGATCTGAAAGATAACTGTGTAATCATTTAATCTTTGTGGGAGATAACTGTATTCAGGAATATACCTTTGATCAATCTTCATTCAGTTACTCTAGTAAGATTACGAAGAATCCTGAGATCCATGAAATAACCTTGTAGAGCTTTATTTTTTGTCTCAGAGACCTGTATTAAAGATAAGATAAAAATTCCAGTCAATTAACAAAGTGATACAAATACTTAAATAGCACTTAATAGATACAATAAAAATTATGTGTAGAGCTGAAGGCCTATGAGCTTTCAATGTGTAGAACCAAGTATTCTAGAAATGAATAACATCGAGTTAGGTTTTATTAATCTTTTAATTTACATTTTATACTGTCCATATTCTCAAGTCATGCTTGTTGAAAGCTGGAAGTATTTATTGCATCATCGGGAAAGAAACAAACCACGTAAAAAGAAGTCAACAGAATTCTTTTGTATGCAACATGAAGATTTGTAGAGGTTATAAATATTATTTTCAAACCAGATCATTCAAAATGCTTTCAAAGTGATAGTGTAAATGATTTCAAATTATGTAATAGTACAAACAGCCTAGTAACAGATAATAACTTCACCATTCACCAAATGTAGTGGGCAGTTTGAAAGTAACACCATCAGACAGAAAAAAACATTAAATTATGTCAACTTAGATTAGTCCAAAGTGTTCAAATGATCTGCTCTGCTTGACAATGACCATGAAAATTTGCTCTTAGAGGGGTGGGCGGTGGGAGGGGGGTTCAAGTGGGAGGGGATATGTGTACCTATGGCTGTTTCATGTTGATATATGGCAGAAACCAACCCAATATTGTAGAGCAATTGTGTGAAGTGTGAAGTTGCTCAGCCATGTCCGACTCTTTGCGACCCTGTGGACTGTAGCCCGCCAGGCTCTTCTGTCCATGGGATTCTCCAGGCAAGAATACTGGAGTGGGTTGCCATTTCCTTCTTACCCTCCAATTAAAAACAAATTAAAATATATATTATATGCATAAACTTTTAATTTTAAAATAGGTTTAGATTTGTAGAAAAGTTGCAAATATAATATGGAGAATGTTTGCATAGCCCTCACTCATTTCCTCCAACAGTTAATACCTTACATATAACCACGATACCCGTGTTCCAACTAAGAACCCAACATTAATAACTCCTATGAGCTGAGATGGTCTTGGCTGTCAGCTAGTCCCCTCTCTCTATGTGGTCTGTCATTCTCAAGGAGACTGGCCTGGACTTCTCACCCCTACTATATAGTTAATCTTCAAGTTTGTGTACTGTTTGGTGAAGATGACCTTTGTATCTGGACTCTAACAAATCACATAGAAGCTTATACATTCAGGCAAGTAGCTTAACTGCTTTAAACCTTTGTTATGATGATAAAAATTGGATTAAAAATACAGTGCCTGGTAAATAGAAGGTCTCAAAAACTATCAGCTACTATAATTGCTATTATCATTGTTGATGCTTTAAAAAATGATTATTATTATCATTAAATCTAAAATATTTGTTGTTCTTTCTATTACGTAGTCAGGCGTGACCATATGACTGACTTCTGACTGAAAGAATATGGGAAAAATGATACAAGCTCTTTGTAGGCCTGATCCTTAAAAACTTCTCCAGGATCCTTCAAAACTCTCTCCTTCCTGGTCTACCAGCTGGGTACCAAAATCCTGACAAGGACCAGGAGATTCTAAAGGATGCTGAGCCACAAGCTAGCAGGGGCCTGGATCCCTTGTGACCATGTGGAAGGCCATCCACTGAGCATCTGTTGTGTCAGCAAGAGATATATTTTTATTGTGTTGAATCACTGAGATATTGAGAGTTGCTACTAGAGATACACACAATACTTAAGTAAAACAGACATTAAAGGAGAGTCTTAAAGGAAAGTTTCTTCGTCAATTTTTTTTTTTTTTCCTGAAGGAACAGAAACTCACTTGAATTATAAAAAATTCAGGCAATATAATTAGAAGTATATGGAAGTATCTCAATAATCCCAGGGAATAGTTACAGCCAGGCTTTATGAGAGGCAGAAACATGAAATGCAAAGCTAACTATGCAAGTTACTCCTTCCATCTCTCCAGTGGTCCTTGGAACCCTATTTCTGGTTCTTTCTGAGGCTCTCCATTCGGTTTTTCCTGCTTACAGCCTGGCTTTCTCTGCTTCTGCCTACATCTAGGCAAGAGCTGCCACGTCAGACACCCTAGGGATCCTCTCAAAGAAGATGATCGGCGTAGGCTGGGCTGAATTTATGTCCTAGTCCAATCAGCTGTGGCTAATGGGTGGGGCAACTTCACACAACACTGGTTCTTTTGCATAGAATGGAGGAAACACCCAAAGGTGTCCATTGGAATATTGGTGAGATTAGACAGACTTTCATTTAACTCATTGGGATAAGTGTTGGTGGATCCAACACTTCACATTTTGTTTTGCTGTTGTTTAGTTGCTAAGTCCTGTCCAACTCTTTTGTGACCCCATGGACTACAGCCCACCAGGCTCCTCTGTCCATGGGATTTCCCAGGCAAGAATACTGGAGAGGGTTGCCCTTTCCTCTTCCAGAAGATCTTCCCCATGCAGAGAAGAAAGAAAATCAGAGCAGCTCCAGCTCATTTTTTCATCCCTTCCAAGAGCCCTGATGTCTGTGTACACCCAAGGAGGAGAGTGGTTCCCTAAGGGTGCAGTTGTGGTAGCAGAGGCAGGACTGGGGTGGGGGCATCTTTAGACCAAGGGCTATGTTTCCTGTGCCCGGGATGCCGTTCGGGGCAAACATGCATGGCACAGTATTGGAGAAGGGTGATGGACCAAAAGAAGCCAAGCCATCAGCAAGAGCAGCACCACCACAGCACCATTTTTCACTGCATCTCCCGCATTGGCAGGCAGATTCTTTATCCTTGAGCCACCAGGGAAGCCCATTTTGTTATTAGTCCCTTATTTTTACAACTTACCCCTCAGTTCAGTTCAGTCGCTCAGTCGTGTCCAACTCTTTGCAACCCCATGGACTGCAGCAGGCCAGGCTTCCCTGTCCATCACCAACTCCCGGAGTTCACCCAAGCTCATGTCCATTGAGTCGGTGATGCCACCCAACTATTTCATCCTCTGTCGTCCCTTCTCTTCTTGCCCTCAATCTTTCCCAGCATCAGGGTCTTTTCCAATGAGTCAGTTCTTCCCATCAGGTGGCCAAAGTATTGAAGTTTCAGCTTCAACATCAGTTCTTCCAAAGAATATTCAGGACTGATTTCCATTAAGATGGACTGGTTGGATCTCTTTGAAGTCCAAGGGACTCTCAAGAGTCTTCTCCAACACCACAGTTCAAAAGCATCAATTCTCTGGCACTCAGTTTTCTTTATAGTCCAACTCTCACGTCCATACATGACTATTGGAAAAACCATAGCTTTTCCCCTTACCCCTCAGTTAAGGGTAACTTACCCCTCAGTTCTTTTTAAAAAATGTGTATTTAATGGAATACTCATCTCTTTGGTTTTCTATTGGGATTAAGGCTATACTTGATGCTTTATCCCTTATAATTCCATCTCAATTATGAAGACATAGTCATGCTATGCTGATGAGGCAAATTTTATTTCCATATCAACTGTCATCCAATTTTGTGTGCTGTTGAACTGATTCAGGCACAGGGCAGACTGCTTGTTTGAAATGTTGACAATTTCTTGCTGACCTTGACTCTTAGACAAGAACATTTTGTAAGACATCATTACTTTCAGGTAATACAAATCACGCAGAGTGTTGGCAATGCAGTGATGTTGTCTTAATGCTGAACTATGCTATGTTTTAAGCTTCGGCATGCAGGTATCCCTTGGGCTTACTCTCGAGCTCCCCATTTGAATTACTTTATACTTTAGCTCTCAGCTGGAATTTCCTCCAGCTCCCTGGCTGAATTACTTTGCCACATTTGGGGCCAATCAGCAGAGCTGTTTATCTCTCAGAAGAGCATGAGCTGTTGTTTCTCAACGCACTTAGCACTCCCTTTTAGTGACATCAACTAAGTGTCATTTTCATTAAGTAATTTCCATTGCATTTCTGGTGCCAGATAACCAAGGATGATATCAAGGATAAGAAGGGTGCAATGAAATTGTTAATAAAAAATTTGACTGCATCTCCTTAGCTTGTCATAGTAGGGATGACAAAGGCGATAACAAAGAAGGGGGGAGGGGAACAACCACAGAATGAAGAGGGAGGGAGATTCCAAGGGTATTCCTCATGATATGCAGAAAGAGTCAAAGGGTGGGGAGTTGACACTGAGTGAAAAACACATACAGAGGTGGCATCTCTTAAAAATAACTGGGGGTTTCTGCCTTCCCTTAGGTTGAAGCCAGGAGTATGAGAGGCAGCTGTCATGAAACCAGGAACTAACACAAAGCCAAGAACACAGGGTTTTCAGAAGGCCTAAAGTTGCTGGTCATCAATAGGCTCATGAGAAATACTCAAACTGCTAATTCAGTTCAGTTCAGTTCAGTTCAGTCACTCAGTCATGTCTGACTCTTTGCGACCCCATGAATCGCAGCAGGCCTCCCTGTCCATCACCAACTCCCAGAATTCACTCAGACTCACAGCCATCGAGTCGGTGATGCCATCTAGCCATCTCATCCTCTGTCGTCCCCTTCTCCTCCTGCCCCCAATCCCTCCCAGCATCAGAGTCTTTTCCAATGAGTCAACTCTGCATGAGGTGGCCAAAGTACTGGAGTTTCAGCTTTAGCATCATTCCTTCCAAAGAAATCCCAGGGCTGATCTGCTTCAGAATGGACTGGTTGGATCTCCTTGCAGTCCAAGGGACTCTCAAGAGACTTCCCCAACACCACAGTTCAAAAGCCTCAATTCTTCGGCGCTCAGCCTTCTTCACAGTCCAGCTCTCACATCCATACATGACTACTGGAAAAACCATAGCCTTGACTAGCCGGACCTTAGTCGGCACTACAGAAATGCAAATCAAAACTCTAATTAGGTACCACTTCACACTTTTTAATGGTCATCATTAAAAAGTCGACAACAGTTCTGGAGAAGATGTGGAGGAAAGGGAACACTCCTACTCTCTTGCTGGGAATGCAAGTTGGCACAGCCACTGTGGAAAACAGTATGGAGTTGCCTTTTTTAAAAAAAAAAAGCAAAAAATAAAGTTATTATATGACCCAATGATCCCACTCCTGGGCATATGTCCAGACAAAATTACAGTTCAAAAAGATACATGCACCCCTCTATGTTCGTAACAGCACTGTTTCAAATAGCCAAGACATGGAATCAACATAAATGTCCATTGACAGATGAACAGATAAAGGAGATGGAGTGCATATACACTGGAATATTACTGAGCCTTAAGAAGAATGAAACAATGCCATTTGCAGCAACATAAATGGACCTGGAGCTCATCATACTAAAAGAAGTAACTTTTAGACAGGGAAAGGTATATACCGTATGCTACCGCTTATGTGGGATTCTACACGATAACACAAATGAGCTTATCGGAAAAGCAGAAACAGCCTCACAGACACAGACAACAGACTTGTGGTCGCCAGGGGGGCCAGGAGTCAGGGAGGGATGGGAGCTTGGGGCTAGCGGACACAAGCTATTACAGATGGAATGGATAAATGACAATGTCCTACTCTGTAGCACAGCGAGCGATATTCAATATGCTGTGATAAACCATAATGGAACAGAATGTTAAAGACGAATGCATATGTGCGTATAACTCAGTCCCTCTGCTGAGTAGCAAAACTTAACACATTATGGATCCACTACACTTCAATAATAACAATAATAAAGTTAGTTACTGGCCATGACTGAAAGCCGTTCACTTGTCGTGTGCCATTGAAACCGGTGAGAAAGCTACATCCAGAGAGCTCCAGCACCTCGGCAATCAGGGGCAGACGGACGCAGCCAAAAGACTGAGAATCTGGTTTCCCTGGTGGCTCAGAGGATAAAGCATCTGTCTGCAATGAGGAAGACCCTGGCTTCATCCCTGGGTCGGGAAGATCCCTTGGAGAAGGAAATGGCAACCCACTCCAGTACTTGTGCCTGGAAAAATCCCATGGACCGAGGAGTCTGGTAGGTTACAGTCCATGGGGTCACAAAGACTTGGACATGAGTGAGTGACTTCACTTTCTTTCTTTCTGGTGGTTTAGGACATCTCAGTTCCCATATTCTCATTGGTGGACTTGTCATTTGCTGTTTCCAGCTTCTCTTCTGAGGACTTGTGGTACAGAGTGCCAAAGAGAGTGAGGACAAGGCCATGCTCCCTACATTCTTCAGACTGTCCTATGGGTCCCAAGAGGGACAAGCTTGCTGGCAAACTAGCCACAGTGCCCATTTATTACCATGGGTGGGCACTTTACTAAAGGGTGCACGTTCTCACAGAAGCCCCAGGACGGAGATGCTAGCGTTGCTCATTTACAGATGAGGCGGCAGAGCCTCAGAGAGACTGTGCCTCTCGGAAAAGCTGGGCATGGATCCTGGTTGCTATGACTATGGAGCTTCCCTGTAACCACAGAACTCCATAGCTCTCAAACTGTTTGGGGGAATTAGGAAGCTTCACTCAACTCTTACAGGAAAGGTTCCAGCATGGGATAAACAATTGTTGGTTTGTTTGAGTCCTTTGCTTTGCCACTTGGTGGAGGAGCTGCCTTTGAAGGAGATGCTGGGTCAGAATGATTTTCAGGGCCAAGCGGACCTTCAGTTCTGCTCCTTCAGCCTCTCCCAGAGAAGCCCAGCCCCCCGCTGGGTGAGGGGGCATTGTATTCAGAAGCAACGTCTGCTTGTGGGTGTTATATGGAGGACGTCCAGCTCATCTGGGCATCCCTTCTAGGAGTCCCGAAGTCTGGGTGCACCCCAGGAGGAAAATAGTTCTATAAGGGCACAGAATCATCAGGAGAGGCAGGACTGGGGTGGGAGGAGGGGGTCTTTAGATGGAAGGCTCTGTTCCCTCTGCCAGGGATTCAGTTAGGGGCAAACACTCCCGGCACAGTATTGGGGAAGGGGTGATGCATGGCAAGAAGCCAGGTCATCAGAAAGAGCAGCACCACAGCAGCGCCTTGGGGATGCCATTTTTCAAACGGCCTGGGTTCCTCCTGCCCACTCCTAACATCTTGAAATTCACCAGAACCAAAAGTGTTGGCAACCATTGGCTGCTGACTCCCTAGGAGGGGATTTTGTTATCTTATCAACCCAGATGACTCACAGACGCCTACGTCAAAGAGGGGTGAGATGTAGAGGAGATGAAATCTGGGGTGTTTCCCAGTCTGAGATGATGATTCCATGATAACACAACATATGTTCACGCAGCCCACTGCTCGGCTTTGTGAAACAAGCTCCACATTCCAAAAGCATGGTGGCTGCCTCTGCCTCAAGACTGTCGGTGACCCGTTGCCCTCTGACCAAGACCTGCTCACCTTGGGATTACCGCTGTGGTCCTTGACCTCTCTGTGCCATGCCCTTAGTCTCTGGGTCATTTAATGACACAAGACCTTTCGGACACCTGGACCACTCTACTTCTGCTCTTCCTTCAGCTACTGGAGTTTGTGGGACACGTGTTGATATAGAAAACCCATTCCTGCTCTCTTTGGATTCACAGGCTTTGGGAAGCCAGTTCTAGCAGGGCTAAGAGCTTGCAAGGGTAATTATTATAATAGATGACTCTAAGCAAACCAGTTAACAAATCTTATTTAAAAAGTTGTTTTGGGGAGAGGTCAGGTGCCCCACACAGCATAAATCCATGTGGAAATCCAGCCAGCACCCCCAGGGCACAGTGTCCAAGGTGAAGGTCATGCTGCACAGCATGACGGCCGGGGAGGACTGTCCACTGGGAATGGGCTGCCTGGCCCGTGTGCCACCCAACAGGGGTGAAGCCCACCCTTGCATCCCTTGGGATGCTCTTCTTTTTTTATTTTTGCTTTTGCAATTCCACCTATCCTTCCGAACTTCAGATATATTCTCCCTCTTGGTGAATGTATCCTTTATTTCTTGGAAATGCTACAGTACAGATTATCAGGACTGCTCGCATCTGCAGTGCTCAGCAAGCTGCTTCCATTTCTGAGTTTGATCTTCAGTCTGCTTCAAGAACACCTGGATGGTGTGAATGACCCTTAAATACCTCCAAGTCCCCTACTTCAGGGGTAACACCTGGTCCAGCATCTGTGATGTGAGTACTCAAGGATATCTGCTGAGGGAACGAATGATCAGCTGTAGCTGTCTTGGCTGCTTATATGTCTTTCTTTGCCATTAACATCTGATTTTTATTTGCATGAGCCCACTTCTTGGACTATCCTTTCCTAACCAACTCTATGGAGAGAATACGAGACTATTCTTTTAAACGTAGTATCTGTCCCTGGTGGGCTACATTTGGCAGCAACAATGGTCTGAAACCTCCAAAGGCTTGGTAAGAGCTGTGGGGAAGCATGGAATGTGTTCAATTAACTCCTGTTAGTCAAAGTAAATGGAGGTGCTTAAGCCAATAGTCATATATTCTCAGTTGCTCCTGTGACTAGGCTGTGAACGCCCTAAACACACTATCCATTTCAGCACAGACAATGCAACGTGTGCCTGACACATAGTAGGCTCTCTGGACACCTAGGCCAAGGGCACGAATAACGAAAGGAGCACTGACTGAGCCTTGGGCTCACTTGGAAGGGACAAGCTCCCCAGTGGCATCTCGTCTATAGTTAGGAAGCCCATTAAGAGACAGCTACACCATCCTCGTGAAGGATACATTACATTTTTACCGTCCACCCGGGTCCAATTTAGATATTAAAAGACAGCAGCAAACAGGTGAAAACGTAATGATAAGTAAGATCAACTATTTCCCTTCTTCCCTATCACCTGCCGCCACTTAAGAGTCGCATCATATTCTACCTCCTTCATTCATCCTGTCCTATACCCTTCATCCTTTTTATTTTTAATTGGAGGATAATTGCTTTACGATATTGTATTGTTTTCTGCCATACATCAACCTGTGTCAGCCATAGGTATAACATGTCCCCGCCCTCTTGAACTTCCCTACCACCTCTCACCCTATCTCACCACTCTATTAATAGGCTACTACAGAGCACCAGACTTGAGCTCCCCGCATCATACAGCAAATCCCCACTGGCTATGTATATTACATCTTACGCTTTTCATTCTATTTGTCAGGGATCCTGATGAAGAGGGTCCCTCCTTCGCCCATGTAACCAGATAAAGGAAGGAAGTGATGGGTTATCCTTCTCTCCCTTCTTTCTTTTCTCTCTTACATGATTATTTTAATGCATTTCATTTGCAAATAGGAGAAGGAAACGGCAACCCACTCCAGTCTTGCCTGGAGAATCTTGTGGACGGAGGAGCCTGGTGGGCTGCTGTCCATAGGGTCGCACAGAGTCGGACACGACTGAAGCGACTTAGCATGCATGCATGCAATGGAGAAGGAAATAGCAACCCACTCCAGTGTTCTTGCCTGGAGAATCCCAGGGACAGAGGAGCCTGGTGGGCTGCCATCTATGGGGTCGCACAGAGTCAGACACGACTGAAGTGACTTAGCAGCAGCAGCAGCATTTGCAAATATCAGCATCATGTCTATTTTTGCCTGAGCTCAGAGTGTCTGAATTTGTGGTCTCTTCCAGCCCATTCATCAGTGTCTTAAATCAGAAGCAAAAAAAAATGAGAGGGTCTCTGTACGGTGAAAACTGGGAAGGAGGCTCCACAAGTGGAAGGCCCAGATCTCCCATGAAAAATCTGCTCAAACTTGTACCATCCTCGACAGAAGTGCCTCCCTCCCCTTTTCCTCCTGCTGATGGGAGGGGAGGGGGCTCCTCCTGTTTTCTGCAACCGTTTACTTAGGCAGGCATCAATAATTCAGGACACCAGCTCCCTTTCTGAAAGCCCAGGTGAGGGCCATGGGCCTCTCCAGGCCAGCAGTTCATTTGCTCTCTCCTGCAAGACTCCGTGGAGATCACCCCAGGCTCCTGGCTGGCCAGACCACGGCTGCCCTTAGAGGGGAGAACACCGTGAGCTTTGACTTCTGAGCTGAGAGCTGCTTTTGTGCTCTGTCTTTAGCGGCTTCCCAGATCTCCTGAATCTGTGAAAATATCAGAGGCCACCTCTGGGGTGGAGATACCACGGTCCATGAGCAGCAGCGTGACACCCGGAGAGGATTCTGATCTAGCTTCAGACCCAAACTCCTCCTACCAGACCAGGTAAGGGGACTTCAAATCCATTCTTTGATTTTAGAAATATTTACATGAGACTCAAAGATGAAGATGTGGCCATGCCTAAGAGAGGCTGACTTCCAGCCTGAGTTAGACTTTATATCCAGGGTCTAGAAGGAGGTAGAATGTGCTCTTAAGACCTCTAGGATGTGTGTTAAGTTTCACAGCTTCAGAGATTTACTTTAGCGGGTACTGACACCCTCTTCTTTCCCAAACATTCACAGTGCTTTGCCTCTGGGATCACTCTTTGTTCTAGGATTGAGTCTGGCTTCTTCCTGCAGTCCTCAACCTTCCCCACCAACCCCACCGCCCCGCCCAGCAAGCTCTGCTCAGTAGTGGGATTGCTAATTCAATTGTGAGAAACGATTTCACTTCCAGAATAAAGACACAGGAATATGTGTTCTTCTTTACCAAACTTTTCAACTGTTTCCCCCGCTGATCCCATCCCCTAACTTGAGTTGAGACACTTAAACACCCCTGCCTGGGGAAGGCCATCCTTATTTTTTAAAGAACTCCAGAGAAGTTTCCAGAACTTTCTTTGAGATCCCACTCTTGTGCAGTGGTCCCCACAGGCAGGACAACCTTCTCATACCCTCAAATATTCATACCACTTCTGAGGGTGCTTCCTATCATCTCGCCCAAACAATCAGCAATGGGTCATTTGACACCCCTCTACTAATAGTAATACCTTTACTAACTCAAAGCTGTTTCATGGTTGTGTTTATAGTTTGAGGTATCTGCCACAGTTCTTTAAGCTGTTTGACTAATTTTCCTGCCTCTAAACCTTGTCTAGTCCAATGTATACTGCCAGCTCATTGTTGTTGTTCATTTGCTAAAGTCATGTCTGACTCTTTGTGACCCCACGGACTGCAGCACACCAGGCTTCCCTGTCCTGCACTATCTCCCAGAGTTTGCTCAGATTCATGTCCGTTGAGTTGATAATGCCATCAGCCATCTCACCCTCTAGCGCCCTTTCTCCTCCTGTCCTCAATCCTTTCCGGCATCAGGGTCTTTTCCAATGAGCTGGCTCTTTGCATCAGGTGGTACTGAAGTACTGAAGTATTGAAGCTTCAGCTTTGGCCTCAGTCCCTCTGCCAGTTTAATCTTCCTTTGACGCAGTTCCCATCAAGCCACCACTAGCCATCCCCCCAGCTGTCAACAAGGGCTTATGAGAGCATGCTACTGCCTGGTAAACTGAGTACAGAAGCGTCACATGAGGCTTTTGAAGGGGGCCATTCCTGGCACTCATGCCTTCCAGCCAGGCCCCAGGGCTTCTCTAAGCATCCTTCTTGCTCAGATCTTCTCTGAGATCGTGACCATTTCTCCTCTTAAATCTCCCTCCCTCATCCCCATTTCTATCAAGCAAAATCCTACCCACTCACAGAGTGCCATTGGGGTGTGCCAATTCATTACACAGGGTCCCTCACCTACTAACTCACAGCAGTTCAAGCTATGACGCAAAACACAGACATCTCAACATGTACAATGTGGTCAGCCCAGTGCTTTGGGGGCTGCTACGGGGAAAGAACATGGGGCCCCATAACCTTCTTTGTGAGGATGAAAACAACTGTGATGAGCAGAAAGGAATCACTCACATGTAGAAGTTGGTGGCAGGGTATTCCAGGAAGAGGGAACCGCAGAAGTGAAGGAAACCACAGTGCTTTATCAGAGTATATAGTGCACAGAGGAGAAGGGCCGAGACCAGTCATTACGAGAACTTACAATGGAGCAAGACTGCACAACATTCTCTCTACCTGGCCTATCTTGTTCCACTCGCCTCTTACCCTGTAAGGTGGATGTCGTTAGCATCAGAGATGTTCAACAGATGAAGGCCCTGGCACTCAGTGAACCAGGGGAAGACAGCTGTGCTCACAAAGACAGTGAGTCAAGCTTAGAGTCCAGGTCTGAACCCAGAACCCAGCTCTCCACCATTATCCTGCTTCAGTTGACCCTGCAGTCATAGGAAGGCTGAATGCCTTCAAAGCCATGTTGTTCATGGGTTCCAGGTCTGACTTTGCACTGATTTCTCTAGCAAACCCAGATGAGCCAAGTGGGCTCTCTGGGTCTTCTTTCTTCCTGTATATAACAATGGTTCTCAGCCAGGAGGGCGACTGTGGTCCCCAGGAGGGACAATCAGCCATGTCTGAAGATATATCTTTGGTGGTCCCACTTGCAAGGAGGGACCAGCATCTAGTGAGTAGAGACCCAGGAAGATGCTCAACATGCTACAATGCACAGGGCAGCCCCTCAACATGGGAGAACACTGCTCTTCAGAGCAGCCCTCATGATGCAGCCTACATCACATTCCACTCTGAGACATTAATTCTGGGAGCTAATGTAGGTGAGTCTCCCCAGGCAGAGACCGTTGGCTTAAACGGCACAGTCCCCAATGGGAACCATGCCTCTTGGATGGACTACTCCGTGTTTGCTTCAATGAAAGGCTCCAATTCCTCCACGGAACCCATGTTTCCTCCAGAGTAAAATCCTGCAGGGCTCCTCCGCAGCCAGGCCTGCTGGCTGCCTGCCGTTCATCAGCTCCCGTTACCCTAGGTTGTTTTCTCCGGGAGGTTGGACCTCCTTCCCCAAATTGCTCTACATCTCGCCTATTCTTGGCATTGCCTCTGGCAGCAACAACTTATTGAGAGACCAGGCCCCAGAGGAAAGTGCTCAGCATGGTCCTTCCATGCTGCCTGGCTTCACCAGACCCAGAGCAATAGTCAGACGTCTCTACTCCGCAGAGCATCGGCCTCTCTTTTCCCGGCTATCTGTGTTTACTTGGAAAAATGATTTCCTCTGCTTTACTCCGTTTTCCTTTGAGCCCCATTGCCTGCTCAGTTCTCTGTCCTTTCTGTTTATTTCCACTTCTCATTTTTCTCCATTGATCCGACGCCCTGGAAATACAGCAGGAACAGAGTGTGCCCTGTAATATTCAGTTACACTTAATATTTCTCCACGAAACATTGACTTGGAACGCCAAGCCGTCAGAGTGCAGGCCTGCTCTGCTTACACTGGACAGGGGCTTCAGCACAGGCTTCAATTCATGTCGGATCTCTTCCCTGCTTAAAGGGGAACAGTGCCCAGGCTAACACAGGAAAGTGCCCCAGCCGGGTGGGGGGGGGTGTGCCAAGCACCCCCCACAGAAAGTCTTTTACTCAAATAAGTGAGTGGCTATAACGCACTTGGTGCTTGGAAGGATAAAGACATGGCATCCAAGAAGACTGCCAGATGAATGTACTGCAGAATCCCAATGCGCTCCTTAAACCGAAAGTGTTTTTTAAACCAGCCTTTGCCATCAGCGCTGCTAATGCTAGCTTTCTCGGATGCCACTTCCTGATGGTGTGTGTCACGTGGAGGACTAATGAAGCTCTTTGGTGCTATAGTGTTGATAGACCTCTTGGGTGTGCTGATGAAAGCATCACACTCTTTCTCCAAAACCCCCTGCCAATGACACAAACTTGCCTGAGTGTCAGGAACTCATATGGGTGAAACTTAGTATCCATGAAGGAGACCATCAGCTTGCAAAGCAGAGACCTCAAGGGGGCCCAATTCTCTTGGGTAGATCTTGGCATCAATGATAGGCTCCACTTCTTCCACGAACCCATGTTTTCTTCAGAATGAAATCCTTCAGGGCTTAACCCTCAGGAGGACTCTGTCTATAGATGGCCTTGGTTTCACACTGAAGAACAAGTCTCTGCCTTCCTAGTTTAGGAGACACTGTTAGGAAATACTGCAAGTGAAATACTATTGATGTTCACAGAAAACTACAATAAAAGTCTCACTCAGACACATTGACATTTTGCATCCAGAAGTTGCTCTTTGGGTGCAAAGATATACTTTACTGTGTGGTTCAAAGAAGCCAGGAAAATAAATAACGTGAAGAAGGACATTGAGAACCAAGAAGCAAAGGGAGAAATTGAGAACCCAGGTTTCCTAGGAAACTTGTCCTCACCTCTCATATAAAAAGATGCAATTCACAAGTGGCCTACTAAGGCACTGGGCAACTTCCAGGGGCACCTCAGAACTAAAGTCTCAAATATGGGAGGACATGACCCAATGTTCCCTGAAAGCTCTGGGAATGAACCATAGGGACACATCCCCCTCGGAGTGGGAAGCTCTTTATCTCAGTCCTCCTTTCTTCTGCTGAGTCAGAGACTATGCAGCTAGGGTATCCGCATCACCGTCCTTGGCTGAGCCTTCTAAGGAGGTAGGATCTGGACCCACCTGCCTGACCTTGGTTATGGAAGCGTGTGTGTGTTGTGGGGCGGGGTGCATGGCCGAAGAGCTCCTCAAGTCATCTCGAGTAAGAAAGAAGAGGAGGGGCAGGGCAAGGGGACCAGTAAGTAAGGAGAACCATTGAGGAGGTGGGGAGAGTGAAGGGTCTGGAACCCAGAGAGGGGGACAATGGTAGAGGGGACGTAACAGTTACAAGGAGAAAAGAGCCCACAGAGCAGATGTCCAGGAAGACTTCCTCTTTCTCCAAGGCCAGAGTAAAGAAAGCGCATCGCTGCTTGACTCTCCTGAGGTTGGATGTGTGCTCCCACTAGTACCTAAAGAAGCTTCACACAGCTCCTCATGGAGACTTGAGGGGGATCTTGTAGATACATATGCTGATTGAGATGGGCTGTAAGGACCCAGACTTATTCAGATTCCACAGATTGTTCTTTTGATGGAATATGTTCCAAGCTTTCATCCAAAAGGCAGACTCATCAACTGTCTGGGGTGACAAGGTAAACGAGAGCAGGCAACTTTCCTTGGGAAAATGTTTGAAACTGTCATAAAGGCCTTTTAATAAAAAGAATCACCTTCAGACTGTTCCATGGGGCCATATGAGAATTGTTCGTCAGAGAACAGTCAAGATAACTCGACCAAACTGTGGGTTTTTTGAGTCAGAAATGATTTTCAGCCACAGGTCAAAGGGTTAGCCAGTCATTGTGGGATTAACATTTAAGTATCAAGCACCTCCGGAAAGGCTTTCCCAAGAAAGGCAGAGAGTTTATTTCTAGTTAAAGTTTCTCTTTACTTAAGCCTCTAGAGCCTTCTGTGTCATCTACTGGGATTAGGACCAGAAATGAGAAAGAAAAAGTTGGTCAGATAGTCAAAAGAGTCAAATATGTTTGAATTATATTCTTACCCGTAACTAATATCTTTTTCGTTTGCTTTTTTATTTTTATATTTTTGTGTAACTAATGTCTTTTTTTTTTAAAGATTATCATTATTTTTGGTCATGCCATGTGGCAGATGGGATCTTCGTTCCCTGACCAGGGGTTGAACCCATGCCCCCTGCATTGCAAGCATGGTGTCTTAACTACCGGATCACCAGGCAAGTCCATAAGGTCTTTTATATTCTGGGCTGCTTGGAGAATGTAAGTGCAATCCACCCGTATTATCCAGGGGTTACAATCCCCTTCCACCTGCATTGCTGTAGAGAAATAATATTTGTGCACATTTGGATTTCTCTTCATTTTCCTCTCCCTCTGAGCAAGGCAAGCAACTCATTGCTTAAGCAGGAGGGAGGAAGGGTGAGAAAGGCAGAGAGGACAAGGAGACACCACTTCATACCAAGAGGATTTCTAGACCCGGGTCAGAGGAAGGGCGCTCCTTTTTCCCAGCTTATCAGGCTCTCCATTTCACCATCGCAAGCGTTTTACCATGCAGATGAGCCCATAACAGAGGTGATAACCCATTCCAGCCTCCCAACCCCTCACCTCAAAGGCAGCATTTCTGAGCCTCTCCGAGGGAGAAGAGATCCTTTTCTTTTCATCTCATCTGTCTTTCGGGCTCTCCGTCCCTTGATTTCAAAGCCTTTCTCAAACAAATGTGAAGTTGAAAGGATAGCCTTCAATTATTTCATTTTGTGAAGGTTAAAAATGTTCTTGTAAATGACGGATGCAAATCCTGGAAACCCGGTTAAAACAACTGGATACCAGATGGCAAAGGAAAGTGGTTTACTGTAAAGTGTTGCGGAGTGTAGAAGCTCATTTACAAGAAGCAATTACACAAACAGCCCTGAGCATCTAAGATCCTATAAAAGGATGGCTGGGATAGATGCACATTGTCAGCCATGCTTGTGGGAGTTACAAACGCACACAGAACATGCCAACCGTGCGACTGGTCGCCTTCCCGGCTGCCCTCATGATGATAAGTCTGGGCTGAGGGCTGACCTGCCAGTATGCAAAGAGCTGCAGCCCCGTGGGGAAGGCTTCCACGTGCTCCATCACTCAGCTGCCTGGGGGAAATTTCCTGATCAGAGAAACTGAACAGCGTAATGTCATTGTCAATGGTCTAAGTCGAGGGAGCTTGACTTGCACCTCAGGTCAAAGAAATAAGAGAAAATTCCCATACAACCAGGACGACTTTTCATCCTCAATCTCTCTTGAGATGGAAAGTGAGCCTAATATGTTTTATTACATACATTCATGTATATTAGCTATTATAAGTATATAGCATTAGTTATATTAGTACAGAACTAATATTATATTAGTATATAATTATATACTGATTATATACTAGTATATAATATTATATTAGTATATAAAATTAATATATAATATATTAATTATATATATATAATTAATTTGTGGGGGGGGGCACTCCAAAATCACTGCAGATGGTGACTGCAGTCATGAAATTAAAAGACTTGCTCCTTGGAAGAAAACCTGTGACCAACCTAGACAGCATATTAAAAAGCAGAGACATTACTTTGCCAACAGAAGTCTGTCTAGTCAAAGCTATGGTTTTTCCAGTAGTCATGTATGGATATGAGAGTTGGACTATAAAGGAAGCTGAGTGCCAAAGAACTGATGCCTTTGAACTGTGGTATTGAAGAAGACTCTTGAGCATCCCTTGGACTGCAAGGAGATCCAACCAGTCCATCCTAAAAGAAATCAGTCCTGTATATTCATTGGAAGAACTGATGCTGAAGCTGAAACTCCAATACTTTGGTCACCTGATGTGAAGAACTGACTCATTGGAAAAGCGCCTAATGCTGGGAAAGATTGAAGGTGGGTGGAGAAGGGGATGACAGAGGTTGAGATGGTTGGATGGCATCACTGACTCAATGGACATGAGTTTGAGCAAGCTCTGGGAGTTGGTGATGGACAGGGAGGCCTGGCACGCTGCAGTCCATGGGGTCACAAAGAGTTGGACATGACTGAACTGAACTGAATACATTAATATTATATTAGATATAATATTATATTATATTAGAAGATATATTCTTGCAAGTGTGTTGATATAATAGGCAGGTTATAAAGCTATCGGTGAGAACTAGACTCAGAGTTGCAGTTTTTTGCTGTGCACTCCCGGGCCGAGCTGAGCTGACCTATCTGCCCTCTTCCACCCAGAGCCTCCTGTGCTCAGTTCAGGGGCCCTGAGTCTGAGTCTCTGTCTCCATGTGTCATATCCTCTGCAAGACCTTATCCCACTTTGGTCAGACTGGGCAGGCTTCCTCCCATCTTCATCAACTTGACTCTAACCTGTGCTGGGGCAAGACCAGGGGCTCACGTAGCACTCAGTCCTATTGCAGGTGAACACGTAAACTTTTGTGGAGCCCTTCTGTAAACCCATGCCTACTTCAGGAGCTTGTTGCTGTTTCTGTTCAGTCACTAAGTTGTGTCCTGCTCTTTGCAACCCCATGGACTGTAGCCCGCTAGGCTCCTCTGTCCATGGGATTTCCCAGGCAAGAATACTGGAATAGGTTGCCATTTCCTCCTCCAGGGGATCTTCTTGACCCAGGGGTCAAACCGGTGTCTTTTGCATCTCCTGCATTACAGGCAGATTCTTCACCAGGGATCTACCCAGGCAAGAATGAAGGTAGCAGCTTGCCCAAGCAGTGAGAAAGGTACTTCTGTGGAGGTGGGCCTTTCCCAGGCTCTGAAACCTCAGTATCCATTCTCATGTCCATACCTCATGTGTGCCTGGGAACCTTCATCCTGGATTAGAAACCCGTCTGCTGTATTGGTGCTTATACCCAATGAGCTCCGGGAGACTCTGGCTTGATGAAACGGGCTTCCAAATTCCCCAGGACACACTAAAATGGGCCTGGCATGTAAGAGTCACATGGAATATGCTTAAAAAAAAATCTTATTCCCAAATGCCCATCAGTTAATGAATGAATAACAAACTGTTGTGATGCATGTTTACTAGAGCTATCGAAACAAAATTCTACAAACTGGCTTACACAGAAATTGATTCTTTTTGTGTGTGTGTGGTTCTGGAAACCAGAGAGTCCAAGGTAAAGTGTTGGTAGTTTAGTTTCTTAGAAGGCCTCTTTCCTTAGCTTGCAGATGGCCGCCTTCTCTCTGTATCCTCTACTCAGTCTCTCCTCTGTACATATATATGTTTGTGTCCAAATTTCCTCTTCTTATACGAACACGAGTCATATGGAATTACAGCCCAAAGTAAAGACCTTCCCTTAACTTAATTTCCTCTTTTAAGAACTTATCTCTGAATACAATGGCATTCAGAGGCACTGGGACTTAGAACTTCAATATAAGAGCTTGGAGGAAACAACCAGTCCCTAGCAGTGCACATCTTTGCCGCAGCAAATTATTTGACAATAAAAAGGAATGGAGTATTGATATATACTATCCAATACAACATGAATAAACCTTGGAAACATTATGCCACGTGAAATTAGTGAAAAGGACCACATATTGTTTGATTTTATTCACATGACATGTCCAGAATAGACACATTGGTAGAGACAGAAAATAAATGAAGGTTTCCAGCAGCTTGGGGAAAGGGGAATTGGGTGTGATTGCTGACAGGTATGGTTTGCTTTTTGTGACAAAAATATTCTGGAATTAGATAGTTGTGATGGTTGCCCAATCTTGACTATAAATTAAAAGCTGCTAATCTGGATCCTTTAAAGGAGTGAGGTTATGCAGTGTGAATTACATCTCAATAAACCCAAAAACATGCAATGTTTCTGCTTCATAAGGTCAGTGTTTCCTATACCCAACTGATGGCTCAGATGGTAAAGAATCTTCCGGCAATGTGGGAAACCTGGGTTCGACCCCTGGTTTGGGAAGATCCCCTGGAGGAGGGCATGGCAGCCCACTCCAGTATTCTGGCCTGGAGAATCCCATGGACAGAGGAGCCTGGAGGGCTACAGTCTGTGGGATTGCAGAGTCAGACACGACTGAAGCAATTAAGCACACAGTCCTCACAGTGGAACACTGTAAATGTTTTTATAACAGATTTAGCACTCAGATTAAAGCAGATTTAAACAAATACCTTTTTCCTGAGGGTGAACCACATCCTTGGGTATTACAAAGCTCGATTCAAATCCCTGCTGGGTTTTCGATGGGGTTTGGGGAGGATGTGGCAGACATCAGGGACCCCCATCCAAAGACGATCACTGTTCACTTTTGCTCTTGAGCTTCATCGGAACTGATACCTACAGTCTGACTCCGAGAAGGTCACCCCTTTTGCGAGAGGCTGGGTGACCCTTCTCGATCCTCCCAGTCCTCTTCTGTCCTCTCTGCACTCCAATTTGTTAAGCCCTCTGGACTTGAGAAAGTCATTCCTTCCTTCCTTGCATTGCCTCTCCTCTGTGAAGCAATGGGAGGAGAGTTTATCCCATGCTCAAGGGTAGCCATTCCTTGCGATCTCTCTTTCCTCCCTGCCATGCGCAGGTCCCTCAGGCCTATAAAGTTGCTCCTCACCTCCTCAGACTGAGATCCATCCATTCATCCATTCTTTATACGCCTCCAGCGTTTACTGAGCACTCACTACATCCAAAACACTGCTCCAGAAGTCAGGAGTACAGTGCTGTGCAAGACAGTCAAGGCAAAGGGTGGACTGTATACAAATAAACGAGCACCAGCAGAGCTACAAATCAGAACGCTCACCCGTCAGCCCTCAGTGAGCTCATCCTACCAGCCCGCCCTCCCCTACTCTCTCTTCCCTGCCTTCTTCTTTCTCAATGCATATCTGCCATCTCTTCTTTGAGGTCACAAACGGTATACCTTTCTGTTTACTAGTTCATAATGTTATCCTCTATCATTTGCATGCAGTAGGCATTGAAGCAATATTTATTGTACAAATGCAAAAATGTGGCACATACTCCATGCCTGTATCGCTTTATATCTCATGCAGTTCTTGGCACGGTGCCTCTTGGTAACGTGACAGTGTACCAAGGGTTTGGTTGGGTCACTCCAAGCTCAGAGCCTTCCTATAAACCCCATGAGTTCTCTGCTGTGAATAAAAGAAAGTCTCCCTAAAGCCACAAAGAAATAAAAGGCCATAATTCCATTGTATATTAGTATGTGTTTTGTGGTATATGACTATGTTGGGATATTTGAAAGAGTGTGTTTGTTTTCATTTATGTATATGTGTATACATAATACACACAGACACACACTCATACCTAGATGAACTGATCGTGGCTCTTGGGATGAACCTGTACCATAATACCGACCAAGCTTTGGTTATCTGTGAATGTGTTTGTTTTGGATTTGATCACTGGGTATGGTTGCTCTGTTTTGCTCATTTCCACGAAGCTGTGGCCTAAGGTGACTGGAGCATGGCAGGTGCTCAGGGGGTGCCAGCGAGCCTGTCTCATGAATAAGTGACATCACCAGCACCTCTCAAAGTTTATGTTTTAGGTGTATGGGAATTCTGCTCTTGTGGGACCCATGGTCATTCCAATGTTTGTGATTTCTTATTCATTGATCTTTAAATATACAAGGGATGAAAATAAGTTCTCTCCTTAAGACATGGAAAAACTTAAATCACAAAGAACTTACCTACAATGAGACATATAAGTTCACAACCTTGAGCCTAAGGTTAAGGGCACTCAACACGACTGCCATTGTGAGCTGTGTTATTCTGTGTTGGCAGAGCTATCCTGTGACTTGTCAGTGATGCCATTTACCCCTCACTCCCAGTTATGACAGCAAAAAATGTCACCAGAAAATGCCAAATTTCCCTACAGGAAAAATTGTCCTTGGTTGGGGGCCACTTTTAGAACTGTATGGGGGAGCCTTCTTGGATGTATTTTTCTCTGTGTTTAGACTTTCCTGGTGGCTCAGTGGTAAAGAATCTGCTTGCCAATGCAGGAGACACGAGATGCGAGTTCAATCCCTGGGTTGGGAAGATTCCCTGGAGTAGGAAATGGCAACCCGTTCCATTCTTCTTGCCTGGAAAACTCCATGGACAGAGGAGCCTAGAAAGCTACAGTCCATGGGGTTACAAAGAGTTGGACATAACTGAGTATGCACACACCTATTGTTTTTTCATTGAAAAAGTTCTAGTTTCAAATTCCTTTGCACATCTCTTATTCAATCAATGAACAGAAACAATAAGAACATAAACATCTAAGCTGGCTACATTCTATGTTCTAGTTATACTAATCACACATCTTCATGGTCAACTTTTATGCATTACCCAGGCATAAGACCGTTTAAAATTCATTTGCAGACCAGAAGAATACCTAACAACATCACACTGCTCTCTTCATTCAGTTCATCTCCCCAAAACTCTGTCCCCTTCTCTCTCACACAGTTACACACACACACACACACACACACACACACACACACACACACAACTTCCTTTCTAAAATGTGAATAATTAACATCTACTGGGGCTCCATCTTCATGCTTGTCTCTTGTCCTGCCAGGCAGGTGGCACTTCTCCTTTCCTGCCATTTCCAAGTTGTTAGACCCATGGGTATTAGTTCTACCCAATGTGTTATAAGATAAGTGCGATGTCCCTCTGATTATCCACTGCAGCATCTGTAGAAGAGGCCCTGAGCCAACACAGTTGGGTCTCAAGATGGAAACGATCTGGTCTGTCAGGTTGCTACATAGCGGACAGTTGCCTTGAGGAGTTTCCCAAAGCCATGGCGGATTTTGCTTGACTGAAAAATAAACCATGGTGTTATTAGGTCACTGAGTCTGTGGGCCTGTTTGTTACACAGCCTAACTGGGCTTATGGTGCACTAGTAACTGACTGGTACATTCACTGAGGAACAGGTCCAAAGCTGCATGTGAGCTCTCCGGAACATTTTCTGTACATTCTGATGGAAGAACAGGTCACAGACCACAGTAAGTTCTGCCAGGCTGAGAAAGAAAGGAGAACAGATTGATTATATTTCATATTCAGTTTCACTTAAATTGTACGAGCAATTGGTTACATAAACAAAATTGTAATTACCAATAGCTTTGATGATCAATCCCATGGACAGAGGAGTGGACTTCAGTCCGTGGGATCACAAAAAGTCGGACACAACTGAGCAACTGACACTTGATGATCAAATTTGGTGACATAAGGCATTCAAAATGTGCTCCTATTTCTTAAATATTGGAGGGAAACCTGAGGAATCGAGGGAGATGCTTGGAGTGGCTTTCCATCCCAAAGATGTTTTTGTATCTTGGCCTCCAGATGTATTTTGGACCTCTAGCAGTTCACATTCAATATAAACTACCCCAAAATAGCTTCTGATACCAATAGGTGGCATGACCTTGAGCTGATAATTTATTTAAGTTTCAGTGAGGCCAGACTGTCCTGTGTCTTTTTAAGCCACTTTCTGCTTTGATTCTGGTCAATAGCCTGTTTTAAGAAAAGCTTTGGCCAGATTTTTTTTTTTTTTTTAAAGAAAATCTGCCTTCCCTTGAGTAAACACCGTAACCTGACAGCTCCAGTGGGTAAATAATGCACGTTTTAAAAGCCTTTCCAAATAGGTCTCTATCCAGAAAGCTGCTTTTATAAGCTACCACTCTTCCTAATATCCACTTATTCAAAACTCCTTAAAAAATACCATGGGTTGAAATGATAGACATCCCACTAGATCTGGGTTTGCTGGATTTTTTTTTAAGAAGAAGAAATGTAATTTTCCCCTTTGGTTAGGAAAAGAGTCTTTCCTGAAATATGATCCTCTCAGATAAATAATGGCAATAAAAGTAAATGGAAAGTGGGAAAGAACATGGTTTCTTAGTGCAGTGTGCAGCACTTTCTAATTGGAAAATGCTAAAAGGGAGTTTTCCTTGGAGGCCTCCCATCTGACTTGAGACCAAACAAAACAGTGATTTGCTTATGAGCGTTGAGGTCTCTGTTTCCCTTGTTAAAGAAGAAGCGAAGAAAGGAAGAGAAGTACTAAATTATAAAACTGTATTATAATCACGATTTGAGTGGATATTTCATACATTAGGGTAGAATGGAGAAACGCCAGAATGTGAGGAGCAGGAAAAGAGCTTTGGGGTCATCTGGTTAACCCCAGGAGGCAACAAAGATTGTTGCTATGAAGGGTGTTGATGAAGAGCCGTGTATATTTCTTATTCTTGCTAGCATAGCGCTTCTGCTCAGATGGAAGTATTCTTTTTTTCCACATAAAAGAAATTTATCTGGTTTAGCTGAGTTCTTCTGGAATTTAGTGAGGCATTTACTCATCTGTCTCAGAATGGGCTGGTGGCTTTGAAAGCCAGAACTTTGGCAGTTCAGGGCCTTCTGGGTCCTCTGGTCCTGTTATCTGATTGTTTGTCTAAAATGGATAATGTCCGTGTTTTTTCAAAGTTTCCTCATTTCCTTAACTAGAAATAGTATACCTACCCTCAGGATATGAAGGCTGAGGTGTCTTCCTCGGGACCCACCCAAGGGACACAGCTGGTTTTGACCACACGTGCAGACAAAGTCTGCTGCAATCAGTGGCCCAGTCTAAAATGCTTTCAATGGAGAGGCGGCAGGCACCTGTGATGGTGTATTTTATATGTTGGCTTAGCTGGGCCACAGTATGCACATATTTGGCCAAACATTATTCTAGCTGGACACCGTCTTCCTAATGCAGTCTGGAGCACAAAACATTCATCTGATTCAGCAGTTTCCTCACCAAGGGAAACATGCTATGGATCCCAGGAAGGAGACTGATGGAAATTAGTAAATAGCAGCTTCCTGTACTTTGCCATCAACAATAAAAAAATATATCAAAAGAGAATCCAGAATTCAGTAGTCAATTCAGCAGAATTCCAAATGATTTTCTCATTCCTGACAATCAAAGGACTTTCTAACAGGAGAGATTCTCCCAGCCTAGTGCTCACCATCGGTTTCAGCAGCAGCCAGGAGGTCTCTGTAAACATGTTAAGCATTTAACACTAGATGCCTGAGACCCCCAACTGTGTACTTACTAGAAGAGGGCTCTATACACTCAAAGGTATAGGATCAGCAGGAATTTTCATAAGGACTTTTGCCTATTATATTCTCTAAGGCACAGCATAATACTAATAAAATACTAATGGGATAGTAGGTAATTTACTGGATTTTTTAAAAGGAAATTCTTCTAATTACAGTACAAGTTTCAGTAATTTAAGATATTTGTAACACAGGACATGGGATATGTATGGAGAAGTGTAAGTTAGGAGAAAATGTGAACTGATTATTAACATGGAATTTCACTGTATTTTAGGATATAATATTAATTCTCAACAACCAGGGTAGAAAGAAATGAGTGATTCTTTTTATAGTGAACAAAGTTCATAAGAAAACTATGTGGATATTCTCTAGAGACCCTAAAAACAGAAAGAAATCAAGTAGAAGTAAATCAACTTAGAAATCCATGAATGTTTCTGTAGAATACCAGCAAATCAGCACTTGAGAATCTGATACATCCAAATTATTATCGCTTCTCTTTATTAAGCTAGTTATTTAATTGTGTCACCAATCAGAAGAACGTGGTACATTTTTTACTTTGGTATTTTCAGAACTGCCAGGATGAGCTAAAGCAAATAAATACGTAAGCAAATTATTTTTATCTCTTTCTATTATAGCTAAGTAGCTGGTCAATTGTCTTTATAGATTTTATTTCTAAAAGCCACACGTAAGAAAGGAAGGTCAACAGATGAAAAAGATCCAGCACTTTAGCTTCAATTTCAAGACCTTGAAGGTTATAGTCCAGGTGTCCTTAAGCCTTAATGATCAGGATCCCTAATAAATGCAGCACCACTGTAACACTCAAAACTCTAAGTTTGGAATCACAATTGCATTGTACATGGTCCACTGAAATATTTAAAACACCATCCTTTATTTCTACCATATGTCTAAACATATTCCAAAACATGCAACTGGTTTGTGCTCCAATAAAAATTACACTAATTGTTGGTGAAACACAACATAATTAGGAAGATAGGATAAGGTTGAAGAGACAGGACAGTATACCTGTATTTTGGATTATACGTGGACTCAGTTGATCCAGATTAAGTAGCAGACGATCAAGAAGGAAGTGCACAAAGGGCCTCAGCAGTTACACATGTGTTGCACTAAAGGCTTCCCCGGTAGCTCAGATGGTAAAGAATCTGCCTGCAATGCAGGGGACCCAGGTTCCATCCCTGAGCTGGAAAGGTCCCCTGGGGAAGGGAATGGCTCCCCACTCCAGTATTCTTGCCTGGAGAATCCCATGGACAGAGGAGACTGGCAGACTACATAGTTCATAGGGTAGCAAAGAACTGGACATGACTGAGCCATTTACACCTTTATCTTAAGGGGTACTAAAGGCGAGTGGGGAGTCCAGGGCTAGAACAATTGTAGCCGAGTAGGTCCCCTGAGTAGGTTGGCCATGCTGCCAGTCACCTAGTTGACTTCTGCTTTTTATCATGCAAAACTATAGCTTGAACTAAACTATTCTTTCATCTTTTGAGATGAGTCTGATAAAAATCACTTATTGCTAAATTGGCATAAGTTGGTCTGCTCCTGTTGCATCACCATCTCTAAGAAGTCAAAACGAAAGCATCAGATTTTGTCTTGCAGAGCTGCGCAATATTTCTCCACGTTGGCCAGGACTGTTTCCCCATACTGATCATTGTCTGGCTGTGGTGCCGTCTGTAGCACTGAGTGACCCACGCTTCAGTCTGCTATAGCGCGCCCTTGACAGGGAGTGCTTGTTATGTCTTGCAAGTCTATCTCAAATGCATCAACCAAGTTAGTGCTGCAGAGCTTCTCTGGTGGCTCAGTGGTTAAAAACTTGCTTGCTAATGCAGGAGACATGAGTTCGATCCCTGGGTTGGGAAGATGCCCTGGCAGGCAACAGGATTGCAAAAGTGTCAGACGCAACTTAGTGATGAAACAACAGTAAAGTTAATGCTGCAGATAAGATCTGACTCAGAATCTAGAGGAAGCTGGATCTGCGTTCAGATTCTGTCTCTGCCACCTAGCACCTCTGTAGTCCTACAGAAGTTACTGCATGCTAAGTCTGGTTTCCTCATCTGGGAAAGGGCCACCGTGCTGCTGCTGCTGCTGCTAAGTCACTTCAGTGGTGTCTGACTCTGTGAGACCCCATAGACAGCAGCCCACCAGGTTCCCCCATCCCTGGGATTCTCCAGGCAAGAACACTGGAGTGGGTTGCCATTTCCTTCTCCAATGCAGGAAAGTGAAAAGTGAAAGTGAATTCGCTCAGTCGTGTCCGATTCTTCACGATCCCACAGACTGCAGCCTACCAGGCTCCTGCATCCATGGGATTTTCCAGGCAAGAGTACTCGAGTGGGGTGCCATTGCCTTCTCCAAGGGCCACCGTACTAGCTAGTATTTACTGATGGCCTACAATGTACCAGGCTCTACTAGCTAGTATTTACTGATGGCCTACAATGTACCAGGCTCTGTTCCCACCAAAGGCAGTGTCACTTAATTGTCATAATAACAGCAGACACCATTATCATGCCATTTTACAGGTGTGGAAACAAAGGCCCAGCACCCACATGGAAACTGGCGGAGCAGTGTTGGTAATCCAGGCCTGTGTTCTCACATGTGTCTTATACTGAATCTCTAGTTGCTGGATTGCTGCGCCCATCACCAGGCAACTACTCTGACTCGCTTCAGCTTCAAGGAGGATGTACATCAGTACACTGGCACTCAGCAAAGGATTCGCATGTACACTCCTTCATCCACTCAACAAATATTGAATGACAGCCCCCTAATGTGTCAGGTACTGTTCTAGGACTCGGGTATACAAGGTAATGCAAGGTTCTGCCTTCTTGGAGCTTGTAATCTAGAATGGAAACAAGCCACAGCTGAATCAATACATCTTCAATGAAACGTTACAAATGCCACAAAGCAAAGTAAAGCAGGGGACAGAGACACGATGTTAGCAGGCAGTGGTTGAACATGGGTGGAGGGTGGTGGGGAAGACGCTTCAGAAAGAGGAATGGATTCTGTGAGGAAGTGACCTTTGAACCAAGCCCTGATTGATTGGATAGAGAAGCCATGCAAAGATCTGGTGAGTCCTGTCATTGCTTTTATAATAAAATTGATTATGGAGAATTTTTGTCACCACTGCCAACAAAAGAATTTTTACCCTTTCTTCAGTGCTCTACAACAAAAGAGTAAAACTGAAGTGTGATGGAAAAGGAAAGAGCTGTTCTGAAAACTGGAGGGAGTCTGTGTGCTTAGTCGCTCAGTCGTGCCTGACTCTTTGCGACCCCCTGGACTGTAGCCCCCCAGGCTCCTCTGTCCATGGGAATTCTCCAGGCAAGAATATGGGAGTGGGTTTCCATGCCCTCCTCTGGGAATCTTCCCAACTCAGGGATCAAACCCAGGTCTCCCACATTGTGGGCAGATTCTTTACCCTCTGAGCCAGCAGGGAAGGCTGGAGAGCGTTTGGTTCCTGCGAACTCTGATGGTGTCATGAATGAAAAGAGACCATTTCCAACTCTGTTGATAATTCACAAAGTCTCCCAAAGACAAAACCACAGTTGGCCACAGTTCTGTTGGTTTCACTTAACTCTCTGACTCTGACTCCTTGTGTGACTAAAAGCATATCATAATCACAGTAAATTCTGCCTCACTTTGCTCCATTAAAGAGAACCCAAGCCATTTCACACAGCATCTTCCCATTCAATCTTGATTTTACAATGCTTTTCACTGAAGATTAGAGTTAATGCTTTTCTAAGAGGTTTGTCACAAAGGGAGTTTAATTGAGGCTCATTTTCTCCATCTACACATTTTGTTCAAAAGCTTTATTTTTACAGAGTGTGTTTAGTCATATATATGACTTTGGAGAAACAAGCCATAAGGGAAAACCTTCCTTGACTTCCTGGGGATATAACCATTTCACTCCCCATAGTGGATTGAATAGTCTCTCCTCAAAAAGAGAAGTCCAAAGACTAACATCCATACCTGTGAATGTGATTTTGTTTGGAAATAGGGTTTTTGCAGATATAATTAAGGATCTGAGATGAGATCAATTTGTAGTAGGATGGGCCTTAAGTCCCATAATAAGTGTCCTTTAAAGAGAAACGAGAGGGAGATTCGAGAGACAGGGACACAGGGTAAGATCAGGACAAAGGCAGAGATGGAAACTTGCAGTCTCAAGCCAGGGAATGCCAAGAGCGCCAGCAGGTTTCAGAAGCTAACAGAGAGGCATGGAATGGATTCTCCTTCAGAAGCTTTGGAAGAAACCAACCCTGTTGACACCCTGATTTCAGAGGCCACCCTAATTGTAGACTTCACAATTGTAAGGGGATCAGTTTCTGTTGTTTTAAGCCAACAAGTTTATCATATTTTGTTAAGGCAGCCATAGGACCCTCATATACTTGGTTTGAATCTTTGACATTGAACAGAAGACTTACTGTTATGAGTCATTTAATCTCTGACTTCAGATTATACTACAAAGCTACAGTAATCAAAATAGTATGGTCCTGGCACAAAAACAGAAATATAGATCAATGGAACAGGCTAGGAAGCCTAGACACCTATGGTCAACAAATCTATGACCAAGGGGGCAAGAATATACAATGGAGAAAAGACAGTCTCTTCAATAAGTAATACAGGGAGAACTGGACATCTACACACGAAAGAATGAAATTAGACCATTTCCTAACACCATACACAAAAATAAACTCAAAATGGATTAAAGACCTAAATGTAAGATTGGATACTATAAAAATCTTAGAGGAAAATATAAACATAACACTCTCTGACAAGATCTTTTTGAACGCACCTTCACCTTCACCAGTGATGAAAATAGAAATAAAAATAAACAAACAGGACCTAATTAAACTTAAAAGCTCCTGCACAGCAAAAGAAACCATAAACAAAATGAAAAGAAAACCCACAAAATGGGAGAAAATATTTGCAAACGAAGTGACCAACAAGGGATTAATCTCCAAAATATACAAACAGCTCATGCAGTTCAATATCAAAAATAAAAATAGAAAAGTGGGTAGAAGATCTAAATAGACATTTCTCCCAAGAAGACACACAGCTGCCCAAGAAGCACATGCAAAGACAGTCAAAATCACTAATCTTTATAGAAACGCAAATCAAAGCTACACCGAATTGTCACCTCACACTGGTCAGAATGGCCATCATTAAAAAGCCTACAAACAATAAATGCTGGGGAGGGTGTAAGGAAAAGGGAACCCTCCCACACTGCTGGTGGAAATGTACATTGGTACAACCACTGAGGAGAAGAGTAGGGTGGTTCCTTAAAAAAAACTAAAAATAGAGCCACCATGCTGCTGCTGCTGCTGCTGCTGCTAAGTCGCTTCAGTCGTGTCCAACTCTGTGCGACCCCATAGACAGCAGCCCACCAGGCTCCCCCGTCCCTAGGATTCTCCAGGCAAGAACACTGGAGTGGGTTGCCATTTCCTTCTCCAATGCATGAAAGTGAAAAGTGAAAGTGATGTCATTCAGTCCTGTCCAACTCTTAGCGACCCCAGGGACTGCTGCCCACCATAGGATCCAGCAATCCCAGTATTCAGGTCAGAATATAGCCTTTATAGACTGTCGTGCCTACCTAGTGTCTGTGTGGTACCTCATTTGCCTCCCCTCTCTCCTGCCACCCGGAGGATAGACCCTGGTCACGGTCATGAGATGGACCAACCCAAACTGAGCCCACCACAGCCACTTACCCTTACAGCAATCCTGATTGGTAAATTAGCTAATTGGCTCCAGCTTGAATTTTTTCACTGGACAGGAGGGAAAGTTCTTTTCCAGACACTTAATTACACTTGAAGTCTGTGAATCAAGAGCTTCTCATCATAGTCTTCCTGCAGGCAAAGCCACAACAAAAGGTGGGGATTAACCTGGAGCCAGCGCCCCATCACAGATGCCTGGGTTGGCCTTTACCCCAAAGGCCGCGAGGATCCAAGAAAAGGTGCTCAGCAGAGCTGACATAGCTAGGCTAACGTAACCATGAGAAGGTAGGACTGGAGTTGATAAAGACCCGTCATGGAGTAAGAGGTGCTGGTAGGAAGGTACGTGTACTCACCCAGGACTGAACCAAGGCAGGAGACAAGAAGAGAGGAAAGATTCACTGTGTAATAATAAAAAGTTATACCGAAGCCATGGCTTCTCCAGTGGCTCAGTGGTAAAGAATCTGCCGGTAAGGCAGGAGATATGGGTTCAGTCCTTGGTTGGGAAGATCTGGAGGAGGGCATGGCAACCCACTCCAGTATTCTTGCCTGGAGAATCTCGTGGTCCAAGGAGCCTGCTGAGCTATACAATCCATAGGGTCGCAAAGAGTCAGATGCAACTGAAGCGACCAAGCACATGCTGACGACATGGATGCCAAATACAAGCAGAGAAGAAAAGAGAGGAGAAGTCAAAGGGGCCTGACTAAATTTGATTTTCAAGATCACTGAAATCAGAATAGAGCCAATTTTTTTTTTATGCTTTCAAGAAGTTTTCTGTAAACATTTTTCAGTATGTTTAAGGAACATGTGGAGGAGATAATATCCCAGACAAGAAAGGGAATTAAGCAATTCAGGAATTTTGAGGCTCCAACAATCAAATACTTCAGAATCTCAGCTAGGGAGCGGTGCATTCTAGAAGTCTTATGTTCTATTACACTGATTTCCCTCCTCACCCTCTGGGAATATTTTTTTTTTTTTAGAAATCATTTAAACCAATCTCAAAGTTCTTTGCTAAGGAGAAAGTTTTTAAAAGAGGGGCTACAGAAGAAATGTGCAAACTTGACGCAGCTAAGAGCTTTCCCAAACTACATTACAGGTGAGCCTCCTTGGAGCTCAAAATGAGCAAAGCCACAGAAGACAATGCAGTTCACTGTGGATGAGGATAATGGATGGTGGGTGGGAAAAATGGTGAGCATCAATAAAGCATGGTGGTGCAATGCTGAATAAGAGACCTCACTTTATGGTGCTTATTGAAATGTGTGCGACGGGCAAAGAGAGAGTGCCTGTAATGGGAAGAGTCTGTGTGTTCCCTGGGAGAGTTCAGAAGGAGAAGCCCAGGGCTTACCCACTGTATGGTACTTCTTGCCAATGGCTCTGGGGCCTTAGAAGGCAGAAGCTACAAAAAATTTTGAACGTCTCTTATTTAACATGTACCCATGCCTTGAATTTGCGTTTCAAGGCAGATGGTTCCTGATTTGGGCAACTGTACTACTACTACTACTAAGTCGCTTCAGTTGTGTCCGACTCTGTGTGACCCCATAGACGGCAGCCCACCAGGCTCCCCCATCCCTGGGATTCTCCAGGCAAGAACACTGGAGTGGGTTGCCATTTCCTTCTCCAAAGCATGAAAGTGAAAAGTGAAAGTGAAGTCGCTCAGTTGTGTCCTCAGCGACCCCATGGACTGCAGCCTACCAGGCTCCTCCATCCATGGGATTTTCCAGGCAAGAGTACTGGAGTGGGGTGCCATTGCCTTCATGGAAAAATCCCTTTGAAGTACCACAGAGAAATTTGAGGTTATGCAAAGGTAAAGAAGTGAGCTTCCCAGGTGGCGCTAGTGGTAAAGAACCTGTCTGCCAATGCTGGAGACTTAAGAGACTTGGGTTTGATCCCTGGGTCAGGAAGATCCTCTGGAGAAGGAAATGGCAACCCACTCCAGTATTCTTGCTTGGAGAATTCCATGGACACAGGAGTCTGGCGGGCTACCGTCTAGGGGGTCTCAGAGTCAGACATGAGTGAAGTGACTTAGTGCAGCACTAAGGTAAAGAAAGGTCCTGCTGAATAGGGATGTTTGGAGATTTAGTTCCAAAGAGCTGAAAAAGAGGTGTTTGGGAGGAGGAAACTTAGGGGTGCAGGAGGGAAGCACATGGCAGGCAGGGCCTGGCTCCTTACCTGCTACAGTGCTTCTACCTGGGAGGACTGTGCTGGATTCAGCGGTCCGTATGTTTTGTTTTGCCTTTTGGCATGTAAAAGTGTTACATAACTTTTCAATACTTATGACTACAGGTACTTTACATACAGATTGAGATTTCAGGGGGCTTCCCTGTTGGCTCAGTGGTAAAGAGTCTGCAGGAGAGGTGGGTTTGATCCCAAGGTCAGGAAGATCCCCAGAAGAGGAAATGGCAACCCCCTCCAGTATTCTTGCCTGGGAAATTTCGTGGACAGAGGCATCTGGCAGGCTACAGTCCATGGAGTCACAAGAGTCAGATACAACTTAATGACTGAACAACAACAACAATACAGATTGAAGACTCCTTTTGAAAACTGAAAATCTGGCCATGCCAAGCCTTCATTCCCACAAGTCAACAATTTCGGAGGTGGAGGAGAAGTGCAGGTGACCTCTCCAAAAGCCGCTGGTCCCAGCTCCCTGCCACCTCTCTGTACTCACATCCAGCCTGTTCCACTCATGTTTACAGACCTGGTCTGGTTTGTATTTGACCTTGGGACCCAGACGATTGCAGGAAAGCTGACTAGCTGTGGACAAACCAAAATGACAGTTGTAGGCAAATCTGGAGATGGCCTCCATGTTCACAGATGCAATGCTTTTCGGGGGAGACTGTCCCTGCACACAATGAGCTCCAAAACAGAATCCAGTATGGATCAGGAGCTCTGAGCACTGTAGCTTTGGAAGCTTCTGGAAACAGTACCCTGGAAATAAGACTGCCAACTCATCATGAGTACCTGCAGTGGAAGCAGGGTGAGCCTCTCCAAGTGGTGCCATGGAGTTGCATGCACCACGTGGCAGCCAGATGGAGAAGAGACGAGTGGAGCAGGTGGCACACACAGGGGCCACAGAAAAGACTCTATGGGCTGGGGACCAGGGGGGGAGTTTGAAAGCTCTCATGCAGGTGGGGTGCTTAAGTTACGAAATTTAGACAATGAAAGCAATTCCTGGATATACCAGATGAATATTAAAACTTAAATTTTTTTTATTGAAGAATAATTGCTTTACAGAATTTTGTGTTTTCTGTCAAACCTCAACATGAATCAGCCACAGGTATTTTAAACTGCATGTGTTCTTAACCTAGAAATTCTATTTTTAGAATTTTTCCCCCAAGAAAAGTCATGGATGTGTACAAAGATTTCATTTAAATAATTATTATTTTATATAAGTTTAATGGCAAAGAACTGCCAGTGGGTTTTTTAATCTGCAACAACTGACATGGCGTGGCCTGTGGTGTGTACACTCAGTCCGACCCTTCGACCCCATGGACAGTAGCCCACCAGGCTCCTCTGTCCATGGGATTTCTCAGGCAAGAATACTGGAGTGGCTTGGCATTTCCTTCTTCAGAGGATCTTCCTAACCCAGGGATCAAAACCCTTGTCTCTTGCCTCTCCTGCATTAGCAAGCGGGTTCTTTACCAACTGAGCCAGCAGGGAAGCCCTCCAACCACTGGACACTGGTTGAATAAACTGTATCATCCATATAGTAAATTCCATGGGGACTCTGAAATTCTTTCCTGGAAGTTATTTAGGATATTTACACACATGTTACAAAAATAATATGCATCATATAATGCCATTCTTATTAAAAGCATAAATATACATAGGGAAGATATTCAAGTTTTTGCATTGTATTAGTTTCCTATGTCTGCTGTAACAGATTACCAAAAACACTGTGGCTTAAAACAACAGAAATGTATTTTCTCCCAGCTGTGGATGCCGGAAGTTTAGTAGGTTCACTGGGCTAAATCCAAGGGAGGGGTAGGGCTGAGCTCCTGCCAAAGGGAGAGTGAGCTTCTAGTGGCCACTGGCATTCCTTGGCTTGTGGCCACGTAACTCCAATCTCTGCCTCTGTCTTTATATCCCTTTCGCCCTTTCTACGTATAATCTCCCCCATCCTCATTCTCCAGGGCTTTCCAGGTGGCTCCATGGGAAAGAACCTGCCTGCCAGTGCAGGAGATGAGTTCAATCCCTGGGTCGGGAAGACGCCCTGGAGGAGGAAATGGCAGCCCACCCCAGTATCCTTTGCCTGGAGAATCCCATGGACAGAGGATCCTTGCAGGCTACAGTCCATGGGGTCACAAAGAGTCAGACTCGACTGAGAGATGGAGCACACCCTCTTTCTTATAAGAACCCTTGTGTTTGGATTTAGGACCTGCAGAGACGAATGATCTTGCCATGTCAAATTCATTAGCTTAATCGCATCTGTAAAGTCCCCTTTTCCTTTTAATGTCACATTTACAGGTTCTAGGGATTAGGACTATCTTTGCCAAGGCCATTATTAACTGCTGTCTTCCCAAATACTAAAAGACTTTTTCTTTCTTTGTGTTGTTCCCATTCTTCCTTAAAGTGAGCATCTAATAAGTTCATTAAGAGGACTTTTCACATTCAAATAGACAAAATATTTATGAATTCTCACTTTGTATCTGGCCTTGTGAGTATTTCTGATTAGGAGCCAAAAAAGAAACAAAACAACATAAATCATATATACCCACATAAAATCTATCTTTGCCCTTTAGAGTATTAAAATATTTTCCCAATATTCAAGATAATATTAAAAATACAAACATACAAAATTTTTATTTTATTAAATATGACATTGCATGATATAGAAAAATTACAATTTAGAAAAATTTAAGGAAAGGGAGAGGAGAAGATACACTTAACTAGTTACCAAGAACTCACTGGGAAGCATGACTCAACATGGGCTTTAAATATGACTCATGATTAGGATTTAATGAAATAGTATAAACAAAGGCAGTGTTATCATGATTTAGAAGAATGTCTAGCAGATGTTTCTAACTGCGGAAAAAGCAAAGGAATCTGCATAATGTGAAAGAGAAGAATCTCTCTTCCTTAGGCTTCCCTTGCGGCTCAGCTGGTAAAGAATCTGCCTGCAACGCAGGAGACCTTGGTTCCATTCCTTTGTTGGGAAAATCTGCAGGAGAAGGGATAGGCTACCCACTCCAGTATTTGCCCTGGAGAATTCCATGGACTGTATGGTCCGTGGGGCAAAGAGTCGGACATAACTGAGAGACTTTCTAATCTAAAGGGCTTCCCTTGTAGCTCAGTCGGTAATGAATACAGGAATCTGCCTTCAATGCAGGAGACCCGGGTTCAATTCATGGGTCAGGAAGATTCCAGTAATCTGGAAAAGGAAATAGCAACCCACTCCAGTAATCTGGAAAATCCCATGGACAGAGAAGCCTGGTGGGCTACAGTCCACGAGGTTGCAAGAGTCGAACAAAACTTAGCAACTAAACCACCACCGCCTAAGTGTGGGCTCAAACTCTGAAAGGCCTTTAATATTAGGAAAAAGACTTGTTGCCAACAATAAGACATACCATGAGAAACAGGAGCTAAAAGAAACATCTCTTTCGATTCTGAAAGGTGAGTGGTGAAGAAAGCAACACAGTGATTGATTTCAGGTAAGGAATCTGGAGGACTCCCCTTCAAAGAAGGTGAGAAGGCAGGAAAACAGAGAAAGACACCGGAGAAAGTCCCCTCCTGCTTCCGTATTTGTGTGCTACATTCTGCGTTATTGTGGGAGAGACACACGTTTTACATGGATTTTTTTTTTGTCCTTAAGAAGCTTATACTTCAATAGGAAGGGAATAAATAAACAGTACTGATGCACAGTGTTACACAATCAACGTCAGAAAACACACAAATCAGTGCCTTTAGAATTAGAGGCCGGAGAGCCTGTCCTCAAGGAGCAGGGATTGTAGAGCAGATAGGCTAAGTGAAGGCACAAGGTGAGTGATATGCTTTTTTTTTTTTAATTGGAAGAAATAAAATATTCAGAACCCCTCAAAACACTGACTCAAAAAGATGCATGCACATCATAGGAGCATGTTCACAGGAGCATGTTCACAGGAGCATGTTCACAGGAGCGTGTTCACAGGAGCATTGTTTACACTAGCCAAAGTATGAAAGCAATTGAGAGGGTAACAGGCAGGAAGGCCACGGGTCTCCAAATGGAGGAAATAGCCTGCAAGTGTCAAACATTTTTATCTCTCTTAAGGGGCAGGAGGAAACAAACTAGCAAAATTTTTTTCCTTCTCTATACAAATTTAAAAGGAAGTTTCTCTTAAAATTCTGTGTTGCCATAGTGACACCTAATTTCACCTGAAATTAACCAACGCCTTTTTCTTATGGAAATGTTTATCTTAAGCTATGCTAATATACTATACATTTACCCCAAACCCTGTCTTCAAGTCCATTCTGCCTTTTGGCTCAGAACCTACTTGACAAACCGGTTTATACTCCGATATTGTTCCTCTAATCTATGCAAATGAAACTATTCGTATGGTGATCTGCCTTCTTCAAGATTCAAGATAATCATTTTATGGCCCAAGATGAACCATTTGGTGCCAGGATTACCACAAAATACATCTTATGGGTGAGGGGCCTGCTGCCATTCTGAGTTTTAAGACATTCCTTTCTTTCATTAACAGACTGCTAGTGACTTATAACATCCAGCTAAAGACTAGCAGGGGGGTACTCTTTCTGCCCCCTTCTGGTGCCTATGTCAGAAGCTTTCTCTGTCTCCTTTATACTTTAATAAAACTTTATTACACAAAAGGTCTGAGCGATCAAGCCTCCTCTCTGGCCACGGATTGAATTCTTCTCCTCCGGGGGTCAAGAATCCCGGCGTTGTGATTCAACAACAACCTTTCACAATCTAGGTGTCCATCAGCAGATGAATAGATAAAGATGTTGTCCATATATACAGTGGAATATTACTCAGCCATAAAAAAGCACACAGTTACAATCTGCAGCCACATGAGTGGACTTGGAGGGCATTATACTAATGGAAACAAGTCAGATAGAGAAAGACAAATACTGCATGATATAATTTATATGTGAAATCGAAAAAGAGTACAACAAATTAGTGAATATAGCAAAAAAGACTAGCAGGGGGGTAACAGATATAGAGAACAAACTAGGGATTACCAGTGGGAGAGAGAAGGGAGGATGGACGTATAAGGGGAGGGAAGTAAGAGGTGCAAACTATTATGTATAAAAAGCAATAAATATATTTTATACAATGTGGGGAATATAGCCAATATTTATAGTACTTATAAATAGAATATTACATTTAGAAATTGTAAATCACCACCTTGTATATCTATAACTTATATAATATTCTAACACAACTGTAGCCAACTCAAAAACCTGGGGATGGATACATGAGACTTAGTATTTCATATTTACGTATTTTTACTGTTACCTATGCTAAGGTTGTTGTAGAGAAAAATATGTCAATATGCTTGGGAAAATTTCAGCTTTACAGACAACATCTTACTTTACATAGATTCAAACTTATCTAATAACATGGTGAAGGAGAAGAACTATAGCTACTATTAATTTAAAGAATTGGATGTTATATGACTTTTTTCTGAGACCTCTGAACATAACTATCATTTCCTCTAAAGTATATATCTCATGATATTTAATACATTGTTTTATGAAAAACGTGGAAGAAATAAAGGTAGAAAAAGGATAATGACAATATCTAAGTTTATCTAGTCATATGCCAGACACTTAAGATATTTTTTAATCAAGTGGAAATGAAAGCTTTTTCTCCACCTTAGACTATTTCTCTAGGGGGATATGAATTAAACAGAGAAAATTTGGATCAACAGGAGGAAGAGCACAGGAGAAATATTAATTTTTATTAATATTTATGTGTATGAGAATTTATAGAATAGAAGTGAAACTCAAGTACGTGGTTAGACCTGGTACCCTTTCAAACAAGAAAACAGGGTCCAGGCTTCGAAAATGATAAATTTAGGGGAAGTAACTAGGAAATATATGAGGGAACCAAAGGAAGATAAGGGCTATTTAAGGACAGTCTGTGTATGCAAACTCATCTTAGCGCTGATGCCCTGTCTTCAATGATAAGAGTTGCTCTTTTCTTTCTAGTAGAGTTGGCGGGGAGTTCCCTTTCTCAAAGGGAAATTTATGCTCTGCTTTTAGACAGAGAACTCTTTCTCCATCATTGATTCTCAGTTGCCTTTAACTCAAAATAGTACTTAGACCAAAGGGTCAAAAATTTGGTGGGCATTATTCTGTCCTCCTTCACGACCATTATGTGTAATCCTGATACTACTGTGATGTGGGCACAATTGTTGCCTCTTTTTACCAGTGGAGAAATTGAATAATAGGGAGATGATGTTCTCCGGGGCATGGCTGAGGGAAAGGCAGGTACTTATTTTGCTGAAGGATACAGTAAGCAGTGTAGGTAATACCCAGGCAATTTCAACCCAAGAGACTGAAAAATTTCTAAATGTACTGCCTTCATTTGCTTCATTTTTCATAAGAACAAGGTGGCTTCACCACTCTTTAACTGGTTCCTTTTCCTTCTCACCATCAAAAAAACATTCAAAGAACATTTTAATAAAGTGAATAGAACAGGTGAGGAACAGCAAGAAAAAAGAGGAAAATTTTAAAGGATTACAGTGATGAGAGGGAATTAGAGAACTTGATACTGATGCTTTCATGTACTGTACTTGTAAGAAAGAAAAAAATGAATAATGATGTATAAAAATAGAGCAGCAGTATAATAATGGCTTAAGCTATAGTGCTTTTTTGCTGTGTAAACTTTGAAACACAACTCGATAGCTTAAGGAGTAAGGGGGGAAATGTGTCTGCCTAAAGAAAATGTACACACCCACACACATACACACACACACACACACATCCCCAGACACACACTCACAGTCCCCTAACTGCTGAATTTAATAGACCTAAAAAGTCATAAGGAAGAAAATACAGACCAGCAGAAAGCTCATTAGATGGGAAACATGATTAATTCTAGTACTGACAAGCAGCTGACCAGGGTGGCTTACAAAGACCTCATCGCCTCAAGTGCTCCATCTGGTTTAGCACAGCCCTTGACAAAAAGTGATGCTCAAAAGTCCTGGTCCTGTCACTGGTACCTCCTGTCTGTCTTGACTGAGGCTTGGTGATAAGGTGTGACATCAGAGAAGGCTAAATTTGTCCACGGTTTGGGACAAAAATCAAACAACGTGATGTTTTCACCTGACTCATTCAATAAAATTTATTATTTCAATACCTAGAAGCCATTGAGTTGACTCTGGGAAGGTCTAACATTTTAGATGTCATATCTCTTGCCTCGAGGAGCACTGTACTAGTTTTCTATCTCTCTGTAACAAATTTCCAAAAGCATAGCTGCTTTAAACAACACCCATTTATTACATTACAAAACTGACCAGGGCTCTTCTTTCTGGTGGGTCTCAAAGCCCCAAGAACCCAGGCTTTCTGGACATTCCATTGACTCCTGAAATGCAAGCCCACTGTATCTCCGCTTTCATAGTACAGAAAGAAGGAAATAGACTGGATACTGAAAAGAACACCAGCCAGCCGTTCATCCAGCTAGGTTCTACTCTGCATGCTCTTGGCTCAGCCAGTTAACATAATGGGCCTCCTTCTCCTCACTGTTTAAAGCTGGTGGCTGAGATCTATGATCTACATAATCCCTTCTTGCTATAAATTCTACATCTTAAGACAAGCTTTGGTTATCTGGACTAGATTAAAAAGCCTCGCTCTGGGACTACTAACTGTGCATGGCAGCAATCTCATTTTCCTCCCCTCCCCCCATTTTCTTCACAGCAATCAGCACTATAAAGTACTCAAATCTTAAAAAATAATTCACTGAATGTGTCTCTTTTTTAGCACCAGCTGTAACAAAACATCCATACATCAGTAGTTAATTGCCAGCATGCAGAGCAACAGCTACATGTCTATGGAAGCAAGCTACAAAATGTTATTTTAATAGGACGCTGTTTGCACAAACACACTTGCTTTGAAATCTGGCACCAAACTTGCAGTCTGGCTCCTTCAAAAACCTTCCACAGTCACTCTGCACGATTTGACCAATGTAATGAGAACCTCCACAAAAAGCTCATGAAATAATCAACACGGGAAGACAAAAAGCAAGTGTGGAATTTTATACGCTGCGTTCTGTTGGAGGTGTCCAGTGGCTCATAGTCAACTGACAATTCTTTGGAAATTGAATTCTCACAATGAGATTTGTCTCCATCATTTGAGAAGAGTGCTATAGCTGATTCTCATAGCTATAATTTTCCATGATGTGAGTTTAATGAATGATACGTTTAGAATTTGATCAGGCCCCAAATCTCGGCGTCATCTTTGACTCTTCCCTTCAACTCACTGCAATCTGCTTGGGTCTCCTTTCTGAAAATATCCAGAACCACCCACCTCTCTGGGACGACCCCAGTTAGCCTCCTAACAGATCTCACAGCTTCCAACTTTCCTCCTCATGGTCTATTCTTAACACATCAGCTAGAGTGTTTATCGCTGAAGTGAGTTCATGTCACTCTCTTACCCAGACCCTTCAAGAGTTCTCCATTTCACAGAAAGTAACAACCAGCATTCCAAGAGGGTCCCTCCCTTCCACTGCAGCCTCCCTCCTAACTCCTGCTCCCCCTCACCCACTCAGCACCAATCACATCGGCCTCTGTGTTCCTCCCTTCCACTGCAACCTCCCTCCTAACTCCTGCCCCCCCTCACCCACTCAGCACCAATCACATTGGCCTCTGTGTTCAACCTGTGGCCTCAGTCAACCTCCTTGAAGCACGGTGGTTCAAGCCCGAATATTGTTCTCTCAGATGTCTTGACCTATGTTCCCCTTCAGGTTTTTGTTATGTTTCCTCTCACTGAAACTCAACTTGACCTTTCAATGTAACATTGCAACTTGCCCCTCCTCACCCTGGTCTGCTTGCTTTCATAGCATTAAGCATCTTTAATAGAATGCATTTATGTATAATAAATACAGTTTAATTTCTGTCTCTCTCTGCTAGAATGTAAGCTCCATGAGGGCAGAAATCTTTGTTGTATTTTCTGATGTATTCTAAACACCTAGAGTGGTGCTGGGCAAATAAGAACTTTCAAATGAAAATTTATTGTTCATGTGGGTTGAAAATCAAATTAAACAATACCTTTTAACTGAATATAATCAAGGGAAATGTGTTCATTTAGATACTGTTTTCTTTGATCCTTCTTCTAAATTGTCTAGCAATTATCTGGGGATACACCCAGTCAAGAAAAGAGGATTCTAGCTAATCTCTGGAATACATTTGCACTGATTACATCAAAGAACCATAATAACTACCACCCACATTTTGTTAAAAAATATAGTAGCCAACTTACGACCAAGTGAGTATTTTACAGAACGCAAAAATCCCTTACCTCCTCCCCGTAAACTTCAATTTATATATAAAACTATTATGGATAAAGCCTATACACAACTATAATTTAAAGCAACTTCATTATATTTGTCCCACTTCCAGAAGAGACAGAAGGCAGACTCCAATTAGAATGAGCTAAGGTGTGTCTAGTCAAAGCTATGTTTTTTCCAGTAGTCAGGTATGGATGTGAGAGTTGGACTATAAAAAATGCTGAGCGCCGAAGAATTGATGCTTTTGAACTGTGGTGTTGGAGACTCTTGAGAGTCCCTTGGACTGCAAGGAGATCCAACCAGTCCATCCTAAAGGAGATCATCCTGGGTGTTCATTGGAAGGACTGATGCTGAAGCTGAAACTCCAATACTTTGGTCACCTGATGCAAAGAACCAACTAATCTGAAAAGACCCTGATGCTGGGAAAGATTGAAGGCAGAAGGCGAAGGGGACCACAGAGGGTGAGATGGTTGGATGGCATCACCGACTCAATGGATGTGAGTTTGAGTAAGCTCCAGGAGTTGGTGATGGACAGGGAAGCCTCGCATGCTGCAGTCCATGAGGTTGCAAAGAGTCAGACATGACTGAGTGACTGAACTGAACTGAGGATACAGTGGCATGGGCAAGGAATGTTTCCTCATTGAGACCCCATGAAATTCAAGCTGAGGAAATGAAGGCTGATTTCAGCAGTCTATTTTCCCTCCATGCTTTGCTGGGCTTCCTTTCAGCTGAACCCAGTGAGGACCAGAGTCAAGAGGGGTCACTGAATCAGCCATAAGTATACCTATTATCCTTCCCTCTTGAACCTCCCTCTCACCTCCCTTCCCATCCCACCCCTCTGGCTTGTTACAGAGACCTGGTTTGAGTTCCCTGAGTCATACAGCAAATTCCCATTGACTATTTTATATACGGTGCTGGATGTTTCCATGTTACTCTCTCCATACATCCTACCTTCTCCTTCCTCCCCCTGCCTCATGTCCATGGGTCTGCTTTCTATGCGTCTCCACTGCTGCCTGGCAAATGGGTTCATCAGTACTGTCTTTCTAGATTTCATATATGTGCAGTAGTATATGGTATTTGTTTTTTCTCTTTCTGACTTACTTCACTCCATATAACAGGCTCTAGGTTCACCCACCCAGAGTATCAATTCTGCCAGTGAATTTCAGAATTCGGAATATATTTTATAACACAGTGGGTACATGCCTCAATATATGTGTTTTTATGGACTTACCACCTGCCCCGCCCCAAATAAAAACAACAAAAACTCATTTCACTCTCTTCTGTTCCATGTTTCAGCTCTGGCTGTAACCCATGAAACTGACTTCACCAGTCACAGTCTGAAGGCCTCTGGCCAAGGCCAGTCCCTCTGTTTAAAAAGTATAATCTCTAGGACCTCAAAAGGTGAAGGTCCTTGCCCCAGTGCATAATATACATAGTTGGGGTGGTGTAGGTATCTGCACTTATCAGATTAAGAAAAAAAAAAAAACTCAGCTTGTTTCATCTATCCAAATGTTCTCTTCCAAACCACATGCAATCGGCTTGTTCTGAAAGAAGGTTTTTAGTGAAGCAGGTATCAGGTGACACCTCAATTTAATGACTGGTGAAATAAACAGTCTTCCTTGTGCTGTGAGCAAACAGGGCAGACCTTTAGGAAACTGGAGGGGTGAGGTCTTGACTCTTCCTGCAGGGGAAGTTGCTTGGGAGCCAGTGCCGACCTCTTTAGGGGGGTTGCTGCAAGCAGGCTCACATCCTCTGTGTGTGTCTGTGTGCGTGTTGAGTTGCTTAGTTGTGTCCGACTCTTTGCAATCCCACGGACTGTAGCCTGTCAGTCTCTTCTCCTCCATCCATGGGATTCTCCAGGCAAGAATACAGGAGTGGGCTGCCATGCTCTCCTCCAGGGAATCTTCCCTACCCAGGGATCAAACGGGGAGTCTCTTGAGTCTGCTGAATTGGCAGGATGGTTCTTCACTACTAGCGCCACTTGGGAAGGCCCACACCTCCTCTACCTGCAGGTAAAGCAAAGTGCCCCGATGCTTCTGGAAGGACACTCATTGGACACTGAGAGGGTGGCCAATGACAGCTTCTCGTGCACTGCTGTGGAGCACCGTGAGACCAGCAGGGGTCACAGCCTGGCATGCAGGCTAGGTACATGTCACAGACAGTTGTACAGGCAGGCCTCCTGCTCTGAAATATTTCTTCCCAGAGCAGCTCACTTTGATGACTTTGAAAAGTAGCAGAACTTGTTCCCTCCTTGGCAGGCATTTGTGCATTTCACTCATTTCAAGTCAGGACTAATAGTCCTAATGATTTTGAAGGGCCCTAAATGATTCCTTTATGCCTGGCCAGGATTGGCCAGGGTTCCACTTACAACCCACAACATACACACACGTTCCCCAGAAAAATAAATACTGGTGTAACCATGTTGGTGCCATGCCACTTAAAATGGCCATTTTCTTAAGTACTCATTTTAAAAGCGACTTTGTTATTTCAGCATCTGCCTTTGAAAGCTGGCTTGATGTATCTCTGGTGTTATGTTTTCATCATAGGGCAAAAAATAAAACATTAACTCTTTCAACCTGACTTATGTTTAAGAAAACATTAATTCCAGAGCAAATGCATCACTCCCTGATTTTTTGGTTCTGTACCAGAGTTTCCACAAAGCATCCTGCCCACATCCTAGACAGCCATCAAGTGGAGGTCTCTGCCTGCCTTGCTCCATCTACTCCACAGTGATGTCTCTTGCCCATGTTCATACAGTTTATGAGGGTCTGCCTGCTAGGTACTCTGTGTGTGTGTGTGTGTGTGTGTGTGTGTGTGTGTGTGTATACATGCACTGATGCAGTATATGCCTATGGACTATGGAAGATGGAGAGATGGCAAGATGAGTAAAATGCACTCAGTCCTTTCTTGAAGAAATTTATCATTTCAGTGCTGAATTGAGACAGAACAGATTAAAAGTAAAATCACAATGCAAGGAAGTTATGATTGAATGGATTTCAGAGGGCCTTCGTGGTGCAAGGCAGTCCCACGTGTTCCCATTCCAAACCTCAAACCCTTCCACCTTCTGTCGACTTTTATTCCTCAATGTCAGGCTGACATGATAAATGCTTACAACTCTGCTTTCTGACTGCCAGAGCCATGGCCAAGATTGTTAACAGCAGCTGCTGTTTGTGCAGAGCTGGCCTCTCCCAGAGCTGACAACACCCAAGGCACACACCCTCCCCCCCGACCTTGACCCACACTTTCACCACCCTATGTCTACTTGTAACTAGAGATTTTTCCCATAAGTCATTCTATGAAAACTGATACAGGCACTTTAAAAAAAAAAAGAGCATTTTAAAATTTTGAGATGGCTTTAGATTTATAGAAAAATTAAAAGAAAAGTGAAAGTCGCTCAGTCGTGTCCCACTCTGTAACCCCATGGCGAATTCCAGTCCATGGAATTATCCAGGCCAGAATACTGGAGTGGGCAGCCGTTCCCTTCTCCAGTGGATCTTCCCAACCCAGGGATCGAACCCAGGTCTCTCACATTGCAGGCAGATTCTTTATCAGCTAAGCCACAAGGGAAGCCCTTATAGAAAAACCGGAATGCTAAAACAGAGTTTCTGTTACCCCATACTGTTTCTCCCACTGTTAACATCCTACATCGCTACACACATTCATCACAACTAATGAACCAGTATTGAAACATTATTATAAATTAAAGTTGATACTTTACTTAGACTTCTCTAGTGTTTTCCGAGGCTTCCCAGGTGGCTCGGTGATAAAGAATCCACCTACCAGTGCAGGACACATAAGTTCCATCCCTGGGTTGGGAAGATCCCCTGGAGAAAGAAATGGCAACCCACTCCAGTTCTCACCTGGGAAAGCCCGTAGACAGAGGAGCCTGGCGGGCTACAGGCAATGGGGTTGCAAAGAGTCAGACCTGACTTACCAAGTAAGCACACAATGTTTTCCTGATGTCCTTTTCTGTCCTAGGATACCATCGGGATATCACAATACATGGAGCCATGATGTTTCTTCAGGCTCCCCTGGTCTTGAAAGCTTCTCAGACTCTCCTCGTTTTTGATGACCTTGACAATTTGGAGGAGTATTGGTCAGGTAGTTTGTAGGCTGTCCCTCCATCTGACTTTGTCTGATCTTTTCTCATTAGTAGACTGGGTATTGTGTTGACCTTGTAGGTGAAGTCGCTCAGTCGTGTCCGACTCTTTGCGACCCCGTGGACTGTAGCCTACCAGGCTCCTCCGTCCATGGGATTCTCCAGGCAAGAATACTGGAGTGGGGTGCCATTTCCTTCTCCAGGGGATCTTCCCGACCCAGGGATCGAACCTAGGTCTCCCGCATTGGAGGCAGACGCTTTAACCTCTGAGCCACCAGGGAAGCCCTGGGATATAAGTATTAATGTTATATTGAAAGATATGTTCTATGATGTTTGGGTACTGAAAACCAATAGACAGTCTTCTGGGAACATGTTAATTACATGGGATGCAGCCATGTAGAGAGTGACCACACTGGATGCAGTTCCTGAAACATCTGAAAATATGCTTCAGCTGCCTTAGGTACATCTGAGAGTTATTTTAGATTTTAGCACACAATAAATAGCTGTTGTGACAGCTAAATGCACTGTTTACTGTGGGCTATCTGCTATAACAAACAGAATTCTATAACAAACCAAAATTGCTTTAACAAATTGCTATAACAAACCAAAAGTCTTAATGACTTAAATTCTATTTCTCACTCGGGCCATGAATAAACGCAAGACTTCCAGGTGGCACGGCCTTCTTCCAGTGTTGACTTGCTACTGTGGCTTCATTTTTTCTGAATCTGCCCTTACCTAGGGCTTTGTAGCTCTTATTCACAACAGACAGTAGACGAGGGGAGAGAGAGAGCATGGAGAATTAGGTGGTGGGTCTTAAGGGCCAGATTTAGAAACACCATACTTTTAATTCTGCTCACATTTCATTGGTCAGAACTCAATCACGTGACACCGCCCAATAACAAAGGGGACTGGGAAATGTAGTCTAGCTATTACAGCAGAAGAGCAAAGAATTGGGAATTTGTGAGCACACAGCACCTCTGCCATTCTTTGAACTGATGACATAAATTTCCCTTAGACAGAAGGGCATACGATCACTTGAAGACATGCAGTTGTTTTCTTATAGATATCCCTGCTAGATTGTGCTGAGGATGTTGGGGTCATGCTGTCTTCTGCATCAGAACTTCCATTACAACACTGATATTTCCTTAAATACTGAAATCTGCCCTTTAAATCAAAATAGGTGGAGCAGCTTGAAGAGGTGCAAACAGGAGTTAATTATCACCTCGAACAAATGTGTTTGCACTAAATACATATAAAATAATTAAACCAGCTGATTGAAAGATACAGTTGTCATTGTTGATAGTTGAGAACATGGGGGTCAATCAGAGATTCATAAAAGGAAGCTGAACCTAAAAGCATATCTCAGTCCAAAGTTATATTCCAATGAATAACTCTCTAGAAAAATATGAGCTAGATCTTTCTTTCCCAAAGAGGCCAATTCTATCTTTCATTTTTTAATGGCCTTCCTCAATCTGAGCTATAGTATGTCTGGATGTTAATTGACTAGTAGTCTAGACAGTAATGATATTATGACCAAGTTATGCACAGATAATCACTGTGTCACTCTTTCCAATTCTGCCTACACATATTGCTTCACTGAACACACTTGGCATGTGTGATTATTCTCTTGATATTTATTTTCACTATTTAAGTAGAGAACACTTACTTAATCAACCCATCCGGTGAACCAAACTTTTTTTTTTAAATAATTCAAATGAAATATGAGATTCTTGAAGCTAAAAGAAAAAATAATATTAATGTGCCTCATATCTTTCTGGGAATGCTGGGGCAATCCATCCTATATTTTCTTACTTCATTCACCTGGGAGAGATCTTACACAGGTCCTTCAAATACTTTGACTACAAATCATTGCCTGCCGGATAGGTTGGCTTACCCAGAGCCATTCCAATTAAAAAAAAAAAAAAAGACCCAGGAATTTCTGGAGATGTGTTTTGTTTGCCCATAATTAGGCTTTGTAATCTAATTTCATGTGCCTGGTCCAGGGCACAGGTAGCAGTCAACGGTTTGACTCTTGGGTGTTTTCAAAATCAAGCAATGTGCTTTTAAAAACCACCATCTTAATGAAGAATAAGGGTTGTGATGTCATGACATCACATTTAAACCCACCTGAAGGAGGAAGATTTTGAAATCAATGCAGAAATGAAAAACAATATGGTTTGGAAAGTGGGAGGATGTTCCAGACACAGAGGATAACAAGGTTTATTTCTGGCATGGAAATGGAAAATGATCAAAGAGACCTGTAAGAAGTTTGTTTGGCCAAGGAAAAGACATAGACTGGGAGAGGCAGGCAGACATATGGCCTTGGCAGGGGATGGTGTTGATAGAGCATGACATGGGGACGGTGTAAAGGCTGCATGGACAGTCACACATGCTATTTTCACAGTGTAATTGCCTAAAGGAGACCCCATTACTTGAAAATTCAGGGATGGATGGGGTAAAAAGGAACCTTCCTCCACTCTTGTGATGTCAGCCTGCTGGCTCTATCTCACAAAATGGAAACGACATTTAAGATGGATTTAAAATTCATTTGTGCAGGTAATGAGCTTAGGCTTCTGGCAGAACGGGTGGGGTAGATTCTTAGGGGAGGGTGGTGAAGTGGGAAGCAACACACAAGCAGGGAGCAGGAAGAAGCTTCTGTAGCCTACTGAAAGGGAGGGCAGCTCACTGATAACACGCTCACTTTGCTTCTATGAGTGAAGCCAGTTTTTTTCCAAATGAACTGAGTCAAATTGGGTTTCCCTGGTGGCACAGTGGTAAAGAATCTGCCTGTCAACGCAGGAGATGCAAGAGACTCAGGTTTGATCCCTGGGTCAAGAAGATCCCCTGGAGAAGGAAATGGCAAACCACTCCAGTATTCTTGCCTGGAGAATTCCATGGGCAGAAGGTGCTGGTGGACTACAGTCCATAGGGTCCCAAACAATCAGACACACCTGAGCGTCTGAGCACCCAGACACACTGAGTCAAAATGCTGTTGTTCAGCCGCTCAGTCGTGTCCAACTCTTTGCAATCCCATGGACTGCAGCACACCAGGCCTCCTTGTCCATCACCATCTCCCAGGGTTTTCCCAAGTTCATGTTCATTACATCTATGATGCTGTCCAGCCATCTCATCCTATGATGCCCTCTTCTCCTTCAGCCCTCAATCTTCCCCAGCATCAGGGACTTTTCCAATGAGTCTTCTGTTCACATCAGATGACTGAAATACTGGAGCTTCAGCTTCAGCATCAATCCTTCCAGTGAATATTCAGAGTTGATCTCCCTTAAGATTGACTGGTTTGATCTCCTTGCTGTCCAAGGGACTTTCAGGAATTTTTTCCAGCACCACAGTTCGAAGTCATCAATTCTTTGGCATTCTGCCTTCTTTATGGTCCAGCTCTCACAACTGTACCCGACCACTGGGAAGACCATAGCCTTGACTATATTGACCTTTGTTGGCAGAGCAATGTCATCACTTTCTGGCCAAGAAGCAATCGCCTTCTAATTTCACGGCTGCAGTCACCATCCGCAGTGATTTTAGAGCCCAAGAAGAGGAATTCTGTCACTGCTTCCACCTTCTCCCCTTCTATCTGCCATGCAGTAATGGGGGCAGACGCCATGATCTTAGTTTTTTACTATTTAGTCTTAAGCCAGCTCTTTCACTCTCCTCCTTCACCCTTATCAAGAGGTTCTTTAGCTCCTGTTCACTTTCTGTCAGAGTGGTATCGCCCGCGTATCTGAGGTTGTTGATATCTCTCCGGCCTATCTTGATTCCAGATTGTAACTCATCCAGTCCAGCATTTCTCATGATGTGCTCAGTGTACAGGTTAAACAAACAGGGTGACAGCAGACAGCCCTTTCGTACTCCTTTCTTGTTCTTGAACAAATCAGTTGTCCATACAGGGTTCTAATTGTTGCTTCTTGACCCGTATACAGGTTTATCAGAAGACAGGTAAGATGGCCTGGTATTCCTATCTCTCTAAGAGCTTTCCACAGTTTGTTATGCTCCACACAGTCAAAGGATTTAGCGTAGTCAATGAAACAGAGATAGATGCTTCTCTGAAATGCCCTGGCATTCTCTATAATCCAGAAAATGTTGGCAATTTGATATCTAGTTCCTCTTCCTTTTCTAAACCCAGCCTGGACATCTGGAAGTCCTTGATTCACGTAACGCTGAAGCCTAGCATGCAAGCTTGGGAGATGAGTGCAACTGTCTGATAGTTAGCACATTCTTTGGTACTACTGTTCCTGGGAATTGGGATGAGAGTTGACCTTTTCCAATCCTGTGGCCACAGATGGGTCTTCCAGATTTGCTGACACAGGGAATGCAAAACCTTGATGACATCATCCTTTAGGGATCTGAATAGTTCTGCTGGAATTTCATCATATCCACTAGCTTTATTAAGGCCCTCCTTAAGGCCCACTTGACTTCACACTCCAGAATGTCTGGCTCTAGGTGACTAATTGTGCACCTCCCCCTAAACAAGATATGTCCACTCAGAACCTGCAAATGTGACCTTACCTGGAAAAAGCGACTTTGCAGGTGTAATTAAATTAGGGATATTAAGATAAGAGCACCCGAGATTCAGTATGAAACAAATCCAATGGCAGGGGTTCTTATAAAGAGAAACGCAGAGGGAGATTTGAGGCTCAGAGACCCAGCACAACGTGAACGGGGAGGCAGAGACTGGAATCGTGTAACTACAAGCCAAAGGGCAGTGCACACACACACACACACACACACACGAGTGTGTGTGTACACATGTATTTGGTTATTCATTCTGATAAACACTTGAGTTCCTTCTCAGCTCAGTTCAGTTCAGTCACTCAGTCATGTCCGACTCTTTGCGACCCCATGAATCGCAGCACAACAGGCCTCCCTGTCCATCACCATCTCCCGGAGTTCACTCAGACTCACGGCCAGCGAGTCAGTGATGCCATCCAGCCATCTCATCCTGGGTGGTCCCGTTCTCCTCCTGCCCCCAATCCCTCCCAGCATCAGAGTCTTTTCCAATGAGTCAACTCTTCACATGAGGTGGCCAAAGTACTGGAGCTTCAGCTTTAGCATCATTCCTTCCAAAAAACACCCAGGGTTGATCTCCTTCAGAATGGACTGGTTGGATCTCCTTGTAGTCCAAGGGACTCTCAAGAGTCTTCTCCAACACCACAGTTCAAAAGCATCAATTCTTCAGCACTCAGCTTTCTTCACAGTCCAACTCTCACATCCATATATGACCACAGGAAAAACCATAGCCTTGACTAGATGGACCTTAGTCAGCAAAGTAATGTCTCTGCTTTTGAATATACTATCTAGGTTGGTCATCACTTTTCTTCCAAGGAGTAAGTGTCTTTTAATTTCATGGCTGCAGTCACCATTTGCAGTGATTTTGGAGCCCCCCCCAAAAGTCTGACACTGTTTCCACTGTTTGCCCATCTATTTCCCATGAAGTGATGGGACCGGATGCCATGATCTTCGTTTTCTGAATGTCGAGCTTTAAGCCAACTTGTTCGCTCTCCTCTTTCACTTTTCATCAAGAGGCTTTTTAGCTCCTCTTCACCTTTTGGCTATTGGAAAGACGCAAGGAACAGTCTCCTTCAGAACTTCCAAAAGAAACCAACCTTACTGGCACCTTGATTTCAGACTTCTGGCCTCCAGAACTGTGAGAAAATAACTTTCTGTTGTTTTAAGTTACAAGTTTGTATCAAATTTGCTTACAACTGCCCTGGGAAATTAATACACCCAACAAGAAACATTAGATCATGCTGTTTTCTGCCCCAATGCAGCTTATCCTGATACTACTGGTATTTTGGCAAAATACATATAACGTGAAATTTACATCTTAACCATTTTAAGTGTACACTTCAGCAGCATTAAGCACATTCCCAAGGTAGTGCAGTCATTACCTCCACCAGCCTCCAGAACGTTTCTTCCCAGACAGAAACTCTTCACTCTTCAAACACTGACTGCCCCTTACCTTCTCCTCCAGTTCCAGATAACTGATATTCTACTTTCTGTTAGGATGAATGTGTCTGCTCTAGGCACTGCATATAAGTGGACTCTTACAATATTTGTCCTTTGGGGTCTGGCGTCTTTCACTTAGGATACTGCTTTCAACATCCGGTCCTGTCATAGCGTGTATCAGTATTTCGTTCTCGTCTAAAGCTGAATAGTAATCCATTATATACGAGGGTGTTGCTGTTGTTTAGATGCTAAGTTATGTCTGACTTTGCAGCCCCATGGACTGTAACCCACCGGGCTCTTCGATCCATGGCATTTCCCAGATAAGTGTACTGGAGTGGGTTGCCATTTCCTTCTCCACGGGATCTTCCCAATCCCGGGACTGAACCTATGTCTGCTGCACTGGCAGGCAGATTCTTTACCACTGCGCCACCAGGGGAGCCCCGTTATATACCATATATAATCTATATACAGACAGACATGTTATATATACATGGATTTCATATTAATACATATATGCACACACATATATGCCACATTTTTTTATCCATTCATCTACTAACAGACCCTTGGGTTGCCTGTTGTGAATAATGCTGCTGTGAAGATGGGTAAACAAATATCTCATTCTCAAAGTCTTTTACTTCTCCCTTGCGACCTCACTTGAATTCCTTCCTTGCTTTATTTCTTCTAACTAGGCTCATCACTAGACCAGGCTCCTTCTCCAGTAACGCCCTTTTCAGACTAGTTCTTGGCAGTGAAGACTGAAGGATTTCTATAGATATTTAAATAAGATTTAGGGACGGAATCCAGTGACTTGTGGAGGTGTGAGGAAGGGGTAGGAAGCAACAACTAAGAGATTTTTTGATGTCGTATTTGTGTAGCAAGTTCAACGTCATGACTTATAAGTGACAGACCGATAAAAATAGTCAAATCCATTAATAAGGTTAATATTTGCATTCTATTTAAGATCAAGTAAGCATCAGTTGTCCTTGTCAAGGATTGTTATTACTGCCTTTCTTTACAATGACTCGGGAGATGTTATGGAGGCATAAACTAGGTACTTTCCCTCCATCCTTGATGTTCATTGTTAGTTAATAGTAAACATAAACATTACCATCCAGTAAAGTGGGGCGCTTTTGCAAGTGAAAGGGGAGATATGAGCGGTTAATCCAAAGACAACTGGGGCTCATCCAAGCAAAAGGATGTGTGAGCACCCTGCCTCCTCACCAGCCCCTCCCGCCCATGCCCTCTGCCCACAAAACACGTGCCTCATGACATAAAATCCCAAGCTACCAAGTAACACAGGATATACACCGTGCCCAAGCCAAAGACGCACGATGTGAAATTTACTCTGCTTACTCATTCTCCCTGCTTGTTTATTTCCCCTTAGAATAACAGAGACCTAATGTCAGCGAGCGTAACTCCAAGAAAGAAAAATTTATTATTCATTATGCCACTTGTGGAGAGTCAAACAGTTGCTTTATTAGCCTATTGTATATCCTCCTCCTTGTGGAGTTTTTATTTCCAGGGCAAACTAGCTTCTCCATGGCCTGAAGCACAGTCTCACACAAATAGCACAAGTATTCTGGGCTAGGAATAGCAAAAGCCTACCTCTGAAGGGGGAAAATTCTAGCTTCTATTTATTTATACTGCTTTTTTCCCTCAACAATTGCTGCTCTCTATAATTTCAACGTCTGCAAAAATAGCAGTTATGTAAACATTAATGCATAAAAAACTATCATTTTCATGTAGCCTGCAAATCCTGAAGCTAAACATTAAGGAATCATGAGATTTTTCCCTCTATGCAAGAGAAGGGAGCTCGCAATCTTTTTATCCCTAAAAGGTACCCTTCAAAGCTTTTCAAGTTTGAATTGTAAAGCAAGCCTGAATTACCATTAGTATTGCAGTTTAGTAAATGTTCCTTTTCTTTCTGCCACCAATCAGATGAATTTATATTTACCCATGGCAGATTTGTATATTTTATTTCTATTATCTGCTGGTTTTCCAGTGTTAAGCATGGACTCTTCCTTTCTCTGTCAACATGAATGTTCCTTTTCTAATCATAATATAATAAATATATGCATTCAAGTTAGGCTAATACTATTTGCAAAAATAGTATTAAACAAATTCAATGATCCTATTGGCTTTCATAAAGTCATAGATAAGTGCCAACAGTGGAAACAAAAAAAATCCTTGTATTCTGAGTAAAAATTCTTTCCCAGGAGAGTTCATGAATTTGTGTTAAAGTGAAAGTCGTGCCCGACTCTTTGCGACCCCATGGACAGTAGCCTGCACCAAGCTCCTCCATCCATGGGATTTTCCAGCCAAGAATACTGGAGTGGGTTTCCATTTCCTTCTCCAGGGAATCTTCCTGACCCAGGGATCGAACCCAGGTCTCCCTCATTGTAGACAGATGCTTTACCGTCTGAGCCAGACTGATGTAATTCTAGGAGGAGTTAGACCAGGGGGGAAAAATAAAAAAGACAAGGGGAGCAGGTAGTGGTAGAGAAATTTACAGAAACCCAAGCACAAGTGAACTGTTTACGTGTCAGTATCCAGACCCCCAGGCTGGAGCAGAAGTCTCTTACTATGTCTTCCCATAGGCTGGCATTACATTAGAGCTTCACCCCACTGAAATCTGTGTAGAGCAAAAAATTCTTAAGATGGGATCTTCTAAAAAGTCCAGAAGCCTTCAGCCCCCACAACCCAAGAGTCACTTAAGGAACATTTACCTTCTATGTGATGGACCCTTGAATCCACATGACAGAGCCCATGGTCCCCAGCAGCTCTAACAATTGTGCTAACCTTTCATTCCATCTGCCTTCTGCCACGTGTAAGACCCTGTACTAAAATACTTTACCCGAAAAAGTGGACAGTCTAATGGAAATAGCGGTAGAGGAGACACTGGAACTGCATGGAGAGGGTGCCTTGGAGGGATAGTTTTGCCCAGGGGAGTGGAGAGAATTTCATACAAAAGATTTTCTTTGAGTTAGACCATAAAAGATGAGCAAGAAGGCAGCTGGTATATAAGGCAAGCTGGGTAGAGGAATGAGGAAGAAAACCACAAAGTTTTAATGCTTGGACTCCTGGAAGAAGAATAAATAAGCTTCTGTAACTAGAGCTAAGAACACAATGAGTAGAAAGACAATAGATCTAAGAGACGTAGACTAGAGCCAGATTATAACCTGATAACTACTTTTTTAATGAATGTATGATTAAATAGTTTTTTGAAAAAGATTCTTTCCTCCTGAAAGTCTTTATAAAGCAATGGCTAGTGACATGAAAGAGATGGCTCATTGTTTTTGGTGGGTGTTATGGACTGAATGTTTGCAATCCTCCCTAAATTCCTACAGAGAAACTCTAACACCCAACTCAGTGGCATTTGGAGATGGGGCATTGGGAGGAAATTGGGGCTAGATGAGGTCATGAGGGTGGGGCCCTAACCATGAGCATTGGTGCCCTTATAAGAAGAGATACCAGAGTGCTCATTCTCCATCACTTTCCTCTCCATCATCATGTGAAAACACAGAAAGAAGGTGGCTGCCTACAAGCCAGGAAAAGAAGCCTCACCAGGAATCGGATTGGCAGGCATCTTGATGCTGGACTTTCAGCCTCCAGAATTATAAGCAATAAATTTCTGTTGTTTAAGCTGCTTATCCTATGGTATTTTATTATGACAACTCAAACTGAAAAAGTCACTGGGGATATTTTTTAAAATAATATTTTGAAATCAATAAGTAAGTTTTATACTAAGGATGTGGGAACAGAGTTGCTAAACAGCTGAAATATTTCAACAACTGGAACAGTAACGCTTCTAAAGACCACAAAGTATGAGATTGTTTAATAGCTGGAAACCATTTATAGGTAGAACAAATTTGTTAAAAGAGAACATCAGTTTTTATTGAATTATAAAGTAGGTGCTTGAGAAATATGGCTAAATAAATCAAAATATATAAGGGAGCAGTGGTCCATGTTTTTAGAACACAGATTATTTTCCAGTAGATAAAAAGAAGGAAGTAATGATACTTCAGTAAGTATTAGGTTAAACTGGATAAAAATGACATTTTAGTAGACAAAGCTGATCTCATCAGAACATTTTCACAGACTTAGAGAACAAACTCATGGTTATCAGGGGCAAGAGAAGGGGAGAGGGATAGTTGGGGAGTTTGGAATTGACATGTTCACACTGTTATATTTAAAACAGATAACCAACAAAGACCTCCTCTGGACTGACCTATATGGGAAAAGAATCTAAAAAAGAGTTCAGTTCAGTAGCTCAGTCGTGTCCAACTCTGTGCGACCCCATGAATCGCAGCCCGCCAGGCCTCCCTGTCCATCACCATCTCCCGGAGTTCAATCAGACTTACGTCCATGAAGTCCGTGATGCCATCCAGCTATCTCATCCTTGGTCATCCCCTTCTCCTCCTGCCCCCAGTCCCTCCCAGCATCAGAGTCTTTGCCAATGAGTCAACTCTTCGCATGAGGTGGCCAAAGTACTGGAGTTTCAGCTTTAGCATCATTCCTTCCAAAGAAATCCCAGGGCTGATCTCCTTCAGAATGGACTGGTTGGATCTCCTTGCAGAGTCTTCTCCAACACCACAGTTCAAAAGCATCAATTCTTCAGTGCTCAGCCTTCTTCACAGTCCAACTCTCACATCCATACATGACTACTGGAAAAACCATAGCCTTGACGAGATGGACCTTAGTCAGCAAAGTAATGTCTCTGCTTTTGAATATACTATCTAGGTTGGTCATCACTTTTCTTCCAAGGAGTAAGTGTCTTTTAATTTCATGGCTGTAGTCACCATCTGCAGTGATTTTGGAGCTCCCCAAAAATAAAGTCTGACACTGTTTCCACTGTTTCCCCAACTATTTCCCATGAAGTGATAGGACCGGATGCCATGATCTTCGTTTTCTGAATGTTGAGCTTTAAGTCAACTTTTTCACTCTCCACTTTCACTTTCATCAAGAAGCTTTTTAGTTCCTTTTCACTTTCTGCCATAAGGGTGGTGTCATCTGCATATCTGAGGTTATTGATATTTCTACCGGCAATCTTGATTCCAGCTTGTGTTTCTTCCAGTCAAGCATTTCTCTTGATGTACTCTGCATATAAGTTAAATAAGCAGGGTGACAATACACAGCCTTGACGTATTCCTTTTCCTATTTGGAACCAGTCTGTTGTTCCATGTCCAGTTCTAACTGTTGCTTCCTGACCTGCATACAGATTTCTCAAGAGGCAGGTCAGGTGGTCTGGTATTCCCATCTCTTTCTGAATTTTCCACAGTTTATTGTGATCCACACAAAGGCTTTGGCATAGTCAATAAAGCAGAAATAGATATCTTTCTGGAACTCTCTTGCTTTTTCCATGATCCAGCAGATGTTGGCAATTTGATCTCTGGTTCCTCTACCTTTTCTAAAACCAGCTTGAACACCAGAAAGTTCATGGTTCACACATTGCTGAAGCCTGGCTTGGAGAATTTTGAGCATTACTTTACTAGCATGTGAGATGAGTGCAATTGTGTGGTAGTTTGAGCATTCTTTGGCATTGCCTTTCTTGGGATTGGAATGAAAACTGACCTTTTCCATTCCTGTGGCCACTGCTGAGTTTTCCAAATTTGCTGGCATATTGAGTGCAGCACTTTCACAGCATCATCTTTCAAGATTTGAAACAGCTCAACTGGAATTCCATCACCTCCACTAGTTTTGTTTGTAGTGATGCTTTCTAAGGCCCGCTTGATTTCACATTCCAAGATATCTGGCTCTAGATTAGTGATCACATCATCATGATTATCTGGGTCATGAAGATCTTTTTTGTACAGTTCTTCCGTGTATTCTTGCCACCTCTCCTTAATATCTTCTGCTTCTGTTAGGTCCATAACATTTCTGTCCTTTATCGAGCCCATCTTTGCATGAAATGTTCCCTTGGTATCTCTAGTTTTCTTGATGAGATCTCTAGTCTTTCCCATTCTGTTGTTTTCCTCTATTTCTTTGCACTGATCGCTAAAGAAGGCTTTCTTATCTCTTCTTGCTATTCTTTGGAACTCTGCATTCAGATGCTTATATCTTTCCTTTTCTCCTTTGCTTTTCACCTCTCTTCTTTTCATAGCTATTTGTAAGGCCTCCCCAGACAGACATTTTGCTAAAAAAGAGTAGATATATGTATACTTTGATCACTTGGCTGTACACCTGAAACTAACACAATATTGTTAATGAACTATGAGTGTGTGTGAAGTCACTCAGTCATGTCTGACTCTTTGCGAGCCCATGGACTGTAGCCTACCAGGCTCCTCCCTCCATGGTATTCTCCAGGCAGGAGTACTGGAGTGGGTTGCCATTTCCTTCCTTCAGTATAAAATAAAGTTGTTTTTGTTTTCATTTTTTTAATAAGAGCAGTTTCATGCTGTAGAGGAAAAGTTACGTCTCCTGTGTCTTCTTTACACACACAGAGACCACACCTTACTTCACTTCTGACACCATATGTATGGGGTTTACACACATCAAGTTGGGACAGGAGCCCAAAGTCCTACCATTCAACTCAGTCCTGATGCTGCATACTTGGAGATAGGATCAAGTTCCACAGGATAAAAACTCAGTTCTACGAGACTATCCCATACATAGCCTTCAGATGCCAATCTCAAGCCCAGGTGATCATCTGTACTTCTTACCTACTGGCTACAAATCAGAAGTTCCCATAATTCCCTTCTCAGGCACAATTAAGTTACTAGAGAGACTCACAGAACTCAAGACACCAATTTCCTTAGTAGATTACTAGCTTATTACAAAGGATATTAAAGGATAAGAATTAAGAATCAGATGAAGAGGTACATAGGGTAAAGTTTAGAAGGATCCCAAACACAGGAGTTTTTGTTCCAGGGGATAGCTCAGCTGGTAAAGAATCTGCCCGCAATGCAGGAGACTCCAGTTTGATGGTTGGGTCTGGAAGATCTACTGGAGAAGGGATAGGCTACCCACCTCTAGTATTCTTGGGCTTCCCCTGTGGCTCAGCTGGGTAAAGAATCTGCATGCAAAGCAGGAGACCTGGGTTCAATCCCCAGGTTGGGAAGATCCCCTGGAGAAGGGAAAGGCTACGGAAAGTCTTCCCACTCCAGTATTCTGGCCTGCAGAATTGCATGGACTGTATAGTCCATGGGTCTCAAAGGATAGCACCTGACTGAGTGACTTTCACCCTCTTGGCACATGGGTGTTCATTAGCCTGGAAACTCTCCAAATTATATAATTTAGGATTTTTATGGAGGCTTCTTTCCATAGGCGTGATTGACTAAATCAATGACCATTGATGATTCCAGCACCTCTCCCCTCCTCAAAGTTTCAGTGTGGTGAGGGGATTGAGCTGAAAGCACCAATCCTTTAAACACAAGGTTGACTTCCCCAGAAACCAGCCCACATCAGTAGGTGACCCAAGGGCTTTCCAAAAATAATTTCATCAGCATAAAATCAAGCATGGTTGAGAGATGTTTTTTTTATGAACAACAAAATACGTTCTTTTCACCCTTCTTGTTCTAATCACATAGGAAATTCCAAAGGTTTTAGGAGCTCCATGCTAAGGAAATGGGTGAAGACAAAATATGCCTTTCTTATTATAAATCACAATATCACACCTATGGTTTAACCTAATTCTAAAAGGTGATATTGCTGTAATTATTTCCTTAATGTAAGAAAGTGAAAGTGTTAGTCACTCAGTCTGACTCTTTGTGACTTCATGGATTGCAGCCTGCCAGGACCCTCTCTGTTCATGGAATTCTCCAGACAAGAATATTGGAGTGGGTTGCCATTTCCTTCTCCAGGGCATCTTCCCAACCCAGGGATCAAACCTAGGTCTCCTACAACAAAAGCACATTCTTTACTGTCTGAGCCACCATGGAAGCCCCTTAGCATTTGCTGCTGCTGCTAAGTCACTTCAGTCGTGTCCGAGTCTGTGTGACCCCATAGACGGCAGCCCACCAGGCTCCCCTGTCCCTGGGATTGTCCAGGCAAGAACACTGGAGTGGGCTGCCATTTCCTTCTCCAGTGCATGAAAGTGAAAAGTGAAAGTGAAGTCGCTCAGTAGTGTTCGACTCTCAGCAACCCCAGTAACCACAGCCCACCAGGCTCCTCCATCCATGGGATTTTCCAGGCAAGAGTACTGGAGTGGGATGCCATTGCCTTCTCTGCCTTAGCACATGAGGTTTATGTAATTCTTCACATCTTGTAGTGTTAGAAAAATAAGCTATTACCTGAACACAAATTAACCTTGAGAATAGCTTTTTAGAATTTAATTTTTTAAGACTGTGATAAACCAGATGATTAGTAATAAAACCAATAATTGTGAAATTGACAGAATTTGATCTTTGACTATAATTCATAGAATAATTCCTCATAAAAGAAAGTTAAATGTTAGCAGATAAAGTATTTAATTTCAAAGAGTATTGCCTTACAATTGATTTTTTTTAAAAAGGAAGAAAACTGAATTTTATATTAAAAGCAAACAACTGTATTTTTATGTCAGTGGAAGAAAATATTTGTTGTTTTAAATGACCACAGGGTCATTAAGTTACATCCTTTGTGGGAGATGGGTCCCAAGTCAGGATTTTAAACTCTATTAACTGTCTTCCTCTTAATACAGGATATTTGGGGAATACATTTTAGTTTTCCCCACAAAAACATTATTCCACTCTCTAACAAACTTCCTTTCTTTAATACATGGGAGACTAAGATTCTTAATTAATCATATCTAGTTCTGTCCTTAAGAAAACTGTCAAATATACAGACAAACATTCACATATGCATGTACATACACACAAACACACACACACAAATACACACAAAAACACACACAAATACACACAAACACACACACACAAATACACACCAGCAATAAGAAATAGCATACACTGACAGTTATTCTTCTGGACAGTAAAGAAAAGAATTCTTAAAGACCCTTCAAGATTCTGATCAACAATTACAGTAATTCATTTATTTATTAATGCAGTAAAGTAGAATTTTCTTAAAGAATTTATTTCAATTTTATCATTTTGATATTTATTTAGCTTTTAGATAGGTAATAAATGCATGAGGAAAAAATTTAAAAAGCACAAGAGAATGCTCTGAAAGCTGAGTCTCCCTCCACGCCTTCCCAAGAAGCTTTCATCAGATAGCTCCAGTGTTAACTACTATGAGTTCTCCTTAAGAATCACCCAGATATATCCTGTAACAACTTCACAACCATTGCAGTGCTGTCCAAGAGAAATAGAATGCAACCCCAAGTGCAGCTGAAAATTTTCTAGCAGCTAGATTTAGAAAGTAAAAAGAAGCTGGTGGTATTTACTAATACTTTTATTTGGCCCAGTATAGGCAACATGTTATTTCAACATGTAAACAGTATAGAAATGCAAATGAGATATTGCACATTCTTTTTTTCCTCCCAAGACTTTGAAATCCAGGGTGTATGTACACTCACCTGCATGCATACATGCATGCTAAGTCGCTTCAGTCATGTCTGACTCTTTGTGATCCCATGGACTGTAGCCCACCAGGCTCCTCTGTCCATGGGATTCTCTAGGCAGGACTGGAGTAGGTTGCCATACCCTCCTCCAGGGGATCTTCCCGACCCAGAGATTGAACCTGCTTGTGTCTCTTACGTCTCCTGCATTGGCAGATGGGTTCTTTACAACTAGTGCCACCAGGGAGAGAAGCCCATGTATACTCAAAGCATGACTAAATTCAGACCAGCCATGCTTCAGTGTTACAGTGAGTACTATACTGAACAACACGGTTCAGCCAAGTTCCATACTCTCTAAGAACCATTTTTTTTTAAGAATTAAGAAGAAAATGTTTAATGCTTGCATACAACAGCATACATTGTTCTTCATTTTCTTACTTTTTAGACATGGTTACAGAGTTACATACATAGAAATCTACATGCTACATAAAAACTAGAAAGTACAGAGAAAAATGGCATCTCTAATGTACTCTTGCCTGGAGAATCCCATGGTCGGAGGAGTCTGGTAGGCTGCAGTCCATGGGGTCGCAAAGAGTCAGGCACAACTGAGTGACTTCATTTTCACTTTTCACTTTCATGCATTGGAGGAGGAAATGGCAACCCACTCCAGTATTCTTGCCTGGAGAATCCCAGGGATGGGGGAGCCTAATGGGCTGCCATCTATGGGGTCGCACAGTCGGACACGACTGAAGTGACTTAGCAGCAGCAGCAGCAGCAGCAATGCTATTTCAGTGTTTTAGTACAGGTGTAAAGATAGTTCTGAAGCCTCTGGAATAATATAAATAAAATGTAATCAAATATATGAAATTTTATCAAGCATAAATAAAATGTAATCAAAGAAAGAAAGTTGTATCAAATATAAATAAAATTTAATCACAGATTCATAGGCCTTAAAAGGCTGCCCAAAATGTCATTGAGTTAAAATTTTGTATTGTGAGGAGAGGGAATTCATTAGCCAATAGTAAATATATATATATTTTGAAAATGTGGAATCTGTCTGTCTCTCTCTCCTTTCTTACCATTCAGACAGAGAGTCAGTGGGGAACACTCTTAACAACTTTTTTTTTTTTTTTAGTTTTAGTTTGTTTTAGTTTTGTAGTTGGGGTGGGGACCATGTGTTATACTTCATTGTACAAATACCATGCATTGCCTTCAAAAACCAGAGTAAATGGGCTTCTCCTCCTGAAGCCAATTTCTGCCTTCATACAGCTGTGTTTGGATATGCAGATATGGTACAGAAATTTGGAAAATTACCACGTGAAATTATTGTTTATCTTTTCTTCTCAGGGGAACAAAGTTTTAAAGAAACTTTTCATTGAAGAATAAAAATCTCAGTGTCTAGCTCACGATAAAGTACACATTATAAAATCATGATACTTGGTGCCGTGGAAAGGACACCAAGCCAGGAGTCTGGAACAGTCCTCAAGCTTGTAGTGTGACCTGGAGGACATCACATAGCCTGCTGGGCCTCAGTCCACTGTTCCACGGGTTAAGAAGGGAGCCTCAGAAATTCTAGACCTCTAACAATCCCACAGTTCTTCTTGCCATACATTCGAGGCAATGTTTTTAAAACCTTCCTTTCAAACTACCCATTTTTAATCTTTAGTCTTATTTGACAAGAAAATATGTTATTCACAAAAGAACTACAGGCTACAATTTTTCTAACGTATCCTTATGGTTTATAGCGGGGACTGGCAAACCATGACTTCCAAATCCATACAACTATTTTTGTGTGGCCCCTGAACTAAGACTAGTTTTTATATGTTTCAGTGGATGAGGTGGGTGGGGGGAGCCAGAAGAAGATTTCATAGCATACAAAAATTATATGAAATTTACATTTCAGTGTTTATAAATAAAGTTTTATTGGAACACAGTTTCACACATTGGTTTCCTGCTGACTGTGGTTATATCACGCTGCAGTGGTCAAGCTGACTGGTTGTGACAGAGGCCACAGGGCCCACAGAACCTGAAATGTTTCCCATCTATCCCTACAGGGAAAATGTTTGCCTTTGATTTATAGCATTTGAAAACTAGTAGAAATTTGCAGACAGACTAGGTACAATTTACTAAAGTACTTAGAATATGCCAGACACTGCAGTAAGTGATTTTGTTTATTTTCTTAAAATACAACAATCTCTTGAATTAGGTAGCAGTATTTTTGAGTCAAAGAAACTCAGGTTTGCCACACCACAGAAAAATGGTAGAAGCAGAATCTGATTCCAGGTTCCTTTAAACTTGGCTCCAGTTCACTAACCTCCCCTACACACTTCACTTAAAAGAAAGGGATCCTTTCTGGCAAAGCAGAAAGGTCCAATCTGCCTTAGGAATTACTATCAAAGTGATTTATGACTTCAGGATTGTGAATAACAAATTGACTTATTCAGCTTGAATCCATCTATCTACAGAATATGTAACAAAAAATTTAAGGAAAGTTGTATATTCAAAGTAGCAAACAATACATTGCCACATGGAAGACACAGAGTGGTTTACTCAAAAACACCCACTGATGGGTAGCCATCCATTTATGACTAAACTGTCACCAGTATAGAGTAAAAATGAAAATAAGAAAGATGACATGCTGAGTTTGGCATAGAACTAAATTATTCAGCTTAAAGCTAATCCTTTATTGTGAGATTATATCCTCTCAAATTTTCAGTGTAAAATATATTCTTTGTTATGAGTAATCATGCTACACTGCTGCTACTGCTAAGTCGCTTCAGTCGTGTCTGACTCTGTGCGACCCCATAGATGGCAGCCCACCAGGCTCCCCCGTCCCTGGGATTCTCCAGGCAAGAACATTGGAGTGGGCTGCCATTTCCTTCCCCAATGCACGAAAGGGAAAAGGGAAAGTGAAGTCGCTCAGTCGTATCCAACTCTTCTCGACCCCATGGACTGCAGCCCACCAGGCTCCTCTGGCCATGGGATTTTTCCAGGCAAGAGTATTGGAGTGGGGTGCCATGGCCTTCTCCAATCATGCTATGTCATAGGCTTTTTTCCTTAATGTGCTTACTTGACAAATAAAAAAATGTAGACAACTCTATTTTGGTCCTTTATTTTTTTAAATGTCTTGGTCTGTGGAATCTTAAAGTCTGGGAATCTTTGGTTTACATGTCCTTTGACCTAGTCATTCAACTTCTAGGAAATGATCCCCCTGAAATAATGTGTGCTATAGGGAAAAAAATGGTAAGCAAAAATATACAGTGCAGCATTACTGGCAGAAAGCAAAATCTCAAAATAAAATTATGGGATACTTAAATTACCATAGGAAAGTATAGTCATATGAAATAAAATATGGCCATCAAAAATTCCTTGTGTAATTTATCTAATGACATGTGAAATGCTCATCTATAATGTTAAGGGGACAGGAAAGAAATAACACACATATATAAAATGATTTCAACTTCCTGAAAATTAAATGTACCATCATAATATATGAAAACAAAGCCAAAATGTATTTACAGTTATGTATTTTCTTGATCAAGAATATTTTATTCGACTATCTTCTTTTCCAAATAGCCTGACCTTTTTTCATAAATACCCATGATCACATAAGGAATCTGGTTTTCTGCTCTTTGCCTTTCATTTTCTCTTCCATTTCCCCCATCTTTCTGTCCTTAACTTTCATGTTCTAGGAGAATATATGCTATTTTCTACAGTGTCAGATCTATGCTGAATAGTGTGCGATAAAGCTTTTGACCCTACTTAATGTTTGCTTTCTTTCTTATTTTTATATTTTGAGCATGCCAGGTTAGCATGTGGGATCTTAGTTCCCTGACCAGGGACTGAACCCACAATCCCTGCCTGGAGTCTTAACTACTGTCCCACCAGGCAAGCCCCTGTTTGCTTTCTTTTTAATCCTTCCCATTCCCTCTAGGTATTTATTTATATCACAGTCACTTCATCACAGCTTTCAGCTGCTGTTTCAGAGAGACCATATACTTTTGCATCCCAATTGCTAAATGGTTTTCTTTCGGTTACCTTGGTAAACAGTGTTTGGAAAGCTTCATTAGAAGATATTCCTCAGAATGGCATGTATTTTCTCTGGACCTGGAGTAATGTTTGTATGTTCTTTTTTTTTTCAGTTTACTCCAAACTGAAAAGAGATCTCAGCAGATCCAGTATTTGCTGATGGGAAGAGGTGGCCCTTCCCCCTTACCCCCCTCACTGTCCACGTGGGGAGTGGTCAGCTCCTTCTCAGACCCACAGCCAGGGGAGCGGGTGGCATCGGGCCCCATCCCCACTGCTCAGCTGTTCTCCCTTAGTGTGTATCTGTTGAACCGAAATGTGATCTATCCCTGGCCTGTTGGGGCCTCTGCCATCATGAACCAATACTGACAGCAGATTCCCTGGGCTGAGGGAATTCCAGGCTTCTTAGGGTCTCTGTTTAACCTTCTACATCCATCCCCACTGTAGCAAGTTGAGTTGCGTCCTTCAGAAACTCATATGTTAATGTCCTAACCCCTAGTAGCTTAAAATATGAATTTCTTTGGGAATAGGGTCATTGCAGATATAATTAGTTATAATGAGATAATGCTATTAGGGTGGCCCAAACCCATTCCCTGGTGGCGCAGAAGGTAAAGAATTTGCCTACAATGGGGGAGACCCAGGTTCAATCCCTGGGTTGGGAAGACCCCCTGGATGAGGGAATGACAACCCACTCCAGTATTCTTGTCTGGAGAATTCCATGGGCAGAGGAGCCTGGAGGGCTACATTCCATGGGGTCGCAAGAGTCAGATATGACTGAGCAACTAACACTTTCACTTTAAATCCTTTATGACTGGTATCCTTTTTTAAAAAGGGGACATCTGAAAACGCACACACACCATGGAGAATACCATGTGAAGATGAAAGTAGGGGCCAGTGATGCTTCTACAAACCAAGGACTCAAAGACTGCCAGCAACTCCAGAATAGGGGAGAGGGATGGAGCAGGTTCCCTCTCACAGCCTCAGAAGAAGCCGACCCTGCTGACACCTTGACCTAGGACTTCTGTTCTCCAGAACTGTAAAACAATACATTTCTGTTGTTTAAGCCACCCATGCCTTGGCCACCTGATGTGAAGAGCTAACTCATTGGATAAGACCCTGCTGCTGGGAAAGACTGAAGATTGATGGCAGGGGGAGAAGTGGACGACAGAGGATGAGATAGTGATGGCATCACCAACTCAACGGACATGAGTTTGAGCAAGCTATGGAAGTTGATGATGGACAGGGAGGGCTGGCGTGCTACAGTCCATGGGGTCACAAAGAGTCGGACACAACTGAGCAACTGAACAACAACCAAAGCCACCCATTGTTTGGTGCTTTTTGTCCCAGCAGCCCTAGCAAACCACACACTCACCCAAGCCTCTCTACCCTTTGTCATCAGGCATTGGTCATCTTTCCCCAGCTCCATCTACACCAAGTAGTATCAAGAAAACTGTCTCTTCCTTCCTTACATGCACTGCATGTAAGGATTTTTCTACTCCAGCAGCCTCCTCTGCCTGGATCTGCCCCTGACCCTCACTCAGACCTTTCACATACAATATACCCTCCCCATATTTGTCCCCTCTTGACTTGAAGCTTCAGCCCAGAAGTCCAGGACCACCTCCTCCAGAAAGCCTTAGCTGGGTTAGATGCCTTTTCTAAGATGACCTACCACCTCCATTTGTCTGGGTCTGAAGAGGTTTCTGTACTTCCAGTGCCAAAAACAAGAAGGTTTGGGGCAAACCAGACAAGTTGGTGACCCTATCTGTCTCAGGGTCCCCATAGATCCCTGTAAAAATCTTTCCATATTTTTTTCTTCCTAAACTTTTATTAAGATGATCTGACCTCATCAGATCCATACTAGACCACATGCTCCTTCTGAATAGTGATTTCTGACGACCATCTTTCCAGGACGTAAACATGGTAACTGCTCAGTTAATGCTTTCAAATGAATGAATGATTAAAAGTTTGCCAAACTGCTTCAGGGTTTAGTTTAGTTCAATCACTCAGTCATGTCTGACTCTTTGTGACCCCATGAACCACAGTGCCAGCCCTCCCTGTCCATCACCAATTCCCAGAGTCTACCCAAACTCATGTCCATCGAGTCGATGATGCCTTCCAGCCATCTCATCCTCTGTCATCCCCTTCTCCTCCTGCCCCTAATCCCTCCCAGCATCAGGGTCTTTTCCCATGAGTCAGTTCTTCGCATCAGGTGGCAAAAGTATTGGAGTTTCAGCCTCAACATCAGTCCTTCCAATGAACACCCAGGACTGATCTCCTTTAGGATGGATTGGTTGGATTTCCTTGCAGTCCAAGGGACTCTCAAGAGTCTTGTCCAACACCACAGTTCAAAAGCATCAATTCTTCAGCACTCAGCTTTCTTTATAGTCCAACTCTCACATCTATACATGACCACAGGAAAAAGCATAGCCTTGACTAGATGGACCTTTGTTGGCAAAGTAATGTCTCTGCTTTTCAATATGCTGTCTATGTTGGTCATAACTTTCCTTCCAAGGAGTAAGCGTCTTTTAATGCTTCAGGGTTACCTTGCACAAATGCAGTTATCCATTCCCTTACTCAACACACATCCATGGGCTGCTATATTCCAGGCATTGTTCACCACTTGGTAGCTTAGCTCTTACATTTTTCTTAACTAAGTTGTCAAAGACATCAAAGTAAAATTACAGCTCTCCATGGGACTGTATTTTGCAGGCAAGAGTACTGGAGTGGGTTGCCAATTCCTCCTCTTCCAACCCAGGGATTGAATCCTTGTCTCCTGTCTCTTGCATTGACAGGCAGATTCTTTACCACTGTGCCACCTGGGAAGCCCCATTTCCTACTTGATAATAGGTAGAAATTAAATACCTGCTTTATTTAACAGTTATGCCAAAAGTAAACCATGATTGCTCAGTACAGTAACAAATTTTTTTTCCCAAAAATCAAAATGTGAAATTGATGAAGACTAGACTTCATCTAATGGTTTAATTGTTGATGGTTTTGTTAATTAAGTCTAGTTTTCATACCAGAAGTTGCTCTAAATCTCCTCTTTCAATCAATAACATATAACTAGAAAAATGATTACTCTAAATAACATTTTCCTGAGAAATGACTATCTTGCAGTGTGGACTATCTCTGTACTAAGTCAACAGTGAACATCTAAACAATTTATAATTTTAGTCCTCCAAAAAACTATTAATACCTATTAGCAGTTTACTGTGTGAACAGACCTTTTTTGTTGTTATTAAAAAATTCTACAAGGAATATCATTCTAGGAATATATTTTTATATATCCTGATTGATACCTTTAGAGTAAATCCTTAAAAGTGGGATTTTTCAGGTCAAATACATCTTTAAATTACTTGGATTTAAATATGCCATATATTTTTCTAACTTTTGAAGACAATAAGAATATTTACTGACAAGAATTTCCCTCTTGTTTGAACTTGCATGGATATTTTTCATTTTTCTTTTAAATTTCATGATTCAATCTGAAAGATAATTTCATTGCGGATCGAGAATCTTTTTGATGACAAAATGTTTATTCTTACCTAAAAGAGGATTACAGTGATGATGCTGTATCTTAAGTTAAGTACAAAAGTTCTCTCTATATTTACATTGTTTAGCAGAAAAATCATTTGGGAATGTAGGATGGAGACAAGTTGAATGAGTTAAAAGTACCAACAGTATTTTAGCTGTCTAACTGAAGAGACATTCCAAAATCTTGCAGCACAAGAAATACTTTGAAGGTCAGCCTTAAACTTAATCCCATAGGAGGGAGACTTGGCAAGCGATTCAGCATCTTTCTTGTAACCCTAACAAGTTCACTGATTCCAGTAAGCTTCCATGTATTTTGCAATCCAGATTCTACCCTATGAGTCTTTCTTTCTTTGGGGTTTATGAAATTTTCTAATTTCCCTAAAACAGCATACAAATCCTCTAACTGGTGTGTATCTTTCAATTATAAAAGTGCCATTTCAATTTACAGTCTCCAAAATCAATAGGGCCTCCCTCCCCAAGTAAAAGGGAGAAGGATCTGGAATCACTTAATGAAATGTACCTAATAATAATATGACAACAACATGCCACGTTATCATAGCTCCAACTAAGATGACACAGCCTAGTCAGGACTTGGCTATCTTTGAAACAAAATCACATTCTTCAGGAAGTGGTGTTAGTAACTCAATAAGCAGCAGCTGTTCCTGGGTCTTTGAAAAAAATGTTTCATCATTTGAACAGTGTTCAGTATCCAACGTTATGCCCCATTATAACTGAAGGCCAACGTGGAAAACTTTAGTTTTATAATGCTTGGAAAACCTCTGGGCAAATAAGTACACGAAAAAACCTTTTTTGCTCTTAATCTGAAGATCCTATCTCAATTTCTCTGTCATGTTCATTTGCACTTATTACCCAGAAATTCCATGTGTATAAAATGATTTCTCCATTCCCACCAATCTTAATAATGAGTGCTCCATTCCTGCACCATTTTAAAAGCTTTCTAAAGACCCTTTTAAATTGAAAGGTGATATCATTGAATGTAATGTTTATTTACAAGATATTATGACCCAAGGCTTCCAGAATGCTCAGTATAAATAACAACCTAGCAGCATGCACTGCATTTAATAGAAATTTGATCCCATCAATTTTACATGATCCCACTGAGGAGAGTGTAGAATCCTAAGCATGCTAATGAGAATTTGATACTGACAGAAGATACATTTATAAATAAAAATGGCTAGAAAGATGCTTAAATCAGATGATGGTTTGTCAATACCCATCGAACATTAGGTCTCACTATTGAGATGACCAACCACACTTTAAATAACAGCAGTAAATAGCAATTACAATTCTTATGTTGTACTTATGTAGCACTTTCATCAGTGGACCTATAAGGAGATGTATTAAATTTTCTTCAGACTCTTTGACAGCCTAGACTTGAAGTATATAGTTCCAGTTCAGTTCAGTTCAGTTCAGTTCAGTTGCTCAGTTGTGTCCGACTCTTTGCAACCCCATGAATCGCAGCATGCCAGGCCTCCCTGTCCATCATCAACTCCCGAGGTTCACTCAGACTCATGGCCATCGAGTCGGTGATGCCATCCAGCCATCTCATCCTTTGTCATCCCCTTTTCCTCCTGCCCCCAATCCCTACCAGCATCAGAGTCTTTACCAATGAGTCAACTCTTCACATGAGGCGTCCAAAGTACTGGAGTTTCAGCTTTAGCATCATTCCTTCCAAAGAAATCCCAGGGCTGATCTCCTTCAGAATGGACTGGTTGGATCTCCTTGCAGTCCAAGGGACTCTCAAGAATCTTCTCCAACACCACAGTTCAAAAGCATCAATTCTTCAGCACTCAGCCTTCTTCACAGAGTCCAACTCTCACATCCATACATGATCACAGGAAAAAGCATAGCCTTGACTAAATGGACCTTTGTTGGCAAAGTAATGTCTCTGTTTTTGAATATGCTGTCTAGGTTGGTCATAACTTTCCTTCCAAGGAGTAAGCATCTTTTAATTTCATGGCTTCAATCACCATCTGCAGTGATTTTGGAGCCCCAAAAAATAAAGTCTGACACTGCTTCCACTGTTTCCCCATCTATTTGCCATGAAGTGATGGGACCGGATGTCATGATCTTCGTTTTCTGAATGTTGAGCTTTAAGCCAACTTTTTCACTCTCCTCTTTCACTTTCATCAAGAGGCTTTTTAGCTCCTCTTCACTTTCTGCCATAAGGGTGGTGTCATCTGCATATCTGAGGTTATTGATATTTCTCCCGGCAATCTTGATTCCAGCTTGCATTTCTTCCAGTCAAGTGTTTCTCATGATGTACTCTGCATATAAGTTAAATAGCAGGGTGACAATATACAGCCTTGACATACTCCTTTTCCTATTTGGAACCAGTCTGTTGTTCCATGACCAGTTCTAACTGTTGCTTCCTGACCTGCATCCAGATTTCTGAAGAGGCAGGTCAGGTGGTCTGGTATTCCCATCTCTTTCAGAATTTTCCACAGTTTATTGTGATCCACACAGTCAAGGCTTTGGCATAGTCAATAAAGCAGAAATAGATGTTTTTCTGGAACTCTCTTGCTTTTTTGATGATCCAGCGGATGTTGGCAATTTGATCTCTGGTTCCTTTGCCTTTTCTAAAACCAGCTTGAACATCAGGGAGTTCATAGTTCACGTATTGCTGAAGCCTGGCTTGGATAATTTTGAGCATTACTTTACTAGCGTGTGAGATGAGTGCAATTGTGCAGTAGTTTGAGCATTCTTTGGCATTGCCTTAATCGGAACCGTTCAGCTTCAGCTTCTTCAGCGTTACTGGTTGGGGCATAGACTTGGATTACTGTGATATTGAATGGTTTGCCTTGGAAACGAACAGAGATCATTTTGTCATTTTTGAGATTGCATCCAAGTACTGCATTTCGGACTCTTTGTTGACCATGATTGCTACTCCATTTCTTCTAGGGGATTCCGGCCCACAGTAGTAGATATAATGGTCGTATACTTCCAGGAGAAATCTAAATCCACTCCAGGTTCACCATTGGGCTGAAATGGCTTCAGTCATGTTTGCTCAAATGTCTGAGGATATCATGCTATGTTCACACAGATGAGTTGGTCAAGAGGTCCTCTGGAGAGGAGAGAGTATACATTGACAGATTGTGTTTCCAGTATGATTCTCTTATACCCTAGTTCTCCCAAGGTATCTATAGAGTTGAGAGGTTTAGATCAATCCCAACATTTGCTGAAATGCATATGCTTTGTTCCCTAATTAAAATCCGTGGCGTTTTCTACCCATCTCTAAGGAAAAAGGCAGAACAGCAAACTCCTTGTAAAAAGAAATCTAGCTTTGGTAGTAGAAATACAGATGGCATGACACTTTACACAGTATTGTATGTGCTCATTAGTTTTGACAGGCTATGCCTGTCGTAGGGCTTCCCTGGTACTCAGCTGGTAAAGAATCTGCCTGCAATCAGGAGACCCTGGTTTGAGTCCTGACAATATTGTAAAATATTGTAACTTGCATCAGCCTGCCACTATTATACCTCTTCTGCCGGCATCTGATGCAATTACTAGCAGCCCCCTCCTTTCCCCCACCCAGCACCAAGAGCTTAACTATTCCTAACAGATGAGGAAACACCCAGAAAGCTGTCCATGTCTGATTTTTCACCCTTCTCCCATAAGAGAAACAGATAACCTTGAACAGGCCAATAGGATGGCTAGCATTATTCTGGTAGGAGTGAGAGGGCAGAAACATGTGATGGATAACTGAAGAAAAGGAGACAAATGGGCTGAAGAGGACTCAGAGGAGACTTGACAGCAGCATCTGGTGTGTAGAGGGCCACCATGTAGAAAGGGTGAAGCTTGGATCCATCCTAAAGAGACAGAGCTGGAGCCAGGATGAAGACACCAGCTGGAAGCCTTTTCAGTTCCCAGTGACAAAGAGAAAGTCATGACTGTCCAGTGGAGTCTCCTGGGTGGGAATGAGAAAGGAGAGAAGGCATGGGTGTAATGGCTGAATATTCGTGAATTCCGTCAAGGGTTCCAAAAATACTTCTTTTGCCTTGGGCATGATGCACGATGCTAGAGATCCAATGCTGAGAAAAGATAGAAGTGGTGTGTGCCCTGGGAGGCTGATAGGGTTCTGGTCATCACACTCATAAATGGAAAACCACATTCATACTTTGAAAAAAGTCCCTTGGGCTGTCAACAAAGAGTGGTTTTAATGGGACCAGAGTGTATCCAAGAAGATGAGAAGGGGGCTACCCTAACAGGACATCAACTGCAAGGCCTAGAATTTTAAGATATCTTGAGATGTCTGAATCTGGTATCCACGAACCAGAACCCTTCATTCTCTTACTTAATTTAGTCAGCCTTCAATGGGCTAAATGACATTTTCAAGGCAGATATTTAGGTTTGATGTTTCTATTATCAACCCCCCGACTTTTCAGCACTTCTCATATCACTGCTTTTGTCGTCAACAATATTGCCTTTTGGCAGGCTTCCATAGCGGCTTAGATGGTAAAGAATCAACCTGCAATGCTGGAGAGCTGAGTTCGATCCCTGGGTCAGGAAGATCCCCTGGAGAAGGAAATGGCAACCCACTCCAGTATTCTTGCCTGGAAAATCCCATGGACAGAGGAGCTTGGTGGGCTACAGTCCATGGGGTCACAAAGAGTCAGACATGACTAAGTGACTAACACACTTTCAGGAATATTATTCTAGATTCTTAGCTAGGTGAAGGTAATGTGATTGTGCTTTGTAACGCTTTAACTTATCAGTTAAATAATCATCAAGGAAGACTTTTTTAATTTATACCAATGATTGTTTTTAATATTCTAGCTGCTTGCCAGATTTCGCGAAAATCACAAAACAAAGGTAACCTGAGGAACAAGCTCTTTGGAAAGCCTGAAAAACTTATGAGGAACTTAAATCTTCTCATCTCTATATTTACACCATTTCCTGAGTACACTAATGAAGCTAGGCTATAGCAGCTTTTCCACAGTGTCATCCTGAAAATAAATGTGTTTAGAAAGACTTTCAGGAAGAGTTTGGAGACGTAGAAAAGGAGTTTCTATAATTCAACGATATTTTCTGTAAGTGTTCAGATAACAATGTCAGTAATTTTCTGAGGCTAGCTGTCAAAGCCCTGTGAGTTAATTTTATTAATCTCTGTTAATGAGTGGTCTTTATTCTTCTACAGAAGATGGGTGTGTAAAGCCATTAGTATTTATTCTTTTATTTTCTGTAGTGATTTATTTTGTGGTTTAACTCAGTCACTACAACAAGCAAAACCATCTAAAGTGGGCTTTTTATTTTATACACACATGTCTACATGTACATTAAGCCTTTCTTAGGGTGGAGGGCAGGGAGGGACAGGAGAAAATTTTCAATGAAGAAACAGGATGAATGTACTAGCATCAGGAGAAAGGGATGCAAAGGTCTTAAGAAACAGTATGGAAGAACCAAGAAATTCTGCTTTTGCATAAGTTTCACCACGGCATGACTGTAGTATTACACTTGACATTTTGACACTCAAAAACAAAAGCAACAAAAAAAAAGATAAGCCAACAACCACAAAAACACAAGCATACACTACTGGGATTATTCCGCGAGGGGTTAACACTCAGTTGTGCAATGCGGATCTATGACTTAGGGAGAGCAGACTGGCGGTGCTTGGGCGAGGCTCCTGCCTTCCAGCCGTACTGTGGACCTAAACATGAAGGAAATCAGGAGCCTCTGGGCTTCCCTGTTGGCTCAGACAGTAAAGAATCCTCCTGTAATGTGGGACACCTGGGTTCGATCCCTGGGTTGGGAAATCCCCTGGAGGAGGGCACAGCAACCCGCTCCAGTATTCTTGCCTGGAGAATCTCCATGGACAGAGGAGACTGTCAGGTTACAGTCCATGGGGTCGCAAAGAGTCGGACACGACAGAATGACTAAGCACAGGAGCCTCTGGAACTGTAGGGTGGACCCATGAAAGGAGGACTCCCTCTTCTTAGAGATACACTCATGCATGTACATTCATTCTTCATTCATTCATTCTCAAATCTCTCTTGACTACTTCCAATGTACCAGGCTCTGTGTCAACGACCCAGCCATATTTCTATGGAATGAATGAAGTAAATGGCATTGAGCCCATTTCATAACTATGGACAGAAGGCAATGAAAGGCTGCAGGACCTGATTTGTGAAGGAGCAACTGAGGCAAAACTAAAATCAAGTTCCTGGATTCCTTATTCAGTTTTGATTTGGTTTGGCTTAGAGCAATAGTTCCCAAGCCAGGAACAGTGGCTGCCAGCTCGGGGCACAGTGGGTCATGGCTGGGGACATTTTCAAGTGTCGTGACGAGGGGATGGGAGGACTGCTACATCTGATGGGTAGAGGCCAGAGATGCTGCTCAGCATCTTTCAATGCCCAGGGTACCACATATCAAGTTATGATCAGGATCAACATGTCAATAGTACTGCAGTTTAAAAACCCTGGTTGAGAGGGAGTATTTGGAAATTTCAGAGGATGAGCTAGAATTTTATTTACCCTACCTAAATAATAGGGAAAAAAAGATGCCCATCTTCTAAGCTGCTGTTGTCACAACTCTTTGATTCTCATAAATGAGTCTAACTCTAAGTTCTCTTTTTGAAAAAGAAGTTCTCATTTCACAGGCAGCACTTTTTTTTTTTTAAATTCCACAGTGTGGCTACCCACTGTCCCCACAAGCAGTAGCATTCTTATCTGTCAGTGATGGCCTTTTGGTATGCAGTTACAGAATGAACAGAAGACTTTTTCGCTGTTATGTTAGTATATTCAATCCACTTGCCATTTCCCAGATGAAACTCTAGCTCTCCTGCTGTGAAGGTCACACATTTAATGAAGTGTATTTGCTGAATATTAGCAAGAATCTGCAGGTCAAGAATACTGCATTGGGAGCCAAATCAGCATCCTCACATTCAAGCAACCCCTCTTCCTTACTCAGGGAGACATTTGTGTAAGGAGCCAACTGGAAATCCCAGCCCCTCCCATGGTGATGTTAAAAGGTATGAGAAAGAGTCACTGTGTTTGCAATGCGTCTTTCATTCCCAAATGCTTGTGTTCTAACACTTTGTGGGAGGTAAGCTGGAGTAAGAATCTGACGTTGTTACTTCATGAGCCAGTCATAGTGCAAGGCACTTAAGTACAAAGATCAAATGGCTTACTTCTACAGATTCCCTGACTGGGTCAGTATTGACTTTGTGATTTATTTCCCCATCACAGTCACATCACGAGGTCAGTATTCTAAGCAGTTCCCTGGAGCTTCCCAGGGAGCGCTAGTGGTAAAGATCTATCAGTCCATACAGGATTCCCAAGAGATGCAGATTCTCAGGGTAGCTCCCCGGGTCCAGGAGATCCCCTGGAGAGGGAGTTCAGTCGCTCATTCGTGTCCGACTCTTTGCGACCCCATGAATCGCAGCACGCCAGGCCTCCCTGTCCATCATCAACTCCCGGAGTTCACTCAGACTCACGGCCATCGAGTCAGTGATGCCATCCAGCCATCTCATCCTGGGTCGTCCCCTTCTCCTCCTGCCCCCAATCCCTCCCAGCATCAGAGTCTTTTCCAATGAGTCAACTCTTCGCATCAGTTGGCTAAAGTACTGGAGTTTCAGCTTTAGCATCATTCCTTCCAAAGAAATCCCAGGGTTGATCTCCTTCAGAATGGACTGGTTGGATCTCCATGCAGTCCAAGGGACTCTCAAGAGTATTCTCCAACACCACAGTTCAAAAGCATCAATTCTTCAGCACTCAGCCTTCTTCACAGTCCAACTCTCACATCCATACATGACTACTGGAAAAACCATAGCCTTGATGACGGACCTTTGTTGGCAAAGTAATGTCTCTGCTTTTGAATGTGCTATCTATGTTGGTCATAACTTTTCTTCCAAGGAGTAAGCGTCTTTGAATTTCATGGCTTCAATCACCATCTGCAGTGATTTTGGAGCCCCCAAAAATAAAGTCTGACAGTTTCCACTGTTTCCCCATCTATTTCCCATGAAGTGATGGGACCGGATGCCATGATCTACATTTTCTGAATGTTGAGCTTTAAGTCAACTTTTTCACTCTCCTCTTTCACTTTCATCAAGAGGCTTTTTAGTTCCTCTTCACTTTCTGCCATAAGAGTGGTGTCATCTGCATATCTGAGGTTATTGATATTTCTCCCGGCAATCTTGATTCCAGCTTGTGTTTCTTCCAGTCCAGCGTTTCTCATGATGTATTCTGCATAGAAGTTAAATAAGCAGGGTGACAATATAGAGCCTTGACGTACTCCTTTTCCTATTTGGAACCAGTCTGTTGTTCCATGTCCAGTTTTAACTGTTGCTTCCTGACCTGCATACAGATTTCTCAAGAGGCAGGTTAGGTGATCTGGTATTCCCATCTCTTTCAGAATTTTCCACAGTTTATTGTGATCCACATGGTCAAAGGCTTTGGCATAGTCAATAAAGCAGAAATAGATGTTTTTCTGGAACTCTCTTGCTTTTTTGATGATCCAGCGGATGTTGGCAATTTGATCTCTGGTTCCTTTGCCTTTTCTAAAGCCAGCTTGAACATCAGGAAGTTCACGGTTCACGTACTGCTGAAGCCTGGCTTGGATAATTTTGAGCATTACTTTACTAGCATGTGAGATGAGTGCAATTGTGCAGTAGTTTGAGCATTCTTTGGCATTGCCTTTCTTTGGGATTGGAATGAAAACTGACCTTTTCCAGTCCTGTGGCCACTGCTGAGTTTTCCAAATTTGCTGGCATGTTGAGTGAAGCACTTTCTTAGAAAATTCCATGAACAGAGGAGCATGACAAACTACAGTCCATGGGGTCACAAAGAGTAGAACGCAGCTGAACGACGGAGCACACATAAGCAGTTCCCCGGTATGAATGTTTCTAGGTGCTATTGTCGCATAATTTAGAAAGCAAATTACAGATATGATTTACAGCTTAAATCCCCATCATCATTTATGCAAATGTTCAACAGAGGCACTTTATGCCTGCTGAAAAATCAGGTTCAAGAATAATTGTTTTATCCATAATCATCATATCAAATAAAAATATAAACCAAAAGTTCTTCATTTATTTCAAAGCATGCTGTCTAGTTTTCTCTAAATGACAGAATGAAAAACTTTGGTCTTCAAAAATCTCATGAAGTCTTCTCAGCCTTTGCATCAACACATTGCACTCCAGTGTTGAATTAGGTCTGACGTATATATTTACTTTGGGTAAAAAAACTGTTTGAGTTTCTAAGTCTGTTCTCTCAGACAGACATGGACATGTGTATCTTTCCTTCTCAAAGCTGTACAGCTGTGTGCAGTGAACACAAATACTTCCAAGTGTTTCACAGCAAAGTGATATTAGACAGTGATGTATAGGGAAGAATACACAGTGATGTATAGGGAAGAGCAGGACTCTGTAAAAGGCATGTGTGATGAAACCAAAGAGGGAAAAAGTAGAGCAAAAGTCACTTTGCTGACATTAACATAGTTTATATTTCAGTGCCCTCAGTCACCACATCATGTCTAGAGGAGGTTCAACATCAAACAAACCAAATGGAACCCGGACCACATCTTGAGAGTCTGGAAAGAGACTTGGATCCCTGGGCTCATCCTATATAAGGAGGAAGCAGAGAGCACTAGCATCAACTGGAAACAGCTAAAACCTGGAGGAAGTTCAAATATGGCTCCAGGTCTTTTACAACTAAGAGTTGATTTCGACCCCATGCTCACCCCATGCTACTGCACAATTGCAGTCATCTCACATGCTAGCAAAGCAGTGCTCAAAATTCTCCAAGCCAGGCTTCAACCGTACATGAACTGAGAACTTCCAGATGTTCAAGCTGGATTTGGAAAAGGCAGAGGAACCAAAGATCAAATTGCCAACATCCACTGGAGCATCAAAAAAGCTAGAGAATTTTAGAAAAAACATCTACTTCTGCTTCATTGACTACGATAAAGCCTTTACTGTGTGGATCATAACAAACTGTGGAAAATCCTTCAAGAGATGGGAATACCAGACATATCTTACCTGCCTCTTAAGAAATCTGTATGCAGGTCACAAAGCAACAATTAGAACTGGATATGGAAAAATGGACTGGTTCCAAAATGGGAAAGGATTACTCAAGGCTGTATATTATCAACCTGTTTATTTAACTTATATGCATAAAATATAGGGCTGGATGAGGCACAAGCTGGAATCAAGATTGTCAGGAAAAGTATCAGCAACCTCAGATATGCAGATAATACCACCCTCATGGCAGAAAGCAAAGAAGAACTAAAGAGACTCTTGATGAAAGTGAAAGAGGAGAGTGAAAAAGCTGGCTTAAAACTCCAAAAGCACCACAGATGGTGACTGGTGCCTGCAGCCATGAAATTAAAAGATGCTTGCTCCTTGGAAGAAAAGCTATGACCAACCTAGACAGCATATTAAAAAGCAGAGACATTCCTTTATCAACAAAAGTCCATCTAGTCAAAGCTATGGTTTTTCCAGTAGTCATGTATGGATGTGAAATTCAGACCAAAAAGAGAGCTGAGCTCCAAAGAATTGATGCCTTCAAACTGTGGTGCTGGAGAAGACTCTTGGGAGTCCCTTGGCTTGCAAGGAGATCAAACCAGTCAATCCTAAAGGAAATCAATCCTGAATACTTTCTGAGAAGACTGATGGTGAAGCTTCAATACTTTGACTGATGGGAAGAACTGACTTCTTAGAAAAGACTCTGTTGCTGGGAAAGATTGAAGGCAGGAGGAGAAGGGAATGACAGAGAATGAGATGGTTGGATGGCATCATCGACTCAATGGACATGAGTTTGGGTAAACTCCAGGAGTTGGTGATAGACAGGGAGGCCTGGTGTGCTGCATTCCATGGGGTTGCAAAGAGTCAGACACGACTGAGCGACTGAACTGAACTGAACTGAAGATGATGGGGCTTACAGAAGTGTTACTGATGTGGGACTGAATCTAAGCATTTACTGAGCAGCACAAACATTGGCTGAGCACCTGCAAGCATTTATCGAGAGCCCCATCTCTTCCTGGTATCCTTTCATACACTAAGTATGCAGAGAGAAAGATGCACAACTCCTGTCGTCCTCTCACAGAGGCTCACAGTCCACTGGGGAGAGTGAGGTGTAAAGCAATAGCTACGGAGCAGAACCAGGGAAGAAAGGTGTATTCAGAAAGGGAGGCAGCACAGATGAAGGACTGTAGACTCAGCCTAGAAAATGGGTGCTGTCTAAATTTCTCAAGGATGACAAAAAGTACAGTACTTGGATAGGGAAGTGCTCAGAGAGAAAAGAGATATCAAGGCACAAAGCATCTAAGTCAATTTCGCAACAGTTTATGGAGGACTCTTCAGGAAGAAGGCTGTGCAAAGCATGGAACAAATGAAGAGAGGTGCGGTCTCTAGGGAACTTTCTATCCCACACTTCAAAGTATCATATATGTGTGGAACTCCTTGAGATTACAAGCATGGGAAATGTACACTAATTATCCTTGCTTTCAACTCACTGCCTTTTATCTCCTATTATGCCTGTAGATGTGGTTACAAATCGTGCCAAATGTGAAAGAAATCTCCCAAAAAAAGATAAAACAGTGATCTCAATAGATACAAAACCAAATGATATGCAGAAGTACAAGATGAAATTCAGTTGATGATCACAGACATGAGGGAAAAAAAGCTCAATTTCGTGAGTAATTAGAATATACACTTAAAGTGAAGTAACCTTCTGTTTATTCTGTTGCCATACATTTTACAAAGTGTTAATGTCTTAACCTGAGTAGATGCTGATGACCTTGTATGCTCACATGTGGCACTTGGACTATATATCTTTAGCTTCTTGATTCCCAAAGAAAGAGGGGTCAGTGGAACTTAATTCTGATGAAAGATGTTCACTTCAGCATTATTTATATAATAAAATATGGAAGCAAACTGAATTTTCATTATTAGTGGGAGATTAACTTATGCTAACAATATTAACTTATGCTTTATTATTTAAATAGGTTATAGCTTTATAATTAAAATTAAAATTTGTCATTATAAAATTTCTTGCCACATGGAAATATTTTCAATATGATTGCTAAAACAGATTAGTAATGGTTTGTACTGTATCATTTATACCACCTAAAAGACTTATGTATCTAGAGGAGAATCAGAAGGAATACACAAAAATAACAGCTAATATTATATAAAGGGTTTTTGGTATCTTGAGTCCCCAGACTTCCAGTTAATAATTTTTTTAGCAATGTTAGCAAGATGGAGGAATTTGAGTCATTTAATAAATCCCACAGTAATGGGAAAATATACAAAAGCACTTTGAAAATCCAGTCTTGGGTATGTGTAGAGCCTCTGTGTATGTTCTTAGTCGCTTCAGAGCATCCGTCATGTCCAACTCTGTGAGACCTCATAGACAGCAGCCCACCAGGCTCCTCCATCCCTGGGATTCTCCAGGCAAGAATACTGGAGTGGGTTGCCATTTCCTTCTCCAATGCATGAAAGTGAAAAGTGAAAGTGAAGTCGCTGAGCCACTGTGGAGAGCCCTTGAAGAGCCTCTGTTAAGGTGAAAAATATACAAGCATATGATACTAAGAAGCAAATTATTATAGGGAAGACCAAATCTGACTCCTTATTGGATGTGTTTCTTTTACTTCAACCTTTGTATTCTATCGCTTTTGCTACAGCTGTTGCCTATAGCCAGAAATATACAAGATAGCTCATTCTCACAATGTTCTGCCCTTTAAAGGTATAGTACTTTTTCATTTATATAGAGATAAAAAGTTGCACAACAGTGAAAAGCATTTGTTTTGTTGAAAGTTCATAAGAACATCGTGACAGATGCAAGAACAAAGGATTCTGACGCCAAGAAGTCTGCAACAACCAACCCCCGCTTTTAATACAAAAGAAACCTGAATTCTAACTCAGGGAAGATGGTTCTTTGGCACAGTAGTCCACCATCTTCTTGACCTGCTCACTTTATGGATAAAGTTGCTATTCTTACCCTCAACCATGCATTTCTTGATTTATTGGCCTGCTGTGTGGTGAGCAGTATAAGCTTGGATTCAGTAACAAAGTTATCATTTTGCGGGGAGGGCATATTCATTACAAGTTCTGTCTTGAGTGGAGTTGCAAATTGTCATTAAAGTACCTTATCTTCCTTATTAGTTTGAGTATAATGACAGAACATGGTCATCTAAATTATCCATTTACCTCATAAATGGAATAAAAACTCTTTTTCAGGGAGCCCAAGATGTCAGGAGGCAGAGTCAGGCTGCAGATTGATTCGGTAGCTAGAACATTTCCACCAAAGCATTTGGCTTGTAAGATGTCTAAGTAGATTAATTGAAGTAGAAATGCATTATTTATTATTTAACACTTAGTGAAAGCAATCAGTGAGCTAGGTTTAATAATGATTTCTTTTAGACACTCACCGATGAATAAGAATTAGGTAAGCATAACCAAATCATTATCTAGAAGGTTTATCAAGTTTCAAAATCAGAACACTTTTTGTGAAGAGGCAATTATGATCTTCCTTTGAACACAGAGAAAGATAGGCCTTATGTTACATATGGAAATTCTGAGAATTAGACCTGTAGATAAGGAATGGGAGGGGATTCTACAATGTCAATGGAGGTCTTTTTCAATCATTGGTATGTTTCTGATTCCTGCAGGTAAATCTAGGAGACAGATCACAGGAACACATGAACTGACCTCAGAACACTTGATGGTGACTATTAATTATTTTGGACTTAGTAGTTTTAATTTCAGAAATTTTTCATGTTAGAATTATTTGAAGGAAGACTTCTCCTCCTATTTCAGATGTGCACTTTGCTGTAAAAGCGAAATTTACAAAGTCTGACCTAAATCCAGATAAGGAAGAGCTGATCTTCTGCCTGGACAGAGGCAATATTATCACTTCCTGGATGCCTACTGGTCCTTCTGCCCGTGATTCTCTGGCCCATGAGTTGCACCATATTTCTGAAGTTATTTCACCCAGTACAGACTGACCTAAAAGGCTTCTTTTCTAATGGAGGACAACCTGTGACTGGGAAAGTGCTAATCTGTGGCTTCTGGCTTTGAGAGTTTAGGTAGAAGATGCAAATGATTAACTATCCCCCTACCCTTCCCCTCTAAAACTGGCTTCATCATGACCTCAACATGACATCATGATGAAGTTTAATGTTTCATGATTTGGGGCAAATCTTTCTGGAATTCACCCTCTCTGTGGTGACACCTATTACAGGGAGACACTGTGCTGCTTTCTCCACAAGGAGGTATAGAGTGTCTACTCTATACTTCTCTTTAAAAAAAAAAAAATTAATGTGGTAAGAACATTTATCATTGTGACCCTCAAACTTTTTTTTTTGTTTTTATTGGGGTATAATTGCTTTACAATGTTGCATTTGTTTCTGCTGTAAAAGGAAGTGAATTAGCTATATGTACACATATAGCTCCCTCCTGGGCCTTCCATTCTCCCATCCCATTCCTCTTTATTTTTAAAGTCGCTCAGTCAAGTCTGAGTCTTTGCAACCCCATGGACTGCAGCACGCCAGGCTTCCCTGTCGATCACCAACTCCAGGAGCTTGCTCAAACTCATGTCCATCGAGTCAGTGATGCCATCCAATCATCTCATCCTCTGTCATCTCCTTCTTCTCCTGCCTTCAATCTTTCCCAGCATCAGGGTCTTTTCCAATGAGTCAGCTCTTCACATCAAGTGGCCAAAGAATTGGAGCTGCTTGACCTGTATACAGATTTCCCAGGAGGCAGGTGTGGTGGTCTGGTATTCCCACCTCTTGAATAATTTTCCACAGTTTGTTGTGATCCACACAGTCAAAGACTTTGCCTTTGCTTTTTCTATGATCCAGCAGATGCTGGCAATTTGATCCCTGGCTCCTCTACCTTTTCTAAATCCAACTTGAATATCTGGAAGTTCTTGGTTCGAGTACTGTTGAAGCCTAGCTTGGAGAATTTTGAGCATTAGTTTACTAGCGTCTGAGATGAGTACAACTGTGCAGTAGTTTGAGCATTCTTTGGCATTGCCTTTCTTTGGGATTAGAATGAAAACTGACCTTTTCCAGTCCTGTGGCCACTGCTGAGTTTTCCAAATTTGCTGCCATATTGAGTGCAGCACTTTCACAACATCATCTTTTAGGATATGAAATAGCTCCTCTGGAATTCCATCAGCTCCACTATCTTTGTTCAGAGTTACGCTTCCTAAGGCCCACTTAACTTCACATTCCAAGATGTCTGGCTCTAGGTGAATCACATCATCATGATTATTTGGGTCATTAATATCTTTTTTGTATAGTTCTTCTGTGTATTCTTGCCACCTCTTCTAGGTGAATCACATCATCATGGTTATCTGAGTCATTAATATATATATATATTTTTTTTTTGTATAGTTCTGTGTATTCTTGCCACCTCTTCTTAATATCTTCTGCTTCTCTTAGGTCCATACCGTTTCTGTCCTTTATTGTGTCCATCGTTGCATGAAATGTTCCCTTGGTATCTCTAATTTTCTTGAAGAGAGCCCTAGTCTTTCCCATTCTATTGTTTTCCTCTATTTCTTTGCACTGATTGCTGAGGAAGGCTTTCTTATCTCTCCTTGCTATTCTTTGGAACTCTGCATTCAAATGGGTATATCTTTCCTTTTCTCCTTTGCCTTTTACTTCTCTTATTTTCTCATCTATTTGTAAGGCCTCCTCAAACAACCATTTTGCCTATTTGCCTTTCTTTTTCTTCGGAATGATCTTGATCACTGCCTCCTGTACAGTGTCACGAGCCTCTATCCATAGTTCTTCAGGCACTCTGTCAGATCTAATCCCTTGAATCTATGTGTCACTTCCACTGTATAATCGTAAGGGATTTGATTTAGGTCATACCTGAATGGTCTAGTGATTTTCCCTACTTTCTTCAATTTAATAATCATATATGCATTCATATACAATATTTGTTTTTCTCCTTATGATTTAACTTCATTCTGTATGATCTACTGTATGTCCATCCATATCTCTACAAATGAGCCAATTTAATTCACTTTTATGGTTGAGTGATATTCTATCGTATATATGTACCACGTCTTCTTTATCCATTAACTGCACAATACAGGACTGTTACCTATAAGCACTGTGTTGTACAGCAGCTCTTTAGCACTTATTCATCTAACACAACTGACATTTTATACCCACGTTTAAGTGACTCCGTGCTTGCCCTCCCCTCAGCCTTGGCAACCATCGATTTCTAACTTTGCTTCTGTGAGCTTGACTGTTTCAGATGCCTCATATAAACAGGATCATACAACATTTGTCCTGTGACTGGCTTGGTTCTCTTAGCATGTCATAAGGCTCATCCATGTTATTGCATATGGCAATAGTTCCTTCCCCTTTAAGGCTAAACAATATTCCATTGTATACGTATATCACATTTGTGCTTTCCATCCATTCGCCAGTGGACGTTGAGGTTGTCTTCATGTACTGGCTATTGTGAGTAGCACTGCCATGAACACAAAAATACAGATATCTCTTTGATATCCTGATTTCTATTCTTTTGAATTAATACTCAGAAGTGGGATTTTTTAAATCATTTGACAGTTCTGGTTTTATGTTTTTTATCTTTGTTTACCCCACACAGACTTCCCCAACACTTGCATCTAACTTCAGATTTCTACTATAGAATCCAACATCCACCCACCCCACTCATTCCCAGTGCCACCCAATTTCTGTTCCTTTCTGACAATTTCTAAGTATCTCATGAATTCATTTTGTTTTTGTTCTTGTGTGTGTGTGTGTGTGTGTGTGTGTATGTGTGTGTGGCATGTTTATGGGTGTGAGTATGTTTTAGTTGCTGCTGATGGGTGGAATTGAAATTACTACGCAACTGCCAGCAGTGACTTCAGTGGGAGGAATAGTAGTTGAACTCTAAAAGGTTAGCACTGAACTTCTGAGTGGTTTAAGAGACCACATTTTACAAACAACAGATTTCTTAACAGCTAGCACAGCAAGAGATTCAAGTTTGGGATTCCCATGCTTTCCATGTTTACTTATTTCATTGTTTTGGTTTTATTATTATTAAATAATGAGTAATATAATTTCACTTTACATGTAGAGATTTGAATACTTATTTTTTCACAAGATTTCATCCCTTAATAAAATCCTAAGATTTAGCCCAAAGCGGCGCATATATCTAAGTGAGCACATTGAAGGCAACATCAGAAGGAACACAGACTTTTGATTACAATCTGTAGTTTAAACTATTGCTGAGTGCCAAGGATATTAAATTTAAAATACAATTTCATCATACAAATAGTTTGAGTCGTGTGAAATTCATTTCGCCATTTCTCAAGCACTTTCTGGTGATGCTGTCTCATAAATGTGCTCTTGAAAATCTCTTCTCTGCAGTACACATTTTTAATTCCCTCTTCCTGATATTTTTATGCTAAACATCGATCTTGGCATTATTTGCAAATGAGGTAAAGTTCATTCAGATATACAGCTTAGGGGCAATAGAGAACACACATTTCTGCAGAGCAAAGTTAGGGGGTGGCAGACATGGGAAAGCAGAAGGTGAGGTCTGATCTCAGCTCCCCAAGTGACGATCTCCATTGACCTCCATCTCTCCTCAACTCCCCAGCTTGCTGTATCAGCTTAGCCATAGGGGACACCCCTTAGCTCTTCCTTTGAGATACGGTGTGCAGCCCGACTGATCTCTGAGCTTCCTCTATGTCTTCCTCACATCCCTGGTATTTCTGTGATATGGAGCGTGTACTTATCACTACTCTGACAATGGATGCCAGTAAAGGAAATTGTACAGCCTTTGAGAGTAAGTTCCCTACCTCTTTATCCTGTGCCAAATCACTGAGTTGAGTTTAAAAAAAGTGAAGGAGTCCTGAGACATCTGTGGTAGGCTGGTCTTGCCTCCCAGGGTGAAAACATTTGAAAGCATTACTCTATGTGAAACAGGTTTGCTTAAGAGCCCATGTGAAGGAATTTGAGAAGAACCTGCTCTCTGATCACTGTGCTTCCTCTAATTGCCACATGTCGTAAATATAAAGAGGTGATGAATTTATGGAACTTTGGTTACACATTTTTCCCATAAACTGCTGGAACTTAAACACTGAGGACTGCAATTGCTGTGTTCTCACTCAAATCCACAAAAGTGGACTGACTGTGGGGCCAGGTTGCAGATATGGGTTTTGGAAGTCCTTTTTTTTTTTTTTTTCCTGAAAGAAAATGATAGCAAGGCAATGGAATAACTGAAGGCAAGGTAAGCAATAAAACTAACAATGACAAAAACCCATGCTTAAAAGGTTGATCACTTTTTTTTTATTTATTATATTTAAGAAATCCCTAGAACTTTTCCCACAAAGACCACATTTACTTAAAATTAGATTTGTGTGTGTGTGTGTGTGTGTATCAAATTGCCTTTTTCTCTCTTCAAAGAACAAATGAATGAAAACATGAGAATTTCTCTGACAGTGGGAATCAGTACATGGGGGAACCGCCACGAAAATACAAAGCTGTGATTGGTATGTTGACAGCCAGCTTTAGTTAAGGTGATAACAGGGAAGCTGCCCTTCTACTATTAGCGATCACCTTACATGGCAGAGGCTTGACATGTAAGGACTCTTGGAAGTCACTGTCAAAGAGTGATTATCATAGCAGACACCCTCTCTTATTGGATATCATGCATGGATGGGAGGAGGAAAGAAGTAGAAAGAGCACATAGGTGAGAATGGATGATGATGAGTTAATCACAGTGGCCCAGAAAGAACTCAGCATGCAGACAGAAGCTGCTAGAGTGCCCTGGACCCTGTTTATTCTCCTTTACCAAAGTGCCAGGCATAGACAGGAGTCATGGAAAGACCAGGGTCTTACAGACACATTCCCCTTCCCCTGGGGGCAGACATCAGCACTTCCAGACACAGTGTGACCTCTCCTTTAAGACAGGGTTGGCTGTTTGTACCATAGGCCTTGTCATTTTCTGTGAGATTTTTGGTCCCCACAAAAAGGCATAGAGAATCTGCAGGGTTGTCTCACCTGGGCATCAGTCTTTTGATGCAAAACTTTTCCCTGATGAAAAAACAACTTGTGATCATTGTGCACTCAGAGCAGATCCAAGCTGACCAGCTCTTCACAGTCACTGTGTGATTCTGTTCCTGGTGACCACATACCTAATATCATTTCTTACAGGAGACCTAGTGATGTGGCAGCACACACTGGCAAAGTCATGCCCACAATTCTCCAAGCCAGGCTTCAGCAATACGTGAACATGGAACTTCCTGATGTTCAAGCTGGTTTTAGAAAAGGCAGAGGAACCAGAGATCAAATTGCCAACATCCGCTGGATCATCGTAAAAGCAAGAGAGTTCCAGAAAAACATCTATTTCTGCTTTATTGACTATGCCAAAGCCTTTGACTGAGTGGATCACAAGAAACTGTGGAAAATTCTGAAAGAGATGGGAATACAAGACCACCTGACTTGCCTCTTGAGAAATCTATAAGCAGGTCAGCAAGCAGCAGTTAGAACTGGACATGGAACAGACTGGTTCCAAATAGGAAAAGGAGTACGTCAAGGCTGTATATTGTCACCCTGCTTATTTATCTTCTGTGCAGAGTACATCATGAGAAATGCTGGGCTGGAAGAAGCACATGCTGAAATCAAGATTGCCGGGAGAAATATCAATAACCTCAGATACACAGATGACAGCACCCTTGTGGCAGAAAGTGAAGAGGAGCTAAAAAGCCTCTTGATGAAAGTGAAAGTGGAGAGTGAAAAAGTTGGCTTAAAGCTCAACATTCAGAAAACTAAGATCATGGCATCTGGTTCCATCACTTCATGGGAAATGGATGGGAAAACAGTGGAAACAGTGTCAGACTTTATTTTGGGGGGCTCCAAAATCACTGTAGATGGTGATTGCAGCCATGAAATTAAAAGACACTTACTCCTTGGAAGGAAAGTTATGACCAACCTAGACAGCATATTCAAAAGCAGAGACATTACTTTGCCAACAAAGGTCCATCTAGTCAAGGCTATGGTTTTTCCAGTGGTCATGTATGGATGTGAGAGTTGGACTGTGAAGAAAGCTGAGCACCGAAGAATTGATGCTTTTGAACTGTGGTGTTGGAGAAGACTCTTGAGAGTCCCTTGGACTGCAAGGGGATCCGTCCAGTCCATCCTAAAAGAGATCAGTCCTGGGTATTCATTGGAAGGACTGATGCTAAAGCTGAAACTCCAGTACTTTGGCCACCTCATACGAAGAATTGACTCATTGGAAAAGACTCTGATGCTGGGAGGGATTGGGGGCAGGAGGAGAAGGAGACGACCGAGGATGAGATGGCTGGATGGCATCACGGACTCGATGGACGCGAGTGTGAGTGACCTCCGGGAGCTGGTGATAGACGGGGAGGCCTGGCGTGCTGCAATTCATGGGGCTGCAAAGAGTCGGACACAACTGAGCGACTGAACTGAACTGCACTGAGTGATGTGGCGAGCTGAGTCATGGCACTCTGGGAAGAGTAGGGAGGATAGAAGCTATTCACTGACAAAGGGAGATCTTTCAGTTATTTAAATGAACGGTGCTTTCAGGAACAGAAAGAGAGGAAAGGACTGAGTTGTATATTGGACTCCAAATGGTGTGTTCTCACAGAAACCTACAAAGTGGGGGCTGTCTGTGGCACCAGCATGTAGGGATGAGTTTTGGAAGTCCCTTTTATTCTGGGAGAAAATGATGGCATGACAGGGGAATAACTGGAGACAAATAAGCAAAAAAAAAAAAAAAAAAAAAAACAGCAGTGATAAAAGGCCATGTCTTTGAAAGTTGAATGTTTAACTATTTTTTTAATTTAAAAAAAGGCTAATTTTTAAAATTCAGTACACAGCCACAACAAAATGTAGAAATGAAACTATAGGCATTCTTAAAGGATTGAAAGACTAGATAGAATCTAACTAAAACCAACGCAAGTAGAGAAATGTTTGACTGAATGTCTATTCTTAATATGCAAACATTAAGGATGGCTAAATAGGAAAAGAAGTACATCAAGGCTGTATATTGTCACCCTGCTTATTTAACTTCTATGCAGAGTACATCATGAGAAACGCTGGGCTGGGCTGGAAGAAGCACAAGCTGGAATCAAGATTGCTGGGAGAAATATCAATCACCTCAGATATGCAGATGACACCACCCTTATGGCAGAAAGTAAAGAGGAACTAAAAAGCCTCTTGATGAAAGTGAAACAGGAGAGCGAAAAAGTTGGCTTAAAGCTCAACATTCAGAAAACGAAGATCATGGCATCTGGTCCCATCACTTCATGGGAAATAGATGGGGAAACAGTGGAAACAGTGTCAGACTTTATTTTGGGGGGCTCCCAAATCACTGCAGATGGTGACTGCAGCATTAAATTAAAAGACACTTACTCCTTGGAAGGAAAGTTATGATCAACCTAGATAGCATATTCAAAAGCAGAGACATTACTTTGCCGACTAAGGTCCGTCTAGTCAAGGCTATGGTTTTTCCAGTAGTCATGTATGGATGTGAGAGTTGGACTGTGAAGAAGGCTGAATGCTGAATAATTGATGCTTTTGAACTGTGGTGTTGGAGAAGACTCTTGAGAGTCCTTTGGTCTGCAAGCAGATCCAACCAGTCCATCCTAAAGGAGATCAGTCCAGGATGTTCTTTGGAAGGACTGGTGCTAAAGCCAAACTCCAATACTTTGGCCACCTCATGTGAAAAATTGACTCATTGGAAAAGACTCTGATGCTGGGAGGGACTTGGGGCATGAGGAGAAGAGGACAACAGAGGATGAGATGGCTGGAAGGCATCAACGACTCGATGGATGTGAGTTTGGGTGAACTCTGGGAGTTGGTGATGGACAGGGAGGCCTGGCGTGCTGCAATTCATGGGGTCACAAAGAGTCAGACACGACTAAGCGACTGAACTGACTGAAGCTCCAAAAATCATTAAGTAACTAGGAAATGGTTTTCCGTTTACTTCAAGAGGTTGATTAAATACATTATGTATTAAGAATGCTGAGCTTGCTTTGATCCTCAAAGCTTTGGAGGTAAACCTATTTTCAAGTGTTGCTGGATTTAGCAAATAAAAATACAGAATGGCCAGTTAATCAATGCACTTCTGATAAACAATGAATATTATTTTAGTCTTTGAGACACAACTATAAAAAAAACATTATTTGTCATTTATCTAAAATGTATGGATGATTACTTTGGTGCTATAATATTAGTCAAACTTTTCTCAAGCATTATTAGGTTATACTCTTCGGAGTACATATCTACAAGTGGCTTATGTATATATTATATATATATAATTGGAATAAACCCAGCTTCGTGGAAGCATTGAGACATTTCTAAGGCGGCTTGTATGCTTAGGAATCTTTGTCATTCTTTTTCTTCCTAACTCTCAAAGTTATCCTAAATGGATGCTTGGAGAGACCTTCCAGTTTGTTCAAGAATTGCGCTTAAGTGACCTTGCACATTTGAAAGTGTAATGTGACAGACTGGTCTGGGCTTAATACATCAAGAGACAGGCCCAAGCCTCTGGCTTAAAATAAAACCGTGAGCACAAAAATATGGCATAATCGAAACGCAGTCAGTTTAAAAGGCTGACAGCTGCAAAACCTGGACAAGCCAACGTCAACACCAGATCCCCAATCTTCATTTCTTCAAGCCTCTCAAAAAAGGTAATCTTTTAAAATTCAATTGATATTCATGTTGCATTAACATGGTAGACATTGCTTTTTCTCTCTTATCCTTTAAAACCACATGAAACCAGATGATATAGATCCTATTATTACTCCAATGCTAATGAAGAGGGAAAAAAAAGCAGAGACATTACTTTGCTGACAAAGGTCCATCTAGTCAAAGTTATGGTTTTTCCAGTAGTCATGTATGGATGTGAGAGTTGGACTATAAGGAAAGCTGAGCACTGAAGAACTGATGCTTTTGAACTGTGGTGTTGGAGAAGACTCTTGAGAGTGCCTTGGACTACAAGATCAAACCGGTCAATCCTAAAGGAATTCAGCCCTGAATATTCATTGGAAGGACAGATGCTGAAGGAAGCTCCAATACTTTGGCTATTTGAAAAGACCCTGATGCTGGGAATGATTGAAGACAAGAGGAGAAGGGGACAACAGAGGATGAGATGGCTGGATGGCATCATCGACTCAATGGATATGAGTTTGAGCAAGCTCTGAGAGTCAAGCTCTAGGAGTTGATGATGGACAGGGAAGCCTGGTGTGCTGCAGTCCATGGGGTCGCAAAGAGCTGGACATGACTGAGCGACTGAATTGAACAGGAGCAGAGGGGTTAGAAGCCATTGCAAGGTCACACAGCTAGTAAGGGGTGATATAAGGATTCAAACCCAGGCAGGCTGGCCCATGTTCTGAACCACTAAGCACTGGTGCCAATCCCCATCCCACCCCCACCACTTCCACCTGCTGCACAGTTTTGGAAACAGATCAAGAATCCTCTGCAGACAGGTAAGAGAAAAGTGAAAGTGAAAGTGAAGTCGTGTCCGACTCTTTGCAACCCCATGGACTATAGCCTACCAGGCTCCTCTGTCCATGGAATTTTCCAGACAAGAATACCGGAGTGGGTTGCCATTTCTTTCTCCAGGAGATCTTCCTGACTCAGAGATTGAACCCCAGTCTCCCACATTGTAGGCAGACACTTTACCATCTGAATCACCAGGGAAGTCCACGAGAGAGAAAACAAGTGACCAATTCAGTATTTCCAAGACTGCTTTAAGAGTATCCCCTCATTCAGATCTTAGAGTACCTGAATGTGGTAGGAAGGGCAGGTATTATGTATTGTTACTGCCATTTTTGTAAATAAGAAGACTAAGAGCAGAGATAAGACACATCATGGGCCCAATATTAGTGAGTCAGTGATGCTGTGTATCCTAATTGAAACTCCATTCTCTTTCCACTCGACCTATGTTCACTACAGACATTAACATGTAATCTAGAAAATGCTGAAAGCAGTTATTTTTGCTGTAACTTAAAATCTGGATGTTTGAATGCAGGCAGGTCCTTCAATCTGGGATTACAGGAGAGAGAGGCAGGCTTCTGCTTGGTGAAGGGACATCCCAAGAAAGGGAAACTACCACTCTCATTTTTTCTCACTGATTTGAGGGTGGCTTCAAGGTTGTACCAGGATGGGGAGCCTGAGTATCATTCCAGAGGAAATCCCTAACTGGGAAACTGTGATACCAAGTGCAGTAATAAACCAATTGCTAAGACCATGCCTCTGCCAATTGGAGGAATTGTACTGCTAGAACTCTGCTCATTTTTAAGGTGCTGATCAGTAGTGTAAAGGTGATTATACTTGGATACACCAAAATTTAGAATGTTTGGACACCTCATCTTCCAAAAGTTAGTTGTCTAAACACCAGATTTTACTGCTGGGAAATTGCTGTGGTCTGGTATCAAGTACCAAGATGATGAGGGATTTAGATCTAAAGCAAAAATTAGAGAGCGTGTAAGTAGAAAAAGACATTGGTATTTACAATGTATGTTCTAGAGAAACAGCAGTAATGAGTGACTTTTCAGAGCAGAAGTCGAAATAGGCTGTGAAAATAGCTAGCTTTGTTTAACTCAGAGAGAGTCTCTGTCTGTAGAACCCTAAGGAACCGTGGGCAGCCAGGCCAGTCACTGCTATGATCTTCGGAGATGTCGGTGCAGGCAACATGCCTGCTAATGAGACCTCAGAAGTGTCTGATCATCTCCTCTAATTGCTCTAAATAATTGGAGGACTGCATGGCCTAGCCTCTCCTTCCCAAAGACGGCCAATTCAAGTATGCAAATTTAAAATTATTTGAATATTGCTCTAATTGGAGTCTGGGCTACCCATTATTTGCAGAAGAACAAAACAATATGACTAAAGAAATAAAATAAAACCCACTGACTCTCAAATCCTTCATTTTAAGCTTCACTGAACTCCCCAAATTACCCACAGGCAGTCTTGACAGGGACCACTTTACAAGGGAGTTGATGACCTCTAATTAAGACACCAGGAACTTCTACTTATGTTAATATTTGAAATTGAAATTGGTTTGACCTATGCAATTCCATAACACACCACCAAGTTAATCTCGAATCCAGGCACCTGATAGTTGGCAAAATGTCCAATAAATATATTGCAAAGATACACGTTCCAACTCCCTCCTCCCTGTGTAGATAACACTGCTGCTGCTGCTAAGTCGCTTCAATCGTGTCCGACTCTGTGCGACCCCATAGACAGCAGCCCACCAGGCTCCCCCGTCCCTGGGATTCTCCAGGCAAGAGTACTGGAGTGGGTTGCTATGTCCTTCTCCAATGCATGAAAGTGAAAATTGAAAGTGAAGTCGCTCAGTCGTGTCCAACTCTTCGCGACCCCATGGACTGCAGCCCACCAGGCTCCTCCACCCATGGGATTTTCCAGGCAAAAGTACTGGAGTGGAGTGCCATTGCCTTCCCCGAATTACACTATGGAATGGCAAATCTAGGATGTCATACCTGATGACCTGGTTTTCTGCAGAAACTTTACCCCAGAAAAGATGCTGGACAGGGTCACTGCTTCTTTTCCCATTAGGAGTTGGGTTCCACAGTGCAGCACTCTTTCCACTCAGCCTCTCTTAACTGAAGTCACTGCTTAATCTCTCTCGGCTCATCCTTCCAACATATTGTCGCCTTTTGAAATCATCTTCTCTTCCCTCCCTATGCTAGCCTTCATCCTTCACTGTGCTCAGGACACTTTTCCTTGACTAACCTTCCTGATAGTGACTTTGAGGTTTATATTTGCATTTTTAACCTGTTGCCGTACCACCTTCATTTTCACCCAGTAACACCCAGTTTCATCTTACCATAACTTTCTGGATGAAGTTACAAAATCTTGCTTCTCTTTTAAATGTATGTTGAGTCCATCTCTTAACTTATATCCCATATTCCCCAGTCTCAGAAAAAAATGTAAACCCCTAGACTCTTCTTCACCATATTTTTGTTATCTTTCTCCCCTTGTCATCCCTGCCAAATTCTTAAAAGTGCAGTGGTCACCTCCTGCCATTACTTCCTCTCTACCCAAATGTTCCTTGACCTTTATAATCTGTTCTTCAGCTTTATCCTAGAGATGAGTTTTCTGTAGAAATTAGATGTTAAGGAACTCATACTTTAGACTCAGATACCAAGAGTTGGAACTCCAATTCTTCCAAAGGCTAATGATGTTGAATTTGTTTATCCTATCTACTTATCTTTCTTCATCTTAACATACAATAGAAGAATACAGATGTTTTATTGGTATTTATTACAACAATACAATAAGTGGTTGCAACAATTCAGTAACATGGTCCTTAATGCCATAGTGGTCTCATCTTGAGTGATCAGGGATACTGGATATTGTGCTGAGTGTTGTGTGTTTCCATTGTTGTTTTCATGCTCAGAGGCAAAATAACAATTTTCATCTACTTTAACTTCTCTGCACCATCTGTTTCAAAATGGTTTCAATTGTTTCGGTGTTGTTTCTCCTCTCCCATAACTCATCTATTCCTGCTCTTATCTCTGACTATTTCTCTTCTGTCTTGGGTGGATCCAACTCCTCCCCTAGGATGTAGATGGTCTTCAGGACTCTGCTGTCAGCTGACTCCCGCCCTTCCTACACCACTCTCCCTTGTGATTTCCCCATGACCAGGACTCACATCATCGCTGTTATGCCCATGAGTCACTCCCAAATGTGGAGGCCAGTATCAGCCTTTCCCATAAATTATCTGCTGAACAGTTCCTGATGCATCAGTGTATATCACAAACACATTAAATCTCACACATTAAAATCCAAGTATCCTTTCCTTCCCATCCCACAAAGCCTATTCCACTCTCTCCTGTTTCTGTGAAAACCATTAACAATTCCCAGGCTATGAAATGGAGGGCCATCTCAGCTCCTTCTCATTTACTCTCAAAGTTAATTTCACCTCTCAGAGAGACACAGGGAACTGTTCCCCTCAATCTAAGCAGACAGTTGGAATATGAAGAAAGGAAATCCCAAAGAAAATGTGATTTTTGAGGTTTTAATGGCTGCAAAAGAATTAAGGAAAACAGAAGTTTCACTTGACATCTACCATGTTTCAAAGACTATCCTAGGAGTTTTATATAAAGGAAAAGGTGATATTTCAGGAAGGAAAATAATCTTTTATGGTCTGAGCCATCAGGGAAGCCCTTCAAGAAGGAAAATACTCCTAAAAATGAACTTCTGATGATAAACTTGGGATAGCCTTGATTAGGAAAATTGAAGGCCAGTGTCTACAAGGATGACAAGGACTGTCCAGGAGGTCATCTGGTGAGCTGGAGCTACTCCAAGACGTGATCAACAGAAGGAATGAGGGACTCAGAACCAATAGCTTCAGCTTATAATAAGATTATTGAGAATTCTGAAGTCCAAGAAACCAAGTCATTTTAAAAGCCCCAAGGACAAAAAGGGGGTGAATTTTACTGCTATACTGCACTGAGAAGCCAATGTATGTTGCAGGCAATGGAAGTAAATCGAAACCACCCCAGGTCCTATTTGATGTCCATCATCTCTCTCTTCTGTGGAAAATCCACCTTGGCCTGAAAAAAATTTGTGCTGTGTTAAAGCTGATGCCTGATAGTGATGGGAATACTAGACATTCACTGGGTGCTTCCTGTGAGTTGTATGCATTCTCATTTTCTCCCCACAGCCACTCTCTAAATTAGAAAGATAGGTTTACAGATGCAGTAACTGACACTCCAGGAAGCTCAAAGCACTTAGCTAAATAGCTGAGCCCAGATTTGTATACCATGGACTCTGAAAGTCAAGTTCACCATTATGTTATGCCACTTCTTGACTTTGTTATCCTTCCAATTCCAATTTCAGGACTGGGACTTTTGGCAGGCATGACCACTGAATCATTACCAATCTCTAAAGAAAATAGGAAATGATGTGTGTGTTTGGGCGAGGGGGAGGAATCTGAGACTGATAAAGGATACAAGTTTTAATTTTTAAAAAGGCAGACAAGGTCAGTTCTGCAAAGTGATAATTCTATTATGATTCAAGAATCAGTCATTAGGTAGACGATTGTAAGGGCTTAAAGAGGAGGCCGCATGGGTTCTTCTAAAACAGAGAAAGTCAGAACAGCTGCCTTCTCATTTTTCTGCCATAATTTTATGAGATTGGGAATCAGAAGTCTGGAGCAAATGGAGCATTTCAGATTGGAAAGGAACTTCAGGCTGGTTGAGCAGGATATCAGTTCACATATAACTTCCTCACTAAGGGATCACTTAGCTTTTATTTTTCATCCCTGGTGTGTGGGACTCTCTGACTCATAAAGACACATTTCATTTATGAAGAGTTGAAACTCTTTTGGAAAGCTTGGATAAGTCAGCAAGTATTTTCTTATAATGAGCTGAAATCTACTGTCATGGAGGCTTCCCTGCTTGGTACTGCTTCAAGCTCTTGGAGGAATTCAACTCAAATCTGGTGCTCCTTTCCACCTGAGGACGGACCCCAGGGACAGTTAGTCCCCCAGGCTCTTCTGTCCACGGAATTCTCCAGGAAGGAATACTGGAGTGGGTAGCCATTCCCTTCTCCAGGGGATCTTCTCAACCCGGGGATTGGACCTGGGTCTCCTGTACAGCAGACAGTTTCCCATCTGAGCCACCAGAGAAGACCACTTTCACTTTCCACCTAGGTGTGATTCATATGTGAACAGAGATACTAGGCTTCTCACTCACTCTTCCTAGCCCTGTTTCTTCAATGAATTCTTCCTTGAAGAGTTTTATTATTGATATCAACATTGTCCAACTTGCCACATGGTACCAGAACCAAGTAAGGCACCTCTCAGTATTTTAAAGGCCTTCTGAAAGTGTGAAATTATACCATTGATCAGTCAAAATTACAAAATGTTATATCTGACCTTCAAATGTATCAATTTGTATGTGTCCTTAGTTGCTCAGTTGTGTCCCACTTTTGTGACCCCCTAGACTGCCAGGTTCCTTGGGATTCTCCAGGCAAGAATACTGGAGTGGGTTGCCATGTCCTTTTCCAATCAGTTTGTATAGTTCTATCATATTTGCTTTGAATCTTTTTAAATATCATTACAGATACATAAGATCCCACATTCACTGTTGCCAGACGTCTCCCTGTTTTGAGTTGAATTGTGTCTCCTCCAAATTTATATGTCAAAGTTCTAATCCCCAGACCTCAGAAAGTGATCTTATTTGGAAATAAAGCCATTGCAAATATAATTAGTTAAGATGAGGTCATACTAGAGTAAGGACTTCTGACCTCCAGAGTTATGTCACTATAAATCTGTGTGGTTTAAGGCACTCAGTGTGAGGAATTTTGTTAGGGCAGCCCTATCAAACTAACACATTCCTCAAAGATGATCCCTATCATGGATTAAGTATTTACTGCTCATAGAGATATATGGCAATATACACTATAAATATTTGAAAATATTGTTTTTCACCTAATACATTTTATATACAAATTGTGAGATGTATTTAAAAATAGAGAAAATGCAAGTTGTTGAAGAATATGTACATGTTGTTTTTCTAGATTGTTGAGTATTCTATATCCTTTCCATTATCCTAGGGATTTTAAAATTGCCTTGAAAGTTCTATGAAAAGGACTGGTGAAATTTTTAATTGGGATTGCATTGAATCTATAGATCATTTTGGGGAGAAGAGACATTGTAACAAATTGAGTCACACATCTATCTATTTCACTTAGGTCTTCTTTAATTTCCTTGAGCAACCTTTTGAGTATTCAATGTAGGGATCTTTCATGGATATTTATGCCATTACAAATGATATAGGTTAATTGTATTTTCAACTTATTGCGGCTACTCTGTAGAAATACAATGGAATTTTTTGTTAATGTTGACCTCATAACCCATAACCTTACTAAGTTATTTTTGGTTTTAATAGTTGGATTATAGCTTGTGTAGTATCTTCTACTACGTAATCACATTATCTGTGAATACAGCCTACCATTTTCTTTCCTAGCTCTGTGATATAAGCTAGAAAGTTGTTTGAGGACAAAGTTTATTTGAAAAAAAAAATGATAAGAGTGAACATAATTTCTTCACTTTCAGTCTTAAGAGGAAAAGTATTTATTCTTTCAGTTCAGTTCAGTCGCTCAGTCATGTCTGACTCTTTGTGACCCCATGGATTGCAGCACTCCAGGCCTCCCTGTCCATCACCAACTCCCGGAACTTACTCAAAGTCATGCCCATCCTGTTGGTGATGCCATCCAACCATCTCATCCCCTATCATCCCCTTCTCCTCCCACCTTCAATCTTTCCCAGCATCAGGGGCTTTTCAAATGAGTCAGTTCTTCACATCAGGTGGCCGAAGTATTGGAGTTTCAGCTTCAGCATCAGTCCTTCCAATGAATATTCAGGACTGATCTCCTTTAAGACGGACTGGTTGGATACCCTTGCAGTCCAAGGGACTCTCAGGAGTCTTCTCCAACGCCACAGTTCAAAAGTATCAACTCTCTGGCCCTCTTTATCAATAAGTATTATGTGTGTTATAGATTTTGGAGATGATCTTATTGGTCTGAGAAAATTTTGTTCTATTCTTATTTATTAAATGTTTTGTCTTCACCTATTGAGATGAAAATGCTTTTATTCTTAGTTACCAAATGTTTTTTCTTCACCTATTGAGATGAAAATTTAAATTTTGTCCTCCATTCTCTGAATTTCTATTTTTTTCTGGGGTACATTTTGATAATTTATATTTTCAAAGAATTTTTCAACTTTCCCCTAATTTGTTTAATGTATTGGTACAAAAAATTTTCCTATTTCCTTATTTTTATTTCTATTGTCCAAAAAATCTATACTGTTCTTTTCTCTTTTATTCCATACATAGTAATTTCTGTTCTTCATTTTCTTGATACTTCTATTCAAGGGTTTAGCAAATTTTTTAATCTTTTCAAATAAATACACTTAAATTATATTTATTTTAGCTATTTTTAAATAAATTTTCTCTTTAATTTATATCTATTCTTATCTTTATTATGTCTTTCTCCTGGTTCATTTGACTTCAATTTGATCTTCTCTTCCTAGTTTCTTATGATGGAAGCTGATATAATTAATTTTGTCTTTTTTCTTTCCTTATATAAATACTTAAAGCCATAAATTTCCCCCTAAGTACTACCATAGCTGTATCCATACAGATTGATATGCTGTGCTTTCAATATTATTTAGTTCACAATATATTCGAAATTCCCAAATTTAACCTATGGCTTATTTGTTACTGTGTTGTCTAATTTCTAAATATGTGAAGATTTCTCAAATATCTTTTTTATTAATTATACCTAATTTAATTCTGAAGTTATCAGAAAGCATACTCTCTATAATTTCAGTTCTTTGATATTTACTAATACTCAGTTTATGACCCAAAATTTGTTTTTTTGTTGGTCCTATATAAGAATACCTTTCTGTGGTTGTTAGTTGCTCATTCTGTAAATGTAAATTGCATAAATTTGGTTGATACTGTTGCTCAAATCTTACAAACTTACTGATTTTCACTTAGTTTCATAAATGCCTGAGAGAGTAGTGCTAAGATCTCCAACTATAATTGTGGCTTTATTTCTCCTTTTCTTTCTTAATTTTGCTTCCTGGTTTTTGATATTTTGTCATTAAGCAAATATACATTTAGGATTATTATGTCTTCTCGACAATTTCACCATAGTAAAATATTCTCTATACCTCTTGGAATACTTGTTATCTTAAAACTATTTGGTTGATATTAATGTAACCACTTCTGTATCCTTGTGATTAATATTTGCATGTTTTAGCTTGTCAGTCCTGTTTGTGTTAACCTATCTATGTCTTTGTTTAAAGCACATCTCTTGTAAACAAAATATAGTTGAGTTTTATGTTTTTTAATGGAGCAGTCCTTACAACCTTTGCTGTTTAATTAGCATGTGGATGGTTGGATCGCATCATCAGCTCAATGCACATGAGTCTGAGCAAAGTCCCTCTATTGATATGACTGTGCTACTTGCTTTTTTTCCTCTCATTTCTCATGAGTTTGTAGCTTAGGTACTTTCTCAAGGATATTGGCTAAAATGAGTCTTGATGTTGCACCTTATGTGGAGCAGAACCTGGAGGCCATTCAAGGGAAAACCACTATGATGGCAAGGAAACATCTAGCTAGATAGCAGTGTGAAGGGCTGAACTAGGAGCTAGAAAGAGCAGGTTTACTATAAAAAAAAAAAAAACAAGATTGCCATCTTCAAATATTTAAATAACTACCATGTGGATAGTAGCACTATCCCAGAGGGCATAAAACAGAACCCATATATGGGAGATGAGGAAGACTTTTGGCTTACTCCAAGGAAGATTTAGATTGTCCAGAGATGATGGCAGATCCATTAGGAGGAGGTGAGACTGGCATTAGGACATCAAATTGTGGTTCCCCATATGCTACCTAGATTCCAGGGAGATTCAGGGGCACCGACATGGCTGGGCAGTCTGACCTATAAGGTCATTTTTAATGTAGTTCTGTGATCCAGTCAATTCCAAGCCAATTCCAAGTCAATACTACTCTTGTCATAACTCGAGGTTTTAAACCTCTTCTGTTACTAACAAGGTGGATCCAATATTTCCAGGTGTCCTAAATGTTGCAAAAGTCTCCCTCCAATCTTCCAAACAAGAATGGATCAGGTTAAGTCTCCAGGGTCATATTCTACTCATGACTTTCCTCTTTAGCCAGCATTTCTTAGTGATCCTCATTATGGATTAAAACCCAGACCTCTTAGCCATACAAAACCGAGCCCCAACCTCTATTCCCTAGCCTCTCCCTACTCTGCTCTGTATGCCAATTATGCTGTGACAGTTCAGGCTGTACAACAAATTACTATATAGAAGGTGGCTTAGACAACAAGTTATTTCTCATAGATCTGGGGGGTGGGAAGTCCAGTATCAAGATGCCAGTAGATCCTGTGTCTGGTGAGAGCTACTCTCTGGTTTGCAGATTGTTGTCTTCTCCTTGTATCCTCACATGGCCTAGGGTAAAAAAAGAGTGAGCTCTCCGTTCATTTTCTCATAAAAGAGCCCTAATCCTGTCCATGAGGACTCCACCCTCACGACCTAATTACTTCTGAAAGACCTCACTCTCCAAAAACCATCACTGGGGTTTAGGATTTCATGATACAAATTTTGCTATTGTTTGGTCACAAAATCATGACCAGCTCTTTGCCACCCCGTGGACTGCAGCACACCAGGCTTCCCTGTCCTTCACTGTCTTTCAGAGTTTGCTCAAACTCGTGTCCATTGAGTTGGTGATGCCATCCCACCATCTCATCCTCTGTCGCCCTCTTCTCCTGCTGTCCTCAATCTTTCCCAGCATTAGGATCTTTTCTAATGAGTCAGCTCTTGGCATCAGATGGCCAAAGTATTGGAGGCTGAGCTTCAGCATCAGCCCTTCCAGTGAATATTCAGGGCTGATTTCCTTTAGGATTGACTGGCTTGATCTCCTTGCTGTCCAAGGGACTCTCAAGCATCTTCTCTAGCCCCACAATTCAAAAGCATCAATTCTTCAGTGCCCAGACTTCTTTATGGTGCAACTGTCACATCCGCATATGACTACTGGAAAAACCATAGCTTTGACTATTCAGACCTTTGTCAGGAAAACGATGTCTCTGCTTTTTAATATGCTATCTAGGTTGGTCGTAGCTTTTCTTTCAAGGAGCAGACCCATAATACAAGGGATTCGATTAAATACATCATTTACCAAGGAGGGCAGACACTTTACCATCAGTCGCCACTTCTGTGGTAAAGAATGCAAACTTGAGTGACCCTGGCTCTACCATCAAAGACCTTGCCGTTTATCAGGTGGGATAAGACACAAAAAAACAGAAAACTAAAACACAAAGTTTTAGTGCCATGATTGCTGCAAAGGTCACGGGGTGATTCCTATCTCAGGGAATCAAGAAAAACTTTCTTGGAGAATTTGTAGAAGTTGAATGGTTTAGATGCAGCCAAGATTCCATCACACATTTTGGCTGGGAAAAAAAAAAAAAACAACACCTGATAGTTTGTCCAATAATTATAAAGGAAAGAGGGAGAACATGGATTCTTTGAGCTGTAAGTGTTAGCAGAACCTTGCAGAGTTGAGTGACCTCAGTTTATTCTTGAGTAGTTCAAGAATTAAAACATGGTTACAGAACTGTGATACTCAGTTGACTTTTGAAGAACACGAATTTGAACTAGGTGGATCCACTTATGTAAGGATTGCTTTGAATAACTATACTGGAAACATTTTGGGAGACATGCTACGTCAAAAAAAACTCACAGATAAGCCAGATAACCTAGAGATATCAAAAATTAAGGAAAAATGAGATTTCATAAATGCATAAAATATATGTAGATACTAGCCTATCCTTGCATGGTATAAAGCGAGTGATATTTCATATGAAATTAACAACGTGCTGGCTTTCTTACTATTTTATAATTTTGCTTTCAAAGAGTTATATTACCATATGCTATGCCCGTTCACTCCTAACTGGAGAAAATGCATATCTGCCTTTCATCAAAGGTAGGGGTATTTTGGGGGTTTCGCTTGTGGCTCAGCTGGTAAAGAATCTGCCTGCGATGCAGGAGACCTGGGTTTGACCCCTGGGTTGGGAAGACCCCCTGTGCCGTGGTTTCCAGTGCTGAATTGTGAATATGACAGTAATACGCTAAGCCATAAAATGTTATAACCATTCACTCTTTACTGTATGGCCTAGGCTACAGTGAAGCAATTGTATGGATTATAGTGAAGTGAAGTGAAGTTGCTCAGTCATGTCCTACTCTCTGTGACCCCATGGACTGTAGCCCACCAGGCTCTTCAGTCCATGGAATTTTCCAGGCAAAATTAGTGGAGTGGGTTGCCATTTCCTTCTCCAGGGGATCTTCCCAACCCAGGGATTGAAGCCGGGTCTCCCGCACAGCAGGCAGATGCTTTATCGTCTGAGTCACCAGGGAGATCCATGCTACAATAAAACCATCATATTGCTGCATCTTCATTGTCATGCATGAATGATTATACCTGTAAATAAATCTGAATTTCTTTTTTACAGCATCTTTTCAATTGTATTATCTAGTGTTAGTAATACATATGACATCTACAGTGTTTCATACCATATTAGAAAATATTATGCAAGTACTGACAGGCAATTCATCTTTTAAACAGACAGTGTAAACCTATGGTATCAAAAAATACAATGCAGTACTGTAAATATACTTTCCCTGACTTACATCTTTCTTAACAACATTTATTTTTCTCTAGGTAACTTTATTATAAGAATACAGCTTATAATATATATTACTGCTCAGTAGCTAAGTCCTGTCCAACTCTTTATGGCCCCATGGACTGCACAGTATATACATGAATAACATGAGTTTGAGCAAACTCCAGGAGACAATGATGGACAGGGAAGTCAGGCATGCTACAGTCCACAGCATCACAGAGAGTCAGACAGAACTTAACGACTGAACAACACCACCAACAAATATATAAAGTGTGTTAATCAACTATCTATGTTATCAGTAAGGATTCCAGTCATCAGTAGGCTATTAGTAGTTAAGACTTCAGTTCAGTTCAGTCACTCAGATGCGTCTGACTCTTTGCGACCCCATGGACTGCAGCATACCAGGCTTTCACCAACTCCCAGAGCTTACTGGTCCATCAAGGTGGTGATGCCATCCAACCATCTCATCCTCTGTCATCTCCTTCTCCTCCTGCCTTCAATCTTTCCCAGCATCAGCATCCAGTTAGTCAGTTCTTCGCATCAGGTGGCCAAAGTATTGGAGTTTCAGCTTCAGCATCAGTCCTTCCAATGAATATTCAGGACTGATTTCCTTTAGAATTGACTGGTTTGATCTCCTTGCAGTTCAAGGGACTCTCAAGAGTCTTCTCCAACACCACAGTTCAAAAGCATCTGTTCTTCAATGTTCGGCTTTCTTTATGGCCCAGCTCCCACATCTGCTCCCACATGACTACTAGAAAAACCATAGTTTTGATTAGCCAGACCTTTGTTGGTAAAGTAATGTCTCTGCTTTTCAATATGCTGTCAAGGTTTGTCATAGCTTTACTTCCAAGAAGCAAGCATCTTTTAATTTCATGGCCACAGTTACCATCTGCAGTGATTTTGAAGCCCAAGAAAATAAAGTCTCTCATTGTTTCCACTGTTTTCCTATCTATTTGCCATGAAGTGATGGGACCAGATTGCATGATCTTAGTTTTTTGAAAGCTGAGTTTTAAGCCAACTTTTTCACTCTCCTCTTTCACCTTGATCAAGAGGCTCTTTAGTTCTTCTTCACTTTCTGCTATAAAGGTGGTGTCATCTGCAATCTTGATTCTAGCTTGTGTATCATCCAGCCCGGCATTTCACCTGATGTGCTCTGCATATGAGTTAAATAAGCAGGGTGACAATATACAGCCTTGATGTACTCCTTTCCCAATTTGGAACCAGTCCATTGTTCCATGCCTGGTTCTAATTGTTGCTTCTTGACCTGCATACAGATTTCTCACGAGGCAGGTAAGGTGGTCTGGTATTTCCATCTCTTGAAGAATTTTCCACAATTCATTCTGATCCACACAGTCAAAGGTTTTGGCATAGTCAGTGAAGCAGTAGATGCTTTTCTGGAACTCTCTTGCTTTTCCAGTGATCCAACGGATGTTGGCAAGTTGATCTCTGGTTCCTCTGCATTTTCTAAATCGAGCTTGAACATCTGGAAGTTCTTGGTTCACATGCTGTTGAAGCCTAACTTGGAGAATTTCCATCATTAGTTTGCTAGCATGTGAGATGAGTGCAATTGTGTGGTAATTAGAATATTCTTTGGGATTGGAATGAACACTGACCTTTTCCAGTCCTGTGGCCACTGCTGAGTTTTCCAAATTTGCTGGCATATTGAGTACAGCACTTTCACAGCATCTTCTTTTAGGATGTGAAATAGCTCAACTGGAATTCCATCACCTCCATTAGCTTTGTTCAAAGTGATGTTTCCTAAGGCCCACTTAAGTTCACTTTTCAGGATGTCTGGCTCTAGGTGAGTGATCGCACCATCATGGTTATGTGGGTTGTGAAGATCTTTTTTGTATCGTTCTTCTGTGTATTCTTGCAACCTCTTCTTAATCTCTTCTGCTTCTGTTAGGTCCATACCATTTCTGTCCTTTGTCGAGTCCATCTTTGCATGAAATGTTCCCTTGGTATTTCCAATTTTCTTGAAGAGCTGTCTAGTCTTTCCCATTCTACTGCTTTCCTCTGTTTCTTTGCACTGATCATTGAGGAAGGCCTCCTTACCTCTCCTTGCTATTCTTTGGAACTCTGCATTCAAATGGGTATGTCTTCCCTCTTCTTTGCCTTTGCTTGGGGAGAGTCAAAGGTTAGATGTGGATCTTCAACTGCATTATGGGATCAGTACCCCTAACTCCTATGCTGTTCGAGGTTCTACTGTATTTTTAAATTTCATGTTAAACAAATCAATGTTTTCCATATATGCACACAAATATATTATCACTTAGGGATACTGTCAAAGTTCTGGTGTCAATAGTTAGTGAATATGAAGTCTCTTCTTCTCCCAGCCTCCCATCAGAAGTATTGGTCAAGAAGAAGAACTGAGAACAGACACTGAGTAACAGTATCAGGAAGATCCTAGACTTTCTGGAATACTATGGCATATCCTCAGTTCAGTTCAGTCACTCAGCTGTGTCCAACTGTGACCCCATGAATCGCAGCACACCAGGCCTCCCTGTCTGTCACCAACTCCCGGAGTTCACTCAGACTCACGGCCATCGAGTCAGTGATGCCATCCAGCCATCTCATCCTCTGTCGTCCCCTTCTCCTCCTGCCCCCAATCCCTCCCAGCATCACAGTCTTTTCCAATGAGTCAATTCTTCGCATGAGGTGGCCAAAGTACTGGAGTTTCAGCTTTAGCATCATTCCTTCCAAAGAAATCCCAGGGCTGATCTCCTTCAGAATGGACTGGTTGGATCTCCTTGCAGTCCAAGGGACTCTCAAGAGTCTTCTCCAACACCACAGTTCAAACGCATCAATTCTTTGGCTCTCAGCCTTCTTCACAGTCCAACTCTCACATCCATACATGACCGCAGGAAAAACCATAGCCTTGACGAGACGGACCTTAGTCGGCAAAGTAATGTCTCTGCTTTTGAATATGCTATCTAGGTTGGTCATAACTTAATTATCTTATCTTGTACTAAAATCAGAAAAGTTGGTGCCTTGGTTAGGAGAATGAGCACAAGACGTGGAACTCTGGCCACAGCTCACTGGTACTATGACTCTAGCCAGAGAACAGACAGCCTTGGCTTCCAGATCAATTTTTTGCATTACAAAAAGTGACCAAGACGTTCTTTAAAGTTCATTAAATTCCAACATTCAAAATTGTGTCAACCTTTAAGGTATAACTAAAGACTCAACCCATTATAATAATGAAAGATATATCAATTTGCAATATTTTTTAATCTTTTTAACCAGTTTTTTCTTTTTTGCAAAATGTCAGAGTGACTAAAAATTATTAATAATATATAGATATACTTTAGCAGTTTCCCAATTATCTTAAAATCATTCACAACCCTTGAAAGCACTCATTTAAAGACCCAATCAGTTTGACAAGGAAACAACTTATTTGGCATCGTAAAGACTATGAAGCACAGATTTCCATCCAGTGTGATCATATAATTACAAATCACGTCTCATTGATATCTAATTGGAAATCTCATTTGGCACATTTTATTTGATGTCAAGAAGTAGGTCAAAGTTAAAGTATAGACAATTAGTATTTCATAGTGTGTGATTTTTATAAAAGTTTGTCAACACTTTCTAAAGATATTGTGAGCAGACAGAAAAAAAGAAAATGTCATGTAAAAAGTCACAGAAGACTTCTGCTCTGATCAGGCAATGCTTATTACCTTTTGAGTTTTAAATTACATGTTCAAAACTTCTTATTCCTTCCACACAATGTCCAGGTGTTTTCCTTCCTTTCTGGCCAGAGAAGTTTGAAATTTGAAAGTAGCGAACTATATTAGTCACAGGGCAGGAAGTTTCAAATATCCAAGATGAATAAGTTCTTGAGATCTTTGTACATCACAGACACTATAGTTAACACTGTTTTTTTCATAGTCAATAATTTACTAAGTGAGTAGATCTCATGTTAAGTGTTCTTACTAGAAAAATAATAATGATAACATGAAACTCTTCAAGTTTTATGCATTAAATATGTACAATTTTTGTCCATCAAGTAATTTTTAAAAATGAAGCTTGTTGGTGACATCTTCCAATTTACATGATCATATAATAACTGATTCAAAATATAAAGGCATAGGGAAGACGATCTTGTGTGTATGCTCAGTCATGTCCAACTCTTTGCAACGCCTCTGGACTCCAGCCCACCAGCTGGCTCTTTCCATGGGATCTTCCAGGCAAGAATCCTGGAGTGGGTTGCCAATTCCTACTCCAGAGGCTCTCCCCAACCAGGGACTGAACCTGTATCTCTTGCATCTCCTGCACTGGTAGGTGGAACCTTTACCACTAATGCCACATCTTACTTTTCACTTAATACAGAGAGCTGTGTGGATCACAACAAACTGGAAAATTCTTCAAGAGATGGGGATACCAGACCACCTGACCTGCCTCCTGAGAAATCTGCACACAGGTCAAGAAGCAACCATTAGAACCAGACATGGAACAACGGACGGATTCCAAATCGGGAAAGGAGTACATCAAGGCTGTATATTGTCACCCTGCTTATTTAACTCATATACAGAGTACATCATGCAAAACGCAGAGGAAGAAGCACAAACTGGAATCAAGATTGCCGGGAGAAACCTCAATAACCTCAGATATGCAGGTGACACCACCCTTATGGCAGAACGTGAAGAGGAGCTAAAGAGCCTCTTGATGAAAGTGAAAGAGGAGAGCGAAAAAACTGGATTAAAACTCAACATTCAAGAGACTAAGACCATGCAATTGGATCCCATCACTTCATTGCAAAAAGATGGGGAAACAATGGAAATAGGAACAGACTTTATTTTCTTGGACTCCAAAATCATTGCAGATGGTGACTGCAGCCATGAAAATAAAAGATGCTCGCTCATTGGAAGGAAAGCTATGACCAACGTAAACAGCATATTGAAAAGCAGAGACATTTCTTTGCCAACAAAGGTCCGTCTAGTCAAAGCCATTGTTTTTCCAGTAGTAATGTATGGATGTGAGAGTTGGACCATAAAGAAAGCTGAGCGCTGAAGAATTGATGCTTTTGAACTGTGGTGTTGGAGAAGACTCTTGAGAGTCCCTTGGACTGCAAGGAGATCCAGCCAGTCAATCCTAAAGGAGATCAGGCCTGAATATTCATTGGAAGGACTGATGTTGAAGCTGAGGCTCTGATACTTTGGCCACCTGATGAGAAGAACTGACTCATTTGAAAAGACCCTGATGCTGGGAAAGATTGAAGGCAGGAGAAGAAGGGGACGACAGAGGATGAGATGGTTGGATGCGTCACCAACTTGATGGACATGAGTTTGAGCAAGCTCTGGGAGTTGGTGATGGACAATGAAGTCTGGCGTGCTGCAGTCAATGGGGTCTCAAAGAGGCAGACAGGACTGAGCGACTGAACTGAACAGAGAACACTAAACATGAAATAAATATTTAACAAATGCAGATAACAAGTGGCCTTTTGCTCTTCTTTTAGTGTTAAAACTCAGTTCCTGGAAAAAGACATAAGCTTAATAAGGAAAATCACAGATTTGTTTTCCTTGTATTTTGCATACTATGCAGAAATTGACCTTCACAATAAGAAAATATTTACCCGATTTAATTCACTTAAGAGCAAAGATCCATGGTTTGTTAAGTACCCTACCACATTATTTTCAGAATACGGACTGTGAACATACCCTGGAAAAACATCCAAGCATTTAAACATACAGTAATTTATGTTGATTTCTATTGCCAGCTATTACTGCTCAATGTTCAACATTACATCCTGTGTTGAGGTGGGCAAGGTAATGAAGCATTAAGTCTGGCCTGGGCTGAGAACAGCCCTGTCTCGGCTCCATGCCCGTGAATGAACATACGTCAGGGTACAGCCAAGCCGGTAGAGTGTCTGGCATTTCTTCCTGGCAGTCGCCATGGCCGATCTTTTTTCTTTTTCTTTTTTTAAATACGATGAACACGTGCATGTTCCAATGTCTGTGCTTAAGTTCTGCCTTACAGATACAAGACAGATCTTTGGCTTGTCTATAGCTGAGCTCTCCCTTTAAACTTTCTGGCATGCTTTAGGACAAATAGTTAGACATAATCTGAGACACATCTTTCAACAGGACTTAACTAACTATCAGTTGGTGAGATATCATGTACCTCTCTCTCCCACAGATATTCCAGGGAGCTTCAGCTCCAAACTAACACATTTACTGGCCTGATGGGACATGTTTTAAACTACACAAGATAAGGGACCTCCATATATCAGAGAACCGTCCTGACGATCTCTACTGATTGCTAAGAACCACAAAATTTACTAAACTCGTAGCCTTTTGGCTAAAAGCTAAAGCTAATGTAAAGTCGCTCAGTCATGTCTGCCTCTTTGCGAGCCCATGGACTATAGCCTACCAGGCTCCTCCGTCCATGGGATTTTCTAGGCAAGAATACTGGGGTGGGCTGCCATTTCCTTCTCCAGGAAATCTTCCTGACCCAAGGATTGAACCCAGGTCTCCCGCAATGTAGGCAGACGCGTTACCGTCTGAGCTACCAGGGAAGTCCCAATTAACCACCTTTTTTTTTTCACAGACATTTCACCAAAAATACTAATGTTTAGGTTGTGACTTTGTCCTGTTAGATGAATGCCTACGTGTATGCTTTTAATTGTAGCAGAAGATCAAGTTCAAGGATAAAGCTGATTAACTTCCAGGATATTTCTGAATGTCTAGGCATTCACAGATTTTGATAAGGAAAATCCTCTTACTGAAAAGCAAAGCCATTGCAGCCGGATAGGCAGGAGAATAGAAAAATTCTCTTGGGAATCAAGGGACCAAAAAGCTTTCATTTCTTTTTTTCTCCTCCAGATGTGGTTACCAACAAAACTGCAAAGTAAGTGAAGCTGATATTCAGCGACTTCTGTCTCTTTCTATTCCCTTCCTCATGCCTTGTTTCGCTTTCCCTATTACTCCTCTCCTCCCTGCAAGCAACCTCTGTATTATCATGCTCCCTTTTCTTTTATTAAAGAAAAATCTTGGACAAGAATGCTATTCCAGCCATTCACACCCTAGTATATGTAAAGTAAATGTTTTAGCTTGATAATTGTGATGTCCTTGGACAGCAAGAAGATCAAACCAGTCAATCCTAAAGGAAATCAACCCTGAATATTCATTGAAAGGACTGACACTGAAGCTGAAGCTCCAATACTTTGGCCACCTGATGCGAAGAACTGACTTATTGGAAAAGACCCTGATGCTGGGAAAGACTGAGGGCAGAAGGAGAAGAGGGTGACAAAGGATGAGATGGTTAGGTGGCATCACCAACTCAATGGACATGAGTTCGTGCAAGCTCCAGGAGATAGTGAAGAACAGGGAAGCCTGGTGCATTGCAGCCCACGTGGTCATAAAGAGTTGGACATGACTGAGCAACTGGACAACAACAGCAACAAAAGTCGTGATGTACATCATCTTTCTCTGCTAAAAGCAATTTCTGATATCAGAGTAGCAAGAGTTATTTAGATAAAGATGAATTCTCCAGCATCCCTACATACTCTACTAACACGTAAAATCATCTCCAAACCACATCAATCATTTATTCCTATGTTCAGTCTTTTGGCCAATAGTTATGATGTGATGGATTCTGCGACGAGGCACTTGTACCTGATGGAGATGGTAGGTGCTACAGGGATTCAGAGGGAAAAGAGATCTCTCCTGGCTGAAAAATTCCTGGAAGCCTTCATGGAGGAAGCAGGATTAGTGCTGCGCCTTGAAATGCATAGCCTAGTATCTGCTTCTGCTGCTATGACATATTCATGGTGAAACTTAACTAGAACAATGTACATGGAAGAACATGGCCAAAATACTCCACTGATTGACAAGTGGAGTCTGGAATTCATGCAGAAAAGAGAAAAACAGGTGGTCCCGACCTTAGCCTGGGTCATCTCTGAGGTCACCTCTGAAATATCCACCTGAGTTCAGCCTTTGCCTCCTACGGTCAGATTGTCCACCAATCATTGTCTCCTCTGGGGACTGCCTCTGGGGAATTGGGACGGACTGTCTAGTCATCTCTCTTTGGCACACACCCCCAGACTAGATCCCATAGCTGATGCACAGAGATACAGAGATGGAAAAAGTAAATGGTCAAGAAGGCAGGCAGATCACCGCAATGTAGAGACAAGGGAATACAATAATATATACTCTGCTATTTAATCAATCACATTTTTATTAAGTGCCTCTTCCATGCTGTGTGCTGGGGCTATAGCATCTGTTACGGGCTGAATTCTGTCCACTCAAAATTCATTTGCTAAAGTTTTAACCCCCAGGACCTCACAATGTGACTTTATTTGCAAACAGGGCCATTGCAGATATAATTAGTTAAGAGAAGTTCTTACAGTGACCCCTAATCCAGTATGTAATGTAGTGTTAGTTGCTCAGTCATGCTCGACTCTTTGTGACCCCATGGACTGTATCCCACCAGGCTCCTCTGTCCATGGCATTCTCTAGGCAAGAATACTGGAGTGGGTTGTCATGCCGTTCTCTTCCTGACCCAGGGATAGAACCCAGGTCTCCTGAACTGCAGGTGATTTCTTTATAAAAAAGAAATTGGTTAATTGGTATCTTTATAAAAAGAGGACATCTAGAGGCAAATATGCACATAGGAAGAACATCATGTGAAGATGAAGGCAGAGATCTGGGCCACGGAATGCCAAAACCACCAGCAAATCACCAGAAATCCGGAGATAGTCTTCCTCACAGCTTCAGAAGGAACCAAACCGGCTCACACTTTAATCTTTGACTTCTAGCCTCCAGACCATCAATTTCTGTTGTTTGAAGCTGCTCAGTTACTGGTACTTCACTAGAGCAGCCCTAGTAAAGGAAGCTAGCATCAAATAAGGCCCATCCCCTTTCCTTGGGCACCTGCAAGCTACAGAGAGTTGGGAGAAATCTGATCCAGGCCTGGAGGAGGAACCTGCAGGGCATAGCTGGGAGTTCAGGGAAGGGAAGTGGGGAGACGGGAGCTATCATGGGAAGAGTCCAGCATGAGGAGTCAGGAGGACTGGGCGTAGTTTCAGCTCTGCCACTGTCTGGGTGAACTTGGGAAGTTACTTTACTTCCTAGAACCACCGTTTCCTAAACTAGTTAATAAAAGGTTTGAAGGAGGTCATCTCTAAGTTCCTCTAGTTCTCCAATGTGCCTGGCTCTATGCCTGTTCAGTAAAACCTAAAGGAAATCAACTCTCAATAGTCACTGGAAGGACTGATGCTGAAGCTGAAGCTCCAATACTTTGGCCACCTGATGCGAAGAGCTGACTCCTTGGAAAAGACCCTGGTGCTGGGAAAGATTGAGGGCAGGAGGAGAAGGGGACGACAGAGGATGAGATGGTTGGATGGCATCACCGACTCAATGGACATGAGTTTGAACAAGCTCTGTGAGATAGTGAAGGTGTGTTGCAGTCCATGGGGTCACAAAGAGTGTCAGACACGACTGAGCAATTGAACAACAACAAATGCCTGTCCTGGTGGTTCAGATGGTAAGGAATCTGCCTACAATGCAGGAGACCTGGGTTTGATCCCTGGGTTGGGAAGATCCCCTGGAGGAGGTCATGGCAACCCACTCCAGAGTTCTTGTCTGGAGAATCCCATGGACAGAGGAGCCTGGCGGGCTACAGACCATAGGGTTGCAAAGAGTTGGACACGACTGAGGGACTAACACATTTTTTTTCATGCCTGCCCCAGGGGCACTGCCAAAGCTGGGGAGGCTCCAGTGGAAGGGGTGGTGGTGGTTTAGTCTCTCAGTCGTGTCTGACTCTTTGCAACCCCATGGACAGTAGCTCACCAGTCTCCTCTGCCCATGGGATTTCCCAGGCAAGAATACTGTAATGAGTAGCTATTTCCTTCTCCAGGGGATCTTTCTGACCCAGGGATCAGACTCGAGTCTCCTGCTTAGGCAGATTCTTTAACACTCAGCCTCCTGGAAAGCAGTTCCCCAAATAACCTCCAAATCCTTTTGAAAGTTTGCAGAGGGCTGTATCTCCCCGTGTCTCAGATACAAACATTTCATTGTGTATTGGTGTCATTCTTTTATTCTGTGTTTGCTTGTGGGTGTACATGAGACTGAAATTCTTCACTCCCTCTGGACAGGGGCCACAGAGGTGGAATTCTCTTTCAACAGCCTGCCGCGCATCATCCTCTGTAGTTAGACGTGTTAGAAAGGCTGCTCTCTGTTAATGATTATTTTCAAGAGATGATTTCAGAACCATACCTGGCTGGTATTCCTGAGACTTGTTGTGTTACTAAGGACCACCTTTGAAAATTACACCTTCCTCCTACCTTACCACCCAGCATTCCTGAACTGCCTTACCTGGTACACTTTTCATACAGAGCTTTTATCATAGTCTGGCGTATTATATACCTTACATATGTATGTTGCTTACTTTCCCTCTCCCCTAATAATACTATCAGTTCCATGAAAGCAGGACTTTTAGCTTGGATCACTGACGCATCTTCAGTGCCTGAAACAATATCTGACATTCCATAGGCATTCAGTGATTTTTTGATAAATGACCAAAGGGACCTCCTGACGCGACATATAGAGCTGGCAGCATAACCATAGCCCTTGGGCACCCATCCCAGAGCCTGGCACGTGGAAGATGCTTAGTGGGTATTTGTGGAAGGAATATATAACTATCAAATCATAGACTCAGCCCTCTACTGAGGGCCACTATGTATAGATGTAGGTTAAGTGATCCAGAAAGTGAAAGGACTTGATCAAGTTCGCAAGAATTAGAAGTAAGGACGTACAGTCCTTGCCCCAGTATCCAACATACAGAGCCTTAAAAAGTAGAACATGAGAAATAGCTTGGTAGAAATTAGGTCAAGAAAGAACTATTGCAGAACACTTGAGTTGAGGGCTCCTGATCCTGCTAGAGCCTGGTAGCAAAATTCTAAGGTGGTCCCCAAATGTCCTCTCTGGGTGTACACATGCCTTGTATAATTTATTCCTCTGCACTGGGGGGCAGAAATAGGATATCAGTCCCACGACCATGTTCCTTTTTATGGCAAAGGGAAATTTTCTGAGGATGGGCCTGACCTCATCAGGTGAGGCCTTTAAAAGCAAGTTTCTCGAGCTTTTAAAGAAAACTAATGCATATAGTTAGCTAGCTGTGTTCAGTTCTTAATGGTTAAAAAGATGAATAAATAGAGGTCACTGGTGCTAAGGGGTGGCATAGGGTGGGAGGGAGAGCTTGTTGGGGGAGAAGTCAGAGATATGCTCCTGTTGGCCTGGAAGAAGAAGCAACTACACTGTGAACCACTGATAAGACCTTATCGTCAGAAAGAGCTGAAAGCAGTCCTCAGGCAGCAGGTAGCTTGGAAATGGGGACCTCAGTCCTACAAACATAAGAAAATGAGTTCCACTAACAGTGAACTTGGGAGAAGGCCCTGAGCCACAGAGGAAGACCGTCGAGCACCCAACATCTTCACTGTTGCTGTGAAACCCCAAGCAGATGACCTTCTGACACCAAGCCTGGACTTCTTGCTCACAGAACCTGAGATCACAGATTTGTATTCCGTCACTCAGTTTGTGATAACTTTGTGGCACAAGAAAACTAATGCATATAGTTAGCTAGCTGTGTTCAGTTCTTAATGGTTAAAAAGATGAATAAATAGAGGTCACTGGTGCTAAGGGGTGGCATAGGGTGGGAGGGAGAGCTTGTTGGGTATGATGAAAAAGTTCTGAGTAAAGATGGTGATGATGGTTACACATCATCGCAAATGTTTTTACACCCCCAAGATGTACACTTACAAATGGTTAAAATAGTAAATATTATGTCATATATATTTCATCACAATTTTTAAAAAGGAAAAAAAGGAATAAATAAAATAAAAAGAATATTGGATCACTCTATTTCTTTTGTGATGGCCAAAGACACTCTTCTCATATCCTTAGCCTCTGTCCTAGTCAAAATTAATTCTAATTAATTCAAAATACTCTTCTATATGAGAATGAATTATATTTTTTCCAAAAATACTTTTCAATACTCAAAATAAATTCTCTATTAAGTAAATATTGAGTCTTGCTAACTCAAGGAGTAAGGGAAATTCAAGAAATAAGTATAAAACTTCCAAAAAATAGCCTGAATTCCATTCATCATATTGAGGTTTGAAAGACAGAAAGGGAAGAATTTCAAATGCTGAAATAATGAAAGTGTTGATAAAAGATGCAGAGAAACTTCCAGCATTTTCTTGAAGCCCTATGGCTCTTGGAGCAGACCCAAATAGGACACATATACCACCGTGGTAGGTGGCAATCAGGACCCAGATGGATGCAGAGAACGCCAGCTTAACTAAGGACAGGAGAGGGGAGCCAAGAAGGGGAGGAAGCTCTGTCCAAGGCTGGGACCTGGACCTGACCCTGCTGCGAAGGCTCCGATGAAACCAGTGGTGGAAGGTTCGGGACTAGACTAAGCTGGGGACGTAATAACTAGGGATAGCTGGGATGCTCAGAACTGAGCAGCAAGGACCTTCTCCATTGTTTCTTTTTGCAGGGAGAGGGTTTTCAAGAATCCAACTTTCCAGCTCGTTTCTCCTGGGCATCCATAGAGCTTCACAAAACATAGCATCTTTTCATCACCCGCTCTTGCCAACTGGGTCTGCCTGGTTCAGGCCCGAGGTCTGATAAGAACGTGAACTGAACTTGCTCTTGGAACGTGCACTTCTCACTGGTGTCCCTTGTTACTGTCATCACCTCCCAGCCCCACCACCCTCCACTCCCAAATACGTCTCCCCCTGCTTTCTCCTCTCATCTTAGGTACTGCCTTCCTCTATTCAGAACTCCAAAATTTCATAATAATAGTAACAATGTAGAACCAAAATCCTTTACTGGGGCAACTCCAGCATGTTGATGCCACGTATAGCCCTTGGCACACTTTATTTTATTTAGTGTTCACAGCAGCTAAATGAGATAAAGGAGGAAAGAGCTCAGAGTGGGTGATAATTTGTCTGCATTCACACAGCCAGTGAGTGGGTTATGGGGTCTGCACGCAGGCTCATTTGACTCCAAGGCCCATGCTTCCAATTTAGGACATCCCAACTCTCTATTCCTTACAGTCTTACAAAAATGAACAGCACGGTGGGTGGGCCCAAGTTTTTTCATGGCCTCTCTTTCCAGTAGCTTGAAAACAGTACCCTATGTCAGAGATAGAAGGAAAGCAGACGTCTGTGTGTCAGAAGGAATAATCAGAGGTGGGCACTTGACAACATACAGAAATTTGAAAAAAAAAAGGCATACACAGGTCATATACATGTTCAGATGAAGTGAGAGACGAAAGGCTTCATGCCAAGGTGATACGCAAATTCAAAATCAAGCCCCAACTCATTGGGTTAGTGTGAGGTCCTAGGCTTTATAAAACTCAATAAACATTTGGGAACAGAAATGACACGCTAGACAGTTGTTCACAAACTGTATGTATATATATATATTCTGGAAACAGCAGAGCACTGCTTCTCAAGGAATTTGAGCATATTTAGTTTTGCCAGGTGCCCTCCTAAAGCCTTAAATCCTCTCCCACTATCGTATCTCTTACTTCAAAAACAAAATAATGAAAGCTGTCTCTAGCTTCCACAACATCCAAATATTTTGAGTACTCACAGTACCGAAATATATATAAAATATATAAACACATTTGTAACCCTAGTTCTGCAAAGGTCCTTTATCTCTCAGATATTTTGCAATGGTTTCCATAACCTGGGATACTGCTTGTAAAATTTATCTTGACAAGCTAACAGATTTTCCCAAAGAGTTGCCAAGAATAATTTTCAAGAAAAAAATGGCTTAAGCCAGTTTTCTTGTGTATTCAGGAAAAGACAGGATATACATTTATATCCTTAAGAAGCAAGTCATCCAACTTTTTTCCCAATGTGACTTTAAACATAAACGTGAAAAATAACTGAATGATTAAATATGCAATTTTGTTTCACTCTCATTGTCCAGAATCACTTAATGATAGAGGAAACAAAAAACTGAAAAATATAAATTGTAAAATAAGCATAAAAGTAAAACATTCTGCTATTTTTAAAAAAATTTAAAAAAAAAAACGAATCGAAAATTGACATACTAAGAATGACATATCTTCTCTGTCTACAGTTTTCAGCCAAAGAGTTTTTATAGCTGAGACAATGTTTGAATAAATACAGCCTGTTTTTCTAAGCAGAAATTTTTTTTCCTTAGAGTGTTTCAATGAAAAATTAAAATTTTCATGAAAAATGTCTGATTCTAATCTCTGTTCTTCGAAGCGTTTTAACTTAAATAATTCTAAAATCTGTCTTTTTTTAATGCACATCCTAAATGTTTATTTTTTTGTAGTCCAATAAACAAACACACATAAATGTCATCGGCCCCAGCGGGACTTAAATTGTCCATTCACAGAATTTTCCCAAAAGGATTTGTACTTCTTCTAACTGATGTTTATTTGTCTCCTTATTCTGTCTTTCTAAGGACACCAGCCCTCGAACTTGTAATTTTCCAATGTATAATCATGCCTAACACTTTCCATCCGTATTCTCTTTATATTTTTTTCTTAAAAAAAAATTATTGGAGTACAGTTGATTCACACTGTTGTGTTAGTTTCAGGTTAGCCCTTCTATACTACCGCACAATTGCACCCATCTCACACGCTAGTAAAGTCATGCTCAAAATTCTCCAAGCCAGCCTTCAGCAATACGTGAACCGTGAACTTCCTGGTGTTCAAGCTGGTTTTAGAAAAGGCAGAGGAACCAGAGATCAAATTGCCAACATCTGCTGGATCATGGAAAAAGCAAGAGAGTTCCAGAAAAACATCTATTTCTGCTTTCTTGACTATGCCAAAGCCTTTGATTGTGTGGATCACAATAAACTGTGGAAAATTCTGAAAGAGATGGGAATACCAGACCACCTGACCTGCCTGTTGAGAAATCTGTATGCAGGTCAGGAAGCAACAGTTAGAACTGGACATGGAACAACAGACTGGTTCCAAATAGGAAAAGGAGTACGTCAAGGCTGTACATTGTCACCCCGCTTATTTAACTTCTATACAGAGTACATCATGAAAAACACTGGACTGGAAGAAACACAACCTGGAATCAAGATTGCTTGGAGAAATATCAATAACCTCATATATGCAGATAACACCACCCTTATGGCAGAAAGTGAAGAGGAACCAAAAACCCTCTTGATGAAAGTGAAAGTGGAGAGTGAAAAAGTTGGCTTAAAGCTCAACATTCAGAAAACGTAGATCATGGCATCCAGTCCCATCACTTCATGGGAAATAGATGGGGAAACAGTGGAAACAGTGTCAGACTTTATTTTTTGGGGCTCCAAAATCACTGCAGATGGTGACTGCAGCCATGAAATTCAAAGACGCTTACTCCTTGGAAGAAAAGTTATGACCAACCTAGATAGCATATTCAAAAGCAGAGGCATTACTTTGCCAACTAAGGTCTGTCTAGTCAAGGCTATGGTTTTTCCAGTAGTCATGTATCGATGTGAGAGTTGGACTGTGAAGAAGGCTGAGCGCCGAAGAATTGATGCTTTTGAACTGTGGTGTTGGAGAAGACCCTTGAGAGTCCCTTGGACTGCAAGGAGATCCAACCAGTCCATTCTGAAGGAGATCAGCCCCGGGATTTCTTTGGAAGGAATGATGCTAAAGGTGAAACTCCAATACTTTGGCCACCTCATACAAAGAGTTGACTCATTGGAAAAGACTCTAATGCTGGGAGGAATTGGGGGCAGGAGGAGAAGGGGACGACAGAGGGGATGACTGGATGGCATCACCAACTCGATGGACATGAGTCTGAGTGACCTCCGGGAGTTGGTGATGGACAGGGAGGCCTGGCGTGCTGTGATTCATGGGGTCGCAAAGAGTCGGACACGACTGAGCGACTGAACTGAACTGAACTGATGGCGTCCCTGGTGGCAAAGATAGTAAAAAAATATCTACCTGTGATGCAGGAGACCTGGATTTGATCCCTGGGTCAGGAAGATCCCCTGGATAAGGGAATGGCTACCCACTCCAGTATTCTTGTCTAGAGAATCCCACGGACAGAAGAGCCTGGCAGGCTACAGTCCATGGGGTCACAAAGAATCATACACAATTGACCAACTAACACTTTCACCTTTCAAACATGTGTAGCCAATATAACTGATTTCAGATTTGCTTCCTTTATAAGTTATTATAGAATGTTGAGTATAGGTCCCTGTGTTATACAGTAGGTCCTTGCTGATTATCTGTTTTATATATGGTACTGTGTATCTGTTAATCCCAAATCCCCAATTGATCCCTCCCCACACTTTCACCTTGGCAACCATAGGTTTGTTTTCTATAAGCAAGACTTGAAATCAAGTACCTTTGAAAAGTGGAAAGAGAGGGAAAGGAGTTGAATAGAACAGTTTCGCTTTGCTCTTTCAAAGGTGCTCATCTCCATTCGTAGGAAAATGTTTCCTGTGGCAAACTTCAAAGCAAATTCCGCAGGAAAGTATTGAGTTGGTTCATAGCCATCTGAGGACAGACCAAATAATGCAACAGTAAGAACAAGAGTGACTGAGTTGGGATGCTTTATGTACTGTGAGGAGACTCTTTCTACAGGTGTTGAGAGCAAAAAAAAGCAAAACGAGGAAATTCCTGGAAGCAAGCCGTTCCTTGTGGGAGAAGGGACCGCTAACAAGCCACGTTGTCCCCAGTGCCACTAGGCAATAACCCCAAGTGATCTGTAAGGAGTGGGAAGTGTTAGTCTCTCAGTCATGTCCGATTCTCTGTGCCCCCATGGACTGTATCCCACCAGGCTCCTCTGTCCATGGAATTCTCCAGACAAGAATACTGGAGTGGGTAGCCATTCCCTTCTCCAGGGGATCTTCTCAACACAGGGATCAAACCCGGGACCCCTGCCTTGCAGGCAGGTTTACTGTCTGAGCCAAAGGTTTGGATTCAATTTGACAGTTAGTGAGATATTCAGGTGAATTAAAACTCAAAGTCCCAGGTCATGCCAATTTCTTCCATCAGAGATCTAGTTGAAGAGGCAGTGACGTGGGCACTGAAGACTTCAACAAGAGAGTTGCTTTCAGAAACATCTAAGCATCTTCAGATCTAGCTGGAGCTCAGTTGCCTAGGGTGCAGACTAAGGGTGTGCGTGGGCCGCAAGCAAAATTGGGAATTAATAAAAGGAGAGAGATGAGACAAAAGAAATGCCTTAAGAATATAATATATATTTCTTTTAAAAATTGAGGCCACCCTAAGAAACATCAACAATTTGCTGACATCCTTACTCTCTCTGCATTTCAGTACTGTTCTTCCTTTGGATGACAAACAGCCTTGAAGGGGCCATGGACCTCTTCTTGAGAAGGGCTTCCAGACCTTTGACAAAGAGTAAGCAAACCCTGAGGACAAGCAGCCTCAGATCAGGGTGAGGACAGCGGACACTAGCCTTGAGCAGGGTTTAGGGAAGAACCCTCAAAATGTAGGAATCATGAGAAGTAATATTTTTATGCAGTATTTTAAAAAGGGAAAAATCAATGCCCAAACTCACGATGAACAAAATATCAAAATTTAAAGATAGGCTCAATGTGGATGGACTCTAAAGACTGCCGTACAAAGTGAAGTCAGAAAAACAAATATCATATATTCATTCATATATGTAGAACCTAGGAAAAATGGTATAGATTTTATTTGCAAAAGGGAATACCAAAAGGGAAAGGGGAGGTGGTGAGGTGAACTGGGACTGACATATATACACTAGAAATACTATATATAAAACAAATAACTAACGAGAAGCTACTGTGTAGCACAGGAGACTCCATTCACGCTCTGTAGTGACCTAAAGGGGAAGGAAACCCAAAGAAGAGTAGATACATGGAAACATATAATGGACGCTGCTATACAGCAAAAACTATCACAACAATGTTAAGCAACTATATACCAATAAAAGTTAATTAAAGGAGAAAAAGGCAGGCTCTGTGTCCCTAGTGTTTCTTCTTACCTCAGGTTCAAACAGGGCTCAGCATAGCACTGCTCTTGGGCCTATTGCTATGCAGTTTCTTGACATCTTAATCATTGGGATTTTTCTGTATTTTGATTTTCAAAAACATTGCATGAAAGAAGTTGTTTATCTTGATGATTAAGGTTTTCTGTGTCCCCTTAAATGATGTGGCCCAGGCCATGCCTCACTCACCCCACTCTCATCCGAGCCCTGACTTGACCACCAGGGAATAAAATCAAAGGTGAGGGGCAGAGGAAACCCCATAAGCGTGTGCCAAGGCAGACGAAGCCCCAGAGAGCACTACGTACTGGAGACCAGCCACCCGGACATCTGCGCGTGTTGGTCTCTCAGTCGTGTCCGACTCTCTGTGCCCCCAGGGACTGTAGTCCACCAGGCTCCTCTGTCCATGGGATTCTCCAGGAAAGAAGACTGGAATGGGTTTTCATTTCCTCCTCCAGGGGATCTACCCCACCCAGGAGCAGACCCCGCAAACCAGCATCTCTCGCTAGTCCTGTGTTGGCAAGCAGATTCTTTACCACTAGCGCCACCTGGGAAGCCCAGGACATCTGTGGCTGTTTATAAAATCTTCCTATTTGGATGTTCCTAAATTAGCTCTCAATACTGAGTTTTAATGCAGGAAAAGCAGTTTTAACTGGAGACGGAAATGGCAACCCACTCCAGTATTCTTGCCTAGAGAATCCTGTGGACAGAGGAGCCTGGTGGGCTGCTGTCCATAGGGTCACACAGAGTTGGACACGACTGAAGTGACTTAGCATGCATGCATGCATTGGAGAAGGAAATGGCAACCCACTCCAGTATTCTTGCCTGGAGAATCCCAGGGACGGAGGAGCCTGGTGGGCTGCCATCTATGGGGTCGCACAGAGTCGGACACGACTGAAGCGTCTTAGCAGCAGCAGCAGCAGCAGCAGCAGCAGCAGCAGCAGCAGCAACATATGTTAACAAAATATATATAGTTAGAATAATATTGGAGAGGATTCTAAGCCAATATCTTCAGTTCAGTCACTCAGCTGTGTCTGACTCTTTGTGACCCCATGGACTGCAGCATGCCACACTTCCCCGTCCATCACCAACTTCTGGAGCCAATATCTTAACTTCCATCTTAAGAACAAAATTTTAAGGTTTCAAATAGACCGATCTTACCAGCTCTCTAATTCCAAGATTTCAGGGCATCTGTGAATCTCTTAATAGTTGCTTGACTTTTTGAAATCAAGGAGATAAGTCCTCCCTGTATATTCTGCTTTTCTAATCAATAGAGAATAGTAGCTTTAAATAGCCTAAAATTAGAATTATTTTCACCTTTGTTTCTGCACACTAAAAAAGTGGAAATATCCCATAAAATTAGAGAAAAAATTCTAGCCACAGGAAGATAAGATTTAAGTAAACAGTGTCTATAAATACTTTGAGGAATTGTGCTAGGGCTTACAATTGTCATTAGCTCAATACCTTTTACACAACATTAATATATAATGCGCAAAATGTATAAAGATGTGTAACTGCACAGTTATAGAATCATTCGGGACGCTCATTATCAATGCTGAGCGGTGGAGCTCTGTTAATGGTGATTTCTCTAAATAGCCTCACTGTGGCACGTAGCAAAGATTGTTCTGCCACCTATTGGCCTGCTGCATGAAATAGATTTCATCACACCTGTAAGCGAGGCTTTACCTGCTCCAGGATTGGAGACGATGTCACTGCAGCCAGACCTTTGGCCAAGGTTGGGGTTTCCCCTTGGAGGATGGCAGGGGTCCCTCTAATGCCACAGAAGTGCACCCAGTTCTCAGAGATCACTGACCACTCCCCTCAACTACAGTGAGCAGGGCCACTGGATGCTACGCAAACTCTCCAGTGCCCCACCCCAACACACTGGGAATCCAGGCTTAGTTCATCTCCAGCTCTGTCTATGCCTATCAGAAGGGAATGTGTTTCAGATGACAGACACAGCAAAGAAATACCATAACATAGCTGACCCCCCGGACTAGCCCAGGGAGCTCTGTGACCCAAGAGCTCACCTCACTCTATTTTCTTGATCTGAAGTGGGTTGAATTCCTTAGAATGAGATTAACAGAGTTGGGGGTGGAAACATCTAGGGGCAAATGATGACCGCTGATTTTCTTAGAGTGCTCATTTAAACAGTACCAACCAGTAAATTGTATTTTCCTGCAAAGAATGGGTCAAGCAATTAATATTACCTGTGTTTTTAACAGTGAAGTGACTAATGAATGGGTAGTGCTGGACAGTTGACAAAATCTTATTGAGTCCATCTATACTTTCTCCCTGACCCCCACAATGCCACCCTGTCTGAGTGCTTCAGAGGCCTTTTGACCAGATCTCTGATTCTTGTCTGATACCCCCACCCCCAGGCCATGAATCCCTTCTCCAAGCTGCTTCCAGAGTGGTTTTTCCAAGATGCAAATCTGATCCTATCATTTCCTTGGTTCATATCCTTCAGCAGCTCCCCACCCCCTGTGAAAGGAATCTCAAATCTTTATCAGGGAATGAATAAGGACCTTCTAGGATACTCTCTCCTCTCCAGCACCCTTTCCCACCAATCCCTTAATCATCCTAACCCTGGAAGGACTATTAGGACCATTAGAACCAGTAAAGTAGGAATGCTACAAGAAAGAACATTTCGCTTGAATATTAAAATTTTCAAGGGAGGATGAGGGTTTAAAGAATCTTTTAAAGTCCATTAACAGAGTTAATAAAACAGGAGAAAAGTAAATACATGAAAACTAAGTCTGTGGTGTTGACATTGGAATGGGAGGTAACAGACTGGTATGTAATTCAGAATCTTTCAGGACGTAGTAAAATTATCTTTATCCTTTTGGTAGCTTATATTTAAAATGCAATTTTAAAACTCTACTATTATGACCCTATTTATTTAACCAGTCTATAAATCAGTAAAACAGGTTTGCAGGAATTTTGCTGTGAAGAAATATACAGAAAGATCAAAGTATTTCCAAATGTATTATGGAGAATAATTTATGTCTTCTAAAAGACTGTATCCCTATGCAGTTTCATATGATAAGGACCTGGATTAATGTTATGGTACTAAGATGGAAATGTATTAGATGCTTTCCATTGCCTCTGTAAGTGGAGTGAAAAGAACAAAGAATTTTACAAGAGAAATGAAGTGGCATCTGTCCTCGGTGCTTCCTGGAGATCAAAAGTCTTTTAGCAGTTTTATTGCCAGTCTTTTGAGGCCTTCAACTAATATTTCATTTCATAAATGATCACTGCTAATGGGGGAAATCCTACCATATACAAATTTGTGTGGGCATGCATGCTAAGTTGCTTCAGTCCTATTCGACTCTTTGCAACCCTGTGGACTGTAGCCCACCAGGCTCTTCTGTCCATGGGATTCCCCAGACAAGAATACTAGAGTGGGTTGCCATGCCCTCCTCCAGGGGATCTTCCAGACTCAGGGACTGAACCTGTGTCTCCTATATCTCCTGCTTTGGCAGACAGGTTCTTTACCACTAGCGCCACCTGGGAAGTCTGTATACGCATGAGCGACTGTCAATCATGATTTTTGAAAAATATTTCTTGACACAAATGAATAAAAATATTTCTGGTTTCTTCTAGTTTATATAATGGTTTTCAGTTTGTTTAGAAGTAATCTCTCAAACTAATGCTTTCTTGTTGCTGTTGTTGAGTCACTAAGTTGTGCCCGACTTTTTGCGACCCCACGGACTGTAGCATACCAGGTTTCCCTGTCCTTCACCATCTCCCAAAGTTTGCTCAAACCCATGTCCATTGAATTGTGATTCTATCTAATTATCTCATCCTCTGTCATCCCCTTCTCCTCTTGCCCTCAATATTTCCCAGCATCTGGCTCTTTTCCAATGAGTCAGTTCTTCACATCAGGTGGCCAAAGTTTTGGAGCTTCAGCTTCAGCATCAGTCCTTCCAATGAATATTCAGGACTGATTTCCTTTAGGATTGACTGGTTTGATCTCCTTGCAGTTCAAGGGCCTCTAAAGAGTATATTCCAGCATCATAATTTGAAAGCATCAGTTCTTCAGTGCTCAGCCTTCTTTATGGCCCATCTCTCATATCCGTACGTGACTACTGGGAAAACCATAGCTTTGAAAATGTGGACCTTGCTACGCTTTCTGACTCAACCTAAAAGTAAATAAACAGTGGTAAAATGACATTCTATTGGTTTTGTTTGGATGAGAAAATGTACAAATAAAACTTTATTGGTGCATCTGTTTCCCAGGGCTACTATAACAAAGCACCACATATTGGGCAACTTAAAGAGATGCATTCATTGTCCCAGCATTCTGGAAGCTAGGACTCTTACATCAAGGTGTCAGCAGGGTTGACTCCTTCTGAGGCTATGAGGGAGAATGGGTTCCAGGTCTGCACAAATTTCTGGTATTTGGGTCACTCTTTGGCATTCTCTGGCTTGTAGGAACTTCACCCCAATCTGTCTTCAGGTTGACATGACATCCTCCCTGCTTGCAGCCTGCACCCAGATTTCTCCTTTTTAAAGGGACACCAGACTGTAATAATAAGGGACTACAGACCCACTTTCACACACTCATTTAACTAATTACATCTGCAATGACCCTATTTTCCAAATCAGATCAATGTGCTGAGGCACTAGGGGTTAGGACTTTAACACATGAAGTAAGTATTTTTAAGGGTATGCTTCTTTTTTTTTTCAAGTTGAGAACTCTCCAGGTGCAGTTGATGTTTTTCTAATGATTCTTGGTTTCCCCAAGTTATCAGAGCCCCATTTAATTCTGGATCATTCACAAAAGCTCACAGCTGGGCAAGGAAATCTGCAGCGGCAAAACATCTAGCCTCTCAGAGCCACTTAGTCCAGAAAGTTCAGAACATGAGGGTCCTTATACTTCTTGGAACTGCTCCCTCGATGAAGCTCTGCTCTCCCTTTGGTGAGGCCACCATCACCCCTTGATGAGGTCATCTAGGCCTTTCCTCCTAAGAGACAAGATGGGAACATTCCCACCCAGTCCTGCTCCATGCCAACATCCATCTTTCTATTCCCTGGTCTTTGATAAAAGTAAAAACGATGTTTCTGTCTTGAATCAGGTAAATCTAAACTCACATCAAATACACAGAGGAAAAATGTCTTCTCAGAGCAACTTCATAAAAAATGGAGATTCCCAGACGACAAAGGACACTTATTGTAGTTGAGTTGCCAAGTCATGTCCGACTCTTTGCAACCCCATGGACTGTAGCACACCAGACCTCCCTGTCCCTCACCATCTCCTGGAGTTGGCCCAAGTTCATGTCCAGTGGATCAGTGATGCTATCCAACCTTCTCATCCTCTGTCACCCTCTTCCCCTTCTGCCTTTGGTGTTTCCCAGCATCAGGGTCTTTTTCAGTGAGTCAGCTGTTCACATCAAGTGGCCAAATTGTTGGAGCTTCAGCTTCAGCATCAGTCCTTTCGATGAATATTCAGGGTGGATTTAGGATTGACTGGTATGCTCTCCTTGCAATCCAAGGGACTCTTGAGCCTCCTCCAGCACCATAGCTTAAAAGCATCAGTTCCTCAGCACTCTGCCTTCTTTATGGTCCAACTCTTACATCTGTACCTGACTATTAGGAAAACCAGAGCTTTGACTATACAGACCTTTGTATACAAAGTACCAAGTACACACGTGTCCTTATTAGTCAGCCTATCTTCAGTCACTTCCACATATTTTTCACAGGTTTCCTTCATAACTTGATGTTACAAGCCCCACCCCTGGAACTCTTTGGAGTGTTGAAGATGCCAGCTTTCTTTCTTCCCAGGAGAGACTTTTGTGACACATTAAAGAACTCAGCAAGACCCTATCGCTCTCCAGAATGTCTTAAGCTAGAATATTTTCTAGCTGCACTTCTTCCTCCTCCTTGAGCCCCCCCAAGTCTGGTTTCCGTGGCCATTCAATAATCTAGGAGCCACCATCTCACCACCTCCTGCTTCTTCTGCACCTGTTAGGGTGCCCATCTATCTCACCCTCAACTCCCCAGACTCCTCCCAGTTTTAGCTGAAATTCTCAAGTGTTGGGAACCCTCCAGTCTCAGGCAAATGTGAAGGTCAGTCTTGTACTGTTAATTTTCTCTCCCTGTGATATATTTTAGTCCTTAATGAAATTCGCTCAGTCGTGTCTATCTTTGAGACCCCATGGACTATACAGTCCATGGAAATCTCCAGGCCAGAATCCTGAAGTGGGTAGCCTTTCCCTTCTCCAGGGGATCTTCCCAAACCAGGGATCGAATTCAGGTCTTCTGCATTGCAGGCAGATTCTTTACCAACTGAGCTATCATTCAGTTCAGTACCATTTTAGGCCTTAAGTAGCTGAAATGTCCCTGGCTTGCAGCTAAAGCAGAATTTAAACAGATATTATCCCTAAGACAAACAAACAGAAAAGTGATCAACACAGAAAATTAACCTGTTACTCATTTCTTATGACTTTCCCAGAACAACAAGGAGCATAAGTCTCTTATTTAACCTTGCCTGGAACTCACCAGGGCTGTAGTCCTGATTCCGCAGCTTTCCTGTGCATGTCTTCACTTGTCTCTGCCATGACCCTGTTCAAATTCAGACTGTTTATACCTCCCCGAAGTCTCAGAGAGTCCCTTTTTCCCATCCAGAACACACTTGCTCTTGGGAGAAATCCAGGTGTCATTTTTGACAGTTTCCTTTCTTCTCTCCTTATCAGTCACCCAACCATGCTGACTCTTCCTTTCATAATGGAAATAACTCACATGATGTCTCCTGGGCTGCCAAGTGGTTTTTCTTGTAAACCGTCCTTATTGGAGTTCCATGGCTACCCAGGACAGTGGGATGCTGAAGGAATATTATCTTTTTTTACGGATGCAAAAATCAACTCAGCAACACCAAGAGATATGAAGGTCCCACCACTAGTAAGTGACAGACTGTAACTTGGGTCCCTCTGCCCATCCTGCTGCTTCTTTTGAAAAGACTCTGAGAGCCATTCCCTAAGAGTGTGTATTCTCACTGTTGCCCTAGACTGGGCTGTCAACACATGTCACCCAGATTATTTGACCCCCTAGCTGGTTTCCCTGCCTCTAGGCTGCCTCCATTCAAGCAATCCTACATAGGAGAACTAGACAATTCCTAAAACACTGATCTCGCCCTTGCTCTGTGATAAGCGTCCAGTTACCCTTTGGCACACACAAGATAAAGTACCCAAATTCTTTCAAATCTTGGCCTCATCTTCTCTGCTTGGTCTCAGCTATGATGACTCTCAAATATGCACTCTCGGTCCATCCCTGCCATGGTAGCCCTGAGATCCCCCCCACTGCCTATAGACAAAGTCATATCCACCTCAATGCCAGGCCGGCTTTCCATGGACGGTCCACATCCCTTATCTGAACAACCTGGACCCTTTCATTTCAACTCAAGGTCCATTTCCTCACAAGGTCTCACCCAACAACTCCATCCCCTTTCACGTGCACCTTCAACCAAGTCCTGTAACATTTTTGCAGATCCAGATGGGATCAGTCAGTACCGATTCCCATTTGTTCTAGTGTACTCCCATCCTTTCATCTGCAAAACTAACGACTACATTCCCCAGACTACCTAGTTCTTATTGATCAGCTGTGTTCTGCCACATAGATGCCCCCAGGGGCCACTTGAAAGTAAGCACCAGGAGCCTCTACAGGTGGGGACAAGGATCTCCTTGGTCATCCGTGATAGTAATGGTAGCAGCAACGAGGTTTCTGCTAGGACAGCCCCAAATGTGAGTGGGTTTCTCCTGGCACATGTAGAAGCATTATTCTCTGAACTTCTTGGAATTTTCACCAACTACCCAGAACCATGTTGCCTATATAGCTACACTAAGCTAGACTGAATTCTGTTGCCCGTAACTAAGAACTCTGGGGCATATTCTACAATGAAGCCCTCATGTTGGAGCCCCATCAAATACCATATTATGTCACGACTCTTTCACATAAATACTTTGTGGACCAGGAAGCCTTGCTTCCAGAGGATGACTGTAGCTCCTTCCACCTTTACATCCACAAGGAGAAATGCCAGAATCATCCCACACAAGGGATGCTGGACCATGATGCTGGGGCAGGGATTTTGGAAAAGGAAAGAGCAAACCCTAAGACATCAACCTGAAATACTCTCCCAAGAATCTGCCTTTTAGTTCCTCTCTTGAATTTCTTTCTGATTTGTCTCCTTTGGCAATCCTTGTGGCTGGGGAGTGAGAACTACCTGGAGAAGACTTCTTTTTGCTAGAGGCTTCCAGAATAAGGAAAGAGCCAAGTAGGAAATGAGGCAAAACCCAAGTGAAAGGCTACCTGCTGCTGCTGCTAAATCGCTTCAGTCGTGTTCGACTGTGCGACCCCATAGACGGCAGCCTGCCAGGCTCCCCCGTCCCTGGGATTCTCCAGGCAAGAACACTGGAGTGGGTTGCCATTTCCTTCTCCAAGGGAAGTCATATAATGGACTTCTGTCCACAGAAAAGATGACCCCTCTCCTGGGTCACTCTGGTCTGGTGTAACTCATCAAGGGTAGAACTTCCTTAGAGAGATTTCTCTCCAAAGCCCTGGACAACACACCGCATGACGTCGTCTGCTTCTCTTTCTAGTGCCTGTCTTTCTGGGGACCTCGCAGGGTCATAGAAAGTGGAGAAAGGAGGCGAGGATTCTGCTCCTGGTCACCCTCAGTCATAATGGTCCCTAACATAACCATAGTTGCCTTTCCAACTAAAGTATAAACCACCAACGAGCAGGAAATGCATCCTGGGCATCCATCATAACACTTTCTTTCTCCCACTAATTGCATACATACTCGCTGAATAAAATTAGGAGGACTTTACATCTTGATAACTTCTTTTGGAGTCAGTTTTTATTTCTCACCTACTGAGAAGAACGCTCCTGGACTTAGGCACTTCAGAAACTGGAAAATGCAATGCATTCCATCTTCTCTCCATCCCGTGGTCTTTAAGAACCTTGTCACAAAATCTGTGACATCCCAAGTTTTGCATATAGCTTGTGGTACACATGCACTGAGATTCCAACGGAGGAAGAAAACCTGAAACTGGAATTCTTTTCTGGTTATGGAAACAAGACATCCAAACCCTATATAAATAAGTAGTGGGAAAACAGCCTTTCTGACTGATCTCTATCAGAGCCACAAACAAAGTATTTGCATAAAGTCCAGTACTACTTTACTATTTTTTAATTATGATTATTTAATATACATTCTATGAATGTGGAGTAACTCGTTGATTACTGGAAATCAAAATGCAGGAAACGCTTTTTTTCTCACATGAGTCCCTTGACTGATAGCCTTTGTTGAATATTTAACAACGCACAGAATGTTTTAAAAGAAAAATAGACTTAAGACCAAAGACAACACGTTCCTGAAGGTTGGTTTCACTTGTAGCTCTCCATACTGATGGAAAACCTGCTCCGTGTCATAGAAAACTACTTCTCTAAGCACTTGCACTGCACTAATTGATCTTTTAATTGGTTCAGTCAACACGCGAGTCTTTGCACACAACACATTCTAATTGCTACAAGCAGCTGTAGCAGTGCTCAAATCGTTGAGGAGAAGACAGCAGCGCTCAATCAGCCTCTGTTTGGACCGGCCGCCGGCAGGAGGCACGCGGGTCTACAGCAGTATGTTGAGAAGCTGGCACAGGAGGAAACAACAGCACCTCATTCTCGCTTCATGGCAAGAATGTGTACAGAAATGGACCACAGGAGTCATTCCACAGTGCACGTGTATATCCAGTCGCCACATTGTATGCCTTAAACGTATACCATTTTCATTTACAAATAAACAAGGGAAACCTCATTGTCGTGGGAGGGAGAATGGTACAAACCGGTCTGGGGGAAATGTACATCATCTGAACTACTGTACAGCTATTATTTCTGACATTAAAAAAAAGTGTGTATGTCCTTCCTCCCATTGTCCTTCACTGCTTGTACCCATAAGACTTCAATTTACTTGTGGTCAGGTTACAAGCAATTGCAGGCTGGCAACTTTCTCTTTGTTGTACTGTAACTCATGGCTTGGGACCCATTACTCATCTGTACTGTGGGTGAGTTTATGAGTTTAGTTCTGTAAGTCACCCCTATCTGATGAAAGTCTTTCAAATTAAACAATAGGACGCAACCAGTGTAATATTAGAACAGAGCAAGATTTCTCAACCTGGCACTGTGGATGTTTTTGGCCTGGTAAGTCTTTGCTGTGGGGGTTCTCCTTGTGCATCGCAGAATGACCAGCAGCATCCTGGCCTCTACCGCTGGAAATACCACTAGTACAGAAGTACCTGCCGGCCCCCAGTCAAAAAAAAAAAAAAAAAAGGCGTCTTTAGACTTTGCTAAATATCTGGAGGAAAATTGCTTCCACTGGGAACTACTGGAATCAAGATGTTGTGTGTAAACAGGTCAGTTACCTCCCTACAAATCCGCACAACGGAGGCTTATTGAAACTGAAAAGGATCTATTCAGCCAACCTACGCTTTCTGGATGCTTCATCAGAAACCAAACAGAAAAGAAAACAAACAAGTTGATCTAAAGTGCTCATGAGGGCAGTGCCGACAAAATACTTACTCTCAACGCACGTGACTCTGAAGGGATCCTCAGAGACTTTCACCAAGCTCTGTATATGTCATTCACCACCCCTCATTGAAGGCTACTTCAGTTCAGCTCAGTTCAGTCACTCACTCATGTCTCTTTGTGACCCCATAAACCGCAGCACGCCAGGCCTCCCTGTCCATCACCAGCTCCCAGAGTTCACCCAAACCCATGTCCATAAAGTCGGTGATGCCATCCAACCATCTCATCCTCTGTCGTCCCCTTCTCCTCCTGCCCTCAATCTTTCCCGGCATCAGGGTATTTTCCAATGAGTCAGCTCTTCGCATCAGGTGGTCAAAGTATTGGAGTTTCAGCTTCAACATCTGTCCTACCAGTGAACACCCAGGACTGATCTCCTTTAGGATGGACTGGCTAGATCTCCTTGAAGGCTACTTACTCTGCTAAAAAACTTGAACTTGTAGTTTGATGAATGTAACCTGTGAGGTTTTGTAGGAGTCAGTCTCTCACCCACAACAGATTATATAAGTGTGAAACATCTCTCCAACTTACAGACAGAAGTCACTGCGAGAAGTTTCCAAATTTCCTTTCTTCCTTCCTTCTTTCCTTCTAGATTCTTTCATTCCTTGGAACAAACATCCTATCTACATGCTGAATTTAAGAATTGTTTGAAAACGTGCATTGAGCAATTGATCATGGATTTTTTTTCATGTGATATAGTCAAACCAGTAATCTTAAAAGTCTATAGTTAAATCTCTTTAACCATTAAAATCTCTTTATTTTGTTTATAAGAATGCAGCACTTAATAAAGAAAGACTTTCACTGCTGGTTCTTTAAATAGCTAGAGAAATTCACACACATACACACACACACACACACACACGTGAAAAAAAGAATTCCGGGCTATCCCAGTACCTATGACTACTTTAAAATATTTTAAACTCATGCACCAAACACCCCAAAATCAAAATCATTGTTCTGAACTTCACATATAATGTGGAGTACCTCTTCATTAAGTTGGAAACCATCCCTTTAGAGTTCCCCATGAATCGACCCCGTTGTGTCCCCACCGATGTAAGCTGCCTGACAGGTGTTCAACTGCACCCCTTCCGAGGCCATCCCGAAGCATCACCTAAATCCATTCAGTTGACCTTGCTTCGTTAGAACCCACTTTTGCCTGTGCAACACTCCTGGGCCCATTCCCTTGCCTGTAACATGTGAACTCACTCCAAGAAATTCAGCCCAAAGGGTACCAGGTAGAACTAAGGTGATGATGCCCATAAATGCTCAGCATGGGGCTGGGCACCCAGCTGTGCTCAGAAAATGTTAGCTGCTGTTGAGCACTAGTTTACTTTAATGCTGCAGCCTGCTGTTCACTGATGGTTATCAGAACCATCAGTACCACTGCCTTCCTGGGACTCCCACAGCCACCATCTTTGTGACGCTAACCTCCACCACCTTAGCTCATCTTTTGTATTTCCAGAACTTCATCATAAACAGCTGCAGGATGAGAAGGGAATCACACCTGGTGGATGCCAAGTGAACCTTACAGTCAGTGCACGGTGCAGAGAGACTGCCCCAAATATGATTGTTTGGGTCTCTGCAGAGAAACTCTGCTTACCCCAACTTTTCCAACAATAGGAGCTCACCCTGTACGCTGTATGTGCAAGAGATTTCATGCCTGATCTCATGTGTAATCCTGGCAATCTTTCCTCCCCATTTTACAAATAGGGTGGGGCTGATGAGGAAAAGGGTCCATGAATCAGAGTAAGTGATGGAAGCGGGGATTGAAGCTGCTTAGTCTGGTTCACACCTTATCTTATGCCAGGAACCATTCTAGATAATCTATATTTCACTTCACAACTACTCTGTGAAGGACCGCTTGTGTCCATTTGCAGATGAGGAAACTGAGTTTTAACCAGGAGGTTAAGGCTCTCCACCCTGCTCCCCGTGTGCTGTCTTTGTCCCTCCCAGGACCTTTTTTTTTTTTTTTTCCCATTTGGTACCGAATGTCCTCCCCTTGAATCTAGTGCATAGCATGGAGTCTGCAGGGCCTTACCTGTGCTTTGTAATGACAAAAACATCAAAAATTGAACTAGAGCTTTTGGTCCCCAGCCCCGTAAAGGGTAAAACAAGCAGATTGTCATCATTTATCTTTCTGTCATAGTTGGGCTTTTTGTTTCCAGTATCTGTGAGTTCTCCTGTTGGAAACGGTAAAAAAAGATGATGGGAACAGAAAAAGAAGTAACCTGGATATAAGGACCAGAGGGGAGGCTTAGGTGTGAAGCATCCTCCTGAAAAAAAAAAAAAAAAAAAAGGAAGCTGAGGGAAGAGGCATCCCAGGTGAGATTTGAATCCTGCCTCATCCAGTAACCTGTAGTGGGCAAGGCTGGTGAGAAAGGCAATGCCACTGACATTAGCCAGGATGGGGCAACAGCAGTGCCTGGGGGTGTGAGGGAGCTTAAGAAATAACTACACTATACCATGTCGGTGAAGGTAATACGAATTCACATCTTTCCCCACACCTCCTTTATTAGTAGGGGAAATCGATATTGAATATTCATTGGAAGGACTGATGCTGAAGCTGACTAAAGCTCCAATACTTATGCCACCTGATGAGAAGAGCTGACTCATTGGAAAAGACCCTGATTCTGAGAAAGATTGAGAGCAAGAGGAGAAGAGGGTGGCAGAGGATGAGATGGTTAGACAGCATCACTGACTCAGTGGACATGCTGCTGCTGCTGCTAAGTCACTTCAGTCATGTCCGACTCTGTGCAATCCCATAGACGGCAGCCCACCAGGCTCCCTCGTCCCTGGGATTCTCCAGGCAAGAACACTGGAGTGGGTTGCCCTTTCCTTCTCCAATGCATGAAAGTGAAAAGTGAAACTGAAGTCGCTCAGTCGTGTCCAACTCTTAGCGACCCCATGGACTGCAGCCCACCAGGCTCCTCCGTCCATGGGATTTTGCAGGCAAGAGTACCGGAGTGGGGTGCCATTGCCTTCTCCGCAGTGGACATGAGTTTGAACAAACTCCACAAGAAAGTGAAAGACAAGGAAGCCTGGTATGCTGGAGTTCAAAGAGTCGGACACCAGACACGACTTAGCAACTAAACAATAGCAACAGAATATATGCATGGTCTTCAAGTGTCATCTGTTTATTAGTTGCAAGAGAGAAAAAAATAGTAATTAAATAGTGCAGATATCAACCAAGTGACTAATATTAACATCACCAATGAGGCTAGATGACCACTGCATGTCTGCAGATATGGTACCCTGAGAAGGACTACATCCCCTATGTAGTCCATCAGCATGGAATGCATTGTCAACTGAATCCAATCACAATGAAACATCACTGAAGCCCCGAATGAGAAGCTTTCACAAAAAGAAGTAGGGCTGTGGGGGTGACTGCATTCTTCAAATGTTCCTAAAACACAAAGAAAGCCTGTGGAAATACCCAGACTCAATAGCAAGAATAAAGAGACAGGACAATGAAATGCAATTCCTGACCCTACAGGGATCCAATCCTGGAAGGAAAATGCTCTAAAAAACATTGCTGAGGTCAACTGACAAACCTGGAACACAAATGGCAGAACAGGTGAAATATTTTATCAATGTTAAAATCACCAAAATTGATAGCTGTATGGTGTTGATGTAAGAGAGTGTCTCTATTCTGAGGAAATACACACTGAAGAGTTTAGGAAGAAGTAAAAACCTCCTTGGAAGGAAAGTTATGACCAACTTAGATAGCATATTCAAAAACAGAGACATTACTTTGCTAACAAAGGTCTGTCTATCAAGGCTATGGTTTTTCCAGTGGTCATGTATGGATGTGAGAGTTGGACTGTGAAGAAAGGTGAGCACCAAAGAATTGATCCTTTTAAACTGTGGTGTTGGAGAAGACTCTTGAGAGTCCCTTGGACTTCAAGGAGATCCAACCAGTCCATTCTAAAGGAGATCTGTCCTAGGTGTTCTTTGGAAGGACTGATGCTAAAGCTGAAACTCCAATACTTTGGCCACCTCACGCGAAGAGTTGACTCATTGGAAAAGACTCTGATGCTGGGAGGGATTGGGGGCAGGAGGAGAAGGGGACGACCGAGGATGAGACGGTTGGATGGCATCATCGACTTGATAGACATGAGTTTGGGTGAACTCTGGGAGTTGATGATGGACAGGGAGGCCTGGTATGCTGCGATTCATGGGGTCGCAAAGAGTCGGACACTACTGAGTGACTGAACTGAACTGAACTGAAAAGGCTGTGGTGTGCACAGTGTTGCTGTTGTTCAGTCGCCCAGCCATGCCTGACACCTTGCCACCCCAAGGACTGCAGCACACCAGGTTTCCCTGTCCCTCACCATCTCCCGGAATTTGCCCAAGTTCATAACTTAGCCTCAAATAACTCAGAAGAAAAGATGTGTGTCTCTGTGTGTTTGTATGTAGAAAGAGAGAGATCACAAAATGTAAAACAAATGAAACCAAAAGGAGCATGGTAAATAAACAGTAGCTGTAGTATTTTTATTTTTGTAATGTGTCTAAGTATGAAATTATTGATTCTTATGCCAGTGAGTGCATCTAGAAACGGCTATAATGAAAGAGCATAGCAAGTGTGGCTAAGGACCTCATCCGTAAGTTATGTGCTCATCAAGATGTCAGTTTTGATGTTTTAGGCAAAACACTAGAACTCCAATCTCCAAACCTTGCCTCCTGATGGGGTTCATCAGAATCTCCTGGCCTGTGAGTAAATAATGCAAATCCCAGCCCCCAAAGCCTGATATAGAATTTCTGAGATGGACGTAGGAGTTTCCACTTTTCAAACACTGAAAACACAAACATCCACATATGCATGTATTGTAAGCAGCATTTTCTTTAAATTGTAACTTTTTTTATGTATGTTTGTGAAACAGCATCTAAATGGAGTCAGTCCCGCATGCTCATGCCCTGTGCTTGTTGCTTACACAGACAATCACCTCACCAGGGGCTTCCAAAGCCTCATGCACATGGCCACTATGGTTGGGGGAAACCTGGGTCCAAGCATATTGTGACCAGCATCTCTCCTCCCGGCTTCCTGCTCTAATTGTCCTACAGATTGCTATTCCACCTGGGCTCTTAGTCACCCTGGGCGTCACATCTGAGCTATAATCCTAACATTCAGACTTCACAAGTAAATAAACTAGCCTCACCCAGGAGCTCATGTCATCCTTCTAGACGTCCCAGTGATTCTGAGCATGCAGCTTGCCTTTCCTGTTTGTTCTTTCTCTTTTATCAAAGCATCTTGATGTGTTGAAGAGATGCTACGTCGGTTTCATTTTAGCAATTTGTTCATCTCATCCAGCTATCTGAAGCATCTGTCAAGTATAAGGCGAAGATGGTTTCACAAGGGCGACTGTCATCTCTTGTGATCTTACTTCTAACTGTCCCCCTGAGCTTGCTTGATAAATACTGTTGTTCTGAGATGCAAAATCACCTTGATGTGTTTTTTTTTAAATCCACCAAATAGCTCATAGCCATTCTCAAAAAATAAAATAAAATAAAAAAAGAAAAGGATATTTTATTTATTTGAAGTTTTTATTAATTGACTAAATCCTAGGCTCATGGGATTTCAGTGTTGGTATCTCTAAATTCAGTCCTTAAAGGGACAAAGAAACATCCAAGTAATTACTAAAGCATCAACTCAAATGGGATTGCCCTAAGTTGCTTTAATGGCTGTGACTCAGATGTGTCGGGCTGCTTGGCCTCGTAGTCATGGAATCTTCTGTCTTGTGGGGCAGAAGTTTTCAGCTAAACAAATTAAAAAGTCAGTAGGCTGGCCTTAGAAGGATCTAAACTAAAAGGAAGTTTTCTGATTTGTGCATACACTTGTTACCTAATACCTGTTTAACAAAATTTCATTTCTTACCTGCAGCATCAAAGTCCACCAGAATCAGAAAATATTCAAATGTCCATGTTCCATGGTGAAGACTCTTCTACCCGTGTGTGCTAAGTCACTTCCGTCATGTCTGACTCTTTCTGACCCCATGGACTGTACCCTGCCAGGATCCTCTGTCCATGGGATTCTCCAGGAAAGATTATTGGAGTGGGTTGCCATTCCCTCTTCCAGGGGATCTTTCCAACCCAGAGCTCCAAGCCATGTCCTCTTATATCTTCTGCTTTGGCAGGCAGATTCTTTACCAATAGCACCACCTAGGAAGCCCCACTCCTCTGCCCAGGAGTCCCCAAAGTGTGAGAACCATTAACTATAAGTACATCACTGCCCGAATATTGGAAACTGGGAGGTTGATACTTATTTTAGAAATCCTTTCACTCAAAGGTAACTCAGAAGGAGGAAGGGAGCTTACCTAAGGAGGGGGAGCCGACCCCTCACCTATGTTCTAATCGGAAGCTTGTATGCCAGGCATTGTTCTAAACAATGTGCATTAACCCACTTGCTCTTATAATAACACTGTGTTATATAACAACATTGTTGAGTATAAAGTTTCCCCCACTTTAGGGAATAGGAAACTGATGTACTGGGAAACTGACCTTACTCACACAGCAGGTAAATTAAGAAGTCAGATGGTTAGACTCAGGGGCCCACGTTTGACTGTCCACTCATATCTGAACAAAGAATTCAATGATCAAAACTATACAAAAACTACTATACTAAATATGTGCTTCCCTACTGGCTCAGCAGTAAGGAATCTGCTAGTGAGGAATCAGTAAGGATATATAGCTTTGATCCCTGGGTCAGGAAGATACCCTGGAGAAGGAAACAGCAACCTACTCTAGTAATCTTGCCTGAGAAATTCCAAGGACAGAGGAGCCTGGCAGGCTACAGTCCCTGGGATTACAAGAGTCAGACATGACATAGCAACTAAACCACCACCACCACTATATTAAAAGAGGACAGAAGTGAAACCCTCAGGCTAGAAATTTGAGAGAAAGCCCCAAGATGACATGTAGTATGCACAGGCCCTTGCAAACATACACACATGTAAAGGTGGAAGTGAGGTTGCTAAGAGGGAAATAAAACACTCCAAGAAGATCCAAAGATAAATATCAGCACTTTACATAATATTCAGCATTGCCTGAGCATGTCTAGTACAATGGTGGGGCTCTAGATGCCTAAAGGGAAGGGATTTGCCTGCAGGACATAAACACCTTCTGGAAAAGAGCTCGTGCTAATGGAACGCAAAGGCAAGAAGGCAGGGCTGACTTGATCCCTGGGCCTGAGACATCAGTGGACTCCAGTCAGTCCAAGTGTAGCATCGTATCTGTTTTCACTAAAAGCTCTGTGACATAATCAGCCAGCATGTAGGCTGTCCTGCTTCAACAACCCTCTGATGGCACACACCGTGTAAGGACCATGGGGGAAAGAAGCTTCTCTGTACTTCACAAAGCCCTTTGCATGAAAACGACTGCAAAGTTGTAGGAGTGCCAGTGTGCCAAGGGTCTGTGGACTAAAGGACCCATGGCACAGGTGTTGGTACCCAGGAGAGTCACCTGTGCCCAAGGGAAGAAGCAGACTGCTGGAGACAGCAGAGAGCAAGCAGTGTCTGACAGGTATTTCTGAGAACATCACCATTCACTCAGAAATACCTGGAGGACATTTAGCAGGGGACTAGGAGACAGGGACATTGACCAGGGGACTCAGCTGGTAAAGAATCCACCTGCAATGCAGAAAACCCTGGTTTGATTCCTGGGTTGGGAAGATGTCCTAGAAAAGGGCTAGGCTACCTACTCCAGTATTCTTGGGCTTCCCTGGTGGCTCAGGTGGTAAAGAATCTGCCTACAATGCAGGAGACCTGGGTTTGATTCCGGGGTTGGGAAAATCCCCTGGAGGAAGGCATGGCAACCCACTCCAGTATTCTTGTCTGGAGAATCCACATGCACAGAGGAGCCTGGTGGGCTACAGTCCTTGGGGGTTACAAAGAGTCAGACACGACTGAGCAACTAAGCACAGCACAGCACAGGAGACAAGAACACCAGGAACCCTCATCTGTGGCAGGAGTGGGTAGTGATAGCAGAATATAGGGCTTTACTACTGTAATGGGTTGAATCCTCTGTTTTCCCTCACATTTGTATGTTGACGTCCTAACACCCCAGGGCCTCAGAATGTGATCCTATCTGGAACTAGGGCAGATGCAGACATAATTAGTTAAGTTGACATTATACCAGAGTAAGGTGGGCTCTAATCGAAAATGACTGCTGTCCTCATAAAAGGGGTACATTTGGACACAAACATGCACAAAACCGGGAGAACTCCAGAGACACCAAAGTGTCATGTCTACAAACCAAAGAATGCCAAAGATTGCATTTACTAGGGGAGAAGCACTCTTCCTCTCAGTCACAGAAGGAATCAGTCTAGCCAACATCTGATCTTGGGCTTACAGACTCCAGAAATGTGAGATAATACATTTCTGTTGGGTAAGCTGCTCAGTCTTGGGGCCCGTGTTATAGCAATGCTAGGAAATTAACCCAACTGTAGCCTCATGTCGACCCCCAGGTTGCTGTGACCTAGGTCCTCCAACAGCTGTGATTACAAGCCCATTTTGAAATTCGAAGCTCCTTAAACTCATCAGCAGAGCCTGATTGTAAGCAAGTGGCAAGGAGTCAACCAAGTAATTCCTGCCAGGAATAGGAATACAAGTTTCCTGTTTTCACCAGAGTGAGAAGGTCCTGTTGTTTCTTCAGGAGTAATGCCATAATCCAGTTTTAAAGAGCTAGGTCTTTCCTGTTGAGCTGAGGCTTTCCTCTGGGGACGCACATGTTTTTCACAACCAAGGAAGTCCCATTCTTCATTTTCCTGGGACACTGTCAGTGCCCTTTTGTTTGTCCTTCAGTTCAGTTCAGTTCAGTTCAGTTCAGTTCAGTTCAGTCGTGTCTGACTCTTTGCAACCCCATGGATTACAGCATACCAAGCTTCCCTGTCCATCGCCAACTCCAGAAGCCTACTCAAACTCATGTCCATCACATCAGTGATGCCATCCAACCATCTCATCCTCTGTAATCTCCTTCTCCTACTGCCTTCAATCTCTCCCAGCATCAGGGTCTTTTCCAATGAGTCAGTTCTTCCCATCAGGTGGCCAAAGTATTGGAGTTTCAGCTTCAACATCAGTCCTTCCAATGAGTATTCAGGACTGATCTCCTTTAGAATGGACTGGTTGGATCTCCTTGCAGTCCAAGGGACTCTCAAGAGTCTTCTCCAACACCACAGTTCAGAAGCATCAATTCTTCTGCACTCAGCTTTCTTTATAGTCCAACTCTCACATCCATACATGACCACTGGAAAAACCATAGCCTTAACTAGACAGACTTTTGTTGACAAAGTAATGTCTCTGCTTTTTAATATGCTATCTAGGCTGGTCATAGCTTTTCTTCCAACAGGGAAGCATCTTTTAATTTCATGGCTGCAGCCACCATCTGCAGTGATTTTGGAGCCCAAAAAGATAAAGTCTCTCACTATTTCCGTTGTATCCCCATCTCTTTGCTATGAAAAGATGGGACTGGATGCAACATTCTTCGTTTTCTGAATGTTGAGTTTTAAGCCAACTTTTTCACTCACCTCTTTCACTTTCATCAAGAGGTTCTTTAGTTCCTCTTCCCTCTCTGCCATAAGGGTGGTGTCATCTGCATATCCGAAGTCATTGGTATTTCTCCTGGCAATCTTGCTTCCAGCTTGTGCTTCATTCAGCCCAGCGTTTCTCATGATGTACTCTGCATAGAAGTTAAATAAGCAGGGTGACAATATACAGCCTTGACATACTCCTTTCCTAATTTGGAACTGGTCTATTATTCCATGTCTAGTTCTAACTGTTGCTTCTTGACTTGCATACAGATTTCTCACGAGGCAGGTGAGGTGGTCTGGTATTCCCATCTCTTGAAGAATTTACCAGTTTGTTGTGATCCACAAAGTCAAAGGTTTTGGCATAATCAATAAAGCAGAAATAGATGTTTTTCTGGATCACTTGCTTTTTTGATGATCCAGCGTATGTTGGCAATTTGATCTCTGGTTCCTCTGCATTTTCTAAATCCAGCTTGAACATCTGGAAAGTTCACTGTTCACATACTGCTGAAGCCTGGAGAATTATGAGAGTTATTTTGCTAGCGTGGGAAATAAGTGCATCGTGCGGTAGTTCGAATATTCTTTGGCATTGCCTCTCTTTGGGATTGGAATGAAAACTGACCTTTTCCAGTCCTGTGGCCACTGCTGAGTTTTCGAAATTTGCTGATATACTGAGTGCAGCACTCTCACTGCATCATATTTTAGGATTTGAAATAGCTCCACTGGAATCCCATCACCTCCACTAGCTTTGTTCATAGTGATGCTTTCTAAGGCCTATCTGACTTCACACTCCAGGATGTCTGGCTCTCGGTGAGTAATCACACAATTGTGGTTATCTGGGACATGAACATATTTTTTGTATAGCTCTGTGTATTCTTGCCACCTCTTCTTATTATCTTCTGCTTCTGTTAGGTCCATACCATTTCTGTCCTTTATTGGGCCCATCTTTGTATGAAATGTTCCCTTGGTATCTCAAATTTTCTTGAACATATCTCTAGTCTTTCCCATTCTATGGTTTTCCTCTATTTCTTTACACTGATCACTGAGGAAGGCTTCTTATCTCTCCTTGCTGTCTTTGGAACTCTGCATTCAAACGGATGTATCTTTCCTTTTCTCCTTTGCCTTTAGCTTCTCTTCTTTTCTTGGCTATTTGTAAGGCTGCTTCAAACAACCATCTTGCCTTTTTGCAGTTCTTTTTCTTGGGAATGGTCTTGATCCCTATCCCTTGTACAATGTCACAAACCTCTATCCATAGTTCTTCAGGCACTCTGTCTATCAGATCTAATCCTTTGAATCTATTTGTCACTTCCATTGTATAATTGTAAGGGATTTATTTGTCCTTCTTCCCACTTGAATAGTAAACTTCTCAGTCACATATTCTTTATAAGCGCATTACATGATAGGCACTCAAAAGTATGTATTATTGAGGATGTTGATGAGATGATGGGAGTAGTCAAGACAAGGACAGAAATCAGCCGCTTCTTCAGTTATCTACACTTCGCTGTAGGGTTGGGTAGAACACTGATGTCACCCCTAGAAAGTGCTTCTGTCTCCTTTTCCAACTCCTAAATTTATTCATAAAATTTATACTCAGAGATTGGCATGGCATTATTTGGAATGAGACATTTAAAATATCTGGCATCACATAAAAATATAAACATCTTTAAATTAGTCCCTGGAAGACTTGCTGGCCCTAAAACATTAGTTTGAACTAACTTTTTGATATACAAGAAAATCGAGCAATCCTATCTCTTACAACATAACATTTACTTTACTAGCATTCTGCTGCTGCTGCTGCTGCTGCTGCTGCTGAGTCGCTTCAGTCGTGTCCGACTCTGTGCGACCCCATAGACGGCAGCCCACCAGGCTCCCCAGTCCCTGGGATTCTCCAGGCAAGAACACTGGAGTGTCCTAGGAAATGTTATTCCAATTTTCAAAAATTATATAACCAAGAATTTATTTGGTGTCTTTTGTATGCCAAGCAGTGTGTAATGGAGAATAAAGAAACTCAATACATGGTTTCCGCTCAAAAGGAGCTTTCTTGGTAAGCAGGGCAAGAGCTCAATAAGAGAAGCCATAACGGTGGCAGAAGGTGAGGTGTTGAATTTTTCAGGACTAAGAGCTCAAAGGAAGCTTGCAGTCCTCGGAGACAGAGAACCTAAAGCAACCTTACAAAGTCAGTCTTGCCTTGGCTGGGGATTCAGCTTGGCTCAGACAATTCCTTTCACCTCTGGGTTTCTAGTTCTGCAAAGGAAAAATGTCATTGATCCGCCAAGGCACACTCATGAGAAATGCACACAAAAAAATCTTTAAAACATGTGCATTTATTGGTGGTCAGCAAATGCTAAGTAAATTGTGACCGAACTTTTACTGACCAAGTGGTCATCCGTTGGTCATCTGTTGATCATCGTTTGCCTACGCCTGCTCAGGCTGTTGTAACAAATACTGTAGACTGGGGGTGCTTAGACAACCTGCATTTCTCACACTTCTGGAGGCTGAAAAGCCCATCAGAGTGCTGGCAGATCCAGGGTCTGGTGGCATCCTCTTCTTGCTTTGCAGATGGCCATCTTCCTACTGTATCCTCACTTGGTGGAGAGAGAAAGATCGTCTCTCTTACACTCTTCTTATAAGACACTAATCCCACTTATGAGGGTGCCACCCTCATCATCTCATCATCTCCCAAAAGTACCACCTCTTAATACCATCACATCAGAAGTCAGGGTATCAACATAATGAATTTTAGAGAGACACATAGTTTTAATCCATAGCAGCATTTATTTCCCTGGTGTTGTTACAATGCACACCCTATCTTTCAGAAACCAATTCTTGTCCACTCTTGGACTAAGAACATTGGCTGAGATGGACCCCATTCATTATGGCTTCTGTGTGGGTGCTTGACAGTATTCTCTCTAGGGTCTTCCAGGCCTTGGGCACAAGTTTGTCTGTTTGGAACCAAAACTTTCTTTTGGAAGATGCAGTGCCATACAGCAGGTATTTACATGCTCTCTTCATCCACAGATCAAGTTATAATGCAGTATTGAACTCCTGGTAAAGTATGAATAAAGGAAATGATAGCAAAAATGAGATTAATTTAGTGATATCAAAACTATTATACTGATGATTTGGGAGGGTTTAAAGGGCCTCCCTGGTGGCTCAGATGGTGAAGAATCCACCTGCAATGCAGGAGACCTGGGTTTGATCCCTGGGTCAGGAAGATCCCCTGGAGGAGGAAATGGTAACCCACTCCAATATTCTTGACTGGAGAATTTCATGGACAGAGGAACCTGGTATGCTGTAGTCCTTGGGGCTGCAAAGAGTCAGACACTTTGAAGAAGCATTTTCTAAAAACTTTGAAAGTGCACTTTACAGACAGATTTGTAAAGATTTTAGGTCCAACAATGGTAAATCACAGGGTTATTTCGGCTCATTTAGAAGGTCAATGAAAACTCTCAGTAGATGCTTTTGAACTGTGGTGTTGGAGAAGACTGTTAAGAGTCCCTTGGACTTCCAGGAGATCCAACCAGTCCATTCTGAAGGAGATCAGCCCTGGGTGTTCTTTGGAAGGAATGATGCTAAAGCTGAAACTCCAGTACTTTGGCCACCTCATGCGAAGAGTTGACTCATTGGAAAAGACTCTGATGCTGGGAGGGATTGGGGGCAGGAGGAAAAGAGGACGACAGAGGATGAGATGGCTGGATGGCATCACCGACTTGATGGACTTGAGTTTGAGTGAACTCCAGGAGATGGTGATGGACAGGGAGGCCTGGCATGCTGCAATTCATGGGGTCGCAAAGAGTTGGACATGACTGAGCAACTGAACTGAACTGAATCGGTAACAACTGTATTCATATTCTACCTATTGAAATCTCTGGAAGCTCTCTCTATACCAACTTACAAATTAATGAAATATTCTGAAGAATGTGTCATCTCATTATATCTTATAATGCTGTTAAATATAATTAAAATAAAATCTGTCCAAACTGTATTAAAAACTGCAAGTGTCAATATTTCAGTAAAATATTGTACAATTTTCTCAAATCCCAGAAATCCATCCCATCTAAATTTATCTTCCTTGGCTATATGGTATCTTTCCTATACGTAAGCAAATAAAAACGGTATCAACAATACTATGATGACGCCTATGTCAATATGTTATTAGAGGACACCAGCCATCATTCTACCCTTCCAGGCTTATTAAAATGAAATTCAATTAATTAAAGAAAGCGGATGAAAAAATGTTTCTTTTCAAAACTTAAATTATATATTTTACAATCAGGGCTAAAAAATTATATTGTATATTTGAATACTGTTGCTATGTAGAAAGCATTGCTATTTCTTGATAATAAAGAAAGAGGCCAATATTATGTCCGGGTTTGGAAAAAAAAATAGATTCTGATCACAATGTCAACTTGAAGTAGATGATCACAGGGAGCCTCACATTTCTAGCACGTGAATTGCTAGACTTCCCCCCACACACACACTGTGAAAGCCCTTGGGACTGGGGCCATTTTTAAAGGCTCTGGAGTGACCAGAACATTAGCTAATTTCAGAGAGTACGAAATGAAACACTATCTATGAATTCCAATAAGCATTGTCTCCGAAGATGACTTCTCAGAACTGCGGAACTCTTTATGGAGATTTTAGCTGGGACGATGGTGCTTGTAAGTAATCTCGCCCCAAAGCAGTTCATTTTCAAGAATACACTTACATCACTAATTGTTCTCACTCAGAAAGCTACTTAGAGCTCCCAGACCCTCCAGCCCCTCCCCTCTCCTCCCTTGCCTCCCAGTGTCCATCTTGTCTTTTAATGAAAACGCTCGGAGGCAGCGCTAAAAGGCAGCCCTGCCCGCCCATCTTCTGAAAGGGGATATGGAACTGCAGATGGGGCTCTCTCTTAGTGAGAAACAAGGTTGACTTAAGACTTCGCGGTGAATCTCTGCGAGTGTAGACAGAGCATCTTAAAACAAGGTGACCAATCGTAATTCAATACAGATATCATGACAGCGGTCCTTCAGCTCGGAAGCAGAATTGTAAACCATTTTTCTTCCCTTACTGATTTTTCTCTGACTCTTTTTTAAAATTTATTTATTTAGTTTTGGCTGTACCGGGTCTTCATTGCTGTGCAGCTTTTCTCTAGCTGCAGTGAGCAGGGGGCTACTCTCTGGCTGTGGTGGGAGGGCTTCTCATCCAGGTGATGTCTCTTGTTGCGGACCACAGGCTCTAGGAAGTATGGGCCGCAGTAGCTGTGGCACGTGGGCTCAGAAGTTGCAGTTCCCAGACTCTGGAGCACAGGCTGGGTAGTTATGAGGCATGGGCTTAGTTGCTTCATGGCACGTGGGATCTTCCCAGACCAGAGATCAAACTGTGACTCCTGCACCAGCCGGTGGCTTCTTTACCACTGAGCCACCAGAGAGCCCATGAACGACTATTCTTTAAAAAAAAAAAAGTACTAAAGGGAAAAATTGAATTGTCTGAATAAACTCTCCAGGAAGAAAAAAAGAAAAAAAAAAACTTTAAACCAAATTAAAATGCTTTACCCCAAAGAAAGAACAAAGAACAGCCTCTTATATTGGAGAATTTTTATGCTCTTAGAGATCTCTAAAGTTAAAAATTCCCAAAGATGATTGGATTTTGGCCACCTTAATTTTGATGAGAAAGGGAAGAAAAACTGCTTGGAGTGGCCAATAAAATGTGTTTGGGGAGTAGTCGCCCTTCAAAGGCTGTCTTAAGTACTTATTAATAATATTACAGACTTTCAACACTTTGAACTTCTTTGTATTTAAAGGGGGAAAATGGTAGATTGGGTGGAAACTAAAACCAAATTTTTTTTTTAAATTTTCTTACTGAGAAAAGTGGGGGGGAAGTATCATGGAAAGATATCAAACTGGTGAAAACTGAGTATTAATTCCTTTTTTTGTTGTTTTGAGTTGAATACCAATGTGTTACTCATCCTCTTGGGGTTCAGAGCTCAGTCTGGGAAATTAAACTGCTTTAAAGATGCTGTGCTCACCATGCAGGAATTGCATGCATTCTAGCAGTGAGTCTCCACAAAGAGATGTGTGAATGAACTGTACCCTAAATCAGAGGGCACCAGACTGGAACACACTGATGTGAACACACACAGACATCCACACACAGATATCCGCACAGATGCACACACATACACACAAATAAATTTAGATAATGCTATTAGCTATATCTTGCTTAGAAATGTCCACTCTCCATCAGCCAATCACAACTGAAAGAAAGATTGGTCAAGAATCATCAGAAAAATGAATGTTTATTGATTAAAGCAGTCTATGTTCAGTTCTGAGACTCCAAGAGACAGTCCCTGTCCCCAGGCCTTACCAGTCAGCAGGGGAAAAATGACGTGAAGCCTCAGGGATGTCCCCAAGGACACTCCTGCCCATCACTAACTGCAAGACAAGTACCTGCTCTGGGAATTTGAAGGAGAAGACAGTGCAAGTAGCTGGGTTAGGCAGGATTATTCTAAGGAGGTATTCTTAGTAAAACTTTGTTTTGATGTAATTGCAAATTTACAGAAAAATGACAAAAACAGCGCAAAAGACTCCTGTGTACCGTCCCTAGATTTCCCAACTCTCAACGTTTTATCATTTTTGTTCTGTCATTTTCTATCTTGAGAATCACATAAATTGCAGCTGAGATGCCTCTTTATCAAATATTTCAGTGTGCATTTCCTAAGAAGAGAGATATCCTCTTACATAAGTTCGATGCAATTAGCAAAGTCAGGAAATGATCATTGATATGATGCTAGTATCTAACTTTGGAGAGGAATTTTTAACTGTCCCCTTTTGCACAGTTTTGCTGGGTACATGAGCTTCTGTGCCTTGAAAAGAGTGCAAGGGAAGACCCTCATTCTCAGACAGGTCTTGAGGGGCTTCCCAAAAGGCAGAAAGCAGACTCTAGACCTCCAGCCTAAGGAGTCTCAAAAGAGATGGCATTCAACTTTCTGTTTCCTTCTCAAAGAAAGAACGACTCTCTTCAACTCGTCCTTTAAGCAGACTCTATTTCTTAAAATTCCCTCTGACGGCAAAAGTTTAAGCTGCTGCCAGAGAAGTTGTCTAGCAGTTTTTTCCCGTCCCCCTGCCCCTCCCAGCCAGCTTCCTCCCCCTCCCTGTCTGCCCCCTGTCTGACACAGAAGCCACATCAGACACCAGGAGAAGACGCAGACTCATAGCCTGTCAACACATCCCTGGCTGCCTGACTCTCAGCAGGGTAGTTGCAGGGGGTCAGGAGCAGACAGGACGCTTCCAACAGGGGAAAATCCACCACTGTTTGCATCCAGGGAGGGCACAACGCCTTCCTCTTGGTGGCCAGGTGAGGGGAATTAGACCTGAGCCCCCGGTAAGAATAATAAGTGCCCTCCTGATTGACAAGCATCACCCCCCCTCCTTAATTTGGGTTTTGCCACTGGAAGGCTCAGAATACCTGGCAACATAGATCTTCAGCTGTTAATCTGGGATTTTCATTTTCAAAGGACTTTTGAGCCTTTATATGCAGATGTTGAAATCATTTCAACATGCTTTCCCCTAACAGAGTTCAGTGTTATTAAAAAAAAAAAAAAACACATCACTTCCAGCAGGTTTTTCATGCTTAGGAACAGACACATTTTGGAACTTGGCTCCAGGGGATGGCCTGTTTAACCAAGTACAATCATGTGATTTTTCTATGACACTTCTGATTCTTCCAGAAATATGAACGGATGAACACTATAATGACCAATTCCTGGAACATGCACTTTTCCAGAACTTTCCCACTGCCTAATAAAGTTTACTTCCATTAACAAAAGGCATAACATTTAGCATTTTCCGGCTTTAAAAAAAAAGAGAGAAAACAGAATAAAGAATCCACAAAATGGAGGAAGCAAGGGACATTAAGACATTTTAATGATGGTTTTGCTCATGTTTAGTTGAAAATGAGAACTGACAGCTAGCTACTTCAGTGAAGCCTGTGCCGCAGACCAACAGACTGACAATTGTTAAAATGTGAGATCTTGGGCCCCACCCCAGACTTGCCTGCCCAACCAGAATTTGGATTTTAGCATGGTGCCTGAGTGATGTACAAGCATCACAGTTTGAGAAGCAGCACGATACACAGGTGTGCCACTCCCAACAAGGATGGATAGTAGGTTAGAAAAACAATTCTTGCAGAGTTATCAAATCACAAAGTGGGTTAGTAGAAGAGGCAGGAGCACGTGCTCTCTGAAGGGCTCAACAGCTAATATCTCACTTGATTTTTCCAAAGTGGAGCGGCCAAAATTAGCAAATAAAAATTTAGGACACAGTTAAATTTTAGACCAATATTACATAATTTTTGTGTGTCTTATATTTGGACATGCTTATAATAACAAACAATTTATTTAACTGAACTCCAAATTTAACTGAGCCTCCTATACTTTGTCTGGCAACCTTATTACAGAGTCTCTTGATTAAAAAAAAAAAAAGTGTATAATATTGCTATATGGCTTGTTTGTAAACCGGGCCAATTGTGCTAAAGCTCCACAAGGAGATGGATTTGTCAATGAAAGTGAAAGTGAAAGTCACTCAGTTGTGTCCGACTCTTGCAACCCCATGGAATAGTCCATGGAATTCTCCAGGCCAGAATCCTGGGAGTGGGTAGCCTTTCCCTTCTCCAGAGGATCTTCCCAACCCAAGGATCAAACCCAGGTCTCCTGCATTGCAGGCAGATTCTTTACCAGTTGAGCCACCAAATCCTGGCAATTTCCAAAATCCTTCAGAGTATTTTTATTTGCCTAAATACACTCAAAAATTTTGAAAGAAATAACGTCTAAAATCGTAATAACCTAAATAATAGCTTTTTTCCAAGAATATGGAAATTGCTGATTCTAACATTGTTGCTTTTGAATTAATTATTCTCATTGGAACCAAAGAGGATAGACTAATCCAATCTCCTTGTCAAAGTCTGACATCCTCACTCCCTCATTCTGGTTTAAAGACGGCCACCAAGTCAGCCTCAAGAGTTGACATCTCTTCTTAGCCTGGCATAGCTTATAGTTTGTTTGCTGGTTCAGAACTGCAGGTTCTGTTCCTGGAAATGAGCATGGTTGGAGGTTCTCTGGCCTCAACACTGTACAGCGGGGTAAACCAGCATTTATGCCTGTCTGACTCACTCCTAACTGCTTATCAGAAACAAAGTCCACACAGAATTGCCTCAAGTAATTTCTTCTGCTGTTTTTCCACAGTTAATTCTTTGCATCAGCTGGAAATAAAAAGAAGAAACATCTTAACCCAAGTAGAGCCAAGGGTTATTCTCCTTTGCCTACGTTTTCTGAAAAATAATTTTTAAAGGCAAAAGATTCCTTCTGAATGAAGATCTGCCTAGTAGACTTTGATGAATCTCACTAATAAAACAATAAGCTTTTCCCTCTTAGTGATTTGTATTTCGTTTTTTCTCTCCTTATCTTTCTTTTTTCCTTCCTTTCTTCCTTTCTGCGTTCCTTCCCTTTCTTGCTTCCATGCTTTCTCTTTCTCTTTCTATTTTTTAAACCTTCTCTCCTTCCTTGCTTTCTTTGTATCTAAAATTCATCCATTTCTCGCACATGCCAGAGCTCATCTGTTTGGTCTCACTGGAACCCAGGCTGTTAAGTGCTAATTTGGAAGAATCCTACTTCCTGTGACATGAAGGGTGCTTACAACCAGAGGAAACATTTGTAAATGTGCTGGGGCCAGAGGGAGGCACCTCTCAGCTAAAATGGTAACCCACCCACCCTCTCACACCCAGGATCCCATGCCCGGTTCTACCCTCACTCTAGGTTTCCCTAAGCAGAAGTCGAATGGTTTATAAAATGTATTCAATCTGACATTCTCATAACCTAACAGTTTAGGTCAGCTTCTTCCTAAACAAGAAGGTGACTCTTCGGTTTGTTTGTTTTGTGTGCTAAACACAAAGCAATTAACCCTGTGTTTGTATTTATGATCATCTAGGCATTCCATTTCTGAAACATAATACCTTATTTTAATGTATTCACCAAACATTTAGATGGCACTCGCTGTGTTCCAGGCACAGGCGGATGACTGACTGTGGATTCATTTAATAGTATAATAACCCCATCAGGTGGGTACTATCATTATTCCGTTTTACTGATGTGTAGAGGGATGAAGCAGGGTGCCCAAGGCCATCAGTCCAGCAAATGATGGACGTGGATTGAGCCCTGTTTTCACCAAGCTCTGCTCCCTTTCCCCTCGTGACAACAAACTCATTCCAAGCCACCATCAGGTTTTCAGGACCCTTCTATTTCTAACCATTCTCAATTCTCTCAGATAAGCCTGCACCCTATGGCACACCATTACAGCTTCTGATGAGACTTTTGCACAAAGCATTTTATAGTTCATATCATCATGTGAGCATCTGTAACAAGGCAACCTGTCCCCATCACCAAAAATGAACAATAGCAGACTATAACACCCAAAGAGCCATCTTCCAATATTCAAAAGTGCTTTAATTGTTAAGAACAGTACAAGTAAGACACATTAAATCAATAACGTGTAGAAACTATTATACAGTTCAAAAAACGAGCTTTTACCTTTTAGGGACAGAGGAAAACAAACAAACAAAATCTCTAAGTTCTAACGATTTCTCTCAAATGGAAAACACAGATAATAAATGCCCAGGGCCAATGACTGGAGTAAAATGCACATAACATTCGTAGAAAAGGAAAGAATTCAAGCATGTGTTCAAAGAGCAATAAAATAAAATTGAGAAAAAAAAATGTAAAAGAAGAGAAAGCCACAAAAATGTCTTTCTTTCGATGTTTATTTTTGTGTTAAGTAACACAGTGATAATACCATCAACGGATTGTGATTGGCTGAACATAACACAGTATTTTAAAGCAGAAAAAGAAAACCTTGAAAGACCCAGCCTTTAGTTCCCATGAAATGTTCTAAAATCACTGGAACAAGTGGACTGCTGGTTTTCTGTCTATTGCAACAACAGAAATAAAACCTGGCAGGGAACAAAATGGTTCCCCACTTCCAGCACCTACTCATCTTTTTCTCCCCCGAGCTGTTATTGAGATCAAGTTTAAGAAGACACCCCTTTTAAATCTCCTGGAAGTCTCTGAAAAATAAAAATAGGCAGAAAAGGATGATTATGGAGGGTTGTGGGTGGGAAAATCATGTACCCAATTTGTTCCTGAAGTTTTGAGAGAAAGCAAGATGGTTATAATAACATATTTTGGCTGATTCATCTAAAAAGAGCGTGCCCAGCGTCAAGTGCTGAGTAGCTGAGCTGGTGGTGACAGTCGAGTTAGCATTCCTGAAGCCAGATGTTCTGGGTCAGTGTCAGCTCTGGGCTCACTGATGCACTGTGTGTTCTTAGGATGATGGTTTAGAAGGTTGTTTTTTGTTTTTATTTTTGTGTGTTTTGCAGAGTGGCAGAAAAGGGAGAAAGTTGCAGGGAACAGTGTGGAAAACTCCAGACTGTCTTAACAGTTTGGTCAATTGAATCATCAAAAGAATTGAGTTTTTCAGAGAAAAAGAGATTTTTCCTACAATACTGAGCAAACCTTGTCTGTTTCTGATCACCAGATGAGTGGCACACGGTTATAAAATATCTCCAAGTTAATTTCATCTATGCTAAGATTTAATAAGAGCGGTTTTATTTTAGACCACTATCAGCCGTGGAAAGCTTCCTTCTCAGTACAGCTGTGTGATACTTAAAAAGACATCCACAAATTATGACCTCATCAGTCCATCCTAAAAGAAATCAACCCTGAACATTCATTGGAAGGACTGATGCTTAAGGTGAAGCTCCAATACTTTGGCCACCTGATGCGAAGAGCTGACTCACTGGAAAAGACCCTGATGCTGGGAAAGATTGAGAGGAGAAGAAGACGATGGCAGAAGATAAGATTATTAAATGGCATCACCAACTCAATGGGCAATAATTTGAGCAAACTCTGCAAGCGGGAGACAGAGGAGCCTGGCAAGCTACAGTTCATGGTGATGCAGAGTCAGACACGACTTAGTGACTGAATGACAGTGACAACATAGGAAGAAAAATTAGACAACCGCTCACAACGGCTGCCTTCCCAGAAGCCAGAGATGCAGTGGAGAATTCCCACAGCTCTGACATGGCCTGAGCTGCACCCCAGGGATAGTTGCAGGCGGGAGATTGATGCAATGGGGAGGTCCCCCACCCAGCCCCAAACCTACTGCCACCTCTAGTTCTCTGTGATTTCCATAATCGAAGACAACAGCTTTTCATTTCACAATTATTGATAGCAATCACAAAACTAACACCCGTGAGAAAGGTTATACTACCACCAGCAATCCCACACTGGTTTCAGAGATCCATTATTTCATTAGGGGTTGCAAAGTGGTGGTATGCTGACTCCTAATTGTTTCTTTATTTATTAACTGGAATTCTTCTAAGGAAAGAAGAACTTGGCCTCCTCAGCTATTTCATTATTTCGAGGTACAGCCCTGTATGAAAAGGGAAGTTAAATATTTGAATGTGTCCCTTTATTTGTTAGTTTTCTAAATAATGAGTTGGTTCCCTAGTATCCTACAAAGGGAGCACATACACTTTTTAAATATTGTTATGAATGCAAGGGTTTTAACAGATCATCTGTGTTTCAATTCTTTGCAATACTGTTATTTTTTCTATCCATCTTTGGACATGGTTGTTTTATCTTTGGGTAGTAGGAGCCTTTGACTGTTGACTTCTGTATATTTTGAATTTTCTTCCCAGCCCAGTGGTCTTTAGCAGCTTCCTTGCTTCCGGGTATGGCAAGATGTCACAGACTCATCTGGAACATTTCCCACCTCAACCTGGATGCAACCAGTATTTCCAAGGCACCCTGGTTCTTCTCAGTGAGAAAGGTGTTTGGAAACTACAGTATGGATACTAAGAGCTCCTTGCTTCTGTATCAGCTATTGGTTCTAAACCTTTCAGTGGGCACAGTCAGGAAATAATTTTAGAAGAAATAGTTCAGAATTCATACCAATATTTCCAACTCAAGTTTTGGGTTATAGGTATTTATGTAATTTTGCTGGATTTTTCTATCTGTTTTTTTCTCTTATGTTAACAAAATCTGCCTGCAATGCAGGAAATGGAGGACACTCGGGGGTTCAGTCCCTAGGTAGGGAAGATCCTCTGGAGTAGGAATGGTGACTCTTTTCAGTATTCCTGCCTGGAAAAATCCCATGGCCAGAGGAACCTGGCAGGCTAAGTCCATGCGGTTGCAAAGAGTCAGACAAGACTGAGCAAGTGAACACTGAGCACTGATGTAAAAAAAAAAAAAATCCTTGGTTTTTTTATGACATTAGTATAATATTATGTGTTTTGTCCTAATTTAGGGCTTCCCTTGTGGTTCAGCTGGTAAAGAATCCACCCGCAACGCGGGAGACCTCGGTTCGATCCCTGGGATGGGACGATCCCCTAGAGGAGAGAAAGGCTACCCACTCCAGTATTCTGGCCTGGAGAATTCTATGGACTCTCCAGGGGGTCCGTGGGATCGCAGAGAGTGGGACACAGCTGAGTGACTTTCACTTTCAACTTCCATGTGAAAGTTTCAGAAAAAAGTTTCAGAATAACCTTATCAAAATATTACTAACAACATAGTAATTTAGTTAATGAAAGGAGTTAAAGATTTCATTGTAGCTCTTTTGCTTTAGGATATATCCTACTGCAGACATGCAGCCAAATAAATGAAGGTTAAAATTATTTGATATAATTCCTTTCTATAGGGTTAATCGGAGAAGGAAATGACAACCCACTCCAGTACTCTTGCCTGGAAAATCCCATGGATGGAGGAGCCCAGTAGGCTACAGTCCATGGGGCCGCAAAGAGTCAGACACGACTGAGCGACTTCACTCACTCACTCATTCATAGGGTTAATGCCCAGGTTGGTGTACTTAGTTTTGCTTTTGAATTCAGGGATTGCTTTCTTTACATTTTGTTTTATGATTTTGTAAAATATTTTTGTGTTTGAAATGTACTAAACAAGGTACATTGAGAAAACTCTGGCTTCCAAAGCTGTTGTTTCCAATCTGTTTCCCCCTTCTCCTGTAATTAACCATTTTTAAAAATTATTGTTTCTTGTCCTGTGGTTTTTTATGTGTGAAATATTAAATCCTCCTTTATCTTAGAGAAAATGTAGTATATCATATATTCTGATCTTCACCTTGGTTTTTGCACTAAGTGCTATTTCCTGGAGATCACTCCACAGGAACGTATACATTCGGCTTTTCTTTCTGTTGTTGTTGTTTAATGGCTAAGTTCTGTCCGACTCTTTGGTGACCCCATGGACTGTAGCCTGCCAGGCTCCTCTGTCCATGATATACCCCCAGGCAAGAATACTGGGAAAGAATACCATTTCCTTCTCCAGGGCTTATCTCTGTCAGCAGCTATATAATACTTTACCGTGTGGCAATCGCGTTGTTTATTCAACTTGTGCCCTCCTGATGAACATTTAAGTTATTGCCAGTCTTTTACTGTGATTCACGGCACATGAATAGACTTTTGTGTTCTTTCTTTCTTTTTTTTCTTTTTACTTTACTAGTTTCTCATTGGGACAGATTCCTAGAGGATGGATTGTTTGTTAAAAGATACAGAGAGATAATATTGCTAAGTTCTCCCCGGGGGGCCACGCCATTAGCATTTCCACCAACAATGCATAAGAAGATCTGTTTCTTCACATCCTCTACAACATAAAGTATTTCAGACTTCAAAAACAATTGGAATATCTACCAAGAAAGAGTTTTATCAGTACTTGAGGGTCACCTGAGTGAAAATCTGTAAGGCATTTGATTGATATGTCTCCGGCATTTAGATCTACAGTTGACTTGAAAAAAATAGAGAAGTAAAAGAAATGGAAAGAAAACTTGACAGAGGAGAATCTCTTTTGTTTATTGAACAGCAGAACTGATCATGGAAGTAGCTATGCCTGACCCTCATTTTCTTGTAACCTCAACTCTTCAAAGTTAAGCACCATGCCCATTTTAAGATAAGGAAACTAACACAGGGAAGAAGTGGTGTCTTGCTCAAGACAGGGCCGTCCAGCTACTTGGTCTCAAGACAATGTTCTTTTTTTCCTCTTCCTCTAAGACCCAGGGCAAACTCCAGGAGAGAGTGAAGGACAGGGAGGCCTGGAGCGCTGCAGACAAAGAGCAGGACATGACTTAGCAACTGAAGAACAACAACAGTGAGGCCCAGTGGGAGAGTGGGGAAGTAGAGTCAGGCTTGAAGAATCGGAGAAATGTATTCCTAGCTCAGGCCTGTTGTTGAGCCGGGCATGCAGTCTACATGCATCTCTTGACTCTCTGGGTTTCAGCTCCCTCAGTCACAAAATCAAGGGATTAGGAAAGAGGCTGCCAGCTGCCTTCCTGGGCCCTGATCTACATTCATGAGCTTCAGAGAACTCTGCAACTGGAGCTGGCAGACATGGGTGGGAAAAGCCGGGGAAACCCCACTTCCCGCTTCCATCAGTCCAAACCCAGGTCAGAAGAGCCCAAGACACTCCCATTCTGGGTGTTGCCTCCAAAGGCATTCCTGTTGATGGCACTCGGTACCAAGGTTAGGGAGAGGGAGGAGTCTTTAATATTTGCCAATTCCTGTCACAAACAAGGCGTTTTGTAGGTGTTTCTTATTTACCATGGCAATTTATCCTCACTGCACATTGGCTCTTCAGAGAAGAAATAGAGCGATGGAGTCATTTATCCCAAATGGTATAGCCAGCAGCAGAGCAGGGATTATAGTCCTGCTACTTCTCTGTATCTATGGGCTCTACCTTGAAGCAGAAAATAACATTATGCATTTCACAGAAGACAGAATGTACATTGAACGTTATTAACTAAACTCTGCCCCAAACTGGAACCTCTGGGTATGACAGAGAATATTCCAGTTTTCTTTGAATTCTCTACCAGGAAATCTGTCACAGGACAGCCCTACAAGGAAATCAGAAAGCTGCAACAATAGTCTCATCCGTCTAGTCACCAAAGCTGGAAGAAGTTCATTTGTCACAAAGCAGAAGAGGTGTGCCAAGGGGAAATTGACACAATTGATCAATAACAATACAGTGAGGACTGTATTAGGTGACTGACACACGACCTAATTTAAGATGCTCTGCCTGTGTGCTCATGCGCCGAGTCATGTCTGACTCTTCGTGACCCCACGGAATATAACCCACTAGGCTCCTCTGTCCATGGGATTTTCCAGGCAAGAATACTGGAGTGGGTTGCCATTTCCTTCTCCAGGAGATCTTCCTGAACAGGGATAGATCCTGCCTCTCCTGCCTCTCCTGCACCGACAGGCCGATTCTTTACCATGGAGCAACCTGGGGAGATAAGATTACTATTCCCATTTACAGATGAAACAACAAGACTCAGAGATGTGGAATAAGTTTCCCACAATCCTCGCTAGTTGTGGTGAGGCCATGATTCTGTCAAGCTTCTTTGGTATTCCAAAGCCCACTCTAGTTGTCCCAGCTGGAAGTCAATGTTACACACTAAGGGAATCCTTGAGTGTCCCTGTACAGAGGGCAAGACCAAAGAAACCACTGAGTGGCTCTTCACCAGGTGTGATGTCTCAAACACATCACTTAATGACTTTGGAATTCAGTTTATTCCTCTACAAAACAAGTGCGTTGAAGTAGCTGCATTCTAAAACCGATCAGTGCCTTCACATTGCTCTGAGGGCAAGTCCCCCGCGTCCTATTTGCCTTGCCCCTGCCTTCCTGACATGTCGTTCCCACCCATCACACTCTAGCTCTCAGGGACCTCCCTCCCTAAGCACCTCCAGAGGATGACGTCATCCCCACCTTAGCATCACAGGGCACACTGCTCCTGGGCCTGGAGTTCGGTCCTTCTCTCCAAACCATCTCACTGCCTGGGTAAATCCTGTCTGTCCTTCAGGCATCAGCCTCTCCATCTCTTCCTCGGGGAATTCTGCCCTGACCACGAGACCGAGGAAGATGATTCTCCTCTTCACCACGCTCAAGTCCCAGCCTCCCGTTCTCAAGACCACCAGCCAGCCCAGTCCACCTGCTTTCAAAACTCTGTTCTCATCAGGGCCTATCTAGTCAATGAAAACTGTCAGCTTTTAGGAGATGTGCGTCCTCATACTCCTCCACTCCCACCCAATGTGCCAGTATGTAAAAATACTATGGGTCAAATACTGGAATCTAGCAAAACGTCCATCCAAAGGCAATTTTTTAAATCAGTGACTTGGTCTTTAAAAAGAACAAAGCAGGTCTGAATGTGCTAATGTGGAAAGACATCTATTAAATAGGGTTGTGTTTTAAAATACATGTTGCAGAAGAATATGTGTGATGTGATTCCATGTTTTTTAAAATGAAAAATATTTATGCATCTATATGGACAGAAAACACTCCTAGAACAGAAGTGGGACTAGGCAGCGAGGAATTTTTTTTTAAGTACACCTTCTTATACTGTTTGTTTGTTTGTTTGTTTACTATGAATATAAATTTTATAATTAAGTTTTTAAATAAAGAGGAAAAGTCACTCAAGAGTAGCAGGAGTCTTCCAAGTACTGGAGAGGGTACACATCCTAGTTTCCTGCATGGATGGCCTAGATGTCTTTCCTAAAGTGTCCACCCAAAAGGTCCGCTATGTCCTAGACATCTCTTTATCTTTCCCCCCACTTCCTGTAAGACTTGTCAACCTCAAGAACCCAGTTCTTATGCATTCTACTTTCAATTCCAATGCAAACATTTTCCATTCAACTTAAATAAATACAGCAAGCAGTTACAGATCGCCTCCTGTGCAAAGCCTTAGACTAAGCATGTTGGGGAGGAAAAGTGATGACGACAATGACCTTGACTTCCATCCATCCATTCATTCATTCATTCAGTATATACAACAGGTCCTGGGTGAGCAACGCATATAAGACAGACGTGCCCTGTGCTGCTGCTGCTGCTAAGTCACTTCAGTCGTGTCCAACTCTGTGCGACCCCATAGATGGCAGCCCACCAGGCTCCCCCATCCCTGGGATTCTCTAGGCAAGAAAACTGGAGTGGGTTGCCATTTCCTTCCCAATGCGTGAAAGTGAAGTTGCTCAGTCGTGTCCGACCCTCAGCGATCCCATGGACTGCAGCCCACCAGGCTCCTCCATCCATGGGATTTTCCAGGCAAGAGTACTGGAGTGGGGAGCCATTGCCTTCTCTGACATGCCCTATACTGTCTCACATTCTACAAGCCAGTGGTCCTAACCATCCTCCCCAGGCCTCACTCCAGAGTGAAGACGGTCACTCCAGCATTAACCTAAGGGATGGCAGGAAGGATTCCAGGTGCCATGATACCATGGTGGATAGGAGGTATTTGAGGAGCTTCTTCCTCTTCTGGGCACTCTCCCACCCTCCCAGAGTGGAGAATAGTCTTCTCCTGGCTCCTCTGATGTGAATCCTGGTTCCCCGCTGCAATTCCAGAAAGTTCTCCACAGATGGGGAAACCATTCAGACTAGCAGGTGAAAGGAAAATTATTATAGTGTTAGCAACAATAATAACAAGGAAAAATAATAGCCACCTTTTAGTGAGGATATTTTGTGTGCTATACATTTTAACTGATTAATCCCACCTTAGGTATTATCACCCCATTTTCCAGATGAAAAAATAAAGCCTCTGAAACACTAGCTTGAGGTCTTGCAAGTGGTAAATGGGGGTTTCAATCCAGGTGACTGACGTCAGTGGCTGCTTCCCATCCCGTGGAGACAGCATCAAAGCTGTTCACACAAAAGGCAAACATCTCTGACCCCACCTGCTCTGTGTCCCCATCAGCACACAGGCAGAACAAGACCATAAGGACAGAGGTGTTAGCACAGATATCCAAGATGAGTAGATGGAATTACAGTGTGATTCTATGTCTCTTATTATTTGAAACAAAACCATAACTTAGAGAAAAATAAGCTTTGCAAATAAGAGATAACTTTAGCCTTCCAAACCAGGAATTACCCGCTTCTATAACAGACTGCTTGGTTTCATGAAGCACACACATTCGTGAGGCTGGTTAAGCAGTGGGTAGCGAGGTAGTGAGGCTTGATTTAATTTCTCCATGATTCAGACTTGTCCAGACATGTGTCCTCAAACTGTATTTGAGGGCAGTGAGGGTAAATAGTCCCCAGACCAGAAGATGTTCCCTCGGTCACCTCCCACTCGCCCTGTCTGCTGACCTCTGGAGGAAATTCAGCCCTGCAGTTAACATCTGTGGTCCAAGCAGCCGGGCTGGAGTAAAAGGTACTTAACCGTCCAGCTCGTTTTGCAAGGTTAGAAAGAATCAATAGGAGATGTGTTTAATGCGGTATCTTATCAGGTCTCATCGCACTTTTAAAACTGAAATATCCACAGTGGTGTGTATCACCCTAGTCTCACGGTAGAGAATGGGCTTAGTGTGGTCTAAGATAGATATCACGGCTTTATTACATACATGAAAAAAAATAAAAATAAAAACTTGGGAGAGTCCTCCGGAATTTCGCTCTTGGATAGTTTTCTCTCTGATCCCCCCTCCTCCTTCTCTCCCTTTCAAATAAATGTTCATCCTTTCTCTCCCCTCCCCTCCCCTCCTCTCCTTCTCTCCCTTCTTCTTTCTTTGTCCCTTCTTTCATCCTTCCCTTTAATTTCAGCTGGCTGATTATCTCCCGTGGAAGATCGCCAGGGCCTCAGCAAACCGCCAAAGAAGCTGGGTGATTTCCCCTCCAGTTCCCGTGGGCACACATGTCGGCTGTGAAATCCAGACTCGGAAACTCTCTCAAGGTGGGCGGCGCTGGTTGGAACCCATCCGCTTAGCAAAGCAGACATTTCCATAAGCTTCAATGCAGTTATTTTGAAAGAGAAACCTGTCTAGACAGAACATAATTAAACATAGCATCTTGTTCTTTTGTTAAGCAGACCACAAGGTAAAATTCTTTGTTGAGTCTAATACATAATATAGAATACCATTGGAAAATCAGAGATTGGAAGGTCAAAGTTAGAACTTGGGTTTGTGGGGCGGTGGTGGTACTGGTTTCGTAATGAAGCCTGTAGGGGAAACCATCATCTATCACGGAATGGAGTGTCAAAACAGATGAAAGAAACCAAATCTCAGTTCAAGGCTCTATCAGCATTTGCACAAGCAGCCTTAAGGACATTCACCTTGTAAGAACTTGCCTGTAGAATTCTTAGTATTTTGGTTTAGAAGTAACCCTACAATATCATCTGGTCCTCTCCCCCCACAGAGTGACTGCTGACACAGAGCCTCAATCGTCTGGCTTGAAAACTTACTGATAATTGCCATTGTTGAAATTTTCAAACCTAGTGGTTGAACTGGGAATAAAACAACTGTGTTGGTGTGCTGTAGGCTGCTGAAACAAGTACTGTTCAGAGGGGAGCTCATATAACAGAAATGTACTGTCTTGAATTTCTGGAGGCCAGAAATCTGAGGTCAAGGCATCATCTGAGGGCTAAAAAGGAGAATCTCTCCCAGTTTCTGGCAGTTTGGAGCTTTCCTTGCCTTGAAGATGACAAGCCCCCTGTCTCTTCACATTGTTTTCTCTCTGCGTTTTCTGTATGTCCAAATATCTATCTTTTTTTTTCAAAGTTCACCAGTTATATCGAATCAGGGGCTGCCCTAATGACCTCAACCTACCTTGATCATCTGCAAGGACCCTGTGGCCAGGTAAGGTCTAGTAAGTCCTAGAAACCAAGGACTAGGCCTTCAGTGTCCTCTGTAGGGGGAGGGGAGAGGACAGTGCAGCCGATAACAGTAGCCACGTGTTTGCACACCCACATGTTCAACACCTGTTACCCTACTTTGAGCTGAAAATGCTGTGTGCCCTCTTGGATATTCTCACTAAATTCTATTTAATAGTGCCTTAACTACCCTGGAACTGAGGAGCTTGACCACCTGGAGGACGAACCTTCTCCAGGGCACAGGACAAAGGTGAGACCCAGGCCATATGGAAAAAACGGAGATTCCAGCCCATTCAAAACAGATGTCTCTCATCGTGGAACAAGGGTGTGGGTTGTGGCCTAACCATCGTCCTTCCTTTGGAAATTCACCCAAAGCCGGGGGTGAAAGCTGACCCGCCTGAACTCTTGCAGTAAAGCAGTGCTTTGTCTTTCACATAAGCGGTAGAATAGCTCACTATACCATGAAAAGGATAATCTAGAGGTCAGATTGAATCTAGTATAAATTATGACATTAGGTAAAATCCAACATGACGTATCCTGGCATTGGTAATCCTACTAATACGAAGGTCAGTGAAGGCTTCTTTCTCTAATTTTCATCCACAGGTATGTAACATTAAATATGCAAAAAAAAAATGGTATTTTTTTATTGTCTTTAACCTAAGGTCCTCATGATTTAAATATAAATCCCAGTGTCTATGACAAAAACGTAGTGAACATATAAATGTAAAAATATCAAAAGGGCCAAATCCTATGACCACAGAACCAAAAAGTAACGTACGTTTCCCTTCATCTTTCTGCCATCCTGACCACCACTTGGAAAATCGTGCTTCTAAAATAATTCACGGCAATTCTATTTCCAGTTTTTCTAAGGAATATCCACACTGTTCTCCATAGTGGCTGTACTAGTTTGCATTCCCACCATCAGTGTAAGAGGGTTCCCTTTTCTCCACACCCTCTCTAGCATTTATTGCTTATCGACTTTTGGATAGCAGCCATTCTGACTGGCGTGGTTTTGATTTGCATTTCCCTGATAAGAGTGATGTTGAGCATCTTTTCATGTGTTTGTTAGCCATCTGTGTGTCTCCTTTGGAGAAATGTCTGTTTATTTCTGCCATACGACCCAGCAATCCCACTGCTGGGCACACACACCGAGGAAACCAGAATCGAAAGAGACACGTGTACCCCAGTGTTGCCTGCAGCACTGTTTATAACAGCCAGGACATGGAAACAACCTAGATGTCCATCAGCAGACCAATGGATAAGAAAGCTGTGGTACATATACACAATGGAATATTACTCAGCCACTAAAAAGAATACATTTGAATCAGTTCTAATGAGGTGGATGAAACTGGAGCCTATTATACAGAGTGAAGTAAGCCAGAAAGAAAAACACCAGTAGTATACTAACCCATATATATGGAATTTAGAAAGATGGTAACGATAACCCTGTATGCTGTTGGTGCTATTGCTAAGTCGCTTCATGTGAGAGAGCAAAAAAGACACAGATGTATAGAACAGTCTTTTGAACTCTGTGGGAGAGGGCAAGGGTGGGATGATTTGGGAGAATGGCACTGAAACATGTATAATATCATATGTGAAACAAATCGCCAGTCCAGGTTCGATGCAGGATACAGGGTGCTCAGGGCTGTGGCACTGGGATGACCCAGAGGGATGGGATGGGGAGGGAGGTGGGAGGGGGTTTCAGGATGGGGAACACATGTACACCCGAGGCAGAGTCATGTTGATGTATGGCAAAACCAGTACAGTAATGTAAAGTAATTAGCCTTCAATTAAAATAAATAAATTATATTAAAAAAATAAAATAATTCATGTTGATGTGTGGCAGAAACCAGCACAACACTGTAAAACAACTATCCTTCAATAAAAGAATTTAAAAATGTATATAGTGACGGAAGGTTAGAGCTTCCTTGGTTTGATTAACCTAATTAAGGAGGCTATTAAGGCCTAATTAAGAATCTTCTTACTTTATTTTAAAATGAGGAATGCATATAAATGTTCCCTATTTAATAACCGGATGAACCCACCAGAGTGTCTTAGATCTGAGAGACAAGATCTTTTTACAAAAGAAAATTCTAAACTAAAGCGTGAGTGGAGAGTTGAGAGAGAGGAACTATATGCCTGTACAAGGAAGAATATTTTTCCTCTCTTGCCTTTCCCGTGAATTCCTTTATTCCATAATAAAGAACAGAGAATTTAACATTTAATTTAAGGTTATTTGTCAGTAGAGAACATAACACCCTTTGAGGTGTGTTACAAAGGAGATTCTGCCTCAGCCTATAACATCCATTCTAGTTGCCTGGGGTGGGCACTCTGAGGATGTGACTATAAGTGATTATTATCCATCTCCTATCATAGACACATAAAAAAAGTACCAAATCCCAGTGAAACCACTTGTACACAATTCATTCTCTGTAGTATGGCTATTGTGAAAACCTTGGTAAAATTCTAAATTTTGTTCAAGCTCAAAGAATCCAGGTAAACTGGTATGCATATAGCAGGGACCTGGTGTCATGCTGATGAAAAATGTCAGCAGGGACATCTGTCCTTCTGTCTCCAGTCCCACCCCACCCTAAATTGTCCTTTAATTTAGACTCACCCTATAATTCAGGGCCTTCCTTCTCTGAGGATTCATCCTGGTTTGCTCTCAAACATGCTCATGTCTACTGTTGATTTCCGTTCTAGGAACCTAGTGGTCCATGCCTTCCACCCTGAATTGCTCATATTCACTGAGGACAGCAAAGAACAGGAATTGAACATGGTGATGTCTGGCCCTAAAGGCTACGGTGTGAAACAGGCTCTGCCATAAGCTCATTATAACACTTGGATAAAGACCGGTCTCTCAAGTCTTAGTCTCCTCATCTGCAAGACAGAAAAATTACGACCATCATCACAGTATGGTTGTGAGAATTCAAGGATCTAGTGAACCTGGCACGTGTCAAATGCTTGGGAAATGTTAGTTACTATCACCATCACTAGCACTAATTGCTGTCAATGCTTTGTTATTTAGATGTCTACTATCCATTGTTCCTTTATAATCATATCACAAATGTATCTCTTTATCTGCCACGAATGAGGCATTCTCATCGCTCACGTGTCACGTCAGTCTCACCTCTTCTTCTGTCTCTTGCTTCCATTTTTAAGGCCCCTTCTGATTACATTGGACCCTCCAGGATAACCCAGGATAATCTTCCCAACAAGTTCAGCTGATCAGCAACTTGAATTCCACCTGCGGCCTTCATCTTCCATTGCCATATAAGGTAACACACTCACAGGTTCTGGGGATAGGATGTGGACATCTTTGGGGAGCCATTACTCTTCCTGCCACAAACTTACAGGGACTTTAAGTATTTCTACAACTTTTCTGCAAAAAAGCTTTTATTTTTTAACTCAAAATAGAGAATGCTCAATTTTAAAGGGATGTCAATGCTTATACAGCAAATGAGTTTACCTGTTTGCGCTGAATGCCTTCATCAGCTCTGGGATTTGGGGAGTGTCTACAGCACTCCCATGTCACAGATGAACACCTGGGGCTGGAATTGGATTTGATGTCCTGCTCCCAGTGAACTGGTTTCTCTTTACCCCTTTCTGCCTTCATAAAGGCCCTTAGAATTACTGCTCCTAATTCTACAGACTGGACCAATCTGTAGCATGGCCTGGGCTGGCAAAACATGTACATTTCAGGCAAAAATAAATAAAAAAGACCAATACTTTCAAAAAAAATCAGGGTAGAAAAGGAGTTTGATCAGAATTCAGAATATTTAATAAAAATTCTGTCATGTATACAAAAAAGTCCTTTGGATTTCTTCCCCATATCTTATTCTGATAAACGTGAAAACTGAGTAATTGAGATGATTTTTCAATAAAATGTGAAAGATATAGAACAGCTGAATGAAGGAATAACTAGGGAAAAAATTTCATAGTTGTCTACAATTTCCTGAGAAGAAGAATGGAAGACTTTTCCTTTTCTTCTCCTAGTTCTTGTAGTGATATTGAAAAGGGGGGGGGGGGGGACAGAAAAATAAGCCTACAGACCAATCTCCCTTATGATTATCAATGACAAATTCTAAATGAAATATTAGCAATTTAATTTGGAAATGTATTCTAAAAATATTACACTGTGATCAAGAAGAGTTTATTCTAAGTATGCAAGAATGATTTACTTGAGAAATCCAAAATGACTCAGTGCATTCAATCAAAAGAGAAGTCACAGAGTATTAACTCTTTAAAATTCAAAGTGTATTTGATAATCTGTTGTTGTTTAGTTGCTTAGCCATGTCCAAAGCTTTTGTGATCCCACAGACTGTAGCCTGCCAGACTCCTCTGTCCATGGGATTTTGCAGGCAAGAACACTGGAGTGGGTGGCATTTCCTTCTCCAGGGGGATCTTCCTGATCCAGGGATCAAACCCGCTCCTCCTGCATTGCAAGCAGGTTCTTTACCACTGAGCAACCTGGGAAGCCATTTTTGATAATATTCGACATCTAATATTGATTTTATCAGCCTTTTAGTAAACCAGAAGTAGATACCAATATTCCTTATCATGATAAAGACCACTGGTCCTCACTTTAAGCCAGCCATCATTAATGCTGAGATACCCACATTCATGTTTGGAAAAAATGTGACACCTACTACTGCCACTGGCTTTTCAAAATTGTTCTGAAAGTTTTAGCCTTGTAAAAGGTCTTTAAAAGACAAATGACAATCTATAAAGATTGTAAAGGAAGACGCAAGTTATTAGGAGTAGCATTAAAGAAAATAACGAAATTTAACTGAAAGATATAAAAAGAACCGAATAAAAGAAAGGACAGGCCATAGTCTGGGCTAAAAGCATAAAGAGGAAAACTCTCCTTCACCTGTCCCCAACAATTAATAGATATAACTAATTTTTAGGCCACAACTGAGTGACTGAACTGAACTGAACTGAAGAATTTGAAACCTTGTAGTGAAAAGTTAAAGTACAACTGGGAGAATTAAATACTTCATAATTGGACACCTAATTGAATAATAAGAAACGTAAGACTGACTTTGGAAAATACATAAAATTCATGAATATATAGTATAATCACATGTAGAAGCATAAATATTATATTATAAAATAGTAAAAGTGACAGAAATAAAAACAACCTGAAAGTATAGAGTATTAGGTATAGAAATTATAAAGTCATAAAGAGACTTCTGGTCAGGCATTAAATAGCAGGTAAAAAAATATGATACCACTAGATCATGTTCACATATTTAGAATGATCCCAAACCTGTAAACATATAGTCCAAACATGTACAAATAAACTATCTATATTTTTATGCTGCCCCCCCCCAATTTTTTAAAAACTGGAAGATAATGTCTACCAAAAATGTAACATGCGTGTAAGCATTCTCTCTAGATGATATGCTTTTCTTCTCTCTTTTTCTTCTATTTATATTTTTAAACTTTTTATTTTATATTGGAGTATAGCTGATCAACAATGTTTTGAGAGTCTCGGGTGGACAGAAAAGGGACTCGGTCATACATATACATGTAAATATTATTTTCTTCTTCATGCTTTACTTTCCAATATTTTCTGGAAGAAATACACTATAAAATCAGAAAAGACATAATATACCCAAATCACTTTGCATAATGTTTTGTGGCAATACTTATTTTTTTAACCACAGAAATCTCTGAAAATCTTATATTTTCAATACTAACCCAGCAAACTGCATTATAAACAAATATACACCAATTTTGGCATAAAGGCAATGGCAACCCACTCCAGTACTCTTGCCTGGAAAATCCCATGGACGGAGGAGCCTGGTAGGCTGCAGTCCATGGGGTCGCTAAGAGTCGGACAAGACTGAGCGACTTCACTTTCACTTTTCACTTTCATGCGTTGGAGAAGGAAAGGGCAACCCACTCCAGTGTTCTTGCCTGGAGAATCCCAGGGACAGGGAAGCCTGGCAGGCTGCGGTCTATGGGGTCGCACAGAGTCAGACACAACTGAAGCTACTTAGCAACAGCAGCAGCAGCAAAGGTCTTATAGACCCATCGACACATATTCAAGGACTCTAGGCAAAGAACAAACTGTGTACAAATTTCAAACCAATTCCTCATGCATTATCTCCTTTTGCTGTTGTTAAGTGGACAAGTCACGTCCAACTCTTTCTAACCCCATGGACTATAGCATGTCCCCCACCATCTCCTGGAGTTTGCCCAAGTTCATGTCTATTGAATCAGTGATGCAGCCAACCATCTCATCCTCTGTTGCCCTCTTCTCCTTCTTCCTTCAATCTTTTCCAGCATCAGGGTCTTTTCGAATGAGTCAGCTGTTCACATCAGGTGGCCAAAATATTGGAGCTTCAGTGTCAGCCTCAGTCCTTCCAAAGAGTATGCAGTGTTTATTTTCTTTAAGATTGACTGATTTTATCTCCGAAGCTCAAGAATCTTCTCCAGCTTCACAGTTCGAAAGCATCGATACTTCGGCTCTCGGCCTTCTATATAGTCCAGCTCTCATATCTGTACGTGACTACTGGAAAGACCATAAGCTTCACTATATGAACCTTTGTCGGCAAAGTGATGATTTTGCTTTTTAACAAACTGTCTAGGTTTGTCATAGCTTTCCTGACAAGATGCAAGCATCTTCTAATTTCATGACTACAGTCACCATCACAGTGATTTTAGAGCCCAAGAGGAAGAAATCTGTCACTGTTTCCACCTTTTCCTCTTCTATTTGCCATGAAGTCATGGGACCAGATGCCGTGATCTTCCTTTTTTTTTAATATTGAGTTTTAAGCCATCTTTTTCTCTTTGTTCCTTCACCTTCATGAAGAGGCTCTTTGGCTCCTCTTTGCTTTCTGCCACCATAGAGCCTTACCAAAACTTCATAATATTACAGATGCTACTTTTGTCATTTTGAAGATGAATAAATTAAGTAACAGGGCTTCCCAGGTGGCTCCACAGTAATGAATCTGTCTGCAGTTCAGGAGATACAAGTTTAATCCCTGGGATGGAAAGATCCCCTGGAGAAGGAAATGGTAATCCATTCCAGTATTCTTACCTGGAAAATCCTATGGACAGGCCTGGAGTCAGACACAACTTATCAACTAAAAAACAACAACACAAAGTGGGTAACAGGAAGTTAAGAATATATAGCTAACAGGGGCAACACAAGTGGCTGAGTCTTCATGCCCTAGCACTGTCCTGTGTTACAGCACAGCTTGATTTCTTAAGTACAGAATAGGATATTGTCAAATAGACAAAACCTGAGCTTGAGTCCTGATAGACCCCTGAAACTTTGGAAAATCCCCCAACCTCACCATGACTGGGTTTGCTCATCATTAAAGCAGAGATAATAATACTTACCCTGCATATGCCCCTGAGTTGCTATGGAGATGAAATGTCAAGGAAAGCACTTGAAAACAGAATTTATCTTTATTATTATTAATACATAGACATTTCTATTATGAATCAATTAAAACTCAAGCCAGCTCTGGGATAAGTGCTGATGGAATGTAGGTGGTGCCGGGGGCCGGGGGAGACAAAGCTTGTTACTTAAAGGCAATTAAAATGTACCATTCTTTGTTGAAAAAGTGTGTCTCTCTGAGTAATTAACAGTCTGCTGTGCACTGGACAATGGTTTGCTGGCAGAATTCTCTCACATCAGTTGTAGGTGCCATCTTGTAAAGTGAATCAACAAAATGAGGAGTTCCTTGCTTTAATTTTTTTTTTTCATTTTCACAGGTATCTGTCTAATTTAATGCTGTGACAATATTAATGATTAAAATGTTAAGCAATTTTCAAAGTCTTTCCACCGAATTCTTCACAGACTTGCTGAAGACTAAAGAACAATCAAGAAATGGTAAGAGATTCCTGCAACCATTTTTACGGTCCGAGGTCATTCACTTGCCTTGAAACGCAGCACTGTGACTTACTTAGGGTTGGTCCTCCATAAACAGGAGCTGAGCCTAAGTGTGCAAGTGAGATGCTGAGTTGGTGCTGAATATAGGCTCTGACAGTAAAAAGCTGGATGCCATTTCATCTCAGTGAGGCTCAGTTTCCTCATCTGTAATCTGGATAACATGATACCTGTTTCAATGTAGGAAATCCTTTAAACTGCAATGGACTGTGAAGAACACGGAAGGAAGCCTTTAGAGCATTTGGGATTTGCCTGAGTCAGTTCCTTCTGGCGTCTTCTTTAACATAGAACATGGGTGACATCACCTGATGTACTTAACAGGTGGTCCCTAAAACTGAACTGAAACTCATTCCTGACACTTTTATTTGGTTTTCCCTAATGATTGCATTTGCCTTCTTAGCTACTCCTTGTTCATGATTCACCAGGGGATGGCTCATTTGGCTTGATCATCTATTTTATTTCTTATGCACCCAGCAGAATGGCAGTTAAAGTTCAAAACTTACGTGATGGTTCTTTCATCCTTAGTCATAACCCTTCTACCGTTGCTCGAGATTGATAGTTATAGAGCCCATAAGTGTAAGATCACTCCAGGCTGCTCTTCTAATCTCTAAATGGAGTCAGTCCTGAGGGATGGATAGAATTTCACTGTGTTTTCCCATTTCATTCGTATAATGAAATCATTGTTTGGCCTTTGTTCTGATCTTTTGCCCTTTCTGGTCTTGAGATGGACCACTCAGTGACCCCCTCCAATGTTTCTAGGAACACTAGGAATTTTAAATGAACTCTCATCAAGTCTTCAGAACTTGGTTTTTCCCCTAAATACAACATATCAAAAAATCCTCCCCCACCACAGCATTATGCATTTGCTGTCTGTTTGCTTGTATTTATATGCACGTAGAAGTAAGAGGATGTATAAATCTGTAACATGTGAAGTTGTGTGTGTGTCCTTAGTCACTCAGTCGTGTCCAACTCTTTGTTAACCCATGGACTGTAGCCCACCAGGCTACTCTATTCATAGGATTCTCCAGGCAAGAATTTTGGAGTGGGTTGCCATTTCCTTCTCCAGGTGTTCTTCCCAACCCAGGGGTTGAACCTGTGTCTCTTATATCTCCTGCATTAGCAGGTGGGTTCTATACTGTCTGAGCCACAAGGCAACATTCAAATCATCACCTGAAAATGAATCACTTATTGTCACTAACCACGTCATATTACTGTAGTGTGGTCACACTTACGTTAAAGAACACCAAAACTTCAGCCTTACCTGGAATCAACTGAAACCCTTGTTAAAATAGATATTAGCAAACCTCACCCCAGAATTATTGAGTCAGACTCTAGAGATGAGGCTCAGAATTGGCATTCTTCAAAAACATTGAGAAAGCATTGTGGTGAAGTGGTTCAGCCTGGTTCCTACATGACATCTCTATTTCTGACTCTCCTATAAGAATCTAAGATTTCTCCTGGAGAGTTCTTAAAGAGGACAAGCTCCCAAACAAATTTTGTTAACATAGTTCCAGGTGACAGCTGGCAAATGCAACCTGACTTGGCATCCCACCCTCAGAAGTTAGAACCTACAAGATCTCAGGCAAGCTGGGATCTTCTTTATGGTGGAACAAAATGGTAGGTTTTTTAGGCAGCTCTGTTTACCATCTGCTTTGTACCCTCCTCTTGCCCTAAGAAGCCTTATCTGACCGCTTTTACTGACATCACATTTCATGAAATTTAATGAGGCTCTTCCGTTTGAGATATCACTGACGATCCTAGCAATGACGGTCTAATATCACAAAGATGCTGAGATGACTAGGAAACTCCCACATAGTCTCAAGTATTTGCTGGCTCTCCACATTCCTCTATTGATTTCCTTCATCTATCAGCCCTTTGGAAGAAGAATATAGATATTCACAGGAGTGAAGAAGGGAATACAGTTTTTTTTTCTGAATTTACCCAGAAAAAAATGAGAGACCTCCATCTAACCAGTCATTCATTATTCTTTATTCATCTCTTTTTAAAAATGTTAGTGTGAGAAGTAATTTAAGCATTCATATACAATTGTACTCTCTGCAGTCCACTGAGTTCATGCTATAATTCATAACCGTTACCTCACCAGCCCAAGACTTTTAATTAGAATGGTGACATTATCTTACTGACCCATTACTTCTTTTCCTCACCAGGGACTTGTCACATGACCTTGGATGAGTAACTTTGACTATCTGTGGCCAGGAGCTCCTATCTACCCCAGTGTAAGAAGATTAATGACTTATTGCCAATGAGGATTTGGGGGCTCCTAAAAGGAACACACATTTCATTTAAGTAACAAATAATCCCTGATAAAAGTGATGACTGCTGTGTTCATGTCAATGTATGGCAAAACCAATACAGTATTGTAAAGTAAAATAAAGTAAAAATAAAAATTAAAAATAAAATAAAATAAAATTTACTTTTAAAAATTAAAAAAATAAAAAGACTAGAAAGATTTTTTAAATTTCAATAGATAATTCATGTTAAATATTTGCTTAATATTTAGTATTAATATAGCTTCTTACCAAATAATATTATTAAAAGAAGTGGCTATAAAAAATAAAATAAAATTGAGATACCATTTAATGCCTGTAGAGGAAGTTTTTCTCTAAGATATGTATAGATAAAGATGAAGTTATCAAACTGCCTGACTTCAGACGGATCCAACCCTAACCAGTGAGGCAAACTTAGGTCCAGGAAAAAGGAATTTGTGTCTGAGTTTAAACTTCATTTCCGTGGGCATGGAAAGCTAATAGCACTCTTTTCTCCCTTAGAATAAATCAGTATAATCTCTGGTATAGGGAATAAAAATTAGAATAGCTCTAAGAAGCACACACATGTCGGTGTTATTCTCTGGGGAATACAGCACACATATTCACACCCCACATATTTTTACACACATCTGCACACTTACAAATTTGGCACCATGATGGCTCAACCAATGTTTCTGAATCATCCACCAAAAAAATTGATTTTGGTGCTGCTGCTGCTGCTGCTGCTAAGTCGCTTCTGTCATGTGCGACTCTGTGCGACCCCATGGACGGCAGCCCACCAGGCTCCTCCGTCCATTGGATTTTCCAGGCAAGAGTACTGGAGTGGGGTGCCATTGCCTTCTCCAGATTTTGGTGCGAGCACATTCATAAGAAAATGAGGTCCTATAGCCAGCTATTTTCAACTAGCACCTGGAACTGAGAATAGCATTTCTCTTCAAGTTCTAGATGTTCTAATTCACAAGAAAAGTTTAAAGACCCAATAGATTTTTCTTTTCCATTTTATGACAGATATTTGGTTGCTGAAGGATTTTTTTTTTCAGCCTTTTTTTTTTTTTTTTTTTTTTACCAACACACTTAGAGATCTAACTCAGGCTTTAATGAGAAAATCTACACCTGTGATCTGCAGCTGTGAGCAGTGGTCAGATAAAGCAGGTCAAGACAGTAGCCTTCACAACTGGTTATTTATGGAATAAACAGAGGTAAAGTTTTGGAAATCAATTTGTTGGCTTGTAGCCAAAATTCCACCAATGTTAAATATTGGGCAAGAAGAAGGAGATTGTGGAATAAAGTATAGAATGTTCGCTTGATAGAAATACCACAGTAATAAGCAAGAAGCCTGGTTACCAATTACAAAGATGCTCATAATATCATGTTAAATGAAAAAGTCAACAGATAAATCAATAGATCAGAAGAGAAAATTTTGAAGTAAATTTCCACATTTATGGAAAAATAGTTTGAGGCAAAGATGACGTTTCTGATTAATGAAGAAATAGGCATTTTCTAATAGTGCTGAGTCAACTAAGTTGCTACCTGAAAAAGTGTAATCCTCCTTAATACGTATTCCACTATAAAAGCCCAGAAGAATGATAGAAAGTGAAACCATAAAACCACTAGGACAAAGCATAGAAAAATATTATATTCTTAAAATTAAAAAGTCTTTCCAACCATACCATTAAACCTGAAAGACAATAAAAAATTGATCAACCCAACTGTGTACAAGCAGGCTTTTATATGCTCCTCTCCTCTGAATAAACGTCATAACCAAAGTCAAAAGACAATACATAGAGAAAATATTTACCACTCTTAATGTAAAAGTCTAATTAATATATAAAGAGTTCTTTAAAATCAACATTAAAAGCCCTATTGAATGCTGGAGAGGGTGTGGAGAAAAGGGAACCCTCCTACACTGTTGGTGGGAATGCAAACTAGTACAGCCACTATGGAGAACAGTGTGGAGATTCCTTAAAAAATTGCAAATAGAACTACCTTATGACCCAGCAATCCCACTTCTGGGCATACACACCAAGGAAACCAGAATTGAAAGAGACACATGTACCCCAGTGTTCATCGCAGCACTGTTTATAATAGCCAGGACATGGAAACAACCTAGATGTCCATCAGCAGATGAATGGATAAGAAAGCTGTGGTACATATACACAATGGAGTATTACTCAGCCGTTAAAAAGAATTCATTTGAATCAGTTCTGATGAGATGGATGAAACTGGAGCCGATTATACAGAATGAAGTAAGCCAGAAAGAAAAACACCAATACAGTATACTAACCCATATATATGGAATTTAGGAAGATGGCAATGACGACCCTGTATGCAAGACAGGAAAAAACACAGATGTGTATAACGGACTTTTGGACTCAGAGGGAGAGGGAGAGGGTGGGATGATTTGGGAGAATGGCATTCTAACATGTATACTATCATGTAAGAATTGAATCACCAGTCTATGTCTGACGCAGGGTGCAGCATGCTTGGGGCTGGTGCATGGGGATGACCCAGAGAGATGTTGTGAGGAGGGAGGTGGGAGGGGGGTTCATGTTTGGGAATGCATGTAAGAATTAAAGATTTTAAAATTAAATAAATAAATAAATAAATAAAAATAAAAAATTAAAAAAAAACCCTATTGAAAATGGGCAGATGTTAGCAAAATATTATAGAAAATAAACATGGTGGCTTTTAATCATGGACAAAGTTTCTCAAGTTCATTTATACTAAGAAACAGAGAAGCTAAAACTTCAAGAAGTTACTGTATTTTACCTGTCAGGTTAACAAAGACCAAAAACTCGATGACACACCACATTATGGGATAATGAACACTGTCATTCATTGCTAGTTGGTGTATAAGTTGGTAAACCTCTTGGAAGCCAGTCAAAATACAGAAAGCACATACTGTTTGACCCAGCAATTCCATTCCTATGAATTTCTCATGAAGATGACATTTTAAAGTTTCTATACTCTAAATTCAAGAAAGGAAAAAATGACTGTTCTTTGGCCATAGTCCCAAGACATAAACAATTCACCACAACTTTTTTTCAAAGTCATTCCAGTCCATCAGTGAAAATGAGATTTACTAACTGCACTTCTTAAAGGCACATGCCATTGCCAAGGTTCTGCAACTGAAGGTCAACCAATCTTTAAACACTCTTGCTTCTGGAATTCTGTCAATCCCTGGTCTCAATGCTTCCCAAACCCTATATAAGATCAGCTTCTGCATTATTTTGATACAACTATATCCCACAGCTACATTTTTCCCTTGTATAGCAAGAAAAAGAGTCAGTTTTTGCTGTAGGTATTGAGTGATGGCCTTTGCTTTCAAACCAAATACACGTATGAGAAACAACACGTGTGTAAGGGCGTTCATTATTGTATTCATCAAATATTGCTTAATAGAGAAAAATTATAAATAATAAAAATAATCTGAAAGGTCCAGTAAATTAGAAAACCAGAGATGATATCAGATGTCTCCTTGAAAGGGAATTAGTTGTCATGGGGCAAAGGAGGGAAGAAAAGATGTGTATATTTCATTTACTCACTTTTAATGTTTTTTTTTTCTTAAATATTGCTCAGGATTTCAAACAGTATGTGCCATATGAAAAAAAAGCATATGAATTGGTAGCAAAATAATAATAGCTGCCATTTCTAAATAGCCAGGAGATAGTTTTTGAAGGGTCCTTTCCCAAAAGTATTTCATAATTTTGTGACATATAACATTTTAAATTAAAATATTTTTAAATGCTATGCAGAGATAATACAAAAATACAACAAACACAATTACTCCCTTGCAGGTTGGCATATAACAAAACGTGAAGGGACATAAAGAGAATCTTGCTTATTAAGAGCAATAATCTAAATCAAAAAGAAAGGAAGCATCCAAGAAGCCCAAGTACATCACAAAAGCACAACTGCCAGAACAAGACCTTCCTATGATATCAAGAGGCTTCAAGCAAAAGCCCAAAGCTCAGCAGAGACTTGGACCTCTAGGGCTCAGACCAGGAGCTTCTCCCAACAGCTCCCGTGCCTCACTAGTGAGGCATTGTAACCAAGAAGCAACATAGATGCAGGTTTTGTCTCTATTCTAAAGTAGACCTAAAAAGAAGCAAGAAATACTTCAAATTTTACACTTCCCCCCCATGCACTAACTAATACAAGGAAGGACTCAGCAGTATCAACTTACAGAAGATAATATTTGCTTACACCACAGCACCCATCAGAAATACTTCTCCATCTCTAATGTCAGATGGCTGAACCATCAAGTTCACCAAAACACAACTTCTAATCTCCTTACCTTTAGACAGCATGATCTTGGAATTCAGAGTGTTTTTCTTTCACCAGATCACTCTCTAAAGGGTAAAAAAAAGTGGAATGAATTAAATATGTAATGAAAAAATATAAAATAAATTCAGTTTAGAAGAAAAACTCAACTTAAGGTCATTGAGGCTAGGAAAATGATAACTTCATCAGCCTGGTCTTGACAAATCACACTAAAGTATTGCTTGGATTCTCATCAGTAATCTTGTTGGTCTCAATTCATTTGAATTAACTCCATCCTCTCCCACTCCTCATGTCAGTGATTTGGTATTTTCCTTACACTCTACACTCCAGGGCTTCCCTGGTGGCTCAGACAGCAAAGCATCTGCCTGCAGTGTGGGAGACCTGGGTTTGATCCCTGGGTTGGAAAGATCCCCTGAAGAAGGGAATGGCTACCCACTCCAGTATTCTTGCCATGGACAGAGGAGCCTGGCGAGCTATAGTACATAGGGTTGCAGAGAGTCGAACATAAATGAATCGGCTTAGCACCCATCTGTCTGAAATGAACTGTTGATCTTCAGGTATTCTGTGCAGACTCCGGCAAACACAGTGATGTACCCTGGGTAAGCCCCTCTCTAACAGAAGCCCTTCTGCCCCCAGGTTACTGCCCCGGAAAGGGCAGGCCCAGAACACACCTTGAAATTAAGGCTTCTGCAGCAGGTACTGCAAATACCAGGGAGAGTACCCATTCCTGCCACACGTCACAGGCCAGGCCACTGTGTACACGCAGTGGATCACGTAGGGGCAAACAGATCCTCAGTATCCATCTGAAAAACTGTTTTTTGTTTCTTGTAATCCTGTTTCTAACTCTTCCCAGACTCTAACTCACATCCTCAATTCCATTTCGCACTGCTCCTCTTCTGAAGTCTTTGCTCAGCGGGGCTCTGTTTTGTTCCCACTGCTCCACTGGCCGAGCTATACGCTCTTGCCACACGCCTGCGTGCGTGCTGAGTCGTTCCATTTGTGTCTGACTCTTTGTGACGTACGGACTGTAACGTGCCAGGCTCCTCTGTCCATGGGATTCTCCAGGCAAGAATACTGGAGTGGGTTGCCATGCCCTCCTCCAGGGGATCTTCCCGACCCGGGGACTGAACCCACGTCTGCTGCGGCTCCTGCATCGCAGGCAGATTCTTTGCTGCTGAGCCGACGCGGTCCCCAGTTCTCTCACACTCTACATCTGTGCCCACACAGGTGTACTGCTTGTTTCCTAATGTCCCGTGGAAGTCGCCCCTCTGACGAGGTTTCACTCGGCTCCTTTCACACCCACTCTGTTTTGATTTGCAAAGTCCGTTTTAACTTTCTCGTCAATATTACAAAACAGGGATTTTCAGGAGCATCCGAGTGAGCCCGGAGCCCTGGACCGTGGAGCCAGCAGGGTCCGCCTCCCCTTTGATGCCATCCGTGGGTTGATCTGACGGGGCTGGCATCAGTGCAGGAGTGCTGGGGCATCTGTTTATCCCCCCAACACTAGTCATAGGGACTTACAGTGGGGGAAACCCTGGGGCACTTGTGTCTGTTCCCTATTCCTGATGTGTAGGTAAGAATGTGGATCTATGCATATCTGAGGGAGGAAAGGAACAGGCTGAGCTGACTCTATCTTGAAAAAGAAGGAAATTCCATCTTGCACTTTCAGTGAGCTTTGGACTGTGTGCCTGGTAACCATGGGGATAACATACCTATGGCCGAACAGGCCTCCCGGACTGAGAGACACCAGATTCCATACCAAGATTTCCCGTTGTCAAAAAGAATGCAATAATCCCCTATGTGGTCAATCACCTTTGTCATCTGTATGGCACCCATTGGCGTAGGCTACTATGTGTAACCAGCTGACCCTTGTGATTATGAATCATGGCTGTGACCTGATTGCATCTGCCTTTAACACTTTCCAGACTAGGTTTAAAGAATTTGGGGAGGTGGGCTTGAACAGTACACTTAAGGTATATAAGGTTGCCACAGAAGTTGGTCGGGGTCCTTGGCTAAGAGGAGACTCTGCCTTGGGCCCGCCAGTGTAATAAATTGCACTCCACTGTGTGCATTGTCCTTCTGAGTGAGTTTGTTTCCCGGAACGCATGGCTACCGCATATCAACAACGTAAATGTGGAATCTAGAAAAATGGTACAGATGGACCTGTTTGCAGTGTGACAGCAGAAACGTAGACATAGAGCATGTGTAGAGACGTGGAGGGGGAAGGCGGAGCGGGGGATGAATTGGGATTTGGGGGTAGACATATATACACGACCATGTGTAAAGCAGCTCGCTAGTGGGAACCTCTGCACAGCACGAGGGGCTGAGTTTGGTGCTTGGGATAACCTAGAGGGGTGGGATGGGTGAACCAGGAGAGAATGCCAATTCACTCCATTGTACAGCAGAAACTAGCCCAACACGGTAAAGCAACTATACCCCAATAAATACATAAATATTTTTAAAAGAATTTTTCTGTGTGTTGTTGTTACTGAATCCAAGCTCCCTCTGCCCACTGCACACGACAGGCCAGTGATTGCGAGAGACGAGAGGTTGAAACAAGAAAGAGACTTGAATCAGGGAGCCAGCTGACCAAGGAGATGGCAGGCTAGTGCCTCAAAATAGCCATCTTGTCAGGGCCTGGATGCCCGGCTCTTTTATGGACCAGAGATGAAGGTTGAGGGGGCCGAGGGAGGTGAGGAAACAAAATAAAAAGACTATTCAACCCTGGCAAATGTCCCCTAGAATGGCAAGCGTCACAGAGGGATGTGTTAGTTTCGCTTCCTTGCAGCCCTTCACACGGGGGCTGATCAGGTGATCTCCCTGAGGCAGGCCATTATGGACATTTATAATAACAAAAAAAAGTTTAAGTCACAGAAGCAGATCCGGTGCAAATTTAAAATTAACCAAAAAAAGAAATAGAAAAAAAAAATCACCCCTTCCCAGTTACACGATGATGTCTTGACATTCTAAAACAGACTTTTCTGGTTGCCTTCCTTAGAGATAGCCAAGGGCCTAGTCAGGAGTATGTCTTTGACAGATGAACTAACCTGTCCAAAACCACAACTCTTTTCCCTTGCCCTTACACCCCAGGGGTAGATACCACTTTCCCTTCAGCACTAGGACCAACTCCAGAGCCCAAAGCCCATGGGAGTCGTTCCGACTAGCCTATCCTAAGCTGTGCATCCACCCTGCTGTCTTTCCTGTGCATGTGTGCGTTAGTCACTTACTCATGTCTGACTCTGTGCAACCCCACAGACTGTGGCCCACCAGGCCCCTCTGTTCATGGAATTTTCCAGGCAAGAGTCATGGAGTGGGTTGCCATTCCCTGCCCCACAGGATGTTCCCGACCCAAGGATCTAACCTGCGTCTCCTGCATTGTAGGCAGATTCTTTACCATCTGAGCCACCAGGGAAGCCTTGCCTTTCCTGGGGAAACCTCAGTAAAGACCAAGGCCTCAAGGTTGCCCCTCCACTGCCAACTTCTGCCTCCACTCTGGGGTCTTTCCCATAAGGTCCTGCCTCAAGTCACCATAATATAATCAACTTTGTTTTGTTTTGTTTTCCTGAGCCTCTCCTTGATCTCATCTTGTGGCCATATCTGAATGATTATTCATAAAAGAATACAGCGCGCACACACACACACACACAAGGTGGAGGATATAGAAAGTGTAAGTTGAAGACAAGGGCCCAAGTAAAGGCATCTTCTTACAGCTTCACATTTGCTAACAAAACCCAAATTCCTTGCTGCCTTGACTTCCTTCCCTAGCATTCTGTGAAGGCAACTTCCAAAAGAGCCACCTGTAACATGCTTTGTGCCAGGTTCCGTAACCATATGCAAATATGAGCCCAAATGCCACCTCCTCAGAGAAGCCTTCTGTGATATGCCAGGTCCTTCTTCCTGGCTGTCCCCTTCATGCTCTCTTCTGCTGCCTGGCAGTATTTCTTCATGGCATGTGGACCACCTGATGCAACACCACCCGTGTGTATCAGGTTAAGTGACTCCTGTCCCCACACTCACCCCTCCATCCCTACTTGTGATGGGGAGGCCTTGGTTATCCATGGACGGATGCCCAGCACAGGGCAAGGTGTAAACCAGATGCTCCACACAGGTCCATGGAATTCCTCAAGTTAATCTGTTTCCTGTTCAGATGAGCTAGAAAGGCCCAGAGAGTTGGCCCAGCCCAGCCTAGATTACTCAGAGAATTGTAATAACATTTTGTTCAAGTTCAGAAATATTTGCTGTAAGTATTGGCTCAGATTTTTTTGTTTTGCTTTGTTTTTCAGAAAATAAATAAAAGTAATAGATGGGGGATGCTTTTTCCCTCAAGGGAAGTCCAGAAAAGCAACTGTATATTCTACAAAGAACATAAATATTTCTTAGTCATGAACAGAGATTTTTAAGGAATTCTCAGGAGTTCTGAGCCTTAACCTTCCTCTTCCCGTGGTGAATTAAAAGCCATAGCGGCTGCTGTACACACAGATTCTACATATGAATCTGAGGGTCATGCTTGTCCCCTCAAAGCCATCACTGCTCCTTATACAAAGCTTTCAAAAACCTCACATTGAAAAGTCAGGCTTGGATTTAACAGACTCCCATCCCAGATTACTGGCACAATTAACCTTCTTCCTCCCCTTTCACGTTCTCCTATGATCTTTCTGTTCTCCCTTTTGGCTCTCTCTTCATTTCATCATCCCAGAAAACTTATGCAGGCAGGGTTTGTATTCCAGTTTTAAAGAATAGGAAAACTGAGTCTCAGAGAGATTCGGCAACTTGCCCCAAATAGGAAAGTTCACCGAGTCAGCCTGACCCAAAACCCAGGGCATCTCTTCATTTGTATTAAGTTCTTATGATCCCTTTCTGATTTACCTGAGATATAGAATAGAGAGAGCACGTCGGAAGAGTGGAAGAAAGCGATGGTATACAAAGAGACGGTAAGAGCTTGGACTTTGGAAGAGGTGTTTCATGTGAATTTTTATGGACTATGGACAGATTACTTAATCATTCTAAGTCTTGACTGTCTGATTCGAAATACATAGAGAAAATGCTATTGTCCTCATAAGACTAATGCAGGATTAAATGAGATAATATACGAAAAGTCCTTCCCTGGTAGCTCAGTTGGTAAAGAATCCGCCTGCAATGCAGGAGACCCCGGTTCGATTCCTGGGTCAGGAAGATCCACTGGCAAAGGGATAAACTACCCACTCCAGTATTCTAGCACTGCCCTTGTGGCTCAGCTGGTAAAGAGTCCACCTGCAACGTGGGAGACCTAGGTTTGATCCCTGGGTTGGGAAGATCCCCTGGAGAAGGGAAAGGCTTCTGACTCCAGTATTCTGGCCTGGAGAATTTTATTGACTGTATAGTCCATGGGGTCACAAAGAGTCAGACACAACTGAGCAACTTTCACTTTCACTTTCATGAAAAGTAATGTAGCGGCACTATTCACAGTAGCCAAGACATGGAAACAATCTAAATGTCCTTCAACAAATGAACATATAAAAAAGATATGTGTGTGTATATGCATATATATCCACAATGGAATATTATGTGTATATATATGTATATATATATGTATATATATATACACAATGGAATATTGTGTGTGTATATATATATACACACATTGGAATATTGTGTGTATATGTATATATATATACACAATGGAATATTACTCAACTTCAAAACATAATGAAACAATGCCACTTGCAGCAACATGGATGGACCTAAGTTATCATACTGGGAGAAATAATTAAGACAAAGAAAGACAAATCTTATATGAGATCATTTATTTATGGAATCTGAAAACTAGTACAAATGAACTTATTTACAAAACAGAAACAGATTCACCCACATAGAAATCAAACTTATGGTGACCAAAGTGGAGGGGTAGAATAAATTGGGAGTAAGGGATTAACAGATATGCTCTACTAGATATAAAATAGATAAGCTACAAAGATTCATTATATAGCATAGGGAACTATATTCAACATCTTGTAATAAACTATCAGTTCAGTTCAGTCACTCAGTTGAGTCCGACTCTTTGTAACCCCATGAACTGCAGCACACCAGGCCTCCCTGTCCATCACCAATTCCTGGAGTCTACCTAATCTCATGTCCATTGAGTTGGTGATGCCATCCAACCATCTCATCCTCTGTTGTCCCCTTCTCCTCCTGCCCTCAATCTTTCCCAACATCAGGGTCTTTTCCAGTCAGTCAGCCCTTCACATCAGGTGGCCAAAATACTGGAGTTTTAGCTTCAACATTAGTCCTTTCAATGAGCACCCAAGACTGATTTCCTTTAGGATGGACTGGTTGGATCTCCTTGAAGTACAAGGGACTCTCAAGAGTCTTCTCCAACATCACAGCTCAAAAGCATCATTTCTTCGGTGTTCAGCTTTCTTTATAGCCCAACTCTCACATCCATACATGATCACAGGAAAAACCATAGCCTTAACTAGACAGACCTTTGTTGACAAAGTAATATCTCTGCTTTTCAATATGAGATCTAGGTTGGTCATAACTTTCCTTCCAGGGAGTAAGCATCTTTTAGTTTCATGGCTGCAATCACCATCTGCAGTGATTTTGGAGCCCAAAAAGATAAAGTCAGGCACTGTTTCCACTGTTTCCCCATCTATTTGCCATGAAGTGATGGGACCAGAAGCCACGATCTTTGTTTTCTGAATGTTGAGCTTTAAGCCAACTTTTCCATTCTCTTTCACTTTCATCAAGAGGCTCTTTAGTTCTTTTTCGCTTTCTGCCGTAAGGGTGGTGTCATCTGCATATCTGAGGTCATTGATATTTCTCCCGGCAATCTTGATTCCAACTTGTGCTTCATCCAGCCCTGCATTTCGCATGATGTACTTTGTATATAAGTTAAATAAGCAGGGTGACAATATACAGCCTTGACGTACTCCTTTTCTTATTTGGAACCAGTCTGTTGTTCCATGTCCAGTTCTAACTGTTGCTTCCTGACCTGCATACAGATTTCTCAAGAGGCAGATCAGGTGGTCTGGTATTCCCATCTCTTTCAGAATTTTCCACAGTTTACTGTGATCTACACAGTCAAAGGCTTTGGCATAATCAATAAAGCAGAAATAGAAGTTTTTCTGGAACTCTCTTGCTTTTTCCATGATCCAGCGGATGTTGGCAATTGGATCTCTGGTTCCTCTGCCTTTTCTAAAGCCAGCTTGAACATCTGGAAGTTCACAGTTCACGTATTGCTGAAGCCTGGCTTGGAGAATTTTGAGCATCACTTTACTAGCATGTGAGATGAGTGCAATTGTGTGGTAGTTTGAGCATAATGAAATATAATTGAATAGATACATATATATTTGCATGACTGAATCACTTTACTGTATACCTGAAACTAACATAATATTGTGATCAACTACACTTCAACTTTTAAAAAGTATATTACCGCTGTGTGGAATCAGGAAGTCATAAGTAAATACACTACCTATGAAATGAGGCAGAGAGGAGTGTGCGTGCATCTTCAGGGGTGTGTGAGTGCACATAGACCTTGGGTCAGCCTGTGAGCCTCTGTGTGGAGAGGCTCTTAAGGTTTAAAGAGGAGGGAACCCTGGGCTGACTTGACTCTGGAGATACAGGCTCCCCTGCAGGGGCCGCAAGCTTGAATCCTCCCCAAAAGACCAATCCCTATTCACTAACAGGCTGGAAAGCCTAAAAGATCCCACACTCCCTGCATCAGCTGGCAGGGGTGGGGTGTGGGGGTGGGAAGCAGCCTCTGATGGGCAAGGGTGGCTACCTAGGGTACTTCATGAGACAGTGAAGGTGACTCTGGCAGTAATAATGAGAAACAAAAGTTCTCAATATCTTGGTTTTCTTAAAAATGCTTCTTTTTTTTTTCTTTCCAGTGATTGGAGTTAAAACGGATTGAGCATGTAAACAAACAAAACTAAAAAGTATGGCTAGTTCAGTTTGAATTGGGATAAACAATGAATGTATTTTTCCTGTAAGTTTGTTTCAGGCAGTATTTGGTAATCCTTGCTCTGAGCAATACTGATTTCTCTACACCCCATCTCCAGTTTAGCCATCATACATGTGACTGTGTCTGAAACTGCTGGTCATTGGATATTGTAGGAATAATCACTAATTCAAAGAAAGATTCATGAGCCCTATTGGGAAATCCAAAGAGCACTGTTGCCAGGGACCAGCGTGAGGAACTCCGCCCATGGCAAAGATCATGAGGAAGGAGGCTTGGCATATGCAAAGGCGTGATCAAGTCTCAGGAAACCCCCTGTTCCCAAGCATCTACCCCAAAACCAGAGTCTGTTTTATGCTCTCCCCCATAATCGTTTTTCTTGGAGAAGGAGTAAACGTGCAGCTCCAAGGCAATAAAAATTCCTGGGCATGACAAGAGTGTTTCAGCTTATGGACTCCTCTGAAGGTTATCTAGCCAGCCTCTATAGGTTCGTCCAGCCACATGTGATTGTTTATAGCCTCCCAACCTGAGAGGCATGAGATGTTTTTGACTTACTAAAGGCAAATTCTTTTGGGGAGTTGGAAATTATTAGTATAGTGGGTTGGTTAGGAACTATATTGGTGAAGGGTTTTTCATTTGTTGTGCCAATAATTGCTGCTAATTCCCTGCCCTGGGTGTGACAAGGGTGTCTTAGGTCAAACCTCTCTGCTGACAGATTAGCTTGTGTGACAGGATTATCCATACTCCTGCCACTACCCACATGATTGTTTACTACCTCTCAACCATAAACAGAACAGAGAGTTTTGGAGTATTTTTAAAGTCTTAATTAGCATAGGGCTTTTCTCATTGTTGAGTCAATGATTGCAGCCAGGCCTCCATATCCTTAGGCACCTGGGAATATATTAATCAATGTATTTGGAATATAGAAAAGGAAATATAGTATTTTTAAGGTTAGCAATACTAGACTTTTTGAGTTAATGAATTTTCTCTTTTGTAATAGATCACTGTACTTTGTTATAAATCACTGTGTCCTTGCTATGTAAAAATGTAACTTTATCACTATCTTAAGACTAAATGGATCTTAAGGGGAACATTGGTGAAAGGATTTTCATTTGTTGGGCTGATGTTTGCTGCTAAATCTCCATATTCCCTGCCCTTATAATGAATATAACTAACATATAGGAGAAATAAGTATTAACCTTTAAGCATATAGGAGAAATAAGCATTAACCTTTAAGATTAATCATGTTAACCTTGGGTTAAATAAATTCCTTTCTTGATTGTAACTCACTACACCTTCACCCTATAGGAATGCAACTTTATTTGGAGGGTGGTGCCTGGTTTAAGAAAAAACACCCTTGGAAGAAATAAGCTTTTTGGTTATCAGAAAGAAAGGATCATAAAATGTCAGCAGGTCTCACTCATGGCCAGAAGATGATGTAAAATCCCTAATACCTTTTTATGTGAAGCACCTGATTTTGATAAAGGTCAGGACTGCTGACCCCCACGTGACTCTGTATTCATCCCTATATGTAACAAAAGGTATATAAGCAAACCCCAAAATAAAGAAATCGGATCAGTTTCTGGAAAGACTGGAAAGACTGATGCCCCCCATGTCATTCTTTCTTGCTCCCTGTTTTTCTGGCTGAATTCCCATCTGGAGCATGGATGCTATTCCAGGTAAACCAACTTATTCAGCCTCTTTTTCTCCACTGATTTTCCTACTACACTATCCGTTTCCAATCTTTCTGTATACCTGTGATTAAATATGTATTTTTCCAAGGATGCCAACACTGTCCCCACCTTCGAATTCCCTGGATCGACCGGGGCTGGACCCCGGCACACTGTTATTACTAGTCTTAATTTACCCTGAAGTGACAATGAAAATCTCTTGCTCTGCATGTGTGAAATAACTCAAACACTGATGCTACACCTCACAGCATTCAAGATTTTAGTTTCCCGACCAGGGATTAAGCCAACCTGCATCACAGAAGTGGAAGCAGTCTTAATCACTGGGCACCAGGGAAGCCCTAAACATAAGTGTTTTGTTTGTTTGTTTGTTTTTTTAATTCTCAGAATACATGTTCTTCCCATCAAATTACGAGACATTTAGAGAGATTGTATTTTTTTTTCTAAATAAATAAAATAAGCAACACTTATTTATGCTTTTAATAAGTCCATCTCCATTGGAGAGAACTATTAATCTTAGTGGAAATTTCCCACAATGTCAGTGGTATTTTAGGGTGTGCTATCAAAGTCACCCATATGGTCTGCAAAGATTTACAAATATTTAAGGTTTTGTAAGCACTGTGATTTCTTTAAAAGCTTGGAAACCCCAGATTTGTATTAAAGAATGTTTCGAAAGATTTAAGTAAGTTTCCATGAGTCAAATTCTGTGAAAGGGGAAAGAATGACTTATTCGAATAGGGAAACACTAGTTCAAAAATCCATTCTCCAATGATGGTAGGATACAGTTAGAAAAGGCTGATGAGAGAATCTGCCTTGTTTTTGAGTCTCATTCACCTCTTCATTTCAGGCCTACATGAATTTTATTTGATGAACTTGGACCCCACTCATGGCGGGAGTAAGTTAGTCATTCATCAATCCACATAGCCCTGGTATTGAACATTTATAGCAGTCCTGAAACAGAAAATCATTTAATAATTATTAGCTGAGTAATATTCCAGTACTCAGCCATAAAAAAAGAATGAATTTGAGTCAGTTGTAGTGAGGTGGATGAACCTAGAACTTGTTATACAGAGTGATGGAACTCAGAGAAAAATGAATATCATGTATTAATGCGTGTATATGGAATCTAGAAAAATACTACTCATGAACCTATTTACAGGAAAGGAATGGAGATGCAGATGTAGAGAACAGATCTATAGAGATTAGGAAAAATTGAGAAAGTAGCTTTGGCATATGTCCTTGCTGCTGCTGCTGCTGCTGCTAAGTCGCTTCAGTCGTGTCTGACTCTGTGCAACCCCATAGACGGCAGCCTACCAGGCTCCTTCGTCCCTGGGATTCTCCAGGCAAGAACACTGGAGTGGGTAGCCATTTCCTTCTTCAATGCATGAAAGTGAAAAGTGAAAAGTGAAAGTGAAGCCCCTCAGTCGTGTCCGACTCTTTAAGACCCCATGGACTGCAGCCTACCAGGCTCCTCCGTCCATGGGATTTTCCAGGCAAGAGTACCAGAGTGGGGTGCCATTGCCTTCTCCATATGTCCATTACAGTGTGTAAAATAGATAGCTTCTTCTGTATCACACAGGGAAGCCACCCTGGTGCTCTATGACAACCTAGAGTGCTTGATGGGAAGCAGGGAAGACTCTAGAGGGAGTGGATATATATATATATATGTATATATATATATATATATATAATTGTGGCTGATTCCCGTTGTGCAGCAGAGACCAATACAGCATTGTAAAGCAATTATCCAATTAAAGAAAAAGATAATGATTGTTAGCGAAGAAGTGTTTCTCTATGAACCAGCAAGCCCATCAAGCGATGATCTGCAAGCTACCTTGTACGAAAATCCTCTGAGATGCATCATTTAGGGCAGACACCCTCCCTGCATCTTCCCCCTCAGTGCTGATTCAGTGAGTGGGGCAAGGGCCCAAGGACCTGCCTTTTAACCACTAACCTATCTTCCCCAGTGGGTGCTGTTGCAATGGACATATTTCATACACTCTACAGAACAGTGTTCTGCCCTCGGTAAACTCCTCACTGATCTATAAAGATGTGAACAAAACTGCAGGGACAATGTCAGAGAAGACTTCCAGGTCTCAGATCTCAAGAGAACTTCTATTCAGGGTTTGCAAGAAAAGTGAAACTAAATCAGACGTCAGAAGGATGACTCAGGTACAGCAAGTTTCCAGAAGTCCCTTCTCATTTCTCTCCAATTCCTGGGCTTGGTATTAAATGGGGGAACGATCCAGCTAGAGAATTAAATGCAGAACTTTTCAGAAAGGCTGCCTGGAGGAAGGCATAGGGGGAGGACCTGGGGACCTTGAGGGTTCCCACACTTGACCCTGTAGCCCCAGTTTGCCAGATGTAGACTGTTGTTCAGTGGCTCAATCATGTCTGACTCTTTGCAACCCCGTGGACTGCAGCACGCCAGGCTTCCCTGTCCTTCACCATCTCCAGGAACTTGCTCAAACTCACGTCCATTGAGTTGGTGATGCCATCCAACCATCTCATCCTCTGTCATCCCCTTCTCCAGAGTAGACTCTGGAACATCTTTTAATACTACTCAGTCCTCCCTTACTTTCAAACAGTCTTTCCATCTCAGACACCTCCCACGAGAACAGTTTTTTCTACTCCTCCTCTCTTCTGACTTAGAGAAGTGACCTAAAATAGCAAATACAATTTTCCATTTGTTACTCACTAAAGACATGGGCTGCTTCTCTCTTTAAACAGCCATGATGTCTTGACATGTTACCCGGAGTCCTCCCAGTATGACTTCTTCTAAGACACAGGTCATTGCTACGATGTAAATAAAAACCTGTTGCCAAGGACAATAAAGGAGATTAGAAATGAGCGCTCCAGGCAAGCACAACTTGCCCGCGACGGGAGCTCAGCCTGGGAGCTTGACTGCTTGGGTTTGAATCCCAGTTCAGCCCCGCTAGCTGACTATTGTTGGGTTTCTGCTTCTTCACCTTTAAATCAAAGATTCCAGTACAAGAATTAGGGCAGAATCAGAAGAAAACTGTGAGGGATGCTATGAGGGTTAAATGAGTCAATTGATATCAGTGTTGTGAGCATGCGTGTTAAGTCACTTAGTCGTATCTGACTCTCTACAACTTTATGGACCATAGCCCACCAGGATCCTCTGTCCATGGGATTCTCCAGGCAAGAAAACTGGTGTGTGTCACCATGCCCTCCACCAGGGTATTTTCCCGACCCAGGGATCGAACCCACATCTATCTCCTACATTGGCAGGCAGGTTCTTTACCACTAGTGCCACGTGGAAAGCCCCATCAAGCACTTACTATGGCTATATATGAGGTGCTCCATAATTATTCATCGTCATCACCATCAGAAGAAGAGAATATCCACAGAATAGCAATGCTCCCCATCAGTTCCAAGGACTATCGTAACTGTCTTCTTGCATCCCACTAAATAAGAAAGGGCTCCTGGCAATCCAGGAGCATCCCTGCTGGATCCATCCTGGATGGATGCTAGTTCCATCCATCCACCCACCATCCTGAGTGACTTCCAGCCCCCTTCTGCCTAGAACATGAACATATATTCAGTGTCTGAACTATCACCCTGTTTGTCTTACAACTTTTAAAATATGTCTATTAATCAGTCATAGTTTTTGCTGCAACTTTGAAAGCAGTATTTTTCCCCATGAAATGAAACAAGTATATATATATATATGTATTTTCTTTCTGTCTTCCTCTATGAAGAGACCACCTTCCATCTTCTTTTTCACTCTCTCTCCCTTCTCTGACACTCTCAGTCTGTCTGTCTGCCTGTATCTTTCTCTCTCACACACACACATCATCATCCTCATCCTAAAACAAATGTATAGTATCAAGGAGAAATACCTAGGTACCTAGCTTCCAAATATAAACATTTTCATTTTATTTTGCATGGTTTCTCCAAGCGCTCATGTGAACAGAATTGAGAAATCATACAACCCCGGTAACTTAAATGTTTAGAAATGTGCTGTCAAAAACAGCCAGTGACATTCTGTTTTTCCTCCCTTCCTCTTTCTGTCCCCTAACTGTGTAACAGACACCGATCCTGGAAAATAAATGACCCAATAGATTTGCCCACATTGAAGCCATGTGTACTTTGCATTTCAATTGTTATTAAATACTTTGTGTCAAGGTTCAGTAAGATGAACTAAAATCACCCTGGGGCATAGCTCCTTCAGCTTGGTACCCTTTGAGGACACAGGAGGAAAGCCTAAAGTCCCATATCCTCTCATTGGGGCTGCATGTGTAAGTATCAGATATATAAGAAACGTTATAACCATATGATGGAATAAAGGGAAATGACACAGAAGTCATTCATTTTTTCCAGCTTTATTGAGATATTATTGATATGTGACCTATGTGTATATTGCAAAGTGTTAACCACAATAAGCTTAGTTAACACCACCATCGTTTCTCGTGAGTACCATTTTTTGTGTGTGTGATGATAACATTTAACATCCACGCAACAATGTTCAAGTCATTTAAAGACCTTGTGAACAGAGTTGTGCAGCATTAGGACCTCGTGGCGCCTTTTAGGGGAAGAAGGCAGTTGGCAAAAGAGAAAGTAGAAAAGAGATGGGCTGAAATCACAAAGTCTTATTTTGATGAGACAAAAAACATTTCCTAGAAATCAGGATGGGAAGTCAGTTTTTACAGGTTCCAGCTTTTCACAGCTTCTGAGGACGTGCAGGTGTTTAAAACGGACTTTTTATTTCTTCAACCTGTCTGGCCTCTGGATTCACAAGAAGACCTGGGCCTGCTTTCTAGGTCAAGTTAGTTAATGCCCCCAGCAGTTCACAGCCCTGTTTTCCCATGAGAATTACATGATGGCCAGGCACTCTGAAAATTTAAAAGATCTCAGAATTCAGGATAATCTTTGTGTAGCCATCAAAATGGCTTTAAAAGCTGTTGTTTTACAGTGTTAATTCCTAGAATGACTGAAAAAAGGAAGCTTGAAATTTTAAGTTCATGCAGAAGAAATTAACCACAGTACTTTGTAGTTTCCAATGTTGTATGCCATGACTCTGATGGAAGAATCTCAGCATACATAATTTTTTTTTTTCTACAAGTAGGACTGTAGAAAGTAACCACCCAAACACAATGGTTTTCCTAGGAAAGCACAGGTGTATTCATATCTACAAATTCAAGTTAGTTGTTGTTGTTCAGTTGCTAGACCTCAAGGACTGTGGCACTCCAGGCTCCTCCCACCGTCTATAGAGTTAGCTATCCAATGCAAATTAGGATTTGTTTCCTCTGAATGTTAACATCCATAAAGAATGATGCACAAGGAAAGCTTGACATACTATATTTATTTTAGTAAAAATCTGAATTTAAAATGAAGCACATAACTGAAAGAAATAAAATGCAACATAAGGTTTCTTTTTATATTGTTTTCCTAAAACAGCTTCCTATTAGAAACTTACAGAAATATAATAACTTTATTAAGGCATTTATTAATTTAATGACTTATTAACTTCCATTGCCAGGATACACTGCACTGAAAATGCTAAAGTAGAATGAGAATGCTGCTTCACTTAGTTACTCTCAATTTGAATGGCTGGTTATCAAAAGTCTTCTCAAAACCCTTCTCTACATATTTCAAAGCCCTAGGATAATTTAGGGGCTTCCCAGGTGGCTCAATGGGGAAGAATCCACCTGCAGTGCAGGAGACACAGGAGATCTGGGTTCAATCCCTGGAGGAGGAAAGACTCCCTGGAGGAGGGCATGGCAACCCACTCCAGTGTTCTTACCTGGAGAACCTCATGGACAGAGGAGCGTGGCAGGCTACAGTTCACGGGACTGCAAAGAGTCAGACACGACTGAAGTGACTAAACACTCGTGCACGCAAGATATTAATAATTTAGAGACACTAGGGGGTCAGTCAGGATGCAGTGAGTTGGACTTCAAATACAAGCAGGGCCGATTTTCAGTTGTTTTTCATTTCTGAAATGAAAAACATTTCCCAAGCTCTCTGAGGAAGTTGGGCTGCTCAATGACTTAAGTGACATGTGATGAGTTCCCCATCTTAGTCATCACATTAGCAGCGGAGATGTGACAATAGCCATACTGTCCAAATGCATACTTTCCAAAGCACTGATCTTGTGTGTTGCTTTTGGAAAAGGAAGTGTCGGGTGCAGGATTTTCTTCTTTCGACATGGGCAGCGGTGCTTCTGTTACAGGATCATCCATAGCTTCAGTAAACATGTTTCTTTGGCTTGATTTCACCCGATTCAGAGGATTTATTATTATACTTTTCAGGCTCTTAAAAATAAAATCTAACTGCATTGCTCTTTCATTTTCTTTTCTATTTTAAACAGGAAATCAATGTTACCAGAATCAGCAGAATTATAGAATCAAGAGAACCGGCAACTGTACCCTCCCCTCAAATTAACAATTAAAGAATGAATGCCAAACCAATTAGTCAGACATCAAAGCTGAAAGTGTCATGTGATTCATGAATGGTTTATGACCCTATAAAGACCAAGAGGAATTTGTGCAATGCCAAGAAGATTTTAGATAAATTCTTTCATTTTAAGAGTAAACGGATTATATTTTCCCCCTACAAAATTAGGAAATGACATTTGGAGAAAGTGAGAAAATGTTGCAGAAATAACAGACAGGTTTGGGTTCTTCTGTTTCAGAATTAACCCAAGAGAAAAAGACTGGAGAGTTGCTCAATCCTGGTATCATATTTCCGGCTCTGACAGGAAACGATAGATCATCATAGATAAAAATGGAAAATGTTGTGAAAAACATTAAATACTTCGAAGAGAGAAAAAAATGCAAGATGCTGTTGTGGTGAATGTTAAAGGAAATGAGTGTTGCAATTAGATGAAGCTTAAGATACATCCTTCAACATGGTCTAGTGGTGGAACAGTGGAAACTGAGAAGAGTAGCCTCAGAGAATCAAAGAACCCAGCACTTGGGACCCCAGTCCTTACCCTTAGCAACACCTCATCTTCAAATCCCATCGTGTAACCAAAAGTGGGGTTCAGCTGCTCACTGCTCAAAAGCCAATAAAGAGGCCAGGTGGGTGGAAATGAAAGCTTGTTTTATTTTGGATGCCAGAAACCAGGGGTGAGGGGGAGAAGGGCAATGCCTTTCCAAAGGCTGACTCCCCTCCAACCCAACCCAGTGGGCAAGAGCTTTTAAAGGCAGAGGGTGAGGACTACGTGCTAAAACAATACAGTCAGTCCTTCAGTTCAGTTCAGTCGCTCAGTCGTGTCCGACTCTTTGTGACCCCATGAATCACAGCACCCCAGGCCTCCCTGTCCATCACCAACTCCTGGAGTCCACCCAAACCCATGTCCATTGTGTCAGTGATGCCATCCAACCATCTCATCCTCTGTCATCCCCTTCTCCTCCTGCCCTCAATCTTTTCCAGCATCAGGGTCTTTTCAAATGAGTCAGCTCCTCATATCAGGTGCCAAAGTATTGGACTTTCAGCTTCAACATCAGTTCTTCCAATGAATATTCAGGATTGATTTCCTTTAGGATGAACTGGTTTGATCTCCTTGCAGTCCAAGGGACTCTCAAGAGTCTTCTCCAACACCACAGTTCAAAAGCATCAATTCTTCGGTGCTCAGCTTTCTTTATAGTCCAACTCTCACATCCATACATGACCACTGGGAAAACCATAGCCTTGACTAGATGGACCTTTGTTGACAAAGTAATGTCTCTGCTTTTTAATATGCTGTCTAGGTTGGTCAGCCCTTCGGGTTACTGAAATTGGTCATCAGTGCTCTGATCAGCATCATCTTGATTGTTTTAGGTACAGTCTTCAGTTCCAAGGTCAGTTTGTTCTCATTTCCTTGAGGCCAATTCTTGGAATTGTGGCAGCTTATGTCATACAGTGTGGTCATCACGCAGTTAACTTCTCCACCTGGTGGGAGTTTCTATAAGACAGCTCTAGAATATTATCCATAGCCCTTGAGGAGGAACTAAAGATTCCTGATTGTGCTTAATCACTAATCATTATTGCTTGGTTTTCCTTGGCTGTTTTTGTTTCTGCATTTTCTCACTTCTCCAGTTAAACTTATTCTTTGGCTAAAGTCTTTCAACAGACAAAAGGCAGGAAGAGGACATGGGGGGCAAGGACCATAGGGGTCCTGCTCTGTTTCAGTCATGCATCTTTGCAGTATTGTGCCCACCCCTCCTTGGATGAGGTCCAAAATTTCTCATCATTTGTGATATTCCTTCCCAAGGTCTAAGCTCAATCCTCTCTGAAATTTAAACTTGAGTATTTCTCATCCTACACTCAACAGAAAAATACAGATACTTGACACTTTCAATTCTCTTCCCTAACCTCAAACACAATTTCACTTACTCTTCTCCCCATGAAATAGCTACAACTCTTTCAGCCTCGAGCAATAGACAGCTCTCCAAATAGTAAAGGATCCTTTGTTTTGCACACTAACTCCCTTAATAAGACCTCCAGCAAATACTGTTCCATCCTTCATTTCTTATCAAGGAGTTACAAGTATCTGATACTGCAATTGGCTTAAGAAATTTCCCTAATAAAGGAATAAATGATGCAAGTGATTGTCTGTTTCACTCTTCCACTGGAATGAAAGGTCAATAAAAACAGAAACCCTGCCTGTCTCCTTCACAGTAGACCCATAGTTAAGCACTGAATATGTATTTGTTGAATGGTTGGATCACTGAGTTGAATGAATGAATAGACAGCTACTATTCAGGGCAGTATTTGTCTTTTCTCATAATTCCAGATTTTCCCACATATTTTGTTAACATGGGACATAATACTTCCTAGCAAAGTGGACTAGTTAATACTGAGGTCTGAGGGACCTTCAGAGAGGGAGCCAGTGTTCTTGCAAAAACATGATAGTGATAAGAGGAAAAGGAAACGCATTTGTTCCAAGGGAACTAAGCCTAAATCAAACATGTCTGACCACTCAGATGGACTCCAAAAACAAATACAGAAATATTTATTACCCGAGTTGTTGGGCAGATTTAGGACTTGTTTGGGTCTGCTTTTATAAATAGAATTAAATACAACATACTTCTTTAGAATTTCTGTTTTTAATCGTAAAGAATCTTGAGATTGTTTGTTGGGGAGAAAAACTAAAAAAGATATGTAACATTCCTTGAAAATTAACCTTTCCATTGACAAAGGACACACACATTCTCATCAGAACATTTTGAAGTAGAAGATGTTAGTATTTACTTTAAAAATATGACCAGCAAATCCAGGCTAGAGCTGGATTTAGGCTGAAGAAAGCTCCCAATTCTGGTCTTCAGACTAAAACGGGGATGGAAAGTTCTATTACCATCACTGACTCCCTGGAGCATCTGAGAGTCAGCAGGTCTTTAAACCAGACTCACTAGACTGCCCAGTCTTTTACCAGGATCATGACCTTCATCTGGATTCACATCAGAAGTAAAAAGAAAGCAAAACTATACGTCATTAACAATGATAGTAGCTTATATGTTACACAGCACTTTACAAAGAACTTCTATATGTATTTTACTTAATAACTCTGACAACCCTAAGAGGTAGACGTCCTCAGTATTATAAATCCTTTTTTTAAAAAACCTTTTTACTTTGTACTGGGCTTTAGCCAATTGACAGTGTTCTAATAGTTTCAGGTGAACAGCGAGAGGATTCAGCCATACATATACATATATCCGTTCTCCCCCAAACTTCCCTCCCATCCAGGTTGCCGCATAACATTGAGCAGAGTTCCAATAAATCCTTTTTAATAGACGAAAATGGATCTAAGAAGGTGAAGTTTTGCCCACTTTCACGTGGCAGCCAGAAGTCTGGATCTAAGATGTCTAAACTTCAGAAGGGTGGGTATCCTACTAACTATCCCTGCTTATATGACAGCTTCCATCTTGCTTCCTAATTAAGGCAGATGCCAAAAATGTCTTAAATTCAGAGCCTCAAAGTTAGCATTGATCTTGTCAAAACTTGGGTATTATAATGAAAATTCAGTTGAAATGAATCAGTAGAGAAGGAGATGGCATGGGGTTTCTGTGGCGTCTCAGTTTTCTCATCTGTAAAATGGAACCAACTACAGAACCAGCTTCACAGTCCTGTTGTGAGGCTTACATGCCCTATAGAATGCTAGACACTGCTTCTGGAAGGCAGTCAGTGTTCAATATACATTAGCTATAATTATAAAAGAGAGTTACAACAATCACAATAGAAAACATTTATTTTACCCTCTCATAGGACATGGGGCCTGAGATGAATTCAAAACTTAAAAGGTGGATTGACTATGTCAATAATTCACTATCATGTAAATCATAGAAGTGTTTTCCTTACATCATAACTAAACTAAATAGAGTCCCTGCAAAATGAACAGGCGCATGCTTGAAATGAAACCAATGAGGCAGGCCTAAATAGTCAATTTCTTCTTTCTGGAGTTGGACTTAGAGATGCTCTGACCTTCTGACTCTCGTCCCATATCCTAATCCACTGCTCATGTTTAGATATGACCTTTTCCTACTTGCTTTTATATTCAGGAATGATGCTAAGGGCAGCTGCTTCCCTCTTCTTTTCTGAGAAATGCCAAAATATAGAAACTTGGTTTAAATTGGTTTAACCCATCTTTTCCCAAACTTATGTAAACATGAAATTTTTTTAAACAGTATTAATATCCTGCAAACACATCCCCAGGAACACTCTCCTAGAGAATGTCAGTGAAAGTCAGAACCCTCTTGGAAACCATCTAAAACCAGTTTTATTAGAAGATGATTTATCACCTATAAATGATCCTATGAACTGAATCTAGAGAATAATCTTTCAGTTGACTAGGTTAACTCCCAAGAACATTGGAAAACTCCACTCCCAAGCTTCACCCAAGATATAGTCAATCTTTCCAGATACTTAGAGTTCTAAAAGCAGATTAGACCAAGCTACACTATAAATCAATGGAAACTAAGTTAATAACAATGATGAGCTAAATTTATAACTGTACAAATATATAACTGTACATGAAAGAAAGGAAGGAAGAACAAATGAAAGAAAAATCAAAATTTCCAGAAATGAAGAGGGAACTGAAAGCAATGTCTGTGAGTACTGGAACTGAAACTCTATCTGGCCTGGTGACATAAAGACAGAACAGGGTTTTAGAGGAGGAAGACTCTAATTACTTAGTGATTGTTCCCCCCAGAGCTTGGGAACCAGGTTTTTGGCCCACCCAAGGTGGAAGTGCCAAAGAATTGATACTTTTAAACTGTGGTGTTTGTTGGAGAAGACTCTTGAGAGTCCCTGGGACTGCAAGGAGATCCAACCAGTCCATCCTAAAGGAAATCAATCCTGAATATTCACCGGAAAGACTGATGCTGAAGCTGAAACTCCAATACTTTGGCCACCTGATGTGAAGAACTGACTCATTGGAAAAGACCCTGATACTGGGAAAGATTGAAGGCAGGAAAAGAAGGGGACGACAGAGGATGAGATGGTTGGATGGCATCTCAATGGACATGAGTTTGAGTAAGCTCCAGGAGTTGGTGATGGACAGGGAGGCCTGGAGTGCTGCAGTCCATGGGGCTGCAAAGAGTCACACACGACTGAACGACTGAACTGAACTGAACTGAAGGTGAGATGGTGACACTGAGACATTTTACATGAAGTCAGATTTTTCAAATGACTCCACCCTCATTTCTTGTACCTGGATGGTGAAGATTTTAAGGAAGATTATCTATTCAGTTCAGTTCAGTTCAGTCTTTCAGTTGTGTCTGACTCTTTGCGACCCCATGAACTGCAGCATGCCAGACCTCCCTGTCCATCACCAACTCCTGGAGTTCACTCTAAATCATGTCCATCGAGTCAGTGATGACATCCAGTCATCTCATCCTCTGTCATTCCCTTCTCCTCCTGCCCCCAATCCCTCCCAGCATCAGACTCTTTTCCAATGAGTCAACTCTTCGCATCAGGTGGCCAAAGTATTGGAGTTTGAGCTTCAGCATCATTCCTTCCAAAGAACACCTGGGGCTGATCTCCTTTAGGATAGACTGGTTGGATCTCCTTGCAGTCCAAGGGACTCTCAAGAGTCTTTTCCAACACCACATTTCAAAAGGATCAGTTCTTCAGCACTCGACTTTCTTCACAGTCCAACTTTCACATCCATATAAGGACTATTGGAAAACCCATAGCCTTGACTAGATGGACTTTTGTTGGCAAAGTAATGTCTCTGCTTTTGAATATACTATCTAGGTTGGTCATAACTTTCCTTCCAAGGAGTAAGCGTCTTTTAATTTTCTGGCTGCAGTCACCATCTGCAGTGATTTTGGAGCACCCCCCCGCCCCGATATAGTCTGACACTGTTTCCACTGTTTCCCCATCTATTTCCCATGAAGTGATGAGACCAGATGCCATAATCTTTGTTTTCTTAATGTTGAACTTTAAGCCAACTTTTTCACTCTCCTCTTTCACTTTCATCAAGATGCTTTTTAGTTCCTCTTCACTTTCTGCCACAAGAGTGGTGTCATCTGCATATCTGAGGTGATTGATATTTCTCCCAGCAATCTTGATTCCAACTTGTTCATTTCCAGCCCAGCGTTTCTCATGATGTACTCTGCATAGAAGTTAAATAAGCAGGGAGACAGTATACAGCCTTGACATACTCCTTTTCCTATTTGGAACCAGTCTGTTGTTCCATGTCCAGTTCTAACTGTTGCTTCCTGACCTGAATACAGGTTTCTCAAGAGGCAGGTCAGGTGGTCTGGTATTCCCATCTCTTTCAGAATTTTCCACAGGTTATTGTGATCCACACAGTCAAAGGCTTTGGTATAGTCAATAATGCAGAAATAGATGTTTTTCTGGAACTCTCTTGCTTTTTCCATGATCCAGCAGATGTTGGCAATTTGATCTCTGGTTCCTCTGCCTTTTCTAAAACCATCTTGAACATCTGGAAGTTCACAGTTCACGTATTGCTGAAGCCTGGCTTGGAGAATTTTGAGCATTACTTTACTAGCGTGTGAGATGAGTGCAATTGTGCGGTAGATTGAGCATTCTTTGGCATTGCCTTTCTTTGGGATTGGAATGAAACTGACTTTTTCCAGTCCTGTGGCCACTGCTGAGTTTTCCAAATTTGCTGGCATATTGAGTGAAGCACTTTCACAGCATCATCTTTCAGGATTTGAAATAGCTCAACTGGAATTCCATCACCTCCACTACTCAGAGACTTTTGAGGGGAAAAATAATCCCCATAAAAAACCGGAAGCCTACAGCATGACATATAAGTTGAGAGACCACATTCCACCACCTCTGTGGGTTACAAATCCTCAGAACAAAATTTTAACATAAAGTTTACCCCAGTATAGCAAGATGCTGGGGTATCCACCATAAACAAATGGAAAACTACTGCAGAGGAAAATCCTTAATCCAAGACACAAGTGATATTATTCTCACTGATAATGAATGCACAGTAAGGAATTTTAAAACACCATTTCTCCATTCTAAACAATGTAGAAGACTCCAGTGGAAATATTGGACACTAAAAACATCAGAAAAATGTCTGAATTCAAGATTCTAAAATAAATCAATTCTAAAAATAAATCAAATAAAGATATGAGAGGATAAAACTCAATAAATAAAAGGTTTCATAGACAAAAAAGGAAATTATAATAATAACCAAATCAAACTTCTAAAAATTAAATGCCTGATAGAATAAGATATAAAAATTAAAGCTCAATGAATGAATTAATCAACAAATTTGACAAAGCTGAAGAAAGAATTAGTGAACTAGAAGTCAATGTGGAGGAAATTACACAGAATGAATCACTGAAAGATAAAGGCATGGAAATGGACAAGTTAAGAGGTTTGGTAGATAAAATGAGAACAGCTAGCATGAATCTTATAGGAATTCAAGAAGGAGGGAATGGAATAAGAAAGAAGATATATGTGAAGAGGAATGGTGAAGAATTTTTCAGAATTGATGAGTTGTTAGAGTAAGTGATTCCAAGTCAAAGGCAAAGGATATCTATATCTAGACTAAACAGAGGAAAACTGGAGAATATCAAGTACAAAGAGAATATTTTTAAACAAAAAACAACAGAAACAAATGCCTACAAACTAACAGCAGTTAGATTGTGAAGGACTCTAATCAGGATGGAGAATGCAATACTGTGCATCATAAACTAACGTGACATTGTACATCAACTATATTTCAATTGTTTTAAAAGGAAGAGAATGGAATGATGTCTTCAAATAACAGAGCTATTTTCAGACAAAAATATTGAGTTTTTACACCTAGATCTTCACTGAAAGAGCTATTAAAACATGTTCTGCATGAAGAAGGAAATTGAACCCAGATGGATGTGGTGAGATAAAAAAAAGTGGCAAACAAAGATATATCCAAACATACAAATATTTCTAATAAACATGGGCTACTGATATAATAACAATAGCGAGTAATTTTTATCTATATATAAACAAGAAAAAATAAAATATTACGTAAAAGTAACACAGGCTGCTGAGGGTTATTGTAGCTAAAACTTTCTAAGGTCCTTATATTTGGGGAAATAAGGGGAGAGATGCAGATAAAATTTAGGTTTGTTAAATTTACTTGTTAAAATTATAAATGTGACCACGAAAAATGAAAATAAAACACACATTTTCCTAAGCAGGAAATGGAGCAAATGGGTGAAGGAAGGATGCCAGGAAATTCTTTTGAACTCAGTCCAGTCGAAAAAAAAAGTAGACAAAATACATATTTATTTTTAAAGAAATAAGAATTATAGTAAATACCACAAGTTCCAACAACTAACTATCAATAAGGAAAGAAAAAAAAATAGACTCTATCTTACACTATGTAGAGAAATATGTCTCTTATAAATTAAAGTCTTAACTATAAGAATTCAGTTCAGTTCAGACTCACATCCATCGAATCCGTGATGCCATCCAGCCATCTCATCCTCAGTCATCCCCTTCTCCTCCTGCCCCCAATCCCTCCCAGCATCAGACTTTTTTCCAATGAGTCAACTCTTCACATGAGGTGGCCAAAGTACTGGAGTTTCAGCTTTAGCATCATTCCTTCCAAAGAAATACCAGGGTTGATCTCCTTCAGAATGGACTGGTTGGATCTCCTTGCAGTCCAAGGGACTCCCAAGAGTCTTCTCCAACACCATAGTTCAAAAGCATCAATTCTTCGGTGCTCAGCCTTCTTCACAGTCCAACTCTCACATCCATACACGACCACAGGAAAAACCATAACCTTGACTAGACGGACCTTAGTTGGCAAAGTAATGTCTCTGCTTCTGAATATACTATCTAGGTTGGTCATAACTTTTCTTTAGAATATATATATATATATATTATTCTTATATTAAATACATGAGTCAAATAGTGATGTCCTAGAAAAGAAACAAAAAATTACAAACCAAAAGGGAAAATATTGAGAAAACTGACTCTACTATATTTAAAACTATGTCAAAAGATACTATTAAAAACGTGAAAAAGCAAGCAAAGACTTGGTAGAATTGTTGTTGTTCTCTGTGGGTGAGAAAGTTTTCCAAAGATAGCTGCCATGATATATCCCATCTCAAGCATCTTATTTACAGTGACCCTGACTGTTATCGCGTAGCTTGGCAGAGCTTGTAACCCCTCCCGTTGAACCCTGGTGACACTTTGTGTTTGCCTTCACCAGTAGAGTAGACTGGATATAAGGCTATTGTTCTTTGAACCTGCCACTGTGTGCTATTTTAAGATACCAAGGTTTGGGTGATTTAAAATGTCATGCTTACTGACATACTATCCAGAATCAAAAAGGAAAAGACAACCCAACAGGAAAACTGGCAAAGATTATGAATGAGCAATGCATGGAAGAAGAAACCTAGGTACACAATAAATACACAAAAATATGTTCACTTTCATTTATATATGCCAGAAATCAGGTGTATACAAATGAAAACAACAATGAAAGAGTATTTTACGCTCATCCTTTCGTCAAATGTGTAAAGAGCCTTTCATACTAGATGTTGAGAGAAATAACCTGTAATAATGGCTAAGAGGGCAGGCTCAGGAGCCAGACTACTAGACCTTTAATTCCAACTCTATTCATAAATCACATGGCCTTGGACAAATAATCTAAACTCTGTGTGCGTCAATCTCCTCACTGCAAAATGAGATTTTTTTAACCAAGGATTATGAAAATTGAGTGAGTTAGCACATGTAACATGCTTAGAATCGTGCCCACCAGAGCAAGCAGTGAGTATTTACGATTACAGCAATGATGACAACAACTGGAAACCCAGATGTCGTGAGCAGTTCTATTACATTGTTGTAACCAAGATTTAGAGAACCCTTTGTCAGTTCTCTTGTTAACTTGCAGATGTCGATACTATTCAACTGATCTGCTCCACTTCTAGGTACATAACATGGAAAAGTGCCAGTATATAAGCACTGGAAGACATCTGGCTTAGATGTTGGACTGATGTTTATTTTTCCTCTGTTTTCTGAATCACTCTGAGAACTCCCAAATGGAGTCCAGTTTTCACTTTATTAATGTGTTTATTAATTTAATGATTTACAAATGCCTATTTAAGCCAGGCTTCAGCAATTCGTGAACTGTGAACTTCCAGATGTTCAAGATGGTTTTAGAAAAGGCATAGGAACCAGAGATCAAATTGCCAACATCCGCTGGATCATCAAAAAAGCAAGAGAGTTCCAGAAAAACATCTGCTTCTGCTTTATTGACTATACCAAAGACTTTGACTGTGTGGATCACAACAAACTGTGGAAAATTCTGAAAGAGATGGGAATACCAGACCACCTGACCTGCCTCTTGAGAAATCCGTATGCAGGTCAGGAAGCAACAGTTAGAACTGGACATGGAACAACAGACTGGTTCCAAATAGGAAAAGGAGTATGTCAAGGCTGTATATTGTCACCCTGCTTATTTAACTTCTATGCAGAGTACATCATGAGAAATGCTAGGCTGGAAGAAGCACAAGCTACAATCAATACTGCTGGGAGAAATACCAGTAACGTCAGATATGCAGATGACACCACTCTTGTGGCAGAAAGTGAAGAGGAACTAAAAAGCGTCTTGATGAAAGTGAAAGAGGAAAGTGAAAAAGTTGGCTTAAAGCTCAACATTCAGAAAATGAAGATTAAGGCATCTGGTCCCATCACTTCATGAGAAATAGATGGGGAAACACTGGAAGCAGTGTCAGACTTTATTTTTGGGGGCTCCAAAATCACTGCAGATGGTGACTGCAGCCATGAAATTAAAAGACGCTTACTCCTTGGAAGAAAAGTTATGACCAACCTAGATAGCATATTCAAAAGCAGAGACATTACTTTGCCAACAAAGGTCCATCTAGTCAAGGCTATGGTTTCTCCAGTGATCGTCTATAGACGTGAGAGTTGGACTGTGAAGAAAGCTGAGTGCCGAAGAATTGATCCTTTTGAACTGTGGTGTTGGAGAAGACTCTTGAGAGTCCCTTGGACTGCAAGGGGATCCAACCAGTCCATTCTGAAGGAGATCAGCCCTGGGATTTCTTTGGAAGGAATGATGCTGAAGCTGAAACTCCAGTACGTTGGCCACCTCATGAGAAGAGTTGACTCATTGGAAAAGAGTCTGATGCTGGGAGGGATTGGGGGCAGGAGGAGAAGGGGACAACAGAGGATGAGATGGCTGGATGGCATCACCGACTCGATGGACATGAGTTTGAGTGAACTCCAGGAGTTGGTGATGGACAGGGAAGGCTGGCATGCTGTGATTCGTGGGGTCGCAAAGAGTCGGACACGACTGAGTGACTGAACTGAAAAGAACTGAACTGAGGAGGCAAAAGACAGATAAACCACCATGGGCTGGCTGTTGGAATGTCCAACTTTAAACCTATCCTCTACTCCAAGGGGCATAGGGTGACAGCCGGGACAGGGTCGTGGCTTCCAATTTAGTTGTGATTCTATCAGTAACTGGCAGTACAGTCACTTAGCACCTCTGAATCTCAGTTTCCTTTCAGAAAGACAAAGAAAGAAGGAAAGGAAGAGAGAAAGAACAAGAGAGAAATAAAGAACAGAAATTGGAAAAAAAAAATCAAACAAGCTATTATTGCTTTGGGGCAGAGCAGAAGAGAACTGGACTTACACGCTTGAATTGGGTGTCCTTGGACAGGAAGCAAAATCTTAATGAACCAGTATCTGTAAATTGGGAGTAGTTCTATCTCTTTTCATAGATGTTGAGAGACTCAAATTTCACAATTTTTGTTAAAACACATACAGACTCTAAGCTCAGTGACAAGATTAGTCATTCTACTTCTGAAAGAATCCTTGGATCTCTGTGAGCCAGTAATTCTATAGAGTGTAGCTTGGATACCAGAAATATCAACAAGAAAACCAACAAAACTGGAGATGATTTAATATGACCCTAGAACTTCCATTATAAAATTTACATAGCCAATGTTTCATTGTTCGCATAATAAATCCTGGTATTAGTCATTGGTCCTTGAAGACAAGCTATTAAAGCAATAGAATTCTTAATTAATTTAGTGCAGAGTTTATCAGTTGTGTACACAACTTACTCAGAGCCCACTATATCACTCGAGTGTGGGGTTGGATAAAGTCAGCTCCCATGGAATAAACCTTATCTGGTGCTCTGCAGTTTCCAGAAGCAATTCTTCCTAAGTTAGAGATTTGTTATCTGCTGGCTCCTTCCTAATGCGTTTCCTGGAATGGGTTGTGAGTAGTTGAGTCAAAAGCTTCTGTAGAATTAGCTCAGTTCAGATAGAAGAGGATCACTCTGGTACCAGAAGATTCACAAGTATCTCTGAGCATAAGTCAAAATTAAACCTCAAATGTTCAGAAAGAGACAGTAAATTTTACCATTTTAAGCTATCTCTATGTTTAAAAATTATTGAGCCAATGGCATTAACAAAATACACAAAACTTTTACACATCCTCATCACATACCATTTTACAGAGCAAAGTGACATTTTATTATACTTTATTATTTTGAAGGAATTGAGGTAAGGAAAACCCTCAATCTGTTGTAAACACAATTTGCTGAATTATGTGAAAATGCCTGTGTGTCCTGTCCTTTATTCCTTTCTCCTCTGCCTTTTTAACCCTCTGCAGCAAAAAATTCTTTCTAGAAAAGTCATACTAGGATGCTTAGGGAAAGAGTGTTTCTCATGGCTGGTTTTGCCAAGAATAAACTAAAGGCAGCGTATGATTCATTCATTCTGACAACTGCCCCTCAATACCACCCACCAGCCCCATCCACCCTCTCCCTGGCCCCCATGCTCCTCAGATGACCTCCGCTCCCTCTTTACCAAAAACTGGAGGACAGTAAGGGCAATTCCCTCCTTTTCAAGGGCTCGTCCCTCCACCTTTAACTGATCTTAATCACCCTTCCTTCCCTTCTCTTCCTCCAGCAGACATATCGTTTTAGCAGATAACCCTTTCATCGGGACCCTTGATTCTACCTCTCCCATCTCCTTTGGGCCTTTACCAGCAATTACTGTCTCTTACCCTTGTCTTCAGTCTATGTCTGATGCTACTACTGGTTCCTTGGCTTCAGCTTCCCAGCACAATTGTGGAGTTGGTGATGGACAGGCAAGCCTGGCATGCTGCAGTCCATGGGGTCGCAAAGAGTTGGACACAACTGAGTGACTGAATTGAACTGAACTGAAATATAAAAAAATGTGGAGTACCCTATGTATATATTTTAGATGTGTTATGTGTATATGTTTGTATTTGTGTGTGTGTATATATTTATACCCTCAACTTATCTTCTTCTCTTATTGCTTACACATTTTTCAACAAGGTCCAAGTCCTTTCCAAAGTGGACCTCCCTTTCCTAGCATTCTATCAAGGGGATTTTCTAAAGAACCATCTGAAGCTTGACTCTTACCAAGTCCCAAGGCCCATTTTCAGTCATCATTTGCCTGGGACCCAATTCCTCTGGGATATTTTCTAACTCATGTTGCAACGCCATCATCTTCCCATTATTCATTAACTCCTGCTCTTGAAAAGTTCTTCCTTTGGTCCCCAAAGCCCAGGACACTCTGCCCTGTGCTCTTATTGAAGCAGGAGGGGAAGCGTAGGGCACAACCTTTAAAAGAAAGACGTAACCCAAGGATATGACGTGAGCTGATTAGAACCAAATGGGTCCAAGATTGAGGATGAGTCAACTTCCACTAAACCTTGAGCCTCAGTACATGCTCATTGTAACACATCAGCAAACTAGATGACACGCCAACCAGCATCATGACAGTCCCAAGGTCAACCATAAAGATCAAAAAGTGAGCAGTGACCCAATTCCTAGAAATCTCCACCCCTTCCCCAAAATAGATGGAATAATTCCTCCCACTCATGAACCTGTGACGTTACCCACCCTTACAAAAAACAACAACTCCCTACACTGGTGTGTCCCTCTCCTTCTGAGATGGCCCACACTCTGTAGAGCGTCTTTCTCTCTAAATAAATCCACTTCTTATCTATCCCTTTGTCTCTCACTGAATTCTTTCTGCCACGAGACATCAAGAACCTGAGCTTTGTTAAGTCCTGAGACCAGGTGTGTGATGTAATGTTCATGTCTCAACCTGAGTTACATGGTTTCACTATCTGTCTGATCACTGCTCTTCACTTTCTTTGGCTCATTTATCTTCTTGTTTTCATTTTCAAAGTGTTCAAGGGCCTCATATGGCTTCCTCTCTTCTCTTTTTCCCTCAGATGTGATACACAAGTTTTTGACTTCAGCTAGGGCTTCCCATGGAGAAGGAAATGGCAACCCACTCTAGTATTCTTGCCCGGCAAATCCCATGCACAGAGGAGCCTGGTGGGCTACAGTCCACGGGGTCGCAAAGAGTCGGTGGCTCAGAGGTAAAAGAATCTGCCTGCCAATGCAGAAGATGCAGGTTTGATCCCTGGGTGAGGAAGAACACCTAGAGAAGATAATGGCACTCACTAAAGTATTCTTTCCCAGGAAATTCAATGGACAAGAGGAGCCTGGTGGGCTATAAGATCTTTTTTATGGACCACTTTGCTTTCCCCCCATGACTTATCAACTAAACAACAATATTGCCTCCCTATATATAGGTCTCACATTTACTTCTAGAGTCTTGAACTCTCCCTCAAGGTCAAGGGCAGATCTCCAGCATTCACTAGCACTTCAGGCTCTATCAATTCCAAGTTTCATTTTATCCCCTCCATTACCAGCTTCTGTTTCTAATGTCCATTCTACTTTTGCTAATGGCACCCTGGCCTCCACTTGACCCAAGGCCAAAGCCTGGAGAAACCTCTTATTCCTCATTTTCAGTCTTCTGTGTAATTAAATACAAGGCCGGTGCACTGGGATGACCCTGAAGGTTGGGATGGGGAGGGCGGTGGGAGGGGGATTCAGGATGGGGGGGACACATGTACACCCATGGCTGATTCATGTCAGTGTATGGCAAAAACCACTACAATATTGCAAAGTAATTAGCCTTCAATTAAAGTGAATTAATTAATTTTTAAAAATTTTTAAGAAGAACTGTGTCACTATTTGCTGGATGGTCAGATTACACTCTAGGCTGGAATATAACAGGAATGCCACTCAAGAAAAAAAGAAAGAAAGAAAGAATACAATATGTTAGATGTTCTGCTTTCTTAAAATTATCAAAGCAACATAAATTAATGTAAACTTAACAAAAACAACCTATTCTGACAGAATGTTTGTGTCTGATGATTATAGAGATGTACGTGAAAAGAAAAAAAAATATCAAATCTTGATTTACTAAACATTATGCATCCTCTTTTTGACACTTTTGACATTTACTTGTTTCCATCTCTAGTTGTTTTCTTTTTTTTTTTTTCTTGTTAAATCACATTTCAAATAACTCTCAAACTAATCTTTGGTATACATACTAATCTTTGGCATATGAATCATATCTCTTTACTAAAACTGTCCAACAACACTCTCATTGTTTTTAGGACCAAATCAAATCTCCTGAATCCTGCAAAGACCTCCATAATTTACCTTCCAACTATATCTTTCCATCTATTACCCATCACTTGCTTCATGACCATCAAGATCTTTTTTATGGACCACTTTGCTTTCCCCCCATTCCTATGATTTTATTTTATTTTTTAATGTTTATTTTATTTTTTCTTTTTTAAATTTTACTTTATTTTACTTTACAATACTGTATTGGTTTTGCCATACATTGACATGAATCCGCCACAGGTGTACACGTGTTCCCAATCCTGAACCCCCCCTCTCACCTCCCTCCCCATACCTTCTCTCTGGGTCATCCCAGTGCACCAGCCCCAAGCATCCTGTATCCTGCATTGAACCTGGACTGGCGATTCATTTCTTATATGATATTATAGATGTTTCAATGCCATTCTCCCAAATCATCCCACCCTCTCCCTCTCCCACAGAGTCCAAATGACTGTTCTATACATCTGTGTCTCTTTTTCTGTCTTGCATACAAGGTTATCATTATCATCTTTCTAAATTCCATATATAGGTCTTCGTATACTGTATTGGTGTTTTTCTTTCTGGCTTACTTCACTCTGTATCATCGGCTCCAGTTTCATCCACCTCATTAGAACTGATTCAAATGTATTCTTTTTAATGGCTGAGTAATACTCCATTGTGTATATGTACCACAGCTTTCTTATCCATTCATCTGCTGATGAACATCTAGGTTGAAGAATTTTCACTCTGTCTCCACATGGATAATCCTCTGTGTCTTTAAAGTTCAGCTCAAATAATCCCTTTTCTTTTCCAACCTTCTGGTATATTCTTCCCAGCTGGTCCCTTTCCTTTGCAGTCCACATTACTTTACTGCTGCCGTTATTACATAACTTAGTCCAGCTATATTTCATATTATATTCACAACTATATCTCTTTTCTTCCCCTCCCGGGTGGGAGAGTGTTTTTTATTTACCTTTATAGGCACCCTCACAGTGCTCCAACACAGTGCCCTGAACTTAGCAGGTGCTCAATAAATTAAACGTCAATGCACCATATGTCCATGTACGCAATGTCTAAGAGTCAGGCTTTGGACTCAAAGCCAAAGTCATGGGATGCTGGTCAAATTAACTTCAGCTCTCTAAGCTTCATCCTACACATTGGGGACGGGGGGAAATAACAGCTATACTACCTCAGAGGATAGAATGAGAACCAAGTAGGGAAAAATGTATTTTAAACCCTTAACATAGTGCTTGGCACTTTTAACATTGTTCTATTAATGTTCATCATGAGAGTATAGAAATAGGTACTCTACTTGTTTATGTAAGTGAAATAGTACCATTTTCTCTGGGCAACTAAGCAATAGATATTAATAGCTTGAAAGAACGTGCATAACATTTGACAGTTTCATTTCTGGAAATTTATCTTCAAGAAATCATTTGACGTTCAGTGCAAGGATTATCATGGGATAGAAATGTATATAATGCCTAATGAAAGGAAATAATTTCCAACAGGAAGACGCTGGTGGAGCAAATGATGATACATGTCCATAAGAAGAGACATAAGGCAGCTGTTATACTTGCTTCAGGAAAAAATATTCACAATTTACTGTAAAATACAAAACACAGGGACAAAAAAGCATTTGCATAGTAAACTCCTCTTCTGGAAGAACATACACATGAGACTAGAATTTGTATATGTGTGAACATATGTGAATATAGAAGGAAGTAAGGCTTCACTGGTGGTCCAGTGGCTAAGAATTTGGCTTGCAGTGCAAGGGACACTGTTTCTATCCTTGGTCCAGGAAGATCCCATGTGCCTCGGAGTGACTAAGTCCACATGCCACAACTACTTATCCAGTGCTCTAGAGCCCAGAGCCACAGCTACTGAGCCCACGTCCTGCAAGGACTGAAGCCTGCACACCCTGTGGCCCATACTCCACAGTAAGAGGAGCCTCTGCAATGAGAAGCCTATTCACTGCAGCCAAGAGTGGCCTTTGCTCACCACAGCTAGAGAAGGCCCGTGAGCGGCAACAGAGATCCACTACAATCAAATCACAGATAAATACATCTTTAAAAAAAAGTATTTTTAAGATGGAAACAAAAGCATTGATGAGCCATTATCTGGCTTCAAGTGATGTTACTTTTTTCCTAATTTTTAAAAAATCTTCTGTTTAATACTTTGGACATACATGTTTTTGGAATTCAGAAATAAGTATTATTGCCTCCTCATATCTCTATCATGTTCCCTTGTCTTTTCGAGCACTGTCTAAAAATAAACATAAAGCACTCTTTTGAAAAGAACAGCTCATCTTTCTGGCAAAAAAAAAAAAAAAAAGAGTAACTTCTTCTTTCTTCAAGGTTAATTGTTCTTCATTTGAATTGAGGGCAAAAAAATATTTAGGGTGGCTAACCCAATCCAAGGGATGTTCAGACAGAAGTCATGTGAAGAAGCACTTCAGCCCACTTTGAAAGCTCCAGTTTAAAGTTAGGAGGTTTTGTGTCCAGACCGGGATTTTGGAGTTTGGTGAAGGAGAGGGTTACTGGTTGTCCTGGGTGGATCTACCAAAGATGTAACAGTGCTTTTTTGCTTTCCCATTTGTAGAGGCAACCTTTAATGTCTTTCCTGTTAACATCCATTAAAAAAAATTATTTTATATTGTAGTATACCCTAACATTACTGTGATAGTTTCAGGTGGACAGCAATGCTTTTGATAGAAAGCACCCCAAGCATCATGATGGTGCACTTAAACACACCAGAAGCATTTGAAGCATTTGTCCAAAAAAGGAGAACTCTGAGCTTCCATTGACGTTACAAAGGCAGGGTAAGAGGGTAATGGGGATGCAGAGGAAGCAAGGTGATACTTTTATAAAACATTTATTAATATCAGTTATCAGATCAAATTGATTATTAATACTTGAGTTTAAAAATATAAAGACCTGAAAGTAAGTCATTACTAGAATCACTAGCTATACATGTAAAAAATATACTAATTTTGAAATTTGAGATATTTTAAAATCCTGAAGTGAGAGGCAGTTTGTATCAAATAATTGCAGTCCTCTTTGAAATAAAAATAAATTAACTGGCAAGTGGACTGGGAATCACATTTTGTGATCTCTCCCTGACACTGAACAAAAGACATGTGCTCCTCTTCTTTCAAAATATCTTCAGGAAAAAAAAAAAAAAAGCTTAATCTAAAGCAACAAGTTGAATAAGTAGCTATAAAAATGCAAGCAAAACTATTAGACTGAATGCAATTCAAGGACCTGCACAGTAATGGATAATCACTGCATCCCGGATCCTGTTTCTAGTGATGGTTAATGCACGAAAACTCAGGGGGCGGTGGGGGGGGGGGGGACCCAAACCATACCACTTGCAGTAATGTAATTCTGATGTGAGAACTGATATGCTTTTCTGACCTCAGTGATGAACGTGTGTCATTTGTCAAGCATTAGATTTAATTACCCTTATTTATTTACTGGTCCGGGCTTCCTGGCAGTGATAGCCCCTTCTCAACATACAGCCAAAGACCACAGATGACCAGCCATTGGAAAAAAGCAATGCAAAGCCCCAGCTGGAGATGCCTCCTACTGAATATCACCACTGGTGGCTGCTGCCCTGCTGCTGCCATGGTGATAAACGGCAGGGTAGCCCTTCCTTTCAAAATGCACCCCGCTGCTTGACTTCCTCTGTGAAAATCAGGAAGCAGGAAGTGGCCAGGCCGCAGTGGACAGGTGGCCACCTGTGGTCCTCATCTGTTAGCTGGGGGAGCAGGAGCCCCACTGTCCATGAGCCTCAAAGGAAAAGAGTAGGGAGCGCCAACATCATACTTCATGCAAGTGTTTCTTGTCCCTCTGAACATTAGAAAACAAGCAAGGGGCATGTGGACTGAACCCTTGATGGATCGACTTTTAAGTGATGTTTCCCCCCTGAAGATGTGAAGTGCAGAGAAAGAGGGACGTGTACTTGTGTTGAGGGCAGGGGCTGGGTGGTGAGCTTCCAGGAGCAGCTCAAAAAAAAAAAAAAAGGTTGTTTGTCCCTGGGTATCTGAGTGACTTAGGGAAACAAGAAAAAAAGCTAAAGGGCAAACTGAACAGTCAACCCCAAACCAGACCTATGTAGGGGAATTTCCCAAACGTGGGAGGAAGTTTTCAGGGACAGTTAATTAAAGAATCAAACCAGGATTCTCAATTGCTTTTCCACCTCCACTCTATCTTATTGTGTGTGTGTGTGTGTTTTTTTTCCTTTCTTAACAATAAAACACACATTTTAATTACACTAAAATTAGTAGAGAACATTTCTACTTCCAAAAGCTTAAATTATATTTTAGTTTTAATTATTTTACCTCCACACACAGTAAAATGACTTCTTAAGTTTCAAGTGACTTTTTAAAAAGGTGCTTATGGTTGAACTTGAGACTGACCTTTCATTTGGGGAAATGTCAATGATCTTTGTTTTTTATTGAACTTAACAGCTCCCCACACATACTCAAATGCATATTTCTAGAAAAAAATACATCAAAGAATGGTCATGAAGAACAATGATTATCAAGGATAAAGGTGGTAAACTGACCCTTTTTCAAGGCATGAAAATGCTGGACATTGCATGCTAGTCACTCCTCATGCAAAATTGCCCAGGGAATGTTCATGCAGCTTTTCTGGCTTCCTTGATAATGACAAGATCAGCTGTCCTGGTGCTTTCACTTCTTTCTATGAGACAAGAGAAGAAAACCAAATGGAAGAGATGCATGGAAGTCAAAGTACATCAATGGAGTTTAGCTGATTGGCGAAGGATGTTTTTAGTTTCTTAATACATGATGTTGCATTGTTGATTAAGACAGGATATATATGCCTTATATCTGCTGCACTTTCGATAGCCTTGGTGTCCTAAGAGGACGTCGCATCCTGGGAAGGTGGGGAGACTGATTGTAGCAGCAGACAGCCCATCCCATTAGAGGCAACACTCTGTAGCAGTGGCCTTTGCAGCAGCTGGCGTCATTATGGGATGAAGCAGTTCCTAATTGTGCTATTGATTTTTCCCCTCTTTAATGGATTCTTCTCCCAACACACTCAGGGTTGAGCCGCTACCACATCCCACAGACCTGTTGCCAGGGATGTGCATCAAGCTGTGCATTAGAAGCGAGAGGATGCTTTGCTTAGTAGGTTACTTAACAGTAACCCAGGTAGAGTAACCCGGAAGGAGGGATTCCAACAGCCTTGCAGTAAACATGTGCTGACTTCAAATGTGGGCACTGGGTGGGTGCTTCACAAGTCATTTCATTTAATTCAGCCTTGGCAACACCCTTGTTATTACTACTATAACCCTTTTTGTAGAGAAACAACTGAAGCTCAGAAAGGTGAAGAAATATGTCCAGGGTCACACAGCCAGTAAGACATAGAACCAAGATTTCACCCCAGGAGAGTCCAAAACGCTTTATATCAGAATAGGGAACCCCAAAGCAGGTGTGCCAACCAAAGGACTAACTGGACTGCCTGCCCAAGAGCCCTGTGCTCGGTTTAATGCTCTGCAGTCTCTGTCTTGTAATGATTTGTTGCTTTGTAATGCTTTGTTGTTCAGTCACTAAGTCATGTCAGGCTCTTTGCTACCGCATGGACTGCAGCACACCAGGCTTCCCCGCCCTTCACCATCTCCTGGAGTTTGCTCAAACTCACATCCATTAAGTCGGTGATTCTGTCCAACCATCCCATCCTCTGTTTTTCCCTTCTCCTCCTGCCTTTTCAATCTTTCCCAGCATCAGGGTCTTTTTCAGTGAGTCAGCTCTTCGAATCAGGTGGCCAAAGTGTTGGAGCTTCAGCATCAGTCCTTCCAGTGAATATTCAAGGTTGGTTTTCTTTAGGACTGACTGGTTTGATCTCCTTGCTGTCTAAATGACTCTCAAGAGTCTTCTCCAGCATCGCAGCTCAAAAGCATCAATTCTTCAGTGCCCAGCCTCCTTTATGATCCAACTCTCACATCCACACATGACTACTGTAAAAACCATAGCTTTGACTAAATGGACTTTATTTTTCACGTAGCCCCTATCATGGACTGAATGTACGTGTTCCCCTCAAATTCATACATTAAAGCCCTAACTGCAGGTATGTATGAGTAAAGAAGTAATTAAGATTAAATAAGGTCTTAAGACTGGGGCCTTGCTCCAATGGAATTCATGTCCTTATAAAAAGAAAGACTAGTGAGCTTTCTATCTCTGTCTATTTCTCTGTCTCTCGGTGTCTCTCTCTCTAGCTCTCTTTCTCTGTCTCTCTGATGTATGAGGACATAGTGAGAAGTCCCTGTCTGCAAACCATGAAGAGATCTCTCACCAGGAACTAAATCAGCCAACACCTTGAGCTTTGACTTTTAACCTCCAGAACTGTTAGAAATAAATTTCTGTTATTTAAGTCACCCAGGTTATAGTGCTTGATTATAGCATCCCAAGATGATTACCAGAGCTCTTAAAAATTAGGTAGTTGATCCTACTAGGAAGTCGGGTGGAAACAGAGCTTGACTGTGAGCCAGCCTTGTAGGGGGGTGTCCCCAGATGCGACTGTCCTTTGGTATCTCCAGGGGGCCAAGGAGAGAGCGGGAAGGAACTCAGATAAAGGCAAGGGTTCAGAACCCTGGCAGTGTTGCCATAAGACATATGAAGACTCTGCTGAATGGAGCTGTGAACCTGAGGGTGGATTTTGATCCCAATGTGTTATAACTGCTCCTGCTTCTCTCTGAAGTCCCTGGCTGGGAGCAGGCTGCCTTCTCACCTATGTGTCCCAATTCACGATGCCCTGGACCACAGAGCAGAGGCCAGTGTCAGCTTCCTGACCTCTCTCTGACCTGGGAGTTAACTTTTTCCTTTTGTTCTCCTTCGCATATTTTGAGATAAATTGCCAGCAAGAATATGAAATTCCATGGGTCTGATCCTTTCTCTCCTAACCCCCATGGCTCTTGGAAGAAGAATTAATTTAGAACTTGAGTTCATTCCAGGTTGGAAGCACCTTGTGAAGACAGGTGGCTGCTGTGGATGGAATCAGACTGGGCAGGGTTCAGATGGAGGCTCCCTCACTGATACGCTATGACTCTGACCTCTTTGTTTAACCTCCCTTTACTTCAATCTCCTTATCTGCGAAATGGAATTGATAATTGATTCTAAGACTGGCATGAAGAATAAATTGACTGATTCATTTATCTAGAAAAAAAATGGTATAGATGATCTTATTGGCACAGCAGAGATAGAGACATGGACATAGAGATCAAACACGTGGGTACCAAGGGGGAAGGAGTGTGGGCTGAACTAGGGGACTGGGATCGACATATATACACTATGGATACTATCTGTCGAAAGATGACTAATGAGAACTTGCTGTACAGCACGGGGGACTACCCACCGCTCCCTGGTGACCTAAATGGGAAGGAAATCCAAAACAGCGGGGAAATATGTGTACATGTGGCTGGTTAATTTTGTTGTATGGTAGAAACTAACACAAAGTTATAAAGCTTAATTTTTTTATAAAACTAATTTTAAAAAATTAATTTTAATAAACTACAGGAAAAAAATAAAGTGCTTAAAACTGCCTGTAAAAACCATGGGGGCTCAACAGACCTTGCTGTTGGTATTACTGTCAGATCTTCTGTCTGGAAAGGAGAACTAGATGGAGATGGAAGGACCCTTTGAAAGTGGGGTGGGGGGGCAATAGCTGAGCAGTTTTGTAGCTTTTAAATATAAAGCCTCCAGCATTTGCTCCCTTCATCTTAGTTTGGTTCTCCCAAAAGCAGAGCCTGAGATGAGTCTGTGGGTGCAGGTAGCTTACTTGGAGGTGATCTCAGGAGGCAAGAGTGAGGGAGTGGAAGAATGAGACAGGAAAGGAGGAAGTCCCAGCACTGATCCAGTCTGGATGTGGATACTGATGTAGGCTGCTGGGATTCCATCCCACTGGAGACCCTCTGAAGGACCTTTCAGAATCTTCATGACTAATCCCTCTGAAGAACAGGAGACTGAGACAATTTTCTCCTGACTCCCAACCCTCCAGTAAATGAAATGACCCCCAGAGGGTATAACTCTCCAGTATTTGTGGGCAGCTCTGTGAGGTGTCATGACCCTTCTGGTTTAGGAGAAAGCCCTGAAGGAGCACAGACAGTGAAGGTTGCCCTTGAGGTGGGACTTGTCCCTGTGCCTGGGAGCTGTCCATCTCAGCTGCTGCTGAAATCAGAGGTGGACCAACAGTCTGTGCTCCTGGCAGGGCACCAGCAGCTTTGGTCCATACTCTGACCTATTGATATACCAGGTTAATCCTGTCAGCATAACAGTTTTCAGCATGATTACTTTCCTCGAAAGCCTACAGTCTCTCTGTGCTGTCTCCTCAGTTCAGTTCAGTCGCTCAGTCATGTTCAACTCTTTGTGACCCCATGAATTGCAGCACACCAGGCCTCCTTGTCCATCACCAACTCTGAGTCCACCCAAACCCATGCCCATTGTGTTGGTCATGCCATCCAACCATCTCATCCTCTGTCACCCCCTTCTCCTCCTGCCCTCAATCTTTTCCAGCATCAGGATCTTTTCAAATGAGTCAGCTCTTCGCATCAGGTGGCCAAAGAATTGAAGTTTCAGCTTCAGCATCAGTCCTTTCAATGAACACACAGGACTGATCTCCTTTAGGATGGACTGGTTGGATCTCCTTGCAGTCCAAGGGACTCTCCAGTGTCTTCTCCAACACCACAGTTCAAAAGTATCAATTATTCGGCTCTCAGCTTTCTTTATAGTCCAACTCTCACATCCATACATGACCACTGGAAAAACCATAGCCTTGACTAAACAGACCTTTGCTGGCAAACTAATGTCTCTGCTTTTTAATATGCTGTCTAGGTTGGTCATAATTTTCCTTCCAAGGAGTAAGTATCTTTTAATTTCATGGCTGCAATCACCATCTGCAGTGATTTTGGACCCCCACCCCAAAATAAAGTTTTTTTAAACAATGTTTCCACTGTTTCCCCATCTATTTGCCATGAAGTGATGGGACCAGATGCCATGATCTTAGTTTTCTGAATGTTGAGCTTTAAGCCAACTTTTTCTCTCTCCTCTTTCGCTTTCATCAACAGGCCCTTTAGTTCTTCTTCACTTTGTGCCATATCTGAGATTATTGATATTTCTCCCGGCAATCTTGCTTCCAGCTTGTGCTTCCTCCAGCTCAGCATTTGTCATGATATACTCTGCATATAAGTTAAATAAGCAGGGTGACAATATAGAGCCTTGTAATCCTTTTCTTATTTGGACCCAGTCTGTTGTTCCATGTCCAGTTCTAACCGTTGCTTCCTGACCTGCATACAGGTTTCTCAAGAGACAGGTCAGGTGGTCTGGTATTCCCATCTCTTTCAGGATTTTCCACAGTTAATTGTGATCCACACAGTCAAAGGCTTTGGCATAGTCAATAAAGCAGAAATAGATGTTTTTTGGGAAATTTCTTGCTTTTTCGATGATCCAGGGGATGTTAATTTGATCTCTGGTTCCTCTGCCTTTTCTGAAACCAACTTGAACATCTAGAAGTTCATGGTTCACGTATTGCTGAAGCCTGGCTTGGAGATTTTTGAGTATGACTTTACTAGCGTGTGAGATGAGTGCAATTGTGCGGTAGTTTGAGCATTGTCTCCTACTAAAGCCCAAATTCCTTAACCAAGATATCATTCCAGATGAATTTTTTACCCAAATGACCTAAGCTATCTTGTTTACACACATGAACTCTATACTCTAAACGGGACTGTCTCACTCCCCCAAGATCACTTTCTTTATGCCTTCATCCCATTCATCTTACCTGAAAGAAACTCCTGAATCTCACCTGTCCTTCTAGGACTGGCTCAAACCCCACTTAGGTGCAAAGCCTTCACCCAGCACTGCTATATGAATCTCTCTGCTCCCTGGGAACTTAAACATATTTCATCATATGTGTATTATTATCTGCTCACCAACAAAATGTATATCCTCTCTCAAGAGAATGAATGTATTACTTGCTACATTTTATCTCCTACAATAGCTATGATTGTGCATAGGTATATATTATATTACATTAAGCATTGTTGAAATGAGTATTTAAGTAACAGAAGGATGCATTCCCCAGTATTTATGACTCTCTGGTTAATTTCTGGCTCGATTTTTGATGGTGAAGGTTTTGGGTGTACAAAATGGGTTATTATAAAGATATGAAAGTGATCTCAGAGAGAGAGAGAGAGGAACAAAAAATATGGCTGGTCCATAAACTGGGAAACTCTAAGAAAAAAAGTCTCTCACTTCTCAGCAGCCTCACAGTCTTCCTTTTTTCTCTGTTTCTTACTGTATCTAGTCTTTATTTCTCTCTGCCCTCATTCTTTCTTCACTGGAATGTAACAACTAGTCCTGAGTCTATTAGGAGGGATACAGTTGGCTAGAGTCTCTGCATTTCTGGTCAAAGTTTTGAGCAAGAAGCTTATTGATCACTGGCCAGTAAACTAATTGATTGGCATTTGGGTCAGGTGTCCACTTCTATTCCAGCCACCTGTGGCAAACATGGTAACATAAGAGAACCAAGTCTGCCCCTTCAACAGGGATTATGGATAGAAGTCCTTAGAAAACAGTTCTTTAAGCAGAGCAGACAGTCCAAAATATGTCACAAGGTACAAATAAAAATAAATTGGTCAAAAAAAATAAATAAAAATAAATTGGTCAGCATATGCATGTGAACTGAATAATGCTCACAAAATACCTACCAAAGATACAATAAGGATTTGCCAGATTCTGGTCCTAGGAGACCAGAATGTACAGGAACATTTGTATCCACAACAGGATCATCTTGTCTGCCCTTTGGTAACTGCAAAATGCCCTTCATACACCATCTGCCATCTAAGGCCAACTCTTCCATCAAAAACTGAGACCAACTGGAAATTTCTTTTTTCCCCAAGGCAGAAATATTGCATCCTGCAGCAATATATCTCTGTTCATCCACTCATCCACTCATTTCTTTCATTTCCCTAATTATTTCTTGAGTCCCTTATTTGTGCCAAGCCTTGTTCTATATTAAGGATACAGTGGTGAACAAAACAAAAGCCCTGCCCACACGTAGTTTCTGTTCTGTCTGGGAAAGTCCACCAAGAAATGCTAATCACGTAGTGAAGTGAAAGGCACTCAGTTGTGTCCAACTTTTTGTAACCCCATGGACTATACAATCCATGGAACTCTCCAGGCCAGAATACTGGAGTGCGTAGCCATTCCCTTCTCCAGGGGATCTTCCCAACCCAGGGATCAAACCCAGGTCTCCTGCCTTGCAGGCAGATTCTTTACCAGCTGAACTACTGGGGAAGCCCAATCACATAGACATCTGGTCAACTAGGCAGAAAGTTATTAAGACAAATAAAACAGGATAAGAAGCCTGAGATAAGAAGTGGCTATTTAGATAGGGTTGTCAGGAAAGGTTTTTCTGAAGAAATGATATCTGAGTAAAGGCTTACGGTGCAAGAGTGCAAGCCAGGCAAAGATCCAGCCGAACATGTTCCAGGCAGAGAAAACAGTAAGAACAAAAGCCCTAAGTTGTCATGCTTTGCATCTTAAATGTACAGAAAGTCAGTGATGAAGAGAAGCAATGGCTGTAAATTAGACTGTAGAAGTATTAAACTGTAGAGCCCCATTCCATCTTCCAATTCAGTATCTGGTGCATATCGTAATTAGCGCCAGCTTCATGGATGTGACTTGTGAAATCACATCAGTTCAGTTCAGTTCAGTCACTCAGTCATGTCCGACTCTTTGTGACCCCATGAATCGCAGCACGCCAGGCCTCCCTGTCCATCACCAACTCCTGGATATTGAAAGCTCACCTTCTACTCCATATGAGTGCTAAAGTGTTTAAAAAATGATCATAGAGCCTCCATTAATATTTTTATAAAACTTTAGAAATTTACAACAAAGCTCAGCCTTTAGAATAATGAGGAATAAGCAACAAGCCTAATCATGAACACAAATAGAATATTTTGGAAGTCACTTTTTAAATTCAAATATATTTTTCCTCAAAGTTTGTCATCATTGTTATTGTGCCCACTTTCAGTTCAGTTCAGTTGCTCAGTCGTGTCAGACCCTTTGAGGGCCCATGGACTACAGCACACCAGGCTTCCCTGTCCATCACCAACTCCTGGAGCTTGCTCAAACTCATGTCCATTGAGTCAGTGATGCCATCAAACCATCTCATCCTCTGTCATCCCCTTCTCTTCCTGCCTTCAATCTTTCCCAGCATTGGTATCTTTTCCAGTGAGTCAGTTCTTCCCATCAAATGACCAAAGTATTGGAGCTTCAGCTTCAGCATCAGTCTTTCCAGTGAATACTCAGGACTTATTTCCTTTAGGATGGACTGGTTGGATCTCCTTGAAGTCCAAGGGACTCTCAAGAGTCTTCTCCAACACTGCAGTTCAAAAGCATCAATTCCTCTGGGCTCAGCTTTCTTTGTGGTCCAACTCTCACATCCATACATGACTACTGGAAAAAACACAGCTTTTGCTATATGGACATTTGTTGGCAAAGAAATGTCTCTGCTTTTTAATATGCTGTCTAGGGTTGGTCATAGCTTTTCTTCCAAGGAGGAAACATCTTTTAATTTCATGGCTGCAGTCACCATTCACAATGATTTTGGAGCCCAAGAAAATAAAGTCTGTCATTGTTTCCATTGTTTCCCTATCTATTTGCCATGAAGTAATGGGACCAGATGTCATGATCTTAGTTTTCTGAATGTTGAGTTTTAAGCCAGCTTTTTCACTCTCCTCTTTCACTTTCATCAAGAGGCTCTTTAGTTCTTCACTTTCTGCCATAAGGATGGTGTCATCTGCATATCTGAGGTTATTGATATTTCTCCCGGCAGTGTTGATTCCAGCTTGTGCTTCATCCAGCCCTGCATTTCACATGATGTGCTCTGCATATAAGTTAAATAAGCAGGGTGCCAATGTACAGCCTTGATGTACTCCTTTCCCAATTTGGAATCAGTTTGTTGTTCCATGTCCGGTTCTAACTGTTGCTTCTTGATCTGCATACAGATTTCTCAGAAGACAGGTAAGGTGGCCTGGTATTCCCATCTCTTGAAGAATTTTCCACAGTTTGTTGTGATCCACACAGCCAAAAGCTTTAGCATAATCAATGAAGCAGAAGTAGATGTGGATGTTGGCAATTTGATCTCTGGTTGCTCTGCCTTTTCTAAATCCAGCTTGAACATCTGCAAGTTCTCAGTTCACGTACTGTTGAAGCCTATATAGTCCCCACTACAGAAATGTTAAATGCTCCCCTTTAGAATTAATTTCACAATAAGTTCAAGTGTAGCTTGTCTCCACATGAGTCAGATGGACAGGATGGAAGCAGAGGGAAGAAGCATGCATGCCTGCATCCTCTTGTCAGCCCATTAGTGCCCATGATATTGATGCTTTCACCCCAGGCTTCCAATGTTTCCAGAAATAATACCCAAAAGATTCCACAGCTGCCCCCCAAATACATTGAATTCATTTGTCTCAAAGTGTAGATCAATACCAGTGAAAGGTGCTCCAGTCAAACTTTCTAATTAAAAAAATATATACAGAAAAAGTCCCTCTTTCTATCTCTGTCTGTTTGTCTGCCTCTCTGTCTTTTTCTCTCTCTTTTTTCTCAGGTTATTTGACTTGGTCATGTTCAGCTAACCAGGACTGCTGACTCCCCTTAACACCAAAGAGAAACAGCAGTGCATGAACTCAGGATGGAATTAGGTTCCCCCTTTTCTGTGACCGTACTGATCCCTCAGGAAATATTTCAACAGAATTCATACTGCTAAGAGTCTCATGGCTTGGTGTTTTCTAGTCCTAATTTTTCTTACCAGTTTCTATTCTCTAGGAATAGAGAATATTCCTTTTAAAAGGAATAGAATTGTTTTAAAAGTAATAGGACGCCTCCTCAAGCCCTACTTTGCCTCCACCATTCCATCCAAAATAAAACCAGGAAATTGTATACCTAGAGCAAGCCATAATGTTCCTTTTCTTTGATATAAACAATCTTACAATATATGTTTTCTGCTCAAATTCTATATGCACATATCCGACTTTCTACTGAGTCTGTCTTTACCAATTAGCTTTCAGTACCTGAGTCCAAACATTCAGTTCCAGTTCAGTCACTCAGTCGTGACCGACTCTTTGCAACCCCATGGACTGCAGCACGCCAGGCTTCCCTGTCCATCACCAACTCCCAGAGCTTGCTCAAACTCATGTCCATTGAGTTGATGATGCCATCCAACCATCTCATCATCTGTTGTCCCCTTCTCCTCCTGCCTTTAATGTTTCACAGCATCAGGGTCTTATCCAATGTGTTGGTTCTTCACATCAGGTGGCCAAAGTATTGGAGTTTCAGCTTCAGCATCAGTCCTTCCAATGAATATTCAGAGCTGATTTCTTTTAGGATGGACTGGTTGGATCTCCTTGCAGTCCAAGGGACTCTCAAGAGTCTTCTCCAACACCACAGTTCAAAAGCATCAGTTCTTCAGGGCTCAACTTTCTTTATAGTTCAACTCTCATATCCATACATGACTACTGGAAAAACCATAGTTTTGACTAGACGGACCTTTGTTGATAGAGTAATGTCTCTGCTTTTTAATATGCTTTTTAATAATCTTCTTTTTAAAAAGCATATTTTAATATGCTTTTTAATATGCTGCTTTTTAATTTGGTCATAGCTTTGCTAACTTTTCTTTTCCCTCTTATCTCTGTGATTGAATTGCATAAACAGTGTCTATGTGTTCCTTCTCTTTGCTTTTCTCTCTCTCTTCTTGTTCATCCCTATCTTCCCCACAACATTCCACTGATGGTCAAGTGGTTGATTCCACCCATATACACCCATATCATTTTCATTCCCGCTGGCAGGGCATGTGCTTGTCTACTCGACTAATGAAGTAACATCCCAACAGCTAAGCAGTCTGTAGCTTTCTCAATCCCTCCATCCTATATTCTGTTGCCAGGGTTAGGATCTTAAGAAAGGAGTAGTCAAACTTTTCCATGGACTCTTCTTTGCTTCCTGTATCTATTGCATACAAAGCAAAATCCCAGCTCATTGGCAAGTATTAAAATATCCCTAAATTCTCTCTTTTTACCTCCCCTTCCATCCTTGCTTTACATCTTGTAATGGGTTGGATTGTGTCCCCCCAAATTTCTATTCCACAGTACCTATAAATGTGACCTTATTTGAAAATAGTACATTTACAGATGTAATCAAGTTAAGAGGAAGTCATACCTGAGGAGTATGAGCCCCAAACCTGATGACTGGTATCTTTGGAAGAGAAAGAAGAGGAAGATTTGGATAATAGAGGCCTGGAGGAGACCAAGATAAAAGTCATGTGACGACAGGGACAGAGGTTCAACTGATGCAGCTACAACCAAAGAAGAGGTGGAAAGAGCCCTCCCCCAGGGCTTCCAGAGGAAGCACAGCCCAGCTGACTTCTTGTATGCAAATTACTAGCCTCCAAACTCAGAGAATTCCTATTGTTCTAAGCCACTCAGTCTGTAGTCATATGTTACAGCAGCTCCCAGACCCTGATACATATCCACACAGCACAATCACTCCCCACCTCTGCCTGACAGTGCTACTTGACCTTGGGAGTCTGGCCAAGAAACTCCCAGAAACGTGCCCCCTCCCTGGGCAGCCCACAAGTTTCTAGGGTGGGCCCTTTACCCTGTAATCTCCAAGAGTTCATTTTCCCAAAGGCACTGCCAGTGAAATGCATCCCGGAAGCCCAGCCCTTCCCTGTCTCTGGTGGGGAACTTACACAGTCGCAATGGGAACCTCTAAATTATGGCTAGTTCAGGACAGGACCTGAAGCCCAGCATGCAAGACTCATTAAGCAGTTTTCTTTCTGGGAGCATGATTTGGCTCTGGCTAGGCTGCCTGATGGCTTGGATGGCAAAGAATCTGCCTGCAGTGCAGGAGATCCCCTGGAGAAGGAAATGGCAACCCACTGCAGTATTCTTGCCCGGAGAATTTCATGGACAGAGGAGCCTGGTGGGCTACAGTCCATGGGAACGCAAAGAGCTGGACACGACTGAGCAACTGACACTTTCACTTTGTTTTAGGCTGCCTATAGGGCCATATATTTCTTCTATCCTGGCCATCTGAGACCACATGTCTCTCAGGAACTGTTAAGCACACAACAGGCCTGGTTTCATCTGGCCTCCCCTTGCCCTCATGAAGTAAGAACAGGCAAGTGTGGGCAAGAGGCTTGCTCCCCAGGAAGGAAACAGACTTGGCAAGGGTATGCTGAGGTCACAGGCAGCCTGTGTCAGGACGATGACAAGCGAGCTTATGACTGCACAGAATGGTCAACACAGATCATCCCCAGTGTCCAGGGAGAGCGGTCTGCTGCCCTGCCTGTGGAACAGCACAGGCTCCCTGTGGTCAAGTGCTTGCAAGTCCTCATCCTGCTCCATCAACAGCTGGTTGTTACTGTCCAGTTGCTCAGTCATGGCAGACTCTTTGCGACCCCATGGACTGCAGCATGCCAGGCTTCCCTGTCCTTCACCATCTCCCCAAGCTTGCTCAAACTCATGTCCATTGAGTCGGTGATACCATCCAACCATCTCATCTCATTGCCCTCTTTTCCTACCATGAATCTTTCCCAGCATCAGGGTCTTTTCCAATGAGTCAATACCTGGGGTCACAGGTAAAAACTGACATCAGGGAAAAAGAGAGCCAATGGATCTTCCAAAGCCCACCCAACCCTAGGCCCTTGTGGGCAAGTTCCATTTATAACTGGGGACCAGCCTGAAACTAGATTGTTGAACTCTGGCTATAGAGTGAATTAACTGGAATGGCTTGTGGGGATGTGGAATGGCTTTTGTGTTACCTTTCCTTGCAGGTGACACAGAAAAGTGTCATCAGGTCAAAAAAATCCCATGAGCTATAGATGCAGATCCTTCTTTACAATTTTAAAATTTGTAGGAGCCATATGTCATGGGATGAGTTGTATCCCCCCCAAATTTATACACTGAAGCCCTAACCCCCAAAATATCTGAAGAAGACTGCATTTGGAGAGAGGGCCTTTAAAGAGGTGACCAGTCACAAATGAGACTAATTCCTAACCCTACTTGGCTGGCACCTTCATAGAAAGCAGAAATCTGACCACAAAGAGACATCAGGGAGGCATTAGCACAGATGAGATACTCTGTGGGGACTTAGAGAGAAGGCGGCCATCAGGAAGCCAAGGAGAGGGGCCCTGGGCAAAATCAAATCTGCCAACACCTCCATCTTGTGAGAAAATAAACTTCTGTTGTTCAAGCCACTTCATCTGTGGTGTTTCGTATGGCAGCCCCTAGCAAGCTAGTACTAATTTTGATACTTGGACGTGGGATGCTGCTGTAACAAATAACTTAAAAAGTGAAAGTGGCTTTAGGACTGGCTAACGGGGAGAGGTTGCAAGAGTTTTAAGTTCTGGGACTTTCTTGGTGATCCAGCAGTTAAGACTGCTTCCAATGCAGAGGATGTGGGTTCATTGGGCAGGGAACTAAGATCCCACATGCTACACTGCACAGCCAAAAAAAAAAAAAAAAACCAAACCTTTAAAGGTGCATGTTACAAAAAGTATAGATAACCTTGGAGAAACTGAAAAAGATGTTAAAGATGCTTCTGTTGAGACCTCTGATGGAAATGACACACGTGTTCCTAGATGTTAGAGGAAAGGCAATCCTGTTACAAAATGCAAAGCACTGGGTTGAATTGTGCTCTAGTGCTGTGAGAAAGGGAAGACCTGTGAGTGATGGACTTGGATTTTTAACTTAGGAGATTTTTAAATAATGTAGGGAAGATGTGACTTGGTTGCTGTTAAGTCCTGTCCAACTCTTTGCGACCCCCATGGAGTGCAACATACCAGGCTTCCCTGTCCTTCACTATATACCTGGGCTAAGTGGTAAAGAATCTGCTTACCAATGCAAGGGCCAAGGATTGGATCCATGGGTTGGGAAGTCTCCTTGGAAAAGGAAATGGCAACCCATTCTAGTATTCTTGCCTGTATAATCCCATGGACAGAAGAGCCTGTGAAAGAAGAGATAAATTGAAGAAGGATTTGTTAAACAAAACAAAATACACACACACACACACACACACACACACACAACCCAGAACTCGAAGATTTGGAACATTTTCTCCTATTCATATTGCAAAATAAGAGAAAGCATGTTCTGGAGAGAATAGCAAGGATGTGTGAGTGGGTAATAAATTGACAGGTGGGCATCACAGACACAATCAGCCATATCAGCCATCTCCTCGAAGTCAGGGCTAGCAAATGAGACTATACCAGAAGAAATTCTGCCAACTTGGATCAAAGGGGACAGAGATGGGAGAAAACAAAAGGGAGATGTTCAGACCTCTGTGATTTCACAGGAACGACAGAGCTACCCAGCTGTGAACACGTGTTGTCTGCTGTTGCTTAGTGCTAAGTTATGTCTGACTCTTTTGTGACCCCACAGACTGTAGCCTTCTAGGCTCTCTGTCCATGGGATTTCCTAGGCAGGAATACTGGAGTGGGTTGCCGTTTCCTTCTCTAGGGGAATCTTCTCGATCCAGAGATTGAACTGTGCTCCTGCATTCCAGGTGGATTCTTTGCTGTTCTTTGTTATCCTTCTACAAAAGGGAAGATTGATCCCCAAGACAAGTCAGAGATTGTCAGGACTATCACGTCACCGCAGGGCCATCAGGTACAGGCCCCAGACAGGGAAGCTGCCTTCTCCTCGTTTTGAGAAAGCCAAGCTGCAGCTACTCAGGGCCTCCTCCTCAGAGCTGCTGATGCCTTGCCCTCAGACTTCCAGCCTCCAAAACTGTGAGAAAATAAATGGACACTGTCGGTATTTTGTCTGGTTGTGGTATTTTGCTAGGGTGGCCCTGGCAAACTCATGTACCATATTAAAAAAAGAAGAAATAGTTGGAATTGATTTTAATAACATCTTGATCCAATAGATCCCAGAATAATATCATTTTAACACGGAATCAATATACAAATTATGGATCAGATATTTCACATTCTTTTGATGGTACGATATCTCACAAACACTTAATAGCATATCTCAATTTGAACCCATCACTTTTTGTATTCAGCAGCCACAGTGGTCAAACACTATTCAGTGTGTGAATAGGGAGAAACAAGCCATCACTAATTTTGTACAGATTTCTGGAAAGAAATCTTTAAAAAAAAAGATAATCAATGCCTACAAGTAGACACCAAGTTTCTTTCTAGACTTCTGTTTTAGGCATTGAAGGGAGAAAAAGTTACTAAAGATAATGAGCTTCTAACCAAATACGGAAGCTAGAAAGCAATCAGGGAACTTCTCTGGTGGTGCAATGGCTAAGACTCCATGTTCCTGATGCAGGGAGCCTGGGTTCAATCCCTGGTCAGGGAACTGGATCTCACATGCTGCAACTAAAGCCTGGCACAGCCAAACAAATTTCTAAAAAAGGAATAAGTCTTTGTGTTTTAAAAAGAAAGAAAGAAAACAATCAGAAAAGCTGTAAAAAGCAATGGTCTGGACAAATTTTGCGTCCTAAAGGATGTGTCCAACAAAGACCACTTGAATTTTTGGATGACAGAAACAGAAGTTCTGATGTGTTGAAACTGCCCTCAGTGAGTTCCCCAAGAATCCACACTCTTTCCTGGCCCAAATTCCTGCTGTTTTCCCCAGACTGGAATCTTGCTTCCCTCTATTTCCTGGACTTCTTGAATCCATCCACTCCAACTCAGATCTGGTATCCTGTATCCTCAGTCACCCCCACCACTCCCAGTCTGGTCCGCACAGCACACAATCCACAATCTGCAGATGCCCTGCTTTCGACTTTAGGATAAAACTGAGGGGTTTTATTCCATGATGTCCAGGCTCCTGCATGCTCAGTCTCCTACCTGCTGCTCCAGAGTCATTGAGAGTCTCTCGTCTTCACCCTCTTGTGGTTTCAAGTTCTTGCAACACACACTCCACCCCTCCCACTACTGCTTAAATGATATCTCCTTCTGGAAGTCTCCTGGTTTCAGAGCCCTTTGCCACCATCCTATCCAGCAAAAGACCTGACGTACTGACTACGTGCCACCTCTCAAAATGTTCTTTTTAATTAATAACTATGTTTTACTACAGTTTTGCATTTACAAAAAAAATTGAGCAAAAAGTACAGCTAGTCCCCATGGACTCCCTCCCCCACCTCAACTTTCTCATATCATTCTGCCTTTTATTAGCGTGGTATGTTGGTTGTATGGAGAAGGAAATGGCAACCACTATTCTTGCCTGGAGAATCCCATGGACAGAGGAGCCTGAAGGGCCACAGTCCATGGGGTTGCAAATATCCAACATGACTTAGCAACTAAATTACCACCATCACATGTTGGCTGTAATTAAACGATATCACATTATTTTTACCTAAAGTCCGTGGTTGGGTGGCATCACCGACTCAATTGACATGAGTTCTGAGTAAGTTCTGGGAGTTGGTGATGGACAGGGAAGCCTGGTGTGCTGCAGTCCGTGGGGTCTCAGAGAGTTGGACACGACTGAGCAACTGAACTGAACTGACTGAACATTCATGTTGATTTTTTGTGTTGTACATTCTATGGATTTTGATAAATGCATGAGGTCATGTGTCTCCCATGACAGTATCACACAAAATGAGCTTCACTGCCCTAAAAAACCCCTGTGTTCCATTTACTCACCCTTCCCCCCACCCCACCCCACCCCACCGTCCCCACAAACCCCTGGCAGCCACTGATCTTTTTACTGTTTATTTTCTTTTAAAGTTTTGCCTTTTCCAGAATGTCACAGAGTTAGAATCATACAGTATTAGCCTTTTCAGATTTGCATCTTTCACTTGGCACTACACATTTAGGGTTCACCAATGGCTCAGTGGTAAAGAATCCACCTGCAATACAGCAGATGAGGGTTTGACCCCTGGGTCAGGAAGATCCCCTGGAGGAGGGAATGGCAACCCACTCCAGTATTCTTGCCTGGAAAATGCTATGGACAGAGGAGCCTGGTGGGCTATAGTCCATGGGGTCGCAGAGTCCGACATGACTGAGCAACTAAGCATGTGCCTACCACGTCTTTCTGCAACGTAAAGCTCATTTATTTGTATTGCTGAATACTGTTAAATTGTATGACTACAACACAATTTGCTGCTTTATTCACTTACTGAAGGACATGCTTTTAGTTTTGGCGACTATGAGCAAAGCCGCTCTAAATATCTGTGTGAACATAGGTTTTCAGCTCATTTGGGTAAATACCTAAGAACACAGTTGCTAGATTTCACAATCAGGCTATGTTTCCCTTTACATGAGGCAGTCAAACTGCAAAGCTTTTTTCTATGGCTATTATCATTTGACTCTTTTTCAATAGTAATGTTTGAGAGTTAATCTAACCCATGCCAGTCTTGTTATAGTCACAAAAATGAAGCTTCAGGGGTGAAGGAGGGACAGCTGGATGAGAAAGAAAGAAAGAAACTGCTTAGGAGAGCTTAGCTGGTCTGGTAAGAAAGAGAGTTTCCTGTTTTCTAGTGTTACAGACACATGTTGCTGGTCACAGTCATCACACACAAATAGCAGCATCTGCCCACACTGCTGGGCAGTCACAAAACCCAGCAAGGAGCTTCTGAGCTACAGAGATGCCTCTAGATAAACTCCACTCCTCCAGGACCTGAGAGTTATGTGATGTGTGCAGCCCTTTGGAGCACAAACTGACCACCCATTGTAACAGGGAAGTTAATGAATTTATGCTAGATCTGCTTCTGTGACTTTAACCCTCATTTTGCTGCTTTTGTTACTGTCAGTTCAGTTTAGTTCAGTTCAGTTGCTAAGTCACGTCCAACTCTTTGCGACCCCATGGACTGTAGCGCTCCAGGCCTCCCTGTCCATCACCATCTCCCAGAGTTTGCCCTAATTCATGTCCATCGAGTCGGTGATGCCATCCAACCATCCCATCCTCTGTCACCCCCTTCTCCTCCTGCCTTCAATCTTTCCCAGCATCAGGGTCTTTTCCAATGAGTAGGTTCTTCACTTGAGGTGGCCAAAGTATTGGAGTTTCAGCTTCAGCATCAGTCCTTCCAATGAATATTCAGGACTGATTTGTTATTGTAGGCATACACAATGGCCTGCCTCAGGGAGATAACCTGAGCCCCCCAGGACTCTAAGGAAGTGAAACTAACACATCCCCTTGCCTGAGGCTTGCCATTCTAGGGGACATTTTCAAGGACTGAATAGTCTTTTTACTTTGCTTCCCCCCAACCTCTGATCCATGAAAGAACCTGGTAACCAGGCCCCAACAAGACGATTATTTTTACGTGCTATCCTGCCATCTTCTTGGCCCGCCAGCTCCCGAATAAAGTCCCTTCCTTGTTCCAACACATCATCTCAGATTCATTGGCCTATGGACTCGGTATCACAATCAGAAGAGTCCTCCCACTGTATCTGTTGACACACATGTAACAAGAGAGCCTGAGCCCATATCTGTTAACGATCACTGCCCAGGGAACAGGGTATCTGTATCTATACCAAAATACCAGCACCAAGAGCAAATTCACCCAAAGAAGCCACTCCTGAAATTCCTTCCCTGAAACAGTCTGGAACTAAACCCAGACAGAACATGTGTCATTTCGTGAGTGAAGAGGGCCAGTCTGCACACAGATCAGGGCCACTTGCCTTGTAATCTTAGAAACGGTGCTGGTTTCTTTGCCTCCCACCTCTACTGTCAGCAACCAACCTTAAACGGGAATAACACCAAGAACCATGTGAGCCGTTCAGACAAAACACAATTTATAATCTTTTAATCACTACCGGGCTAGACAAGCTTCTTCCAACACAAACTCCCCACACATCCTCCATGCCTTTTATTTCCCTCCCACGAATCCACAGAGCCCCTCCACAGAGGAGATATTGCAAAACCCTCTGCAACAAACGGGATGTAGCTTCCAGCTACACCTCTTTTCGGGAACGGGTACAAAAATGTGGTTTTATGTCTCAGGAAGGCTCCTTCCAAAGCAGATGGGTGACATTGCACAATTAAGACAACCGGCACTGCTCTGTGTACCCAGGACCAGAAACCTGGGTACCTGGATGGGATCTGCAACTGACCTCTGCTAAAGCAAGTGAAAGTGTTAGTCGCTCAGTCGTGTCTGACTCTGTGTGACCCCATAGACTGTAGCCCACCAGGCTTCTCCGCCCATGGGATTTTCCAGACAAGAACACTGGAGTGGGTTGCCATTTCCTTCTCCAGAGGATCTTCCCAACCCAGGGATCAAACTGGGGTCTCCTGCATTGTGGGCAGACTCTTCACTGTCTGAGCCACCAGGGAAGCCCTCTGCTAAAGCAAAATGCATTCCAATTCGGAGACAAACTCAAAGACTCGGCCTTTCACGGTTTTGTTTTGTTTTGTTTTTCCCTGTTACAAAGGAATTGCTCTAAGGGTTCCCCTTAAGCTTATGATAAACTGAAAAGTTCGTTTTGTTTTTCAGGTCATATGTCAAAAGAAGCCTATCCTTTATATCAGACAGAGTTAAATTATGCTTCTCCTTTTTTTTTTTTTAACCTGGAAAATTTCCCCTGAATTGACAAATAGGACTCCACTCTTTTTTTTAAAAAGTCACCATAGAGCTTCTTTGGTGGCAAGTCACCGTCTGCTGTTCTCAGACAGAATCTTTGCAACCAGCCTGGCAGCTCCACACAGCCACACCAAGCACCAAATCTTCTAAATTATTATTATTATTATTGCTTAGAGAAACTATCAAAGCATAGAGCCTTCAGACATGCTCTGGATTCCATTATTAGAAAATCAGGAGTATTGTATCACTGTTGCCACTGCTGCTAAATCACTCAGTTGTTGCCCGCTAGGCTCCTCTGTCCGTGGGATTTACCTGGGAAGAAAACTGGAGTGGGTTGCTATTTTCCTCCTCCAGGGGAATCTTCCCTACCCAGGGATTGAACCTGTGGCTCCTGCACTGTGGGTGTATTCTTGAGGAAGCCTCTGTATCACTACCTTCTGCTTTTATTTTACATCTATCAGTAGGAGATAGACGTGCAGTTACTGTGTCCAAATATCCTCATGGCTTTGGAGGCTGGGACCATAAGCTAAGAGACCACAAGACCCACAGGCAATGTGCCCTGCAGGATCCTTTATCCAGCAGTCCAGATTAAGGCTTCAGACACTGGATCTGGCTCACTACAGACTCTTCTATGACTAGCGGGGCGGTAAAACCCATTCTGGAGCTGACAGAGCGCATACACCCAAGCTTTACATCTGTGTTTCTCCGTTTTTCTTAAAGCCATGTCACCCTCAAAGAAAACAAACCGCCTATTCCACCAAATAAAAGATGATGATAAAACGTCCAACTAGTCTATGAAGATGGATGGGTTCCATGTCCTGTAAGTAAAGTCCCCTTGTACTTAATCACACTGAACAGGACAGGCAAGGAAATCACTGTCCACCAAGAGCGAACCATGATGACGGAGCGCTTAAACATAAGACCCTGCTCGGCTTTTTCATTTCTTGGGGACATCTTGTGTGTCTATGCTATGAATAGTATGATGAACAGCGTGTGAATGTGGGATATAAAACAGTAAAACTGCCAGCTAGAAAAGTTTTCATACATGTATCCACACATGTATCTTCATAGCTTAATTAGTATAGGTATGAGCTGGCTGGATGGCATCACCGGCTCAATGGACATGAGTTTGAGTGAACACCAGGAGTTGGTGATGGACAGCGAGGCCTGGCTTGCTGTGATTCATGGGGTTGCAAAGAGTCAGACGTGACTGAGCGACTGAATTGAACTGAACTGAACTGAACAAAGTACAGAAAAGCCAACTCCTCTTACTAAATATTTATTTAGTAAATCCGTAAATCCATAGCTATGGAACCAGAAGTTTTAGATAAAATAAGACATTGAAAATAATCAGGAATTTAAATTTAGGGACTTATGTCTCAAGAAGGCTCCTTCCAAAGCAGATGGGTGGCTGGCTTTGGGACATACGACATCTTTTTCACGGTGCCTATTTTTCACATCAGATGGCATTAGTGCTTATGGCTACTCATGAACCCGCATGCACTTATTTTCTACTCTATTAGAATCTGGTTCTCTATATTTTGATCACCAACTGAAGCATGTGACTTTCTTTACAGACCAAAATAAAGGCTTAGTACTTTGAGAGATGTTTTATTTTTACAACCTTGGCAAAGCCAGTATCATTGATTAAATGTCTGAATTCCAGGAGAGAGAGAAACTTGGCAGAATCTGGGTTCCCAAGGAAGCTGGATTGGTCCCAACCAAAGGAGAGAGTCCAAGTGATGCTTTTTATTTTAATTCATGCTAATAGATGTCCTGTGGCTTGTCACTGAGTCTCCAGAGGGCTGAAAAATGTGTGTGTGGGGGCGGGGGGTGTGGAGTGGATAAGGGTAAGGGTAACATTTATGTGTATGGATTAACTAGCAGGAGGGAGAGAGCATCTCGAAGCAACTACCTTGATTATTATCTCTCACGGTGAGCAACACTGGCCCACATTGGTACTTAAGAACTGTCCTCCTAAGGAGAGATGGGATGAATTGAGAGGGTAGCACTGATGCATCTACACCGCCACGTGTGAAACAGCCACTGGGAAGTTGCTCTCTAACACAGGGACCTCAGCTCTGGGCCCTGTCAGTTCCTAGAGGGCTTGGCTGGGAGGGTGGTTGGATGGGAGGGTGGGAGGGAGCCCAAGAGGGAGGGGATATATGTATACATAGAGCTGCTTTACATTGTTGTATAGCAGAAACCAACACAACATTGTAAAGCAATTATATTCTGGTTAAACAGAAAAAAAAATTTTTTTTTTTTAAGCTCTATTGTCCCACACTGCCTCAGAGTTGCAACTCACTTGCTTCATTGGCTTTGTTTAGGATTCATGGACCCAAGTTTCATTTTAGCCCTAAATGACTTTCGGATGCTTTTGCTGTTTTGACATCGGTATGCGCAGCTGGATCCAAAGAGATACCAGTTCTCCACAGTTTTCCACGGCAGTCCACACTTGCTTTTGATTAATTTATTAACCCACAAACTCCCTTGGGGGTGGAGAGGGAATCCAGCGGGGAAGCACCTTGAATCCTTTTGTTTTAACATTTCAGCCTTGCTCTGTATAAAAATTGCTGAGCCCTTCCACAGCCTATCTTTCCTTACCAGCAGAATGAAATATGTTTTTAAGTGTTTGGAAAGAATGGAGAATTTAAATGAATTTCATGTGGATACCTACGCATGTGCACAGTTGCTCATCTTTGTTCCCTGCCATCGCCTGTGTCCACCGGCTCTATGGCCCCATCACTCATCAGTGGTGAAATCTGCTTTTAAGCAAGACACATAGCTGGGAGACTGGGGAGTTTCCCCTTGCTCTTTGAGCCCCCCTACACCTACCCCCGTGTCTTTTGTCAAAGTGTTAGAGTGTCAATTTCATCAGATGCCGAAAACTTCCCAGTACAAATCTGCCCATGTCACTTTTTTTCAGGGTGGTTTTTGCAAACTTTTAAGAGTGAAAGTGAAGTGAGGTGACCCTTCATTTAAAAAGACCTCATCTTTAGCATCAGATCAGCGCTATCTTTCTATCCAAGTTTATCTGTCCATCACCACAGTGCCCAAGTGCTTGATTTAAACTGACATTATGCCAAAAAAGCAACCAGACAGAAAAAGAACTGTTTACTACAACCACCAAAGAGCCAAATTATTATATTTCTAGCATCAATCACCTTACTCAGGAGTCCATAATTTTCAGCTTATGGTAAATCTTCAATAATTTGAATTTCCCAGGTTGGGGGGAGTCAATATTAAATTAGAGGGTAATTATATAGCATTTTATGTAAAGGCTGCATTGTGATTATTATATAAGTGCATTCTTTACTTTGAAAAATGTTAACCGTGTGTGTATCAAATTCAGTTCAGTTCAGTTCAGTCACTCAGTTGTGTCCAACTCTTTGTGACCCCATGAACTGCAGCACGCCAGGCCTCCCTGTCCATTACCAACTCCTGGAGTTCACTCAGACTCACGTCCATTGAGTCAGTGATGCCATCCAGCCATCTCATCCTCTGTCGTCCCCTTCTCCTCCTGCCTCCAAGCTTAAAGCTCAACACTAATAAAATGAAGATCATGGCATCTGGTCCCATCACTTCATGGGAAATAGATGGGGAAACAGTGGAAACAGTGTCAGACTTTATTTTGGGGGGCTCCAAAATCACTGCAGATGGTGATTGCAGCCATGAAATTAAAAGATGCTTACTCCTTGGAAGGAAAGTTATGACCAAACTAGATAGCATGTTGAAAAGCAGAGACATTACTTTGCCAACAAAGGTCCATCTAGTCAAGGCTATGGTTTTTCCAGTGGTCATGTATGGATGTGAGAGTTGGACTGTGAAGAAAGCCGAGCACCGAAGAATTGATGCTTTTGAACTGTGATGTTGGAGAAGACTCTTGAGAGTCCCTTGGACTGCAAGGAGATCCAACCAGTCCATCCTAAAGGAGATCAGCCCTGGGATTTCTTTGGAAGGAATGATGCTAAAGCTGAAATTCCAGTACTTTGGCCACCTCATACTAAGAGTGTATCAAGTTAGTTCCTAACAAATTTCCTTCCACATGAAAAATGAGAACTTATAATGGCCACATGATATTAATATGTCAGATTCTTTCAAGAGGTGGGAAGTTCAGTAAGTAGAAAATTTCCTGGAAATGTACTTGATTTTGTTTTCCAAGCTTTATTCATTGACCAGGTGATATAACTATGTATTTGTGGCTTAGGAGCTAATGGTACTTTTATTATTAAGTTAAAAATTGATCAGAAAACAAGCATTTACTATTTATTATTTTTCTTTCAAAATGTTCCTTAATTCTTAAAAATAAACAAAATTACATTTTTATAACTAACGATGCTACAGAATTGATGTGTAAAAATTCTCAAAAAGCATAGCATATTTTGAAACAAAATGGATTCTCAAAGAAAAAATTCAATCAGAGCATCACACCATCTCCTCTCCACTCAGCAGACGGGTGATGTGCTGCCTTCTGAGTAAAAATTTCACTTACACGTTTGAACTTGAATGAAATTAAGTTTCATAGTGTACAAATAGTAAAGGATGGAAGCTTTGATGACAAAGGTAGTGGGGCTTCAGAGAGGGACTTTGAAAGCTCTTTATTACTAACTGAACTGCTCTGCAGACTAGACCTCCATCTGGAGGCGGACACCGAAGTTGAGAGTCAGAATGAAACACAAAGGTTGTCATGGCAAACCAAGGCCACAGCTTTGCACAATTTCCAGCCACTGCCAGTCTCTGTCATCAGAGTCCACATGAACAGTGCCCTCGGAGAGGTATAGTGCACAACCTGTACAGCTGGACAGTCCCTTCTGAGCCAGCTGACTCATTTTATAAGTTATGTGTGCGGTGAGAGATAGATTTTGACTCAAACATAAGGAAAATATTTTTGCAAGAGTAAGTCATCAAAGATGAAACTGGTTGACTCAGGAGGTGGGGAGGGCTTGTTATAAGACATGTCCAAGCACAAAGTGCTTTACCACCTCCCATGGACGCTCAGAGGAGGTTTGCAACTCGAGTGACAGTAAGGGCTTGCCTCTGTGGTTGCTAAGGGTTTGTTTCCAACCCCAAAAGTCAGGAACCCATCAGTCAAACACAAGTCTTCAAGCTTCGGAACTTGAACAAACATATGGAGACCTTGAACAGTTATGGGAATCAAAACAGCTATTTGGGAGGGCTGTGACTTAAATAGGGCCTTCCCAGGTGGTGCTAGTGGTAAAAAAATAAAATAAAAAGTCCACCTTCTAATGCAGGAGATGTAAGAGATGTGGGTTCGACCCCTGGGGTGGGAAGATCCCCTGGAGGAGGGCATGGCAACCGACTCCAGCAGTCTTGCCTGGAGAATCTCATGGACAGAGGAGTCTGGTGGGCTACAGTCCATAGGGTCGCAAAGAGTTGGACACGACTGAAGTGACTTAGCATGCATGTGACTGAAATACAGGGGAAGCAGGGTTCCTGAACCCTCTCTTAGCTGCTGCAAAAATAAATCATTGTCACAGATGTCATTTTCCCATATTCTTCCCCTTGAGCTTGCATCACATTCAGCTTCCTCTTGAAGCTAATATTTCAGAAAGTGCTGGTGACCACACCACCTCTGCCCATCAAGAGGGCAGTAGTTCAAGAGGTCCCAGCCAAGACCTAACAGGAAGTAGGAATGGTCTGTGAGGTATCTGTGTGTGTTTGTGTGTGTGTGTGTGTACGGTGTCCAAAAATGGATATATTCACTTCAAGGTCAGCAAGTGCTCCTAATGGACACACACATTGCCCTCTGTGTGCAGAGTCTACAAGGCTCAGAAAGTAGCAAGTGCAGGGCCAGGCAGTGAAGGAGGGGGAAGCATTTGCAAAGGCTGCAATCAGATGATCCTCTCTCGATCTTCTCTCTTCGTCCACAAGCGAAGAGCAGGAAGTACGTGATCCCAGAGTAGTATTTCATTAGATAACAAGACTGGAAGATCCATTTCATGGCAGCCAGGGAACTCAAAAGACGATCCAGCAATTTAGAAAGATCACAGTTTTGAGACATAATTGGTCTTGAGGCCAAAGGCAGACTTGGCCACTCTGGTAGCTGCAAAACCCTGCCAAGTCTAACCAGTGTTCCTTGGCATCTTCTCCCATCTTCCTTGGGCTTCCTGGTGGCACTAGGGGTAAAGAACCCACCTGCCAATTCAGGAGATACACTGTGTCAGTGTGGTGCCAGGGTGCCTAATGGTGATCATAGGTTACATCAATAATTCTCATCTCGATCCCTGGGTCAGGAAGATCCTCTGGAGAAGGAAATGGCAACCCACTCCAGTACTCTTGCCTGGAGAATCCCATGGACAGAGGAGCCTGGTGGACTACCATCCATAGGGTTGCACAGAGTCAGACAGAACTGACATGACTTAGCACTCACACTAAACTCAAAAGCCAGAGGAAGCAGCATTCCGAAGCACTCCACGTCACGAGAGTCCCTGTATTTTTTTTCTTGGCTGGGTCTTGTTGCAGCTCGAGGGCTTTCCCTAGTGCAGTGCAGCATGTGGCATCTTAGTTCCCTGTCCTGGGATCGAACCTGAGTCGCCTGCATTGGAAGGCAGATTTGTAACCACTGGACCATCAGGGAAGCCCCCCTATAATATCTTTTGAAGACCAAGGAGTTATGTTCTCCAGAAGAACAAATGTTGCTGGGGTCTGCAGAATGTGGCATCCAGCAGTCCTGCCCACTGGGATGCTGCGCACAGTGGAACTGCCAAAGTTCTGCCTCCTCCTGGTAAACATGGCTTTGGGAATAATAGTCTTCATCTAGATACTGGAGGTAGTACCTGCCACTGTATAGCATCGTTATATGAATTAGTGACTTAACCATTGATCACTGTTAGGCACCCTCGCAGCTCACTGACACAGGTGGCTCTATTTCAAATTGTTACCCAAACCCTCCATCTGGATGTCCAAGCAAACGTGGACAGACATGTGTTCACCTGAGATGGGCTCTCTGCCTCCTTGACAAACTCAGTTACCTATCATTGGCCTCTCCCAGACCGGCAGAAGTCCAAGGTCATTCCCAGAACATGTCCTTGAACTAGCCTCACTCAGGTTTTCCATGTTTAGGTTGCCTTTTAGGGACGAAGCAGTCAGCTTGGTTCTATTAATAATTAAGATACCTGCACTTTCTTCCCAATATCAGGCTGTGTGATTCATCCGAGATACTGTTCTCATGCAAACTTAGGAAATGAAGCCATTTCCTAGATAATTCAAGCAGGGATTGAATGGGAAACCTCAAAGTACCTCTGCTCTCAATTACCTGCTCGTTTCGGTCAAAAGGAACGTGTCAGCATGAATCACATAAATGAAGGATAACTCTTGCTTCACCTTGCCTGCGAGGTGGACAGGCTCCCAGCATCTTACGCCACCAGTGAATGCAAAAGAGGGGGAAAGGCACAGCCCCGGAGAAGCGATTCATTCTCAGCACAATGCTAAACTCAAAAGCCAAGTAAGTTCTCCATGCCACAAGATTTCCTATCTGCCTTCAGATTCTTTTGAGTTCCAACCTGCGACATTATCCAGAAGAACAAAGGAGGCTGGGGTCTGCAGAATGTGGCGGCCAGCAGTCCTACCTCAGGGGCACTGGGATGCTGCCCACAATGGGGTCACTGGGCGAGTTCTGCCTCCTTCTGGGAAACAGGGCTTTGGGGAAGCATGTTTTAATGCTGTCGATATCAACCGAGCCACCTAACCTCCTTCCCTTTGCTCCTGTCTCCACATCCCAACACATGGAGAATGGAAAAGAGCCAGTTGGATGTGAAGGGAGGGTATCTGACAATGGGGAAAGCAAGAAGGGAAAAACCCACATTCCAACTGATTTTATGATTGTGTGTGCAAAAAAAAAAAAAAAAATTGAACCCCTTGAGAATGTTTTGGCATGCATGGTAGGTTCCATTCATTTTCCAGGGCAAGAAAAAAAGATGGTCCCTGTGGTTCACAGAAGTGGTGATTCTGAATTGAACCCTGGGGAAACTCCCGCAAGTACCCCGCATCCGCTGTTTCTCCATGGACTAGGTACACCCACTGGGGGTCTGCTCACCTCCTCCAGGGGTGTAATGAAGAGCAGATAAAAGTCATGTCTCCATTCCTGATGTGTGGCTGCAGGAACCCTGTAGGATCCCCCTAAGTCTCAGTTTTCACTTTTGCAAAGTAAGGCTGATAAACCCTACTTTAGGGGCACAGTTGCTGTGGGTGGGCTACGCAGAGGAGGTAATGTACAAGCCAGTCTTCATTTAGGGGAGGTTTGTTTTTTTTTTTTCCCAAGATCAACTTTACTCTGTAATTGTCTTTGCTGCTGTTCCCCAACCCCGCCCATCCCACCCCATTCTGAAAACAATAGGCTTCCTTTTTCTGCCTCACGATAGAGAACTTGAGACACACAACAGTACAGAGAAGAAAACAAAAATCTACACTCCCCACTATCCAAAGAAACACCAGTAAAATGTTCTTAGACATACTCCAGTCTTTTTTAAAAAACCTTATTTAAACAGTTTCATTATTTTCATAACTTCTAAATTCTTTTATTTGCACATCATCTTATTATGACAATTTTCGCCTATCTTTAGAAAATTTTTTTGTTTGCAATGATATTTGTGGTTTGTGTGTTTGTATGTGATTGTAAAAATAACACGTACAGTCTGGAATCTAGCCAATAATCTGTTTCTTGTTTTATGACAAATAAAAGAGCACCTATAAGGACACAAAACAGCCCGTGGCCACAGGAAAGGATCAGTTCCCGGAATGGGAGCAATTATAAAATTGGACTTGTGAAAACGTCTCTTGATGAAATGTGTATTAAGGGTTACATCAACACCAGCTAGCAGAGATCCAGGACCTGACTCTCTTTCTGGTCTGTGTTCTTGTTGTAGCCACGCGTTCCGGGAAACAAACTCATTCAGAAGGACGATGCAGATAGTAAAGTGCAGTTTATTACACCGGCGGGCCCAAGGCGGAGTCTCCTCTTAGCCAAGGACCCCGGCCAGTTTTTGTGAAAACCTTATATACCCTAAAGTGTACATGGCCAAACCCACCTCCCCAAATTCTCTGAAACTAGTCTGAGCAAAGGAAAAGAAAGATACAATCAAAGTTAACCCATGATTCATATGCCTTAAACCCATGTTTCATATGCCTTAAGCCTAGGTAGTTAACAGTGGGCAATTATCAATAGGCCTGTGGTCATACCCAATAAACATAATAGAATGTATGATTCTATTCAGTTACAGAGATAATTAGTGTATTCTTTTAGGTGATGGAGAGTCTAGATATGAGCCCTGGGGTTTCCATCGGGTGGGAGGGCGTCTGGTTTTCTAGCTGGTGTCTTGTTTCCATAAATACTGGGCATATATCTCAAAGTCCACAGTCCAGCCCAAGATGGAGTCCTGCTTTCAAGATGGAGCCTGTTCTGTCTGTTTCCTCCTTCATTGCCCCCTCTTGATGCTCTTAACTCATAGTATGAGCATCATTCATAGGGATTATATTGCACCCTGGCTCTCTGACCTGGCTCTCTGACCGCCAATTTGGGAGAATGACACAGACCTTTGGGTTACAAAGTTCATAATACATTGTAAAATGTATTCATAATACATTGTAAAATGCAGGGTCCACAAAGCAGAACTATCAAGGCAACTGTAACAATGGTAAATATAGTTTTTCACTAATCACCCTTCACCGAAGATAGGACAGAAGTCCAGAAAGGAATGTTTTCATTTGACATTACTTTTACCTGGTTTTTCATGTCATTCAAAGCAGCTGATACATTGCCAGATAAATCAGGACATCCAACCTGAATTATAGCACAGGTCCCTTATTGAGCAGCTGTGAGCATGTCCAAAGCCATTCTATTTTGAATTACCACTTTTCTCATTTGGATTTGTTCTTCATTTAAGGCTTGGATGGCTTCAGTACTATCTAGAAGGGCCTGTTTTAAGAAATTAGTCAAGGCTTCTAATTTAATCATAGTATCTGTTGTCCCTATAGAAGGTATGAATAAGGCAGCAATATACTCATATCATTGAAACACAGACCTTGTCCACCTAGCATGTAAATAAGGTAGATTTACCGGGGCTTGTTGTAAGTTAGGCTTTTGTTACTTCTATGAACCTGGTGTTTACATCAAATGTAATCCCATGACCCAAGTCTATTCACTGTAGGTCTGGCTTACCAAGAGAGCAAGGAGAGATTATGATTGACAAGAGAAAGGAAAGCCTCTTTTTGTCATCCCAGAAATGAACAGAGTGGTTTAAAATCTCCTTGGCAGAGCAGTGACACCCACCAAGGAAGTCCATCCATCACAGACAGAGGCATAGCCCCACATAGCCAGCAGTTGGAGGTGTTGTGGAAGTCCGCATAGGAATATGCTCATGAGATGAAAACGTTGTCCTGAGTTGAAATGGAAGTTAAATTCAAAATCATGTTGATGAGGCCAAGCAGCAGGAGTTGATTATGCAGCTTCATCCTAAAGGGGCTGGTCCAGGATCTTCTTTTCCTTCTTCTTCTTGGATGATCTTAGTATCTCGAGGGTCAGTGGTGTCCCTCTGCACAGTCCACTCAGCGTCGTCTGGGTCTGCGTGGTATGTTCTCTTCATCCTCATGTGGTGGATCCAAGGAGTGACACCTGCAACTTTAACTGCCGTAGGGGTGATTAGAACAGTAAATGGACCCTTCTAATGTGGGGCCAAGGAGTCATGTTTCCAGTCCTTGACCCACACCTGATCCCCGGGCACAAATTTGTGAATCTGTTCCCCAAGGGGGAGCGGCACCCTTTCTTGTACAAACTTAGTTACCTGATTTATTACCTTACCCAGCTGTTCCATCTGCTGTGAAATCTCATCTCCCCTTACCTGAGGCAAATTTGTTGACACCTGTTTTATTATGGGAGGGGGCCTCCCATACACAATTCTGTATGGAGAAGAGCCATGGGACCGCGGAGTCATCCTGAATCTGAGCAGAGCCGTCGGAAACAAGTCCACCCAGGAGCAGTCAGTCTCTATCCAGTTGTTGGAGCGTGTCTCTTTAAATGTCTGGTTGGTTCCTTCCACCATCCCAGAAATGTGGGGCATATATGCTGTATGTGATTTCCACTTGATGTTTAAAGTTTTGCTTACTTGTACTGAATCAGCTACGAAAGCTGGACCATAGTCCGATCCCATGCTGGTAGGAAATCCAAATCTGGGAACTATCTCCCTGAGCAGGCACCAGGCTGCTTCTGATGCTCTTTTAGTCCAGGTAGGAAAAGCTTCTACCCATCCCAAGAATGTACATACCATGACCAGCAGGTAACGGTAGTGTTGGTGAGGTTTCATTTCAGTGAAGTCCACTTTCAGGTGTTCAAAGGGCAGCGTGCCTTTTAGCTGAAGCCCCGGAGGGTTTTGTCCATGCCGAGACGCAGCATTGACTTGTGAGCAGGCAGTGCAGTTCTGAGATTCTGTCCTGCATTAGGGAAGAGAGGTGGGGAACCAAGAAATATTTTCGAATTAGCTCTACCAGTTTATCATGGCCTAGGTGGGTTTCTTGGTGTATTTGGCTTATCAGAATGGGTGCCAGCTCCTCCGGGACCAATAATTTGCCACTTGGCAATTCCCACCATTCCTTTTCAGTCTTGACGGCCTCTTCTGCTTTGACTAGTTGGTTTTGGGCTTCAGTGTATTTTGGAGAGTCCAGCGTTAGCTCAGGCAGCTCCACCAATATGAGAGCTTTAATAGGGGCTTCACTTGTCACCCTCAAGCCCCCGGCTGCTTGTTTAGTGGTCTTATCTGCCAGTCTGTTCCCTGATCCCGGGGGGGTATCCTCTTTTTGACGTCCTCGGCAGAGTATGACTGCAACCCTTTCTGGTTCCCAGGCAGCATCTAATGGGGTCTTAATTTCTTCCTTATTTAATATCTTTTTCACTAGCTGTCAAAGGCCTCTCTCCTTATACAGAGCCCTGTAGTGTGGCAAAGCATACCTGGAGTCTGTGTCAATGTTTGTCTTCTTACCTTTTGACAGCTGGAGGGCCTGCATTAGAGCATATAGTTCGGCCTGCTGAGCGGACCAGTGTGATGGCAGAGAGCTAGCCTCCACAATGGTTTCTTCCATGACCACTGCATATCCCGACAGTCGTTGTCCTTGTTTCACCAGTCTGGTGCCATTGGTGTACAGGACCAAATCTGGGTCCGGGACTGGCTGGTCTCTCAAGTCAGGTCTTCTGGTGTATGTCCTTGCAATCATGTGAGGGCCCACCTTCTCCCACAAGAAAGACAGTGGCCAGATTCAGAACCTGACAACGCTCAGTAGTAGCATGGGGGTTCTCACATAACAGTCCCTGGTATTGAGTAATCCGGGATGTTGACAGCCATTTATGGGGGGTCACCTAGCAGGAGAGTGTTGACCTCATGCAGAACTTTTATGATCAAATCTTGGCCCAAAGTCAGTTTGGTTGCCTCCAGGACCAGTAAGGCAACCACAGCAGCTGCCCATAAACATCCCAGCCACCCAGTGGCAACATTGTCCAGCCGTTTCGGGAGATAAGCCATGGGTCTGTCCCATGTCCCCATAGTCTGGGACAACACTCCCATAGCCACCTTGGGATGGTGCCTGAATAAGTGACTGAGACAGGGCTACAAAAAAAAAAAAAGGAGAATTCTGGAAAAGCCATGTAGCCCACCAGGAAGCTGGGATGCAACTAAAATGCAGTATGTACCCCTGCTACATTCATGACAGATGTGTTTTAGTGAAAGGTATAATTATGTTTAAGAAAAAAAGAAAAGAAAAGAAGGGACATTATCTGCAAGAGGCTAGAAGCTTTGTGGATAAGAGAGTTAATAAACAGCCAGTGATAAAAGATGATCAGAATTCAGAGAACAATAATCACCTATAATCAAATTATTTAAAGATAATTACTGGGGAAAATATGGATGTATTTTCCATTGGATTTTTCTACACACATTTTAATAACATTTGAATTATAAACACACATTTTAACAAAACTTAAATCTTACAGCTTATACAATTTTATATCTTGCTTTTTAATTTGCTATAGCAGAAGTGTTTCCACATGTGAATAAACATTTCTTGTAGCCTTCCCTGGTGGTCCAGTGGTTAAGAATCTGCCTGCCAGTGCAGGGGACTGCACAGGTTCAATCCCTGATTGACAGGTTCAGTCCCTGATTCTGGAAGATTCCACATGCAGCCGAGCAACTGAGCCCGTGCGCCACAACTTCTGAGCCCAGGGGCATAGAGCCTGCGCTCCGCAACAAGAGGAGCCTGCACACTGCAACAAAGGCCCAGCACAGCCAAAAAATTTAAAATACATAAACAAACAAAAACTTCTTGCAAACTCCATGATAATGACTGCAAAATACTCCATATGGATTCACCAAAATTTAAGGCCTCATGTTCATGGTTATTGGATGTCTTTTGAAACGTTGCACAATTAAAAACATGTCAGAGATGCCGTCTGATCTGAAAATTTGGTCTGAGCTTCTTGTTACTTCCAAAGGATAGATACTTGGAAGGGGGATTCTGGGTAAAGGGGATAAACTTTGCTTTAAGTCTCTTTCTATACGATGAAACCTTCAGAAAGATCATTGCAAATTCTACCTCCCTTGGCTGAGTGTGTCCACATGATCACACTCTTGGATAACACTGGCATCACCACAACTGATCTTTGCTAATTCGCTGTACAGAATGCCAGTAGGATTTTAATTTGCATTTTTCATATGATTTCCTTTATTTTGACTTACTAGTGCTGGGCACTGTCATTTGCATTTCTTCTGTGAACTGTCATCTCTTTTGCCTATTTTGCTATTGGGGTTTGACATCTTTCTTCCTGAGTGGTATAAGTTCCTTAAATAGGATGGTTGCTAATCATAACTGGATTTCTCTCCCACATTTGATGAGAAATATTTTTCTACATTGTCTGGCTAACAACGTTGTTTAGAGCATTGTGCTTGTGCTAATGCATGCTAAGTCGCTTCTGTTGTGTCCGACTCTTTGCAACCCTATGCACCATAGCCCACCAAGTTCCTGTATCCATGGGATTCTCCAGGAAAGAATACTGCTCTAGATTATTGGTGAAACTCAAATAACTTTTTTTTTTTAATTATCTATTTTTTTGCTAATTTTTAAAGTTAACTGATGTTTAGAAAGTCTTGCCTAGTCTGTCTGCCAGGTATTCACTTCTGTTTTCTTATACCATTTTTGAAATGGTTTTATAGAGGGTTTCAAGAAATATGGGATTCAGGAATTATTGGAATTTTAGAAACCAGAATCTAGAGAGTTGCTTGACCAAAAGCCTTGGAAACAGTTAAGGGGTGTGGCTCTTGTTGATTGAATTTCAGAAGAAAGAAATTGTCACCGATTTTCAGGCCTTCAGAAATGGGTGAATTCCAGCAGTCTCATCCAAGATTGACTGGAGGGTTTAAAACTGGTTCTGCTGATTACATCATTCTGTGACTGAAGAACAAGCAGTCTTCTCCCCACTTGGATTTGGAATATAGAAAAATTTTATTCTCAGTGTCTATCCATCTCCTTCTCTTCCACATCTGCCTCCCTCTCTCTCCTATTTCTATTTATGCCTCTTTTTTATTGATTTTATATACATAAATATATATAATCTTCCATATCTACCCAACTTTCTAACTTCTCTCTCCATCTTCTGATCAATGAAATTTATCTATGTATCTACCTACTTATCATCTTCCATCGATATCCATCTCTTTAGTATCTATGAATCTATCTTCTGCACATATCTGTTTATACACCTGTTGTTGTTTAGTTGCTAAGTTGTGTCCTACTCTTTTGCAGTCCCATGGACTGTAAGCCCATCAGGCTCCTCTGTCCATGGAATTCCCCAGGCAAAAATACTGTAATGGGTTGCCATTTCCTTCCCCAGGGAATCTTCTCGATCCAAGGAGCAAACTTGTGTCTCCTGCATTGCCAGGCAGATTCTTTACCACAAAGCCACCAGGGAAGCCCGTCCATACAGCTACATCTATTTTATTACTTCATCTCTTTGTGTTTTCCCAAAAGTCTAAAAAGAAAAGGGTCTCAAATTTTATATCATCAATTCAGGTTCCTACAGGGTTGATTCTTTATCTCACTATTCCTAACATGGGTTTTCACGGACCTGCAATTTCCAGCTTTCGTGTGAATCTTTTCCATTCTTCCCTTGCAGGTCTGCCGAATCTCAGTCAGCATCCTTTCATCTCAGACTGCTATGTTCTCATTCCACTGTTCAATTTTACGTCATGAAATTCACAGCATCTTGTGTTACACTGAGAATACAAAACAGATGCTTTCTAAAGCCTTCTTCTTGTGGAATCGAAAGTGTTTTATTTTAATATGCTTTAACTCTGTGTTGTTCACTGAATGGTGTCCTCTTCAAACTCACGTGTTGCCATGCTCACCTCCAAGACCTTAGAATGTGGCCTGTTTGTAAACAGAGTCATTGCAGATGTAATCAGGTGAGATGAAGCCGTACTAGAGCAGGACTGGGGTCATTATAAAAAGAAGAAATGTGGACGTAGACAGGCAAACAAGGAGAAGGCCATGTGAAGATGGCAGGCATAGGCCAAGGAACTTCTAGAAGCTAAAAGAAAGGTCTGGAACCCTCCTTTCCTAGCATCTTCAAAGAAAGCCTGGCCTTGTGGACATCTTGATCTTGGACTTCTAGCCTCCAAAACTATGAGACAATACATTTCTGCAGTTTGAGCAGCCCTAGAGGCGAATACACTCTCTATCATCTTTTATGTTTCAGAACGTCTTTAAATATCTGGTGCTTTATTTTCTTCATACTGACTGTTGACCCTTATGGCTCTGCTAGAGTGATGCTGACGGTTCAGTAGATCAGACTAGATTGTGCGGTGGCTGCTGCTGTTCTTACTCTTCACCCCGCTGTGATCTTGCCGACCCTCTTCTCTGATGTGTCGATGTTTGAGTCCCCTGCCCCAAAGACTTCTGTTCCAGCAGCCCTTTCTTTCTCTGGCTATGCTTTATTGAGGATGTTCTTTACCCACTCAGGGCCTGATCTTAGGAAAATGCTGATATTCCTGAATATTCCAGTTCAATGTATTCACTTTCTAACATGATACATGAAAATTACAACCTGCATAATTGGCAGCTTCTGAGATGTTTTCAGTCCCCATCCCTTTTTATTTCCAATGTCACACACACCACTTTTCACATCTGTCCCAATTCTTGCTATTAATACATTACCAGGAACTGCATTCTTAAAATATTTAAAACTTAGAGACGACTGAAAGAATGTGTCTCTCTGTAGGAGACATAAGTGTCCAGGGCATGCCAGAAATCAGTTCCCAATTAGGACGTGGCTTCTCCATTTCTGTCTCACCTCCTCCTCGGTCCTGGGACCCAGAACGAGGTGTTGGCCATGACTACTGAAGAAGCTCTCACCTTGATGATCTGATGTTTTCTACAGATATGAAGGTGAAAGTTTATCCATAGATCTGGCATACACACAGTCCTAGTTTTTAGCCTGTTGAAATCTTCTTTGTACATCTTTTTGTGTGCTGATAAATACCCTAACGTGCCAGGACAAAGATATATAAGGCACTGTCCTTCATCCTCGAAGCAAATGTCATTTGTAAAAGCTGGATACTGTATCATATGGACATATGCTGTCACTCTATTCATTTCCCTATAGCTAAACTTTTTGCTTCTTTACATATTTTCTCTACAGAGAACATCCTTATACACAAATCTTTGCCCACATTGTAGACTGCGTCCTGAGAACAGACTTCTAAATTTCTAGGCAGTGAGGCAAAGAAATGAATATAATACCAGGTAGTAGTAAATGCTTTGATGGAAAGCAAGATAAGCAGAGAGAATGGGGACAACCAGGGCCCGCTGTTGCAGACAGCATGGTCTCTGAGGAGAGGACATTTGAGCAGAAACAATAGGTAAATAAATGAAGACAATATCTGGGGTCGGGGTTGGGGGGGAAGAGTTCATGGCAGACAGAGGACGCAGCCCGCACAAAGGCCCTGCGGCAGGAACATGCAGTCTTCTTTCTGGGGATGGGCAGTGAATTGCAGTTAAAAGAGATGGGGCACCAGAGTCACAGTTAAGTTTTAGTGTCAACACGGCAATTAGCCAACTGCTTCAAGAGGAACAACTCCCTTCTCTTCTTTCAGTATCAGTTTCTTAATCAAAGCCACAATGAGAGCGGATAAGGAGTTCTTTTAGGCCCTGGGAAGGCAATGGCACCCCACTCCAGTACTCTTGCCTGGAAAATCCCATGGATGGAGAAACCTGGTGGGCTGCAGTCCATGGGGTCGCTAAGAGTCGACACGACTTAGTGACTTCACTTTCACTTTTCACTTTTATACATTGGAGGAGGAAATGGCAACCCACTCCAGTGTTTTTGCCTGGAGAATCCCAGGGACGGGGGAGCTTGGTGGGCTGCCGTCCATGGGGTCGCACAGAGTCAGACACGACTGAAGTGACTTAGCAGCTTAGCATCCTCCCTAGCAGTTCACTGGTAAAGAATCTGTCTGCCAGTACAGGAGACTCGGGAGACATGATTTCCATCCCGAGGTCAGGAAGATCTCCCGGAGGAGAAAATGGCAGCCATTCCAGGATATTTTCCTTGAAAATTTCATGGACAAGAGAGCCTAGTGGGCTACTGTCCAGGGGTCTCAAAGAGCCACAACTGAGCATACACACCATGCAGGCGTCTGTCATCCTTTATAATCCTAAAGGTGAAAGAACACTGCCATTGCCATTTTTTCTCTCAATGGTTTCTTTTCAATGATCATAGTTTTATATCTTAGTCTATCTTTGTCCCTCACGACTTCACTTCCTAACATAGAGAAATATTTTGTTGAAAGTGAACGTTGGAAAACAACTCTGTGTGATGCAGAGTGCTTTGTCCGAGATGAATGGAAAAGCTCGCTGTCCTCTGGTCATGTTGGAGTTTGGCATGTGTGTTTACGCACGCTGTGAAGGGCAAGTCCCAGCAGGACACTGTTTTCCCCAGAGAAATGATTCGACTACAAGAAGAAAAAAGCCAGAGCCATGTAATTTATGGCACTGTGTTCACAGTGAGCAGAGTCAACAAGCAATGCCATCTCCGCCAGATAAGAAGTTGCTTTGGAAACGGACCCTGCACAAATCATAGGCATAACAGAGCATAAATGGAGCCGGCATTCTCCTTTGTCATTAGACAATTAAGAGCTCACGGAGAAAAAGCAAATGTCTGCGCTCTTTTTAGTGACTGCTATGCAAAATAAAGGAAAACTTTTGCTTTATTCTATTGCAGATTTTGCCAAAAGACAGAGCTTTTTTTTCAAATTTCACACTGCCTGAGAAATAATCACTGGCACCAAATGAAGGCTTCACACAAGCTCTTAAAAGTACTCCCCCTGCCCCAGGACAAAGAAATTTGAGTATTGAGAACAATAGGCAAATTATAAGTGAAAAAGTTCCTTCACATTATGGACCTGGGCAGAGAGGACAGAAGTTTAAGCGTTGGCTTCCTCAGAGCTAAAAGATGGAGAAAACCCCAGAAATGATCTCACACTAAAACCTGGATATTATGGTTAGGGGGAAGGCAATGACCTTACCAAGTTTCCTCCAGTCTGTTTACAGGCCTAAAATCAAGACTGGATGGGCTGGTGGATTCTCAGTATCACCCTCTCTAAAGTGTGGGAAGGTGATTAAAGGATTAAAATTTGCATGCAAAGCAATAGATAGTCAAACCCATCCCACTCCCCTCCATGTAACAGAGAAGATAAAAGCTGTTTCCTTTCAAAGCTTCAGGTTAAAGATGGAAGAATTAGCCAATGTGTAATTGTATCGCTGGGCACTCAGAGAGGCCTGAAGGGAGAGAAGACATGATACCCAAATATCAATCTGTGCTTGGGGAAAAAAAAAGATTAACCTCTAAAACACCACATCGAAAAACCCAAGAAATGTTATTGCCTCAGGCGGTGGTTCTCAAAGGATGGGGCTGGATTTTGACCCCGCTCCCAGGGGACATTTGACAGCCTCTGGAAATAGATTTGGTGGTCAGAACTGGGAGAAGGAGGGATGATACTGGTGTCTAGTGGCTAGAGGGTACCAGGGACACTGCCCACATCCCACAGGGCACAGGACTGTCCCACAGCAAAGAAGATCTAGCCCCACATGCCACAGAGCCAAGGCTGAGCATTCCTAGCCTCAGGATTCTATTCTGGGGCTTCACCCAGTTTATCTACTCAGGACATCTCACCAGTTCATCCAGAGCCCTTCTCAGAGCCTCCTACCCCCAACCCTCAAAGTGAAGCCCCAGGGCTTTCCCTCAGGTTTGTCAGCTTAGTGCTGGCACAGGCTGGGCCCAGTCTGGTAATTAGGAAAGCCGTACACCAAAGGAAGCCCCATCCGAGGGAATAATCCTTGTCCAGGGCTAATTGATTCTCCCAGGAACCGGCTATCTGCTGTCTTTGCGGTCAAGGAGAGCCGATTTATGAGGTAGTTAAAACCTTTATCTGTGTCTTTCTTTGTAAATAAATTGTTTAGAGTTCTCAGATTTCGATCTAAATAGTTACAAACTTTATCAGGCTCTGCCGTAGTGTTGTTCAAAATAGGATCCTGCAATTATCACTCAATTGCCGCCTTGGAAATGAGACAGCCAGGCGCCACTGGCATGGCCCCAGGACGGCATTCTGCGCAGAGATACCTATCAAGGAGATTCTTTGACTTAATGTTTCCAACAGGGCACATGACATTCTTTTTAATACACTTCTCTGGGTCCCAGGAGGGTAGATGAGATGAACTGACTGCTTCATAAGTTAAGAGCCTTCTGAAATGCCAGAGCTAGGGGTTTGAAGCCCTGGTAAGACATCAGCTGTAGGTAATCACAGATTGCATACACCTTGGCGTTCTCTGTCCTGGGAGATCACCTGCAGAAACAGAGGATGACATGCTACTTGGGTCAGCTTGGGACACTTAGTCCAGGGGAGCCGTTTAAAAAAAAAAAAAAATCACTTACTTGGCATTTCAATTGCTTTAGTCTAAAGTTACTTAAGGAAAGGGAAAAAAAAATACAAAAACAAAAAACAGCTATACCTCAACATACCAACCATAGTCCCAAAAATATTAGGCAATGCTCAGCCAATGTTTCTCAATCATTTTTCGATCATTATTCCCCCAAAAGGAGCCTTTAGCCTCTTTTTTTTTTTTTCTTTTTTTTTTCTTTTCCTGTCTGATCTCCTCTCCTCTTCCTTGAAATTTTGGTAGGACAGATATATCTGGTCATGTACAGTTACACTTTGGAAGGTCACAAACCATTGTAGTAGCTTGGATTTCTTTGCTCCCTAGGAAGAAAGTGTCTCTCCGCGGGGGAAATAACAGCCCTGTTGAGAACGCAGGGGCTACACTGTCTCCACATATGATTCATTTGTCATCAACAGCAGCCGCCATCAAAAAACATTTAAAACTTTTAGATCACTAATTTTTTACATTTTTATGGTGCTTTGTAGGATTAGCAAGAAAGTTAAAATAATCTACTGATAGATAAATCACTCAACATTTGTGTACATCTAGGCTTTTCTGTGAAGGTGTTTATTTATAATATAGATTTATACGACATGTACTTTTAAAACTTATCACTTTTATTTATATGTGGAACAAATTTTCATATAATCACTAATTTTTATGGCATCCTTTTTATGGATGAATAATATTCCATTACAAATATGTACTAATCAGATTTACTGAACCTGCATTATTGGCTAGTTAGGCTAAATTTAATGTATCTGTATTAGAAAATGCTGCAGAGAACAGAGGCAGCTAAACCTCCATCATTTCTCTGAATGCATTCACATTGCAAAATGTTAGAACTTTTTGTCTTTCTTGTCAAAACATACTAGCACCCTGATTTAAAAAAAGTTATTAAGTGAAAAAAATAATCTCTCTATAGATTAATTAAAGCAAACGGTTTTTTTTGTTTATTTGTTTGCAACATTGACTTTGCTATTTAGCTCAAAGCAACGTATTCCTAAATGCTACCCTGAGAACTTGTACTTACTAACCTTCCCCCTCAGTTAACAGAGAAACTTTTCAGAGGAGTCCCACCCTTTGTCTGACATTAATTCTGCTGCCCTAGGTAGATAAGAAGTCCCCTAGGATATGTCTGTACTAGTCCTTGGGGGGACCACATAGAATACTGTTCACAGTGTCTCCTCGAGCATTTCATTAAATTACTATCAACACTTGCTCTTGGAGTCTTTTCTCCCCTAAGATGCCCCAGTTTCCTTGTTGTTGGCACATAACCAGGTACAATGTCTTCCCTCAAAGTATGAACCAATCATTGGCTTTCCTAATGAGAGTCTCCCCTAGAAGCTGCCCTTTCCTTTCTCAGCTTTCTTTTCTCAATTCCATGCCCTGCCACGCTTTTCAGGAAAACAACTCTTGAAGGTTTGCTCCCAGAGGACTCAAGTGCAATCCAAACTCCCAGGACACTACATCCCAGCTCGTTTGGTTTGAAAATAATTTAGAAAATTACAACTGCCAGCATACAGATGCTTGATTATTGCTCACATTCACTTTATTTCTAGATATTCATCGAATTTCATTCAAATCTGAATATTAGCAAGGTTACAACTAGATGGCTACAAATTTTTCCACTGATGAGAAAGAAAGGCACTCTGGGTGATGGTCATGTATATTGTTCCACTATCATCTTGTTAATTGTGTGCCCCAGTAAAATAAATTTAACTAGCTATTCAAATCTGCCTGAGTCGGGGTTTCATATGTAGCAGAACAGCTCCCTTGCTGTGATCTATTGAAAGTCAGCCCTCAAGGAAAGGGTTTGTTAAAAAAAATAAAAAAGAGTTAAAAAAAAAAAAGAAAATAAAAAAATCTGCCTGGATATTGCAACCAATGACTATGGCAAGCAGAAGTCAAAGCCGTTTTGGATTTTAAATCTTATTGGATACATTGTGAAGATAGTAGTCTGTCTTGCAATTTATAATCATATCTTCTGACAAGCTACGATTTTTCAGTACACATATTCGTTTTTATTGTAAGAGTCACATAGAATTGTGCTCTGGGATGGCCTAGAGAGGTGGGATTTGGTGGTGGGGGGAGGCTCATGAGGGCGGGCATATCTGTTTATTCATAGCTAATTCACATTGTACAGCAGAAACCAGCACAACACTGTAAAGGAATTATCCTCCAGTTAAAAATTTAAAAATGTGTCTACCCTAAAATATGATAAAAATAAAATATTTCCCCAATCCAAGTGTGAGCCAGCTCCAAGTGTTGGTGATGGACAGGGAAGCCTGGCATGCTGCAGTCCATGGGGTCACCAAGAGTCGGACACAACTGAGTGACTGAACTTCCCTATATTAAAGAAAATATAAACTGGGGGCCAATCCTTAGAAGCTAAGCCTTTTTCCATTACAATTTACATATCTGATCTTAGGCAGTGTGTGGGCTGAATCACGTGCTCCCAGCATCCATATTCAGAAGCCCTAACCTCCTAGGCCCTCAGAAGGTGACTGCATTTGGATACAGGGCCTGTAAAGGGTAATTAAGTTAAATTGGGGTCATTGAAGTAATTCTAATCCAGAAGGACTGGTGTCCAAAGAGAAGGCTAGGACATAGAGTCACACAAAGGGAAGCTCATATGAAGACACTGAGAGAAGGCCACTTCCAAGGAAAGAGGCTTCAGAATGAAACCAGCCCTGCTGACCCCTTGACCTTGGACTTGTAACCAAGACTGTGAGAAAACAAATGTCTCTTATTCAAGCTCTCCAGTCTGTGGTGCTTTGTTATGGCACCAAACTAATACAAGTAGTGTTCCAAGAAAAGATCATGGTAAATCTCCAGCGCAGAGGCCTTCAAGCTAAAGAGAAAAAAAATCTTCTAAGACGCTGACTGTTCTGATTCCACTGGTTCTTTGGCAGGACTGTTTTACTCAGCCTCTGTGGAAGAAGACTTCCCTCAGGGCTGCACTAGCATCACCAGTCTGTGCTTTTACAGTCTGCTCTTGCCGATTACCGTACCTGTTTATGTGTTCTTCCACCTTTGGACTTGGATGGGTATTAAACTCTTCAGGCATAATTAACGCAGCCAGAGCCAAGATGGTATATGCTAAAGATATGCTTGATGCCTGTCTCTGAAGGCTTGTCCACATGGGAATACTGGGAAACCCGCTTAATTTGCAGGAAAGATGCTTTGCCTAGCTTTCTGTCAGGGGTCTAAGGTCTATGAGAGGCTTAAGCTGCAGAGGCATGTTTATTGTATTTTGGTTCTGCCCTTGTTTTTTGAAGGTTCTCATTTATACCTGGGGTATCAGAAGGAACATTTCAACAAAGTGTCTTGTTGGAAATTAACAGCCCCAACCATCACTTGATGGCTTATCCCATTCATAATTAAAAGTTACTATTTTGAAATTTTACGTTTATTTTAGATTCAAAGGCTTTGGTAATGTCACATGTTAACAATGACTAATTCCGAAGGAGCTATGTTGGAGTAGTTGTAGAGAAATGCATTTGAACTAATGTGTTGTAAAACTATAATAAAATGGAAATTTCATGGACTTGCCAAAATTCTGAGTTTTTAAAATCACCATCATTTCTTTGGCATCAAATGCTTAATTTTAATAAAATAATAAATAAAAAGATATTGACACTTGCCATAAAAAATAAATAAATAAATAAATAAATTTCAGAGTTTGGATCCATACAGGCATATTGGTAATATGGGTAGATTATGTAGGGGGAGGGGACAGGACCTTCCTTCGTGGCAGGGCAGGGTACAATTTGTAGTGATGCTAATATTAAGGGATGCTTATAATTCTAAGTAGTTGAAGGGAGTTAATGAGGAAACAGGAAGAACAAAGTGTCTAGGTTTGAGGACACAATTTTCTCAATGAACTTAAAGACCCCAGACTTTGAGTCTTAGGTCGCAGACTCTGAATTCAAAGGCTAGGTCTTAGGGGACCGAGGACGTGAGAGAGAAAGTGGGACTTTTGAGAACAGAGCCTGGGCTGCTGAGTCAGGAGGCTGGAGGGAATAGCAGACTTGTTTAGACATCACCAAACAGCAAGCAGAGGGGCCTTTCTGCCCGCAGAACAAAAGGGCCAAGTGGTGATCAGATCTGTCAACAAATCAGAGGAGGCTGCCTGCCGGAAACCAGGAACCACTGTGAAGATTTAAGCCCTTCAAATCTGAGCTGAGACAAGATCCTCCGGCCTCCCGCACTGGGCTCTGTGGTTCCCCTGAGACTTCATCCGCAGAAACCGCTCTATGCCCTGGACTATGTATAGACCAGAGAATATTCTTTTGAAGTGACATTGCTGGTCAATTAATTCAGTCATTTGAATTTCTCTGAATTATCCCCTTCCACCCCACGCTAAGGTCCCTGCCCTGAAAATCAGGTCAAATTTTCCTTAAGGGCAGAGACTCTGACTCCTTAAATATATTTGGTCATTTTCTCTCTGCTTTCAGCTGTTTCCTCCATAATTTTCACATGATAATCACTTAGCAAATATTTGGGAGATTATGGGTAAATGTGCACGTATGTATGCTTTCATGAACAGAACTACACAAATTCACACACAGCAGACACAAATGCTTGCTCTCTCTTCATGCCAGGGAAGAGAATCCTCCCCAAAGCACATGCAACCACGCACACGCTCATCTCCATTTTCTAACAGCAGAGCGTAAAACAACTGGCTCAGAGAAAAGTCTGGGGGAGAAGGAAGGAAACAAGCATTCTCTAATAACCTAGCATGCATGCTTAGTCGTTCAGTCATGTCCAACTATTTGCACCCCCATGAACTGTAGCCCACCAGGCTGCACTGTCCATAGGATTTCCCAAACAAGAATACTGGAGTGGGTTGCCGTTTCCTACTCCAGGGGAATCTTCCTGACCCAGGGATTGAACCCACGTCTCCTGTGTCTCCTGCATTAACAGGTGGGTTCTTTACCACTAGCTCCATCTGGGAAGTCCCAGAAGGATAAGACACCAACCAGCTGAAAAATTTGTACTAGGGTGACCAACTATTCCAGTTTGCCTAGAACTGGGGTTTCTTGGAATGCAGGAGTTTCTGTTCCAGGACAACCCTAGACAAAGTGGAACAGTTGATTACCCTAACCTTCAATTACTTTTAAAATAGTATTTGTAAATAGTCATTGACTATAAAGGTTAAATTAGATTCAACATTGGAAGGAGATCCAACCAGTCAATCCTAAAAGAAATCCACCCTGAAAGTTCACTGGAAAGACTGATAGTGAAGCTGACGCTCCAATACGTTGGCCACCTGATGTGAAGAGTCAAGTCACTGGGAAAGACCCTGATGATGGGAAAGATTGAGGACAAGAGGAAAAGAGGGTGAGCGATGATGAGATGGTTGGACAGCATCACTGACTCAATGGCATGCTTCAGTCCATGAGGTCACAAAGAGCCGGACACGACATGACTTAACAACAACCAAACAACAAAAATTAGATTCAAGTTGAACACTTTTGAAAGGAATACTTTAGAAGTGATGCTAGGTACTTCATATGCATTCCATTAAGTATACATGATGTTTGGCTGTCCTACGAAAAAAAAGAAAAAAGAAATACATCTACATTTCAGTTCAGAGCCGGGCACACAAGCTCTAATTTGCTCAAGGGCCAGCGATGCCGCCGAAGCTCTGGTTCGGGTTGAGTGCCTCCTGTCAGGATGTGAAGGCTGCTACCCACGAGAGGGCAGGCACCACTCAGGGCCCAGCATCACCTCCTTCTCCCACTTGGGCTCATTTACTGAGAGCATCTGCAAGAATCAGTCATGGGGAAAAGCGGAAGTGCGCAGTGACAACCCCAGCATGCAGAAAGTTCTCTGCTGCCGGGAGCTTGTCACCTTCTTCACAAACAAAGGAAAAACAAAATTCCTTCTCCCAGCTGAGGTGGGCTGCAGGCCTGGCAGCCCCCCACCCAATGTGTTTTGATTGCGATGTGATGTATTCTGGTTAGGTATATGGGTGATTTAGGGTAAATGGGTCTCCAGTGGTCCAGTGCTCCCAGCAAAGGCCAGACCACAACAATCAGTGGCTAGTTATTTACCATAACCATATACAAAACCACAAGCGTCAGAGTTCCCTCAAATACATGTGAGACATTGTATATCTCTTTATTAAAGGCTGTCAGGATTTTGCTATTACACAGCTTTCGTCTTTGAATCCTGACTAAACCAGGCTTTGCTCGAGCAAAGCACCAGACCAGGCTCACGCACAAAATAAAATAACATCTCCCAGAAACCCAACCCAGACGCAGGGGAGAAAGTGTTTTTCCCCTCCCAGCCAGCTCTCCATTCACTGTCACTTCGAATTGATTTTTAACTACACTTGACTGTTGGTGCTTATGGTGATAGATGGCTATGAAATATTTCAGTCATTCCTAGTTGAAATATTCATGGCAGTGACTGACTTATCCAGTCTCCTCCACTTTAATGAACACGGCATACATCATGGTCATCCGTCCGTACGAATCAGAGGTTTCCAGTCAGGCAGTGTGAGAATTTAGAAGCTCTGCGTCTTCCTCCCTAGGCTGCTTAACTGAGATCACCCATTATTGCTGTTCCTATTTTTTGCTCTTTTCCTTTGCCTTTTCTCCCTTCAAAGCCATTATATCGTCTATCAGGCTGATGTCATTTCAGAATTTTTTTAATATAACTGTATTTATTTATCCTTGGCTGTGCCGAGTCTCTGTCGCTGTGTGAGCTTTTCTCTGGTTGTGACTAGCAGGGACGACTCTCTAGCGGAGGTGCAAGGGCTTCTCACTGTGGTAGCTTCTCTTGCTGGCAAGCACAGGCTCTAGGGCCTGAAGGCTTCAGGAGTTGCCACATGTGGGCTCCTAGTTTTGACTTCCAGGCTCTAGAGCACTGGCTCAGTAGTTATGGTGCCAGGGCTTAACTGCTCCAAGGCATGTGGGACCTTCTCAATCAGGGATCGAACTCGTGTCTCCTGAGTTGGCAGGCAGATGCTTTACCACAGAGTCACCAGGAAAGCCCTCATTTGGAGTCCTGATGTCCACTGGTTAAGAATACAACCTCAGGCATGGACTTTCAAGCTTGCAGAAAGGTCTCTGTTATAAGACGACTCAGGTGGAGAATTTAGCAGTTGGTAACCAAGGTGCCACGGTAGTGATTGATATGATTGACAGTGCTTGCTTTCTACTCTGAATAACTCTCCCAATTGGAAATTTGACTATGGGCTGACCAGCTTGTCCAGGTTTGTTCAGGACTTTCCTGATTTTAGCCCTGAAATTCTCATGCAGCCGCAAACATTCTTCAGGCAAGCTGGCATGACTGGTCACCCTACTATGCCAGCTTCAATCTTCCACTTAAGTAACAGGCTTTTTTAAAAATATTTTTTTTAATTTTATTTCTTTTTATTTAATGTAATTATTTGGCTGTGCCAGGTCTTAGTCCTGGCACACAGGATCTTCGGTCTTCATTGCAGCATGCAGGATCTTTGGTTGCAGCATGCGGGCTCTCATCCCCTGACAGGGGATCAAACTGGAGCCCCCTGCATTGGGAGCATGGAGCCTCAGCTGCTGGACCACCAAGGAAGTCCCTTAAGTACTTGCTTTGAAGACATCAAGAGGAAGACATAAAAAAACAGTCAACCATGAATCAACGGCGTCAATTAGACAAAGTTGCTCCCCACTGGTGGATGACCAGAGAAACTGCACCAAGGGCAAGCTTGTCCCACGGGATATCTCCTACCTGTCTCCACTTTCTCTGGCTTTCAAGTGGTTGGAAGAGGTCTCTGGGGCTGCTGCTGAAGCTACAGGAATTTCTAGACCATGGCTGCCTTCTTGGGGGCTTTATCCTCTGCCTCCTGGAGCACTCACAGGCTGGCTCAAGAAGGGGGTCTTCTCTCTAAAGGACTGGCTGGATGAAAGCAGCAAGTCACCCTACACCAAGGCAAACCATCCACCTATGTTCTGTTACCACCCCTGTTGCCCTGCTTTGGCTGCACTGGGGATGGTTGGGGACAGAAGCCTTCCTGGCCTGTGGGCCTGGGACACCTCTGGGACCCTTATTCTGCCTCTCCTCCCTTGGAGTTCACTGGGACATCAGCCCCTGAGTGCCCTTTTAATGAGAAAGACGGGAATTGGTAGAACCTAGATCATGTGGACCATACATACAGCTCCTGGACAGAATGACCTTTGAATGCCCTTTAACCCCCGAGGTCATGACTCCTCAGTTCCCTGCATAAGGAACAGAAGGTATATTCTATAAAGACTTGCTTTCAACTCTTTGGCATCTTTCAGATAAAGATAGAGAAACTAAAAGGAAATATGTGAGAGAAGACATCGATATATTAAGACAAGACTTGTTTGAGAAACCCTTTCTCCTTATTTCCAATTGTACTTTGAAGTTTGTTGTTGTTGTCCAGTTGCTCAGTCATGTCTGACTCTTTGTAATCCTGTGGACTGCAGCATGCCAAGCCTCCCTGTCCTTCACCAACTCCTGGAGTTTACTTAAACTCATGTCCATTGAGTCGGTGATGCCATCCAAACATCTCATCCTCTGTCGCCCCCTTCTCTTCCTGCCTTCAATTTTTCCCAGCATCAGGGTCTTTTCCAATGAGTCAGCTCTTCACCAACTCAATGGAGATGAGATTGAACAAGCTCTGGGAGATGGTGAAGGACAGGGAAGCTTGGTGTGCAGTACACGGGGTCACAAAGAGTTGGAAACGACTGAGCAACTGAACAACAGCTCTTGGCATCAGGCGGCCAAAGTATAGAAGCTTCAGCTTCAGCATCAGTCCTTCCAATGAACACTCAGGACTGATTCCCTTTAGGATTGACAGGCTGGATCTCCTTGCAATCCAAGGGACTCTCAAGAGTCTTCTCCAACACCACAGTTCAAAAGCATCAATTCTTTGACTCTCAGCCTTCTTTATGGTCCAACTCTCACATCCATCCCTGACTACTGGAAAAACCATAGCCTTGACTAGACGGACCTCTGCTTTTTATTATGCTGTCTAGGTTGGTCATAGCTTTTCTTACAAGGAGCAATTGTCTTTTAATTTCATGGCTGTAGTCACCATCTGCAGTGATTTTGGAGCCCAAGAAGTCTGTCACTATTTCCATTGTTTCCCCATCTTTTTGCCATGAAGCAATGGGACCAGACACCATGATCTTAGTTTTTTGAATGTTGAGGTACAATTTGTTAATTGCCCTTGGTGTTTAAGTTGTTCAAGTAGGGTGAGCAAGGAAGCACATGCAGACCCAATATCGTGTGGCATTTGTATGTGGACATCCTAACCTTTTGCCAAATAAATTTTATCATTCCTCTCTTAATATACCCCAAATCAGGAAGCAGTCAGTGAGGTGCATGTAAATGCTTCAGTTCAGTTCAGTTCAGTCGCTCAGTCATGTCCGACTCTTTGCAACCCCATGAACTGCAGCATGCCAGGCTTCCCTGTCCATCATCAACTCCTGGAGTTTACTCAAACTCATGTCCATTGAGTGGGTGACACCATCCAACCATCTCATCCTCTGTTGTCCCCTTCTCCTCCTGCCCTCAATCTTTCCCAGCATCAGGGTCTTTTCCAATCAGTCAGCTCTTCACATCAGGTGGCCAAAGTATTGGACTTTCAGCTTCAACATCAGTCCTTCCAATGAACACCCAGGACTGATCTGCTTTAGGATGGACTGGTTGGATCTCCTTGTAGTCCAAGGGACTCTCAAGAGTCTTCTCCAAAACCACAGTTCAAAAGCATCAATTCTTTGGTACTCAGCTTTCTTTATAGTCCAACTCTCACATCCATACATGACCACTGGAAAAACCATAGCCTTGACTAGATGGACCTTTGTTGACAAAGTCAAGTCTCTGCTTTATAATATGCTGTCTAGCTTGGTCATAACTTTCTTTCCAAGGAGTAAGCGTCTTTTAATTTCATGGCTGCAATCACCATCTGCAGTGATTTTGGAGGCCAAAAAAATAAAGTCAGCCACTGTTTCCACTGTTTCCCCATCTATTTGCCATGAAGTGTCAGGACCGGATGCCATGATCTTCGTTTTCTGAATGTTGAGCTTTAAGCCAACATTTTCACTCTCCTCTTTCACTTTCATCAAGAGGCTCTTCAGTTCTTTCACTTTCTGCACTAAGAGTGTATCTGAGGTTATTGATACTTCTCCTGGCAGTCTTGATTCCAGTTAGTGCTTCTTCCAGTCCAGCGTTTCTCATGATGTACTCTGCATAGAAGTTAAATAAGCAGGGTGACAATATACAGCCTTGACACACTTCTTTTCCTATTTGGAACCAGTCTGTTGTTCCATGTCCAGTTCTAACTGTTGCTTCTTGACCTGCATACAGGTTTCTCAAGAGGCAGGTCAGGTGGTCTGGTATTCCCATCTCTTTCAGAATTTTCCACAGTTTATTGTGATCCACACAGTCAAAGGCTTTGGCATAGTCAATAAAGCAGATGTTTTTCTGGAACTCTCTTGCTTTTTTGATGATCCAGCAGATGTTGGCAATTGGATCTCTGGTTCCTCTGCCTTTTCTAAAACCAGTCTGAACATCTGGAATTTCACAGTTCACATATTGCTGAAGCCTGGCTTAGGGAATTTTGAGCATTACTTTATTAACATGTAAGATGAGTGCAACAACCAATTGTAGGATGAGGGGTGTGGGGTAGGAGGAGCTCTGATGTGTAGAGTTTGTGAATTTCCACTGTGTAACTACCCCCCACAATCTCAGGCTACCCACTCCACATTCCTGAACCAAGTTGGGAAGAGACATACCACCAAACGTCCTGAGTGAAATCAGCTGGACAGAGGTTGGGCTTCAGCATAGCACTGGGGGAGCAGGAACAACATTGGCGAGAGCCATGGGTCTCAGCCCTGGCTGCATAGGAGCATCATCTGGGAACTTTTTAAAAATCTGGATGACTGGGTCAAACCCCAAACCAGTGAGGCTGGGTTCTCCAGGGGGACCCAGAGGCAGCTGCGACAGGCCCGGTGGAGTGCTCCTGGGCTGCACAGAGTTTGCTCAAGGCTCCTTCATGCAGACTTCCCACAAACACCCTTCAGACATAGTCCATTTCTTCATTAGAGTCTATCAGACTTGCAATTTAGAAATTGCACAAACATGAGTAGGGAGGCAGTCATTCTTGAGTGTCAGCTTTTAAGTTTCTGTGTTTGCACACACATGGGAAATGAGAACCCAAGGGAAACATAGTGATAACATCAACATACAGGAAGTTTTGTGTAGCCTCCCTCCAAAGAGATCAAACATAACCGAGCAGAGAAGTGGACTACAGGTCTGGCAGCAGCATCTCAGCCATTTGCCTTGACTGCAATGCAAGGCTCCCTGTAGGTGCCAGCAATTTAAGTAAATAGGTCTGTGGTTCTGCAGCTAGACATTCAGCAACACTGAGTGAGGCACTTTGCTTCTTTCATCTTATCAGCTTCTCTGTATCTTTTTATATCTCTATTTCTTTTCATGTGAAAGATTTTATTTTTTTATTGAAGTGCAGCTGCTATCCATTGCATGTTCCAGGCCTACAATATAGCGATTCACAATTTTTAAAGGCTCTACTCCATTTATAGTTTTTATAAAATACTGAGTATATTCCCTGTGTTGTACAGCATATCCTTAAATTGATAGCTTATTTATATCTAAGAGTTTGTACCTTTTACTTCCCTACCCCTATGTTGACCCTACTCTTTCCTTCCCTCCACTGGTGCTTTTATTTGTTACACACTCATTTTTTGTATTTTTTAGATTCCAGTATTTGTCTTTCTCTGTCTGACATATTTCATTAAAGCATATTGCTATCCAAGTCCATCCATGTTGCTGCAAATGGATAAAATTTTATTTTGCGGGGAGGTTGAGTAATATTCCATCACATCTTCTTTAGCTTGGCAACCGTAAATAATGCTGGAATGAACACTGGGGTGCATGCATCTTTTCAAATTCGCAATTTTTTTTTTCAGAGTAATAGAATTGTGTCAAGTGGTAGTTCTATTTTCAGTTTTTGGAGAACACATATACTCTTTTCTACAGTGACTACATCAGTTTACAATCCCACCAATCATGTATGAGGGTCCCCTTTTCTCCATATCCTTGCCAACATTTTTTAATATTTATATTTTAAGTACATTTGCTATTTTCATATCTATAGTCTAAGTACATTTTGTATTTTATCTTTCATAAAAGGTGGCTTTGATATGAAACTGAATGTATATTTGAAGTGAGTGAAGACATCCCTGTATATTATGAATGTAGAAAAGTTGACAACTGGTGGAAACAGCACAAAATGCAAAAAATAACGTGATATTTTATGAATGACGTGTTTCCTGCACCTCTCCAGTGTATCTATAACTGTGTTTTGCAGTGTCGAGTTTATTTCCAGTGAGACGACCCTGTTTTTATAGTCGTTTGTGAGAACGAAATCTTCAACTTCCAGTTTTCAGAGAAAATGTTTTTACTGAAGCAAATTCACAGAAGAGTACAAAATCATAGCTTATAGCTCGATGAACATTCTCAAAGAGAACCTACTCATGTAACCTAGACCTGGATCCGGAGAGGGTACAGCCCCAGCACCCTAGGGGCACTGCTTGAGCCCCTCCCAGGCCTACTGCTCTCCCCTAAATGTAACTACCATCCTGACTGTTCACCACCTGTGACCTCACCCTGTTTTTGAACTTCATACAAATGGAACCATGAAACATGCACCTTTTGGTGTGGACTTCTTTTGCTCAGTGTTATTTGTGGCTTTCATCAATGATGTTGCTTGCAAAAGGAATTCATTCAGTTTCATTTTTGTTCATTTTTGTATAGTATTCCCTTCTGTGCATATGCTACATTTGATTTATACATTTCACTACTGATCTAGCTTTTGACACGTAAGTGTCTTTGTTTCCAATTTTTGTCAAATGAAACTCTGTCCTATGTCTAGTGAAGATGACGTTCAGTTTGGTAAGACTCAAACTGCCATTCATGCCCTGTTTTTCTAATATTCTCACCAGGTCAGGTTGTTACATTTTTAAAGTTTAGAAGTTGAAAAAGTGCCCCAAACACTCAGGCATTGGATAAAAAGTGTCTAGAAGGAAATCAGAAAGTCTGAGTAATGTGAGAACGTGTGAAGAGAGACCACATAATCCATCTGAGGATTTTATGTTTGAAACGGACCCTGGAAAGGAACCATCCTGCTTTTACTAGATAAGGAAACTGAAGCCTTGGGAGAGAGGAAGCAACTTGCCCAAGGTCAAGCAGGTAAAAAAGAGCTCAACAGGGTCAAGAACCTTAGTAATGTCCAGTCAGCTTCTTCAACAACATTGCATTGTCTACATTTTTAGACCTTAAATTATGAATTCCAGAATGTGTCAACCCAAGTCAAATGTGAATGAGGAGAACCCATTTTTAACAACTTATTGAATCACATTCCAATAAAGAATTCATGAACACCTTTGACATTCATCAACTTTCCTCTGCACCAGCCCAAGCTGCCACCACCTCCTGCCCAACTCCTCCCTAAGGTTCTTGATGTCATTCAACATCCACTTGGGCCTCCTTCCAATAACTTCTCCAAGTAGACAGCACCATCTTTGTTTATGCAAATCAGAACTCTTCATAATAACCTTTTTTAAAACACTGGTTTGTTTCTCTTGGTCCTTAGACTACAGACTCAAACTGTTCTAGTGCCTTCAAAGGGCCTGAAAAGCCTGGACCCACCTCAGTTCTTCACCCTCTTCTAGCACGATCAAGTGCTATTCTGCCTTCAACTATGACTCCAACAGTCCCCCTTATGAAGCCTTCCCTCCCCTTAGAATCAGTCTAATTATCACTTCTTGGGAGGGTCTTCCCTGAGCTCCTGTTCTCATTCCCCTCTATACCAGGTCCCACCCATTGGCAGCACTCATATGGTTCTGATTCTGCATTTACTTGTGTGGTCTGTCCTTTGATGCAGATTTGTCTCCCTTGCCAGCTTCCATGAAGGGAGGGTGACATCTGTTTATGCTCACAGTACCTGGAATATATTAAGTCCCCAATAAATATCTGGTGGGTGAACAAAAGTATGAATGGTTGCTGTCTAGTAATTTCTATTTCATTATTTTGTAGCCTTTCAAGGACAACCCTGTTGCATTTACTGAAATTTTACAAATGTGTAACACTCACTAATTATTTAGGTCTTAACTATCATCAACTTAGATGGAAACACAAAAGACATACTAATTACATTTTCAAAAAAAGTTGGGAAGGCAGCTGGGTAGAAGAGTCAAGATTGAAAAGCTTGGCAATTCCTTGGCAGTCCAGTGGTTAGAACTCTATGCTTTCACTGCAGAGGGCTCTAGTCCAGTCCATAGTTCAATCTAGTTCAACTAGTTCAATCTAGGTCAGGAAACTAAGATCCCACAAGCCATGCAAAAAACAAAAAAAAGAAAATTATGGAAGTTCACAGTGACGGATATATAAATACAAGGTCTTGTACAGGAAACCAAGCAGTCAATTCCAAAGTATATATTGGATACAACGGTTTGTCCAGTTCTGAAACCCAAAACTGCATAAGCACGGTCCCTTAATTAAAGAGTTCAGAGCCAGTAGAAACATAAAATGTGGGTATAACCTTACCATATGCTCACATCTGGTGTGGAATTATAGTATCCAAATCAGTACCCTCTCCCTAGTTAAAGACCTGATCACTAAGAAGCTATCAGACTTAAAACAACAAATGATGAGCTTAGCCTGGTTCTTGTTATTGAACAAAAAAAAATTTTTTTTATTGCTACGAGTTTTTTCAGGAACTTCTAAATATGATTTGGTGAAACATTTTATCTCCCCAGAAGATGGTCTAGGCATTTTTCTTTTCAGTATATTATGACTTCACCAAGAATGGTGCCATATACATGCATTTAAAATACTATCAAACTCCCTTCTTAGCACACCTATCCCCCCACAACCTCCCTAGAAGTCTCAGGGGTCTTTACTTACCCTAACGAGCTAGCCCTCCTACCTGACAGTCACCAAGATACCACCTAGTCATCTCCTGGAGGCTTTTTCCAAAACTGATGCCAGCCGCCAACTTATATGCATCCTAGTCCATAGACCTCCAAGCCATCATTGTCATCTTTATTGATGTAATACAACTCCCCCCAAAAAGAAATTTTTAAAAGATATTATGAATGCTTGATATCTCATATAAGCAGTAATATAATGCCTGCCTGAAAGGCCCCTTTTGTTCTGCATGGATTTATTAATATCATCTCCACTTGACTGAAATAGACAGGAATTTTTGAAAGTGTGCTGTGACTTATGTCACAAAGGTTGTTGTGGCTCAAGTTTGGTTACTCCACCCCACCTCAGAAATACCAAGTCTGTTTAATAGAGGGACTTTCATACTTAATCGTGTGCAGGCTCCAAGGAGAGAGAATGTTGTTCACATTGTTCTTGCCCAGTTTTAAACAGTTCTCATTGACTTGGACATAGCTAATTTCCTTTCCACAATTTGGATAAAACAGGCAAACCCAAACTTGAGAAAAATTGACACTAGAATCAGAATAGGAATTTTTATGATCAATTTATTTAACACAAAAACTATGTTCTAATTTTTAGCACATGTTCTACCTAGGTCTGCAAAGAGTCAGACACGACTGAGCGACTTCACTTCCACTCTACCTAGGTAGAGTTAAGGGGATTCAATTTAGTGCCATTAGATTAGTAAAAAGGAAATTATATTTTGCCAATGTTTTAAGAGAAGATAACCTCTTAAAAAGTCTCTGTAAACAGTAAAAAGGACAAGGAAAACTAAATGAAAAGCTGCACTACAGACATATCTTGAGATTCTTATTGTTCAAAATATCTATATAAACATACAATGCATTCATTATTCAGAATTGTGTCTGTTCTATTCCAATGCCATCCAATTAGATTTCCGTCCTTACAGGAGTTGGTTTCATCTAATAAATTCATTAAATTCTGTCAACACGTACACAACAAGACTTGCAAAATCTTGCTCCATGCTCCCATCACACCCTCAAGGAGAAACATCAGTGAAAATGCAAAGCCAAAAATCCCCGCCATAAGAAAAAGGTTTGAAGAGTGAGAAAGATTAATATTTCCTGCTTTTTTGTGTGGATCCGCTCACACCCTTGGGGCTTCATTTTCAAACTGGCTAAAAATGAAAGGATGAAAGAGTCCAGAAACGTGCAGGATAATTAGTCTGGATACGTTGCAGTGAGACATTGAAGGTGAATAATTATTGTTGGGTGGAATGTCCCTTGTTAGATATCAAAGCATGAAAGCCATGTCCGTGGCCCCGTGTACATCATAGCATGGACAGGTACAGAGTGTAGCAAAGAGGATGTGTAAGCACCTTGGCTGGTTGTTGTCTGCTGGGGTACTTTAACGTTTCATTGAAAATGAACATTTTGTTATTAGTGAAGGGATTTCTTCTGACTGACTGATATTTCTCAGTGCGCTCTAGATCTGAACTTTGAACTCAATTCTGAAAGTTCGAACTTGACTGAGTAACTTTGCCTCTTTCCCTCCTACACAGATCCATTCCCATGATATTCCCATGATATTCACCACCATGCAGAGCTTGACCTCTGGCAGGTGTGCCCTGGTCTCAGATGCTCCAGGTATGTTTTCCAGACTCTCAAGGGGGTGAAAAACAGTTCTTAGGGAGAGGGATCAAAGATATCATCCTCTTCTTTGTGTCTGAAGCCCAAATGTACATGCAGTACGTAAACTCATATGCAGTGCATCTGTAACATTAAAATTGCATGCAGGGGTGCTATGTTTGGACAAAGGGTTTGTATCCACCCAAAATTCAAATGTTGAAATCCAAATCTCCAAAAGCGATGGCACTCGAAGGTGGGACCTTTGGGAGGTGAATAGGTCATGAGGGCGGAACCCACAGGAATGAGATTAGGGCCCATATGAAAGAGACCTGAGAGTTCCCTCAGCCCTGCAACCTTGTGAGCACATTATAAGGAGACAGCATCTATGAATCAGATCAGTGGTCCCTCATACCCCATGCTAGCACTCTGATCTGGGACTTCCAGGCTCTGGAGTGTGAGCAGTTACCATTTGGTCTTTCTGGGGCATTTTTTATAGCACCCAAATGACCTAAAACAAGGTGTAAGATTAGTTTAATAAAAATGCCTAAAAAGATTCCTTAGAGGGACGATAATAGTAACAGCTTTAAAAATTGTGAAAACAATGGCCTGGACTGAAAGCTGGTTGAGGAAGGGAAGCTTGCTTCCTCTTTCATATTTAAGAAAAATCGTATAATTTCATTAAATAAAATTTTGAAAAGCAAGGAAAGGGGACCTTTCCTTGTCTATGTAAAAAAGGACTATTTTCCTTTCAATGTCACTTAATATCATGTCTTTAAAATGCTTAAAATCTGACATATTGTTTTAGTTTTGAAATGTTAGAAACTTAAAAACTCTATAAAGATTTTATCATTACATTGAATTGAATTCTGTTTTCATGCAGTCAACGGGCTTTAGAAGGAAACTACAAAATACAAGTGACAGAGAAAGTGCAAAAGGAATGGAATTTTATTCTATTTTTAATATTTGATTTATTTATGTGCTTATTTGTTTATTTTGCTGCACCTGGTCTTAGCTGTGGCATGCAGAAGCTTTTAGCTGCAGCCTGTGGGATCCAGTTCCCCGACCAGGGATCTAACCAAGGTCCCCTGTATTGGAAGGGTGGAGTCTTAGGCACTGGACCACAACGGAAGTCCCAGTAATTGAAGTGTAAAGCAGGAATAGAAAGTTACAACAGGAAGTTTCTCAGGGTCAGATGGTTCCATCTCCACCTGTGCAGGTGAGCATCAGAGGTGAGATGACTTGTGAGGTCACACAGAGGTCAAGGTGAATCTCAAGAGTTGTCCCCAGGCCCAGAGCTCCATATACAGCAAGTGTCCTCGGGCCCAATCCCTTCCTGAGGGGCATTTGTATATACTCTTCCCTCACTTTTGTGTTTTTTTTTTTTTTTTAGTTTTTTATTTTTTAAATTTTAAAATCTTTAATTCTTACATGCGTTCCCAAACATGAACACCCCTCCCTCTTCCCTCACTTTTGGATATCCTTGCTCTGTGATGTTTCCAGTCCTACATCTTCTCCTTGATGTTTCTCTAATTCTCTTCTCAATCTAATTCTACCCTTCACCTCAGTAAAGGTCACATTTTCCCATGCTCACCCTCCTGGGTCTTTCATGTCTCTTCTTGAGGTCTTTTCTTTCTAATACACTCCCTTTTCACACTGGAAGGTCAGGAGAGTGCAATGGTTGTAGATACCAGTCCCAATTCTAGCAATGAAGAGCAGCATGACTTGGAGTAAATTCCTTAGCCTCCTTGTGCCTCAGTTCCATCATCTGTAAAATGGGGTTAAGGATAGTATTTACCTCGTTAGACTGGTGAGGATAATGCAGCAGAATTCAGGTGAAAGGCTCAGTGCAACTCCCAGTAAACAGAAATCACCAAGGCTGTATTAGCCATCATCCACAGCTCACATCCTGCATCTTTGCTATTTCTTCCACTTTCCCCTATTTCCATGCTCCAGAACATTCTCATACCTACTGCGCATTTACACTGGCCCTTACTATAAAGCTTTTTCCTGAATTGTTCTGAACCTTGCCTTACCATTAAAACATGCCTACATGTGATCCATTCTTAAGGAACCTACAGTAGAGTTAATACTGTTAATATGAGGGGAACAGTGTGACTAAAGTACTGTCAGACAGATTAATTTCACGTTAAAATCTCCACCTACAACTGAGCCACATGAACTACACAGGCGGGGGCACTGTGAAGACATTCACAGGTCACCTCTCTTTGTAGGTAAAAGTCCTCCACTTATGAGTCACCGGTTTCTATGGCAACAGCGGTGTCCTGGCCTTGCCTCTCTAAAATGAGCTTAAGTTTAAGGGTAAATATAGTGGTTAAACCAAGTATTGCTCCCTGCTTAGAGATGATGAAACAACCACCACATCCTGGACTCAAGTGTGTCAATCTATTCCAGCAGCTAAAAAATACACCATAGACTGGGTGGCTTACAGAATAAACATTTATTTCCCATAGTTCTGAGAGTTGAGTACTGTAAGATCAAGATGCTGGCAGATGCTGTATCTGGTGCTAGCCCTCTTCCTGGTCTTCTCACTGTGTCCATACACAGTAGAAGGGTGAAGGGGCCCTCTAAAGGCCCCTATATAAGGGCACTCAAACCATTCTTGAGGTCCCCACCTTCATGAGCTAATCACCTCCCCAAATGCCCCATTTCCAAATACCATCTCATTAGGGACTAGCAGTAGTAGTAGTAGTTAGTTCCTCAGTCACATCTGACTCTTCGCAACGCCATGGACTATAGCTCGCCAGGCTCCCCAGTCCATGGGATTTTCCAGGCAAGAATACTGGATTGGATTGCTATTTCCTTCTCCAGAAGATCTTACCAACCCAGGGACTGAACCCAGGTCTTCCGCAGTGCAAGCAGATTCTTTATCATTTGAGCTACAGGGAAGTCCTTCATTAGGGACTAGGCTTTCATATATGAATCTGGGGGACAAACAAACATCCAATCTATGGCATTCAGTGATAACGGGTGCCCACGCTTCTCAAAAATTAGGTGATTCCCATAGAAACTTTGCAAAACAAGATTGTGAAGTAATTCTGAAACAAACAGTTCTGAAACACAGTATGCTTTCTGTGTGAAACAGAATAAAGTACTCTGACCTCTGCTAAGCCTTAGAAAAGCCTAGATTGTCAAGCCGGTCTTGCTCATCTCTGGTTTTATGACACCATGAAGTAGGAAGCTCCAAAACCACATGATGACAAGTAGCAATTCCAGGCCTTATTTGCAGTGACATTAACATCGGTCAGCCTTCCATCCAAGTCTTTAACCTGTGGAAGTACATTAACACCAGCCAACCGCCATCCGCAGCCTTGTGAACAGTAGCTTCAGTCGCCGGGCCGTGGGTGTTTCATCCATGTAAAATATTGGCCTGTTGACAGGTATGATTACTGAGCTTACTTGACTCAGAGGGTCAGTTAGATCCTCCCACTGAATTCTGGAATGACAGTTTGGCTGTGCATCAGCCCCCAGAAGGAACGGAGTCCACACATGGCATGATGATAGAGGGTGGTGAGGGAAGTTTGCATCACCTGAGGTCTAATTCAAGAGACCTTATGGATTGTATTGGCTCCAATTTTTAAACTAGGGCTTCATAATTTTTTCACAGAAGAAAAAGCACAAGCAATTCATTAAATCAAACATTATTCTAGAGAATTCACTAAACTCTACCTAAGGTTCATCTTGCCCAGCAAATTAGACATACATCCCATGCACTTAGTATAGCAGGTGGCGCAAAGTCAGGGCTCAGTGAGTGTCTGATGTGAGCATCACTTCTCTTCCTCCTCTATCCACAGGGGAAATGCCTTCTGGTATATGATAGCATTTCCCAAAGCAAAATACTCATATGTGTGTATAACCAGTGGTATGCTTATTTGATTTCTTTATATCACATTTTCATCATGATATGTACAAAGGCAGCATCATGGACCAACAATATTCTTAGCTGGAGGTGGCAGCTCTATTGTCAAACCCAAGTTCTTTCTGCCTGATGCACAGTGAGGACACACAGAGCAAAACCTGGAGTTTGTTGCAAGAGCCAAGCAAGGAGTAGGGGCAGTTCATGCTCAAAAGACCCAAACTCCCCCACAGTTTTCGGGGAAGACTTTTTAAAGGCAAATTTTCTGGGAAGGGTCAACAGATGCTTGTCTTTCTTCTGAAGGCTGCTGCTGCTGCTGCTGCTGCTAAGTCACTTCAGTCATGTCTGACTCTGTGCGACCCCATAGATGGCAGCCCACCAGGCTCTTCTGTCCATGGGATTTTCCAGGCAAGAGTACTTGGTGTGGTAACCGGCGATGTTTAGGGAACTTTGTGCTCAACCTGAAGTTGTCATCCTCCGCCTGGGTGAGGGCCTTAGTTTCTGTAGAAGAACATGAAGATTTGTATCCGATTGTTATGCATATTCACTGGGGAGGAACTGGGACTCTGCTCTATACCGGCACTATTGTTTCCTGAACGCTTTTCCTTTGTTTCTGCATTCCCTCACTTCCCTAATAAGTAACCTTTTGAATCTGCCCTTTGGAACTCAGGAAGGGCATTTGTACCCAGGAGGGTCCTGCAGGTTCCTGGTCATTTTCAACTCCAGTTAAAATTGGTTCATTCCACACTTCTTATATGCCAAGCTCCATGGTGTTGCTGTTGTTCAGTCACCAAGTCATGTCCAACTCGTTGTGATTCCATGGACTGCAGTATGCCAGGCTCCTCTGTCTTCCACTATCTCCTGGAGTTTGCTCAAACTCATGTTGATTGGGTCAGTGATGCCACCCAACCATCTCAGCCTCTGTTGCCTTCTTCTCCTTCTGCCTTCAATCTTTCCCAGCATCAGGGTCTTTTCTAATGAATTGGCTCTTTGCAGTAAGTGGCCAAAGTATTGGAGCTTCAGTTTCAGCATCAGTCCTTCCAGTGAACATTCAGGACTGATTTCCTTTAGGATGGACTAGTTTGATCTTGCCGTTCAAGGGATGCTCAAGAGTCTTCTCCAACTCCACAATTCAAAAGCATCAGTTCTCAGGTGTTCAGTCTTCTTTATGGTTCATCTGTGCATCTAACATCTGTACATGACTGGAAAAATCGTAGCTTTGACTGTGTCGACCTTGGTCAGCAAAGTGATGTCACTGATTTGTCATAGTTTTCCTCCCAAGGAGCAAGCATCTTTTAATTTCACGGCTGTGGTCATCGCCCACAGTGATTTTGGAGCCCAAGAAAATAAAATCTGTCACTGCTTCCATTTGTTAGCTTTCAAACATTAAAAAAGCTAAGATCATGGCACCAGTCCCATCACGTTATGACAAATATAAGGGGGGAGAAAAAGTCTCTATGATAGGCCCATTTAAAGAAGTAATCACCTAAATCAGTTTATGGCTTCTAACTGTATAAGAGAAGAGAACTTGAGACTAAAATTGTGCCTGAGACTAAGTCAGACAGCACCTGTACTAGGCTACTTGTGAAATAAAATTCATATTTTATAATAAGACAAGAAGAATTTAAACACAAAAATTCATCTCTCTCCTCTGGCCTCCCCGTCACCACACTCTGCATTGTGTATCTGCATTACACATTGACCTGAGGCAGGAGATAGACGGGCCCCGGGCTGAAGAACTGGGGTTTGCCCCCTGCAGACAGATACTCCAAGATGAAAAGAACAGGAAGATAATAGGAGAGGCTGAGCCCTGCCCAGAGAAAAGATAGAGACCACGTATTTCCAATTCTTGGGGTCAAAGAGACCTTCTCGATTAACCATGCACAGAAACGTTTCTTGGAGATTAAAAGGGGAGTGATGTCAACCTACCCATAGGCCTCTTTGTAGGAATCTATCTTGGCTAAGAGGTGTGCATGCACACACATGGGAAGACCCTGAGATATATCAAATATGGACTCAGAGCCTGAGATGTATCAAATATGGACTCAGAGCCTGAGATGTATCAAATATGGACTCAGAACCAGACAAAACAAGATGATTGGTCAAAAGAAACCGAGAAGAAATGCCCCATAAAGATGGTTCAAATTACCATGAGGGTGCAACTCTCTCTCTGATCGCCTCCCCCTGCCAACCCAGGTGTGTATCCACATGGACTCTTCTTTCCTCCTAATAAACACTTTACTTGTTTCACTACTTTCTGCCTTTGTGGGAACTCATTTCTGCAAAGCCTAAGGGTCAGGGCCCTGTCACCAACCACTGGTCTAGCGGCTATGATCTGGTGCTCTTAATGCCGTGACCCGACCTCAGTCTCTGGCCAAGAACTGAAATCCTGTCCCAGGCCCCTGCAGAGTGAGACCACTCTAGATCAGGCCAACCCTCCACTATGGGCAGAATACCTGCTCAACCACAAAGAACAGCATTCTCCCAGTAATAATAAGACGACTCCCTAAAAGATAGCCTTCCTTCTTGACCTTGTAAGGGGTCACATGACCCACCACAAGGGCACTTAGATCTGGATTGTGTAAACTGTCAATAATACGTCATTTGATGCACAGCTCTCTGTCTCAAAATTCCATGCACAGAGGAGCCTGATGGGCTACAGTCCATGGGATTGCAAAGAGTCTGATACAACTGAGCAACTGAGCATGCATCTTTGTCTCAAAAAAAAACGTATGTAAAACTTATGCCTTGACTTCTAACTGGTGGAGCAACTCTTAGGGCATTTTGAGATCCTCTTCTTGGGTTATAATCCTCAAATTTGGCTCGAATAAAATTCTCCAATTCTTTCTTAGATCTTTCTTAATTTCCTGTTGACAACCTCTAAAAGGAGGACCACACAAACAGACGCGGAGTGCAGATCAGCCAGAATTCTGCCAGCTCTGCAGAATCTCTCCTTTTCATCAGAGCTGCAGAAGGCGAAATGCTCACAGGAAGCACATGTTTGACTCAGACACAGGCCCCAGTGCAAGGCCACTCAGGAGCAGTTAACTCGTCTGAAGGCTCCCCAATTACATGAAATTATCATCCCCACTAAATTCCTGCCACTGCCATTAAGTATCATTAGGGCTAAATCGGGTCTCTGATCACATCCTGAAGGAGTGGATTTTCCAAATAGGCACTTCCCAATTAAGACAGGAGTCCTAGATCTTAAAGCCTAAAGGATAGGCCCTGAATAGTCACTTAATGACCATATTCGCAAAGCCTCCACTGGGCTGATCACAAATAGTCCGCAAAGCAATGGAATGAATCCAGCAGATAGGCAGATTAGGGGTGATGATGAGGGGGTGTTCCCAGGGACGGGTCTGGATAAGGAGTTCTTTAACAAACAACCTGAGCTCACAGAGCTGTTCTCTTTGTTCTAAATCCTTTGTACAGAATCTTCTCCCTTACACAGGTAAACACTTAATCCCAAGGCATCTTCACATGCCACTTTCTGAATCAGTGTGTTTGTGTGTGTGTTAGTCCCTCAGTCATCCCAGACTCTTTTCAACCCCATAGACTGTAGCCCTCCAGGCTCCTCGGTCCATGGGGATTCTCCAAGCAAGGATACGGGAGTGGGTTGCCATTCCCTTCTCCAGGAATCTTCCCAACCCAGGCATCAAACCCAGGTCTCTGGCATTGCAGGCAGATTCTTTACCGTTTGAGCCACAAGGGAAGTCCAAAATACAAACTCAGCTCCTAGCTTTCCTATCAGTCTCAGTCCTTGACATATACCCTGTACTGCTTTCTCCAGGCAGGGGGCTTTTTGGGTGCCTATTGCTAATTTCTACACAAAGGCACAGTTTTTATATTTCTCTGCATTGCTTTTAACACTCAGCGTAGTATGTTGCATATAGGAAGCACACAGTACTTTTTAGGAGTGATTAAATTATGAAGCTGAACTTGGGATTCTAAACCTACAGATTTAAAAAGTGTAAAAGCTAAGTCCCTTTCTGGAGTGGTACTACACCAAGATGATCCCTGGAATGCCTGTAAAAGGAACTTTCTGGCAAACCTACAGAAGTCTGTTATGACACAGCTTATTATAATAGCGGGTGGATTTAGAGGAGTCTAAAGAGGAGAGTGAAAAAGTTGGCTTAAAGCTCAACATTCAGAAAACAAAGATCATGGCATCTGGTCCCAACACTTCATGGCAAATAGATGGGAAAACAGTGGAAACAGTGGCAGACTTTATTTTTAGGGGCTCCAAAATCACTGCAGATGGTGATTGCAGCCATGAAATTAAAAGACGCTTACTCCTTGGAAGGAAAGTTATGACCAACCTGCTAAGCCTAAGTCGCTTCAGTAGTGTCCGACTCTGTGTGACCCCAGAGACGGCAGCCTGCCAGGCTCCCCCGTCCCTGGGATTCTCCAGGCAAGAATACTGGAGTGGGTTGCCATTTCCTTCTCCAATGCATGAAAGTGAAAAGTGAAAGTGAAGTCGCCCAGTCACGTCCGACTCTTAGCGACCCCATGGACTGCAGCCCACCAGGCTCCTCCATCCATGGGATTTTCCAGGCAAGAGTACTGGAGGGGGGTGCCATTGCCTTCTTCAATGACCAACCTAGATAGCATATTAAACAGCAGAGACATTACTTTGCCAACAAAGGTCCATCTAGTCAAGGCTATGGTTTTTCCAGTGGTCATGTATGGATGTGAGAGTTGGACTGTGAAGAAGGCTGAGCACCGAAGAATTGATGCTTTTGAACTGTGGTGTTGGAGAAGACTCTTGCGAGTCCCTTGGACTGCAAGAAGATCAAACCAGTCCATCCTAAAGGAGATCCGTCCTGGGTGTCATTGGAAGGACTGATGCTAAAGCTGAAACTCCAATACTTTGGCCTCCTCATGCGAAGGGTTGACTCATTGGAAAGGACCCTGATGCTGGGAGGGATTGGGGGCAGGAGGAGAAAGGGACAACAGAGGATGAGATGGTTAGATGGCATCACTGACTCAATGAACATGAATTTGGGTAAACTCCAGGAGTTGGTGATGGACAGGGAGGCCTGGCGTGCTGCAATTCATGGGGTCGTAAAGAGTCAGACAAGACTGAGCAACTGAACTGAACTGAATACTATCTCCCTAAACAGAATGATTATTAATAGTAAAAGACTAATATCATACATCTACTTTAAAACTCCTGAACGCCCCACAGGTTAATCAAACCCAAGTTTCAATACCAGGCCCCATTATTTTTTCTTTCAAGCCTGAGTTTCCTCTGTGTTTCCAGCCTCTGTGGACTGGATCACTATTTACCCAATGTTTTAATGCCAGAAACCTTAATCCCTATCATTTTTTCACTTATCCCTTTCCTGGTTCCTCCTACCTCCCCACCCCCCCCACCATCTCCCAGTTTATCTCTTCCCACACACGGACATGGACGTGTTGGCTAAAATGTTGCTGTCTAGTCACTAAGTCGTGTCTGACTCTTTTGTGACCCCTATGGTCTATAGCCCTTCAGGCTCTTCTGTCCATGGGATTTCCCAGGCAAGAATACTGGAGTGGATTGCCATTTACTCCTCCAGGGGATCTTCCCAATCCAGGGACTGAACCCAAGTCTCCGGCATTACAGGCAGGCAGATTCTTCACTACTAAGCCACCAGGGAAGACCATGTTGGCCAGTAGCTGCTCTTAACACTTCAGAAACTTCCCTCAAGTGCAGCTCATCTTTTCCATAGCTCACCACCACTATCTCCACTTAGAACAGAACTTTCACCCAGACAACTCCCAATAGCCCAGCTTGCTTCTATCTTTCCCCTGACATCCTTTCCACTACTGAGAACAATCTTCCTCAATTAAAAACAAGCTAAGCTGAAACAGCTTGATCACACTACTCTCTTGAGCTAAAATCAATTAATCAATCAATCCTGTGCCTGCAAAAAAAAAAAAAAAATCCACACTTCTTAAACCATCCTCAAATCTCTTGGCAATCCTTCCCAGACAAGCTCTGACACGTGTTTCCTTCTGCTATGGCTGGGAAGCCCATTCTCCTCAAGGTTGGAGTCCTGATGCTGTTTAGGGAGGCCTGTCTTCCCAACCACCCAGTGCAGTAAACAGATGCTTTTCTCCCAACTTTTAATTCCAGCAGGAAACCCTTTTCTGAGATAACTGTAACACGACATACTGTCTCACTTATTTATGCATATTTTAATGGACTTCTGTTGCTCTTTGTGGCCTTTTCCCTGACGGCTCACTCTTAAGCAGTTGAGAACGCTCCAGGCCTGACCTTTGACGGCAGACAGGGCGTGCGTGTTACTCTTGGCCCCGTGTCCTGCTCACTTGCCCACTTGTGTCCTGGACAAATTCCCTTCTTGGACGTGCAGCAAGAGCCCAGGACTGGCAGACAGTTCCAAGCCCAATCCCTGGTCCCTCAGATTTTCCTGTCTCCTTGTTGAAGTCAAATGTACAGAAGTTGGGGGCTCCCCAGGTGGCACAGTGGTAAAGAATCTGTCTGCCGATGCAGGAGACTCAAGAAATGCAGGTTTGACCCCTGGGTTGGAAAGATTCCCTGGAGTAGGTAATGGAAGTAGTATCCTTAACCTGGAGCAACCCATGGACAGAGGAGCCTGGGAGGCTACAGTCCATAGGGTTACAAAGAGATACAGTTGAGCGAGTGAGAACACACACACACACATTTTAAGTGTAAAGTACGATGAGTTCAGGCAAATGTATACCCTCGTTAAACCCATATCCTTATTAAAACATATTGACTAGACCAGCTCACAGTCCCAGAATCTTCCCTTGTGCCTATTTGCCTTCAGTCCTTCCCACCCCCCACCCCATGGAACCACGTATCCACCTTCTATCAGAGTTTTGCCTCTTCCAGAACATCCTATGAATGGAGCCATCCAGAACGCAGTCTTTGTACCTAGCTTTCTTCATTCAGTGTTTTTGAAATTTACCTGTATAACTAGGTATTCTGTCAGTTTACTCCTTTTGTTTTACAGAAGTATTTCAATGTACAGATTATTTATCTATCACCTGTTGATAGACATTAGGATGCTCCCAGTTAGAAGGCACTACGAAATATGTATTTCCTAAAAAAAGAAAAATAGAGTGTGGGTTCATATGTTATTTTGAGTTTAAATGAAAATGCACAGGATTTTTACTTGATTTATTGATTTTATTTTGTATCTCTGTCCTGAAAAATCTGGTCCCCTAATATCATTACTAACATGATTTCCTTGCCCTAAAATGTTTCTGTGTGTATTAATATTAATATATAGATATATTATTAATAATAATTTTTTCAAAAGTACAATACTGGTGCTATTGTTAAAAATAAAACTGAATAATGTATTTAAAAATTTTTAATGCTCACTCCGTAGAGTATTTCCCATGTATACTGTATGTGCAGTCAAATGCTCTCATGTAAAATCACTTTTTTTCTATGTGATTTATTCCAGCCACATGGTACAGAATTAGGATCATCTATATCTCTAATTTTTTAAATTTTATTTTGTTTTTACTGTGTAATGTTTAGTAACATAAAACATTCACTTGGTTCCAACGTCAGATCTATATTATTATTCAAGGCCTCTTCAGAAAAGTCTACTGTCCATCTTCACCCCTGCTTTTCTCCCCATGTCATTCTATCAGCTCTTTCAAACAAGTGCACAAGAGCCTCTCTTGGTACTTGTTTCTTTCCTTATGCAAAATACTAAGTGCATCCTTCATCTTAACACTCCCTCCAGAAGCAGCGTGTCTTCCTCATTTCTTTTTGCAGTTGCTTCACTTACGGATATGCTACAGTTAGTTCAACCAGCCAGCCCACTGGCAGACATCCGGGTTGTTTCCAGACTTCTGCAATTAGAAACCATGCTTCAGTAGAGAATCTAGTGCGAATACCACTTCAGAATGCGCCAGTATCTCTGGCCTTGTCTTCCTCCCATGGTATTGCCGGCTCCAAGGGTAAACCCACAAGTCCTCTTCTAGCTATTGCCAAATTTCCCTCTACGAGTGTTGTGCTGTATTCCTACCAATGGTGAACACAGTGACACGCCCCCATAACCTCATCATCAGAGTATGTCGTCATATTTTCCAGTGCTTACCAATCCCATGGTCAGGAAATGGTATCTCGGTCTAGCTGAAATTTGCATGTCAGACCTGTTGCCCTTTTAATTTGCAGCCAAATCATTGCTTTCCCTTGATCTCTCCATCCACATCGGTGCATTATTTCTCATTACCTCTCAGCCCCAGTTGTCCTTTGTTGGTAATAACTTCAGTCCCACTCCAAAACTCTCTGCTGCCTCCATTAGGGCTGCCCCCTGGATGAAACGTCACCATGCACTCGAATATCTCTACCTTTTGCTTTAGCACCAAGCCTGCCCCCAAACCAGTTATCACATATAGAGAACAAACCAATGGTTACCAGTGGTGGTGGGAGGGGGAATATAGGGGTAGGGAAGCGGGAGGTACAAACCACTGGGTATAAGATAGGTTCAGGGATGTATTGTACAACATGGGAAACAGGGCCAATAACTTGTAAGAACTGTAAATGGAAAGAAACCTTTAAACACTGCATAAAAAGCATATTGAAAGAAATATTATTATTTAAAAAAAAAAAAAAAACACACAAAAAGAGCTATCCTGGAGTGACAATATCCTGGGGTAGAGGTAGTTTAAAAGGCAACAGATACAACTCTTCAAAACTTTTCCAAAAATGTATTTTCTGATACTTTAATACATGTCATCACCTTCACACTGTATCTTGGATTCTCCCTTCCTTGCTCAGAAGATGCAATTAAAATGGACTTAGTTTCCAATTGCTATTATGTTTCCAAATGCTATTATGGAAACAAGTTAAAATAGAAAGCATGAAAGTGTTAGTTCAGTTCAGTTGCTCAGTCATGTCCGACTCTTTGCAACCCCGTGAACCACAGCATGCCAGGCCTCCCTGTCCATCACCAACTCCCAGAGTCCACACAAACCCATGTCCATTGAGTCAGTGATGCCATCCAACCATCTTATCCTCTGTCCTCCCCTTCTCCTCCCGCCCTCAATCTTTCCCAGCATCACGGTCTTTTCAAATGAGTCAGCTCTTCACATCAGATGGCCGAAGTACTGGAGTTTCAGCTTCAACATCAGTCCTTCCAATGAACACCCAGGACTATTTCCTTTAGGATGGACTGGTTGGACCCCCTTGCAGTCCAAGGGACTCTCAAGAGTCTTCTCCAACACCACAGTTCAAAAGCATCAATTCTTCAGTGCTCAGCTTTCTTTATAGTCCAACTTTCACATCCATACATGACCACTGGAAAAACCATAGCCTTGACTAAATGGACCTTTGTTGACAAAGTAATGTCTCTGCTGTTTAATATGCTATCGAGGTTGGTCATAACTTTCCTTCCAAGGAGTAAGCATCTTTTAATTTCATGGCTGCAATCACCATCAGCAGTGACTTTGGAGCCCAGAAAAATAAAGTCAGCCACTGTTTCCACCGTTTCCCCATCTATTCACCATGAAATGATGGGACCAGAGGCCATGATCTTAGTTTTTTGAATGTTGAGCTTTAAGCCAGCTTTTGTACTATCCTCTTTCACTTTCATCAAGAGGCTCTTTAGTTCTTCTTGAAAGTGTTAGTTGCTCAGTCATGTCTGACTCTTCATGACCCCATAGACTGTGGCCCACCAGGCTCCTCTGTCTGTGGGATTCTCCAAGCAATAAAATAATGGAATGGGTTGCCATTTTCTCCTCCAGGGAATCTCCCTGACCTAGGGATTGAACCTGCATCTCCTGTGTCTCCTGAATTGCAAGCCAATTCTTTAGCCTACTGAGTCATCAGGAAGCTTAAAATAGAACAGGCTATCATATTCATATCATATTCAAGTATCATAATCATATTATATTCAAGTATCCCAACACTTAGGCCTAGGCCCTGGGTTAGTAAGCTCTGAAGAATGTCAGCCAGGCTCATCATCTGTGTTAATTCTGTTCACAAGGACATCTCCTAGCTATGTTCTTCTTCCAGCCATAGATTCAGCTTTGGAGGGGGGAAAGAAAAGATTTTTTTTTAATGGTAAAACTTAGTTATACCTACAGAATGAAAGTCACTGTGAATACAGTTTTCCCAAAGCATCACTTTGAAATAAAAGTCAACCTCTCCCAAATTCTCCTGCCATCTCTTTCTGGGAAGCTCTGTCCACGTGGCATGGATCTCCTTGGGAGGAGGACCCAAGTCCTGGAAACCCCATGGAGCGGTCCAGGCACTGACAGGAATTGACCAGGCTGACCTGATCTCCAAGGACCTTCCCCAAATCCCTCCAGCAGTCCAGTGCTTTTGTTCTCCGCTGTTCCACACTGTCCTCTCGAGAGGTTTGGGCTCTGGAGCCAAAACCCTCACCCTTTCCACAAACACACTTTGTAACATTTCAGTGTAATTGCACCAAAAGCATGTTGGGAAATGAACCAGCAGCCCACACCCAGTGGTCTACTTAAAATGTCAGCAAAGAAAGGCAAAAATTCACTCCCAGGGTGGCAGAGAGCCATTCCAGTTCTCTGAGACCAGGCTCAGACGTCTTCTAAGAATAAACAGAAACATCCCCAGAGGACAGCGGGGTTGATGGAGGTTTCTCAGTCAAAATGGACACTGGTTTCCAGAGCTTGGAGGTCTAACCTCATAAGAGCTTTGGTTGCGAGGAGCAAAAAAAGCAGAGGAGGAAAACGGAAACGGGGTCGACATTTAGCCCCGGATTACCGTGCAGAGAAGGGCAGTCGTGTAAACTCAGAATCAGACAGCGGGTTGGCAGAGAATGACTTTTTTTCCCCCATTAAGTAGTTTGTGGGCAGAGGCGGATCTCCAAATACTTTGTGGCACTGCCACTGAGCAAAGAGTGGTTTGTACCTCGATTGGTTAAGACCAGCAATAATGACGCATCCCCACCCTCCTTCCATGCAGAAATACTTGCACTGCAATGATGTCGGGGTAGATAAGCCCAGACCTTTTTTGGTAGAATTGTTGAGCGTGACAGGTTAGGCTAAAAAGTACCCACAAATGTGGTAATACTGAGCAGCGTGTTCCCATTTGAGGTCTGATGCAAGGCAGCAGGCCGTTTACGAACCAGAGCAGCCATCACCAAACCCCAAAGGCTGCTATCAGTACCAACTATTTGCCTTAACTAGGGCATTCTGAGAGTGGTTTTTCATAGCGGTTAAGTGGGAACCTCTGTGGTCAGCTCCATTTGGTGTAACAAGACATGCAAAAGAAATACCAGAGGAGCTGGTTAATACTTAGATTGATGATAAATGTGCCAAAGAATCACACTGTTGTTAGCATATACAATTAAGAATTGGATCACATTGTAATGATGGCAGTGACCTCAAACAGGTAAGAATAGGAGCTTAATATGGCATGATACACATGCAGAGAGACTGTGATAAGAGTGCCCTTCAACAAACCTTAATATGCATGCAAGTCCCCAGCGATCTTGTTAAAATGCAAATTCTAATGGAGCAGGTCTGGAGTTGAACCTAGGAATCTGCATTTCTAACAAGCTCCCAGGGTATGCCAATATGTAGGGCTATAGCTGGTCCACTGGGACACCCTTTAAGTAAGAAGCCTGCAAAAGAGATGAAATATAGAACTTAAGGATGATAATAATTGTCCTCCCTTCAAAGTGGTCATGGGAATATGTATTCCAAAACTGTAGTCATTGCTCAAAATAGTTTTTAAAATTTCTCTTTTAAAGGTGCTTTAGAGACAATTTTGCAATGTATTCTAAAATCAGTTCTACTACTTAAGGTTAATCCTTGGTTTTGATTTAGGAAAACAATGCCTTCTTGGTTCATTCAACTCATCCATATGTCTTGGCATCAAACCCATGAATTCAACACTCGGGCCCTTGGGTTTACAGTCAAATAAACAGGTTTCAAAGCTGTTTGGCGCAATGGGAGATTTTCTGAAAGGTCTTATAATTATTTGAAAACTAAAGTCAGATTTGTCAGTTAAAAATTAGCCTGGGTCATTATCTCTTCCATGTAAAACAACAATAGTAACAACAACAAAAATATAGTTGGTACTTGGATTTATTCTTAAAAATTCACTTAGCCACTGGTGTAACTGTGGTATTCGTCTATTCCCATAACAATATTCTTTATCATCTCTGGGTAGCATTTGGAAAATCAGAGTGCAAAGTCAACATAAAACAAGTGAAATAATAATAGTAATTGTATTTTATATTGAGTGATACTATGTGTATTATTTACATGCTATAAATATATAAAATACATTTATGCAGGACTGACAGTTCCAAGAGCTATTTTACATGTATGAACTCGTGATCTTCACAAGAACCCTGTGAGCGAGCTATCACCGCACTGCCTCCTAGGTGGCGCTATGGTAAAGCACCTGCCTGTCAATGCAGGAGACATAAGAGACGCTGGTTTGATCCCTGGGCTCAAGCCTCTCCAGTGTTCTTGCCTGGAGAATTCCACGGACAGAGGAGCCTGGTGGGCTACAGTCCATAGGGTCACAGAGTCAGACACAACTGAGCGACTTAGTATAGCACCTCACCATGCTGCAGTTAAGGGAACTGAGCTTCGGAGGGATGGAATAGGATGGGTGCTTCCACAAGGCTAATGAGAAATCAGAGACCTTATTCTCCATCACCCTGCCTACTGCACTTTGATGCTCTCACCACCGCCAAGCTGTTTTGCTCAGCTCTGATGAGTGGGAGCCGCTGTGCACCATGACTTCCGTAGAATGTGGGATTGCAGCATCCATTGCCCACTTTTGCTGCTGTCTGAGCATGGCGATCCTGACACAGCAGCATGTGGCGCCCGATCTTGGCACATTCGAGTTCAGAAGGGAACACTGTTATTCTACAAGAGAGATGTCAGGACATGGGAGTCAACGTCATTTAAAAAGCCCTTGTTATAAGTATCGTGTCATATAACATCTTTACTTGTGTATCATGAAAAAGATGCATCATATAGCAGTTAAAAAGAAAACTACAAGACCCCTGCATTGGAAATGGCTGAAAATTAACAGCACCAGTAGCAGAGAAAGAACTTGTAGCTGATGCCCTTGTTAAGTGATCTGATCCATTCCAGAACTTCTAAGATAAGTCAGGAGCTCTGGCCATGGGTTGAGAAAGATTTTAGGGAGCCATGTTAAAACAGATGCTCATCTTGGCACCCTAGTCATGGCTGTTGGCAGTTACTGCTGTTTTAGGGGTATATGTTTTGTTCTGTGAAAGGCGTAGATGGATATCATATTGTCAGTGATTTCTTATGGAAACCGAGAGAATGCTTGAAGTATGTGGCTCAGTTTGAATTGAATGCACTCCTGATGCACCAGGGGAACGTTTCATAGTGAGTAGCCTTAAAAATAGCAAATACTTAGATGGTACTTGCTATTTACATGTATTAATTGCTAATTTGCCTACTGACACTGTGAGTGAGTTGCGTGCTCAGTTGCTCAGTTGTGTCTGCCTCTTTGTGACCCCACGAGCTGTAGCGCGCCAGGCTTCTCTGTCTGTGAAATCCCCCAGGCAAGAATACTGGAGTGGGTTACCATTTCCTCCTCCAGGGGATCTTCTTGACCCCAGGGATCTAGCCCTCTTCTTTTGCATCTCCGGCACTGGCCAGTGGGTTCTTTACCCACTAGTGCCACCTGCAAACACTATAATGAATGTGATAACAGCCTGGGAGAAATAGTTCAGTTTTATAGAGACACCCTCAGTTTGGGTGAAGCACGTGGTAAACATCTATTTCACTAACTTTTTTGTTAAGACTATGTTTTTAGGGCAGTTTCAGTTTTACAACAAAATTGAGAGGAAGGTACAGAGATTTCCCATAGAGCCCCTGGCCCCCACAAAAGCATAGCCTCCTCCATTCTCAATATCATCACCAAAATGGCACATATTTTTTTTTTAAATTGAGAATGAACCCACATTGACACATCAGAATTATCCAAAACCCATAGTACACCTTAGGGCTTACTCTCAGTATTGCACATTCTATGAGTCTGGACGATGACACCATATATATATATATATATATATATGTATCCATCATTAGAACATCTCACACAGTAATGCCACCACCATAAAAATCCTCTGGGTTCAGCCTTCTCAACTTTCCTGCCCCTCACACTCCTTGCACTCACTTATATTTTTATTGTCTCCATAGTTTTGCTTTTTCCCAAACATCATACAGTTGGAATCATACCACTGAGTTGTTTTTTTTTTACTTGGTGCTTCAGGTAAATAAAGTAACAATATATGAATTTTTGTTTTTCCCTTGGGCTCCAAAATCTCTGCAGATGGCGACTGAAACCATGATATTAAAAAATGACTGCTCCTTGGAAGAAAAGTTGTGACAAACCTAGACAGCGTATCAAAATGCAGAGACATCACTTTGCTGACAAAGGTCTATATAGTTAAAGCTATGATTTTTCCAGTAGTCATGTATGGAGGTGAGAGTTGGACCATAAAGAAAGCTGAGTGCTGAAGAATGGATGCTTTTGAATTGCAGTGTTGGAGAAGACTTCTGGGAGTCCCTTGGATGGCAAGGAGATCAAACCAGTCCATCCTAAAGAAAATCAACGCTGAATATTCATTGGAAGGACTGATGCTGAAGCTGAAGCTGCAATACTCTGGCCACTTGATGTGAAGAACTGACTCACTGGAAAAGACCCTGGTGCTGGGAAAGATTGAAGGCAGGAGGAGAAGGGTACGACAGAGGATGAGATGGTTGGATGGCGTCACTGACTCAATGGACATGAGTTTGAGTAAACTCCGGGAGATGGTGATGGACAGAGAAGACTGGTGTGCTCAGACGCAACTGACTACAACAACAGCAATGTAGAATAAGCAAGTGATTCTTTATGGACATATATTTTCCCATTGAAGATCTTGATGTGGCAAGGAAAAGGGTCTAGGATCAATGACTTTTAACCTTGGTAATTCTGACAATGGGGTTGTGATAAAAAGATGATGTCAAGTAAAATAAAAACAGAAAGCCTGAGAATCTTTGAGCTGTTCAATCAACATCATTTCCAGAAGAGGTTAATCTATTCTGAAGTTTCCTGTGACTGTTACCGTGAATTTGTAGAAGGTAGAATTTTCATCATTTTTATTCATTCAAAGAAATTTTAACATTACTTAAATGCAAATTACAGATGTTTGGCCACTTTTTGCATTCTAATTTCACTGAACCAAAGCTATGGCAAAAAAAAAAAATCTCTAGTTGCTAAGTTTTAATATTTTAGTCTTAATATTAGGCAAAGTTAGAATAAGCTAATCATAGATTTTATTTGATAGTTATGACATCATAAGTCGGAAAGACTCATCTACTTCAATAATTCGGGGCAAAAGATGTAAGAAATTTTGTTGAGAATATTGAGAAGCAAAGCATAGTATGTGCCTATATGCTTCACATACACCCCTTCAAAGCTCTTATTTCCTAACCTCCTTTCTTATAATCCAAACTTAAGGTGTAAAAAACAAATGCTCTTATCAACCAGACCTTTTTTTTTTTTTCAAAAATTTTCTCAAAGTGAAAAAATCAATAATACATACCCACTTTACCTGCTCATAACTCCCGCTTCTCTTCTGATATCTTTTCAGCCTTCTACAACTTGATCAGCACTTGCCATTAATAAATTTTGAAAGTAAGAAAAGTTAATGATGACCAACTCAAATGAGAATCCTAGTGGGAAAACCATTGTGATTCTTTATCAGAAAACTCAAAATTGTCATCTGAACTGACTTTAATATTTTAAACTAAATAACAGGACACTTTCTCATGAGATGACATTTTAAAACAAGAATGAATGAAAAAAAATTTACTCTGAAATATGAGAAGTTGCTTCTTACTTTGTACTGGGGGAATTTGTGATGTTATTCAGGGGTATGAAACCCCTGTCTGAAAAATAACTTGAACTAGTATCCATAGGAATCACTGCTTTGGGAATTTGACAATTTTAATTTAAAACAAGCTCATAGCTTAATCTATGTGCAAACTTATACCTCTCCTTGAATTGCCATTTTTCTAAAGCTCTTGATTGAAGATGAGTCCCTGTTAAGAAATGCAACCTCCCTCTCAATCCACAGGGGATATACAATAACTATGATGCATGGGCCTTTGTTTAAGACAGCTTTACCATGACCTACCTGGCATATCCCTTAACCTCTATGAACTCAGCCTCCGCATCTGTGAGATGTCTGTAAAAATAATGATTTCACTGAGCTGTCATGAGGATTAAATGAGATATATACAAAGTGGCCATTGTATAGAAGGTACTCAGTAAACGTTAGCTTCTCTCCTGCATTTACATGTGTATGTTAGCAAGGTTATGTAATAACAGATGTGCGAACAAGACTGGAATTTCCAGTTCTCATTTACAGATCTCAATTCATGGTTAATAATTAACATTAATACACACAAGTTCACAGAGAATAAAATAACTGATGAACACAGCCAGACATCTTACACCCTCATGCTTTCAGTGTGTTGTAAAATGTCCTTGAACTTTTTCAGTGTCTTCAAATGCTGTGTTCTTCGATCCCACTTTTCCTCAAGGCACCACTGGGGGTCTCACCTGCGTCTCTCCATGAGCCCCTCTAATCAGCTCCATAGTCTACAAAGTCCCCAAGAATGCCAGGGAATTTCACTCAATCAGAGCATCTTTATCAGCACACTACTAGAGAGCTTCTGACACAAGTGCAAATGGATAAATGTTTATAACTGTCATCTGTCCTCTATTGGACATATAGGATACAGTCCTTGAGCATTTTATTACATCAAGACTGTAACATAATGTGTTGTAGGTAAGGAAGATATTCATCATTTGGCGATTGCCCTGCATGTGATATTCAGATTCTCAAAGCCTTGAATGACGGCAAATGGCTATGATCCCCCAGTGAGAGGTGATGAGAGATATTAACTATATAGCAGATGCCAAAATCACTTTTCTTGGCATCCAATGATACCTACAGCAGCTCAGAGCAAAGAGCACTAGGTTGGGAGTTCAACCTGGTATGTTTCAGAACCTCAGATGTGTGTCCTGCAAGAGGAATAGTAAAGACTCTTCCAGCACTATCATTCAACAATCAAACTTGTTGTGGTTCAGTCGCTAAGTCATGTGCAACTCTTTATGACCCCCATTGATTACAGCGCACCAGGTTTTGCTGTCCGTCACCATTTCTTGGAGTTTGCTCAAACTCATGTTCATTGAGTTGGTGATGCCATCCAACCATCTCATCCTCTGTCATCCCCTTCTCTTCTTGCCTTCAGTCTTTCCCAACATCAGGGTCTTTTCCAATGAGTCAGCTCTTTGCATCTGGTGGCCAAAGTACTGGACTTTCAGCTTCAGCATCAGTCCTTCCAATGAATATCAGGGTTGATTTCCTTTAGGATTGACTGGTTTGATCTCCTTGCTGCCCAATGGACTCTCAAGAGTCTTCTCCAAGACCACAGTTCCAAAGCATCAATCCTTCTGCCTTCTTTGCAGTCCAAATCTCACATCCATACATGACTAAAGGGACCTATGTTGGCAAAGTGATGTCTCTACTTTTTAATACGCTGTCTAGGTTTAGCATAGCTTTTCTTCTAAGGAGTAAGCGTCTTCTAACATGAATGCAGTCACTATCCACAGTGATTTTGGAGCCTAAGAAAACAGTCTGTCACTGTTTCCATTTTTTCCCCATCTATTTGCCATGAAGTGATGGGAACAGATGCTATAATCTTCATTTTTTGAATGTTGAATTTTAACCCAGCTTTTTCACTCTTTTCTTTCACCTTCATCTAGAGGCGCTTTAGTTCCTCTTTGCTTTCTGCTATAAGGGTGGTGTTATCTGCATATCTGAGGTTACTGATATATCTCCTGGCAATCTTGATGCCAGCTTGTGAGTTATCCAGCATGGCATGTAACATGATGTACTCTGAATACAAAGTTAAATAAGCAGGGGGACAATATACAACCTTGATGTACTCTTTATCCCAATTTTGAACCAGTCCATTTTTTCATGTCTGGTTCTAACTATTGCTTCTTGACCTGCATACCGGTTCCTCAGAAGGCAGGTAATGTGGTCTGGTATTCCCATCTCTTTAAGAATTTTCCGCAGTTTTTTGTGATTTACACAGTCAAAGGCTTTAGTGTAGTTAATGAAGGATATGTTTTTTCTGGAATTCTCTTGCTTTTTCTATGATCCAATGGATGTTGGCAATTTATTCTGGTTCCTCTGCCTTTTCTAAATCCAGCTTGTACATCTGGAAGTTCTTGGCTCATGTACTGTTGAAGCCTAGCTTGAAGGATTTTGAGCATTACCTTGTTAGCATGTGAAATGAGTGCACAAATCAGGCAAATAAATTGTTGACTCTATAAAGCACTACACACCTGAGTTATTGGGGTCATCTTTGTTTAGCTTATAAGACGTGGACTTAAATCATTTCCAGAAATTCTCAATTTTTCCAGTTTCAATGCAATGACAATCCTTTTTTTTTTTTTTCCTGTTACCTTCCTCCATTTGGTGCAAACTCTAAAAAATCATCCTTGACACCACAACACTATTTAAGGAGATTTTTCGGATCAGTGTGCCAAGACCCACAGAAATCAAAGTCCTGGGCGCTGATTCACAGACTAATAAATCCTATCATTTTACACACTGCAGTTATAAATTTCAGTTAGGAATTTTGCTATTCTATCTCTCTCTATTTTCCACAGGGAATGTGCTGTTGCTGTTGAATAGTGTTATTGGGTTTTACTCCATAAAGAGATTCTAGACTTTGTAACTAAACAAATTTGTCATCAATCATGAAACAGAGAACTTAGCTGTCAAATCCTCCGTGCTCTTCGCTTTTAAAATAAAATTTAAACAACCATCAAGCCTATTTATTGGCATCCTTACCTGATGAATTAAAGAACCATTAGTGGTTTGAAGGGCAGAAGTGTAGGTGGTGCTAAAGTAAGACATGTATGATGTATTTGACATTTCAGCAACTCTCACTGCTGCCTGTCAACTACTTCAGCTAAAACATCACTCACATCCATGTGGGCACCTAGACACAGGGGGACAGTCTCAGGAAATGGCAATGGTCCAATGATGGGTTGGAACATGAAAGCAGAACCTTAAACAAGTAACTATTAGGAGAATTCTCTCTCAACTTTAGAAATAATTTTAAAATTGGATGCCGTTTTTACAGAAAACAAAATATGACACCAAGCCAGTTCCAGTACTTTGAGATGTCCAAATTAGTCAAACCCATGAAACACGCACATTTGTGTACCAGAGACAGAATATGAGTATGTGTCCATGTATTTGGCTTGATTATACATGAAACAGGTAAATGTTTGCATATTACATAGATCCATATTTAGGCATATATAAATATTCCAGTAACAACTAAACCAAATATTTTTTAAAATTAGCTCCAAACTAATTTAATGATCAGTAAAAAAGGAAATGTAGCCAATTCTCCGTAACTCATGTTAATAGTTTTAAAACACAAAATGGATACTTTTTCATCAAATTCCTATTTTGCTTCATAATACAAAATGTGATGATTTTGGAATGTATTTGTTTGTGCTAAAACTTTCCACTCTGGACAGAGAGAGAGCAGCTAATTCAGGAGCAACAAGAAGTAGCCCGAGAATGAGTCAAACAATATTATTTACCAAGTGCCTGGAATTTCAAAAACTTGAAAATCAAAACATCCCCATTTTCCTGATGAGAAAACTGAGACCCAAGGCATGGTAGTCACAACTAGAATCCCAATCTGGACTATCCTAAAACCCAAACTTCCTAAAATTATGACATTTTAACTTTTTTATTATTATTATTATTTTTAATTTACAATATTGTACTGGTTTTGCCATACATCAACATGAATCTGCCACAGGTGTACACGTGTTCCTCATCCTGAACCCCCCTCCCACCTCCCTCCCCATACCATCCCTCTGGGTCATCCCAGTGCACCAGCCCCAAGCATCCTGTATCCTGCATCGAACCTGGACTGGTGATTCGTTTCTTATATGATATTATACACGTTTCAATGCCATTCTCCCAAATCATCCCACCCTCTCCTTCTCCCACAGAGTCCAAAAGACTATTCTACACATCTGTGTTTCTTTTGGTGTCTTGCATACAGAGTTATCATTACCATCTTTCTAAATTCCATATATATGCATTAGTATACTGTATTGGTGTTTTTCTCTCTGGCTTACTTCACTCTGTATAATAGGCTCCAGTTTTATCCACCTCGTTGGGACTGATTCAAATGTATTCTTTTTAATGGCTGAGTAATACTCCATTGTGTATATGTACCACAGCTTTCTTATCCATTCATCTGCTGATGGACATCTAGGTTGTTTCCATGTCCTGGCTATTATAAACAGTGCTGCGATGAACACTGGGGTACACGTGTCTCTTTCAATTCTGGTTTCCTCGGTGTTGTATGCCCAGCAGTGGGATCGCTGGGTCATAAGGCAGTTCTATTTCCAGTTTTTTAAGGAATCTCCACACTGTTCTCCATAGTGGCTGTACTAGTTTGCATTCCCACCAACAGTGTAAGAGGGTTCCCTTTTCTCCACACCCTCTCCAGCATTTATTGCTTGTAGACTTTTGGATAGCAGCCATTCTGACTGGTGTGAAATGGTCCCTCATTGTGGTTTTGATTTGCATTTCTCTGATAATGAGTGATGTTGAGCATCTTTGCATGTGTTTGTTAGCCAGCTGTATGTCTTCTTTGGGGAAATGTCTGTTTAGTTCTTTGGCCCATTTTTTGACTGGGTAGTTTATTTTTCTGGAATTGAGCTGCAGGAGTTGCTTGTATATTTTTGAGATTAGTTGTTTGTCAGTTGCTTCATTTGCTATTATTTTCTCCCATTCTGAAGGCTGTCTTTTCACCTTGCTTATAGTTTCCTTTGTTGTGCAGAAGCTTTTCATTTTAATTAGGTTCCATTTGTTTATTTTTGCTTTTATTTCCAATATTCTGGGAGGTGGGTCATAGAGGATCCTGCTGTGATTTATGTCGGGGAGTGTTTTGCCTATGTTCTCCTCTAAGAGTTTTATAGTTTCTGGTCTTTCTTACATTTAGATCTTCAATCCATTCAGAGTTTATTTTTGTGTATGGTATTAGAAAGTGTTCTAGTTTCATTCTTTTACAAGTGGTTGACCAGTTTTCCCAGCACCACTTGTTAGAGAAATTGTCTTTTCTCCAGTGTATATTCTTGCCTCCTTTGTTGAAGATAAGGTGTCCACAGGTGTGTGGATTTATCTCTGAGCTTTCTATTTTGTTCCATTGATCTATATTTCTGTCTTTGTGCCAGTACCATACTGTCTTGATGACTGTGACTTTTTAGTAGAGCCTGAAGTCAGGCAGGTTTTAAAAATTTTTATTTAACAAGCTCTTAGCATCACCATGGGCTTCCCTGGTGGTTCGGATGGTAAAGAATCCACCTGCAAACCCAGAAGACCTGGGTTTAATCCCTGGATTGGAAAGATCCCCTGGAGGAGGAAATGGCAACCCACTCCAGTGTTCTTGCCTGGAGAATCCCATGGACAGAGGAGCCTTGTGGACTACAGTCCATGGGGTCACAAAGAGTTGGACGTGACTGAATGACTAACATTTCACTTCTCTAACATAACCATTTACCTGGCCTGCTGTAAATGGTTTTGTACTTATTAGCTCATTTAATTAGGTCCCCTAAAGTAGTAGAGTAAAGCATCCACCTGCAATGTGGGAGACCCGGGTTCAATCCCTGAGTCAGGAAGATCCCCTGGAGAAAGAAATGGCAACCCACTCCAGTACTCTTGCCTGGAAAATCCCATGGACGGAGGAGCCTGGGAGGCTGCAGTCCATGGGGTCGCAAAGAGTTGGACACGACTGAGCGACTTCACTTTGACTTTTGACTTTTAAAGTAGTAGAAAAGGTACTACTATTAGCTTCACTGTGCTGATGAGGAAACTTAGACCAGAGAACTGGACAAGTCACTGAAAGTTGATAGCTAGACAGAGGTGGAAGGAGATGGGGTGAACCTGGCTCTGGGATGCCTGGAACGTATACAATCTGGGGGACTCTGTTTAAGAAAAATAATACAAAATTGGGCATGAGTGGAAGAAAAATCGCAACAAATTATCAGAGATTGGAGATTGGGGGCTTTTCTGAGGAGACACCAAAGTCATTGTACTAGCAATGCTTCCTGATCATGTCTGTCTCCTGTCCCAAGGAGAACATTCTAGCTCCTTTCACTCAGAGCTCACAGGGCTACGTGAGCGGTGGGCTTGAGCACTGAGCTTCTTAATCCTCCTCGTGACTCCAGATTTGCTGACAGTCAATTCTGAGCTGGCCGGGGTGGGGCGGGCATCTGGCAGTTGTCCTATGCACTGCCCCCTCAGTGCTCTGCCTGAAGTTTAACTTGGTCACTGTGTCTATTATCACAGTACATCACAGTACATGAACCATGAACTTTTAGATGTTCAAGCTGGATTTGGAAAAGGCAGAAGAACCAGAGCTCAAATTGCCAACATCTGTTGGATCATTGAAAAAGCAAAAGAGTTCCAGAAAAACAGCTACTTCTGCTTTACTGACTACACCAAAGCCTTTGTGTGAATCACAACAAGCTGTGGAAAATTCTTTAAGAGATGGGAATACCAGACCACCTGACCTGCCGCCTGAGAAATCTCTATGCAGGTCTAGAAGCAACAGTTAAAACTGGACATGGAACAACAGACTGGGTCCAAATCGGGAAAGGAGTACGTCAGGGCTGTATATTGTCATCCTGCTTATTTAACTTATATGCAAAGTACGTCATGTGAAAAGGACTGGATGAAGCACAAGCTGGAATTAAAATTGCCTGGAGAAATATCAATAACCTCAGATACACAGATGACACCACCCTTATGGGAGTAAGCAAAGAAGAACTACAGAGCCTCTTGATGAAAGTGAAAGAGGAGGGTGAAAAAGTTGGCTTAAAACTCAGCATTCAGAAAGCTAAGATCATGGCATTTGGTCCCATCAGTTCATGGCAAATAGATGGGGAAACAATGGAAACAGTGACAGACTTTAATTTTTTGGACTCCAACATCACTGTAGATGGTGACTGCAGCCGTGAAGTTAAAAGACACATGTTCCTTGGAAGAAAAGCTATGACCAACCTAGGCAGCATGTTGAAAAGCAGAGACTACTTTGTCAACAAAGGTCCATCTAGTCAAAACTTTGGTTTTTCCAGTAGCTATGTATGGATGTGAGAGTTGGACTACAAAAAAAGCTGAGCACAAAAAAAACTGATTCTTTTGAACTGTGGTGTTGGAGAAGAGTCTTGAGAGTCCCTTGGACTGCAAGGAGATCCAACCAGTCCATCCTAAAAGAAGTCAGTCCTGAATATTCATTAGAAGGACTGATGCTGAAGCTGAAACTCCAATATTTGACTACCTGATGCAAAGAACTGACTCACTGGAAAAGACCCCGATGCTGGAAAATATTGAAGGTGGGAGAAGAAAGGGATCACAGAGGATGAGATGATTGGATGGCATCACTGACTCCATGGACATGAGTTTGAGCAAGTTCCGGGAGCTGGTGATGGACAGGGAAGCCTGGTGTGCTGCAGTCCATGGGGTCGCAAAGAGTCGAACATGATTGAGCGACTGAACTGAATTGTGCATATTATGTTCTTGAACTCCACTTAGACTGCTTGAACTTGGACTTCCCCATAATCTTTCTCAGCCTCTCTGGTCATGATCAAGTCCTATGGTCATTTCTCTCTCCTGGTGTCCCAGATGCATGTTGTCAAACAACAGGTTGTCACTCATCAGCAAAATCTGACAAAATTAAAGGGAAAAAGAAAGAGATAAATCCACTATCCTACTACTACTACTAAGTTGCTTCAGTTGTGTCCGACTCTGTGCGACCCCATAGACGGCAGCCCACCAGGCTCCCCCGTCCCTGGGATTCTCCAGGCAAGAACACTGGACTGGGTTGCCATTTTTTATCCTAGGTGGAGATTTAATAGCCCTCTCTCAGTAGGTAGCAAGCTTCCCCAACAGCTCAGTGGGTAAAGAACCCACCTGCAGTGCAGGAGACACAGGAGATGCAAATTTGATCCCTGCATCAGGAGGGAAGATCTCCTGGAGAAGGAAATAGAAACCCACTCCAGTATTCTTGCCTGGAAAACCTCATGGACAGAGCAGCCTGGTGGGCTTCAGTCCAAAGGGTTGTGAAGAACTGGATACAACTGAGCAACTAAGCACACACAGTATTACTACTACTACTACTAAGTCGCTTCAGTCATGTCTGACTCTGTGTGTGAAAAAGAAAGAGATAAATCCACTATCCTACTACTACTACTAAGTTGCTTCAGTTGTGTCCGACTCTGTGCGACCCCATAGACGGCAGCCCACCAGGGTCCCCTGTCCCTGGGATTCTCCAGGCAAGAACACTGGAGTGGGTTGCCATTTCCTTCTCCAATGCATGAAAGTGAAAAGTGAAAGTGAGGTCACTCAGTCGTGTCCAACTCTTAGCGACCGCATGGACTGCAGCCTGCCAGGCTCCTCTGTCCATGGGATTTTGCAGGCAAGAGTACTGGAGTGGGGACACACAGTATTACCTACTAGGAATAGACAAAAATAAAAGTCAGTAAAAGTAAAAATAAATAACACTGTCAAACAATTTGATTTAGCCAACCACAATAATAACTACAAAACTTATGAACAAACATTCTTTCAGGTGCACATGACTCACCAAGAGATATCAGTAAATTGCTGAGAATAATTTCTAATGACAATGGAATTGAATCATAACTAATAGCACTAAGATAACTGGAAAACCTTCAAATATTTGGAACTTTAGCACACTGCTAAATAATCTATAGATCAAAAAAAGTCAGCTATTAGGAAATCTTCAGGGGACATATCACACCCTCCATTACCACAATATATTTCCCACCACATGTATAGATGTGGAGAGAAAATATATTTTTTAAGCTTTTCCTCATTCATGTCATATTCCGTGAGCAATTAACTCTCAAGCTACTGTGATAGTAACTTCCAGGTAGTGTATACCTCTTGTGATTTTAAAAGACTAGAAGAAAACTTTATATTTAGAAAAATATAGAACTTGTAAAATGTAAAAATAGTAAGCAGGGAGTAAGGCACTTCTCATGCAGTGGCTTTTTCAGAACTCTATCTGAATTTAGCTGCACACTGTAGAGGATTTTAAATCTGCATGCACTCTTACAGCTGGGAAGCCCCAGTGGCTCACTGATAAAAAAATCCACCTGCAATGCAGGAGACATGGATTCGACCCCTTGGAGTAGGAAATGGCAACCCACTCCAGTATTCTAGCCTGGAAAATCCTATGGATAGAGCAGTCTGGTGGACTACAGTCCTTCGGGTCGCTAGAGTTGGACACGACTGAGCGACTAAAGACAATAACTCATACAACTAACTCAGTATCAAAAAATTTAGGCAGAAGACCAGAAGAGCCATTCTTCCAAAGGAGACATAGAGATGGCTAACAGGCATGTGAGAAGATGCTCAACACTGCTAACTGCTAGAGAAATGCAAGTCAAAAAGGGAATGAGATATCACCTCACACCTGGCAGAAGAGCTCTCATTAAAGAGATAAAAAATAACAAATACTGATGAGGATGTGGAGAAAAGGGAACACTTCCACACTGTTGGTGGGAATGTAAGTTGGAGCAGTCACTAAGAAAAACAGTACAGAGCTTTCTCAAAAGACTAAAAATAAAAAATATGATTCAGCAGTTCCATTCCTGGGCATATATCCAGAAAAACAAAAGCACAAATTCAAAAAGATACATGCATCCTAATATTCATAGTAGCGCTACTTACAATAGCAAAGATGTGGAGAAGCTGCCAGAGTGCCTATCAACAGATAGAAGGATAAAGAAAATGAAATATATATATATGGCAAATTAGATATATGGGATTAAGAGACACTAATTACTATGTATAAAATAGATAACCAACAAGAATATATTTAAAGCACAGGGAATTATAGCCATTATCGTGTAGTAACTTTTACTGGAGCATAATCTGTAAAAACACTGACTCACTACGCTGGACACCTGAACCCAAAATGGTCTGATAAATCAACTATGCTTTAATTTTTTAAATAGTTACATAAATAAAATAAAATCTCCGTATGCAAGTTACCATCGTCATTCTCTCTTGCAAAAGCCAGGACCTCATCCACCTAACTGTTGTGTCGCCCCTTACAGGGTACCTTGCGCGGGTAGGTACCAAGGAGAGGTGGGCTGGAGGGTCTCGTGGATGACTGTGGGGTCACTCTGGGTGATCTGGAAACGCCCTGGCTGGGCTAGCAGCTCCTCTTGCCCAGCCTCAGCCTCTCCCTGGCCTTCAGCAGCACAGATTTAAGTAAACGGCACTTAAACTCAGTCTGCCTTCCTTCCAATATTTCTGAGTGTCTTTTTAGAGAAATCTACAGGAAAAAAAAAACAGCAGGAAAAGAAAGAAGAAGGAGGGAAGGAAGGAAAGAGAAGGAAAGGGAAGGAGGAAGGGAAAGGAAGGAAGAGGAGAGGAAGGAAAGGAGAGAGAAGGAAGAGAGAGAAGGGCAGAGAAAAGAAAAAGAAGAAGGAAAGTCTTGTGTGTTTTTACAGTTGGGCCTGTTTTCTGTAGACAGAACATGCTCAGTCTTCATTGCAGGGACTGCCATGTGCAACATATATTGTCAGATTTCTTTTTCTAGTCAACAAACAGAATGTAGTATGTTGGTATTTTCATTGCCTCTCTCATTTATATAAACAGCAGTTACTATAGATGTGTGTGATCTGCCCATCATCTCCAGTTCAGTTCAGCTCAGTTCAGTAGCTCAGTCGTATCTGACTCTTTGCAACCCCCCATGGACTGCAGCACTCCAGGCCTCCCTGTCTATCACCAACTCCCAGTTGGCTTGCTCAAAATCATGTCCATCAAGTCAGTGATGCCATCCAACCATCTCATCCTCTGTCGTCCCCTTCTCCTCCTGCCTTCAGTCTTTCCCAGCACCAGGGTTTTTCCAAGGAGTCAGCTCTTTGCATCAGGTGGCCAAAGTACTGGAGTTTCAGCTTCAGTGTCAGTCCTTCCAATGAATATTCAGGACTGATTTCCTTTAAGATGAACTGGTTGGATCTCCTTGCAGTCCAGAGGACTCTCAAGAGTCTTCTCCAATACCACAGTTCAAAAGCATCAATTCTTTAGCACTCAGTTTTCTTTATAGTCTGGCTCTCACATCCATACATTTATAAGACAAAGGAGGGCAGTTGATTTCCATGGTATGACCTAAGACCTAGGTTTCCCTCCAAGGCTAATTCCAGTATTTTAGGTAACTATCATGAGAAATACCTATCTTTGGAACAGATAGATTTTGCAGAAATATTTGGGTTGAAGACAGATCAGACCTTCAGTGGCTCTGTCACTCACCTTGAAATAAGCAGTCACGTATGGCAAGTGGTTCCAGATACTTTAAAAGATGTAGTCCCAAAACCATCAGCCCCATTATCCATTATTAGTTGGAATTTGACTTCTAATGATGATAACCTCCAGTTACCACGTTATTTCCCTACACCGGGAAGCTTTCTATCCGGTAGTGCTAAATTTCACAAGAACCCTCAAGGTCGATCCCTGGGGTTGAGAGAATGAATTGACTTGAGGAATTCCTGAATTCTTCAGGAAGCCTCAGTTCAGTTCAGTTCAATTCAGTCTCTCGCCTAGATGGTTCCAGATCTCGCACTTGCCGTGAAGCTTCTGCTAACGTCTCTCCTAGGAGCTGGCTTTTATAGGACTGGAATCTCCCTTCCTCTTTTAGGTGATTCCATTGCTTCCTCTAGAGGATTGTGCTTTGTGCTCAGTTGATAAGTTGTGTCCAACTTTTTACGACTCCGTGGACTGCGGCCCACCAGGCTTCTCTTGCTTATGGGATTTTTCAGGCAAGAATGCTGGAGTGGGTTGCCATTTTCTCCTCCAGAGGACTGTGCATATCCTTCCTCCATAATCCCTGCTGCTAACATGAAATGCTGGGAGCAGCAGATCATGAGCGTTATTAATAGAAAAATAAGATTGTAGCTTTTTTAGCATTTTTCTCAAAAACCACTAAAGACTCTAGTGCATTCTGACCTATATAAGGGTCAGAGGGTTATAAGATGTGCTGATAGCAGTAGTTTAAAAATGAGTGTGTCCATATTATAACATATCATATCTTATATATTAGTTTTTGTTCTACCGAACAATTGCTTTGTATTTTTTCTAGTCAGGTGCTAGGATCTCTATGTTCAAAACGGAAATAGAAATGCTCACAACATAACCCAGGGAGGATATTTGAGTCAAGAGTTCAAAAGCCAGATGACAGATTAAACTTAACATACTTACACCATATTTGTAAATACACCAATCACCAAGGCAAGCCTTCATGGCATCAAAGAGCAGAATCCTGCCACTTCCTACTTTGCTGCTTAATATAAAGCTCTAGCCAATCGTAGTCTGGTCTCTTTTTGTCCCTGTCTGTCTCCTGCCAGCCTCATCACGTGCCCGGAGGAAATCACCTTACATGGTTCCACGGAATGCCACACCCAGAAGCATCATGGCCAGAGATGCAGCCAGCTCCCGCAACCCAGACCCAGAGAATGGTCCTGCAGAGTCCACGGAGAGAGAATTCAGCAGAAGTACAAAGGAGGTCCTCATGGAGGCCTTGATCTCTGGAGCTAGACCAGAGAATAGGACTCAACAGCTTTTCCTTTCTCCATGCAAATCTTCTCAGAGATCTCCACATCTAGGCACTACAGAACCACCCATGCTAAGTCACTTCAGTCATGTCTGACTCTGCACGACCCCATAGACGGCAGCCCACCAGGCTCCCCCGTCCCTGAGGTTCTCCAGGCAAGCACACTGGAGTGGGTTGCCATTTCCTTCTCCAAAGCATGAAAGTGAAAAGTGAAAGTGAAGTCGCTCAGTTGTGTCCTCAGCGACCCCATGGACTGCAGCCTACCAGGCTCCTCCATCCATGGGATTTTCCAGGCAAGAGTACTGGAGTGGGGTGCCATTGCCTTCTCCAAGAGAATCATCCATAGCAAGTCTTAATTACAAGGGGGCCTAGCCTTGACCTCCTATGGGAGAGATATCAAGTTAGCCTGAGTATAAAGTTCCATCCCTTTAAGACAGCAATGGAGCCTAGAGACTAAAGTGCAAAGAGAACAACGGCTCCAAAGATGAGCACATCAACACTTGCACTGCCAACAGCAATTGCTTGCACCTAAAAATAGTTCTATTTTTAAGGAGAGCTGTTTCAAATGACTCTTAAAAAAAAAAATAATAAGCCCACATCACCAAACTTTACACATTCCTATCTCTTAGGAAGAAATTTCTACATGCAAACATTCACTAAATAAAACATTCTGACCCCTTAGTTTATGCCTAAAACAAATTCCTTGACTCCACACAATCACAAATTCGCTAACCACGCAGCTGTGGTTAGTCATATGGTTCCTTCGTTAAGTAACTGTGGTTTTGTTCTGATCCTTTTAAAAAAAAATACGTTTTTAGCATATCTTCCATTTTTAAAATACATTTTCTCATTCTTGCCATTCAAGTCATTTGAAATGCTTCCTTAAAGATCTCTATCAATAGCGTTGAAAAAAATGAATGCTTGGGAACTGAAATGAACCTTGATGGAAGAGACTTCCGTCTCTAAAGATTCTATGAATCTGGGCTTCATTTAAAAAAAATTTAACCCCAGATCTGCCAGTGGAGCACAGTAGAGATCGGTTGGATAGGATAGCGTCGCCAATTCAATGGATATGAACTTGGGCAAACTCCAGGAGGAGGTGAGGGACAGGGAAGCCTGGTGTGCTGCAGCCCGTGGGGTCACAAAGAGTAGGACACGACTTACTGACTGAACAACAGCAACAACTGAGCACAGATAGGTGTTGAATAATCCGAGATCCCAAGCTGTCTATAAGAATTCAGGTCTTTTTATCTTCCTCAGCAGCTGCATCTGTAAGTCTACAATATTATCCGTGATTATTTGTGACATTTTTCCTTATCCTTCTAAGGATCGTTAGCGTTTATAGCAGGCAAACTCAAATACCTCTCAAGTAAACTACTTTTCTGCACTGCACAGTCATGTGAAGAAATTCTTGGTTTGTTTATATTCTGATTTTCCAAAATTTAGATTTGTAAATAAATGTACTTGCTGCCTTTAGAATAGTATAAATATTTTGCTTGCAAAACTCAGCATAAACTTTCATCCATCCTTTGGAGGCCTCAGTTCACTTCTCTGTCTCTGAGGATGTAGCTATGGGAGTGTTAATCAGCTCTTGACATTGAATTACTGTTTGAATGCCATGCATCACCTTTGGACTTGTTCCTCACAAAGCTGGAACCAGAGTCTTTAAAACCATGCACAAATATCAGATTAGTGGCCGTGAAAGACTTTTCAACAGCATCAATAAAATCGCAGCAGCAGGCACAGGGAGCCAATGGTCAGAGTCCCAGGAGGCCTTCCACACAGGATGCGCGTCTTGTTACAGAATTCCTCAATGCCTTTTTGCTGTCTCCCTAATGACCAGTTAAATGGGCTCCCTCGAGGATACTTGAGTCAGCGCCAGCCTGAAAACTGCTGAGGAAACATCCTCTTTTACTGGAAATGATTTCCATCAAACTGCCATGTGCCATATTTAGACTCAGGGCTTAGTAACACCCAGCTGAAGGGGCTAAGTTTGCAGGGCAGGAGGCCCTGCACTGTGAGAAAAGAACTTGCTTTTGTCTGGCCCAAGTGACCGCAGGGCAGTGAGCTGGTGAGTCTGTGGTGGGCTGAGGGACAGAATCGCTTCTTTCTCTCTGGAGAGACAAGCTCCCTTCTGCAAATGCGGCTGTTTCCTCTCATCAATTCAGAGACGTGAATGGGGAGGTGGTGATTCAAGGCTACAAAAATCTGCCCACCAGAGATGCATAGCAACCAAGCAATTCTGCTCACCTGAGCTCAGCAGCTAAATGTCAGGCAAATGTCTCATCTCCCCCATTGAAACTTGAATCACAGAAAAAGAATATTAAAATGTCTTGAGCTGTAGAACAAATTTGTTAAAAAGCTGAGTCACAAAATTATAGAATGTCAAAATTTTTGCTTATATATACATACATATACTGTTCATGGGGTTCTTGCAGCAAGAAGGCTAGAGTGGTTTGCCATTCTCTCCTCCAGCAGAGCATGTTTTGTCAGAACTCTCCACTGTGACCCGTCCATTTTGGGTGGCCCTGCGTGGCATGGCTTACAGCTGGACATGAATTTGAGCAAACTCTGGGACATCGTGAAGGACAGGGAAGCCTGGTATACTGCAGTCCGTGGGGTTTCAAAGAGTTGGACATGACATAGAGACATCCATATAACTTGATATCACTGTATAAGCATATTTATATGCCATCTTTTCCCCCAGCCCAATTCTGTCCTTGGCCTCCTTCTTCTCCCTCTTCTCCCTATTCCTTCCCATCCCATCTTCCCAGATTAATTTATATTAACAACATATCTTGCATCATTTCAGTTTCTTCCTTATGCTTATATAATTGTACACTAACATACAGACACATATGCATGTAGCTAGATCATTTCTGTCACAGTTTATGTACAAAAAAAGAAGACTCAACTGCAAACACTTCGGCATTTTGCTTTTCTCCCAATAAAAAATCTGGAAGATTCCTCCAAGTCAGTTCCTATCGCTCTGATTCAGTCTCCAACAGTGTGTAGTATTCCAGGGTATGGAAGGTTTATCGTTGTTTCTACTATTCCTGTTCAAATGGGCAACACTTCATGAAACCTTCTGTTCTTGTGTTTATGTTCGTTTCCATTGGAAATCACAGCAAAGAATTCTCACCAAGTTCTAAATATATTTTCTTTAACAAAGAACCAGAAGAGTTCTCCCTTGTGCCCTAACACAAGCTTATCTTCTATTCAGTGCAAATGGCAATCCTATTTCAAAGTTAGGTTTTGTTATTATTCAGATATCATAGGGGAACAAATCAGGAGATGACTGCTATGGAAAAGATAGTTTGTTACTCGTAGTTCCTAAGAGGAAAGAGCCTGCCATGCCATGTAGGGCCACACTGGAAAGCACCAGGTTGGTCTGGAGAAAGACTATCTAAAATATACAAAGAACTCATATAACTCAACATCAAAAAAAAAAAATTTAAAAATAGGCAAAGAATCTAAATAGACATTTTCCCAAAGAAGACATACAGATTGTGAACAGACACATGGATAGATGCGCATGAAAAAAATATCATGAATTATCAGGGAAAGGCAAATCAAAACCACAACAAACTGTAAGAACAGTTATCATTAAAGAGACAAGTAACAAATGTGGTCAAAGACGTGGAGAGAAGGGAAAGCTTGTGCCTCATTGGTGGGAATGTAAATTGGTGTAGCCAAAAAGGAAAACAGTATGGAGAGTCCTCAAAAATAAATAAATAAATAAATAAAACTATTCTATGATCCAGCACACCACTCCCGGTATTTATCCAAGGAAAACAAAAGGACAGACAAGGGCACCTCATGACCTCACAGCCTCTGCTCTAGTCACTCTTTAGGTCCCAGGAAAGTGCTTCGCCACCTCTCATCTTTTTGTGCAATAACTGCATCCAAATGCAATGAAGAAGGGTGGGTCTATTGTTGGCAAACAAAAATATAGGGCACCCGGTTACATTTGAATTTCAGGTACGCAACAAATATTTGTTAGTGTTAAGACTCCCCAGTACTCTGTGATTTATGTTAACCTTATGTTGGAGATGGATACAGTTTTGGAGACACCCCTGGAGAATGAATAAATCAAAGAACTTCTTCATCAGTGAAGACAGAGCTGTTGAAGACAGAGGCACTGATCCGATCTTTAAGGCAGTTCTCCTTCCACCACAGGGAACAGCATCATGTACACACTTCTTGCCAACTCTTAGCAAGACAACACTGTTCTTCTTTCATTTATTATTTCGTTCATAAATATCTATTGTGTGCACACCAGGGGCCAAGACTGCCTCCAGGTGCAAGAGAGGTGAGGAAGAAGAGGACAGAACATGATAAAAATGAATCAGGAAGGAGCTTCTCACTTGGTTGCCTGTAGTCCATCGGGAGAGACGAGGCATAGTCCCTAAGAGACAGGGCATCGGGAGAGACGAGGCATAGTCCCTAAGAGACAGGGCATGGGCCAAAGATGCTACCTCTGGAAGTCATGAGGCATTTCAAACAGAATCAGCCTAGGGCTCGCCTGGTGGCTCCATGGTAAAGAATTCACCTGGCAATGCAGGAGGCACAGGTTCGATTCCTGGTCCAGGAAGATCCCACATGCTGTGGAGCAGCCAAGCCCCTGCGCCACAACTACCCTACAGCCCATGCTCCACAGCAAGAGAAGTCACTGTAATGAGAAGCCGGTGCACCGCAACTAGGGACTAGCCCTCTCTCGGTTTAAGTAGAGAAAGCCCGCGCACAGCAACAAAGACTCAGCACAGCCAAAAATAAATGAATGCATAAAATCCTATTATACAGGAATAGATGCAGGTGGGTTTAATAGTCAAGAAGAAAACAAAGGAGGTTGAATGTCCCATGTGAAGAAATGCTAGGAAACAGGGACAGGAGGCAAATTTCATATATCTTAGAGGTAAAACTTAGAGAGAAATCCTAATGGAAGTTACTATTTTTTTTTTCTCTTGAGTAATAGAAAAGTTGGTCACTTTTTCTTTGCAGAAATTGGCCATAATAGTCCTGTAAAGAAACTCACAGATACCAGCCAGGGAGCAGGTTAGCCCCTTTCACGGAGAGTTCAGGCAGCAATATTTTTCTGCACGAGACCTACTCCTCAACCCTTCCGGTTCAGAATGCACTGCAGAGTTCTCTCCACCATGCCGCAGATGGCACACTGTGCTTCTGGCTATTAAGCTGGAAATGCAAACCACTTTTTTGTGGTTCAAATAATCTCCAGGAGATAGTTTCCTGGAAATCTGAAGTCCTATTTCTCATATCACCTCGCTCTAAATTGATGATATCTATGACCTTTTCATCTAATTACACTAGTAGTTTGTACCTATTTTTATTAAATGGTTCCATTACATACCCATTATGTGATAGCTGCTTTCTGTTAATAATCTAATGAGCCCACTCCAAGATTTCTCTTTCCTTTCACAATTAGGTCAACATGCTTAAATACATGAGTTTCTCATGTTATTTAAGATTTTCACAGAAATCCTTGTTTGACAAATGATTTTTCCCTAACACTTAAGTAGAAGACACAGACAACCAAAACTCCACCAAAATCATGTATACCCCCACTTAGAGAAGTACCTAGATTGGGTCACAAGAGAAGGAAAAAGTGGAGAGGAATGAAAATCAGGAGGTAAAGAAACAGCATTGCAGATAAGCCAGGGGAATGCATAAAACAAGCAAAAAAATGGGGAAAAGGTGGGAAGAGCCTGAAGAATTCCACATCATGTCATCAGCCTTTCCAACATGCACTGTATAGTTACCAGGGTCAGCATAGATCATACCTCTACCAACTTTTGAATCAGAAAAGTTCACAATGTAAAGCAATGTTCCCCTAATATGTTGCAAAAATCCTACTGGGTCCTAGTTAAACGCAGAAATTAAATAAACAGAAAGATATTTATGAGAACACAATTAGGAAGACCTGTACTTCCTTACACTGGAGTCTTATCAGTAAATCATCTATTACAGTGACTAACATTAACATTGCATGGATTTCCATTTGCTCTTATCCCACAATATATGCTATATTTGAGTTCTAAACCACTATTTTTATTTTATTTCCTCCTGTCCAATATTTGGCATGCATTCAGTCCATTGGGAACATTTGCTGTATTTGCGATAATTATTCAGAAGTTATAAAATGTAATTATATAGCAGCATGTAACCATCATGTATGATTAGACATCACTCAATTCAAAGCAGGGAATCCACTAGAAAAGTTAACTCACTGCATTACCTAGTATCACGAAAGGAGCCTGATTTTAGCAAATCCTTTTTCACTGAGGGCAGTAAGCCAGTAATGATATGCCTAAAACCATATTAGCAGCAATCGCATTGCTAATTTCATTAGCATTTGCATTATCGCTATGTATTAATTACTACAGTCAGGCCACCAAAGACTAATATCCAAACCTGACAGCACCAATTCCCCAGATGCATTTTGTGGTCGCTGAATGATTATCATTCAACAATTTGCTGCTTTTGACAATTACAAAGCAACTCAAGCTCCCCAGCCTTGACAGGGCCAATTGCACAGAGACCATTGAAACTAAACCAAAAATTCCTTCAGAGACTTTGAGAGAAAACTCTGCATGAAAGGATGAAGGGATGGATGAAAAATACCAAGCACACACTGTTACAGAGGTCCACCTTGACTCCAGGTGGCTTGTTCAAATGCAAATTCCTTCAAGTGGAATAACATTTTCAGGGATTTCTCTGATGATTCATGCTATATGAAAAAAAGTCAGTAGTCAACTAAGAGTAGGAAACACTGGTTTAAACAGAAATATGAGTCCTACTGCAGACCTTCTCAGAGCCTTTAATATGTTATTATCTCTTGTGACTCTATGAAAGGAGGACAGAGTTGGCAGAGTTTCCTAAAATTTATTTGACCATCTAATCTTTCTTCTCATTGCCAATCTCCTAGAGTTATCAATCCCAGGAACATACTTTTCAAGGAACTGAATTAGCAGAATATAACTTTAGCCAAGATAGTGAGCATTCCATAAAACTACACACCAAAATATATAATCAAAAATTACATTATATATAAGAGAAATTCACTGACATTAGAGGCTTCATAATTTCCAGATAAATTTCTAGTCTATATTGTGAGCAGAATCTAATGCCACTGCCATTATCTCTGAAAATTATTCTCCTGATTACTTCTGTTCCTCAGCCCTGGTTCTACTGAGCTAGGAATCTATGGATCATCTCTTCTCCAGTGCACAGTATCTCCTTCCAGCTCGAATTAACCCAAATATGGAATGCCAGTCCTCTCCTAGATTTCCAGGAAGACCGAACAAATAAACAAACAAACCAAAGAAACCTTTCACACAGTCTGTTTGTTTTTCATAGGCTTTGCTAAATCCTGGGGAAGAATTTGGAGCTTACACTGCAGCAATGTAGTTGCAAACAACTCAACATTGAGCACTAGACACACCTTTGCTTTCTTTTCTCAAAGCTTTATTGAGATGTAATTTACATACCATAAAATTAACCTGTTTGATGTAACAGAAGCAGAAGATACTAAGAAGAGGTGGCAAGAATACACAGAACTATACTAAAAAAGATCTTCATGACCCAGATAACCATGATGGTGTGATCACTCACCTAGAGCCAGACATCCTGGAATGTGAAGTCAAGTGGGCCTTAGAAAGCATCACTATGAACAAAGCTAGTGGAGGTGATGGCATTCCAGTTGAGCTATTTCACATCTTAAAAGATGATGCTGTGAAAGTGCTGCACTATATATGCCAGCAATTTTGGAAAACTCAGCACTGGGGACAGGATTGGAAAAGGTCAGTTTTCATTCCGATCCCAAAGAAAGGCAATGCCAAAGAATTACCAAAGAATTGCACAGTTGCACTCATCTCACATGTTAGCAAAATAATGCTCAAAATTCTCCAAGCCAGGCTTCAACAGTATATGAACCAAGAACATCCAGATGTTCAGGTTGGATTTAGAAAAGGCAGAGGAAGATATAACATTGCCAACACCTGTTGGATCATTGAAAAAGCAAGTGAATTCCAGGAAAACATCTACTTCTGCCTTATTGACTAGGCCAAAGTCTTTGACTGTGTGGGTCACAACAAAGTGCGGAAAATTCTTCAAGAGATGGGAATACCAGACCACCTGACCCGCCTCCTGAGAAATCTGTATGCAGGGCAAGGAGCAACAGCTAGAAATGGACATGAAACAACAGACTGGATCCATATCAGGGAAGAAGTACGTCAAGGCTATATATTGTCACCCTGCTTATTTAACTTATATGAAGAGTACATCATGTGAAATGCTGAGTTGGATGAAGCACAAGCTGGAATCAAGACTGTGAGGAGAAATATCAGTAACCTCAGATATGCAGACGACACCATCCTTATGGCAGAAAGTGAAGAACTAAAGAGCCTCTTGATGAAAGTGAAGGAGGAGAGTGAAAAAGTTGGCTTAAGCTCAACATTCAGAAAACTAAGATCATGGCATCTGGTCCCATCACTTCATGGCAAATAGATGGGGAAACAATGGAAACAGTGGCTGACTTTATTCTTTCGGCTCCAAAATCATTGTAGATGGTGACTGCAGCCATGAAATTAAAAGATGTCTGCTCCTTGGAAGAAAAGCTATGACCAACCTAGACAGCATATTAAAAAGCAGAGACGTTACTTTGTCAACAAAGGTCCGTCCAGTCAAAGCTTTGGTTTTTCTAGTAGTCATGTATGGATGTGAGAGTTGAACTATAAAGAAAGCTGAGCGCCAAAGAATTGATGTTTTGAACTGTGGTGTTGGAGAAGATGCTTGAGAATCCCCTAGACAGCAAGGAGATCCAACCAGTCCATCCTAAAGGAAATCAGTCCTGAGTATTCATTGGAAGAACTGATGCTGAAGCTGAAACTCCAAGACTTTGGCCACCTGATGCAAAGAACTGACTCATCTGAAAAGACCCTGATGCAGGGAATGATTGAAGGCGGGAGGAGAAGGGGACAACAGAGGATGAGATGGTTGGATGTCATCACTGACTCAATGGACATGAGTTTGAGCAAGCCCTCAAGTTGGTGATGGACACGCTAGGGAGGCCTGGCATGCTGAGGTCCATGGGATCACAAAGAATCAGACACGACTGAAAGACTGACTGAATTGAATTTATATACCGTAAAATTCACCTGTTTGAAGTATGATTGAATGGTTTTTAACAGATTACAATGTTGAGATACACCTCTGCTTAACTTCCTCAATTAGTTCACCAAGGGTAACCATCCCACTCCTCTTACCTTCTCTGTATCTCTCAAATTGTCAATGTCTTTTCTTAAACATTTTGTTTTATATTAGAGTATAGCCAATTAACAATCTTGTCATAGCTTCAGATGGACAGCAAAGGGACTTAGTCATACATATACATGTATTTATTCTTCTGCAGATCTTTGGCATTCTTGCCTGCAGCCAATCCTTTTTAATTCCATCTCTTAAATCCAGATAACACAGTAGGGTACCTTTTTAAGTAAAAATAAAGTACCACTATTTGTAATAGCCAAGACATAGAAGCAACCTGTGTCCATCAACAGAGGAATGGATAAAGATGTGGCATTACAATGAAATATCACTCAGCCATAAAAAAGAATGAAATAATGCCATTTGAGGCAACATGGATGGACTTAGAGATTATCATTCTAAGTGAATTAAGTCAGAAAGACAAAGACAAATATCATATGACATCTCTTATTTGTGGAATCTAAAAAACAGATACAAATTAACTTATTTAAAAAACATAAACAGACTCGCAAATACAGAAAACAAACTTGTGTTTACCAAAGGGGAAGGGATACATTAGGAGTTTGAGAATAGCAGATACAAATGACTATATATAAAATATATAAATAACAAGGACCTACTGTATAGCACTGGGGCTTCCCTGCTGGCTCAGAGGGTAAAGCGTCTGCCTGCAGTGCTCGAGACCCAGGTTCGATCCCTGGGTCAGGAAGATCCCCTGGAGAAGGAAATGGCAACCCACTCCAGTATTCTTGCCTGGAAAATCCCATTGACTGAGGAGCCTGATAGGCTACAGACCATTGGGTGGCAAAGAGTCGGACATGACGGAGCAACTTCACTTCACTGTATACAGCACAGGGAACTATACTCAATATCTTGTAATGACCTCTAATGGAAAAGAATCTGAAGAATATGTATCAGTTCAGTTCAGTTCAGTTCAGTCACTCAGTCATGTCCAGCTCTTTGCAACCCCATGAACTGCAGCAGGCCAGGCCTCCCTGTCCATCACCAACTCCCAGAGTTTACTCAGACTCACGTCCATTGAGTCAGTGATGCCATCCAACCATCTCATCTTCTGTCGTCCCCTTCTCCTCCCACCTTCAATCTTTCCCAGCATCAGGGTCTTTTCAAAAGAGTCAGCTCTTTGAATCAGGTGGCCAAAATATTGGAGCTTCAGCTTCAACATCAGTTCTTCCAATGAACACCCAGGACTGACTTCCTTTAGGATGGACTGGTTGGATCTCCTTGCAGTCCAAGGGACTCTCAAGAGTCTTCTCCAACACCACAGTTCAAAAGCATCAATTCTTTGGTCCTCAGCTTTCTTTATAGTCCAACTCTCACAACCATACATGACCACAGGAAAAACCATAGCCTTGAGTAGACAGACCTTTGTTGACAAAGTAATGTCTCTGCTTTTTAATATGCTGTCTAGGTTGGTCATAACTTTCCTTACAATGAGTAAGTGTCTTTTAATTTCATGGCTGCAGTCACCATCTGCAGTGATTTTGGAGCCCAAAAAGATAAAGTCAGCCAGTTTCCATTGTTTCCCCATCTATTTGCCATGAAGTGATGGTACCAGATGCCATGATCTTAGTTTTCTGAATGTTGAGCTTTAAGCCAGCTTTTTCACTCTCCTCTTTCACTTTCAGAAGAATACATATACATGTGTGTATATATATGTATATCCATATATGTATACACATATATATGTCTATATATGTATACATATATATGTATGAAAGTGTTAGTCACTCAGTCATGTCTGACTTTTTGCAACCCCAGGACTATAGCCCAACAGCCTTCTCCATCTGTGGAATTCTCTAGGCAAGAATACTGGGGTGGGTAGCCATTCCCTTCTCAAGGGGGATCTTACCAACCGAGGGGTTGAACCTGGGTCTCCTGCTTTGCAGGCAGATTCTTTACTGTCTGAGCCACCAGGGAAGATTATATATGTATATACATAAATATATATATGTATACACATGTGTATATATATTTATGTATAAACTGAATCATTTAGCTGAACACCTGAAATTAACACAACATTGTAAATAAAGCATACTTCAATTTAAGAAAGTGTTTAAAAGATAGATCTCTTCCTGACAGTCAGATGTCAGAGTTTAAAATTTTGAAATAAATAAATAATGAAGACTTTATTGCACAAGGCCAATGTAGATCTTCCCTACAGAAGTCTCATCATGAATTCTATCACATTGCTTCTGGAAGGCTGTGACTTTTCCTAGAGTATAGTATCATCCTTCCCAGCCATAGCTGTTTCTCACTTCCCTCAATCTATTTTTCTACCTAGTTATATCCCTCAGATAAACTTCCAGAGTTTATCTAGACAGAGAATCAGGTTTAAACTCCCTGTGACATCACCCTCAGCTCTATCCCAACAAGCTGAGAAAATGCCAACTATTATTCAGTCACAGGCAAACAATTCAATAGAGAAGTGAGCAGTGTTTCTGGTTGAAGGTCTAGCCTCCCAACCACCATGGCCAGAATCAAAACAAACAGAAAAAGAACCCCCAAACAATAATGGCCCAGATTCTCTTAAGCAAAGAAGAGGTGGAGGGGAAGAAAATGGCGGAGAAGTGGTAGAGGGTTTCAGAGCGCTGAAACCATAGGTTTCTGATGGCTGTGTCAAATGTGGGCTGGGGATAAGAGAAGTCTCAAACCCCAGAAAGAGCTGTGGGGACCGCAGGAAGCACAGGAAGGCCATACTCCCATCCTCGGGGTATTTCCACTGGTGAAGCGTCAATAGCTCAACTGCAAGCTTATGAGTTTTTGTTCAGGGCACACCTAGACTTTTCTTTCCAAAAAGCCAATCTCTATCCAACTTTTTAACTTTTGCGTAATTATTGCAATAAAACAAAGCTGTACACACTTGCCCTTGACCCAGGTGTTCCCCATATTTTCTGTCTGTATATTCCCTGTGTGTTCTGCCCAGGCTATACGACGACACATTTTCTCCACGCTACCTTGAAGCACTTGGTTTAAGGAATTTCAGCTTTCTGTTGTGCTTCATCAGCATACCTTAAACACTTCAGATCTTGAAAAAAATCTTCCTTCAACACTTAGATCAAGTGGCTGGATGACTCTTTGCAACCTCATGGACTGTGTAGCCTGGCAGTGCTCTCAGTCCATGGAATTCTCCAGGCAAGAATACTGGAGTGGGTTGCCATGCCCTTCTCCAGGGGATCTTCCCGACCCAGGGATAGAACCCAGGTCTCCGCATTGCAGGCCGATTTACTGAGAACACTGTTAGGCTACAGTCCACAAGGTGGCAAAGAGTGGACACAACTGAGTGACTAACACTTTCAGTTTCATATATACACACAGACATATATATAATTGAATCACTTTGCTATATATCTGAAACTAACACAACATTGTAACTCAACTATATGCATACACGCACGGGTGTGCTCAATCATGTCCAACTCTTTGCAACCCCGTGGATGGTAGTCCACCAGGTTCATCTGTCTATGGAATATTCCAGGCAAGAATACTTGAGTGGAATGCCACTTCCTCCTCCAGGGAATCTTCCCAACCCAGGGATCAAACATCTCTGCACTGGCAGATGGATTCTCTACCACTAATACTACCTGGCAAGACTTTAAAAAAAAAAAAAAAAGGCTTGGAAAAAAAAAAACATCAAGGTCTAACTTGACTCCGTGTCTAAATAGTTGGGTAACTCACTTTTGAAATTCGTATTGGTTTGGTCCCTCAGGCAAAGCAGAGCCAAAATTTGCCTTCTTCTCCTCCATGTGAAGAGAAGCCACTGTCTGCTCTGAGGTTCACCAGCCTCTGCACAAAGATACACCTTGGTCATAAAAAGCAATATTTGATTACACGTATCCTAAAAAATATCATTCAGCAATGAAATATTATAAAGGAATGCGTGGTTTTCCAGGGGGTTGAAGGAATTCAATCATGCTTCTGTAGTAGATGCAGAAGCAAGTTGACAGAAAGCAGACCATCCACCAACGCCCCACACATCTGCACACTGACCACTGACAATTCACAAGGTGTCAGATTAGGACGGATAAATAACACAGTCAGCTTAAAAGCACTTTACCTGTACTCCTGAACAATGAGCTATTAAAAGAAACTGTCTTTAAAAAGACTTTATTAAGCTGATTGGGCTTCCCTGGTGGCTCAGCGGTAAAGGATCTGCCTGCCAATGCAGGATTCCTGCGTCGGGAAGATCCCCTGGAGAAGGAAATGTCTACCCACTCCAGTTTTCTTGCCTGGAGAATCCAATGGACAGGGGAACCTGGTGAACTCTAGTCCATAAGGTCACAAAAGAGTCGGACACAAATTAGCAACTAAAAAACATTAAGTTGATAATTTTAGAATCTTATTAATTTGGGACTGCTTTCTTTTTATCCTAGTGTGTGTTTATGTGTGTTTCATGGTATCTCATTTATTTTAAGCCTGGAGTAGAGCTTTCTGAACTGTCCAGGTTGGAGCTCCTGAGAGTGAGTTCCGTGATCAGTGTGGTCTGGGAATTATTCGTAATTGCTCTGTGCCTAGATAAGCACAGAGACTGGGAGTCAAGTACTAAAAGACATTTATGGCAACATGACGTTGTGAGACCCAAAGGCATGTTCCACTTTCTAATAACTAATTTTTATTATAAATTATTGATACAAAGACCCCAATGCTGGGAAAGATTGAAGGCGAAAGGAGAAGGGGGCAGAAGAGGATGAGATCATTAGATGGCATTACCAACTCAATGGACATGACTTTGAGCAAACTCCGTGAGATAGTGAAGGACAGGGAAGCCTGGCGTGCTGCAGTCTATGGGGTCACAAAGAATCAGACATAACTTAGTGACTAAACAACAAACAACAAATTGATACAAAAGCACCAGTTCTGAAAGGCTTGACATATATTTTTTTTTTAATGGCCCTTTATCCCAGATAGCAATTGGTCTAGTAACCAATTTGCGGATATAAAGGCCCATTGCAAATTAGCCCTCAGCTTTATATATGCCTTAATTCACACACAGCCAACATAAAAACTTCTTGAGCACAGAGGTACAGAAGTGAGCACCTATGCTCACTTGTAGTAAAAACCAAAACTTAATTATTAACATAGTCTTGCCACTTGACAACAGAGCAAGACTATTATAATCGATTTTGATCATTATCAGTGGACAAATATGCAAAGTACAGTTTTATAAGAACTTAACTATTACAAAATAATTTATTTTATAAGATATAACAATTTGTTCATGTATTTGTATCACATTTATAGAAACAATAATTGTCCCTATGCTTCTCAACTCTGTCTTCAATTCTAAAACCAGTTCTTAGAATTTGCTCAGGTGTTGGTAGCCACACCTCTGGAAAGAGTCTTTTGTTAACACCAAATACATTTGACTTATTTCTTTGGAAAGCTTTATTTTGTCCCTGGAGAAATGCAGCCTGGTTAAATGTTTGAACAAATTGTTATTATTATTTTATTGAGCAATAAACGAAAGTGTGATTGAGTCACCAGTGACTCGGAGATATTGTTAAGCCTGGAATCACATGGTTGAATGACTAGCTGGCCCAGAACCTGGGTGATTCAAATGATCCAGAAGACAAATGAGCTAAGAGTGAGAATGTCACACCAATGCAAACCCAATTAATGTCAACAAATCCTGTTAAATTTATCGGTTGCCTGGCTTCTGAAAATGGTGGAACCAACCCTTTTCCTGTGCCTGCAGGGCAAATATATTAGATGGAAAACAGCATCATTTACCCATGGAGTTCAGCCAGGTAAACATGGGGTTCAGTGCCAAGTCCTTGGGATGTTTATATTGAGGGTCAGCCTAGAAGGAAGGACCACAGAGAGAAGATGCTGGCCTGCCTTTAGGACATACAGTAGGTTCTTCCTAAGTAGTATCTTCTTAAAGTCACCTTACAGGATGGAAACAATATATCCAATTGTCATTCAGTTCATAAAATACTGATTACGTACGAGGAAGAGGGACAAAGAGAAAAATTGAGATTTTTGCCTACAAGTTCAGAAAGACTCCCATTTTTTTGTTCTTTGTCTACGCGACAAAGTAAGGATGCTTTTAAGTAAGGATGATTCATTTGTGCTGATTCAACTTCAACCATATTCACATCAGATGCTATGATGCCCACAATTTGCAACTCTGTGGAACAAAGCATATCTCACTGGCCCCAAAAGTCATCAAACCTACAATTTTGACTTCTGTTATGTGTGCTCACACCAACTGGATGAAGACGGCTAAACTCACCCAATGCTAACCACTCTTAAATGATCCATCATTGTGCTATTTGGCAATGGGATGGTGCCACTTCTGAGATAACTCATGCCACAAAGCTCAACAACACTCCCCTTGTTAAAGATGATGAACAGTAAAAGGACCACGTCACAGAGGGCTTTTGTGTGAACAGACTTATCCCCCTAGGGTAACAGAAGTGTAGCCTGGAGAATGGTTTGGCTGGATAAGGCCATTAAAACAAAATCAAGCAGTCAAAAAGCATGGATATGGATTTTCAAAGAGGTCATTTTCCCAGTCATGTATGAGTCTGAATTCAAACCCTGAATGACAAGGATTTCACAGTGTTCTATCAAAAATCTACTGAAATCAATCTGAAGCACAACAAAACACTGAGGTGAAATGTTACCAGCCTCAGAAAAAGTGTCTCAAATATGTTTTTTCTTATAAAGCAAATGTTATTTGTTGGTTAAGTTGCTAATGCAAGATGTAGCACGGTATGGCAGTGGGAAATAAAAAACAATTATTACTCATTCATTGAGTCAATGCTCACGATGCATCTGGCATTGCTCAAGGCTCCTGGGATAGTATTTCTTTGTGTTCTTGCTTATTTTTGGTTTCCATTTTTAATAGTGACTAAGGCATGAAGAAAATCTGGGAGGGGAATGAGACAGAATTACAGAAACAAGTGGTGGAGCAGTCCATGTAAGAGAGGGCAAGCCCAGGAAAACGAAGAGACCTGAGTTACGGTAACTCCCAGCGTCCTTTTAGTTTCATATTTTTACTTAGCCCATGGGAAGAATCAAAATTCTGAAAGATTGCTAATCATGGATCTTCAGTGATAACAAAACCTGACATGTGATTAATATTCCGAAGAAAACTAGGTTCTGGCCATTCTTAATATGCCTTGACAAGGGACTTCTGAAATGCAGAGTAGAGATCATTGAGGAGCAGAGAAAAAGCAGGAATGGGCCTGAAAACATCACTAGAACCAAGAAGCAGTGAGCATAGGGCAAGGGAGGAGGGACAGGGAACAACCTGCGTGGCCTCCCAGAAGTTCCGGCGTGGAGTGAAAGAAGTAGAGGGAATATCTGTACATTAAACTGCCTGGAGACTTCCCCATTTTCTCCTAGTCTCTTGAGCCTTTCTTCTATAGCATTTTCTCTTTGCTGATTTAGATGTTTCCAAAAAAAAAGGAAAAACTGTCGAGTTTCAGTGCTGATTTTTCTCCAGACCATTTTCTCACTCTTGCTCCGGGCACCCTAATCCATAATGATTGTCAGCTGAGACAAAACTAGCTGCTTCACGACTTACCAATTTATGCAGTCTCCACGGCATCGATCCCAGCCGAATTGCAGATCAGCTTTTCCAGGGAGAGCCTCCTTCCCGAAAAAATGACTCTAGGCCGGTGCCCCCCAATCAGAGAAACCCCGAAGAGCGCACCTGGACGGGCAGGCAGGAGTCGAGAAGGAATGGCGGTCTCACAGCCCACGTGACACAGCGTAGGCAGGAGCTCGTAACCTGCTGCTCCCAGCTGGGAGACAGTCATTCTTCTCTGAACTAGGACTCACTTGGATCCTAGAAAATGGAGAAGAGGGATGGGAGATCAGTTTTCTGCCTTTGACCTGGTATCAACCACCGCCATTTTGGCAGAGCCCGGCCCTGCTGGCTGTGTTGGGAGACAAGGTCTATTTCAGCCCTTTTATCAGACTTTCCAGCAGCCAGTGGACAGGGGAGTGCAATGTAAACTAGGGGAGGTCAGGGGGAGAGGGGTGCAGCGCTGTATCCAAGAGCTACAGGCATTGAAGGGATCAGAGCCTGGCTAAATAACGTGAAGCTTTCCTCCTACCATACATTTCTCCTTGGATCAGCCTTGGCAATTGCCCCCCAAGATAAGAGGGAGCCTAACTGGGGCCATCCTGCAAATTCATGAGCCCGGGAGACACACAGCTGGGCATATGCATGATTATTACAGGAAGAAGAAAACATTGGAACTATTTAGCATCTCACGGTTGGCTGGGGCTATTGCTGAGACAGTGGTGGGGAAGAGACAAATGGGGTGGGGGAAATTTTCTAATCTTAATAAAATCCGTTTGCCTTTTCCAGTAAGTAGAAGATTGAGTGATTACACGTCTGGCCCTTTAATATCATCAACTGGAATGAGAGGGATCTAAAGGAAAATATTTAGAAAAAGAGAGTCTATATCATGCCTTGCCAGGGTTGTGCCTTAATAGATTCTCTCCTTAGCAATAAGCCAATTCTATATATATAAACAATGTTTTCTCAGCAGGCAATAGCAAGTTAATAAGGTACCCTCAACACTCCTTAGAGCTCCTGGCTTTAAGAACCTACTTAAAGAGATACTGTGGCTTTCCTGGTGCTCGGCACACAATTCAGTGGGGGGAGTAAGTGGGTGTGTGTGATACAGTAAAGAGAAACTTCTCTTAACAAGTTTCCTCTTTTCTTTCCACTGTCCACTGACATGGGGAAACATGAGCAAAGCAATTATTCAGGCTTTACTGGCAAAAGGGAAAAGACCATACAAGCCATCAGAATGTATACTACAAAGGTCAATTCATTTTTTTCCTTTCTAAATGCCTTTTTTCTCGATTTGGGGAGAAGTTTTAAGTTCTTTTTTAGACAGACGTGACTTCTGAGGCCAGCAGATAAGTCATCTGAATTTTAAAAACAGAAGTCATTATTAATTGACTTTAGTTATCACATTATTAAGTTTCTTCAAAGATCCGCTGACTTATTAAATTCCAGATTGGACTTAACTGCTGTCCTCTATCTTTCTGCTTCTCCATCAGCTACAAAACCTGATACTTAAGATTGATTCTATTTGGCTTTTCCTAAAGCTTCTGTGGCTCAGTGGTAAAGAGTTTGCCTGCAATGCAGGAAACACTGGTTCGATCCCTGGGTCGCGGAGATCCCCTGGAGAAGGGCCTGGCACTCCACTCCAGTATTCTTGCCTGGAGAATCCCATGGACAGAGGAGCCTGGTAGGCTACAGTCCGTGGGGTCGCGTACCACTGAAGTGACTGAACACGCATGCGCACACAAAGCTTCTTAGACCAAAACTGGCCACTTATTTCTCTTTCTTCATCCTATTTAGTTTTAGTACTTCCTCGTCCATCTAGTCAAGGCTATGGTTTTTCCAGTGGTCATGTATGGATGTGAGAGTTGGACTGTGAAGAAGGCTGAGCGCTGAAGAATTGATTCTTTTGAACTGTGGTGTTGGAGAAGACTCTTGAGAGTCCCTTGGACTGCAAGGAGATCCAACCAGTCCATTCTGAAGGAGATCAGCCCTGGGATTTCTTTGGAAGGAATGATGCTAAAGCTGAAACTCCAATATGTTGGCCACCTCATGAGAAGAGTTGACTCATTGGAAAAGACTTTGATGCTGGGAGGGATTGGGGGCAGGAGGAGAAGGGGACAACAGAGGATGCGATGGCTAGATGGCATCACTGACTCGATGAACGTGAATCAGTGAACTCTGGGAGTTGGTTTTGGACAGGGAGGCCTGGCATACTGCGATTCATGGGGTCGCAAAGAGTCGGACACGACTGAGCGACTGAACTGAACTGAACTGAACTGGGAAAATGTAAACAGCATTTGCAAAACAGCGTAAGGAAAACCCAATCATTTTCCTGGCTTTATTAACTTGATATTTATACTAGGAACTTTGTACTTACACACAAATTAATAAAGTTGACAACTTGCTTTTTTCATGTATTGACTGACATTGTCAGGGTGAAATTTAATGCCTTAAGGTCAGTATTTTGGAATTGAAAAACTATTATTTTGGACATTCTTTGTAATATTATATATAGTTCAAAGTCCAACACCTAAAAATCTATTTCTCTTTGAGAAATGTCATAATTATCTTCAACTGTAAATTTAAACACATAAATCAGTATTATACTTTAAATAAGTTGCTCACTTGGATCTTTCAAGAATATTTTTAAAACCAGTATAGTATAGGAATACTTCCTATTGATCAAAAATAGAGAGATTCCACAATAGGTGTTAACCTACATCTTAACTCACCTTTCTTTATCTTATGAAACAAAAATATTTTGCAAAATAAGATTGCTATTTCCAAGCCCTCATAGATAAGCCATTAAAATCAAAATGACAATCTTATCAGCTTTAACTTTAACTGTCTTTATATAATCAGTGCTTTAAATTGCTATATAAATTTACTTCTCAATATATTTTAAGTATTCAAAGATTGCTTTGATATCTAATAAGTATAAAATAGTTGTATTAGCTTTAGTTAAATTTTTTCCTCTCTTTATAAGCAGTACTTTCTCTTTGTTTTTCATTTTATGTTATATGCACTGCCAACATTCCCAATATTTTTAGAGTCTCAATACCCTACTGTTAACATTTTGTTTGTTTGAAGAGAATTGAAACATATTTTAAAAATAGAGAGTTTGCATAGTTCCTTCAGAAAACTCAGTACACATCAACGTATCACAGTTTCAGGATTGATTATTGCCTATTTAGGGGCTGGATTACTCATAACCTAATTAGAATTTCTCATCTTCCTTTCAGATAACATTAAACAAATGTAAATCAGTTTTAATATCTTATAGATTTTAATAGGAAAATCATACTTGTATGATTATACTTCTAATAATTTGATTATTTTAAAGCCAGAGGGATTCTTTACTTCAAATATTATTTTGAGGACAAGAAAATCGATCTCCAGTATTTATAATTTATTATGTGGCAAACAAACAAAATGCAATATTGAATTAATTCACTGACACTATTCCTTGAGTAACAAAAACAACAACAAAACTGAAAAAGTTTCAATGTTTGTCATACTGTTATTTGTAAAGCCAGAAAAGTAAGCGCAACTAAAAAAAAGACAAACAAAACCCCTCACCTTAAATTTTACTTTCTACTCAAAGATACAGGTGCTCTGATTCTGAACCAAATCTGATCTCACTAATACCCAAAACTGGGAACATCAGTTTTCTTTTTTATTACATTACATTTGATTGACACTTAAGTTATTATCAACCAGCCACAGGGACTAAAAGCAGATTCCCCCTTACCACTCAAAAGATAACATTCAGAGTGTTAATGTGCCAAGCAACCGTACTCAAATCATTCTGCTTTTGATTCACTTCTTGACTTTACAAGTTCCATTTTGACCTTTTTCTGATGGACAGGGAACTGAGTGAGCAGTGTGATTTTTATTCATGTATCCATTTGGCCATTCTAAACCTTTCACTGAGTGCCTAACACATGAAGCATCACAAAATGGCATGACCACATAGAAAGAAAACATTGCCTTAGGCTGGATTAAGAGAAATAACATGTCTGGAATGAGGTACCTGGCTCAGCTACCACCAGAGCATCCTTTTCAGCCATCCTCTAATAAGGATGCACCTGGGCTGTTCTAAGAGGCAAGTAACCAGAACTTGTGGGCCTGCAACGTCCGGATCAACTAGAAATGTGTAATCCAGAGAGGAGGTACTTTGGTTGTGACAAACTCTGTCTTGGAGTTCCTCACGGCATCATTTAACCATTTAATGCTTCCCTTATTTTTCTGTAAGTATTTTTTCTCAGACTTATTTGTGCTTTCTTACTTGTCAAGCATATGTAGCTATGTTCATTTTATTCCCTCCAATGGGTACACAAAACTGCAGTATCTGCTAACAAGTCCTCCATGTTGAACCCTTTCAAGGCTTTATTTACCAGTGGGAAGAAGTACTTTCTGCTCATTCGCCTTTTAACATTTATCTTTCCTTCTTAACTATCTATCAAGCAAGAACATCTGAGCTGTCCCAAGCCCTGGAACTGGGTAAGAATTCCTGTATTTATTTAAAATATTTGCTTAAGTTTGGCTTCATTCGTTTAAATACTCAACAAACCAATAGCAATTTCTTACTGCTTGTTATACATCTGTGTGCATCCTTAGTCACTCAGTCGAGTCTGACTCTTTACAATCCCCTGGACTGGAGCCAGCCAGGCTTCCCTGTCCATGGAATTTTCCAGGCAAGAATACTGGAGTGGGTTGCCATTCACTTCTCCAGGGGATCTTCCAGACCCAGGGATTGAACCCGCGTCTCCTGCATTGCAGGCAGATTCTGTATTACTGAGCCACCGAGTGATTATTATATGTTTAATCAAAAATAAAAATAAATATGATCACAGTCTGATGTTTCTATAGTAGAGAATAAACTGAACTTTAAATTGATCACTGAGATAGATTGTCCAAAAATAGTTTTACCATCTATCTCCATGGTTAAGCTCCTTAACTGCTCATAAAATTTGCCAAGCTTTCCTCACAGCATTAGGATAAGAAGGTTCAAATTCTAATTTGCCCCAAATAGCTTGGTTTTACCTCAGTAATTTTGCCTTGACTTTAATTAACAAGCATGTGAATGTCTTTCAATTCCTAAGTCTCTCCAAGACCAAACCAAAAAGGAAGAGAGAGAAGATAAAAATTCATTTCTTTGCCTTCTCCTAACCAAAAATAGCTTATGAAGTTCATAATCTATGAAAGACAGAAAAGGCAGATTCACAGAGATAACATCTCACAGGCTGACTTTGTAATGTGCTTCACTCAGCAGCTCCCAGGCCCAGGTGAAAATTCTCTAGCATCTTCTTAATAAAGTTCCATATTGGTAAAGTTTCATGTAACAATCATGTTTATTATGTCAGCAGATTTTTTTAAAGCTAAGCTAAATCCATAGCATCATGCATGATTTACAATAAAACCTTAATGAAACGCTCAGAACTGTTTAAAAAGCTGCAGTAGGTTTTTAAGGAAATTGGTTGTCTGTATTTACTCTTTGAATTAAGTGTTAAAGGAAAACAGAATAATAATGTATAAAACCCGGGTTTCCTGTAACAACAATAATTATGATAACTAACATCTGTATATGGCTTTGCAGTTTGTAAAGTGCTTTCTCATACATTACCTCATTTAGTAGAGTGGAAATGTTTCATGATCCAAGTCTTAAACTGCATTTCATTAATAGCATATATATAATATTAATAAGCACATACATATAATATATAATATTAATAAGTGTGTATATAATATAATATTAATAAGCACACACAGAAGAAACTATCTTCAGAATCACTCTGCACTAAAGCCTAAACAAAAGGGTGATAGGGAGCTGTTGAAATCCAATATCAACTCCATAAATCAAATAAATGTCAAATAAAATCTGTCAAACACTTCATAATGTTCTGGGCATGTCATCAAACTCAAGGAGAATCCTGCTGTGTCACTTCAGAATGATAAAGAGATCTAAGGTGTGAAAGCACGCTGTTAGAAGTTTCATTAAAGCCTTATTTACTAGTTCCGAACGAATTTACATTGATCTTTTAAACTATTGCTAACCACAAATGCATTAAACCTAAACAGTCTTCATTCACTGAGAAATAAATGTGTCAGCAGAATCATGACTTTTGTCCAATGCTGTTCCGGCATTTAATTCACAAAGGCTCAGTGTTAAGCTTTTTATTGCTTGTTGTGCTAAAGCCTGTTGGTTTAATTGCAAATATATTTCCTTCCTGCATCATTATCAAAATTGTTATCTTAAGGAAATATTGTTTTTAAATAATCTGCTGGAAAACCAGAGCCGTACACGGGCTTATTCAGAATAATTGTTTCCTGCTACAGATGAGTTAGCAATTAAGTGGTAACGTTGCTTAAACAATTTTAAAAGGAGGGGAGGATAAAAGGAATCAGACTGTGCTGATCCAAGTTAGGAGAAGCTTCTGGAGTTTTTGTGGAGTCAACATGCGGCTCGTGGCTGATTGAATCAATACCTCCCTATTTACATTTTTAAAGAAGTTGGTTAATGGTTCCAGGGCCTAATCTAATAAATAAATAATTGCAATGTAGGTTGTAATTTTGTGAGATATGCATTAATTCAAAAGTGACCTTAGTCTTTCCATCCTTGAAATGGAGACAAATGTTCTGGATTTGACTTTGACCTTTCAATATATTAATCTGAGGAAAGGACTTGCATCCAGGTTTTAAATTAAAGGATGCCAATAACACTATTATGGGCACACACATACTAAAGAAGGGCTTCCCTGGTGGCTCAGATGGTAAAGAATCTGCCTGCAATGCAGGAGACTGGAGTTCAGTCCTGAGTCAGGAGGGAAATGGCTACCCACTCCAGTATTCTTGCCTGGAGAATTCCATGGACAGGGGAGCCTGGCAGGCTACAGTCCACAGGGTCTCAAAGAGTCGGACACGACCGACTGACTAACACACACCACTAAAGAAAAGTATAGAGATAGAGACATTATAACAAATAAGGAAAGAAAAGTGGTATGTGACTCCAGATCCTCTAAGATTTACATGCATTTTTTTTTAACATTAATATCCATAGCAGTTTTACTCATAACAGCCATAAGCTGGAAACGGCCCCAATACAGCTTTTTTTTTTTTCAAATCATTTTACTTTATTTTACTTTACATGCATTTTTTAAAAACTGCTTTTCTATAGTTAAATGCAACCGGCATGGCATGTTCATTTCAGCAGGTGAAAATGTATTCACAGCATTCCAATTCTTCATCAGTTAAACCCACACCATATAGACTGCATGCTATTGTCCATTAAATGAGACTTACAAAAAAAAAAAATGCTCTCTGGAAGATGAATCCTTCATTTCAGTAGTATTTAAATTAAAAAAAAGAGAGATTTACTGAGGAGATGATTATGGAAAATACTTTGAGGAGCGTTCATTATTTCTGAGATTGGTTCTATTTCTCACAATAGAGAAAGACACAATTCCTAGAAACTAAACCACTATAAATCAAGCTTCCAATGGGAAGCAACCAAAATAACTCAAATTTGCAGTTTAAAAAATTCCCAGCAACTGACTGGTGGTTACTGTTCTGTTTCAAAGAAGTGGGCAACCCTCCATGTACCTGTTACAACACGGAATTAACCAGTTTGTTTTAGAAGGAAACAGTAAGAAAATGATTGACAGGGTGGGACCAGAAATGGGCGGATCCCTGAAGTGGACCAATGAGCAATTATCCATGTCCTGCGTGGCTAGGACTGGGGAATGACAGGAAGACATTAGTGAAGATTTTAAAATAGTGAACACTCACAACCTACCTTAATTCACCCTGTCCTCTGCCCACCATAGGGTATCAGGAACATACCCTATGGTGGGCAAGGGTATAGGTGGACAAGGGATAGCCATTCCCTAGGTACAGATGGTACCCACACCCAACTTCAATAATTTGTCTACATCCCAGCAGCCAGAGACCAACGGACTTGTCTGGTTATTTTCTAGTTTCCCCTGCGAAGCCCAAAGAGTAAAAGGGCTCCAGTAGGGTGATGGAATGGGTAGCAGCTATTAAGTAGTTAGAAAATGGGTAATACGGGAAACAGATTTCCATTTTCTGAAGTCAGCTGAGCTTCTGAAATCTGGCTTCCAAAGAACGGAGGTGGTTACCTTGACAACGCTGTGATGGGCATCCTCCCAGTCTCTGCCAGCGTGTGTCTTTCAACGTGCTCTGTCATCGCCACAACCTGCTGCCGCTGTCACCCTCCTCCTCTCCCGGGTCTCACATGATTATAAATATTGCAGTTCTTGTATGCCCTTCCACCGGCTTCAGAACGCCTCTCCTTGTTTCCTCACCTCCTCACACCTCCCATCACTTTGTTTTTGACCTAACAGTACCTGTGGTTTTCCCGTAGCTTCCACCATCCATTTAGGTACTCCAAAGGGTTGGATTATTGTCTTAAATGCCTTCTTGAAATCAAGACCCAATTCCTTTCTGAGGTCAAAGCTCAGCTTTTCTCTTGCCCACAGTCACCTGCAGTTCAGCAATCTTCTGTCATCCATAAAACATCCTGCGTGCACTAAAGTGTACTTCAAGGTAATAACCCTGTGCTTCTCCCAAGCCGAAGAGATGCTCAATAAGGATTTACCTTCAACTCATCTGGTCTTATCTTAGCCTTCACTGGGTGCCAAGTATATGCACTTCTTGAGTTTTCATTTTGTGAAAATCTAGATGAACAACGTCAGTATCATCAGCTACCTAATTCTCCCTCAAGAAAAACCATTTAATAAAAATTTAGGACCTTCTGGGGATGACAGGTGAGGAAATGTATCTGGGTACTTTCTAAGGATTAATTACAGAAAACCTGAGACACACTATACATTCTTCTTATGAATGCCAGCGTGGACATTTACATTCGAGTTCCTGCCTGGTTGTGGACACGGATGTCTCAAACTGATAACGGGCAGAGAAAATCAGACTGGAAAGTATTTTTGCCCACATAAGCTAGTTTGTATCTTAAACTGATCTGGATCCAGTACATAAAAATCCCATGATCTGCCAATAGAGATGATGTTGCGGTAGCTTGTGGAGCAGGCGGTGAGTCAGGATAACTCTTTCCATACAACAGACGTTTTCCCAAGACTTGAGGACCCCAGCCTGCTTCTCTCAAACGTATAACCTGTGCAACACCCAAGGAGATTTGAATGGTCCACCTTTAATTGATAAACTTTTTGAAAGTCAAGAAAATTTTGATAAATTAATCAATTTTTAGTCATGGTGTTTCAGGTTTTCAACATGCTGTTGTGAATCCTCTTCGTGTCTTTATTCCAATCACATCCCTATCCACTTCCACTGACTATACCTCTTTACTTTTCCTAGTGATGGAACAGGGTTGGTCCCTTTGCGTACCTGGCATCTGAAAGATACCTGGAATCTGATGAGCATCCATCAGGGGCATTAAATATTAACCTCACTCTCACTTATGAGTCATGGGCCATAGGCTTGTGAACCAAACCAACTGTTGATCCATAAATGGTGTCCTCATCCTGAAGATTCTGCAGTGAGGGCAAGCACAAGGAACCAGCAGGATAATCACCTTCCAATATTTACAAGTCTGTAATATAAAACACATAATGTTTTATGTCTTGGTCAACATGTCTAATATGTATACTCAGTAGAAGTTCCATTTTTATGAGCTCAAGACGCTTCAACTCATGGGCTTTTTATTCCTGTCTAGAATATAGGTATTATATATTTCCAGATGTAATGTTATCCAGCCTCTTCAGCTGTTACTACTAATGACTTCAAAAATACTCAGGCCATAGGGTGGAACAGATTCCTCTAGAATGAAACAAAAAAAAAATTAATAAAAGCAATAGTAAGACAAAAATGATACATTGTCAGAGCTTCATCTGAGGAGCTTATATAAAGAATAAGCCATTTATTAATGAGTATAATAATACTCATTATTTATGCATTCAATCATTCCCATCTCCAACTCATTGTTCTTTTTTCTTCAATATTTTATTTCTATATGATGCCCTTTGACCCCTCAGTAGGTTTCATTGGGAAGGCATGCTTTTTGATAAAACAAGGTCAATAAAGGTATCCTTTTCAACTGTGCTATCCTGTTCACAGATCCAAGTTGAAATGAAATCAATTATGAGAACAAATAGCACTGTTTTATTACTAATGAATGAATTTAGCATTGTTTCCCATATTCCCACCACTTAAAATGGAAGAAATAGAGTAAATGTGGTCCAGAGAAAGCTCAAATAGTCCTGGCTAATGGTGGAAATACTTAAGCATCATCCGTATACAGCTCATATAAACCAAAGTGGTTTATTACCACTGTTTTGTGATTTATGACTCACATTATGACTTTATTTTGAAATGGTGGCATGAAATATTAATGTGTGGTGAAAGAACACGCAGCAAGGAGGAGGGATCGTGTTCTATCAGATGGAAGGCTGTTCGCTGATTTATTCCCTGTAATACCCTGAACTCAAGTCTTAGTATCCTCTTTGCTCTCTTATTGTAATCAGTCCCTCACATTCAAACTTTTCAAGGTGAGGTAGCCCCACTTTTGTTCTTAGATTAGAGGTTGTGTACTGTTAATTTTTAAAAGGATGGAGTAGTTTATAACAAACATGAATAATTTATAGCAAATGTTCTCAGCATTGATTAGTGTTCTTCTGAAATAGACTATCTTCTTGATATGCATCACTCTTTTAATGCCTTATGAAAAGTCAGAAGACCTGTTACTGCACTGCTTAATGGACAAATCAACTTTAATTTTAGTCATATATAATATGAAAGATAAGTACCTATGTTTTTCCCTGTTTGGGATTTGCCAGGCATTAACACTGAATTAGCTCAAAGCAGTCCACAGGAGTTAACAATGGGACACAATTGCTCTCCCTTGGAATCTGCATCAGATCTCGCCTCGACAAATTTGGGGGCTGATGGTTTCTGAAATCTTTCACTTTGTTGCATCGTAGGTCATTCTGCACGTCACTTTGCAAAGCTCCAACCTGGGGACTTAAATAACAGATTCCACAACATCCTTTCTGCATTGTAAATGTATTTATATGGTTTCATTTTAATTTGATCAACTGTATCTGATGCATAAAAAATAGTATCTTTTTGAATCATCATGAAAGTTAATATGGTTTGATTTTTCTCATACTGAACTCACCAACTCTAATTTTGTCCTGCTGTTATATAATATATATTTAAATGTCAATTGATGCAAGTAAACGAGGAGAAGGGGAGAACAGAAGATGAAATGCTTGGATGGCATCTCCAACTCAATGACATGATTTTGAGCAAACTCCGGGAAATAGTGAAGGACAAGGAAGCCTGGCAAGCTGCAGTCCATGGCATCAAGAGTTGGACATAACTTAGTGAATGACCAACAAAGGAGATAACATAAAATGATAACAGCTAACACTGTTCTTTTTATGCAAATGACTGTCCAAGAATTTTATATATAGTAACTGACTTTATTATCTCAGTAACCTGTAAAATTGTAAAACTGGGGCTTCCCAGGTTGCTCAGTGGTAAAGAATCCACCTACCAATGCTGGAGACACAGTCTGATCCTTGGCTCAGGAATATTCCCTGGAGAAGGAAATGGCAACCCACTCCAGAATTCTTGCCTGGAGAATCCCATGGACAGAGGAGCCTGGCGTGCTGCTGTCCATGGAGTCACAAAGAGTCGGACATAACTTAGTGACTGAACAACAAACAACAAATTGATACAAAAGCACCAGTTCTGAAGACTTGACATTTTTTTCTTAAATGGCCCTTTATCCCAGATAACAATTGGTCTAGTAACCAATTTGTGGATATAAAGGCCCATTTTCAAATTAGCCCTCAGCTTCATATGTGCCTTAAACATATAACTGAGCGACTTTTACTTAAGCTGTTTAATCATCCCTCCCCTCCTTGTTCATGCCATTCAAATTTATACTGAAACTCACTCTGTTAAATTCACATGCATTCATAACTTCAACAGCCATTGAGAAAACCATATAAGAGACACTGAGACTTCAGAGAGAACCTGTGATGTCTTATAGGAACACATCTCCACTCAGGGAAAATCCTTTCTGGGAAGATGTCTTGGCCTCATCTCTATGGCTCAATTGGTAAATGTGTGACCATTCATATTCCTTGTTTGTAAATTCTTAGTCCCATCCCAGCAAGATAAGGGCTTGAGAGAAGAACAAATAGGAGAAAAAGCAGAGAGAAGAATTCATATGATTTCAGTAGATAAGACAGATGGAAACCAAGAGAGAGAAGAAATGAAGGAAAAAGAGTCAGAAGAAACATTTCTTCCAGTGACAAAGTAAATCAACTGTAGACATTTCTGCAGGGAATAACTGTGGTAGAAACGGGATGCAAATTGAGTCAGGCTTGTTTATTGTTTTGTGCATCCAACTATAGAAGGTAGCATGAATAGCAAAGTGTTGTGCCACGAACACTGAATCCCTCCAAATGTAAAAGGGCAATTCTGCAGAACTGAAGCATTGCTGTAGCCTTCTTATACTGTTATTATTGTTATTATGAAATAGCACATCACATGCCAAGGGCTGTTCAAGTTTGTAACTTACTTGCCCTAAGACAAGGGCAAGAAGAGTTTCTCCCCCTGACTTCCCCAGAAGTGGATGGAAATATAACCCTTTTGCCACCTGAGACACTATTCTCTAAGGTATGATTTTTAAAATTGCCTCTGTCTCTTCAGATGGATGCATGAGGAGAAATGTCCTGCTTAGAGCATTTTTTTAAATACTGCTTAATTTTTTAATTTATATTTACCATCTTTTTCTTTGGGCCCTTTTGTGTCATAAGAATCGTGGCCACTTTTTTAACATCTGCTACCGATTTTCTTTCATCTTTCTTTCCTAGTTTTAATTCTTCCCTGAGAGCAGATCACATCATGTATGGATGTGAGAGCTAGACTATAAAGAAAGCTGAGTGCCGAAGAATTGATGCTTTTGAACTGTGGTGTTGGCGAAGACTCTTGAGAGTCCCTTGGACTGCAAGGAGATCCAACCTGTCCATTCTAAAGGAAATCAGTCCTGAATATTCATTGGAGAGACTGATGCTGAAGCTGAAACTCCAATACTTTGGCCACCTGATGTGAAGAACTGACTTATTTGAAAAGACCCTGATGCTGGGAAAGATTGAAGGTGGGAAGAGAAGGGGATGAGAGAGGATGAGATGGTTGGATGGCATCACTAACTCAATGGACTTAAGTTTGAGTAAACTCCAGGAGTTGGTGATGGACTGGGAGGACTAGCATGCTGCCGTACATGAGGTCGCAAAGAGTCGGACACGACTGAGCGACTGAACTGAACTGAGAGCAGATCAAAACCCCAGTCTTCAGTTTAGACTTTCCACAGCTCCCTCCCACCCCACACCACCACACACCTTGCACCCCCACAGTGACCCAATGGCCTGAATGAGAAAAAGTGTCGTGGAAACGAGATTTATGTAAATAACTACTAACCTATGCGCCATAAAGGGCTTCCCAGGTAGCGTTAGTGGTAAAAAATCTGCCTGCCAATGAGGAGACTCAGTAGACACTCAGAGACTCAGGATTCGATCCCTGGATTGGGAAGATCCCCTGGAGAAGGAAATGGCAACCCACTCCAGTATTCTTGCCTGGAAAATTCCATAGACAGAGGAGCCTGGTGGGCTACAGTCCATGAAGTCACAAACAGTCAGCAACTGAGTACACAGGCTCTGTGAGGGAATGTTCTAAAGCCAAAAAGACCACCTCATATGGACCACCACAGCAATTAAGAGGAACATTCATTTTAAACACAATCACTCATGTATCATCTCAAACATCAATCCCCCGAGATGTTTCAAAGTGTCTGGGTCTAGTTTTATTGACCAGTTGGCCAGTAGACTGTTAGGTAAAACATGTTGTCCATGAATTACTTCCACATATTAAAGGGAAGAAGTTGGCAAATACATACAATATACTTGACTTATTAAGGGTATTTTTAGACTATCATTTTGGGGATTATTAAAAATAAAAATGGACTTGTGCAGAAGGGAAATATTCTCTAGGATACTTGGAATATTAGGCATTCTAGACACAGGGGGAAAAAATGTAATTTCCAGTTTCAGCAAAAATTTTCTTACCTAAATAGTAAGCTGGAGAAGAAAAGTAAAGAAGTTTACTTCATAATTCAGATCATTTTCTTCACTCAATGGTAAAACAAGACCAAAACCAAAACCCCAACAGTTGTTAGACTTTACAGGAAGATAAAGAAATGACATCCTCACTTTCAAATTTCTTTGAGAGGTAGCTGGGTCTTATCTTCCCTCTAGATTTTTCATTAAAAGAAAATTTTTTAATTCTGTGAGTAAAAAGTACATTTCCATTTTTTCTGTGGCTTATTCAACAAATATTTTTGGAAGTCCTTCTATGGACCAGACACTGAGTCAAGCCCCGAAGATCCAGCAGGAAACATGAGACAATCCCTGATCTCATGAAATTTACAAACTAACAAGGGAAGAAGAACATTTTAAAAATTATTTGTCATCTATTTAAGTTTTATGCATTTTTGTATGTGTGATGTATTTCTTATTTTTAAATGAAGAAAATAAGTTAGCCACCAAGTAAATAAAGAGTTTTCTAAAAATTGCCGTAGTGAGAACAGAAATTCAGAAGGCTACAGGAGGGATTTCCCTGGTGGTCCAGTGTCTTAGACTCCATGCTCCCAATGCAGGGGGCCTAGGTTCCATCCCTAGTCAAGGAACTGTTAGGTTGATGTAAAAGTAATTGCAGTTTTGCCTTATTGAACATTACCTTTTGATATTGAAATGCGTTTTAAAATAAATGTAGTCTTATTATACATCATTTTAAGCACCTTTCTCTCTCTCTCTTTTTTTTTTCACTTTTTTTGCTAAGGACTTATGACTTGCTGTGCATTTAATGTTTATTTTAGACTAGGGACAAAATATTGTCTATGTTAGACAAAAAGCAAATTCGAGCAATTTTCTTATTTGAGTTTAAAATTGGCCATAAAGCAGAGGAGACAACTCATAACATCAACAACACATTTGGCCCAGGAACTGCCAAGGCACGTACAGTGCATGGTGCTTCAAGAAGTTTTGCGAAGATGAGAGCCTTGAAGATGAGAAGCTCAGTGGCCAGCCATCAGAAGTTGACAACGACCAACTGAGAACCATCCTTGAAACTGATCCTCTTACAACTACATGAGAAGTTGCCGAAGAACTCAACTTTTGACCATTCTACAGTCGTTTGTCAATTGAAGCAAACTGGGAAGATAAAAGAGCTTGGAAGTGGGTGCCTCGTGAGCTGATGGGAAAATCAAAACAATCATCATTTTGAAGTGTTGTCTTCTCTCATTCTACAAAGCAACAATAAACCATTTCTCGATCAGATTGTAATGTGTGATGAAAAGTGGGTTTTGTATCACAACCAGTGACTAGTTTTTTTTGTATCTCGACCAGTGGTTGGACCAGGAAGAAGCTCCAAGGCACTTCCCAAAGCCAAACTTGCACCAACAAAAAGGTCTTGCTCACTGTTTGGCAGTCTGCTGCAAGTCTGACCCACTACAGCTTTCTGAATTCCAGGAAAACCATTATATCCGAGAAGTATGCTCAGCAAATCAATGAGATGCATTGAAAACTGCAACACCCACAGCTGGCTTTGGTCAACAGAAAGGGCCAAATTCTTCTCCACATCAATGCCCAACCAGATGTCACTCAACCAACACTTCAAAAGTTGAATGAATTAGACTGTGACGTTTTGCCTCATCTGCCATATTCACCTTTCACCGACTACCACTTCTTCAAGTAACTCAGTAACTTTTGGCAGGGGAAATGCTTCCACAACCAGCAGGAGGCAGAAAATGCTTTCCAAGAGTTCATCAAATCCCAAGGCATGTATTTTTACACTTCAGAAATAAACAAGCTTATTTCTCATTGGCAAAAAAAAAAAAAAGTGTTGATTGTAATGGCTCCTATTTTGATTAATAAAGATGGCTTTGAGCCTAGTTATAATGATTTAAAATTCACAATCCAAAATGGCAATTACATTTGCACCAGTCTAATAGATCTCACATGTTGTCACTAAGACCCAGTGCAGCCAAATAAATAAATAAATATCAAAAAGAAGGAAAGAGAGAAAGACTACAGGAGCTACACTACATAATTAGGCCACACAAATAAGCTCAGAGAACAGTTTGGGCATGCACCTGCTTCTCCCAGGTGGCCTGTGTAGACATTTTTTCTGGTTGCTCAGTTGCTCCTTCACCATCTCCTGGAGTTTGCTCAAACTCAAGTCCATTAAGTCCATGATGCCATCCACCCATCTCATCCTCTGTGGTCCCCTTTTCCTCCTGCCCTCAATCTTTCTAAGCATCAGGGTCTTTTCCAACATGTAGACTCTTTGCATCAGGTGGCCAAAGTATCGGAGCTTCAGTTTCAGCATCAGTCCTTCCAAGGAATAATCAGGGTTGATTTCCTTTAGGACCGACTGGTTTGATCTCCTTGCAGTCCAAGGGACTCTCAAGAGTCTTCTCTCACACCACAGTTCAAAAGCAAAAGTTCTTCAGTGCTCAGCCTTCTTTATGGTCCGGTTCTCACACCCGTACATGACTACTAGACTATAGGCATTTTAACAATAGTCTTTTCATAACAATAGCTCTCCTATTTTGTCTAACCTAAGGAGTGATTTTATGGTAGAAATCTCAGACCCAGAAGAGGAACAGTGGCAAAACCACAGGGGACATCGTTTTTGAAAGGCAGAGTTTTCAGAATTGATGCTCTTTTGTAAATAACCAGATATTTTCCCCAATATAATAATCCAATGCCTCAATCTACCTCCTGCTAAAACCACCATCATCATCACCAAAGCTTGAGTATATGAAAAAATTTAGGACTTACTTTCAAAATCTTTCCCAGTATAGAAGAATTCAAAAAGAATGCATAAAATGCCACACAAGCCAAAAAAATCTAAGGGAACTGGCACTAAAGTTTTCAAAAGCATGGGGAACTGAGTTTTTTAAATGTCAGCCAAAGCAAAGTAGCTCATCAGGAATTCAAGAAAACAGAAAGACAAAATCATCATCAGTGACATCTCACATGACTATTGGGAGGAAAAAAAGCAAGAAAGTTATATTTATGGCTTTTAAAATGCCATTATTTGGACAAGAGCATTAACAGAAAAATACTGCTTATTCCAGTGAACTGTAAATATCAAACCTAAAGCCCAAGATCTTCTTAGAATCCAGGAACGTTCGCCATTGACTGGTGTTGCCTGGTTAAGGGGGCATCTGTGGCTGTGAAAGACTCTCTGATATATATTGCTTCTTTCCTTTTCTCCCCCTGGCTATTCTGCATCTTTGTAAATTCTTTCTAACACTCTCTTCTCACTACTATTCAATTAGCTTTCAGATGAGTGAAGAGAATCCATGCACCACTTTACCAAGTATCATCACAAGAATTCACAACCAGCTGCTTTAAAGTAATTGGCATCATAATGTGCAGAAAAATTACTTTTCTAATGGTTGCCTAAAAGATTTATATCCCTAAAATGTAATTAAAAAGTAGATTTAGAAATATGCTCAGCAACCAAAAAGATTAAATATTAATGTGTAGTGTAATTAATAAATTATACATCTCTTGATTACTAATGGCTTATTGACTGTAAAAGCATAACATTATGGAATATTAGGGCAAACAAAGGCTTTTGGGGAATATTGTTCAGCTTCAAAGATGAAGCTGTTGCTCTTGAATTTTCAAAAGAAATCCTAATTTTGCAGAGAAGATCAAAACTTGTCCAAATGTTCCCATTATCAGTCTTCATTCATTCTATATGTTACAAAGTCTGCTGTTCGCTATAAAATGAAAACTTTATAGCTTCTTGAATCATTTTTTATTACATCAAAACAATTTCTATTGCTTATCCTCTGGCTTCTCAGTTGAAATTTCAAATCTAGGAAGATTTCAGATCTCTCGTATGAAAATAAAAGGTCTAATGTCATTGCAAATGACACTAGGGGAGAGAAACATCTGAAATGAGGTGAGCGTATGATGGACAATACTTGCAGGGCATTTCAAACTGAAGAGCAAGATGAAACTATGAACAGAAATAGTGGGCTTTCTAATGACTTCAACAGACAACTCTGAGCTCCAACAGAAAGTTCCAGAAAAACCTCCCAGCTGGCTCTCTGCTTGGCCTTGGCATTATAAACACTGTTCTTTTATTTCAACATTGGAGTCTTTAATTTCACTGTGTCCAAAATGTTAGGGGGAAGGAGGAGGGCCTCCATCACTAGGAGGGTGGCCACCATCAATATGGAAAATGGTGAGGATAAGAGTGGTGATAATAGGCTCTAGAGCAGACCTTCCTCTCAAGTCCAAGTGGATTAAGTTGCAAAGCATTTCACACTAGAGGCAAATCAACACCGCTTCTAGATGGAGCAGATGGTTTTTCTCCAGGGACAACTCGGAGAAGACAACTAAACCACAGCTCTGAAGAAGAAATAAAATCAAAGAGGAAAAAGTAAATACGCAAAACTTTCCCAAGTTCTGTTAGAAATTCAGGCATTTAACAGAACCATCACTCTAGTCATTTCACATGAATTTAGTTAATAAATTCCAGTTTGTAGAATTCTCCTTGCCTGCTTATGAAAGATGTCACATATATGTAAGTGTCACTTATATATATAAGTCACTTATATATTCCTACAGAGTGAATTTTACATGTCACTCTGTAAAACTTCTTGGTTGAATTTTTTTTAATTTCTTTGTAAGTCCAAAGATGTTTTATTTGTTGACCAAAAAAAAGACAGAGACTGACATTTTGAGAGTGTGATATTACTTCCCTTGTTGAATAGAGTTCATCTCAGTTTACCCTATCATTTTATTGTATCTCTTCTGTCTCTATCAGTTCAGTAGATGACAACAGCAAAATGCTCAGAAAATATACAGACAAATTAACACGGGCTCAACACTCCAAAATACAAATTTACCAGCTTAGCTCTAATAGAAATTCAATAGCTGGGAATTATTTTTTTAAGTTACAAATAGTAACACAATTTTAAAAAGCCTAATGATAATACATTTCTTCAAGCTGACAATGTTGTCACCAGACAGTTATATGTATAGCAAAAAATTTTCTTCATTGTTTAATGGTGATCAGTGGCTTCGAAACTTAATAAAATGTCTGATTTTATAGAGGTGGAAATCAAGCTCTTGTGGGGTTAAGTGACTTAGTTTAGGTTCCACAGTCATTTGCTAAAACAAACATATTACCTAAATGGTATTGAGTTTAATGCTATTATTTTATTTTATACAACTGTGCTTGTCATGGCAGAAGAGCTCTTGATCAAGATCTAGACAATTGTTCCACCTACTACTAACAATAGTGCTAAACCCACATGGCAGGGCAGATTCTGTCATGTTCCCTGTATTTTGGGGATAATTGTATTATCCCAGGATAGCAGAGGAATACTGTGTTCAATTTTGCTTCAGAAACTATTCTTCAAAATGACAGCTGTAAAGAAAGTAAAATAAATAGAAAAGCACATGTTATAATTTTAAATAAAAAAAGACAAAGACTAGCGTCCACATTGAGTAAATTACATGCACATGTAAGGTCTGGAGAAAACCATGACCAGATTCGCTCAGAGTAGAGATTAGAGTAGAGATGTTTTTAAATTCCTGCCAGTATATTACTTATTCAAATAAAAATTAAAATTTAACATCATTAAGTACACCTTCTAAAACAGCAAATGAAGGTGGATCATTTCTTCTGGATGAAGATTCCAAATATTTCAGTGAAGTGAAAGTGAAGTCACTCAGTCATGTCCGACTCTTTGTGACCCCATGGACTGTAGCCTACCACGCTCCTCCATCCATGGGATTTTCCAGGCAAGAGTACTGGAGTGGGTTGCCATTGCCTTCTCCAGAGGATCTTCCCACCCCAGGGATCAAATCTGGGTCTCCTGCATTGTAGGCAGACGCTTTACCATCTGAACCACCAGGGAAGTCAGTGGCATCTAAAAATACAGTCCTTCCTAGGACAGAATTGTGTGGCATTTTATCAAAGATGTGGTAGTTATTTGATTTGATGCTCCTTTATAGTTTCTGTTGGCAACATTAACATTTTGGACCTTAATTAGTTCATCCACAATCCCTCATGACAATTTCAAGGTCCAAAAATTCCTGGAAACTGAAATTTTGTGCTAACTCATTTGGGGCAAAACTTGTCCTTAAGTGATGGGTCTCTACATATAGTCCTTCTCCCATTGATGAGAATATGAGTATATTTGATTAAAGACATATTATTAACAGTTTCTGCTGCTAAGTCGCTTCAGTTGTGTCCAACTCTGTGCAACCCCACAGAAGGCAGCCCACCAGGCTCCCCCGTCCCTGGGATTCTCCAGGCAAGAACACTCGAGTGGGTTGCTATTTCCTTCTCCAATGCATGAAAGTGAAAAGTGAAAGTGAAGTCGCTCAGTCGTGTCCAACTCTTAGCAACCCCATGGACTGCAGCCCACCAGGCTCCTCTGTCGATGGGATTTTCCAGGTCAAGAGTACTGAAGTGGGGTGCCATTGCCTTCTCCATTAACAGTTTAGATTATGGAATTATGCTACAAACCTTGCTAGGGCTCTCATATGTTGTGTGACATGCCTGTTATATTATGATTCAAATTCTGAAACTTTCCAAGTTTCAAGACTCTCTTGATTCAAGGGCTCAAGAGATTGATAGTGAACCTGTGTTCTGCCTTATTTTACTATCTAATGTAAAGATACTCTAATGACAAACTCAAAACCTCTTCCCAGTCCCACACTGCATGATTACAAACCACACACTGCCCAAATCTGACCAGCTCTCAGAGTTAATCAGTTGACAACTTATTAGCAAAACCAGTGAAGGAAAATCATCCTTTGTGGTTGTTGATGGTTTATCAGAAATCCACAGAGGAACTCCCAACCTTAATCAATGTAAGTGATGACAAGAAAAATGTCATTTATACCACTTTAAATACTCATCTGCCTAATATATTCTGGGATCTCCCAACAGTACATGACACTAATAACTCATAAATGTTTCCTATTTTTAAATAAAAAGGTTTCTTTGATTCTGGTTGGAAATAAAAGTATTTCCCAACAGCTTGAGCACCAAAAATGTCAAACAGCCTAATTTTTTAGGCTAAAGCTTAGGTGCTCTAGAAGTGGGGAGAGGAAAAACAATTAAGCTTGTCATATTTTTAACTGTTAACAATTTTTTTATAACACACAACATCAGCACAAAGATGTAATTAAATTTTCCAACCCACATGTATCCACATGTGCCTCTTATGCACAGGCAACTTAGGATTCAAGTTGACTTTGAGCTGAAGTCAGGCGTATTTTTGAATATTTTATCACCAAATCTTATTCCACTTCTTTGGTTGCGAACTCATCAAATTTACAAAATGAATAGGCTTTGCAGAGACATTGAATTCTCAGTGAATAAAAAGTGAGGTGCTCCCTGGATAAGTCATGTATTTTGGGTAACATGTTAACTCTTTGGAAGCTTCTCAGGGGCCATTTAGCATATTTAAATAATAAGCAAGGAAATCAACATCAATTAATATTTTCTCTGTGCCCACAGGGTTCTTGGCACCGGTCTGTTGGACTCAGTGGGAAACAGTCATTAACTGTCCCTGTTCTCAAAGGGCATTTTCCAAACAGACCATAATGCCAACCTCATTCTTCCACAAACCGCAGGGAACAAACAGAAGAATGTAATTTTAGCCAATTAAGAGACTTTGTTTTTAATGGATGCTTTGCTTCAGCTAGCTTACATCTTTGAGGTGATGGAGGAAGGATTGGGAAAATAGAGGGATAAGACCGAGAAGTGATGATAAGAAGGAAGAAAGTAGAACATGCTGAGTAGACGTGATGTATTTCTTCGCTCTAAACTGCCAGTAAACCCAGCTCCCTCCTTCATCCACTCAATCTCTCAACTCAGCCTCCTGAGGGCCTCTCTATGCAACCTTGTCCAGGACAAGAAAGACAAAAGAGGGAATCATGGAGCCCTTGCCTCCAGCTATTTAATGGGGACTACAGTGATCCCTCGGAGAAGGCAATGGCACCCCACTCCAGTACTCTTGCCTGGAAAATCCCATGGAAGGAGGAGCCTCGTAGGCTGCAGTCCGTGGGGTCGCTAAGAGTCGGACACGACTGAGCCACTTCACTTTCACTTTTCACTTTCATGCATTGGAGAAGGAAATAGCAACCCACTCCAGTGTTCTTGCCTGGAGAATCCCAGGGACAGAGAAGCCTAGTGGGCTGCCGTCTATGGGGTCGCACAGAGTCGGACACGACTGAAGCGACTTAGCAGCAGCACAGTCATCCCTATCTCATGGGGTTATCTACCGTGAAGACTGTTGTTTGCTGTTGCTATTTAGTCCCTTAGTCGGGTCCAGCTCTGCGAGCCCATGGACTGCAGCCTGCCGGGCTCCTCTGTCCATGGGATTTCCCAGGCAAGAATACTAGAGCGCTTTGCCATTACCTTCTCCAGGGGATCTTCTCGACCCAGAGATCATCCTGCATCTCCTGCTTGGCAGGTGGATTTTTTACCACTGAGCCACAGGGAAGCCAATTATGAGGATTAAGTGAGCTAATAGGTGTGACCCAGCTCAAATAATGTCTGACACAGCTGATCTATGGCCCAAATGCTCTAACATTTTGGGAAACAGGTGCACAGACAGACATTTTCAGTAGCAGCATGGTCAGGGAGAGTAGAGGATCCTGTGGAAGGCTCCAAGGGTCGGGGGTGGGAGTCAGGGAGATTAGATGAGGGCTCCGGAGTCCTGTCCATGTAGCAATGCGTTATCCAGAGGCTGCACCCATGCGGCAGGGTAGGCAGAAACCCTGCCTGAGCATCCTCCCTACACCAGCTTCCCTGGCCTGAGGTTGTCCACACCAGAATTAAAGGGCATCCTCTCTCTCAACAAGCACTGTGTCCTCCAGGAGGGAAACTTCTCAGTCTTTAAGTAACGGGTGGAACTCATCAGGTCTGAATTTCCAAACAGTCACTCAGGATGGCTCATCTCTGTTGATTTGGAGGATCAGGTGCTCTCTTGGGTGTAGGTACTGTGTCAGGGCTCTGCCCGTGGATGTTCTTGTCCCTTTTCAGCACTCCTCATGGACTAAGAGACAGCCCCAACCTGTGGTAAACCCTGACTCTGCCTAGAAAGCCCCCTGGACGGGGCTCTCCAGGGGGAATCTGTGACTGCCTGATTCCCAGGTATCTAGGTGTGAGCCACCTGGTGGCCAGGTGTCTTCAAAAAAGAGGGAGAACCTGGACTGGCGATTCGTTTCATATACGATAAAACCAATACAATATTGTAAAGTAATTAACCTCCAATTAAAGTAAATAAATTTATATTTAAAAAGGGGGGGAAACAAGAGTCTAGACTCTTATTGGGCTTCCCTGGTGGCTCAGACGGTACAGAATCTGCCTGCAATGCAGGAGACCCAAGGGTCAAGAAGGGTCAGTCCCTGGTTCAGGAAGATCCTCTGGAGAAGGGCATGGCAAGCCACTCCAGTATTCTTGCCTGGAGAATTCCCTGGACAGAGGAACCTGGCCATCTATAGCCTATGGGGTTGCAAAGATTCAGACACAACCAAGCGACTAACACTCAGACTCTTACTAGAGTGCTGAATTTTTTCAAATTCTATTCACTCAAGTCTGGAGAGGAGAAGGGGAGAAGGGCAATCCAAAATGACTCACCTGGGGTCTGCCTGTTGGACCCTCACTCCACAGCGGCTTCTGCATCTGTTCGGTGAGTGTTGAGAGCCTGCGGGGTGTCAAACCTGAGCCAGGGCACTGAGAATCCACAGTGAACAGAACACACATCCAGCCCTCCAGGGTGCATATTCAGCTGTGCCGGACAGCTGCTCAAGGACTCACAGCAAACAGTTGTAGGGACAGTGCCATCAGCATGCGAGAGCCCATGTAGGCCACAAAGAAGCGACCACAGTTGGCCTTAGCTCAGATGTTGCAGGTCTAGGAGGCTGGAGGCAGATGGCTAAGAGGGATGCTGGATGAGGACCCAGGATCTGAGCAGGATGGGGAAGGAGGCTGTCATAGGAGCATGACTCTAGGGCAGGCCACTTCTTGGTAGAGTAGGACCCTCTAAACCATTTGGGAGGGCAGTGGGCATTGCATGCCATCTACCAACACCACTTAAAAAGATTGACTGAGATGGACTTCCCTGGTGGGCCAGTGGCTAAGAATCCATCTGCTGACACAGGTTTGATCCAGTCCAGGAACATTCCGCATGCCTTGGGGCTACTAAGCCTCTGTGCCACAGCTACTGAGCCTGTACTCTAGAGCTGGTTCTCAGCAACGAGCACACCCACTGCAATGAGAAACCTGCACACAGCAACTGAAGAGTAGCCCCCACTCCCAGCAACCAAAGAAAGCTGGTACACAGCCACAAAGACCCAGTGCAGCCAATAAATAAATAAATTTTTTTAGAAAAACAGTGATCTCAATACTTCCCTGGTTGTCCAGTGGTTAAGACTCTGCGCTTCCACTGCAGGGAGGGTTGGTTCGATCCCTGGTCAGGGAACTAAGATCTAGCATGCCAATTAAAAAAAACAAAAAAAAAAAACAGTGATCATATTCGTAGAGGACAGGCCTTGGATGATGGAGGAAGTGTGTTTAGACCTGAGTCTCAGAGCCTTCTCTAATTGGACTCTTGAGAAGCAGGAGGTGTGTGTTTCCCCAGGTTCCCAAGAGCCTGCCCTAAAATTATACTTAGAAGATTTTAGAGGAAGGCAACGCAAAACAAAAACCAGGGCTTAGTTCCTCTTCCATTTATTAATTGTAAAAATAAACATTCACTTGATTCACAAAGATGGTGTAAATTAACCTTTGGTTTTTAACTTTCAGGCTGCAGAAGTCTCCTACATTGGGGAGATCATCCCAACGGTGGTTATCCTCAAGTTGAAAGTCTTGGGAGTAATCTTTTGCCCTATAAATTGAGAGTCCATACAAGAAGAATGTGTCTTGTTTCTCCCTTTCTGTAAATAAGCAAAATGCAGCCTCACAGAGATTAAGCGATTTAGCCAAATTTAACTATTTAGTGGGCTTCCCAGATAGCTCAGCTAGTAAAGAATCCACCTGCAATGCAGGAGACCCTGGTTGGATTCCTGGGTCAGGAAGTTCTGCTGCAGAAGGGATAGGCTACCCACTCCAGTAATCTTGGGCTTCCCTGGTAGCTCAGATAGTAAAGAAGTCTCCTACAATGTGGGAGATCTGGGTTTGATCCTTGGGTTGGGAAGATCCCCGGGAGGAGGGCATGGCAATCCACTCCAGTATTCTTGCCTGGAGAATCCCCATGGACAGAGGAGCCTGGTGGGCTACAATCCATGGGGTCACAAAGAGTCAGACACAACTGAGGGACTCAGGACAGCACAGCACCTGTTTAGTGGGCTTCCCTGGTGGCTCAGTGGTAAAGAATCCGCTTGGCAATGCAGGAGACCCTGGATCAGGAAAATTCCCTGGAGAAGGAAACGGCAACCTACTCCAGTGTTCTTGCCTGGGAAATCCTATGGACAGAGAAGCCTGGCAGGCTACAGTCCATGAAGTTGCTAAAGAGTGGGGCACAACTCAGCAACTAAAACAGCAAAACAATGTCCATTTAGTACTTTGAGTTTGAATTAGAAATCTGACCTGTGGACCCCTAATATCCTCAGGAGACAGTGGCTTAATTATTATGAACCAGGGATGTCTTTATTTTTCTTTCATGTTTCTATAAACTCATAATTTTTCTCTACTTTATTATGTAGAACCAGAGAATGAAAACGAACTCCACCTCCATTACAGCACTACCCAGGCTCCCAATTTATAAGGCACAAGATTGTCCAGAATTAAGGCTCAAAAAAAAAAAAATTAAGGCTCAAAAGCTTGTGAAGACAGCATCCTAGGGCTTTGGAAGATTCCAGCATTAATCCCTTGCCTGCAGTTTACTCCTGTGGTTTACTCTTCCCTTCAGAGATCCCAGCTTTCAAGGCCAGATCATCACCACTTTTCTGGAAACATTCACAGAGCAGCACAGAGCCAGCAGATAAGGGTGGACTCACCCGGGTTCATCAGGGAGGGAAGGGGAGGAGTGCCCCTTCCCCACATGACCTCCACCAGCTTCACATAACTGTCAGGAAAAAAACCTGATGCCCAACAGGGCTCCACGTAGAATTCATCAAATAATATGGACTTGCCTGAACGCCATTTATGGCTCACAGCAACCCTGTGAGGGCTTCAAATGCATATTCTCTAGCTCTTTAAAGGGAATGACTACAGAAATGTGCAAACTGACTTACTGATATGAGCCATGGCTTCAGTCCAATCTTCTCTTTCTGAGGGTCATGATACCTGTTATTTATTAAGCAAAGATCACGGGTGCCAGATACCCTGCCAAGTGCTTTCCACATATAATTTTCTGGCATTCTTCACCAACTCCTATATGTCAGGGATCATTATTATCCCCATTTTACAGGTAGGAAAACTGACTCTCAGGAAAGTAGGCCTTTGCTCAAAGACACAGAGTTTGAGTGATTTAAGCCAGAACTCACCTTTTTCTCTGATCTACCATTTCTCAGAATAAAAGGTCTGCACTCTAAGCATTGATGGGGCAGGGTTTTATTGAAAGAACCTATAATTGATCTACCCAGACACTGGAACTTCCCCAGGGAGCCACATCCTAGCCTACAGACCCTGATTTTGTTCAGACAGCAATATGTCACTCTGGTTGATTTAGTTGGTATAACTGAATGGTACAACTCCAATCAATATAACTGGTGATTGGTGGTTGCCACTTGACTTTGTTTTAACCAAAGAGATATCAGAAATCTCTTCTGGATTTCCAGAAAAGATTTTTCTTTCCTCCCTGACAAATAAGACATGCAAAGGAGAAAGCCCTTTTGCACCAGCTCCTCCTGCTGGCTGAACACTGTTGATGTGTGAGGACCCAGTGGTTGGAGCAGGGGCAGCCGTCTTGTGAGCAAGAGTGAAAGGTGGGGGCATTGCTCACACTGTAATGGTGTCAGAATGAAAAAGAAAAAAGTTTAGAATTTGGAGTCATCGTTTTGCCAGCAAACCTACCCTGCGACCTCCTACTCTTGGAGTTTTTGTAATGTGTTCTTATGAGAAATTCTGTTAGTAAATTTCCTATTGCTTCAAATGCATCCCAACTAATACTGTTATGAAGTCAAATCAAGATGTAATTTGTATTTATTCTGAAAATAAAATGTGAACATGTTCAGGGACCAAATGAGTGGCCTATTCTATATATGGCCCCAGTTCTCAAAGTACCTAGAAGAGCAATTAGTAACTTGAAATTCTTTCTTTGCTTCTGTAGGGGAGGAAAAACTTCCTCTACCCACTTATGTTTTCTGACTGGACATGCACATTAAACTAACAGCAGACAGATTCACAAAAGAAAAGCATACAAACTGTGTATGATATTAACATCTTTCTATGTGACACAGGGTCATCATAGACAAGAAGAAAAAACTCCAAAGAACCAATTGGACTCAGGAGCTTATGAACAACCTAACCAAAGATGATAAATTTGGGAGGTGACAAGGCAGAGGAAAGGGAGTGGGTTTTTATGAGTGATACATCATGGGAACGCGATCAGGAAATACATGAGGGAAACTACTGGAAGATGAGGGTTGAGTACAGTCTGTACTTATGATGAGCCAACTCATCTTGGCCTCAATGTCCTATCTCCCATGATAAGAACATTCTCTTCTTCCTGGTACCAGGAGGGTACCTTTCTCGTGGGAAATTTCTGTCCTGCTTTTAGGCAGAAAAGGTGAGGGTAGAGAGCAGTTTCTCAGGTGCTTACAGCTCAAAAAAATCAATATGCCAAAGCAACATATTTTGCGGTGCCAAGTTTTGATCCCCTCTACTTCCAAATAAATAATATGTCTATTATTTTACTTTCATATTTAAAAGATAAGTAACTTATATCTTATATATAAATTTATAAATATAAAATAATTAAAATGTTTAATTTTATAATATAACATTACAACAAAGCTACTAGCTTCAATCCCAAGGCTTGCTGCATTTTATATTTAAATTTCTAACATTAATCTGGAACTATAAAATTCACTACAGAAATGCAGAAAGCAAAAGTGAAACTTATCCTAGCCTTAAAATGTACTGAAACTTCTTTCAATAATTAGAAAATTCACTGATGTTTGAGCTTCATCCATGTTATATGCAGCAATGGTTCTTTCATTTTATTAATGAATGGTATTGCATTGTACAAATATACCATAGTTTGATTATTTATTTTCCTGTTGATGGACATTTAGAATGTTTCCAGTTTGGGTTGTTACGAATAATATTGCTAACAGCATTCTTGGACAGCTTATTTTAGAGAACAAGCAAGATTAATTTACTGGTGTGGAAATCAGAGCAGTACTCCTAGGGGTGGCACAAAGAAACTTTCTGAAGTCATGGATACCTTCTGTATTATGACTGGTATGATAACTCTGCAACTATGTATATTTACTTTAATATATATAAATTATACATCATTTATAATAGCCATAAAAAAGAGAAAACAATCCAATATAGTATGAAATTGCAATGAATAAAGAGCATACATTACCTCACATTCTTTACAGCCACTTTCTTTTTTATGCTTTGTAATATCTTTATTTCATGAGCAAGTACTTAACATGCACATATAGATACATATCTTCTAAAGTATATATTTTATTTTATCTTTTTAAATTTTTATTGAAGCATAGCTGGATTCTTTTCCCATATAGGTCATTAGAAAGTGAAAGTGAAAAGCACAGTCACTAAGTTGTGCCCAACTCTTTGCAACCACATGGACTGTAACCTACCAGGCTCCTCTGTCCGTGGGATTTTCAAGGCAAGAGTACTGGAGTGGGTTGCCATTTCTTTCTCCAGGGGATCTTTCCAACCAGGGATTGAACCCAGGTCTCCCACACTGCAGGCAGACACTTTTCTGACTGAGCTACCTGGGAAGCCTCATATAGGCCATTACAAAGTATCAAGCAGAGTTCCCTGTGCTATACGGCAGGTCCTTATCAGTTATCTATGTTATGTATAGTAGTGGGTGCGTGTCTGGGCCAATCTCCCAATGTATCCCTGCTCCCCCTTTCCCCTCAGGTAATCATAAGTTTGTTTTCTACATCTGTGACTCTATTTCCATTTTGTAGATAAGTTCATTTGTGCCACTTTTTTTCACATTCCACATATAAGCGATGTCATATAATTGTCTTTCTCTGTCCCACTTAACTTCACTCAGTATGATTTCCTTCTGTGTATCCCTAAACTGCAAACACGAAGGAAGCTAATAACCATGATTCTCAGATTTCCTTGAATTAAGGACTCAAACTAATCTTCAAATTAAACGCACACTTGCAAGATTTGCAGAAAAGAAGGCAAGCAAGGGTGAGACGGGGGCCATCTTCCTGTTCCTTGGGATGTTGCTGATGGCAGATGCGGTGATGACAGGTAAGAAGGGCGATCTCCCACGGCTCCAGCTCCAGCTCCACGGCCGGGGCAGGTGTGTCCGTGCGGGTACCAGACTTACCCTTCCAGTGTCTAGTCACCAGCCTTAGCCATCTAAAGGGCCAGTTAGAGTCATAGCAACTATAGACAGATGCTAGAAGTCTGAGGTTTTTTTTGTTCATTTGTTTCATTTTGTTTAATTTGAATTAAATCAAATTATAAATTTAATGTATATTTTATAAATTTTAAATTTATAAATTATCTATATTTTATTTTGTTTAATTTATTTGTTAATTATTTATTTTTTAATTAATTTGATCCTTTTCAAGGATACATAAGAGTTGAAGTAATGTAGAGTGAATATCCATATAGACACCACCCAGATCTTCTCACTGCTAACATGTTACTTTTGGTTTATCACATGTCCACCATACACACAGGCATTACTCCTTATTTCTCTGATGCCCTGACAGTGCATATTTTAACTCAGCAGTTCCTCTGGTAGCCTCCTAGTCCCCTCCAGTCCCAGGTAGCGGCTCCCCCGAGGGCCAGTGCCCCAATTTGCCCTTAGAGTCCTCCAGATGACCCCTCCTAGAGTGCCCTCCTCCAGCTCTCCAGCAATTCTATAGTCCCTTCACTCCAGGTACAGTCTGTTCTGCCGGGAGGCATCTTTTTAAGGCTTCAAAACAGCTCACATAGGATCGAGAGTCAGGGGATGACGTCACTGTAACACAATTGTCTTGAGTCTTATAGTCTTTTCTTAGCAAAAGGAGCAGGAAAAGAAAAATCTTGACTCCATAATACAATGCTTCTCAGCTCTCCCTTAAGAAAATTAAAGGATTGCCTACCCTGCGCTCCCTCCTCAAGAAGAGCTGCGCCCCACCCTTGCAATGTTTTGCACAGAATAGTTTGCTCCTCCTTCCAGGTTTGGCAATTCCATTTGCATTTTCTCAGCCCAGAGCCAGGACTTCCCTGGTTGCTCAGCTGGTAAGGAATCCACCTGCAATGAGGGAGACCTGGGTTCAGTCCCTGGGTTGGGAAGATCCCCCGGAGAAGGGAAAGGCTACCCACTCCAGTATTCTGACCTGGAGAATTCTATGGATTGGATAGTTCATGAGGTCGCAAAGAGTCGGACACGACTGGGTGACTTTCACTTTCAGCCTAAAGCCAGCATTTTCATTCATTTGTCTTTACTCATTTCAAACATCCCCAAGGCTAATTCCTGCCATGTTCAGTCATCTGTTCAAGTGACCCCTGAAGTTCTAATCATCGTATTTGCTGGACGCAAAATTATTTAAGTATAGAGAGATCTGCTCTGAACCTATATACTCTGTATTTACTAACTTTGAAGAATATAAAGTTGTTGTTTTTTTCCTAACATGAAGTTTTTTAAGGAGCACACGTACTGGGTTATAGAAGAAATAACTATTTTTTTTAACTTTCTATTTTTTAATTGGAATACAGTTGATTTACAATGTTGTGTTAGTTTCTGGTGTGTAGCAAAGAGATTTATTCTTTTTTATATTCTTTTCCATTATATTTGTCACAAGATACTGAATATAGTTCCCTGTGCTATACAGAGAACCTTGTATATCTGTTTTATATATACTAGTATATATCTGCTAATCCCAAACTCTTAATTTATTCCTCCCCTTCCCTCTTTCCCCTTTGGTAACCATAACTTTGTTCCCTATGTCTTTGTGTTTCTATTTTGTAAAGAGGTTCATTTGTATCATATTTTAGATTTCACATGTAAGTGATAACATATGGCTTTTGTCTTTCTCTGTTTGGCTTATTTCACTTAGGAAAACAGTCTCTAGGTCCATCCATGTTACTGCAGATAGCATTATTTCATTCTTTCTAATGACCGAGTAATATTTCATTATATATAAGCACCATACCTTCCTTATCTAGTCCTCTGTTGATGGATATTTAGGTTGCTTCCATATCTTGGCTATTGTAAACAGTGCTGCAATGAACTCTGGAGTGCGTGTATTTTTTCAGATCATGTTTTTCTCTGGATATATGCCCAGGAGTGGGATGGCAGAGTCATATGGTAATTCTGTTTTTTATTTTATGAGGAACCTCTATACTGTTCTCCGTAGTGGTTGTATCAATTTACATTCCCACCAACAGTATAGAAAGGTTCCCTTCTGTCTTAATTTTATGTGTCAACTTGACTGGGCTAAAGGATGCCCACATAGTTGACAAAACATTATTTCCGGGTGTATCTGTAAGGGCGTTTCTGGAAGACTTTAGCACTTGAACCAGTAGCCTAGGTAAAGATCACTCTGGTTGTCTTCTGATGGACATCATACAATCCGCTAAGGGCTTGAACAGAACGAGAAGCAGAAAAGGGTAAATGTTTTCTCTGCTTGAACTGAGACATATATCTTCTTTTTCCCTGGGCAGAATTTCTTGTTCTCAGGCCTCCAGTCCCCGAGACTTGTACCATTGAATTTCCTGGTTCTCAGGAAAGAGAACGGCTTTAAGTTTGGAACCACACGACCAGCGTTCCTGGGCCTCCAGCTTACAGACAGCAGACAGCGGGACTTCCCAGCCTCTATAACCATTTGACGGAATCTTTCACAATAAAAGTCTTTGTATATATCTACATATGTATGTGGGCTTCCCTGGTGGCTCAGACGGTAAAGAGTCTGCCTGCAATGCAGGAGACCCGGGTTCAATTCCTGGGTCGGGAAGATCCCCTGGAGAAGGAAATGGCATTCCACTCCAGCACTCTTGCCTGGAAAATCCCATGGACAGAGGAGCCTGATAGGCTACAGTCCATGGGATCGCAAACAGTCGGACATGACTGTATATGTGTGTGTGTGTGTTCAGTTCAGTTCAGTTCAGTTCAGTCACTCAGTCGTGTCCGACTCTTTCTGACCCCATAAATCACCATGGGGTCATCCCTGTCCATCACCAACTCCCAGAGTTCACTCAGACTCACGTCCATCCAGTCAGTGATGCCATACAGCCATCTCATCCTCGGTCGTCCCCTTCTCCTCCTGCCCCCAATACCCCCCAGCATCAGAGTCTTTTCCAATGAGACAACTCATCGCATGAGGTGGCCAAAGTACTGGAGTTTCAGCTTTAGCATCATTCCTTCCAAGGAATACCCAGGGCTGATCTCCTTTAGAATGGACTGGTTGGCTCTCCTTGCAGTCCAAGGGACTCTCAGGAGTTTTCTCCAACACCACAGTTCAAAAGCATCAATTCTTTGGCGCTCAGCTTTCTTCACAGTCCAACTCTCACATCCATACATGACTACTGGAAAAACCATAGCCTTGACTAGACAGACCTTTGTTGATGAAGTAATGTCTCTGCTTTTCAATATGTTATCTAGGTTGGTCATAACTTTCCTTCCAAGGAGTAAGCGTCTTTTAATTTCATGGCTGCAGTCACCATCTGCAGTGATTTTGGAGCCCCAAAAAATAAAGTCTGACACTGTTTCCACTGTTTCTCCATCTGTTTCCCATGGAGTGATGAGACCAGATGCCACAATCTTTGTTTTCTGAATGTTGAGCTTTAAGCCAACTTTTTCACTCTCCACTTTCATCAAGAGGCTTTTTAGTTCCTCTTCACTTTCTGCCATAAGGGTGGTGTCATCTGCATATCTGAGGTGTTTGATATTTCTCCCGGCAAGCTTGATTCCAGCTTGTGCTTCTTCCAGCCCAGCATTTCTCATGATGTACTCTGCATAGAAGTTAAATAAGCAGGGTGACAATATACAGCCTTGACGTACTCCTTTTCCTATCTGGAACCAGTCTGTTGTTCCATGTCCAGTTCTAACTATTGCTTCCTGACCTGCACACAGGTTTCTCAAGAGGCAGGTCAGGTGGTCTGGTATTCCCATCTCTTTCTGAATTTTCCAGTTTATTGTGATCCCCACAGTCAAAGGCTTTGGCATAGTCAATAAAACAGAAATAGATGTTTTTCTGGAAATCGCTTGCTGTTTCGATGATCCAGTGAATGTTGGCAATTTGATCTCTGGTTCCTCTGCCTTTTCTAAAACCAGCTTGAACATCTGGAAGTTCACGGTTCAGGTATTGCTGAAGCCTGGCTTGGAGAATTTTGAGCATGACTTTACTAGCGTGTGAGATGAGTGCAATTGTGTGGTAGTCTGAGCATTCTTTGACATTGCCTTTCTTTGGGATTGGAATGAAAACTGACCTTTTCCAGTCCTGTGGCCACTGCTGAGCTTTCCAAATGTGCTGGCATATTGAGTGCAGCACTTTCACAGCATCATCTTTCAGGATTTGAAACAGGTCAACTGGAATTCCATCACCTCCACTAGCTTTGTTCATAGTGATGCTTTCTAAGGCCCACTTGACTTCACACTCCAAGATGTCTGGCTCTAGGTGAGTGATCACACCATCATGATTATCTTGGTCATGAAGATCTTTTTTGTACAGTTCTTCCATGTATTCTTGCCACCTCTTCTTAATATCTTCTGCTTCTGTTAGGTCCAGACCATTTCTGTCCTTTATCGAGCCCATCTTTGCATGATCTGTTCCCTTGGTATCTCTAATTTTCTTAAAGAGATCTCTAGTCTTCCCCATTCTGTTCTTTTCCTCTATTTCTTTGCATTGATTGCTGAGGAAGGCTTTCTTATCTCTTCTTGCTATTCTCTGGAACTCTGCATTCAGATGCTTATATCTTTCCTTTTCTCCTTTGCTTTTTGCCTCTCTTCTTTTCACAGCTATTTGTAAGGCCTCCCCAGACAGCCATTTTGCTTTTTTGCATTTCTTTTCCATGGGGATGGTCTTGATCCTTGTCTCCTATACAGTGTCACGAACCTCATTCCATAGATCATCAGGCACTCTATCTTTCAGATCTAGTCCCTTAAATCCCTATATCTATATATGTGTATATGTGTGTATATATAAATATATACATACACACATATATAAATGAAAGTGAAGGTGATAATTGTTCAATTGTGTCCAACTCTTTGAGACCCCATGGAGGGCTCCTCTGTCAGTGGAATTTTCCAGATAAGAATACTGGAGTGGGTAGCCATTCCCTTCTCTAGGAGATCTTCCTGATCTAGGGATCAAACCTGGGTCTCCTGCATTGCAGGCAGATTCTCTAGAATATGTATAGACTATGTATATATATATATACAATTTGTTCTGTTTCTCAGAACCCTGACTCATACAACATGCCATTTGGTTTTGGAATCAGTATCTGGCTATTAACTTAAAACATAGATAAGAGAGAAAAAAATTTGTCTAATAGCTTCATATGTTAGAAAAATTGCATCAACCAGTTTCAGGGTAAATTAATATTTATTTTTGCAAGAGTATCTACTATAGAGATTAGTTATGATATTAAAAATGCATATTCTATGTTAAAATAATTATTAACAATATATTAATAGTTAATTGGGTTTCCCTCTGGTTCAGATAGTAAAGAATCCACCTGCAATGTGGGGGACATGGGTTCAATCCCTGGGTTGAGAAGATCCCCTGGAGGAGGACATGGCAACCCACTCCAGTATTCTTGCCTAAAGAATCCCCATGGACAGAGGAGCCTGACAGGCTACAGTCCATGGGGTCACAAAGAGTCAGACATAACTGAGCACAGCAAAACAATAGTTAATTAATGTGAAGAAGGCAAGATTCCATACTACAATTCATAAGAGAATATCTTAGATAACACTTAAAACCCAAGAAACATTTATAGAAATTCAATTCATAATATGAATTCAATTATAAAAATTAGATTTATTGCAATTATAAACTGGGTACAATTGTTTGGTGTGCTAGTCTTCATAGCATTAGGTAAAATATCTATTAATGACTGTATTGAATTCTTTATTATTTAACTCTATTTAGGCCATGAATCTTTCACTGTCAATTTAGAAATTTTTTGTATCTAGTCAGAATGAAATGTATAATGTCAGTGTTGCTGCCTCAGAATTCCATGATTAGAGAAAAGAAGCATGCACAGAATATTCATGAATAATTATCTGTGACTTAAAAAATGTTTTAAGAATATCTTTTAGAAAGAAAAAATATCACAAGAGAAAAATCTTGCTCCTCTCTGAATCTTAATTAAAAGTTAACATCTGCTTCATTTGACAAATATGCCTTCTATGACAACAGGAACACCCATCAGCTGACAGGGCCATGGACTTACTGTTTCTGCACTATGTCAGACTTTTAAAATATGACTAAGACTTTTACATTTTTAAACTTCTTCATTTTGAAGAAATTTTCAGACCTAGATAAAAGTTTCAAGAATAGTACAGTAAATACTGGTATGACCTTCACCCAGCCCCTCATTCTCTCTCTCTCTCTCTCTCTCTCTCTCTCTCTCTCTCTCTCTCTCTCTCTCTCTCTCTCTCGGCCTCTCCTTCTGTCCCCCCATCTCATCCTCGTTTTTGCAGGGAATGGACCAAGCAGGGGAAAAGCACTAGACAAGGGGTAAGGAATTTAAGGATTCTTGTTCTGGATCTGCCTGAAAAAAGTAGAAAACCTTGGATGACTCTCTTTACCACTATAGACCTCTATTTCTTCATCTTGACCATCAAGAGTTTGTACTGAAATGTCAAGTGCCACTTATCAACATTTGCTATGACCTGTAATGATCGTATGAATACAGTCATCCCTCAGTATTCACAGGGAATTGGTTCCAGGACCCCCAAGGATACCAAAATCCACAAATGTTTAATCCCTTTATATGAACTGGTGTAGTGCTTGCATATAACCTATGCATCCCCTACCCATACTCTTTAATTCACTTTTGCTGCTGCCTAATACAAGGTAAATGCTATGTCAATGTAAAGAAAGTGAAAGTGAAGTCGCTCAGTCGTGTCCGACTCTTTGCGACCCCATGGACTGTAGCCTACCAGGCTCCTCCCTCCATAGGATTCTCTAGGCAAGAGTACTGGAGTGGGTTGCCATTTCCTTCTCCAGGGGATCTTCCCGACCCAGGAATAGAACCCGGGTCTCCAGCATTCCAGGCAGACGCTTTAACCTCTGAGCCACCGTATAATTGCTAATTATAATAATAATTAAATAGTTGCCAACAGGCAGAAAATTCAGATTTTGCTTTTGGGAATTTCCTGCAATTTTTTGGTAATATTTTTGATCTGTGGTTGATAAATCCATGGGTGTGGAATCCATGGGTATGGAGGGAAAGTCAGTTGTACTGGGAGAGAATTGATAGAGCGGAAGACTTGGAACCCATCAGGAAAGTATGAAAAAAGGAGGCTGAAATGTGGAAGGTGGTGGATGCTTAGACTAATAAGAAGCAATCTTTCTAGAATAGTGTTTTCTTAATCTTTGTGAAAGTTTAGAAAATAACTCTCTGCTTTCAAACACTTGCTTGGGAGGAACAAAGCCCTGACTGTCTGCTGGTGACTAAATATCAACACAAAGCGCAATAAACCTCATTAATTTTCCCTAATTGGATGGAAAGTTTTGAAAAAGTCTGAAGTAGAGAAACATTTTCACACAACTCAGCTTAATTTCACATTCATATGGCAACAAGGATGACAAGACCCCGAGGAAAGACAAGAGCAGAATATTTTAGAGAATGTTTAAGTCTTAATAATAGATTTTTCAAAAGAAGTATCAGGGATTAGAACATTCATTGATTCACAGAAGCATTTAAATACAAAGAAGGTTTACAAGTGTTTAGAAACATTTGTTGGCCCTCAACCTTATGAAGACTATACATTTCCCTTGTTTATACTTCTAATTTACTTGGCAAACTTCCTCCACTTCCAGCCCTAATATATCAATGCTTTTCACCAGCATTTTAAATTTACCCCAGAGTCTGAGTTAGTATATTTCTCATTGGCCCAGGTCATCCAGTTCTTTCTTAAAAATCCTCAATACTTTTAAGCTCCCAGGAAACGCACCTGTCATCGTGGCATGGGCATTCTCTCATTTTCTTAAAAGCAGGAAGTAGGTTTCATTTTTCACCCTTGATTCTAAAGCGGTTGGAGAGCTTGAAAGAGAAGGGGGCCGTCAACAGGGGAGCAAATAAATCTAATCGTGGTGAAAAGGTGATGAAAGACTTGTGCTTACATTTCCTCAATTTGTTCTTAAAATAATCCTTGACACACTCTTTGATTGAGGACCAACTCTTGCTTTTCCAAGGCTGGGGTCACAGAGATCAGAAACAAAAGACGTAGTTATTTTAAAACACAAATTTGAGCAATTAGTTCCCACCTTTCCTCTCAATATTTCCAAAGACGTTAATAAGTAGCTAAATTGACCTCTTTGAATTCAGCCTCTGTCCCTTTCCCCAGCCTACTATTTAACAGGTATGCTGTTGAGTAGGAAGCTGGTTAAGAGGAGTGGCTTGGGAAAAGTCTACCTTAAAATATCACCATCAGTCACTTAAGCCCAATGAGTGTTTCTGGGAGACCAAGATACTGAGACCCAAGCTCAGCCATGGTTTGAAAGAGAAAATATATAGATGAGTAATATTTAGAGGAGGCAGGACTAAACCTGGGGAGTGTAACAGATGCTATCTATATCACACCAGAGTCCCCAGGCACTCTCTGTTTCTGACATAGTCCATACCTGCAACTCACACTCCTCCACTGTGGAGGTCTCTCTAGCAGTGTAAGAGAGACCGGACGTGTTAGAGCTATTACCCCAGATCAGCTCTCAGCCTGTAACATATGGGAATTAGAGGGTAAAACAGTCAACTTTCTCCGCTATAGGGTGGGACAGCTCTGAAAGCATATTATTCTATTCTGTTTCCCAAAGACAAATTTTGCAAACAGGCACTGACCACTCTTTATTCTGGATGTTCTGCCTTGTCACAAATGTTTGTAGAGCAAAGAGTCTTGGAAGATACAAGTAGTATCTTCTTCTGGGGCAAAGGGCAAGAATACTTACTGCTCATTATGTAAGATTTGGGTTCCCCAAGTACAAGGTTTCAACTCACTGATTGCATAGGCAAAATCTAGGCCCATCTGTACCATACCAGTGGGACAAGGAGACAAGAAGAACCAACACAGCAGTGTGAGCCATATGTAGTAAAATCCTTTGTCTCTGATGTAAGGGTCCCATACTTCTGCGAGTATCCATGAACTTGTGTCAGGACGAAATTCTAGCTTGAAAATATGGTTGAGATCTCAAGCCCCATTCTCACATTGCAGAACATGACCAACTGCATGGCTGAATTTGAATTTGGCCTAAATTAGACTAATCATTTTCTGAGAAAATGTAATTAAAAAAAATTTTTTTTGCTATATTGTTCACATAGGAGTCTAATAAAAATGGAATAAAATAGATCTCCAGGGTTTCTCTAGCCACAAAACTTGAAGGTCGAGTCACCCTAGCTATTGACAGATATACTAGGGGCTAGAGTTGGTACACTCATTCTCTCAAATGGTTAAGTTGTTCAAGGATCCAGGAGATAAGTACGGCTCCTTGTCCTGAGACTGAAGGCAGCTTAAAGGACAGGATATTGGGAATTCCAAGTGTAACAACCAAACACAATGAATTCATCACTTCCGGGCCAAGATATATTTTGTTTGTTTACTTATTTGTTACACCATACAAAAGTCAAACTCATTAAGTGTATGCATTAAAAAGACAATGGAGAAAAAAGTATAATTAATGGTGAAGAAAAAGAAAACATATTGAGACATTTGCAAGTTGAGAGGGAAAGAAAAGCATTTGGCTAACACTGGGATTAACAAAAAGTTTCAAGTCCAAAGGTTTTTCATATTCACTCATAGGTGGACAAAGGGTATGAGTATCCCCATGTACAAAAGGAACAGTTGCAAAATTCATCAGTTCTCTGCAGCTCCATTGAGAGCAGTAGCTTTATTTTACAGATCATCGAAAATGAATCAGGCCCTGTCATGGCTTAAGAAGCCCGGTTTGCTTTAACTAAATACATATATGTTGTATTATTATATATATATAATAGCATTTACTGTTACATTATTGTATGATGATATGCTAGAGTGATTCAGACAGGAAAGGACCTGCCTGCAATGCAGGAGACATGGGTTCGATCCCTGGATTGGAAAGATCTCCTGGAGAAGGGAATGGCTACCCACTTTAGCATTCTTATCTAGGAAATCCCATGGACAGAGGGGCCTGGCAGGCTGAAGTCCATGGATCCTCAAAGAGTTGGACACAGCTGAGTAACTAACACTTTCACTTCACTTTCACATATATTAATAACACATGAAGTTAACTTCAGTAACTTCAGTATAGTAACTTCAGAAAAAGTTCTTTCTAGACTGTACATAAAAATACTTACTTTACTATTACTGGTTCTCTGCACTGTATTTAAACTTCTACAGCATGTATCAGCTATAAAACACAGTTAAGATAACATTGAAAGGATTATATTAGTAAACTGTACTATAAGCATGATAATCTTCCGTTCAAATCAGAGATCAAAAAGATCGAAAGCCAAGGAAATAATTTCACCCTTACTTAATATGCCTTTCAGATTAATCTAAGAATGACACCAAAAGGCCAAGATAAGAAATGCAGGCAGTGAATACCAGCAAAATCCTTATTTTAAAAAGAATTTTAGTATTGGAAGCCAAAGTAACCATGTAAGTGATAAAATAGTAGGAATTAACAATGTCTTAAAAATCTTATTTCCCATCATCTTTTTAGTTTGAAAGATCTTAATTTCAAGAAAAAATAAAATGAGGCCTCTTTCCTGAAAATACAATACTCATTGTCTGGTTTGATGTTGACACTGATTTTGTAAGTTATTTAGACAAGAACAAACATCTTCAAACATACAGTTCCTTACTCAGCACCTGTGACACACCAGCTTTGTCCTCAAGGGTGGATTCAAAGAATAAAAATGCCTTTGAAAAGCTTAAATTTGGGTACAGACTTTTTTTTTTAAGATAAAAAATAAACATGTGACTTAGTTTTTTTTCTAAAGGGCCTTCAAATTGGAATTTATCCAAATTCCCTGCAAAATGGGAACCCAGGGAGAAATTAAGACTAGGTTTTATCTGGTGTGTTATCTGCACATTCTAATTATGGTAGTAGCCTCTGTTTTCCCCACTAGCAGGGAACAGCAAAGATACTAAAAGTTTTTACTTCCTCATACTTCTCTTTGTGTCTCTCCCCCTAATTTAGTTGCTTTATTTCCTGAAACTCCTGCTACTTTTTTAGTCCTGTGTGAAGAAAATGAAGGTCAAAGCCAAGAGTGCCTCCAGATAAGGTAAAAGGAAGGATTTGGACTCCACATAGCCCAGTCCAGAGCTTGAAGACAGAAAGCCATCTACAGATTGAGGACAAAGGCTCAGCTAACAATGAAGTGGACCCTTTAGCCTGGAGGGTCCTTAATGCTAAAAACAGACTGTGAAGAGCTAGATGATTTTGCAGGTATATTCCACAAACTCTTTTATATAAATGATTCCAGGAAGGCTCCCACTTAAATTTATGAGGGTGGTATAACCTAAAACTGGCACCGAAACCAGACGGGATATTAAAAGAGAAAAAGGGCTATAGGCCCTGTCCATCTTATGATCACAAATGCAAGAAACCTAAATCAAATACTGGTAATACAAATCCATGCAGTTATTAAATAAATACACCCTTACCATGTATGGCTTATCACTGGAATATAGATTAGATTAACATTAGAAAATCTATAAATATAATGTACTATTTATTAACAGGATAGAAGCTATGTGATTATTTCAATGTCCAGAAAGACACTAAAATAAAATTCAATACCTTTCTGGATAGCACAACAAATACCCTAAACAGGTTTTGGATGGAAGGAACTCCCTCAACCTGATCAATGGAATCAACCTAAATCATACAAATGGTAAAGAATTAATGGCAGTCCCTTAAAAGGAACAAAACTAATCAGGAACAAGAAAAATATCTACTGATACTCCTTTTATTTAAAATTGTACCAATGATCCTAGCCAGCACAATAAGGCATGAAAAAGAAATAATTGATAAAAGCAACTGAAAAGTAGAAATAAAACAGTCATTATTTGAGGACTAAAGAATTATTTGCATAAACAACTCAAGAGAAGCTATAACTTGTTAGAGAAAACAAATAGTCATAGAAAAATAGACCAAATGAACAGATTAGGGGAATTTGCAACAGACCAACCTATCCATGTGTACTTCATATATGAGAGAGGTGTTAATATAAACCAGAAAGAAAGAAAAAACTATTCAAAAAATGTTCCAAGCTGACTGATTATCCATTTGTAAAAACATCTTTGCTTCATGCCAGATACAAAAATAAATTCCAGATGGATTTAAAATCTAAAGATCTTTTTTACCTAACATTTATGAAAGAAAAAATTAAGAGTACTTTCGGAATCTCAAGATAGAGAATCATTTTAAACCAAGGCAAAAAAATGATGAGAAAGGAAAGGATGATACATTTTTTTCGCTACATTAAAATTTAAAATCTCTGCATGATACTGTAAACAGAGTGAAATCTATAAGTAAAATACTGGGGAAAAAAAAACAGCACAAACACCTGCAAAAGATCTTATTGGTCAAAAACACATCAGATGACCAGTCCTTGCTTATCTGTAGAAGTGTAAGGAAGACCTGCCCTCCTCTCTTGGGACCTTGCCACCTCACATCTCAACCAAATCAGGACAGTTTTAACAAGAAAGAAAGGAGGGAAATATTGGTTGGGTAAGCAACCTACAGCATTGTCAAAGACAGTTCACAAACAATTCACAAGCAATTGACAGAAGAGTAAGCCAGAAGCATTAACAAACCAATGAAAAGTTCTGGGCTTCACTAGTAATCACAGCAGTACAATTTAATCATGGGGAGAGAGAGAGAATATCATACAATCATCAGATCTGAAAAAATTCTAAAGCATGTATTAACCTTATTGGGCTTTGAAGAGGCCCATCAACAATACAGGAGACCCTGGTTTGGTTCTGAGTCAGGAAGATCCCCTGAAGAAGGGATAGGCTACCCACTCCAGTATTCTCAAGCTTTCCTGGTGGCTCAGACCGTAAAGAATCCACCTGCAATGTGGGAAGCGTGGGTTCAATCCCTGGGTTGGGAAGATCCTCTGCATGGCAACCCACTCCAGTATTCTTGCCTGGAGAGTCCCCATGGCCTGAGGAGCCTGGCAGGCTAGAGTGCCTGGGGTCTTAAAGAGCTGGACACAACTGAGTGATTAAGCACACAAGACATCTCCATTTAGATGCCTTGTAAGCCTCTCGATTCAATGTATTCAAACCCAGACTGCTTCCTACAAACACTGCTTTCCAACCCAGTCAAGGACACCAACATCAGCCTAAGGGAAAGACTTGAGTCACCCTTAATCACGGTCATAGCTTCACCACTCATATCCAGTCACCCTGACATACCCGTAGGTCCTTCATTTCTGTTTCCACAGCTCTAGAATCCATATCCCCTGTCTTGGGATGTGCTCATCATTTCCTGCATGAACAGCCTCTACATCCTCTTCACCCATCCTTTTGCTTCCTATCTTACTGCCTTCCAACTTCTATTCAGCAGATAGTGGAGCTATCTCTCCATGCTTAAATGCTTCCAATAGCCATTGTTGTAAAGATCAAGTTGAAATCCCAAATGAAATGTCCCTTAAAGATCTGTCTATACCTCTCCCAGCCTCATCCAAAGGTCTCTCTAGGATTCCACACCTTCCTATTGAGTTTGATTTTCTTCTCACCAGGTATACTCATTGAGAGTTTTTTTAATGGTGACCGATGAGCAGTTAATTCATGTAGCATTTGTATGGAATTGTTTTTATTTGCTTTCATCCTTAAATTATTATTCATTCCATGTTTACAGTTATTATTCTTCAGCACTTTGAGAGCCAAAGAAAGCCTCTAATGATAGCACCCAGGACATAAGACACAGACTAATGGTGTGGAGTTCACACACACAAAAAAGAAAATGGCTTGCCTTCCTTCTAACTTCTATCTGACCAGCCTTACTTATAAGACCGAATATACCTCACAAGGAGATCGCCATAAACTCAAATCAACATCTTTGCTTTGCTTATCTCTGACTATCTGATGTTCTTCAAAAAAAAAAAAAAAAAAAAACAAGCAAAAACAAACAAAAAACCCAGCAAGAGGAACATCCTTCTGTCTATTTCTGTAAGATAAGTTCAGAAATATTCTTGCACTTTGCCATACTTTAAAGGCTATGATGCCTAGCTTTCTAAGTGAAAGTCGCTCAGTCATGTTGGACTCTTTGCAACCCCATGGAGTATACAGTTCATGGAGTTCTCCAGGCCAGAATACTGGAGTCGGTAGCCTTTCCCTTCTTCAGGGGATCATCCCAACCCAGGGATCGAATCCAGGTCTCCCACATTACAGGCAGATTCTTTATCAGCTGAGCCACAAGGGAAACCTTTCTAAGATTATTATATGTGTGTGTGTGTGTGCGTGTGTGTGTGTGTGTATGTGTAGTGAAAATCGCTCACTCATGTCCAACTCTTTGTGACCCCATGAACTATACAGTCCATGGAATTCTCCAGGCCAGAATACTGGAGTGGGTAGCCTTTCCATTCTCCAGGGAATCTTCCCAACACAGGGATCAAACCCAGGTCTCCCACACTGCAGGCAGATTCTTTACCAGCTGAGCCACAAGGGAAGCCCAGATAAAAGGAAGTAATTTACATTGCAGAAATAAGTTAGCCTTAGTATCCAGAGCTTCCAGAGTCACACTATATATATATTATATTATATTATATTATATACATATATATACATGTTAAACAAATGTGTTAAGCTTTCTATTTTAATCCTGCATGCAATGTCCAGACATGAAACTCAGTGCTCTAGATACAGTGGTGTGTCTGTATGTGTGTGCAAGCTCAGTCATGTCCGACTCTTTGCAACCCCATGGACTGTAGCCCTCCAGGCTCCTCTGTCCATGGAATTTTCCAGGTAGAATACTGGAATGGGTTGCCATTTCCTCCTCCAGGGAATCTTTTCAATCCATGTTTTCTGTGTCTCCTGCATTGGCACGCAGATTCTTTACCACTTGTACCACCTGGGAAGCTCTGGATACTGCTGCTGCTGCTGCTGCTGCTGCTAAGTCACTTCAGTCGTGTCCGACTTTGTGCGACCCCTTAGATGGCAGCCCACTAGGCTCCCCCATCCCTGGGATTCTCCAGGCAAGAACACTGGAGTGGGTTGCCATTTCCTTCTCCAATGCATGAAGGTGAAAAGTGAAAGTGAAGTCACTCAGTCATGTCCGACTCCTAGCGATCCTATGGGCTGCAGCCTACCAGGCTCCTCTGTCCATGGGATTTTCCAGGCAAGAGTACTGGAGTGCTGTGATGAACATTGGGTACATGTGTCTCTTTCTATTCTGGTTTCCTCGGTGTGTATGCCCAGCAGTGGGATTGCTGGGTCATATGGCAGTTCTATTTGCAATTTTTTAAGGAATCTCCACACTGTTCTCCAAGTGGCTGTACTAGTTTGCATTCCCACCAACAGTGCAAGAGGGTTCCCTTTTCTCCACACCCTCTCCAGCATTTATTGCTTGCAGACTTTTGGATCTCAGCCATTCTGACTGGTGTGAAGTGGTACCTCATTGTGGTCTTGATTTGCATTTCTCTAATAATGAGTGATGTTGAGCACCTTTTCATGTGTTTGTTACTGTTTATAATAGCCAGGACATGGAAACAACCTAGATGTCCATCAGCAGATGATTGGATAAGAAAGCTGTGGTACATATACACAATGGAGTATTACTCAGCCATTAAAAAGAATACATTTGAATCAGTTCTAATGAGATGAATGAAACTGGAGCCGATTATACAGAGTGAAGTAAGCCAGAAAGAAAAACACCAATACAGTATACTAACACATATATATGGAATTTAGAAAGATGGTAATGATGACCCTATATGTGAGATAGCAAAAGAGACACAGATGTGTAGAGCGGACTTTTGGACTCTGAGGGAGAGGGAGAGGGTGGGATGATTTGGGAGAATGGCATTGAAACATGTATACTAAAAAAACAAATTGCCAGTCCATGTTTGATGCAGGATACAGGATGCTTGGGGCTGGTGCATGGGGATGATCCAGAGAGATGATATGGGGTGGGAGGTGGGAGGGGGGTTCAGGTTTGGGAACTCGTGTACACCCGTGGTGGATTCATGTCAATGTATGTCAATACCAATACAGTATTGTAAAGTAAAATAAAGTAAAAAAATTAATAAATAAATAAAAATAAATTTAAAAAAAGAGTACTGGAGTGGGGTGCCATTGCCTTCTCCGGCTCTGAATATTAAGACTAACTTATTTCTGCAATGTAAATTATTTCCTTTCAGCTGGTAAGCTTAGAGAAACATATGTTATTCATTAGATTACCAGGACTCTCACATGAGAACTATTGGGTAATTAGTCTTCATCTCTAAAACACCAATATTTGTGGCTAATTTAATTGATTTATGCCACAGATACAGCAGGTAAAAGTTGTTTTGCATTTTACTACATTACAAGACTATCAGTGTTTTAGAGAGAAAGAAAAAATGTTTTGAAAAAATAAAAAGAGATACATGGACCTATTGGCCAAAAGAAAACACGCCAAGGAGAGGCAAACACATACAGGCTTCTGGGTACAAATTTAAACCAAATTTCCTCAAGAGAGGCAGACATCGCTTACATTTTACATAGGGTATATTTGAAATAAACATGCATAGAACATAGATGATCATATTCTAAACAAACTGAAAATATTAATTCATTTCCCCCTTAATTGGTGTTTCATTTGGCACACTTGTATGAACCTGAAATCCACTGCTAAGCACTTGACATACATACATACAGTCTTATATTTGCCCTGTTGAAATGTGCATATATATAAGCTTTGTCACAATGGAAATTGCCTATAAACTCTTTGCAGGTAAGGATCATGGTTTCTATTGTTATTCTTTCCTAATTATTAAAAATATCACAAAATACTCACTTTGATATTGTGTTTGAAAGTGAAAGTGAAAGTCATTCAGTCATGTCCTGACTCTTTACGACCCCATGGACTATGCAGCCCATGGAATTCTCCAGGCCAGAATACTGGAGTGGGTTGCCATGCCCTTATCCAGGGGATCTTCCCAACCCAGGAATCGAACCCAGGTCTCCCACATTGCAGGTAGATTCTTTACCAGTTGAGCCACCAGGGAAGCCCAAGAATACTGGAGTGGGTATATACAGTAGATTTGCTTTCCCCAAATGCTGTGCTTCTTCTACTAGGAGTTTGCATGTGGTTTATTTGGAACATTCACCTCATTCTTCAAGACATTAAAAATATGTAAAAAGAGTCTAGGAGAAACTTTATGATAGTAAACTTAACAATTTATATGAAATGGACATAGTCCTTGACAATCACATCTTGCCAAAACTGACATGAGAAAAAAGAGAAATATAAATAGCTCTATATTTATCATAGACATTGAATCTGTGAATAAAAATCTTTCTACAAAGAAAGATCTAGGTCCAGATGGCTTCACCTGTGAGATTTTAAACATGTAAAGAAGAAATAACACCCATCATACACAAAACCCTTCAGAGACTAGAAAAAGTCCAGCTTAACCATGGTATCAAAATCTGCAAGGGATTATAAAATAAGGAACTTATAGACCAAACGCTCTTATCAGGTACAAAATTCTGAACAAATTATTTACAGACTAAATCTAGTAATGTATAGAAAAGGAAAGTACATTATGATAAATTGTGGTTTATCCTAGGAAAACAAAGTTGGATTACTGTTAGAAAATCAATTCATATAATTAATTGCAATAACAGATTACACATGAAATCATCATCTGATCCTTCTAATAGGTGCAGAAAAAATGATTAGACAAATTTCAGTGCTCATTTATGTGAAAAAAACTTTTAGTAAAGTGGGAATATGAAGAGATTTTTATAATCTAAGGAGGGAATTTATAGCAAATATCACACTTTATGGGCTTCCCAGGGGACTCAGTAGGAAAGAATCTGTCTGCCAATGCAGGAGCTGGAGGACATGCAGGTTCAACCCTGGGTCTAGAAGTTCCCCTGAAGGAGAAAAAGGCAACCTACTCAAGTATTCTTGCCAGGATAATCTTATGGACAGAGAAACTTGGTGGGCTACAGTCCCAGAGGTTGCAAAGAGTCCAACATGACTGAAGTGACTGAGCACACACAATTTATGATGAAATGCTGATGATGAAATGTTGGAAGTCAGGAACAAGACTCAGATGCATGTTATAATTTCTATTGTCATTTCATTGAAAATTCTAGCAAGTGTAAGGAAACAAACTAATGCATAGAGATCATTTGAAAGAAACAAAACTTTCATAATTCAAAAATGATATTTTATGATTTTAGTATCAATATCCATGAGTACATTTGCAGTCACTTTTCTTTCTCGTTCTTGTGACATTTAGTCAGCTTATGCTAGTTTCATAAGCTTTTTCAATATTCTAGCATACTTTTTCCATATATTAGCCATGTCACTTATTTTCTGATGCTTCAACATTAAGGGGTCTTGCTGCCTCTAGAGGGACAGGCATGGACTTCTCAAGGTTAGTTAATTCTCATAGAGAGTAAACAACTCAACCCTGAGGGTGCCTGTCAAATGTAAACCAATCCAGAGCTCACAAGCCTCAGTTCAGTCTCTCAGCCATGTCCAATTCTGTGTGACCCCATGGACTGCAGCAGGCCAGGCTTCCTTGTCCATCACCAACTCCTGGAGCTTGCTCAAACTAATGTCCATCAAGTCAGTGATGCTATCCAGCCATCTCATTCTCTGTCATCCCCTTCTCCTCCTGCCTTCAATCTTTCCCAGCATCAGCATCTTTTCCAATGAGTCAGTTCTTCCCATCAGGTGGCCAAAGTATTGGAGTTTCAGCTTCAGCATCAGTCTCTCCAATGAATATTCAGGACTGATTTCCTTTAGGATGGACTGGTTGGATCTCCTTGCAGTCCCCTGGACTCTCAAGAGTCTTCTCTACACCACAGTTCAAAAGCATCAATTCTTCAGCGCTCAGCTTTCTTTATAGTCCAACCCTCACATCCATACATGATTACTGGAGAAACCATAGCTTTGACTATATGGACCTTTAACAGTACAGTAATGTCTCTGCCTTTTATTATGCTGTCTAGGTTGGTCATAACTTCTCTTCCGAGGAGCTAAGCATCTTTTAATTTCATGGCTGCAGTCACCATCTGCAGTGATTTTGGAGCCCAAAAAGATAAAGTCTGTCACTGTTTCCATTGTTTCCCCATCCATTTGCTATGAAGTGATGGGACTGGATGCCATGATCTTATAGTTTTCTGAATGTTGAGTTTTAAGATAACTTTTTCACTCTCCTCTTTCACTTTCATCTAAAGTCTCTTTAATCCCTCTTTGCCTTCTTCCATAAGAGTGGTGTCATCTGCATATCTGAGATTATTGATATTTCTGCTGGCAATTTTGATTCCAGCTTGTGTTTCTTCCAGTCCAGCGTTTCTCATGATGTACTCTGCATATAAGTTAAATAAGCAGGGTGACAATATTTAGCCTTGACGTACTGCTTTCCCAATTTGGAACCAGTCTGTTGTTCCATGTCCAGTTCTAACTGTTGCCTCTTGACCTGCATACAGATTTCTCAGGAGGCAGGTCAAGTGGTCTGGTATTCCCATCTCTTGAGGAATTTCCCACAGTTTGTTCTGATCCACACAGTCAAAGGCTTTATTGTACCTTCTTTATCAGGCTTTCACACTCCAGGACACTATTCACCTGCCTCAATCACTTCAGGGTCAGATACCACACACCTAAGGACACTCCTGGCCTTCCCTCATAGCTCAGCTGGTATAGAATCTGCCTGCAATGTTGGAGACCCTGGTTAGATTCCTGGGTTGGGACGATCCCCTAGAGAAGGGAAAGGCTGCCCACTCCAGTATTCTGGCCTGGAGAATTCCAGGGACTTACAGTCCATAGGGTCGCAAAGAGTCAGACAAGACTGAACGACTTTCGCTTTCATTCAAGGACACTCCTATGCCCCAGAGCCTCCTGAAATTACTCACACTAGTCAATCTTAAACCTGTTCACCCTGCCTCACCCACTCTGATTCACTGTGGCAAGAAGCCATAGTAAAGGTTCTTGCCATGGTTTTTCCCTCTCCTCTGCCTGCTGACCAGCTCTAGTGCCTCCTCGGGTGTATGCTTTGTCTCCTCTGTGTGCAATCCATGATCACAGCAAGCTGTCTTTTCAATGGCAATTATCTTCTGATCGGCTGACTTTGCCATAACTAAATGAAAATGAAACCCACGTTTTGAAATATACGAAATTAGAATTATTTGTAAAACTTGCTAGTAAGCTCTACAAACAGACTGAATATTCTCTTCGTGGGAAGAGTTTTAGCAATATCTTCTTTAATATTTAAGTTAATCAGGTTTTCTGTTTCTCCTTGAGTTCAAATTAAGTAATATCATTTCAGTAGTGTTCTGCCTTAGCAGAATTCCCCAGGCTTTATTATGGCATACTCTTATTTTCTAAATACTTTGTTTTTCTAAATACTTTATTTTTCTAATGTTTCCGTTTCTTAAAAAAATTTTCTTCTACCACTGTTTTTCCTAAATATTTGCTTATTTCCATAATTATTTCCTCTACCCTGTTGCCCTAGGAAGTTTCATCCAATACTTTGATTTTTAACACCTTTTCTATGTTAATAATTTCAATTATGTATCCTAAGATATAAAGCTGTAAATAGAACATCCTACCAAATTCCAAGCAACAATCATAATTTCTACTCATGGCATGCTTTCCCTCAGACTCCTTATTTCCAGTCACCCAGTTGTCAGAAATGTGGAGGTCTCACTGGTTCCTTCTTCCCTCCATTCTTACAACTAACCACCTGCAAGCCCTGTCAACCCTAATCTTGCCAGATCAATTTCCTTCCCCTCTTCTCAGCCTACACCTTCACCCTTCCTCACCAGGACACCCGCCATGCCTGCCAACTGGTTTCCTGCTTCTCCTCCTTCTAACTCAACTCATTCTCCACAGAGCAGCCAGAATCCTGGGCCAGGTCCCATTCCTCTGCTGTTTACAACTTCCATGTGTCACCCATCACCCCCAGAATTAAATCCACTCTCCTCTTTACTGAGGCCAAAAGCTCCGCTTCTCTGTGCACCAGTGACAAATCGAATCTCGGAGAGAGAGTTTCGGGTGAAGTAGAAAAGGACTCCAGTGCTTTGGCCACCTCATGCGAAGAGTTGACTCATTGGAAAAGACTCTGATGCTGGGAGGGATTGGGGGCAGGAGGAGAAGGGGATGACCGAGGATGAGATGGCTGGATAGCATCACCGACTTGATGGACGTGAGTTTGAGTGAACTCCGGGAGATGGTGATGGACAGGGAGGCCTGGAGTGCTGCGATTCATGGGGTCACAAAGAGTCGGACACGACTGAGCGACTGAACTGAACTGAACTGAACTGAGAAAAGGACAGCTTTATTGCTTTGCCAGACAAAGGGGGTCACAGCAAGCTAATACCCTCAAAACCATGTGTCCCAACTTGGGGAAAACAGTGAGAAGTTTTATGGCAATTGTTCAAAGAGGCATGGACATTGTGGACATTCTGCTGGTGTGTTGTGGTGAGTTAAGTAGGACTCAGCATCATTAAGCTTCAGGTCCAACTTGTCCGGGATCTACATAATTGCCAGCCACTTATTACCACTAAATAAATTAACTTCTCCTACCTGGAACTAGTAACGCTGAAGAAGCTGAAGTTGAACAGTTCTATGAAGACCTACAAGACCTTTTAAAACTAACACCCAAAAAAGATGTCCTTTTCATTATAGGGGACCGGAATGCAAAAGTAGGAAGTCAAGAAACACCTGGGGTAATAGGCAAATTTGGCCTTGGAATATGGAATGAAGCAGGGCAAAGGCTAATAGAGTTTTGCCAAGAGAACGCACTGGTCATAGCAAACACCCTCTTCCAACAACACAAGAGAAGACTCTACATGTGGACATCACCAGATGGTCAACACCAATATCAGATTGATTATATTCTTTTCAGCCAAAGATGGAGAAGCTCTATACAGTCAACAAAAACAAGACCATGAGCTGACTGTGGCTCAGATCATGAACTCCTTATTACCAAATTCAGACTTAAATTGAAGAAAGTAGGGAAAACCACTAGACCATTCAGGTATGACCTAAATCAAATCCCTTATGATTATACAGTGGAAGTGGGAAATAGACTTAAGGGATTAGATCTGACAGAGTGCCTGATGAACTATGGATGGAGGTTCGTGACATTGTACAGGAGACAGGGATCAAGACCATCCCCATGGAAAAGAAATGCAAAAAAGCAAAATGGCTGTCTGGGGAGGCCTTACAAATAGCTGTGAAAAGAAGAGAAGTGAAAAGCAAAGGAGGAAAGGAAAGATATAAGCATCTGAATGCAGAGTTCCAAAGAATAGCAAGAAGAGATAAGAAAGCCTTCCTCAGCGATCAATGCAAAGACACAGATCACTAAGCATCAATTTGGGCATTGTCTGAATTCTGACATCACAAGCGAAAACAATTTCAACTTCACTTAAAAAGATGTCAAATTCAGGCAGTTTTACAACAGGAAATGGGGAAAGGTTAAGGCCTTAACATGATTCAGGTGTCATTTGATATATATACATAGGAAATTAGGTCAGTTAAAATAATTTTTTTAATCAAGAAATTTACAGCTCAGAATAAAATAATGTGTCAATCCATTTTTAACCAGGGTTTCGACTCATTCTTGTTTCTTAACATTTCTTACCTTATACTGACCACTGAAAAGCTACAAACAATGAAAAGTTCAAAGAAGACTTCTGTGCTTATTTCACTAACATTTTAATGCTAGTAAAATTTAAACTATTGAAAGCATCTATCTTCATGAAAACAAAAATGGAGTCTGCCATTAAAATGTGGGCACTGGAATAACACAGGAAGGATTCACTAGGATCAAATTTCCTTGGTTCATGAAACAAATATGGTCAAGGAAAGAAGCCAGAATAGTATAGATAAATCTCAACTGTTTTGCTATTTACTTGTAAATATCTATGCAAGTATTCAAGATCCAGCTCAAAAAATCACTTCCAGTTGATTACTTACTTTACGTCTTCTGTTCTCCAGTGTATGAATCTCTATTTTTACACAATTTCCTTAGATAACAGAAGTCTCCTCCACTCAACTTTTGGCTTCATAACAATATAAGTTCTCTTTGTCCATTTTGAAACCCCAGGCCTTGACCCAGTGTCAAGCTTTCAAGAAAGATTTTTTGACAGAATAAAAACGTATTTTAATCAAGGACTTCCTGTACACATACCAAGTGCTGGTCATTATCATTTTAATAGTAATTTTTAATATTTATTTGTATTTATTTGGCTGCATTGGGTCTTAAGTTACAGCACTGTGGCTCAGCAACTGTGGCCCATGGGCTTGTTTGCCCTTTAGTATGTGGGATCTTAGTTCCCAGAGCAGGAATCAAAACTATGTCCCCTACATTGCAAGGCAGTTTCTTAACCACTGGACCACCAGGGAAGTTCCTAATGGTAACTTTTTGAAAAAAAAACTTGATCTGCCCTCAAGTAATATGTTCTGATTGTGAGGTTTGAAGAGCCAGTGGGTTTGTTTACTAGTTACCAATCTGTCTTCATCCACCCGGTTTTTCAGGAGCTTAAGGAGCTTAATAGCAACCTGCCTGTATTATTTTTTCTGACACAAAGAGCTTATATCCAAATATAACCATCATAATAAAAGATCAGGGAATTGGGTCCCATCATCTTAACACTATTCTTAATGTTCTCTTCAAAATTAAGGTAAAAAATCCATAACATTGCAAACTTTTTTTTTAAGAAAAGCCCCAATGGAAGAAGTGTTTCAGACCATGCTTGCCATTTTTTTAAAGAAGGGAAAATTTTAAATATAACATGTGGAAGTCACTATACCAATCTACTTATAAAATATATCCAGTAAAGAGCTGCTTCCAGGCATAACTTATACATTTAATACGTCCAGTGATAAATCAAAAGCACTCACTATAGGGTGTTTCTAGTGAAATTGTCCCCCTCCTCATTAATTTTGCTGACTGGAATTTCAGTTGAAGATTAAGCAGTTAATTTTTCAAGTGGTAACACAAATTCTCTTTTCTTTTAATGGAATATGGCAGAAAAGGGTGTTTGCCACATGTCTGGCCTATGAGTAGGGACAAAGCAGTTTTATTTCACTGGATTGCAAAGACAATGCTCCCATTTATATAGGTTGGTTTTTTGTTTTGCTTTGTTTTCTAAGTCACCTATACACATAGTGTAGAAGTTTGAGAATTTTCCTTTCAAGAGAATTATGTAGACTTTTTAAATGGGGAAAACCTGCTATTCTAGAGATCCAAAAGTCGTGTCATCCCAGTGCGTGAAATCTTTGGAATTTGAAATATTAGGGTTCATTATCCCATAAGAGGATCCCATCTACCGCAGGTTACATTTTGGTTTTGATTTGAATAATATGGAGCCTGTAAGGGTCCATCACAGTCTGTCCCCCAAAATATCACACAATAAATGTGTTCAGTAACTCAATATCTCCCATGGGAATTAGCCCTTTCTCCAACTCTGATTTTATAAACAGGACACGGTGCTTTTTTGAAGAGCCACCTACTTCCCACCAGATGATCTTAAAATTTCTTTTAAGTTTCTACACCATGTGAAGTTTCAGGGTAATCCTGATAGATCTTTCCTAACCTCAGTAATCATCAACACTGTTTTAAATACTATTTACCAAGCTATTAATCTCCTGTTTATAACTTTTTATTTGATATTGCAGTATAGCCGATTGACAGTGTTGTTATAGTTTCAGGTGGGCAGCAAAAGGACTCAGCCATATATATACCTGGATCCATTCTCCCCCAGACTCCCCTCCCATTCTGGCTACCACATAACACTGAGCAGAGTTCCTTTATTGAGTTCCTTTATCTCCTGTTAGTAACAACAATTTTTCTAAATTGTTTTCCTAAATCCTGGGAAAAGCACTCCAAGATGATATCTTGTGGAAAGAACACAAACTACAACACGCACAAAAGGCAAGTATTTGTATTCTACTTTCAATTTATTCAAAATATACTGTTCTCTCTCAGTTAAAGGAGAAAGTGATTACACATTCAGTTATCCTGAAATAATTAAAAGGTCATCAATTTCCTGTCATGGGAGTGATATGGTTTAATTACATTCTATAAATGTATTGACCAGGTCATGGGGGAGATAATCCCACTGAGAGGTTATTATCTTAACAACAAACTGACATCCACTGAGCGTGATATAAGTGTGCATGTGGAAGTTTGGACATATATGTGGATTTTAAAATGACTGTAGATTTGGAATTAGCAAGTACAAACTACTATATAGTAGGTAAACAGCAAGTTCCTACTGTATAGCACAGGGAACTATATTCAACATCCTGTAATAATCTGTAATGGAAAAGAATATGAAAAAAAGAATATTAATATAGGTATAACCAAATCACTGTTTTAGTACCTGAAACTAACACAATATTGTAAATCAACTATACTTCAGTTTCAAAAAGAAATAAATATAGCAGGATTTCATCTGGAGCAACAATAAAAATAAAATTGCATTTAGGGGAACTGTATTGAGATTCACTAAGGTTTGGTTTCCTACCCAGAGTCTACAAATCAAATATCACCTGGGCTGAAAAGTAAAGATTCAAGAGTTCAAAATATAGGGAAGACTTCCCTGGTAGTCCAGTGGTTGGCAGTCCACCTGCCAATGCAGGGGACACAGGATCAACCCCTGATCTAGGAGGGTCCCACGTGTCTCAGAACAACTAAGCCCGTGTGCCACAACTACTGAGCCCATGGCTTTAGCGCCTGGCCCTGCAACAAGAGAAGCCACAGCAACGAGAAGCCCAGGCACCACAACCAGAGAAAAAACACACAGCAAAAAAGACCCCGCACAGCCAAAAATAAACAAATAAAATTTATATATGTGTATATAGGTAAGTCAGTTGAAAAAAGCAAGGAATTTAAATTAAAAATAAGATTACTGCGATGCAGGATACAGCATGCTTGGGGCTGGTGCACGGGGATGACCCAGAGGGATGTTATGGGGAGGGAGGTGGGAGGGGGGTTCATGTTTGGGAACGCATGTACACCCATGGTGGATTCATGTCAATGTATGGCAAAACCAATACAGTATTGTAAAGTAAAATAAAGTAAAAATAAAAATTTAAAAAATAAGATTACTGAACTGTAGAGTATCTGAATAGCAATGCTGGTTGGAACAAGATTTGCCTTTATTTTTCTAGGGGAAAATAAAATACATATCCATATAAATATAGTATCCACTTATATATTGATATATACAAACTTTCCCCTTGTAAGAACTTTCATCCCATCAGACTAACTATTGAAATTGGGCAATAAAAATGGCAACAAAATAGAACGTCCCTCAAAGCAGTCATACTTTAATTTCCCCTAGTCTATCCTAAAACAGTTAAAAGCAACAAGTCTCTGAGTGTATGGAAAGCTGAAGGAGTCATTCTGATATCTCCCAGTCATGTGTCAACACCAGCTAGGAAAACTCTACCTAATAAATAGTATGGAAACACTCCATTGACTAGCTAGAATGTTAAAATGTATTATTTCTACCCGAAAATTTTGTTACAAGTGATAGCACACAAGAGTTTCCTACATAGAGATTTCTTGAAAGTGAGGTCAACTTGAGTCTCAACACACTATTATTAACACATGGGGGCTTCCCAGATGGTGGTAGTGGTAAAAAAAAAAAAAAAAAAAAACCATCTGCCAATGCAGGAGACATAAGAGAGGTAGGTTCAATCCTTGGGTCGGGAAGATGCCCTGGAGAAGGAAATGGCAATCCACTCCAAAATTTTTGCCTGGAGAATACCATGGACAGACGAACCTAATTGGCTACAGTCCATAGGGTTGCAAGGAGTCAGAAAGGATTGAAGTGCTGCACGCATGCATTAACACATGGATTAGTAATTTACAGAACAGATTTTTCTCCTTTTTCTCCTCCACATCAATCCATGCTTGAAACTTACCAGATTGCACAGTTCCTTTACAAAGCTCATTTCTGCTTCGCTCGTCTGAGCTTGTGCACTGGTTATCTCTTAGGCTACTGCTTTTCCAGTGGTCATGTATGGATGTGAGAGTTGGGCTATAAAGAAAGCTGAGCGCCAAAGAATTGATGTTTTTGAACTGCGGTGTTGGAGGAGACTCTTGAGAGTCCCTTAGACTTCAAGGAGATCCAACCAGTCCATCCTAAAGGAGATCAGTCCTGAGTGTTCCTTGGAAGGACTGATGTTGAAGCTGAAACTCCAATACTTTGGGCAACTGATGCAAAGAGCTCACTCATTTGATGCTGGGAAAGACTGAAGGTGGGAGGAGAAGGGGACCACAGAGGATGAGATGGTTGAATGGCATCACCAACTTAATGGACATGATTTTGGGTAAACTCCAGGAGATGGTGATGGGCAGGGAGGCCTGACGTGCTGCAGTCTATGGGGTCGCAAAGAGTCGGACACAACTGAGTGACTGAACTGAACTGAACTGAACCCTTCTTCTCTCCTATCTCCACCTGAAAAACAGACTCAACTCAAAGGTCAAAGTAAAACCTTCACAGCTGGGCATTTCTCCCAGTATTTACGGTATTTACATCTAGCCTTGCCTCAGTTAAGCAAGGCAGCCCAGTAAATGCTGAAGCTGACGCTCCAATACTTTGGCGATGTGATGCAAATGAACCAACTCACTGGAAAAGACCCTGATGTTGGGAAAGATGGAGGGCAGGAGGAGAAGGAGGTGACAGAGGATGAGATGTTTGGATGGCATCACCAACTTGATAGACATGAGTTTGAGCAAACTCTGGGAGATAGTGAAAGACTGAGAAGCCTGGTGTGCTACAGACCATGGGGTCACAAAGAGTCAGACACAACTTAGCAATTGAACAACAACAAAGCCCAGTAAATGGAAACTGGATCAGGAGTCAGCTCCCTATTCTACCCCTTGACGGCTTTGTGATCCCAAGGAAAGTTCCCAACCACCCAATCACCGGGCTCCTTATGCATAAAATTGGGATAATGACACAAAACTAAAAAGTCTTACAACAGCAAAGAGAGAAGTTGTGAAAAGCCCAGCACAATGTGCGGCGCACAGAGTGAGTGAAAGTTGCTCAGTCGTGTCCGACTGTTTGCGAATAGATGGGGAAACAGTGGAAAGTGTCAGATTTTGTTTTGGGGGGCTCCAAAATCACTGCAGATGGTGATTGCAGCCCTGAAATTAAAAGACACTTACTCCTTGGAAGAAAAGTTATGATCAACCTAAATAGCATATTCAAAAGCAGAGACATTACTTTGCCGACTAAGGTCCATCTAGTCAAGGCTATGGTTTTCTATGGTCATGTATGGATGTGAAAGTTGGACTGTGAAGAAGGCTGAGCACCGGAGAATTGATGCTTTTGAATTGTGGTGTTGGAGGAGACTCTTGATACTCCTTTGGACTGCAAGGAGATCCAACCAATCTATTCTAAAGGAGATCAGCCCTGGGATTTCTTTGGAAGGAATGATGCTAAAGCTGAAACTCCAGTACTTTGGCCACTTCATGAGAAGAGTTGACTCATTGGAAAAGACTCTGATGCTGGGCGGGATTGGGGGCAGGAGGAGAAGGGGACAACCGAGGATGAGATGGCTGGATGACATCACTGACTCGATGGCCGTGAGTCTGAGTGAACTCCGCGAGTTGGTGATGGACAGGGAGGCCTGGCGTGCTGCGATTCATGGGGTCACAAAGAGTCGAACACGACTGAGCGAATGAACTGAACTGAACTGGATCTTACAGTCCATGGAATTCTCCAGGCCAGAATATTGCAGTGAGTAGCCTTTCCCTTCTCCAAGAGATCTTCCCAACCCAGGGATCAAACCCAGGTCTCCCACGTTGCAGGTGGATTCTTTACCAGCTGAGCCACAAGGGAAAACCAAGAATACTGGAGTGGGTAGCCTATCCCTTCTCCAGACGATCTTCCTGACCCAGGAATTAAACTGAGGTCTCCTGAGTGCAGGCACGTGCGCACACACATAGAGGCACTCAGTAAATGGTGCCCCCTCCCCGTGCCTCCAGAAATCCTGTCCTGCATCCCCAGGATGAGGCTGCCTGTGTTTGGTCAGTGCCCTGCTTGCTGCTTCTTGAAGCCCTGTGTATATATGAAGCTTCTGTTACAGCCTTCTCCTCCTCTTTTGTCTCCCTGGCTGATCCCAGCTTCCGACACAGAGACTGTGATTCACCTCACCTGGGGTGGCATCTGCAGGTGAGTATTTTTTTAATGTTTTACTCTTTAAAAATTTTTTTTATTTTGTATTGGAGTATAGTTAATTTACAATGCTGTGTTAGTTTCAAGTGGTACACATATATATCTATTCTTTTTCAGATTCTTTTCCCATATAGGTTCTTATAAAATACTGAGTAGAATTCCCTGTGCTATACAGTAAATCCCTGTTGATTATCTATTTAAAATATAATAGTGGTATCTGCTAATCCCAATCTCCTCATTTATCCCTCCCTTACACTTTTCCCCCTCGGATAACTATAAATTTGTTTTCTATGTCTGTGAGTCTGCTTCTGTTTCATGTCTTAATTTTTTTGGGGGGGAGGGATATTAATTCTTTTTTTAAAAAATTTATTTTATATTGGAATATAGTTGATTTGCAATGTTGTATTAGTTTCAAATGTACAGCAAAGCAATTCAGGTATACATGTACATAAATCTATTCTTCAGATTCTTTGCCCATATAGGTTATTACAGAATATTGAGTAGAGTTCCCTGTGCTATACAGTAGGAAACTGTTGATTATCTATTTTATATAAGCGTATGTTAATCCCATGCATGCATATGTTAATCCCAACCTCCAAAGTCCTATGTATACAGGAAGTTTCCTCTGTATTACAGCCTTCTCCTTGTCTTTCTCCCCAACAGATTCCACTTTCTGACACAGAGGTTGTAATTCACATCATCCACCCTAGGTGGGATCTGCAGTTCAATAGTTTTTAAATTTCTAGGGATTCCTGTGATGTGCAAACAGAATCAAAATCCTCCATATCCCTCCAAGATCCCTCCAGCTAATGGAGTTCCTTTCCAAATGTCTTGTAATTGTTTGCTAAGTGGAGACATCCTTCAAGGCCAGCACTGTGCTTCACTCATCCTCAAGTCACTAGAAACTAAACACAGTCAAGCATTTTGCCAATTCACAAAATGCTAATAAATAAAAAAGTAAAATGTTGGATTAAAGAGGACTTCTAGTCCTCTTTTCTTTTTCTGGAGAATGTATATAATACTTCTCCTACTCAAAAAGATATTGGAAAAGTAAATCAATTTTTTTAAAGGCATATGTTTAAATAAATATGTACTGTATAAAGCAATAGCATTGCTAAATTCCAATGATATATGTTTACAGATATACATTTACATATATAAATGATATATGTTTACATATATAGAAAGTTGAAGTTTGTATGAAGTTCATACAAAAAGAAAGCTGAAGCTAGGAATGTTTCGTGAAAATTGATCAGTTCAGTCATTCAGACTTCTCTTTTGAACTTATTTCATTTTAATTTGTGACTTTCAGTAGTCATCCTGGAAATAACTTCTATAATGTAGAATCATGGTGGCAGTGACTTTGAACTCAGCTCACAGAGCTCACTGCATGCTGAGGTCAACAACATCTCACTTGTGAACAAGACTGGAGTGTGAAACTGTGGCCCCACGAGAAGGATCACACATGCAGTCAGTGTGGACTCAGAGTTGGATCAAATTCAAAAAAGCAGAACAAGACCAGAATCCATTCTCGAAGTGCTATTCCTCAAGCAAGACTTGGACAACCCCAACTCTGGGGGTTACCCCAAAGGGGTAATTCTCTGTACTTGGATGGAGCTCTAAGTGAGTCTATTATTGCCTTTAGGATGTGGGGAATAGCAGTGATTGTTTCCAACTGGGTTCTTGACAAATTACCACAAACTTAGAGGCTTGGCAACCAGAAGTAAAAACCCTCCGCAGATTTATTCTCTAACAGTTCTGGAGGCCGGACGTCCAGATGAGTCTTGAGGAGCTGAAATCAAGGTGTCAGCAGGGCCTGTGCCTTCTGGAGGCTCCAGGAGGTAGGCTGATCCTCACCTCTTGCAGCTTCTGGTGGTTCCTCTCTGCCTTACTCCCATCACTGCCTCTGGTCTCATCAGGCCCTCCTCCACAGCAGCCAAGTCTTCCTCTCCCTCTGCCTCCCTTTAGGTTTATATTTGGGGCCACCTGGGTGAGCCAGGATAACCTCTTGCACCTCCAAATCCTAAACTTAGTCATATCTGCCAAGTCCATCTTGCCAAGGAAGGTGATGTTCACCGGTTCTGGTGATGAGGACGTGGACATCTTTGGGGACCATTATTCAGCCTATACAGATACAGAACTAGATGAAATTGAGACCTGCCCACAAATAATTATAATTCGAGGCAGCAGGTAATGACACTCTGAGAGCAGTACATGTGAAGCCACGCAGGGGTGAGAGAGGGGATAAGCTCTCTCCATTAAGGAAGGTCAGGAGAGGCTCTGTAGGCTGAAGGATCTGATCTGGTCTAGAAAGATGGGAAGACTCTAGAAAACCAAAACACTAAATATGTCATAAAAAGTTCAGTAATCAACACTCACTCTTCTTGTGGTGTGCATATACACTTACACACACTCAGGAAAATAATCCAAAACACCTTTTCAGAAAAGAATGATATTGGGAGTATTCTGGACCTGTCAGCAAAATGGTATAAATTGATACCAATGGTATCAGTTGTAACCAGGGCATAAATTGACATTACATAAAATATTGAAATTCTAGAATGAGGTTGAACTGAAATAAAACTGTCAAGGAACTCGCTATCATATATATATATACACTCTATATATAGTATATATAGAGAGAGTAAAAGAAATATCTTATTTTAGTCTTATATATAAGTATAAATATCTTATACTTATAAAAAGTATATATATAGTGTATGTATATATAATAAAAGAAATATCTTATTTTATATATATATGTAATATATGGTAAAAGAAATAGTTTAAGTAAATGAAAATGGAGTAAGTCATTTTATAAATAAATTCCCCTGGAACAACAGATTATCTGATGAAAAAAATCTATTTAGATTCTCACCTAAAATCATTCACCAAAGTAAATTCCAAAGGAATTTTAAAATTAAATATAAAATATCAGTACATAAGAAATCAAGAACTTTTTTTAACTTACCATCATTGGTAAAAGTATGATTTATTAAAATAAGATGAAAACATTATTATACATTATTAAGTTTAAATATTAAGCCTCTCTTCAATCAAAATAAATAAGTAGAAAAAAATTAGAAAAAAATTAGAAAAAATTAGAAAAATTAGAAAAAAAATTAGAAGGCAAACATCAAATCTGAGAAAAAATAGCTGCAGGAAATACTATATGGAAAATGTACTGATATCTTTATATAGAGAAAGGTTATTTTTAAATTTTAAAATACTGAAGCTTCAGTGGATAAATTGACAGAGGATGCAATTTCCAAAAACAAAATATAACTAATCAACAAATGCGTGGAAAATGCTTTCCTTCGCTAGTAATCAAGGAATGGTACATTAAAATAACAATGAAGTAACCTTTGACCCCTATCAAATTAGCAAAGATTTTTTTAAAATAATAATTTCCACTGCTGATAAGGGGACTGTGAAAAAGGTACTCTTGAATATTGCTGATATTTTAGTATAATCCTTTAGGAAAGCAATTTGGCAAAGAGCCTCATAATGTTTCTACTCTCTGACTTAGTAAGTCCACTTTTGAGAATGGAGCCTAAGGAAATAATTCTGAATATTGAGAAGCACTATTTATAAAAGCAAAAGGAAAACATCAGAAATAATCAAAATACAGATGCAAACATAATTGTTACATAAATTATTCATATTCACTTCATGAATCATAACATAAGTTTTAAAAATATGTTTCTAGAGAATATGTGATATATGGAAAATACAAGAATTATAATGTTAAATGAAAAGAAAGTAGGATAGAAATAGTATATACATGATCTTTCCATTAAAAAGAATAGCATAAAGATTAGTTATAAATACAAAACGTATTAACAGTGCCTGTTTTTGGATACTGAAACCATGGATGAAATATAATCTATTTTAATTCAAAGATCTTATTATAAGAAATCCTTTTGTTGTTGTCAAATTCTTACAGTTTGTCATGTAAATCTTTATTAAAAACTAATTTTTAATGTCCCAAATTAAACTTTTTCCTACTGAAGATTTTCAAGAAATAAATTTTTTCCATTTTTTAAAAAATAAAAACTGGCTTTTGCTTTTAGTTTTTTGTTGTCAGGATGTAAATAACACAAGAATTATAGATTGAGAATTTCCCTCAAGAGAATACCCAGACCACTTTTCTTCTAAGACAATAGTTATCTGGTATAGCATTTTAAATCTCCATTGATTATACCATAACCTTCATAAAGTGTTTCTACTTGCTCATAATTTCCCCCATAAACTCTGAAATTCAAATAAGTGGTGCAGTTTTCTAAAAAATTCTAATCTAGCTTTTGACATACATCTATCCAGAGGTAAGAGCTAAGTAGATTTCATGTTTTAAAAAAAACTCAAATATCATATGTGCTTATAATCTTATTAGCAATTAGTTTTCAGCTCTCTGCCTATTGAAAGTAACATGTGCAAATCATTTTAAGAAATGATTTTTCAAACTATTTTAAGAAATTCATCAAATGACTCCTCGTTGTTGGATTTGGCAAAAATGGAGTTTGAGGCTGAGAGAAGGAAGGGATGCAGGTTCAAGAACCCAGACAATTTGGGAGCCAGAAACCAGGGGCCCAGCAAGATGTCTGGTCATGTCCAGAACCCAGGAGCCGCTTGGCATTGGGGACCAAAGGCAGCCTTCTGTCTTGGAAACCAGAGCTGGGATGCAGCCAAGAACGGGGCTTGCTTGGGGGACTTTTAGGAAAAGGAGCCTTCCTGCACCAGTCCTGAACCCTCTCTTGCTATAGCTCTCTCTTCCGCTGAGCAGAAGCCAGCCCTACAGACCAGTAGCCAGATCCTCCCAGCCTGTTAAGGAGCCCTGCTCCTGTGGACCAGGAAGAGAACCCTGGTCAAACACCACATTGCCTTTAGGACATGAGGAAGGCTTGAATATCTCCCTGAACTTCTCTTGCCTGGTTTGTAGCCATGTTGGATCAGATCGGAGACTGTGACCTCCTGATAGCCGGTGTCTAGACAGTATGACATTCCAAACCACATCGACAGGCCTCATCTCATCACCAAAAATGTCAGCATTCTAGAATTGCACCATCCAGTATTGTAGCCATGAGCCGCATACAACCATTTAACTTTATTAAAATTAAATGCATTTGCAAAAATGATTTCTCTGTTGCATAAACCATAGTTCAAGGTCAGCCACAGGTGGCTGGTGGCTCCCACCTTGGACAACACAGGTTTAAACCATTCCCACTGTCACAGAAAGGCCCACAGGACCGTGCAGTTCCAGAATATACTGGTTCTAGTAGGGAGTCAATGGACTTACTTCCCCCATTTCTAAGATAGTAAAACTTAGATCTGACTTTAAAAAAAAAAAAAAAAGAGGTTTGAATGCTATTAACATTTAATTAATTAATTAAAATTTACCTTCACCTCCATCCATATAAAATAAACCCCTGACTGTGGTCGGCGGTTACATGCAGACTTTGTCATTTTGCTTACTGACCACACATTTTCATTGATCAATTCTAAATTGGATTATTGTTAGTTTTAAAAGCGCCTGAGCAGCAGAAAGTGGCTGTGGTGGCAGGCAAAGGGGAGATTGATAGCAGAATAAACAGGGAAAGTGACAAGATTCGAGGCTGAATTGATCACTGTCAGCGGGTCCGTGGTCAGCTGTCTGCCCTTTAGTGCCCAAAGTAAACATCAGAATAATGTTTAGACAAACACATTTGATTTTTGAGGTAATGGGTATGTCAACTAAATGACAAACCTTAGAAAGGTCAAAGGGATAGCCATTTTTCAGACTCGTTCAACCATTAATCGTTGACTTTGGTAACTGCGCTTGTAGGCAGAACGGGGCGAGGATGCCAGCTTGTGTGCGCTATGGGATGCTCCAGACAGACCTCCCCAGGTTCCAGTTGGTCATCAAAGTAGCGTGCCTTTGTAAGCAAAGAGCCCATCCTTTAAAAATGGCACTCGGAATCTCAGTTCTCTAAAGACCATCCAAAATGCAGCAATCTTTTAATCCTTTGAAGGGACTCAGTCCATTAGCATCCACTACAATCATATTTATGTGGCCTGTTATCTATAAGAAAACAAAGCACCAGCAAATGCAAACACAGGAGATCACTGGTGAATCACAAGTATCTGAAACTACAGCTTGGTACAACTCACCATTTGCTGGGTCTTTTTTTTTTTTTTTTTTTTAAACTAGGGTATAGTTGCCTTACACTTCCCTGTATCACTCAGATGGTAAAGCATCTGCCTGCAATGCAGAAGACCCAGGTTCGATCCCAGGGTCAGGAAGATCCTCTGGAGCAGGTACTGGCAACCCACTCCAGGATTCTTGCCTGGAGAATTTCATAGACAGAGGAACCTGGTGGGCCACAGTCCATGGGGTCACGAAGAGTCGGACACAACTGAGCGACTAGCACACACATAGCTGCCTTACAATGTTGGGCTAGTTTCTGCTCTACAGTGAAGCAAGTCAGCCATGTGTATACATACATTTCCTCCCTCTTGGGCCTCCCTCCCACCCCACCTTCATCACACCCCTCTAGGTACTGAGCTGGGCGCCCTGTGCTATATACTAGGTTCCCATTAGCTACCTATCTTACACATGGTGGTACATATATGTTAACCCCAACCTCCCGACTCATAGCACCTGCCCCCACCACGTCCACAGGTCCAGTCTCTATGTCTGCCTCTCTATTTCTGCCCTGCAAATAGGTTCATGAGTACCATTTTTTCTAGATTCCACATATATGCATTAATACAGGACTCTTGGAATAGTCACTATCAATGGATGCTGGGTCATTTTTAATGTGATTTTTTTTTCTTTGAAGTATCATACATTAGCTATAGCTTATGAGGCCAATCAGTGTTGACAGTGACTATTCTGAGACACCAAAATTCACCTGGTTGATCTGATCACACAAGAAATGCTTCTTTTGCCTGCAGAGAAGTGACAAATGAAACAAGATGGGGATGGAATGTACATAGAAACATTCCTGCCTCCAGAAGGAGCTGAATGTGACTCTGCTTCTCACAGAACATCATGGTGTGCTGGTATGCTGACTAATCTATCAATCTACTGAAATTATGTCACTTGCCAAAATGTTAGGACTCTCTAAACTCACCAAGCACGGCAATGTACCTAAGAAGTCAGAGACATGTGACATGTATATTTGAGTTCTACCTATAAACACACACACCATGGCAAGGAAGGCATATCAGTCAGATTAAAGAGTGTAATGAGTTCAGTTAAGTTCAGTTGCTCAGTCATGTCTGACTCTTTGCAATCCCATGGACCACAGCACACCAGGCCTCCCTGTCCATCACCAACTCCCAGAAGTTTACTCAAACTCATGTCCCTCAAGTCCATAATGCCATCTAACCATCTCAACCTCTGTCGTCCCCTTCTCCTCCCACCTTCAATCTTTCCCAGCATCGGGGTCTTTTCCAATGAGTCAGTTCTTGGCATCAGGTGGCCAAAGTATTGGAGTTGCAGCCTCAGCATCAGTCCTTCCAGTGAATATTCAGGACTGATTTCTTTAGGATGGATTGGTTGGATTTCCTTGCAGTCCAAGGGTGAACTGACGTTCACCAGTTTCTAATTCTTGTCAATCACTAGTATGTCTTCATTACAATCTCCCACATCTTTGAAATTAAGCTTGGACATGTGATTAGTCATAGCTAATGAAATATGAAGCATGTCACTGCCAGGCCAAAGCATGACTATGCTATTTCTCAGCTCTCCTGTCATCTCTTACCCTGTCAAGCGAAGCCCTGAGCTTCTTGTAATGGTGTTATAGGTGGTATTCTAGTTATAATTTCTGCAGAAAAATCAATGCTTAAAAGAAAACTGACTGATGCTCATAGATGCTGTGGGTTAAGAATTTGAACAGGGTAGAAAGAGGATGATTTGTCAATGCTTCATAATATCTGAGGCTGGAAAGTCAATGGCTAAGGTCTAGAATCATCTGAAGGTTTCTTTACTCATATATCTGATGTTCAGGACAAGATGACCCTAAGGCTAAGACCACCACCTGGATCGCCCATGGTAGCCTCTCCAGAACATGAGGACTTGCTCATAGTCACATCAAAGCAGTCAGATTTCATAAATGGCAGCCCAGGGATCCAGCAAAGAAAGCAGAAACTACATAGTCTTCTGGAGCCGGTTTGGAAGCCATACAAATTACATCAATCATATGCTATTAGCTGAAGTATCAATAAGCTGACTCAGATTCAAGGATAGGAGACACAGATATCATTTCTTTATCAGAGGAATATCAAAAAATGTGTGTGCTTTGCTAGAGTTGGTGAGGAGGGAACTTTTTAAAGCTACCATTTAGGGTGCAGAATACCTGTTTGGAGCAGAGCCCCACTGCCCTTCCACAAAACCATGTGGAATAATAATAAACTCTTACTGTGTTAAGCCACTGAAGCTTGGTGGCAACATCCATGCCCAACCCAAATAGAATGTCTCTTTAATACCTCAAAGAGTTGATGAGCTTCCTTCATAAATATCAGATTAACCAAAATAGGAAAGACTTATTTTCAGCAAGCATAGCTCCAGTACTAAATTCATGCTTTGAAAGTAACCAAGTTATGCAACTTTAAACCAACATTTAGCCACCTGTGTTTAGAGGAACACAATATATATGGCCAATTTTTTTATCACGAGATTAGAGGTTCCTACTAAAGTCATGATAGCACATACCTGACCCCGGTATCCGAACTGCCTGCTAAGGGGTCATGTCAAACATTGCCAATCAGTCTCAACACTAACAGTCAAACAGTCCCCTCCTGAGTCTCCAAAACTACTTTCTGTAAGATTCATTCTAGTATAGTCCCTCTCTAAACCCACTTTATGCTTGTGTCTTTGTGTATTTGTGACTTTGGTCAAAATCAATGCAGAGGGGATAGTATGGAGTTGAAGTCTGCTATTTTACCAGTTATTTCACATGTGTGCTGTGCTTAGTTGCTCAGCTGTGTCTGACTTTTAGGGACCTCATGGACTGCAGCTCACCAGGCTCCTCTGTCCAGGGGGATTCTCCAGGCAAGAATACTGGAGCGGGTTGCCATGCCCTCCTCCAGGGGATCTTCCCATCCAGATTTCAAACCCAGGTTTCCACATTGCAGGCAGATAGATTCTGAGCCATGAGGGAAGCCCATATTTCACATAAATATGCCAAAGTATAATTCTATGTGTGAAGTGGAACTAAAAGCTGGATGTGGAAGTGGGGGATCTGCTGAAGACATACTAGCAAAGACGGAGATCTGAAGTAACATTTCATCTCCCTGAGGAGGCAAGACGGATACACAAAACTGTAATTAGTAGCGTGATCACGGATGATAAGGACCTACAGGTAAAGCACAGAAAATCACATTATCAGAGTCAGGAGAAAGGGGAGGAAGAAACTGGACATGCTGGACCATGTGAAGCGTTCTCATAAAGCATCAAATTATCAAAGTTAGCTCCAAAGCCATCATGATCCCATGAAGAACCTGATTCAGTCCAGCTCCTGTCTTCAGATCAGGAATACTAGGTTACTCGTCTCTTATTCTATGACCTGGAACAACTTGAAAGAATCAGGGAAAGTAAGGAGCCTGGGAGAGAGTGGACAGGGAAGCAGAAGGTCCTGGCCACAAATCCAACTCTGCTTCTCACTCACAGATGAGGATTTAACTCATCTGCGCCTCAGTTCCCCCTTTTGTCAAGTGAGTATGAGATTCTAACTAGCACAATTTTTCTGAGAATTAGTTTGACCAGTGAACCAGTGAAGTTGCTCACATGTCCGACTCTTTGCGATCCCATGGACTGTAGCCTACCAGTCTCCTCCATCCATGGAATTTTCCAGGCAAGAGTACTCGAGTGGATTGCCATTTCCTGCTCCAGGGGATCTTCCCGACCCAGAGATCGAACCCAGGTCTCCCGCATTGCCGGCAGATGCTTTTCCGTCTGAGCTACCAGGGAAGCAAGTTTCCAGCACTTTTTATGGTTACATGGTAGATATTCAAAAGAAGCTGAGTATTATTATCACCAACATCATCATTATTAGAAGCATCATCATCATCATTTCCATCATCGCTTTAACAAAATGACATTTCCGACGGATAAATTCCCAAACTATGCTTTGGAAAGAAATAAACTAGGAAGGTAGACATCTGTAAAGAACACAGGGCTCATGAGTCTTGAATCAGCAATAGAATGAACTTCAGTTAAAAGATTAATAAGAATATTTTTTATCCTTGGTTGAATGAATCTGCAGAATTGGAACTCATGGATATGGAGGGCTGACTGTACTAATGAAATAAGGACAGAGCAGCATTATGAAATCCCAGCACAAGTTAGACTTCTCCAGAGGAAGGCAGTGCACAAATGTCAATTAACATTATTGTCAATAGTCTAGTTGTTGGCTTGTGCTGAAACTTTACACCTGATATGTTAATAATATTAATAAATGAATCAGTAAAATGGGAGAAGGAGAAGGCAATGGCACCCCACTCCAGTACTCTTGCCTGGAAAATCCCATGGACGAGGAGCCTGGTGGGCTGCAGTCCATGGAGTCGCTAAGAGTCGGACACGACTGAGCAACTTCGCTTTCACTTTTCACTTTCATGCACTGGAGAAGGAAACGGCAACCCACTCCAGTATTCTTGCCTGGAGAATCCCAGGGACCGGGGAGCCTGGTGGGCTGCCGTCTATGGGGTCGCACAGAGCAGCGACTTAGCAGCAGGAGCAGCAAAATGGGAGAAAGCCATGCATGAACCGGTGAAGGTAGCTCAAATATCAAGCAAAATCAAATATCAATATAACCAGTTCCTGTACTTGGTTATGCGAATGATGAGAAAATGTCCTCAGGTAGGAGTCTTCCATCTTCTGCACACTGAAGCAAAATAGTAATATTCATCAAGGAAAAAAGTTAATTTAAGAATATCATTCAGCCAAAAAGAGGGAGTACTAAAGTCTGCCTACTACATGCAGCATGTGTGAACACTGGAAATACTATGCCAAGCCAAAGAAGCCAGATGCAAAAGCCCAGACTGTAAACTAGAGACCGCCACACGAAGTGAAGCAAATCAGAAAGAGAAAGACAGATATCGTATGGCATTGCTTATGTGTTGTTGTTTCGTCGCTAAGTCGTGTCCCGCTCTTTTGTGAGCCCATAGACTGTAGCCCTCCAGGTTCTTCTGTCCATGGGATTTCCCAGGAAGGCATACTGGAGGAGGTTGCCATTTCGTTCTGCAGGAGATCTTCCCAGCCCAGGGATCACACCCGAGACTCCTGCATTGGCAAGTGGATTTTTTATCACTGAGCCACCAAAGCGACTACACAGTGTGGATGCATCACATTAAAAGTGAAGAACACAGACAGGGTGGGGAGAAGCAAGGTTCAAAGAGAGGAGAGGTTATCTGAGATCATCCATACGATCTGTCCACATATGCTCTATTAAAACAATAACAAAAAGAGTGCTTTTGGTAATTCCCCATTGTAATTCATTTCAGCAAAAGTCCATCACAGGAACACTAGGATATTGAACACCAACTATAAATAAATCAGTTCAGTCGCTCAGTCGTGTCCAACTCTTTGCGACCCCATGAATCGCAGCACGCCAGGCCTCCCTGTCCATCACCAACTCCCGAGTTCACTCAGACTCACATCCATCTAGTCAGTGATGCCATCCAGCCATCTCATCCTCGGTCATCCCCTTCTCCTCCTGCCCCCAGTCCCTCCCAGCATCAGAGTCTTTTCCAATGAGTCAGCTCTTTGCATGAGGTGGCCAAAGTACTGGAGTTTCAGCTTTAGCATCATTTCTTCCAAAGAAATTCCAGGGTTGATCTCCTTCAGAATGGACTGGTTGGATCTCTTTGCAGTCCAAGGGACTCTCAAGAGTCTCCTCCAACACCACAGTTCAAAAGCATCAATTCTTCAGTGCTCAGCCTTCTTCACAGTCCAATTCTCACATCCATACATGACCACAGGAAAAACCATAGCCTTGACTAGACGGACCTTAGTCGGCAAAATAATGTCTCTGCTTTTGAATACACTATCTAGGCTGGTCATAACTTTTCTTCCAAGGAGTAAGTGTCTTTTAATTTCATGCCTGCAGTCACCATCTGCAGTGATTTTGGAGCCCAAAAAAATACAGTCTGACACTGTTTCCACTGTTTCCCCATCTATTTCCCATGAAGTGATGGGACCGGATGCCATGATCTTCATTTTCTGAATGTTGAGCTTTAAGCCAACTTTTTCACTCTCCACTTTCACTTTCATCAAGAGGCTTTTTAGTTCCTCTTCACTTTCTGCCATAGGGTGGTGTCATCTGCATATCTGAGGTTATTGATATTTCTCCTGGCAATCTTGATTCCAGCTTGTGCTTCTTCCAGTCCAATGTTTCTCATGATGTACTTTGCATAGAAGTTAAATAAGCAGGGTGACAATATAGAGCCTTGACATACTCCTTTTCCTATTTGAAACCAGTCTGTTGTTCCATGTCCACTTCTAACTGTTGCTTCCTGACCTGCATCCAGATTTCTCAAGAGGCAGGTCAGGTGGTCTGGTATTCCCATCTCTTTCAGAGTTTTCCACAGTTTATTGTGATCCACACAGTCAAAGGCTTTGGCATAGTCAATAAAGCAGAAATAGATGTTTTTCTGGAACTCTCTTGCTTTATCCATGATCCAGCGGATGCTGGCAATTTGATCTCTGGTTCCTCTGCCTTTTCTAAAACCAGCTTGAACATCTGGAAGTTCACAGTTCACGTATTGCTGAAGCCTGGCTTGGAGAATTTTGAGCATGACTTTACTAGCGTGTGAGATGAGTGCAATTGTGCGGTAGATTGAGCATTCTTTGGCATTGTCTTTCTTTGGGATTGGAATGAAAACTGACCTTTTCCAGTCCTGTGGCCACTGCTGAGTTTTCCAAATTTGCTGGCATACTGAGTGCAGCACTTTCACAGCATCATCTTTCAGGATTTGAAACAGGTCAACTGGAATTCCATCACCTCCACTAGCTCTGTTCATAGTGATGCTTTCTAAGGCCCACTTGACTTCACACTCCAAGATGTCTGGCTCTAGATGAGTGATCACACCATCGTGATTATCTTGGTCGTGAAGATCTTTTTTGTACAGTTCTTCTGTGTATTCTTGCCACCTCTTCTTAACATCTTCTGCTTCTGTTAGGTCCAGACCATTTCTGTCCTTTATTGAGCCCATCTTTGCATGATCTGTTCCCTTGGTATCTCTAATTTTCTTAAAGAGATCTCTAGTCTTCCCCATTCTGTTCTTTTCCTCTATTTCTTTGCATTGATTGCTGAGGAAGGCTTTCTTATCTCTTCTTGCTATTCTCTGGAACTCTGCATTCAGATGCTTATATCTTTCCTTTTCTCCTTTGCTTTTTGCCTCTCTTCTTTTCACAGCTATTTGTAAGGCTTCCCCACACAGCCATTTTGCTTTTTTGCATTTCTTTTCCATGGGAATGGTCTTGATCCCTGTCTCCTGTACAATGTCATGAACCTCATTCCATAGATCATCAGGCACTCTATCTATCAGATCTAGACTCTTAAATCTATTTCTCACTTCCACTGTATAATCATAAGGGATTTGATTTAGGTCATACCTGAATGGTCTAGCGGTTTTCCCTACTTTCTTCAATTTAAGTCTGAATTTGGCAATAAGGAGTTCGTGATCTGAGCCACAGTCAGCTCCTGGTCTTTTTTTTGTTGACTGTATAGAGCTTCTCCATCTTTGGCTGCAAAGAATATAATCAATCTGATTTCAGTGTTGACCATCTGGTGATGTCCATGTGTAGTCTTCTCTTGTGTTGTTGGAAGAGGGTGTTTGCTATGACCAGTGCATTTTCTTGGCAAAACTCTATTAGTCTTTGCCCTGCTTCATTCTGCATTCCAAAGCCAAATTTGTCTGCTACTCCAGGTGTTTCTTGACTTCCTACTTTTGCATTCCAGTCCCCTATAATGAAAAGGACATCTTTTTTGGGTGTTAGTTCCAAAAGGTCTTGTAGGTCTTCATAGAACCGTTCAACTTCAGCTTCTTGAGCATTACCGGTTTGCCTTGGAAACGAACAGAGATCATTCTGTTGTTTTTGAGATTGCATCCAAGTACTGCATTTCGGACTCTTTTGTTAACCATGATGGCTACTCCATTTCTTCTGAGGGATTCCTGCCCGCAGTAGTAGATATAATGGTCATCTGAGTTAAATTCACCCATTCCAGTCCATTTTAGTTCACTGATTCCTAGAATTTCGACATTCACTCTTGCTATCTCTTGTTTGACCACTTCTAATTTGCCTTGATTCATGGACCTGACATTCCAGGTTCCTATGCAATATTGCTCTTTACAGCATCGGACCTTTCTTCTATCACCAGTCACATCCACAACTGGGTATTGTTTTTGCTTTGATTCCATCCCTTCATTCTTTCTGGAGTTATTTCTCCACTGATCTCCAGTAGCATATTGGGCACCTACTGACCTGGGGAGTTCCTCTTTCAGTATCCTATCATTTTGCCTTTTCATAATATTCATGGGGTTCTCAAGGCAAGAATACTGAAGTGGTTTGCCATTCCCTTCTCCAGCGGACCACATTCTGTCAGATCTCTCCACCATGACCCGCCACTCTTGGGTTGTCCCGCAGGCATGGCTTGGTTTCATTGAGTTAGACAAGGCTGAGGTCCTAGTGTGATTAGATTGACTAATTTTCTGTGAGTATGGTTTCAGTGTGTCTGCCCTCTGATGCCCTATTGCAACACCTACCATCTTACTTGGGTTTCTCTTACCTTGGACGAGGGATATCTCCTCACCGCTGCCCTTCCTGACCTTCAACGTGGGATAGTTCCTCTAGATAAATAAATCACGTATGGTGAAATAATACCTATACTGAAATGAATTTTCTTTATTTTCCTACATTTCAGTGCATAGAGAAACTTGAAGTAATATTTTCCCCTTGAACAGGAAAAGCTGTTACATTCTCCATTTGGAAGACAGAGAGTAAAGGATGCTTTCTGGAGAAGGGAGTTAAAAGATGCCAATCTGAGTAGAAGGTGGACTATTGTGAACAGCTCTTCCCTCACTGGAGAAGGAAATGGCAACCCACTCCAGTATTCTTGCCTGGAAAATCCCACAGAGAAGCCTGGCAGGCTACAGTCCATGGGGTCACAAAGAGTTGGACGCAACTGAGTGACTGAGCACGCACAGTCTGTCACTAGAGCTGGTCATCTTGCCAGAACCAGTGAGCAGAGTGGCACATAAAGTCTGAGGGGGAAGCGTCTGAATTAGGAAAGCCCTTTGGGAGGAAAGCTTTGTTATCAAGGACAAGTAATGAGCTGAGGCCAGAATGCCCCGCTGAAGCTGTACCTGGAGTTCTGTAAGGAAAAAGCCCAAACTCCTGCTTTCTGGCTCAGATTCAAGTCAGCAAGCAAACATATAATTTTTGAGTTAAATTTGGCATGTAGTACTATAATAATTAATCTTGTGTCAATGTGTAGAAGGTCCTCATTTTGGAATTTGTAGACTAACAGACAGTAATAACTGCACAGACCGGGCTACCTAAATCAAATTACAAATTTCTCATCAATAGTGGCAGCAACTTGGAGGGAGGTGAAACTTGAAAAAAAGGCTGGAAAAGTTTCATCTGGATCACTAGTCTTAAAACAAATAAAAAATGCTGATATACATGAAACTTATCAACAATTCTGAGATTCCTTTCCCAGATTGAAACACGTTACAGGATGAACTTTTGGAGGAATCTTTTTCAGAAAAGCCTTACTGCACACCAGGGGTTGGAAACGCAAATCACCATCTACAGCGGAAGAAAGGGATAAATTTAAAAAGCAGATTTTCAGAGAAGGACACAGAGGAAGAGAAACAAATGGACAAATGGGGGTGGGCAGCAAGATAAAGTGACAGAATGAGACAGGGAAGGACAGAGATGAAAAACGATGATCCCCAAAAGGAGACTCACTTTATCCCTTCAAAATTTCTCCCTTCTTGATGGAGCAATGGGAGAGTCCAACACAGATGGGAGGATATGAGGAAAGAATCAGGGGACACCAGCTGGCTTCTTATTTGCTCCCAGACCCAAGCATGATCCACCTCTTAGCTCCATTTAAGCTGGGTTTGTTTCCTTGTTGGCTAACACGCCAACGCATCATGACAAGAAGCTGGCATGGCCGAAGACTTAGAGCATGCAGAGTGCTCCTAGGAAGAGAGTCACGTGTCTTATCTGCCGCTGAGATATGAACTGCACAAAAGGGCACTTTGTGATCATAAAAGAGCTGTGGGCAGCCATGCTGATCGAACAGCCTGACTTATACACCCCGGGCTTGGAGAACCTGGAGGCCAGCCAAGGCCCCTGACACCTGACACCAGCCAGGGTGCAGGGTGACACTCTTATCCACTCACTCAGCTGTGAATGTTTCACAATCCTTTCCAAACATTAGAACCTCGACTGCAGGGTACCATCTCAAGAAGAAAGGAAGTACCTTGTTTTCGGATTTGGTTTGGTTTTTCGCTTGTTTTGTTCTCTTGCTCTCAGGTCTGTTACCCACTCTTCAGAGTGGAACCAGACTTCCTCTGCACCATGAACAGAGCCCTGGCTTAGTCCCAGGCGTCCTGCAGAACTTCTAGTGCCTTCCTCACACAGGTTGCGGGTAGGAGATTAGAAGAACACAGCTCTGGTATTGTAAGGATGGAAAAGAAGTCGTGTCTGACTCCTATCGACCCTATAGACTATAGGCTGTCAGCCTCCTCTGTCCACAGGATTCTCCAGGCAAGAACACTGGAGTGGGGGGCCATTTCCTCCTCCAGGGGATCTTCCCGACCCAGGGACTGAGTCTGCATCTCCTGCATTGGCAGGCAGGTTCTTTACCACCAAGCCGCCTGGGAAGTTCCCAGTCTCCTGAGGTTCCAGCTCAAATGTAAGTTCTCAGAACAGTGACCCCCTCCTAGAAAATGGGGCTGCTGTCCACCCACAGGGCAGCTGTGTTTCCTGGCTGGTGCAGACCATCCCTAGGCTAAAGTCAGCGTGCCCACTGCATGAGCTGTGAGTACATGTGGTCAGCAGAACCCGCTTTGCTTTCCACGGCTGTCCCTTTAAAATGCGGCGAGGGTCTACTCTCTCCCTGCATTCCATCCTCTTCCCTGGCATCCTAGGTTTCTGTGACTGCTAAACCTTCAATGTAAAATAATGTGACATCAGTATCACATTAACATCTCCAGAGCTTTTTTTCAAGTCAACCGCTTAAGAGACAAAAAGCACTATTAATCAACACTCAAAAACTAATGTGCTCTACCCTCTCTCAAAATTTGAAGTTTGGGTATTTTGTACTATTTTTGAGTATTTTCCATAGATAAAATTTAAAATGTCATCTTAGCACACTGTAAATAATTTTCAGTGATTCTATCAAGAGTTATTTTTTATCAGCTAAGAAATACCCATTTGAATTTCTGAAATAAATAAAATAAAGCTAAGTAGAAGGGGGTTTCAGCATCAGAGTCTGAGTTAATACAGACTGGATCTAGTATAATTTTAAAGCCACTCAAGTTAAACTTAACACATCATAAACAGTACTCATCAAGTAATGCTTGGAAGTATTTGAAGATATTTTTAGGAGTGCTCCCCCCAAAGTCCTGGATTTACCGTTTTGTAAAGCAGTCTTGCATGAAGCCACAGACACTGGAGTTTGTGAACCAATCTGTACCTGGTACCTCTTTGCCCTGAGCCTCATGGGTCCCATGGGCCCCAGAACAATCTGTATTCCCCTGCTTGAAGATGATAGCATAATGTCAGTGTACTTAAAATTCAATTTCATTCTTCCTCATCTGTGCTCCATTATGCAAGCCTTTGAGACAGTCTCCAAAGAAGGTAAGCCTTCTATTGATTCCCATTCTCCTACATAGCAACTGGTGGGTAGCAAGCCATGGTATAATATGAGGGGGTGAAAATATTGATTCTAGGAAACTTAATATTATTAAAAGACAGTTATATTAAATCTCTTTCCTGGACTTAGCTGAGCACTTTTTTTTTTTCCCTTTCCCATTTTCAGAAAATCAATGAAGCTAATACCCTTGTTAGTTTTAGAGATTCTACGACAGCAGTTTCATGTCATCATAGAACCATCACAAGGTTTGTAGGCTCAGCACTCAAAGCTTGCAGCCCTTGACTGACTGAAGATAACAACAGTCCTCTCTTTAGTTATCCTGCGTTCAGAGAGGGCAAGTTGTATTCGGATTACATTTTCCATGTATCCGTTTTCTCCAAAGTGTAAAAGTCTCCAGATAATGCTCAGACTTCACCATAAAATGCCTAAGTGCTTGTGATCAAGTTCATTACACAAACGCAATTTGCAGTTTGGGAGAAGTCTAAAGAAATAAAACCAAGAGGAATCAGCAAGGGGAGGGGGCTGCTTGATGGAGAACACCTGCCAACCAAAAAAACCCCAGAATCTGCTATTTAAGACTGTAAGTCACACTGGCTTTCTGCGCACCATCCAAACACGAGCTTTCCTTTTTATAAGAAGCAGCTGCCTCTGATTTGCGACAAGATTAAAGCTTTTTGGAATCTCTCTCCAGATATCCAAGTTCTGATAGAATGTCTGCTGTGTCATTATCAAATATAACAAGACTGCAATATGGCTCCAGAGTCAATGAACCAAAGGCTGGAATCTTCTTCTAATTATATAATATGAAATTTCTTGTAATTCTGATGCCATGAATTTGGAATTTGTGATTAATATGGGTTAGACTGCTAAGCAAGCATTTTCATTGTAGATACTGCAAATAGTGTTTCAAAAATAAGATGGCAAGAATAATGCTGAAACTATGTTCAAAACAAACTGTTTTCAAACCCCCCTCAAAGACTTTAGAAGCCACAATTAGCATGAAAATATTTGTGGTTCTTTTTATAGTTATTTTATAGCCCTTTTTTCTGGCTTCTCTTGAAAGTGGCATTCTCAGCTTCTAATTAACCAAGTCCACCTGGATATTCCAGACAGTGTGAACTGATTTGCCCGTAACAGGATTGGACATTTCTCTTTGCTTCTCATTGTCTCTCTTCCTGTTTTCCCTCTTTCCATGAAAGGACTCATCTTTGACATCTAAAAGAGAAATCTGAAAAGCAATCAAGGACCATTGGTTAATGTTGACACTGTTTCGGAAATATCTTTCTAACTTGACTCCTCTCCTCTAGAATTCAGCTTGTCACTGCTTCCTCCCCACTCACTGGACCCCTGAAAGGCCTCCCACTCCACCTACCAGGATCTCTGGTCCCAGAGACACCCTCCTGAATAAAACAAAGCATCAGATCATATTGGAAACTGTCTTTGGACTCACATCACCCATCAGTTATTACACCAAGTCATCAGCATCATGGGCTGAGAAGGCTCTGGACACAAAGATGATGTAGACAAGTCTGAGCAGACACCAAAGCAGAAATGCCTGTGTTCTGTTTGAGTGAAGGCAGAAGACCAAGCAGGCTCAAAAAGTTTTTATTAGTGATATTTATACAAAATGGGTCGTAGACATGAAGGGGGTCCAGACTACGGGAGACTTGAAAATCAGCCTGAGACTTTTTGACTTTATCCCTCCATCCATGGGAGCCATGGCATGTCATGAGCAGAAAAGGCAGATGGAAGCAATGTCCAATTGTTAACACCAATCCCCTCCCATATGTGTGTGTGTGTGCTCAGTCATTCAGTTGTGACTGACTCTTTGCAACCCCATGGACTGTAGCCCACCAGGCTTCTCTGTTCATGGAATTTTCTTTACCCCTGCGCCACCTGGGAAGCCTAGTCCCCTCCCCTACCACCACACAAACAACTGAATAATATCATCAGGTTACTGGTTATTTTCGCTAGTAACTACTTTGTCTCTCTTAGAAAAAAAAAAAAAATGAGAGAGAGAGACTGACAAGTAACTATTTGTTTCCCTTTAATACACTTTGAATTTTTAAGTAACAGTTTATACTGGCTCTACAAACATAAGCTCCATGCCAGGGATTCACAATATGTTAGTAGTAGGCTATAATTTTGGAGAAGGCAATGGCACCCGACTCCAGTACTCTTGCCTGGAAAATCCTATGGACGGAGGAACCTGGTAGGCTGCAGTCCATGGGGTCTCTAAGAGTCAGACACGACTGAGCGACTTCACTTTCACCTTTCACTTTCATGCACTGGAGAAGGAAATGGCAACCCGCTCCAGTGTTCTTGCCTGGAGAATCCAAGGGGCGGGGTTGCCTGGCAGGCTGCCGTCTATGGGGTTGCACAGAGTCGGACACGACTGAAGTGACTTATAGTCACTGAAGTGACTGAAGTAAATTATAGCAGCAGGCTATAATTTAACTGGGATGCTTCTTTCTCCAGAGGCTACAAAAATAGAAACATAGTACATCACCAGATAAAATACTAAAATATTAATGAGGGGATATCATTTCTTTGAACCAAAAATATGATGAAGAATGCATTAATGAGGGTTTCAAACTTACATGCCAGAAAGTCTAAGGCCTTTTCCAAAATGCTAATTGTTTGAAATTAGAATAAGATGTGTTTAATACCTATAGATCTCAGAGTTGGTCCATAGACCATCAGAGTTGGTCTATAGGTATTTTCCTAAACAGTGATGAACAATCCCAACGTGTAATTCCCGAGAAGCTCAGAATGACCACAGCCAAATTGATTCCTCTCCAAAACTCTACCTCCATTAAGGGTAATAGTATTCACCTGTTCACCTAAACTGGAAATGAGGTCATCATCCTTGTCTCCTGAGTCTCTCCCTAAACTCTTGCATCTGTGGGTTTCCCAATGGCCGTTACTTATTTCCAACAAGTCTGCCTGAATCAGCCCTGCTCAACACTCCCCACCATCACTGCCTTATCATCAATCTCCTAAAACATTTCAGTAGCCTTTTCAGTGAGTCTAACAGCCAGCTGCTATCTGCTAGTATGACCACTCCAGAAATTCACCACCCTGCTTTCTTTCTCTACTTTCTGATGTGTTCAGTCATGGCCAACTCTCTGCAACCCCATGGACTGTAGCCCACCAGGTTCCTCTGTCCATGGGATTTTCCAGGCAAGAATACTGGAGTGGGTTGCCATTTCCTTTTCCACCTCACAACCCTCTTCCCCATTCAACTTACCCCAAAGGTCCCTTCCTTGCACCCTCATCATTTCCCATCTTCTCCAAGAATGAACGGTTTCCTCCTCTAGATTCCTATGTCATTTTTTCCTTTCTTAACACTCATTCTTCCCCAGTAAATCTGAGTATTCCTTGAGGTTCAGATCCATGTTTTATTCTTCTCCAAGTCTCTGGGAGAGTACAGCACATCCCCCGAGACATGGTACACCCTCTTAAATATTTGCCAAACTCAGATTGGTTTTCTTGCCAATGAAGTGAGGTATCTGATCATTTCCAATTTAAGCTTTTTAGATTTTGATGACTTCACATCTTACATCACTTAAATTGCCTTTGTCCATCCTCTCCTTGTAGCTGTTTCTGTTCGGCCTTTCTAAGAGCAAACCTCTGACAAGCAGCATTTGGTAAAATATTTTGCCACTAGCGGGATGCTTACAGGAAGCACAAAAGAAAGAGTAAGTAAAGTAAAAGATCTATGTGTATTTCAGCACCTACTTTAGAAAAACCCTATATATATGCACCCCTATAGAGACAACCCACACCCTAACTCTGGCCTTGACTTCTGGAGAAAACAGCTGTACTTAGGGACCCAGTTGTGTGCTCCATTACTTGGCCAACAAAGGTCCATCTAGTCAAGGCTATGGTTTTTCCAGTAGTCATGTATGGATGTGAGACTTGGACCATAAAGAAAGCTGAGTGTTGAAGAATTGATGCTTTTGAACTGTAGTGGAGAAGACTCTTGAGAGTCTCTTGGCCTGCAAGGAGATCCAACCAGTCCATCCTAAAGGAAATCAGTCCTGAATATTCATTGAAAGGACTGATGCTGAAGCTGAAACTCTGATATTTTGGCCACCTGATGCAAAGAACTGACTCATTGGAAAAGACCCTGATGCTGGGAAAAATTGAAGGCAGGAGGAGAAGGGGATGACAGAGGATGAGATGGTTGGATGGCATCACCAACTTGATGGACATGAGTTTGAGTAAGCTCCAGGAGTTGGTGATGGACAGGGAAGCCTGGCATGCTGCAGTCCATGGGGTCACAGAGAGTTGGACATGACTGAGCGACTGAACTGAGCTGAAATGTGTGCTCCAATGCAGATATTAGAGTGTTACATGGCTGTTAATTACCTGTGGGAAAAAATAGCAGCATGATCCCCACAGTGATCACTCCTCGTGCCAGCTAAACGGCTTTCTCAAACCCACACCTACCTGACATAGCCAATTACTAATGTCAAGAGAGCAGGAAATGAATGGCTCATGGTTTTAAGCATCAGTAATTTAAATTAAAATGTTATGAAGAGTCATCATTCTTCCTGGAGTGTAAATGAATGAAACTCTAAGTGTATAGTAAAGACATGATAATTGCCAGCCAATTAAGTTCCAATAAAGATGAAGAGTGAAATCAGTCTTCTTGACTCTTGGGCTATTTCCTTCCAAAAGTATTTGATTGTTTCACATTAGGAAGGCAAACAACTCAACTCTGTAAAGATCATGCTTCTGAGTTAGGTGTCACCAGGAGTCACATGGGAGAAGCTTCCATCAGCAGAATCCCTTGTATCCACCTGAAGCTGATGAGGTCGTGTGCTCTTCAACTGTGGTCCTCCTCCAGGGAAGACTTGGTCCAGAGGTATGCTGAATAAAGAAAGGGCAGATTTTCTTTCATCCAGACCTTCTGGAGCCCACTGATCTGTGAGAACAAGTGCTGCATGACTCTTGATTCTACATTCAGCAAAGCAACATTGCATTTAGTCAGGGTGAGCCTGTGGGAATAATATCCTAGAACTCAAGCCACAGCTAGGCCTCCTCTACAACAGAGTTGGCTCTTTCACCTTCATTCCTCTGCCTCCTCCACTCTACAACTTTCCCTGGTCCTTTTAGTCCAAAGTCATTTTATCAGATATTCTCATCCAAAGTGAGATATTGTGGCTATGGTCCCATGTGTCGTGTCCTCCATTTGAGCTCATTTAAAAGTCCTGTGTGGATCACAATAAACTGCGGAAAATCCTGAAAGAGATGGGAATACCAGACCACCTAACCTGCCTCTTGAGAAACCTATATGCAGGTCAGGAAGCAACAGTTAGAACTGGACATGGAACAACAGACTGGTTCCAAATAGGAAAAGGAGTATGTCAAGGCTGTATATTGTCACCCTGCTTATTTAACTTCTATGCAGAGTACATCATGAGAAATGCTGGGCTGGAAGAAGCACAAGCTGGAATCAAGATTGCCAGGAGAAATATCAATAACCTCAGATATGCAGATGATACCACCCTTATGGCAGAAAGTGAAGAAGAATTAAAGAGCCCCTAGATGAAAGTGAAAATGGAGAGTGAAAAAATTGACTTAAAGCTCAACATTCAGAAAACTAAGATCATGGCATCTGGTCCCATCACTTCATGGCAAATAGATGGGGAAACAGTGGCTGACTTTATTTTGGGGGGCTCCAAAATCACTGCAGATGGAGATTGCAGCCATGAAATTAAAAGACGCTTGCTCCTTGAAAGGAAAGTTATGACCAACTTAGACAGCATATTAAAAAGCAGAGACATTACTTTGTCATCAAAGGTCCGTCTAGTTGAGGCTATGTTTTTTTCAGTGGTCATGTATGGATGTGAGAGTTGGACTATAAAGAAAGCTGAGTGCAGAAGAATTGATGCTTTTGAACTGTGGTGTTGGAGAAGACTCTTTAGAGTCCCTTGGACTGCAAGGAGATCCAACCAGTCCATTCTAAAGGAAATCAGTCCTGAATATTCATTGGAAGGACTGATGTTGAAGCTGAAACTCCAATACTTTGGCCACCTGATACGAGGAACTGACTCATTTGAAAAGACCTGGATGCTGGGAAAGATTGAGGGCAGGAAGAGAAGGGGACAACAGAGGTTGAGATGGTTGGATGGCATCACCGACTAGATGGACATGAGTTTGAGTGAACTCCGGGAGTTGGTGATGAACAGGGAGGCCTGGCCTGCTGCGGTTCATGGGGTCGCAAAGAGTCAGACATGACTGAGCGACTGAATTGATTGAATAGTCATTTAAAAGAGAGTTGGCATATACACATCACCATGTGTTATCCGGGCTTCCCATGTCAAGATAGTGGTAAAGAACCTGCCTGTTAATGCAGGAGATGTAAGAGACCCAGGTTCGATCCCTGGGTCTAGAAGATCCCCTGGAGGAGGGCATAACAACCCACTGCAATATTCTTGCCTGGAGAATTCCATGGGCAGAGGAGCCTAGCGGGCTACAGTTCATAGAGTCACAAAGAGTTAGACACGACTAAAGTGACTTAGCATTCACTCAGGTGTTATCCAACCATCTACAGATGAAATTTGGGTTCAGTCACTTAAAAAAAATATGAAGTACTGACACACACTACAAGGTGGATGAACCTTGAAACGTTACGCCAAGTCAAAGAAGCCAGACACACAGACCACATGTTGTATAATTTTATATATGAAATGACCAGAATGTGTGCACCCACAGACACAGAAAGCGGATTTGTGGTTGCCAGGGGCTGGAGAGAAGGGGCTTGAGAAAGGACTGCTTGGTGGGTACAGATGTCCTTTTGGGGTGATGAAAATATTTTGGAACTAGAGACGGGTGGCTATCTAATGCCACCAAATTCTTCCCTTTAATAAGACAGCTAATTTTGTGTTACATGAATTTTACAGTTTTTAAAGAGGAGGGAGATTTGTAGATAGTCAGCCGGGAGGCTCTTATGATGCGATTATTTTCAGACATAGTGGAAGTAGGGTAGAGGTTCCTGTTAAGGAGATTTCTCAGGTTCTCTCCTTAAATCCCAGGAATGAGTTTGCTTTTGTTCAGGACTGTACTTGCCTCAGATAAAACATCCTAGCGGTGGTTTGTCTGGGAAGCCAAGGTCAGCTCACAAGCAAGGCAGAAGGGCTGGCTTCAGACTTCCACTGGCAGGGATCCATCCTCTGTGGAGAAAAAGAAAAACTAAGCAGCTAATGTTGACTGGAATTATTATTATTATTATTATCCTTATGCGATGCTGACCTTCTCAGATTGTGTGCTGTTTATTCAGCTTTTGCCTAGGATTCCTTTTTAGGTTCTATTGATTCTCTTCTGCTGCTACAGCAGAACCAGGCCAAGGCGAGACCTGGTTACACACAGCTCACTTCATGGTTTCACCCGCAGACACAGGAGGAGGCAGGGACACGGGTTTCTGGGTACTGATGACACATAGGTTATCGCTTTCTTTCTCATGCCCCGGGCTCACCTGGGAAGCCTACCCAGAGCCTTTCCCAAGGGAACCCAACTCTGGGCTGTTGAGATTTCAGCCTCTAGAGTCGAGAAGTCTGAGACTTGAAGACCGGCTCGCTCAGCTCCCATTGGAGCTTTGATAAGAATGCCAGCCTTTCTCAGAGCAGGAAATCAGTGTCAGGAGGGGAAAGGATAAAAAGAAGGGGGAACTGGCTGGGAATGAGCTTTGAATACATAACGCTTTGCTGTCCTGCATTTTGATTTGAGTGAATGTACATTCAAAATTGCCTTTCTATGACAAAGCTCATCAGAAGGAGGTCCTATCTATCAGGGTCCAGTCAAAAGGCAGAAATCACTCTGGTTACTTTAACAAGGAAGATGAGATACAAAGAAATGATAATGATAAGAGATGCTTAACTATTTTATTTTTTAAAAGGCTGAAAGGGACCCTTGAGAAGTAGCATCACCTAGGGGAGATAAAAAGAGCAAGAACTAAGAGAGAAGCCCCTTCTTCCCATCCCCAAGGCTGAGACTCAGATCTCCCCAGAAGAGGGCTTAGCTACCACAGGGACTTGCAAAGTGCTGGTGGCCAAGAAACTTTCTGGAAGGCAAAGTCCAGAGACAGCCTGGAGAAGCAAGTCATCGTCAGGGTATGAGTGGGAAGAGCTCTGGGAAGTGACCATCGCAGGGATAACATGGCCGGAGGGAGAGCGGGAGCTTGGTTGCATCGGTCACTGGGCCGCTGCAGAGAATGGTAACCACTGAAGGCTCAGAACTCAGAAGCAAAGCGTCTTCGCCTTGCACTGCCCTTCTAGAACCCTCCAGTGATGAAGGCCACATTTGGCCAGTGGGCAAAGAGGACATGTGGACGGGCTCCAGCACTAGTATCAAAAGTCAGGACAAATAAGAGTGGATCTGCACATGAGAGATGATACATTGAAACTAGAGTGACGGGCACCCCATTCTAGACCTGGGCTCACTTTCAGGGGTTCCCGGTTCTAGATCTGGCCTCACCTCTGTGGGATCCCCATTCTAGACCCAGTCTCATCTCTGGGGAGCCCCATTCTCAGTGTAGCCTGGCCTCCGGGGGACCCTCATTCTAGGTCTAATCTCATCCCTTCACCTCAGTGAACTGCTACCAACCATAGAGTCTCCATCCCTGTTGAGAGCACAGACAACATCCTTCACCAGCTCCATTTCCCAGTGAGTGAGTGAGTGAAAGTCGTTCAGTCGTGTCCAACTCTTTGCGACCCCATGAGCTATACAGTCCATGGAATTCTCCAGGCCAGAATACTGGACTGGGTAGCCTTTCCCTTCTCCAGGGGATCTTCCCAACTCAAAGATCAAATTCAGGTCTCCCACATTGCAGGCAAATTCTTTACCAGCTGAGCCACAAGCGAAGCCCAAGAATACTGGAGTGGGTAACCTATCCCTCCTCCAGGGGATTTTCTTGACCCAGGAATTGAACCAGGATCTCCTGCATTGCAGGTGGATTCTTTACCAGCTGACCCACAAAGGAAGCCCCCATTTCCCCGTATTCAACAATATATCCAGGTGGGTCAAAGAACATCAATAAACTTTCCAAATCAACAGTCGATCAATGTTTTCACAGTGTCTCAGGAGGAGAAGAAAGGTAAAGAGGAGGACTTTCATAAACTTAGATGTGGCCCAGAATGGCTCTATTTTCACCAAAGTCAGTTTCCTTTTCCTGATAGACTCTGTTCCCCATTTCCTTTTACAGTTAGGCTGATTCTAGCCAGTGGGATGTCAGCAAAAGTAACATATCCCACTTGCAGGCCTGGCCCCTAGGACAGCCCCGGCCCCTGTGTCCTCTCTTTGCCATGACCCACTAGCTGCCTGCAGGAGAGGAGTCTGTGGTCTGAGGGAATGGCAGAGCTTCTAGACAAGGAGGTTAAGGCCCTGAGTCATCCTTTGGAGGAGAGCATCCCTGGAGAGTTGCCCAGCCAGGTATCTCCACCTTGGACTGTGATGAGAGGAGGGAATAAGCCCTTAGTGCACTGGTGTCCAGAGCAGCAGCATCTGAATGACTTGGAGCCTTGCTAAAAATGCAAGTTCTCAGGCCCCAGCCTGCACATACACATTAGAAACCCTGGGAGAGAGTTTCTATAAGCCCTGTATTTTAATAGAGCTTCCTCTATGGCTCAGCTGGTAAAGAATCCACCTGCAAGGCTGGAGACCCAGGATCCTGGGTTAGAGTGTCCCCTGGAGAAGGAAATGGCAACCCACTCCAGTATCCTTGCCTGGAAAATTCCATGGACAGAGGAGCTTTACCATCTACAGTCCATAGGGTTGCAAAGAGTCAGACATAACTGAGCAACTAAGCATGCAAGCGTATATTTAAATACGGAGATTTGGACATGTGACTGTAGCCATGAAATTAAAAGACACTTACTCCTTGGAAGAAAAGTTATGAGCAACCTAGATAGCATATTGAAAAGCAGAGACATTACTTTGCCAACAAAGGTCCGTCTAGTCAAGGCTATGGTTTCTCCAGTTGTCAAGTACAGATGTGAGAGTTGGACTGTGAAGACAGCTGAGCACCAAAGAATTGATGCTTTTGAACTGTGGTGTTGGAGAAGACTCTTGAGAGTCCCTTGGACTGCAAGGAGATCCAACCAGTCCATCCTAAAGGAGATCCGTCCTAGGTGTTCATCGGAGGGAATGATGCTAAAGCTGAAGCTCCAGGACTTTGGCCACCTCATGCAAAGAGTTGACTCAATGGAGAAGACCCTGATGCTGGGAGGGATCGGGGGCAGGAGGAGAAGGGGACGACCGAGGATGAGATGGCTGGATGGCATCACCAACTCGATGGACGTGAGTCTGAGTGAACTCCGGGAGTTGGTGATGGACAGGGAGGCCTGGCGTGCTGCGATTCATCGGGTCGCAAAGAGTCGGACACAACTGAGTGACTGAACTGAACTGAACTGAAAGTATGAGAACATCTGCCTTATTGTCTAAGGGGACTAAGATTTGGAGGGTTTTGTTAAATCCATAGGAAGCCACAACATAAAAATCACAAACTGAGTCCTCAGTAACCAGTTACAATTTGACCACTGTCTCACCGGGGACCTCTGTCACAACTCATTAATTCCAAGCCTGGACCAAGCTGATTAGGTCTTCATACAGTTGAAGACTTACTAACCTCATATATCACCTATGACATACGACCGGGAACCAGGACTGCGTTCATTGAGTTATTTTGGACAAGCTGGGTAACCTGATCGTTTTATTGCCTCTGCAGAAAAAGCAGATCAACCCCCCACCCATGTACTAGTCACTTGGAGGAAATCCTCAGAGAAGGATGAGCTAGTAGATTGCATGTCCATGTTTAGAGAAATGCTATATGACTCTTTTTATACCCATCAAATTTTAGGAAACGAAAAGCAGCCACTCTTCAGCTCCGTATACCAGCTGCAGACAGGGGGCTGTGCAGATGCAAATAGTCTAGGCTAGCTCATTTTCAATTTAGAACTTTCCTAATGCTAAGTTTTCTGTGTTGACTGTTGGCCAAAATGGAATGCCATCTCTACAAAAAATTCGGGCTGTTTAAGTTCCCAAATATAAAGTCCAAATTTTAGGGGTTTTGAAATCACATACTTTTCCCAGGAGGAAAAGTATCATCATTCCAGGGAAATGGAAGCTTGGAAAGAGCATCTAATATCAAAGCAATGCGTTTAATTAGCCACGTGGGTAAACAAGAGCTGCCAGGAATGCGGTGGTGCAGAGGAGAATCATGGCATTTAGTTCCAGCTCTGTGCAAAGCCACATCTTCAGCATTTAGTTCAGAAGTAATTACCATCTTGCTGGCCCTCGGGTAGAGGGAGAAAAGAAATAACTATATTCATCTTGTGATTAAATGGCAATTAGCAGCTAAGTGCACGGCAATAACATGGCAGTTACCACCTCGTCACAGTGTCAGCAGCTTCCCTGGCCAATCCCACCAGCCTGCTAGGTATCAGAGCCCAGCGCTGCAGGTCTAGGACCATGGGGAAGACCCAGGCACCAGCCACAGTGAGGCACAAATTAGTGGTTAAAAGTGTACACTCTGCAGCCAATCAGCTTAGGTTCCAAACACAGCTAGACCACTTATCAACTTGCCAACTTGGCCAAGTTGCTAAAAGTTTTTAGGGTCAGTATCCTCATCTGAAAACTGAAGGAAAAAAGTTGTTTCTAACATATAGTGTGGTGAGCGTGAGGCTTAAGTGAGTTAATAGATGCAAAGTGTTTACTAGAGCTCCTAGAACACAAAATATCCCCAGAGATGGCTAATGTTTCCCTATGCTTCTCCTCCATGGGGCTTGCATGGCTGATTGAATGCTTAAAATCATTTTAAGTATATGTACCACCAAAGCAAACGCAAGCACAGATAAACAAACAAACAAACAAACAAACAAAACCCTCCCTTAGATCACCCTGCCTCTTTGGTTCTGAGTGAATTCTGATTTATCCTCCACCCTCAGTTGTTCCAGATTGTGAAATAAATAGAAGCAATGTCCAAGAAGGCCTGAACAGAAGTTGTTTATCACCCCCAAAAGAGCAAGGCGATGGATTCGGACAAGAAACTGCACCTCAAGACAGAATGAATGAGGATGAACCAAAGTAAGCCCACAGGGATGGTGGGTGTGGTCAAGTTCTCAATTATCTCCCTTTACAACCAACGTTGCTCCTCAGGTTGGCATCTCCTCTCCTCAGAGAGTTGGTGAACTTAGTGTACCAGTGATTTCTGAAATTAGTTTTAAAACATAAGCAGATGGTAAATCTGTTGTTAAAACCAGAGAGCCTTTTTAAGGTTACCCATTTGGGGGCAGCAGGGGTTCTTTGTTCTCAGATGCTTTCCTACCCCTTGCCCTGCTCAGCACTTAGTAGGAGGGAACTTCTTTCCCCATGCCCCTTGTCAATTAGTTTCATCCATCTGGAGACAATGGTAAGACCAGAGGCTCTTATCCTACCTGTAGCAGAGCTTCCAACAGCGCCTGCATCTCCTCTCAGAGAGCCCCGCACTGTGAGCTCCCAGGTCCAGTCAGGACATCCCCACTCTGGGACTCCAGTGCAATATCACATCCTTGCAACGCCCTTCTCCAGCCCAAGAGGTGGCAGTGGAATGTTCTTATTGCTAATCACTGATTGCCTAGTGGCTCTCTAGTTGTTTCTTAGCTCCTACATCACATACGTAAACAATTCCCTTCATTAAATTCCCTCTGTTTGAAATACCTGGATTTTATTTCCTGAATAAACCCTGACTGATAAACCATTGCTTTGTCTGTATCATTCCCCGCCCCCCAATATCTCAGTGAGAAAAGCACTGGGCTAGGAGTCAGGAGCCCTGAGTTCTGGTCCCAGTTCTGCAATAACTGACGGTGTTCCCAAAGGCATTCTCCTCTGTGCCTCGGTTTCCTAATAAATAAGATGACTGGGCTAGGGGACTTCTAAGATCACTTTCAGCCATAAAGTTCTGGGGCTAGACATTCTGACCAGTGTCACGTGGCACTTCACCCTGTGGGGCCCAGCGGCGCGGACTCACTCCCTGGGTTGGTTGGAGAACATTCCCAAGTGCGCCATTTTACATTAGCAGCTGAGGCAGAGTAAGGCGGTCTTGGCCGTGTTGTAAGTGATAGAAGGAATTGAGGGGGGTGGCGGTGGATGGTGTGCGTGTGTGGTGGAGGGGTGGTCACACATGCTTGTATGTGCTCGGGACTCCCTAAGAAACCTTCACTGGCGCATTATTCTCTCTCGACTCACGATTCCCACTTTTATCTCTTAGATTTAAAATGATAGCTTAGCACATTAGCATTACAAGATGGAGACTGGTAAGGATGATACTATATAAATTAACATCCTAGCCAAATTAGTATAAAGATACTAAGTCTCAAGCATGAATACATGACATATTTGAAGTCTTAACAAGTAGATTCTATTCTCTTTCTCTCCTCTGAACTACCAGTTTTCAATCTTTTTTTTTTTTCCCACACAACAGTGTGATCAGTTATGGGCCATAGTTGGATATATAGCTGGCATATAGCATAGTATATATAGCTGATATATTGCAAGCAAAATTCCCAGTGTGCTATCTATAACCTGATCCTTTTTGCTTTTTCTCATCATTATGCAAAAAAATTCTTATTGTGTACTAAGGCCTACAACACTTATGCTGCTGCTGCTGCTAAGTCACTTCAGTCATGTCCGACTCTGTGTGACCTCATAGATGGCAGCCCACCAGGCTCCCCCGTCCCTGGGATTCTCCAGGCAAGAACACTGGAGTGGGTTGCCATTTCCTTCTCCAATGCATGAAAGTGAAAAGTGAAAGTGAGGTTGCTCAGTCGTGTCTGACTCTTAGCGACCCCATGGACTGCAGCCTACCTCTGTCCATGGGATTCTCCAGGCAAGAGCACCAGAGTGGGGGGCCACTGCCTTCTCTGAAACAACACTTACTGAGTAAGCTTTTAATCGGTTTTAGGCTACAGTTGCAATCAAGTACATTTTTAAGTCAGTTATCAGTTTATGCCCTTTACTGATAAGATATTTAAATATAAGCTTATATGCATGCAGGTATGTTTACATACAACACACACACAAACACACACCCTCACACTCACAAAACTCACCCTTGAAGATACTACTACAGTGAAAACTCTCATAAAAGTTATCTTCTCAGGCAAATAGATAGTCCTAAACTTCACTCACAGTAATCTATTTTCTTTTAACTCCTCAGTACTTCATAAAAAGGCTGGTAATAAGCTTTTTTTACCAGAAACCAGTACTGAAATATTAATATTAATCTATAACTGCAGTGTCCAATAGGGTAGCCACTAAACACATGTGATTATTAAGCACTTGAGATATGGCCGATTCAAATCAATTTACAGCATAAATACAAACACACACCAGATTTTAAATCCTCAGTATGAGAAAAATATGACTTTCCAGGTGGTGCTCTCGGTAAAGAAGCCACATGCTAGTGCAGGAGACCCAAGAGCCTGGAGTTCGATCCCTGGGTCAGGAAGATCCCCTGGAGTAGGAAACGGCAACCAACTCCAGTATTCTTGCCTGAAAACTCCCATGAACAGAGGAGCCTGGTCCATGGGGCTGCAAAGAGTTGGACACAACTGAGCACAGGAGAAACATAAGCATAATATATCTCATGAATATTTTAATGTTGATTGCATGTTGAAATTATAATATTTTGGATACATTGTTACAACTCAACATGTGCTGCTTTTAATTAGAAAAACTACAATACATCGCATCATATTTCTACTGGGCAGCACGGATTCTAGAAGTTAAAGTGAACAAAAAGATATTTCTACTGTGGTTTCTTACAGAGGAACCTTGATGAGAGGCAGCAGTATTGACCACAACTGATGGGGGCGGGGATGGAGACCGGCCAAATTTACAGGAAAGATGGATGGTTGGAGTTTCAACCTGCTGACACCCAAATCAAGCTTCAGTCTATACAGAAAATAGCAGAGACCCAATTAATGCTGCTGCACACTGAAAACAGCATCATTGTGTTAACAGCTTGTGCGTTCTTCCTAAGTCCAAGAGAGAAGGGCCTGAGGCGATTTCTCTTATTGATTGAAACCTGAAAAAAGTAAGGACCTTGGGGTTAAAGTTTCTGAGGCTTGACTCCCCATATTGTCTCCCATTTCATTATCATTCAAAAGCACACGTCAAAAATAAATCTTACAAATATACAAGAGACTTTAAAGCTTTTGGCTTCCTTCCCAGGTGGCGCTAGCAGTAAAGAACCCACCCACCAATGCAGGAGACATATAAAAGATGTGGATTTGACCCCTGGGTCAGGAAGATCCCCTGAAGGGCATGGCAATCTGCTCCAGTATTCTTGCCTGGAGAATCCCCATGGACAGAGGAGCCTGGCGTGCTACAGTCCATGGGGTCGCACAGTGTTGGACAAGCCTGAAACGACTTAGCACGCTCACACACACTGAGCTTTAAGACATTCAGTGGGAAGAGATTGCATACACATTGCATCTTACATCTAAATAAGGGTATTCATCATCTCAGTCCTTGCACATAGCATGAAACCTGGTACGCAGTGGGTGCCTAATGATATTTGCTGAATGCTCCAAAGGAACAACTCAAATATGGCAGTTATTGAAATTTGGATCCACTTCCCTTGTGGCTCAGATGGTAAATCGTCTGCCTGCAATGCGGGAGACCTGGGTTCAATCCCTGGGTCAGGAAGATCCTCTGGAGAAGGAAATGGCAACCCACTCCAGTACTCTTGCCTGGAGAAGCCCACGGATGGAGGAGCCTGGTAGGCTACAGTCCGTGGGGTCGCAAAGGGTCAGACATGACTGAGTGACTTCACTCACTCACATGCTGCTTAAGATAAGGAAACAACGACGCAGTTCTAGAAAATCAGAACCACAGTTAAAGAAATTATCAAGAACAGATCACAGTCATTAAAAGGATGAAAAACTAAACCCAGCTTTTTCAGAACGCCACTGTTGTTCAAGCACTTAGTTGTGTCCAACTCTTTGCAACCCCATGGACTGCAGCACACCAGGCTTCCCTGTCCTTCACTATCTCCCTGAGTGATGCTATCCAACCATCTCATCCTCTGTCTCCCCTTCTCCTCCCACCTTCAATATTTCCCAGCATCAGGGTCTTTTCAAATGAGTCAGTTCTTTGCATCAGGTGCCCACAGGACTGGAGCTTCAGCTTCAGCATCAGTCCTTCCAATGAATATTCAGGACTGATTTTCTTTCGGATGGACTTGTTGGATCTCCTTGCAGTCCAAGGGAGTCTCAACAGTCTTCTCAAGCATCACCGCTCTAAGGCATTAATTCTTCAGCACTCAGCTTTTTTTTATTGTCCAACTCTCACATTCATGCATGGCTACTAGAAAAACCATAGCCTTGACTATATGGATCTTTGTCAGCAAAGTAATACATCTGCTTTATAATACACTATCTAGGTTGGTCATAGTTTTTCTTCCAAGGCGCAAGCATCTTTTAATTTCATGGCTGCAGTCACCGTCCACAGTGATTTTGAAGCCCAAGAAAATAAAATCTGTCACTGTTTTCATTGTTTCCCCATCTATTTGCCATGAAGTGATGGGACTAGATGCCATGATCTTTGCTTTTTGAATGTTGAATTTTAAGCCAGTTTTTTCACTCTTTCCTTTTACCTTCATTAAGAGGCTCTTTAATTCCTCTTCACTTTCTGCCACAAGGGTGATGTCATTTGCATACCTGAGGTCATTGATATTTCTCCTGGCAAATTAATTCCAGCCTGTGCTTCATCCAGCCTGGCATTTCTCATGATGTACTCTACATATAAGTTAAATAAGCAGGGTGACAATATACAGCCTTGATGTACTCCTTTCCCAGTTTGGAACCAGTCCATTGTTCCATGTCCAATTCTAACTGTTGCTTCTTGACCTGCATACAGGTTTCACAAGAGACAGGTAAGGTGGTCTAGTATTCCCATCTCTTTAAGAATTTTCCACAGTTTGTTGTGATCTACACAGTCAAAGGCTTTAGCATAGTCAGGAAGCAGAAGTAGATTTTTTTTTGCAATTCTCTAGCTTTTTCTATGATACAACAGGTATTGGCCATTTGATCTCTGGTTCCTCTGCCTTTTTAATTCCAGCTTGTACATCTGGAAGTTCTCAGTTCACATACTGTTGAAGACTCACTTGGAGAATTTTGGACATTACTTTGCTAGTGTGTGAGATGAGTGCAATTATGCAGTAGTTTGAACAATCTCTGGCATTGCCCTTTTTGGGGACTGGAATGAAAACTGACCTTTTCCAGTCCTGTGGCCACTGCTGAATTTTCCAAATTTGCTGGCATATTGAGTGCAGCACTTCAACAACATCATCCTTTAGGGTTTTAAATAACTCAGCTGGAATTCCATCACCTCCGCTAGCTTTGTTCATAGTGATGCTTCCTAAGGTCCACGTGACTTCGCATTCCAGGATGTCTGGTTCTAGGTGAGTGATCACAGCATCATGGTTATCCAGGTCATTAAGATCTTTTTTATATAGTTCTGTGTATTCTTTCCACCTCTTCTTAATATCTTCTGTTTCTGTTAGGTCCATACCATTTCTGTCCTTCATTGTGCTTATCTTCTCAAGAAGTGTTCCCTTGGTATGCCTAATTTTCTTGAAGACATCTCTAGTCTTTCCCATTCTATTGTTTGCCTCTATTTCTTTACATTGTTCACTTAAAAAGGCTTTCTTATCTCTCCCTGAGATTCTCTGGAACTCTGCATTCAGATGGGTATATCTTTCCTTTTCTTCTTTGCCTTTTGCTTCTCTTCTTTTCTCATCTATTTGTAAGGCCTCTTCTGACAACCACTTTGCTTTTTTGCATTTCTTTTTCTTGGAGGTGGTCTTGATCACTACAGCCTAGACAACATTACAAACCTTGGTCCGTAGTTATTCAGGCACTCTGTCTGTCAGATGTAAATCCTTGAATCGATTTGTCACTCCCACTGAATAATCATAAAGGATTCGATTTCAGTGAATGGTCTAGTGGCTTTCCCTACATTCTTCAATTTAATTCTGAATTTGGCAATAAGGAGTTCATCATCTGAGCCACAGTCTGCTTCCTGTCTTGTTTTTGCTGACTGTATAGAGCTCCTCCATCTTCAACTGCAAAGAATATAATCAATCTGATTTTGGTATTGATCATCTGATGATGTCCATGTGTAGAGTTATCTCTTGTGGTGTTGGAAGAGGGTATTTGCTATGACCAGTGCATTCTCTCGGAAAAACCGTTAGCCTTTGTCCCATTTCATTTTGTACTCCAAGGCCAAATTTGCCTGTTACTCCAGGTATCTCTTGACTTCCTACTTTTGCATTCCAGTCCCCTGTGATGAAAAGGACATCTCCTTTTGGTGTTAGTTCTAGAAGGTCATATAGATCTTCATAGAACCATTCAACTTCAGCTTCTTCGGTTTCAGTGGTTGGGTCATAGACATGGATTATTGTGATATTGAAGAGTTTGCCTTGGAAATGAACAGAGATCATTCTCTTGTTTTTGAGATTGTGTGAGATTGCACCCAAGTACTGAATTTTGGACTCTTTTGTTGATTATGATGGCTACTCCATTTCTTCTAAGGAATTCTTGCCCACAATAGTAGATATAATGGTCATCTGAGTTAAATTCACACTTTCCTGTCCATTTTAGGTCACCGATTCCTAAAATTGTCAATGTTTACTCTTGCCATCTCCTCTTTGACCACTTACAATTTACCTTGATTCTTGGAACTAACATTCCAGATTCCTCTGCAATATTATAACATCGGATTTTACTTTCAGCACCAGACATATCCACAACTGGGTGTTGAGTCCACTTTGGCCTAGTCTCTCCAGCACTCTTGCCTGGAAAATCCCATGGACAGAGGAGTTTGGTGGGCTGCAGTCTGTGGGGCTGCAAAGAGTTGGACACGACTAAGCGACTTCACTTTCACTCTTCACTTTCATGCATTGGAGAAGGAAATGGCACCCCACCCCAGTGTTCTTGCCTGGAGAATCCCAGGGACGGGGGAGCCTGGTGGGCTGCCATCTATAGTGTTGCACAAAGTCGGACACGACTGAAGTGACTTAGCAGCAGCAGCAGCAGTTTCAGTCTTTCTGGAATTACTTCTCCACTCTTCTCCAGTAGCATGTTGGACACCTTCCAATCTGGGGAGTTCATCTCTCTGTGTCATATCTTTCTGCCTTTTCATACTGATCACAGATTCTCAAGGCAGGAGTGTTGAAGTGGTTTGCCATTCCCTTCTCCAGTGGACCACATTTTTTTCAGAACTCTCCACCATGACCCATTCATCTTGGGTGGCCCTACATGGCATTGCTCTTGGTTTCACTGAGTTAGGCAAGGAGCTTAACTGAGGAGGATCTTGATTTTTCTGCCAGTTGTGTAATAACCATCGTGATAGTTTTTTAATAGGAAAAAGAAGCCTGGTCTCTTTGCTATCCCAGTCTGTACTGGTTTGCATTATTTGTGTTCAATCTTTTTACACTTACAAAAATCTATTTAAACTTCACATTCTTTTTCCTTTGAATGGATCATGTGGGCACCGGGTAAACCTCAAGGGCTTTTGGGGTGGATAAGACCAATAACAGGAATTGCTAATGTGGTTTCTATTGAATGTGATGGATTCATTAGGTAAAATCCTTTGATAAATCGCGAGTACTACATTTTTACTCCATTCGTCTTTGTCTTTTGGATTCCAGGGCGACATTGCTGACAGTTCCACTTTGAGCTAAATGAGCAGCCTTGCTTGAAGAAACTGGTTTAAGGGACTCTCACAAACCCCTGCATTTGCCCTGATGTCACACTGAACCTGCTCTGTACAGAAGAGCCCTCGATCTCTCCAGTGAGTCACAGCAATGAGACCCAAGCCTCCTCCCTTTCACTCAGTAAGTCAACCTAGATGCAACCAACATGGTCGTTAATATCCCAGTCGTATTTTCCTTTTACAATCAAATGGAAAGTTTTAATATATATAATATACATAATAGAGTTATACTCCACAACCAAGTGGGATTTATTCCAAAGATTCAAGGCTGGGTTTAACATGCAAAACTCACATGTAATAGGAACTTTCCAGGTGGCTCAGCAGTGAAGAATCCACCTGCCAATGCAGGACATGTGGGTTATAATCCTTGGGTCGGGAAAATCCCCTAGAGAAGGAAATGGCAACCCACCCCAGGATCCTTGCCTGAAAAAATCTCATGGACAGAGGAGCCTGGCAGGCTACAGTCCATGGGGTCGCAAAGAGTTGGATGTGACTGAGTGACTGATCCCATACCCCTCTATCTAACCTGTCATCTGTCATCTTTCCATTTCTATCCATCTCTACCTATCCATCTGGAGAAGGCAATGGCAACCCACTCCAGTAGTCTTGCCTGGAAAACCCCATGGATGGAGGAGCCTGGTAGGCTGCAGTCCATGGGGTTGCTAAGAGTCGGGCACAACTTGAGCAACTTCACTTTCACTTTTCACTTTCATGCATTGGAGAAGGAAATGGCAACCCACTCCAGTGTTCTTGCCCGGAGAATCCCAGGGACGGAGGAGCCTAGTGGGCTGCCGTTTATGGGGTCACACAGAGTCGGACATGACTGAAGTGACTTAGCAGCAGCAGCAGCATGCTTATCCATCTGTCTATCTATCAATGAGAGGGAGACAGAGAATGGGACCGAGTAAGGGAGAGAGAAGGATCTCGTGTCACTAGCGTGTCAATCCTCGGCCCTCTGTGCTGGGGATGCTGCCTGAGTACTAGGCAGCACCAGGAGAGGCAGAAAACGAATGGACCACACTCCGGTTAAGGGATGAACTCAGCGTGCTGATGACAAAGTCAAGGAATAGGGAACAGATTCTCGCTCTGAGCTTTGAGACAGAACCAAGCCTGTGGACACCTTGATTTTGAACCTCCAGCCCTCAAAACTGTCAGAGACTAAGCTTCAGTTCTTTTAAGCCACTCCAGTTGGGACAATTTGTCCCCGCAGCCCCAGGAAATGAATACTTCAGGTGACAAGGCTCAGCAGAATCCAGAGAACAAATGAATCTGACAGTTTGTTCAGAAAGGCTGGGAGTAAGCTTGTCTTGGCCAAGTCTATGAAGAGCAGAAGTCCTGCTCAGCAGTGTGCATCCTCTGTGAGACTAAAGCTTCCCAGACCTATGTTGTTCAGATTTATTCATAACATTGCTCTTCCTGGCTGCACCCATATGCCTCTAAGGAGTTCACCTCCTCCTGCAAAGGTATCCCCCTGGGCTCCCCTGTGAGCCCCTGAGAAAGAATAATGCTCTTACGGTCCTTATGGCCTCAGCATCCAGGGCCACATCCACCACATACAGGAGCTTAATAAACATCTGCCAAGTGGACCAATGGAATCAATCTGTGATCAAAAGAGTCCTCCTTGGAGCACACATGCATTTTGCAATAACACCTGTGTCTCCATTACACCTCTTCCAAATGGGCCTCTTCGGGGCCAACGTGGTGTCTGTGTGGCAGGCCCACACCCCTGACCTGATCAGGCTTCATCACGTAGAGCCCTCAGCTGCTGAGTGGAGGCTGTGAAGCACACCATGCTCTCCTCTTGCGTTATCACATTCAGGGCTGTTCTTTCTTTGCTCAAAATCCTACTCCTTCAAATCTCGGCTCAAATGCAGTGACCTCTAGGAACCCTTTTTGAATTTCCTAAAGCAGCTTTACTGTAGTAGTGGCCTCCTCTACTACATTATGGAAACCCTTAGCTTTGAAGCCTTTGACTGTGTGGATCACAACAAACTGTGGCAAATTCTTCAAGAGACTGGAATACCAGACCACCTGACCTGCCTTCTGAGAAATCTGTATGCCGGTCAGGAAGCAACAGTTAGAACTGGACATGGAACTGGACTGGTTCCTAATTGGGGAAACAGTACATCAAGGCTATATATTGTCACCCTGATTATTTAACTTATATGCAGAGTATATCATGAGAAATGCTGGACTGGATGAAGCACAAGCTGGAATCAAGAATGACAGGAGAAATATCAATAACCTCAGAGATGCAGATGACACCACCCTTATGGCAGAGGGTGAAGAAAAGCCTCTTGATGAAAGTGAAAGAAGAGAGTGAAAAAGCTGGCTTAAAACTCAACATTCAGAAAACTAAGATCGTGCCATCCAGTCCCATCACTTCATGGCAAATAGATGGGGAAACAATAGTAAGAGACTATTTTGGGGGGGCTCCAAAATCACTGCAGATGGTGACTGCAGCCATGAAATTAAAAGATGCTTGTTCCTTGGAAGAAAAGCTATGACCAACATAGACAGCATATTAAAAATCAGAGACATTACTTTGCTATGAAAGGTCCATCTAGTCAAAGTTATGGTATTTCCAGTGGTCATGTATGGATATAAGAGTTGGACCATAAAGAACGCTGAGAGCCAAAAAATTGATGCTTTTGAACTGTGATGTTGGAGAAGACTTTTGAGAGTCCCTTGGACTGCAAGGAGATCCAACCAGTTCATCCTAGAGGAAATCAGTCCTGAATATTCATTGGAAGGACCAGTGCTGAAGCTGAAACTTCAATACTTTGGCCACCTGATGCAAAGAACTGACTCATTTGAAAAGACCCTGATACTGGGAAAGATCGAAGGTGGGAGGAGAAGGGGATGACAGGGAATGAGATGGTTGGATGGCATCACTGACTAGATGGACATGAGTTTGAGTAAGCTCCAAGAGTTGGTAATAGACAGGGAAGCCTGGCGTGCTGCAGTCCATGGGGTCGCAGAGTCAGACACGACTGCACGACTGAACTGACTGACTGACTAGCTTTGGAGCCTAGCTGTGTTCTTTATGCTGGTGGTGGGGGAGGTGATGATATTGATATGATTGAGCCCCTCTGCTAGATGTCGTTCCCTTCATCATACCAAGTATCCGATTTTATTGTAATTTCTTGCTTGTCTGCCCACTATGTTAAGAAGCTCCAGAGGACAGAGGGCAAGTCTTTTCCCCTTGAATATCCACCTGCCATGCAGAAGGCATTCAACCTAGGGAAAAGTTTGGTTTGCTTGTGCTCTCCATCGAACCAGGGGTCAGCTAACTACGACACGCATGCCAAACCCAGCTCATGGCCAGATTCCGTATAGTGAGTGAATGGATTGGAGACTGACTATAGATGGCCTCACAAAGCCTACTGTATTTACTCTCTGGTCCTTTACAGAAAAGGTTTACTGACCTCTACCCTAGGCATACAAACATGGTCTGCCTTGTATAATAATTTCGCTGTGGTTGCAGTTTCTTATCTGATGACCTCCTTTCAGCTTACCCAGAAATTCCCCCAAGGACTCGGGGACAGATGCAACCCAGAGAGCCTTGATGGAGCAAATGCCAACCACCCTCCAAAAGGAGGCACTTTCGTGTTTTCAAAGTATCTGTCAGTACTGTAGATTTTAAACATTTCCCCCTAAGCCATTGTATATGGAGTCTACAGTTTCAAAAGCATTGTTACTTCAGAGGAAGGCGGACTCACTTCCCTTGCCTGTGCAGCCAAGCTGCTATAAGATCCCCAGCAGGAAGTTAAGTTTCTCAAAGACAAACCAGTAACTGGGCTGAGCTGGTACAAGTAGCTCTTCCTTATCCACAGAGTATATGTTCCAAGACCCCCAGTGGACGCCTGAAACCATACATATGGACTGAACCCTATTTATACTCTTTTTTTCTCTACATACATACATATCAAAAAGTTTACTTTATAAATTAGGCTCAGTAAGAAATTAACATCAGTTCAGTCCAGTTGCTCAGTTGTGTCCTACTCTTTGCGACCCCGTGGACTGCAGCACACCAGGCCTCCCTGTCCATCACCAACTCCCAGGCTTACTCAAACTCATGTCCATTGAGTTGGTGATGCCATCCAACCATCTCACTCTCTGTTGTCCCCTTCTCCTCCCACCTTCAATCTTTCCCAGCAACAGTGTCTTTTCCAGTGAGTCAGTTCTTCACATCAGGAGGCCAAAGTATTGGTTTCAGCTTCAGCATCAGTCCTACCAATGAATATTCAAGACTGATCTCCTTTAGGATGGACTGGTTGGCTCTCCTTGCAGTCCAAGGGACTCTCAAGAGTCTTCTCCAACATCACAGTTCAAAAGCATCAATTCTTCAGCACTCAGCTTTCTTTACAGTCCAACTCTCACATCCATACATGATTACTGGAAAAATCATAGTTTTGATTAGATGGACCTTTGTTGGCAAAGTAACTGATAATAAATAGAACAATTGCAACAATATACTATAATAAAAGTTATGTGAATGCTGTCTCTCTCTTTCTCTCAAATATCTTATTGCACAGACTTAATGCCTTTTACATCCTCAGTGTTTACTGTGCACTGTGGCCATAGGTTTTGCACTTTGAAGTGTGGCGGCAAAATCTGCCCAAGTTCTTTTCCTTCTTCACCATTTCACAGACAAAAGAGTCCTGCTTACCATAGATCTGAGCAACACAGCCTGTGATTTCTCTTCTTTCCTTAAGTTGAGAGCTTTTACCTTTTCACTTAAACAAGGTACTTTAAGGCTTCTCTTTGGTGCAGCTGACTTGGGAGCATCACTCTCTTTTAGCTTTAAGGCCATTATTAAGCAAAATAAGGGTCACTTGAATACAAACCCTGTGCTACCACAACAGTGATCTGATCTTGGTTATCAGTGACTAGTAAGTGACTAGTAAGTGACTAAGGAGCAGGGTGCTCTGGACAGAGGGATGATTCACGTCCTGAATGACATGAATCTGAGCATGGGATGCTGCAGACAGCGTGAGAGCTCATCGTGTTACTCAGAACAACTTAAACCTTAATGAGCTGTTTATTTCTGGAAGTGAAAAAGTCGCTCAGTCATGTCCCACCCTTTGCGACCCCATGGACTATACAGTCCATGAAATTCTCCAGGCCAGAATACTGGAGTGGGTAGCCTTTCCCTTTGCCAGAGGATCTTCCCAACCTATGGATCAAACCCAGGTCTCCCACATGGCAGGTGGATTCTTTACCAGCTGAGCCACGAGGGAAATCCTTATTTCTGGAATTTTCCATTTAATATTTTCGAACCCTGAGTGACCACAGGTAATGGAAGCTCCAAAATGCAAGACCATGGGTGGTGGGTGTTGGGGGCTTGGATTTGCTGTGTAGGAAACGTGTCTGCAGCATGAGGACAGGAACCCAACATTGTGCAGACAAAGTGAAATCCACCCAAAGTGTGGTGTGTTTTGTGTGTGCGTGCCTGAGCACACGTGGGTATTCACAGTGCATGTAACCAACCTGGCTGGTCTGAACTGTGTTTTAGGGTTGGGCGATTTCATTCTTCTCCACTGGGGAAAACCTCGTTTCCATAAGCCCTTCCAACTTGCCTATCTTTGTGTTTGTATTACTTCCTTGTTGTCCGTTTTTATAAGTAAAACTTTTCTCTAATGATGACTGCATCTCCCTAAAAGCTTCTCCTGAGTTCTTTTCAAAGCAGCTGGATCCATCTTAATATTTTCCCGCCGTAATTGCCTCAGGCCAATTTCTTTTAAAGGAATTAAAAATGCAAATCTAATATTCTAATTGCATAATAGGATCATCTTGGCAGCTCGATCAATACTATCTCCCACTGTCAATACTATGGCCAGACTGCGTGGATGTCAGAGCCCACTGGTCTCACTTTATCACTGGCCCCATGGCCCATCCACATCCATAAGATGTGACATTTTATGGGTGGCCTTCCATCAATCAGCTCTAATATTTGAGCATCACTGAGAGGCAGGTTGTCATCTCAGCATCCACCTTGCCCTGTACCAGACCACACACAGATGAATCCTTCATGGTTCCCAGGATTAAGTTACACAGTAAGAAAGAGACTGGTTGACGACTACCCACAGGATTGTTTTTCCAGGTCACCATGCAATGGAATTGGGGCTTCCCTGGGTGGCCCTAGTGGTAAAGAACCTGTCTGCCAATGCAGGAGATCTAAGAGATGGGAGTTTGATCCCTGGGTTATGAAGCTTCCCTGGAGGAGAGCATGGCAACCCACTCCAGGATTCTTGCCTGGAGAAACCCATGGACAGAGGAGTCTGGCGGGCTACAGCCCAGGGTGGGTCACAAAGACTTAGCATGCACATACATTCAATGAAATTAGAAGCAAAGGACCCACCCCCAAAGGACAAGTCACCCTCAAAGATCCCCAGTCTGTCAATGCAGTTACAGATCATTACCAAGGACACAGGCCTGGAGTCAGGAGACCCTGGCTGAGAGATCCAGCTGAGCCAGTCTTCAGATGTCCCCTTGAGCAAGTCGTCTAGGCTCCAGGTGCCTCAGTTTCCCCTTCTATAAATAACCCTGTTCACCTAGGCTGAATGTTAAGGTCCCTGTCAACCTAAAACTTATTTTACTTCTAGAAGAGTAAAGCTCATACTCTGAGTAGCAAGAATGAGGAATATTGTCAGTTGATTAAGATAAGAAACATCATTACTACTTCTGGGCTATTTGCCAAATAACATTAGAAACATCATAATTAACACATCATACAAATTCTCCTTCCATTAAGAAGGGTTTTTCCAATAGATCTCCTTCACCCTCTCTCTCAGCTGATTTCTTTTTTTAAGTTTCAAACACCATACAATTTGATCCAAAACACAATCATTCAATTTACCCACCTCAGCCAGAAAAAAAGTGCTTGTGAAAGCTATGTCAAAGATCGCAAATTTCCTTAAACAGATCTAAGCAACTGGAGTGTAGAAAACCTTTAGGTTCTTATTAAATCTGATTATAGAGCAAGCTGATTTAGAATAGTAATCAAGCCAAACACTTTTAGATTCTCTGAAGAACACCTTTCCAAAATTATGACAGCACACAGTAAAATTCAAAAAAATTTAATTTTTTTTTTTTTTTTGGCTTGGGAGAAAAGTACTCCGTGTGTATCTGTGGGGGTCTTACATGTAACTATAGTAAAAATTGTTATTTATGTGCTTTTTTTTTGTAGTTTATTCAATTACTGGTTTTCCAATATATGTTGGGTCTTGTGTAAGGACCCAGCACACATACACATTTCTTTATTTGGTTATCAAAGTGACGTCAGGGGTCAGCAGAGAATGGAGTCCTTGTTTCCAGAGGAAGAAACCGAGGCTGGGGGACAGTCAGGGACATCCCAGGAATTACCAGGGTCCATAAAAGTGACAGAAGATTCCAGGATTGTTCGAGAAAACAGGAAGGGAAGGAAAGGTTCTGAAGGGTTGAGGCGGCAGAGGGTTCGGTTTTCAGAAGGGGTGGAGGGACACCTTGGAGACAGGGAGGAAGTCGGGGGAAAGGCAGGGTTATTCTGTGAAACACAGACCAGTGGGCTTAATATTGATCCTTGGCAGAGCACGAGGACAAATCATGACGGGTTGATCTGTGCGCTTGGGGACCAGAAAACAAGGACTGCCAAGAGGCTGCCGACTCCTAGACAAGCCATCCCAATCTAATCTCGTTTCCTCTCCTGATAGGGTTATTAGGCTGGTTGATCAGCGGATCTGGATTTCAGCAAGGCACTTGACAGAGTCGCTCAGGATATTCTTGTGGACAAGAAGGAGAAATGGGGATGGGACCAGGGGACGGTTAAGTGAATTTGTAACTGGTTGAACAAGCGTGTCCAAAGCGTTGATTAATAGAGTGATGTCAGCCTGGGAGGAGGGAGCCATGTGCCCTGGGGCTCTGCGTTTTGCTCTGTTCTGTTTAAACAGCTTATCAGTGTCTTGAGTGGTGTTGTAGGAGGCAGGCTTGTTAGAACACGGAAGGACATAAATATGGGGTCAGTAACAGATTAAACAAAAGAATCGGGATCCAAAACGTTCTCCTCCTGCTAGTCCAATGGCCCCCAACACCTTAAAGAAGAAATGTAATAGAAATGAGTGCACCGTACTTTAATTAATTCCCAAATCAATAATAGCGCAATAGAGAATGTTAGCTTAGGAGCAGTTCAAGGAGAGAAGACAGAGTTCCAGGCCTAATATGCTCCCGTAACTGTGGTAGTCAATAACAAAATCTAAGGGGTCTTGGATATCATTGCAGATTTCCAGGGCCCCCTCTAAAAGTAGCTGTGATCTTGCTAGCTGGTGGGCTGGTGGAGACCCAGGTTCAATCAGGCACTGCATTTAAAGGCCAAGTAAGAGAAAATTGACTTCCCTGGTGGCTCAGACAGTAAAGCGTCTGCCTGCAATGCGTGACACCCGGGTTCAGTCCCCGGGTCAGGAAGATCTCCTAGAGAAGGAAATGGCAACACATTCCAGTATTCTTGCCTGGAAAATCCCATGGACAGAGGAGCCTGGTAGGCTATAGTCCATGGGGTCGCAAAGAGTCGGACATGCCTGAGCAACTTCACTTTCTTTTTTCAAGAGAAAATTCATAGGAAAAGAACAATAGGAGGAGAGCTGTGGCCACCATGCTAGGTGAGGGATGGTAGACGAGGTTGGTGATATCTACCCAAGGAGAAGCAAGATGGCAACCTTCTAATATCTGGATCACTAACAGCAGAGGAGGCAATGCCACCCCACTCCAGTACTCTTGCCTGGAGAATCCCATGGATGGAGAAGCCTGGTGGGCTGCGGTCCAGGGGGTCACTAAGAGTTGGACACAACTGAGTGACTTCACTTTCACTTTTCACTTTCATGCATTGGAGAAGGGAATGCAACCCACTCCAGTGTTCTTGCCTGGAGAATCCCAGGGACGGGGGAGCCTGGTGGGCTGCAGTCTATGGGGTTGCACAGAGTCACACATGACTGAAGCAACTTAGCAGCAGCAGCAGCAACAGAGGAAGAATGAGAAAACACAATTTTGACTGCTCCCTAAAGGTGGAGGGAATTACAGATGATCAGAGAGAGAGAGAGTTTCAGGACAACCTAAACACAGAAGTTGCCCCGTGAGGGACTGAGTTCTCAACTCTGAGTTTCCAGGATTGAATTTACACGTTGGGCTTTTGGGGGACTACTTTTTTCTGAAGTGAGAATTGCCCCACGTGATTCTACAAGACAGATGTTTGATGTATGTAGATATAGGGACAGGAGAATTGCCATAAAGCCTGTTGGTTAAATCCAACACACAAGTACTAGCCAAGTGTTACTTCAGGGTACTTTGTATACACAGAGAAAACCTGATGGAAAACTAACAACGATCATGACATCCTGCTTTCCCTGAAGGAGTAAGGAATCTAAAGACATATAAGTGTGCATGTAATTGGCTTTAAATAAAAGACAAAATGAAAGAGATTGCAATCGAGGCTCAAAAGAAAAAAAAAGGAGCTGAAGGATATTCATTGGAAAGGCTGAATCACTGGAAGGAAGAATATTCATTGGAAGGACTGTTGCTGAAGCTGAAACTCCAATACTTTGCCACCTGATGCAGGTGAAGAACTGACTCATCTCAAAAGACACTGATGCTGGGAAAGACTGAAGGTGAGAGGAGAAGGGGATGGCAGAGGCTGAGATGGTTGGATGGCATCATCAACTCGATGGACATGAGTTTGAATGAGCTCCGGGAGATGGTGATGGACAGGGAGGCCTGGCATGCTGCAGTCCATGGGGTTGCAAAAGAATTGGACATGACGAGTAACTGAACTGAACTGAAGGATAAGGAGATCACACGTAACTTTAACCTGGGTTAGGACCATCAGAGAAATCTTCGGGGACAGATAGCATTCAACTTCCGTGAGAGCTGCAATTCCAGCACCAGCTGCAGGCAGCTCCACTGCACTCCACTGACACCCCTAAGTGTCTGCATCTGCCTCCAGATTTCGCCTTGTGAAGCTTCGTGTCCATGCTGTTCCCCACTCCAGCATTCCTTCCTGGAGGATCCCGGGGACATTTGGCCAGTGCAGCTCCTCTCATGACTTGCACAACTGGGCATGAACATGCCCATCTGTGCTGTTACTTTACCTGGGTTTTGTTCTCTGCCCACACCTGGCCGCTTGGCAGCTTCTGAACTCCTTGGCTTCTCTGCTTTCCTGTCACCCTCACGGCCACGAGGGACTCGCCTCCACCCTTCTGTGCCCCAGCCCCGCTCACTTTCACATCAGATGGCGCCCTGGCACAGGGTATCACTTCATCACCTCTGCCATGCTCTGTGGTTCAGAAGCAAGTCAGAGGTCCCACCCACACTCAGGGAGAGGGGATTATACCAGGTATGAACACCAGGCCGTATCAATGTCTGTCTGACCACACAAGAGTCATTTTAGACACCTGGAGCCAGGAGAGGAATGATGGGGAAAAGATTGACGGTTCGTTGCAGGGCAGTAGGCAGGGGAAGTTAGGAAGGTGCCGGGCTGGCCCCAGGGGCAGCCTTTAGAACTGCCCTTGTTTTCCTCTCTGCTCTTGCACAGACCTATGGCTTTTTGTCCTATGAGTGTAGCAAAGGGATGATTTAGGCACCGAGTAGTCACCTCTGAAGCTTCCCAGGTGGCTCAGTGATGAAGAATCTGCCTGCCAGTGCAGGAGACACGGGTTCAATCCCTGGGTCAGGAAGATCCCCTGGAGGAGGGCATGGCTACCCACTCCAGTATGCTCCCCTGGAGAATCCCATGGACAGAGGAGCCTGGTGGGCTACAGTCCAAGGGTTGCAAAGAGTTGGACACGACTAAGCAACTGAAGAGCAACAGTCACCTCTAAGGACTGTTGAGTGATCACTAACTAACTAAAAGACGGTGACTACTTTTATGCAAGAGTGAGTGCCTAGCACAGCAGGGTAAGGCCAGGCAGTTCCCATCTTGCCAGTTCTGGAAACCTCGCACCCCTGCGGACACTAATCCACCCAGCAGTGGAGACTGATTCTGCTGGGATTTACAGGTCTTGGCCCTCACATGGGCCCCCAGCCTGTGGTTAAGTAACGTTATCCCCCCAGCCACGTGTTTACACACGGGAATTCCTGGACATTACCAGCTACTTAGACAGAACCTTTTATTTGCAGCGGTTTGAACTTCACGCTGCACTCCGAGTTCACCGGAGCCTCTCCCTCGTAATGCAAGGTGCCCCTCCCCTGAGAGCCGACCATTTAAAAATTAATCACCCTGATGTTTCTTTCCACAGTGAAGATCCTTGTTCTATTTATTCCCCTCTCCTTAACATCTGCCCCTGGAGATGTCGAGGGAAGACTGTGGATTTTGTTATTTTCTCCTGCTGTAAAGTGGTCTGAAAACTGCATAGAAGATAATCAGGAGATACTGCTAATCCTGGGTATTTCCTCTCTCCAAACCTGGCGCCTCTTGGGGGAAGCGGTGTTTCCATCAGTGAGTAAATGCCATAAATCTGATGCCCTTTGGGGTATTGAGTAACCCTGAGAGTAGCTCTGTGATAGGCTGCCAATGGCCATAATCCTCAGTTCTCCATAAATTCACACCTTTGCAATGTGACTTTGTGGCTTTTCCCATCAAGAAAGATCTCCGCCCCAGACCTTGATTCTGGGTCTTTGTTAGAACTTACTTCAAGCAAAAGAATGAAGTAGAAAAGACAGTCTGTTAGTCAGGGGCCCTGGCACCAAAATGCTTTGGGTATTTCAACCCCTTGGACTCCTACAAAGACTAAGCCCAGGCTAGACGGCTAGAGAATGAGAGACCACATGGGACAGAGACTTGCCATCCCCTCTGTTGTCTTTTTAGACTAGCTAGGCCCCAGCCAACCCAGAAATTGATGGCTGACACATGGATGAACCTGAATAAGACAAGAAAAACTGCCCAGTGGAGCCCAGCGCATACTACCAACCCACACACATGTGAGCAAAACAAATGGCTATTGTTTTTGCCTACCTTTGCTCCATGGAGGAAAAGCTATGACAAACCTAGAGAGCATATTAAAAAGTAGAGACATCACTTGGCCGACAAAGGTCCGTATAGTCAAAACTATGGTTTTTCTAGTAGCCATGTATGGATGTGAGAGTTGGATCACAAAGAAGGCTGAGCAACAAAGAATTTATGCTTTTGAACTATGGTGTTGGAGAAGACTCTTGAGAGTCCCCTGGACTGCAAAGAGATCCAACCGGTCAATCCTAAAGGAAATCAGTCCTGAATATTCATTGGAAAGACGGATGCTGAAGCTGAAATTCCAATACTTTGGCCATCTGATATGAAGAACTGACTCCCTAGAAAAGACCCTGATGCTGGGAAAGATTGAACGCAGGAGAAGAAGGGGATGAGATGGTTGGATGACATCACTGACTCAATGGACATGAGTATGAGCAAACTCCAGGAGACAGTGAAGGACAGGGAAACTTGCATGCTGCAGTCCATGGGGCTACAAAGAGTCAGACACAGCTTAGTGACTGAACAATAACAAAATTTGGAGTGTTTTGGTTATAGTAAGAGCTAACTGATACAGGCTCCATAGTTTATCAACATAAACATCAGAGTTCCCAGCTTGAAAGTATAATGAGGCAAGGACATCTACAAATGATGTCTCAACCTGACTTATTCTCAAACACTCAGCAGGCTGGTGATGCCTTTTTTCCTTCTCTCACTAAGTCTTTGGGGACCATTTTCCTGAGCTACCAGCACCGTACTTTGAAACTGGAAGAAAAAGACGTCTGGGGGATAAGTCGAGTCTCCATAGCTTTTCCGTTCAAAAAAACCTTACAAAATGTTTTTTTTTTTTTTAATTTTATACTTGGATGATTGTCTTCAATTCCTTGTTTCATAAGCTTCTATTCTCCCAATGAGCCATGACAGCATTGATTCCAACCTATGATTGCTGGTGAAATATTAAACCTTATTGATTCGAAATTCAGGATCAGATGCAGATTGGATATTCGGCATATCTTGAAGAGGCATGATTTTATTCTTCCGGTCACAAAGTAACTGCAGCTTCACAACATGATTCTTTCTTTCTTTCTTTTCTTTTTTTTTTTAGTGGATGGAGTCCTTCAAATCAGCTTTCTCATTTTACCACCCCAGAATTGCTAAATGCCTTATGTTGACTAACCAATTAACTTACTCTTCCAGATGAGGTTTGCATGTTTCTTACTAATAAGTATGCTAGTGTGCAAACACATGTTGTTTCCATTAACTACACATTATGATTCTTTCACATCTTCCAAACAACAACAAAAACCTCACTGGCTATATGTAAAGATAATCTGAGAAAAAGCCAATAGAATTTTTTTTTTCAAATCAGCAGTTTATCACTAGCTTGATGTGTCATTGAAGGTATCCCACTGTTCCCCAAGACTCTCATAAGCTTAGAGCTCACCTCAATACCTGGCTACTATAGAAGTTCTTTCTTCTTCAATTTTCTCAGGAAATACAGAGCCACACTGCTGAAATAAAGTTTCTCAGGATGACTCAAGTCTTGGGGTTGACAATGTGCTGTCTAAAACTCAAGTTTGGGCTTCCCAGTTGGCTCAGTGGTAAAGAATCCACCTGCCAATGCAGGAGATATGGGTTCCATCCCTGATCTGGGAAGCACCCATTTGCTCTGAACCATCTAAGCCTGCACACCACAACTATCAATCCTGTGCTCCAGAGTGCATGCTCCGCAACAAGAGACGCCACCGCAATGAAAGCCCATGCTCTGTGACTAGAAGGCAACCCCCACTCACAGCGACTAGAGAAAAGCCTGCAATGTAACAAAGATCCTGCACAGTAAGAAAATAAATAATTTTTTAATTAAAGAGATAAAAGCCAGGTTCATCTAAAGATGCAAAGACCTCAAGATATGCATCCAACTGGGTACTTATTTCCCAATTTCTAATTCAGAGCTGCATTTCTCTTAGGTAATTAGTTCAGTCCCTCAGTCATGTCCGACTCTTTGCAACCCCATGGACTGCAGCATGCCAGGCCTCCCTGTCCATCACCAACTCCGGGAGTTTACTCAAACTCATGCCCATTGAGTCAGTGATGCCATCTAACCATCTCATCCTCTGTCTCCCCTTCTCCTCCCACCTTCAATCTTTCCCAGCATCAGGGTCTTTTCAAATGAGTCAGTTCTTCACATCAGGTGGCCAAAGTATTGGAGTTTCAGCTTCAACACCAGTCCTTCCAATGAATATTCAAGACTGATTTCCTCTAGGATGGACTGGTTGGATCCCCTTGCAGTCCAAGGGACTCTCAAGAGCCTTCTGCAACACCACAGTTCAAAAGCATTAGTTCTTTGGTGCTCAGCGTTCTTTATGGTCCAACTCTCACATCCATACATAACTACTACTACATTTCTCTTAAGCATCCAAAAATATATACTCCTCTCCAAAACACAATTATTAAACATTTTTTTTCCTTGAAAACAACTTCAGTAGCAACATTTTTATTGAAGTACAGTTGATTTGCAATGTTGTGTTTGTTTCAGGTGTACAGCAAAGTGATTCAGCTATATACATATATATGTATAGTTATCTATATATAGTTATATATGCATATTATTTTTCAGATTCTTTTCTGTTATAGATTATTACAAGGCTTTGAATATACTTGCTTGTGCTATACAGTAGGCCCTTGCTGTTTATTTATTTTATATAGAGTGGTATGTCTCTAATTTGAAACTCCTAATTTATCCGTCTCCTGCTTCTCCTTTGGTAACCATAAGTTTGATCTCTGCGTGCGAGTCTTTTTCTATTTTATAAGTTCATTTGTATCATTTTTTTAGATTTCACATATCAGTGATATCATATATCTATCTTTCTTCATCTGACTCCCTTCACTTAGTATGATCATCTCTAGGTCCATTAATACGACAATAAGTGACTGTTTCATTCTATTTTATGACTGAGCAGTGTTCCACTGTGTGTATGGACCACGTCTCTATCCATCCCTCCATCAGTGGACATTCAGGTTGTTTCCACAATAAACATTGTAAAGGAAGTATATAAACAAGCTAAAAACTGTCCTTAAAATATACATTTTTATGTAATGTGAAAGTTGCTCAGTCGTGTCCAACTCTTTGCAACCCCTTGGACTATAGGGTCCATGGAATTCTCCAGGCCAGCATACGGGCGTGGGTAACCTTTCCCTTCTCCAGGGGATCTTCCCAACCCAGGGATGGAACCCAGGTCTCCTGCACTGCAGGCAGATTCTTTACCAGCTGAGCCACCAGGGAAGCCCAAGAATACTGGAGTGGGTAGCCTATCCCTTCTCCAGTGGATCTTCCCGACCCAGGAATCGAACCAGGGTCTTCTGCATTGCAGGTGGATTCTTTACCAGCTGAAGGGAAGCCCTACACAAGCCCAATATTATAGGCAAAGCATCTTCCTATAATGCAGGAGACCCAGGTTCAATCCCTGGGTTGGGAAGATCTCCTGGAGAAGAAAATGGCAATCAACTCCAGTATTCTTGCCTGGAAAATCCCATGGACAGAGGAGCCTGGTGGGCTACAGTCCAAGGGGTCACAAAGAGTCGGACACGACTGAGCAGCTTCACTTTTACTTTATTAGACTCAAAACACATTTGCCCTGGTGTGTTCCACATAGACAGCACAAATACAGAATCTCCCTGTTCTTGCCCCGTTGGCAGTCACTGCTTAGAACCCCTTCCCTTTCCCCTCTTGGAGCTCTGACCTAAACTCTGACCCTCACTTCTCATCTCTAACTGGCATTCACCTGACTTAAAGGAACCTCAGCCCACCAAACCCCACACCCCCACGGAATGGTAGGGTCAGTCTCCTGCCTTCCCTGCCTCCACAGTAGAACTGTGAAACTGACTTCCCATACAAAATGTCCATAGAGTGCTGGAGGGTCCCTTTTGAACTGTTGGGGAACTGTTTGATGTCCTTATTCTCAATTGATTCTTTGACCCATTTCTGCATTCCTCAACTGGCACTCACTGATCTAGTCTGACATCTGCAAGGCAGATAGAGAAACTAGTCCAAGTTTATTTCAGCATTACTTTGCGAGCATGTGAAATGAGTGCTATTATGATAGTTTGAAAATTCTTTGGCATTTCCCTTCTTCGGAATTGGAATGAAAACTGACCTTTTCCAGTCCTGTGGCCACTGCCACTGCTGAGTTTTCCAAATTTGCCGGCATGTTGAGTGCAGCACTTGAACAGCATCATCTTTTAGGATTTGAAACCGCTCAGCTGGAATTCCATCACCTACATGAGCTTTGTATTAGTAATTAATACAAAGTAATTAGCTTTGTATTAGTAATGCTTCCTAAGGCCCACTTAACTTCATACTCCAGGATGTCTGGCTCTAGGTCAGTGACCACACCATCATGGTTATCCAGGTCATTAGACCTTTTTTGTATAGTTCTTCTTGGTATTCTTGCCATCTCTTCTTAATATTTTCTGCTTCTGTTAGGACCTTGCCGCTTCTGTCCTTTATTGCGCCCATCTTTGCATGAAATGTTCCTTTGGTATCTCCAGGTTTCCTGAAGAGATCTCTAGTCTTTCCCATTCTATTGTTTTCCTCTACTTCTTTCATTGTTCACTTACTTTCCTTGCTATCAGTTGGGTCTATCTTTCCCTTTCTCTTTTGCCTTTTACTTCTCTTCTTTTCTCAGTTATTTGTAAGACTTTATCAGACTACCCATTTGCCTTTTTGCATTTCTTTTTCTTGAGGATGGTTTTGATCACCACCTCCTATACAATGGTACAAACCTCCATCCTTAGTTCTTCAGGCCTTCTGTCTACTAGATTTAATCCACTGAATCTGTCACCTCCTCTGTGTAATCATAAGGGATTTGATTTAGGTCATACCTGAATGATCTACTTTCTTCAATTTAATTCTGAATTTTGCAGTAAGGACCTCATGATCTGAGCCACAGTCAGCTCCGGGTCTTGTTTTTTGTTTTTGTTTTCCTGTATAGAGTTTCTCCACCTTCAACTGCAAAGAATATAATCAACTTGATTTTAGTATCGATCATCTGGTGATATCCACGTGTAGAGTTGTCTCTTGCGTTCTTGGACGTTTGCTAGAACCAGTGTGTTCTCTTGGCAAAATTCTGTTAGCCTTTGCTCTGCTTCATTTTGTACTCCAAGGCCAAGCTTGCCTGTTCCTCCAGATATCTCTTGACTTCCTACTTTTGCATTCCAGTCCCCTATGGTGAAAAGAACATATTTTTTTGGTTAGTTCTGGAATGTCTTACAGGTCTTCATAGAACTATTCGACTTCAGCTTCTTTGGCATTAGTGGTTGGGGTATAGACCTGATGTTGAATGGTTTGCCTTGGAAATGAACCGATATCATTCTGCTGTTATTGAGATTGCACCCAAGTACTGCATTTCAGATTCTTTTGTTGACTTTGAGGGCTACTCCCTTTCTTTTAAGGGATTCTTGCCTACAGTAGTAGATATAATGGTTATCTGAATTAAATTTGCCCATTCCCATCCATTTTAGTTCACTGTTTCCTAAAATGTCAATGTTCACTCTTGCCATCTCCTGCTTGACCACATCCAATTTACCTTGATCCAAAGACCTAACATTCTAGGTTCCTATGCAATATTGTTCTTTACAACTTCAGACTTCACTTTCATGACCAAACACATCCACAACTGAGCATCCTTTCTACTTTGGCCCATCCTCTTCTTTCTCTCTGGAATTATCTCTCCACTCTGCCACAGTGGTATATTGGGCACCTACCAGCCTGCGGAGCTCAAATTCCGGTGTCATATCTTTTTACCTTTTCATACTGTTCATGGGGTTCTCAAGGCAAGAATGCTGGAGTCTTTTGCCATCCCCTTCTCCGATGGACCACATTTTGTCAGAACTCTCCACCGCGACCCATCCATCTTGGGTGGCCCTGTAGAGCATGGCTCATAACTTCTTTGCCATCTGAGCCACCAGGGAAGCTGCAAGTAAATGTATAAATAAAGCAAAACTCTCAGTACTGTCACCGGTTTATTAAGGAGTCTCAGAACATGGGGTTACAAACACAAAATGGTTTCGTCTCTTCCAATCATCGCCCGTTTCACTCTCCCCTGTTGAATCTTCCGTTCAGCACAGCTTCACGGCACCCTGGGCAGACTCCTTATCTTTCCAGTCCCCGGTGTGCTCCAGAGCTTCAGTCTCAATCTTGATGTAAACCCCGTGCCTTCTTTACCTCTATGCAGACTTGAGCTGAGACTCTAAATCCTGAAGGGTGGGGGGATCTGCATCCACAAGGCTCACCCACTCCTGCCAGAGCTGTCAGTTGACTGCTCACTCAGTTGACTCAGCTGAGTCAGCTGACATGTCTACTCGCCTGTGTGGCCACTGATGACATCCTATCTTGGGTGGTTCTTGTAGCTCTATTGGATACCTGGCTTATGATTCTTCTGAGTGGCAGTACCCGAGTGCTGGCTCTCTTGTGAGGCACAAGTCTGAGCTTTGAGGTCTTTGTAAACTCCCTTCTCCACCCCTTCCTATTGCATTGCCCTGATATTTTGAACCCAGTCCTGGGTTGACCCTTTTTCACCCCTTCTTCATGTTCCTTATACCAGAAAAGTAAAGTCGCTCAGTCGTGTCCGACTCTTTGTAACCCCATGGACTATAGCCTTCTAGGCTCCTCTGTCCATGGGATTTTCCAGGCAATAGTACTGGAGCGGATTGCCATTTCCTTCTCCAGGGGATCTTCCCGACCCAGGGATCAAACCCGGGTCTCCTGCATTGTAGACAGACGCTTTACCATCTGAGCCACCAGTGATACCAGAGGAAAATCTCAAAACCTCTTACTGCTAGAATTCCTGTACCTGATGGAGACCCCATTTAACGAGTACCAACAAGATGGCTCAAGCTCAGCTTCCTTTCTAGGATGTCCATCGACCCACAAGAAACTCAAGCTGAGCTTGGATGGGAGCGGGGTTTGGTGGAGAATGGATCCATGTATCTTTATGGCCGAGTCCCTTCACTGTTCATCTGAAACTATCACAACATTGTTAATCAGCTATACCCCAATGCAAAATGACTTTGGCATTAAAGAAAATAAAAATTATGTTTAAAAAAAAGAAACTCAGGCTGCTCCACATCCAACCTCTGCATCCCCTCCCATGTCTCTCAGAGGCCAATCAGTAAGTTCAATTCTTAAGCCAACATCCAGCTAGGGAAAGCAAGCCTCCCTTTGTCTGGGGCATCTCCAATCTTTTAGTATTTCCCTGGGTCATCTCACTTGTCTTAATGGAGAGAGGTTCTCTCTCTCACTCTTATGTCTTCCTTCTTCCCTCCCCAGGTTTGTCAGAAACACTGAGCAGAAGTGCTGGGCGGTGGCTGGTGATGGGCTGGGTGGCCAACAGAAAAGCCCCCCTGAGCCTCTCGGTGTTTGTTTCCAGGGCTTCTGTAGCAGATTACCAAAAATAGGAGGGGCTTAAACAACAGAAATATGTTCTCTTGTGGTTCTGGATGCTGGAAGTCCAAAATGGAGATGCTGGAACAGCCACGGCCCTGTGGAGGCTCTAGGAAAGAACCCTTCGCTTCTGGCAGTTTCTGGTGGCTTCAGACATCCCTTGGCTTGTGGCAGCATCACTCCTTTCTCTGCCTCTGTCTTCACACAGCTTTTTTCCCCTCAGGCTCTGTGGAGGCCACTTCTCTTCTTATACTGAAAGTGAAAGTCACTCAGTCGTGTCCAACTCTTTGCGACCCCACAGAATAGTTCATGGAGTTCTCCAGGCCAGAATACTGGAGTGGGTAGTCATTCCCTTCTCCAGGGGATCCTCCTAACCCAGGAATCAAACCCAGATCTCCCACACTGCAGGCAGATTCTATACCAGCAGCCATCAGGGAAGCCCTTCTCTTCTTATAAGGACCCCAGTAACTGAATTTAGGGACCACCCTACACCAGTATTGCCTCTTCTTGACTAATTATATCTGCAAAGGCCCCATTTCCAAATAAGGTCACACTTGAAGGTTCCAGGTGGGCATGAATTTTGGCAAAACACTATTCAACCCAGTACAGTCTTGTTACTGGGCTTCCCAGGTGACACAGTGGTAAAGAATCGACTTGCCAATGTAGGGGATTCAGCAGACTTGGGTTTGATCCTCTGGGTGGGGAAGATTCACTCTAGCATTCTTGCCCAGAAAAATCCCATGGACAGAGGAGCCTGGTGGGCTACAGTCCACGGGGTCGCAAAGAGTCAGACAGGAAGACAAGACGGAGTGACTGAGAACACACACACACACACTATCTTGTTACAGAAAACGTCTAGGTCATTTACCTGAGATGCAGAAGAAACAGAGAGAAGCTTTGAGAAGTGTCTTGTTCTGCAGAGGACTTCAAGGGAGAGAAAGGATGATGGTGGTGGTGGTGGTACTCAGGCCCATCAGTGAGATCTACCAAAAAAAAAAAAAAAAAGGAACCAGAGGTGGAGGGAAGATAGACAATAATACATCATGAAGACTACTGGCTAAAAAGACGTCCAAACTACCCTGGAGCCAGGGATGACCAGCTCCTTACTCCCCAGCCCCCAGTCCCCTTCCCTTCCCTCCCCTCCCTCCAACCACTGTCCCATAAGTGGGCATGCCAGCCACCCCCAGCCTCCACAGCCAGCCCCTCACCAGGAAGGGGAGAAGCTGCATCATGCCCCTGGAAGGAGGTGTTTGCCCAGCAAATATTAATACTCCTGATAACTTTCCCTGGGAGTGAACATACCAGGGGTGTTTCTTCTCACCCCACTTGGGATCCTGCCATTCTTTGTATGAGGAAAAACACCCTAATCCCCAAAACTAACTTCTAAATCTGCCCTTCCAGAAGGTAGGGATTCTCTATATCACCACCACTAGAAAAGACTGTTTATATTACAACAGGATAAACTTTGAAACATCCAACTTCATACATCAAGCCAAAGGGAGTATCTTAAAGGATGAAAACTTAACCCAGGAGCACTCTACTCATTCATTTTCTCATTACAAGAATGTTTAAAACTTAGTTTATATCCTTCCCTCCAAAAAAATAGTGACACATACTTCCTTATATGTACCACTAACTTTTAAAGTTAATTATTCTAAATAAATAAATGTATCATCTTCAAGATTAAAAACAAAAATTGCATTTAATAATTTTTGACGGCCTGTGGAAATGTGACTGAGGTTTGATTTCCCTTCAATTAGATAGTTTCCTAACAATGACATATTTTAATAAATGTTAAAATGTGAGTCTTCCTTTTTAATAATTAGACATGAGCACAGACTCTGGGCAGGGTTCTGTTCCAGCTCTTTTTCTGTCTGGGTTAACCTGGCGAAATAACTGCCTCTGTAAGCCTCTGTATTTTCATCTGGAAAATGGGTTTAATGTTGTAACCTACCTCAAAGTGCTATGATGAGACTGAATGAGTTAACGGATGTAAAGCCCACAGAACAGAGTCTGAAACACAGCCATCATTACCCGAGTTCTGCTGTTGTAATTTCTTGGGAGGCCTTGTCCGCCTGGTCTTTTCTCTCTACACTCTAAGTTTCCAAAATACAGGGGAAAAAATACCAGCTGTTATCTCTCCCCAAGCCCTCAGCATGGTGCTCAGCAGAAGCTGGTTACTTCCAGTGCTGTGGTTGGAGCTGTGGAATCATTTACTTTCTTGTGGCATTTTGATACAGTTCAGAATTATTGATCTTGGTTTCTGGGAACAATATGGTTACACAGCAGATACTTTCAGACCAAATTTTGTTTTCTCCTAGAAAGATGAAGAGTCACAGCCTCCCAGCCTTGACACAGAGGAACCTTCAGTTGAGAGTCAGGATCCCCCAACTCTCCTCCCATTTCTGCCACCTACTATCTAAGTTATTCCTTTTTATGTATTTATTTTTGACTGCTCAATTGTGTGATTATTTTATTTTATACATATATTTTTTTAACTTTTTATTTTGTATTGGGGTATAGCGGATTAACAGCTCTGTAATGGTTTTAGGTGAACAGCGAAGGGATGCAGTCATATACATGCAGGACCTCCCTGGTGGCTCAGCTGGCAAAGAATCCGCCTGCAATGCAGGAGACCCAGGTTTGATCCCTGGGTGGGGAAGATCACTTAGAGAAGGGAACGGCTACCCACTCCAGTATTCTTGCCTGAAAAATTCCATGGACAGAGGAGCCTCACAGGCTACAGTCCATGGGGTCACGAAGAGTCAGACAACATTTAGCAATTAACACTTTGGAGTGCCATACCAGACTAACATACATTAGATGGCTTAAATGACAGCCATATATATGCATGTATCCATTCTAAGGGATCCTTTTTAAAAAAATCGCTTTTTCCCCACACAGAAGTTCTCTTATCTGGACAGAAAAGTTCTTCCTGTGAGATTATATGATTAATAACAGCCCCAGTAACAGGGACCTCACCTCTGTCACAGTCCAGGCATGAGTGCTTTAGAATTACCAACTCCTTCAGTCCTCTAGATATGGTTCCCACACCAGGAATATATATAGTTTCCACTCTCATTATCCCCATTCTACAGCTGGGCAAACTGAGGCCCAGAGCCCACTGCTGGTACCTGGTAATTTCAGTCTGACTCCTGAGCCTGACTTCTTAGCCACTACCCAGTAGTGCCACCTCCAAATTCATGAGCATGTGCAGGACAATCAAATACATAATGCACTTCCCGGAAAGCTCAGCTCATGTTGGACCCAGCACCTTCCAGCCTCTGTGACGTCACTAAAAGAGTCCATCAACTCAGTCCTTCAGGAAGCAACTCCATTTGCTCTCTTGAAACTCTCCTGAGTCTTGGTGCCAACAGCCATCACTCTTACTAAGACACACACTTTAACCGTGAGACTGACGTGGCCATCACGGTGTCCTGAGTTGGTGTCCATGTTTTATATGAATTGTCCCACCTCCCCAGGCACTCGATTACCCTCCAGTGTGAGAGACTGTGTCTTCCTCTATCAGTATCTCCCTGCTGGAGCGCATAGCAGGCTCAGTAAATACCATCACAAGCCAGAGCCTCGCCCACGTGTGGCGCATGGCCTGCTGTCATCTCCTGATTTAACTGAGAGGATGTGGGCAGTGGGGGTGGGAGAACGCTGCGGCTCCTGAATTCACCACGTGGGAACAGGATGGAGGAGCATAGTGAGCCAAGATCAGCACTGGGAGAGGACCCCAGTTATTCAGGGAATAGGAGGAGATAAGACAAACCAGGCCAATTTCTGTAACAGGATGTAAGCATGTAGCACCAGATGGATACCAAGTTGCTACAGGAACCTCCTGAATGTAGGAACACCCAGTCTCACAAGAGTCGCCTAGGAGGAGCAATGCATCACTCACGAAGCCTTTTTCACCTTTACCTTTGTGAAATATTAACAGCCCTGCTGGCCTTTGTTCTGCTGACCCTGGACACAGAACCTGTCCCTAGGGAAGGCAGACTCAGAGCCCAGGATTGAAATTCCATCAAGCCTTTGGGTCAATGGAAATCCTTTAAGCTATGACAATAACTCAGGCCCACTCTTTCCTTCATTTAATTCCAGAGGCTTGGAGGGAGTTTTATCCATGGGGCAGAATTCCATTTCATTTCTAACCCCACACAACGTGACTGTGGAGACTGAAAGCTCACCAGCAGAATCAAGGGTTTACAATGTACAGGCCATTTACTGTAGGTGGTTGTAGCAACAATTGTCGTGTACTGGCCCCAGTACACGGCCAGTACCCCACGGCCTGGGAGTAAAGTTCATTTTAGGATGTATACCAAGCATGCACACATGAAGAGAGGGTTAGATCTTTCTGTATGTCTGGTTTGAAGCTCTGTGTACTAGATTATTAATATCAGAAGATTATCTGAATGTCTAAGGACATGTCTCTACATCAGTGCTATCTGGAAATGGCCACTAGACCCATATAGGACAAAGCTCTCACGAAGAGAGAGAGAAGAGGAGATGCTTCTGATTTATGGAAGCCTAGTGGTGCAGGAAGAAAAACCCAGCTGCAAAGACAGAGTTGGAAAGTGGGATATTGCTCCTCATGGGGCCCCAGAAACCCCAGAAAGAAAGGGCAGGCTCGATGTGAGGTTCCAAAACAGCGACAGGGAATGTGTGTCCTACTCTCAAGCATTCGGTGGTTTATCTGCGTCCCATGTGTTGACCAGATGTCCACTGAAGCTGACTCTGCATGATTAAAGGCCGTCTAGTAAAGCCCCCATCTAAAACTCACATATGGAACCTCACACACACACACTAGCTGATGCTACGGATACCCCATCCGTATCCCTGTGGCCCTTCCCTCTCCAGTGCATTCTGACCCAACGTCCAACCGCCAACACCTGCACTTCTCTGCCTGAAGGCTTTCTCTGGTTCCTAGAACCTGATCTGCTCATAGACTCTGCAGGTTGGAATTGACTGATGCTACTGGGAGCAGCCAGTGACTGATGGAATCTAGTGGCTACATACACCCCAAGGTGGGAAAATTTTGTAGTTCAAGTTCAATGTCATTTCCCAAAGTCCCCCAGGAGCATTAATCTCTAATTTCCCGTGAAAATAACTTGCTGAGCTTAAATCTTCATCTCAGAATCTGCTTCTAGGCAAAGTCAAGTTTGGATATACATTACACAGACACACACACACACACACACTGCTATTCATAGAAGGTTTAAACTGTACAACACTCTTTGGTTACATTATCTTATTTGATCTTCACACCAATTTGATTACAGTTTTATCATTCCACTTTAGAAATGAGAAAACTGAATCTCAGAGAACTAACAGATCCCCAGAGTTGCAGAGTGTACTCAAAACCAACCACTCTGAGGTGCTTCCAATACCTTCAGCATTTCCACTGTGGCAATGCTGCCTCAGTGGAAGGGGAAACCAAGAACATACCTTCAAAGGGCTCACTGATGGTCCTCATGTCTCTTGGTGAAAACCTCAGTGATGAATCTGTCCTTACACATCCCCCACCATTTACTGGCATACCCTGCGAACAATAGTTGCTGGTGTTTAGTCACTAAATTGTGTCCGACTCTTTGAGACCCCCATAGACTGTAGCCCACGAGGCTCCTCTGTCCGTGGGATTTCCCAAGCAAGAATATTGGAGTCCGTTGCCATTTCCTTCCCCAGAGTATCTTCCCAACCCAGGGATCAAACCCTTGCCTCCTGCATCGGCAGGCAGGTTCTTTACCACTGAGTCACCAGGGAAGCCACAAGTAATAGTAGATGTTTACTAAATACATGGTGGATGGATGGGTGGATGTGTATTGTAGACAGATAGATGGGTGGGTGGGTAAATATATAGCCATTATCAGTCCTCAGTCAATTTCTATGTCTACTGACCCTGAGCAAGGACAAGGGTGGAGTTACAACTTATTACATATGATTTGCATATAACCTATTGCCTATTTTATGTCCCAGGACCAACAACATCTGAAAGGGTTCATGTGAGAATGTTATCTATTAGAGTTGCCAGAGCAGAAAAAGTCTGAGGAAAACAAGTTTCAGAAAGTAACCAGTGGCTGGGTTAAAATCCAGCAGTGGTTCTCATGCCTAAGTGAGAATAGAAACCATCTGGGAAGCTGGTAAGAAATGCTGGTTTAATTTAATAAGAACCCAAGGATCATGTAATATCCTCAGATAGTTCTAAAGACATCACCAAGGTTGTGATGCTCTGAACAGGGGTGGAGGGATCCCCTTCACAGAGACCTTTTCTTCTCTCTTTTAGTTTACTGTCAGGATTCACCTTATTGGGTCAATATCACAGATATACATGAAGCTTCAAGAGGAAGTCACTAGTGGGGTATGTATATAACTCCCACACTGGGTACTCACTCAATGTGTCAAGAAAAACACAGAACCAAGGCTTTAGGGGTAGACTTTTCTGGGTAGGCCAGAATACTCAACCCCCAACCCAGTGCATCAATTCCATTAGTTGCTGCAGAAAGAAAGCTGTCTCACTTTGCTTAAACAGTTTCTTTTTTAAAAAGTCTTTACTGAATTTGTTACACTGTTGCTTCTGGGTTTTTTTTTTTAATGTTTTGGTTTTTTGACTATGGGATATGTGGAATCTTCGCTCCCTCAACCAGGGATGGAACCTGTACTCCCTGCCCTGAAAGGTGAAGTCCCAGCCACTGGATCACCAGGGAAGTTTCTATGTGAACATTTTCTCTAATAGGAAGTTCTCTGCCTCCTGAAACTGTCCACTCATTGCTGAACAATTCGGCTACACAGCTCTTAGTGATTCTAGTTCTGTTTACAGAGACCACAAAGATGAGGTCATATCTGCCTGCACCATGATAGCTCATGGAATATTTAGGGACAGATGGCATCTCTACCATAAGTAACCCCTTTATTCCTTTAAGAATCCATGCGATCGGGATTGATAACTATTAACATCTAGGTGGTGCCCTCCAGACATACCTTTGAATTCAGCCTCCCAGGTGTGGTCAGATAAGAACAAGCAGGGAGTCTTACACACCATCACATCCTTTTATGGATACTCTTACCTCCATTATTGCCTTCTAAAATCCCGTTAGCTGATCGGAGCCGCATCCTATTGAGCCAAAATTCAATTAAAACCCCAAAGTCTATTCCATGGAAACCTCTCCGTGTGTGGTCCTTGATTCAGTTATCAGCGCTTGTTGAGTAAAGCCATTCAGCCGTATTGTGACTCATCTAATGATTCAGCCTGCATTTTGGCATCTCAAAATCTGCTCCACACAGGAAGAGCCTCACTGCTTTTCAGCCTTCCTGTGTTCTCTAGATGTGGGTAGAACTGTCAAAAAAATCAGCTGTCCTACCCCTTCCCCCTGGAGATGCATCACTGTGACATTGGAGGAGACTGTTGATCTGGAATCTGATCATATCAGCAGAAAGACATGATGGATAACACTTCGTTTCTTATGACGATAAGAGTGAAATGAAGGGTTCTTGTCATGAAAAATTACTTCCTTCCACGCCAACACTGGGGAATTGTATAACCAGCATACTTTCAGAGTATCCAGTGAGTGAGGGAACTTTATTCCTGTCTGAGACACTGATGGTTTAATAAATGGTGATCCATTTACATTTATTTTGATCTATTGTAGCGATCACTTTCCTTACTATTTTTTCCTTCCCTACCTTCAGCTCTGTTTTTGTTTCTTTTTTTAATCCCTTTTTATTCCTATTATTTTGAAATTATATATTTACATTTCTATATTTTTATTATTATAGTATAAGCATACCCTACTATTTTTTTTCAGATTTTGATGCTAAGCAGTATCTCTCCTCTCCCACCAGAAAAGAATCTTTAATTCCACCCCCAAATACTGCCTTTCTATGTCATCCATGATACTGATGTCTAGAATTTTCATTCCTTCTCATTTCAAATAAATATCCCCTCAAATAGTATTATTACTATTCTTATAGTAGATCTTCAACATGCTTTTACCACGTTTCATAACTTTTTTGCATTTTGATGCCCACTGATCCCTTATAGCTTGCATTTTCTTCTTTCAATATTGCATCATTTTATTTGATCTTTCAGGTAGTAAGTCTCTTAGTCTTGTGTGTCTGAAAAATATCTTTATTTTCACTTTACTTATAGCAGGGAGTGAACCAATTAGATTGACAGAATTCTGAGGTGAATAAAAAGAAGAAAAATGATTATAAGGACTCTTACCAGCAGCCCTACCAGCATGCCAGGCTCATAGCTGCTGGGAAAAGCTGCCATCCCTCTTGAATGATCTTTTAACTGAGTATAGATATGAAGTTGATAGTTACTTTCTCTTACCACTTAGAAAATAGTATTTTATCATCCCCTGACATCTGCTGTTGCCAATCAGAAGTTTGCTATCAGTCTAATTGCTGTCCCTTTTCAGGTACGTGTTTTAAGCGTTTTTATATCATCTTGCATATTCTGTGGTTTTGTTGCAATGTGTAAGGTGTGGATTCGTGTTATTCACCCTCTTCAAGATTTAGGATTCTATTACAAACTGCTTTTAACAATTTTTCATTATGGAAAATACTCCTCCAATATGTCTTTGGCTATTATTTCTCCTTCATTCTTCTCTAATTTCTTTCTGAAACTCCTATTTGTTGTATTTTGGAGCTTCTTGTTCTGTGTCCATTGTCTCAATTTCTGTTTCATATTTATACCATCTCCTTTTTCTCTCTGAGCTCTATTTTGAGTGTTTTGTTTTTCAGCTTTATCTTCAAAATTATTTCCTCTTCACTTGCATTAGCAATCTTTGTTTCTTTCTCAATCCACCTTCTTTTCATCCTACATTACAAAATCTATTTCTCACTTTTCCCCCTGATCAGCTAAATAATGCCTGCTTTCAAATCCCTTGGACACTACTCTTATCTGCAGTTCTTAGTGACTTTTCCCATTTGTTGCATCTGTTCACCTTCTTTCGAGGAGTAGACGTCATTGTATATTTTTTTAATTTTTTAGTTACTTGAGGAAAATGAGAACACACAAGCTTGCATGGTGTGTGAAATGCAAGCTTGTCTTTGCATATTTTCGCCCTTGTAAGAATCCCCACTGGGTGCCCTGGGTTTTGGAGGTCACCTTAGGAAGACAGTCGAACTTTGGCTCCTGCAGACTCTGTGGAGCTCCAGGCTGGTTTCCATGTTCACTTTTTGCTAGACTCGTTTTCAGTGGGATTTTTTCTGGTCAGTGGGATTTTTCTGGTTTGAGCTCTGGCTGTGTATATTTAGTCTCACATTCACACTGTACAAGCTTGTGCTTTCTGATTTCCCACACGTACCTCTTGCCACCCGAGGTCCAGAGCACGAAGCCCGCATCTGGGGCTGGTGGGTAGCACCTTAATCCCTATTTCATTGACGGACAGTCCTTAGTACTGGAAGTTCAGTCTCACCTCCTGCACGAGGATCTTGATGCTTGAATTCAGTCCCCGTGCAGTTACAACCCACACTCCCAGGAGACACTCCATCCAGAGTCCCCCACGCCTCCTTCTCCTCCAGCTCTGGCTCCTTGTTCCTGACATCTGGAGAGCTCCCTTTTCATTGGTCTCACCTGAGGATTGTGTTTCATTATTTTTGGACTGGAAGGGGGACTTTCTCAATTATCTCAGTCAACCATCTTGATCAGACATTTAAAGGATCTTTGAAACATTAGCAGATTTAATTCAAGGGCAATGCCTTCCTGATAGTCTTTAAGTGGATGTCTTTATAGCCATCCACCTGTGCATCTGAGTTCTGAAAGAGCAAGCAAGTACCTTTACAGCAACACACACACACACACACACACACACACACATCACTCACATTCACAGAGGCAAAAGCATAACCTCACAGGACCTGCTCTGAAAGGGAAAGCACCATGTGAATAAACAAGTCTGATACGTTCAGTGAACACTAATCTTGGTGTCTTCTGTGTTCTCATCAAATAGATGATGTTAAGGAAACAAATGGAAAGTTTCTACCTCTGTGTTCTTGGCATGGAAGTGGAAGGACTTACCTGATAAGAAGCACCATTTATCTTGGAAATATAATTTTGAGAATAAAACTCTTTGCAACGCCTCATCCTCACCCTGGTCAGAAACTCTGAGCAGTTGCATGAGTATGCAAAGCGGAATGGGCCTGAAGTTCAGTCATTCAATAAGTTACAATAGAAATGTTAACTGCAGTATTGATTTTTTATTATGTTTGTATTGCCTGTTTAATTTTATTTTGCTTGCAGGAAATTTTTTAATCAAAAAATCCAGTTATTGAAACGCTCCCATCAGCCAAGTGATACTAGCAATGCTGGAGGAAACACAGACATTAAATCCCTCCTGGCTTTTCCCTCTTCCTCCTTTGCCCACCCCCAGCTCAAAACTAAAAGCTCCTCCATTTCCAACTGAGAGTAAATGCGTGTGACCTTCAGTTCCACAGAGGTTAACCTACTCTGATTAACTTTTCCATGTTATTCCATTAAATAAAAACAGTTTTGACACCCAGAGACTAAAGCATCCTAGAGATAATACAATAACCCTATGCAATCATTTCAAATTGGATTGTAATAATTCATTTAGGTGACCATACATATTTGTTATATGTAATATGAAACATCGCAAAATGAAATCAATAGAAATGTTTCTTGTTAATGAAGATATACTGGGCTGTTATGTGTGGGTTGCGGACTCAATACCACAGAAATCTTATTTGTATTATAAATTTCAGGGTATCCTGAGAGTTACAAATGAAGATAGCATTTCTTAAAGAAGCGATGGCTGGTCATTTAGAAAATTATATCATAAATTTTATGTCATTTCTTGGTCTTTCAAGATCTCTGCAAGCAACATAGTCTTATAATTTAAGTAAAAATTCTGGCTGAGTGATTGCATTCAACTATTTGCAAATGAACTTTTACCCGAACTTTCATTTCAAAATTACAGAGTTCAAAACAATTTAGCTTTGGTAAGTCTGAGGATGTTACCGCAGAAGAATTTAAAAATACTTTTCAGGGTATTTCTTTCCTCCTAACATAAAAACTGAAGCTATCAATGGAGAAATCAATAGATACAGGTTTAAATATATATATATATACACATCAGCCACTGTGACTATAATGGACTTCACTAGAATACCACCCTTAACTTCAAAACAAAATACAATATAATATAACATTATATAGTATGGTATATGATAGAATATCATATGCACTCACTTATATGTATAAAGAAAATTGTCATAATTGTTTGCTACCTAAGCTCAGGGGGTATTTTAAAAGGCCCATTTGAATAGTAAGTTCAGCATTTTGAACAATGTTATGATGATATTTCAGATGAACAGTGGGCAAATATCTGCAATAGGTCCCAAGAGTAGTGAAGTCATGAATTATGATGCCATTTACATTTCTCTTGTCAAAGTTCATGCGCTTTCCTTCTCGTGAAACCTGACACCTTGAGGAAGGCCCAAAAGAATAGCACCCACAGAGAACTCTATGGTGACCGCAAATGGAAGAAAATCCAAAAAAGAGGAAATGTATGTATATACAAACGGTTCAGCAGTTAAGAAGCCGCCTGTCAATGCAGGAGACGCAGATTTGATCCCTGGGTCAGGGAAATCTGGCGAAGGAAATGGCAACCCACTCCAGTATTCACGCCTGGGAAATGCCATGGACAGAGGAGCCTGGTGGGCTACAGTCCATGGGGCCAGACAGACTTAGCGACGAAAACAACAACAACAATAACTGATTCACTTCCCCGTACAGCAGAAACCAACACAACACTCTAAAGCAACTATACTCCAATAAAAATTAATAATAATAGAAAAGAACAGCATCCATCTCCCAAGCGAGAAAGGAGAGTTGCAAAACACAAGCAGAGTTATTTGCAATGTGTCAGTGATCATCCTAGACAGTGTAAGTTTATTGTTTTATTTTTTTATTTTTTTGACAGTGTAAGTTTAAAACAGACTCATCACAAGTAACTGTAATCAAACTGTTTCTTCATCTGCTTCTGTTCGGCTAATGTGACCCTCTGCTGTTTTGGCCGCACCCTCTGAAACACTCACTTGCAGGTCAAAACAGACCAAAACGGCAGTGGCTGTAACTGGGTCAACAGCTTTCATTCACAGCCTGGCTCTGCCTGTATCCCTTGTGTGCCTGTTGGTGGGATGGTAGCCGCTTCCACACCCACTGGAGGAGCTGGGCCTGGCTTGGCCTCTGCCTCCTGCTTTCAGGCTTCCAGGTGTCTTGAGTCTAAGGCCTTCAGCTCATGTTGCCCTCTAACTTTCCTCTGCAGTGTTTTCTGCCTTCTCCTCACTCACCTCCCACACTCAGCGGAGACTCGGGTTCCTATGTTCGGGTCATAGGTGTCCATGCATGAGCATTCCAGCCTCTTCTGCAGAACATACCTGAGTTGTTCATCACCAGGACTGGCTCTGCCTCTGACTTGGGAACCTGGGATCCTCTGTTTACACCCTCTCCATCTCCTCCAGGGCTTCTCCTTGGTATCATCCCAGATGTCTGGAAGCTCCCCTTTCCTCCTGACTCTGCCCTCATCCTGACAACATATTCTAGCTTTGCCCGCCTTAACAAAAGAGTCACAGTTCTCTGGATCTGGACTTCTGAGTTTCTCTCTAGCTATTTCTCTCTGTCTCTCTCTCCCTTCCCAGTGAAATTTCTTGAAGGAATAGCTTGCACTTGTCTCTTCTTCTCCCCTCCTTGGGTGCCAGCCACCAACAGCACCCTCTGAAACTGCGCTGGCTGAAGTCAGCAAGACCCTGTTACTTTCCAAATCCAGTGGAAACCCGTCTCTTTTTCTCTATCCCCCATGGCCATGAATCGCCATCCATACATTCTCACTGCGTGAACGTGTGAATTCCCAGACCCTTGGTTGGTGCATCTTTATCCATGAAAGATCCTTCTTCATTCAGCTGCTCTTTTTTTCTTATTTTTTTTGAAATTAAGAAAAAAAAGAGCAATTTCAATTTACCATTGAAATTTTTCTCAATGGTAAACTATTCTGAACAGTCATAGAAGTTTGAATAGTAGGTCCAACCCCAATTCTCTTATTTTCTCATCCTCTGCAGTTGTTCCTGGTGGCCTCTCCCTCCTGCTGGTGCTGACTACTGCTCTCCATCTCTTCTTCCTGATCTGCAGGTTGGTGCCTTCCCACTCCAGCCCCCACCACTTATGCCCACAGGCTGCTGCACCAAGCTGACCTCTGCACCACCCACCAGCCTGTTCTCCTCTGTCACTGTTTGTGTTGGTGATTATCTATCTTGCCAACCAAGCTGGATAACAGAACGCTTATGGGGAAACTGTTACCACATCTCAGAAACGCATCTCTCCTCCCACACCCCAGTCATGGCTTTAATTTAGGCTTTCTTCATTTCTTGCTGGATTTGGTTTAACAGTCACCTTATTAGCCTGGCTCTTCTTGCCCCCAGCACCTTCCAACAACCCAACCTCCCTCCATTTCTACACAGATTTTTTTTTTCTTTATACAAATTGAAATCCTATCATGCCTCTTCCCTACTTGGAAGGCATAAGGGTATTCCTTAAACTCATCCTCATAAATAACTAATAAGAACCTGCTGTATAGCACAGGGAAGTTTACCCAATGCTCTCTAAGGGCCTATATGGGAAAACAATCCTTAAAAAAAAGAGAGAGAGAGAGTAGATATATGTGTATGTATGTGTGTGTGTGTGTGTGTAACTGATTCACTTTGCTATACACCTGAAATTAATGCAACATTGTAAATCAACTATACTCCAATAAAAACATTTTTTAAACAAAAATAATATAAAGACTAGGCAGTCCAAAATCTGAAGGAGGACAAATTGGCAGACTGGAGATTCAGTTAAGAATTCGTGCTGCCCTCTTGAGTCTGATGGATGGGAAATGGGGCTGAATTTCTATGTTGCAGCCTAGAGGCAGAATCGCTGCTTCTTTGGGGAACTTGTCTTTGTTCTTAAAGCTTTCAAATGATTGGGTGAAGCCCATCCACACTACAGAGCTTCCCTGGCGACTCAGACAGTAAATACTCTGCCTACAACGAGAGAGACCCAGGTTCGATCCCTGTGTCAGGAAGATCCCCTGGAGAAGGGAATGGTAACCCACTCCAGTATTCCTGCCTGAATAATCCAATGGGCAGAGGAGCCTGGCGGGCTACAGTCCATGGGGTTGCAAAGAATCAGACCCAACTGAGCAACTAACACTTTCATCTACATTATGGAAGGTAATATGCTTTATTAAAATCAACTGATTGTAGATGTCAATTATATCTAAAAATATTTTCACAGAAACATCTAAACTAGGGTTTGAACCAAACCACCATGTGGAGATGGAGGGTGATCTTTTGGGTAAGGAGATATCTCCTTTCCTCAAAAGTTAATAAGGACTCCAATTTTTACTCACTGGTAACCTCTGAAACAGGAGGTCAGGAAAAGAATACTTAGTGGAGGAACAAAAATAAGCACCTTCGTGCCATGGAAAAAGACCATCCAAAAAGCCATCAGGCTCTGCACAAAGTATAACACTGTTACTCTTTCTTATTGACACTGATTGGCTTGTGCTTGAAACTTCCCAAGAAATTTAGAAATATGGACAACAGGATTAGAAGGAGTTTGAACTCTGACCCAAGAGCTCAAATCCTGACAACTTGGTATGCTAAACTATATTACAGTGTATGACTTTGAAGGAAGAGATCAATATTTTTTTTTTCTGTTTGTGCAGAGCCTGTGCTAAAGGATAGAGAGAAACAGGCAGCCTGAGAATGTGAATGTATCTTAAGGATTTCCCTGGCTTGTAGTCATCTGAGGCAGCCATTTATAGAAAGGGAAAATGTGACCTGCTTCTAGAAAGAATAGCTGAGATACTTGCTTGTTTGTTTATTTCAAAACCAAAAATTGATTTATAAATTACTCATGCCTTATAAACCACATGACTGCCACTATAGACATGACCCAACCAAGATACTCTTTTAAGTATAGTGAAATACAGCTGAAAATGCATCTTTCTCTTAGCCAGGGCACCCTGGAGGTTTTTGTCCAGGGTATTTAACCATTTGGCTGCTCTTCTCTACCTGTAACCACAACCCTGTCAGGGGCCTCTCTCCCCCACATACACCCTTCCTCCCCTACCCCTTCAGGCCTAAAGGAGGCACCAACTTCCCCTTAAATACATCATCAATCCTTTCTGCAATCAACACAATCTAGGAGAGACCGACACGCCAAGAAGGGGAAATTTTAAGCCTTAAGGAAGAGAGGGAGGAGGAGGGAAGGAGAAAATGATGTAGGTAGGGATAAGAACAAGTGTGACGGGAAACATAGAGATTCAGAGAATGACCAGCTCCTTACTGAGCTTGTTTTACAGAAAAAGCACATATTAGAAACAGACTGAAGGATTTCTGGGATGGGCTGAACTGGCATTTCTCTTAGGACTTAAACGTTTCCATTCTTGGCCCTTCTCTGGTCCTGCAGAAACAAGAACAAGCTCGACAGAAAAAATCAAGTTTACTCCAAGCAGCAGTAGCACATTGCGCAGTATGTCCAAGGCCATGCTTAAAATTATCGTCTTTAGAGTTAACCAGGCTAAATGCCACAGGCTTTCCTTGTAGCTCAGTCAGCAAAGAATCTGCCTGCAGTGCAGGAGATCCGGGTTTGATCCCTGGGTTGGGAAGATCCCCTGGAGAAGGAAATGGCAACCCATTCCAGTACCCTTGCCTGGAAAATCTCATGGGCAGAAGAGCCTGGTGGGCTGCAGTCCATGGGGTCGCAAAGAGTTGGGCACAACTGGGCAACTAACCTTTCCTTACTTATTTTCTGTCCAGTTCATCCAGGTTTCAGCTGGCTGACTGCAAATTACTGAACCTCTCTGAGCCTTAGTTTACTTCCCTATTATGTGGGACTGGAGATACTACCTCAAAAGTTGAGAAGATTTAAAAAAAAAAAAGAAAGTGCTTAGCCTGCTGTATAGTACAAATGAAGTGGCCAAATAATAGTCATGATTATTACTAATTTAAAGAAAATAAGCATAAAACTGAACTTAATTTTTAAAGACTGAAATTGGATGGCAGGTGTGCTGAAAGCTGTATATTCTCTGTGGTCACTCCTTGAGCCCCTTTTCTCCCCTCTGCTCCTCCCATTGACATGACATCTTCTAAGACTTGCACCTGGATTCTCTACAACTTCTCCAGACTCTCTTTCTCGGGGAGCTCAAGTCCTTCAGGTCCTCAATTCTTTCTGTTGTTGATGGTGGTGATGATGAAATTGTTCACACAGGATCTCCAGTTGCCAAGATCTCATCTGTGTCAGGGTTTCCCAACCTTGCTTGATTATAAAAACTTACAGGAGGTGCCGGTGGGGGTGGGGGAGAGGGGGCAGTTAAAAATCTCTGAACCCAAATCTGCAACAGGCATGGGGATTTGCGCCTCTAACAGGCCCCCGAAGGTAACTCTGTGACTGGCAAATTGGGAATAAAAGAGACTGTTCAGCCTGGCCACCATGATCTCTATCGGCAACTGCACCCTTGAACCACTCCTATAAAACTCTTCAGCAAATCCCCTAGGCTGGGACACATAGTTTTTGAGGCAGGAGTGTCCTGTGTCCCTGGTAAAGCAATAAAGCTCTTCTTTCCTATTTCATCCAAAACTCTTGTCTCTGGGATTCTATTTGGCAACAGTGCACAGCGGCCAAATTTTTGGCATCACTGCAAGTAAAGATCTACAACTAAAGATATCAAGAAGGAACCACAGCAAGACTGACAGGAGGGGAGAGTCACAGTACAGGCAAATCCCATACTCTCAGGTGATGACTCACAAACGGAACATATTACATCACAGAGGTTCTCCCTAAACAGCGGGCGGTCTGAGCCCAGTATCAGGCTCCCTAGCCCAGGGGCCCTGTGCTTAAAAAATAAGCCCCCAAAGACATTTAGCTCTGAAAGCCAGCAGGGCTTACTTTCAGGAGTTCCAGAGGGCTGAGGGAAATAGAGATTCCACTCTAAAGGACGCACACAAAATCTTACATTCCGGGATCCAAGGCAGAAGCAGAGATTTGAAAGGAGCCTGAATGAAACCTACCTGATGATCTCAGAAGGTCTCCTGGAGAGGCGGGAGGCAACTGGAGCTCACCCTGGGAACACGGACACTGGGAGCAGACATTTGGGGAGTTTATTCTGCCATGTGGCCCCTGGTGCTGGCAGCCTTCATTGTGGAATCCACCCTCCAGTTCATTAACCTCAGGACTCAGCCGAAAATCCACCCAACTGCCTGTAGGGACCAGTACTGGGACATCTCAAGTCAAGCAACTTACTGGGTAAGGACACAGCCACAAGCAGAGAGGCGGAGCCCACAGAAGCCCCTGGACTTCACCTTGCCTACCAAAGAGCCCAGAACCTGGCCTCAGACACCAGGCACAGGCCCGAGAGCCAGGGCCCCCAGTACCCTGTAGCAAGAGACTCCCCCCAGGTCCCAGCTCCACCCACCAGCACACAAGCACCAGACCCAGAATCCCTGGCCCTTGCCACCAGCGAGCTTGCCCTGGGCTCAGGACAAGTTTCACTCACCAGCGACAGACACAAGCAATGTTCCCTCTGTGCCCACCTCCTGGAGAGCTTTTGTCATAGAGTTGAATATTGCCAAAAAATTTTCCTGTTCTATTTTTATCCCTCCATTTGTTAATATGATGTATCATATTGATTGATTTGTGGATATTTATTGCATTTAAAAAAAAGAAATGAGGAGCAAAATTGTTCCCAGAATCACTTGCCTTTGTGCTTTCTCAGGCAGAACTAATGAAGAGACCCACCCCCAAGTTTCTCATTAGCAAGAGGAAATGGAATTACTAAGATTGCAGGAACTAATCAAGGTCCATTCCTGAAACTCACCTCCCCTGAGCATGTGTCTAGCATAAATTTAAGAAAAAGAAAGCAGTGGCTCATGGGTAGGTAACAATGGAGGCTTGAAAAATGCACAAGATCATAGGATCATAACACAAACTTTTTTTTTTTTTTCGTTTCTTGATTTGCCAAGCTTTTAAGCCAACAAATTTGAAACACACACACACATCCCAAGTGGTGCTAGTGGTAAGGAAAAAATCCGCCTGCCAGTGCAGGAGACACAGAGACAAGGGTTCAATCCCTGAGTTGGGAAGATCTTCTAGAGGAAGAAATGGCACCCCACTCCAGTGTTCTTGCTTGGGAAATTCCATGAGCAGAGGAGCCTGGTCCATGGGGCCACAAAGAGCTGGGCACTACTGAGCGACTAGGTACATATGCCAACAAATTCGAAACACACAGGCTTCCCTCACGGGAGTTACAGCAGGAAAAAAACTCGAAGGTGAGACTGGCCATTCATCCTTGGGGGCGTCACACAGATTGACTTGGTTGGTGAAGCAAGACCATGGCAGAGAGTGATGGAAGAGGAAGTTGGAGCAATAGGGCCAGCTGTGTCTTTGAATATGATGCTATGGCATTGGGAGGATTCACAAAGAATGGTGCCTGCACATACATGCCAGCCTAACGAAAAGCAGAGACAACGGACCGTCTCATGCATCCGAGGTACTCTGCCTAAATTATCTTTGATCTATTGGCACATCTTTTATGATCTACTAAAAAATTAAATTTTTCATTCATCTATTGTATTCAACAAGCGCAAGTCACAAGCCCGGATTATTAATGATGTCAGATCTTGTATTACTGAAACAAATGCATAAAGGTTCCATTTCTGATGACAAAAAGAGAGTCATTTGTTTCAATCATGGAAGACAATCTTATTAAACATTGCCAACTCACTGCCAAGCTGGCTGGTCACCAAGGCACAGACACAGAACAAATGGAATCGAGAAGCCTGTCAATCTTCTGACAGTGTCACTGTCCCCAAAATAGTAGACTTAGGGAGAGATCAATCTATGATGACATGGACGCTTTTACTTCTTAATTCTGGAGCCTTTCAAGTTCAGCGTTTTCATAATCTTTTCATGTAGCAGCTCAGCTGTTTGGCAAATACTAGTGACGCTGGGTCAAATGGTCTGATCTGCACAGAACCTGTATACATATTCAGATGAACTGACCTAACCTTTCAGAAACGTATTTAGGTAAATAGATAAAAAGTCTTAAAAATATGTCTACCCTTTGACCCAGTGATTTTACTTCTGTCTAAGGAAATAATCTGGAATGCAAAAAAAGGCACTATGACCAAGGATGTCCATTACTGCCGCTCTTACGGCTGAAAACAAAGGAGCCAACCAATTTTCCAACAGGAGGAGCATGATGTAATAAAGTACATTTCAGCCACAGGAAAAAATGCTTTTGATGTGTTCAGTTCAGTGCAGTTCAGCCGCTCAGTCATGTCTGACTCTTTGTGACTCCACAGACTGCAACACGCCAGGCTTCCCTGTCCATCACCAACTCCCACAACTTGCTCACATTCATGTCCATTGAGTCGGCGATGCCATCCAACCATCTCATCCTCTGTTGTCCCCTTCTTATCCTGCCTTCAATCTTTCCCAGCATCAGAGTCTTTTCCAATGAGTCAGTTCTTGGCATCAGGTGGCCAAAGTATTGGAGTTTCAGCTTTAGTGTCTGTCTTTCTGGTGAATATTCAGGACTGATTTCCTTTAGGATTGACTGGTTTGACCTCATAGCAGTCCAAGGGACTCTTAAGAGTCTTCTCCAACACCACAGTTCAAAAGCATCAGTTCTTCAGCACTCAGCTACGGTCCAGCTCTCACATTCATACATGACTACTGGAAAAATCATAGCTTTGACTATACAGACCTTTGTTGGCGAAGTAATGTCTCTGCTTTTGAATATGTTGTCTAGGTTGGTCATGTTATGTATACACTAACTCATATATTCTATACTTTCAAGTATATAAACAAGATTCCCAACAAGTGTACAAATAAGTTACAGAATGAAGGCTGAAAGATAACTGCCCCCAAATTTTGACAATGGTCTTTTGGATGTTGACATTTTATGTATCTTTTATTTTCTTGTTCTTTGCATGCGTGCATGCTAAGTCACTTCAATCTTCTCCGACTCTTTGTGACCCCATGGACTGTAGCCCACCAGCCTCCTCTGTCCATGGGGTTCTCCAGGCATGAATACTGGAGTGGGCTGCCATGCCCTCCTCCAGCAGATCTTCCCAACCCAGGGATTGTACCCACATCTCTTCCATCTCCTGCATTGGCAGGTGGGTTCTTTACCACTGGTGCCACCTGCTTTCAAATTTGTCTTGCTGCTGCTAAGTCACTTCAGTCGTGTCTGACTCTGTGTGACCCCATAGACGGCAGCCCACCAGGCTCCCCTGTCCCTGGGATTCTCCAGGCAAGAACACTGGAGTGGGTTGCCATTTCCTTCTCCAATGCATGAAAGTGAAAAGTGAAAGTGAAGTTGCTCAGTCATGTCTGACTTAGCGACCCCATGGACTGCAGCCCACCAGGCTCCCCCGTCCATGGGATTTTCCAGGCAAGAGTACTGGAGTGGGGTGCCATTGCCTTCTCTGCAAATTTGTCTTAGTGCTCATGTATTACCTTTAAATACAAATAGAGCCCTTAAAATATTTCTGAACAGTTCATTCTAGAAGGTCCTCTATCTGGGGGGCACCAAGAGGAGTGAAGGGCGAAGAGTTCAGAAGACAAGAAGGATGCTGGTTCCTATCACACCTGAAAGATAAATGTGTTTGTTCCAGACTTGCCATGCGGAACTTGGAGGCAGTCCCAGGAAATGAGGCCAGATTTAAAGTGCTGCCCATGTTCTGACTAAGCCCAGCTCCTACCCAAATGGTCTTGAACTAAGAGAGATAAAATAAAATGCCAGTTATTTGGAGGGAACCCCAAAGAAGAGAGGGTCACTGTGTCCCAATTCTTATCTGGAATTCTGGGTGAAGGATGCCCAGAATCCTTTTTGCTGGATGCCCAAAGGCAACAGGAGGGAATCCCAGGAGAGCAAAGATGGCAGAGTAGGGTCTGGAGGCCCTGAGGAGTTCTCACCCCGGCTCTCACTGCCTGAGCCGCAAGGCACAGAAAGGTCCAGAAGTTCCCATGAGTCTTTGTGGTGAGCAGGCCAACGAACGGAAGTGGCCTAGAGCTGTGACAAAGAGGGCCCACGTGATGACAGCCGTGACCAAATGGTCCTGGCGTCGGTGGCAGATTCAGGCACACCCCCAAGATGCACACACGCACCGGGAAAGATGCCCTCTCTCTCCTTTAGTTTACCCCCTTGAGCTTCAGATGCGCAGAGTTGACTTAATAACACTCCTAGTTAATGGCGTGCCATCACTTATTGGCAATTCTCATCATTAGCTCGTGATGGACTGAGGATGGACTGACTGATGACTGATTGATTGATTTCCTTTTATTTCCATTTCCATGACCTTTTCTCTCTCCCAACACAGGCAGTCACCCTATTGTATTTGCTTTTTGTTTTGGGGGCTTTTTTGTGTGTGTTTTGTTAAACCACATTGTATTTGACTAGTATTCTTGAATTTGTATGTACCCTAGAGAATGAAACAGTTTCAATTTATATACATGGTAATGTAGGAAAGTTGACATCTTGTTCTTAAGTTCTTTACTCAACTCCATGTCTTTAAAGCCTATTCATTCTGATGTGTTTATGCCTCTGTTGGCATCTGCATAATACTCCTTGATTTACTGACACATTCCCCAAGTAACAAACACCTCAGATGTGTTCAGCTCCAGCACAGACACTGCTATGATGGGTATCCTTTTGCATAACACTCTTAGGAGAATTTCTCTGATATGCATCACCAGATGGGGAATTTCTGGAATAGACAAAATACACCTACTTAACCTAAGGACTACCACTTTTAAAAGTGGTTTCATAGTCTTCACTATGAAAAGTGGTTGAGCATAGTACGTGCACACGCGCGCGCACACACACTCACACACACACACAGGCCTATAACAGATGCCGAGCTATCTGCTCAGATCCTTCTTCAAGGATGCAGGGAGTGTGGTCCACAGTAGACTTTCAGCCATCAGTGCCCCCCAGGGTCCTCCTCAGTTGCAGAATACGTGGCCTCTAGCCTCTTAAGGTTGATTATCTGACCAAGGCCCTATACAGATAAATGCCTAGCCACAGGTCTTACCTTTTCAAAGAAGCTGGGAGTATAACCGGGCAGCTATTTCAGCCAGAGGTCAGTGACTCTGAAGGGTAATTTCCACTCCGGAGCCCCTGGCTGATGGACCAAAACTCTGACCTACCTGCATCACATCTCAGCATCCTCCCCACTCCCATCTCAGGTCTTGATCTGTCTCACCGTCTGCTCCTGGAAAGCCTAACCTGCAACGCACCACTCAGCTGCCCTGTCTTGCTGGTCTGTTGCATAGAAAATAGTTTCTCGTTGTTCTTTTAACTTTCATTTCTCAGCTCCCTAATGATTGGAATGTTATTCATATACTTGTTATTCAGTTCTCTCCTCCTCTGGATTGATTTATTACATGCATTTTTCTTAATTCCTTTGACTTTTTCATGCTAGTGTGTAGGAATTCCTCGATTACCCTACAGAAGCCTTTCAGTTTTAGATGTCTCAAATATCTTCTTCTAACCTGCCATCTGACTAATAGTGATGTCTCTACGAGATTCTATAAGAATTGAATTCTTATTTTTGATGTAAGAAACTCTACCAAGTTTTTACATTTGGTTGTGATGTTGAGGTCTGATTTAAGAAGTCTTCTGCTACCCTTGAGCGTCCCAGGTGGCTCAGTGGGTAAAGAATTCACCAGCAATGCAGGAGACGTGGGTTTGATCCCTGGGTCAGGAAGATCCCCTGAAGGAGGGCATGGCAACCCACTCCAGTATTCTTACCTAGAGACAGAGGCACCTGGCAGGCTACAACCATAGGGCTGTGAAGAGATGGACATGACTAAAACGGCTGAGCAGGCATGCACACTCCTACCCTGAAGTCACAAAGATACTCTCCTGTGTTTTCTTCTATTATTTTTATTGTGCTACCTTTTGCGTTTAGTTTCCTAACTTATCTGGAGTCTCATTTATATATGGTATAAGGTTGGAATTCAGTTTTATTTTCATTCATCTAAAGAGGAAGATTTCATAGCAGCAAGAGAAGAAAAAGTAGTAATACCTTTTGTATTGGGACAGAAGGAAGATCAGCCAGTGATGTGGAATATTACATAGAAATATGGGCTTGAGCATCAAAAGTAACCGAGAAACAGAGGCAGTCAAAACTCTGAGAGGGGAGGGGGCAGCACAGGCAGTGGCGACGGGGGGGACACACCAAGAGGTATTATCACATAAGTCCTTCTGTCCTCTCTTTTTATCGCTTCAGTAACTTTTTACGGAGTAAAACACATTAGCCGGCGTTTAACTAAATATTTAAAAACTCAGAGGCGAAAAGGATCACCAAAGACAGGAACAAAGAAAAGCAAGCTCAGCCTTTGTCCTAAGGCGGTTGATTTCTCTCCCAAACCCAAGTAGCTGAAAGGTGGAAAATCTAGTAACAGAATCGAACAGATCTAATCTCTTTTATAACAATGTTCTTATTTTAGCCCATGTCATCAGGGGTAATGGCTGAAAATCGTGACAAATACAACATCAATAAACATAATAATAATTGATTTTCCAGAGATGAAAAATTTGAAATTAGTGACCATTTCCCCCCAGAGCATTGGTTGATTAATTTAACGTTCATCTTAGTCTTTCAAAGATATCCTCTTACTGCTGATCGGCTTGGCCATGCTTTGTGATGGGTTTTGTGGTTAGGACTCCATGGTTAAAGTATATTGCACAGTTCTGCAGTTTTGTCAAACTTATTTTATTCAAGTATAGTTGATTTGAAATGTTGTGTTAATTTCTGCTAAACTGCAAAGTGATTCAGTTATACACACACACACACACACACACACACACACACACACATATATATATGCTTTTTCATATTCTTTTCCATTACGGTTTATCACAAGATATTGAATACAGTTCTCTGTGCTATACAGTAGCACCTTGTTGTTTATCCATTTTATACATGATAGTTTGCACTTGCTAATCCCAAACTCCTAGTCCATCCCTTCTCCAACCCCCTTCCCCTTGGCAACCATAAGTCTGTTTTCTGTGTCTGTAAGTCTCTTTTGTAAATAAGTTCATTCGTCTCATGTCCTTTCATGAATAAGTTCATCCGTATCATTTTTAGATTCCGCCTGTAAGTGATATCATATGGTATTCGTCTTTCTCTTCCTAATTACTTCACTTGGTATGATAGTGTCTAGGTCCATCCACGTTGCAGCAAATGGCATGATTCCATTCTTCTTACGACTGAGAGGTATTCCATTATATATGCATACCACACCTTCTTTATCCACCCATCTGTTGATGAACTTTTAGGTTGCTTCCATGTCTCGGCTATTGTAAAAACAGCACTGCAGTGAACACTGGGGTGCATCTATCTTTCTGAATCAGAGTTTTCTCTGGATATGTACCCAGGAGTGGGATTTCAAGATCATATGGCAACCCTATTTTTAGTTTTTGGAGAAACCTCCGTCCTGTTTTCCATGGTGGCTGTACCAATTTCCATTCCCACCAACAGTGTAGCAGGGTTCACTTTTCTCCACATCCTCACCAGCATTTGTTATTTGTAGACTTTTTTAACGGTGGCCATTCTGACCTGTGTGAAACGATACCACATTGTAGTTTCGATTTGCATTTCTCTAATAATTAGCAACGTTGAGCATCTTCTCACGTGCTTGTTGGCCATCGGTATGTCTTCTTTGGAGAAATGTCTATTTAGGTCTTCTGCCCATTTCTCCATTGAATTGTTTGGGGTTTGTTGTTGTTGTTGTTACTGAGTTGTATGAGCTGTTTGTCTATTTGTATACTACGCCCTTGTCAGTTGTATCACTTGCAAGTATTTCTCTCAGCCCCTGGGTTGCCTTTTCATTTCATTTACAGTTTCCTTTGCTATACAAAAGCTTGCATGTTTGATTAGGTCCCATTTGTTTATTTTCATTTTTATTTCTATTGCCTTGGGACATTGAGCTAAGAAAACATTGGTACGATTTATGTCCACAGTTTTGAAGTCTTAAAGAGAATCCTGTTCACTGAAGGATGGCTGCAGTCAACAATTATTGATAAAGGAGATTCATACACATACTTCCACAGATTGGAATTTCAAGTTTATCATACAGGATATAAGTTTGATGACTGAGCTACTTAACATTTTTCTAACTTTAGTATTCAAAAAACAATTTTTGAGAGTTTCTATCTGTACTCCACAAGAGCACCCAACTTTCACTGAATTAATCCAGTAATGTTGACGCAAAGATGGGATTCAAGTGACTGTTTTCCTCCCTTCCTTTCTCTCTCCCTCCCTGCCTGCCTGCCTTCCATGTTTCTTCCTTTCTTCTTTCTCTTTCTTCCTTCTCTTCCTTCCTACATTTTCCCCTCCTTCCCCTTTTTCCTTCCTTGTTTGCTTTCCTTTTGCTACAATCTGAATGTTCATATTTCCCCAGATTCATATACTGAAATCCCTAAAGTATTGTATTTGGAGTCTTTGGGAGGTTATTGGGTCATGACGGTGGAGCCCTGGTGAATGGGGTTAGCGCCCTTATCAAAGGACCCTAGAGAGTCCACTGTCCTTTCCACCATGTATGGTTTCAGAGAAAAGACAGATGCCTGGGGAATGGGCCTCACCCGACACTGAATCTGCTGGCACTGTGATTTTAGACTTTGAAGCCTCCAGAACTGTGATAAATAAATCTCTTCCTTTATAAGCCACCTAGCTTGTAGCATTTACATTATAGCAGCCTGAGCAGACTACAATCTTCTTTCCTTCCCTCTTCCTTCCGTTCCCGTCCTTATCTCTCTCTCCTTCCTTCCTTTCTTCCTTCCCTCTGTAACTGTAAAACAATGTCTCAAAACCCTTTTTAAATTATTTCAAGGTTTGATGTTCATATTTTTGCTGGGAGACAAGTGGAGTGAATATTATCAATTCCTTTTTTGCCAATGAGTAAAGTGAGACACAGGGGCTTCCCAGGTGACGCCAGCGTGAAGAAAGCACCTGCCAACCCAGGAGATGCAAGAGAGGCAGGTTCAGTCCTTGGGTCGGGAAGAGCCCCCGGAGGAGGGCATGGCAGCCCACTCCAGTATTCTCACCTGGAAAGTTCCATGGACAGATGAGCCTGGTGGGCTACAGTCCGTGGGGTTGCAGAGTCAGACATGACTGAGCATGCATGCAAAGTGAGACCCACAAAGGCCTGGTGACTTTTCCAAAACTCTACAGTGATGAATAAGCAACCCAGAGAAACAGGCTGACCTCTGGAGCCCCACTCAAGTGCCTTCTATGAGTCTTTAGCCCTGCCATCTGTCAGGGGAAACTCCAGCCAGTCTTACTTACAATAACTGATAACCCTTACTGGGAAAGATGGAAGGCAGAAGGAGAAGGGGTCAACAGAGAATGAGATGGTTGGATGGCATCACCGACTCAATGGACATGAGTTTGAGTAAACCCCAGGAGTTGGTGATGGACAGGGAGGCCTGGCATGCTGCAGTCCGTGGGGTCGCAAAGAGTCGGACATGACTGAGCACCTGAACTGAACTGAATAACCCTGGGGGCACCCTGCTTATGATCCTTGTCCCCTGGAAATCTAGCAGAGTCACCATTCTATGCAACTGAGTACACTTGAACTCACTCTCATCTTTCCTTCTATTTCCACCCCATGGTCCCCCAGTTGTACCCAAGAAGCATAAGACGTCTTCCATGAAGACACATCTAACCCCCTAACACTAGCTTCTATAATTTAGCATTTCTCAGCACAGTTACCCGTCTAAAGCCTTAATTAAGACAGTGTCACATACGGATGGCTAACAAACACATGAAAAGATGCTCAACATCACTCATTATTAGAGAAATGCAAATCAAAACCACAATGAGGTACCACTTCACACCAGTCAGAATGGCTGCGATCCAAAAATCTGCAAGCAATAAATGCTGGAGAGGGTGTGGAGAAAAGGGAACCCTCCTACACTGTTGGTGGGAATGCAAACTAGTACAGCCACTATGGAGAACAGTATGGAGATTCCTTAAAAAATTGCAAATAGAACTACCTTATGACCCAGCAATCCCACTTCTGGGCATACACACCGAGGAAACCAGAATTGAAAGAGACACATGTACCCCAATGTTCATCGCAGCACTGTTTATAATAGCCAGGACATGGAAACAACCTAGATGTCCATCAGCAGATGAATGGATAAGAAAGCTGTGGTACATATACACAATGGAGTATTACTCAGCCGTTAAAAAGAATTCATTTGAATCAGTTCTGATGAGATGGATGAAACTGGAGCCGATTATACAGAGTGAAGTAAGCCAGAAAGAAAAACACCAATACAGTATACTAACACATATATATGGAATTTAGGAAGATGGCAATGACGACCCTGTATGCAAGTCAGGAAAAAAGACACAGATGGGTATAACGGACTTTTGGTCTCAGAGGGAGAGGGAGAGGGTGGGATGATTTGGGAGAATGGGAATTCTAACATGTATACTATCATGTAAGAATTGAATCGCCAGTCCATGTCTGACGTAGGGTGCAGCATGCTTGGGGCTGGTACATGGGGATGACCCAGAGAGATGTTGTGGGGAGGGAGGTGGGAGGGGGGGTCATGTTTGGGAACGCATGTAAGAATTAAAGGTTTTAAAATTTAAAAAAAATAATAAAATTAAAAAAAAAAAAAAAAAAAAAAAAAAAAAGACAGTGTCATTTGTTCCCCATGCATTTACCAAAGGAGATGAACTGGGGGCTTTCGTGAATGGAAATGAACTTCCCTTTTGATACTTTGAGCAGAATGACTCTCCATAAGCAAGCGTCACTGTGAGACGGCAACCCTGAAAGCCACTATCAGGTCAAGTTCCCTAGGTAGGGTGAGCGTCAGGCATCAACAAAAGACTAAAACTAGTGAAACCATGTTGCAGGAGGGGAGAAAAAATCATCACTTGTAAGAATGTGTTTTGCAAATGTCCTTTCAGTAAGGCGTCTTTCTAAAATGTTTCAGGAACAAAGAGGATAAAACCTCTTCCTTTCCTAGGTTCTGGCTTTCAGAGTTGTTGAGGAAGAGTGATGCTGGGAATTCAAGGAAGTCATACAAACAGGAGAGGGCAGAGCTGGGGGAATCTAGTTAGAGACACAACCTATGTCAGAGTCACGGTCCTCAAGCACAGGGCCCATTTATAACCTGTACTCTAACTTTGTTTATCTTTGTAGACATTCACAGGAGCGTCTTATTTTCCAGAAGTTGGGGCCCTATAATCATTATTTGTCTTTGGAGAAAACAAGATTATGTACCTTTAATTCCTCTTCTCAGAAAGTCGACACCGTAATAGGTCGCTCTTCCCTGACCTTCCACCTCCTACCCTGGTGGGGCTGCTGTATTTTCACAGTTTCCTCTTGGCCCTGGCTCTGTAAGCACAACCAACCAAGGTGGGATCTTTGATGATTAACTTCAATCCACAAACAGAAAGGGGACAAGAGTGTCCACTTTCTCATTTAGGGTTTATGATTCAGAGTCACAGCATTTCTGGGAATGAGCACAAGTTTCTGGAAATGACACATATGTTTGGTTATCTGGCTTGTATTAATTTGCTATAGCTGCCATCACAAAGTGACACACAGCCCGAGTGGTTAAAACAACAAAATGTATCATTTCACAGTACTGCAGGTGAGAAGTCCCAAAATCAGCATGTCAGCAGGTGAGACCCCCCTGAAGGCCTGGAGAGAAGGACCTGTTCCAGGCTTCTCCTCTTGACTTGCAGATTCGGTCTTCTCCTATGTCTTCATATGTATGTATCTTCCCTCTGTCACTGTCTGTTTCTATGTTCAAGTTTCCCCTTTTAATCAAAACCCCAGTCATATTGGACTATAGGGGCCACCCAAATGGCATCATTTTAACACTGATGCAAAGACTCAGTCTGCAAATAATGTCCTAAATGTTAGGATTCAACATGTGAGTTTTAGGGCACTCAATTCAACCTCTGATATAGCTCATATAAGTAACACCAGGTTTGAAAAAAAAATTGGTTTTTGGTAACGGTGACCAGTAGCCACACCAATCTTTGGTCCATCTCCTATACACTGTACAGTTTCCCAGCCCAGCTCCAGTTCTACACCACAAAAGGTCCAGGGTTGCCAGGAATCCCCTCACTTTGCTGGAAGCTATGCTCCAAGACAACACTTTGACCCATAAGGCCAAGCCTATGAGGACAGACTGGATTCATAACAGGCTCTCTCATAACAGGCCCTCTCCTAACAGGCTTCTCACAGTCTGGCCAGATAAATAAGAAATAGCTAGTACATTGGAGACCTTAGCAAGACACATGCCCTTTAAGGGGTGAGAGATAAACCCTATGAAGATTCAGGACTTATTATACCAGTAAAACTTTTAGAGGTCCAGCACATACAAAGTAAAGGATGAAATATTGCATCTTGTATCAGCCATTACAAAGACGAAAGCCCAAAGGTGACTTCAAGGACTGCTTTGTGATAGTCTCCACTAACAAAGGTTAATCTGCCATTAGTGGTAGAAGTGATACAAACAATGCTAGGCTTTCTCTTTACATAAGTATTTGTTGAGACTCTCAAAGGGTTACTGGCAACAAAAGTGAACAAAAAACAGAAGATTTGATTAAATTTCCAGGCAGTGTATCAGTTAGCTATTGCTGCATAACAAACCACACCAAAACTTAGCAACTTAAAACAACAACCACTTATTTAGCCCATTATTCTTCAGATCGACAATTTAGGCTGGGCTTAGTGGGATAGTTACTCTGATTTGCCTCTGTTTATCATGGCTATGCACTTAGCTACCAAGATAGCCAGGGACTGGCTGGTTTTGGATGGTCTCTGCTGGGAAATCCTACCTTTGTTCCATGCGGTTGCTCATCCTTCAACAATACCCTGGTCTTATTCACAGAGTATCCAAGAAAGAAGAGCCATGGATGAGCCCTTTTGAGTGCTTGTGCTAGGCTCAGAAATGTCACACTTCACTTCTGCTGAGTTCTGTTAGTTAAAGCAAGTCATAGGGCAGCCCAGATCTGAAGGTAAGGGAAACTGACTCTGACTCTACCCTTAGATGGGAGAGTTGCAAACTCATATTACAGTGAACACAAGTAAAAGGGAAAACAAAAATGACGGCCCTTTTTGCAATCTACCAGTCTGCTAGTTTTGTATGAACTGACATTTTCTGGGCTCCCAAAGAAGAGAACCTCCTGCAAGAGTGAGGGAAGCAGAAGCCTGATCAAATTTCTAGGCCAGTAGGAATTCCTAAACAAGTCTGATGACCCACTTTTAAAAATGCAGCAGGAAAGCCCTGACCTTTGCTTTTCTTCTCTCTGAACTCACTCTAACCTCTGAAATGACCTCTATTCCACTTGTCCTCTTTAGAGTCAATTTAGAAATGGCTCTATGACTTCTTCCTTCAGAACAGAGCAAGTTGGTAAACACACTGAAAGAAGGTGGACCACTTATCCAAGTAAAATAGGAATGATGCCCTATCACCTACCTGGCACCCTCCTGTGTGATTTTATCACAGCCTCTGATTCAAAAGAGAAGAAAAACAAGTGGCCTGACACAGAAATTGCACTAACTAAAAGAGTCTTAAGTCTGTACTCACAAGAAATGAAAAAAAAAAAAAAAAGAAAGGAGAAAATCCACAAAATGTTGGGGTAAGGAGCCAAATGTACTATATGTTATTGGGAATCCGATCTTGACAAAGAATCTTGCAAGACGGCTGCCAGAGTGAGCTAGAGGGTGAGGGGAATCAAGTGATAAGAAAGTTCTCCTTAGAAAATGACCGTATATAAGCTCTTATATTTCTCCTTTGAGAAGTGGAATTTGATGAAACAAAGCACCAATTCCTAAATCCCAAATTCTATTTTTACTTTCATTTGTGAAATTCCTTTCTCTGCTTCTTCATGTTTTCTGGCTCTCTTTTAACTCCCCATTTTTCTTTTCTATTCTTTAAAGAGCAGGACTTTTCAAGCTGTGCTTCCTTGTCAAGTCAAAAGGCCAAAGAATCGGAACACATGCGTGGGTCTTCTAGTTTCTGTCTATTGGGAGGTCTGGCGTGCTGCAATTCATGGGGTCGCAAAGAGTCGGACACAACTGAGCGACTGAATTGAACTGATTTCAGAACATGATGAGGTCATGTAGATTTTTCAAGGTAGAGAGTTGCTCTATTACCTAATCATGTCTCTAAGAAGTAGAATTTGGAAGGAAAAAAGGAAGTAATTAGGCCTCTCCCTCGTAAAATGCCTTTAAAATGTGGATTTAAGAAAACATATACTCCAGAGTCAAACAGAACCAGCAGAAAAAGCCTCCAGATTTCAAAACACAGTGGGTGTGGGACTTGAAGAAAATTTAAAGAGACTAGAGCTATAAACCAATCTGATCCCCTGAATTAACCAGATTCCAGCCCAACCTCAAGAAGACATCATCTCCAAGAACCACCATGCTAAGGACAATTCTTGGATGCAATCAACATGGTGCTCTAAATTGACCTTGCCTTGACGAGCTTTTTATAGTCAAACAGTTCAAAAAAAAAAAAAAAGATGAGAGGCAGCTTAGCGTGTATGAAGTGCTCAGACCCACATCAGATTTCCTGGATTTGAATCCCAAATCTACCAGTGTTAAAGGTTGAATCGTGCCCACTCCCTGGCTCCCAAAATTCATAGGTTGGAGTCCTGAGCCCTCGACACCTCGGAATGTCACCTGATTTAGAGACAGAGTCTTTATAGGGGTAATCAAGTTCAAATGAGATCACGAGAGCGGACCTCAATGCAATATGACTGGTGTCTGGACACACGGGCCACACAAAGGGGAAACACCTGGTGAAGATGAAGGCAGAGATCGGGATGATGACTCTCCAAGCCCGGGAACACCAAAGATGGCCAGCAAACCAGCAGATGCTCAGAGAGAGGTCTGCACCAGGTTCTCCCTCCCAGCCTCAAGAAGAATCATCCCTGCAGATGACTTGATCTTGAACTTCTGGCCTTCAGAACCATGAGACACTCCATGTCTATTGTTTAGGCCACTCAGCTTGTGGTTCTTCGTCATGGCAGCCAGGTATACAAACAAATACACCCAGTTATCATCTATCTGTTGATACAAAGCAGGACCCTGGGGGTCCCAGGGCACAACAGTCTTTCTGTGCCCTCCCAACCCCTGACCCCCCCCACCCCCCAGCCCCTCCACCCCATCTCTTCATTACAGGAAATACGCTTCATTCTGCCTCTATGACTTTCCCTGAGTTCCAATAGGCAGGTTCAAATATTTGCTAATTAGGGAACAAGGAGAATGCACAGACAAGAGGGGCACAGTCAGGAAACAATAGCGCGCCCTTAGGGCAGGGCTTCTAAATCACTGCAGACTGCAGACGGTGACTGCAGCCATGGAATTAAAAGACGCTTGCTCCTTGGAAGAAAAGTTATGACCAACCTAGACAACATATTAAAAAGCAGAGATATTACTTTGCCAACAAAGGTCCATCTAGTCAAAGTTATGGTTTTTCCAGTAGTCATGTATGGATGTTAGAGTCAGATTATAAAGAAAACTGAGCACCGAAGAATGGATGCTTTTGAACTGTGGTGTTGGAGAAGACTCTTGAGAGTTCCTTGAACTGCAAGGAGATCCAACCAGTCCATCCTAAAGGAAATGAGTCCTGAATATTCATTGGAAGGACTGATGCTGAAACTGAAACTCCAATACTTTAGCATCTCATGCAAAGAACTGACTCACTGGAAAAGATCCTGATGCTAGGAAAGACTGAAGGCAGGAGGAGAAGGGGATGACAGAGGATGAGATGGTTGAATGGCATCACCGACTCCATGGACTTGAGTTTGAGTAAACTCCAGGAGTTCGTGACAAATAGAGAGGCCTGGTGTGCTGCATTCCATGGGGTTGCAAAGAGTCGAACACGACTGAGCGACTGAACTGAACTGAACTGAGGGCGGGGTCTTGGTTTCCCTCAAGGGCCACACATAGCAATATCTTTGAAGTGTTTTGCAGATACAGAACTCCCCACCAGGTGGGAGAAGTTAACAAGACGCTGCCCACAAACACAGAGCCCCCAGACCGTTGGAAGCAGAAGGTGGATGATACTGACTTCCATTTACATCACCACCAATCAATCAAGGAACACCCACAAACTGGCATGCTCCCCCTGAACTAAACTCCCCACAACCCCCTTCAGGTCGGGGCACACAGTTTTGAGGGAATTAGCCTGCTGTAGTCCCCTTTGCCTGGTAAAGCAATAAAGCTATTCTTTTCTACTTCACCCAGAATTCTGTCTCTGACATTTAACTTGTCGTCAGGGTACAGAGGCCAGATTCAGCTTCACTGTGGCTCTGGGTACGGCTCTGGACACATGTGGATAATAGTGCCCAATGCAGATGTCGTTAGAAGGATTAAATGAGTGAATATGTGCAAATGCTTCAAGTAGAAATTGACACAAAGGAGGCCATATATGTGTTTGCTAAACAATATTTTTAAATCAACATCTACACCAGTCTTTACAGGGATTACTAATTTGCCTGACTTTGCAGCCTGTGTGGGATTAGAGGTGTTTTTTTAAAATTTTTTAGGAAATCTAAATGCCATTACTTATTCCAAGCATGGCCAACGAACTGTTATAACTAGAGCTATGTTGTTGTCTTCGTTTTTCTTTCAATAGTGTGATCTGGCAGGACCGAGGGCCGTTAGGTTTCTAATAAATTATTAATCTGGGAGTTAATAATTCATGTTAATTGGTGCTATAAGTCACTTTCTCTGGCAAATGTGAGCAAAGGTCATAACTTTTTAACAGCAGAGGTGAAACCTTTTCTAAGTTTCTTTTTCCATGTGCTATCATGGAAATATTAAGATATGGAAGGAAAATTTTAACCAGAGCTGGGGAAACAAGATAATTCCAAGGGTAAAAGGTCTAGCCCTTCAGTCGGGTTTCATGGGCCAGCACTGTGTCCACATCCCCAAAAGAAGGAGAGAGAGGGCTCCAGAAAACAGAGGCCACCAGCCCCATGACAGCCTTCCCAGGGAGGACACGGCTGCACAGGTTTGTGAATCTTTGGCAAGATGACATAAAATAATTGTAAGTGCTGATTCACTCTCGATAAAAAACAAAATCTTTTTCAGAAACTACAACAAGGCATTTTAGACAGTAGCGCGCCAGTGGGATATTTTTTTTTTACAACAAATAATAATTCTTCTAAATTACAAGGCACAGTTTTAAATATAACAGGCCCAGAATCCTAAGCAAATCCTTCTCACTATGGATGTCTTTGATTTTAATTAATGTATGTACACTCTGCCTTTTTTTTTATTCCAGAAAGAGTTTGAGATTATTCATGATCGTAGACCACAGAAAGCAAGAAATTACAGGCCTATTTTTTTCCTGTTACCTTTTTTAAATTTATCTATTTTAATTGGAGTGTAATTGTTTTAAATGTTGTGCTAGGTTCTGCTGTACAACAATGTGAATCAGCCATAAGTAGACATATACCCCTTCCTTCTTGAGCCTCCCTCCCAACCCACCCCTCTAGGTCATCAGAGAGCCCTGAGCTGAGCTCCCTGTAGTATGCAGCTGCTTCCCACTAGCTTACTACTTTACACATGTGTTAGTTGCTTGGTCGTGTCCGGCTCTTTGTGATCCCATGCACTGTAGCCCACCAGGCTCCCCTGTCCATGGGATTCTCCAGGGAAGAACACTGGAGTGGGTTGCCATTCCCTTCTCCAGGGGATCTTCCCCACCCAGGGATCTAACCAGGGTCTCCTGTGTTGCAGAGCCTTGACCATCTGAGCCGCCAGGGAAGCGCATTTTGCACGGGGTGGTGTCTATGTCAATGCTACTCTCTCCATTTACGCAGCCCTCTCCTTCCTCCCCTGTGCCCACAAGTCCATGCTCTACATCTGTGAAAGGCTTCATACCTTGATAAATGTGCATTTACTGTGCAAACTCACTGATTCACCCTTGGGTCCAAGAGGCAGTCACTAGTGGCCCAAATGTTCTGAGTGTTTTCTGCCTTTGTTAGCCTTGCTCATTACCTGAAATCCTCATAGCAAGTCACAGACTGGTGTCATGAACAGACATTTGCCCATTTGGAGAAAAAAAATTCTTCTTAGTAGATTTGTTTGCAGTTTTGATTAAAAGATGTCAAATATGCAAAGAATGATGTATGAGGACTTAGGATAAAACAAAATGGAAACCACTAGTTTAAAGAGTTTCAGGGCTAGAAGTCAGGTCATCTAGCTCTTGTTTTTCTAAAGAAAATTTGAATCACATATGCTTCTCATTGTGCTCCTTTTCTGTCATTTACATATTGGAGAAATGTATATTTGGCAACAAGTCTTATTTTTAGGAGTCCTTGAAACTTGCCCTTTGAAAATGTTTTCGTTTCTGGCACATATGTGTATTTTCAGCAGAATGAAAATACAAAGCAAAAAAGAAAAATATGTACAGAAAGGAATGATTTTTCCAGCCCCGTGGAGCACAATAAGAAAGCAATCATTCAGTTGTGACTTTAAAAATGGATTCGTGCCTGGATTTTCCAAGTATTTCCTAATAAATGACCATTTCTCTACAGAAGTGAACTAATGTAAAGAGACAGGTTGTTCCAGTGCCAGAACTGAGCAAGCAAAAGGGATGGAGGTTGTATTTTTATAGGAGGAACTTGACCAAATAATACCCACTCTGTTTCCCTGCAGTCCCTTGGGCTGATGCAGAAGAAGGTGTCATATGCCCATTGCGTGGCTTGGAGCATGTTTTCCTGGCCTGACTCTCCATCACCACCAGACTATTATTTGCAATCAGTAACAAAGATTCATCCTTGTGTCCATCAAGCAACAAGGAGAATCTTTGTCACTTAGTGTAAATAATAGCTACACTTCACATGAGAAGATGCAAGAAGGATGGCCTTCACGGTAGGCTTGCGTGGACTCAGAACAGGCTTTATGGAACCTTCCAGCCTGTCGACCATTTAAAATTCCAGAACTCCAACAGAGGTGGGTGGTCAGCCAAGTGTTCCCTTTTGTGGTTGGCTTCTGTTATTAAGAGCAATGGAGTAAGGCTAACCTCTTAGTACTTAAAAGTGTTCAGTCTTATTTAAAATATGCCTTATGAAAGCTAAACAGGCACACACCCCAAATGCAACCTTGGACTAGATGTTGTATTAAAGGAAAAATGTAATGATCTATTACTTGGATAAAATTGGAATATGGACAGCAGATTAAAGTATTATATTGTTGTTAAATTTACTGAATTTGATAAGTGGTATGTGTTTATGGAAGAAAATAATTACCCTTGTTCTTAACAAAATACACTAAAGTATTTAAAGATGACAAGTCACAATGTACGCAATTTACAAGCATTCAGAAAAGTATTATTGTATGTCTACGTATATGCACATGTACATGTCTATGTATACACACGTGTATCTGTATATATACGTGTGTATATGTATATGTTCAGAAAGAGAGCACAAATAGGAAAGCAAAAGGAGCGAAATGTTCACATCAAGTGAATCTGGGTAAAGAATATTTATTGCTCTTTGTAAATATTCTTGTTGGAGTTTTCCTGTAAGTTCAAAATTACTTCCAAACAAAAAGTTTATTTATTTTTGAAATTATGTTTTGAAGAAGAGTTGGAGAATGAAGAAACCAAAGCAGATGTAGACAATTTATATCTTAGAAAATACTTGTCTGTGAGATGGGCAGATGGCAGCTCCTTACCATCCTCAGTTATGAGTTGACATCATAAATGCCCTTTGTACATCCATCCACCTGGCTCATTCTTATCCCTCCAGTTCTCCTCATCAGTAAACAGCCTTTAAAAGCATTGGGCTGGCCCCCAAATATCTACAAACAAGAAGCACTAGAGTGAGCATCTCGGTGCAATGGTGCACAGCATCGCCTTGGCACTGAGACCTTTCCTTCCTGATGCCGAAGTATCACCTGAATCGGGCAAATACAATTCATTAAAGTTCAGTATTTTAAAACTTAAAACACCTATGACATAGATGGCTATATTCCAGACAAACGTATTAAACAATATTTTCTAATAATAATAATTATTATAGTTCTAGTCTAAGCTTTCTAAATATATTGACCCATGTATGCCTCAGAATCTTAAAGGAGAGGTATTATGATTAGTTCCAATTTACAAATGAAGAAATCAAAGCCCAGAGAGACTAAGTATCTTGCCCAGGGTAACAGAGCTGGTAAAGTGCCAAATCTGAACCTGTATGGTCTGACTTCATAGCCTACATTCTTAATGACCATGTTAGACTTCTCAACCAACCCCCTCCTAGGACTCAGACATCTGTCGACCTACTAGCCCTCTGAAACCATTCTAATAATCCTAATCGATTGGTTAGGAAGTCACTATAGATGTTGCATTGTCTTTGTTTAAAATCCCATTACCAGAGTTTCATAAAACAAACCTCTATTGAAAAGTCAAATTTACTCCATGGCCACTCCGTGAATCTAAGGCCAAACTCATTGTATGCTGAGATCAGTCAGTTCAGTCGCTCAGCTGTGTCCGACTCTTTGTAACCCCATAGACTGCAGCATGCCAGGCTTCCCTGTCCATCATCAACTCACGGAGATTGCTCAAACACATATCCATTCAGTTGGTGATGCCATCCAACCATCTCATCCTCTGTCGTCCCCTTCTCCTCCTGCCTTCAGTCTTTCCCAGCATCGGGGTCTTTTCTAGCGAGTCAGTTCTTTGCATCAGGTGACCAAAGTATTGGAGTTTCACCTTCAGCATCAGTCTCTCCAATGAATATTCAGGACTCATTTCCTTTAGGATGGACTGGTTGGATCTCCTTGCAGTCCAAGGGACTCTCAAGAGTCTTCTCCAACACCATAGTTCAAAAGCATCAGTTCTTTGGCACTCAGCTCTATTTATGGTCCAATTCTCACATCCATACATGACTACTGGAAAAATGATAGCTTTGACTAGAAAGACCTTAGTTGGTAAAGTAATGTCTCTGCTTTTTAATATGCTGTCTAGGCTTGTCATAGCTTTTCTTCCAAGGAGCAAGCGTCTTTTAATTTCCAGACTTCAGTCACCATCTACAGAGATTTTAGAGCCCAAGAAAATAAGTTCTGTCATTGTTTCCATTGTTTCCCCATCTGTTAGGCTAGAAAGATTAAATAACAAATTGCTTCTCCATGAACACTTCAATGATTTTCTTATAACCCAAAATAATCTCTCCCCTTGAAATCTACTGTGGCTCATTAGGAGGCATTTGGTTCCTTAACAAGAGGAAATGTACTAGTTCCATGAGCATAATCCCTGAGTGACTTGATCTAAGGCTTGTTTTCTTAATTTGGCTAGTATTTCACACGGGTTTGCATCTAGAAACCTATTTTCAGACTTCCTTGGTGGTACAGCAGGTAAGAATCTGCCTGCCAATGCGAAGGATACAGGTTCAATTCTTGGTACAGGAAGATCCACGTGCAGAGGAGCAGCTAAGCCCCTGCACCACGACTACCGAAGGCCAGGTGTCCAGAGCCCACACTCTGCAGCAAGAGAAGCCGCCACAATGAGAAGCCTTGCACCTCATTGAAGAGCAGCCCTCACTCGCTGCAAGAGAGAAAGCCCGAGCAACAACGAAGACCAAAATGAATAAATAAAACCAACCAAAAACAAACAAATAAACAAAAATTACTGTTTAAGAAAAAGAAACCAATTTTCCCCTCTGAGGAAGGCTGTGACCCACGGTAAGCCTTTCTTTTTTTATTCTATTGTTTTTACTGACAGAGAGTTGATTTCTGTTTCTGTTGTATAACAAAGTGATTCAATTACAGATAGAAAGGTATTCTTTCTCAGATTCTTTTCCATCATAGGTTACTACAAGATATTGAATACAGGAGATCTTTGTTGTTTGTGTACAGAGTAGTATCTGTTAATCCCAAATTCTCACTTCATCTCTCCCCTTGCTTTCCCCTTTGGTAAGCTTGTTTGTTTTCCATGTCTTTGAGTTTATTTGTGTTTTATAAATGAATTCATTTGTATCATATTTTAGATTCCACGTAGAAGTGGTATCATATGGTACTGGTCTTTCTCTGACTTGCTTCACTCAGTATGACCCTCTCTAGGTCCACCCATGTTGCTGCAAATGGCATTTTCTCATTCTTCCTTATGGCTGAGTAGTGACTCTGATGGTAAAGAATCTGCCTGCAAAGCAGGAGACCCAGGTTTGATCCCTGGATGGGGGAGATCAACTGGAGAAGTGAATGGCTATGCATGACAGTATTCTTGCCTGGAGAATTCCATGGACAGAGGAGCCTGGAGGGCCACAATCCATGTGGTTGCAAAGAATCAGACATGACTGAGTGACTAACACACATACAGTATTGCTATATATACAAAGATATATATACACACACATACATACACACCACATCTTCTCTATCCATGCATCTGTCCATGGACATTTAGATTGCTTCCATAACGGTACCCCTCCTTGAAATAAGCAATCACTTACTTCATGTAATAGTAGAAGTAGTCAGTCAGTTCAGTCACTCAGTCGTGTCCGACTCCTTGCGACCCCATGAATCGCAACATGCCAGGCCTCCCTGCCCATCACCAACTCCCGGAGTTCACTCAGGCTCAGGAGCAATAGCCGTAGTAGTACTAGTGATGGTAGTAGTGGGAGCTTCCCAGGTGGCACAGTGGTAAAGAATCCACCTGCCAATGTAGGAGATGCAAGAGAATGCAGGTTCTATCCCTGGATCAAGAAGATTGCCCAGAGTAGGAAATGGTCACCCAATCCAGTATTCTTACCTGGAAAATCCCATGGATGGAGGAGACTGGTGAGCTACAGTCCATGTGGTCAAAAATAGTAGGACACAACTAAGCAACTGAGCAGGGTCCCCCTCAATAACTGAGCAAAAGAAGCAGCATCCAGTGATGACAAGAGGCATGAGAACTTCCTCTGACTCACTTGAACTTTGGCCTGAAATAGGCAAAGGCCTAATATACTGACACAGCCGTGACCTGGGCCTGACGTTGTTTCTGATGAGTCTGTTTCTGAGTGGTTAGACTAGACTCAGCCAGGCCAGATTTAACTCTGATATCCCACCACACTTTGTTGGGTCACAAAACTTGCACAAAATTATGTCAGGCAAACCAGGGCTTAGCTGACTACAGTCACAAGCATTTAGGAAGAGTGGTGGTAAAAAAAAAAAAAAAAAAACAGAGATGCTTCTCAAGGTTGACAAGCACTCTCCTTGCTGTTCAATTATGCCCTGTTTATTCTGCATGCTTTATTTCATCCATCAGTCTCTTTAGATATCCCTTTTGAATTATGTATAGTAGGGATATTTCTTATCAAACACCAGGCTCTAGACGTTCATAACTTTCATGGCCCAGAGTATAAAACTTACTGTTGCCTTAAAAATATCTCTCAAAGATCTTGACTTTGCCAAATTTTATTGTGTCAGAGATCATACATAGAGTAATGCCACTAACCAAAGACATCTTTAATGTAGCATCATAAATTCAATGTCTCTTTAGAACATGAGTCAATGTAATTTTTTTCCTAACGAGTTGGTATCTTAATGTCTTTATCCTCTGCTGATATCAAAACTCCAGGAAAAATACAGTGTTTAAGAAACAGTACAATGTTCCCTGAAAATATATAGCACAAAAATTTTACAGACCAAATACACAAATAATCATTCTTTCCTCCTCTTTCTGTTTCTTTCTTCCTATCTTCTACCCTTTCTTCTTCTAAGAGCTTTCAAATAAAAATTCGAAAAGGAGGAAACTTTCCAAATAAAACTAAACAGACAAAGTCATTGACATAGTATTTAATTCTGTAAGTGTAAGTAAGTGTTAGTCGCTCAGTTGTGCCCAACTCTTTGCAACCCCATGAACTGCAGCCCACCAAGCTCCACTGTCCATGAGATTTTCCAGGCCAAGGAAACTGGAGTGGGTTGCTATTTCCTTCTCCAGGGGATCTTCCCAACCCAGGGATTGAACCCAGGTGTCCTGCACTGCAGGCAGATTCTTTACCGACTGAGTGATCATAAAATAATGCTTTGTGTTAAAAACATTTTAAAAAATATGAAAAGTTGTAAGAGTGAAATTAAAACCACTCAGAATTCCATTAACCAGAAATGATCATTTTTCCATAATAAATATAGCTAAATTGGAATTAAATAGTATAAACAATGTACTCTAGAGTTTTTTTTTTCCCCCCTTTAAGATAGTGGAAGTGTATTACAATTGACTTAGTGTACTTTGCAAACATGACTTTTCATAGCTGTGGTAAGTGTCTCGTATGTGGATGGTAATAATATTGGCGTAACTATCCTCTTGTTGCTGGAAACATAAGTCTTAATAATGTATTGCTATTATAAACAACATTGTGACGAACATCTTAATGTACCACTTGGTTGTTGATAATCCTTCACAACAGCATGAGCCATGGGCCTCTTCTCAGCTACTATGTGGATATGGATTGCTGATTTTCTGACTTGGACTGCTGAGAAAATGTTCCTGGCTGGCTAAGACACTTTTCTAAGGAAAATATTACAAAGCTTACTTTCAGTTATCCTTGATAATGGAGGGAAAAAAGAGATGAAAACCCCAATTTCATGTACTTTCTGCTGGTCCTGAAGATGTGTAAGAACAGATCCAAGAATTCCTAGACACCGTGGGTGGCCTTGAGGGGCTATTTTTATAACTAATTCGGTTCACTTTCTTTTGTGCCAGTCAGAAGTTTGGCCGATGCATCCTTTTGCCCCCTCTCTCCGCATTTGAGAGATTAGTCAGTGTTACAGCCTACATGAAGAGAGATTATTTTTCCTTAGACAAGTCACAAACACAGGAAGGAGGACTATATACGAGATGGAAATGCAATTAATTTTGTCTGTGCCCTGAAAGTAGCTCGTGAAATTTCCAAGCCGAAGGAAAAAGACAAAGATTGTTGGGTGAGAGGCCAGAATCGGGAGCCAGGAGAGCTAGATGGTGTGATAAGGCAGAAGAAAGGGGTGGGGGGTGGTCCTGGCGGCCAAAGGGTCAACCGAACAGGAGCCAGAGGTCAACGACCCGTGGGAATCAATGGGGGAGGGGGTTTCCTTTTGTCCACAGTTCAGAGGACTTGCTGCTTGGAAACACAGCTTAAGACTTTCATAAGCACTGTGACCAAATCCCTAAACTACAGCCTAAGCAAACCCTGCAGTGTATCATTGGATGTAATTAAAGGTTCGTATCCCATTGGTGGCAGAGGGTGAACCAAGGTGAATTACCAAAAGTAAGTCTTTTCCCATCCCACAAGTCTCAGAATTCCAGGAACAGAAGACAGACGCACATTGACCAGGACTTCCTCCATCCTGTGAGAAATGGCATTTTCCTGAGGAACTCAATGTGCTTCTCCAGACATCACATGTCCTCCCACCCAGAATCTAAAGAAGACTCAGGGAGGAAAAGGGCGGAGAGGCTTTAAAAATGCCTAGACACACACTGAGTCACTGAGGGCTCTTCCAGTGTGGGTAAGGGCCATCACTGGGCAGAAGGGGACCCGATTTCAGACTGGGGCCCTGGAGACAACAGGGGAAGAGGGGGAAGAAGGGGCTGGGGGAGCTCAAGTAGCAGGCTGCTCTTGGCAGGGGCGGCTGCTAATTTTCTTTGGCTGGCTCTGACTACCTGTCTGAAAGCGCAGCAATGCAGGAAGGAAATTTTTCAAGAGATTAAACTATTATTGTTTCCTGTGTGGCTGTCTTCGCTGGTGTATGAAAAAAAGCTTTAAGGGCACTTGAAAAGAGATTTGTCTGAATAGCAGGGCTGTTATGATTCATCTCCCCCTCCAGTCGGGATCTGGCCAATTTCCTCAGGAAAGTGGTTGATTAGGACCCATGGATTTATCCATGGCCTAAATATAAGATGTCATAAAGGTGATTAATGGTGAGCTCACCATCAGGGGGAGTTAAGAGTTTGTAAAAGCTATTTTTAACGGTTTGGAGGGAGGAAAAAACCTCATTTGTCACCTTGCCAATGTGTTTCAAGAGTTAAAAAACTTCTTTGTGGCCCCTGATCATTCATGCTACCAACTGTTAAAGGTCGTTGTATTTTCCGATTTTACAAGTTTGTTTGAAAAAAATTGATTCAATGTGTTTTGCTGTTTATAGAAAAGTACACAAGGAAAGGAAAATAAAATGTATTTCCGCCATGATTAGTGACTGCTGCTTCTGGTAGCACTTAAATACAATAAACTTGGCTTTTTTTTCCACCCTGCTTTGCTGTTTATGCCCCTGCCATACAAACAGCAATTAATGGAGGGTATATGGAGACAGATTTCAGACCCCAGGTGAAACTGGCCAGGGTTCCCATATCAGGGGAAATCAGAGTAGTTCAGAAAGCAGACCATGGCCCTGATGGGCGCTGATAGTGTCCAGTGTAGCTCAGTGATGTCACATTATCCAGAGATGCCCTAAAATATGAACTCATTGCCCTGACTACTCCACAAGGCAAGATGCTTTCCCCAGACACAAGGCAACTAGCTTTGTTTAAAGGAACTTAGAGGATCAGCCTTCCTGTAAAACAGCTACTGAATTCTCTGAAATTGGCAATCAACCATTGGCCAAATCAAGCAGTAGAGCACCAAAAAATATTTGCTGGGGAGAAAAAAAAAAGATGGCCAGTGTTGGCTGAACATTTGGGCATTTTGTGGATGATGGAAACATGAAGGCATAGGTGCTTTGCTAATGTGTATAGGGTGGGCTTGGCTCAGTCAGTAAAGAATCTGGCGGCAGTGCAGGAGACCAGGTTCGATTCCTGGGTCGGGAAGATCCCCTGGAGCAGGAAATGGCACCCCACTCCAGTATTCTTGCCTGGAGGACGCCATGGACAGAGCAGCTTGGTGGGCTACAGTCTACGTGGTCACAAGAGTCAGACATGACTTAGCGACGAAACTACTTCTACTGCTCTAGGTTGGGTGGGAGAAGGGGTGAGTAATTGTTGACATACAATCAATTGCTATCAGCTATTTTGAGTGACTCACAAAAACGAATGAGATGCTTTCTGTGATCCTTGCATCATTTTGTAAGTTGACCTTCAGCCACATGGGAAACCTGATATAGTACAAGCTATTCCTTAATTTCTCGATTTGTTTGGCAATCATTTATGGGGACCCACTAATGGAGCAGGAACACTGACTGCTGGGGAGGCAAATATGACTAAGGACTCAATAAGCTCAAGAGTGAGCCTGGCAGATAAAGAAGGTTCTTGCAAGAGCAAGATATGTGATTTGATAATATATATATACAGGCACTCAGGTTGAGTTAGGGAGAGGTGAAAACTTTTCCCCCAGAGTGCTGCTTCTGCTGCTGAGTCGCTTCAGTCTTGTCCGACTCTGTGCGACCCCATAGACGGCAGCCCACCAGGCTCCCCCGTCCCTGGGATTCTCCAGGCAAGAACACTGGAGTGGGTTGCCATTTCCTTCTCCAACGCATGAAAGTAAAAAGTGAAAGTGAAGTCGCTCAGTCGTGTCCGACTCTTAGCGACCCCTTGGACTGCAGCCCACCAGGCTCCTCCGTCCATGGGATTTTCCAGGCAAGAGTACTGGAGTGGGATGCCAGTGCCTTCTCCTCCCAGAGTGCTAGAAGGAGAGATCATAGTAGCTCTCATTGCTAACCGGAAGCTCCTGCTGAAGGGCACAACCTAGAAGCTACAAGAATGGCTCCTTTTGTGTCCTGTTGTCCTGTACAACTCTGGCTACCACACCCAAGTGCAAAAGAGGCTGGGAAATGTAGTCTCCAGCTGTGCAGCCTTTGTCCCCTAAAACAACGGAATTTCTATCACTAAGAGGGAAAAAGGGAGAACAGCTCCTGGAGGCCAGTCAGCAGTGTTTGCACTGATCGTGTTAAACTATGTCACGGAGTCCAAAAGTGACCATAGATAAAATAATCAATGGGAGTTCGATGTATGATGCAGGAACCCAAAACCAGTGCTCTGTGGCAACCTAGAGGGGTGGGATGGGGAGGGAGGTGGGAGGGGGCTTCAAGAGGGAGGGGACATATGTACACCTGATGCCTATTCATGTTCAAGTATAGCAAGAACCATCACAGTATTGTAAGGGGATTATCCTCTAATTTTAAAAAAAATTAAGCCTTAGCCAGCAAAAATTTTCTGTTGAGTGTGCAAGGCACAAGGCTGCACACTGCAATCTACAACAAAGGATAAGACACATGATCATTATTTTGCATTAAGACAGCATATAATCAACATTGCTAAATATTAGAAAAATGCAAATCAGAACTACAATGGGGTGCCACCTCACACAGGTCAGAATGGCCATCATCAAAAAGTCTACAGATAATAAATGCTGGAGAGGGTGTGGAGAAAAGGAAACCTTCTTACATTGTTGGTGGAAATGTAAACTGGTGCAGCCACTACAGAGAACAGTATAGAGGTTCCTTAAAAAATCAAGAATAGAGTTGCCACATGATCCTGCAATCCCATCCCTGGGCGTATATCAAGAAAAGACAAAAACTCTAATTCAAAAAAAAAAAACATGCACCCCAATATTCACAGCAGCACTATCTATAGTAGCCAAGACATGAAAGCAACTTAAGTGTCCATCAACAAATAAACAGATAAAGAAGATGTCACATATATATGTGTGTGTGTGTATATATATACATACACAATGCAGTATTACATTTAAAAGAATGAAATAATGCCATTTGCAGCAACATAGATGGATCTACAGATTATCATACTAAGAAAAGTAAGTCAGACAGAGAAAGACAAATAGCATGCGATATCACTTATATGTGAAATCCGAAAAAAAATGAGACAAGTGAATATATTTACAAAACAGAAAAGAAAAGCTCACAAACATAGAAAACAAACTTTGGTTACCAAAGGGGAAAGGATACATATGGGGGTGGATAAATTAGGAGTTTGGGATTAACAGATACACACTACTATACAGTCGTATAGTGGCGCTAGTGGTAAAGAACCCACCTGCCAATGCAGGAGACACAAGAGACGCAGATTTAATCCCTGGGTCGGGAAGATCTCCTGGAGGAAGGCATGGCAACTCACTCCAGTAATCTTGCCTGGAAAACCCCATGGACAGGGGAGCCTGGAGAGCTACAGTCCATGGGGTTACAAAGAGTCAAACATGATTGAAGTGACTTAGCATGCACACACTACTATATATAATAGATAAACAACAAGGACCTACTATATGGCACAGGGAACTGTATTCAATGTCCTATGGTAACCTATAAGGGAAAAGAATCTGAAAAAATAGATGTCTATGCATGTACAACTGAGTCACTTTGATGTACACCTGAAACTAACGCAACATTGTAAATCAACTATACTTCAATTTTTCAATTGCTTACTTTACATTTAATTATTTATAATATGTGAATATTTCTAAACGCCATCAATTTTCACAGTAAAAGAAATAACAATACAATATGTATAAGGTTCGGACAAAAAGCAGTAGAGAATTTAATCGCAAGAGGAGCCAAAGGAGATGAGACCATCTTCAAGTCTTCAGACTCCAGGAAAGATGGCAAGAGTGAGGAAGATCCCTGGCACTGACATTAGCTGCTGCTATGGCTGCCTCCACAGCCATGTGAGCTCTTCCAGCAGTGAGCAGTATCCCATCCATCTTTGTGCCCCAAGTGCCTAGTTAAAGATCATTTCCTGTCACTTACTGACTCCTCATTAACACTGAAGAGAGGGGAAGAACACTTCAGTTGGGTTTTAAATAATGGATAAGATGGACAAAGGCCTATCACCAAAGGGCCATTTGACCTTGGTCCCACAACCACAGGGTCTCAAATTTGGACTTTGAAGCTACATATATGACATAGAGAGATGACACACAAGGCTGAGTGATGATAACATTCATCACACAACTTCGATCTCATGTGGAGCTATCAGACTACCACTCTGTGGAACACAGTGAGTTAGTTTTTATAAACCCTGTGCCTAACATGAGTATACTGCATGGTGGGTTTTGCATTTGGGTTCCAAGGAATTTGCTTGTCTAATGTAAGCCTAGATATTCTGGGATATTTGCAATGTTGTTTTGGCATTTCTTCCCTTTGTTGTTGTTGCTTTTCTTTGGCTTTTTATACAGTAAGTCCCCTCCATACAAACAGGATCTATTATGTAAGTACATTCGTAAGTCCAATTTTGTTCCTTAAATCCAACAAAGTTAGCCCTGGTACCTAACTAACACAATCAGCTATAATAGGTACTGTTAACAGGTTTATGATACTTCTCACACAATAATACATAAAAAAACAAACACAAAATAAAACATTTTAAATCTTACATTACCATGGAAAGTACAATAGAATAGCACAACAGCTGGCACACAGGGGCTGACATGGAATAAACAGGCAAGAAGAGTTACTGACTACAGGAGGGAGAGGAGGTGGGAGATGGTACAGCTGAAGGGTTCTCAGCTATCGGAGACAGAGGGCAAGCTGAAATTTCACCCACGCCTGACACTGATGGAACACATGTTCACATCTTTGAAAGCTTGCAACTTTAAGATTCGTATGTAGGGGACTTACTGTACTTAGGATCTCAAAGAATTTGAAGTATCCTGGGCCTCTCTCAACCTTTAAAAGTTACGGACTGGATATTCCAAGGTGGTCCATCCCCAACTATATTCTTCAGTGAAAGATCCCTGAACAGCCCGTCTTCTATTGAGCTTCATCTAGTTTCCTGGGGTAACATCACTGGACTTCCAGTAATTTCCTGGCCCGTTCCACCCTTCCAAGCTGTTACTCTGAAGGCTAATAGTCTTGTGGGGCCTGGGCCCTTGGGACATCTCCTGGCGTCCAGCTCAGTCCACTCATTCATGGGGAGCAGATAAGGAAGGAAAGAGAGTGAAGGTGGATATACTCTGAAGTCACCTCCATCCCCAGGGCCTGTTTAGACATCACAGTGTTTTGAGGCACCCACCATCCCCTCCCTTCAAACTTGATAAGTACCCACCTAACTAAAGCCAAATTCCAAGTCTCTAACAAAGGACTTCAGTGCAAGCAATCCCTAAGTGGGTTTTCTAAAAATAGGTGTTTTCCATATTCCATGCCAACCCCCCAGGGTTCATCCTAGTACGAAATGTTCATAAAAACACCAGGGGGAAAACACTTAGTACAATGACTTTTCCCCAAACCTTAGTCTCAAGCACGTAGAGCAGTGATACTTGAATGAGAAACAGACTTTCTGAAGTGGCGTCTCAGGACTAAGGCTGGCTTCTCTCCCCTTCTCCATCTGCGGTTTTCCTCTACATGATAGCATCTAAGTCCATGACTTCTGTGAACAACTACTGAGATGCTGGCATGACTTTGGATCTTGAACTCCAGCCTCCAGCTCTGTCCTAAGCCACTCACATGTGCCATTGCCCAATAGGGATGGACACTTGTGTGCGTGTGTGCGTGCTAAGTCACTTAGGTCATATCTGACTCTTTGCCATCCTATGAACTGCAGCCCACCAGGCTCCTCTGTTCATGGGATTCTCCAGGCAAGAATGCTGGAGTGGGTTTCCATGCCCTCCTCTAGGGGATCTTCCCAACACAGGGATCGAACCCACACCTCATTATGTCTCCTGCATTGGCAGGCATATTCTTTACCACTGGGCCACCTAGGAAGCCCAGGGATAGACACTTAAGTATCTCAATTTCAGTTCAGTTCAGTTCAGTCGCTCAGTCGTGTCCGACTCTTTGCGAGCCCATGAATCGCAGCACACCAGGCCTCCCTGTCCATCACCATCTCCCGGAGTTCACTCAGACTCACGTCCATCGAGTCCATGATGCCATCCAGCCATCTCATCCTCGGTCGTCCCCTTTTCCTCCTGCCCCGAATCCCTCCCAGCATCAGTCTTTTCCAATGAGTCAACTCTTCGTATGAGGTGGCCAAAGTACTGGAGCTTCAGCTTTAGCATCATTCCTTCAAAAGAAATCCCAGGGCTGATCTCCTTCAGAATGGACTGGTTGGATCTCCTTGCAGTCCAAGGGACTCTCAAGAGTCTTCTCCAACACCACACTTCAAAAGCATCAATTCTTCGGCATTCAGCCTTCTTCACAGTCCAACTCTCACATCCATACATGACCACAGGAAAACCCATAGCCTTGACTAGATGGACCTTAGTCGGCAAAGTAATGTCAAAAGTAATGCTTTTGAATATACTGTCTAGGTTGGTCATAACTTTTCTTCCAAGGAGTAAGCGTCTTTTAATTTCATGGCTGCAATCACCATCTGCAGTGATTTTGGAGCCCAAAAAAATCAAGTCTGACACTGTTTCTACTGTTTCCCCATCTTTCCCATGAAGTGATGGGACCAGATGCCATGATCTTCGTTTTCTGAATGCTGAGCTTTAAGCCAACATTTTCACCCTCCTCTTTCACTTTCATCAAGAGGCTTTTTAGCTCCTCTTCACTTTGTGCCATAAGGGTGGTGTCATCTGCATATCTGAGGTTATTGATATTTCTCTTGGCAATCTTGATTCCAGCTTGTGTTTCTTCCAGTACAGCGTTTCTCATGATGTACTCTGCATAGAAGTTAAATAAGCAGGGTGACAATATACAGCCTTGACATCCTCCTTTTCCTATTTGGAACCAGTCTGTTGTTCCATGTCCAATTCTAACTGTTGCTTCCTGACCTGCATACAGATTTCTCAACAGGCAGGTTAGGTGGTCTGGTATTCCCATCTCTTTCAGAATTTTCCACAGTTTATTGTGATCCACACAGTCAAAGGCTTTGGCATAGTCAATAAAACAGAAATAGATGTTTTTCTGGAACTCTCTTGCTTTTTCCATGATCCAGCAAATGTTGGCAATTTGATCTCTGGTTCCTCTGCCTTTTCTAAAACCAGCTTGAACATCACGGAGTTCACAGTTCACGTATTGCTGAAGCCTAGCTTGGAGAATTTTGAGCATTACTTTACTAGCATGTGAGATGAGTACAATTGTGCGGTAGTTTGAGCATTCTTTGGCATTGCCTTTCTTTGGGATTGGAATGAAAACGGACCTTTTCCAGTCCTGTGGCCACTGCTGAGTTTTCCAAATTTGGTGTCATATTGAGTGTAGCACTTTCACAGCATCATCTTTCAGGATTTGAAAGAGCTCCACTGGAATTCCATCACCTCCACTAGCTTTCTTCATAGTGATGCTTTCTAAGGCCCACTTGACTTCACATTCCAAGATGTCTGGCTCTAGATTAGTGATCACTTCATCATGATTATCTCGGTCGTGAAGATCTCTTTTGTACAGTTCTTCCGTGTATTCTTGCCACCTCTTCTTAACATCTTCTGCTTCTGTTAGGTCCAGACCATTTCTGTCCTTTATCGAGCCCATCTTTGCATGAAATGTTCCCTTGGTATTTCTAATTTTCTTGAAGAGATCTCTAGTCTTTCCCATGCTATTGTTTTCCTCTATTTCTTTGCATTGATCTCTGAAGAAGGCTTTCTTATCTCTTCTTGCTATTCTTTGAAACTCTGCATTCAGATGCTTATATCTTTCCTTTTCTCCTTTGCTTTTTGCCTCTCTTCTTTTCACAGCTATTTGTAAGGCCTCCCCAGACAGCCATTTTGCTTTTTTGCATTTCTTTTCCATGGGGATGGTCTTGATCCCTGTCTCCTGTACAATGTCACAAACCTCATTCCATAGTTCATCAGGCACTCTATCTATCAGATCTAGACCCTTAAATCTATTTCTCACTTTCACTGTATAATCATAAGGGATTTGATTTAGGTCATACCTGAATGGTCTAGCGGTTTTCCCTACTTTCTTCAATTTAAGTCTGAATTTGGCAATAAGGAGTTCATGATCTGAGCCACAGTCAGCTCCCATTCTCAATTTCAGGTACTCAAAATCCATCCTTCTCAATCTGTGCTTATCAGCTTATCTGAATCTGCTTGTCCTCCAGGCTCCCTGTGTGGGTTAGAGGCACTAGCACCTTCCTCTGTGCCCAAACTAAACATCTGGGCATCACTCAGCCTCACACGTGATCGACCTCCAAGTCTTGTTGATTGTCTTCTAAATGTCTCTCAAATTCATTTGCTGATACCACCTTGTCCAGGCCACTCTGAACCTCTTTCAGTAATAACTCTATAACTGGCCTCTCTGAATCCACTATTGTGCAAGTTCAATCTGTTCTTCTCTCTGCAGCTGGAAGTTATTAAATATCTTTTTCCCCACTGATTCAGCAAATAATCTGAGAAGCTTTTTTTGTGCCAGGAATGGTGCTGATCAAGCAGAGGGTATACAGTTCAGTTCAGTTCAGTCGCTCAGTCGTGTCCGACTCTTTGTGACCCCATGAATCGCAGCACGCCAGGCCTCCCTGTCCATCACCAACTCCCGGAGTTCACTCAGACTCATGTCCATCAAGTCAGTGATGCCATCCAGCCATCTCATCCTTGGTCATCCCCTTCTCCTCCTGTCCCCAATCCCTCCCAGCATCAAAGTATTTTCCAATGAGTCAACTCTTTGCATAAGGTGGCCAAAGTACTGGAGTTTCAGCTTTAGCATCATTCCTTCCAAAGAAATCCCAGGGCTGATCTCCTTCAGAATGGACTGGTTGGATCTCCTTACAGTCCAAGGGACTCTCAAGAGTCTTCTCCAACACCACACTTCAAAAGCATCAATTCTTCGGTGCTCAGCCTTCTTCACAGTCCAACTCTCACATCCATACACGACTACTGGAAAAACCATAGCCTTGACTAGACGTACAGTGGTGAGCAAAAGAGCCGTGGTTCCTATTCCCATGGAGTGTGGACCGATCAGATCATGTCACCTCCAGGCTTTATATCTGTGGTGGGAAGAATCATGACCCCCCCCAAAATGTCCACATCCTGGTCAGATGGACACACAAGCTAACGAATGCAGTGAAAAGTGAAAGCTGCTCAGTCCTGTCTGACTCTTTGCAATCCCATGGACTGTTGCTTGCCAGACTCCTATGTCCAAGGAATTCAGGCAAGAATACTGGAGTGGGTAGCCATTCCCTTCTCCAGGGGAGTCTCCCCCACCAGGGATTAGATCCACGTCTCCCACATTGCAGGTGGATTCTTTACCATCTGAACCACCAAGGAATGCAGGCAGCCTCTAAAAACTGAAAAAGACAAGAAAAATAATTCTTCCCCAGAGCTTCTGGAAGGAACGCACCTCATCAACACCTTGACTTCAGTCCAGTGAGACGCAGTCAAACACCTAAAACTGTCTTGAGGGGCTTCCCTGGTAGTTCAGCGGTTAACACTCTACACTCCCAGCGCAGGGGTCATGGGTTCAGTCCCTGGTTGGGGAACTAATATCCCACATGACTCATGGAGCAGTCTAAAACAAAAACAAAAAAATTAGAACTGTGTTGATTAAAGCCACCCAGTGTGTGGCAATTTATTAAAGCAGCTACAGAGAATTATATCCCAGCATTCACAGTACTCATATAATACAGTTTTCTTCAATACTTTCATGGTGTCTTTGGGATAAAGCCCAAATCATCAGACCCAGACTTGGCTACACGCATTCTCTTTCCCTCCTCCCCCACCCACTGCCACCAACTGAAATTCTTTCAACTCTCAGAGGGGCTATACGCATCCTCTGAGGCTGGAACGTACCATCCCCACTTTCTGGAACCTTCCTCTACTTTATCTGATGCCTCCAAACCCCAAATGCAACCTTCGATTTAAAGGCCATTTTCTCCAAGACGTCTGGCCAGAAGCCCTCCATCTGGTCGCATTAGAGGCTGTCATGCTCCCTCTACTTTCTCGTCCGCAGTGAGCATCACACCTGGCGCTGTCTCAGCATCTGTGCTCCCCACTGAACTATGAGCTCCTGGAGAGCAGAACCTACAATTGTCTTGTTAACCACTGGGCCCCCATCACCTACCATAGCTGGTACTCGGCAAGACTTTGCAAAACAAATGGACGCATGAACGATTAATAAGGGGCAAAAGATAATGTTTGTCCTTCAGCCATATAGAGTAGTCCTTTGTGTGTACATCTGGCTATTGCTCACATTTAAATACTTACTTCATTATACACAGTATTTTTTGACCTCTTATATTCTGATTCCTTGACTGAAATACCTTCACTGTTATGCACCTTCTTACTTCCCTGGTGGCTCAGACAGTAAAGCCACAATGTCTGCCTACAATGCGGGAGACCCAGCTTCGATCCCCGGGTCAGGAAGATCCTCTGGAGAAGGAAATGGCAACCCACTCCAATACTCTTGCCTGGAAAATCCCATGGACAGAGGAGTGTGGTAGGCTACAGTCCATGGGGTCGCAAAGAGACGGACATGACTGAGCAACTGGACTAACTGAACTGAAGTTTTTATTGAGTGAGATTCTCTTGCTTCCTGGGGTCCCCCACAAGGTGTGGACTGAACCTTGTGGGACTCACTTATTTCAACAGAATATCAGTCCCTGAACACAATAGAACCAATGACTGGAAGCATCTACAATAGCCACTGAGCCACAGCACCTGGGAATTAACTCATTCCTCTAGAAGATGACCCCATCAGCTTCCTACGGCTGAGCCTACACGGTAAGATGTTTCTGCTGCAGGAGCAGAAGGGAGCCCCTTCTGTTCTGTCCACTCATCTCACACACCCCGCCTCCTAGGGGGGCCTGCACCTCTTTTCTGGGGACTCTCTTCCCTTCCTCCACCCACCTTTGTGGCTGCTAAAGAAAGAGCTACTATGATGCCCTTCAGTGGTCAACTTTCAGGCCAATTGGACTGTTCCCTGGAAAATTTAAAACAGAGAAAGATGGACCACTCTCTCCAATTCCCCACACTGTGCATCAAAGAAGCCAAGAGAAGAAAATCCAGTCCAGAGAGAGAGAAGGGAAAAAAGTGCAAATCCAGGTGGAAAAGGAAAAGATAATCTCTGAGGGTCACTCCTGAGACCTGCCTGATTCTTATCTTTGGTACCATAAGACATTTCAACAACCATGTAACAAATTTTCCTTTTTGCCTCAGCTATTAATAGTTTGAGTTGGGTTTTCATTACTCACAACTATGACGCACACTTTCATAGAAACTCCCCTTTTAGCCTCCTTTTAATCAACTACAAAAACAAGTCTACTGATAAATTCATCTGTGGCCCCATGGAAGCTGACACCTCATGCAAAGTGAACCATGTTCTATGTAGCACACTCTACCGCAGGAAAGAATGGAAGATGACCCATTTAGCCAACAAACAGAACCAAACTTAATATATGCAAGGGGTTACAAAAGTGAGACCTGCGTTCACTGAAACATCAGGTCTACTTTAAGAAATTTTGTCTAGAACTTTTTAATCTTTACTACTTAAAAAAAAAAAGAGAGAGAGAGAAGGATTTGTTTACAACTCACAGCAAAACCTAAAATCTTATTTTCACATCTTTTTTAAAAGCTTCCATGCACAGATCCAGGTTCAGTCCCTGGGTCTGGAAGATCTCCTGGAGAAGGGAATGACAATCCACTCCAGTATTCTTGCCTGGAGAATCCCATGGACAGAGGAGCCTGGCAGGCTACAGTCCATGTGGTCGCAAAGAGTCAGACGCGACTGAGCAATTTTCACTTATGCACAGTAGTATCTCCCACCTCTGTCCGTATTTCCAGAACCTCTTCCTGCCACCACCATCCAAGCCTACCCAGTGTGGTCCATCATCATTCATTCTTTCAACAAGCATATGTGTCAAGCATTTCAAAGACAAGGATAAACTGGAGAATGAGTCAAGCAAAATTCCTGATCTTATGGAGCTTACACTTTATAGTGGGGAAATAAAACTTCCAATCTTCTTGATCAACTGTACTCTCTTCTATGTGTAACTTTCTAAAATAATACAATAAAGATCTTTTCCCTCTCCCACCACTCACATTCTGTACAACAAAACTTTTTGTCCTGACCTGGAAAACACAAAACACTTTCAGCAATTCTTCTAAGCAAGGAAGAGATGGTGAATACCCATTCCTGAACTGTTTTTCTTGTCATACATTCTAGATATAAAAATGGTATGGGTATAAAGTTTATCATAAAAATATAAAGATGTGGATATACATAAGCATATATATATATATATATATATATACACACACACACACATATGTATATGCTTGCGTGTTTGTATGTATGCCAAATGAAAGATTCAGTCTCTGTTAGATGGGATTTCACAGAAAGCACAGTTCTGTCAACTGAATAAAAAGAATATTTCCTAGAGGACATAGACCTGAAAAGTCAGATAAGGTTCAGGCATGATTATTGTTGTTCAGTCAGTAAGTCATGTTCAACTCTTTGGGACCCCATGGACTGCAGCATGCCAGACTTTCCTGTCCTCCACTGTCTCCCAGAGCTTGTTCAAATTCATGTCCATGGAGTTGGTGATGCCATCTAACCATCTCATCCTTTGTCTCCTGCTTCTCCTCCTATCCTCAACCTTTCTCAACCTCAAGGTCTTTTCCAGGGAGCCAGCTCTTCACATTAGGTGGCCAAAGTGTTGGAGCTTCAGCTTCAGCATCTGTCCTTCCAATGAATATTCAGGACTGATTTCCTTTAGGATGGACTGGTTTGATCTCCTTGCAGTTCAAGGGGCTCTCAAAAATCTTTTCTAGGACCACAATTCAAAAGCATCAATTCCTCAGTGCTCAGCCTTCTTTATTGTCCAACTTTCACATCCATACATGACTACTGGAAAAACCATAACTTCGACTATACAGGCCTTTGTCGGCAAAGTGATATCACTACTTTTTAATATGCTGTCTAGTTTTGTCAGAGCCTTTCTTCCAAGGAGCAAGCATCTTTTAATTTCATGGCTGCAGTCACTGTCCACAGGCATGATTATGGCACTGTAAACGGAAAGAACTTATGAAAAAACAAAGAGAGAAAGGAGCATGGGGAAAGGCCGGTAGACCAGTAGAACTGGCTATCCAGGAGGCCTCATGTAGAAGAGGCCCCAGGGCTATGCAACAGACCTGGGCCCCATTGAGACAGTCATGAATTGTCAGCAAATGTGTTTACTCACGTCCTCCAGGCAATAGTTGGCCGTGGAAAGTTGTAGGGGAAAGGAGTAGGATGGAGTCATTGAAATTCACACAGGAAGGGAAATGAAAGGTCATCTAATCCTCCCAACTTGTTAATCATGCATTTTATAGATAAAGTAACTGAGATAGAGAAGATGTGATCCCAGGGTCCTAACACTTCTCACTGCTCTCATCCACATGATATTCTAAGCATTCATCACTATCTTAATGAAAGATTATTATTATTACTTTCACTCTGGTGAGTGTGTTAGTTGCTGAGTCATGTCAACTCTTTCTGACCCCATGTATTGGGGTCCACTAGACTCCTTTGTCCATGGGATTTCCCAGGATAGAATACTTGAGTGGGTTGCCATTCCCTTCTCCAGGGTATCTTCCCAACTCAGGAATCGAACCCAGGTCTCCTGCATCGCAGGCAGACTCTTTACCACATGAGCCACTAGGGAAGATTAGACTGAGGCAACTGGTAGAAAGGGAGGGTGATGGGGGTGCCAGTTGGCTGCTAGAAAATTTTTTTTCAACTTTCTAGGTTAAGACTAAGGATAATGAAACCTATATGCAGGTCAGGAAGCAACAGTTAGAACTGGACATGGAACAACAGACTGGTTCCAAATAGGAAAAGGAGTACATCAAGGCTGCAAATTGTCACCCTGCTTATTTAACTTATATGCAGAGTACATCATGAGAAACATTGGGCTGGAAGAAGCACAAGCTGGAATCAAGATTGCCAAGAGAAATATCAATAACCTCAGATATGCAGATGACACCACCCTTAAGGCAGAAAGTGAAGAGGAACTAAAAAGCTTCTTGATGAAAGTGAAAGAAGAGAGTGAAAAAGTTGGCTTAAAGCTCAACATTCAGAAAATGAAGATCATAGCATCTGGTTCCATCACTTCATGGGAAATAGATGGGAAAACAGTATCAGACTTTATTTTGGGGGGCTCCAAAATCACTGCAGATGGTGACTGCAGCCATGAAATTAAAAGACGCTTCCTCCTTGAAAGGAAAGTTATGACCAACCTAGATAGCATATTCAAAAGCAGAGACATTACTTTGCCAACAAATGTCCATCTAGTCAAGGCTATGGTTTTTCCAGTAGTCATGTATGGACGTGAGAGTTGGACTATGAAGAAAGCTGAGCACCAAAGAATTGATGCCTTTGAACTGTGGTGTTGGAGAAGACTCTTGAGAGTCCCCTGGACTGCAAGGAATTCCAACCAGTCCATCCTAAAGGAGATCAGTCCTGGGTGTTCATTGGAAGGACTGATGCTAAAGCTGAAACTACAATACGTTGGCCACCTCATACGAAGAGTTGACTCACTGGAAAAGACCCTGATGATGAGAGGGATTGGGGGCAGGAGGAGAAGGGGACGACAGAGGATGAGATGGCTGGATGGCATCACCAACTCGATGGACATGGGTTTGAGTGAACTCCAGGAGTTGGTGATGGACAGGGAGGCCTGGCGTGCTGCAATTCATGGGGTCACAGAGTCAGACACGACTGAGCAACTGAACTGAACTGAACTGATAATGTGGTAATAGCATAAAAATAAGGTATTGGGGACGCAGAGGACAGATGAAATAATTATGAAAATTATAATAAATTAAGTGTGCACATGTGTATAAGCAAGTGTGCATGCACACACACATCTAAACTGAGTTGGTGTGGAGGCCACGTAGAAAGAAGATGGCTTCAGACTTAACGTCCATCCATGTATCCAGCAGAGTCTCTCTGACAGAGAAAATCCTCAGTCACATTCATTAATGAGAGAATGTCTGTGTGATGAGGAGAGAGATAACAGGAAAAGGGCCACTTCCCCTCCTCCCCTAGTCTTAATATAATGCACCCTGTTTCTTTGGTGTTCATTTGTCAGGGAAAACTCAAAGCAATTTTCAACTGTTGAATTTCTGCCTCTTGTGACTCACATTCAGGTGTGACTGTGGGCAGTTAGTCCAATAACTCTGAATTCCATCCCTTTAGGGAAACACAAAACGGATTCCAACAAATATTATAAGAAGAGAGCAGACGCAGGTTGTCGAGGTCTCTAGACTCTACCGCTAATGCATGCAGAGTCACAGGAGGAAACTGTTACAGGGCTTCATGATACTCTTGACCTGGAAGTGAAACTCACTTCCTGGCGGGGCTCAAGTGACTTCCTGCAGCCACCCTTAGCTTCCAAGTCAAATTTCAACTATAGAACTCATTGTGCATACCTAACTAGGGCAACAGAGAGTTTAATCCTCTCCAGATGGCAGGAACCTGAGGGAAGGACCACTGTTCAGACACGTGGACCCTGAGGAAAAGCACTCTCTGCGCCCCAACCCCATCACTCACCTCCATCTCATCATCCCCTCAAAGAAAAGAATTAACATCAATGGCCATTGTGAAGAAGAAAAGTCAGAAAAAGTGAAAGAGAGGAAGGGGGGGGGGGGAACAAAATGAGAACGGTAGCTCCTCTATGCATCACTGAGGCCTGAACTAGTTTTCGTGTGAGTTGAGGCACCACCTGTGTATGGAGTCACCAGCAACATGGAGCAGCTCCACCCTCACCCAGGGGCAACAGCATTTATTTGCTGTAACAGAAAAGGTCTATCTCAGCCAGTGGGTCTCCACACATCATTTAGGATTAAGTATCATCGTAAAGGATTAAGTGCAGACTTCAGCTCCTTGGTAAACCCAATACTTCATAAAGTAGTTTGGGACAGAAAAATAAAACAGGTAAATGTTTTGGTAGAAAATCATATCCACAAAAATTCAAGAAGTAAGCATGTCTATTAAGTAAAGTAAGCATGTCTATTCAAAAGAAAATGATAGAGAAGGAGAGGAGAGAGAAAGGACATTTCCCTAGATATAAAATGTCTCAAAGAGGCTTGGGGCAGGACACCCGAACCTAAAATAGCTCTCTACTCCGTGGCTTCTGTGGTCTTTCAACAAAAGTTAACTTTGCTGGCTTGGAGTTTATTACTGAACTCCAGGGTGAAATATTGAAAAGAAAATGACTACAGAGAACCTATTTAGTTAGACCTTCCTGGCAGGACCCAAGTTGGAGGAGAGAAGGGAAAGGGCTGTTTATCTTGACAGAGGATTTCCTTACCAGAACACGGAAAACATTCTTTTTGTCAAATACAGTTAATGGTCACCCAGGAACACAAAGAGCAGTTTCAGTAGCTTAAAATCAACGTGAGGTGACTGGGAGAGGTGTGACCGTGCCCCCACAGACAGAACATGAGCTAACTCACGGCCGTGACTTGGACAGAGGCAGTGTTGTTGATGAGTACATAGGGAAAATGTCATTACCTAATGCACTTTCCACCAAGGAAAATGTAGTCACCTACTTAGTAGGTAGTGGAGAGAAGCCCAACCAAAAGCTGAGCAAGTGGCAGTATGAACACATCCTCCAAAATGCCTTGAAAGACACAGCTGCTGTTCTTTAAATAGGAAGAAAGAACAAGGACGCCCTCACCATTCAACTTCCCATTCTGATGGAAATGACTAATATTTTGCCACATTCCAGCTGACTTCCTCTTAACTCTGTGAATGTTTGTCCTGGTTAGAGGACTCTGAACAGAGCGTCTATGATGGAAAGAGTATGGAATGATGGAAAAACCCTGGATTTGCAACTTGGTTATGTAGCCTCTAGCCCCAACCCTGATGATTACTAGCTGGGTTTCCCAAGACAATTAAGCATCTCTCTGGAGCACAATTTCCTAAAGACCTTTTAACAGGTAAAGAATAGAGTTATGATGTTAGGAAATTCCTATAATCTCATCTATATTACAGACAGATCTCCAGATTAACCCACAAATTTTGTCAATATCAATATTTTATGGATATCTTATTTTCATTCTTCGGGCTTCAGAATTAGCTCAAGGAACATTGATAAAGGTCCATATAGTTAAGGTTTTCCTACTAGTCATGTATCGATGTGAGAGTTGGACTATAAAGAAGGTTGAGTGCTGAAGAATTGATGCTTTTGAACTATGGGGTTGGAGAAGACACTTGAGAGTGCCTTGGACTGCAAGGAGATCCAACCAGTCAATCCTAAAGGAAATCAATCCTGAATATTCATTGGAAGCTGAAGCAGAAGCTCCATTGCTTTGGGAACCTGATGTGAAGAGCTGATTCACTGGAAAAGACCTTGATGTTGGGAAAGATTGAGGGCAGGAGGAGAAGAGGGTGACAGAGGATGAGATGGTTGGATGGCATCATCAACTCAATGGACATGAGCTTGAGCAAATTCTGGGAGATAGTGAAGAACAGGGAAACTTGGTGTGCTACAGTCCATGAGATCACAAAGAATTGGACACAACCTAGCAACTGAACAACAATTTTATTTCAGTTTTTTTCCACCCATCCTTCTTAAGGCACAGTTTTCTGTGTCTTTTCCCTACATACACTAAAAAATTGTTTTTACTAAAATAAGATAAAAATGATTTACGTTTTCAAATTTCTTTCAAATCATAATTAACTAAAATGTTCTTATCTTCTACTTGGGCCACAAAGGGTCATTCATATTTCCTGGTTCAAAACTGTATAAATTCTTTGTTGGTTTTATATACATTCTTTTATAAATCAGAGTAATAATATTGGCATGCATGTAGTATGCTAGGTGATTCTGAGCCCATTTTGAGCTTTGAAATTCAAATAACAAAAACTTGAAGCAATAAATGTTAAGCTAGACTAAGTATTTGGAAGAGTTTGTGTCTGATATGGTAGATTTCAAATATGGTTCAAAGACTCTCTAGCCATTCCCACCAAGGTGTGGAGGCTATGTCTCCTCCCCTTCAATCTGGCCAGGTGATTTTAACAAACAGAAGGCAGTAGATGTGATACTCAGTTCAGTTCAGTCACTCAGTCCTCTCTGACTCTGCGACCCCATGGACAGCAGCATGCCAGGCTTCTCTGTCCATCACCAACTCCCGGAGCTTGAGTTGGTGATGCCAGCCAACCATCTCATCCTCTGTCATCCCCTTCTCCTCCTGCCTTCAATCTCCTCCAGTATCAAGGTCTTTTCCACTGAGTCAGTTCTTCCCATCAGGTGGCCAAAGTATTGGAGTTTCAGCTTCAGCATCAGTCCTTCCAATGAACACCCAGGGCTGATCTCCTTTAGGATGGACTGGTTGGATCTTCTTGTCCAAGGGACTCTCAGGAGCATTCCCCAACCCCACACTTCAAAGGCATCAATTCTTTGGTGCTCAGATTTCTTCATGGTTCAACTCTCACATCCATGCGATTCCCTGGTGGCTCAGACAGCAAAGTGTCTGCCCGCAATGTGGGAGACCTGGGTTCGATCCCTGGGTCAGGAAGATCCCCTGGAGAAGAAAACGCCAACCCACTCCAGTACTCTTGCCTGGAAAATTCCATGGATGGAGCAGCCTGGTGGGCTACAGTCCATGGGGACACAAAGAGTTGGATACGACTGAGTGACTTCACTTTCTCACATCCATACATGTGATATTGGGGCCCTTCTTGGCTTACTCCTCTAAAGATCTCATAGCTTTTGCTTGCTTTTAAGAATGATGCCATTATATGAATAGACTTTGCCGACCTAGTGAAAGATGAGAGACTTTGGGCATAGTTACCTTATCACCCCAACCTCCAGCCAATTAAATATGTGAACTAGGCTATCTGGGACCAGCTACCACCTGGCTGACCTTCCAAATGACCACAGACTCATAAGCCCAGCCAAGATCAGCCTCCTCCTCCCCCTCCCACTCAGCCATAGATGTTGCTTCCAAGGACTGTCCTTAGCAAACATCCTGCCTGCCAGTGTCTGCTCAGTCAACTTCTGAGTGAACCCAATCTATGGCAACCTCAGGCTCAAAGATAATGCTCTGAATCACTTCACAAAAAGTACCAAGACCAGCAGAATAATGTCCTCCTCAAAGATGCCCCCACCCTAATCTTTAGAACTTGGAAATGTCACATGGAAAAAGGGAATTTGCAGATATGAGTAAGTTAAGGAATTTGAGATGGGAAGATTACTAGCCTGGATTATCTTCATTGACCCAACTAATCATTCAATTCAGTTCAGTTCAGTCACTCAGCCATTTTCAACTCTTTGCGACCCCATGGACTGAAGCACACCAGGCCTCCCTGTCCATCACCAACTCCCAGAGTCCACCCAAATCCATGTCCATTGAGTCGGTGATGCCATCCAACCATCGTATCCTCTGTCGTCCCCTTCTCTTCCTGCCTTCAATCTTACCCAGCATCAGGATCTTTTCAATTGAGTCAGCTCTTCACATCAGATGGCCAAAGTATTGGAGTTTCAGCTTCAACATCAGTCCTTTCAATGAACACCAGGACTGATCTCCTTTAGGATGGACTGGTTGGATCTCCTTGCAGTCCATATGAATCCTTAAAAGCAGAGAAACATTCCTGGAAGTTCTGGTCAGACAGAGATACAACTATGGGGGGGATGGGGTCAGGGATATGCAACCTTGATGACTTGATGATGAAGTAAGGTACCTTGAATCAAGGATTATGGGTGGTCTTTAGAAGCTGGAGACCTGTCTTTAGAAGCACTGTCCCTGGTTGCCCAATGGTTAAGACTCTGCATTTCCACTGTAGGGTGCATGTGTTTGAGACCTGTTCAGGGAACTAAGATCCCACAAGTGGTGCAGCCAACAATAAACTTTAAAAATAATAATAAAAATAGAGGCTGGAGAAGGCATGGAAATGAATTCTTCCCTAGAGCCTTCAAAAAGAAGAAAAACAAAATCCAAAAGGATACATGCACCCCAATGTTCATTACAACACTATTCACAATAGCCAAGATATGGAAGCAACCTAAATGTCCATCACCAGATCAATGGATAAAGAAAATGTGGTACAAAATATGGAATGTTGTTGTTGTTTAGTCGCTAAATTGTGTCTGACTCTTTTGCGACCCCGTGGACTGTAGCCCACCAAGCTCTTCTGTCCATGGGATTTTCCAGGCAAGAATACTGGAGTGGGTTGCCATTTCCTTCTCCGACCCAGGGATCAAACCTCCATCTCCTGCAATGGCAGGTGGATTCTTTACCACTGAGTCACCTGAGAAGCCCACAATAGAATGCTGCTTAGCCATTAAAGAATGAAATAATGCCATTTGCAGCAACATGGATGGACCTAGAGACTGTCATACTGAGTGAAGTAAGTCAGACAGAGAAAGAAAAATATCATGACATCCCTTACGTGTGGAATCTAAAAGGAAATGATACAAATGAACTTACAAAACGGGAAGACTCAGACTTGGAGAATGAACTTACAGTTGCCAGGGGTTGTGGAGGAGGACAGGGAGAAGGGATAGCTAGGGGATTTGGGATCAACATCTACACACTGCTACTTAAATGCATAACCACCAAGGACCTGCTGTATATCACATGGAATCTGCTTACTGTTATGTGGCAGCCTGGATGGGAGGGGAGTTTGGGAAAGAATGGATACATGTATATGTATGGCTGAGTGGCTTCACAGGCTACATCCTAACACAACATGAAAAGTTAGAAAAGAAACACGAAACCTTGATGTTAGCCCAGAGAGACCCAGATCAGACTCCTGACCTCCAGAACTGTAAGATAACACATTCATGTTGTTTGAAGTCACTACATGGCTGGTAATTTGTTACAACAGCTATAGAACACTAGTACAAATAGAGACAATTAACAAATATAAAATTCGCAATGAGAGGCTACAGGACACTTCAGAGAGAAAAAGGTCATTCTGATGTCTCTTGAGAAGCTTGTGTGCCTGACCCAAGAAAGATGAGCCGCATGTGTTAAGATTTTCACAGACAGAGGAAAAAAAAAACAAGATGGCGTCATATATGGACTTAAAACCGAAAGTCACAAGGACAGATACTTGCTTGTGGTGAAGCTGCTTCTGCCAGCGCCAACTTCACGGCTCCAAGGGGAGGGGCACAGGATTGATTCTGCTGTGACATTCAGTGATTCTCCCCACAGTGCTGGGGAGGCTAGCTGGCTGACAAGGAGGACTTTGATGATCACACACATTGCGGCTCAGCTGGTAAAGAATCCGACCTGGGTTGGATCCCTGGGTTGGGAAGATCCCCTGGAAAAGGGAAAGGCTACCCACTCCAGTACTCTGGTCTAGAGAATTCCATGAACTGTATAGTCCCATGGGGTCACAAAGAGTCAACACAACTGAGTGACTTTCATTTTCATTTCATTGAGAGCTATTTATCAAACTTCTGCAGTTAACAACGACTTTATTATTTATATATAGTATCATATCTCAGTGAGGTATTTTGGCGGCTTGGAGAAAAAAATAGTGAAGAACAATCAAGTTGCAATAGTCCTCTCATCAGGCTGGGTCACTGGGCATTTAGTGTACTTTATGAAGTCCCTTATTCATTCAGAGCAAGATAAGTTTCCCGCATAGCACAGTTCACACCATTACACCCGTTGTCAAAACTGGAAGAAAACCCAGAGTCATCTTGTCTAAGCCTGTCATTTTTCGGATGAGGAAACCAAGGATTAAGATGTTGTTATTGTTGTTGTTATTTAGTTGCTCAGTTGTGTCTGACTCCTTGTGACCCCATGGACTGTAGCCTGCCAGTCTCTTCTGTCTAGAGGACTTCCCAGGCAAGAATGTTGGAGTGGGCTGCCATGTCTTCTCCAGGGAATCTTGCTGAGCCAGGGATAGAACCCAGGTCTCCTGCATTGCAGGCAGATTCTTTACTGTTGAGTCACCAAGGATCAAGGTGATCACATTATTCACCAAAGGCCACAGAACCAGTCCATGTGGGGACTCGCCTTCTGCCCTTGACTGCTGGGCTCTTCTCTTCCTCTCCCGCCTCCTGTAGGCCACCTGGGGTTCTAGAGAAGAGGGAGCCAGATTCACAGCCAAGACCAAACTGAGCACCTGGGTGCTTCTGGCCAGCCAATAATCTAACTCCTTATAACAATATGAACTGTCTGTTTTACATTTTTTTAGTGGGCACAACATGTATTTATATTAATAAAAAATTGTATTATATACAGTAGCCAGTTCAATTCCCAGTCCAGAGTAACTTTAAATATTCTACAAGAAATGATGGCAAAACATCTCACGTTATTCTAGTTTACTAAATAACCAGACAGATCTTTGGGAGACATATAAAGGGCTTAAAATATATACATAGAAAAACAAATAGCATAAATTAATGCATGTATGTGAAATCCAGAAGAATGGAACCTATTTGCAAAGCAGAAGTAGAGACACAGACACAGAGAAAAAAACATGGACACAGGTTGGGAAGAGGAGGATGAATTGGGAGAATAAGATTGACGTACATACACTATTGATACTACGTGTAAAATAGGCAACTAAAGAGACTCTGCTGTACAGCACGGAGAACTCTGCTCAGTGCTCTATGGTGACCTAAATGGGAAGGAAATTCAAAAACAGAGGGGATATATAACTATATCTATTCAATTCAGTTCAGTCGCTCAGTTGTGTCTGACTCTTTGCAATCCCATGGACTACAGCACACCAGGCTTCCCTGTCCATCACCAACTCCCAGAGTTCACTCAAACTCATGTCCTTCGAGTCAGTGATGCCATCCAGCCATCTCATCCTCTGTCGTCCCCTTCTCCTTCTGCCCCCAATCCCTCCAAGCATCAGGGTCAACTCTTCGCATGAGGTGACCAAAGTATTGGAGTTTCAGCTTTAGCATCAGTCTTTCCAATGAACACCCAGGACTGATCTCCTTTAGGATGGACTGGTTGGATCTCCTTGCAGTCCAAGGGACTCTCAAGAGTCTTCTCCAACACCACAGTTCAAAAGCAGTAATTCTTCGGCACTCAGCTTTCTTCACTGTCCAACTCTCACATCCATACATGACCACAGGAAAAACCATAGCCTTGACTAGATGGACCTTTGTTGGCAAAGTAATGTCTCTGCTTTTTAATATGCTTTCTAGGTATGTCATAACTTTCCTTCCAAGGAATAAGCTTCTTTTAATTTCATGGCTGCAGTCACCATCTGCAGTGATTTGGGAGCCCCAAAAAACAAGTCTGACACTGTTTCCACTATTTCCCCATCTATTTCCCATGAAGTGATGGGACTGGATGCCATGATCTTCATTTTCTGAATGTTGAGCTTTAAGCCAACTTTTTCACTCTCCTCTTTCACTTTCATCAAGAGGATTTTTAGTTCCTCTTCACTTTCTGCCTTAACGGTGGTGTCATCTGCATATCTGAGGTTATTGATATTTCTCCTGGCAATCTTGATTCCAGCTTGTGTTTCTTCCAGTACAGCGTTTCTCATGATGTACTCTGCATAGAAGTTAAATAAACAGGGTGACAATATACAGCCTTGACATACTCCTTTTCCTATTTGGAACCAGTCTGTTGTTCCATGTCCAGTTCTAACTGCTGCTTCCTGACCTGCATATAGGTTTCTCAAGAGGCAGGTCAGGTGGTCTGGTATTCCCATCTCTTTCAGAATTTTCCACAGTTTATTGTGATGCACACAGTCAAAGGCTTTGGCATAGTCAGTAAAGCATAAATAGATGTTTTTCTGGAACTCTCTTGCTTTTTCCATGATCCAGCGGATGTTGGCAATTGGATCTCTGGTTCCTCTGCCTTTTCTAAAACCAGCTTGAACATCAGGAAGTTCACGGTTCATGTATTGCTGAAGCCTTTCTTGGAGAATTTTGAGCATTACTTTACTAGTGTGTGAGATGAGTGCAATTGTGCGGTAGTTTGAGCATTCTTTGGCATTGCCTTTCTTTGGGATTGGAATGAAAACTGACCTTTTGCCTTTGGCCACTGCTGAGTTTTCCAAATTTGCTGGCATATTGAGTGAAGCACTTTCACAGCATCATCTTTCAGGATTTGAAATAGCTCAACTGGAATGCCATCACCTCCACTAGCTTTGTTCATAGTGATGCTTCCTAAGGCCCACTTGACTTCACATTCCAGGAGGTCTGGCTCTAGGTGAGTGATCACACCATCGTGATTATCTTGGTCATGAAGATCTTTTTTGTACAGTCCTTCTATGTATTCTTGCCACCTCTTCTTCCAATATTTTCTGCTTCTGTTAGGTCCATACCATTTCTGTCCTTTATCGAGCCCATCTTTGCATGAAATGTTCCCTTGGTATCTCTAATTTGCTGTACAGCAGAAACTAATACAACATTGTAAAGCAACTATATTCCAGCAGAAATTTTAAAAATAAAACAAAATGTATAGAACAAATTAAATTGATTGTTCCTGGTAACTGACACTGCAGATTGCATTGTTTGCATTCAAATTTCAGCATCTATGACTTTATGTTTCTATGGCAATAATTATCCACAGGTAGAAGTCTGGACAAGTTGGGAGTGGTTTTGGATTTTCTGTTATTTTCACCAGAGGATACTATTGATATCATTGGTGGCCCAAGTGAGACTTTCTTGGCTGTGTTAGTTGTCATATAAGGAAACCCAAGTTAGCTGGTGAACCATTTGCAGAGATATTTAAATTCACTGCTAAAGCTGGGTGTCCTGGACAGCTGCCCAGCTGGCCCAACCCTTAGTCCAATTCTGACTGTAGGCGCTCCTTCTGGTCTTGGTAGATAAGAAAGGGACTATCTTAAGGATGCTTGGGTCCAACCCCAAGGATGCAACAGGTTGTTTCAGAGAAGAATCAGCAGTCTGCATAGAAGCTTTGGCCACATGATCCAAGTTTACCCTCAGACACTAATACCTATCTCTGTGGAGTGTCCACTAGCAGTTAGTCTCCATTCTAAATGAGGAGAAAGAGAAGAAAAGAAGGAAACAGGAGATGAAACAGAATGAAGAGGGTAGGGGAGAAAGCAGGGGACTAGGAAGAAAGGAAAGAAGGAAGAAAAGAAGAAAAATAGACCTTGTATAATAGCCAGAGTAGAAACTATCCACACATCCACCAGCAACTGAATTGAAAGTTCATCACGCTATATCCTTAGCCCTTAGGTGCATGCGTGTTGCCCTCCAGTTAAAAGGTTTACAGCTTAGATACACCGGTTCTTCTCCTTGATCAGGTATCCTCTGACCTCAGTCTGAAAGCAAGCACCCTCACTGGTTCACTATGCCCAAGGAGAGCTAATAAAAACAGACGTTGGTGGAAATCAATTCTGAAATTAGACCCTCAGGATAATTCCTGGGGAAATAAAAAGAAGAAAGAAAAATGGTTCTGAAACACCTAATTGAAGCCTGGTGATTCTGTCTACAAAGAAACATACCACTGGTGTTATTATAAAGTCAACTTTTTCTCCAGGTCCTTTCTACACGCACATTTCCAAAAATTTGGCTCGTTTCTCAGAAAGACTTCGTAAATGCCCCCACTGTTTACTAAAGAGCCAGTCTTGAAGAGCAGGAAAAAGTTTATAAGCTGCTAATGAGGGTTTAGCACCCTTTGAGGGACAAACAGCTCCAGTCAGCAGCTCCACAGAGGGAAATGAGCCCCCATGCCCAGCAGGTACCAGCCAGGAGGCACAGTCCTGCATTGATTGCTGGGTAGCGTGGCCTAAAGGGGCTCTGGGTCAATTATCATTCCACAGACCGACTCCATGGAAAATATGCTTAGCCTCATGTTAATCTCTGGATTCTCCAAACATCAAGGCAGATAACCAGAAAGCAACAAGCTCACAAGAGTAACAGCTAGACGGTGACTGCCTTATGCCCCTTTTCCTTTTGACTTCAGCGAATTTGTCCTCAGGAGTGGACATGAGGTAGACTCAGTCCCATCTGTTTGCTTGTTTCATTCATTCATTCATTTAACAAGCATTTGGGAAGCTCTGATTTTGCACCAGACACTCAGAGATGCTGCATACACAGCATTCAGCAAGATCTTCAAAACCCCTGCCCACAAGGAAATGATGTTCTGGTGGGCAACTCTGAAACAATCAGGTACTCGCAGCAAGATTAGGTAGTAATAGATGCTCTGAGGAAAAGCCAAGTGGAGTAAGGAGATAAATCCTGTTGGGGCTGCTGCTTCTGCAAAGTGAAAAGTGGAAGCCGCTCAGCTGTATCTGACTCTTTGCAACCCCATGGACTACAGAGTCCATGGAATTCTCCAGGCCAGAATACTGGAGTGGGTAGCTGTTCCCTTCTCCAAGGGATCTTCCAAACCCAGGGATCGAACCCAGGTCTCCTGCATTGCAGGTAGGTCCTTTACCAGCTGAGCCACTAGGGAAGCCCAAGAATACTGGAGTGGGTAGCCTATCCCTTCTCCAGCAGATCTTCCAGACCCAAACATCAAACTGGAGTCTCCTGCATTACATGTGGATTCTTTATCAGCTTAGCTACCAGGGAAGTCTGGGCGTGCATACTAAGTCACTTCAATTGTGTCCAACTCTGCGCAACCCCTTGGACTGTAGCCCGCCAGGCTCCTCTGTTGGATGGGATTCTCCAGGCAAGAACACTGGAGTGGGTGGCCATGTCCTCCTTCAGAGGATCTTTCTGACCCAGAGATCGAAGCTACATCTTCTGTTTGGCAGGCAGATGCTTTACCACCGAGACACCTGGGAAACCCAGATGTAGAAGTACAAGGAAATATATATAGATTTTTGATGTTTAAAGGTTGAGACACTCTTCTTGCTAATAGTTAGACAGTAGATTTTGAGGAATTAAGGGTGCCTCCTACTTTGGGGCTTGAACCAAAGTGGTGACATTAACTGTGCCATTTTTATCTCCAGGTCCACAGGAGTAAAAGACCTTTCTGCCTATGGAATTCCCCCTGTCTCTATTGTCTAAAGAAGCCAGAACTGGCTTGGACATATTCCTAGGCACGAGAAATGGTAGCCTCATTATTTTATTTCAGCCCTTAGAGACTGTAACTCTGGGAGCACACAATTCATAAATAAATTCAGAGTAGCCTATTTATCTCCTCTCTTTTTCATTTGATTGAAATCCTGGGCATCGGTTTCTACTAGGATGATGAATTTGGCTAGAACTTTGTCACATTTATTCAAGACTAATATGGTGTTATCTAGTACAAGAAACAGATGAGAAATCATTCCTGCAGGACTGAAGTTCAGACATGGCTCAAAGGAAACATACGAGACATAAGGAAATCGTTGGAACACAAACACTAGACAGTCCTGGGCTGAGCTAGAAAAAGTCTTTTTTCACCCAAAATGTAGTATTTGTAAGCACGGGCAAGGAGTAAGGAATAAACCTGAGCACACTGTAGTCGTGTTTTCAAAGGTGAATTTTCTTAGCATAGTTTGAGAGCACTGAAATCTGGATTAGCGATTCAGCAATTTAGGAAACCCTGATGCCGGAAAAGATTGACGGCAAAAGGAGAAGTGGGCAGCAGAGAATGAGACGGTTATACAGCACCCCTAACTCAATGGACATGAACTTGAGCAAACTCCAAGAGCTAGTAAAGGACAGAGGAGTCTGGCATGCTGCAGTCCACGGGGTTGCAGAGTCGGACATTAATTAGTGACTGAACAACAACTTAGGAAAATCATCGGGTCAATGAATATTTACAGAGGCACTTCTAGCTCCCAGATATCATGGGGTGTACAGTGGGAAGTGAAATAACCTGCTCACTTCCCCTGTGTAACTGATGGTCTAAAGCAGTGGTCCACAACCTTTGGGCTGCCAAGGATTGGTTCCATAGAAGATGATTTTTTCATGGACCTGGGGCAAGGGGAAGGTTTCAAGGTGATTTAAGCGCATTGCTTTTATTGTGCACTTTATTTCTATTATTATTATTACATCAGCTCCACCTCAGATCATCAGGCATTAGATCCTGGAGGTTGTGGACCCCTGGTCTAAACGGAAAGGCGGCAGAAGCAAAATCATCATGAATTATGAAATAGCTGCAAAGGAGAAGCGCAGGGCAGTGAGATGCATTATGGGGACCAATAAGGTCCAGGGAGTGATGCTGAGATGGGATGGGGGGGGGGGTGGGCGATGTGAACGAGGCAAAGAGAAAAGAATCACTGCATTCAGCACAAACCAAGGCCAAGAAGTAACTCTGTGGCATTTTCAAAGAACCCTGTGAAATGAAGATGAAAGGACCTTGGAGAGAGTGCTGGTAGAAGATGTGGGGTCAGCAAGAGCCCGATCAGACAGTTAGGACCTAATACACCATGCTGGTGGCTTACTCTAAAGGCAAAAGGACCCACTAAGTGGCCATAAGTAGAGAATCAAGGGTTGGGTTTTTAAAGATCACTCTGGCAGCAGATGGGGACAAGAGTGACTGTGGCTGAAGAGGGGAGAGGCTTGATGAGTCAGGACAAGGAATGGGAGCTGGGAGAGTGATCACGAGGCAGGATCCGCAAGACCAGGTAATGGATGGATGTGTGACCGCATGCAGGGTGGGGAAGAGATGGGAAGTGTGAGGGAGGAGATGGATGCCAAGTCCTGGGTTTCTGGCCTGAGTATTTTACTGACATAGAGAATTCCAGAAGTTTGCACGAGTCTCTCCACTCAGTTTCAGTGCCCACCCTAGATGATAAGAAAGTCATCTGGAAGGACATCCAGATGGAACATCAAAGAAACCAAAAGGACAGAGAGACGGTTTGAGAGCCTGATGGGTATGGAAAGCTAGACAGAAGGGAAAAGCTGCTCATCATCTGCAGATATAATTAAGCCCTCCCTCCCTCTGACAAGATGAGAGGGAGGTACGGGCTTCCCAGGTGGTGCAGTGGTGAAGAACCTCCCTGCCAATGCAGGAGATGCAAGAGACATGGGTTTGATCCCTCAGTCGGGAAGATCCCCTGGAGAAGGAAATGGTAACCCACCCCCATGTTCTTGCCTGGATAATCCCATGTCCAGAGGATCCTGGTGGGCTACAGTCCATGGGGTCGCAAGAGTCAGACATAACTGAGTATGTACGTACATACGCACCACTATGTGGAACTGATGGAGATCAGAGAAGCAAGATGTAGCAACTTCCTGCCCCTGTGGCTTTGAGGACAGTTAGACATGAAAGCACCTTTGAGTCAAGAGCCTCCCAAAAGTAGGGTGGATGGCACTAGAGGGGAAATGGGTCAGCAATGTGGGGCTGAAAGGGGGCTTCCACTCCACTGAGCAGAGCCTTGGACCATGCATGACGGGGCTGAACCTGGAAGCCGGAACTCCCCAGCTGTCATCTCTCTTGCCCAGCCTTGGATAGAAGTGAGAATATCCATCCTGAGGTATAGCAGTTTTGCAGAAAGGAGGGGGCACAGCGTTCGGCTCTCTGCTTAACGACTGACATGGGTGCTGTGTGATGTTTTCTGCTCACAAAACCTCTTACCTCTAAGAGGAGGCAGTTAATCCAGGATCACAGATAGGCTCAGGGATGCTGGCAAAAGGTTTGAAATGTGTCATTCATAAGATTCCATGAAATCATCTACTCTAGAAATTAATGAAAAATGTCAAATTGATGTGTCACTCTTAGAATAGACTCCTTCGCTCTGTAAGTATGTGTCCCCACGGCTCAGAGAACCTCCCAGCAGAGAAAAAGGGGAAACTCAGTTAACCCCTCCTGCTGCAGGAGGTCCTAGGGCTAGAATTCCAATTGCCCAAATCATGAAAGCAATGGCTTGGTCTCAAAGGAAAGATGAGGACAATACGATGACAAGGAGATATTTGCACTAAGGACAGAGATGCGGTGGAGTAAAACTTCCCACATTAACTGAGAGTTTCCGTTGTGTCTCCTTGAACCCATGGCAATGCTCCCTGGCTTTTCCCAACTCAGAGTCAGTAAGAAGCAGCCACTGAGTCAGCAACATAAGAAGAAGAAAAAAAGCTTTTTAAATATGACTTTGAACATGGCTTTCCTAAAGGAAATCAGTCCTGAATATTCATTGGAAGATCTGATGCTGAAGCTAAAACTCCAATACTTTGGCCACCTGATGTGAAGGACCGACTCACTGGAAAAGACCGTGATGCTGGGAAAGATTGAAGGTGGGAGGAGAAGAGGGCAACAGAGGATGAGATGGTTGGATGGCATCACTGATGTGATGGACATGAGTTTGAGTAAACTCCGGGAGTTGGTGATGGGCAGGGAAACCTGGCCTGCTGCAGTCCACTGGGTCCCAAAGAGTCAGACACGACTGAGTGATTGAACTGAACTGAACTTCCTTAATCAGAATCTACAGCCTATGTTTTTCCAGAGGCCACACTTTTCAGCTTGCATTGCCCACATCCTAAATGCTTCAGGAAATAAAGGCTGGTTGCTTTGTTGTGATGGGTCCCAGGCACGCATTGGTCCTCAGTTGTTTCAGTTGTATCCGACTCTTTGCGACCCCATGGACTGCAGCTTGCCAGTCTCCTTTGTCCATGGGATTCTCAAGGCAAGAATACAGGAGTGGGTTTCCAAGCCCTCTTCCAGGGGGTAGAATCCGTGTCTCTCATGACTCCTGCATTGGCAAGGGGGTTCTTTACCACTAGCGCGACCTGGGTCCCAGGCATAAAAATCAGTTAATCACAATATTCCCCCGTTGGGAGCCTTTTATCACCAGCATCAGTTCAGGCAAAGCCCCTCTTTGGTTTATCTCTTCCCTTAATCCATTACCCCCACTCCATTCCCTAATTCCCTGTAGATATAATATACTCTGAAGAGTTGGCTTAACTTTGAATATCCATGTGTCCTTTCAAAAGATGCAGAGCCATTGTGTGAGTTTTGAATTAATAGCAAACTCATTATTAAGTTATTACTACTAATAATAAGTCATATACCCATTTGTCAGGTGCGTATCTATTTTGTGGTTCCTGTCTATCATTATACATAAAGAAACTTTAAGACCTAAAGTTTATGCAGTAATAAAGAGACAAGAAAAAATGCTAAGCTAGAACACCCTTTCCCAGCTAGGAGAAAGCACCTCTGAGCTGGGAGGAGGGAAGATTGACTTAAAGATGAAGAAAAGAGTTGAGACATCGACAAGGGTCCTTAAGCTCTTGGTCTTGACTCCCAGTCAAAGACCTAGAGGTTCACAGCAGAACCCAGGTTAGGTCCACAGAATACAAGAGGCCCCTTCTTAAGCAGAGTTTATGGAAAGGAAGCAAGACTTCAATGTTTTCTCATGCCCAACTCAAGACAGCAATCTGCATGGTCTGTGTACAGATCTCTGATTCCCCAGTGCCCAAACACCACACAAGTCTGATGGGACTTCCGCCTGATGAGTAAAGGGTGAACACAGGGTCTGAGCCAGCCTGGCAGACCAGAGGGAGCTGTGTGTGTGTTAGTTGCTCAGTCGTGTCCAGCTCCTTGCGACCCCATGGACTGTAGCCCGCCAGGCTCCTCTGTCCACTCCCCTCTCCGTGGGATTCTCCAGGCAAGAATACTGGAGTGGGTAGCCATTCCCTTCTCCAGGGCATCTTCCCAATCCAGGGATTGATCCTGTGCCTCGTGCATTGCAGGCAGAGTCTTTACTGACTGAGCGACCGGGGAAGTTCATTGAGCTGACGTAGTATCAGACTCCTGACAAATGACGCTTGCCTATTGGCCATGGTATCTTGGCTCTCCCTAAGCCCCCAGGAAGAGGATGAAACCTTAAGAAAAGGGAGAAAGCCTGAATGAACAGAAATTGAGCTTCAACCATCCACCTACCAAAAGATTGATGGGTAACTAATGTCTGCAGAGGGGAAACATAGAAACTTCTTGAATTATATCCATGTTTGCTGCTCAATTCCCAACTACTCGGCTCTTTATCAGATTCCAGGGAACTGTAACTTGGTAGCATCTCCTTAAAATGAAGAAGAGAAACATAAAAGAGACCATTTGAAAATTCAAAGAGATAAAATCAGGGATGATTTTGTTCGTTTGCTGAGTAGATTTACGGAATTCATTATCCCCAGGATGGAGGAGAGCTGTGAGGTCACGCATAAAGGATTATTGAAAAGGTTTTTGTTAGGACAGTCGTTGTCCCAAGGCTGATGTCATATCCTCCAAGAAGATGGTCCTTGACCTTGACCCCCAGTCGTAATTCTAATTCTGTTTTATTCTGAAGGAGTTGGCTCTGAACAGAGATCCAGGAGATTCCAGATCCATCATAGTTAATGAACCACTGGAGACCCATCCTATACTAGGAACATCACAGATGAAGTCAGCATCACCTAAGAATATTATTCCCATTAACTGCCCCCACTCTCTTCTACCGCAAAGTAATCAAACAGGCTTTCCTCCAAAAGTCCTCCAATCAGGAGGCCACATGCTCTGGGAGCAGCCCATGTTGCTGGTTGCCAGGCTCCTCCAGCTCCCTCGTTCTGTTTTGCTTCAGGTCACTGAGCTAGACAAGTGTTTATTCACACTTGATTCCAGCAAGCACCACAGCGCACGAAGGGGACCCCTGAATGGCATCCCTAGAGAGCACCTTGGGTTCAGACTGGCTTTTTGGATGGTAACTTCTTTGCTCACAAAATATTTAGTGAAACCATGGGACATTTGCTCAAGTCAAAGTTCTTCTGGAAAGACCATAAAATCCATCCAATTTTATGTCTATGTCTTAGTAAAAGCTAACTGCCCTTATTATTTAAGTCAATTAAAGTAACAAATCTGAGAACCAGCCATTCGCCGAGCCTCAAGCAATGAATAGGATGTCTTATTTTTATTCAGCACTCTTATCCTCATCACCAGTCTCTTTCAAAAAGAAATGCTTCTAAAACTAATATTTACTTGTTCCCCCAGAAATAGTTTAATTGGCTTTGTGAAATCAATGGTTCCCTTGATAATTGATAAAAGAGTGTCTCTTTTCCCTGTCCTGGCAATATCTTGGTTTAAATAACAGGACAGATAATTCTTTCACAAATATGAAAAACAGATTTTCGGAAACAAGCTTATTTTATTAAGCCATGTTATTTAATTTTATCTGACATTTGCAAGTCATTTTTGCTAGTAAGCACTCTACATTAATACCTTGAGTTCACATAGAGTTTAACAATATGAATTTCCTATCAGACTAAAGTACAGTATATGTTTGGCAGAAGCCAAGTCCATGAAGAATTAACAGTTGTCAGATCCCAGAGGGAAATAAATTCTCTTCGTTCCTCTTTTGCCAGCTGTCAAGCATTTAATTTGCACTTTAAAAAATTCTGCCTATTATCCCAGATCCAAGAATGAGAACAGTGGTAACTCCTTAGCACATCCATGTCTAAGCATGTAAAGTTCAAACATCTAGAGGCAACTAATTGCCACTGAGGGAGAAAAAACATAACACCTTCAAATAATTTTCATATTAAGAATACCTAGAATGAACCACGGAGACTAAGCTATCTTTGTGTGCTTAAAGAGACGTGACAGAAGCTAATCTCAATGCACAAATTAAGTGGACTCTTGAAAAGTTCTGTTAAATGAATCTTACTTTTCCACTGACCTGAACTTTAAAACATGTAAAATATGGCTCAGAATTTTAAAATATGGAAACCAAGCAGTAATACAAATAGTAAATATTGAACAACCAGAGACCTTTTAGGGGGAAAAGTGTTCTTTCTTCCTATAAATAACACATATGAAAATACGCTGCTCTATAACGCCATAAAATTAATTTTTAATTTTTTACTTATTGATTTTTTTTTTCAGTTTTGTTGGAGTTTAGTTGCTTTACAATGTTGTGTTAGTTTCTGCTGTGCAGAAAAGTGAATGAGCTATATGTTAACATGTATCTCTTCTTTTTAGGATTGCCTTCCCATTTAGGTCAGCGCAGAGTATTGAGTAGAGGTCTCTGTGCAGTACAGCAGGCTCCCATTACTTACCTATTTTACACACTGTAGTGTCTATATGTCAACTTCAATCTCCCAATTCATCGCATCCCCCTTCCCCCTCACCCCTGTATCTATACATTAGTTTTCTTTCGCTGTGTCTCTATATCTACTTTGCAAATAGGTTCATCTGTACCATTTTTATAGATTCTACATACTACCTATACATTAATATATGATATTTGTTGAAAATATTTTTTTAAAAAAAGAAAATGCACTGTTCCAAGCAGGCCTTCAAACCTCCATCACTCTCTAGGTCTTCAGAAACTTTAATCATCAAAGAACCACACTCATCTGGAAAACTCCTCCTCAGTTCTAAAAGTTCAACTCAAAAAGCAACAACTCTATGTAACTAGCTTTCTCTGCTCTGTAACCCTTGAGGAAAAATAACATCCACACAGTTACATCAGCCGTGAGGCAGAGTTAGGGTCCCTCCTTTCTCCCCCAACACTGAAGCTTCGCTCCTCCTTGGAGATCAGTTGTCATCCTGCCTGGGAATCTACATCCCCCACTGGACTCTGTTTTCCCTTTGGAGCTCCAGTGTCTGTATCAGCACCTGGCACCTCATTGGTTCTCAGGAGCACTTTGAAAAGAATAAGCAAGCAAATCAAAGAATTAATTCATGTAAAGGGGGCTTGAATTCTTAAAACCCTAACACAGATACTGCCTAGCCTGACCGCTATGACTCAGAAATGCTTTCAATGATCAGGTCCCTTGTACTTCCTGTTGTCAATACATGGAGTAATTTTAGTTTGGTTACTCTAAATAAAACCCTGGGCTCTTTGATTTCAGAAATTAGGATCAACAGACTTCTTAGAAGCTATGTGCTCATCTGTTCATCTCAGAGTAACTCGGCAATGAGCTGGAGCCAAGGACACTTCATTTAATAACATCTTAACCCACTCCAGTATTCTTGCCTGGAGAATCCCATGGACAGAGGACACTGGCAGGCTACAGTCCTTGGGGTCGCAAAGAGTTGGTCATGACTGAGGGACTAACAGTACTAACAATGTCTTCATTTAGCAGAGTCTCTAAACTGCTTTCCTGGGCGGACTAACGAGTGTTACCAGAGGGATTATATAGTTTACACAGCGGGAATGGCTTTGAATCTGAAGGAAAGAACTAGGTTACCAATTTAAGGTACATGTTACATCCCTGGGCTTCCCAGTGGCTCAGTGGTAAAGAATTTGCCTACAATGCAGGAGCCTCAGGAGATGTGGGTTCAGTCCCTGGGTCTGGAAGATCCCCTGAAGGCGGGCATGGCAACTCACTCCAATATTCTTGCCTGAGAAACTTCTTGGACAGAGGAACCTGGTGGGCTCCAGTTCATAGGGTCGCAAAGAGTTGGACATGACTGAACCAACCTAGTACACACACATTACATCTAAGGCAAAGGAACCAGAGATCAAATTGCCAACATCTGTTGGATCATCAAAGAAGCAAGAGTTCCAGAAAAACATCTATTTCTGCCTTATTGATTATGCCAAAGCCTTTGACTATGTGGATCACCACAAACTGTGGAAAATTCTTAAAGAGATGGGAATACCAGACCACCTGACCTGCCTCTTGAAAAATCTGTATGCAAGTCAGGAAGTAAGTTAGAACTGAGCATGGAACAACTGGTTCCTATTTGGACTGGTTCCAAATAGGGAAAGGAGTATGTCAAAGCTGTATATTGTCACCCTGCTTATTTAACTTATATGCATATTACATCATGAGAAATGCTGGGCTGGATGAAGCACAAGCTGGAATCAAGATTGCCAGGAAAAATATCAATAACCTCAGATATGCAGATGGCACCACCCTTAAGGCAGAAAGCAAAGAAGAACTAAAGAGCCTCTTGATGAAAGTGAAAGAGGAGAGTGAAAAAGATGGCTTAAAACTCAACATTCAGAAAACTAAGATCATAGCATCTGGTTCTATCACTTTGTGGCAAATAGATGGGGAAATACTGTCAGACTTTATTTTTGGGGGCTCCAAAATCACTGCAGATGGTGATTGCAGCCATGAAATTAAAAGACACTTACTTCTTGGAAGAAAAGTCACGACTAACCTAGATGAGCATATTAAAAAGCAGAGACATTACTTTGCCAACAAAGGTCAATCTAGTCAAGGCTGTGGTTTTTCCAGTAGTCATGTATGGATGTAAGAGTTGGACTATAAACAAAGCTGAGTGCTGAAGAATTGATGCTTTTGAACTGAGGTGTTGGAAAAGACTCTCGAGAGTCCCTTGGACAGCAAGGAGATCCAATCAGTCAATCCTAAAGGAAATCAGTCCTGAATATTCATTGGAAGGATGGATGTTGAAACTGAAACTCCAATACTTTGGCCACCTGATGGGAAGGACTGACTCATTTGAAAAGACCCACCTGCTGGGAAAGATTGAAGGCAAGAGGAGAAGGAGATGACAGAGGATGGGATGGTTGGATGGCTGCTGCTGCTGTTGCTAAGTTGCTTCAGTTGTGCCCAGTTCTGCACCACCCCATAGACGGCAGCCCACCAGGTTCCCCTGTCCATGGGATTCTCCAGGCAAGAACACTCGAGTGGGTTGCCATTTCCTTCTCCAAAACATCAAAGTGAAAAATGAAAGTAAAGTCGTTCAGTCGTGTCTGACTCTTAGCAACCCCATGGACTGCAGCCTACCAGGTTCCTCCATCCATGGGATTTTCCAGGCAAGAGCACTGGAGTGGGGTGCCATTGCCTTCTTCCATCACCAACTCAATGGACATGAGTTTGAGCAAACTCCGGGAGTTGATGATGGATGGGGAGGCCTGGTGTGCTGCAGTCCATGGGGTCACAAAGAGTCAGATACAACTGAGCGACTAAAATGAACTGAACTGAACTTAATTGAGTCAAGAGCCAACAGGTTTTCACAAACTGGCCGTGCAATGCCCTCATCACATACACACTGGTGAGAATCTTTCCCTGCAGAATTCAGAGAGCTGTCTGGGTGAATGCTTGAACATACAACAGCTTTTAAGTGTCTCCCTGAGAAAACACTTAGAAAACCCCTACAGGACTATGATCAATAGCTTAATCGCCACAATCCTCAGGGAATGCAGGAAAACCTGAAATGTCAAAAAACTGACAAGCAGTTTCCCAAGGCAATAAAAATAAAAGCACAAATAAATGAGACCTAATCAAATTCATAAGCTTTTGCACAGCAAAGGAAACCATAAACAAAACAACCTCCAGACTGGGAGAAAAATATTTGCAAACCATGTGACTTACCCAGGCTTAACTTCCAAAATATTCAAACAGCTCATACAACTTGAAAACAGAAAAAGAAACAACTCCATCAAAAAAAAAAATTGGCAGAAAACCTCAGTAGACATTTATCCAAAGAAGACATACAGATGGCCAATAGGCACATGAAAAGATGTTCAACATGACTAATCATTACAGAAATGCTAATCAAAACTACCACATCACACTGATCAGAATGGCCATCATCAAAAAGTCCACAAACAATAAATGCTGGAGAGACTGTGGAGAAAAAAGAATACTCCTATACTGTTGTTCGGAGAAGGCAATGGCAACCCACTCCAGTACCCTTGCCTGGAAAATCCTATGGATGGAGGGGCCTCGTAGGCTGCAGTCCATGGAATCACTAGGAGTCAGACACTACTCAGCGACTTCAATTTCACTTTTCACTTTTCACTTTCATGCATTGGAGAAGGAAATGGCAACCCACTCTGGTGTTCTTGCCTGCAGAATCCTGGGGACAGGGAAGCCTGGTGGGCTGCCATCTCTGGGGCCACACAGAGTCGGACACGACTGAAGTGACTTAGCAGCAGTAGTAGCAGCATACTGTTGTTTGGAATGTAAACTCATGCACTATGGAAAAAAGTATGGAAGTTCCTAAAAAAGACTAAAAATAAAGTTTCCATATGATGCAACTATCCCACTCCTGGGCATATATCCAGAAAAGATGAAAATTCTAATTTGAAAAAATACACACACCCCAGTGTTCATTGTAGCACTGTTTACAATAACCAAGATATGGAAGCAACCTAAATGTCCATTGACAGGCAAACAGATAAAGAAAATGTGGTACGTATATACGAAGGAATATTAGTCGGCCATCAAAAATAATGAAATGCCATCTGCAACAACATGGGTGGACCTAGAGATTACCATACTAAGTGCAGTAAATCAGACAACAAATACCATATAATATCACTTATATGTAGAATCTAAAATATGACCCAAATAAACTTAATTACAAAGCTGAAACAGATTCACAGACACAGCAAGCCACCAAAGGGAAAAGGAAGGGGAGGGATAAATTAGGAGTTTGAGATTAGCAGATACAAATTACTGTATATAAAATAGATAAACAACAAAGGGAACTATATTCAATATCTTGCAATAATCTATATTGAAAAAGAATGTGTGTATATATATGTAATTGAATCACTGCTGTACACCTTAAACTAACACAATATTGTAAATCAACTGTACATCAATTTTAAAATAAAATAAAAAATTATATACAAGATATACAAAAAAAAAAAAGACTGACAGGTGGTTGTAAGGCAAAGTAACAGAGGCAGTGGATAAAACTAGCCGATGAAAATGATCAACAATGTTTTTCTGCAGGCTTGAGTTGTGGAAAATTCAAGGTCATTTTAAGCTAGACAGGGTATTGGTGGAACTGCAACCGAAATGACAATAGAAACCCTCAGTGTTTTCCATTGATGAAGCAAAAAGAAGGACAAACTGGAAATAAATTACAGGCAGAACTCACTAGGGGGTGGGGAGTTAGAAAATTCTCTAATAAATATTAGATGGCAGAAAGAGAAGATACTTTTCCTTTTGCATATTTTAGCTTGTTAATTATGAACCTAAAAGCTTGATAGCATAGAGTCCATATTCGACTTACTGACTCTTCCGCCTACAAAAGACTTTTAAATTATCCAAGGTTCTGGAAGCTTCTTAATGCAACCACCATGACTCGTACAGAATCAAGTCACAGTTTGGCTTGAACTAAAACCTCAAGAAGCTGTAATGCAGGGTTTGCATGTAGAAGAGTCAGATGCTCAAAGCTCTTCTTGTCAGTGGATGCTCTTACATTTGCAGGTATTTAAAGCTTCCGCAGTCCGTTGAGCATGCAACCAAGGCCCAAAATTTCTCCAGCACTCTTTGAGTGACTATGTGACAAATTCTGGTTTCAGAATTCGGCTCAATACATCTTCTGAATCAGTAAAATTAAAGATGCCATTATCTTTTCCCAACTTTATGTTTCTATAGTTACTCATATTTTGCTATCAACCTATCTGCATTTCTCCAAATTGTTGTCAGTTGTTTACTATTATCAAGGGCTGTTTCCTCCTCTTAAGAACAAGATCTAATCTGATGTTAATGATCTCTGCTGAGGTGCTCAACAAGACAGACACAAACAGATGTTTGTGATAGCTTTTCATTTCACATTTCCATTATTCTAGCTAATGCACAGAACTGAGAACTGATATCATGTAAGCGACCAAATTTTGAGTCTGTGATTTCTAACTATCTTTAACAAACTCCTCAAGAGAAAAAAAATTAAAACTTTCATACAAAATAAACATCTTTGTTTATATATATATATATATATATATATATATATATATATATGATGAGAGGACTCAGAGAGAGAGAAATTAAAAAGTCCCTAATTATACCTCACCTTTAGACATCCTCATACTCTCTGTAGGTTTATTTCTACTGTTTCAAGCATGTTTTTTTAATATTTCGTTTGCTTTTCACACATGAATACACAATTTGCAAGCTTAAAACTAACATATGCCTAAAGCTAATTCACTACAAAAATTTCCATTTTTTCTCCCATTTCATACACTTCTCATCACAGGTATCACAGGCATTTGGGTTCCAATATTTTCCACTGATTTTTCTAAACTGAGGCCGAAATTCTAGATACATTCAAGCAATTATACAAACACTGCCTTTTGGTCAAAGATAGCAAAGCGGCCAGAGTTGAATTAGTCTAGACTAAGGCAGCACCACACATGACTCCAGCAGCTGGTAATGCAAAATGTGCCTTAGAGTCTTCAAGATCTCGGAGCATGGGACTTCCTTGGTGGTCCAGGGGTTAAGACTCCATGCTTCCAATGTAACGGGTGCAGGTTCAATCCCTGGTCAGGGAACTAAGATGCCATGTGCTATGCAGCCAGAGAAAGGAAAAAAGATCTCCAAGCGTGAGTATATTTCAACTCAGAGACCACAGGTACACCCAGGTGACATTAGGAAACAGGGACCCATATCTCTGGCCCTTTCTGTACTGAAGCGAGGCAGGGATCGCTTCAGTTCCTCACAAAGACCACACCCCCTCAAATTCCAGCTTTCACAGGAGCAGTTTCCTCAGCCCAGAATATCCTTTCTCCACCCACATCCTCCGATTTCCATCTGGTTTATTTCTACTCTCTCTAAAGGTAGCCATCCATGAACCTCCAGGTCAGATCCAGTCTATTCTCCAGAGACACTCTGTACTTGAAGGGTGGCAACACTCCTCAAGCTTGTAATGAATTTTGGTGGTCATTTTCCTTGTATCCCCTTCCACTCTCTACACCGGAAACCCATCTCTTCAGTTTGATCCTATATTCTCATTGCCTGGCCCATGGGACGCTCTCACCGAGTCTCCATAGAAGTGGATTAAATGAAGTTACATGGCAAGCTTGGTAAACCAAATTTGTTTCCTAAGTGAGATCTTTTTTTTTTGTCATGTTTGGGTAGAAGGGAGATGGAGAGATACAGAGAAAGAACAAAAGGGCGAGAGACAGACAGAGAGACTGATTCATGTCTTCCTCATGTGATAAAAAGTCATTGAACCAAGAATGCTATTTACATGGCTTCCCAATGGGACAAATTTTCCTTCTTACACATAGGTCTTCAAGAGCCAAACAGGACTTTCCAGGTGGCTCAGGGGTAAAAAAAAAAAAAAAAAAAATCCTCCTTCCAATGCAGGACATGCTTATTTGTTCCTTGGGTCAGGAGGATCCCCTGGAGGAGGAAATGGCAACCCACTCCAGTATTCTTGCCTGGGAAATCCCATGGACAGAGGAGCCTGGCGGGCTACAGTCCACGGGGTCACAAAGAGCCGGACATGACTGAGCGACTGAGTATGCAGAAGAGCCAAACAAAGCAAACCAAATCTGTACTTTGCTCTGACATCTGCAGTGTTTTTGTCCTCACCCATTTCTTCAAACCAACAGAAATCTGGTCTCCTTAGCAGTGGCGATGACTCTCTTTGATCTTCTGTGTTGGCCACATGTTTCCCCAAAGCCAAGAAAAGAATCATGTCTTCAGCTGGGGAACCACAAAGTTGTTGCAAATATAAAGCACAAAGCTCATGTTCCAAAATGAGACCCAACATGAGTCCTGTCGTTTTAGGTTTTGAAGAAAAGATGATATAACAATGATCCCACATCTTTGATTCCCAGTTGCCACCAATGGACCACCAGCAGCTCCAGACACACAGAGGAGGCAGCCAAAACCACAGCCAGGGAGATACAGATATTTTCTCTTAAGCAAAAAAGGAAGGCCACATGGGAAATAATCAGTCTTGGCCAAGGAGAAATCAAAAAGGATGGGCAATAAAAGAATAGAATCTTGACACCCTAGAGGGAAGGGGAGTTGAGAAAGAATGGAAAGACGTATACGTACAGCTTAGTCCCTTTGCTGTTCACCTGAAACCATCATAACGTTGCTAATCAGCAGTCAAAGTGAAAGCTGCTCAGTCACGTACAACTCTTTGTGACCCCACAAGCTATAGCCCGCCATGGAGTTTTCCAGGCGAGAATAGTGGAGTGGGTTGCTGTTTCCTCCACCAGGGGATCTTTCCAACCCAGGGATTGAACCCAGGTCTCCTACACTGCAGGCGGATTCCTTAGCCTCTGAGCTACCTATTCCCCAGTACAAAATAAAAACTTAATTAAAAAAAAAAAAAGAATAGAATCTTGCTTCTAAGATAATAGTATTAACAATAAGCTCTTAGACAAATGTAAAAGAAGAAATCCATAGCTCAGCAAGTTCTCTTATCAAAAATGCTCCAGTGAAACTCAGCTGGAGATTGCTCTCAAATCTCTGGAGCGTGGCTCTTTGCCGTCTGTTTGGGGCTGCTATTACCTGAGTCACCAGCAGGTACTGGAATACCCACAGGCCCCTGCCTCAATGTGGTTTAATAAAGCAATACAGAAACAATTTTTGGCTTTGCTGCAAATGTGCATAATGGAAAGCAAATATTATTAAAAAGACAATCATTTTTAGTGATTAAAATAATCCAAGGCAGAAAAAATTTCTCCCATAAGTTTCGAAGTTCTCATTTATCATCGTTTTGCCGCAAGAAGCCAGAGTAATTTTATTTTTCCTGACTTCTATTAAAAAGATCAATACATATGATTCCAAAGAGTCTCGGCTCATGAAAAGATGGAGCAGGCCTGTAATCACATATGAAAGTATTGGTTGTCATTAGCAGAAAGATTGATCTGAAAAGACAGCAGACCCAGAGTGAAAGGACTTAAAATTTTCCACTGGGCAGCCCAACAACTTTCACCTTCCAGATAATTGAATACAGATAACAGATTACCATATTAGAGGGAAGAATTGGATTGGAGATATTCAGTAGATACCCGCTTTAGCAAAGCAATACCAAATTTCTCAATAATGATTTTTGTGTGATGCAAACGCAGTAATGCAGACTGACAATACAAAGACACGGCCCAGTATGCATTGAAGACAAAGTTGTTGGATCCGATTTTTATACAGTTACCTGTGGCATCAGAGGTTCTAACAAATGCATGTGTTCAGTTGACTGTAAAAAACCGAGCTAAGGAACATATTGAGGCAAATGTCATGGCTTTATTCCATGAATAGAGCTTCTTTCAGCTTTCTTCAGTGAGTTATTGATATAACCTTGAGCGGTAATTGTATAAAACTCTCAAGAACTGAACTCACGGGCAGGCATGCAAACGGTTTTCTTCACTGCATAACTCTCCTTTCCAGAAACCCACTAACAGTGCAGTAAAAAATCTTAGCTATAAAACAAGCTGGAATTTTTATAGGACCTTGGAAGGGCACGGCGAATTTGGAAATTCAGAGTTGTGGTCCAAGAACACTAAACTGAAGGTCAGGGTTTTCCATATCTTCATCCTTGTCCTACGAATATACCATATTGACATACCTGAAGACGTTGCTCCCACGCTCCAGAATTTATGCATAAAATGAAAGAGAGGCTGAGTCCATGAATAAGAGAGATGCTATTAACCAAAACTTTGGTCTGTATGTTTTTTAAGACATCTGAATATTTCATCACCTTTCAATCCCTTTACTTACTTAGCAGCCAGCAAATACCTGGACATCTCATAGGAATCAAATCTGTTCATAATTATTAACCACTGATCATTTTCATAATGACCTAAAAGCTCATCTTGGAGAAAGATACCAACTTCCATCCCCTATAACAACCATCTTGACAGTGTAAGTGAACACTGCATTGGTGTTAAAAACCGTTGTTTGTCATAGACCTCAGTAGAGTTTGAGAGACATTTTATATAAAGGGTGTTCCTCTATGACTCTTCTATGAATTCCTAAATTCTTTCATTATCTAAATTGTACACAAAATCACATTGTCCTGGCATTCACTAGACACCTCAGTGCACACAAAGCAAAACTGTTTCCCTCCAAGCCTAAATTAAACAAAACATAAACACTTGTTTTTATAAAAATTCCAGAAAATGTTCACGCTTTTGGAATTTCCTGTAATAATAGTATCAGGAGTCAATTCCTTTAAATACAGAGGACAGGAATAAGACCAGCCAAGAATTATTTTTAGTTTTTCAAGCTTAGTAAATTCTTTTCCATTCTCAACTGAAAGAATTTTTCTTCTTGCAACTAAGAAAACATCTCCGTTTTACTAATGAAGTCAGTACTTTTTTAAAAAAGGGGAAATATTATTTTTCCCATTTGCGCCTCATACAGGAATCTGTGTAAATACATGTGTACATGTTTATATTCCATGCTTGTAGTGAGCCTACATTTGTTTAACCAATTCTCTTTTCAAGAAAACTAAATTAAGGATCACTCAAGGGCACTCTTACTTTAAAAGTGGAGCATGTTGGTACCCCAAGACTAGAGTGGGCTATGGAAACTTCTTTGTCCTATTGAAGGGGTGACTGTTGAAGAGTCTGACAGTGACTCTGGGGTCACACAACACCACAACAGACAGAATGCCCATGACATAGCTATGATTGCATGAATGCTCAGTGACAGGGCTCCCTCCCTGCCCTTCCCTGTCTTGCGGATGCCTTGATGAGAGATCGAGGATATGATGACCTGGGTTGACACACTCTCAAAGGAGTTGTCAGTACAGCGTGTATGATGCCCGAATGCACACACTAGGCTCTGATTTGTACTGGGCTGTGCTAATTACAGTGTGTGAGAGTTGTATCTCATTCCTGTTCTGTGTACATTGTGATAAACAAAAAGTTGCTGAGGCATGAAACAAGAAATAAATAGGACCTCAAGCACCTTACCGTTACAAACAGCACGGAAATTATTCTCTTGTTGTACGCATGCTCAGTCGTGCCCAACACTCTACAACCCACTGGCTCCTCTGTCCGTGGAACTCTCCAGGCAAGAATGTTTGAGTGGGCTGCCGTTTCTTACTCCAGGGGATCTTCCCAAGCCAGGGATCAGACTGAACCCACATCTCTTGTATCTCCTGCATTGTCAGGCAGATTCTTTACCACTGTGCCACCTGGGAATGAAAATTATGGCATATCATTCTAAACAGAGAAGACTAAATGAGAGGAAAAAAAACTATAATATAACTGTACTAATCAGGGCTCTCCAGAGACATAGAACCGATCAGAGAGACAAAGATCTATTCATTAATTATAAGCAATTGGCTCATGTAGTTATGGCAGGGAAAAGTCCCAGGATTTTCAGAAGACTGGAGAGCCAGGGGGATGTGTTTCCAGTCCAAGTGCAAAGGCAGGGAAAAGCCAATGTGCCAGCTCAAATGCCACCAGGCCGGAGGAATTCCCTCCTAACTCAACATTTTTATTCATTCAAGCCTTCAACTGATTGGACTCATTCCACCCACAGGAGCAAGGGTAATCTGTTTTACTTGGTCCACTGATTTCAATATTAACTTCATACAAAAACACCCTCCCCGAACACCCAGAATAATATCTGAATACTCTACGACCCAGTCAAATTAACATATAAAATTAATCATCATAATAACCGTGTCAAATGCTAATCAAACACATTTTGCCTTTTGTTTGTTTATCTTAATACAAGTGGTAACTTCTGTTCATTCCTTTTTCGTGATGATTCTTTTAGTCCATTTTTGTCCATTGGTTTAAATATTTCTCTGCACTTCAACAAGCAGGTAATAGATAGGTAGTAAAATTGCACTGAAAATTCATTTCCCCCCAGCTAAAGCAAACTCGAGGAACATCTATTTAATAAAATGGAGAATCAATAAAATTATAATTTTAAGTCAGAGCCAATGCCAAGTTGTCTTGTAAAGAAGTTTTATAGGAATTCATGTTCTTTGTTTCTGTTAGGAAAAATCATATTAAAATAGAATTAATTTAATAATCATCAAACTGGTTGGTTTAGTGATGAGAAGTTTGACTAAGAAACATGCATCCAGCTTCTATTCTTTTGCAACTACCTTTTCCAATTCTTTTAGGACCTTGCTACTCAAAGAGGATGTTGCAGATAAGCAGCGCCTGCATCACTTGGGAGTTTGTCTAAAATTCAGATTCCAGGCCCTAAACCAGGCCTATTAGATTAGAATATCTGGGGATGGGGCCTAGCTATTTGCATTTTAAGAAGCTCTCTGGGTAATTCTTAAGCACGATAGCATTTGAGAGTCCCCATGTTAGATAATGTTTTATCCAGTTGGCAAAAATCACACATGCCACAGATTAAATCTCAACCAGAGAAACTTAATTCTATCATCCAGTTGAAGCTTAAGTTATCAACCAAGCTGGCACACACTCTAATTCATTCAACAATGGAGAATTTTCTATTTAACTGGTTCACTCATTCCAGCTAAATTTTAGAGGATTACATTCATTTTGATAAACCTAGTGGTACTGGAGAACATCAAGATAATAAGCATTAAAATGTAATAGTAAATTTTAAATGTAAATACTAAGTGAAAGTTAATATTAAAATGTTTAATGTGCTTTGCATATCACTCTACCATTTGGCGTAAATAGGCAGCCCTCAGAATACATTTCAAATTGTCATCATTTCTCTAATTAGCCATATTTTCAAGTAGAAGATGAAAGGCACCCGTCAACACATGTGATCGAGGTCTTGGCTATGAACATGAGTATTGAAAAGCACTGGTCTAGACTAGTTGGCTTATTTATTGTGGAGTAGCTTTTACTCCTGCCATCCAAGTTGTGTCTTAGAAAATGATACTAGTTCATTTACAGCCTTTTATCAGTCCAGACTCCCTCTTTGCAACAAGCATATGAAAAGACAAATTTTGAAAAACTGCAGTTTTCCTTCTCTTCCCCTAGCCTGAGTTCCCAATGTCTCCTTTGTGCCCATATACACAGCATTAATTCCCCATTAAGACATCTATCACTTGCATCTAGGCCTTTGCTGCTCAGGATGACCTTCTCTTGTGGTAATCTCTCCCCAAGTTCATCCACACTAACCAAGCCCTGCTCTTTCCTTCCCTCTTTCCAAATAAAAATGTTCTATACCATTTCCCTTTCTTAAGAGACCTGATATGAACTATTTGTCTGTTCAAATCTGTCTGGTACCATTCCCTTGGGATAATAATAATAAGCAATAGTTTGGCATTGTGTCAGGTTCTGATTCAGTGCAAAGAGACTTGGAGCTACAGAATCAGAGTTCAAGACCTAGCTATGGTTTTGTAAACCTGGGGGAGGTTTTGCCCTCAAAGAACTCATAATTCAATAAAATAAATAAGACAGTTAAACAAAAATACAGTTGACTGGAAAAGACACAGCAAGCTGAGGGAATCAAGAACAGAAGAGCTCAGATCTGGCTGGACGCAAACTTCAGAAAGTTTCTCAGAGGAAGCCACCCTGGTTCACAGTAAACTCAACCCTTTGAGGGGTCACACTTGAAACGAAATAGATATACCCCAAATTGCTCCATCGAGAAATAAGAACGGAGTCCATGCAAACTCGTGTTATGTTGGTTTTTCTCTTGGCTCTGAGCAGAATGACGCTCATCACGTGACCCAGCTGGAGTCATTCTGAGACCAGGGGCCATAGACAACGACTGTCATCACGGTCCATGGAAACTAGTCATGGGACATCCATCACAAGCTATGTATGGAGATGTGAGTGGATGGGGACAAGTGTACGTGCAGGATCATATATGATTCTTGCCTCAAGCGAACTGGATAGCTTTCCTGTGTATCACTAAATAAGGGCATGTTGAACACTTTTGTGGGCCAAGCCCCATAATGAGAATATGGTTACCAACAATGAAGAAGCAATTTCTGTTCTTCAAGAGCTTAGAGTCGAAATAACCAAACAGACATTTACAAATAATGACTAGTGTAGACTAAAATGTGGCTGCAAGTTTAAGACTTAAAGTCTACATAGCTTTCAGGCAGTGATTTCTCATCTAAGCTACAGCTCCAGGATCTGCTGCTTTAGTGAAGAGGATTATGACCCCAATCCTCATACTGAGTGGTGTTGCCAATGCCTGTCTTGGTTCCATGAAGACAGCCCTGTCTCATCAGAATGGAGTCCTCATTTACTCCCTGGAAACACTCTATTAATCCATGGTTCTTAGCCTACAAGGATCACCTGGGAGGCTAACAAGCAGCTATCTGGCTTCATCCAGAAATTCTGATTCAGACTATAGCTGGGATAGTATACATTGCATTTGGAAAAACGCATCTGAGTGGTTTCAAAGCAGAGAGTTGTGTGAATTGCCCTAAGGAGCCCTGTAACCTAGAGGTGGACAAACTAAAACCCCCAATTTTCCTTATCCAGACAAATTGGGAACATAATTTAATTGGTATGCTACATTCACTTCAGAATGTCTCAGAAATATGCACAAATATCTACATACCTTCTTTTGCCTTCAAACGACACTAAGAGATAAACTATTCTAAAAATAGAAGAAAGTTCACAATCCTGAGACTTAAACTCTTTGTGAGGAGTTGTTTTAGTATAAAACTTCAATACATGCTCCAGGTTAATGAGGAAGACTGTTTATTTATCATTCCGTTTTTAAAAATATGTATCAGTAAATCTCTCTTTTAGGCAGCTTGAGTAAATGCCTAAAGGTAAGAAATATGCCAAACCCAAAACTAAATACTGCCAACAATTCATGATAGAAATGAAATCAACTTCAAAATTGGAGATAAGCCGCAGATAAAAGAGAGGTTTTATACTATGACCTTCAAATCAATTCTTTGGTTTTCTTTCTTTCTGTTTAAATGACAGACAACTGGAAAAAAAATAACTGTTTTTTCACTAAATCTAATTTTTCACATAATATTGATTTAAAGGCAATGTTATCAATAGTCATAAGTAAAAGAATAGGAACTTACAAAACCATAATTCTGTTGAAACCAAGGTACCCAGTTTATGAGTCAAGATCAGCAAATTAGATTAGAAAAATACATCAAGGCTTGGGGTAAGCCCAGAATGCCGTGAAATGAGAAGGGCAGACGGTAAGAGCAGAAATAGTAAAGATGGATTCTTCAAAATCCTATTGAGTGTTTTTTTTAATTCAAAAAAGGGTAACTTTAAATAAAAACTTTGCAAATAAATTAGTGATTGAAAAAAAAGCTCAACAGCATGGCAGTCATTGAAAGACTTGAAAATGAATGAATGAAAATAAAAAACTGAATCTTTCCTTCACTCAACTAACTGTTGTGCGAATGCCCTGGGGTCTAATACAGTAAGCTATGTTAGAAATACAGGTAGAATAAAATATTTTTTAAATGGAGTGATGAATTAATAGTATTTTTTGTTAATCTGAAGCATGTAGGGAATTTATATCCATGACTCTAAGGCACTCACCGCTTAGCCAACAAAGTCACAGACATCTATCTCTACAATTAAGCATAATACAGAAAGATGTATGTTACATCAGTCATATGAAACAGTGATTCAGGAACAGTGAGGAGAGTGTGATAAATTTTCCTGTGGGCTTAAATAGGGATGGTCTCACAGGAGAGGTAAGTGTTTTGCAAACTCTGGGTCTAAAAAAGTCTCTGGGTGAAGGTCCTCACTAGCTTGGGACCATCTCTTATTTAATCTGTACAGAGTTTCCCCTTGGGTCCTCTGCGTGACTCTCATCACACACTCCACATATAGATGTTCAGCCACCGGCTATGTGCATATGACTCCCAAAACTCTATCTTGAGATAAACACCTGAGTTTCAGACTCATACCCCAATTGCCTTCTGAATAACCTACAGACTCCTCAAATTCATTATATCTAAATTTATGAACATTCCTCCCTTCTCCACCCTCAACCGAAACCTCCTCATCTTCTCCTATTTACCTTCTCATTGAAAGACACAGCCATTCATAGCCTGAGACAGAAATTGTCCATAATCCCAGACTCTCCCCCTCCCTACACCCAGTCACTAAGCCCTGCCTCTTCCATTTAAAAAGCTCACCCCCTTCTCATCCGTCCACAACTACAGTCTTAGTTGATACTCTTGACATGTTTTACCTCCTTCAAGTTGATCCTCCACTGCCAGAGAGATGAACTGTAGCCGACAGGGATTTTGCTTCTCTGATTAATATCTTCCAACAATGCCTTGGCACATTAGGATAAATCCCACATTCCTCTTGAACTGGGATCTCTCACCCTACCACCCTTTTTCCCACTAGCTCAACAGGTTTTCAGAGCTTTACCCACGTGGCACTTTCTCCTGTGGCTTGACCTGGCTGTTTTCTCCTACACATGGACATCACCAGATGGTCAATACTGAAATCAGATTGATTATATTCTTTGCATGGAGAAGCTCTATACAGTCAGCAAAAATAAGACTGGGAGCTGACTGTGGCTCAGATCACGAACTCCTTATTGCCAAATTCAGACTTAAACTGAAGTAGGGAAAACCTCTAGACCATTGAGGTATGACCTAAATCAAATCCCTTATGATTATACAGTGGAAGTGAGAAATAGATTCAAGGAACTAGATAGAGTGCCTGAAGAACTATGGATAGAGGTTTGTGACATTGTACAGGCAGCAGTGATCGAGACCATCACCAAGAAAAAGAAATGCAAAAAGGCAAAATGGTTGTCTGAGGAGGCCTTACAAACAGCTGAGAATAGAAGAGAAGCTAAATGCAAAGGAGAAAAGGGAAGATATACCCATGTGAATGCAGAGATCCAAAGAATAGCAAAGAGAGATGAGAAAGCCATCCTCAGTGATCAATGCAAAGAAAGAGATGAAAACCATAGAATGGGAAAGACTACAGATATTTTCAAGAAAACTAAAAATACCAAGAGAATATTTCATGCAAAGATGGGCTCAATAAAGGACAGAAATGGTATGGATCTAACAGAAGCAGAAGATATTTAGAAGAGGTGCTGAGAATACACAGGAGAACTATACAAAAAAGATCTTCATGACCCAGATAACCACAATGGTATGATCACTCATCTAGAGCCAGACATCCTGGAATGTGAAGTCAAGTGGGCCTTAGGAAGCATCACTACGAACAAAGCTAGTGGAGGTGATGGAATTCCACTTGAGCTATTTAAATCCTGAAAGATGATGCTGTGAAAGTGCTGCACTCAATAGGCCAGCAAATTTGGAAAACTCAGCAGTGGCCACAGGACCGGAAAAGGTCAGTTTTCATTCCAATCCCAGAGAAAGGCAATGCCAAAGAATGCTCAAACTACCGCACAATTGCACTCATCTCACACACTAGTAAAGTCATGCTCAAAATTCTCCAAGCCAGGCTTCAACAGTACATGAACAGTGAACTTCCAGATGTTCCAGCTGGTTTTAGAAAAGGCATAGGAACCAGAGATCAAATTGCCAACATCTGATGGATCATCAAAGAAGCAAGAGTTCCAGAAAAACATCTACTTCTCCTTTATCGACTATGCCAAAGCTTTTGACTATGTGGATCACAACAAACTGTGGAAAATTCTGAAAGAGATGGGAATACCAGACCACCTGAACTGCCTCCTGAGAAATCTCTATGAAGTTCAAGAAACAATAGTTAGAAATAGACATGGAACAACAGACTGTTTCCAAACAGGGAAAGGAGTATGTCAAGGCTGTATGTTGTCACCCTGCTTATTTAACTTATATGAAGAGTACATCATGAGAAACGTTGGGCTGAATGAAGCACAAGCTGGAATCAAGATTGCCAAGAGAAATATCATTAACCTCAGATATGCAGATGACACCACCCTTATGGCAGAAAGTGAAGAGGAACTAAAGAGCCTCTTCATGAAAGTGAAAGAGGAGAGTGAAAAAGTTGACTTAAAGCTCAACATTCAGAAAACTAAGATCATGGCATCTGGTCCCATCACTTCATGGCAAATAAATGGAGAAACAATGGAAACAGTGAAAGACTTTATTTTGGGGGGCTCCAAAATCACTGCAGAGGGCAACTGCAGCCATGAAATTAAAAGATGCTTTCTCCTTGGAAGAAAAGTTATGACCAACCTAGATAGCATATTAAAAAGCAGAGATATTACTTTGCCAACAAATGTCCATCTAGTCAAGGCTATGGTTTTTCCAGTAGTCATGTATGGGTTTGATAGTTGGACTATAAAGAAAGCTGAGCACCAAAGAATTGATCCTTTTGAACTGTGGTGTTGGAGAAGACTCTTGAGAATCCCTTGGACTGCAAGGAGATCCAACCAGTCCATCCTAAAAGAAATCAGTCCTGAATATTCATTGGAAGTACTGATTTGATGCTGAAACTCCAATACTTTTGTCCCCTGATGCAAAGAACCAACTCATTGGAAAAGACCCTGAAGCTGGGAAAGATTGAAGGTGGGAGGAGAAAGGGATGACAGAGGATGAGATGGTTGGATGGCATCACCGACTCAATGAACATGAGTTTGAGTAAACTCCAGGAGTTGGTGATGGACACAGAGGACTGGAGTGCTGCAGTCCATGAGGTCACAGAGTCAGACACAACTGAGCAACTGAACTGAACTGAGCATCCTTCCCTTCCCTTCAGCTGACCACTTTCTCTGTTTTCCAGCTTCTGCTCAGCCCAGTGACCATTCCTCTTCCTTTGGGAGGCATTTTTTCATCCTCTGGTCCCCAGATCTCTGTGCCTGTCTCTAGTAGAGGGCTTCACACTGTTTGGTATTGGTTAGAATATTTATCTACATCCTCCAACCTAACAGCAGAAGCTTAAGGGCAAGTCTTTGTTCTGTTCATCTTTATATCCCTCATGCCAAGCACAAAGCTCATCACATAAAAAGATTACAATAGCTTGTGGATTATTTCAGTTAACTAAAACCTTTCTTGAGCTTCACAATTGTTGCCATTCAAGAACAAATAGTTGAAAATCTCGGAAGACACATGACTAGTCAACAAAATTTACTCCTCCAAAATGAACCGCCAACGATAAAAACTACATCAAGTTTTATAATTATCACAACTGATTGGATATTAAAATTATGCATCAGCCAGTAGCTTTCTTCTACATTGTGCCAAATAACTGATTTGATAGTGTTGTTTAAACTGTTCTATTGTCCAATACTTTCAAGGCAGCTGAGTTAGAGGAGCAGCTGCTTGAGTTTCATGTAGGTTCAACCTTTGTGAAGTGTTGACTTATTTCACTGAGTTACTATAACTCATTCTGTTAAGCATATTGTTCAACATCTACTTTAGGATAAGCACAGATTCCATACCAATTGTTCTTCAAGTGTATCCCATGGACCATCTTCATCTAAATCACCTGAGGATCTTGCTAAAATCCAGATTCTTGCATTCCATCCTAGAAGTCCTAATCCAAAACCTCTAGAAGCAGGGCCTGGGTATCTGCATCTGTAAAAAGCCTCTTATCAGTATTTATTCAACCTAAACTTTGAGAGTCATTGGTCTACATTTTGGACAGTCCCACAGAAAGCAAAAGAAAAAGACCACAGAGTGGAGGGATGAGAGAGTGAGGGAGGTCCATGGGGAAGAAAGGGAAATATATTATTTAGGTATAGGATCAGCTGCTACAGTAAGGAGACCCAAGACAAACAGAGTTTATTTCTGTTTCACACGATGGTCTGGGAATAGGCAATCCAGAGCTCACGTGGTGACATCGAGGTGTCAGGGACCCAGGATTCTGCTACCCTATTGCCCTGTCATTCTGCGAGCCTTTCTCTCATCTGCATGGTCTAAGGTGATTCACTGCCTCATCCTCATCCCACCAAGGTGACTGAGGGTGCTTCCCCTTAAAGGCATAGCCAGAAGGTACATTCATAACACCTGCGTCCATTCCAAGACTTACGCATGCAGCTTCACCCAACCACAAAGGAGACTGAGAAGCACAGTGGGTTCAGCAGAGACCTGTGTGCCCCACTTAAAAATGTTCTATAAAAACTGAGAAAGGGGAAATAGATAATGAGGTCAACTCGCAGTTTCTGCCACCTTGGAGAAAGACGAAGAAGAGACAGGGAAGAGCTAGGAGAGGCGGTCGAAGGGAATGAAAAGCTATAAAACCAACTGTAAGTTTTCTAAAACATTCTCCATCCTTCAAACCGCAGCCAGATACATGTGCTTACAGTCTGGTGTTCCTGATTTTCTGAGCTTCTTTAATCACGGCTGTCGTATTCACTTTCACTCACACCCCTCTAGCCTTGGTTTTGGACATTGACTTTGATTGGATAATGATCTGCTGCCAACAGGCACAAGTAGCTTATCCAAGTTCTCTGCTTTATATTAAAAGTCATGGGCTTGAGGACGAATTTTAAGTAGTACTGTGTCCTTGTTTGTGGTTAAAGATGGCACTGTCCGATAATCCAAGAATGGTACTCTTTCTCTATGAATAGTGTCCCTCAAATTGGGCAGTGCTGTGACCCTGCGCTTGGTGAACTGAATTTCCGGGTGAATAACAATCTCAACTTTGACATGGAATCTCCTCTTTGGTTTGTCATCTGGCTGAGGGAGGAACTGTAAGCACGAAGGGACCAGTTTGGGGGTTATTTCTACACTCAGGGTATGTTTCTTGCAGAGTAAGAACTGCCATGGCCTCGTGCCCAGAATACTGACCTGTGAAGAACAACCCCACCATCCTTTCATGAGCCTAAGATGAACCACATGACATCCATCCCACAGATCAGACCTCAGGTCAGGTCTTAACTGCTTTTGGACAATGGCCATTTATATGATTTATGGAGCAAAGACTAGGCACAATGCAATCCTCAGGATATGTTAGAAAGTTAGAGGGTATTTCTAAGCATGAAAATATGCAACATTTCAGGGGTAATGTCATAAAAAGAAGCATCGGACCAATAGATCACTGTCTCCATGCAACTGTAATCTCTAAAAATAACTTTAGCTCTCATTTCTGAGAATGAGAGAGAAACTCTAGAAGTTCCACTCATGTTTTTTAGGAGGCCATATGTAACCTAACTTTTCCAAAACTGAACTTAAATATAATCTAATTAGAATTACATTCCACCAGGACATTTCAGTATGGATTCAGATCCACAAAGCAAAGGAAAAGATAACGTGGTTTTATTCCAAAGCGCAGCCTTAAACACGTGGCAACACTCATCATTCTCAAAATTCCCAGTTGCTTCGTTTGCTCCCAAGAGTCAAGTGGCTTCTATAAGAAAATTACATGCGGTCAGAAAATTACAGGAGGCCTGCTTCTTAGGAAGTAATGATCCATTCATTTGATAATTTGCTAAATGCTTACTCTTTCCACTCGTCATTTTTTCCTTCTTGGTTAGCGCATCATGCACATTGTAATGAGAGATAAAGAAATGGAAACACTCCTAGAAAAACAGGCAAAAATAAGAACCAAAAAAATAAGATATACAAAATGTCTTTAAAAATAAACTTCTTATTTTTAAAAATGCTTTTTCGGAAAAGCATTAGAGGAGAAGCCTAAATGTATTAGGACAGCCCCATAGACAGTGGTTTTCAGATGGGGATGCCGTATGCCCTCATCCCTGGAATTGATACCACGGAAAAAGGACACTGGGGAAAAACGACATTGAGCACAGTTTCAAGTTGGCATCTGATTGTGGACAATTCCACCCTGTCTCCAGAGGCTTCTGTAGTATTCCAACTCTGGTCTTGGAAATGTGTATCTATAAGACACACTGCTGTGCAGGCTATTGTTTTAGAGGTGAATCCTTGCATTTAGTTGTCCCGAGGTTGACATTCTCATGGGTTAGCTATGCTTGCCAGTTTTTCCCTTCTCACTGGCCACATTTCAGCTTTCACCAGAACCTGGGGCTGTGGCAGTGGAGAGCGAAGAGCAGCCGAGCATTACCCTTGCCGCTCTGCCTGCTGCTACGTGGCAAGGAGAAGGCTGGAACTGAAAGCCAGAAAGACTTTCCACTATGAAACACAAGATAAGCCCAGGGATGTCCTCTCGTGCCTGCGGAATGTAGCCAGTTCTCATGTGTCCACGGAGCAGCCATGCCAGGTGAACTCGAGTGGGGAAAACCGGGCTGGTTCGTAGAGGGCTTGATGTATTACAATAGCTAGGATTTTCAGTATGTCAGCTCTTTTTGGTGTGATTTAATACAGCTTAGTTGAAAGGAAAAATAGAAAATCTATATGAACAGTTTCCAGCTGTCGGCTCTAATTTCCCATGACGGCCCATGACAAGGAACTCGCAGCACGACTGGATCAGAAAGGGGCTCGTTGGAATTTGTGCTCCCTCTTTCTCTTTCTTTTCACTCTTTCTCAACATTCCTCAGAAACGTATCCAATTTTCAGGCCAAGCAGGATGGGGAAAACGACCATTTACACTGCAAGGCGTCTAAAAGTATTGTACACTAATTTCAACATTCTAGGAAAGTAACTGTAGGTTATTCCAATATTAATAGAAGAAAGGAAGCATTTCTTCAAAGATAACCCATCTGCTCATACTCTATGCATTTCTCATCTTAGATGAAAAGTTTCCATTCTTCTCCTGAAACAGATTCCTTATAAAGCTGGAAAGTCAGCTGACATTGTGTTTTAATGAACTTCTCTTTTGAGTTTCTAGAGAAGAGACTGGAGCACAGAGAAATACTCATTCTCTAGGCTGTAAGATCAGAAAAGGAAGGCCATGGTCTATTCTTCACTGTTGAGTACCTAGCTCATTGCCCAACACATAATAGTTTAGTAAATTTTTTGCTGTATGTTAATTGACTCTTTCCAATGGATAAGTCAGTGTTTCTGCCACTCCCCAGTACTCCAAACTCTAACAAAGATCTTATTCCAGAGTTTTTCAGTATAGCTTTTCTTCTCACCAGTAGCTTTCTCTTACTCACCCAAAGGTCAGCGTTCTCCTGAGCCCAAAGGTTCAGCTTAGTGACAGAGCACAATGGCTTTGAAGTCTGACAGATATGTTCAACCATGTGGTTCTGCCAGTTCTAGTGTGGTTCAGCAAATTACTTAATTTCACTGAGTCTCATTTTCCCCACTTTTAAAGCATTCTAATTATTTTACAAGGTTATCTATGTCTTAAATAAAATAATATTTATAGATCAGCAAAGTGCCTGACACACAATAATCTATTTATGATGACTACTTTGGTCATAATTAGTGTCATCTACATGAAACTTCAAAATAATCCTAAGGCATGCCTTATAAGTTAAATATTGTTGCAAATCTAATTGAGAAGTTTTCTTGTTCATAAACTATATAAGCTTTTTTACTGTACAATGCCAAGGGAAAGTTGCCTTCGTTTTTGTGCATACTAAAGTTTGCTGTTTCACAGGACTTCCCTGGTGGTCCAGTGGTTAAGACTTCACACTTTCAAAGCAGGGGGTGGAGGTTTAATCCCTGGTTGGGGAACTAAGATCCCACATCTGGCATGACACAGCCAAAAAGTAAAAAGTAGTTTTAAAAAGTATGCTGCTACTTGGATGCACATTTCTCTAGAGCTTTCTTAAGTAGTCTATACAATGCCTTAATGTGCCAGTTCAGTTCAGTTGCTCAGTCGTGTCCGACTCTTTGCGACCCCATGAATCGTAGCACACCAGGCCTCCCTGTCCATCACCAACTCCCAGGGTTCACTCAGACTCACATCCATTGAGTCAGTGATGCCATCCAGCCATCTCACCCTCTGTCGTCCCCTTCTCCTCCTGACCCCAATCCCTCCCAGCATCAAAGTCTTCACATGAGGTGGCCAAAGTACTGGAGTTTCAGCTTTAGCATCATTCCTTCCAAAGAAATCCCAGGGCTAATCTCCTTCAGAATGGACTGGTTGGATCTCCTTGCAGTCCAAGGGACTCTCAAGAGTCTTCTCCAACACCTTAATGTGTACATCCCTCTAATACAGACTAGCTGTTACAGACTAGCTGAAAGTCTGTGACTTTCAAGTTTTTATTCCCTGCTCATATTCAGCAATGCATTTGCTGCATGCTGTGGTCACTGATTGTGGTCAGAGACCACAAAATACAATGGAGAAAGCAGCATACATTCGTGTGGATTTGCATTGCAATAAATGTAGAGTATGGAGAGATAAGATCAGAGCTCTTCTAGAAGCTTCCATGCCTGTGGCATGGTTAAAGTGATGCACACAAATTTAAAGATTCTTTCTCCTTGGAAGGAAAGCTATGATCAACCTAGACAGTATATTAAAAAGCAGAGACATTGCTTTGTCAACAAAGGTCCACACAGTCAAAGCTATGGCTTTTCCAGTAGTCATGTACAGATGTGAGAGTTGGACCATAAAGAAGGCTGAGTGCAAAAGAATTGATGCTTTTGAACTGTGGTGTTGGAGAAGACTCTAGAGAGTCCCTTGGACTTCAAGGAGATCCAACCAGTCAATCCCAAAGGAAATCAGTCCTGAATATTCATTGGAAGGATTAATGCTACAGCTGAAACTCCAATACTTTGGCCACCTGATGCGAAAAGCCAGCTCATTAGGAAAGACCCTGATGCTGGGAAAGATTGAAGGCAGGAGGAGAAGGGGATAACAGAAGATAAGATGGTTGGATGGCATCATCGACTAAATGGACATGATTTCGGACAAACTCCAGGAGATAGTGAAGGACAGGGAAGCCTGGCATGCTGTAGTCCATGGGGTCGCAAAGAGTCAGACATGACTTAACAGCTGAACATCAACAGCAAAGCAGAGACTCTTTCACCTCAGGCATCAGGGAGAGCTAAAAAGGAAACAAGTTATTCCCTTCAAAGGATTTGAGAAGAGAATCACACAGCAATCAGAGGTAGTACCACTACATGAACAGCATGCAGGAAATGCATTGCTGAACGTGAGCAGGGAATAAAAACTTGAAAGGGTAAGATAGATAGTAGAGTGCTTTCAGCCATTCTCCCAATTAAGTAACTGAACTGCAATGGTTTGAGCTAATCTAAAATCAATAACAATTGGCACATGATCTAGATTCTGAAAATCAGAGGTGAGATGCTATACATCTCATTTTCTCTCTCTCTCCAACCCCAAGTCCCACTGACAGGAAAATGAACCCCATGTGCTTTCCTCCAGCACTTGAACCACTCTGAATGGTCCTCAAATTTGTGTTTGATGTCTCTCCTTCTAACCCCAGTTCCATAAATGCCTCTTTCCTTTTGGATGTTTCATGAAGATCTTACAACCATCATAAGCAAATCCTATATTTATTCATGTTTTTTTTTAAATTTAGGTTAAATCTTAATCATTTGTAACTTGTGAAACAGTCTGGAATTTGTGTTCTGAATCAATAACTGGCCAGCTGCATTAATTGAGCTCTTCCTGTTAAATTTCATAGTGTTGAAGCCTCCAAAACAGGTCTACAAATGGACTCATTCTTTTATCTTGCATTCATCTGCCCTAAATCATCCTACTTCCAGCCAGAACACAACCTTCCTGCTTTCAAAAGTTTTCAATTTTGGCCTCATTTTTCCCCATCCTTGGGGGTGGAGGCTGAGAGCAGGAGGAGCCGTCTATGTCCTCTATGATCTACAAACTCAAAAAGGCTAGATGAGGAAGCAGCCAGCGTAGGCTGAGCCTTCCCTGCAGAAGGCCCTCCGGAAGGATCAGAGCTGAGGGAGGGCAAAGGTGTATGCCTGGGCCAGCCCTCTAACTCCACACACACCTGCACCCACTCTTTAAATGCATAAGGACCCGCCCATTCCTACTCTCAACTCTGAAATAGTAATGGAGCATCTGTAAGTGCCAATCACTGCTTTGCATCAGATGATGGAGATAAAGCAGTAAGCCTGCCCATATGGGGCTTGCACTCTAGAGGGGTCTGTTTCTTGGCCGTGAGAAAAAGGAATCTGAAAAACAGAGCTTTCTGTTGGGGCACCATATATTTTTCAACCTTTCTACAAGTTCTTAATTGCCAATCTAATTTCTAAGCCAAATTCCATTCCTTCTACTCAAAATGGCATGGCCGGTCTGACCACCAAATACCAAGAGGCTTCCTTGACTATTCCAGCACGTTGTTGGCCAAAGAAAGCAAGCTGCTTCAAAATGACATGGCAAAACACGTAGGGTGATTTTAATCAATTCTTTCAGCCAATTTCAAAGGTATTTATCACGAAGTAGCACAACCTAGCTAAAATATGTCTTTAAACACAAAGAGTGCTTTGTTTCTAAACCTTCCAGAAATAAAGGGAGCACCCAGACACTGTGCCTGTTTTGTAAGTTAAAGTGAAAAAATATGACACGGAAACTCATAGTTGATATCTCTTCAGAAGAGAAATTCATCAGCAAGGTAATAATTCCCAGTAGTTACACAAAGAAACCACAGTCTTCAGAAAAGCCAAATGACAGAGGATGGAATACCGGGAGCAGCCCACATAATTACTCATGATAGATAACTGTATTAAAAATTCAATATAAATTATTGTGGGCATTAGAGTTTTGGCACCAGATGAAAAAAATGCTTTATGTTACTTAAAAGTTTCCATAACTGCCCTAAATTTGGCTCCATTGAAAGTAAGTCTATCCTGAGTAAATATAAAGCATTTATTATTTGAAGTATTGCTTTCAATACAACTGTAAATTTTAAAGGATCTCTTGAATTTGCTAAAAGTTTCTATATGGCATTGATCTTTTAGAAAAGTAGTAAAAATGGATACAAAGAACTGAATTTTAAACAAGGCCTCAAGGAAGATTAAGTTAGTATATGAAAATCTCTCACTGAATCACAATAAAACACACAAATCAATTCCAGATGATCTTTAATCTAAATATAAGAGAGGGAAAAATAAATCTTTTTAAAAATATAAGAGAACATCTTCATGACCTTGAAGTAGGCAAGGATTCCTTAAATAGCACACAAAAGAACTAACCTCAAAAGGAAAAAAAAAAGATGAATTAGATCATATCAAAATTAAGAATTTCTATTCATCACTGTTAAGAGAGTGAAAGGGCAACCCACAGAGGGGAAAGAGGCTTGCAATAAAAACTCCAACCAATAACACAGACCCAGAATAAATAAAGAATTCCTACAACTCAATAAGAAAAGGAAGACAACCCAACAGAAAAATGAACAAAAGACTTTAACACAGACTTCACATTAAAAGATATCCAAATGACCAATACACTTATGGAAAGGAACTCAACTTCATTAGCCACTAGGAGAAGGTGAATTAGAACTACAAGGAGATAACCTTCGTTTTCACACTGTATGGCTGAAATTTAAAAGAAGGAAGCTAACACCAAGTGGAGCAACTGGCATTCTCAAAATTCTTTGGCACTATCAGCTAAGCAAAGATTTTCAAAGTGTGGTCCCTGGACCTGGAGCTTTTCAGAAGTACAAATTCTCTGGTCTCACCCCAGACCTACTGAATCAGAAACCTCAGGTGAGTCCCAGGGATCTGTGGTTGAACAAGCCCTCCTGGTGATCTGATTCATGTGAAATTTTGAGAACCACTGCGCTAAAGTTGAACACACGCATACCTTGTAACCCAGAAATTATACTCTTAGAGGTAACAGAAATGTGTACAAATATTTCTCAGAAAACCTGTACAAGAATGTCCACATAGCACCACCTATAATAAACCCAAACTAGAAACTAGCTAAAAGCCCATCACTGGTACAATGGATAAGTAATCTGTGATTTCATCACTTCATAGAAATCCATACAGCAGTGAGGGTGAGCAGTCTACAGTTTCATGCAACAATTCAGATGAGTAAAAGAAACCAACGTGAGGCAAAGCATCCTATATGATTCCATTTATATAAGCTACAAAAACAGGCAAAACCAAATCTGCAAAGAAATGCTTATACTTTGGAGAGAGCGGTGGATAGAAACTAGACAGGGGCTGGAGGAAGGTATCTGGAGGCAGTTAAGCTTCTGTTTCTTTATCAAGTGTTGGTTACACTAGCGTTCAGTTTATGAAAATTTACTCATGTTGTAATATTCATTATAGACTTGCAATATGGGTATTCCTGTGTCTTTGCAAAAAGGTTATTTTCAGTTCAGTCCCTCAGTCGTGTCTGACTCCTTGCCACCCCATGGACCGCAGCATGCCAGGCTTCCTTGTCCGTCACCAACTCCTGGAGCTTACTCAAACTCACGTCCATTGAGTCGATGATGCCATCCAACCATCTCATCCTCTGCTGTCCCGTTCTCCTCCTGCCTTCAATCTTGCCCAGCATCTGGGTCTTTTCCAATGTAAAAAAGGTTATTTTAGTTTAATTAAAATGTTACTTTCAAGTTGCCTAGGTGAGAATTAGTTCAGGTAGAGGATTTTCATTGGAAAAAGCTTTGTTGTTGTTCAGATGCTCAGTTGTGCCCGACTCTTTGAGATCTCATGGACTGCAGCACTCCAGGCTTCCCTGTCCTTTACTATCTCCCAGAAAAAGTTTAGGATGTTAAAGAATAAGGAAGAACATCAAAAGTAATAGTCCACTCTGAGGAAGAGTTATCAACATGGCATCAGGAGCAGCTTGGGGAGGAAGATACAGGATCATACACCACAATGAAAGCTTCCCCGGATGGCTGCATATAGGTGCTAAAATTGGTCCCTGGGGTCATGCCGGGCAGTAGACACTCACCAGTGGGTGTAGCTCTTTGTAAATCTAAAGCTTTAATAATTAAAGTGTAAGCACTATATTTCCATATCCCTTAACAGCATTGGCATTTTCAGTGGTCGTGGTTGCACTCACCTACCCATCAGTCAGGGTAAGCAGCCATCCTGTGAGCAAAGTGGAAATGGTCAGACACATTAACTAGTTGATGTTTGCTTATGATTGAAGCTTGTTAATTCTTTACTGGCTGAGTCAGTGGATTTTTAAAAGACAAAGAATGTTCTCATCTCCATCACAGCAAAGCCTTCATTTCCCCCCCGCCGCCCTGCCCCTGGCCGAACTCTCTTTTGAGTAGTTTCTGGGCTGTGGTTTAGACATGAGTCAAGTCTGGTGTTTACCAACAGGGATGTTGATCTTGGTCAATTACATCACTTGGGTAACTCATATGAGCCACACAGCTATATTTTTTCCCTTAAAAAAAAAATGTTCTCTCATTTTAGTTTGTTTTTTTTTAAGGTGATTTGCTTACGTGATTAGAAACTCAGAAATTACAAAGGGTCATATGGAAACATGTGTGTGTGCTAAGTTGGTTCAGTCACACCTGACTCTGCAACCCTATGGACTATAACCTGGCAGGCTCCTCTGTCCATGGGATTCTCCAGGCTAGAATACTGGAGTGGGTGGTCACATCCTTCTCCAGAGAATCTTCCCAACTCAGGAATCAAACCCATGTTCCCTGCATCGGCAGATAGACTCTTTACCACTAAGCCATCTGGGAAGCCCATTATATAGATGTTGTTCCACATTATGTGTCTGCCTAAAGACAGATTCCTTATTACTCAGCATTCAGTTAGAAAGAAATTCCAGATGTACAGAAAAATTGCAAAAATATCACATTGAACTTATAACAATATTTTGTTATACATTTCTTCAGCATTGCAACTCACTGACCATTTTATACAGAGAGACACATCTTTCTTCTGCATCCTAAGAAAGTAAGAGGATCTGGGTATTTGAAGGTAATTAAAAACAAAATTCAACAGCAGCCTGTAGGAGGGAAAGAAACACAGAAGAGGGATGCTAAAGAGCCCCAGTGACAGCCAACCTCATGTGGCTACTCGGAGGTGGCAAACTTTTCCTATAAAGGACCATATCATGGCTAAGATGGTAAAGAATCTGCCTGAATGCAAGAGACCCAGGTTCAACCCTTAAGTTGGGAAGATCCCTTGGAGAGGGAAATGGCAACCCATGCCAGTATTCTTGCCTAGAGAATTCCATGGAGAGAGTAGCCTGGTGGGCTACAGTCCATGAGGTCACAAAGAGACTTTCAATTTTTTCAGTATATATGTTAGACTTTACAGTCCATTCAGGCTCAAACACAGTATTCTACTCCGGCGTTGTAGCATGTAAGTAGCCATAGATAATACATAATGACTGTGATCTACAGTCATTCACAAAGCTATTTACAAAAACTGTTAGAGGGCTTGGTGTAACCCACTGGCCGTAGTTTCCCAAACTCTGCTCTTAAAAGTGATATGACAATGATTCTGTTTAAGGAGATCGGCCCCTAGACTCACTCCAAATGTAGAAAAACAGGTTCAGCTATCCAGAATCAACCCATAAGCTCTAGTTGCTGGCCACTGACCTCAGACAATTAGACTGTCATTCTCAGTGTTAAATCGAGTTGCATTGTTCTTCCTAAAGCACTTCTAATACCTACTTCTTCTTTATGACTACACCAAAGCATTTGATTGTGTGGACCACAACAAACTCTGGAAAATTCTGAAAGAGATGGGAATACCAGACCACCTGACCTGCCTCTTGAGAAACCTATATGCAGATCAGGAAGCAACACTTAGAATTGGACATGGAACAACAGACTGGTTCCAAATAGGACAAGGACTACGTCAAGGCTGCATATTGTCACCCTGCTTATTTAACTTATACGCAGAGTACATCATGAGAAACGCTGGGCTGGAAGAAGCACAAGCTGAAATCAAGATTGCAGGGAGAAATATCAATAACCTCAGATATGCAGATGACACCACCTTTATGGCAGAAAGTGAAGAAGAACTAAAAAGCCTCTCGATGAAAATGAAAGAGGAGAGTGAAAAAGTTGACTTCAAGCTCAACATTCAGAAAATGAAGATCATGACATCTGGTCCCATCACTTCATGGCAAATAGACGGGGAAACAGTGGAAACAATTACAGATTTTATTTTGAGGGGCTCCAAAATCACTGCAGAGGGCAACTGCAGCCATGAAATTAAAAGATGCTTTCTCCTTGGAAGAAAAGTTATGAGCAGCCTAGACAGCACATTAAAAAGCAGAAAGACCTTGCCAACAAAGGTCAGTCTAGTCAAAGTTATGGTTTTTCCAGTAGTCACGTACGGATGTGAGTTGAACTATAAAGAAAGCTGAGTGCCAAAGAATTGATGCTTTTGAACTGTGGTGTTGGAAAAGACTCTTGAGAGTCCCTTGGACTGCAAGGAGATCTGACCAGTCCATCCTAAAGGAAATCATCCCTGAATATTCATTGGAATATTCACTGGACTGATGCTGAAACTGAAACTCCAATACTTTGGCCACTTGATGCAACGAACTGACTCATTTGAAAAGACCCTGATGCTGGGAAAGATTGAGGGCAGGAGGAGAAGGGGATGACAGAGGATGAGATGGTTGGATGGCATCACCGACTCAATGGACATGAGTTTGAGTAAACTCCGGGAGTTGGTGATGGACAGGGAGGCCTGGCATGCTGCAGTCCATGCAGTGGCAAAGAGTTGGACACGACTGAGCGACTGAACTGAAAGCACTTCAGGTGTGCACTGCAATCAAGTGTCTCTGTTAGATGCTGGCATTGGCATTGTCCCTGAATGGTCCTCAGCGTACCCACACAGGTGAGTAGGAGTAGCGAGTCCGCCTGAAGGCAGGCATCCATTGAGTCTATAGGTTTGCAGTGGATAAGAGTTCATCTGCCGATGCAGGGGACACAGGTTCGATCCCTGGCCTGGGAAGACTCCACAGAGCAACCAAGCCTGTGCACCACAGCTACTGAGCCCACCACCGTAGAGTCCAAGCGCAGCAACCATTGAGCCCAGGTGCCGCAGCTAATGAAGGCTGAGTGCCTCGAACATGTACTCCACAACAAAAGGGGCCGCTGCAATGGAGAGCCCCAAAGAGCAGCACCTGCACGGCCAGCTACAGAAGGCCCGCGCTAGGCAACGAAGACCCAGCATGGCTGAACGTGCAAAGAGATGAGCTGCCCTCTGGATTCTATGGCTTCTCGCAAACATCCAACTCTGTCTTACTCTGGCTCTTTTAAAGATAATGTGTCTTTTTTTTCTCTAGCCAGTTTTACAATTTAAGATTTTACTTTGGTTTTCAGCAGTCTTAATATGATGCACTTCTATTTGTATTTCCATTACGCAAGACTCCAAGAATTTCAAATTGTCAGCCATTATCACTTTGAAAATTTCTTCCACCCTATTTTCTTCCTCCATTGTTCATGGAATTCAATTATATGTATATATGATCTTTTAGCTTATCTCATATGGCAGCGATCCCCAACACTTCTGGCACCAGGGACCAGTTTTGCGGAAAACAATTTTTCCACAGATCAGGAGTGGTGGGGGATGATTTGGGGATGATTCAAGCACATTGCATTTATTGTGCATATTATTTCTAGTCTAATGCCTCCTCTGTTCTGACAGGAGGTAATGATTCATGACCCAGGGTTTGGGGACCCCTGCCATACCTGTCTTTTCTTAAGTCTGAACTTGAATGCTATTGGCTTGCCTTCTAGTTCACTAGTTCTGTGTTCTGCTATGTCCAATCCACTGCTAAGCTCCATATATTCTTAATTTCAGATGTTGTACTTTCCCATTGTAGAATACCCACTTTATTTTTTATGATTTCAATTTTTTGGTAAAATTCTCCATCTTCTTAACTCATTTGTTCTCTATTTCTAAGCATATTAATCATGAGTGTGTGCATGCTCAGTAGTTAAGTCATGTCCAACTCTGTGATTCTATGGACTGTAGCCAGCCAGGCTCCTCTACCCATTGGGATTCTCCAGGCAAGAATACTGGTGTGGGTTGCCACGATATCCTCCAGGGGATCTTCCCGATTCAGGGATCAAACCCACATCTCTTATGCTTCCTGGTTTGGCAGGCAGGCCGTTTACTAGTAGCACCACCTGGGAAACCAGTTTTAAAGTCTTGGTTGCTAATTCCAAGGCCATCTTGGAGTTAGATGTGAGTTACGTTCTATTAGGGCTTCCCAGGAGGCGCTACTGGTAAAGAACCCGCCTGCCAATGCAGGAGACACAGGAGATGCAGGTTTGATCCCTGGGTCAGGAAGGTCCTCCGGGGGAGGTCATGACAAGCCACTCCAGTATTCTTGCCTGGAGGATCCCATGAACAAAGGAGCCCGGTGGGCTTCAGTCTAAAGCATCAGACACAACGGAAGTGATTTAGCATGCAGTCATATGAAGGACTGGTCAGTCAATCCAATAATGGGTTAAGCTGGAAATGAGCAAAGTTTTAGTTTAAGCAAGACTCATACTCCTGCTTTATCTTTACTTCAAGGGCATGGACATTCTAGCTTTTTATAGAGATTCTGATGGGGCCTTTGTCTCTTCTGCCTTGAAAGATTCTGCATTTCAGTCTTGCCCTTCAGAAGAATTCAACTTAGCTCTCTCCTCCCATCCAATGGGGCCTCAAAATTTGAAAATGTCTTCCTGGGGAGACTAGCCAATGTTTGTTGAAAGCCCTCTCCTTCTAGGGAAGGATCTTTGTCTTTCACCCCATATCCAGAATTGGCAAACGATTACAGAGGGGTGAGGGATAGTTAATGATTGCCAGCTCACCCTAGAAGGAGTCTCTCCTTGAAAGTTTAGTTTATCTAGTCCTCATTGCTATTCTAGTTGTCTGGTGCCTATAAAAATAGGCTCCTCTAAATTTATTATAATTATCTGTTTCTAACTGTTGCAGCAAGAGCATTGATCAAGAACTTCTACATTCTACATAAGAAAAGTCCCTTTTCCTCCTTTTAACAGGTGAAGTAATTGGTGACTTAAATGATGCTTGCTAAAACCCCCCAAATTTTTCATTAGTAAGAGAAGAAACTAGAATAAAAAGAGAGTGTAAGCAACGTGATTATTAGACTTTATGTAAACTTTAAATTGTGTTTATCTCCTCCTCAAGTAAAAAGAACATTTCACTTTGTATAAGAACCACTTCTTATAGACAGATCGAGTTGACAGAGTTTAAATCACAATGTCTAGTTCAGATTCATTTTAATCATTCCACTTATATAAACCACAAATCAAAATAAGGTGATTGGGACAGAGGAGAATCATTTGCCTACCAGTTTCATTCTTGTGATTAAGACATGTTTGTAATAAATTATTTGGTTTTCTTTGGGATAACATTGAATCATATTTCCTTACCTCCAATCAGAATAAGCTTCATACTGATATAAGAGAAAAAGAACCGATTGTGGGGAAAAAAAAAAAAACAACTGGAAAGCAGCCATTTATAATCAAGTGCTCCTATTTATAGAAAGGTGCTAGATATGATGACTGCAAAAACTGCCTCCAAGCAATTCCAGGTACCAATTGCTGCATTAAGGAAGACAGAGAGATAAGAAATTACATCGCATTCTGTGCACAAATCTAATGAAGGTGGCATAGAAATGTGAGTGCTGAGAATTCACCAAGCACTAAGAAAAACTGATTTCTGACATGGTCCTGCCAGCCCTTTATTCTAGGAATACAAGAGCCCTGGAGAGTCAATCAATGGTTCTTCTGGTGTAAAAATGAGAGAGGGCCTTATCCCATGCAGGTCATGGGCTAGATGACATTTGCCTTAGTTTCCAGCTCCTTTCCACCTCCATGGCTACTCGCCCTTTACAGAACCACCTGACTGATGTCTTCTTTGTCACGAAGTGCACAGGTGCATCACTTTAAGGGTATATTATGACCTTCACCTTCCTAGACTGGCCACTGCCCTCTCCTCCCACCCCATCACTATGTTCATGTAACTATGTTTTTAGACGCTTGCAAGGATAGAGGGGGCTTCCCTAGTGGCTCAAATGATCACGAATCTGCTTGCAGTGTAGAAGACCTGGGTTTGATCCCTGGATCTGGAAGATCCCCTGGAGAAGGGAATGGCTACACATTCCAGTGTTCTTACTTGAAGAATCCCACGGACAGAGGAGCTTGGCAGGCTACAGTTTCTATAGTAAGATGAGAGGCATTTTAAGACCTTTCTATCCTAACAGGGAGGCACAGCTCACGTTACATAATACGCAGGCCGATGCTGGTCAGAGCAATTGAGGAAATGATGATTTTTCTCATAGGATGGGCTGGGAGAACAATGGTATCATTAATCGCTCACCATTTCCAGCTCACTCTTTGGCTGTGTCATCTCTATCTTGTCACAGCTGGTGAAAAATTTAAAGGTCACTTTTATTCTTTCAATCAACAGCTTGATATGATCCAATAAAAATGCAATTCCTTTAATGCACAGGCTAATGCACTGGGAAATTGAGGTCTAGGGCCCCCGTGCCTGGCACAGACACATACAGTCTCTTCCCTGAAACAAATCTTTCCTTCCCAGCAGAGGGTACAAATTATTTGTCCAAACAATCTCCCACTCTTAGCTTAATACAAAAGCTCTGTCAGTGTTGAAATTTGGGTGGGGCCCACCAAATCTAAGGCTCTATAGTTCAAGAGAAAAAAAAAAAAAATCAAGTGCCTGGTATGATGAGAGATCAAATGAAATCAAAACATTCTGCCTTGCCAAGCATTTCCAGCAGCCAAATACCAATACTAGACAGAGCTGGATGGCTTAGACTTAAGGTCAAGAGGTATTGCTTAAACATCTTTTAATGCTGTTCCTTCAACAAATCGCCTGCTTTCTTATACTTTTGGCATTTAAAAAGCTTCAGGAGCTTGAAATGTAGGAATAGGTTCTTTGACATTTTATTTGGATGTATATTTATGACATGGGGCTTCCCCTATGGTTCAGTGGGTAAAACATATGCCTGCAATGCAGTACACACAGGGGACGCAAGTTCGATCCCTGAGTCGGGAAGATCCTCTGAAGAAGGTAATGGCAATCCAGTCCAGTATTCTTGATAACATCACTGACTCAATGGACATGAATTTGAACTCTGGGAGACAGTGAAGGACAGGGAAGCCTGGCATGCTGCAGTCCATGGGGTCGCAAAGAGTCGGACACAACTTAGTGACTGAACAACAATAATGGTGTATTTATGATATAATGGCACCCCACTCCAGTACTCTTGCCTGGAAAATCCCATGGATGGTGGAGCCTGGTAGGCTGTAGTCCTTGGGGTCGCTAAGAGTCAGACATGATTGAGCGACTTCACTTTCACTTTTCACTTTCATGCATTGGAGAAGGAAATGGCAACCCACTCCAGTGTTCTTGCCTGGAGAATCCCACGGATGGGGGAGCCTGGTTGGCCCCCGTCTATGGGGTCACACAGAGTCGGACACGACTGAAGTGACTTAGCAGCAGCAGCAGCATGATATAGCAGAGATAGTGCATTTCTTAAAACACATTATCTGTATTTTTTAAATGTCCATGATAGATGGTACACTGGTACATTTTTGCTCACAAAAGTGAATCACAAAACTATAGAGACGATGACTAAATAACCGCTCATTTCTTTGGTATATCCCCCACTGGCCAGGTTCTCCACCCCTTCCCAGGTACCCAGAACCAGTTTAATCACACTCAACAAAATGTTCAGTTGAACCAAGAATGTTTTTATCTCCCTGTCATCCAACATGTAAGCCTGAACCTTGTCCTTCGTTTCAGCCTTTTTCCATATCTAAAAACATTAGCCAACTTTTGACCCAGTCCTCTGTACAAAACACCTAAAACAAACAATCTCCTGCCAGTTCTCAATGCTAAAATCTTACCCATTGGTGCATCAACTTACTGATTAGTGTGGTTCTGACTTAATAATATATGGATTCAGAAAGACCATAAGTCGCATCAGGTCCCCACGCTCCCCGCCACCCCCACCCACCCAAACATAACTACACACAGGAAAATTCCGTATGACACAGTCTATAAGATGGATATTAGCTTTGGCTCCCTAATCTAGTTTCAAAAAAGAATTCACCGTGAAATAACCACGGCCAAATCACCGTAATTTTATAAAGCACTTTCACAACCATTATCTCACTTGATCCTCACAAGAACTCTATGAAGTCGACAAAGCAAGCATTATCCTTATTTTAAAGATAATGAAATTAGGACCCAGAGAGGTTAATTACCCTCCCAACAGCCCCCTGCTTGTAAGTGGCAGAGTCCCAGCAGTGTGACGGCTCCAGCGCATCACACAGCTTCAGAAAACCCCGATTAATTTCGTCTTAGTGGAAAGTACAGGTCTTATTAGAGATTATTACCAGCTATCATTGGGATAAATATCTCTTGAAATTAAGCCTTCTGAACATGGTGCCAAGTTATTACGAAGCTCCGGCTCCTTTGAATAGTGTTTCACCCTGTTTTGCTTAAACTTCTCTCTGTTTCCACAGGTTCACAGGGCTCTTATCGGTTTGCATTTTAAACTTTTACAAATATCTGATCATGTTAAAATGATTGGGGAGCCTTCCTTTAATGTTCAGTCAGTGATGTGAAACTATCCTGACTATAATAAGTGAATCCTCTACAAGATCAACCCTGCAATTACACAACAACCTTCCCTCTTTCTATTAGATCCTGTCTTTATTTTACATTTTCATATTTTGTTCATCATGGATTTTTATACTAACTTTTGTTTTTTTAAAGATTGTATGACAATGTCATTTGTCTTGATTACTGAGCTTTTTGATGCTCCCTTAAATTTCATGCCAGGGCTAAGTGCATCACTTGCATTACCCCAGCTCCAGTCCTGTTTATTTGAAATCCTTCCCTTCTAGTTAAAAGCAGATAGGTATTCTGGGGTCACAGAGATCTTGACCTTGGTCAAGTCGCTTAAATGCTTTGATCCTTCATTACTTATCATAATCTTGGGCTCACGAGGGTATTTAGATCATGCAATTGTTTAAAAGATGTTCATGAAATGGCTAGCATATAATAAACATAGAAAAAAATGACAGCTCTTGTTAAAATTATTGCCACCTTTTCTGGTTAATTTTTTAAATTGGTAATGTGATAAAGTACACATAGGAGCTTCTCTGGTGGCTTAGTGGTAAAAAGTCCACCTGACATGCAAAAGGTGCAGATTTGATCCCTAGGTCAGAAGATCCCCTGGAGAAGGAAATGGCAACCCACCCCAGTACTCCTGCCTGGGAAATCCTGTGGACAGAGGAGCCTGGCAGGCTACAGTCCAGGGGGTCACAAAAGTGCTGGATGTGACCTGGTGACTAAACAACAGCAGCAAACTACATACAGCATCAAATTTACCATCTTAACTACTTTTAAGTATACAGTTCAGAGTATTCAGTATACGCCATCTCCGTAACTCATTTCAACTTAAAAGGCTGAAATTCAGTACTCATTAAATAATTTCCCATCACTGCTAGCCCAGTCCCTGGCTAGCACCAATACTTTCTGTCTCTTATGAAACTGACTACTTTGGGTATCTCGTCTAAGTGGAATCATACACTACCTATCCTTTTGTGCCTGCCTTATTTCACTTAGCATGATGTTCTCAGGGTTCATCTACCATGTAGCGTGTGTCAGAAATCCTTTCCTTTTCAAGACAATAATATTCTATTGCATAGACCACATTTTGTTAATTCATTTGTTTATCAATGGACATGTGGCTTACGTTTACTTTTTGGCTATGAGGAATAATGCTTCTATAAACATGAGGAAGGAATTATTGCTATTGTTTTTATTCTTGTCTTTGTATTTTCTCTACTTTGTGTTTTTTCCACAGTGCACAGAATGAGAGCTTATCTACTGAGTGAAGGATGAAACCATCCTGGAATCATTCTGGCAGAATCTTGGTGCTAGGCTAGCTGCAAAAAGTTGCAGTCTGCTGTCACATTCGCTTTATCCAGTTAAGACTTTAAAATGACCCTACCAATTAAACACTTGTTTTCAGTAGGCAATATTAGCACCAGATTTCCACTTTCTCCATCACGTACAAACAGACATCCTCCTCCTCTGTATTTTAGCTTCGTCATTTGTGCAAAAGCAAACTTTGTCCAAAAAGCACCAGATAAAACATATTTTAAGTTTCGTGGGCCAGAAGGTCTCTGTTGCAAATACTCACCTCTGCCTGTTCATGGTAGCGTGAAAGCAGCCATTGACAAGGCATTCGCAAATGAACGTGATTGTGTTTCAATAAAACTTTATTTACAAAACTAGGTGATGGGCTAAGTTTGGCCTGTTATAGGTCTTTACTTGCTGACTCTTACTCCATACAACAGCTCGTTCCATTTTACGTCTTTGCTTCAGAAATCCAGAGTAAAATGATGGCATCTTGTATTTGTGAGATGCCTGATCATAGTCAAATTAATCGTAAGGAAACATTTTGGAAGGAAGATGAAATCAGCCAACAAAACCAGAACCAGAGTTCCCTTCTTAGCGCTTGTGATGTTCTAAAACAAAAATAAATATACATACTGGTCTTTATCCCCGGCTCCTAAAATCTTTGCAGTTTCCTGAGCAATATAGATGCTAAAGGAGCATCTTTGGTTCTAATACTTGGTCTTTGATTTTGATTCCTGGCATAGAGTCTCCTAACACCTTGAAACTGACTGAGTGATGGGAACATCTCTTCTAATGAGGCACCTCCTGGGGGGCTTCTGGATGGTTTCCAGATGAAAGCTGGTCACCAGACAGACCAAGCCATGATGAGACGCTTGGAACTTTCAGCCGCAACTCACCACACTCCTGGGCTGAGTCCATAATTGATCATGCCTAGGTGATGAAACCTTCATGAAAATCCCTGAACTGTAGGATTCCAAGAGCTCCTAAGCTGGCAAAATTCACATGCCGAGAGGGCAATGTGTCTGGAAAGGCACCCCTTCCCACATACCTTGCCCAAAGCATTTCTTTCATCTGGTTGTTCCTGAATTACATCTTTTTATAACAAATCAGTAATCTAGCAAGTCATCTATCTTCCAGAGTTCTGTGAGATTTTCTAGCCAATTATGGGCCCCGAGGAGGAGGTCACGGGAACCTCTGATTTATAGCTGGTTGGTTAAGAAGAACAAGTGACAACCTGGACTTAAAATTGGTGTCTCAAGGGGAAGGGGAGCAGTCTTCTGGAATCTGAATTGAACTGTAGGACACCTAGCTGGTGTTAGAGAATTGGTCGAGGTGGAGGGGGAAAAACCCCACATATTTGGTGGCCAGAAGTGAAGTGTGAAAGTAAAGGAAACTAGTTTTTCTTAGAGAGTACCATTCCACATGGAGACTCTCTATAACATCACTAACAGGTTCTAAGCGCCTGGTGCAGAAAAGGTGATCAAATAAAGTTCAATATTATTATTATTAGAACTACGTAAGTAAAGTGTGAGTAACTGAAGTTGTAACCACTGTTACTAAGGCAAGATCAGTTCAGTTCAGCTCAGTTGCTCGGTTGTGTCCAACTCTTTGCAGCCCCATGGACTGCAGCACACCAGACTTCCCTGTCCATCACCAACTCCAAGAGCTTCTCAAACTCATGAACTCATGTCCATCGAGTCAGTGATGCCATCCAACTATCTCATCTTGTCATCCTCTTCTGCCTTCAATCTTTTCCAGCATCAGGATCTCTCCTAATGAGTCAGTTCTTTGCATCAGGTGGCCAAAATGTACAAAGCAAGATACAGGATAGTTTTCAAGTGATCTCATGTCATTGTTTATAGATGACAAATTGCCCACGTTCTTTTCAAGGTATCAAACTGAGGCCTGGATGATGAGAAACAGTCCCAGGAATGAGGGATATGGGGAGGAAGCGGTAAAATCCAAGTTTGGAAAACCTTGCCAAGAGTAGGTCTGTTGTAGTTGCCTTTCACAGCTACTAGAGTTTTTGTGTTTTGTTTCTGTTTGTTTGCTTTTGAACAAAATGACACACAGGTTGCTTATGGATTTAGGCTATTTTCCCCCAGTAACAAGTAGTTTTATTACAGCAACTTGAGACCCTAATTCACCCTTTAGCTTCAAACCTCTCCTAGTTCACTTAAAAGTTTAATGATTTGGAGGCAACAACATTTTACTGGGAGAGGCACACCCTGGGGAGCCTGGGAGATTAGGTTCAAGTCCTCCCTCCCATCACTTGCCTGCTGTGTGACTCGAGGGGAGTTATTTGACCTCTCTGAGTCCCAGTTCATTTCCCTATAAACATGAATAATGAAACTTACCATGCAGAGATTTGTGAGTGTTATGAATTGAATTGTGTCCCCCAAAAAAGATATATTGAATTCTTAACCCCCAGGACTTGTAAAGTTAATCACTCAGTTGTGTCTGACTCTTTGTGATTCCACAGACTATAGCCTGCACAGCTCTCAGTCCATGGAATTCTCCAGGCAAGATACAGGAGTGAGTTGCCACTTCCTCCTCCAGGGGATCTTCCCTACCCAGGGCTCACACCCAGGCCTCCTGCATTGCAGGCAGATTCTTTACCCTCTGAGCCACCGGGGAAGCCCCACTTGTAAAGTGACCTTATTTGAAGATAAAAGAGTCTTTACAGGGGAAATTGAGTTAAGATGAGGTCATCAGGGTGGGTCCTAACCCATTATGACTGATGTCCTATGAAAAAGGAAAACTCAAACACAGAGACAGATACACATAGAGGGAAAATGGTTTGGAGACGGAGGCAGAGGTTGGAATTAATGTTGCCTGAACCAAGGAAAGTCTGGGGCTACCGGAAGCTGAAAGAGGCAGGAAACATCCTCCTCTAGAGGTTTCAGAGGGAGCCCAGCCCAGTCCACTTCTTGGTTTTGGACTTCTGGCCTCTCAGAGACAGTGCACTTCTTTTTTTTAAGATTTTTTTTTTAATATGGACCATTTTTAAAGTCTTTATTGAATATGTTACAATATTGTTTCTGTTTCATGTTTTGTTTTTTTGGCCCCAGGCCTGCAGATCTTAGCTCCCCAACCAGGGACTGAACTCACACCCCCTGCATTGGGACGTGAAGTCTTAACCACTGGACCACCGGGGAAGACCCAGCAATAAATTTCTCTTGTTCTACACCACCCAGCTTACAGTACTCTGTTAAGGCAGGCCTAGTAAAACCACCATGTTTAGAATTCAATCAGAAAAAGAAAGTACAGAGCTCAGTGTCTGATTTGTAACAGATGCTAAAACTCCAGCCTCATGCTGAAGCCCTAGTGTTTGCTGTAGTCGGATTCTGAGTATATGTTCTTATTTATATTTCTTACAACAACCCTATGTAACACAGAGATGGGTCAGTCTCATCCGCTTTAGAGATAAGGGAACTACAGCCTCCGGAGGTTAAGTAACTTGCCCAAGGTGTACAGCCAGGAAGCGGAACTACGTGTCACACTCATTTAGGGTTAGGTCACCTAAAGGCAGTGTGTCTCGTCTGCGGCAGTGTCGCTAGAGGCATCAAGTAGTTAAAGTTGTGATCCTTTTTTGTGAATATCCATTGGAAGGACTGATGCTGAAGCTGAAGCTCCCATATTTTGGCCATCTGATGCCAAGAGCTGACTCATTGGAAAAGACCCTGATGCTGGGAGATTGAAGGCAAAAGGAGAAGAGGGAAGCAGAGGGTGAAATGGTTAGCATCATCGACTCAATGGACATGAATTTGAACCAGCTCGGGGAGATAGAGAAGGACAGAGGAGCACGGCATGCTGCCGTCCATGGGGTCACAAAGAGTCAGACAGGACTTGGCAACTAAACAGCATTACCACACTACTCACTCTAGAGATCCACCTCCAGGTGGGCCCAGGTATTTTCAGGCTTGTACCGCCGGTGGGTGTCTCCCGCCCAATCACATTTCTCTACTGTTCCTTTTATTTGTTTTTCCTTAAAAATATGCTTCACATAAAGAATCTGAAGAACAGTGGATATACGTACATGTGTTCATTTCAGTTCAGTTCAGTCACTCAGTCATGTCTGACTCTTTGTGACCCCATGGACCACAGCACACCAGTCCTCCCTGTCTGTCACCAACTCCCGGAGTCTATCCAAACTCTTGTCCATTGAGTCGGTGATGCCATCCAACCGTCTCATCCTCTGTCATCCCCTTCTCCTCCCACCTTCAATCTTTCCCAGCATCAGGGTCTTTTCCAATGAGTCAGCTCTTCACATCAGGTGGCCAAAGTATTGGAGCTTCAGCTTCAACATCAGTCCTTCCAATGAACACTCAGGACTGATTTCCTTTTGGATGGACTGGTTGGATCTCCTTGCAGTCCAAGGGACTCTCAAGAGTCTTCTCCGACACCACAGTTCAGAAGCATCAATTCTTTGGCGCTCAGCTTTCTTTATAGTCCAACTCTCACATCCACACATGACCACTGGGAAAACCATGTTTCTGTGGAACAGACTTGCTTTACTGTACACCTGGAACTGACACAACATTATAAATCAACTACGCACCAACAAAAAAATTTTTTAAATATATGTTACAGACCAAATCCACCTCCTAATCTGCTTTCAGAAAACTCACTAGACTTTATAACTTGGCTGGCAAGGAGCGATACTGGCCCAGATGGGAAGCTGATAGAACATCCAAGGAAAGAAAACACTCCGACATCCATGCCCTTGTAACTTGAGCCCAGAGAAGGACATGTGTTGAGATGTGGATGGAGGGCTACTGTGTGTATCAAAAATCCCTATCCAGGTCATGGAGAGATAAAATGCAGAGAAGACATCTCCATAAAATAACAGTAAAGTTCAACTCCACAGGAAGAATCAGAAAGTACCCTCTTCTGGCTGAGGCATCAAATCCCCAAGGCCCAACAAACATATTTTTTGAAAGAACGTGCACTAAGAAGGGCTTCCCCGGTGGCTCAGCAGTAAAGAATCTGCCTGCAACGCAGGAGACACAGGAGGCAGGGGTTTAATCCCTGGGTGGGGAAAATTTCCCTGAAGGAGGAAATGGCAACCCACTCGTCTTACTGCAGGGAATATCTCATGGACAGAGGAGCCTCATAAGTTATATAGTCCACGAGTCCACAAAGAGGAAGACACAAGTGAGCATTTTAGGACCACTAAGAACATTGACACTTGATATTTCAAATCATACCAATCAATTCCAAAAACCATGCACGCTTGGGTAAGAAAAGCCCATCCCAATGGCACTCTGGATACAAAAACTTTGTCCACATAACCCCCTTGGTTAGCAGCAATTGTTTCATTTTCTTTTCATATTTCTACCAAATCAAGGTCAAATTAAGCTAAGTAAAAGAGGAGAAGGGAAAGGAGTAAACTGTTTCATGAAAATTTTTGAGCTGATTAAAAATTTACAGAGAAAGGAATTCATTCCAAGTGCCGTCATGCCATATCTCCTGCGTAAAGGGAGCTTGGTTACTTAACTCTAAACCCTGCTTTTTGGGCTATCTGATTACCTTTTATCAGGGACCATTAGTGTCTGATAATAGCAACCAATCCCTTGTTCAGTCAGCCTTAATTTCCTTAAAGGAAAATCTCCTGCTTTGACATGCAATCCCTTCCCTTGTCCACCTAATGGACTAATGCAAGAGTAAACATACATTTAAGATCGGACACCAAAAGGCAAAGTCACTTCCCACCTATCCACAAATATGTCTTTCCATGTTCCTATCACTAGGCAGGAGCATCTTCTTGCCCCAGGCTTTTCAACAGAGAAATAGCATGCAATATTTATTAAGATCATTACAAAAGATGTAGAATGCAAGTCAACAGAACTGCACAAATCTTTTAGCCCAGTCTCTTCCTTTTATAGGTCAGGAAACAGAAGCCCGTAGCCTCATAGAGCAATGGTGGTGGTTTAGTTGCTCAGTCGTGTCCAACTCTTGCGACCCCGTGGACTGTAAACTGTCAGGCTCCTTTGCCCATGGGATTCTCCAGGCAAGAATACTGGGATGGGTTGCCATTATAGAGGAATTGTGAACGTGAAAGTCGCTCAATCATGTCTGACTCTTTGCAACCCCATGGACTAGATAGCCTATGGACTAGATAGATAGGGACTATCTGGACTAGAATTCCATAGTCCACAGAATTCTCCAGGCCAGGATACAAAAGTGAGTAGCCATTTCCTTCTCCAGGAAATCTTCCCAACCCAGGTCTCCCACATTGCAGGTGAATTCTTTATCAGCTGAGCCAAGGGAAGCCCTAGAGCAATCGAGGTCAAGTCTAGGTTTCTGATTCCCAAACCAGGCTTATTTCTACTAAGACAAGTCAAGACCCACATCATATCATGTTTTCTACAATATGATGTAGGCAGAAAACAAACTGCTGGGACTTCCCTGACCCTCCAATAGTTAAGACTTTGCCTTCCAATGCAGAGGGTGTGGGTTCGATCCCTGGTGGGATCCCAAATACCTTGTGGCTGAAAAACCAAAACATAAAGCAGAAGCAATGTTGTCAGGCTCAATGGAGACTTTGAAGATGTCCACATAAAAAAAAAAAAAAGAAACTATTCATCCTGATTCATTCTGGAAACTTCATCTCACCTTTGCAATTGTGTGTCTTATGGACTTTATGGACATTTTATTTTTTTTTTATAGACATTTTCGAGAGAATTCTGACTAACTGGGATCCATCACCAAAGAATAAGGGCTGGAGGAGGAAAATCACCTTTGAAATAAATTGTCCATGGCTATCAGCCTCTGGTTTAAAATGCAGTCATTCCCTAGACTCCCCAAAGGAGAAAAAAAAAGAATATGGAAGTAATGGTGCTAATATGATGGGCAAAGCCAACAGCTGCCCCACTGGAGCTCAGACCCTCATTCTGCCTCTGCACGCAGACAGAAAATCACTCAGCCACTCCCATACGGCATGGATGCTGGTTTTTAGGTAGTTACATTCCCTTGAGAGGCTCGCCGTATACTTTATTCTGAAAGAGGAAACTACGCAGATGACTCGGGAGGCAGAAAAGGGGTGACCAGTGAGGATGCTGGAGGGGCAGTGCCAACTGTAGAGATTAGCCCAAAACTTCAGTAGGAGGAGATGTGTGCGACATGCTTGTTCATACCTTCTGCGGGTTCAGTGTTAGGAAAGCAAATAGTAAAGAGAGGATCCCACTTAGCAAAGATCTGGGAGAAAGAACCAGAATGTGGAGTGCAAGTCAAGTGGGAAAAGCCAAAGTGTTGCTGGTGAGAGTAGGAAGAATGTCAAGACACCAACAACACTGGCCATCTGAAATCACATGTCTGCTTCGTGTCTGGTAAAGGCAGACTGGATCACCTAGGAAACTGAAACGGTGATGAACAGAAGAGCTGGGTGTTCAAGATGAATGGGAAGAGATAAGGAGATAAAAATGAAGAGCCAGAAAATGGCAGATCCCCAGAGCTGACACTGCCAACTCAAATACCATGAATTCTTGAAGACATATTTCAGCCAGAAAGGCTGAGAAAAAAAGTTTTGATTTAAAATAATTTACCAAAAAAAAAAAAAGAAACCCTTAGATTTCAAAAAACACCTGAGCATGTAGGGGGAAAGAGTTCATTCACCAGGTTCCAAGCTAAATTGATGACAGCAACCTCCATCAACACACATTCTGACAACTTTTAAATCATATAAAAGAGGAAAAGTGTGTATAAGCATTTAGGCCAGGTGGGGACAGCGGGGGAAAGGCGGGAGGAAAGAAAAAGAAGTAATCTACAACAGAACAAAAATGAAAGCATCTTCAGGTATCCCTTCCGTAACACTGAAAATAAAACAAAAATGTAACAGCAGTTTTGCCTACATTTAAACTGGAAACAAAGATTGAGATATACACCACATAATTAAGAAATGACTCAGAAAAAAAAGACAGTTTGTGACCTAAAAGAACTTGTAGTGAACAATGAAATTCATTATAGATGATTCAAATAAAGATTATAAAAATGCTGGTCAAACTAAATATAAATGTTAAATACCTCTTAAAATAAAGGATAGCAAAAATATATTTGCTGAATATCAATGATCTGAATCTAAAATCACAGATTATATTTTTTTAAATCTCAGAAATGGGAAAAAGAAGTAAAAACACATTATATCTCTTACTTGATACAAGCTTTCTAAAAATGATCTTATTCTTAATTTTTATTATTGTAGAAATACATATTTTAAATTTTTTAACTTAAAAAGTCACAAGTAAAATGAAAACTAGAGTAAGTCAAACTCAAAATAATAGGAGAATGTACATGTAAAAAATAAAAACAGAAAAAGAACTCAAAAACTTTAGAAAGAAGAAAAAACTTTTCAAAAAACCACAAATAATGGGACAAAAATAAATAAAAACATGCAAAGATTATCAGATTTTTAAAAAATCAAATGTATTCTGCTCTCAAGAGCTATGATAAAATAAAGTGATCAGGGAAAGAAAAAGAGCGATCAGAAGGTTTACTACATAAATTTTAAGGTAGAATTTACAAAGAAGGAAAGAATGGAAGTGCTTTATGGAAGGAAAGCATGCAAGTGCTTTATTTATGACAAAGTTTAATTCTAAGTAGAATATTAAATGTACAAGGACTGGAATTTTATATCAATAAAGATGGAATCCAAACGAATATACAACAGTAATAGATATTTGTTGTTTACCATAGTATCATGAAGCAAAAATTATTAGAAATGAGTGATAATATTTAAGCAAAAGAGGAATCTACTAGGCTTCCCTAGTGGCTCATTGGTAAAGAATCTGCACGCCAGTGAAGGAGACACAGGTTCAATCCCTGGTTCTGGGAGACCCCACGTACCCACAGCAGCTAAGCCCGTGCGCCACAACCAACCATTGAGCCTGTGCTCTAGAGGCCAGGAGAGGCAACTACTGAGCCTGCAAGCCACAGCCACTGAAGCCCGCATGCCCCGGAACCCATGCTCCACAATAAGGGAAGCCACCGCAAGGAAGAGGAGCCCCTGCTCACCACGACTAGGAAGTCTGCCCAGCAACAAAGACCCAGCACAGCCAAAACTAAACACGCAAATAAAGTTGCAAAAATGAGGAACCTGCTGCACAGAAAGTAGGAAGCACTCTCATAAATAACCCTTGACTAAAAAATGAACACAAGCCAACAAGTAGATTTTTTCTAAATGAGTAGCATTTTTAACATACCAAAATTTTGAGGTAGGATCAAATAGTTCTCATAGGAAAGTTCACATTTAAATTCTCAGAAGAATGTGTTAGCCTGTGAACAAATACTGGAAGGATTTGCAGAAATAAAAACTGTCATAATTTTAAAAAAGAATAAATAAAGTCTCTTAGTATTATAAAAAGAATAAAATTAAAAGAACTAAGCCCTTGAGGAAAACACCAAGGAGGCAGAAAAAAGTGTTTAGAATTAGTTTTGTTAAACAAATTGTGGAGTTAATAGGTAAGTCCTGGAACTAATTTTTAGGAAAACATATACACACACACACACACACACACACACATTTCTATCTACTCAAAAAAAAAAAAAAAGAAAGAAAGAAAATTAGAAAATGAAAATAAACCTATAGAAAGTTTAAAAATAAAGAAATGACCACAAAAGCAAAGAAGGTCTAAAAATACAAAAGCATATTTTGTATAGATTTATGCTATCCCCTTGAATATCTTCAAGAAATGTCAGATTCTTTTAAGAAAATGTTCATAACAAACACAAAAGCAAAAGCATCTCACTCAGATAAACCAAAACTCAGGAAACATTTGAAGTTAACCACAATTTACCTCCAAGAGGTTGCAGACCATAACAAGCTTTTAGATACGCTCTCTTAAATAGAGAATAGACTATTTTTATGATGCATTTCATAAATCATAAATGCATTTCTAAATCATTTCAGAGCATAGAAAATATAGAAAGTTTGCCAACACCACTAATACCACTGATCTAACCCTGAGCACTGAAGAATTGATGCGTTTGAACTGTGGTGTTGAAGAAGACTCTTGAGAGTCCCTTGGACTGCAAGGAGATCCAACCAATCCATTCTAAAGGAGATCAGTCCTGGGTGTTCTTTGGAAGGAATGATGCTAAAGCTGAAACTCCAGTACTTTGGTCACCTCATGTGAAGAGTTGACTCACTGGAAAAGACTCTGATGCTGGGAGGGATTAGGGGCAGGAGGAGAAGGGGACCACAGAGGATGAGATGGCTGGATGGCATCACCGACTCGATGGACGTGAGTTTGAGTGAACTCTGGGAGTTGGTGTTGGACAGGGAGGCCTGGCGTGCTGCGATTCATGGGGTCGCAAAGAGTCGGACACGACTGAGCAACTGAACTGAACTGAACCCTGAAAAAAAAAAATGAGAAAAGAGACAAACCAACACTGAAATTGTAACATTAACAAAACCCCCAGAATTCACCAATAAATTGCCTGAATAAATATTTGAGGAAATGACAGTAGAAAATGGTTCATTTTGTATGCCTTCATGGATCTTGAACTTAGGGTTCTAAAGAGTTTGTCACTCTGAGCTTTGAATTGAATTTTTTTATTGCAGTACAATTGCTTTAGAGTGTATTAGTTCCTGCTGTACAATGAAGTGAATCAGGGATATGTGTAATGAAGCCACTCTTAAAAATTCAGAAAAGCAGGGGTGCACTCTAGGAGTATACTAGTGGCTGGTCTGAAGAAAGGATGCAGCGTTAGGAATTTGGGATTAACAGACACACACTAATAAATATCCATAGTAGAGAAACAACAAGGACCTGCCATGCAACACAGGGAAGACCAGCATTAACAGCATGACCACATCTGCTTTGCACAAAGGGAAGAACAGGTTGGCACTGGTTCAGGAAACCTGAGCTATGAAGTCAGCAAATCCCAATTATTCAGTACAAATCCCCATTTTCAAACGACGGTCCAGGTCCATAAATATAGCCACAAGCCCTTCTACTCAGTGCATAGTTGCCTACCTAAATATTTTAGATGTAGGCAGTGGGGCATCTACTGAGTTAAAAAGCAATTTTTACCCATCTTCTTATATCACAAAGCAATTATTGCTCACTCACCACTTAATTTGTTCTGACAACCTTCTGTCAGATAATACCAATGAAAACAAATGAAAACTAGAAAGAAGAGTTAAGTCTCCTATATGATATATGCTTATGCCAAAAAAGATTAGTTAAAAATCCATCTTCCTCTACCTGAATCCACAGACTGTTTAAAGGAACTGTCAGTAAAATCATTACTAATGAAGTACCAGACTATGCGACACAATGGTTAGAAAGGAAATTTAAAAGATAAATGCAACTGCAGATGCCACAAATTTTTCATTAACAGATGAAGATGCTGGGAAAGTTCACATTTTGGAACAGCCTATAATCATTGCACGTATTCAGGGCATCAAATCTTTTTCAATCCTGTCTTCTCATCCACCTCGCAGCCTTCTCCCAGTGCTCAAACTCCTCCTTCTATGTTTGGCATTTGACCTTCCCTATAAAAAAATTGGAACGGGAACTATTATAATCCTCTTTCTCCAACAACCAAGCCCCAAACCTTCTCTTGGCTAGCATTGTCTGTGGCATTAATAAACCATCCATCTTTGAATTACGAACCATCATCACTCAATTGCGAACCACCAACTCTTGAAGCATCCCAAAATCCCACCAAGGGGCCCACAAGAAGATAGCTTTCCTTGTGACAAGGATGGAGTTTGATCTAAAGATGTACCCCCCAATGCACATCTGGACTTTAGGTTCTGGCGTGAGGAGCAGACAGCCATGAACTTTCCAAGTAAGAGAAGCAAGAGTAAGGACTGGGAGTGAAGCGCTTTGCAAAGCAGGTTTCAAATGATTGGTCACCTGCCAAAAGACATTCCCGCTCATGCCTTTTGTCTAGTAACTCCATCTTTTTCAATGAAGAGGAGCCTTTTTCTTCTTCCAAAGAACAATGAAGAGATATCTCAGAAGGAAGAAAGAACAAGAAATCAGCATCCCCTAGAACATTTTCATCTCATGTTCTTTTTACTGCCCAAGTCAACTGGAGAAACCAAATGAAATTCCACAGCTCCACCCTGGACACTCCTTTCTCCTGAAGTCCAGGAAATGGCCAGCATTTCCCTTCCCCATGTTCTTGGTGCTAATAGAAGGAGCAATTGCATCTCATGCTTGGACGGACGAATTAGTGACTGGAAATTGGCTGGCTCAGTAACTACCTTTCCTAAAAATACCTTAAAAATGAAAATGTAAATTCCACAAAGAAACTGATGAAAATCTTGATGGTGAGGAACTGTAAACATACAAACCAGCTCAAAGGTGCTAATTTCCCTTTTTTAGTTGTGTTCAGTTCAGTTCAGTCACTCAGTCATGTCGACTCTTTGCAACCCCATGGACTGCAGCATGCCAGGCCTCCCTGTCCATCACCAACTCCCGGAGCTTGCTCAAACTCATGTCCATTGAGTCAGTGATACCATCCAACCATCTCATCCTCTGTTATCCCCTTCTCCTCCTGCCTTCAATCTTTCCTAGCATCAGGGTCTTTTCCAAGGAGTCAGTTCTTCACATCAGGTGGCCAAAGTATTGGAGTTTCAGCTTCAGCATCAGTCCTTCCAATGAATATTCAGGACTGATTTCCATTAGGATTGACTGGTTTGATCTCCCTGCAGTCCAAGGCACTCTCAAGAGTCTTCTCCAACACCACAGTTCAAAAGCATCAGTTCATCAGCACTCAGCTTTCTTTATGGTCCAACTCTCACATCCATACATGAGTACTGGAAAAACCATAGCTTTGACTAGACAGACCTTTGTGTCCTTAGACAGACCTTAGTTGCGTGCATGCATGCTAAGATGCTTCAGTCATGTCCAACTCTGTGGGACCCTATGGACCATAGCCTCCAGGCTCCTCTGTCCATGGGATTCTCCAGGCAAGAATAGAGGAGTGGGATGCCATTCCCTCCTCCCTTCCTGACCCAGGGATCAAATCTGCATCTCCTGCTTTACCTCTAATGCCACCTGGGAAGCCCTTTTTAGTTGCACCGAAAGCCAAAAACAGAATCACATTTGTGAGATTGTTTTCAGATACCATGTGCCAACATTGCAATTTGGATTTCACCTCTGAGTCCGTATGAATAATCTTCCTGTTGTGTTGAGTATATTTTTAATCAGTTCAGTTCAGTCGCTCAGTCGTGTCCGACTCTTTGCGAACCCATGAATCGCAGCACCCCAGGCCTCCCTGTCCATCACCAACTCCCGGAGTTCACCCAAACCCATGTCCATTGAGTCAGTGATGCCATCCAACCATCTCATCCTCTGTCGTCCTCTTCTCCTCCTGCCCTCAATCTTTCCCAGCATCAGGATCTTTTCAAATGAGTCAGCTCTTCGCATCAGGTGGCCAAAATATTGGAGTTTCAGCTTCTACATCACATTTTTAATTAGAAGTCATGCAATTCTTGTTTCAGTGGTGGGTGATTCTGCTCAGTCACTTCAGTCGTGTCCAACTCTCTGCGACCCCATGGACCATGGCCCGCCAGGCTCCTCTGTCCGTGGGATTCTCCAGGCAAGAATACTGGAGTGGGTTGCCATTTCCTTCTCCAGCGATGGGTGATTAGGACTACTTTTCTTTGGGCAAAACTCATAAAGCAAAAGAAGTCAACTCCCTCATGCAGAGGGGAGGGAACCTGGCCAAATACCAAGACCTGGACCTGGACCAAGACTTACATGGAAAGAGAGCCAAAGCTTTTGACTACGGACTCCTTCCTCTAGGAACCCAACGTGTACCAGTGCCAGGGGATCCAAGAGCCCGTAGAGAAAGGAGAATGCAAAATCCACATCCAGCCAGGAGCAGGGCAGGACTCCAGCCCCACTGGGAAGTTAGTGTGCCAGCTAGGAGCTGAGGAAGAAGACTCATCAAGGGACGGGCTACCCAGGCTTTGGGAGAGATCAGAAGGTAAGATGAGGCTTCAGGTTGCATGAGGGGTAGGCCAGAGACCTGGGTCTCACTGGGTACCATTCACCAGTAGGAACGGGTTGTTCAGGGCACTGGTTAGAACAGATTCGAGGACTGGGCAGGACCGAGGCTGCAGCAGACGGTTTCAGCACACACAGCTGGTGGAGGCTGGGATGGACACAAGCATGATGAATCAGAAACACAGGAGCAGCCTGGGAAAGTACTTGTGTGGTCCATTTCACAATCGATGCGGAAGCTTTGTAGCCCCCATGCCTGGAAGCAGTGCTTCAATTACCAGAGCTGCCAGTGAGCTGAGTCATACGTCAAATGATGCTTTTGCCATGGAATAGCAATCACCTTGAAGTGCATAATTCTTCCATTCGCCAAACATGCGCTGAGCACAAGCGGGCAAGATGCTGAGTCTGGAAGTAAGTGGATGGTCATTGTGAAGACACCCATCCTCACAGCGTGTAGAGGAAGCGCAGCAAGTCTAAGCCCCGACAGTTATCCCCCGCTTCATACTTAACATGGCCTGAGAGTCAAGGTTTCCACTGACAACAGCTTTCCCAAGGTTCTCTTTGTTTGGTTGGTTTGGAGGTGGGGGGTTGTTGCTGATTTGTTTGTTTGTTCTTTTACCAAGTCTTATCTTCACGGCTTTTTTTTTTTTTTATATATGCTTTTCTGCTAAATTCACTTTACATGCAGTTTTTGGTTTTTTTTTCCCCAACAAGTGCTGTTTTCATAGAGTCATGCACACAAATGCAACTGTGAAGGACACTTCATGCTTTCTCACTGTTCCTAGGAATAGTATGAGGCACTATGCCATTAAGTCCCTTTTCACAGGAAAAAGCTTCCCATCATTACCACCTACTCATCTTTTTACTCAAGATGCACAGTATTTGAGGATGGAGTACAAACTTCAGGAGTGATTCACATTTCCTGTTCAACACCAATGCATTAGATTCCTAGTTGTTTCCATTATAATGTATCTTAACCATGAATCCACCAAAGACTAGGAACAGATTCCTTCTGCTTAAAGTACTTTTGCAACTATAAATGAAAATAACATTTAAAAGAAATACAACCAAAATGATAAAAAGCCACTAAATTTCAGATCAACTCCGTGTTAATATGGCAGGGAAAAAGTGACCTCTGAGGAAGCTGTGGCCTGAGTCTGACCTGTGGGCTGCTTTATTAGGTGCCATGAGCTGTGTGGTTCTCCCAACACTTGTCTCTACTCAGACTACAATAAGCCTTTGTTTGTACGGCACTAGGTGACAGCCTTGGTCCTTCACGAGGAATCTCGTGGTATGTGTCCTGGGTCCAACCCTGGTCTTGCACTAGCATCTGATAATTAATATTAAAGTCGCTACTGTCTTGCTACATCAGGATCTTTTTACCACAAACATGACCAGGCTGCTTATCACCTTCTGATTACTTCATCAGTTTCACATAGAACATTTCCCGGCCACCTCTAACATCAGCCATTTTTCTGTTCAAAGGCAGGTTGCTAAAATACCTCTCAAAATCAGACTTGGGATTATTGCCCCAGATTGCAAAAAGTTTCCAGAATTCATAGGGATTTTAAGTTCTAAAATCAGCACAGAAGGCAAAAATTGAAGCCTAAAGTACCCTTGAATTGTCTTGAGTTGTGAATCAAGCATGAGATCCATGGCTACATCTGTACAACCCTGTGTAGTCATTCTCGGACTCACTGAGTTTGAGAACCATGGAAATGGACTAGAAAGAAAAATAAAAGGAAGTCTTTCCAGGGAAGTGTGGGTATCCAAACCATCCCACCTGTCAGACAGCTGCAGTCCCTGGGGGATGAATGGGAGACCAGTGGGAAATTCTGGAGTGTTCTTGCTCACTGGGAAAATTCGCTCTATTCTTCTCTAGTACTGAGCTTCCCAGCCTCACATGTGCCCATAGAGGCAGCAATGCTGTGATGTCTAAACAGGATGATTTTGGAGTCTCATCCCAGGACAGGTGTGTAAGGTAAGTTGCTAAGTTACATGAGCACATGCACGATTCTGCTCGTTTAACCTTGCAGGGTGAGTTGACTGCCTTTTCTTTTTTAGTGCCATTTTTGGCTTATGTCAAAACATAGTCCCCTGAAATCTTCTTTATGCAAAATATTAATTCTGTTGAAATGGACAATTCTATGTATTTGCTGAAAAACAAAATGAATCTTCTTAAAAATCAAGGATTTTATACTATGCCCAAAGAATAGGACTGCCATCGTGCTGAGATCCAGGGAAAAAAAAAAAATATATATATATATATATATAGTGTATAGAAAGGTACCCTGTGCAAGAGAGAGAGAAAAAAGAATACTTGGTTATTAAGATAGGCTGAAATATGATAACAGATCTGTTGCCCTAATCAAACCAGACCAACAATCAGCATATTTTGTCTCCATAATTTTCCAGGAAACCTTTTAAGATCATACATTTTGGTCCTCTTAAAGAAATATGGCCTCTATAAATATGGCTTTCCCAGTGGCTTAGAGAGTAAAGAATCTGCCTGCAATACAGGAGACCTGGGCTCAATTCCTTGATTGGGAAGATCCCCTGGAGAAGGAAATGGCAACCCACTCCAGTATTTTACCTGGAAAATCCCATGGACAGAGGAGCCTGGCGGGCTACAGTCCATGGGGTCGCAAAGAGTCGGACACGACTGAGCGACTAACACACACACTTAAATATTCAGTCTTAAGAACCAAAATGAGTGATTTGATACAACATATTGCCCTGGCAATACCTACTCAGTTCTGGCCTCCTGTCCTCAAGAGGATTTCTTTTTTCTTATTTTAATTGGCGTGGCTCCTTCTAGAGCCACCTGGTGCTGATCACCCCACTCCCACCCAAGCCTGATCTTCCCCCGGCCACTATGGGCCCCCCCACTCCAGTTACCCCACTAAGAAACCTGGAAGTCTCTCCCTTAACTGTGCATCCAAGCAATCACCCAGCCCTGCTATTCACCCTGGGGAAGAGCCCCGCAGACGTCTCCTCACCTGCATCCTGGTCCAGGCCGTCTACATCACCCACCTGAACTATTGAAATGTCCTCCTAATTGTGTCAACTCTCATTTCCTACCAACCTGCTCTCCAGACAGCAGCAGAATGAGCTGAAAATGAAATCGTGTCCCCTTCTTGACCTTTGAATTTACTGTCCCTTTCCCCCAGAATCATGATGGAATCCATCCCCTATGGCCAGCCATGTTCCTCAAGATCTGGCCCCAGCCACCCTCTCCAGCCTCCACAGGGGCACTTTCCCCCACTCACCACATTAGGCCACTCTCTGATTTTCTAAGGCCCTGCTCTGCACCTTTGCAGGGGCTTCACGCCTTTTTGGTCCTTGGCCTGGGGGTGCCTTTCCCTCTCAGGAAGCCAGGACCCTCCCTATGCCTCCAGACTGCTTCGCTTCCTGCCCTCTCTCACAGTGTGGTCAGTAGGAAAAAGGCTCTCCAAAGATGTCCATGCCCTAACCTTTGGAACCTGTGAATATGTTGTCTTGCAGGGCCAAAGGGACTATGCAGATGTGATTAAGAATCTTGAGATGGGGAGAGATCTCCCTGGCTTATCCAGATGAACAAGACACGATCACATGGGTCCTAAACAGTAGAGAGCCTTTCTCACCTGGAGTCAGAGAGAGACATAAAGACAGAGATGGGTTAGAGAAACGTGATGGGTTGGCTTTGAAGATGGAGGGAGGGGCTATGAGTCAAGGATTGAGGGTGGCTAGAAACTGGCAAAGGCGAGGGTATGGAATTCCCCCTGGAGACTCCAGGAAGAATGCTGTCATGCCCACAACTTGGCTTTAGCCTGGCGAGACCCGTGTTAAATTTCTGACCTCCACAACTTGGAGGTAAATGATTTGTGTTGTTTGACGTCACGAAATTTGTTAAAGCAGCCATAGGAAACTAGCACACACAGCGTTTGTGGTGCTCGTCATCCCTGTAAGATCAGTAATTACACCATGTGGTGGTTAAAAAACACAGGCTCTGGAGTCAGACAGGCAGAGTCAAGCTCACACTGTTCCTTTCACCAGCCAGGTGGCTTTAACCAGTTAACCTAGCCAACATTGTTGCTGTTCAGTGGCTAAATCATGTCTGACTCTTTGCAACCCCAGGGACTGCAGCACACCAGGCTTCCCTGTCCTTCACTATCTCCTAGAGTTTGCACAAATTCATGTCCATTAAGTCAGTGACGCTATCCAACCATCTCATCCTCTGTCACCCCCTTCTCCTCCTGCCCTCAATCTTTCCCAGCATCAGGGCCTTTTCCAATGAGTCAGTTCTTCACATCAGGTGGCCAAAGTACTGGAGTTTCAGCTTCAGCATCAGTCCTTCCAATGAATATTCAGGGTTGATTTCCTTTAGGACTGCCTGGTTTGATCTCTTAACAAATATGCTAAGCTTCAATTCCCTGATCTGTAAAAAAAGAATAATAATGCTCTTCTCCAAAGGTGGCCATGAGGACTCAGTAATATAATATGAAGAAGTATTTCACATAGTGACTAGCACAGAGTAAACCTTTAGTAACTGGAGGCTGCAATGAGTATTACAATTCATTGTCTGATTATTTCTTTTTGCCTCCAAGGGTCTAAAGTCTGTGAAGATAAGCACAACGATTTGATTGCTCATTGCTGTATGAGCTGGGTTGAGTAAGTGATGAACACAAAAATGAATGTATGAATGGATGGATGGATGGATGGTCAGATGAATGTGTTTATATGAAAACACTTTAGGCTTAAAAAGTGAGTTTGGGCTTCCCTGGTGGCACAGTGGATCAGAATCCACCTGCCAATGCAGGGGACATGGGTTCGATCCTTGGTCTGGAGAGATTCAACATGGCATGGAGCCACTAAGCCCATGTGCCATGACTGCTGAGCCCATGAGCTGCAGCCACTGACGCCCACATGCCCTAGGGCCGTGTGCTCCGCAACAGGAGAGGCCACGCATTGAGAAGCCCGCACACGACAACCAAGAGGAGCTCTCGCTCCCCACAGCTAGAGGACGCCCGCACAAAGCAAAGCCCCAGGGCACCCCCCAGAATAATAAGAAAGAAAGAAAAGCTTTTCTGGCATGAGTTTTGCCCTATCAGTGGCTGACACAGACATGGGGACCAAACCCAGATCTAGCCTGAGAACTTCTACTCTCAAACAGACACAGACAGAAGACAATCTTCCATCCTTGCCTGGGATGCCAAACTCTATTATAAAACATCCCCTTGAGAAAAGTATCAAATATTTATTTCTATTGCAGATAGCACCCAAACATTTCCCAAATGGCTTCTGAAATCAGTCCTGTGCTTTTTCTTTTGTTACATTTTTAAATGTTTCCAAAGTCGTCTGAAATTTGTAGTGATTGACACAGGTTTTTGAGTTCAGTAATATTACCACTCATGTCACATTTTCGCCTGATTTCCAATCTTTTGTGGTCTCCTTGATTAGTAAGGCACTTGATTTTATCTTTTAAAGAAGGCCTTTGAATGTAGCAAAAATGTTGAAATGATTCATCCATCATAAGAAAAGACTTCAAAGAGTTCCAAGTTAAACTTCAGAATTCTGAGGAGCATAGGAGACAGTCAACTTCTTATATTTCAAATTCAGGACAATGAGCCTAGCAGAGAATTTTGCTAAAAATGCCTAATGAGCGTGTTAGTCACATCTAAAAGTCATCTGTCGTCCACATGTTCACATTCATACAGATACAGTGTGTGCATTTCATCAGACATCCATTTATTATGTAGCAAGATACAGTTTAGGCTATTCATTTCTACTCATCCAGTCCCTGAACATCAGAGACCACTGTAAGAGAAAAACAGTGAATTCCTAAGGGTGGGAGCCGTGTCTGACCGAAACCAGAGAAAGGCATGGCACCTGATTCAAGCTTTGTCTACATAAGCTTTCATTGGAAACATAAAGTTGATTTCCATCAAATGATTATTTTTAAATGGACAATGCCTCTTTAAATTCAGAAATGCCTCTCTTTCATAGGTCTATGAATTCTACCTTATGTTTCGAAAGCAAGCATTTGGACTTAGTTTTTAAAAGGACCAAAGATATTCAGTGTGTATTTCAGTTCAGTCAGTCAGTTCAGTTGCTCAGTCGTGTCCAACTCTTGGCAACCTCATGAATCACAGCACGCCAGGCCTCCCTGTCCATCACCAACTCCCAGAGTTCACTCAGACTCACAGCCAGTGATGTGATCGAATCAGTGATGCCATCCAGCCATCTCATCCTCGGTCAGCCCCTTCTCCTCCTGCCCCAAATCCACCCCCAGCATCAGAGTCTTTTCCAATGAGTCAACTCTTCGCATGAGGTGGCCAAAGTACTGGAGTTTCAGCTTTAGCATCATTCCTTCCAAAGAAATCCCAGGGCTGATCTCCTTCAGAATGGACTGGTTGGATCTCCTTGCAGTCCAAGGGACTCTCAAGAGTCTTCTCCAACACCACAGTTCAAAAGCATCAATTCTTCGGCGCTCAGCTTTCTTCACAGTCCAACTCTCACATCCATACATGACCACTGGAAAAATCATAGCCTTGACTAGATGGACTTTTGTTGGCAAAGTAATGTCTCTGTTTTTGAATATGCTATCTAGGTTGGTCATAACTTTTCTTGCAAGGAGTAACCATCTTTTAATTTCATGGCTGCAGTTACCATCTGCAGTGATTTTGGAGCCCCCAAAAATAAAGTCTGACACTGTTTCTACTATTTCCCCATCTATTTCCCATGAAGTGATGGGACTGGATGCCATGATCTTCATCTTCTGAATGTTGAGCTTTAAGCCAACTTTTTCACTCTCCTCTTTCACATCAAGAGGCTTTTAGTTCCTCTTCACTTTCTGCCATAAGAGTGGTGTCATCTGCATATCTGAGGTTATTGATATTTCTCCCAGCAGTCTTGATTCCAGCTTGTGCTCCTTCCAGCCCAGCATTCCTCATGAAAGGAATCATTTCTGTCCTTTATCAAACCCATCTTTGCATCCTCATGATGTACTCTGCATAGAAGTTAAATAAGCAGGGTCACAATATACAGCCTTGACGTACTCCTTTTCCTATTTGGAACCAGTCTGTTGTTCCATGTCCAGTTCTAACTGTTGCTTCCTGACCTGCATATAGGTTTCTCAAGAGGCAGGTCAGGTAGTCTGATATTCCCATCTCTTTCAGAGTTTTCCACAGTTTATTGTGATCCACACAGTCAAAGGCTTTGGCATTAAAAAAAAAAAAAAGGCTTTGGCATAGAAAATACAGCAGAAATAGATGTTTTTCTGGAACTCTCTTGCTTTATCCATGATCCAGCAGATGTTGGCAATTTGATCTCTGGTTCCTATGCCTTTTCTAAAACCAGCTTGAACATCAGGAAGTTCACAGTTCACATATTGCTGAAGCCTGGCTTGGAGAATTTTGAGCTTTACTTTACTAGCATGTGAGATGAGTACAATCGTGTGGTAGTTTGAGCATTCTTTGGCATTGCCTTTCTTTGGAATTGGAATGAAAACTGACCTTTCCCAGTCCTGTGGCCACTACTGAGTTTTCCAAATTTGCTGACATATTGCGTGTAGCACTTTCACAGCATCATCTTTCAGGATTTGAAATAGCTCCTCTGGAATTCTATCACCTCCACTAGCTTTGTTCATAGTGATGCTTTCTAAGGCCCACTTGACTTCACATTCCAAGATGTCTGGCTCTAGGTGAGTGATCACACCATCATGATTATCTTGGTTATGAAGATGTTTTTTGTACAGTTTTGTGTATTCCTGCCACCTCTTCTTAATATCTTCTGCTTCTGTTAGGTCCATACCATTTCTGTCCTTTATCAAGCCCATCTTTGCATGAAATGTTCCCTTGGTATCTCTAATTTTCTTGAAGAGATCTCTAGTCTTTCCCATTCTGTTGTTTTCCTCTATTTCTTTGCAGTGATCACTGAGGAAGGCTTTCTTATCTCTTCTTGCTATTCTTTGGAACTCTGCATTCAGATGCTTATGTCTTTCCTTTTCTCCTTTGCTTTTCGCTTCTCTTCTTTTCACAGCTATTTGTAAGGCCTCCTCAGACAGACATTTTGCTCTTTTGCATTTCTTTTCCATGGGGATGGTCTTGATCCCTGTCTCCTGTACAATGTCACGAACCTCATTCCATTGTTCATCAGGCACTCTATCTATCAGATCTAGTCCCTTAAATCTATTTCTCACTTCCACTGTATAATCATAAGGGATTTGATTTAGGTCATACCTGAATGGTCTAGTGGTTTCCCCTACTTTCTTCAATTTCAGTCTGAATTTGGCAATAAAGAGTTCATGATCTGAGCCACAGTCAGCTTTTGTTGACTGTATAGAGCTTCTCCATCTTTCACTGCAAAGAATATAATCAATCTGATTTTGGTGTTGACCATCTGGTGATGTCCATGTGTAGAGTCCTCTCTTGTGTTGTTGGAAGAGGGTGTTTGCTATGACCAGTGCATTTTCTTGGCAAGACACTATTAATCTTTGCCCTGCTTCATTCCGTATTCCAAGGCCAAATTTGCCTGTTACTCCAGGTGTTTCTTGACTTCCTACTTTTGCATTCCAGTCCCCTATAATGAAAAGGACATCTTTTTTAGGTGTTAGTTCTAAAAGGTCTTGTAGGTCTTCATAGAATCATTCAACTTCAGCTTATAGGCTTGGATTACTGTGATATTGAATGGTTTGCCTTGGAAACAAACAGAGATCATTCTGTTGTGTGTATTTAGTGTTAGAAAAGATTTTAGGAATAAGACTGAAGACTGAAAAATGAACACACAATAAAAAAAAGAGCTCTCATTTTAGTAGGTCATAAAATTCTCATCACACAAAGAAAACATTCTATAACTATGTATGGTGATGGATATTAACTAGACATTGCAGTGATCATTTCAAATGCATATGAATATTGAACTCATTGTGTTACACACCTGAAACTAATATAGTATATGACAATTGTGTCTCAATGTAAAAAAAAAAAAAAGAGAGAGAGAGAAGAGAGAGAAAGATCTCTTTTTACAACATACATTTAAAGCATGTAGTTTTCCATTTCTTGCATGAACTTAATGAGGGACTGACAAATGGAAGGACTGTGAAATACGAAATGTGATGAAACACATTCCTGGTGTCCACAAGCTCAAAGGAAAACAGGTTCCCAAGTGCCCGTTATGCTAGGCAGATTGCATTAAACAGCAAACAGTACATGCATAGAGACTCCAAAGCAAAGGCAATCAGGGATCCTTCAAATGATATTTCCATTTAAATCAGATTTTAAGAGGTAAGTAGGACTTCAACACCCAGAGAAGAAGACCCCAACAAAACCAGTATGACCACAGGCAAAAAAGCATGAGGAGGATGACGCAGCTCTAAGGCAGCAGGTCGCTGGGGGGCGGGGTGAGTGGGCACCGGAAGTTAGGGGGATTGACAGTACCCACCATGAAAATGGTGAATGAGGGCCAGGTGGGAAAAAGCTTCACATGTTGTGCTAGAGAGTTAGGTCATTTCTCTGCAGAAAATGGGTACAGAGCAGGTTTTGACCAAAGTATGTTGGCTGGGGGGCTTCCCTAGTGGTCCAAAGTTAAGAAGTCACCTTCTGATGCAGGGGGTGCAGGTTCTGTCCCTGGGCAGGGAACTAAGATCCCACATGGGGCAACTAAGCCTGTGTGTGGCAACTACTGGGCCTGCCCTCTCTAGAACCCATGCTCCGCAATGGGAAGCCCTTATGCCGGGACTAGGGAGAGACTGTGTTCCGAAATGAAGACCCAGTGCAGCCAAAAAATTTTAAATAGAAAAAGAAATATGTTAGGTGAACCCACTAGGAAGCCAAAGGACAAAAGTTGGAAAGAATGGGGGTGGAAAGGTTTACTAGGAGATGGGAGATAGGGGTACCAGCTGACATGAAAATCAGGTGGGCCTCAACCTGAAAAAGCAATGGGGGCTACAGGAAAGTGAGTGGGTAAAATCCAATGCTATGTCAATATCTGGTAACAGATCACCCAGGGAGCAAAAGAGGATTCAAAACGTTCACCCTGGGAGAGGTGGAGAAGCAGGAATGGTGTCAAGGAGAAAAAACTCAAGAGAAAATAAACATTTTTGCAAACAATTGATGTTCCCTTTACCAAAAAAAAAAAAAGTGATGCCTGATTTGAGTCTTAGAGTCTTAAGTTTCACTGGTTAAAAAGAGAAAGAAAAGAAGAGACACACTCTAGCCAGAAGGAAAAAATATGAGTAAAGCCACAGAAGCAAGAACTCCGAGGACGTCAAAATAGGAAGGAAGAAAGGACGGAGATATAAAATAGAACCAAGTAGCAGGAATGAAGCAGAGAGAAGCACATGTGAGAAATATTTAGGAGCAAAATCAATAACATCTGATGATGTGGGGGATAAAGGAGATAGGGGAGTCAGGAAAGTATCTCAGGTTTCAAGCTTAAGTGACCCCTGGGATTTCACTCCCACATTTGAAATGGAGAATAGACATGGAGGAGGTGACAACCGAGGGAAAGATGATTGATGCCACTTGGCCGGTGCTGCGTCTAAGGGGTCTGGGAGACGGGGGCACAGTTTCCACCCGGAGATGAAGACACAGAGCTGAGCCTTGGGAAGCGAAGTGCCAGTGTGATAATAAAGATGTAAGGGACATTCGGATGTCGGCAGTAAATAAAACCACTCAAGCCGGGGGTGTCACTTTGAGAGAGCAAAGAGGCAAGCACATGTTACCTATCTCTCTCTGCAGACAGGAGACCCCAAAACCGAGCACCACTTAGATTAGAAGAAATCGTCTTAAAGTAGTGTCATAAAGAGACATGGCTTTTGTAAGACCAAGGAAAACTAACAACTGTGGCAAAGCACAACACACAGTTCATTCATTAGCATGCTGCTTATTATTCCACTGACCATTTTCAACATCTGGACGAGCAAAAAAAAAATGCCTTTCATTAATTCCTGCCGATAAGTGGAAATATCTTTTACCATCTTATTAAAATATCTTATTAATATCTTTAATATCTTATTAAAATATCTTTTAATATCTAGGGTCACGCGCCCTGCTTTCTGTACCCAGTGTTTCATTGTAATCAGCGCTCACACTTCAAACGTTCCAATACGGTACAGCAATCTGAGAGGCAATGCCATTTACGAAACGTATCCATGGAATTCTCTGCCTGAAGACGAGAGGGTTCGTCATCCCATTCATAAAAATTTAAGAATTTGGGTCTCTTTGATGAACAAAAACCTGATTTGGGGAAACTAAAAGCATCTCATGCTGGTGAATCAGCAGCAGGCTAACTGACATCCACAGTGGAGGGGTCCCACCCACAGAACTCTCTTTTCGAGACTTACATAAAAAGGTAGCAAGTGAATGACATCACCTTAAAAGGAGGCTCTCCGCTGAGCTGACACCACATTTAACAGAAGCCTGAGACATTTAGCAACTCAATCAGCTCGAATCCGCGCGGCGGCAGAACCTGATCAGACAGGAATTCTTCCACCTGGAGCTCAATCAAAGAATAAATGTCTAGAACCTCTACGTCTTCAATTATTAAACGGAGCAACTTATGTAACTAAAGCCGAATAACTTCACAGGTTGGCTGACCACCCTTCGAGACAGAAACACCCAATAGTATAACCGGTGAAACTGATCTGGGCTCCAAGGCCGGGAAAGCACGAGAGAGAAGGGGTGAGGGTCTCGGGCCGCCTTCCACCCTTAATTACAGGATACAGTGGCTCACTCGCCGGCTCCCCGCCCAGAGGTTTCTATCTCCCCAGTCCCCTCTGCCCGCCTGCCCACCCCCCTGGGGAGGCTGTGTCCTTCTTTCCTTTCTTGTGTCAGATTTCGGGCTGACACGTGGTAATTGATTCCGTCGCTGGTTAGAGGGGTGTTAAGTGGGAGGGATGGAGTTTCAGTGAAAACAAATCGCACTTCATGGGTCTGACCTTTCCTCTTTGGAGCTTTTGTTGTGGTCGGCTCTGGGATGCGCAAGCTTAAAAACTCCGTGAGCCCGCCGTGTCTGTGTCTGCAGTTCCCGGATTCACCTTCATCAGCTCCCAAAGAGCCGATGACAGCTAGACGGTCTCAGTGCCGCCCCTGGCTTGATGACAGCCCTGCAGCAGGTGGAGGCTCTGAAAACTGGTGTCTGAGATAGCGATGGCTGAGCGTGGCCAGAGCCTTCCAGGACAGCAGCGCTTCTTGGAGAAGACTTCCATTCGGGGGATAATTAGAAGAAAGTTTTTAATGACAAAACAGCTGGTCCAAGCACTGTTCCCAACCATCCGTGGTGCAGTTTCGATGTTCTGCTCCATCTCCCAGAAGGAGGCATCACCACTGAGCCTTCAGTTCAGTTCAGTTCAGTTCAGTTGCTCAGTCGTGTCCTACTCTTTGTGACCCCATGAACCACAGCACACCAGGCCCCCCTGTATATCACCAGCTCCCAGAGTTTACCCAAATTTATGTCCATTGAGTTGGTAATGCCATCCAATTATTTCATCCTCTGTCGTCCCCTTCTCCTCCTGTCCTCAGTCTTTCCCAGCATCAGAGTCTTTTCAAATGAGTCAGCTCTTCGCATCAGGTGGCCAAAGCATTGGAGTTTCAGCTTTAGCATCAGTCCTTCCAATGAACACTCAGGACTGATCTCCTTTAGGTTGGACTGGTTGGATCTCCTTGAGGGCCAAGGGACTCTCAAGAATCTTCTCCAACACCACAGTTCAAAAGCATCAATTCTTCGGCGCTCAGCTTTCTTTATAGTCCAACTCTCACATCCATACATGACCACTGGAAAAATCATAGCCTTGACTAGATGAACTTTTGCTGACAAAGTAATGTCTCTGTTTTTAGTCCCATGTGAAGTTCAAAGTGAGCCCAATAAAATGCATATTTGGAGGTATTTGTCACGGGGGCTCTCTGCATTTTTTCAGATCCCCTTTGGGACTGAAGGGTGGAGTTCTGCAAGACTGGAAGAGTTTTTCCATCCTCTGCAGATACTGACCTTGCCTGGAGACCGCCACCTTGCACAAGATCGCACCCTTTCCTGATAAAGCTGGAACCCAACAACCGAATGACAGGTCTGCAGCATGACAGCCTGACCACCTGCTCCAACTCAGCATGTCTCTCTGATGGCCATGCCAGCTTCCGTGGGACTGCAGCCACCTGGTCCCACTTCTCCTCTGCCCCCTCCTGCTTCTTCCCTTGCTGAATCACAGGCGTGTCCCTAAGAAGCAAGCATGCTTACTGCCCCTCCCAGTCTGCTCCCAGAACCCACCATTGCGGGAGAATACAACTCAGCTCATAACAACACCGTGAGAAGAATTTCAAAAGGCAGTTTGAGCATGTTGCTGGGGTGGCTCTTGAAAGCTTGGAGTGAGTGACGTTCACATGAAATGAGGTAGAAAGGCCAGAAGCACATGATGAGCAACAAGGGAGGACTCAAAAGGCTCAGGGAAGTAAGCAACTAGAGTGACACACCGTATAAGGCCCGAAAACCCAGCAGGTGCTGTACATGGAAAGGCCCAGAGCGTTCTGCATCTTCTAAAGGAACAAGGAGTGCACTGGTGAGGATGCTGGTAACAGCTCCCCTGAGAATCCCAGTGGGTACCATTCTCTGTAGGGCAAGGCTGCTGGAAAGAGACATCATTACAGAGGTGGGCCCACTGGGGACCGCGAGGATCAGTTCAGTTCAGTCGCTCAGTCCTGTCCAACTCTTTGCGACCCCATGGACTGCAGGCCTCTCTGTCCATCGCCAAGTCCCAGAGTTTACTCAAACTCATGTCCATTGAGTCGGTGATGCCATCCAACCATCTCATCCTCTGTCGTCCCCTTCTCCTCCTGCCTTCCATCTTTCCCAGCATCAGGGTATTTTCAAATGAGTCATTTCTTCACATCAGGTAGCCAAAGGGGATAGTAGGAGCCAAAATATTAGAGACCAGGCAGCCATGCTCGATTATCAGATGCCAGATAATTATCCTACTGGAGATCAAGGCGGCAGTGCGTCCTCTGGGGGTCGTGTAGGCATGGATCAGAGGTGAAAGAACAGCACCCCAAGAGCCCAGGCAGAGCAGCCACCCAGTACACTGCTCACTCTACCCCATCAGAAGAATCGACACTGGACGATTAGGAAGCTGGGTGAACAAACCCATCCACAGTCATCACCCCAGTCCCCAAATCCATAATAGAAACAGACATCCCCGATGGTTGCCAATGTCTATAGAGATAAGAGCATCATATTGCAAAAGGTTAAGAGGAAGCGGCTCAAACTGCTCCCTACCCCAACCAACTAGTAAATCAAAAACAGTCTCTCTCCTCCCCGCCACTGTATCTACAAGGTCATTCTCTACATCTGAGTCTCTATTCCTGACCTGCAAATAGGTTCATCTGTACCATTTTTCTAGACTCCACACTATCATATATTTGTTTTTCTCTTCCTGACTTATGCCACCCTGGATGACAGACTCTGGGTTCATCCATATCGCTACAAATGACCCAATTTCATTACTTTTTTTTACTAATATTCCATTATATGTGTGTGTGTACACTACATCATCTTTATCCATTTACTGACACATACACACTACCATGTGTAATATGTAAAACTGGTAGAATGTGTCAGATGGCCAATACTTTGGCCACCCGATGCAAAGAACTGACTCACTGGAAAAGACGCTGATGCTGGGAAAGATTGAAGGCAGGAGGAGAAGGGGGCGACAGAGGATGAGATGGTTGGATGGCATCACCGACTCAATGGACAAGAGTTTGAGTAAACTCTGGGAGTTGGTGATGGACGGGGAGGCCTGGTGCGCTACAGTCCATGGGGTCACAAAGAGTCGGACATGACTGAGCGACTGAAATGAACTGAACTGATGTATAAAATAAGTAGCTAGCAGGAAGCTGCTATATAGCAAGGGAGCTCAGCTCAGGGCTCTCTGATGACCTAGAAGGGTGGGGCGGAAGTGGGGTGGGAGGAGGGCTCAAGAGGGAGGGGATATACGTGCACTGACTGCTGATGCTTGTCGTTGCACAGCAGAAACTAACACAACATTATAAAGCAATTATACTCCATTTAGAAAAATAAATTTAAAACAAAATCTTGTCCTGGGGTGGGGAGAAGGGGAGGTTTGGATTTCATTTATTTATTTATTTTTAATTAATTTGTTTTGATTGGAGGAATATTGTGATGGCCTTTGCCATACATCGACATGAATCAGCCACGGGTATACACGTGTCCCCCACAATCCTGAACCCCCTTCCCACCTCCCTCCCCACCTTGTCCTTCTGGGTTGTCCCAGAGCAACGGCTTTGGGTGCCCTGCTTCATCGAACTTGCACTGGCCATCTATTTTACACATGGTAGTGGGTACATGTTGCAATGGTGTCCTCTCAAATCATTCCACCCTCGCCTTCTCCCACAGAGTCCGAAAGTCTGTTGTGTCTCCTTTGCTGCCCTGCACGTAGGATCATCAGTACCATCTTTCTAAATTCCATATATATATATATATATATATATATATATATATATAGAGAGAGAGAGAGAGAGAGAGAGAGAGAGAGCTTAGAACCCTTCAAGATCTATAGGATGTAGGGTATGGCCTCTATCATATCACTATTTAATTATTTAGTCTGGTCCCTGCAGAAATCATGTGAGTCCTGGAGGATGACAAGCTCCCGCAGATTTAAACAAGCAGCAGCCCACAGCTGGCACTGGAGTTTCCTTGTCAGATAGTGTGTCGTTACTTAAACACAGGCTCAGGTACATAGCATGCAACCTTTGATCTGACGACTCTGTCCTTTTCATCCCTATCAAAAATGAGGATCAGAAACAGTTCGCAGTTGCTGAGAACAGACAACTGTATTCGCTTACAGTGTTGACCCAAAGTGAAACTGCAGATGTTAATCACTCAGTTGTGTCTGACTCTTTGTGACCCCATGGACTGTGGCCTGCCAGGCTATTCTGTCCATGGGATTCTCCAGGCAAGAATACTAGAGTGGGTTGCCATTTTCCTCCTCCAGGGGGTCTTCCTGATCCAAGGATCAAACCCAAATCTCTGTGTCTCCTGCACTGGCAGGTGGATTCTTTACCACGGCACCACCTGGGAAGCTCTTAGGCATCCCACTGCTATCGCAGCTAAGTTGCTTCAGTCGTGTCTGACTCCGTGACCCCATGGACTGCAGCCTGCCAGGCTCCTCTGTCCATGAGCTTTTCCAGGCAAGAGTACTGGAGAGAGTTGCCACATCCTCTTTCAGGGGATCTTCCCGGCGGTTCTGTACCACTAGCACCAACCGCGAAGCCCTTCAGTATCCCAGACCCCCATGTTATTCTCCATTCTTGCATCAGTGCCTCTCCTTAAGGTCACATGGAAGGGTCATTATGACCAGCTGATGGAGATGGAAAATGTCCAAGTTTGATGTATCCATGAGTCAGCTAAATATGAAGTGAGTGAAAGTGAAAGTCGCTCAGCCACGTCCGACTGTTTGTGATCCCGTGGTCTATACAGTCCACGGAATTCTCCAGGCCAGAATACTGGAGTGGGTAGCCTTTCCCTTCTCCAGGAGATCTTCCCAACCCAGGGATCGAACCCAGGCCTCCCACATTGCAGGCATGTTCTTTACCAGCTGAGCCACAGGGCAGCCCTAAATATGAAGGCAGAAGCCAGAGATAGCCAATGGCCATGGAACAGCCTCGTTCAAGCGGCAGCCTTGAGAGCTATTGATTAAAAGAAGTCTCCCCGATGGTCAGGCCTTTGGAAGGAACACACTCTGTGCTAAAGGGGAATTGGAAGTCACCAGCGTACAAACAGCATTAGCTTCTTTAGAGTGATTGGACTTGAGTAGACAGCAACATCTCTGGGCAGTTTATGTTTCTGGCCTCCAAACTGAGCATCAGAACCACCTATAAAGCTTTTAAAGAATATAGATCCCTAAACCACCTCAAAATTACTGAAATAAATACCCCAGATCTGGAGTTCATAAGTCTATATTTGGGAAGCCTGGTGTGCTACAGTCCATGGAGTCGCAAAGAGTTGGACATGACTCAGCAACTGAACAACAAGTCTATATTTTATGTAAGGTCCTTAAATGATTCTGATACTGCTTGTCCTTCAACTGATGTTTGAGAAATATTTGTATGAGTAATTAGCAATGCCGCAATAAAGAGCAAAAGTATTGACAGTTCATGTAACCACATGAGTAGCCCTATTTTGCTAATCATTCCACAACATGTATATGTCAAATCATCACACCATACACCTTAAACTTACGGTGTTATGCAGATGCAGATGACACCACCCTTAGGGCAGAAAGTGAAGAAGAACTAAAGAGCCTCTCGATGAAAGTGAAAGAGGAGAGTGAAAAAGTTGGCTTAAAGCTCAACATTCAGAAAACTAAGATCATGGCACCTGGTCCCATCACCTCATGGCAAATAGATGGAGAAACAATGAAAACAGTGGTGATTTAGTCTCTAAGTTGTGTCCGACTCTTGCAATCCCATGGACTGTAGCCTGTTAGGCTCCTCCCTCCATGGGATTCTCCAGGCAAGAATACTGGAATGGGTTGCCATTTCCTTCTCCAGGGGATCTTCCCAACCCAGGAATCAAACCTGGGTCTCCTGCATTGCAGGCAGTGTTATAGGTCAATTAAACAGCATCAAGTGGGAGGAAAAGAGGAAGAAGAAATCAAATTATTTAAAAACCAAGTACATATGAGACTATGTCAGCTTTTTAATTCTCACGACCACCCCCACAAGGTATGCGGTATTATTAACACCATTTGGTAGATAAGAACAATGAAGTGACATGACTTACTCGAGGTCATATAGCAAGTGAAGGAAGGAGGAAGGCAGTATTTTAACTTAGTCTGACTCTAGATTCCCTGTGTTTCATGGTGATGCCCAGTGGAAAAGGCAGTCAAGAAAAGTGAAGAGGGAAGAAAAATCTGTAAACCATAAGCAGGTACAGCTTGTAGGGCCAATTCTGTATTTATTTACCTGAAATAAAGACAAATTGTTTTCCCAAATAGTTCAACTTCATTGTCCCTTTACAATAGCGTGTGAGCACCATCTAGCGGTTAGGTAATTCTGCTCGATGAGTAACTAAGCAAGGTCAACTGAGAGGAAAATATTGTTATTAAAATCTAATGGGTGATATTAATAGTTTCCAATTCCTAGGTGAATGAATTTCAATATCAGAAGGACACAGTAAGAATATAGAAAGAATCTCCCTGGTGGCTCAATAGTAAAGAATCCGCCTGCCAATGCAGGTGACCAGGGTTCAATCCCTGGGTCAGGAAGATCCCCTGGAGGAAGAAACGGCACCCCACTCCAGGCGAGTATTCCAGCCTGGGACATCCCACGGACAGAGGAGCCTGGCAGGCTACAGTCCATGGGATTGCAAAAGAGTCAGACACAACTTAGTGACTACAAAAATACAACAGTATAAATATGAGAAAAATAATAAAAACAGGTGAAATCAATAATAGCTGTGGAAATTATGTCAGATCAAGTTTTGGATTTTGCTTTTTAATGAAAAGACAATAGTAATAAAATATAAAAGAGAAAAAGCCATATGGCAAATCATTTTTAAGCTCACATCCTTATCATGAGTTTACTACACTCACACACTAAAAGCTTTTCATCACCAGTCACTTTTTCCAGGACTTACTTTTGGTCAGCATCCTTTGCCTGTCCAAGTGTTAAGATACAATCTGCTCCCATCTCTTCTGCACAAGATCTCATAGCTACCCACAGGATGAAAAGCGCTGGAAGTTTAGAAGCCAATGGTTTATCTTCTCCCTGATGTCCACAAGATTCATCTTCTCTCAAGATCTATTGAGCCCAGATTCAGAGAGGCAAGGCAGGGCGGTACTAAATGTACACAGTAAGAGCCAGTTCACTGTGTGAGAAGCAGGCCCTGAAAGAAGGTAGAAAGGGCCATGAGCGGGAGATGATGTCAAGGTCCAGGAATCATTACCTAGATCCAGAACCAGGGCATAACACTCAGAAGACAGAGGGGTGGTTCTGTGGATAGAGTCTGGCCTCCCCAACGTCTGACAAGCTTTCTTCCCATCACCCTAAAAGCATTAGTGTTCACCCCACAGGCTCTTCAACACTCATACTCAACTTTGCATGCCTCTTTAGAAGGATTCATTTCAGGAACGAATGTTCTCCTAACGCGTTCATGCACACATGCTCGGTCGTGGCCAACTCTTTGCAACCCCTCAGACTATAGCCTACCAGGCTCCTCCATCCACGGGATTTTCCCAGCAAGTGGGTTACATTTTCCTCCACCAGGGGATCTTCCCAACCCAGGGACAGAACCCACGTCTCCAGCACTGGCAGGTGGATTCTTTACCACTGAGCAACCTGGTTCTCCAAATATGAACGTTGAAAACACGATGCTAATTGAAAGAAGCCAGACATAGAAGGTATGATTCCACTGTTATGATATATCCTGCATAGGTGAATCCATGGAGATAGCAGGGACTGGGGAGAGGGGAGAAAGAGGAAGAAACTGCTTAAAGGGTAAAGGGTTTTTACTTTGGAGCAATGAAACTGCTCTGGAACTCAATAGAAGTGTTGGTTACACAATATTGATATTATACTAAATGCCGCTGAATTTTTTCACTTGGTTCATCTTATGTTATTTGAATTCTGCCTTCTGTGGCCAATCCAAGAAGTATCACTTTTTTTTTTTTAATGATCTTTTGTCTTAGAATTTTAGGCCAGGGTATTTTGAATTTTAAATATTTGGTGAGAATTGTTTCTAAGATTTCGTTAAAGACCTCAGGCCCCACCTTTAAAGTGAGAAGGTTATCAGAGCTTCTGTGTGAACAGGATCTTAATAGTGAGAAGAGAGAGAAAAAAAAGATGCCACCTCAGCTCCTGGGAGGGAAAACAGAGCTCGTTCTTAGCAGCGAAATTGTTCTTCAAAGAAGACAGAAAACAAGCTACTCCCACTTCAGATCTGCGCTTTGTAACAGGGTCTGTGTTTAGATGGGTGGGGTAGGATTCCTGACAAGAATTGGGGAGGTTCTTGTCTCTGGGGAGTTCCCAGCTTCCTGCTCCTAGAGCACAAGAAACCCAGAGTCCGGAAGAACCCAGCGCTTCAACGCAAATCTTTCTCTCGAGAAGCATCGAGGCAATCAGCGATTGGCCGACAAGCACAAATTCCAGACACACACCCAGTTAATGAAAACCACACACACACACACACACACACACACACAAACTAGAGATATTTTCTACCTGCCAGTGACAATCTGGAGCAGGAAAAGAAGATGGAAAATAGCCTGGGGGGTGGGGAGCGACTTTTTTCTGAATATTCTACATCTAAGGGGGAATTGAGTTTCTCAAAAATAAAGACTTTCAGTTTACAAACATAGTGTTTTTGCCAAAACGAATTCTTTCTTTTAGGTGCTTCGGGAAAACTTCAGAGTGCTCGGGTTTGGGGGCCAAAGACGCCCGCGTGTTGCAATCCTAAACCTTTGGCAGTGACAAAAACATGTTTGCAAGTGGAAAGTTTTCAGAGCAGGGCTTTTCGTGTTGTTTTGTTTGGGTGTGTGTTTGTTTGCCTGTTTGGTGCCAAAGGATTTCCTCCACCTCTTCCCAGAACGAGGGAGCGGGAGTCAGCACTCCATTTGGGATGTTGGCTCCAAAACACCTGTACCCCCAGTTTGTACATCCCCAGCACCTTGAGGCAGGGAAAGCAGTCAGGAAGCTTAAAGAACAGCCTGTTCCTGCTTTCACACTGAACGTGAAGCCCCGGATAGTCGGATGGTGGCCACAAAGCGGCCCATCTCCCTCACTGCCGTTTTCATGTGGGCTCAGCGGATTTCTGCATTGTTGTTCAGTTGCTCAGTCATGTCTGACCCTTTGCGACCCCATGGACTGCAGCACTCCAGGCTTCCCTGTCCTTCACCATCTCCCAGAACTTGCTCAAACTCATGTCCATTGAGTCAGTGATACCATCCAACCGTCTCGTCCTCTGTTGTCCCCTTCTCCTCCTGCCTTCAATCTTTCCCAGCATCGGGGTCTTTTCTAATGAGTCAGCTCTTCGCATCAGATGGCCAAATATTGGAGCAGGCTATGATCAACAGTTTGTTTGTTCCTTATATCTCACCCTGGACGTGTGTGTTTGCTAAGTCGCTTCACTCGTGTCCGACTCTTTGAGACCCTATGGACTGTAGCGTCCATGCTCCTCTGCCCATGGGATGGGATACTCTAGGCAAGAACACCCAAGTGGGTTGCCATACCCTACTCCAGGAGATCTTCTTGACCCAGGGATTGAACCTGCATCTCCTGTAACTCCTGCATTGCAGGTGGATTCATTACACCTGAGCCATGGGGGGAAGCCCATATCTAGTCATGTCCAACTCTTTGCGACCCCATGGACTATACCGCCCATGGAATTCTCCAGGCCAGAATACTGGTGTGGGTAGCCTTTCCCTTCTCCAGGGGATCTTCCCAACCCAGGGATCGAACCCAGGTCTCCCTCATTGTGGGCAGATTCTTTACCAGCTGAGCTGCAAGAGAAGCCCAAAAATAGTAGATTGTGTAGCCTATCCCTTCTCCAGCAGATCTTCCCGAGCTAGGAATCGAAGTGGGGTCTCCTGCATTGCAGGCAGATTCTTCACCAACTGAGCTACCAGGGAAGCCCCATATCTCACCCTAGCTGGACACATTCCTACTCTCTCCATCTTTCTGTGAGACTACTACCAGTGCTGAGGTAACCGTATGATAAATTTACTCTGGCTTTCTGTCTATTAAAACGGGATTCAGAGGAGACCAGTGCTGCAGAATGCAGAGACAGAAAGCACGCAACCTGCAGACAGCGCTACAGCTTAACCAGGCAGGAACTATAGACTTGAAAACCAAGGCTTCTGATGCACGAGAGGTGGGTACTTCGGGATTCACAATCTCAGCCTGGCTCCTGGTATAAACCGCAGCGTGAGAACAAAAGGCCCCAAGTGTGCCTCCCAGGGATGGGAGGAGGGCAGACATAAGGCCAAGGGGGACCAGACAAGGTGGAGAGACAGAGGCAGAGCCCCATCGGGGAGCCGAGAAGAACCAGAGCCGGAGTCCCCGCTCAGTCCCGCGGATATTCCAGAGAGCTCTGAGCTCAAGGGCCACCCTCACCTCCCTGGACCTCGCCCAGGCTCCGATCTCGGCTGACAGCGGCTGCGCTTTGCCGGTTGCTGTCCGCCAAGATGCTCCTCCCACTTCTGTGTCTGGTGTGCATCTCAGCACTTGGCAGTCAGAAAACCCCAAACTGATGGCTGCAGTCGTCCCCCCCACCCCGCCCCGTCCACCTCAGCCCTTTCCAACCCAGTCTCCCTCCCACTGGCCTTTCACGATAAGAGCATCTTCTGAGTCACTCGCCAGAGATTCTTGGCACGGTCTTTGCTGTCTCCATCTCCCCCCGACCTCGACTCCAGCTCGTCTACTGCCAAATACCATGGATTCTACCTCCCTGGTTTCTTTTCCATCTGCCCCTGGTTTTGATTACCACTGCCACCGCCTGATGCAGGAATCTCCTCTCTCAACAGAACCAATTTAGTATTCTCCTAAATAATACCCCTCCTTTCTGTCTCCCCGGAGTGAATTCTTGTAAACTTCTGTATGGCTCTCCTCTGTCTCCTGTTTCTCTATTCCTCCCTTCTCATCACTTCTCATGCACCGCCGCTCCCATTCTCTGTACCAGACAGATGACATTTGTCTCATATGCAGGGGTAATAGTCATTCCGCTTAAATCCGACATGAACGTGCTCTTTCTGCCTTTTTCTCCTGTCTAACTCCTAATCAGCCTTCAGATGTCACCTCCTCCAGGAAGGGCTGCCATGCTTTCAGCAACACACAGCAGGAACACTGATTCCCGCCGGCAGAAATAATGAGGAAATGTATTAAGGGCATTTAACATGAAACAAGAAGGCAGGCTCGCTGGTGCCATGTGCCATCAGCCACTCTGTTTCTTCCTTTTTGGTTCTTTGCCATCCTTAGCACCGGTTTCATCTTTAGGCCGGTAGCAAGATGCTTGCCACAGTTCTAGACACCACATCCGGACACTACGCTATCCAAAGGAAAAGGGCTGTTTTTCTTTCAGCACTTTCTCTCAGGTGAAAGCGGACATTTGCTGAAGCATTTTGTCCTTCCCACCCCCGCCCCCACCAGAATCTCTCTTACATTCCATTGGCCAAAATTAGGTCATGTGTTCACCACTCAGCCAATCACAGGTGAAAGGAGTGACCCTACTGGTGTTCCTGTTGGACCACCTCCCCTGCTTGGATGTCCTGTCAGCTCTCCTGGAGGCACAAGACTGTCCTGAAGAGCACACGCTTGATCAGAACCCAGAGTCCACTCAGAAAGAAGTAGGAAGCAAAGGCCATCAGCAGAGTTCACTCTTCTTCCCGGTTGGTTCTGTGTTCCTTTAACAGCTGTCTTAGTCTGCTCAAGCTGCTATAATAGAACACCACAGATGAGGTGGCTTGGAAACAAACGGAGAACTTTGCCTCTCACAGTGCTAGACGCTGAGAAGTCCAGGAGCAAGTTGCTGGCAGATTTGGTGTCTGGAGAGGCCCCACTTCCTGATTCACACCTGTTTCCTCACAGGGGGTCTCTGGAGTCCTTTCAATGAGGACACTAACCTCATTCATGAGGGCTCTACCTCCATGACGTCATCGAACTCTAAATACCTCCCAAAGGCTCCACCTCTTAACACCACCATATTGGGAGTTAAAATTTCGACCTATGAATTGGGGGAAGGGCTGACAAAACATTTAACGCATTGCATTCTGCCCATGGTGCCCCCCACATTCATGGTTTTCTCACATGTAGAATACATTCATTCCATCCCAACAGTCCCCAAAGTCTTAACTCCTTCCAGCATCAAATCAAAACTCTAAAGTCCAAAGTATCATCTGAATACCATTGAAATCAGATATGAGTAGGACTCAAGGTAGGATTCACAGAGGCAAATTCCCCTCAGCTGGGAAGCCATGGAACCAGGCAAGATGTGTGCTTCCAAAACACTACAGTGGGGAAGATGGTTGCTGAAGCTGAAGCTCCCTGGCCGCTTGATGCAAAAAGCCAATCCATTGGAAAAGACCCTGATGCTGGGAAAGATTGAGGGCAGGAGAAGTAGGCAGCAGAGGATGATATGGTTGGATGGCATCATCAACTCAGTGGTCATGAGTATGAGCAAACTCCGAGAGATAGTGCAGGACAGGGAAGCCTGGCATGCTGCAGTCCATGGGGTCGCCAAGAGTCAGACACAACCGAGTGACTGAACAACAACAGGCATGCCCATTCCAAGAGAAGAAGAAATAGGCAAGAAGGAAGGAGCGTCAGATCTCAGGAAAGTCCAGAACTTAATGTAGAAGCATTAAACCTTAAAGCTCCAGGATGATCCCCTTTAGCTCATGCCCCGCTCACCTGGCCCACAGGGCTCTACAGCAGTTGGCTCCTCTTCCACCATCTCAAGAGCACTCACAGAGTTGAAAGTGAGCTTACACCATTCTACCCCATCTTTTTTTCCTGACCCCCCCTTCTCCCCTCCACCTCTCCATGCTGAAATCCCTTCTCTTAAAACACAAAGTCCAAATTCCAACATCAGCCTTTTCTAACCAATCACACACACAGTCGTCCAGTGTTTTTAGATCTACAACCTCTAAGGACACCACCAAGCATCCCACATCATACTCTTTTGAATACGCAACTTCTCTGAGGCTCTTGAATGATTGAGCTGGTGTGACTTAAGTCTTACTCCATGTGGCACCTAACCCCCTTCTCTGAACACACTGGGTGTGCTATAAAAGGTCACAAGTGGAGGTGGAGGACCATCAACTCAAAGTCTGTTATCAAGCCTGCTAGTCTAAGCTCAGCCACTCACCTACCGTGTAAACTGGGGCAAGTCTCTGAGCCCCCCCAGAATAAAATGAAGCTCACCCAATCAGAAGTCTCAAGACCCCATACAACTCTGTATTTCTTTCTGAAGGCTGCTGCCACCACAAATTACCCCCCAACTTGATGATTTAAACAGAAGTCTATTGTCTCCCAATTCCAGAGGCCAGAAGTTGAAAATCTAAATGTCAGCAGACTTCACTGTTCCTGGAGGCTCTGAGGGAGACTCTTTTCCCTCCTGTCTCCTAAACGCTGGTGGTTGCCAGCACCCCCTTGGTGTTCCTCGGCTTGTAGTCACATCACTCCAATGTCTGCCTCCATCTTCACACAGCCCTCTTTCTCCTGCATGTCTCTGTGTCTCAAACCCCTACTCCTTTCTCTTCTAAGGACAGTAGCCAGTGAATTTAGGGCTTCCTCTGGTAGCTCAGCTGCTAAAGAATCCACCTGGAATGCTTGAGACCCTGGTTCAATTCCTGGGCCGGGAAGATCTGCTGGAGGAGGGATAGGTTACCCACTCCAGTATTCTTAGGCTTCCCTGGTGGCTCAGCTGGTAAAGAATCTTACTGCAATGAGGGAGACCTGGGTTTGATTTCTGGGTTGGGAAGATCCCCTGGAGAAGTGAAAGGCTACCCACTCCAGTATTCTGGCCTGGAGAATTCCATGGACTATATAGTCCATGGGGTGGCAAAGCGTCGGACAGGACTGAGCGACTTTCACTTCACTGAATTTAGGATGGCCTCATCCTACCATCCTTAACTTGACATGTGCAAAGACTCAGTTTCCAGATAAGGTCCCATTCACAGGATAGGACTTAAACATCTCTTTTGGAAAGGCAACAATTCTGTCCATTACAAACCCTAACGCTGCTGAGTTCTGTTTATTCAAGGACCACTGAGAGCTGAAATATTTCCTTCTTTTTTAAAAAGTTGCCTGCAGATCCATATTTTGGGTCATTCAACCACTCTTCATTTGAAGGCTGAGAATTTTTTTTAATGTTTCCTCTTTTCATTCCTTCAAATACAGGCAGTGAGGCAGTCTCTAAATTTCAGACGCTGATCCTCAGCACTACCTCTATACTATAGATCATTTGCTTTGGCTTCCAGCATCAGTCTACAGTCTAGAAATCCCCCAACAGCACTGTCTCAGAGGGTATGTATTGGTGCCAGCTGCCTTTTCACTTCCCAGTGCCTTAAAAATCCCTGACAATGAAGGCAAGGACCCTAGGAAGAATCACAAGGAGGACCATGTGTTAACTGAGGCCCTGGCTGGTTTCAAGAGATGCGAATCAGTCTCACAGGGCCATGGAGACCAGTATCACTGCCATAGCCCCAGATGTCACATACAGTCTGCCCACCACATACCAGGCAAGCTCCATTGTTGAACTGCATCTGCAGTGGGGAAAGGTCCTGATGTTTCTATATCGAGTTGCACTGAATGATGCCACTGATGAATGAGATGGCAAAAAACAAAAGGCAATCATTTTTCTTACATTTTCTCTGCAGGCTTCATGGCTGGCTAACCAATCCTATAGAACCGAACCCTCAGAGACAGAGCTCTACCCAGGGAACAAGGCCGGCTTGTGTGCTGGGCTTACGTTATGTCTATTTTAAAAGTTGATTTTGGCAGGTATGTGGACCACTCACACAATATATCTACTCCCAGAAAAGATAAGGGGGGAAAATCAAACACTGAATTTTCTTTAAATTCTCACTTGGAAGCAAACAGCTTGGCTTTAAAAAAGGGAGTATAATCCTTGCTTCAATGATGATGAACTAGTTGGAACAAATTATAAAGAAAATATTGGAGCTATAAATAACATATTTTTTAAGAACCTGTGTGCTACAGTATCCCCTGAGAGGCTCATTCTAAAGAATGTTAATCTCCAGATTATATTCTCTCCGAGGCCATGTTTTTCCAGAACTCTTGGAACGTGTCTAAGTAATGAAATAAATTCAGCAATCTTTTAAAGAGTTCACTGTTAAAAGATACTAGGAGCAAACAGATCATTGTGGACTCATGGTTGTACCTTCGGGTAAAAGAAAATGAGAAGAGCTCTAAATCATGCAAGATGAAGAAGTCCCACAGCCAGACAAGCTCTGGTTCAAATAATCAGGAATGTTTCAAGCCAATGCCAGCTTTCTCCCTTACAATAATGAATGGATAAAAAGAGTACATTCAAAGGGATCTTCACCATTTCTCTGGTTTCTACTTCTGTTCTATCTGAAGAACACCTCAACTCCCCACCCCCTAGGAACCTCCTTTTCCTACACCTTAGAACAAAACAACAAAAGTTTCTAAAACAGTATAAAAATTTATGGACACAGTCTTACAAACCTGTTATTGAGGCTCAACAATATATTTTTAAACTAATAACGTGAATTTTTCCATGCTGAAGAGTCATATAATTGGGTCATCAAACAAAAAAAGACACAGCTGTAATAGAAAACATTTCGGAAAAGGAAATTCATACTTCAAAGCCCTGACTAATCATAAAGTGATGCAAATCTGAAAGGAAACACTTAGATTGTATTTTTACCCAGCTGAGCAGTCAGATGTTTGGAAATGCCCTGGATTTTTCTAAATATTTCCTCCTGTTAACAGCAAAACAGCTCAGATGCTCCAGGAACAAAAGATACACTTTCAAACCTTCACCCTATCTATTTCTCTTATTATAGCTGCTCCATTCCGGTTCCAATAAGAGGTCTAGTTGTAAAGGCCTTAAAACTAAGATGTTTACTGGAGCTGCCACAAAAAGCTATTTTTATGAAAAATACTAAGAAGTTCAAGTCTGGGAATACACATAGAACTTCAAATGAGAGGCTGGAAAAAGAAGGAGGTGATGAAGGACTTAGCACATTTTCAGTTTGTTTCTCTTACAACCTGTGAGAGAACCCAGACAGCCCATGGGCTCCAGGAGAAAACCCAAGATGGCCACCATCCAGGGAGTTTGGCAAAAGCCCGGATAAGGAGAGGCCGCAGGGAGCTGGGCTCCCCAACGGGAAGGTGGTGACAACAGCAGCTGAGCTGTATGGCCTGCAAGCCCAGAGGACAAACTCTGGCAATGGCCTAAGCAGGGCCCCATGGCCTTTTCTTCAAAAGTGAAGATGGGGGCATCTGGTCAACCACAGGTAAGGTGGCACTACACGGTAAAGCTGTAAACTGTCGACTCAGCCAGCACTAATGAGGACCAGACACCCAGAAGTATTTGCAGAGTTGGCTGGGCGGGAGTGAGGAGTAAGTTTGGCTCATCTCAAACCACCACTGGCTAAGGAGGCCTGCACAGCGTGGGCAGCAGGAGACAGCATCCCCTGAACTCTCTGAGTGAAAGGCAGAATTAGAGATGCAAATTCAAAACAGGCTCTGAGGGGCTTGTGCCAGGTTTGTGCCTGGGTGACTTGCCTGGCCCTTTCCCCAAACAGCACGCAGAACCTGTGAGAAATGCGCTCTGGCCCCTTTTAGACCCCAACCCTGAGGATATGAGGGTGGGAAGCAGAGGAGGGGGCCTTTGCTCAAAATCCTTATCACCACTTCCTGGCATGAGTTCCCTGGCTCAGAGCCTGGCCCTGAGAAATGGGAGAGAAACAGCTCCCGGCCGTGAAACCTGGGGAGTTGTGCCCTGGACATCCTGGGACACGTGAAGGCCAAGCCAGCAGGAAAACTTGGGTTCAATCAGAAGGCTTCACTTTCGAAAGATTTCATAGTCAGCACTTTCAAGGGTACAGATTTGTTTTGTAGACTGTTAAATCTGGCCATCTTAAATTAGAGGTTAGGTCAATAAATAAAATGTTCCAATCGTGCCTGCAAAGTAATTTTCCACAGTGGTCTCGTGACCTACAGGAAGAACCTAAGAGCGCATTTGTTTTATTTCTTCGGGAGAGAGGTGAGGCGACCTGCAGCCACGGTAAAGCCACGCGACTCCCTCGTCCTTCCCACCTCGAGCACACATTATGGGTTGTACTGTGTCCTCCCCCGCCACAGACACACCAGATTCGTAGAGTGAAAGCCCCATCGCCAGGACCTCAGGAGGTGACTGTGTCTGAAAACATGAACGTAGACACGTTAAGTCGCTTCAGTCATGTTTGACTCTTTGTGACCTCATGGACTAGCCTGCCAGGCTGCTCTGCCCTGGAGGGGATTCTCCAGGCAAGAATACTGGAGTGGGTCACATGCTCTCCTCCACGGGATCTTCTGACTCAGGGATCGAACCCTCAATCTCTTTTGTCTCCTGAACTGGCAGGCAGGTTCTTTACCTCTAGGTCCACTTGGGTTGTTCTCATTTCTTCTGTTAAAATGAAATTATACGGCCTATGGTGCATCCCTAATCTAATCTGACTAGTCTCCTTATAAAAAAGAATGTCGTGTGAAGAGAAAGAGACACATGAAGAGAAAAGAAGAGTTGGAGACACAAGGAGAGGACTGTCTACAAGCTGAAGAGACCTGAGGCCGCCGGAAGCTGGGAGAGGGGCCTGGGACAGCCCTCAGGAGGCACCAACCCTGCTAACACCTTGGTCTCCAACTTGTGACCTCCAGAACTGTGAGACAATAATTTCCACTGTTTAAGTCACCCAGTCGTGGTTCTCTGCCTCAGAAGCCCTAGGGAATGAAGACAGCATCCCAGGAACTTCTGCCTGAGTGGGTCACTCCTCTATGAAAAAAATAGTCAAAAGCACTTTGCAACTGTGTTGGTATAAAGACAAGTAAAATCCAGGTGAGAGCATATTCATTTTTTCCCTCTAATTTAAAAGGAAAACATTTTTAGCTTGAAAGTCTTAAAAGTCCCTTGGTTGGCCCCATGGAAATAGTCACTGGGGACCCCAGGCTCGGTCAGGTCTCTACGCTCACCCTTTCTTGGTAACATACTGAAATTACCTGTCATTGTTTCTAATATTTCCTCTCCCTAAGCATGGCTAAAATATACACAAGCGAAAAGACTCTCTTATTTATTTGTGTAGCCCGATAACAGCCTGGCACACAGAAGGTGCTCAATAAATAATCGTTGAACCGATTTGAACCAAACAGATAAAGATCTAGGGTTATTCAAGGTCATTACTGAAACATGAAGCAAATAAAAAAGTGGATTAAAAAAAAAAGAAAGTTTTGGCAACAACAGAGCCTTAAAAACTGGAGCCTTAGCTCCTGGTAGCAGAGCGACAATCTGGGAGCACATCCCAGGAAAGTTTTGAAACTGAAGTAAAATGAGTGTTTTATAACCACCCATTCTGTTCTATTTTTCTCTCTCTCTCTTCTTTAATTTTGCTTTTCGCTCTCCGAGGCTTGGAGAGGTTTTCTTACGTTAGAGCTATTTGCCTTTCTTCGGATGAGGGTTTCTCAAATTCCAACTTGTCCACTGAGATTTTGACAATATTTGACAGTATATTTGGTCTTCCTAAACCCAACCTCACTTATGGTTTGTGGCAGCTTAACAGTCTAAGTTGTTCTCATCACTGGTCAATATCTGCCTTTCCTACTGACCACTCCTTATCTTTGCCATATCCCAACATGAAAAAATTTCTTTTCATGCCAGGACCCCACATTGGCAAACAAGCAAACCTTTCTTAGCTCTTGCCACAACATAAAATTTTTTTCAAGGCAGAATTAACATTTCATTGGCCCTTTGGGAGAGATAAAGCACATAGAAACTTACAGTGTAACTGGGAAGTCTTATAAGTTTCTAATTGTGTGTCATAAACTTTCTAGAAGAGCATCCCCCAAAAAGCATTCAATAGGATGCTAATAGAGTTACATAAATGAAAGTTTCCAAGGACATAAATTTGAGAAGGACAGCGTTGAAAAAGTTAAGCCCGTTTCCCAATGCAGAATTTCTAAAAGCGTTTGGTGTGCTGACATGCGAGGCTCCATGAGGCAGATAAAACATTCGATGTTTCACAGATTGATTTAACCGTGGACCTATCCTTCAAGGGGAGCACAGGAAAACAGGGAGAAAGATGTAGTTCAAGAGACATACTTTCCAGGAACTACTCTGGAAAACACTGGCCTAGCCACAGTATATTGAGTTTCAAAGGATGGAGCTTTCGTGACTATTGGCATAAGGATTCCCTATGGGCTGAAGTGGTTGGAGACACTATGGGCTTCCCTGATGGCCCAGTGGTAAAGAATTTGCCTGCCAATGAAGGAGATATGGGTTCGATCCCTGGTCCAGGAAGATCCCACATGCCTCGGAGCAACCAAGCACACACACCACAGCTACTGAGCCTGTGCTCCAGAGCCCAGGAATCGCAGCTACTAAGCCCTCTCACTGCAGTAAGGAGCCCATAAACCATGACTAGAGACTAGCCCCCACTTGCCACAACTAGAGAAAAGCATTGAACACCCAGCACAGCCAGTAAATAAATAAAAAAGAACACAGTCTCAATTAAAAACAAAACGTGGTATCATTCTTTGGAATACCTTGGTGGTCCAGTGGTTAGGACTCTGCGCTTCCACTGCCAGGGCCTGGGTTTGATCCCTGGCGAGGGAACTAAGATTCCACAAACTAGCAGTTGAGCCAAATAAAAAATAAAGTAGTCTGAGTCTTATTAATGATCAAAACACAGACGGAGGAGAGGAGAGGAGAGGAGAGTGTTTGGGTGAGGAAAATAGCTTCAGCAAAGGAGAAAAATTATGAGCTGTGTTTGATGAGCACAGGGGTGGAAGATGCTGTGGAAAAGGCAGAAAGACCTGGGAAGAGGGAGAAATGAATAAGAAAGAGGCTCAGAACCTGTCGATGAGAACGTCATCCTGAAAGCGTGGAAAACAACTCAACTTCAAAGCAAAAGTGCAGATCAGGGGTACAGCAAGAGCACCACTGAATTAGGCACCAATTGATAAAAACGACACTTCCTGTCTGCTGGGTGGGAGCAAGGAGAGTGCCCTGGTGTATTCTGGAACTCATCTCCACACCCAAGCTGTCATGACTTTGGACAGGCAAGTTCACCTCCCAGGGACCCACTGTCCTCATCTGGGCAATAAGACGAACTGACCCTCTGGTCCCCTACTATCCTAACACCCCCATCACTCTAACATCAGCCTCTGATGTCACGAAAGTCACCTGTCCAGAGCCAGCAGCATCAGAGGGAAGGGGGCATTTTAAGGTCAGACGCCACACACAGCTCTCCTGCCGTGAACTTGACAGAGAGGTTTGCGGAAGACTAGCCTTTCTGCAAAGAGAGTGTCGCTGTATCGGTCTGGGAAGCTCTGTTGGCCAATACAGACACCTGTCCCATCCACACAGGAGGAGGAACCCAAGAGATGGACATGAGTCCCAAGGGAATCAAGGGACAGTCTATTGGGAGACAGGAGGACAGAGGGATTTCAAAGGGCAGCCCTTCCTCCTGAGTTCAGGCAAGCTAACCACCATCGCTCCTGAATCTTAACAAGGAAATCGATCAGGTCCGTGTTTTCTAATTCCTCAGCTACTTCCTGAGCTGCCAAGAATCAGTTAATAGCTCCTGCATCTGTAAAATTGAGAAATTTGTCATAGCTTCACAGGGTGGAGGAGTGAATTGAAAGATCCCCTGGAGGAGAGCATGGATACTCCAGTATTCATGGAGCCCACCCCAGTATTCTTGCCTGTAGAGTCCCATGGATAGAGGACCCTGGCAAGCTGCAGTCCACGGGGTTGCAAACAGTCAACATGACTAAAGCACTTAGCATGCACACACGCACAGGTTACGTAAGATGCAAAGCCCCATGTCTGGCCTAAAGGACAAGTCAGTACATGTTTACGTATTCTAAGCATGCTGTTCTCAAACCTGATTACTTCCCAGGATGCATCTCTGATGCGTTTCTTCCTTCATCCTACACCCCCATCTCACCCCCAACACTCTTCTTTGCCTTTCTTTGGGTCTGGAAACTCAAGGCATTCTGTAAGTGGATGAAAGAAAGACCCAGAAAATACAGACCCAACTGGGCATCTCAAACTTCTTCTTACAGTTGACACTGTGATGTTAGCTAAAATATTGGAATAATTTTGTTTTCCATTATTAGCATGATTCTTCCTTACCAGGATGAAATATGGTTTCCTTTGGTTTTTAAAAAAAATGTTGCAAAAGATGAAGTAATGCCTAGTAACCTTGGTTGTTTTTTAAAACCCCTTCCTATCAACTTCTTAAGGGACTTGGTTGTAATGTTGATCCACGCCACAGTATATTTGCTTCATGCCCAGATTCTGGCTGACCTCTTAATGGGTAAATTAATTAGGTAATATGAGTCAATTAATCAGAATGCATAGTTATTTTTATGAACTCTACTGCCAGCACATGAACTCATGACATGTGTTTCATAAATGGGAAGAATGGCTAAAATATAGGTATAGATTTTTACATGATATATGGTTCTAAAAGTCAGATGCTCTGAATAATTCATCTGTTCATTCACCCAAGAAGTGTTCATTAAGGATCTACTAAGAACCAGCCGCATTTCTCAGCACTGGGCGTAACAGATGGATCAAGACAGGGAGGGACAGGAGGCATGCACACGCAGATTTATGATGGAGGCGGGGTTGGTGAATACAGATTTATGATGAGGTGGGGATGGAGTGGGATGGTGCACAGGGTGGGGGCCACACCCTTGCCTGAGGGTCAACCAAGGTTTCAGAGGGGCAGGGTTACATCTAGAAGGATGTTTAGGAGATCCGTGGTAGATAGATGGGGAGAGAGGATATAATGACAGAAAGGCATACTAGGTATTGGGAATTTCCTCTAAAAATGCCTCCAGACACCAGGAAGCAGAGGAACTCAGGATAGCTAGAATGTCAAGTCCTAGGGAAAGAGGAGGGAAGTGATGAATGGATGTCAACTGGAGAAACAGACAGAGCTTGGAAGAAGACCTTGAGCGGTACCCCAAGGAGTTAGGGATTCCTCCTGTTGCTGCGCAGTGCCTAAGTCTTGTCTGCTAAGTTTTTGTGACCTCATGAACCACAGCACACCAGACTTCTCTGTCCTTCACTATCTCCTGGAGCTTGCTCAAATTCATGTCCATTGACTCAGTGATGCCATCCAACCATCTCATCCTCTGTCATCCCCTTCTCCTCCTGCCTTCAGTCTTTCCCAGCATCAGGGTCTTCTCCAGTCAGTCCTTCACATCAGGTGGTCAAAGTATTGGAGCTTCAGCTTCAACATCTGTCCTTCCAATGAATATTCAGGGTTGATTTCCTTTAGGATTGACTGGTTTGATCTCCTTGCTATCCAAGGGACTCTCCTCCTATAGGCAAGGCAGAATTTCTGAAGGGTTTTAATCACAAGGAGTGCTGTGGCCAGATGTTTAAAAGATCACTCTGGAGACAATGCTTTTGGTGGATTAGGGAGGACAAGACTGGCAGGAAGATTAGCTTAGAAAAGATATCATTAGACCCAGAGAAGAGATGATGAAAGTCAAGGGTAAGTTAGTGGCATAAAAAAGAAAAAAGAGACAGTAGATTTAAGGTATATTTTTCCAGTTTTATTGAGATGTAACTGACTCAGGTATATTTAGTAACCCAAATCAGCAGGGTGTGTTCATGACTGGAGATACAGTGAATGGGGACGAGTCTGGGGTGGTAACTGGATGAATGGCAATACCATCAACTCAAGTCATGGGAGGAGTACAGGTGTTGGAGGATAATGAGCTTCAGTCATCCAAATTCAGGTACCAGAGAGGTTGTATCTGGGAATGCATCTGGGCTGGTGAAAGGCACTCAGAAATAATCAATGCTTTGTAAAGAAATCAAGAGAAGGTATGTGAGGGGACTTTCTTGGCAGTCCAGTGGTTAGGATACTGTGCTTCCTCTGCAGGGGCACAGGTTCAATCCCCAGTCAGGGAACTAAGATCCTGCATACCACTCAGCTCAGTTCAGCTCAGTCGCTCAGTCGTGTCCAACTCTTTGCAACCCCACGGACTGCAGCACACCAGGCCTCCCTGTCCATCACCAACTCCCGGAGCTTGCTCAACCTCATGGCCTTTAAGTCAGTGATGCCATCCAACCATTTCATCCTCTGTCATCCCCTTCTCCTCCTGCCTTCAATCTTTCCCAGCATCAGGGTCTTTTCCAGTGAGTCAGTTCTTTACATCAGGTGCCAAAATATTGGGGTTTCAGCTTCAGCATCAGTCTTTCCAATGAATATTCAGGACTGATGTCCTTTAGGATGGACTGGTTGGATCTCCTTGTAGTCCAAGGGACTCTCAAGATTCTTCTCCAACACCACAGTTCAAAAGTGTCAATTCTTTGGTGCTCAGCTTTCTTTGTAGTCCAACTCTCACATCCATACATGACCACTGGGAAAACCATAGCCTTGGCTAGACGGACCTTTATCACTAAAGTAACGCAGGAACTAAGATCCTGCATGCCATTCAGTGCAGCCTAAATAAATAGATAAATGAGAAGACGTTTATTGCTCAGGAGAGGCAGAGGGAAGAAGAGGAGATCAAGAAAGAAGTAAGTCCAAGGATGATCTAGCAAGACAAAGATGATGCAGAGAAAGGGGGATGGACATGGAAATCATGAGCACGCAGAGCATCTCAGGAGTGGGCTATCAACAGTCAGACGGCACAAGGAATGCGCCCTGGAGCACTGTATGTGCCCCTGGTTTGCACATTTCAGCTCCCACGAAGTCAACAATTGGCACTGAGTATCCACCACAAACAGGGAGGTGCCGAGTGGCACAGAAGCAGATAAAAACCAGTGGCTCTCAAACTTAACATGCATCGGGAACACCTGAGGGGCTTATCTAAATACAGATTCCTGGAGCCCCATCCTCAGAGCTTGTGATGCAGTGGGTCTGTAGGCGAACCCAGGAATCTGCACTTTTAACAAGTACTCGAGAGAATTCCTAGAGAGGATCTTAGAGGGTCCAGTCTTAGAAACACTGTGAAGGCACCGCCCATAAAGTCAAAACAGAGAGTTTTTCAACATAAGCATTTCATTAATAGGAGTGTTCCCTGGGAGTCCCTAAAATCCAACTCTCCCACTCAGAGAGACTGAGGATGCTCCTGGATTGGTTTAATCTCCCAAGGGACTTCAATATTACAGCCCTCCGTATCCTCAATATGAGATCAGCAGTCTCCACAGCTGGAAAAATAACCTGGGTGTTTACTATATCGACAATGCGCTAGTTCCCAGAGGTGGAGCTCAGGAATCCAGAAATTTCTAGGCTCCCCAGCAGATTCTGTAATTCAGCCAAGTTCAGAAACAATTGCACAGATGATCTCTAATCCAACATCAGTCCTTAGTAGTCCATCTGCTGGAGAATTTGTGTTTCGGCTGCCAAAGCATGGCCCCCATAAACCTCCCCATCAAAAAGGAAGTTTAAGATTCCTTGATGTCAGCAGAGCGATAGAAACTTTAGTCCCACTGTGAGTTTTCAGAGTAAATATTATTACAATGATGTCGAATTTTAGCTGGCCTTGTTAATTATGCAGCTGAAGGCACTTGGATGGCTCGTGAGTGCCCTGATATAAATGTTCGGTTAGGTAATTGCTACTGTCAAGTTCAATGGCCTCTTCCAATCAGTCAGCAGAGATTAACCATTGTTGTTATAACAACAAGAGTAGTCCAGGAAGAATGAATCCTTTCATTGGCTCTGAAATAAGACTCTGGAAGCATATTTTTAAGTCAGTGCCAAATGATAAATTCTCTGGCTAATCAGAATTATTAAGGGAAACGAGGTGCCTAATAAGTAACACAAAGGGCTGGCAATCACTGTCCTTCCAAAATGCCATTCCTCCAGAGGTAAAGGTGACAAATACTTGCCAAAAAGCCGGTCACTCCCATAACCTTGTCTTCTTTCCTCCTGCAGTGATCTCAGTCCTGTGCTAGCAACAGCCCGTGTCCCCGGATCAGGGGGTGCTATAAGAGAAGGCAGCTGAGGAACAGGGGACCACATGGCAGACCAGCACTGAAAACCCTCTTGTAGGGTCTGCCTTTGTTATCTCTAGAATTTCTCTTATGATGGCCCCAGGGAGGTACCATCAGCTTCCTACAAAACAGAGGCAATTTCCCTGCTGAAAAACCTCAGTAGGATCCCCCAGGGCTTATACAATAAAGCTCATATTGTTTATAGAGGCAAGAGTGTTTTCCACGAGGCCTTCACCCTCCTCTCTCCTTCCCACACATCCTTCCCTGTCCTGACTCCCACACCCCCCACAGGTACACACCCTCCACTCATGAACACTGAACTTCTTACTTTCCACAACTCAGGGACTTTTTCTGCCTCCAATGCAAACCCCTTCCTACCCCTTTTCCCTACTGGGCAAATCTCTTCATTTTTCAAGATGCAACTCAGACAACACCACCTTGATAAAGACTTCCCAGATTACCCCAGACAAAAAAACATGGACCCACCCTCCCTCAAGGCTCTGGAGCACTTTTTTCAACTCCTATAACATCAAGAACCCTGCTAAGCTATCTTATCTAATTGCCTGCTACTGCACTACAAGGAAGCTCAAGGCCAAGCTCAGAGCAGATCCCAAAAATATCTGATGGATTTATAGAAGGATGGATAGATGGATAGAAGAATAGAAAACAAGGAGGCAGAAAGGAGAACCAAGCTGGAGTCAAGCGCTATTTCTTTACCTGCTGATACAACAAACATGTTTTGGGAGTAACAAGTTCCAGACTGTGTGAGGCATACTGAGACAAATAAGACATCCCTCTGACCCCCACAGGAGGCTCTCAGGCTAGCAAAGAACACAGGTAACCAAATACACAGGTACACGAATGTCTATTAAGTCCAGCGGAAACATACATAAGAAGGTATGATACCTTACGTGCTAAGTCACTTCAGTTGTGTCCGACTCCATGAGAATGCATAGATTGTAGCCCACCAGCTTCCTCTTCCCATAGGATTCTCCAGGCAAGAATACTGGAGTGGGTTTCCATGCCCTCCTCCAGGGGATTTTCCCAGCTCAGGTATCAAATCTGCGTCTCCTACATCTCCTGCATTGAATTGCAGGTTCTTAACCACTAGCGCCACCTGGGACGCCCATGATATCTTATAGGAGAATTAACCAAAACAGTCCAGGAGGGTCAAGTTGAAAGCTGAATCCTAAACTATGAGTGGATCTGGAAGCAGTTCACATTTCCAGTAAAGCGACAGGATGTGCAAAGGTGCGAAAATAAAGAAAAGCTTGGGCAAAGAACAGAAGAAGAATGCTGAGGTGTACGTTAGCATGCAGGCAGGCGAGAAGAGGCTGGGGAGAGAAGCAGAGTGTGGCTATGAAGGTATCCAGAGGAAGGGCTTCCCAGGTGGCTCAGTGGGCAAAAAATCTGCCTGCAATGCAAGAGCCACAGGAGATGTGAGCTCAATCCCTGAGTCAGGAAGATTCCCTGGAGGAGGAAATGGCAACCCACTCTAGTATTCTTGCCTGGAGAATCCCAAGGACAGAAGAGTCTGGTGGGCTACAGTCCATGGGGTCACAAAAAGTCAGACACAACTGAAAATGCACACAGCAGACGTGTGCATGGACGTGAGAGAAACCAGAGAGAAAGCTCTCACTGAACCCCAGGCCTTTCTACTTACAATTAGTTCAGATTCCTCCAGCCAAGTCCTGCCCTTTGCTTAGAGGTTCAGGAACCCTACACTTCCCCATTCCAACACGCATCAAAGTTCCCTGAAGTGTCCTGTCTAGTATCTGATTGACCCGGTAAACTGGAAGATTCACCAGGGCAAGTGTGTGTGTGTGTGTGTATGTGTGTGTGTGTGTGTCATTATATTTCTAGTACACAGAAAGTGCTTGACCTATAGTAGCCTTAAATACTGGCTCAGTAGATGAAAGGACTGCACTGTCTTGTTGACCAAATCTTTCCACCATGGAATCTATGAAATAATAAAAAGAATCTCACCTGGAAGAATATTTGAGAAAAACCCATGGGCTTCCCAGGTGGCCTTAGTGGTAAAGAATCCATCTGCCAATGCAGGAAACATAAGAGATGTGGGTTTGATCCCTGGGTCAGGAAAATCTCCTATAGGAGGAAATGGCAACCGACTCCAGTGTTCCTGCCTGGAGAATCCCATGGACAGAGGAGCCTGATAGGCTATAGTTCATGGGGTCACAAAGAGTTAGACATGACTCAGTGTCTGAGCACATGAGGTAAAAATCCTAGCAGAGATGGTTCATACCCAGTTGCTGACCCTCAACCATGATGAGGCCCCCAGCAAGACAGGTAAGCTCATCAAACCTTGGTTTCTTTTTTGCCAAATGGGGCTCTTGGACTGGATGCCTGGCACCCCACTCCAGTACTCTTGCCTGGAAAATCCCATGGATGGAGGAGCTTGGTAGGCTGCAGTCCATGGGGTCACGAAGAGTCGGACACGACTGAGCAACTTCACTTTCACTTTTCACTTTCATGCATTGGAGAAGGAAATGGCAACCCACTCCAGTGTTCTTGCCTGGAGAATCCCAGGGACAGGGGAGCCTGGTGGGAGGCCGTCTATGGGGTCGCACAGAGTCAGACACAACTGAAGCAACTTAGCAGTAGCAGCAGCAACTCATAAAAATCAGCAATTTTTCCAAGGCAGTAGTTCCAAAGACATGAAGATTCGTGGCAAGGAGTTCTTTGGTGACACTAAGTTGGGAGAGAGAGCTCAGTGCCACTCACTTCCAGAACTGTGGCCTCATTGACTTTACACTCAGGGAACTGGGTACAAAGTCCACTCTTGATTCTATTAGATGTGAAAACACAGTCAGAGATGAAAAGAGAAGTCACCTCTCATTGAAAGATAACCTTTTTTTTCAGTGATTCCCCAAGAGATGGATATGGAGAGCCCAATGTCTTCCACTTTCAAGTTGAAAAGGCCCAGAAAGAGTCACCATCCATACCGCCAAACCTGGGAGAAGAGCTTGTTTGAGGGGCCTCCTGCAGCGGAAGGCCACGTGGTCTGCTCTAGGCCTGGGAGATTCAGAAGATTGGAAACGAATTAAGCCATGACTTAAGTAATTCCATCTATGTGTTTCCAGAGATTAATTATATTTATTGTATCTGACACCAGTCAAGGATAGCAAGCGTCTTTTGTGAGTCTTACAACAAAAGTTAAAAAGCATTAGTCATAACGGCTGATTTTGTTTTATTATATCTGACTCTGAGCCAAAGGTAGACAGCACTTAGAGCTGTCTGTGGACATTAATGTTTGGAAAGCAACACAGACTGCTCCCCCGCCCCCGACCTCCCTCTGGCACCTGCACGTGCAGCCCACCCCTTGCAGTATAAGGATGGTGAGGTGGGGGCAGGGAGCCAGTTCAACACCCTTAGGAGTCACTGAGCAGCCGCTGTACCCCAAGCACAGTGCTAGGCATTGCTGGATCCTCGGAGGTGGATAAGATCCTTGTCTTATGCATCTAACTTGGACTGGTGATCTTAAGGATGGTGGATAAGATCTTAAGGATCTCCACCCTCTATGGATACTCAGGGGTTGCTAATAGTCTAAAAACATTATCCCGCAAAAATCATATTATATGTCATAAGACAGGTAAGATAATAGTAGGATGAGGCTGCAAAATAGAAGGGAAAGGTACATTCTAGTTGGGAGAAATCATGAAAGGAGGCAGCATATGAGATAGCCAACAAAGAAGAGGTACGCTTAGGAGGAAATGATGGGGATTGACTCAGGGTGCCGAAAACAACATAAGCAAAGGTGGGAAACTGAAGAAGAATGGGGCACATTCAGGCAAAGCTTGACATGGCATATGTCCAGGGGGAGAAATAGCACACCCTGGGACAGGAAAGACGGAGCATGTGGTTGAAGGCCTTGACTACTTCCTGAAGCGCAGGCATGTGTTTGGTAGTCAGTAAGGAGCATGCACTACACAGTCAGCAAAAACAAGACTGGCAGCTGACCCTAGTTTAGACCATGAACTCCTTATTACAAAACTCAGACTTAAATGAAAGAAAATAGGAAAGATCATTAGATCGTTCAGGTATGACCTAAATCAAATCCCACATGATTATACAGTGGAAGTGACAAACAGATTCAAGGGATTAGATCTGATAGACAGAGTGCCTGAGGAACTATGGACAGAGGTTCATGACATTGCACAGCAGGCAGTGACCAAAACCATCCCCAAGAAAAAGAAATGCAAAAAGGCAAAATGGTTGTCTGGGGAGGTCTTTCAAATAGCTGAGATAAAATGAGAAGCGAAAGGCAAAAGAGAAAAGGAAAGATCTATCCCTCTGAATGCAGAGTTCCAAAGAATACCAAGGGAAAATAAGAAAGCCGTCCTCAGTGATCAATGCAAACAAATAGAGGAAAACAAAATAATAAGAAAAACTAGAGATTTCTTCAAGAAAATTAGAGATACCAAGGGAATATTTCATGCAGAAATGGGCATAATAAAAGACAGAAACGGTATGGACCTAACAGAAGCTAAGAAGAGAATACACAGAAGAACTGTACAAAAATGATCTTCATGCAGCTCGATACCAGAAAAATAAACAACCCAATCAAAAAAATGGGCCAAAGAACTAAATAGACATTTCTCCAAAGAAGATATACAGATGGCTAACAAACATATGAAAAGATGCTCAACATCACTCATTATCAGAGAAATGCAAATCAAAACCACAGTGAGGTACCATCTCACACCAGTCAGAATGGCTGCTATCAAAGAGTCTACAAACGATAAATGCTGGAGAGGGTGTGGAGAAAAGGGAACCCTCTTACACCATTGGTGAGAATGCAAACTAGTACAGCCACTATGGAGACCAGTGTGGAGATTCCTTATAAAACTGGAAATAGAACTGCTATATGACCCAGCAATACCACTGCTGGGCATACACACCGAGGAAACCAGAACTGGAAGAGATACGTGTACCCCAATGTTCATCGCAGCACTGTTTACAATAGCTAGGACATGGAAGCAACCTAGATGTCCATCAGCAGATGAATGGATAAGAAAGCTGTGGTACACATACACAATGGAATATTACTCAGCCATCAAAAAGAATGCATTTGAATCAGTTCTAATGAGGTGGATGAAGCTGGAGCCTATTATACAGAGTGAAGTAAGTTGATGCAGTATACTAACCTATATACAGTATAATACAGTATACAATACCAATACAGTATGCTAACACATATATAATGAATTTAGAAAGATGGTAATGATGACCTTATATGCTAGACAGCAAAAGAGACACAGACATAAAGAACAGACTTTTAGACTCTGTGGGAGAAGGCTAGGGGGGATGATCTGAGAGAATAGCAATGAAACATGTATATTATCATACGTGAAGTAGATGAGCAGTCCAGGTTAGATGCATGAAAGGGCACTCAAAGTCAGTGCACTGGGACAAGCCTGAGGGATGGGCTGGGGAGGGGCGTGGGAGGGGGTTAGGGATGGGGGACACGTGCACACCCACAGCTGACTCATGTCCATGTGTGGCAAAACCACTACAATATCATAAAGTAATTAGCCTCCAATGAAAATAAATTATTTTTTTTTAAAAGAAGGCTGATTGCCAAAGAATTGATGCTTTTTAACTGTGGTGTTAGAGAGGGCTCTTGAGAGTCCCTTGGACTGCAAGGAGATCAAGCCAGTCCATCCTAAAGGAAATCAGTCATGAATATTCACTGGAAGGACTGATGCTGAAGCTGAAACTCCAATACTTTGGCCACCTGATGCAAAGAACTGACTCATTGGAATGGACCCTGATTCTAGGAAAGATTGAAAGCAGGAGGAGAAGGGGATGACAGAGGATGAGATGGTTGGATGGCATCACCAACTCAACAGACATGAGTCTGAGTAGGCTTTGGGAGTTGGTGATGGACAGGGAGGCCTGGCATGCTGCAGTCCATGGGGTCGCAAAGAGTCGGACACGACTGAGCGACTGAACTGAACTGACTGATGACTGAATGAGCATGCACTGCTTCCCAGGTGGCTCAGTGATAAAGAATCTTCCTGCCAATGCAGGAGACATCAGTTCAATCCCTGGGTCAGCTGGATTCCCAAAGAAGGAAATGCAATCCACTCCAATATGCTTGCCCGGTGGGCTATAGTCCATGGGGTCGAAAAACCATTTAGTAACTAAACAACAACAAAGGCATATGCATGCCCTTGAGCAGAGGAGTAAGAAAAGAGCTTCACTCCAGGGCAGTTAGTGCAGGGATAGCGTTAGGTATTTTTGCCTAAAAAATTCGACGGACAGAGAATCCTAGTGGGTGACGGTCCAGAGGCAGACACAACTGAGCACAGCACACAGGTTCTTTACGAAATTGCTTTTCATGGCTCAACTGAGAGACCCTTCGCTAGAATTACAGACACATCTGGTGATTACTACAGAAATTAACACGGCAGCCTTGGCAAATTTCAACCAACTGACCTGGGAACCTAAGTAACATGTGTCTACAGAGAAGTGCAATTTTTGATTTTAAGCCATTGACTTAGAAACAAGCTTCAAAGATAGCCAATTTGTGAGTTGTGGAGGATAAAGATTTGTGTCCTATCTTTAAGGGCTGCTTCCACTTTTCATGGAGAACTTGTGATAGAAACATGGATATGTAAAACTGAATCACTTTGCTGTACAGAACTGAAAAGAGCACAACATTGTTAATCAACTACATTCCAATATAAAATAAGAAATTTTAATACATAAAAATAATTTCTTAAAATAATGAGCAATTAAAATTAATTTTTAAAAAAGATCTTTCAATCTAGTGGAAAAGATGAGCATACTTTGGACAAAGGAACCAGGAGATCCAAGCACAAGGGCACTTACATCCACCTGTGGCCACATGAGGACAAGAACACAATCCATCAGGGAGCCACCCCCGCCCCCACGGCCACAGTACCTGCTGCACAATGGTCTAGCTCCATAAGCCTTAAAGAAAATAACACAGATGTGAAACGGTTCTAAACTCCATTGCATCTTCCCAGAGTTAATTTTACTGGAAAATTGTTCCCTGTTTTTAGAACACTAGTTCCTAAGGACAGAGTACAGAGGGGTAGAAACTTGTTTTTTAATGAACTTGCCTAAGAAAGTTGATACACCCTAAAACCCATCTAGTTATGCAATTCCATTGCATCTGCCCCTTGTTTGTTTACTTTGAAATCACCAATCAAATTCTTGGAACAGTCAGTGCAAAATAATAATAAAAGTCTGTTCATTTTGATTAGGGTCTAAAGGAAAAAAGTAGTGGAAGAAAGGAACAAGGCCTCAGTTAATAATTAAGAAAATATGGCAGAAAGTCATATCTAGGCAAAATGAATCAAGATATCATCAAAGTAAGAAAATTAGCAATACTACTGTCCAATATTGTGCAGACTTTATTCAAATTTCATGAATTGTCCAAATAGTGACCTTGAGAACAAAGGAAAACCCAGGATCACACATTACATTGATTTGTCCTATGTTCAGCCATACCGACCACCCTCGTGTATAAAGAGCAGAGAAACTGTTGGTGTCCTGCAGAATCTCAGAAAATATAATTCCCTGGAGCTCTTCCTGAGGAGTTTGCTAGAGCACATGTTTCAGACAACCAAAATGACGGGATAAGCATGTACACAGGGCAGGTGGTGAGCATTTTAATATGTGGTTACTCGAAGAACAAAACTTAATGCAGTTTAAATGGAAGACTTCATAGTCTCTGTGACTATACAGATAAGGATCTGCCTACGGGAAATAGGAAAGTCATTAAAAAAATGGAGAATGACAGTAGCATATGTGATAAAATGAATTTACCCATTTTCAGGAATCATAGTTGGTGGTAATAGTATTATGTTGTTATTCAGAGACTTGTGTGTGTGCTCTGGGATAAAGCAAGCGAGTAATTACGGGATGTTCTAACGCTACCACTGTAATTCTGTGTGGTTGAGAACTAAGGTTTGGGGTGTGAAATTAAGGAGCTATGGATGCAGTAGAGAGATAGCAAAGTGCAAACCCTGTAGTTTTGAATTTCCGTTAGAAATCAGTGCGAATTCCTATTTACAATAGGCAGGACTTGGAAGCAACCTGTTAATGAATGTCCGTCAGCAGAGGAATGGATAAAAAAGATGTCGTACATATGTACCATGAAATATTGCTAAGCCATAGAAAGGAAGAAAGGGTGCCATTTGCAGAGATGTGGATAGACCTAGAGCTTGTCATACACAGGGAGGTAAGTCAGAAAGAGAAAAACAAATATCATATATTGATGCATGTATGTGAAATCTAGAAAAATCATATGGATAAACTTCTTTGCAAAGCAGAAATAGAGACAGAGACATAAAGAACAAATGTATGGATACCAAGGGAGAAAGGGGCAATGATTTGGAAAACTGGAATTGACATGTCTACACTATTTAAACTACATATAAAACAGATAACTGATGAGAACCTACTGTCTAGCACAGGGAACTCTACTCAATGTACGTGGTGACCTAAATGGAAAGGAAATCGAAAAGGAGGCGGGGCTAAAATGTATAGCTGATACATTTTGCTGTACAGCAGAAACCAACACAACATTGTAAAGCAAGTATATTCCAACAAAAACTAATTTTGAAAAAGACAGAAATCCATGTGAATGCTCAAGGCACTTTATCTTAGATAATAGGTAGATAAGTAGGTAGAAAGATAGAGACATATATACGTATGCATTTTCCTAGCTCTGCCCACTGGGAAAGCCTAGAAATGGTTACCATCCCAATTCTAGATATATGTCAAGAAGACACAAGAACGACTAGTCATAGAGGCCTAACTTGAAAAGCTTCTCTGGGTCAAACGTCAGTTCAGTTCAGTCGCTCAGTCGTGTCCGACTCTTTGCAACCCCGTGAATCGCAGCACGCCAGGCCTCCCTGTCCATCACCAACCCCTAGAGTTCACTCAGACTCACGGCCATTGAGTCAGTGTTGCCATCCAGCCATCTCATCCTCGGTCATCCCCTTCTCCTCCTGCCCCCAATCCCTCCCAGCATCAGAGTCTTTTCCAGTGAATTAACTCTTCACGCGAGGTGCCCAAAGTACTGGAGTTTCAGCTTTAGCATCATTCCTTCCAAAGAAATTCCAGGGTTGATCTCCTTCAGAATGACTGGTTGGATCTCCTTGCAGTCCAAGGGACTCTCAAGAGTCTTCTCCAACACCACAGTTCAAAAGCATCAGTTCTTCGGGGCTCAGGTTTCTTCACAGTCCAACTCTCATATCCATACATGACAACTGGAAAAACCATAGCCTTGACTAGACAGACCTTAGTCGGCAAAGTAATGTCTCTGCTTTTGAATATACTATCTAGGTTGCTCATAACTTTTCTTCCAAGGAGTAAGCATCTTTTAATTTCATGGCTGCGGTCACCACCTGCAGTGATTTTGGAGCCCAAAAAAATTAAGTCTGACACAGTTTCTACTGTTTCCCCATCTATTTCCCGTGAAGTGATGGGACCAGATGCCATGATCCTCGTTTTCTGAGTGTTGAGCTTTAAGCCAACTTTTTCACTCTCCACTTTCACTTTCATCAAGAGGCTTTTTAGCTCCTCTTCACTTTGTGCCGTAAGGGTGGTGTCATCTGCATATCTGAGGTTATTGATATCAGTTATACATATATCCACTCTTGTTTAGATTCTTTTCCCATATAGTTTATTAGAGAATTGGGTAGAGTTTCCTGCACTTTACGGTATGTCCTTACTAGTTATCTATTTCATATGTAGCAGCATGTATATGGGATTTACATATACACATAGTGACATGTTTTAAAAGCCTAACTGGTCAACCTTCAAAGATTGCAAAGAACTAGTGCATTATCTTGAAAACTAAGTAAGTGAAAGAAGAGTGTCAAACATTTATCATACTTTCCTATATGAACTAAACCATTAGGTAACCAAATAGCAGATGAAAGACAGTATCTCCTTATAAAATTATCCCAGCTTATATAGGTGGGATAAACAAAAACAAAATGATGGGTTAGAACATCACAATTCTGCAATGCCCTGTGAATAAATAAATCTAGGCAATGTACATCATATCAAAAACAAGGGAAGGACTTCCCTGGTAGTCTAGCTGTTAAGAATCCACTTTTCAAAGCAGGGGATGAGGGTTTGATCCCTAGTCTGGAAACAGATATTCCACATACCAAGAAGCGACTAGGCCCACACCCTGCAACTACCAAGCCTGTGCACCACAATGAATTGAATAATTTAAAAAAGCAAGAGGGAAATGGGCATGTATGTGATCAAAAGACCAGGGTCTGAACCCGGAGGTAAGACCTCTGGATCCTAGCTTGCAATTGATAGGATGACAGAGAAGAGAGGAGCATCTTGATCTGCACCGTGAGTGTGCTATTGGCAAACTCCAGCCTGGGGAACACTCCACAGATCAGAGGGCCCAGGTTCTTATATAAAAACTTATTTGAATGGGCAAAACCCATAGGGTTTAAGGCTGTATTCTTTGGATTAGCCATAAGGATGCAACAAATTTTATACTATAAAATTCATAAAAGTGATTACTTTTGGTGGGAGTGATGGAGTGTCTAGAGTAACAGGCAAAATTCTGTTACAATTAAACACTTTGAAAATACATGTAGACATCAGAAAATAAAATAGGTGTTGTTTTCAAAAGACTTTCCAGGACAGGAATCTGTTATGATCACGATATACAAACATGGGGAAACCCTTACAGTATACATCAACATATAAAATCAATGTCTAGATGAAGTCATCTAGCTTGTACACCAAATCAGAAACTGTGAACACAGGGTGGTATGGATGGGGCCCAGACTGAGATGGAGAGTCAGCTGAGAGGCTCAGCCCATGAAGACATTCAAGTTTAACTCGATGTATTTTCATACTATTTGCATTTCTACAAGTGCCTTTTCATGTTTTGTTTATATAGATTAAGTGAATGAATCAGTCAAGGAGAGAATGAACTGAAGAATATGTGAGCTAGTAGGTAAGAGTCGATGGGCAAGTGAATAAATGAGTGAGATAATGAATGAGTGAGGGTGGGACGGAGGGAGCAAATAGACAAAGAAAAAAGTATCCCAGTAAAGTAGTCAGGTCCTGATAGAACAGTCTTCAAAAAAAAAAAAAAAAGGTCACAGGGGGTAAAAAAAAAGAAAAACAGAAATGGGAAATCTGGTCAACCCAGATATTCCATAGCCTGCATATTTGAAGGTATTTAAATCCCTAGCCACTGACTCAATGAGGTTACATGCTAAAATTTTGTAAATGAAAATTTCAGAAGGATACTTGAGGATAGACCAGTCAAGTGTGAATTCAGAACCAAATACCACTTTGAAAGATCCTGTGCATCCATCCTAACACCTACCTGTGTGCCCTCCCCTCCAGGAAACTTCTAAGCATGAGATCCCACGAGGAAGTCTTGCTGGCCTGTTCAATTTTATCATTCCCAAAGAATTCTAAAGCACACCTCTGCATCCACCCAGAACTGCAAACATTCCTTTTAAACACAGAACCACAGCCTCTAAATCAGTGACCTCCCAGTGTCCAAATTCAGAGCAGAGAGACGCTCTTTCAAACTTGAAGCTGTTCAAAAACAACTAACAGTACCTCCAACCAAGTTTCTCCAAGTCACCATATTTAACCCTGGGAATTCAAGGTTCTGGAAAAGTTGTCAGAAGGAGAACGTGTTGCTTAACTTCTCTGGACTTCAGTCAGGGACTCTATCCGTAAAATGGAAGGAATTCATCACCCATTGCAGAGGGGATGTGGCCTCAATGAGAGAATTATGTGAAATGCTTAATACGGTGCCAGCTTCATAGCAACTGCTCAGTGGATGTTTGCTGTGGTTATTTATTTTTATTAAGGTGAAATTCACATAGCATAAAATTAGCCATTTTTAAGGAGCACAATTCAGTGGCAATTAGTAATGGTTACAATGTTGTGCAACCACTTCCCTCTGCATCCAAAACATTTTCATGACCCCCACAAAAACCCCATACTCATTAAGCAGTTATCTCTCTAATTCCCTCCTCTCCCTGCTCCAACAATCACTAACCTGCCTTCTGCTTCTATGGTTTTACCCATCCTGGATGGACTGTGTCATATAAACAAAATAATGCAATACATGACTTTTTGTGTCTAGCTTCTTTCACTTAGTATAATGTTTTCAAGATTCATTCATACGGTACTGTATATCAATATTCCATTCATTTTTAAGGTTGAACAATATTCTATTGTTTATCACAATTTGTTTATCTGTTCATCCATTGATGGTGTTTGTGTTATTTTCCCCTTTTGGCTAACCTGAATAGTGCTGCCATGAATATCCACGTACGTGTATTTGAGTACCTGTTTTCAGAAGGAAATGGAAACCCACTCCAGTACTCTTGCCTGGAAAATCCCATGGACTGGAGAAGTCTGGTAGGCTACAGTCCATGGGATCACAAAGGGTCGGACTCGACTGAGCGACCTCACTTCACTCACTTTCAATTCTTTGGGCTATAAACCTAGCAGTGAAGTTGCTGGATCACATGGGTAATTCTACGTATAACTTTTTGAGAAACTGTAAAACTATTATTATTTCCAAACTGTTCATTCCAGTGCCTACTAAGAACAGGTACTCTTACAAGGGGTGCTGTAAATATCCATGAGCTATAACACCTCCCCTCTGGGAACTGATTTTCTATGAGCAGCATTCCTGCAGAAAGAAACAAATGGTCATAATTCTGCACAGGCTGTTAGTTTTATTCAAAGTGAGTTACCTAAGAAAACTCATGACAGTTGAACCTCAAATGTCAAAGTAACCTTTATCCCCCAAAGATACATATTTCAAATATATATATATATAGGTAAATAAACCTATTCTTTTAAATAGAGCTTATAACTTCTAACTGGGCCAAATGACGTTCTATAGCCAGTAACTGATAAAATATGTTCTCAGACCTTTAATCATATACACCCTTGCAAGAACAGATGCAAAATGGCAGAAAGTCTATCTGATATAATTGCTCAGATGGATCCATATCTTGTAAAGGAAGGTTGGAGAAAGAAATATAGTACCATGTGGAGAAGGACCCATTAACAGAGCTCATAGAAACACAGATGAAAGGACAACATAGTAGGTTTCAGAACAACAAAGCCAGAGCAGAGATTCAAAGAGCAGACCAGTGAGACAACGATACCAGGATGTGGAGAAGACGTGCCAGTTATGGGAAAAGGCAAGGTTAAAAGATGAGAGAAGAATGTCAGTTTCATGCCCTTGCCAATATCTTTCATGGCTGATTACACCCTGACAGCCTATAAATTCCTCTAATAGTTTTCAATGAAGAAACTATTCTTCTACCCATCCCCACAACTATTAAGCAGTGTAGCTGGTTTAGACTAGCTTCCAGAATCACCCAAGTGGTGTTGATTATCACTGGTGGGTGTGGATAAGGAGCAAAAGAATGCATTCTTCTGAGAACCTTCTGGGCAAAAAGCACCATGTATGGTAAATATCAGATTCTGCATATAAAATGTCATTATTTCCCAACTGAAACAAATATCTAAAGACTACCTCTCCTCTCTCTGTCTCTCTTCCTCCTGTGCCTCAGACTAAGACTCATACAATAGCTAAGCTCTCCAGCAACCACCCCTCAAATTCACTTTTCACAGTCAAGAGATTTATATTTCCCACCATGGAAAAACTTACCATGGAATAATTCTGGCTCCATATACATCAGCCAAGACACAAAAATTCAGTTTTCAGAGACAAAAGGTCACTCATTTCCACCCAACAGTTTCTTTCATGGTGCTGGATGAAGGCGATGATAGCAAGCATCTAATAGGACAAAATCCCAAAATTCTGCTAGAGATGGCAGAAGAGCTCCTACACAACAGATCAGAGTCCTACAGCAATGCTACAAAGAGCCTAGCCTTTCATATTTCTAGAAAATTCTGTAGAAAGAGAGGGTACAAATATTTAGGCATATTCTCGTATCACCATCCTGAGAATCTTGAGTTTCAAAAGGAGGGTCAGTGATGGGGTGGTGATGAGAGAGAGAAAGAAAGCAAGTAGATGTCATTCCAAAACATTCTAGAGCTTTTAGGACAAGATGTAAACGTGCCAAAACTGGGCCCATCTATAGTTTTGCAAAATGAATAAGGAGATCTCACAAATATCCATACATTTTGTATCTTTTATGCAACCCCTCCACCATCTTAAACACTATTGGAAATTTCCAACTAACTGGGGGAAAAAAAAAAAAACAGTTCTCAGCCTTTCCTCAAGATGTCTGAGGAAGTGAGACTAGAACTGGGGTTTTTTGACGTGTGGCAAAAGCCACATCATGTTTTAGAAGGAAGATGGGAAGAGGTGTGTCCTGCCCAACCACACAGAATTCCTCGGCTGAGAACAGCTACTAGATCTGTGTCCCAGCTGTGAGCTGCCAGAGGATATTTGCCTAAATGCTAAAAGGACTCCAGTCATGTACTTTTTCTGTTTGGAAAATTACTCCTTGTTTGTTTGAAAATTTAAAAAAAAAAAAAAAAAAGATATGAGCGTTGTTCTCACTTGTGAGCCTTTGTTTAAAACCAAGCTTTCTTGATGCATCTTGTGGGAACTGAAACTCAGCAATGCAAGGATATAACCCTCCTGCAGAAAGCCTGATGTTTCCCCAAAAGCTATTGGACTCTTCTTTCCAGCCCTAGAGCTCAAAGTTATTTCTTTGTTTCCTACAAAAACTTAAACTTGAAAGAATATATGTGATATTCTGAACTCACATTGCAAAAAGAACAACAGCATTCTAAACTCAAGCTTTAAATAAAAATGAAATGCTTCTCTTGCCCCAGATTAGATGATTGAGAAAATGTTCAAAACCTTAATCCCATGAAATATGCAAGGTGCTGTCACGCATCCAACTCTCTCTTACCCCTTCTGAAGACCCCACCTCGATTGCTCCATCTCCTCTACCTGAACCAACTCCAAGTCTACCCCAAGCTCTTTCCTTCTAAGTTTACTGAACCTCAGTCTTTAACCCCCACATTTTCTTGCCTTGGCAAAAACCCTAAAGCTTTCAGGGTGGTTAACAAACAGTAGGTGTCGGCCTCCAAGGGTTAAGAATTCACAGATGATAATCATCAGTATATTGTTCTGGAAAATTAAATACACCTGGGCCAAGTTTCTTAAGGCTGTACTCTTTGGAAATGCTTCAATCTTAAAAAAAAAAAAAAAGTTCAAGAATGTGAACTTCATTGCTCACATATATTTTCCTAGGTTTCTTTTTTTTCTCTCTGATAAGTCATTATGTGATTTGGGTTTTCCCTCTTTGATATATGAAAAATGTGCTTGCATCCTGCCATCCTAGCAGGGGCATGAAGTGACAAAAGAAACTGCTCATTCAAGAAGGCCTGACTGCTCTGTCACTAGATTCAGGCAGTCTGATGGCAGCGCCCTCCAGCAACAAGCATGAACTTGGTGGGGTTGGCCCTCAATCCAATTCAATCCTTCTATACACCAAACATCAGGCCCACCTCAAGTCTCCAGAAAACCTATCAGGATGTTCTGGTTGTCAAGAAGTTCATATCTATTGGGATAACAGACTAGAAGAGAGGTGAGCACAGGCTCCACCCAAGAAGGAGACACCCGTGGTAGAAGAAAGGCCGAGGAACACATCACATACTGTGGTCACAGGCTCACGTGGTGATGGAGAAGCCATGACGGGCTCCAAGGCAGAGAAACCAGCAGGAGAAAAAGTCCAGAAATGTGAAAGGACTTAGGGGTGCTCCTTGGGTGCCCAGACCAGGCCATGGGGAAAAGAAACAAAAAATGAAGCCTAGAAATACCAGTCAAAAATGGGTGATGAATGCTTTAGTGTGTTGGCCTTATTCTGCATTAAGAGGAGGGCAGAATACTCAGATTTCATTCTGGCAAGAGATCGAACGAGGAGTTGTAACAGGAAGCATGACCTAATATAGTTCTCCTCTGGCTTTGGAGAAGTTGTATGAGCAGGGAGCAGACAGCAGCAAAGAATCCTTTTCAGTCGAGGACAGCATGATGGGACTTCAGGAAGAAAGTGGCCCTTGAACCTCTTAAAGGATGAGCAGGACTCAGATGGTGAGTGACGAACAAGGACACCCTGATCAGAGCAGGGACACAGGCTGGCCAGCATGCAAGGCTCATTCCAGGAGAAGCATGGGATCTGCCAGGGCTGGCCAAGGCTGTTGGAGGCTTAGGGCAGAAGATAGGCTGGCCAGGTAGACCAAATCACATTGTGGAGGCCTCTGAATGCCACCTTAAGGATATTGTTCCGAAGGGAACAGGAAGCCTGCAGGGCTGATGATGTTCAGGTTATCGCCTTCCTTTCAATTGGCTGTGACCACATGGGATGTGAGCAGAAGTGATGGGCTCATCAGCAGATCTTCCCATCCAAGCTCCAGGGCACCCCTTCCTTGCCTTTTCCTTCCCAGCTGGCACTGAGTTCAGAGTATCCTTGGAAATCCAGTGAGCATGACGAAGCCTCTATCAGCCTGAATTTCTGAAGGAATGGCTCTGTGCACACAGTCACACCATGACCGGCTTACTCACCCAGTACTATTGGGTGAACAAAAACCAACCATCTGTGAATTGTGTATCACTTTATGCATTGAGATCTATTCGTCATATCAGCTCTGCCTAACATACCTCATACTGGCCCCAACTACGAAGATGGCAAAGGGGAGAAAAGAGACACAGTCAAGAGACTTGTGGAGGTTAGTCTTCTAGACATGGCTACCCATTTTAAGGGCAAGTGAGAGTCAAATATGGGGCCAGTATGTCCAGGCAGAATGGAGAGGAGGATTGAGAGGCTATTCATCTGAGTTACCACGAAAGGAGAAAAAGGTTTGGAAGAAGGTGTATGTGTATGCTCAGTCATGTCTGACTCCTTGCAACCTTATGCACTGTAGCCCACAGGCTCCTCTGTCTGTGGGATTTTCCAGGCAAAAATACAAGAGTGGGCTGCCATTTCCTTCTCCAGGGCATCTTCCCGACCCAGGGGTTGAACCCATGTTTCTTGGGTCTCCTGCACTGGCAGAATTCTTTACTACTAGCACTACTTGGAAGAGGTGGGATCTATTTGGGACCTGTAGGAACTGGGACCCCCTCAGTGGAACTGTCCACCAGGCAGTTAGAAACACAGGCAAGGAGCCAAACCATGGAAGCCTGGGAGAACCACACAGATGCTTCCAGAGCAGCCTGTGCTGCCCAGGAAGCCTCCCCAGGCACTTTCCTCAATGTTGCAAATATCTATGTATGAAACAGACAAGGACCTACTATGTAGCTCAGGGAACTATACTCAATATTTTGTAGTAACCTATTAGGGAAATGAATCTGAAAATATATGTATAGTCATGGTGTGGTATGCCTGAAAGTAACACAACACTGTCAAGGAAGTATATTTTAATTGTTTTTAAATACTGTAGATATCAAGGATCACAGACTTTCAAAGGTTTTTACAACCACTTAGAACCTACTGAGAACTACCAGCTGCCCTGATGGATAGCTAAAGGCAATCAGCAAGTGCTCACAACTGTCAGAGATCCTCCCCAGGACATCAGTGCTCCTAAGGGGACCGAGCCTTCCTGAGATGAGAGTGTCAAGTGGCAAGGAAGGCCTTCATGCCACAGTCTGCCTTTGGGGTGTCTCCAGTCATGGAGAAAAGTCAAGAATCCCCAAGAAACAAATGCCAGTCAGCAAGGTAACAGTTCCAGGGCTTCTATAAAGCTCTTAATTTTCCACAAAGCATGCTCATGACCTTCATCTCCCTTCCAAAAAAGGAGAAGGGAACTCGGGCCATTCTAAGGTCCACAGAGAGAAACAGAGGACACTGGCAGAAAACATGTAAATTATCTCTCTTGAAAGAGGCTATTTACTGCCCCTGTTTTTCTCTGTCTCAGCCAGGACCATCTGGAGCCCAGAAAGACAAGCAACAGCAGAAGGAAGAGGAGATGGCTCATTTCAGCTGCTTGGACACACCCCCCTTGGAAGGGAGCCTCCCCAGAGGATGTGGCTGCTACTGTTGCCCTCAGGGTCTCTTCTCCAGGTTGTTCTACACTCAGGCTTCACTCCGGGCACATTAGACTGGATCAGAGGCTCTGCTACGACTAGCGTGTGTGTTAGTCGCTCAGTCATGTCCGACTCTTTGTGACCCCGTGGACTGTAGCCCACCAGGCTCATCTGTTCATGGAATTCTCCAGGCCAAGAATACTAGAGTGGGCTACCATTCCCTTCTCCAGGGGATCTTCCCGACCCAGAGATCGAACCCAGGTCTCCCACACTGCAGGCAGGTTCTTTACCACCTGGGAAGCCCCTGCTACAACTTACTGAACGGTGAAGTGGCAAGAGGTTAAAACCGAAGCAGCACGATGATGCTTGAAGAGACTCCAGGCCTGGGGCTTCCACAGTAGCTCAGTGGTAAAGAATCTGCCTGTCAGTGCAGGCGACATGGGTTCAATCACTGATCCAGGAAGACCCCACATGCTGCAGAGCAGCTGGGCCCACTTGCTGCAGCTACTGAGCCTGCACGTTGCAACTACTGAAGCCCACACACCTTAGAGCCTGTGCTCCAGAACAAGAGGAGCCACTGGCAATGAGAATCCCGGGCACCGCAGCTAGAGAGTAGCCCCCCGCTCGCCACAACTAGAGAAAAACCGAGCAGCAACTAAGACCCAGCACAGCCCTAAATAAATAAATAAGTAAAAATTAAGACTCCAGGGCTTCGGGCTGCTCAAACCCCAGTGCCCCGTGCTCAACATTTTTTCTTTCTTTAGTCGCTAAGTTGTGTCTCGACTGTTTGCGACCCCATGGGCTGTCGTCTGCCAGGCTCCTCTGTTCATGGGATCCTCCAGGCAAGAATACTGGAGTGGGTTGCCATTTCCTTCTCCGGGGGATCTTCCCAACCCAGGGATTGAACCCTACATCTCCTGCATTGCAGGCGGAGGGGTGGTCAACTTGGTAGAGCGTACACTCCCAAGTGGGAAAACCTGGGATGCCATACTGCCTTCACATTAATCCTAAGACACTCCGAGCAGTGGTTTTGAAGCCAAAAATCTCAGGGCGCTTCTGGGCAGTTTCTGGCCCCATCTGCAGGAAGCTCAACTGTGAGCATCTCCTTTGATTCATCCACCCTTGACCGCCTCCCAGTCCCTCACTGCCATGGAAGCCACTGAGAACTTTCCTCCGTGGTGCGCAGGTGTCCCCAGGCTTCCTTTAGGATTCCAAAGAGTTCACAGAACTTCTCCCAGCTACATTTCTTTTTTCTAATGCTTGGTTCCTACCATACCCTCCTTTTAAAAGGAGATCAGGGGTTCTATTTTATGTTTAAAATAAAATTTAAAATCATCATTTAACATATATCTTAGAAGTCCTTCTAAGAGTCTCCAGCCCCATTAGCCATGGAATCTGCCTGTTGCCTTGTTCTTTTTTGCTCAGCTTGCAGCTCATTTAAGGATCACGGGATCACTGGAGATAACTTGGACTTCCCTGGTGGCTCAGCTGGCAAAGAATCCGCGTGCAATGCCAGAGACCTGTGTTCGATCCCTGGGCTGGGAGATGACTCACGCTCTAGTTCTTAAAATCAAACTTCCTCTGCCAAATCCAAGACCCTGAATGTATCCAAATGGTAGAAACATGCTTTTCCCACCCATCCACCAAAATACCTCCCATTCAGACCAACAATAGCCTTAATGGGTGATTCAGTCCCCTCCAGTTCTAAGGATAATCTTCCTGCTTCACCATTGGACCAGCAGCCTTCAATGTTCTTCACACAGGCTCAGAGAATTCCACTCACCCTTTTCAAAGAGTGAGGTCCAGGTTTGAAAATTGGATTGATTTCTCATTACATTAATTAATGATGTTAACATATACACAGAAATGTATCCCCATGAGGTGTGAATCTATTTTATTAGGCAGAATTCTAATGCTGTTCCACCCTCAAGCCTTTGAAAAGCACTTCTGGTGGGGAGCGGAGGCTGAGAGAAGGGACCCTTCCTGTATTTCCACCCTGGCTTCCTGGCGATGCATTTTTCAGAAAAGTTTGCCTTGAACTTCTCTGCACCTCCTACCACCTCCCTGCACATTTACACACAGAGCACCTTTGTGAGCCTGGGACTGAGACAGGGACAGAGCACAGAGAAGGTTTGTCAAGCCAAACAAGTTGGTTCATGTGCAAAAATCCCCCAACTGCGCTTACAGATTGAATTGGAAAAACTCTCCGCTGCTTCTGGTTGAAAATTCCACTGAAACCCTTCACTGGCTGCCTGTGCCTTCAGCACATATAGTTGCCAATGCTCGCACCACAGTCTACATGTGCAAACGCGCATGATCAGAGGCACATGAGCGGCGTGTGGCTTCAAGATGTCTGTGTCATCCGAAGGCCAATGGTTTCCTGCATATTTGCTGTGAATACACATCGCTGTCTATAATCGTGCTGTAGCCCACAACGTTTAACATGGTTTGCCTGGTGCGGCGCTTGGATTTTGAACTTAACAACACTAGATGCTTGAGTGTACTGAGCAATGGGGCGGGACTTCTTTGGCTGGCAGTCATACCTTGATGAAGAGCTCCAATGACTGGGAGGCAATAGTTACAGGTCTGCAACTGTGCTGTACGACAGCCACTAGCCACATGTGGCTTTTGACCCTTGAAATGTGGCTAGTTCAAATTAAGACGTGCTATTGCTAGAAAATGCACACTAAATCTCAAAGATTAGGTACCAAAAAAGAGTCAAATAACTCATTGATAACTTCTTTGGTATTTTTTTTTTATTGAAGTATAGTTGATTTACAATGTTATGCTAATTTCAGTTGCATAGCAAAGTGATTCAGTGATTATATATATGGGTCTCCCGCATTGCAGGCAGACGCTTTACCATCTGAGCCACCAGAAAAGACATATATATCTATAGACATTGTCTTTCTCTGACTCTTTCCCCTTACAGGTTTTAACAAGACATGTAAAGTTCCCTGTGTTTGTGTAGAGTATACTCTTATAGTACAGGAGTATAATTCCCTGTGCTATACAATATATTGTTGATGGTTATCTATTTTATATACGGCTGTTGTTTAAATCATGTCCAACTCTTACAACCCCATAGATTATAGCCCACCAGACTTCTCTGTTCATGGGATTTCCCAGGCAAGAATACTAGAGTGGGTTGCCATTTCCTTCTCCAGGGGATCTTCCCGACCCAGGGATGGAACCCATGTCTCCAGCATCTCCTGCATAGACAGAGTCTTCACCACTGAGCCACCTGAGAAGCCCATTTTATATATAGCAGTGTGGATGTTTAATCCCAATCTCCTAATTTATCCATTCCTCATTAATAACTTTTTAGAATGATGATATATGGTATAATGATAAATTAGCTATACTAGATTAAGTAAAATGTTACTAAAATGTCACTTGTCCTTTTTTACTTTTTGTATGTGATCACTAGAAAAATTTAGCTTGCACATATGGCTCACATTATATAGTGACTGTACAGTGCTGACTCAGAGTACTTATTAAAACCAGAGTCTCATAGAAGCGGCCCGGGAATCTGCATGCTTAGTAAGCACCCAGGTGATTGAGATCATTGCCATTTGGGGACCCCTGATATAGCAGGCACTGACATGGACCCCAAGGCAGAACATCTGGATTCTAAACTTGTTTCAAATTCTTTCTCATCAGCATAATGCAGGGCTTGGATTAGACCTAGAAAGCTGTACGGCTTAGGGCTTCCAGCCCGTTTTTGCTGCCTAGTCTGTCAGTCATGTCCGACCCCCTGCGGCCCCATGGCTTGTGGCCCGCCAGGCTCCTCCATCCATGGAACTTTCCAAGCAATAAGACTGAAGTGGGTTGCTGCTTCCTACTCCAGGGGAACTTCCTAATCCAGGGATCAAACACATGTCTCTTGCATATCCTTCATTGGCGGGTGGATTCTTTACCACTAGTGCCGCCTGGGAAAACCTCCAGCCCCATTACCCACTATCCAGCGATTTGTGAGATCCCCAGAGACTGATTAGACACAAATGGATAACAACTTCAGGCCTGAAGTTCCCCTGGAGTAGGAAATGGCAGGCTTCTCTGTCCATGGGATTACCCAGGCAAGAATACTAGAGTGGGTTGCCATTTCCTTCTCCAGGGGATCTTCCCGACCCAGGGGTGGAACCCATGTCTCCAGCATCTCCTGCATTGGCAAACAGATTCTTCACCACTGAGCCACCTGAGAAGCCCATCCTATATATAGCAGTGTGGGTATTTAATCCCAATCTCCTAATTTATCCATTCCTCATTAATAACTTTTTAGAATGATGAACCGACCTATAATGATAGGCCTTCCACTGGGGGGTGGGGGGGGAGGGGAGAGGAGAAATGACTCATTCAAAATATTCCTAAAAGTAACCAATGAAATAAGTAAGCAATGCCATGTGGTTTTGGGGGAGGAAAGATAGGAAACAGAGAAGGATGTGGGTAAATCCCACTTCTATCTAAACCCCGAGTGTGCTTCGGGAAAAGGTGTGGATCCCTGGATCCCTGACTATCAGGTCCATCAGCAGGTGGGTGTTAGGTTTGAGATGATAGAATTTCAAGTAACTTCTTGAAATTTGAAGATTGAATTGATTGATTGAATCATTGTGAGGACAAAGTTTACCAGCCTGCCTAAAGGGAAAAGATCCTGGTCCAAGCCTTCTCGATGCAACAGTCCTCACTGCTCTTCATCACTGAAGCGACATGACAAAGAAAGGCAGAAAGTGCCAGCAACAAGCTGGTCATTCTGCATATCTAGACATCAGTGCAGGGATCTTCTATGGCTGGGAACACTCAGCACACACAGAAAGATTATTTTCTCCACTAAAGAATAACAATCCAAGACAGAGGGCTATGGTACTAGATGTCATGCTGAAAACCACACACTTGCAGAAGAAATCAGTTCCTACATCTGGCTTTGCTGAGGGCTCTCCTGCATTCAGCCTCAGACCTTCCTAGATTACATTTTCCTGTCAGTTCGATTCTCAAACTTGACCTAAATGTTGGCTTCTGCCCAAGCTCATTAAAGCAGGACTGGTCTGCCCAACAAGAACTTTATCATCCCAGCCAGACAGTGCTTGCCATCAGCCAGGAGGAGGAAGGCAAACTTATTAGAAGTGAAATAAACTGAACTGGGACACAGATTATGAGTTCGCACCATGAATAAACACACGCAGAGATTCCAGGTAAACTGTGGTTCTGTTTACAATGAAACAGGACGTTCTTTTGGGACTTCTCCTCCTCCTTTATCCGATTAGCAGTTCCTCGTTCATATGATCCTCTTCTCAAAAGCTTTCCATTGCCCCATATGGTCATTTTACTTAAACTTCTTTGCCAAAATGATGGAAACATCTCACAGTTCAACTGCCTCCAATGGATTAAACATATAGATTAAGCATGGCAAACTTTCCTGATAGCTTAGTGGGTAAAGAGTTCACCTGCAATGCAGGAGACATGGGTTTGATCCCTGGGTCTGGAAGATCTTCTAGAGTAGAAAATGGCAACCCACTCCAGTATTCTTGCCTGGGAAATCCCATGGACAGAGGAGCCTGGAGGGCTACATCCAAAGGGTCGCAAAGATTTGGACACAACTGAGTATGCTAACATACACACACAAACACATCAAATAATAATGGTCAAACTGACACAATAGAAATCTCACTGGCTTAGGAAAGAATCCCTGTGTTCTAGAATCAGTGCTGTTGTTCATGAGTGTTATAAAGACTTTTCACTGATCAGGGAGTACTAACCTTTACACAGGTTATGTCCTGTGGATCTAAACGAGATGCTGAACACATCAAGCAAGATTGTTTGTATTTTCCACTTAGCTACTTTGTTCTGGTGGTTTGGGTAAAAGAGTTTATATGATTGTTATGAAGAGCGTTCAAAGTTTCAGAGTTACTTTCATTATAAAAAGCAAACTAAAAAGAAAAATAATAATAATGCCAAAGTACTACTTTATTGTTTAGTTTGAGAGATCACAGCCAGATGGTATCTTTTTAAAGTTACATCCTTGCTTTAGAAGTGTGTTCCAACCACCATGTCTTCCAGCCGCAGCATCACTAACTCTAGGAAACTCGGGCATGTCCATGAGTGGGACACCTCAGGTGACAGCTCACCGCAGTAAATGACAGCTTGAGTCCCAGGAATCAGCACCAAAATGGACAATACAAACTGTAGAGGAAACTCCAGGAGAACAAAGAACCTATCTCTCTCCTCATTCAGTATATTCGCCCATGTACTTGGACACGCAGGTGTGCGTGTGTATATGTTCTTGCAGACTGTCTCCAGCTTACTGAATCAGCAATGACTCAGAGTCCAGTGGGCTGACCTCTTGCTGCAGACCAAAAACTCCAGCGCATAGGAGTTCTTTTGTTTTTCTACAATGAAAGAATGAAGAAGAAGGCAGGGATGTATCATTAAAATGCTGCTGTTTAAATGAGAGAAAAGAGGGGATTTCCATGGTGGTCCAGTGGTCGAGACTCCACGCTTCCACTGCAGGGGACACGGGTTCCATCCCTGGTCAGGGAATTAAGATCCTGCATGCCAGGCAGAGTGGTCACAATTAATCAGTTAATTATGGAGAAAGGAGGAATCAAATGAAAGAGTCCCAGGTTCCTGATCTGGGGGAACAGAGGAATAACAAGATGAATGTAATGGTAAAAAGCCAACGATAACAATAAAAACACTGCTGGCTCCAGGAAACTCTCACATCCCCCTTCAACTCTAAAATTGGAAATACAAAACTGGAGTGCCAGTGAAGCAGGGTGTACAGGTGTGTGAATTCCATGCTTCAAACTACATGTCACTTCACCACAAGAGCAAAGGCAGAGGTCCTAGAAGACACGTGAAATCCCTGAGACGGAAGGGAGAGGGGAGAGACTATGGAAAAGTTAGTAATGGTAGTTACGGCTAGAGGTGCCGGGAAGAGGTGACGAGGGCAAATCCCCATCCAAGGCGAGGGGAGAGGGCGCTTCCAGAATGAACAGGTGGTCACGATGCCAGATGCCAGAAAGAGATGTGGGAAGAGAGAAAGAGGACTGAGATGCAGCCAGGAGTTTTGTCAATAACGTGGCCATGAGGGTCCTTGGTGGCATATTTGCAATAGAGTGGGGAGGCAACACCATGCGGGACAGTCATTGAGAAAGCATGCCTCACTCGGCCTCTAAACAAACGCCAGTAAAGAGAGACCCCACTTGAGAAGGCAGATTAGCAAATCTAGGAAAGAGAGGCAGTGTGGAAGGAAAACTCGAACCCAAACAGCTGTGAGATTTGGAGGTATGAGCTGCATGGGTAAAGGCTGGCTAACTGCAATGGGATGGAAGGGATCTGAAGGGACGCAACCTGGAACTTGAAGGAGTCACTGGGGTGGAGACAGGGTAAAAGAGACCCTGGGAGCAGGCAGACTCAGCCTCCAAATCCAGTCCAGCAAGTACCCAGTGTCCCAAAGGGTTGGCAACCAGCCACAAGTCACCAGGGGAGGCAGACGGCTTGGGAATGAGGTGAGGGAACGGGCACATTTGTCAACAGGGCAAACTGTCAAGTTTTCCAGCAAATAAACTAGACCAGGAGCAGGGAGGAAGCAGCAGCAGGAGCTAGCCTAGGAGGCGGCGGGGCAGACAAAGAGCATCAGAGAAGCAGGGCAGATAAATGGGGTCCCACCAGCGGACTCTGATCCAGGGGCAACACGCCAGCCCCTGGGAGGGCTGTCGAGGGCAAACAGAAAGGGCCCGTCTGACGGGAGCGGGGATACCAAGCACCAGGCAAGTTCCCCAGGGAGGGGCTGGGGCTCCATGACTTGGTAGAAGCCAGCAGCAGGCCTGGGTGTGCAGCAGACCCAGAAGGGCTGACAGAGAGATCCACTGCAGCCCGGGTCACTGCGCCAGGACCCTCAGCTCCTTCCCCTAGTAGGGCAGAAAGGGCCTGCAGCAGGGCGCTCAGGGAAGCCCAGCTTCATCCAGGAATGCCAAGAGAGGACTGTCAAGCTTGAGAAACAGGCAGGGGCCAGCGAAGTGATGCTTTAAGAGCTAGTGAGCCTCATCTTAGAAACAGAAAAGGAAGACAATAAGGGAGAGTCTAGAGATAGTCATGAAAAGTATATTGTGGGGAGGAGACTAAGGAAGGGAGGGGAAGGGATCATATTCACAAAAACTGTGTGTCCTTAATCAGAGTTGAAAGAGACACGTGTACCCCAATGTTCATCGCAGCACTGTTTACAACAGCCAGGACATGGAAGCAACCTAGATGTCCATCAGCAGACAACTGGATAAGAGAGCTTGGTCCATATACACAATGGAATATTACTCAGCTATTTAAAAGAATGCATTTGAATCAGTTCTTATGAGGTGGATGAAACTGGAGCCTATTATACAGAGTGAAGTAAGTCAGAAAGAAAAACACCGATACAGTATATTAACACATACATATGGAATTTAGAAAGACGGTAACAATGACCCTATATGTGAGACAGCAAAAGAGACACAGATGTAAAGAACAGACTTCTGGACTCTGTGGGAGAAGGCTAGGATGGGATGATTTGGGAGAATAGCATTGAAACATGCATATTATCATATGTGAAACAGATCGCCAGTCCAGGTTTGATGCATGAGACAGGGTGCTCAGGGCTGATGCACTGGGATGACCCTGAGGGATGGGATGGGGAGGGAGGTGGGAGGGGGATTCAGGATGAGGAACACATGTACACCCATGGCTGATTCATGTCAATGTATGGCAAAAACCACTACAATATTGTAAAGTAATTAGCCTCCAATTAAATTAAATAAATAACTTTTTTTTTTTTTAGAAAAAAAAAAAAAGAAATGTATGCCCTTGCTCTACCTGGGCCTAACCAGCCACAAACCCAGAGATATCATGGAGCAATCACTCATCAAACACAAGGCACCCTGGAATCAGACCAAATCAGAGGCTGATCTGTCTGAGTTCAAGGAAGGGTCTCTTGATTGTAAAGATGGAGAAATACTCACACAAGTCCCCATGAAAGATTATGAGCGTTGCTTCTTCAGAAATTAGTTTTTCACAGTGCCCATTCACCTGTTCTGAGAAACTTTTAGGGTTCTAACTGATGGCCAAGAAGTGAGTTCAAGATTTCATGCAGGACAAGGCAGCCCTTTTCCTCCTCCAAGCTTGTCAGCTCCAGGCCACACTGGGTTTTGCGAATCTTCATGTTCAGGATAACAGCTAAAGGCTCCCTTTCAGTGAAGTGACTGAAAAGGGAAAGCTTTTCCTGGCCAAACAAAGGCTTCCTAATCATCAACTCCTTTTTTAAACTTTGCAAGTGACCCCAAGTTCTTAAGTACCAACAACAGCTCTTAAAAACTTTCTGACTTAAGTTGTCACCTTAAAAATTGTATGCTGGGTAAGTGAAGTCAGACAGAGAAAGAACAAATACCATGTGATATCACTTATATGTAGAATCTAAAAAAATAAATTAATAAACTTATTAGCAAAAAAGAAAGTAGACTCACAGATAGCAAAAATGAACTGGTATGGGACTTCTCTGGAAGTCCAGTGGTTAAGAACCCACCAGCCAACGCAGGAGACACAGTTCAATACCTGACCCGGGAAGATTCCACGTGCTGCAGGGCAGCTAGTCCCAAAGGCCACAATTACTGAAGCTCAAGCACTCTGGAGTTCATGCTCTACAACCAGAGAAACCATCGCAATGAAAATAAATAAAATTTATATTAAAAAACAAAAACTCATGGTTACCAAAGGGAAAAAGTGGGGGAGGGATAAACTGGGAGTTTGGGACCAGCAGACACACACTATTATATATAAAATAGGTAACCAACAAGGACCTACTGTGCAGCATAGGAAACTATATTCAATATCCCATAATAACTTATAACGGAAAACACTGAAAAAAATATATATGTGCATAGACTCATAGGAAAAGACCCGGATGCTAGGAAATATCGATGGCAGGAAGAGAAAGGGACAACGGAGGGTGAGATGGTTGGATGGCATCACCGACTCAATGAACATGAGTTTGAGTAGGCTCCAGGAGTTGGTGATGGACAGGGAGGCCCGGCATGCTGCAGTCCATGGAGTCACAAAGAGTCGGACACAACTGAGTGATTGAACTGAACTGAACTGCATAACACAAAGAACTGTATTCCACACCCTGGGATTAAACCACAGTGGAAGTGAATATAAAAAATGGCAAAACCAATACAGTATTGTAAAGTAAAATAAAGTAAAAAAAAAAATGATGTCTCTATGTGTATAAAAGACTCACTTTGCTGTACAGCAGAAATTAACACAACATTGTATATCAACTATGCTTGAATGAATACACAAATAAAGACCAAAAAAGTTCAAAATGGTCTCACTGGGCTAAAATCAAGGTGTTATCGGGGCTGCATTCCTTCTGGAGGTTCTGAGTAAGATCCTACCACCTTGCCTTTCCCAAATTCTGGAGGCAGCCTGCATTCCTTGGCTGGTGGCCCCTTCCTCCCTCCATCTTCAAAGCCTACACTGCAGCATCTTTCAATCACCCTCTGAGTCTGCTCTTCCCACTTTTTTCATAGGCACACGTCTGATTACATTGGCTAATCCTGGAAAATCTCCCTACCACCATAGCTTTAAATTAATCATATCCAGAGTCCATTCTGCCAGGCACAGTGACCTTTTCACAGGATCGGGGGATAAGGATGTGGACATTTCTAGGGATCATTTTCCTGCCAACCGTAGCTCAGTGTGTAGTGTGTTCTCAACACATAGGAGCTGTCATGGCAGAAGCAGAAGGAGGAGGAAGAGGAGGGAGAAGCAGGAGGAGGGACCTAATGAAATTCATTTCCCGAATATTGAAAACTGATTCCAAAGTGAGTTCAAATAAATCTACGGATGGCTCATCCAAAATGTCTGTGAAGGAAAACTAGGGATATTTGTGGTATGTCAACAACTTGCATAGGCTAGCATTAGAGATAACAGCTAACTCTTCCATAGGAAATACGGTTTTAGTGCTAATAAACATGGTTTAGTAATATTTACTGATACTAACTTACTAGCTGTATCAGTAAGTATGGTTTATATAAACCACTTAAAATCATGAAGACTTCCATGGCAGTCGGGCGGTTAAGAATCTGCCGGCCAATGCAGGGGGCACAGGTTGGATTTCTGGTCCGGGAAGATCCTACATGCTGAAGGAGACCTGCTAAATTTAATAACACATTTAATTTTCAACAGTCAGGTGACATTATTATTTTGCCTAAGAGAACCTAAGAACACAGAAGTTCGATTCCTTGCTCAAAATCTTATAGCAAAACAAAGATTCAAACCCAAGCCCTCGGGGTCCTAAGCCTAAATTCTTAATCACTCAGTTCTTTTTTTTTTTTTTTTTTCAATAATTAACAGATTCATTCATAACGGTCCTACTTACATTTTTCAACATAATCATTTTTGTCCTAAAGTATTTTGATCCTCTTAAAGTTAAACAGTGCCAGGCATTGCGCTTTCCTTCTGTTGCCTTTCAGAGCAAAGACACAGACCCATTCAGTGCTTTAGTACAATGTTACCTAAATTCTAAGAAAAACGTTCTTAATTATTTTAACAAAAGACAACACTTCATAGTAGAAATGAGAATGGTCTCCTTGCTTGTTGACTGAGTGACTGCCTTGCCCATCTGTGGGCATCACCAGCACTGGGCCTTCAGCCATAATGTGGTTACCTAAGAGCACATAGATGGTGTCTTCTCTTCTAGATAGTTTTCCAAAATGACCCCAGCGTCTGACACCTTCTGCCAGGCTAGACTTCTTCTCCAACATACCCTTGTTGCAAATTTCTCAAATACTTCATGGACTGCATGTGTGGTGAAAAATGGGAGCTTTGATCACAGCACACACCCCAACAAAAAATTTTTATTCTAAACCTCAGCTAGAACACTGTTGAGAACAAAACTGTATGAAGGGTTTCCCCTCACAACATTAACCAAATAGAGGTGGATGGAAAAAAGCAGTTTCAGAAACTGGGCTGAAAGCCTGGGCCCCACGACTAGACTGGACTGGAACCAATTTACATGAAGGATCATATTCAATATAAGCTTTGGAGGCTGTCCTGGACAGTCTTGCCATGGCTTTGGCCGTCAGCACCTTAACCCTTTCTCCATGTTTGAAGACACTGCCTATCTTCATAGCCTATCACCACCAAAGCTGAAAATGCCCCCACCCCGCCTGCTCCAACATCTGGTGGAGAAGGCTGGCCACGTGACCTCTGGTGGCCAATCAGACGCTCTGGCTGGGTTTTTGCCCCTGGATTGAATGACCCGACTTTATCTTCCATCACCACACTTATCACTCCATTTATGAGCTCATGTGTTGTATTTGAGGACAGTCAGTTTTGTTCACTGATATATTCCTAGTACTGAATATAATTCCTGGCTCATAAAAGGAATGTGATACATTTCTTGAGTGAATGAATAAATGAATGGATAGATGGAATAAATGGATCCATGTGTAAAGGAAGGTGAACTTCCCTTTCCCTTTCCCATAAGATCACGCATGATAAGGAACACATTCCCTCAGCCAACTGTTATCAGTGAGAGGAATATACGAGGGGCAAAACAAGATCATGTTACTGCTTTGTGGAAGGAGGCATTCACTCCTTCCACTTTGCACCTTTCTCCTGAGCAGAGCTCTACACACTCTGGTCCCTGGTAGCGCATTACCAAAATTTTGTTTTCAAAAGGGCAGAGTATCACCATTTTGAGAATTGCAACTTCCAAAACTCCCAGGAAGAAAAAAATATCACAAAATATGCAAACATACCAGATAAGAGGCCACTGCCAGTCCCCTTGGAGAACAAGGAGCAGTGTTAGGCCAAAAAAAAAGCCCCAATTTTTTTAATTTTAAATTTATTTATTTGTAATTGGAGGATAATTGCTTTACCATATTATGCTGGTTTCTGCCATATATCAACATGAATCAGTCATAGGCAAACATATGCCCCAATATTTTTAAAGGGAAGAGGATTTCTAGAATATACCACAATATTTAATAGCAACCCCTTTAAAAATCTACAACAGATTAACAGCATCATGAAATCTGCATATTTTAATGAACATACGTCTCCACCCCACCTATATTTCATTCTCCATGCAGAATATGCCCAGCTGCCTCCACAATTACCTTATGACCTATTTTCTAGAACAATCACCATCATAGATGTCCTTTACTTGATAAACCCCAACTTATGTGTGTGCATTAGAAATTACAATATCCAGAGCTAAGGGTAGTCTTCCAGAAACTATGAGAATAAAATATCATCACTCACCCTTTTAATTTCAATAGATGTCTATCAAAGTAGCCCATGACATTGTAACACGTATACTATCATGTAAGAATCGAATCGCCAGTCTATGTCCGACGCAGGATACAGCATGCTCGGGGCTGGTGCACGGTGATGACCCAGAGAGATGTTATGGGGAGGGAGGTGGGAGGGGGGGTCATGTTTGGGAATGCATGTACACCCGTGGTGGATTCATGTCAATGTATGGCAAAACCAATACAGTATTGTAAAGTAAAATAAAGTAAAAATAAAAATTAAAAAAACAAACAAACAAAGTAGCCCATGATTTCAATTTTTTTTTTAGCAGCTTCTTCATACTGCATATTGGAATTGCTCCTAAGGTGATTGCTCCACACTCTTCAGATTTCATAAAAAGATGAAGAATTGAACTCAGTGACAAACTTAGGATATTCACCTAGTTCCCCTCCTGATCCACATTCTTATGAAGGACTGAAGAGATGATTTTTAAAATACTGGACCATAAGATGGGTGAAAAACACTAGGCAGTACCCAACATTAACTAGAAAATTTGAGACAAAAAGGCAGAAAGACAAAAACCAGACAGGATCAATTTGTTGGAGGAAAATACAACCAAACACCTGTGAGGAAGAAGTCTCCTACAGAGAGGAGTGATTACACTGTCCTCCAAGCTCCAAGGCAATGGATCCAAGAGGCAAGAGGGGCAAATCCAGCAAAAACTGATCAAAGGTCAATTAGGTCACTGCATTTGGAGCAGCAACATCTCTTGGCTCTGAGTGGCAACCAACAGGTTGAAGTGATGGACTTCGGGCCCCCAGGCTGGAGAGGCATCAGTCACCTGAAGCTATGGCAGAAAGTGGCTTGAGGCTCACCAAGGCCATCTTCCTCTTCCTGTACACAGGAAAGCTATATTTGCCAGCTTCCTTTGTAGTTCGGTTGAGACAAGGAGATCAAACCAGTCAATCCTAAAGGAAATCAACCCTGAATATTCATTGGAAAGACTGAGGCTGAAGCTCCAATACTTTGTCCGCCTGATGCAAAGAGCCAACTCATTGGAAAAGACCCTGATGTTGGGAAAGACTGAAGACAAAAGGAGAAGGGGGAGGCAGGGGATGAGATGGTTAGATAGCATCACTGACTCAATGGACAAGAATTGAAGGACAGGGGAGCCTGGTATGCTGCAGTCCAGGGGGGTCGCAAAGAGTCAGACACAACTTAGCAACTGAACAACATGTAACTACTTTCTAGCCAGTGGGGGTCAATGAAATGTACCCCTTCCAGGCCTGGTTATGAAAGTGCTGTACAATTATCCTCAGTCTTTCTTCTCTGAAAGGATCCAGGGAAGTTCTATGAGGGGGTCCCGGAAGACAAAAGTGCCCCACAATGGAAATAGTCAGGATCCCAAATTCAGGAGAGAGAAAAACAAATCTTTATTGAGCTACTAAGATCTGTGGGTTATTTCTCAAAGTTACCATGAGTTCCCCGACTAATCCCATAGCCCAAGAATCTCAGAGAGGATATGGAAGAGCTACAGCAACAAAAAAGCTGCACACCAGCATCTCCATCAGGGTGCTTCCAGGAGATGGACAGCATATTCAAGAAGTTTATCAAAGAGATACTCACAAATAGACTATCTCAAGAGGTAAAGACAGGGTTGAGGGAATCATCCAGGGATGATGAAGCTCTCAAGAGTCTCAATGGAGAACAAGACCTCCCCCAGGCCTGAAGGGGAGCAGATGGAGCACTTACCAGAAGAGCTGAAGTTTTAGGGGAAGATTGTCCCTCAGAGGAGGACTTCGGATTCTAGGCAGAAACACCACCTCTGCCAAAACCAGGACAATAGAGGGAGGGTGAGAGAGAAGAGGAAATCAATACTCCTGTCTTTCCTCCTTTCCTCTAGACTCAGCTGAGTGTCCCTTTGGCTGAGCCAACCAAAAGGGAGTGGGCAAGGGAGCCCAGTGATGCAGAGATCAGCCTCCCAGGGCCCATAGTGAGGCTGATTAGGACGAAGCGTGGATTTGAGAAACAAACTGAGAGAAGCCTGAACACCTTCCCAGCAGCCCATCCTGCCAATCCCCAGGCACCAGGGATGGGCATCTGTGACCAGAAAGAGCATCCACAGAGAGACAAAGTAAGTGAAGATGAGCCGATAACAAAGAATCAAAGATTTAAGGAAAGAGGAGCACAAAAGCAGAAGAAAGAAGGCAATGGAGTCTAAGGAGCAAATAGAAGAGGATTAACACATTTTATCTTGTGAAAATGCAAGAATTGGCTATTGCGAACCCCAGGTGGCACAGTGGTAAAGAATCTGCCTGCCAAGCAGGAGACTCAGGTTTGATCCCTGGGTCGGGAAGATCCCCTGGAGAAGGAAATGGCAATGCAGTACAGCATTCTTGCCTGGGAAATCCTGTGGTCAGGGGAATCTGGCGGTCTACAGTCCATGGTATCACAGTCAGACACCACTTAGTGACTAAACAGAAGCAGCATCACATCTACAAATTAAGAATCAGCTACTATACAAGAAAATTTTAGAAATTTTAAGAATTGACTCAGAAAACAAAATATTCACTAAATATATGGAGCAGAGAAAGTTCACAGTAACTTGTTGACCTGGAAAAATTGAGCCAAGGGATTCGTTAAGACTAATCACCAGAAGAGAAAAATTGAAAATACGTATTTTTTAAAGAGTATGAAGTGTCAATTCCATCTAGTGAAAATTCTAGAAATAGAGAACAGAAAAAATTCTAGGAATGGAAACGAACAAGTAATGAAGAAAACAAAAAAAATTTCCCAGGGCTGAAGAAACATGAATTAAAACTTTCATCAATTTCTAAAAGACCTACTCTTTGATTTTTTTTTTACTCTACTGTTATAAAATTCAGAAGTTCAAAGATAAAAGAAAATCCTAAGTGCTTCTTTGAGAGAATAAAATAGGTTACTTAAAATTAATGAGTTTCTGAGCAGCATCAAATTTCTCCTTGACAAGACTTAATGCTAAAAAGATAATACAGTAATACCTTAAAAGTTCCGAGGGGCAATTACTTTGAATGTAGAATCTGATTCCTACCCAAATTAACTTTGAAAAGAAAAAACAAAGCCATTTTCACGGACATTCAAAGATTCACACATAGGCCTCCTCAAATGCATTTAACCAAGCAGGAAAGAGAAATTAATTCAAATAGAGGAAAATGTGGGACCCATGGATCAACAGAAAACAGAAAAACTAATAAAAACATAGTTCGCTTAGAGATATCTTTAAAATTTTTTGGAGATGGGAGGGACATTCCAAAGGGAGGGTATATATGTATACCTATGGCTGATTCATGTTGAGATTTGACAGAAAACAACAAAATTTTGTAAAGCAATTATCCTTCAATAAAAAAAGTAATTAAAATAAATTTTTGACATTAATCTGCAACTTAAAAATCCCAGAAGACCTCAACATGGGAGGCGGCAGGGTTGGGGAGTAGAGGGGAATTAGTGAAAATAATACTAAATGGCTAGATTTGTTTGAAATGTGAAACAGAAATATTATAGATAACTAATTTCAAATAATTAATTTGGAATTAATATTTTAAATGTGAATTAACCTAACAATGGGGCTTCCCTGGTGGCCCAGTAAAGAATCTGCTTTACCACGAGGCTGCAGTCAGCACTGGTGCAAAGCAATTCTGTGCTCCACTGCATGGATGGCTGGCAAAAGTTTCTTTCTAGGGCCCTGGACTCTCTGGTGGATGTTGGCTGTACCCTCTGGACTGTTGTCTCTTCCTGTAACAGCCTTTGTTTTCCATAAGAACACTTAGCTGGTGATTCTGTAGCCTTCTCACCCTACCTCCTACCCATACAAGTTGGAGCTCTATTTCTGTCTCTTTCAACCCAATCTTGTGAGGCTTCCAGTCAATAAGGGCTTCCCCGGTGGTTCATTTGGTGAACACTTAGCTGGTGATTCCGTAGCCTTCTCACCCTACCTCCTACCCATACAAGTTGGAGCTCTATTTCTGTCTCTTTCAACCCAATCTTGTGAGGCTTCCAGTCAATAAGGGCTTCCCCAGTGGATCATTTGGTAAAGAATCTGCCTACAGTGCAGGAGACGCAGGTTCAATCCCTGGGTCAGGAAGATACCCCAGAGAAGGAAATGGCAATCCACTCCAGCATTCTTGCCTGGAGAATCCCATGGACAGAGGGGCCTGCCTGCCAGCTACAGTCTATTGGGTCACAAAAGAGTGAGCATGACTTTAGTGACTAAGCAACAACAGCAAAAATGGGAAAGGGGGCCTAACTCTAGATATGAGATTTTATTAAATAAAAGCAAATAATACTATGTAAAATTTTTTACAACCTATAGGGCATGATTTTCTATAAAAATATGAATTAATAAAAATTGATCCAAAAAGAGGTAGAAAATGTGAGTAGATGAATACCTATATAAGGATTTTAAAAGTAGTCAAACTTGAATCCTTAAAAAAAAAAAAGATAGCGCCAAGACCAAATATTTCCTAGGGATTTCTGTTCCTTGAAGAAAGTGGTAATCCTTAAATTATACATCTATCTGAAAGTACACAACAGTAAAGAGAATCCAGACTCACTCTGCCCAGTTAACATCACTTTGATTCCAAAACCAGAAGACAAGGTGAGCTCGAGACCAAAAGAAAGAAGAAGCCATAGGTCAAAGTTACCTATGAATGTATGAACATAGATATAAAATACTCAAAAATATATTACCAAATAAAATTCAGAATATACTATTATTTTTAACTATAGCCGAACAGAATCCACCTAGAAAATGCAAGAGTAGATCAATATTAGGAAAGTTATGATGTTGTTGTTTAGTCACTACGTCATGCTCATTCTTTTGGGACCCAGTAGACTGTAACTGGCAAGCAGGTCCCTCTGTCCATGGATTTCCCGGGACAACATTAGGAAAGTTATGATGTCATCAGGCTTCCCTGATACCTCAGTTGGTAAAGAATCGGCCTGCAATTCAGGAGACCCTGGTTCTGGAAGATCTGCTGGAGAAAGGGATAGGCTACCCACTCTAGTATTCTTGGGTTTCCCTTGTGGCTCAGCTGGTAAAGAATCAGCCTGCAATGCAGGAGACCCTGGTTCAATTCCTGGGTTGGGAAGATCCCCTAGAGAAGGGATAGGCGACCCACTCCAGTATTCTTGGGCTTCCCTTGTGACTCAGCTGGTAAAGAATCAGCCTGCAATGAAGGAGACCCCGATTTGATTCCTGGGTTGGGAAGATCCCCTAGAGAGAGGATAGGTTACCCACTCCAGTATTTTTGGGCTTCCCTTATGGCTCAGCTGGTAAAGAAAGAAAAGAAAGAAAATGAAGTCACTCAGTCATGTCTGACTCTTTGTGACCCCATGGACTGTAGCCTACCAGCCTCCTCTGTCCATGGGATTTTCCAGGCAAGAATACTGGAGTGGGTTGCCATTTCAGCTGGTAAAGAATCTGCCTGCAATGCAGGAGACCTGGGTTCGATCCCTGGGTTAGGAAGATCCCCTGGAGAAGGGAAAGGCTATTCACTCCAGTATTCTGGCCTAGAGAATTCATTCATGAACTATATAGTCCATGGGGTCGCAAAGAGTCGGACATGACTGAGCAACTTTCACTTTGGAGGATTGAGACCCAAGTGTTAATGTGGGTTGGAATCACAATAAGAATTAAATAATAAGGGCTTATGGGGTAAGAACCAGGATAAAAAATCTCTATTACAAAATGTAATTATATTTTTTGGAGAAGAAAATGGCAACCCACTCCAGCATTCTTGCCTAGAAAATTCCATGGACTGAGGAGCCTCATAGGCTACAGTTCATGCGGTCACAAAGAGTTGGACACGATTGAGTGACTTCACTTTCACTTTTTTTAATGATATTTTTAATAAGGTAAATGCAGTCATTATGAATGGAAAGATAAAAATTATAAAGATATAATTTCTCCCCAAATTAATCTGTAAATTCAATACAATCTGAATAACGCCCAACAGAACTTTTTATGGAATTGGCAAGATGATTTTCAAGTTCATCACAAAGAGAAAATATAAGAACTTCATTTTGAAAAGATCAAAGGGAACTATTAAATATCAAAACAGACTTCAAATCTGAGTTAATGAAAAGAGTGTGTTATTGGTAGAGAAATAGAGAAATAAATCAATAAACAGAGTCCAGAAACAGAAACAACCCAATGGAAAAAATATGGCTAAACAAATAAATGGTGTGGAGACAATTAGGTATTTATTAAGAAAAATTAAGCTAGACTTCCCTTCTACACAGAATACTCCAAAACAAAGCCCAGATGGGTTGAAACATTAAGCATCTTTTTTAAAAGACTATAAATATTAGGCAAAAATACAGAGAATCTATAACCTTGGATAAAGTCATTTTTAACCAAGACAAAACCAGAATTTCGAAAATGCAAAGATTTGCTATCATGAACATTTAATGCATTCATAAGAAAAGATTCCTTTTAAAATTAAAATACAGGAAACAAACTTGGAGAAAATCTTTACAACAATTAATGAGGGTAATATCTAGACTCTTTAAAGAACTCATGCAAGTCCATAAGAAAAAAAAATTATAAAAAGAAAATAGGAAAGGATATAAACCAGAAATTCCAAACAATATAAAGGTGCAAGTGTCCAAAAGCAAATGAAATGCTCTGATAATCTGGAAATTGCTAATTAAAACAAGAATAATGCTTTATTCCCCTATCAGCATGACAAAAATTTAATAGACTGATAAAAGCAGTGTTCATAAGGGTGGAATATGGGAGAAACTGGCTTTTTCCTACATTCTTGGTAAAAGGACAAACTGATAAAGCTTTTATGGTAATAATCTTCAGAAATCATAATCATTATCTTTGCTCCAAGAATTCCTAAAGAAATACTCATAGATGTGTTATATATATATAAATATCTGATGCAATATTGCATGAAATAGCAAAAAAAAATTAGAAACATTTATGTGGGAAACAGTTTAATAAACCACAATCAGCAATTTAAAATCATGGGCTTTTATACATAATAGAGTGATGTGAAAAAATGTCATAGAATATTTATAATCCACTATCGCTTTTTTAATTAAAACGTATAAATCTATGTTGGTAGAAAATCTGCAGAGAAAAAACTGAAAACACAATTGTGTTCCCCACTTTGGCCATCACAGCACACCATGCCCAGCTGCATTTCTTTATTTTCATGTCTGTCTCCTCCCTGAGCTATCATGGTTTCTTTCTTTTTCTCTCCATAGAAAGCACTGTGCAGGCATCTGTTAAATGGCTGCATGGCTGTCTGACCTCAGCCCTGTGCTACTCAGCATTTTAGAGGTTAAAAGGATCATATAATATGTCTCAGTTTCAATCCCAATACTGCCATTCACTACTTATATGACCTTGGGCATGTTACTGTATCATTGAGCCTCCCTTTTCCCGTCCATCAGAAGGAGAAATGATTCCTGTGGCACTGCACTCTTAGGAGAACTAAGTAAGAAAATATGTGAAAAGCCTATACACAATGCCTGGTGCAGTTCTTACTGCTGTGAACCGACTTGGTCCAAACTTAGCGGTTTAAAACAGCAGCAATTCACTGTGCCCATGGACCTGATCTTGAGCAGGGCTCTGGAGGGAGAGTTCATCCTTGCCCCTCCTGGAAAGAGCCAGGGCTGCTCTCCTGGGGCTGATCTATCACTTCCAAGGTGAGTCGCCCTTAGCTGGCAACTGTTCTGGCTGTTGGTTCCTCCCCCAGTAAAACATCTCTGCAGAGCAGCTTGAGTCTCCTCCCAACATGGTGGCTGGATTCCAAGAATAAGCATCTCAAGAAACAGGAGGTAGAAGCTGCCCATGTCTTCAGGTCTAGGCCCAAAAACTGGCACAATGTCACTTCCTCATATCTATCGGTCAAGCAGTTACAGGGCCCAGATTCAGGCTGCCTCTGGACTCGTATTACGTGCAAAATACACACACACAGAGCAAAACCAACCAAAGTCTCATTACTTAAGTCAAGTCCAAGTATAAGTGAAGCTCCTTAGTGTGACTCTTCCTAAAGAACTCACTGAGGTTGTTCATGACCATCTGAATGCAATGAACTATGGCCTCTGGTCCCATCACTTCATGGCAAATAGATGGGGGGGAAATGGAAACAGTAACAGACTTTATTTTCTGGGGCTCCAAAATCACTGCAGATGGTGACTGCAGCCATGAAATTAAAAGACTCTTGCTCCTTGGAAGAAAAGCTATGACAAAACTAGATAGCCTATTAAAAAGCAGAGGCATTACTTTACCCACAAAGGTCCGTCTAGTCAAAGCTATGGTTTTTCCAGTAGTCATATATGGACGTGAGAGTTGGACTCTAAAGAAAGCTGAGTGCTGAAGAATTGATGCTTTTGAATTGTGGTGTTGGAGAAGACTCTTGAGAGTCCCTTGGACAGCAAGGTGATCCAACCAGTCCATCCTAAAGGAAATCAGTCCTGAATACTCACTGGAAGGACTGATGCTGAAGCTGAAGCTCCAATACTTTGGCCACCTGATCCAAAGAACTGACTCATTGGAAAAGACTCTGATTCTGGGAAAGATTAAAGGCAGGAGAAGGGGACGACAGAGGATGAGATGATTGGATGGCATCACCGACTCAATGGACATGAGTTTAAGCAAGCTCCAGGAGTTGGTGATGGACAGAGAAGCCTGGCATGCTGCTGTCCATGGAGTTGCAAAGAGTCAGACACGACTGAGTGAATGAACTGAACTGAACTGGTAGAGACTAGTTATTTTCACCCTTACACGCAGACACATACTCCACACACAATGGTGGGACGAGCACAGAATAACCACAATAGACACTCCCATTCAAAAAAAGGGAGAAACAAGAGGCTACATCAGTACAATCGCAAAGCAATTCTGTGCTCCAGCTGCACAGATGGCTAAAGTTTCTTTCTAGGGCCCTGGACTCTCTGGTGGATGTTGGCTGTACCCTCTGGACTGTTGTCTCTTCCTGTAACAGCCTTTGTTTTCTGTAAGAACACTTAGTTGGTGATTCCGTAGCCTTCTCAACCTACCTCCTACCCATACGAGTTGGAGCTCTATTTCTGTCTCTTTCAACCCAATCTGGTTGTGCTTCCAGTCAATAAGGGCTTCCCTGGTGGCTCATTTGGTAAAGAATCTGCCTGCAATGCAGGAGACACAGGTTCAATCCCTGAGTCAGGAAGGTCCTCTGGAGAAGGAAATGGCAACCCACTCCAGTATTCTTGCCTGGAGAATCCCATGGACAGAGGAGCCTGGAAGGCTATGGTCCATAGGTTGACAAAAAGCCAGACACGCCTGAGCGACTAACACACATCAGTCAATAAGTGTTATAGTCAGTAATTACAGGATCTTGCGTGCATGCGTGCTAAAGTGCTTCAGTCATGTCTGACTCTTTGCAAACTTATGGACAGTAGCCTGCCAGGCTCTTGTACCCATGGAATTCTCCAGTCAAGAATACTGGAGTGGGTTATCACGCCCTTCTCCAGAGAATCTCCCTGACTCAGGGATTGAACCCACGTCTTGGTTTCCTGCATTGGCAGGTGAGTTCTTCACAACTAGCGCCACCTGGGAAGGCCAGGGGCTCTTACTGATACTATGATTAATAACATGGATAAAGATACTAAGATGCCTTACCAAGCAGCCAATACTTACAGAACTTTGCAGAACACAGTTAAATAGGTAAAAAGAACAAGATGACATTTAATAAGGGTAAATAAAATCCTGTATATAGACTTTAAAAATCAATTTCATAATTACAGGATGGGGAAGCTTTGGTTTGCTGGCATGCCTGTCTCCCCGACTAAGCTGTAAGCCTTTTGTGGGGGAAAATTGAGGGGATTTAGTTGACAGCAAGCTCACAATGAAACAAAAGCATGAAGAGACACACACTGTAAGTGGCATTCTGGCAATGTGGCTTATGATCAGGATGGTGAGGGAAGTAAAACCACATCACAGGAGTAACTTTTGAGCAAAGAAATGACTTCACCTGGAGAAGAAAAAGCCTCAGGGAAGTAAGACCAACCTGGGGGCAGTGAACCAACTTCATAGTCTGAAGGGTTGTCATGTAAGAGAAGAGATGGACCTGGCCCCACAGGACAGAGTTAACATGGATGGGGTGGTACCTCCAGGAAAGCTGACTTCCATAAGAGAAGCACCAGAGCCGTTGCTGTCAGCCTCAGAGAGTTATTGGCATCATGTCAAGAGTTTTAAGTAATACTGATGCCAGGACCCGCCCCCCAGAACAATCCTTGCTAAGTCTCTGAGCGTAGGCCCCAGGCAGTAAGGATTTTGTCAGACTTAGCAGGAGGTTGCATAGTGCCGCCATGATGGTGTATGTGGGACTGACCCAGCTAAGTGAGCAGACGTACAAAGAATTGACTTATCCATCACCAGAGGGGTTCCAACAGGAGTCAGTACTGTGCCTGGAGATTCTGCAGTAAGTGAGGGAGCAAGTGAACTTGAAAACCCCCTGTAGTATCCACAGATTCAAGGGCAGTCAATGAATCAGTTCCATCACAGAGAATTCAGAGATTTTTCCTTGCTGAGGGAGCTGTGTGCTGAGGCCCACATGCTCCGACCACGGTTTTTCCTCTCTTACCTCCTGGAACAGAGAGCTGTACTCTCTCCTCTCCACAGCAGGGGTCTCAGAATAGGCTTCAAGTCAGAGAGGAACCTGTTTGGAATGGTTAAGAAAATGGGAAGTTTAGGGGAGAGCAAGAGAGGAAATGAGGCACGTAAGCCCGTGACATGGGTATTTGAAATTCTGTGACCCCATTTCTACAGAGGCCCTCCTGCCTCCGCAGTTTCCGCCCATTGAATCCTCAGCCCAACTCCAGCTCTTCATTTTTTTTTTAATTTTTATTGGCATATAGTTGCTTTACCATGTTGTTACTTTCTGTTGTCCCACAAAGTGAATCAGCTGTGTGCATATATACATGTCCTCTTTTTTGGATTTCCTCCCCATTTAGGTCACCACAGTGCGCTGAGTAGAGTTCCCTGGGCTATGCAGTCCTTTTGCACAGCAAAGTGTGTCAGTTGCCCCGTTGTGTTAGTCTGACTCTTTGCGACCCCATGGACTATAGCCTGCCAGACTCCTCTGTCCATGGAATTCTCTAGGCAAGAATACTAGACTGGGTTGCCACTTGCTTCCCCAGGCGATCTTCCCAACCCAGGGATCAAACCCAGACCTCCCACACTGCAGGCAGATTTTTTACTATCTGAGCCACCAGGGAAGCCCTTGGCACAGCAAAGGAAACTATAAACAAGGTGAAAAGGCAACCCTTAGAAGGGGAGAAAATATTTGCAAACGAAGCAACTGAAAAGGGATCTATCTCCAAAATATACAACAGCTTAATATCACAAAAATAAACAACCAAATCAAAAAATGTCTCCTTAGACCTAAGGAGACATTTCTCCAAAGAAGACATCCAGCTCTTTATCTCAAGCTGAACTGTTGTCTTTTTGTGAGTTGCATTTCTTTCCCTTTAGGTAGCTAACATTACCTGCCATTTGCTGTTGGCAAAGTCCTCATGAGATAGTTCATTCTTATAAGTCAGTGTCTGGAGCCTCAGCTACCCAATTCTCTGCCCTTTTCTGAGCTCTCCAGTTACATTTCTAGACCTTTCTATTAATGAAGTGCAGTAGGGCATTAAAACATTCCAGCTCTTACCAGCAGCCTGGAAAGAGAAATAACCATTCTGCTCATCAGATGATCCACTTCTGCCAAAATTGTATCTCACAAGCAGAATCTTTCCACGTCACAACTCCCGCCGTGAAAGAAGACACCAGTGCAACCCTGTATCCCACACACCAAGAGCAGACACCTAACATGTCCAGAAGGATATCTTCTTCTTCCACAAGATCTTGTTTAATTGTTTTTCTATTTTCAAATATGGGGATCCCTGACATCAAGCATTGACCAGGACAGGTGGCCAAAAAGAAAAATTTTCTTATAATTTGAATACAGATGAAAGGGGGGGGGGGGGAGTGTTCTAAATCACAGCACTGTCTTCTGAAGGCCAAGTGCATATTATAAAATTTTCCCGGTTCATTTCAAGCAAATGTTGAGCTCATCAATGCTTTATTTGTGAAAGCAAATGCCTAGCCTTACAAAACATCTATTCAAACAACCATGACTCAGAATTCTGGGACTTTCCTGCCTGTCTGGGAATTATGCTTATGATACAAATGCTGAGTTAATAAAAGCCCGCCTTCCACGCGTCAAAGACCTTTGCAATCTTAAAGAAAGAGGAAAAAAAAAAAAGAAAGCTGCACTGGCAGCCCTTCTTGTGCTATGTAAATGACATTTGTGAGGTTTCATTGTACTTAGAAATAATCAGAGGAGTTTGAGGGCAGTGAAACTACTCTGTGCTCACTGCACTGGTGGATACAGGTCATGATACACTGGTCCAAGCCCAGAGAAGGTGTAGCACCAAGCGTGAACCCTGATGTAAACTATGGACTCCAGGTGATGACGACATGTCAGTGTGTGTTCATCAACTGTAAAAAACGTACCCCTTTGGCCAGGGCTATTGGTAATGGGGAGGCCATGCTTGTGCAGAGGTAGGGTGGTGTTTGGGAAATCTCTGAAACTTCTGCTCAATTTTACTATAAACCCCTGGAGAAGGAAATGGCAACCCACTCCAGTAGTCTGGCCTGGAGAGTTCCACGGACAGAGGAGTCTGGCAGGCTACAGTCCATGGGGCCGCAAGAGTCGGACACGACTTAGCGACTAAACAACCACAACAACAAAACCTCCTCTAAAAAGTAAAGTCTATTTAAGAGACATCCATGTAGAGAACAAATGTATGGACACCAAGAGGGGAAAGGTGAGTGGGATGAATCAGGAGATGGGGGTTGACTTATATACGCTAGTGATACTGTGTATAAGGGCTTCCCAGGAGGCGCTAGTGGTCAAGAATCCACTTGCTAATGCAGGAGACACAAGAGATGAGGGTTCGATCCCCGGGTCAGGAAGATCCCCTGGAAAAGGAAATGGTGCCACAGTCCAGTATTCTTGGCTGGAAAATTCTGCAGACAAGAGGAGTCTGGCTGACTACAGTCCATGGGGCTACAAAGAGAAACTGAGCGCACTATGCATAAATGAGATAATTAAAGAGAACCTACTGAACAGCACGGGAAACTCTACTCAACGCTCTGTGGTAACCTAAATGGAAAGAAGATCCAAAAAAGAGGAGAGATATATATAAAAGCATAGCTGATTCACCTTGGGGTACAGTAGGAACTAGGCTTCCCAGGTAGTGTTGAGGGCAAAGAACACGCCTGCCAATGCAAGAGACAAGAGAGACGTGGGTTCGATCCCTGGGTCGGGAAGATCCCCTGGAGAAGGGAATGGCAACCCACTCCAGTATTCTTGCCTGGAGAATCCCATGGACAGAGGAGCCTGGCAGGCTGCAGTCCATGGAGGTCACAAAGAGTCAGACACGACTGAAGCGACTTAGCACACGTGCACAGAAGAAACCAACACAACACTGTAAAGCAACTATGGTCCACTTACAATTGTTTTAAAATCAAAAGTAAAGTCTCTTTTTAAAAACGCTAACAATCCTGTTGGAAGAAGGTCTTCCTTAGTGCTCTCATGGACTCTGAATGAATTTTGCAAGAATGCTTCCTCTTGAAACACAAGTATGGATTCATCGAGGAGGTTGCCTTTGGAAGCTGGAGTTTTTAGGGTAGATGGTTACTCCTTTGAGATGTCCGTACCTGTCTCCCAACCTGGAAATCTCTTCCCCCTCCTCCCTGTCACGCTGAACTCAGTTGAAATGTCATCTCGGAGAACCCATAACTCCCTCCTTCTCTCCCTCATCATCCTACCAGAAATAGCCCCAATTTCTTGGCATCACACCAGGCTGTCCTTCCATCACTGCACCCCAATTTTCACCCAGTGTGTCATAGTGCTTTTCTCTCTCCCTCAGATTAAAGTTTGCCCAGTGCTGAGAAAGGTGTCTCTTAATTCTGTAATATTTATCAAGAACAAACAAACCACTAGAGAGAGGTGTCGGCCTCCATTACCAGGAGCATACCCAGTTCATACAGAGGAAGTCAGATCTCCACGTTAAACCACCGGCAGTGAATCACCAGGTCATCCACAGCATAGATCTATTTGGGGGTTGGCAGGGCTTCCCAGGTGGCTTAGATGGTAAAGAATCTGCCTGCTTTGCAGAAGAGCCAGGTTCAATCCATGGGTCGGGAAGATCCTCTGGAGAAGAACATGGCATCCCATTCTAGTATTCTTGCCTGGAGAATCCCATGGACAGAGGAGCCTGGTGGGCTACAGTCCATGGGGTCAAAAAGAGTCAGACAGGACTAAACGACTAACACTTTCACTTTCAGGAGCTGGAAGAGGGCTGAGGGAGGGCAAAGAAGAAGGGATGCGGGAATCATTCAGAAGCTAAGAAACCACACTGTCACTTGGTTAAGATCCATAGACTCCATTCTTAAAGGGACATCACAGCCTGAGATATTTATGAATATTGCAAATATCCCACTCCCTTGGGATAATGGCTTAAAAACCCAATGAGGCCATTTATAAGCTCACAAGTCTCCCAAGAAATCAGTGGGAAATTTACTTGGAGGTTCCATGGTTTGTTTGCCAACTCCCAAGAATACACACACACAGAAGCAGCAGCAGCAGCAGCCAGACCTTCTAACGCCCTCGGATCTTAACCTGGTTAGGCAAAACTTGCTAAGTCTCCTTAGTGAGATGGGAGTCACCTCTAACATGCTTTCTCCCAACACCCATTATCTGTGTCACCTCCCTTCCCACATTCTACTCCTCAACACCAAGCTACCAAAAAGTGTTCAGTCACCACAGCCATGGTGGAGGAGCCAGGAGATACATACATAGTCCAGGGGAGGGCGTTATTTGGTTTCAAACACAAGGGGGAAAAGTCAGCAAGTGCAAGGGAAAAAGTTTCTTTGATCTTCAGTCTGGAAACAAAACACATTGACGTGGAGCCATAAGGAGCCAGAAACCATGAGAAGCTAAACGAGAAACCACAGCTTGACTCTCAGAATTAAACATCATTATCAAGTTTTTGCAGGTCCCTTACGGCCCCTAAAAGCTCCATTTCAAAACAAACCAAAACTATGGCTGGAGCTGAAGAGGCTCTCATAATAGGTGAGCCTGTGGCCTGGGTGAGAGTCAACGTCTTTCTCAGCTCCCCTCGCTCAAAGGCATTAACACCTAAACTCTTCACCCCCGACATAACTCAGTGTGGCCACTCTTTTTATCTTGGCAGCCTCTGGAAAACTTTTGCCAAGGTTCTGGGCTCTTTCAGTCAACATGACCAATTCTACATCCTTGTATTAATTACTAACCATTTCCCCTTGTAGTCCTTCCTGAAATCCCTGCTTTGATCTGCCTGACATGTCATATGGTGAGCGCGTCTGAGACCAACCCCTCCCGCGGCTGACTCAGAACTGGCAGGCCTGGCAGACACACATACAAGTAAGGGAGACATTTCCTGGAGATGCTAGAGGAATTCTACCAGGAAATCGACAGCCATGCGCAGAGAATTCATTTTATTCATTCCCTCTCTATGGATTGATCACCTCTTGGTATGTGCTAAAAAAACAAATTTCAGGGGCTATCATAAATGTCCTACATCCTGTCCCTAACTTATTTAGGTTCACGAAAAGAGTGTGGATTGTGAAACCAGTCAATTCTGATGAGCTGAATGAGGTTCTTAACCAAGAAGACCCACAGACAGCTCCCCTGGCAGCTTCTGGTAACTTTTCCAAAGGCACCTAGGTGTCTGCAGCTCCTGATCAGGTCAGAATGGCTAGGGATGCCGCACTGTCTCAATTCGCCCCACCCTCTCCTTCCCTGACTCTGTCCACAATTCTGTCCTCCGTGTTTGTGAGAGAGTAGCATTGAAACATATACACCACCATATGTAAAATTAGACAGCCAGTGGGAATTTTCTGTGTGACGCCGGGAGCTCAAACCCCATGCTCTGTGACAACCTAGAGGGGTGGGATGGGTTGAGGGGTGCAGGGGGAATTCAAGAGGGATGGCACAAACATACACCCCTGGCTGAGTTATGTTGATATACAGCAGAAGCCAACACAATATTGTAAAGCAATTATCCTCCAATTAAATACATATATATATATATACATGGTGGTGGTGGGTTAGTCCAACTCTTGCAACCCCTTGGACTGTAGCCCACCAGGCTCCTCTATCCATGGGATTCTCCAAGCAAGAATACTGGAGTGGGTTGCCATTTCCTTCTCCAGGGGATCTTCCCAACCCAGGAATCGAACCCAGGTCTCCTGCATTGCAGGCAGATTCTTTACCTACTGAGCTATGCAGGAAGCCTATATATATTTATTTATTTATTTATTTAAAAGAATGGCTTGTGATGAGACGCCTAGTCTTGTAACCAGGACGTAAGACATGAGCAGATGACCCTCCTCCAGCTCCACTATCTTCCTTGCACTCCTCTCTATATAAACAGCCCTTCTGGTATTTCAAATTAGCCTAATGAGAAGCGAGAAGTATTTCCGAGGGCAACATACAAATCTGTTCTCTCCCCACAGCCTGACAACCGATGCTTCCAGGGAAGTCTGGGGCAAGCATTGTACTGAATTTAACAAAAATAATTGAATTTTTGGAGCCTACCCCAAGGATTGAAAAGAAAATGGCCATTACCAGCAAGCAGCTGATCTTACATGAAGCTGAAACTGGCCACATGATTAGAAACATTAGGTGACCAATGATTTGCCCTTAATGAATATTCAGATCATTTCCATTTAACAAAAAGGTGAATCTTTCTTCTTTGCCCAGCTTAAGATGCAGGTAAGCTAAAGCTCATCTTAACTTCCTCTTGGCAACCCCTGCACAGACAAGTCAGTCTTGCCTATTACACTGCAATAAAAAAAATTTAAAAAAAAAAACAAAAAACACTACATCGACTGTGCTTCTGCTGAAATTGCTGTCTGATACAAAGATCAAAGGGGCCGTTTCCCCTGCAGATTACTCGTCTACCATGCCCTGGCCTCTCAGTGTGGTCTCAGCGGCTCCCTCTCGGCCCATGCTTCTCTGGAGAGGTAGGCTGGAGAGCCGCCTACCTCTCCCAGCTATAGGATCTGGCTTGTAATGACAGTAATTGCCAGTCTGTTAACTTACCTCCAATCAGGAAGGAAAATGCCCTCGGGCCACACTTCTCAGAACCACATGAAGAGAGGAATAAATTCAATAAAAGAAAATTATCCAGTCCTGTTCATAGAGTGCCACTAAGACCAGCAGGCTTTTTTTCCTTTTTGTTAACAGGAATATTAAACACTGCTGGGCCACAAAGTGGAACAAAGGTCTTTTGTCTGTTCCCTCCAGGGTCTGTATCCTTGACTTCCTTTAACCACCGGAAACCCACCCGGAAGCGATTAGTCCTTGAGCATGTCACATCTCTCGAAGTATCGCTGAGCTGGGGAAACCTTTAAAAAGATACCTGCCCAAGGAAGGGACCACCTGGGTTCTTGTATGAAATGGAAAATGTTTTATTTCATTTCTTCACTACCTTTTTCTGTTTAAATTTGATCCTTTTCATTATTGTAGAAAGACAGGATTGGCATGGCCCAGGCATAAGATTTAAATGATCATGTCTGTCTAGTTTCTTACCCATGAAGCTGATTGAATAATTAGTTTGAATAAATATTAACATGAACTTTTTAAATATTATATCCGTTAGCATCTGTACAACTTCAGGGCTGTTTGTATATGCTAGATTATAATGTGATATGATCCACAGAGGTGGGTCTAAAACGAAGGTATCTTAATAAAATATATTTCACTCATTAATTTAACCAATTAATTTAATAGTTTATTTTGGGGGGTTCCAAAATCACTGTGGGTGGTGACTGCAGCCATGAAATTAAAAGACACTTGCTCCTTGGAAGAAAAGCTATAATGAATCTAAGAGCGTATTAAAAAGCAGAGACATCACTTGGTTGACAAACGTCTGTATCTATAAAGCTAAGGTTTTTTCGGTAGAGATTTGTGAGAGTTGGACCACAAAGAAAGCTGACGGTGGTGGTTCAGTCACTAAGTCATGTCGGACTCTTGCAACCCCAGGAACTGTAGCCTGCCAGGATCCTCTGTCCATGGGGTTCTCCAGGCAAGAATACTAGAGTGGGTTGCCATGCCCTCCTCCAGGGGATCTTCCCAACCCAGGAATTGAACCCAGGCCCCCTGCACTGCAGACAGATTCTTTACCAACTGAGCTACGAGGGAAGCCCTGAGTGCTGAAGAATTGATACTTTCAAACTGTGGTGCTGAAGAAGACTCTTGAGAGTCTCCTTTGGACAGCAAGATCAAACCAGTCAATCCTAAAGGAAATCATCCCTGAATATTCATTGGAAGGACTGATGCTGAAGCTGAAGCTCCTGTACTTTGGCCACCTGATGCGAAAGAGCTAATCCATTGGAAAAAGACCCTGATGCTGGTAAAGACTGAGGGAAGGGGAAGGAGGATGAGGTGGTTGGATAGCATCACTGATTCAATGGACATGAGTCTGAGCAAGCTCCAAGAGATAGTGAAGGACAGGGAAGCCTGGCGTACTGCAGTCCATTGGGTCACAAAGACTCAGACATGACTGAGCAACTGAAAAACAACAAATTTAATCAAATAATGTGCACCTACTTTAAATTTCTGCAGGATTTGTCCTTGGAAACACTTGGGCGCTGACTAAGGTCTCTTGTCTCTCAGCTCCACAGTCTCTCTTCTTTATCCTCCCCTCTGACCCTGGAGCAAAAGGTCTGAAAACCGCATTTCCCAGTTTCCCTGGCCAACCAGTCCCCTGTTGGGCTCTACTCATGTGAAGCACCAGCAGCAAACTGGAAGATAGGCAGAAGGAAGATGCTCTGTTTCCACTTTTTTGCGGCGCTTTGGCAGCAGCAACAAAGGTGGCACCATGGCTTCTGGATTTCTGCTGAGTGAGCTCAGCTTTAGCAACAGAAAACTGGGCTTCCCAGGTGGCACTAGTGATAAAGAACCCACCTGCCAGTGAAGGAGACTTAAGAGACATGCATTCAATCCCTGGGTCGGCAAGATCCCCTGGAGACGGGCATGGAAACCCACTCCAGTATTCTTACCTGGAGAAGCCCATGGACAGAGGAGCCTGGTGGGCTACATACAGTAGCCCATGGGGTTGCAAAGAATCAGACATAAGTGAGCAACTGAGCACACGCAGAATGGTAATAGATGGCAACATAATGTAAGCATACCTTTTATATATGCACTTGGAAACCAAAAAACTCATGTGACTCACTTTCTTGCAATATTCACCTTATTGCAGTGAAACCAAGCCCACAGTGTCTCCAAGATATGCCTGTATCAAATTCCTTCTTTGAGATATCTACAGTGCTTTCTGAACAGAAAACTGCACTGATTGGAAACCAATTGATTTAACTTATACAAATCATTTAACTGCATTCACAATGAAGCAAATTTTAATCAAATGGTTTCAGGATGATGCTAAAGTCATTTCATTCAGTCTGCCAAACCCATGGCAGAATTAGGAATAAAAGTTTAATTATATAAATTCTCCTGCTAAGGCTCCATGAAATAAATAGGCAGTGAGTGGTGTAATCCCTTCTCCAATAGCTTTGGTTTGGATTTTATGCATGTTGGGTTTGGGTTTGTCCATGTGGGTCACATGCTGGCCTGCTGCAGGATCTCAGGATTGTCACCGAGCTTGCACGGCTATTCCCTGACCTAACGAGGCAGCTATTGGATGCCAGAGCTTTGATCCACGCACATGCACAGGATATAGACATTAGAGCTCCCCAAGCAAACTGGAAAGAGTCCCCATGGGAATACTCCACGCCATATTAATCAAAGTCAAATGGCAGAGCAAATTGAACTGGTTCATTAATTATGAAAATTCTCTCCCAAAGTGACATCTTGTTAACTATGTGGAAGCTTAGCACATTTTCACAAGGTCCTTTCTGTCTACTCAGATCTAAAAATGTCACATTTAGTAATAAATTGAGATTTTTTTTTCCTTGTTCAGGAAAAAAAGCAACTTCATGCCTAACCCACATCTAAATATATGTCCGTGTGTTTACTTATGCCCACTAGGTAAATAGAAGTAGCTTATTGGTTAAAGGAAGTTTATAATACCAGGATTTGTTTTACAAAATACATAGGAGAAATTGGGCTTCCCAGGTGCCTCAGGCAGTAAAGAATCCTGCAATGCAGGAGACCCGGGTTTGATCCCTGAATGGGGAAGATCCCCTGGAGAAGGGAAAGGCAACCCACTCCAGTATTTTTGCCTGGAGAATTCCATGGACAGAAGAGCCTAGCTGACCACAGCCCCTGGGGTCGCAAAGAGTAAGACATGACTGAGTGACTAACACATCGGAGGAATTAGGAAAACAGTTGTTGATTATTTTAAAGCCTCTAAAGCCATGTCAAATGGCCACATGCTAAGTCACTTCTGTCATGTCCATTGGCTAAAATAGTGAAAAGAATCTGTGTCTTCTCTCTACTATTATTCAAAGGAACTTGAGTTCCTTGGGTCTTTTCTTTCTTCAACATGTGGGAATGACAAGTTTAAGTCACTAAATGTTCCTTTTCAATATTCAGACGTTTGACGTAAACCAAGATGTTCATGAGACACTGTTTGACTTACTTCCTATGTGTCTCATCTACCCACTCGTATGACAAGGCCTGATTGCCGGAAATCCTTTCTGGATCAGTTAGGTTACTAAGCGGGTTGCAGTAACAAAGGCCAAGGTAACAGCGTCTTTAACTGATAGAAGTTTGTCTCTTTCACACTGTGGTCTAATTATAAGTGTTTGAAGGCTGTTACACTACCCGACAACATCAAAGCCCCCATCCTGTCTTCCTGCTTTGCCACTCAGAACACACGGCTCCCACTCTGCCAGCTGATACGTGTATATCTAGGCCAGTGCCTAGATGCCAAATGACAGCCCCTGTCCACAGCCCTCAAGCTCAGAGCCCATTGGCCAGAATTTAATTTCATGGCACTCCACACTGCAAGTGAATATGGGAAAGTTTTTCTCCTGGGCTGCCCTGTGCTCAACAATACTGAAGAAGGAGGTCAGTGATTGGCCACTTCTGCCATACTCTCCCATTTGTTATGGTGCTGTGTGTCCCTAACTATTAGTACAGAGAAGACACAAAATACATAACTGTTCAAGAATGAATAGGCAAATGAGGGGATAAAATCCTTAAGGGAATGCTAGTTTAATAACAGATATGAAGACAAATCTCTAGGATGTCCATGGTTCATTTCTTCATCACGCTTTCAGAAGTGAAATTTGGTTTTTATTAGATAGTAAAGTTGATTTAGAAATCGTATATTTGTACGTGTGGATCAGAATAACAGTATAAATGTCCCACTGATGACTTCACAAGATTTTTTTCTCCAGACCTTCCCAAATTCATACAGTCATGGAACACTTCTCCAGAGAATATTCACTAACAGTTCATGAGTTATTGCTGTTCGGCGGCTAGTCCTGTCCAACTCTTTGCGACTACATGGACTGCAGTGTACCAGGCTTCTGTGTCCTTCACTGTCTCCCAGAGTGGCTCAAATTCATGTCCACTGAGTCGGTGATGCCATCCAACCAGCTCATCCTCTGGTGCTCCCTTCTTCTCCTGCCCTCAATCTTTCCCAGCATCAGGGTCTTTTCCAAGGAGTTGGCTCTTTGTGGTGGCCAAAGTATTGGAGCTTCAGCTTCAGCATCAACCCTTCCAATGAATATTCAGGGTTGATTTCCTTTAGGATTGACTGGTTTGATCTCCTTGCTGTCCAAGGGACTCTCAAGAGTCTTCTCCTGCAGCACAATTAGAAAGCATCATTTCTTTGGCACTCCGCCTCCTTTATGGTCCAATTCTCACATCTGTACGTGACTATGGGAAAAACCATAGCTTTGACTGGATGGGCCTTTTCCACAAAGTGATGTCTCTGCTTTTTAATACACTGCCTAGGTTCATCATAGCTTTTCTTCCAAGAAGCAAGAGTCTTTTAATTTCATGGCTGCAGTCACCATCCACAGTGATTTGGGAGCCCAAGAAAATAAAATCTGCTACTGTTTCCACTTTTTCCCCATCTATTAGCCATGAAGTGATGGGACTGGATGTCACGATCTTAGCTTTTTGAATGTTGAGTTTTAAGCCAGCTTTTTCACTCTCCTCTTTCACCCTCATCATGAGACTGTTTAGTCCCTCTTTGCTTTCTGCCATTAGAGTGGTATCATCTGCATATCTGAGAATGTTGATATTTCTCCCAGCAATCTTGATTCCAGTTCGGCATTCATCTATCCCTGATGTACTCTGCATACAAGTTAAATAAGCAGGGTAACAATATACAGCCTTGACTTACTCCTTTCCCAATTTGGAACCAGCCTGTTGTTCCACATAAGGTTCTAACTGTTGCTTCCTGACCCACATACAGTTTTCTCAGGAGACAGGTATAAGGTGGTCTGGTATTCCTATCTCTTTAAGAATTTTCCACAGTTTGTTGTGATCCACATAGTCGAAGGCTTTAGCGTGTCTGACTCTTGTGACCCCATGGACCATCCCCCGCCAGGCTCCTCAGTCCATGGGATCTCCCAGGCAAGAATATTGGAGTAGGTTGCCATTTTCTTCTCCAGGGGATCTTCCTGACCCAGAGCTCAAACTCATGTCTCCCGGATTCTTTATCACTGAACTACCAAGGAAACCCCCATAATGGTGGATACATGTCATTAAACATTTGTCCAAACCCATAAATATCCATCACCAGGAGTGAACTGTTACATAACGAGCAGAGTTCCCCGTGCTATGCAGCAGGTCCTTGTTCATTATCCATTTTAAATATGTACATTTTACATAGGTGTGTACGTGGCAGTCCCAGACTCCCTAACTAACCCTCTCCTACCCTACCACCTTATAACCCTAAATCCATTCTCTAAGTCTGTTTCTGGTTTTTAAAAGTTTGTTTGTATCATTTTTGTCTAGATTCCACATATTTCTCTTTCTCTGTCTGACATACACCTGAAATTAACACAACATTGTTCATCAACTGTACTCCAATATAAAATAAGAAGTTTTTTCAAAAATCAGATTTTTAGAAACAAAATGAAGAAATTAAACTTTCTTTGGGGAAAAAAAAAAGTGAACTTTTAGGTGAACTGTGGACTTTGGGTGATTATGATGTAGTCAATGTAGGTTCATAAACTGTAACAAGTGTAGCACCTGGGTGGGGGATGCTGTTAGTGGGGGAGGCTTTGCATGTGGCCCGTGGGGATATGTGGGAAATCCCAGTATATTCTGCTCAGTTTTGCTGTGAAGTAAAACTCCTCTAGAAAAATAAAACCTAGTTCTTAAAGAAGCTAAAGAGAAGTCTTTTCAGAGCACACTAATGATCATGCCACAGTGTCTTTCCGTGGCTGTGAGACAAGTGTACCAGCTACCTTCCATAATAACCTCATCTGCCCCGGGATTTTCCAACAGTCACAGAAGGTTAGAAATGCCCGTCCACCTGCCTTCAGATCCTGATGTCATCGCAGGACTGAGAGAAAACAGCATCAGAACGAAACCTCATGACATGATCTCATTCGTGCCCAGGTCTGGATAGCATCGCTTCCACTTTAAGTAAACACAGAAAAGGGAAGGTTATCCAGACAGATGATCTTTACTGCGCTGTTATTTGTGGACCAGGGGATTGCAACCTTCAGTCCCAGGAAATCTGGCATTTATTTGGAGAACACATCTGGATTCTGAAAGGGCTCGACCTGACACCTTCAGAGGATGCCCAGAGGTCTTTGAGGAAGCGCGCTCATAAAGAGGATGCGACTGTGGGAGGAACTGGGACTGACGCTACTTTTATGCTGCAGTTCTTGCTCAAAAGGGAACTTAGTCCAGTTCCCCTTTGAAACAGCTTCTCAGCAGCAGGTGGCCACCAACCACTCACAAAGCAGGCCCATGAACGCAGCTGTCTTGAAATGTCACTGTTTTGTAATGATTCTCCCCTCATCCATTACAAAGCCTTGAGAGTGAGGGCAGAGAGGGTCGATTGTTACTTGATAATAGTCTCTTTGGAATTATGCAACTCAGTGTATCACAGAGACACTGAGTCATTTCTCCTATTGGGAAGAAAATGTTATCAGATACATGTACTAATTAAAAGTTAAGTGTTGGAGACGTCTCTGTAATTTGCATGACTTCAGGGAGCTGAGCTGAAGAGGAAGTCCACTGAAAATGGTTTGGAATAGTCTTCTCTTCCTCTTCAACTCAACTCCCTTAAACCATGCAAATTAGTTTTCATTTTCCCACTTGTGAGTTCTTTTTTTTTTTTTTTTTTTGTCTCGATGTTTTATTCCAGACTGGGAGACTTTTTTCCCCAAATTCCTTTTTCTCTTAATTGAACTATAGTTGATTTACAATATCATGTTAGTTTCAAGTGTACAACAAAGTGATTTAGTCATAAATATACATATTCTTTTTCTGATTCTTTTCCATTATCATCTATTCAGTTCAGTTCAGTCACTCAGTCGTGTCCGACTTTTTGCGACCAGCATGCCAGGCCTCCCTGTCCATCACCAACTCCCAGAGTCCACACAAACCCAAGTCCAACGAGTCAGTGATGCCATCCAGCCATCTCATCCTCTGTCTTCCCCTTCTTCTCCTGCCCCCAATTCCTCCCAGCATCAGGGTCTTTTCCAATGAGTCAACTCTTCGCATCAGGTGGCCAAAGTATTGGAGCTTCAGCTTTAGCATCAGACTTTCCAATGAACAACCAGGACTGATCTCCTTTAGGATGGACTAGTTGGATCTCCTTGCAGTCCAAGGGACTCTCAAGAGTCTTCTCCAACACCACAGTTCAAAAGCATCAATTCTTCAGCACTCAGCTTTCTTCACAGTCCAACTCTCACATCCATACATGACAAATGGAAAAACCATAGCCTTGGCTAGACAGCCCTTTGTTGGCGAAGTAATGTCTCTGCTTTTGAATATACTATCTAGGTTGGCCATAACTTTCCTTCCAACGAGTAAGTATCTTTTAATTTCATGGCTGCAATCACCATCTGCAGTGATTTTGGAGCCCAAAAAAATAAAGTCTGACACTGTTTCCACTGTTTCCCCATCTATTTCTCATGAAGTGATGGGACCAGATGCCATGATCTTTGTTTTCTGAATATTGAGCTTTAAGCCAACTTTTTCACTCTCCTCTTTCACTTTCATCAAGAGGCTTTTTAGCTCCTCTTCACTTTCTGCCATAAAGGTGGTGTCATCTGCATATCTGAGGTTATTGATATTTCTCCTGGCAATCTTGATTCCAGCTTGTGCTTTTTCCAGCCCAGCGTTTCTCATGATGTACTCTGCATGTAAGTTAAATAAGCAGGGTGACAATATACAGCCTTGACATACTCCTTTCCTATTTGGAACCAGTCTGTTGTTCCCTGTCCAGTTCTAACTGTTGCTTCCTGACCTGCATACAGATTTCTCAAGAGGCAGCTCAGGTGGTCTGGTATTCCCATCTCTTTCAGAATTTTCCACAGTATATTGTGATCCACACAGTCAAAGGCTTTGGCATAGTCAATAAAGCAGAAATAGATGTTTTTCTGGAACTCTCTTGCTATTTTCATGATCCAGCAGATGTTGGCAATTTGATCTCTGGTTCCTCTGCCTTTTCTAAAACAAGCTTGAACATATGGAAGTTCACGGTTCACATACTGCTGAAGCCTGGCTTGGAGAATTTTGAACATTACTTTACTAGCGTGTGAGATGAGTGCAATTGTGTGGTAGTTTGAACATTCTTTGGCACTGGGATTGGAATGAAAACTGACCTTTTCCAGTCCTGTGGCCACTGCTGAGTTTTCCAAATTTGCTGGCATATTGAGTGCAGCAATTTCACAGCATCATCTTTCAGGATTTGATATAGCTCAACTGGAATGCTTTGTTCATAGTGGTGCTTTCTAAGGCCCACTTGACTTCACATTCCAGGATGTCTGACTCTAGGTGAGTGATCACACCATCGTGAGTACCTGGGTCGTGAAGATCTTTTTTGTACAGTTCTTCTGTCTATTCTTACCACCTCTTCTTAATATCTTCTGCTTCTATTAGGTCCATACCATTTCTGCCCTTTATCAAGCCCATCTTTGCATGAAATGTTCCCTTGGCATCTCTAATTTTCTTGAAGTGATCTCTAGTCTTTCCCATTCTGTTGTTTTCCTCTATTTCTTTGCATTGATCGCTGAGGAAGGCTTTTTTATCTCTCCTTGCTATTTTTTGGAACTCTGCATTCAGATGCTTATATCTTTCCTTTAATCCTTTTGATTATTACAAGACATCAAATATAGTTCCCTGTGCTATACAGCCAATCCTTGCTTATTTTACATATAGTGGTGTGTATCTGTTACTATCATACTCCTAATTTACCCCTCCCTCCCTTTTTCCTTTAGTAACCATAAGTTTGTTTTCTATGTCCAGTAATGAATTCTAAGTCTCCAGAAATTTTTTAAAAAGATTGTTTCTCAATTTATCTGGGCAGCAATCCACTTAAATGAAGTTAAGTCTAGAGACTGAGGGAAACTAGATAAAAGAAATAATTATGCTAATTTTTCAAAGAAAAGCAAAAAAGCAAGGTTAATGTTGGTTACCGTAAATATTAATGAAAAATGTGTGTTATTCAGTGTAGTCACTAAAAGGATGGAAATATTTTCAAACGTGATTCATTCCAATTGAAACAGGAAGGGGAGCAAAAACATCAGCATCTGACAAGGCAGTTAACCTCCAGAAGTAAGAGTAGCTCTGCCCCTGTGGGGAGGTAACCACCCTCCTCCCAGTGGGGGCTGGACCAGCTCACTGCCACCAGCATCCTCTGGAGAAAGAATCATGGAAACACAGAAAGAGAGAGAGAGAGAGAAACAATAGTCAGCAGGAGAGTGTGAGAGAGAGAAGGGCTGCATCAACCCCTTCAGGACCAGCGCAGCCAAAAAATACCCTTCAAGAAGAAAAGGAATTAAGAAAACGCAGAGGAAGAAGTGGGCGGAAGAGACAGTCCTCAACACTTCCGGTTTTGCGCTGCCCAATTGGAATAGATTTTTGCTCAAATAAACTTAAAAATTTTTCAAAAGAAAAAAAAAAGTTAACGGAAAGCTCAGGTCAAAATCTTGCTGGGTGAGAGTTGATCAAGTTTTCTGGATTCATTAGACAAAAGTCTAAATGGCATTAGTAGGTATTCCGGTGAGGAAGCCAAAGCAGACTTGGAAGGAAAAGGACTGGTCTCCCAGGAAAACACACTGTGCGTGGGCAGGTCTTGAGGATTTGCACGTTGAAGAAAATGGCCAGAAGTTCCCTCTGAAAGCTAGAAAAAGGTACAGAAAGCACAAGCGTTTAGGAACTTCTCTGACGGTCCAGGTGGCGCAGTGGTAAAGAATCCACCAGCCAATGTAGGAGACATAAGAGACACGAGTTTGATCCCTGGGAGGGGAAGATCCCCTGGAGGAGGAAATGGCAAGCCACTCCAGTATTCTTGCCTGGGAAATCCCATGGACACAGGAGTCTGGTGGGCTACTGTCCACAGGGCTGCAAAGCGTTGGACACGTACAGCATACCCTCCTAATACCTCCCGGCAGCCCCTGTGGTTAAGACTCCCATTTCACTGCAGAAGACATGGGTTCCATCCTTGCTCATGGAACTAAGACCCCACATGCTGTACAGTGCAGCCAAAAGGAAAATAAAAATGAAAACTCAAGCATTTAAAAAAAGAGGTTTGTGAAGTAGAAGAAAGGCAGGACCTTGGCTTCTATGAGTCTGTGCTCCTGCTTTTAATTTCCTTCACTAGAAAAAAAAAAAAAAAAAACCTTTGTGCAATCATATTTTTGAAACCCATAAGTAGAAAACTTAGGTGGGAAATAATCAGCGTGAGCTACCGGAGCACAGATAGTTTTACATTTACCTAACTTCCCTGCAAGAAAAGCCACAGGCTCCACATTACAGAGGAGTAAATGAAGGTCATTCGGTTTTTATTTTTTCAAAATTTTTATTTAATGTAATCAAGATAGACAACCACTCTAGGGAGGCAGACCCAGTTACAGCCTTGAGGTGCACTCTGATCTAGAACCTTCCTTCTGACTTGCCTGAGCTCAGCATCCGCCATCCAGCTGCACTGGCCACCCCACCAGGAGGCCCTGCAGACCCTCCATGAACTCAGTGGCCTCCCTTCCCCCACTGTCTCTCCTCTTTAACTTTCACATCCCTTCTCTCAAACTAGTCTGCCACTTTCTTCTACATCTCAGTTAATGAGGTCACTACCCATCTGATTTCCAGTGCTAGGAATATTCTGGCACATCCTTCACTAAACTAACTCTGTAACCTCCCCTCACATAGAGAATAAAATCCAAACCTTTCCAGCTCCATGGAGAAAAGTCCTGCACATTCAGGTCCCCATATAACTTTCGATCCCTCTCCACCCTTGCTCCCAACACGGCCATGGGTCCTACAAGACTCCACGGCCACTCACACTCCAGGGCCCTTGGACACACTCCTTTCATCAGGGCACTCCCCTCCTTGGTCTGGGAACTGCTACCCCACTGCGAGGCTCTGCTGAAGCACCTCCTCTTCTGTGAAGAGCCTCCTAAGTTCCCAGGCCAAGTCTGCAGTCTGACTTTCACCCTCTTGGGTTTATAGAATCACACTCACCCAGCTGACTGGTAGCTATTGTGTTTCTGAGACTGTCCTGCCCAGTGAGTCGTTAGAGGGCAGGAAGATACCTTTTTAATCTTGAGGATGAGCAGTAAGCATCTTAGTCACCTTTACCTAACATTGCAACATACACACATCCTGCCGTGTTTTTCTCTATAGCACTAATATATACACTCTTTGCCTGTTTTATTTGTTTATTATCTGGCTCCGTCTGCTAGAATATGAGCTCTGTGAAAGCAGGTATTTTTGTCTATTCTGTTCTCCCCTCTGCTACTAAGTCCCAGAATAATACCTGGCATGAGTGCATTTGCATGCTAAATCTCTTCCATTGTGTCCAACTCTTTGTGACCCAGTGGACTATAGCCCACTAGGCTCTTCCATCCGTGGGATTTCCCAGGCAAGAATACTAGAGTGGGTTGCCATGCCCTCCTCTAGGGGATCTTCCCTTCCCAGGGATCAAACCCGCGTCTCTTATGTCTCCTGCATTGGCAGATAGGTTCTTTACCACTGAGCCACCTGGGAAGCCTAATACCTGGCATGTTGTGGACACTTAATATTTTGATATATATGCATCCAAAAACTATTAGAATGGTGTTTGCCTATTCAATGTATCCGTTGTTGAATGAATGCTAAAATCCCACCTGCCCCTTAGAATGTTCTGTGTTCTTTCCACTAACCCACATTGATTCTGGATTAATTCAGCTCATTGCTAGTTTTTCCCAAAAATCTAGAAAAACCAAATAAAGAAAAATAATCACCCACAAACTCTTCATCCAAAAACAAACACTATTAATATTTACTCTATGATCTGGTCTTTCTCATTCCACATATTTTTAAATAGGCGTCATCATCCTATACATAAAAGTTGACTATACCAAGGTTCTAATTAATATTTTTTAAGTTTTTGTCCCATATTTATAATAAATATTATAAGGATATAGTAATTATATAAAAGTATATATTGAAAATAAATATTTTTCATGAAAATAAATATTTTTCAAGATTTTTTTAATGTGTATACTTCCCTTGTGAATTTATTCTTTCCCTACATACATAGTTGTGGCCTTGATAATTTTCTTGTACATTTTATAAAGAATACTTTCTGAAAATTGTTAAGACATTAGATTTTTAAATTTTCAACCAAAAAAAAAAAATTGTAACTGTGTGAGATGATGTGATTCTTGCCTGGAGAATCCCACAGACAGAGGAGCCTGGTGGGCTACAGTCCATAGGGTCTCAAAGAGTCAGACACAACTGAAGCAACTTAGCACGCATGCACACACACATGAGATGATGTGGTGGATATGTGAACAAACCTAACTGGGGTAATTTTCTCAGCATATAGGCATACATCTAATCATTATGTTGCATACTTTAAACTTACTCATTTATATAAATCATATCTCAATAAAGCTGAAAAAATTAATATTAAAAAAATACTATCTTACCCTTTTTTTCTGAATTATTTTCTACACTGTTTCCCAGTTCTTCTAATACATGCCTAACATTTTGCTGACTGCAAAATTAATGTGACATAATATGGCTTATTAATCATGTAAAATTATTTACACAACCAAGTGATCATGGTTCACATCATCGGTAATAAATCATACTGATATTATGTCTTCCTGATACGAAACAATGAGAAAATCATTTCATCTTCTTGGTATTCTTCCCCAAAATCCATAACCCCAGTCAAATCACGAGAAAACATCAAGCAAACTCAAGTTGAGAGACGCTCTAAGAAATACTTGACCAGTTCTTTCAGAAATGTCAAGGTCTTGAAAGATGAGGAAAGACTGAGAAATTGCCACAGGTTGGAAAAGGCTAAGGAGACATAATGGCCAAATGCATCATGTTATTCTGGATTAGATTCCCTATAGAGAAAGACATTCCCGGGAAAGCTGGTAAAATTAGAGTAAGTTCTTTCATCTAAGGGCTTCTCTGGTGTCTCAGCTGGAAAAGAATCCGCCTGCAGTGTAGGAGACCTGAGTTCGATCCCTGGGTTGGGAAGATCCCCTGGAGGAAGGCATGGCAACCCACTCCAGTATTCTGACCTGGAGAATCCCACAGACTGTATATGTACAGTCCACGGGGTCACAGAGAGTCAAACATGACTTTCACTTCACTGTCATCTCAGCGATAGTATTGTGCCAATGTTAATGTCTTAGCCTTGATAAGATGCCATGTTAGATGAGCTGCTGACATTAAGGGAAACTGGATGAAGAGCACACAGGAAATCTCTCTATTATCTGTCCGACTCTTCTGTAAATTTGGTAATTTCAACATAAAAAAATTTTTTTTTTCTTTAAGTCATTCACTCCTGATACACGACTGGCATTATTTCACAGAAGAGCGCAACTTTACCTGACACAACCTTAGCTCTTTCATCAACAACTTTAAATGATAAAATAAAAGAACTATTTAATGGCTTCATAATAACTCAGGGGCTTCCCTTATAGCTGAGATAGTAAAAAATCTGCCTGCAATGCAGGAGACCAGAGTTCTATCTCTGGGTCAGGAAGATCCCCTAGAGAAGGGAATGGCCACCCACTCCAGTATTCTTGCCTGGAGAATTCCATGGACAGAGGAGCAGGCCACAGACTATAGGGATGCAAAGAGTCGGACACAACTGAGCGACTGTCCACGTTAATTAGAGGGTAACTGAGACCCAGGAATATTATGTATTGGATGTCAGTCTGCCAAGTTGGAAATGAAATCAGAAACATGACAAGGTCAGTAAGACAGGTCAAAATCACCTTTCTAAGGCAGAAAAGGTGGACCAAACTATGGGCTTCCCTTGTAGCTCAGTCGGTAAAGAATCTGCCTGCAATGCAGGAGACCCAGGTTCGATTGCTGGGTTGGGAAGATTCCCTGGAGAAGGAAATGGCAACCCACTCCAGTATTCTGGCCTGGAGAGTTCCCTGAACAGAGGAGTCTGGCAGGCTACAGTCCATGGGGCCACAAGAGTCGGACAAGACTTAGTGACTAAAAAACCAGCACCACCAGACAAACTAAAGACAAGATCCCCTAAAGCACCAAGATGTGTTGGCCATAGCCCGACTTCTGAAGCTGAGTCACAGCTCATCTCCAGTTGATTGGGGACCTCGGGAAAGTAAATAATCTTCCAGAATCTTAGGTTTTTTTCAAATTTGAAATCAAAAATGGTAATGTTTCTTTTATGGGGCTCTAGAATAGAAATCTGGAGAAGGAAATGGCCACCCACTCCAGTATTCTTGCCTAGAGAATCCCGTGGACAGAGGAGCCTGATGAGCTGCTGTCCATGGTGTCACACAGAGTCAGACATGACTGAAGCAACTTAGCATGCATGCATGCATTGGAGAAGGAAATGGCAACCCACTCCAGAATTCTTGCCTGGAGAATCCCAGGGACAGGGGAGCCTGGTGGGCTGCTGTCTATAGGGTCACGCAGTCGGACATGACTGAAGCAACTGAAGCAGCAGAATAGGAATCACGAAACTTTCTTCCTAAGATAAGAAAATAGGTTTTGTAGATCAGACGGTCTGAGTCACGGCCATTAAACTCTGCCAGTGTAGTTTGAAAGTAGCCATAGAGAACACATAAAAGTGTGGTCAGAGTCTCAAAGAAGAGATTCGCTGGGGAAGAGAAAGGAGAAGGGGAAGGGGGAGGAGGAGGTAGGAAGGAAGGGGAGAAGGAGGAGAGGAGATTGCAACTTTCATATGCCACCGAATTCCCCCATTTCACTGCCAGAATATTGGCGAGGAAGTCCTGTCTGCAGAGCCCTCCATTTCCAAATGTAAATGCTGTTCATGTATTACCACCTTGGGAATACAGCAATTATAACATATGTTTGCTGTGTTACCTTTAAATATTCAGTATGAGTGTAGAAGACAAGAAACATAAGGGAGGTGGCTGCAATTCAAAGGATATATTCAGTTCAGCCAGTCGTGTCCGACTCTTTGTGATCCCCTGGACTGCAGCACGTCAGGCCTCCCTGTCCATCACCAGTTCCCAGAGTTTACTCAAACTCATGTCCATTGAGTCGGTGATGCCTGCCAGCCATCTCATCCTCTGTCCTCCCACCTTCAATCTATCCCAGCATCAGGGTCTTTTCCAATGAGTCAGTTCTTCACATCAGGTAGTCAAGGTATCAGAGTTTCAGCTTCAGCATCAGTCCTTCCAATGAACACTCAGGACTGATTTCCTTTAGGATGGACTGGTTGGATCTCTTTGCAGTCCAAGGGACTCTCAAGAAAGGCTATATTACTTAGATAGTAAGTAAGCTAGTGGCTTGTTCAAGGCAGTTGAAATTCATTAATGTGTTAAGTGAATGATGTGTTACCCATAGATAGTGAGTATGCATATAGCATAACCCAGAAGACATGTATATCTTGAAATAGTATAGCCATGTAGGATGTATCCTAATCTTCTTCTTGTAAGCAATCAGACATACTGGATTGGGGCCCACCCTAGTGACCTCTTCTTTTTTGACCACCCCAACACAGTATGCAGGATCTTAGTTCCCCAACCAGGGATCAAACCTGTGCCCCCTGCAATGGAAGGCCAGAGTCTTAATCACTGAATTGCCAGGAAAGTCCTGACCTCATTTTAATTAAACTACCACTGCAAAGACCAAATCTTCAAACATGGTCACACTGGTGGCTATGGCGCTGGTGGCTATGAATTCAACCGGGATGGGGGGCACAATTCAGCACATAACACTTGGCTTTTCCAACTTCTAGAGGCCACCTGCATTCCTTGACTCATGGTGCCTTCCTTGACCTTCAAAGCCTTCAGGTAGACATCTAAGCTCTCTGACCCCTGCTTCCAACATCACACCTCTTCTCTCACTGACTCCCCAGCCTCCCATTTTCCTGAAAGGACCTTTGTGATTACATTGAACCCACCAGATAACCCAGGATAACTTCTCCCATTTCAAGCTCCTTTATCATGCCTGCAAAGTCCCTTTGGCCATGTAAGGCTCACATTCACAGTTCTAAGGACTAAGACTTGGGCCACTTTGGGGGCGATTTTTCTGCCTAAAGCAACTGGTCAGCAGGTTGGTTCGGGACCTATGGCTATGTCTGGACATCTTTCCAATAGAGCAAGAGTGTGCTGGCTACAGGCACATTCCATCTACTGAATCCTTTGCTTAACCTCAACTCTAGTCCTTGTAACCTAATGGATAGCAAGAGTGATGTAGTAGAGAGTCAGAACGTTCCCCAGGGTTCCAGAATCCTGGAAGTATGGTCTTTCCACACTGCAGGCACTGGATCCTAATTGATTCATCACATCAATTTCTCAAACCAGCGTGCTTTGAATTGGTTGAATAAGCCATGTAAATTGAGCATATTATCCGGTCTGCAAGCCTTTCTATTCCATGACAGCTGGGATAGTCTGCCTAGTGGGGGGTGTTAGAAGCTGTAACTGTATCAAGGTCATTGCCCACACGTCATCAGCTTTCATACAGAAGAAGATTGTTGAACCAACAGAGCATGGTGAAATTTGATGGACGAGTGTATAGGGGCCTTGGGCTCAGAGAGGGTGGAGTTAGGTGGAACCCAGCAATGAGCAGCCCAGGATCCCATGAAAGCCTCAGCACGAGAAGACTGGAAGTGAGCAAACATCCACCATGGAGGAGGAGGACCCTGCCAGCCAACTTCCCCTGGCAGGCTGCACAGACCAGTCCTGCCTGATAGTGCCTGAAGCTCATGCCAGGCCAGCTTCCAGGGCACTGTGGCAACTTGCTTTGTGGTAGCAGGCACACCAATGATCGTGGAATAGCGTGGGAAATCTGACAGTCAGCACACCAATAGGAGAGCTAGGAAAGGAGCAGCGAACAAAACTCCTGTTTCCGCTTTTGTGCTGTTTCTGAGCCATGACTTCCATAATCTGTGAAACCCAGAGCAGGAAAAGAATGTTAAAAGACCTGTCCCTACAAATAGGTTTTAGGAGAATGGCATTGAAACGTGTATAATATCATATATGAAATGAATCGCCAGTCCAGGTTCAATGCAGGATACTGGATGCTTGGGGCTGGTGCACTGAGATGACCAAGAGGGATGGTACGGGGAGGGAGGAGGGAGGGGATTCAGGATGGGGAACACATGTATACCTGTGGTGGATTCATGTTGATGTATGGCAAAACCAAGACAATACTGTAAAGTAATTAACCTCCAATTAAAATAAATAAATTTATATTAATAAATCAATAAAACACTTTCTATCCTTTTCCCAGAATACCAAAATCAGAAGCATTCCATATTTCAGGAAGGAAATACATATTTAATTTAATTTTTTTAAAGGCATGCCATTTGAAAAACATTAAAAGGTGCTCTTGATACCAAAATCTGACTTCTAGAAATCAATGTATTTTTACTTCAGAAAGGCTATAAAAAGTAAACATTCTTTTTAAGTCAATGTCAATCTTTTAAAAATTAAAAAGAGCTTTTTTCATTGGTAATTTCACACCACTACCTTTTGGATCCTTTTGGAAAATAGAAGTAAATTGTGTCCTCTCTGGTAAAAGAATGCAGAGTGTTACATGCCAAAAACTCTGCCCTTTAGATTCCAAATTCTGCATCAGAATGAGCCTTGTGTGTGTCATCTACATTAAGTCCACCACAGTGATTGGAATAAAGTGTTTCTTTGAGTGATGGCCATCCTTAATAATTCACATGTGACCACTTACAGGTCCCTCCAAGTGACAGAAGACCCTCCGAAATCTATGAAGCTGGGTAACTGAACCCAAACAGCAGAGTTACAAAAGCAGTCTTTCCTGCTTGAAGTCTTTCAGAGTTAAGTTGGCAGGAAATACATGCTACTGGTGTAAGGCAAGGAGAACAATAGCTTATTTGCAAAACAGAACAATCTGCTTTCCTACCCCCAGTGTTGTCTTATATGAAGAGATGCTACGTTGGAAACACTTTCCAGACCTCAGATACAACCCTAGTTTCACAATCCCCTAATTCAGCCCTGGCTTTATAACAAAAAGGAATACCATTTCAAAGCATAAAACAAACAAAACAGATAACTAAAAGGATAGAAAATTCTTGAAAAAGTTTGCATTTTGCTTCCCTATCGAGTGAGATGGTAAAGAATCTGCCTGCAGTGTGGGAGACCTGAGTTCAATCCCTAAGTTGGGTAAATCCCCTGGAGGAGGGCATGGCAACCCACTCCAGTATTCTTGCCTGGAGAATCCCCCCGGACAGAGGAGGCTGGCAGGCTACAGTCCATGGCGTCTGAAAGAGTCAGGCATGACTAAGCAACTACTCACAGTCAAGGATACATGTGCCCTTACAGCTGGCCAGGAGGCATATGACAAGATGTTCAGTGTTGCTAAGCATTGGAGAAGTGCGAATCAAAGCCACAATGAGATATTACCTCACATCAATCAGAATGGCCACCACCAAAAAGTTTACAAGCAATAAATGCTGGAGGTGTTGAGAAAAGGGAACCCTCCTACACTGTGGTGTGGTGGGAATGTAAATTGATACAACTACTAGGGAGAACAGTATGGAGTTTCCTTTTAAAAAAAAAAGCCAAGAATAGAGCTACCATGGGCTTCTCCAGTGGCTCAGGGGTAAAGAATCCAAGTGCAATGCAGAAGACTCGGGTTTGACCCCTGAATGGGGGAGATCCCCTGGAGGAGGGCATGTTAACTCATTCCAATGTTCTTGCCTGGAGAATCCCAAGGACAGAGGAGCCTGGTGGGCTACAGTCCATGGGGTGGCAGAGTCCAACACAACCGAAGTGACGGAGCGCACACACACAAGAGCTAGCATATGGTCCAGCAGTCTCACTCCTGGGTGTAGGTCCAGAGAAAATCTTGGTTCAAGAGGATACATGCACCTCAATGTTCATAGCACGTTGTCTACAATAATCAAGACTTGGGAAGCAACCTAAATGTCCATGAACAGATAAATGGATAAAGACGACGTGGTACAGATGTACAATGGAATATTACTCAGCCATTAAAAAGAATGAAATAATGTCATTTGCACAACATGGATGGATCTGGAGATTATCATACTGCATAACAGAGACAGACAAATATCATATGATATCACATGCAGAATCTAAAAAAATTTTACAAATGAACTTATTTACATAACATAAACACAGACTCAGAGAATGAATTTATGGCTACTGGGGTGGATGGGGGAGGGGTAGATTGGGAGTTTGGGATTGACATGTACTCACTGTTATGTTTAATAGATAACAAGGACCTTCTGTGTAGCACAAGGAACTTGGCTCAACATTCTGTAATAACATAAGTGGGAAAAGAATTTGAAAAAGAATGGATACTGGTATGAGTACAACTGAATCTCTTTGCTGTACACCTGTAACTAACACAGCATTGTTAGTCAACCACATTTCAATATGAAATCAAGAATTACATTAATTTTTTAAAATGCCAAACAAAAACAAACAAAACAATACTTATGTTCTCCATTTGAATTCCAATTACAGATACTTATACTCAGGAATTAATCAGAGATATGGAAAATGAGCGTATAACAATATTTATTTCAGCATCATTTCTGAAGTAAATTTGGAACAACCTAAGTGTCCACCAACAGGAAAATGATTAGACATGGTGAAGCACAGATGAAAGGGGAAATAATACATTGCCACTAAAAAATGGGTTTCTGAAGAGTAATCATATGGGGATATATTCATGACAATGTAATATGAAAAGGAGGATATAAAATTAAGAACACAATCTGATTTCAGTTTTGTCTCTAAAATAGTAAGGTTTCTTTTTTCCTTACTTTCCTGTTTTTTCCAAACTTTCTACAATGGAAATGTTATCACTTCCATAATGGAGGGGGTGGGGAATACATATTATTCAAAAGTGAAAGTGAAAGTGAAGTCGCTCAGTCCTGTCCGACTCTTTGTGACACCATGGACTGTAGCCTACCAGGCTTCTCCATCCATGGGATTTTCCAGGCAAGAATACTGGAGTGGGTTACCATTTCCTTCTCCAGGGGATCTTCCCGACCCAGGGATCGAACCCAGGTCTCCTGCATTGGAGGCAGGTACTTTAACCTCTGAAGGAGGGAAGCCAGGGAAGCCAAAGAGATGGATTTTTCCAAGAAAACGCTCCTGCTTTCAGTTCTACTGTCTTTACAACAGCCCAGCACGCGGATGGGAAAAGCGGCCACAGTGAAGGCTGCAATGACCACACCCTGCGGGCAGTTTCTTCCCAGGCCCCAGCAAAGCATCTCAGTTTAATACTGTGTCTGCAACCCCTGGGGAAAACATTACACACAGACCAGGGAACCAGCCCAAGGAGAACTTTTCTGTCACTTCGATGATTCAAAGTTTGACCCCAAGGCAGCATTGGACTGGGTCCTGTCTATTCAACAACAGACGATCTGACCCCCCCTGTAATCACAGAAAAGCAGTTCAGCAGACGCACTATCCTCAGAAACAACAGGCTGGCCAAAAATGTGTGTTGATACAGAAAGTGCTATCCAAGTGTGTGTGTGTCTCTGTGTCTCTGTGTCTCTGTGTCTCTGTGTGTGTGTGGGGGGGGGGGGGGGGCGCGCACTGGCCTGTGGGCAAGAGAGAAGGCTAGGGAAAGAGGGAAGGAAGGGGACAAAGCAGAGGAGTGTTCACACCATGACTAAGTCTGCGCCTGGCTAATTTCAAAATTCGCTGACTCTGAAATTTTCCTCGTATTTCCAGGAGAGGGAAGAACACATCTCTAATCCCGACTAAAGGAGAAGAGCGCCTTCTATTCCTTCTTCCAACAACTTGCTGCGAACACCACCAGCTTTGTCTGTGTACACAGTGTCTAGAGCACTTGAAACCGGTGCCCAGTGCAAAAGGAGAACTGAGCCCTTCTTTCAGCAAGGTTTCCTAGCCAAGGCTGCAGGCATTATCTGCAAGCGTTAATGAGGCTTGCCTATTACCGCAGGTCTAACACGGACATCGAGAGACATCTAGTGTTCAGTTGGGTGAAAAACTGGGCAACATACCGATCACAGAGACGAAGCAACGTGTCATCCACCTACAGTGTACTTTACGTAATAAATTAGAATTAAACATCTAATGCACACCAAGCTATATTTTGGGGAATACAAGGAACAAGACAAACAAAAGAAGAATTTTCCAATATTGGTATCATATTTGCATCAGGATTTTCCATAATTTGTAAATGTGTCTCATCAGAAAATGTCTTCCTTCTGCTGTCTTCTGTTTATTACAGGCAAAACAATGGCCCAGATTCAACACAATATGTCTATCAAAGAAGAGCCAAATTATTTGCTTTCTCCTGGTAAGACAATGATTTTCAAAAAGCTCTAGGAATAAAAGATTGTTCTGTTAGCGATTCCAAATACACAATCCTTGCAAACAAGCTGGTTTCTTTCTTTGATTTTTTAGAACAATTTCCCCATATTCCTTCTCCCAACACAGAGGACTGAACAGTATAGAAACAGTGCTTTAAGAGTGAGTTTATTTAAGTTTTGTTCTGATAAGCTTAGAAATTAATTTCATCGCATGCTTTATGTTAATAGGCTCAAGCATTAGGCTCACAAACTAACCAAAAGAAAATATAAGACTAACATTCTGAATTTAGGTCTCTATAATACTATCAATGGTTTGTACACAGAAACTTTTCCATGCTAAGAATGCAAAGGTATGTGTGTGTCCATGTATGTGTTTAACCTTTAAATACCTCCCATCACTAAGAAATGTGGAAATTCTAAGCTCTTTGTCATCTTCAATTATATCATAATGTATTGCAAATATAAAATGGCACATTACAACTCACTCTATTATACATTTCTTTTCTTACAAGAGAAGGAAAATAGTTCAGTGTACTCTGTCCTGGGAGCGTTAGAGAGGTTTGCGAGCTATCTTAAGAAAGGTTGGTAGGTTTCTTCCAGGGTGAGCCAATGGCAGTCCAATCACCCGATCTCGTAAGACCCACATGAGTAAAAGCAACTCAACTTAGAGATAAACCTATTTAGGGGTTTTCTGAATAAGAAACACAGGATATGCCATTTATTTCAAAAGCAAAGACTAAGAAACATTGAATTCTTCTATAAATGCAATAAGTGAAAATAAGCTTCCGTTCTACATTATGTACATTTCAGGAAAATACATAGTGATGTGATGGGGAGGGAGTCTGGAAAAAAAGACAGATTATGAGACCAACCTGGGTCTTATCATTTGCCACTTGCCATGAAGGCAGAATGGCTTTCTTTGGGAAGAAAATCTCAACCCTTTAGACTCAAAGGATGAGTAAATCTGGCCAAAATTTTTTAATTTAAAAATATTTTTTAACCATTGCCATTTGATATCTTTTTGTCCTCCCTCATTTCCTTCCCAAATCACCAGGGCGCCCCTTCATACAGCCCTCCCAAACCCCTCCAGCCCACAGTAGGGCATCCTTGGAGCTGGCTGAGCCTCTGTGACCTGCTTCATAGCCTTGCTTCTCTGTCCCAACAGACTGTGACTTTTCTTTACAGACCTGCAGATCCCTTGCATGGTTTTCATGGTTCAGTAAGTCACATCGGACTCCTTGCAGCCCCATGGACTGCAGCATGGCAGGCTTCCCTGTCTTTCACCATCTCCCAGAGTTTGCTCAAACTCATGTCCATTGAGTTGGTGATGCCATCTGACCATCTCATCCTCTGTCACCCTCCTCTCCTTTTGCCTTCAATCTGGCCCATCATCAGAGTTCTGTCCAAGCAGTCAGCTCTTCTCATCAGGTGGCCAAAGTATTGGAGCTTCAGCTTCAGTATCAGTTCTTCCAATGAGTATTCAGGGTTGATTTCCTTTAGGAATGATTGGTTTGATCTCCTTGTTGTCCAAGTGACTCTCAAAAGTTTTCTCCAGCACCACAGTTTAAAAGCATCGATCCTTTGGCAGTCAGCCTTCTTTATGGTCACATCTGTACATGACTACTGGAAAACTCATAGTTTGACTGTGTGGATCTTTGTCAGCAAAGTAATGTCTCTGCTTTTTAATATGCTGTCTAGGTTTGTCATAGCTTTCCTTCCGAGGAGCAAGTGTTTTTTTAATTTCATGGCTTCAGTCACCATCCACAGTGATTTTGGAGTCCAAGAAGATAAAATCTGATGCTGTTTCCATTTTTTCCCCATCTATTTGCCATGAAGTGATGCGACCAGATGATCCATGATCTTAGTTTTCTGAATGTTGAGTTTTAAGCCAGCATTTTCACTCTCCTCTTTCACCCTCATCAAGAGGCTCTGTAGTTCCTCTTTGCTTTCTGCCATTAGAGTGGTATCATCTGCACACCTGAGGTTGTTGATATTCCTCCTGGCAGTCTAGATTCCAGCTTGTGATTCATCCAGCTTTGCATGGTACCTGTCTGTAGAAAATAATCAGTAGCTGGATCATTCTAGCTCAAACCCAGCTGCATCCTGCATCAACTTCTATTACATTTTTTTTAAAGACTTCTGTTTCCTCCTTGTAGTGATCTGAATAAATAAGGAATCAACCTCCAACATCACAGTCTCCTCAGGTAAAGAACCAATGCCAAATTATTCCTTCAAAATGGAAGTGTTCCAAAGGGTCTTGCTGCTTTCATTTTTTAGAAGACACAGAACTTAAAACTTCCGATCAGATATACATTCAGTCAAAAGTCTGAATTTACTGAGAGCTAGCAGGACCTTCTGAATTCACCAGTAAGTAAGGGACAGGACCTATGATGGCTGAATTGTGTTCCCCAAAAAGATATGCTGGAGTCTTAACCCTGAGTATCTCAGAGTGTGACTTTATTTGAAGACAAGGTCTTTACAGAGGTCATGCAGTTACAGTGAGATCATTAGAGTGGGCCCCAGTGCAGTACAGGAAGATCCCCTGGAGGAGGGAATGTCCACCCACTCCAGTATTATTGCCTGGAGAATCCCATGGACAGAGGAGCCTGGCGGGCTGAAGTCCATGGGGTCACAAAGAGTCAGACACGACTGAGCAACTAACACTTTCACTTTTCAGTGCAGTACAAATATGCCCTTAAAAGAAGGGGAAATTTGGACTCAGAAACAGGCAGACTCAGAGGGAAGATGATGTGAAGAGAAGCAAAGAGAAGACGGTCAGCTTCAAGCCAAGGAGAGAGCTCTGATATGGAAGATTTCCTCACAATCCTAAGAAGGAACCAACCCTACTAACACCTTGATCTTGGACTTCCAGCCTCCAAAAGTAGGAGAAAATACATTTCTACTGTTTAAGCCTCCCAGCTTGTGGTACTTGGTTACAGCAACCCTAGGAAATTAATACAGACATGGGCATCAGGACTAGAGTGGCTTAAACTCAGAAACCTAACTGCAAAGTACCAAGCGGTGCCCAAGAGATAGGCAGGGGGCTGATGTGAGTAAGACTGTGGGCAGGCAGGGCGCCCAGGCCCCCAGGTGAGACTGGAAGACTCCCATGCTTGGCCCCAGTCAGAGGAGTGGGGGTGGTCCACAGGCCCTGAGCACAGAGCATCACCAGCCACCCTGTGGAGCCAGGAGCAGCCCTCGCTGTCCCCATCCAACTCAGCCCCTGCCACTCCAGCCAGGAGCAGACTGGCTCTAGCTTCTGGCTATAAGCCCCTTGCTCTAATCTCTGTCAGTCCCCTCTCTCCTTCATGTTGAGAGTCCTCTCAACTGGTCTGCAGGGCTCTTGATGCCTACTTGACTATGATCTGGGACAGCCTCAGCTCCTAGAAGATACGGCAGGCATATGTCAATGTGGGTTTCTGTTTCGATTAACCCTCCACCTAATTGTCAGAGACGTAGCAAATGAAGCCAGTTGAACCTGAGGGTGCTACCCTGTAAAAGCAGAAGTCCTGCCCCGGACTCATCACTGTCCTTGACCTCAGGGCTTGCCTAACGAGTAACTTACCAGCCTGTGTACCTTAATGCCTCTACACTGCTTCTGATCACTTGTGTGACGAACACAGCACTCCACCCTTTGAAATCCCAACTCCTCCGCATCCTCGGTGAATACTATTCTGGGTTCAGGGCTGTGGAACGGATACACAAGGGTAGGAGGGATGGTTTGAGCTCTATAAACTATTGCCTTTACATTCAACATCAGCTTGAGCTGAACTCTCCAGATTTGGAGAAATCACTTCTGTTACGGCAATTTAATTACTTCTCTGATTTTGGTCTACCCGAAAACAAATACAATTATAGAACATAACATAAAAAACAGAAAAGACAGTGTCAGATATCTGACTACATTTTTCCTATTTTAAAACTATAGGTCCTAATTTCCTTCAAATATCTCTTGCCTTGTTGATGAAATATAGTTTTATTTTAATAAACAAAAGGGAAAATAATCCTTTATGCAATGTTGTCTTGCAAACACCAGCTATCTAGCCATGCCAAGGATCAAAGAACCTGAAATTAACCAGTAAAAGCCTTAACCATTCCTAGTGTAGTCAAAGAAATTCACTAACATGGGGAAAATTATTTATACACCAATATCAAAGGGAAAAGAGTAGAATTCAGAATTATACTGATATAGTTGTAATGTATATAAAACCACACATGTATGTATGTATGTATGTATAAAATACATAGATAATAGAAAAAAGGAAATGCTTCAAATCATGGTAATTATAGCTGAGTGATAAATGCCAGTTTGCTTTCTGCACCTTTGTGCATTGTCTAAAATAAGTTTGCTTTAATTTTTAATCAGAAAAAAAAGTTATATTCTAACTATTTGTTAAATAATACACATATGCTATAAAGTATATGAATATCTGATTTCTTAGCCTATTAGGTAAAATTTTATAGCCAAATGCAAAAGTCATTATGAGCTGTGTCCTGGACCCCACAGAAGCACACTATGATACCTGTAATCAACAGTTAAAGAAGATACAGAGGTGGTTATCACTTGAGCAAGTTCCATTTTTGGTAACTGACTCTGTTTCCATTTGCCATGAGAAATATATCCTTTTTGTCTATGTCCTCCCTTGCCTTTTCTGGATGTTTAGAATGACAGCCTACGTGACAATCAAACTGAGGTCAAATTACCAATACACTGTGTGTGGCTGGAGATCAGAAGTTCCTTTGTAAAGAGCCCTGAGGCTCAGAACGAATTTCTATTTTTTCAGCAGTCTCTCTCCCAAACTCATGTAACAAAAAAAAAAAAAAAAAAGAAGAAGGAGAAGAAGAAAAGGGACCAGAGCTAGCAACAGGGAGCTCAGTGCTCTAACTGAAGTTACCCTGGGTTATGCTCTCTGAAGTTAATTTAAGTGAAAATTACATTTTTTTTGTTTTGTTTTTATGTTTGAGGCTCATGGGTCTGTACAAGTGTCCTGGCTGGCTTCCCTTCATTTCCTTTGCCAAAAAAGCAGCTGACATGCTGTGTCTGCCCAGTCCATTGATTTGGCCAACCAACTGGAATTGCCGGGGCAAGGAGCTCCAGCCCAGCTCTGTCTAGTCTCCTCCAGTCCCCTGGGTCACCAGATGTTGCTGAAAGATTGTCAGAAGTGGCAGAAGTTTCTGGAGGGAACTAGATAGCTTGCTAGTATGAAGGGTCCAGGGAGAGGGCTGTGCATGTTTTGATTTTTATTTCAAACCTAACCCTCCCTTGGGTCTCTGCTTAATAGAAAGGAAAGAGTGAAATATTCTGCAAAATATAAACAGTGGAATCATTAATTGAATACTCTTAGGAATAGTGTTCTAGAAACCCACTCTCATGGCCCTTCAGACAGGAAGTAGCAAAATCGTTTCAGGAAATAGCAATGATCTTTGTAACTCAGCATTTCCTATAAAGGCACAGAGGAAAGAAGGGAAATAACATATTCTACTTGCAGAAACTGCAGCTTCTAACACATGCCAATTCTTATTACCTAAAGGCTTCAAAAGTCAACCGAATGGGAGAAATTAGAACATTGGAATTGACACGCATACACTGCTGATACTATGTGTAAACATAGACACCTAATGAGGACATACTGCATCGCACAGGAAGCTCTACTTAGTGCACCTGGCGACTTGAATGAGAAGGAAATCCACAACAGAGGGGATATATGTGTGTGTCTGTCTGATCCATTTAGCTGCACAGGAGAAACCAGGGCTCCCCTCATGGCTCAGTGGTAAAGAATCCACCTGCCAATACAGGAGACTCAGGTTTGACCCTCGGGTCAGGAGGATCCCCTGGAGGAGGAAATGGCAACCCACTCCAGTATTCTTGCCTGGAAAATCTCATGGACAGAGACTGGTGGGCCACAGTCCATGGGGGTCACAAAGAGCTGGACACAACCCAGTGAGTAGGCACCAACAGTAGAAACTAACACAACTCTGAAAAGCAGCTCGAAATTAATTTTAAAAAATAAAATAGTAAAAATTATTCAAATATAAAATCAAATTTCATTGAAAGGGCATGACAGTAAATGCAAATATGTAAGTTTTTCAACTTAAGGTAGTTCACTGTCTAGTATGTTTAGCAAGGAAATAAATAAGTTTTTCTGATAGACTTTTTTAAAAAGCCAACCCGAATGTGAACACAGATCATCATTGGTTGAGATGATGGTGCTTATATTGGTTATTAATAATATTCTGTCACAATGATGCTCCAGATGTGAAGTTTCCTGCAAGGATTTTGGGATATGTCATATAAGCCAAAGACTTTATAGTAGATATTTTTGCTACACTGAAGAGTTTTTCCTTCTCAGATAAGGATCAGACAAGAACCTTAAATGACAACTCTTTAAAACACCTGTCTGCCTTTTTTGAGAAAGTTTTCTTTTTTACAGTTGAAGTATGCCATTCTTTTTCTAACATAAAAATGTATTGGGATACAGGTAATTTATAATGTTGTGTGAGTTTCAGGTGTACAAAGTGAAGCTGCTATACATCCTCTCTTTTCACATATAGGCTGTTACAGAGTATAATAGTGTTCGTTATGATGGCTTTGTTGCCACCGAAAGATATTCAAAGTAAAGCCATTAAAAGTAAACCAGGTAGGATGACCTACAGGTTGTTCTTGGAATTCAGCTCAGCTTATGGGAGAATTGTCAACTATTTTCATATTCCATTTCCCAGGAAAACACAGTCTATGATCAACAGAGGCTCATTAAATCCCAAAGCAGCCAGTCAAGGAAGACTACCCCATCCCCAGGCGAGACAGGGCTACCTGGGTCAGCATCATGAAGAAATACATTATCAGCGTGTCAGCCTAAGCAGTTCAGGAAGACGGCCTTCACGTTCCTGCCTGTGTTTCATCGAAACCTGGACACGGAACTCACACTTCAGAACAAATGTCGATTCCACGTTGACCCCCGCTTATGCCAAGTTCACTGACACTTCAGGAAAGCAAAGAGTTGCCTGGATGAAACCAAAGAATCCTCTAGTCACCCCCGAATCCTGCCCCTGACAGCAGCCTATACAAAGTAAGTCTGAGAAATGTGATACATCCCAGGAATGCACCTGAAGAACAGCAATATTATATCCACCAGGGGAAAGTCTTCCTGGGGATTAACGTAGGCTCTGAAAGCTGATGCTCCCCCAGCTTTCATAAATGTTATCCCAATTAATGGAACTGCAGACACCATTCTTCTATTCCCAGGTACAATCACGTCTCATTCCTCGGAACCTCACAAAGCCATTTGCTTCAACACTGCCCTCAGGGAGGGAATCTCGAGGTTAATGCACTATCTTCCACCTACTGTACAAGCATATTTTCTTTGCATTTCAGTCATGCCCTGATCTTGGAGAGGACAGTGGAAAGGAGAATACCTGATGAACTTTCCATTTATAAACCGATTATTTTCTTATTGGCACCTTCATTCTGCAATCAATGACATAAAACCTTTTACCAAACAAAATGTAAGGAATGAGAAATCGATTGGATTTCTAAAGTTTGCTTTGAACTCAGTCATTAAGAAGAGGTGTCCTTTAAGGAGAAAAGTCTACAGAAGTGACTCCACGTGCAACCCAGCTACGCTACTGTCTGAGGAGACGCAGACACATCCAATCAAAGTATGAAGTGAAAGTCACTCAGTGGTGTCCAGCTCTTTGTGACCCCATGGACTGTAGCCCATGGAACTCTCCAGGCCAGAATACTGGAGTAGGTAGCCTTTCCCTTCTCCAGGGGATCTTCCCAACTCAGGGATCAAACCCAGGTCTCCTGCATTGCAGGCAGATTCTTTACCAGCTGATCTAATGGGGAAGCCCTAATCAAAGCATAGAAATTCTTATTCATTTTTAACCAAATCAACAAAAAAGTTCTACCAAAAAAAAGAAAAGAGAGGAAGGAAAGATTGCTTTCACAGAGATCTATGCAAGCTAAACTTACACCAAAAGCTCATGCAAGGTCGATGCATAACAAACTTTTCTGCTTCTACCGCAGACTGCCCTGACATGACCCTCCCAGATGATCTTCCCAGAGGTCATCTTGACTGTCTCCTTTCCTGTCTCCAGGTCTTCATTTAAATGCCATCTTGTAAACGAGGCTTCCCTAACCACCTGTTGACAATTGTGAGGCCACTGCCCACCGACCTTCTCCACTCAACCGTCCTTTATGGTGCCTCTACATCTGACAGTCCTTACATCCCGTCTAGTCTCTTATTCTGCTTTCCTCCTGTTGCTTTCCTCCCCCCATGAGAAGGGATACTTCATGAGCACCAGGAGACAACAACCCCTAAACAGAAATCATCATAGAGCAGGCATTTTGTAAGTATAATCATATAAAATGTTTAAAATGGAAAGTCAAAATAAAATTGCCTTGGGACTTCCCTGGTGGTCCAGCGGCTAAGACTCTGTGCTCCCAATGCAGGGGGCCAGGTTTGACCCCTGGTCAGGGAACTAGATCCCCCATGCCACAACTGAGTTTGCATGCAGCAACTAAGTCCTGGTGCAAATAAATAGATATTTTTTTTAAAAAGATGACAGAGGAGATGAGATAGTAAGAACGGCCTGTGTCCCTTATTTTGTTGTTGTTCAATCGCTAAGTCATGTCCAACTCTTTGAGACTCAAGGGACTGCAGCACGCCAGGCTTCCCTGTCCTTCACCATCTCCTGGAGTTTGCTCAAACTCATGTTCATTGAGTCGGTGATGCCATCCAACCATCTCATCCTCTGTCGTCCCCTTCTCCCACCTTCACTCTTCCTCAGCATCAGGGTCTTTTCCATGAGTCAGCTCTTCACATGAAGTGTCCCTTACACAGAAATGTTTTGTTTTGCTTGTTTTGTTTTGAAGGGGGACTGGGTTAGTCAGAGTCTTCTGAAAAGTAAGAGAGGATTAAATGTCAGAGTAATTTATTAACAGAAATACCTATGGAAGGACATGGAAAAGGATCCAGGCTCCAAGAGGTGATGAACCATGATTCAGGTCTGATCTGAAGGAACGGGGTTACATGGATGCCTCCTGGGCTCCCTGCAGCTCTACAGAAAGTTCAGCAAGGCCACAAAGGGAGGCTGCAGGCCGCAGCCAGAGAAGCCCCATCTCCCCCCAGAAATGGACCTGCCTCAGGGTCCTGCTTCACTAAGCCTTGGCAGTTCCAGCCAGTGATGGTGTTCAAAGCTCAGGAGCAGAGGCTGGAGGTTAGATGTGGTCCCCACCACTGGAGATCTGAGGTCATTCTCACGGCCCCCAGCGCACCCACAAAACACATCTGCAGACCAGTAGTCTGAGACCCTGCCTGGGCCCAGGTTACAGTTACTTTCTTCATTCTCTCAACATCTCTCCCTTGATGAACCACTGCTGTCTCTCCACGTCTGTTCATCTCTTCAGACCCAAGGTGACTTTAGTTATCCTAAGAGACATTGGGAGGATTCATCAGTTGAAAAACAAGCCTTGTACTGCTAGGAGCAAACATTTTCAAAGCCAGTTGTCCTTATAGACCTGCTGGAAATCAGTCCCTGGAATTGCCTCCAGGCCAGAAACTCTGGATCCAGTGTCAGGGTGTTTGTTCCATGTCCCCACGGAGGTCACAGTGCCCTTGTCTAAATGTGCTTCCAGAGCCAGATACGTTACACAGAAACAAACAGCATTTTTTTTAACCAATTACTCTCCCACCAGGCTCCTCTGTCCATGGAATTCTCCAGGCAAGAATACTGGAGTGGGTAGCCATTCCCTTCTCCAGGGGATCTTCCTGGCCCCAATATCAAACTTGAGTCTCTCGCATTGCAGCAGGATGCTTTACTGTCTGAGCCACCAGGGTAGACCTAATTAATATCACACCAGTTTTTGAAACATAAAGGAATCTCTCATCCTCTCCTTTTCATACAGAGAAGTGTTCCCCTTAAGAAAGCTTCAGTGATCCCACTGCAGCTCTGAGGGATACACAAATACATCGGTGTGGCACTTTGAATGTTAAGAAGACAAAGTCCTTAGGACTTCCAGCCCCAGGTCTGGGAAAATATTAGTAGCAGTGTCGCCGCACTGCAGGGCTACAAGTCTCATGACTGTATACCCCAAGGCGGCCTCAAGTTAGCAAAATTATAACATTGAAGGCCAAAAGAAAATAAAGCATAAAGCTCCCTGTCCAGTTCTTTGCGACCCCATGGACTGCAGCCTCCTAGGCTCCTCTGTCAGTGGGATTTCCAGGCAAGAGTACTGGAATGGGTTGCCATTTCCTTCTCCAGGGGAACTTCCCAACTCAGGGATTGAACCCTGGTCTCCGACATGGCAGGCAGACGCTTTATCCTCTAAGCCACTAGAGAAGCCCCTGTACACAGGGAGCCAGTGCAGAGAACAACAAAAAAGGGTATTCTTGTAAAAACACAAATGAGATATGAAACCCGAAGGAGGATTAACAGCTAAGCTCTCACGGGAAACCCAGAGAAGATAAATTTGTTGTGGACATGTCCAAAGTGCCACCTCAGAAGGCTGATTGCAAGGGGCTCCTCGGGGAGAAACGATGGTCTTCTTCTTCAAGATCCTTTCTCTAAAGGATCCAGAGCCTGTAAAACACATGGCATGCATTCTGGGGAAGAGATGAGTGCAGAAATACTTTGTCAAGAGCTAACATGCCTTCCCCGAGGGCTCCGGGGACAAAGAATCCACCTGCAATGCAGGAAACACTGGGGGCATGCGTTCAATCCCTGGGTCGGGGAAAATCCCCTGGAGGAAGAAGGGGCAACCCACGCCAGCATTCTTGCCTGGAAAATCCCATGGACAGAGGAGCCTGGTGGGCTACAGTCCACGGGGTCACAAAGAGTAGGACACGACTGAGCAACAAAGCAACAACAGTAACATGGGTATAAAAGAATCAAACGTGAGACTTGGGCATGAGCAACATTTGACTGAGGTTGATAACCAAGGTCAGAGTCACACTATGGGCTCTAAACATGGAATCATGACATGGTCTGGGTGCTGCCTTTCCAAGTCATCAGTCATCTCCTAGGACACCCTAGCATCTTCAAATCCAACCTGTCCTCCCAACAAACATGCCCTCAGATTCTCTTTCAGGACATGGTGGCCCCATCTATTCAGTTGCACTCACTGGAACCCTACCCAGGTTGGAAATTTCTCCCCTTTCGTCCCTGGTGGCTCAGAGGTTAAAGCATCTGCCTCCAATGCGGGAGACCTGGGTTCGATCCCTGGGTCAGGAAGATCCCCTGGAGAAGGAAATTGCAACCCACTCCAGTATACTTGCCTGAAGAATCCCATGAACGGAGGAGCCTGGTGGGCTACAGTCCACGGGGTCGCAAAGAGTCAGACACGACTGAGCGACTGAACTGACTGACTGACTGATGGATGAATGATAGATTAATAATAGTGACACGTGGCTGAATAATTGTGTTGGTTGGATAGATGGAAGGAAGGATGGGTGGAAGACTAAGTGCAAAAATATTATAAATCCATAAACCAAATACATCTTTTCAGAAGAGATGAATTTCAAGTGTAGACAAATGCTAACGGGTTTATACCACATTTTCGATGTTTTAATGGCCTTAAGTAGGTAATACCTTCACATGCTTCAAATCTAAAAGGCATTCATTGAGAAGCTTTGTTCCTACCCTGTATCATTCTGTTCCATTCTTTGCCACCCTTACAAGGCACCCTATTGCCTTATAAGGTGACTGCAGCCTTGAAATTAAAAGACGCTTACTTCTCGGAAGCAAAGTTATGACCAACCTAGACAGCATATTAAAAAGCAGACACATTACTTGGTCAACAAAGGTCAGTCCAGAGTTTTTCCAGTAGTCATGTATGGATGTGAGAGTTGGACTATAAAGAAAGTTGAGTGCCGAACTTTGGCAAATCTTAAAATAAGATTATGAAACATCGTGGAAACGTTTAAAGTTATCTTTTTATGAAATCAACCTTTTTTTGGTTCTGTTTTCATCATAGCACTTGCACAACTATGATTCATGAATTATGTGCATAATTTTTTATTTGAGGTCAGCCTCCCAGGTGGTACTATACTGGTCTGATTACATTCCCAATGCCCCATATATTAAGGGGCACATAGTAGGTGCTCAAGAAAATATCGATGCTATCTTTGCAACAGAACCGTGATTTCATCATCTCAATGGGTCACCGAGCTGTTTCAACAGCACTCTGCTTCATTTCCTAGTTTTGCTATTACACTATTATTAAGCGAGATGTTACGGGGTGAAGGGTACAGGGTACCTCTCTGTGTATATTTTTTTTTTGCAACTTCCTGTGAACCTATGACAAAAAGCAGAGACATTACTTTGTCAACAAAGGTCTGTCTAGTCAAGGCTATGATTTTTCCAGTAGTCATGTATGGATGTGAGAGTTGGACTATAAAGAAAGCTAAATGCCGAAGAATTGAACTGAATTGAATTGAATGCTGATGCTTTTGAACTGTGGTGTTGGAGAAGACTCTTGAGAGTCCCTTGGACTGCAAGGAGATCCAACCAGTCCATCCTAAAGGAGATCAGTCCTAGGTGTTCATTGGAAGGACTGATGCTGAAGCTGAAACTCCAATACTTTGGCCACTGATGCAAAGAGCTGACTCATTGGAAAAGACCCTGATGCTGGGAAAGACTGAGGGCAGGAGGAGAAGGGGACAACAGAGGATGAGATGGTTGGATGGCATCACTGCCTCAATGGACATGAGTTTGGGTGAACTCTGGGAGTTGGTGATGGACAGGGAGGCCTGGCGCACTGCGGTTCATGGGGTCACAAAGAGTCGGACACAACTGAGCGACTGAACTGACTGAAGGCACCCTACTTCTCCTAGCATCTTATATCCTTTGTTTTCTTCACCCAGATAAAAACAGATACAAATATTCATCTATGTTCTTAGTTTTGCTTTTTCTTACACAACAGAGAGTATGATATACACACTAGCATACACACCTGTCAGTTCACCGAGAGCTCCTGCTCTTCTAAACAGGTGCAGGGTGGCCCATTTATTTAACTCTTCCACCCCTGCTGTTTTTGGCAGTGGCAGTGGTGTTCTTTCAAGCAACATGGCAATGAATGACATTGTGCGTGAGTCATTCTGTATGTGTCCAGGTCTGACTGCAACGTCATCTTCTGCAGAAGTGGGATACCTGGGTCTAAGTGTGAATACACTGGTAATTTTGCTAGATTGCCATCCATATGTATTTTCAAATTTCATTTTAGAAACCCATAATCTTGAGGAAACGAAGTAAGTTAGAGGATAGTGGGGTTAGCCTTAGAGCCAGAAATGTCTGGGTTTGAAGGTTCACTCTACTATTTATCAACTATGTCAACATGGGTTAGGGGGCCTCTCTGAGCCTCAGTTTTGTGGCTTCAAACAATTCTCGAGCCTCCATCTTCAGCCAAGACTCTCTTCAATTGTCCAGTTGCCAAGTGAACACCTCCCTTTGTGTGCCCCATGTCCTCAAATTCAACTATTCAAAGCAAAACTCACCATCTGTCCTTTAAGCTGAATTCTTTGCCACATTCTCCATTCATCCAGAGATGCAGAGACTTGAGAATTTTCTTCTGCTGTCTCCTTCTCCCCACCTTCCCAATCCAGTTACCAAATCCTGACCACTCTTCGCCCCACAACTTTCTGGAATCTATTTCTTCCTTCATTCTTGTTCCGTCCTGTCCCAAATCAGCTGTTAAGAGCTTCCAACTGGACTGTTACAAAAGAGACCAGGCTAGTTAACCTGGCTCTGATCTCAGGGCCTTTCAGGACAATCTCTCTGATCAGCCATAAAGTTCATTCTAGAACAAAAACCTGGCCTTGTTCCTCCCTTGATGAAAGCCACTTGTTTGTCCTCCATCTTCTGTGAGCAGGTGTCTAAATAAATAGCATGTAAACCATGAAAACCACAGCCTTCTCTCTGCCTCACCTCCAGCTCCTTGCCGTGCCTCTGGCGACAGCAAACTTCCGCCTTCCTCTGGGAACCTGTCTCACCCAAGCAGATTACTCTTTGCACAGGGAACTCTCGCTGTATGGTTTTCACTCATTTATTCATTCAGCAAAATATATTTCTGAGTGCCTACAATATGACATGTATCTCTTTTTATTTTTTTAAACATCAAAAACATTTTGTATTGGGGTATAGCCGATTAACAATGCTGTGACAGTTTCAAGTGAACAGTGAAGGGACTCAGCCATACACACACATGTATCCATTTTCCCCCAAACCCCTCTCCCACCCAGGCTGGCACATAACACTGAGCAGAGCTCCAGGTGCTATACAGTAGATTTTTGTTGGTTATCCATTTTAAATAGAGCAGTGTGTACATGACCTTCCCAAAGTCCTTAACTATCTCTTCCCCCTGGGAACCTTGAGTTTGTTTTCTAAGTCTGTGAGTAAAGTAAGCTTCATTTGTATCATTTCTTTTTAGATTCCACATATAAGGGATTATGATATTTATCTTTAGTTTTTAAGAAAAAGGGTGTCTGGCATGCTCCAGACCATTGGACCCCTAGGAGCTTCACTGATGCAACAGATCCCTGAATTTTCATAGGATTAATCTCCCATCTCTGCTAAACGGTGTCTTGCCAAGGCAGTATTTCTCAACATCGGTACTATTAAAATCTGAGGACAAACAAGTCTTCATTGGAGGGTGAGGGTTGACAAGAAACAGAGTTGGGAGGTGGGAGGGATTTTCAAGATATGAGTATACATATGGTTGATTCATGTAGAAATGTAGCAGAAACCCACACAATATTGTAAAGCAATTATCCTCCAATTAAAAATAAATAAATTTCAATCAAGAAACAGTTATATGGGTTTTGAAGTGGATGGGTTTTGAAGTGGTACATAGTAAAAGTGGATGGGTTTTGAAGTTGTACATAGTAAATCCACTCCAATAATCCCAACTCTTTGAGCCTACCCTTTCTTTATACTCCACCACCTCCACGTAGGTCGTCATCCTGCCTAAATGTCAAGGAGTCACCTCTACAGACCAGCTCCGACTGACCACAACAATCTAATGCCCTGAAGACCCCTCCTGCATGTCTTTGCTAGTACACACTTGACAGTTGCTCTTTGTCCACTGATGCATAGATTGTTTTCCTTGGAGAAGAGTGTAATTCCCCACTGAAGCTGTGCTCAGACCCAACTCTGGCTATTACCTGGAAGACAACAAGGAGTGATGGGGACCGATCTTGGGAAAAACAATGGTGAGCTACAAAGCATCTCCTCCAGGAGGTCACGGTATGATCCCCTGAAGGGGAAGCTGATCTCTGCTAGTTTTGGGGACAGCTTCTGCCATCCAGGAAGCTTCAGGTAGTTTGAGATCCAATATGCTCAGGGGCTTCCCAGGTAACTAGTGGTAATGACACTACCGGCCAATGCAGGGGATGCAAGAGACGCAGGTTTGATCCTTGGGTTGGGAAGATCCCCTGGAAAAGGAAATGGTAACCCACTCCAGTATTCTTGCCTGGAAAATTCCATGGACAAAGGAGCCTGGCAGGTTACAGTCCATGGGGTCGCGAAGAGTCGGACACGACTGAGCAGCTGAGTGCACACACACACACACATTCTCAGTCTCAACTAGGCATATGTTACCATCCTGGGTCTCAGGTTCTCACTTTGTCCATATCAGGAAATGCTCTTTGACACTGAAGAGCTGTTAAGGCTGAGCATCTATTCTTTACATTTCTAACATAATCAGATCCTCATTTTAAAGGGGGCTTCACCTGGGGCTCAGCTGGTAAAGAATCCACCTGCAATATAGGAGACCTGGGTTTGATTCCTGGGTCAGGAAGATCCCCTGGAGAAGGGAAAGGCTACCCGCTCCAGTATTCTGCCCTGGAGAACTCCATGGACTGTATAGTCCATGGGGTCAGAGAGACTTTCACTTTCACTCACATTTTAAAGTTGTCTGCTTTGCAGATTTAGGAGATGAGAACCCCCTGTAAGATTACCCCAGGATTACTCTGACTTTCAAAGAGAGCCTCAGGAGAGCACCTGTCATTTTCCTTTTGCAAGGTTACCAGAGCCTTCAACAGGGATCACCCCACATCACAATCCTAACAGCTATCATTGCCCTACAATGGACAGAGTGCCAAAGTGAGCTGACACCTCCAAGCTTTTCCTCCATCGTACCCTCATCCTCATTAACTTCGGATAAAAGCTTTAGTAATCATGACGCTACGATACGTGGGAGGTTGTCACTATGTCCCCACCCCTGCCAGAGCCCACCAGAGGGTCCTGTTTTCTAGAGCCAACCTAGGTTCCAACTTTCTTGGCCCAGATCCTCTAGACAACAGACTCCAGAGCATAGGTTTATTTGTTAACATTTCACTGAAAAGTGTGACCCTAGAGAAGGGTGGGGGTGGACAGAGGCGCTGCAAGGCAGGAGACAGGGAACTCTAATGCACGGGGCAGCATACTGAGCTGGCCAAAGCCTTGTGACAGCCTGGCTGACTGTGAGGCCTCGAGTGATGCTTTCAGGAAGGTTGTAGGACGGTTGTATCTCAGAACAGTCTCTGAGGGTGGAGGAGAAAGGAGAGAGAACTCATCGACCAGCCCCTTCCTATCCACCTCCTCCCATCGGGCGAAGTTGTCCCCATGGGGTTTTAAACTCTCTGCTTCCAAGATGTCTCCCAGCCTCCTCTGGAGCAATGGCCTCTTCTTGCTGGCCAGGCTGTATGGACAGTGTGGCTTCAGTAACCTACCTTCACAACAGCAGGAACTGAGCAAGTCATTGCTGGGGCAGCTCCAGCCAAGAGGCGAGAGGGTTGTGCTGATCTGGGCAGATTCAGAAGCTGAGTCTGGCACCAGCCTGGAGGATGAGCCTTACCTTTGGATTAAATAAGGTCAACGAGTTGGATAAAAAAGACATCAGCTCTGCACAAATACAAGATACAATGACTTGAAAAATCCTCTCATATTCTTTTCAAATTTACGTTCTTAGTTTTCCTTTTTATAAGAAAGAAAGTTTTATAGCAGCTAAGATATCGACATTTCCTTAATACTTCATTGAACTTGAGAAACTAACCACAGATTTTCAGGAAATTCTACCTGTTTAACCAAAGAAGTTAATGTAGAAAGCCAAAAATGTTTTAAATTGTAAATTCTGTGCCACTGGGCACAGTCTTGCACCTCATAACTGCTATTCCGTCAGATGGATTTTTGCTTTAATTAGTCAAACTGCATAAATTCTCCATTTCTATTTGTACTCTGTAGCCAAAGCTCCTTTAACACCTATTCTCCAACTGAAAGACGTCTCTGACTTCAGGGAAGTCTGCTCTGTGCTGGAGCAAAGAGTCAACCTGTCCGAAACTACAGTTTGGCAAAATACAAGACAAGGGGCCAGAGAGAAAGGAAGGGATGTGAAAAGTCTTCCAGGGGCTTTCCTGGTGGTCCAGTGGCTAAGACTCCGAGTTCCCAATGCAGGGCACCCAGGTTCAATCCCTGCTCAGGGAACTAGATCCCACACGCCGTAACTAAAAGATTCCACATGCCACAACTAAAGTCCAGTGCAGCCAAGTAAATAAATAAATGTTTCTTAAAGGAAAAGTCTCTCATTTGTGCTAATCGTGAGCCACACTGAATTCGAGGGACTTGTGTGTTTTAATTGCAAAATATACTATGTCTGACTTCATTACGGATTCTGCTCTTAGTGAAGTGAAGTCGCTCAGTCATGTCCAACTCTTTGCAGCCCCATGGACTGTAGATTGCCAGGCTCCTCCGTCCATGGGATTTTCCAGGCAACAATAGTAGAGCGGGTTGTCATTTCCTTCTCCAGGAGATCTTCCCAACCCAAGGATCAAACCCGGGTCTCCTGCATTGTAGGCAGACTCCTTACTGTCTGAGCCACCAGGGAAGTCTCAAGTCCCACCAGGAAGTCTGCTCTTAAAGTGGCATCAGAATGAACCACATCATATTTTATCTGGATTTGGAAAACTGCTCTTTACAGATACTACTGTGATGAGGAATATGGGATTAGCAAACTACTGTAAATAAAATAGGGCTTCCCAGGTGGCTCAGTTGTAAAGAATCTGCCTGCAGTGCAGGAGACCTGGATTAAATACCTGAGTCAAGAAGGTCCCTTGGAGAAGGTAATGCCTATCCATTCCAGTATTTTTGCATGGAGAATTCCATGGACAGAGGAGCCTGGCGGGCTATGGTCCATGTGCTTGAGAAGAGTTGGACACAACTGAGCAACTAAACAGCACCATACATGAAATAGATAAGCGACAAGGATTTACTGGATAGCAGAGGGAACATTGTACCCAATATCTTTTTTTTTTTACATGATAGTATACATGTTACAATGCCATTCTCCCAAATCATCCCACCCTCTCCCTCTCCCTCTGAGTCCAAAAGTCCATTATACACATCTGTGTCTCTTTCCCTGTCTTGCATACAGGGTCGTCATTGCCATCTTTCTAAATTCCATATATATGTGTTAGTATACTGTATTGGTGTTTTTCTTTCTGGCTTACTTCACTCTGTATAATCGGCTCCAGTTTCATCCATCTCATCAGAACTGATTCAAATAACCTATAATGGAACAAAATCTGCAAAAAGAAAAATCATCATGTTGTACACCTGAAACTAACACAATATTGTAAATCAATTATGATTCAATTTTTAAAAAAAGATTCTGAAGTGATATTTTATTGCTAAGTGTAATTTTTGATATGAAGTTATCACAGCTTTTTTATATGTTTAATATTTTCAAATCTCTCCAAAAATCTTTCAGGAGACTATCCCTGTATTTCACATATTTGAATTTCGGGCATAGCATCCAAAATATGCCTCTCTTCTGCGTTAAATGAACAATGCAATGAAATACGGACCAAAAGCAGAAGCAAAAAAAAAAAAAATGCTTTTGATGGCCTGAGAGCAAGTCTTCTGTTTCATGCTACCCAAGACAACTCGCTGTCACCATATTATTCTGGCTTTCCATTCAGCAAAACAACAGTCACGTGGCATTTGGACGCCAGGACAGGGCAAAGTTTAGAGCATAAATTTTCATTTTAATCTTCCA